>NC_082678.1:61808307-64308307 GCF_025265405.1 Mesoplodon densirostris
GGACAGTCATACCCATTATACTGGGCTATTGTGAAGATTAATAAGATGGGGTATGTAAAGTGAATTATACAATGCCTATCACGTAGTAGGGGCTCCAAACATCGCCATCACCATCATCATTCCTTTAAAGCCCAGCAACATATGCCACTACACCACTGGAATCAGAAGACCTGGTTCTAATCTCAGCTCTGCCATTAATTAGTTATGTGGCTCTGGGCAAGTCCCCTAATATCTCAGCGTCACATGCACTCATTTGTAAAATGAGGAGTTTGGACTTGATTTCCTCAAAGATTCTTCTCAGATCTAAGATTCTGGGGTCTTGGAAGAGAAAGACAAATACTGTATGATATCACTTATATGTCTAAAAAAAATAAGATAAACTAGTGAATATAACAAAAATGAAGCAGATTCACAGATACAGAGAACAAACTAGTGGTTACCAGTGGGGAGGGGGGTGGCATATAGGAGTGTAGGAGTGGGAGGTACAGACTACTGACTGTAAGATAGACTCAAGGATGTATTGTACAACACGGGGAATATAGCCAATGTTTTGTAATAACTGTCAATGGAAAGTAACCTTTAAAAATTGTATAAAGGGGCTTCCCTGGTGGCGCAGTGGTTGAGAGTCCGCCTGCCGATGCAGGGGACACGGGTTCGGTCTGGGAAGATCCCACATGCCACAGAGCGGCTGGGCCCGTGATCCATGGCCGCTGAGCCTGTGTGTCCGGAGCCTGTGCTCTGCAGCGGGAGAGGCCACAGCAGTGAGAGGCCTGTGTACTGCAAAAAAAAAAAAAAAAAAAAAAAAATTGTATAAAAAAATAAAATTTGAAAACAAAAGCAACAAGTTTCCAATGATTAAAAAAATAATAAAATAAAATAAACTTCTGGGGTCTTGGAAATACCTGGGAGTAGATGTTCATGGAAAACTTCCTTCTTTTAAAGAATACAAGAAGTACTTTGGGGCTTCCCTGGTGGTGCAGTGGTTGAGAATCTGCCTGCCAATGCAGGGGACGCAGGTTCGAGCCCTGGTCTGGGAGGATCCCACATGCCACGGAGCAACTAGGCTCATGAGCCACAACTACTGAGCCTGCGCGTCTGGAGCCTGTGCTCCGCAACGAGAGGCCGCGATAGTGAGAGGCCCGCGTACCGTGATGAAGAGTGGCCCCCGCTTGCCACAACTAGAGAAAGCCTTTGCACAGAAACGAAGTCGCAACACAGCAAAAATAAATAAATTAATTAATAAACTCCTACCCCCAACATCTTCTTTAAAAAAAAAAAAGAGTTACTTTGCTGTACACCTGAAGCTAACACAGCATTGTAAATCAACTATACTTCAGTTAAAGAACAAAAAGCATACGAGAATAATGTAACTGCTTGCTATGGACTGACTTGTGCCCCTGCCCCATTCATATTGTGGAGGCCCTAACCCTGCAGTGTGACCATAATTGGAGATAGGGTCTTTAGGAGGTAATTAAGGTCATATGAGATCATAAGGGTGGGGCCTTAATCTGACAGAACTGTGGTGTTATAAGAAGAGGAAGAGAGAGATCTCTCTTCTCTCTGTCTCTTCCCCGCCCTCTCTCTCTCTCTCTCTGCCTGTCGTGTGAGGACGCATGGAGAAGGTAGCCAGCTGCAGGCCAGGAAGAGAGTTCTCACTAGAAACCCAGCCCCGCTGGCAACTTGGTTTTGGACTTCCCAGCCTCCAGAAGGGTGAGAAAATACATTTCTGCTGTTGAAGCCACCAGTCTGTGGTATTTTGTTACGACAGCCAGAGCTGACCAGCAAGAGCACTGGGAGAGGAGCGCCGAGGCAGGACTGCATCCACAGCCAACCCCTGACAAAGCTTACTGAGCCGGAGTGATGGAGTCTCTGCAGGAAGGGGAGAAGCCACACCCACCCAGCAAACTGTGCAGTCAGGAACCAGCTGGAACACTGCCGTTAGAAGGAACTCCACCTTCTATCACGGATCATGGTTGACTCAGGCTCTGGAGTCAGCCAAGCTGAGTTTGAACCTGAGCTCTGCTACATGCCAGCTGTGTGATTGTGGAAAAGTGAATTGACCTCTCTGGTCTCATTTTCTCATCTGTCAAATGAATCACACGATCACATTTACTCTACGCTAGCTGTGTGTGTATACATTGTGCATAGACCAGTGCTTCTCATATAGTAGGCACTTGATATGCTGGCTCCTGCTAATAATAATGTCATGTTATCCATAATAATTTCACTCATAGGACTTGCTTTACCTGCTTAAGTTAAAAATAAGGCCATCCTTCCCTTGTTATTTAGGTGGAAACTGACTGTAGCCCTTGTTTCCCCATCAGAGGAATGCCTTCCCTCCTTCCTAGTGTCCACTGTCCCAAGGTAAGCTGCAGTTCCCCAAATGCTTCTTTGTATCAGACCCAGCCTTGCTGGGGGTTCTACTGGATACAGGCATGACACCCAGAGGCTGCTGAAGGGCCAGACCGCCCTGAGCCACATAAGGTGCAGGAGAAACTTGTCCTCCTGTGACAGTCTCAGCTCTGGCTCTGGTTGGGGTAACAGCCCTCCTGTCCCCTCCCACTGGAGAGCTCCATCTTGGGAGATCCTTCTGTTCTTTCTGCTCAGGTGACCTCACTGCCAAATCTCAATTCTTCAGATATTTGGATAACCCTGAATCCAAGAAAGCATCATCCTCCGTCTGGATCTGCTAGTCCCCTATTCTTATCTGTCCATCACTTCACTAGAAGACTTTGAGTTCCATAAGCAAGGGATAATTAGGCAGAGTGGCCTTCGACACGCTTCCAAAACGCCTTCCTTGGTGACAATGAGGTGCGTTCTTGTTTCATATATCTTATGCCTATGGGACTACTCAAGTGGTCCTTTTCACCACAAGGAGATCTGCTCCAATAATAAGTTCACATATCTTTGAATATAAGATGCTATAGATTGTAAAATAAATCATTAGTCAATGCAACATCAAGAAAGAAAAAAAATGATGCTTCCAATTATCTATGACATGCCATCCTCTGAAAGGCACATCATGATTTCAGAGATGCTAAAACTGTGAAATCATGTACATCTCAGAATCAGTGAAATTATTAACAGTATTAGCTAATATCGCTCAAGGATTTATTCTGTGCTAGGTACTTGTTTTAAGAGTTTTGAATGAATTAATTAAAGGCTTATGAAGTAGAGGCTATTATAATAACCCCCACTATACAGATGAGAAAAGTGAGGCACATGTAAGTTATGTAACTTAATGTCACACGCTTAGGGAGTAGTTAGATTCCAGCCCAGGCAGTTGAATGCCCCTCTTACTAGACATGAAGCAATGGAAGCTTTTAAATAGGAACTGTCTTCTCATACATTCTCTCTCTCTCTCATACACACACACACACACAAACACACACACACATGCACACACGCACACACACGCACACACGCACATACACTGGATTTTAGATCTTACCTTCATGGCTCCTCCAAATGCTATTAGAGTACCAACTTACATTAATGGGCAAGAAATGAGTGTTGGAATGATCTGGTAAGTCTTCAGAAAGGAGTTTTGGTGCTGAAGCCCTTCCAGGGAGGAAAGGCTGTCCCCATGTACATAACTCCCAGCACATGACAGTGTACAGGCTGCCCAGGAGCCACTTTGTTTAAGTGAGAGGTTAGTTGGTTCCTCACTCCCTGGCTCTGGCTCTTTACAATGATCTTCCTGGGGCTGGGATCCACCCCAGGGCTTTCCCATGATGATACTGATAACATCTTCTCTAGGACCTTTCTGGAATGCCTTCAGCTGCTAGTGACACAAAACCCAATTACAAGCATCTTCAACAAATAGGACTTTTTTTTTTTTGCTGTTTGTTTCTTGTTTGTTCTCACCTGATGAGTGTCCTGAGGAAGGCGGTTCAACTCTGGGGCAATGCCAACTGCTCACGTTCTTTTCGTCCTGTCATCTTAGCTTGTTGACATGTTGCCTTAGGATTTTACAATGGTGTCTATACCTCCAGGCATTTGGTCATGTCCCAGGAAGAAAGGGGAAGGGCAGGAGGGCTTTGCCTTTTTATCTGGGAAAGAGGAAGCCTTCCCAGGAGAGTTCTTGCACTTCGTTAGCCAGAACTGGGTCACACGTCTATAAGCTGAGGCCAAGGGTAATGAGATGGTCATGACTGGTTTAGACCTGTAGGTATTTCCCATCCCCAAGATCAGGGAGTCCCTGACTACTACCTGAGTGATGACAGAGGCAGGAAGCATGGATGGCGTCTGCCGCGTAGCTCCTTGCTCTCCTCCAGCAATCTCTTCCCTAATCACACCTCCACCCTGTTTCTCTGCTTAGGCTTGGGACAAGAGGGTGTGTGATCTGCATTCCCATCAGTGATGTAGCTGCTGGAATGTAAGCACTGCGGAGGGAGGGACCACCTCTGCTGGGCTCCCCACATTATCCCCAGAGCTTATCACATGCCTGATGCATTGTAAGTACTCAGTAAATACTGGAGTGAATGGATGAGCGAATACTGGCCAGGAGCCCGTGTGCTGGCCACTGTCTCAGGAATCAACACGAGGATCGGGCCTCCCACTGCCTCCGGTCTGTGCGGAAGGTACGTGTGTGCGCACAGGTGTGTGAGTCTGTGTGGGCGTGCACACCTGCAGCTCCTCCCAGCCTCAGATTGAATTACTTATAAACAGGGCTATGCCGACCTGGCAGAGTCTGAGTTTCAGCATAACCATTTCCATCATTTCCCAAATTCTTTTGATTTGACAAAATCCAAAAACAAAACAAAGCTCCCCACCATCTTCCGCTCAGCCCACGGAAGAGCTCCGCTCTTTGGAGCCCGGTGCCCTGCTCGACTATGGGTTCTGGATGTTTGGGACTCCAGAGCCTACTAGTCTGCCTTTTCTTCCTCCACATGCTCTCGCCCTGGACACGGCTTCCTCCTGGCCTCTCCCTGGAGGTGTGCAGGGTCAGCTCCCAGGGCCCTCTGGGCCCCTCCCCCGAATGGGCTTTCTCCCATTCTGCATTCTGGGTTTCTCTATCCAGGGCATCTGTTGATGTAATTCTCTTGACAAAGGAATTGAGAGCATTTTCCCTCTGTCTTCAAGAATCCCATTGACCCCGAGATGGATGCTACTACAGTATCTCCAGCCTCTGGACCCTAGGAAACAGTGTGTGGTTGGCCATTTTCATTTAACTTGATCCTTAGACCCCAGGATGTATGAACCACCTTTCACTATTATCTCACGTTGTGTCTAGGATCTTGCACAATGAATTTGTGAGCTTCTTATAAATCAAATAGGAGGTTAGATTAGACTCTCTTTGAGGTTTCTTCTAACATTGACTAGGTAGTTATTACAATTGTTATTATTATTATTTTTTTTGCTGTACGCGGGCCTCTCACTGTTGTGGCCTCTCCCGTTGCAGAGCACAGGCTCCGGACGCGCAGGCTCAGCGGCCATGGCTCACGGGCCCAGCCGCTCCGTGGCATGTGGGATCCTCCCGGCCCGGGGCACGAACCCGTGTCCCCTGCATCAGCAGGCAGACTCTCAACCACTGTGCCACCAGGGAAGCCCTGTTATTATTTTTAATATAACTGAGGAAGCTGAGCCACAGAGAGGTTAAGGGAGAGGCTCAAGGTCACACAGCAAATCAGTAGCAGAATTGAGAAATGAACTGAATCTCAGTCCCATGAGCTTTCCATTACACCATCCTGTCTTTCCAGTTAGTTTCCCCATGAATCCCCAGTGGATTGAGGCACAGAACCCAGTCTTTATCCATGAGGTTTCCACCTCTCTCCCAGCCCCTAAGATGTTAGCCCACAAGCGGGGTATGTTCTCCAACCAAGGCTGCAGTGACGAATGTTGTGTGGATGGGCCCCAAGACAAAGAGCATCTGGAACTTGGAGCCTGGCACAGACAGTGGCCTGGAACTTCCTTACCCCTTACCTCCCACCACAGCCCATGCCTCCTCTGTGCTAATGAAAGCGATCCCTTTCTCAATTCCTTTTTTTTTTTTTTTTCCTCAAATGCATGGACAAACACCAAGTACAGTACTCTACTGCTAGGAAGGAAATAGCAGAAGGCTAGGACTTCAGAGAACAGGGCTCGAGGCTTGACATGGCCACTCACGAGATGGGAGTTTTCTCACATGTGTTCATCTTTCAGGATCTCAGTGTTCTCTTCTGTGAAATGGGTGTAGGGAGGTGTTAGACTAGATGGCCTCTAGGATCCCTTCTGTCCCGAAAGTGCTATAGTATGCCTTGGCAATGGTATTTAATGTAACAATGGCACAGACCTATACATGAGATCAGGAACAGAATATTATGAAATGCTGTGTGTTTCCATATGGTTTGGAAACCTGGAAACCCGGGAGTCTGTTAGGTGGAACCTGTATGTATGAACTGCAGCAGCATCATTGGGAGAGAGAGTGGACAGTGAGGATTGGGTGCTGGGCAGGTCACACACCTTTGTCTTAGTTAGTCCTCGTGTGGTGGAGCTTGAGGCTGGCCTTCTCTAACTCCTCACTTTGTGTTCTTTCTACGGAGCTACGCTGCATCTAATGACGTCTCCCATTTGGTGAGAGTTTATGATGTGTCAGGTACCAGTCCAAGTAACTTAAATACGCAATTTAATGGAATCCTCACAATAATCGTAAGGAAGTTCATCATGGACCCCCACCGTACGGATGTGGCAATAGAGGCACAGAGAAAGGCAGTAACGTGCCCAGGGTCACACGGATAATCAGTGGCAGAGCTTGAATTCTCACCCAGTTCGGTTCGATTGCAACACCCACGCTCTTAACCACTAGGCTGTGTTGCCTCGACTTTGACTTATTTTTTTTTTTTTTTTTTTTTTTTTTTTTTTGCGGTACGCGGGCCTCTCACTGTTGTGGCCTCTCCCATTGTGGAGCACAGGCTCCGGACATGCAGGCTCAGCAGCCATGGCTCACGGGCCCAGCCGCTCCGCGGCATATGGGATCTTCCCAGACCGGGGCACGAACCCGCGTCCCCTGCATCGGCAGGCGGGCTCTGAACCACTGCGCCACCAGGGAAGCCCTATCCTCATTTTTTTAAAGCATTTTTTTTTCTTGATACTCATTTACTCTTCAGATGAATTTTACAGTTACCTTTTCTAGTTTTCGTCAAAGGAATTGGAATTTTAAACTGGAGTTGCATTGGATTTATAGAGCAATTTGGAGAGAATTGACCAAGGCTTTACCAAAGTCTTCTTCCACTGTGAGAAAGTCTCATATATCTCTCTATTTATTCACGTCTTGTGTGTCCTCGGTAAAATTTATTTTTCTGTATTTCATAGCTTTTATTGCTGTTATGAATAAAATAATTTTTTATAACATTTTAAAATTGGTTTTTGTTGGTAAAAAGAAAGCTATTGATTTTTCTATATTTTTCTTTTAACTGGTCATTTTTTTTTTTTTCTTTTTGCGGTATGTGGGCCTCTCACTGTTGTGGCCTCTCCCGTTGCGGAGCACAGGCTCCGGACACGCAGGCCCAGCGGCCATGGCTCACGGGCCCAGCCGCTCCGTGGCATGTGGGATCTTCCCGGACCGGGGCACGAACCCGCGTCCCCTGCATCGGCAGGCGGACTCTCAACCACTGCGCCACCAGGGAGGCCCGTCTTTGCCTTATTGACAGCTACTGTCCCTCAGCAGGTTGTCTACTATATACTTGCCCAGAGTTTTTCAAAGTGTGGTCTGAAGACCAATTGCATCAGGATCTCCTGGTGCTCTTGTCAAAATGGCCAATTCCTAAACCTCTCTCCAGACCTCCCAAAGCTGGCTTTCTGGGGGTAGGACCCAGGACTGTTTAATATCAAACTCCCCAGGAAGTTTTATGCCCACTAAAATTTGAGAACCACTCAACCTGGGAATGAATGGCCTTATGCTCATTAAGCAGATTTTTCCATGAGCGTGGGAGATCCAAGCCGTGGAGAAAATTTCCAGCAGAGAGCCGAGCATCATTATTACCTTACAGAGACACCTGTGGACTATAGGTACTTTGCAGTAGTTTTCTGAATATGGGCTTTCTTTGTGCTTTAACATGAGGTAAAGTCTAGTGTTTCAGTTAGCCAAGACTAGGTTAGGCTGCTGTTACAAGCAATCTTCAAATATCAGTTGTTTAAAACAATAAATATTTGGACAGCTACATGCAAAAGAATAAAATTAGAACATTTTCTCACACCATATACAAAAAGAAATTCCGGGCTTCCCTGGTGGCGCAGTGGTTGAGAGTTCACCTGCCGATGCAGGGGACACGGGTTCGTGCCCCGATCCCAGAAGATCCCACATGCCGCGGAGCGGCTGGGCCCGCGAGCCATGGCCGCGGAGCCTGTGTGTCCGGAGCCTGTGCTCCGCAACGGGAGAGGCCACAGCAGTGAGAGGCCCGCGTACAGCAAAAAAAAAAAAAAAAAGAAATTCCAAATGGATTAAAGACCGAAATGTAACACTGGAAACCATAAAACTCCTAGAAGAAAACATAGGCAGAACACTCTTTGACATAAGTCACAGCGATAATTTTTGGATCTCTCTCGTAAGGCAAAGGAAACAAAAGCAAAAATAAACAAATGGGACCTGATTAAACTTAAAAGCTTTTACACGGCAAAGACAACCATTGACAAAATGAAAAGAAAACCTACTGAATGGGGGAAAATATTTGCATATGATATGACTGATAAGGGGGTAATGTCCAAAATATACAAACAGCTCATACAACTCCATATCAAAAAAGACAAAGAACTTGAGTAAAATGGGCAGAAGGCATGCGTAGACATTTTTCCAAAGAAGACATACAGATGGCCAACAGGCACGTGACAACAATAAAAATTTATTTCTCTCTCATGCTACATGTCCAGTGTAGGTCTGCAGGGTGGAAGATGAGGGGCTGTACCCGTACTTTATTATCTCACAGTTTCTGCAGGTGAGGAATTCAGGAGTGACTTAGCTGGGGAAATCTGGCCCAGGGTCTCTCATGAAGTTGCAGTCAGGATATCAAGAGGAGGTGCAGGCTGGACTAGGGCTGGAGTATGTGCTTCCAGAATTGCCCACTCACATGGGGGTTGGCAGGAGGCCTTAGTTCCTTATCACGTGGGCATCTCCACAGGTTGCCTGAGTGTCTTCATGACACAGAATCTGGCTTCCCTCAGAGCGAAGAATCTAAAGGGGAATGAGCAAGCAGGAAGCTGTGGTGCCTTTCACGACCTAGTATTTAAAGTTGTACACCCTCACGTCCGCTTCATTCTATTCATTACAACTGAGTCACTAAGTCTAGCTCACACCCAAGGGGAGGGAAATTTATTTTCAGTTATTGAAGGGAAGAGTATAAAAAAATCTGTGGACATTTAAAAACCAGTCAACCCACTGTTCATGACCTATTTATATTCTTCTCCCATGCAAAATAGACTCACTCCCACCCGAGGCCTCCAAGGTATCATTCCATCAGAGCATCAGTCTGAATTCTGGAATTTTTGTCATCTAAATAAGGAGCTGATGAGGTTTCTCAGGTGCGATTCCTTAAATTCAACTTCTTAAATATAGTTCCTCTCAAATACAAAGACCTGTGCATTCACACACCCAACATATAATGATGGGACAGGCATAGGATAACCACCATAGACATTTTTGTTCAAAAATGGAAGCCAAAAAGAACTCTGGTCCATGGCAAGTCTGAAATATAGCTGGACATGTGTTGGTTTTACTCTTGACTGGGAGTAATTCTTCATGGCTCTTTGCCCTGCCCTCTAGTGTCTTGGTTCTAACTCTGAGTCATCCTTACTTTTCCATGATATGTAGTCTTGTTTGCAGATGTATAGTTTTCTCAGCCTGTTTCCTGCCAGAATTTGTGAGGAGAGGTTTAAAGATCATTTTCATTTTGTACTGTTCTGTTCCTTTCAGTCCAAATTGGCTGTGTTTTTGCAAATATAATTTTTAAAAAAACTTTGTGAGTCTCCTGTCAACAATATTGGGTTTATTACAGTAGAAAAAGGCTACACCCAGAAATCTCTTTGAGATAAGTCAGTGGGCTTATGCGGAAATGGCTGAGGGACAATATTCTTAAACCTCTTAGAGACTCTATTGTTTATTGAGAGTATCTGTGAGCACATACTTAAATTTTTTAGAGGGATTTCTCTTCTGACTGAACAGCTTTCTGAGATATTACCTTGGAGGCTTTCTGAGGTCTCAATAAAGGACTTTACTGTCACACCCTTGGCTCCATCTTCTACATGTTTCCCTTGCAGGGCCCTGGAATTAATCACTGTGTGGAAGACATTTCTTAATTTTAGCATTGTTTGCCATCTTGGGAGGTTGAAAATTTTCAGTACTATCAAGTTCTGGCTCCTTCATGCTTAACAGTCCTTTTTTTTTTTTTTTTTAACCTATCCGTCTCCTTTCACATTTTATTTTAAGCAACAGGAAGAACCCAGGTATCATCTTTAACACATAACTTAGAAATTTCCTTAGGTAGACCCACTTCATTAGGTACGTTTTTTTTTTCCTGCATAACTGCAGGTGACAGTGTTGCTAAACTTTCTACCAGTATATAAGAAGGATCCCTTTTCCTCTCCACTTTCCAATAAGATTTTTCTCAGTCTCTTTTATGCCCTCATCTGCAGACTCTTCAAAGGTCATCATGCATCTGCAAACAGATTTGTCAAAGCACTTCAAGCTTTCACTAGCATTCTCCTCAAAATCTTTCTACCTTCTGCTTAATTCTAAAACCTCTCCTACATTTTTAGATATTTATTATGACAGTACCTCACTTCTAGTACCAAAATCTGTGGTAGTTATCAATTGCTGTGTAACAAGTTACCCCAAAACTTCACAGTTTAAAACAATGTTTTAATCCCACCAGTTACTGAGGACCAGGAATCCAGAAATGGCTTAGCTGGATGGATCTGGCTCAGGGTATTTCGTGACGTTGCAGTCTCTCAGGTCAGGGCTGGAGGAATCACTTCCAAGATGGTTCATTCACATGACTCTCGTTTGCAGGTCTCAGCTTCTCACCACATGGACCCTTCTATAGCGCTTCAAAAGTGTCCGTATAGCATGGCACCTGGCTTCCCCCGGAGCGAGTGATTTAGAGAGAGAACAAGGAGGACGCTTCAGTGGTTTTTAGCCTGGAAGTGATGTGCCATAACTTCTGCCATATTCCATTTGTCACACAGACCAACCCTGATACCATATGGGAGGGGACTATTCAAAAGTGTGAATACCAAGAGATGCAGGATCATTAGGAACCATCTTGAAGTTGACTACTGTATGCCTCCATTGAATCATCTCTATGGGTTGCATACTACTGCTGTGCGTTGCACTATGATAAGGAAAGGGAGGTCTATTTTTGTTATGCTTTATGGTAGTAGCCTTGATTTGATACAGAATTTCAGCAACCTTAATTCTTTTTATTTTTAGTCATAGTGACTCATTTTCTAGGATCTGGGCATGAGACTGTGAGGGAGGCTGGCCAGGAGACAAAACACAGAAGCAGATGCTATGCTACTGTCAGAACCACCTTTCCCCTGAGTAAGAGGATTTGTTTAGGCTGTGACCCTCTGCCCCGCTCTCTGTTCTCTTAGGGTGAGGCATTTCTTAGGAGTCCCCCTCAACTGTTCGTGCGAATAAATAAACTTCTGGTGAGACTCCAGAACATCCTAGAGTCATATCTTAGTCTCTAGCTACAGACATAGCTTAGGCTCAAGCTGGGACTTTGCAAAAAGGTCAAGAACTAAGAGGATATAGTAAGCTGACTTAGGGGAGAAAGAGAAGTAGAAACTGTCCTGGAAATGCTCTCCATAGGCCCATGGTCCCTCAGCTGATACGGGCTCTGGGGTACATCCTCTGGGTACAGAAGACTTGACATCTGTGGTTAGCCAATAAGAATCCATTCTGGCAATACCAAAGAGTTCGATAAGACTCTCTGGGCTGCCCCAGTTGGAGCCCCTGCACCCGTGTCCAATCCTTGGATCCTCCTCCTCCAGACTTAAGATTTCCGATTTCTTTCCAAACCCCACTGTGTCTCTCTGGAATGATCTGAAGTACTCCTTGTGAATGAATACACCTATTAGTGACGCTGTGGCCCACCACTGGTGCTGTGTTTTGGATCTTGGCCCAAATATTACTATGTACCATGGTGAAATCTGATTACACTCTCAGTTCAGCTTCAGATTGCCTCTTTACAAGGGCCTTTTAAACCAGGTATAGCATCAAAGGGGGTAATTCTAGATGTTCTGAAAAATTCCCAACTCAAAACTCACCCACTGGCACACTAACAGGTATAAGCAAGTGGAAGGGGTGTACTCACTCTTCCAAGGAGAGACAGATACATCACAGTGATGAGCACTGTTCCCCTAAGACATGACATGGCATTTTCTATGAGTAGAGCTCACATGACTTAATCAGAAAGTATTCTGTGTAGGAACTGGGTGTCAGGTGTGATGAAGAACCTGCCAACAACCATCAGAACCACTGTCACTACCTACTCTTGCTGAGTTCCCTGAAAATCACTGATGGGATGAGTAGATGTCTGGGCCACCAAACTATTGGGATTTTTGATACTGTAGATAAGAAACTGAATTACTTGAAGATATAGGAGGCATATCCATCTCTGTGTCCCTCATCTTCTTTTCTCTCCTGAGATTAGGGTTTTCAACTAGAAGGAATCAGGGCCCTTTACAGATAGTAAAATAAAACAGGATTTGGTATCTGAGCCCATGGCTTAAGATAACAGAAGGATGATCTGGGTTTGGAATGCTGGTCATAAAACCCAAAAAGAATATATGTGAAGGAGACTTGCCTATCTGATCAAAATACTTGAAACTGAGGGAGAAAAAAGTCTCAGATAAAATGCTGTAAATTATACAAGTGAATGAAAAAATTCCTTTGTCTTGAACCAGAAGTCTTCTTAAGAAAGAAATTGTTTTATTCAGGAAAATGTCTACATAAGCAGTTTGGGATTGAAGGTAAGACCCTGTAGAAATAATATAGTATGAGTCAAGGAAAAAAAAGAATCAGCTAAAACTTTTGTATGTTGGTTAGAAGCAAGAATTTGGGGCACATGGGGGAAAGCTGGGAAGAGAGTAGAAAGTAGAGAGAAGCCAAGGTAAAGCATCATATCAAGGTAGATGAAGGAAAGATGCTCCATGTTCATTTGGAGTTGTTTCTCCACTTGTGTGACTGTTTTTTTGGATACCAAGGATAAGTACTTGGCTTTAAACTTTGGTTATGTGATGCGGCAAGGGGAAATGCAAACAAAATGGCAAGATGGTCCATAAACTGAGCAAAAGCTCAGAGCCAGCCTCACAGGCAAAGGTAACAGGAAACAGAGGTGAAAACAGGGAAGCAGAGATGCTCAGGGGTCTGGGCACCAGCACATGGAGTAGAGAAACAAGGCGAACTTGACATGTAACAGAAAGAGGCAAATATGATTTCAGAGAGTTGGACACCTGTTGGGATGGTGCTTGTCCAACAATGGGAGGATGCAACTGGTTTAAAAGAGAGAGAGTTCTTACAAAGGCAGGGAGGAGTTACCCAGTGCAAACAAGGAGTGTGAAAATTAATTTACCTGAGGGTGAACAGGGTAGAAAACTTAGGTAATGAAATACGAAAATGATAATTATTTCTGCTAATGTTTTTTGCTTTCTTCTATTGGTAGGTATCATCAAAGCATTTTACATGCAATCTCTCATTTAATTTTCACTCTAGTCATAAAAATCGTAAAAATTTTCACTACAGTCCCCACATTATGGATGGGGAAACCAGTGATCAGAAAGGTAAAGCAAATTGTCCAAGGCTGCCCAGATACAGAATGGAGTGAGAATCCAGACCCAAGAAGTCTGCAGAGTCTGAGGTCTTAAGAACGTGTGATTCCTTGTGTTGCAGGAAGGGGGACCCCTTCCACGGCTCGAGAGGGGCTCTAACACCGGGAAAGGAATTGTCCGAGGAGGCACAGGGAAGGGGTGCCCCGCTGGAGAGCAGCAGGGTAAGGGAAACCAGGAGAACTGCTCGGCCACATGGCTCAGTCTCAGGTTTTATGGTAATGAGATTAGTTTCCGACTTGTCTCTGGCCAATCATCTTGCTTGGCCTATATTTGGTCTGACTCAGGGTCCTTCCTGGTGGCATCTCTCAGCCAAGATGGATTCTAATGAGAAGGATTTGGGGAGGTTGGTAGGGCATATGGACTGGTAACTCCTTCCTCCTTTTGGCCTCTCCCGAATTCTTCTGGTTAGTTTTCGGCAGCAGTCCTGTTCCTTACCAGGGCGTCTTGTTGCGAGACAACTCACGCAAGTGGTTATTGTCGTGCCTGGCCTAGGAGGGCAGGTTCGGTCAACGGTTCCCTAACACAGAAAATACAGATGGTTTTTTAAAAAAGTTCTGATCGCTGGCACAGATACAGGCAAAGAAATCATGAGGACTTCCAACTTGCAAGTCATCTGCTACGGGTGGAGGTCTCATTATCCTAAAAGCCCAGTGTTTGGCAAAAGTCTTTTCACTGTGCATAGCAAATAACATCTTCTCTGAAAAGACAAAGGAGACAAGGAAGAATGCTATCTCTTGGCATTTTGCACATTGAGGGATGACCTTGCTCTTCCTATGAAAATTATGCGAGCCTTGGAAGAAAGAGATGTTGTAATCTTGGAGGTTGTGAGGGTGAAGAAGAGGGTGTTGGCCACAAACATGTGTCCCAGACATTAGGAGGGCAAACATATGTATTAAGCAGGGCACTTTCACTGGCAATCAAAAAAAGAGAGTAGATTGGCCCTTGTGACTAGGAAGCCCATGAGTGACTGGCTTCAGGCATTGCTGTAGTCAGGAGCTCAAACAAGACAGTTAGGGCTACTCTGATCTCTCTTGTCTCTCCCTTGGTCTGTGTATTGGCCTCTGCAGATGGGTGGGAAGGCAGTTGCCTATAATTTCAGATTTATAACCCAGATGGAAAAGTGCTCTTTATCTCTCTCACTCTCTATTTTTCAATGCAGGTCAGCTCTTTTATTGGCCTTGCTGGGTCTCATGCTCTTCTTGGGACCCATCACCATTGCAAGATGGAGCACATACTATGGCTGACCCAGCCTGGGTCAGTGTTTCTCCCAGCAATGGAGGTTGGGTTGAGGATGGTGGGTGAGGATCAGTTCCACAAAGGAAATAGGGCCCCTGGGACAACATAGTGATGTCCATCATAACGCGTTTTGAACATTCAGAGAGAAGTCTGGTCCAGTAGCTGATGACTTCATAAAGGAAGATAGAATGTTCCTAGAAAAGACATTATAACATTACAGTCAGAGCTGATCCCAATGAGGAGCAAAAGGGGGAGTGACTAAAGCCACCCTGGGGCTGTGCAACTTGCTCTAGGGTGAACTCCGACTTTAAAAAGACATACAACCCCAGGACCCTGAGGATGAGAGCCAAAAAGTAGAGTGGGTTTGTGGGAATAGTGACGGCATGGCTAAGGCTCAGAATAAACTCATATTTAAAGAGGGAGACATTCTGAGGACAATACAAAGTCTTTGTTTGGGCTGTGTTTAGTGAAAGAAAAACAGTGCAAGTGTAGACCCATTGCTTGGGCCAAAGAAAATAATGTCAGATAAGAAGGCAGAGAATATCAAATAGAAGTTGAAAATATAAATTTTCTATTAAGGATGTCAAACTAGAAAGAGAAGAACAAACCATATGTAGAGGTTTGACGTCCATGGAGAGACAGTGATAGCCCACTCAGTGATTACTTCCTCCCTCCTTGTTGGTAGGTGGCTGACGTTTTAAGTGTTAACACCCCTTCACCACGTCTGAGGGATAAGTTCTGAGTTGTCCAAGACAGTTGTGTGGTTCCATGCTCCTCATCACTGATTGGTTTGAGGATAGGCAAGAGACTTACTTCTGATCCATGAGATGTGAGGACTGCTCTGTCAAGGCTTCTGAAACAGTGTCCTTGCTTCTAAAATATGTATGGAGGGCTTCCCTGGTGGCGCAGTGGTTGAGAGTCCGCCTGCCGATGCAGGGGACGCGGGTTCGTGCCCCGGTCCGGGAGGATCCCACATGCCGCGGAGCAGCTGGGCCCGTGAACCATGGCCACTGAGCCTGAGCGTCCGGAGCCTGTGCTCTGCAACGGGAGAGGCCACAACAGTGAGAGGCCTGCGTACTGCAAAAAAAAAAAAAAAAAAAAAAAAAAAATGTATGGAACCAACAGTCCTTCTTTTACTGCTGGCCATTGTTGTGTTTGCATGAGATTATTAGAAATGCAAAAACCGTCTTTTGACCATGAGGGAATTGAATTGACAACCTGAGGATGGCAGAGTAGAAGGGTAGAGAGGTATCCTTGAAGATGTAATTGAAGTAACCAATCCTGAAGTCCCTCTACCTAGCACTTCCCAGTTTATGAGGTAATCAATTTTCCTTATTGCTTAAGCTAGTTGAACGTGGATTTTCTGCTCCCTGCAGCCCAAGGCGTTCTGACTGGCTCAGAGCTCAAGGGAGATGAAGAGATTAGATAAGATGGGGGCAAGAAGCAGGATTCAAATGGGCCCAAGTATCTGACCCAATGACTCACATCCCGAGGTGTGGAAAGAACTTTCCGGTGGGATTGGGGAGCCACTGTCAGTAAATTTTAAGTAATTGTGGAGAATAGAAGGCGGTGCCAGAATCGGGAACTGGGCAGAGATTATTCTGATTTTCATAAAGGAGAATAAAGATTGTTTCTGGAAACTCCAGACAAGTGAGTTTGAGGTAGATCCTTGACAACAGAATAGATTAAGAAGCAGATGGTGGGTGAGCATTTAGGAAGGAATGTGGTGGTCAGTCGAAAGCAAAATGACTTCACTGAGCACAAGTTATTCCAAACTAACCTCATTTCCTCTTTTGATAAGGTTACTATGTGTGTGCATCAGGTGTATGCCCTAAACATTGCAGGTCTTGATTTCAGCTTAGGGTTAACAGTTCCTCTCATGGTTTCCTTGTGGCTAAGATGGTGAAATGTGGGTTGGATGAGAGTAGTGGTTTTATGTATTTGCAGCTGGCTCACCAGCTAAAGCCAAAGTGTTGACTATTGGATGGATGTCACTGCCCACGTGCTGAACTCGGTTGGGGTGGTGGAGAGAAGTCACACATTGGCCTGAGCTTGGCTGAGGCTGAGAGTCAGACACTCTGGGTGAGAAAGCCCTGGGATGGGCAGGAGAAGTTCCAACAAACCCTGGGCCTATTGCCCAGAGAGATTGGGTGAAGCTGAGAGGATCACGTGGATATAGGATGGGGCAGAATTGAAAAGGAGTGTCATCAAGAAGACCTAGAGAGGTGGATGCAGACAAGAGGCAGGTTTCAGGAGGGAGGAACAAGAAGACCGAAGCAGGTGGGGCAGCAGAGGGGGAGTCAAAGGCAGTCCCATGGATGGGTGTGTGTGGAGCCCTGCTCAAGCGCCATCTCTTCACTGCTTAGAGGGGCCATGTTCCACTCGGGACAGTGGCTGTCAACCTTCAGAGAGGTTTCTTGCCGAGTGCCAAGGGCTCTCTCCTTGATCCTGTCTGATTTATCACTAGATGAAAACTCAGGAGGCATACTGATCAAAGGTGTAGTTGTCACAAATTCGGGAGGGAGAGTTAATACCAGAGGGAACAGAATGAGGACCCAGAGTGGCCCTGACAGGTTGGAATGCTGGGTCAAAACCAATAAGACACAGTTTAACAGGCCGACGTGTAAAGTCTGGCTTTTACGTGCAAAAAACAAATGGCAAATACATGGAGTGGGGGAGATTGCCTTGGCAGGAAATCATGTGAAAAATACCTGAGGCTTCTAAATGACCACCAGCTCAGAATAAGCCAACAGTGTGATGGAATTGCTAGCAGTCAACATAACATGAGACAGCAGAATGGAAATCCAGGCCTCTTCGGGGGGGAGCCGCCTCATTATACTCTTGGCTAGATGACACCGGGGGTATCATGTTCGGTTTGGGGGCACTAGATTTTGAGAAGGGCATGGACACATTGGAGTGTACTCGGAGACGCGCTAAGATGGAGAAAGTTCCAGAAATCATCTGATGTGAGGAGAGGTTGAAGGATAGGAAAAGATTCTGCCTGGAGAAGCAAACACAAGAGGACCTGGGGGAGGGATGCATGTCATCGAGGAAGGAGTTGGTCCCTTCTCTGAGATAGGACTAAAACCAAAGAGAGAAGATACGGAAAAGCCAATGTACATCCATATAGAGAAAACTTTTCTGATCAGTGCAGTCAAGAGAAATCATGATCACTTATGAGTTTCCAAAGCATGAGCTCATTTGTGAGGTGGGGCATTGTTTCCATGTCATAGATAAGGTAACTGTTTGAAATGATTAAGAAATTGTATGCTGATGTATTCTCCAGTGCCTAGAACATTCCCTGGTAAATTTTTGTCCAATGAGTACAGTTTTAGAGAAGTTGAGTGCCTTTCTGGAGGTCACACAGATGGATACCTCACTCCATGACAAGCCTTGGAGCATCTGTCAGACACCATGGGCCGCCCCTGGGCAGTCGAGCGCGACGTGAACACCGGCAGGCGAGCGTTAGAGGGCTTCTGGAATGGGGTGATGGGGGACCAGAGGGCCTCAAAGCCCTTCCAATTCAAATGTTTCACCCAGAATGTTCCTAATCCAAAGACTCCAAGTTGCTGCTTGAGAACACATGCGGGGCGTGGGGTCTGTCCTCACACACGCCCCCGCTGCTGTGGTTGATGGTATCTTCCCTGGAATCCTCTCAGCCCTCTCCCTATAGATCCCTATCTTGGGTGCGGGTGTGTATAACTAGTGCTTTTATATCCAGACCCCCAGGGTAACATTTACTCATACAAAGGCCCCAGGAAGAAGGAATTTCAGCTCACTGAACCGCCGAGATATGCTTTCGACTTCTGTGCTTGTTGTCGACTTGTATCACAAGTGTAAATCCTCTCTCTGGCTTTGGCACGGGAGGAAACTCCTTTTCTGCAGAAAGGGAATTTGCAGAAACTGAAGCGTGATCATCCGAAGCGAATTCAAATCTGGCTCTTTCTGTACGGATCCCCAGGACAGACCAAGGAAGGTGTTTTTCCCTCTTCTTTTCAGGATAAGTTATGATATACCTAGAAAGTCCTCACCCCCTTTTATTGTGATGGGGATGGGGTGATTGGGCTGCGTGTCATAAAATGGGCATCAGTGTGTGTTTGGGTTAAGTTCTTTTTCTTCCAAGAAAAGTGCAAAAGAAGTCTCAGGTGAGTCGAGGGTCCTGGTTAGCACTCCTGATTGGCGGGGGCTCTGCTGTCTGTCCTCTGGCAGGATGTACTTCTGCTCAGTGGTGTCCACCGTCTCCACTAGGTGGAGAAAAAGAGCGGTGACGAGATGTACAAAGCCCCAAATCAAAACCACAGTCCAAAGAGTAAAATCCAATTCTAAATGGAACTCGAAAACTTGAGAAGTAATTTAAGGGAACCACATTAAATACGAGAATGTTTAATGGGGCCCATGTGTCGTGAGCAGAGAGAGAGAGGGCGAGAAATGGGAGAGGAAACCCGGGAGACAATATGTCTGTGCGACTTGTTCTAATTAGGGCCAGAGTGCTGCTGAGCATCATTCATTAGAATTTGGTTGAATCTTCAGCCTGGGCCGAGGCACCTCTGCTGAGTGGTGTAAAACAAAGGGCTCTGTCGGAAACGGGGTGAGCGCCTCTCCCTTGGAGGTTAACGCCAGTCACCAGGGAGGGCCCAGGGCCGTACATCACTCTCCTGCCAGCTCTTCTTTATGGCTCCAGCGCCGGGCTCCAGCTAGCAGATGTCTGCAAATTTCGGGGAGGAGAGGGGAGGGGAGCAGGGGGGAGGGAGGGGGCCCGCGGCGCTCATTGTCTCCAACGTGTCTGTCGCTTAATTCAGTATCTCTGTCTGCCGCTGGAGCGGGATGGGAAGAGTTCAAAGGAGGAAATCAAAACAATCCATAGATCAGAGCTTGGGAGTGATCTGCGTGGCACCCAGAAATCACCGGCACTCCTCCAGCTCCGCTTTGAAATGGGGAGGCCGGCGATGATTTAGGGGGGCCTTGCTGGCGCTCACACCAGCAGCACGTGGAACTCTCACTGGGGGTTTATTTTTTAACAAGGAGAAGGCAGCCAGGGGTCCGAGGGGGTGTGTGCGGTGTGGGGTCAGGTTCAGGTTTGTCCCGGGTCAGAGGCGTTTTTAGTTCAGAGCTAGAGGTGATGTAGGGGTGACAAGAAGGACCTGAGATGAGGCTGACACCCCCCACCCCCCGAAACACACCGTTTGGGTTTTGGACTCTGCAGCTCAGTCCCTGTGGCGTGGATGCCTCACCCAGGCCTCCTGCCAAGCTCTCAAACTTAGGAGGGTGCCATTTGTTTGTTTTCAGCTCTTTCTTTGTACCCCACTGCCCAGCCAACGTGCTGGCTTGCTGTTGCCTGGGCAGGGCCTCTGCTAGCCTGCAGGGCATCTTCAAAGCAAGGTGCCCCCTGGAGATAAGAGCAGAGCTTGGCCAGGCCGATGGTGGTTTCCTGTGATCTGACACAGTTTTGAGCTAGGCACACAGCTTGTCACTGAAAATGCAGGTTGACTTTCTCCCCATGCTTGACCCTCCCATCAAGTGTGTGAGCAAAACACAAACGGCACATCTTAGGCACCAGCCAGGGCACAGACAGCCCACTAGTCTGGGGCCTTATCCCAGCCACGCTTGTGGGGTTGAGCCCTAGATTAATTCTCCAAACAAACCTTCCTGGGTGTTAGGTCCTATGTTGGTCATTGGCTGAGCCTGTTTCATTCTGGTGAGCAAGAGCTGCATTTCCTGGCTTCATCTCTACCCTCAGATGGTCCAACTGCAATTGGATGCTATTGACGAGGGTGGAGACCAAGGGAGAGAGTGACTAAGTCGAGGTGACTTGCCCCTTGACTAGTAAACAACAAAGGCACAGTAAATCCTAAAGGTGGAATAAATGCTCCATTCCATGTTTCCACCTCCCTGGTTGGGCTGGATGCTTCTGCTCTGTCTTATATACTTATCTGTTCACTTGTCCAACATTCCCACCAAACTGTTAACTCTGCAAAGGCAGGGTCTGTGTAGCTCCTGTTCACTTTTATAACCCGGTACCCTACCCAGTGACCAATTCAATAAATCCCTGTCTCTACACATGCAAGGGAAAGCACGTTCTACTACCTTGGCTCTGATTTAGCTGAGTAATTGTAATTTAATTCGTTGATCATTTATTGAGCATCTGCTATGCTGACACTGTGTTATGTGCCAGGGATATAAAGATTATTAAAATCAGTGCCTGATTCTAAAGAATTCACCTTCACATTCAAGTGAGATGAGGGCTGTGTGGGGAAAGTAGACAAGGACGCTGCTCAATCTAAGTATGCTTATGCGCCAGCTGCAGTACGTCCCAACCAAGGGGGTGGCCCAGCGTGAGAAAGCCCCAGCAGCAGAAGGGTTCAGGCATGGAGAGGTGGCCTGCCTAGAAAATTGTGCTGAGTATCATGCATGTAGCAATTAGCCCAATGTTGAAAACCCAAACGTCCTGATGGGATAGGACTTGTCTGCTTCCTCTGAAGATTCTCAGAGGTACTTCTCTGTTAACCAAGCCCCCAAACCATCCCGGTTCTTGAAAGACAACACCAGGACCTAACCCCCTGGGTGCCAGATTAACTAAAAAACCTGATTCACAGGTGTCTTTGGGTAGGAACGGAGTAAATGTTTTGCTACCTTCTCCATTGGGAGTGTCAACAGAAAGACCTTAACCGTTGCATCTTTCCCATCTCTAAGGTTGGTCTAGTCTTGGGCTTCTGCTGAAGGAATGAACATGGGAATGAAGGAATGAACACACAGTACGTGCTCCCATACACTGCGCACAGAACTGCAGAGGGGCCAGAAGTGTTTTCTTCTGCAGAGTGAAAGGGACAAGGTGGAGTCAGTCAGGAAGCCTTCATGGAGGAAGTAAGGGCTGACCTGTGTCACGACTGAAAGTGCTCTGGCTGTGATGAGCAGGGGCGGCAGACATGTGTGGACACGCCCCCTCAGAGCCTTTCCTGACCCCACATGCTGCCTGCAAGTCATCACGTGCAGCGCTCACCTGGTCTGACTGCATATCTCACATCTTGGGCTGGAGGGGTTCATCCACATCATCGTCCAGCATTTATTTAGCAGCTGCTGTATGCTAGGCACAACGCTGGGGGTGAAGGAAACAAAGATGAGGAAGATGTGGTCTCTACCCGGTCCAGACTCACAGGCCTGAGAATGAGGCTGCAATGTCAAAGAATAAGCAAGGACTTTCACACATTTGCATTTTATTTGCCGAATCTCCCGTGAATTTCTCCAGGATAGACAGGAATGCTGAGAGCACCGGCTCCAAAGTCAGGCTCTCTGGTCCCTATCCCGGCATCACCTCCTGTTGCTGAATGAGCTTGAGCAATATTCATTCATCTCTCTAAACCTCGGTTCCTTCAATCATAAATCGGGGCTGATAACAACGTCCTCCTCAAAGGGCTGATCTAAGCAGTAAGTGCGATAACGCACGAAGGTACCTAGTATGCAAAAAATGCTCCGCAAAGGTTGGCAAATATTATTTTTCTGTTTCCTCCATCTCTCTTTTGCAGCACCTCCAAAGGTTCTCTGCAACTAAATGATTTCAGAAGTGAAGATTGGTTTGGAAAGACACCGAGAGTCCTGGAATTCTGGTTGCCCTTAGAAATTATACTGCACAATCTAGGGCGATACTTGCATAGTAATTCTACAGACATTTATTGAGTGCCTACTCAGACCCTATGCTACACAGTGGAGAGGCAGATAAGGGGACAGCCCCAGACATGTGGTTGCTTGATCTTAAGGAGCTCAAAGTTCAAATAGGGAGTCATATGAGCAAAGAGATTCGATGTCCTGCAGCAGCTGCTATGACAGTGATCCACGTAGCAGTGGTTGGGGACACAAAGAGGGAGTGACCAACCTGCTGGAGTGGGTCAGAGAGGGCTTTCCAGTGCAGGAGCTGCTGAGCTGCATCCTGAAGACTGAAGAGGAGTTGGTTAGTTTTATGCCCTGACTCACCCATAGCGTTGGAAGCTCCTACCTCTGGCTCCTGTCTCCCAGCCATGCTGGCCAGGAAGCAGTGCCCAGTAGTGTAAAGACCCAGGTGAGCTGGATTCTACTTCGAGCTCTGACAGTGACTTGCTGTGTGGCCTTGAGCAAGTCACTTCCCCTCTCTGG
The DNA here is from genome assembly GCF_025265405.1 of Mesoplodon densirostris. Classification (NCBI taxonomy): domain Eukaryota; kingdom Metazoa; phylum Chordata; class Mammalia; order Artiodactyla; family Ziphiidae; genus Mesoplodon; species Mesoplodon densirostris. The sequence continues at coordinate 61,831,474 of NC_082678.1, forward strand.
GCCTGAGGTAGCTTGTTGCCCTCGCTGGCAAGAGCCTCTCAGATTGGATTCATTCATCTGATGTCCAAGAAATATTGTGTCCACCAAGTGCCAGGCGTGGTTAGGTGCCAGGGAAACAATAGCGAGCTGGCTACCATTATGGCTGGCTAGATCTTAATCCCATGGGGGAAATTTGGGGAAACTGTAAAGCACAAGCCCCAGAGTTATCCTGCCCAAGGGGCAAGGGAGCTGGGGTATTTATACGCAAACTCCTGTCAGTCATTGGTCGAGAGCTGTTGGGGAGAGGTGCGGTGGGTGGGGTAATTAAATTCTATGCCGTACACACAGTCAGAATGATGTTCCAAGACTGGGGGATATCGATGGAGACACTGACAGCTTCTGCTACAGTTAGAAACTGAGATACACGCAATGAAGGAAAGGCACGCGAGGAGAGAAGGGGAAGGTTTGTAAGTGCTCAATCCTATCCAAGGGTAAGAAAGCTCACCATTACCAACGATAAATATTCATGAACACTTGCCTTTCCTCAAGAGCTCCTTGGTGTAAGTGGCCTGTTTGTTTAGACCAGTGGTTCTTAACTGAAGCTGATCTTGTCCTCCAGGGAACATTTGGCAACTTTTGGAGACTTTTTTTTTTTGCGGTACGCGGGCCTCTCACTGTTGTGGCCTCTCCCGTTGCGGAGCACAGGCTCCGGACGCGCAGGCTCCGCGGCCATGGCTCACGGGCCCAGCTGCTCTGCGGCATGTGGGATCCTCCCGGACCGGGGCACGAACCCACGTCCCCTGCATCAGCAGGCGGACTGTCAACCACTGCGCCACCAGGGAAGTCCTGGAGACATTTTTGACTGTCAGGACTTGCAGGAGGTGGGGGTAGGGATGCTACTGGCCTCAGTGTGTGAGGCCAAGGGTGCTGCTAAACATCCTCAGTGCACAGGACAGGCCCCCACAACCAAGAATTATCTGCTTCAATGTCAGTAGTGGCCAAGACCTGGTTTAGGCCTCTGGTTTTCCAGTTGTGACTTATTCTGGTCCACCAGGCAGATGGGGGGAGTCACCTGTAATAGTCGGGAGAGAGAGAGACTGAGAAGGAGAGAGATTGATTGATTAGGGAGAGTTATCTGCCTGTGGATACAGGAGGAAGAGTACATTTCTGTTCCTGATGCAGCCTTCAGTACCCCATGAACCTTCTGTAGGAAACATGTCACCATCTGGAGGAGGAAGTGAGTTTCTACTTTTCCTTTCTCACCTGGGTCGTGCCATTCCTGAATGTGAGTGTGATTAGCAGTGACCACAAGGGAAAGGGAAGGGTGCATCATTACCCACTTAGCCAAAGGGCTACAAAACTCTCTCAGAGCTTGGAGGCAAAGGTGAGTTTTGCTGGCAGTTTGATGGAGCAAGTTGTCATGGCAGTGGGGGTGAAAGCCCCAAGTGGTTGAGTATAGAGGAGACATTCAACAAGTGCCCCAGAGTTCCCAGGCAGCAGGGTCTGGAGGCAGAGAGTACAGGTCCTGAGTCATTTTCTGGGACTGAGTTCCTGTGTTAGTAAATACCCCCACTTAGCCACTGTGTAACTTGGAGCCAGTTACTTAACTTCTCTAAACTGCAGTTTGTCCTCATCTGTAAAATGGTGGGAATCGAGGAGCTCCTGGTGAGTGTATGTGTCAGCTTTAGGATACATACATGTTAGCCGCCAGCATCTTGGCAAAGTTGAGGCTGGGCAGGAGCCTGTCACAAAACATATGGTCATTAAATTGCACTGAGGCCCTAGGGTTGTCAAGAAACATGACAGAAGATCTGAAAGTAGACTGGTCTCTCCTGATTCTCTTTTTTTGCCAATGTCTTGCTCTCATGTGTCCTTGCAAAGGGCCTTAGAGATTCCTCATCAATGGAGTACAGAGGAAGTGAGGCCATGAGGCCAGGTCACAAAAGGCCGTATGGCTCTACCTGCCTCTCTGGGGATGCTCTTTCATGGGATCCCGGCACCATGTTGTAAGGAAGCCCAGGCCTCATCTCAGGTGTCTCAGACTTTTCAACCACAGAACCAGAAGACAAGAGCTTGAAACGTGGGCTCTACCTGGAGGGAGGTGGGGACAGTGTTAAGGGCAAAGATCTCACCACAAGCCCAAGCAATGTCTCTGAAGTCTCATTCATTTCCTTAAAAATTAGTGTGGGGGGACTTCCCTCGTGGTGCAGCGGTTAAGAATCCGCCTGCCAATGCAGGGGACACGGGTTCGAGCCCTGGTCCGGGAAGATCCCACATGCTGTGGAGCAACTAAGCCTGTGCGCCACAACAACTGGGCCTGCACTCTGGAGCCCGCGAGCCACAACTACTGAGCCCACACTCCACGACTACTGAAGCCCGAGCGCCTAGAGCCCGTGCTCGTCAACAAAGAGAAGCCTGTGCACCGCAACGAAGAGTAGCCCCTGCTCGTCACAACTAGAGAAAGCCCGCGCACAGCAACGAAGACCCAACACAGCCAAAAATAAATAAATAAACAAAAATTTAAAATAAAAATAAAGAAAAATAACCAACTTTAAAAAACAATTAGTGGGGGTTTCATCTGACTCCATAGTAAATCTTTTTGACATAAAAACAATTTTTAAATGACATACCAGCAAGTAAAATTGACCCTCCAAGATGTGCCCTGTTTATTCTGTGGCTTTAATTCCTCCTGGCCTGCTGGTGTACCTTGGGGCCACACGCAGTCCAGTTCAAGAAGCAGGGTGCCCTGCACACACCCCTTTCCCTGCTTCACTTTTCCTCTCCATCCTCCTCCTTCTTTGCCCTCATTTGCCCTGTCTGGTCTCCTCTGTCCCTAGCAGCACCAGGGACATTGTCAGATGTTACTTAGCCTTCACTGTACTGGTGGTGTTCAGAGCTGGAGAGAGAAGTCACTCCCCCTGCCACCTCCGCGTGGGGGGGGGCATCCCTCCCTTAGCCTCACTGACCCGTGCTTGCATCTGTGTGCCAAACATGATGCCATGCCCTGGGCATGCCATGGGGAGCAAGCCTGGTGAGGCCTGCCCTCAAGGAGCTTCCAGTTGGGGAGTGAGCAGGCAGCTGTTAATCACGTGATCACAGGAACAGCGGAGAGGTGAGAGAGGGACTTGCAGGGAGCGAAAAGAACATGAGACGATGACTAACCTCCCCCGAGAGTCAGGGAAGGCTGCCCTGGGAAGTGCTTTCTAAACTGAGACCTGCAGGCTGAGGAGGAAGGGGAAGGATGTTCTGGGTGGAGGAATAATGTCAAGGAGGGCCGTGTAAGAGAGAACATGGAGCCTTTTAGGACCTGAAGGAAGCTCAGCCTGTCTTGATATGAAAGGGACAGTGGCCAGAGATGAAGCTGGACACCAGGCAGGTCGGCCTCAGAGCCCTTCGTAAGTCAGGTAAGCAGTTTGGGCTTTATCCTGAGGCCATGAGAAGTCACCAGAGTGTGTGCTTGCATGTGTGTTTGTGTGTGTGCACGTGTGTATGTGTGTTTGAGTGTCTGTGTGTGTGTGTATTTGTGTATATGTGTGTTTACGTGTGTCTATGTATTTGTGTGTCTGTGTGTATTTGTGTGCATGTGTGTATGTGCATGTGTGTTTGTGTGTATGTTTGTATGTATGTGTGTGTGTGTGTGTGTGTGTGTGTAAGCGTGAGAGAGAGAGAGGCTCTTCTAGTGCTGCCCTTGGAGCTCCGTGGTCCAAGCAGGAACCTCCTGACCAGCAGGAACATAATGAAAAAATAAAGAGGCTGATATTTCATCATCGTTGCCTGATGCAATTAAGGACAACATAGACCCAATGAGTCAGAGAACAAATTCAAAGATGAATCAGAAGAGACATGTGGAAAACAACATGGTTTAGGGCAAGGTGGTTAATGTTCTTTGGATGCTTCCTGCAGTGAACCCATTACTTACTGAGCATCTGACCATTCAATGGCCTTTGGGGACTCCTCAGAATTGCCCAGGTCCCCCTGACCAGTCTCTGGAACCGTGGCAGGATGAGGAAACGTGGGCTAATGATATCAGGTCCATAATGCACTGATTCAGACCAGAGAGTTACCCTTCTTAGCTTGGGGGGCTAACCCATCACTGAATGTTGAGCAGAGGAAAATGGCGGGGACAGCGTGTAGGGAGGAGTGGATGGCATGGGGAAAAAGGTTTCACCTCTGCATAGGCCGGGTGAACGTCCAGGCTGAAGCAGTGATAGGCTTGCTAGTCACCCACACAGCTACCTGCCCCAGGCCCCAAATCTGGTCTACTTCTCTCTCTGAGGTTCCCAGGCGTGGGCCTTCTGGATATGTTAGCTGTAGAAGAGGGATAGCCTTCTACAACCTAACAGGCAGTCCTAGCTAAGCCAGTGTCAGGAATTGGTTTCTCTGTTCATCTATTACCCCTACTCTTCTCTTGAAAAAGGTCGGACTCTGATAGCCTGAGAAGGGGATGCGTAAGTTTTAACTGAGGAAGCAAGTCAGGAAAGATCTACAGCACGAGGTTGTGCCGTGGAGCCTTGGGTGATGCTGTAAGGCCGTAAGGAAATGTTCATTCATTCACAAAATGTATCAAGTACTGTGATAGATGGTATGCTCCCCAGATGGCCTTAGCAGTAGTTTCAAGCCCATGTATTCTTCCAGAACACTGAACTTCTCATCAAAAGGCAGAGTCTAGGGCTTCCTTGGTGACGCAGTGGTTGAGAGTCTGCCTGCCGATGCAGAGGACACAGGTTCGTGCCCTGGTCCGGGAGGATCCCACATGCTGCGGAGTGGCTGGGCCCGTGAGCCATGGCCGCTGAGCCTGCGCGTCCGGAGCCTGTGCTCCGCAACGGGAGAGGCCACAAAGTGAGAGGCCCGTGTACCGCAAAAAAAAAAAAAAAAAAAAAAAAAAAAGGCAGAGCCTATTTCCCCTACCCCTGAGCCTTTGCAGAGGAAGAGGTGTTATGAGCCTGGGTCATAAAGGGCAGTGTGGCTCTGACTGGCTGTCTTGGGATGCCCCAACTTGGTAGTCCTAGCACCACGCTGCACGGAAGCTTAGGCCACGTGAGAGGCCACGCGGGGATGTTGTGGCTGACGGCCCCACTGCGGTCTTAGCTGGCAGCCAGCATCGGATGCCAGGGCTATGGGTGAGGGAGCAAGTCTTCACACGCTTCCAGTTGCCAGCCTTGGTACTGCCCCGGTGGACACCGAGTGGAGCAGAGATGAACGACCCCTCCCGAGTCCTGACCAGCTACAGGTTCGTAAGCAAAATAAATGTCATTATTGTTTTAAGACATTAAGTGTTGGGGTAATTTATTAAGCAGCCGCTGTGACTGGGGAAACCACCTGCTACAAAATACCTGAGAATGACAACTAACGTTTGTAAAAGCACTTTAGAGTTTACAAGAGACATTCACGCGATGATCTCAGTCAGACCTCTGAAGGGCCCTGTGAGGCTGGCGTTGGGCCAGTTCCACAGAAGGGAAGACGAGGCCTGGAGGGATTGCGTGAGTGGCTCAGAGACAGATCTCCAGGAGCTAGCAAAGGAGCCAAGGGGAGCCCAGTTTCTCAACGTGTCCTAGTGCACCTGACCAAGGCCCAGTCCCAGGGTCTGTGAGGGCTATTGAGATGCAGCACACAAGAGCCTGGCATGAAAGCGTCTTCCACGTGGTGGAGGTGAGTTAAGCCCAGAAATCACCACACTACAGGGTACAAAGTAGTAGGTTCCCCAGGAGGTGAATTCATTCATTCATTCATTCAAATAATAGTTATTGAGCCCCTGCCATGTATCAATACCAGGTACATATCCCTGCCTGCCCAGATTTTCACTCCAGTGAGGTTTGGATACGTTGCTGTTAGGGACAGAGTTATGCCCCCCTTCAGTTGAAGTCCTGACCCCTAGTACCTTAGAATGTGACTGCATTTGTAGATAGGGACCCTAAACAGGCAATCAAGGTAAGGTGAGGTCATATGTGTGGATCCTAATCCAGTAGGACCGATATGAGGACACAGACACACAGAGAGGAAAGACACTGGGAGAAGATGGCAATCTACAAGCCAAGAAGAGAGGCCTCGGGGAAACCAACCTTGACAACACCTTGATCTCACGTCCCCTCGTATACCTGTAGCCTCTAAGACTGTCAGGAAACAGATTTCTGTGGTTTAAGCTTCCCAGACTCTGGTTCTTTGTTATGGCTGCCCTAGTAGCAAGCTGACACCATTGCTGAGGGAGTTGGTGAGGGGTTGGACCACTTCTTCCAGGACAATGGGGGAAGTGGAATTCATTTTTTTAAAAAGAAGTGATCTGGAGATACTAGGGTGGATTAAGGGCAGGGTTGGGGGAGTTAGCTAGAGGTAAGGGGTGGGGTGGTCTATGGAATTAGGGGCATCAAAAATCGTGACATTTGATAACCCTGTTGTGCAATCCAGTTAAAGTGGAGGTGGGGATGTTGAGAAGTTATGCCAGCCCCGCCCTAATCTACCCCTGGGTTCTACAAATCACCTTGGCTCAGCCCATCACCCAGCCCATCAGGGGACAGGCACATGAAAGTCCCTTCCCCCCATCTATACAAATATTAGCGAGTGGACACCCATTGTTCTGGGACGAGGGGATAAAAAGACCCGGGGTCTTTTTGCAGATCAGATTGCTGGGAAAAGAGAGATCAATTTCCTAACACACGCACGACCTTCTGAGAAGCGAAAAGATAGTCATGCCATCCCCTGTTCCCCTAAGTTCAAAGTAAAGTGGTTCCAGTGTCCAGAGAAGTGACAAACTCTCTAAACAAAATTATTCTAAGAAAACAAACAGTCTGTCCTGGGGCCTTGGGTCACCACGTGGCTTCAGGGTCCTCGGGGCGGGCCCATCCCCAGAGCTTGTGGCTGGCAGTGACCCAGCTTCCCTGACACAGTGAGTGGTTGGCTCTCGGCAAGCTGGGCTGGGGAGGGAGTGTGACTTGTAAAGGATTGTCTTGGAGATCATGCCGACAGGGGCCTGGACCAGCAAAGACATCCCACTAACCATGGACCCATCCTCAGTGATCACACCATGGGGCAGAGGGAGCTAACAGTGACAGTGAACTGGCCAAAGTCTAGGGCTACTCTGCTGGAAAATTTAGATGGGGACTGGGTCCTCTGGGCTGAGTAAATTCCCAAAGTTCTCAGAAAAGTTGGGGCTGGGGTCTCAAGAAAGAGATACTAGACCCTTGTTGTTGAGGCATTGGGCGCTTGAGCTATTCATTGAAGAAAACAAGGGAAAGTAAAATAAAAAAAGTGACTGTGAGATGTATCCTGGTGATTATGTGGAGAAAGACACAGTTATACACAGATCAGGGCTGGGAGGGCCTGCTGGGTCTCCTAGCCTTGAAGATCCTTGCCTGCCTGCCTCCTTTGTTTTTGCTGAGAATAGTAAGTTTGAACTCTAGGTGTTTTTCACTGGAGTGGAGGTTCCTGACAGGCAGGGTCTGATGCCTTGGTCATGTGGGCAACCCCCATAGCCCATGCACTTAGTAGGGGCTGGGACGTGCTGTCTAAATGGCCTTGATTAGTCCCCTGACAATGTTGTCTCATCTTGAAACGGCTCGCCTCCTGCTACTAGAGGCTGAGGGCCAGGATCACCTTACAGAGTGATTCTCAGGATCTCCCAACCAGGAATAGCCTTTCCTGGACACTCTCTCCTCACTGTCCAGATGGCACAGGCCACGGCAGTTCTGGGAGCAGAAAGCCAGGTGGTAAAAATGCTCTATGCCGTGTGTGTGGTATGTGTGTGTTTCAGTGTTGGCTTAAGTTCTTTCTTTGCCACAGCCTGATTCCTTTGTCAGCAAGTCCCCTGAACCCAGGTTAGGCTTCTGTGTGTGGAAGGTGGGAGCTAGAGGGAAATGGCTTCTGTGTTTGCTTCCTTGGCAGAGTTAGGACAATGGGAATCACCTCCACATTTCCCAGAGCTCAGGCCTTAATGGATGGCCTGGTTGTCAGAGTCTGCACAGGAGAGAAGAGTGAGTCACCTCTGTCCCTTTTCAACCCCAGAACCTGGGGCTGCCTTGGCATCCCTCACCTGGGCACACCTGGAGGAAGTCTCCCCCACTCCCCACCTCCCTTCTCTGTGTGGCCTTTTGGCCCTCAACCCCTGATGCTCACATTCCTGGGGCCAGTAGAGGCGGTGGGATGTGAAGCCAAGATGGAGGTTGGAAGGTCAGAAACCTCACAGCCATGTCTGACTCCTCTTCATTGGAAATTGGTATACTTTTACTGGAGCCACCCTGGATGATCAGTCATGGCCTGTGTGAGGTTTCTCGGATGCGGGGAAGGAGTGCTAGAGAGATGGAAACCCTTCCCCTTTGGGCCTGCTCAGAGCTGTTTCCTCTTCCCACCTGTTTTTGGCCAAGCTTCCAGAAGGAAGAAGGTTAACATCCAAAGACTACGGGCAACCCTGGCCCCCCTTGCTGGTGGGGGTCTCTCGGGAGCTCTGCTGTGGCTGCTGACTTCTGTTTCAATGACCGGTGGAGAAAAGCGGCCCCAAGTAAGTGTTTCCTCTGTACATCTCTGAGGGAGCTAGGAGGGCCGGGCCTGGTTTTTGGGTGGATGGGGCAGTGGAGCTCCAGAAAGGGGAATGTGCTGGCCAAGGCCTCTCCGCAGACTGAGGACCACACCCAGGCCCCGTGGTGTCTGGCCCAGTGCTGGGTTCCCCACACCTTGCAGCCTGCTGGGCCCTGGCTAACAGAGCCAGCACCCTGGGGAGAGGAGGACGGGGGTGGGGGTGGTGGTGGTGGGGATGGGCCTCCTGCCTTCTCCTTGGTCTCCAGGCCAGTCTGCCAGGCTCCATGGAAGAGCCAGGAGCTGGTGTTCCGAGGACATGCCAGAGAAACGAGGGAGTCCCTGCCCTCCAGGGTGTGACGGTCTCCCAGGGCTGCTGGGATCTGTGTGGAAGAAACAGCCACAGAGCATTTACTAAGTAATTGGGTAATAGAGAAATAAGGAATCTAGGCCGCTTGAGCACAACGCCCCCAGTTGGGTCAGCCCTGAAGCGTATTCTGAAATTAGGCTGAGGACTCGCTTGATTTCACACCTGTGGGAACAACCCCCCGCCCCCGCCCCATTGCATTTAGTGTTCTGGTGACACGTGGCTGGAATCGTAGGATACGAGGGACCTTGGCGTGGGCTCCTCGGGCCAGTGACTGACCTTCCCCATGCCCTGACTCTTCTCATCTGTAAAATGGGACTGCACATTCTCCCTCAGGGCTAGTCTGTGTAGAAAGCTCAGCCACATGCCTGGTGCGTAGGAAGGTCTTTATTATGGGGACACTCTAAGGATGAAATAAAACGTAAGAGGGGGCAGTGTCTGACACAGTGCATGGCATCCAGCCCCAGCAGCCCCTGCCTCTCCGCCCATCCACTCTAGCAGCCTTCTTTCTGCCCAGTCCCCCCTCCTACCCCCCAGCCTCACATGCTGCATGCCTGGCCTTATGTTGCCTGCAGGTGGAATGCTGCAGCTCAAGGTCTGAGCCTGCCTGGGAAGGTACACTTTCGTAGGACACTATGGAGGCTAAATGGCCTGGCCTTCTAAGACAGGAATGACGAATCCCTGATCACATAGGTGGGGAGGAGGCCTTCCAGCACACTCAGATCCTACCCCAGATCCACAAAACGTTCAATTGATAGACCAGTGAGTCTCAACTGGAGGTGATTTTGCCTCTCTCTCCCCTCCCCACCTCCAGAGACATTTGGCAATGTCTGAAGATGTTTTGGTTTTGGTTGTCACAAATGGAAGGGTGCTACTAACATCTAGTGGGTAGAGGTCAGGGATGTGCTGAACAACCCACAGCGCACAGGGTGCCCCCTGCAACAAAGAATTATCTGGACCCAGATGTCAGTGGTGGCGAGGGTAAGAAACGCTGAGATAGACAAGAAGAGGGCACTCACCCGTAGATATAGAAACTGCTGGAAGCCATTACTGGGCAACACGGGGCAGGAGGAAAGGCTGAGCATAAAGCAGGGGCATTTCTACTGGGAAAGGGCTGGGGGTGGCCAGGAGAGGCACTGAAGCAAAGGAGATACTGGAGTGAGTCTTGAGTTTTATAGGCTCTCCAGGCAGAGAAGGCGTGGGGTGTGGCCTGGAGGGACACCACTTCCATCTGGGCCAATAGCATCGGTTCCTGGGGAAGTGCTTCTTGTTAATGGCAGTGCTTGCCCCAAACACCCAGGTTGCTGATCAGTGCAGAAGCTTTGCTTGGCCGGGCGACTGGCTTCCCTGGATGGCATCGCTTTGGCAACTGGGGCCTTGTGGATACAGCCAGAGTTAACTGATCATTGTTTGCTGTGGTTGTGACTCTGCCTGTGTGTGCCCCCTGTTGTTTTTTAAAATCCACTAGAGGGCATATCAATGCTAAGATCTTCTGGCAGGTTGGACAAATGACATGTTGTGTGAACTTAGCCCGCTAAGGCTGCTGGCCCTGGGTGGCGAGGGGGACGAGGAGGGGGTGGGTGACGCAAAATGGGGTTATTGATTCCCGCCCCTCCTTATGCCCCCCTCCCCTAGCCAAGTGATGACAGGAAGGTGATTTGTGAATTCATGGAGACAGCCAGCCGAGATTCTCCCGGTGATGACAGGCACCGTTCAGGAAGTTAAACTGGGAGAAGGACAGACGGAAAGGCAGGGCCAGATTCCAGGGAGGGAATCCGACAATGGTGTGACCTTCTGGGAAGGGAGCCTCGTCCCTTCCCCACCCCCACCTCCCCAAGAACCAGCTTGCCACTGGGCCTGGCCTGGTGCAGTTGGGTGGTCTTTACCCCCTGGACCCAGCAAAGCAGAGTGGCTGCTGAGCCCGCAGAGGTCTCCAGAAGCTCTAAGTGCAGGAGCCAAAGCACTTCTGAAAACCATCACTGTGCATGGCTGGACCACCCCCACCCCTTTTGTGTGCATACCAGCCTGCAGAGCCTGGGCAGAAAGGTGTGACTGACCCAGAAGCAGGCTAGGATGAGGGTAAACAGAATTATGTCGTGTTATCGTCTCCCTGGGTGTCGTCTGGGTCGGGGCGAGTGGTGCGGGGAGCTGGGAGGGTGGGAGGTGGTGGAGAAAGGGTGGGGCAGTGGGTACCTGCCTTCAGGAGGGAATCATGGGGATTCTGGGGCTTGGACAAGAGAAACCAACACCCCTCTGAAGGCAATAGATTTGGGCTGAGTCCGGAACAAAACTTGCTATTTTTAGTTTGGATGATGGTCAGGCAGGGTATTTGAGGGAGCCTTTGCCCTCGGGATCTGTCTTCAGAAGTAGTAGCCTCCTTCATCTTTATCCTACTGACACCATTCAGAGGGCTGTAAACATTGGACCATATATTTGTCTATAAAGAGACCTGGGCCCAAAGCCCAGTTCAGCCACTGGCTTGCTCTGTGACCTTGGGCAAGTCACTTAACCTCTCTGAGCTTCAGTATTCTCATCAATGTATCTCAAAGAATTATTGTGCAGATTAACTGACATAATGCATGAAAGTGCCCATCCCAGGACATAGTTCAAAGTAAGTGCCCAGGAAGGTTCATTCTTCCTACTAGCGATCTGGAGTCTACACAGGGGTCACTTGGTCACCAGGAAACAGGTAAGAGACAAAACCAGGCTCAAGGATGAGAGCAGAAGCAGCAACCAGCAAGATTGTCTTGGTGCCTAATAATAACACTAGTACTAGTACTAGTACAGGTGGTGGTAGATGTTTATTGAAAACCCACCATTTTACATATTTTATTTCTTTTAACCCTGACAGCTCACAAATGATAAAACTGAGTCTGAGAGAGGTTCAGCAAATTTCCCAAAGTCACACAGGCAAGGATTTTTACAGGGTGTGTGTGTGTGTGTGTGTGTGTGTGTGTGTGTGTGTGTGTGTCTCCCAGATCTGCTTAAAATGACAAGTGACTACTGCTCTGTGCTGTAGGAAACATAAATGAAGCCTGAGGCAAATGGAAAAATCAGTAATACTGCTCTTGTCTTTATTTGAAATTTTGATATTCTGTTCATCATGAGATTTTTCATTAATTTTGATTTTTAAAAATATTGCAGTCCATCCTGCTTATCTGATTGTGGCATGTTTGGGTGGCCCTGAGCTGGGGGCTCCACTCTCCCTCCAGGTCCCGTGGCACCGCTGTTTCACTTCAACACCTCTGGGCAGCAGGACTCTCAGAAATGCAGGGTAGAGCTGAGACCACTGTTCACTAAAAGAAACAAAAAGCTCCTCTGTCAATTTTGAAAGAGGTCTTTCCGGGTGGTCAGGGCCTACAGGCTAACGTGCACGATGGTGAAAGCTGCTGGCCAGTGTGGAGGTCCATTCCTGTCTGCAATCAGGTAATTGCATGTGGTGACCTCATAAACAGTAAATATGCATGTTTATCAGCTTAAGATGCTTCGATCTATATGTCACCCACACTCATTATCAGGAAAAAAAGTGAAGAAATGAGAGACACTTATGTACTACTGGTGCAAATATATGTGGGTGTGACTACTTTGGAAAGCAATTTGGCAGTGTCTGTTAAAACTAAAGATATGTGTGCGCATCGACCCAGTTAGTTCCCTCCCAGGTACCCATCCTAGAGAAAGGCTGGCCTGTGTGCACAGAGGCCATTCAAGCATGTTCACTACAGCTGCAGAACATCCCATACGATTATATAAATTATGCTGATATTATGAAATGTCTTCATACTACAGGAGAATTATGTAGCGATGAAAAGGCATTAAGTTGGCCAAACGTGTTGAAAAATATCAAAAGTCAAAAAAGAAAAATGTCAAAAAAAGAAAAGTAAAATGACTTGAAAAAATGAACCCCCCAAAACAAACAAACAAACAAAACCAACCAAAACCAGGGCAGAACAATACCTGCTATTTGGCTCATTCATGTGTTAAGACCAAGAATAGACCAAAAACCCAAAGCAAAACTGTATTCCTTTATAAGTACGTAAATGCATAGAGTAGCCTGGAAGTATGATTCAGTGTGGTCACTCTGGGTAGGTAGAATACAATCAATGGGAAAAGGTTACAAGGGACTTTCCCTTTGACTCTGGTTTGGTTTTATAACCAAATAGTCATCTATTATATCTTTTTTAAGAAATAAATATTTTTTAAGGCAGTTTTAGATTTACAACAAAACTGAGAGGAAGGTATAGAGATTTGCCATATACCCTCTGCCCCCACACACGCATAGCCTCCCCTCTGATCCCCCATGATCAACATCACTCACCAGAGTGGTACATTTTTCACCAAGGATGAATTTACACGGATACAATGCAATCACTAAAAGTCCATAGTTTATCTTAGTGTTTACTGTTGGCTGTTGTGCATTCTATGCTTTTGGACAAATGTAAAATGACATCTGTTCAAACCTATTGTTATAATGTCATACAGAGTATGTTCACTGCCCTAAAAATCCTTTTTGCTGTATGTATTCATCTTTCTCCCCAACACCCCACCCCTGGGAACCACTGCTCTTTTTACTGTCTCCATATTTTTACCTTTTCCAGAATGTCATATAGTTGGAATCATACAGTACGTAGTGTTTTCAGATTGGCTTCTTTCACTTAGTAATATGTATTTGAGTTTCTTCCATGTTTTTTCATGGCTTGACAGCTCATTTCTTTTTAGCGCTGAATAATATTCCTTTGTCTGGATGTGCCACAGCTTATTTAGCCATTGTTTTTTAAAGGAAGAAAAAGTATAATTTATTTTCTTGGAAGTCCTTTCTGGATGTGACGGAGCAGATGGGATGGAGGGTACACTCTTTCTATTGTACAAAAACTTGGGCAGTCTGCGCTCAAACTGGCCACTGGGAGAGTCCGAGGGAGGCCATGGATTCTCTTTCCCCATCTCCAGGAGCAGTAAGTCTGTTCTCTCAGGAAGAAGAGGATTGGTCTCTTCTGAGATCTGTAGATTGCAAATGACTCTGATGAGCAGCCTCTAAGCGTGTGACTAACTTCTCCCAGGTTGGAGCCACTCTAAACCCCTGATTTTCCCACTATACCATGTTGCCATCCTCTGCTGTTATTTAGAATTTTAGGCAAGAAAGCTCAGTGGTGGTAACACACAAAGCCCCCAACCTCAGTGGCTTAATACTACCAAGATTTATCTCCCATCCCCCCCCACTTCCCAATGTGAGTCGAGTGAATCTTCAGGGTACTTCTTTCCCGGCTGGTGACTCAGGGTCCAGGAGGTTCCTTTCATGCCATTGTATAACTTCCGTGATCACTGAAGCCTACAAAGAGAAAGCTGGAGGGCCACACCTGGACTTAGATCACTAGGTTTGGAAATGACATACATCATTTCCTGTCACATCCCATTGGTCAGAACTAGTCATGTGGCTTGAATCTAACTGCAAGGGAATCTGGGAAATGGGGGAGAGCAAATGGTTGTTTAGTAAGATTTTAATGTCTCTGTCGCAAAGGGAGAAAATGAAAAACATGAAATTAGAAAAAAATCAACGTTATCTCTGTAAAAGTAGCCAACATAGGAGGCTGTTCCGTTGCTCATGGATTTCTCGAAGGCAGGGATCCTCTTGTTAATCTTCACCTGCATTCCAGTCCTGTTGATTAAAAGAATGACAGATATTTCCAGAGAGTCTTTACTTAATGTTAGCCAAATTGAGCTACTACGTTTACTCAAAACCTTTTTTGCAACATTTCTCTGGAAATTTCCCTCTCAGTCAACTTACAAATTACACAAGGAAATCAACTGCAGTTTTTCTTTTATCTTTGGCCCCTGTACCTCCATGTTAGATTTTTGAAAAGACTTCAAAGTAAGACAAACTGGCAATATTGGTCAAGACAAACTGAGCAGAGGCACCAATACTGTGAATGCAGAACGGGACATCACTATAGATGACAGACATCCAAAAGATAATAAGAAAACACGCCCACATCTCAATACACTCCCCCAAAGCCTCACCTGTTTTGTCTGTTTGTTCTAACCCCAAAGGCCATTACCCAGCTTGAGTGGTCATCTCATTCCCTACCAGACTGAGCTGTAGCTATTCTTTTGAAAAATTAATTATATTGTCAAAGGAAGATATCATAGAGTTTAAAGGCTTAGGTAGCAGACTCTGAAGGCAGTCCCCAAGGAAGGGTGGGACTTGACCATTTGACGTGTCATTGGAACATGGCCTCCTTAGGGTCCCAGTTTGAAAGATGACTGCTTTTGGGTGCTTAAGGACACATAGGTTTGCTCCAAAAGTTACTAGCTCCTTTTAATCTTTGATTATACCTTGAACAGACTTGGGTTGAGCCCACTCCACTCCCTACCCTGATAACATGAATTTTTTTTTTTTTTGCGGTACGCGGGCCTCTCCCTGTTGTGGCCTCTCCCGTTGCGGAGCACAGGCTCCGGACGCACAGGCTCAGCGGCCATGGCTCACGGGCCCCGCCGCTCCGCGGCATGCGGGATCCTCCCGGACCGGGGCACGAACCCGTGTCCCCTGCATCAGCAGGCAGACTCTCAAACACTGCGTCACCAGGGAAGCCCAACACGAATATCTTGAAGCTGGAAAGAGTTGAAGAGGGACTTAAATCCAAGAAGAGATGATTCTGAAGAAAGAGTTTAGAAGTATCACTGTTCCAAAGAACAGTTCCAAAGATTTTACTTGCAGTAAAATCTGGGCCCTGATGAATACATATGCCATTTTCCTTTAGAAGCTGTCTTTCTTATGGAAACAGCCCATCAGGTCCTCCTGCCCCACTCTGGTTCAGGCCCTCTTACCTTAACAGTTTCATGACGTTGACACCCCCCTTGCTGCTGTCCGTGTGTCCACTCCATCTTCAGACACCCATACCAGATGAGTATTCCTAAAACTCCTCTCTGATCGTGTCACTCTTGGAGGAAAAAACCTTCAGGGGCTTTCTACTGTCTAACAATTCAAGTTCAAATGCCTCAGCTTAGCTTTCAAACCTGCTAAAATGGCCCCACCCTGCCCAGCCCGTTTTATTTCCTTCTGCTTCCTGACACACACCCTCTTCTCCAGTCATGTCTGTCTCCTCCACATCCCATAAACATGCCATCCTTGTTTTGTTGTCTCTGTGCATTAGTTCATGTTACTCCTCAAGCATGGAATGCAGCCTCGGGTCCACGTCATAGGAATACTTGACTGGATTCCTGGGGTGTCACTTCAAGCGTGTGTGTATATGTGTGAAAAGCAAATCCCATTTCCAGTGCTGGATGTTACAGCTTCAGAAGTTTGTCTTGATTTGTGATGGTCTTTGACTGGCTGTGGGCCCAGTCTTTCGTTTTATATTTTTGTGCCTCTTAGTTGCTGCCAATCTATAAACCAGCACTTAAATCCATCAAGGAAGTTCCTTTAATAAAAGCATCATCTTTGATAGAAAGTGAGGAAGTGCTCTTGTATTTTTTAAATTTGTTGTTAAGCCTTGGATTATTGCCAACCGAGTTTTCTTAGAATGAGGCCTACTTGTATGTGTCAAACAGCTCCTTTCCAATTTGGGATTCCAGAGTGGTATATACCAAAGCCACCTTTAGGGCTTTATGTCACCACATCCTCAGAGATTTTCTCTTCTCACTTAACCCGTATTGTGCAGGCCTAAGCTTCAGCCAACCCCTGTATACCTGGCATCCATCAGGGGGTTGACCAGAAGAACTTACTAGGGTGTTTTGTTTTGCCTTGATAAGAAAGGCTTATGTGACTGAACATTTTGGGACCGACAACTAGCCCTTGGACTAAGTCTTCTTGCCTATTGATTAAAAAAAGGTCATCTTGTCCTCCTAAAATGTTTTATTGGATGTGGAGAAAGAGGAGAGCAGTCTGGTGGGAGAGGATGTCCTAACTTGATGTGTGGACCATTCTCAGGACCAGTTCAGGGAGAGCTAGTGATACTCAGGCTTTTGGCTTGGTTCCCTCAGAACAAGTTCCAGAATCTTCTGGGGATGGGAGCTGTAAGAAGAGGGAAGAAAATAAGAATGGCTCACTCTTCATGGAAGCAGTAGCTCAAAATAGCTCTGTCTTGTGACTTGGCATAAAATGTAATTGGGCTAAAAAGATACAGCCCCCACACAGCCTTCCAGTCAGGTCCAGCATGAGTCTTCCCAGCTGAGGTCCTAGACGTCTTGGGGAAGAGTCAGCTATCCCACTGTGCCCATTTTGCATTTCTGACTGAGAGAATCCGTGGGTAAAAGAAAATGATTAGATTTTTTATACCAGTCAGCTTGGGGAGATTTGTTATACAGCAGTGGTAACCGCAACAGAGAGCTACTTCTCTGAGGTGATCAGATAAGATTTGGTGGTTGGGGGTGGGGGCATGAGACTGGCAGTTACAATGATATCAGAATTCTCTGAGCCCCACGTCATCCAGGCCCTACCTGTACGACCTGGAAACCTGGAGTTCAAGTGGGAATAGAAGAAAACGAGAGCAATCTGTGAGAGCCCTCTAACCTCACTTGTTGGCCCAGAGTGGGACTTTGGATGAGGCTGAAGTTTCAACCATCTCCTTCATGCGTGAGAGCCAGGGAGAGCTTTCCGGCTTCATGACCCCAGTACCTTCTAGGCTAGAGACCTTAGAACTACTGATTGTATCTATTATATTCAGGGTAGAGTTGAAGAGGTTTGCAGGCCTCTTTCCTTATTGCTAGGACAGCCAGGGGAGTAAAACCTTGCTAAATATGCAAAACTTTGGCTGACACTTGTGATTCTCTCTGTAAAATTTGAAGTAGCTGATACAGTGAGAGAAAAGAAATGGCTTCAGCTCACTCACGTGGTGCTGACTTGAACACCACCAGCGATGCCTCTTTTTTTTTTTTTTTTTTTTTTGCGGTACGCGGGCCTCTCACTGTTGTGGCCTCTCCCGTGGCAGAGCACAGGCTCCGGACGTGCAGGCTCAGCGGCCATGGCTCATGGGCCCAGCCGCTCCGCGGCATGTGGGATCTTCCCGGACCGGGGCACGAACCCGTGTCCCCTGCATCGGCAGGCGGACTCTCCACCACTGCGCCACCAGGGAAGCCTGCGATGCCTCTTTTAGGCTGGGCACTTGCCTGTGGGGGAAGGGCTGGGGGTTCTGCAGGGTTAGGCTGGGTGTGGGGTGCAGTAAAAGCCAGTGCCCCTGGACTCCACTGACCTCTCAACTCTCCTCCTCAATCACCTCCGAATACATTACTTAGAGTGAAGCTGGGTGAGTGTCATGAAATTACACACCCCAAGTGAGATGTCACCGCTCTTGGAAGGCTAGGAAAAAGTGTTCCCGTTTTCAAAGGGCAGCTCAGGTACTGCTTCTCCCAGGTGAACTCTCCTGAGTCCTCCCCCTCCCACGGGCCCCCTTTCCTCTTGCTTGCGTTGCCTGTCTCACCTAGTGGACTGTGAACTCCTCAGGATGCTTTCTTTAATCTTTAGATCTCTAAGGCATACTTGGTTCTGAGCACGTCCGACTGCAGAAGTGTTTGCTGAAAAAAAAAGAAAGGATAAAGAAACATTGTCACAATGTGATGTATATCTTTCAAAAATATTCTCCTTATGTATCTTTTTTCTTTTGGGGGGGTAATTGCAATGAGAGTAAACATAAAATTTTGTGTTGTATCTTTTTTCTTTCTTACCATAATTTCAGATGCCTTTTCCTTGCTGTAACATCATTTCAAATCTTAGTAATAATAATAACTCCATTTATTGCATATTCTGCTATGTGCCAGATGTGGTGTCAGGGGCTCTACACACAGTTTTTCATGTAATCTTCCCAATTTGCAAGGTGGTTGTTGTTTGCTCCATTTTAGAGATTGAGAAACTGAGGCTCAGAGAGCTTAAGCAACTTGTCAAGAATTACCAGCTAATGGAGACTAGATTGATCCCTCTGATTTCAGTATTCATATTCCTGCTATTTTACCATGCCACTTTCCATCATTTTAAGTGACCTCACAATACTTACTCTTTTGTGTGGATAAATCATAATTTGCTTAATCATTTCCCTATTTTTTGTCATTTAGGACATTGATTAATTTTAGATATTATAAACAATGAGGCAATGAACATCATTGTGCCAAAAGACTTCCCCCATTTTTGGATTATCACCTTGGAATAGAGTCCCAGAAGTGGAATTACTGGGTTAAAGGGTAGGACTGTGTTTATGGCTTTTGATACTTATTGCCAGATCGCTTTCCCGGAGGACTGTACTATGCGTAACAGGTTCACTTTATAGGTAGGCCCAGGGGAGTTACCGCGCTCCTCCAGGATGTCAGGATGCCCTCTAACCACTAGAGGGTGTGAAAGGATATTGCTTAAGTGACAGGAGCCTAGCCCCCCTCTAGGAAATCCCCAAATTTCCTTGAGGAGCTTTCAGAGTTGCCTGGGAGGAAGGCGGGTGGGGGGATGCTTAATTAGTTAGAAGCTCAGTGCTGTAACGAACTGACTTGCTTAGATTTGCATTGAAGGCAAGATGGTTGATGATCTGTACTCTGGGGGAGAGAGCAGTAAACAGTGCCTCAGAGGCCTTGGGTTTGAGGTTGGCCATGCCACCTCTTGCTTGGAAACCTTGGGTGACTGACCCTCCCTTGTATATCTCTGTCTTTGAACTTGGAGCCTCAAATCTTAGCATCAATTAGACTGGCAGCAGCTCTGAGCTCCTCCAGTGGAGACCATGTGACATGTCCATCTTTGTAACATCCACAATAGCCAACACTTAATAAGAGCACAGAAAATGGTGGCTGAACTGATAGAGGAAAAGAGGCCAGAAATCAAGAGTGGACATGGGGAGGAAGGCACAGGGTACGGCACTGGCTCCCAGTCCCCACAGATGGTTTACTGAAGGAGGGGTGTTGGCCGCTTAACTCCAAGATGTTGAAGATGGAAGGCTACTTAGAGATCATCTTGTCCACAAACATGGCCCAGACAGTTATGATGATGACAAGGTCCTCACCTCCATTCTTTCCCTTAGCCAACACTTACTAAGCACTTATAGTGTGCCAGGCTCTGTGCTAGGCATTGAGGATGGAAAAACAACTGTCTAGAGGGCTTGCATTCAAACAGTTTATATTGATACTCTGTACAGGAATATGAGACACCTGTGTTAAACACTAAGCAAAAAATGAGCCCTCTGCTCGCTAAAACTACGAAAGCCACATTGAGAAAAAAAGGCTGGCCTCAGATGTCCCTAGAGAAGCACTTTTTCAAACATGTTCCTTGGAGCATTCAGCTAGACATTTAATAGATGTTGACTAAAGAATGGTTTGGTAGTCGTATCAGTCAGTTATTACTGCACTAATGCTGAGTAACAAATCAACCCCAAACACAGTCACTAATAATAATATTGGTTATGATTTATTTTGATTTTTAGTTTTCCTTAGAGGCCTGTGGGGTAGCTGGCGGTGCCTCTGTTCCGTGAGTCTCTTATTCTTCAGGGATCAGGCAGCTATCAAGGGCATGGTTTTCTCGTGATGATGGAAGAACAAGAGGGCAAGCTTACCTGCATAAGCATATTTTAAGCCTTTTCCTCTATCATGTCCATTAACATCTCATTGGCCAGACCAAGTCACATGGCCAAGATCAATGTAACTGAAGCAGAGAAATAAATATATTCTACCACTAGTGGTAGGAATTGCAAAGTCACAACAGAGTGTGGATACAGTGAAGAACTGGGAGCAATAATGCAATCTACTACAGTGGTCCTATGAATTCAGGAAATGCTGGTGAAGCTGGTTTCTTCATTGCATGACTTCTCAGAGCCTTTATAGATGATTCAATTTAAAGCCTTCACTTTAAAAGAAGGAAACTTAAGCCCAGAGAGAAACGTAACTTGACCTGGATTTGCAAACACTTAGTAGCAGCCCTGTAGTGAGACCCCGGACTTTATGACTGTTAGGCTAGGGCTCTTTCCCTAACCCCGCCCTGCTAATGTGCCTTGGCTACACTGGGCTAAGCAGGCCAGAGGAAACTGGTGAACATGGGAGAGCTAAGCAGCTGCACAAAAAGGAGGCTGAAGTGGTCCTCAAAGGACCCTAAGAGACTCTATTCTGAGCACGACAAGGAAGCCACAGTCAGACCTAGTCTTGAGGAAAACTCGAGTGGACAAAATTAAGGGCATGTACTGTGGAGTCCAGCTATCTGTCTAGGTAACCTTGGTCAAGTTATTTAATAGCCTCTGTATGTCTCGGTTTCCTCATTTGTAAAATAGGGAAGGTAGATACACCCACCTTGATAGGGTGGTTGAGTTAATACTTGAAAAGTGCTTAGAACAGGAGCAGGAATGTAGTAAGCACTCAGTATAGGTTAGCTATTATTATTATTTATTATGATTATTATTAATATGATTTTTACATAGCTTATCTCCTCTACCATGAGTTTCCTTATTTCTGGGTTTTCCCACCCCACCAGTCTTCTTCCCAATATCCCATTCTTTTTTTTTTCTTAATTGAAGTATAGTTGATTTACAATATTACATTAGTTTCAGGTGTACAGCACAGTGGTTCAGATATGTATATCTGATTCTCTTCTTCAGATTCTCGTCCATTATAAATTATTACAAAATACTGAGTATAGTTCCCTGTGCTATATAGTAAGTCCTTGTTGGTTATCTATTTTATATATAGTAGTGTGTCTATATTAATCCCAACCTCCTTGTTTATCCCTCCCCCCACCCTCTTTCCCCTTTGGTAACCATAATTTTGTTTTCTCCCAATACCCCATTCTTGGTATTAGTTGGTTAACAACTAGTCTCCACTAAGCTGCATCAGGATAACAACTATTATTTAATGTTAAAAAGGGGGGGCCCCTTGGGGCTTCCCTGGTGGTGCAGTGGTTGAGAGTCCGCCTGCCGATGCAGGGGACACGGGTTCGTGCCCTGGTCCGGGAAGATCCCACATGCCGCGGAGCGGCTGGGCCCGTGAGCCATGGCCGCTGAGCCTGCGCATCCAGAGCCTGTGCTCCGCAACGGGAGAGGCCACAACAGTGAGAGGCCCGCGTACCGCAAAAAAAAAAAAGGGGGGGGGACCCTACCCTGGAACAGTTCAAGGTCCAAAGGAGTGGCAGGGAGTGGAGCTACATTTTAGAAATGGGAATCTTTTCTGATGCCATATCAAGTCTCACTCCCTGGTTGACTATCTTGTCTCTTCAGATATTTGGGTGGAAATGGGCTGAGTTTGACTAGGATGAGTAATTCACCAAAATCTGTGGCTCTTAATCCTGGGTACAGATTAGAAGCACCAGGGAAGATTAAAACCACAGCAACAACAAAAACCCTGGTGCTTGACCCCACCCTGAACCAATTAAATCTAAATCTCTGGGGCGAGGCCTGGGTACTGGTATGATTTAAAAGCTCCCAGGGTGATCCTGACATACAGCCAGATTTGACAGCCACTGCCCTAAGGCATTGGATGGGCCCACTGAGACTTTGGAGTCAGATACAAGTGAACTTGCACCCTAGCCCTGCAATTCACTAGCTGTGTGACATGGAGCAAAAAGCTTACCTTTCTGAGCTTCAGATTCCTTCTGTATTAAATGGGAATAATAATTGCTGTCTTGCAGAGATTTTATAAGAAGTCAGTGGAAACCCATGTGATGCACCTCATGTAGCTGGCATATAGAATGGATTCACTGAATATGTGTTAATCAAATGACTGACAGTCAGTGATAGCAGTGCTGGAGAGCAGGGTGGGTGACATCTGATCCCAGGCCAGCCGTCTGCCTTCCCGGCTGTTTGTGGTGGCTGCCTTCTATGCTCTCAGGCCTCCATGAGAAGGACTGAGTGAGACCCGAGGGGAGGCTTGCTCCAGAGTTACTATGTCTATTGACTGATCAAAAACACCAGGTCTGGGGGAGAGCAAGGGGTGAAACCCAGCCTTTCTTCTGATGGCCTCGTCTTGTGCCCACAGGGCAGGGCCAGCCTAGGGGAGCCAACTTTTCTCATCAGTCCTCCCAGAGGGGGCGTCTTATCCTAAGTCACACAACCATGCTGTACAGGCTAACTGTGGCCTTGCCTGCTCCCTCTGTGTCTGGGGACAGCGCTGCCCGGAGGAGCTCATGCTGGCTGCTCTGCCAACTTGCCATTCGAACCCTGACAACAGCGGCCAGTTGCTCATCTGGGTGGAAGGTGGGGCTGCAGTGAGCAAGGATGGGGTAGCTATTTTGAGCAAAGGTGTCGGGCGCTGTCTACGTGGTGGTCTAGTGGTTTCCTCCAGGTGGCAAGAGGCCTGCTTTCTGGCTGGGTTCAGGCTTAGCATGTGATAGCACTCATATTTTTCTTTATTAATAACAAGATATCTGATGAAGCAACTGGGTTTCTTCGGTCTCATAGCTTTCCATTCAAAGGTACACGGCTGGGAAAAGAACATCAGGACAGACACTTTGAATCATGGTTATCTCAGCAGTTAAGAAACCTTTTAAAAAAACTCCGGCTACCTGCGGCACGTTCTCACTCTATCTCCCGCTTAGCGCCACCTGTCTAGAAGATTTTGTGGGTTTGACTCTTTGTAGTTTGTATTATGGAAACAATAGGTCCCCTGAATGTGCTCGGAGACATTGACATGTCCCGCTGGGGGGTGTAGCTCAGACGAGACTCCTGGCATGACTCATGAAATCCTCCGGACCCGTGGGAGATAGACTTTGTCATGCCCGTTCCTCAGACAAAGGAGCCGAGGCGAGTAACATCTAGAGGAAGCAGCATCTAGGTTCTAGCCCAGATTTTCTGAATTCAGTCCGTGATCTTTCCGTGTTTATAGGGAAAAAAGGGAATCAGTGTTAACAAATTAGTACAAAAATATAACAAACAGCATTTGAGTTTTCAAAGTGCAGTTTCCCATCAGGAGGAGGTGAAAATGAAGATTTGCAAGCAGAAGGTCAAAATATATTTCTTAGCCAGGGTGACAATTTTATATGGGAGTGAAATAGGTACCTACCTTACTAAGTTGTCTAACAAGAGAAAGGTTTGAAAGTGCTCTGTAAATCAAAGGGAGAGGCAAGTGGTTGTTATTTAGATCAGAGATACTTAAACTGGGGTTTATAGACCCTTGGGAAACCCATGCATGAGTAATTCACCACGTGAACTGCCTATCTTTGCAAGCAAAATTTTGTGTGTATGCACATACCTGATTTTCTCTAGGGAGAGAATGCCTAGCTTTCATCAGCTTCTTGAAGAAGTGTGTGACTCAAAAAATGATTAAAAACCACTATTGTAGCCCGACCGTTTATGTCATTTGCCAGTAAGAAGAACAAAGTAATAATTTCAGGATCTGAAGTGCCCCCTACACCCTCTGCCAGTAGCTTTCCATATCAAGGGAACCCAGGGAAGAGGTAAAAGAAAATTTTCCAGGGGAAGGAGGATTAAGTAGATGCCCTCTCCCCAGTGGCCGTAGGCCTTGGGATTCACCCTGGGGTTCACATATCCAGCCAGAGAGAGAGATGCATGAAGGCATCACTGCTCGAGTAGATAGATGGCGGAAACACCATCCCCTTCAAAGTGATGAAGTGAGATTGCTCAGACAAATGCTTTCAAAGTCTTGAACCTGTGAGTTTTGCTCCGAGTTCAGGAAATAACAGGATATAAATCTGCCCGAATCATCTCGGCTCACGCAAATTCAGTGCCAGGCCACAGTGGATCTGGCAACATCTTGTTCTTTTTGTGTAATGTCTGTTGATGCTATGGATTTGGATGGATTAGGCCATTTAGGGGAAAGATGGGAATATTAATATACAAAATTGTTCAATGTCAAATAAAATCCCTTAATCATGTGTGTGTTTAAGGTGAGTATGCAGGTGCTTTGAAGACTCTTCTAGCACTATAGCTCAAACATTTAAGAAATCCATTTTGCAAGTTCAGACAAATAACCCTCCACCAATTATGCTGTACCTGTGTGAGTCTGGTGGGTGATTCTGCACAGTCTCGACTGGGAGTGAAGGCCTGTTCTCTTACTCTTGTCAGTAGCACCGGCACAATTAATACTTCATCCAACTGGCTGAATGCTTAAATCCCACAGATAAGCGTACGGCTTGCGACCAAGAATTGGTTTTCATATTTCCTGCCAATTAATTACCTAAGGGGTTGATTTTACTTGTTTTAAAGGCCAACGTTTGTGTTAGATGATCTGGACAGTTCCTACCCTGAAGGCCGCTACATTGTGGTTTTGCCAATGAGAGTCTGGGATTTGAAATCATTTGGGGGTGGGCGGAGGCAATTGAGAGGTGTCACCTAAAAAATTGAAAGCTGTAATGAGAATGTAATAATTTATATCATATTATAATATTATACATTCTAACCAGTGTAGGCTGAAAACATGACCATTCTTTCATTTATTGATTCAAAAATAATATCCTATCATAAAGCTGGACAGGCCTGTGTATAGATCATCTATGACTCAGTGTAGACCCTGGTACCTCCTCTGACAGAGACAGTCATGAAAATCTAGGGGACACAGAGGAGAAAATACAGAGTCTTATGGGGACAGTGGGAGGGAGTAGTCAGGGAAGGCATCTTGGAGGTGATAGCATTTAAACCGGGCTGTGTTTGAGGTATAAAGTTTAAAAGTGACTTAATTCCAATCCTATAGTAGATGTTGGCTAATTGTAATAATCTCATTATAAAAACCACAGAACTACGTCAGAAACCGTTTAGAAAACAGAAGAAGTACCACTCACAGTTCCATGCCACCAATATAACTTTTGTTGGCATTTTGCTGCATTTCTTGCCAGCCTTGTTCCTTGGGTACAGCTTCTCCATAGCATGTGTTGTTACAGCTGATATCGTATGTTATCGTAGTAAGCATACACACATTGTTAAAAAATGAATCATTAGGGCTTCCCTGGTGGCGCAGTGGTTGAGAGTCCACCTGCCGATGCAGGGGACACGGGATCGTGCCCCGGTCCGGGAGGATCCCAGATGCCACGGAGCGGCTAGTCTCGTGAGCCATGGCCGCTGAGCCTGCGCGTCTGGAGCCTGTGCTCCGCAATGGCAGAGGCCACAACAGTGAGAGGCCCGCGTACCGAAAAAAGAAAAAAAAAAAAAAAAAAAGAATCATTACTTAGAAGGTTTTTTCCACGTTTTCACAAGAATGGGCAGGTTTACACTAGGTGGAGATGGGGGAATAAGCATTCCTAGGGAAGGAGAGAGTAAAAGTTCCACTAGTGGGAGGTGGCATGTTGTCAGAGTCCACTGTGGCTGCACCTTAGATTTTTATGCAGGATCTGGAATGTTCTCCTAAGGAGCTGGAGGTTTATCATGCTGGTGACGGAGAGAATTGCAGGTTCTGGGTGAGACAGTGACATAATTAGAGTTTGACCCCCTCTCTAAGTGGGGGCTTTGGAAATTCTGGGATTCCCTGCGGCACTGGAGAATTTGGGGGTTTCTTGTGGAGATGAGTAAATAATTCATCAATCATTATATAGAACAAAATCATTAACTAGTACCTGAATGAAAATGTTAATGCATTTTGAAGTACTGCTTGGTTTTAGCCACAATAGGACAGCCTGTTCATCATAAGACTTTGTTTTAGAAGCTTCATACCTAATCCCTTGATCTCAACGATCTGTCAGAACCTAACCCCTGCTTCTCCTTGCCAAGCTTGATCGTCCAGTTCATAGACGGTAAGTAAGCTCCAACTTACCTAACATCTCCAGTAGTTGGCTGCAATGTCCTCGGAACTGTGTTGAGAAGGACCGAGGGCACGTCTGGACATAGTAGGAAAGAGACCAGCTGCGTGGGAGCAAGAAGCATCAGCATGTGTGTCATATATCTGCCATCCTTATTCTCCCTCAGATGTTCCCTTAAGATGTCTTCTGTTTAATTTTAGTATGGCCCAGGTTGATATAGTGCAGCCAAACCAATTGGGGTCCAAAGAAAGAAGCAGATGGAAGAAAGTTCCTATTAGTCAACATCTCCATAAAGGAAAGGACTTGATCCATCAATCTATCTCCATCCATCCATCCATCCAACCATCCATCCGCTTATTCAGATCTTGGTTCTGCATCTACAATGGGCCAGACAGTGTGCTAAGTTCTGGGGACAGAGAAGTGATTCTTGTTTCCTGAATTCAGAATCTAGTAAGGAAACAACTGACGAGATGGTAATTATAATACAGTATGTACCAAGCTAGGCAGAGGCCTGAACACAGTGCCATGGCACAGAAGCAGAACTTACTGACCCCAACTGGGGCAGGAGAGGTGGTGGGGGCAGAGGTGGGCTGTGATTTTCTCATCAAGCTCAGACCTCCATGAGGACAGGGGTCATGCATCTTAGTCATCACTGCATCCCCAGTCCCTAACCTAGTGCCTGGTACATAGTAGGTGTTCAGTAGGTTTTTGTTAATGAATGAGGTATCCAAGGAGTAGAAGGAACACCCAAAGGTCATCTGGTCCATCCACCTGCCTCTGGGCTGAGCCACACCGAAATCATCCCAAGTGCTATTTCGGGTGTGGTTATTCTTAGCTGGCCTCTCTGACAACTGGAAAGAGTCAGAGAAGCAGCCTCTCCTCTGAGGCTTTAGCGCCACAGGCCCCATTCAGGAGTAGCTCTGTTTGGTGGAAACAAGAGCTGGGAAGAGAGAGAGGCAAGTGGGTCCCAAGCCTGAAGCTTGGCTGGAGGGAACGAAGGTGGGCAGTCTCCTCTTCCTGGGTCATCAGGAGGAGAAACTGAGAAGGTGGTCTTCAGGAGAGGCTTGGAGAGTTGGGAATGGAGGCTCCAGGACTGGGGCATTCATTGTTGGGTTCTTAGCCTGGGGACCTACCAAGGGGGAGGAGGAATTTTCATGGTCCTCCTTGGATTTCCCCCACTAGAAGCCTCTGTTAGGGCAGCGGCCTCTTGAAATGTGCAGACCCTCCTGTTTCCACGGGTTGACTCAGGCCCTATAAGCCCTGCCCCCACCTCCGCCAAAACCTTTGGTGAAAGAGGAGTTTGAGGCTGCAGGTCTTAAGGAGATCTTTTCTTCCAGGACCTGTTTTTTCCAGGGTATTTCACAGTGGCCGGGGAGTGTTGGGGCCTAACACAGTCAGGCTGTACCAGGAGCCAGAGCCCACAGTATTCTAATCTCATGGGGAGATAGGAAGAAATGATTAGTGCGCACTGAATAGCCCCGCTGTGAGCATTCTGAGCTGGACTGGTCCTGGGGCAAAATCAAGGGCAAGTTCTAATCTCATTTTCAGGTAGGGGAAGGGTAGAGAAGTGACATTCTGGGGCAGTCTCTTGAAAAACAGGCGTAAACAGGGAACAATGGTACCATTCCTTTCTGACCTACTCGACCCGGTGCTTGATACAAAATGAGTGTGTGTGTGTGTGTGTTTGTGCATGTATGTGTGTGAGTGTGTGTGTGTGTGAGAGAGAGACTAAGTATAACCTTGTGAACCCTCTTAGGAGGCTAATGCTTGCTCCCAAATCCCCCCAGCATAGGGATGGATTTGCCCCTTGTTTTCTTCTAAAAACCTGTGTTTTCTAAATGCAGCACGAAAAGTGGTTCAGTGAGGCCACCTCTGAGCTTCAGGGCCCCTTGATGGCTACCCAGCTCCCACCCCTGTTCCCCTCTGTCGCACCCCCTGCCACCCAAAGCTCTTTAACTGAAAATAAAAGTTACAGAACAAGGCCGGGGAGACATCTTCTGACCCTGGGAGAGTAGGAGAGAAAGGGCTGAAGGCTCATGGCCCGGGAGGGTGGAAGTGCAGAGACATTGTGCATTGGATCCGGCAAACATTACTGTACATGACCATGTGCCTAGAATTGTGCCAGGACCTTTAGACACTACAGAGGGGGACGAGATGCTATCTCTGCCCAGGAGGGTCTTCCAACACTGCTCACTTCACGTCTCTCTGCAGAAGGTCTTGCTGTAAAGACAAATCGGACACATCTGCTTGAATGATGATGGGAGCTAATATTCAGTACTTTCTTTAGTGTGAGCCTGACAGCATACACGTGGTCAAAACCTCCCAGGTTGGCATCTCTGAAGATCTCACTGCTCCTCCTCAAGCCCGCCCTTATCCGAGGTCCTCACAGAGGATGCCTGAACTTCCTGTGTCAGTCCCTTCTTTGCTCTTGAAACTCAGTGCATGTGTCCTGGCTTTGTCACTCACGGTCTCTGTGATGGTGGGAAAATCACTCTTTGGGCTCAGGTCCCCTCTCGGTACTAGGTTGAACCATATGAAACTGCTGGGGTTTCTTTAGGTCAAAAATGACCTAAAATAAGATGAAGGGACTGATGTGAAAGTCCCTTCGATCACTAACATTTTAGACTCCTTAGATTATGCCCATTTTTTCCCCAACTGCATCCTCCACAAGCCGAGTTCACCACTACTCATCACTTAAGCATCAGTGTACCTGGCCTGGCTGCACAGCCGGCCCCTTAAGATGCACTTACTGTCACAGCAGCTTTAAGGCAAGTCCTCCTCTGCGTCTAGTGGGCTGCTTCTGTTTTCTGGATCCAAAGCTCTTTCACGTTCCTTCTTTGTTGGAGTACGTTTTGTCCTTAAGAGCCAGCTCCATGTCACCTGCCTTCAGGTACTTCCTCAGCTCTCTCAGTCAAAAATAATTTCTCCTTCCTTCAGGCTCCAAGAGCCTGTCTCATATTTTTTGGTAACATTTTCTCTTACTTGAAATGTAAACATGCTCATTGTTGAATATTTGGAGCTGGAAAGGATACAAAGAGGGAAATAAGAATCATGTGCCACCTGCCAACATCTAGTGTCAGCGTTTGATATGTTTCCTCCCAGTGTCCTTTTTATGTCTCTACTAAATTTATCTTTTTTCTAAACTGCCATAGCCCTTTATAGTAGGTAGTAGGTTGTAGTTTTAAATAGACTTTACTTTTTGGAGCACTTTAAGGTTCACAGCAAAATTGAACAAAAGGTACAGAGATTTTCTATATACCCACTGCCCCGACACGTGCACAGCCTCCCTCATTCTCAACACCCTCACCAGAGTGTGGTGTGTTTTTTACAACTGATGAACCTGCACTGACCCACCATCATCACCCAGAGTCCATAGTTTGCATTAAGGCTCACTCTTGGTGTACATTCCATGGGTTTGGTTGAAATGTGTAATGACATGTATCCGTCATTATATCTCATACAGAGTAGTTTCACTGACCTAAAAATCCTCTGTGTTCCACCTATTCATCCCTTCCTCTTTCATAACCCTTGGCAACCACTGATCTTTTAAATGTCTCCTTAGTTTTGCCTTTTCAGAATGTCACAGTGTTGGAATCGTACAGTATATACCCTTCTCAGATTGGCTTCTTTCAATTAGTGATATGCATTTACATTTCATCGATGTCTTTTCATGGCAGTAGATTACATTTTTGGCCCTAATTCCTTATCCCCTCCTGTATGTGTATCCTTTGTCCTGTGACTTTGCTGTTTCTCCCACTAATGGGGGTGGAGTGTATCCCCTCCACACCCCCTTAACTTTGAGTTTGGCCATGTGACTTGCCTTGGCCAGTGGATTTTTATTGTTTGTTTACTCTATGATAATAACTTTATTATAATATTTATTTATTTATTTATTTAAAATATATTTATTAATTTCATTTATTTATTTTTGGCTGCACTGGGTCTTCGTTGCTGCACGCGGGCTTTCTCTATTGCAGCGAGCGGGGGCTACACTTCATTGTGGTGCACAGGCTTCTCATTGAGATGGCTTCTCTTTGTTGGGGAGCACAGGCTCTAGGCGCACGGACTTCAATAGCTGTGGCACATGGGCTCAGTAGTTGTGGTTTACAGGCTCTAGAGCGCAGGCTCAGCAGTTGTGGCGCATGGGCTTAGTTGCTCCGCGGCATGTGGGATCTTCCCGAGCCAGGGCTTGAACCCGTGTCCCCTGCATTGGCAGGCAGATTCTTAACCACTGCACCACCAGGGAAGTCTTATAATACTTATTTAGATGACTTATAATGATCTGCTTTACTAGCTGACTCACAGATTGAGAGTATCTAGAGGGCGTTGAATGGCTCTTATTCATCATCTCTTTTCCCTTAGAATCATTGTCACAGAGCAGCTGTTCAATAGGACGTCAGATAACCACATTTGTTATCCATGTGGATATAATAAATGATCCCTAAACTTAATGTTCACAGCAACACACATTCATTATCTCACAGTTTCTGTGGAGCAAGCATCTGGGTGTGGCCTAGCTGAGTCTTCCGGCCCAGAACCTCTGATGCTGGGGCTACAGCTGGGGCTACTATCAACTCAAGGCTCGACAGGGGAAGGGTCTGCTTCCAGTCTCACTCAGGAGGCTGCTGGCAGGATTCAGTTCCTCACAGGCTGTTGGACTGAGGGCCTCAGTTCCTCACTGGCTGATAGCCAGAGGCTACCCTTCTCCATAAGGCAGTTTATAATATGGCAGCTGGCCTCCATAAGAGCAAGCAAGCAAAAGAGTTGAAGAGGGCCAACAAGATGGAAGCCAGGATCTTTTGTAACCTAATCTTAGAAGCGATATCTGGATCCTACCTGCTGAAGAAAGTTACTAGGTCCAGCCCACATTCAAGAGGAGGAAATTATGAAATACTACTCAGCCATAAAAAAGAATGAAATAATGTCATTTGTAGCAACAAGGATGGACCTAGAGATTATCATATTAAGTGAAGTAAGTCAGAAAGAGAAAGACAAATACCATGTGAAATCACTTATATGTGGAATCTAAAATATGACACAAATGAACTTATCTACAAAACAGAAACAGACTCACAGACACAGAGAACAGACTTGTGGTTGCCAAGAGGCAGGGGGGTGGGGAAGGGAAGGATTTGGAGTTTGGGATTAACATATGCAAACTATTATATACAGGATGGATAAACAACAAGGTCTGGCTGTATAGCACAGGGAACTATATTCAATATCCTGTGATAAACCATAATTGATAAACTATATTCAATATCCTGTGATAAACCATATAGCACAGGGAACTATATTCAATATCCTGTGATAAACATATATATATATATATATGTATAACAGAATCACTTTGCTGTACAGTGGGAATTAACACAACACTGTAAATCAACTGTATTTCAATAAAATTAATTTTAAAAAAAGAGGAGGAAATTAGCCTAGGGAATGAGTTCTAGGAGGCAGGGACTCTTGGGAACCATCTTAGATGCTGCCTACTGCACTCTCAGAGGACAGAATCAAGGTTTACGTAACTCTGGAGAGCCCCGACACACACCTTATCGTTTAATTATTTGACAGTGATAAAGAGAAATGGGAGCAGACTCAACCATCCGGATCATTCACATACTAGATACCTGGACTGTGAAGAGATGACATACACAAAACAGCAAATTCTACAACACAGTGAATGAGACCACGGGTTCTTCAAAGGGGTTCTGTGTATGTCTAGTTTTGTGTTTATGTACATTGGGGGCGTGGACTAAAATATATAGCTTTCAGCAAATCCTCTTAGGGTTCCCTGACCTCTAAAGAGTGACTACCCTCAAGAGCTGAAGTAAAGGATGGGTGAAGCTGGGTGGGCGGATGTCAAGACGAAGAGCTAGGCTGACAGCTCACTGGGATGTTGCTCTCGTGTGATTCGGTTTTGTGTCAAAGGGACTTCATGCCCTGCCTGACCCAGAATGGTCAGTTCATCTCTGAAGGACAGGAGGTGTTGGTTGGAATATTCCAAAAAAGAAACATGCGATGTGTCAAGGAGCCTGAGTGGATTAGGAAATATTAGAAAAGAAGTTGCATTTGCCTGTATCTTTAAGGTGGGAGCAGGGGATGGGGCCCAGAGGCTCAGGGTTGAAATTAAGCAGGCAATGCTACCGGTGGCCCCTGGATAAATGCTCAGTCTCTTCAGCATGCCGGTGCTGTGGAGAGAGCTTTGGGTCAACTTCGGCAGACTGAGATTGCGATCCTGACTGGCCCCTTCCTAGCTAGAGGAGAGGTGACGCTGCATAATATTTAACTCACAGAGCTGATGAGAGATCGTTTGCTTGTTTCAACCTCCACTTTGTTCACAGGGGATTCAAGGCAGCACTTGGAAAATCAAAAGGCATAAACACAAAAGCATCTACCACAGAGCCTAGCATTTCACCCACCCTCCCACCACTTACTCACCTGCCCATCCGTTAACCCATCCACCAGTCCAGCTGTTCACCAACCTTCTATCCATCCACCTATCCACTCTCCATCAGTTCATCCATCCATCCACCATTCACCCACCCATCTACACATCCAGCCACCTACATATATAACCATACATCCAGCTACCCGCTGTCCATCCCTCTACCAATCTATCCATCCATCCATAGTATGAATTGAGCACCTACAGTTTATCAGGCACTGTACTGGTTGGCTTGGTTGCCTTAGGCTCTGGGGGAACAAGACAGCCGTGGTCTTTATTCTCATAAAGCTTACAATCAATCAAAAACAAAATAAATGTTTTTCTTTTTCTCCTTCCCTCCCATCTGTCCTCTTCATCCTATTTTCTCTTCCTTCCTCCTTTTCTTCTTCAGGTTCTGTTTGGGGGAAGAACTGACTCCATCATGAGTTCGGGATACAGACTGGGACAAAGTTGTGGTGCGCCCAGTCTCCTATAGAGAGATCTTTGGCTGTGAGGAAGAGTGCAGTGGTCAGTTGCCCCAGTAAACCCTGTGTGATAAAAATTAACTGCTTGCTTGAACCACTGTGAGAGGATAAAAGGGTCCCTGAAATCCAGCACCACGTCTCTCTAGGCATCACTCCTGTGGGATTGGCCTGACCCATAGGTGGGGCAGGTAAACACCTTCTGCTTTCCGTCCCCAGTACCCCTCCCCATCTACTCTTTGATGCCTGGAAGGCCACCAAGTGAAGTGTGTCTCTTGAGCTTAAGGCTTTGATCCTGTGAAAATGAAAATCTCTGTGGGAAGGTCACAGTTTAAACTGGTGCTGGTTATTTACACGTGGTTGTGAATGAGTATCACTTCTCTTTTCGTTGGAATTAAATCAACAGGTATTCATTAAGCCTGCTTGAGATCAGATTGGGGGTGGTAGCTGTCAGTGTGATGGCATATTCGGAGAGAGGCCTGGGTGAGGGACGAGGAGACACTGGTGATGATTCTTGCTGGGCCACGTTTGGGCTACTGAGACTCCCACTCCTCTGAGTGGGTTCAGAAAGGGGGCCTTGAGGGCTGGCTTTGTGGGCACGTGACCTGAGCAGATGCACAGGGCCCTGTGCTTGGTTTAATGCTCTCCTGTGTCTGTCTTACGAAAAATAATTTTTGAACATGGGGCTCAATAGTTTCAGCTTGCACTGTGAGGGCAAACTAGAGAGTCGGTCTTGGTGGGGAGGCGGGACCCAGGGAAGGAGACCCAAGGTCAAACACGGCTCAGTGCAGAAGCCAGCCTCCAGCTGCCACTGCTCCCTCCTTCCCTGTCCGGCTCAGGACTTGCCTCCCTGAGAAAGGCATTTCTAAATATGCCCACCTGCCCGCATCACTCAACTCCTCCCCTGCAAGTCTGCAGACAACAGGCTCTGCTTGGCCAATCATTCGCTTGTTGATGGGCTCAGGGAGGAGTTGGCTGGATTCAAGTGCATATACCCATTTCCCTGCCAGCACCTCGAGGCACCTCTCCCTGGCAACCTATGTCCGTGGCGTGGTGACTTTGGTCCTGAGTTAGAGTTCCGGCCTCTCCTCTTACAAGCCGTTTTCCTATGTCATAGGGCGGCAGGGTGCCCATCTCCCGCCCGCCTCCCTGGGTGGCAGTGAGAGCAGAGAGGGAGGGAGATGCGGGCTGGGAGGCACTGGGCACACAGTGGGCACCAACGAAATGAAAGGGTCTTCCGGACTCTCAGAGCCTCCTTCCTCACCCACAAAGAGGAGAAATCACCCCCATCTCTCTTTCGGGGGCCAGGCCCAAGGGCATCCAGACACATTATCAGCTAAAAATACCCGGACCCCCAGCAGCGCTCGCCCCGGGCCGCTCGGGAGCCCCGCCCCGCCCGGCGGGAGTCGGTCTGCAGAGCAGCATCTCGGGGGCGATTGTGCCTTGCGAGTTTCTAGCGCCGTTGAGCCCTTTGAGGTTTGAGTTACATTTTCACTTGGCAGAGTCTAGTTCTCTGATTCAAAGAGAAAAGCTGTCAGAGAGAGCAAGGGGGATGGGGGAGAGGATTGTGTTAAAAAAAGAAAAAAAAAAAACAAACCAAAAAACAAGGCTCCCACGGCTTCTCGGACTTGGAATGGAAGGGTTCTGTGGAGACCGGGGGTGGTGATGGTGGGGGGGGGGATGCATGCAAATCAGAACCACATGCGCAAGGCGTTCCTCCCGGCACACGCGGCTCCGGAATGAAGGCGCCAAGCCCTTAACATGCTGTCTTAGGACCGGCCAGGCTTGGGCTGGGGATGAAGACGTGGAGCTTGCACCTGTGTCCTCTCAGCCTATCGTGGGTGAAAGGGGAGAAGATGGGAGCAGTGGCTAGTTCTATGGCTCTCCTCTTGGACTCTGGAAGGTCTTGAGACCTTGAGACCTCCCGGATCAGTAGGCCACGGGAAGCTTTTTAGAGGTAGGGGAACATCTGGCAGGACCAGGCAGTGGAAAGAGAACGAGCCTTAAATGTTAAACTTTAAGCTTTAAACTTTAAAGTCAGGATGACTCTGGTTAGCTTCCTAGCTAAGTCCCTCACTAGCTGTGTGACTTTGGGTAAGTTACTTAAGCTCTCTGTGTCTGGAATTTCCTCATCCCCAATATTAGGACCAAGATCACTCTCCCAACAGGCTTTTGTGAAGATGCAACCAAATGTTGCATTTTCTTTATCAATTTAATGTCTGATTGATTAGCTCCCATATGCTTCTTTTCTTTCCAGAAAGGATATGAGACAGCTCCCTAAAAGAGATGCAGTCCATTAAAGAAATCACGACACAAAGAAATAAGAGTTGAACAAAAATATGAAGCAAGGGCAATGTTAGTCCACAAACCTGCACGGCATGGAGTCTTGCACAAATTATTAAAATTGGTTACTAAATTCGTCTCTGAGCTTCTGCTTGGCCAAAGTAAAGCAGAAAACATCCTTTATAAGATTCGCGTTGTGTATTTTAAAAAATGGTTTCTCAGGAGAGCAGCTTTCCTTGGCACTCTGGCCACAGTCATTTTCCCCAGGGGTCCTTAAAGGGGTCACAGTTCGGGAATAAATGGGCAGCGGTTCTCTGTTGCATCGACTGCGCACAGAAGGCCTGGGGGAGGAGCCCCGGTGCACAGTAGGTGCGCTTTCCAAGGGGCTGCACACGGTGTCTGGGGGAGATGGTCTCATTGCAGGAGGACTGGGGATCTAGCGTCACTTTTTCTCCACCTCCTGTTACTGGTGGCTTGATTTCACCTCCTGCAACCCTGCCTCTCCCCTCTCCTTGCCAGGCTAAAGCCTTTGTGGGGACACCTCTCGCGTCCTCTTAGCTGGAGACGACGTAGACCTATTGGGCTGCTCTCAGGAAGCCCGAACTCTCCTCCTGGAACTCTGCATGCTTGGCTCGGTGACATGCAGCTCTCTGGGTTCCGTCCCAGGGAGGAAACGTGTCTAAGAACTCAAGCATCGCTCACTCCTGCTTTCTTCTCTTTGTCTTTCCTTCCTGGGCGAATGAAAGGCAGAGTGAATGAAAGTTCCCCCTCTGATGGGAAAACTCACTCTGGCCCTGTAATGAGCCAGAATAATTGATTTGTGGATGAAAACCGAGGTTGTGGAATTGATGCTCAGTGTCAAAACAGTCCGGATCACCTCGGTACCAATTCATTGTCACTGGAAGGGAGCTGTTAGGCGGGCGTCTGGTGAGAAAGGGGCAAACTTGAGTGGAAACATGAAAAGATTTGATTGTGCCGAGTCTCCCCCGCATGGCGCTACCACGTCGGGATCTGGTTTCTGTGCTCCAGATCGAAGGTCCTGGCTAGTATTTGCTTTCTTCCCTTTCTCGTGAGGGTAGAGACAACTTGGCAGTTGCCCCATGGCGGCTACTGTTTGAATGTGGATACTAATTTAATCTGGAGTTCTGTTACTCTTTAAACAGTTAGGGGTTTGGCTGAGGTCTTTGTGTTCTTAGGATGCGATAGACAGTGAAAAATGGAATTGGAATGTTTTTTAACTCATTTCAGAATGGAAAAGGATTCTCAGCCTCCTTCCCTCCAAATCCCCCCCCACCCCAATTCCCTGCTTCCATTTCCTCATCCTCTGACTAAAGCTTCTGATGAGAATGAAGAGCTATTTCAACATTTATGGACAGAGGCCATGGGGTGGAGGAGAGAGAATATATACTTTAAAATCAGATAGATCCACGGAGCGATGTTCAAATCCTGGCTCCTTCCCTGTGGGCCATGCACATTCGGGTGGGAGCTTAAGAGCTCCATTTCCTCATCTGTGAAATGGGGCTATGGACACCTGCTCTTTAGAGCTGATATAAAGATTAACTGAGATACAGTGGGGTATGTAGAACAACTGCAACAATACTATTATTATTTTATGAAAATGTCACTGACCTAAAGTAATATACTCCCAAAGCATTCGTGCAGAATTCTGAGTGGGTGTATTTCTTGTATGATGAATCTAGTTATTCCTTGGGTCTTTTGATCTTGAGGCGTTTGTTGCTAAGTAGAGAAGGCAAAGTGGTTGGGCTGTGTCCTGTTGTCCAGAGGAAAGGCACAGAGAAGCCGAGGGCTGGAGAGGTCCTGTGGGCCAAGGACCGCCATTTAATTCTTGCGTTTTATCCCTCCAACAACTCAAGGAGGTAGGGGGCATATCTTCCTTTGAAAGATGAGGAAACAAACTCAGATTCTCTGAGCCGCTTGTCATAGGTCACACGGTGACACAGAGAGCGCAGTTCTAGTCTCACTGCCTCCAAAGTTCCAGTTCTTTCGACTTGACTAAGATGCTGCTCACAGCCTCTGATGTTGATGGGAGGTGGGGGCCTCCACATCTCCACTAGGAGCCCCTTCCTTGGGACTCTCATTGTTTCATCGTTGGCTTATTTCCCAGATATTTATTAAGCATCTACTCTGTGCCGAACACTGTAGGAAGTAAGACGGCAGAGACCCCATCCCCAGGAAGCTGACACTTCATCTAGAGAGACAGACAGATACGTAAACAATTTTTCAAAAGGAAGAAAGAGGAAAAATTTGGGAAGGAGTATTGAGTGCTTCTCTTAGCTGTAATTGCACTGCCAAGCCCATGCATGGGACTGTGCACATAGTAGGTGTGCATTAAATGTCATCTGAGTGAATACAATCTCTCTCCCCCATCGTCATTCCCCAGACACTCACTCTTGGCCTCCCTGGATTTAAGACACCATGTGTTCAGTGCATAGTCAGCCCTCGGATTGACAGTCCAGGAGCCTTGCTCCTTAATAGAAGCCTTAGCTGTGGGAACTAGAGAGGGTGGTTCACCCGAGAGAACAGCAAGAACAGCCAGGGCTACGAGCTGTTGAGATGACTCGGGACCCAGGCAGGTCTGCACGTTCATTTCCTCCTCACGACTGCTGATGATGTGGGTATTCTCACTGTGCCAATCTACAGATGAGGAAACCGAGGCACAGCGAGGTTGCCATCTGCAACTCCAGGCACACAAGGGGGAAGGGAAGACTGACCTTAGGCCCGGTCCCAGGGAGGACCTGGGGATGCACGAACGCCTGCCTGTGGGCCCCCAGGTATCTGGGGTGGAGGGAACCCTCATCAGCTTCAGGAAGGAGGGGAGGAGAAGGGAATTGCCCAGCATCCCCCAGGCTGGACCTGACACACCCCTCCTTCCATCTGCCTCAGGCCTGCCCACCCTTCCCACGTCACTCCGGCAGGTGAGGGTCTCAGAGTGTGACTGCTGAGACAAAGCAGGCTCCGAGGAGCCTCCCTGGCTGAACCCACACTTCCTGAGCCCAAGGAGCATCCTGAGAATTGCCGGCAAGTTAACGGCTATTCATTCTGCCAGGGAGAGGTGTCTTCCTCTATGTTTTCTCTGTTTCCTCTCCTAGTGATCCTTTCACTCACCCACCTTCTCTTCCTCTTTTGATTCCTCTGGCTTTTCTGTCTCCTTCTCCTTCTCTCCCTCCTTCACACGCTATCCCTCCTCCTTTACACACCCGCTGTTCTTTTTGCCTCCTTCTTCTCCTCTCATGGGTTTCAAAAGAGTTGCCTTTTTTTTTTTTTTTGGCGGTACGTGGGCCTCTCACTGTTGTAGCCTCTCCCGTTGCGAAGCACAGGCTCCGGACGCGCAGGCTCAGCGGCCATGGCTCACGGGCCCAGCCGCTCCGCGGCATGTGGGATCTTCCCGGACCGGGGCACGAACCCGTGTCCCCTGCATCGGCAGGCGGACTCTCAACCACTGCGCCACCAGGGAAGCCCAGAGTTGTCTTTTATACACATACATGTATATAAAACACATCCATGTAGGTGTATGTATGTGATGTAAGATTACTTAACTGTGTATTATCTATGTGTGCATATAACACATATACATATATAAAACCATTGTATCTGCGCTGCTGAATATGTCCTTCTGCTAAGAATGTAGGAGATTCAGAAGGTCTGGGATCAAAGTCTGGCCAGGGTCCCATTGGGAGGTTCAAGGATAGGCAGCCGAATGGGTGGGAAAATTACCACTCCACAGAAGCACGGGCTTTGAGTGTTAGAGATCACCTGGGCTAGTATCTTCTTTCTGATGCTAAGTTGCTGTGTGACCCTGGGGAAATTACCTTCTTTCTCTGTTTCTTCTTCATATGGAAAATAAAACTACAATACTATACAGAAGTGCAGTGATGCTCAAATAAGAGACGAGTGGCAGGAGAAACATAAATGGGTCATCATTGCCATTACAGGCTTTTATTCACACACCCCGCCCCCGCTCCCACCCCACTTCTTGTTTGAGTGGTGTGTGAGGAGGTAGAGAGAGAAGAGAAGAAAAGGGGAGGGGAAGCTTCCTCTTCATAAGAAAGGAGAGTGGTTTTTCCATAATTCTGGTTGGATTGCTCACCCTCAATCTAAGAGATTATTTCTTAATTTTCTCTTTACTCATGCCCAGCTGAACGTTTGTCTGACTTTAGTAAATTGTATAATTTTTGAAAAACCTATTTTTCTTTTTTCTATGTATAATGTTATTTTGTAATATCCAGTATGCTTTCTCAAACTCCCCCTCTTTGAAATGTGGGCGAGCCCCAGCCTTGGAAGGGTAGAGAATTTGTCCCAGATGGTTGTGTGACCTTGGATCAGCTGTTTACTTTTTCGGAGCCTCAATTTCCCTTCTGAGAGATGAGGGCCGATGATGCCTGCTTGGCACCTATAAGGCCTGTGGTGAGGAGATGACATCCGCAGAATCAGCATCCTTCATCCCGACCCATGGGGCTCAAGTCAGACCTGCAGCGCAAGGCAGGGGTCCCCATGGTGGGAACAGTTTCTCTCTGGGGACTGCCTTCTGGAGATTTAGTGTGATATTTTTTCTCACCCTCAGGAAGCTGGCCAAACTCCAGGGCCGCCTATCATGAGCAGTCTTGTTTGCTAGCAGATTGCAGAGTTGAGAGAGTAAGGGACAGGCTTTGACTATTCAATCAGTTGGGTGAGGGTGGGGAGCTGCTTTAGGCCAGAGATGTGGGATTTTTCCTCTTTCAGGAATCAGGGATTCCTTACAGAATTCAGTGGAAGTGTATGTTGGGGTGAGGGGGAATGTAATCCTTTTTGGGGTGACATATAGTGCCGGCCAGTTCTTGGTAGATGTCCTCCTATTTGATGCTCAGTCATGCTATGTGGAGGCATGATTATCCCCATCTCACAGACGGGGCCACTGAGGCTCAGAGAGTGTACATAATTGTTCCTAGTCGTGTGCTTAGCAGGATTTGCACCTATGTCTGTGGCCTCTGAAGCACAGTGAGAATATGGGATGTAGGGAGGGATGTTTCCAGGGGGGTAACAGGACACATTTCTGAGGGTCTAAGGTTTCTTATCCCTGATTACCCATTTCCTTGAGCAGAATGAATTTGAGGAGTTGGCAACAGCAGCAGCCTGACTCCTGATTTTGTCCGTCCAGCGTCCGGTGTGGCCTGCTGTAGAGGGAGCCAGCCACTCAGGAGGGGGGTCTTCTCTCCCCAGGCTATGGATGATCATCCCTCCTAAGAACCACAGGTTTGGAGAAGTGGATTATGTTCCTGCTGGTCTTCTCCCCCAACTTTCATGGGCCTTTATTCCTTGTTCTGGGACGTCCAGCATGATGGCCACAGGGTAAAGAGAGTGAATACAAGAGGAAGGAGTGAAAAAGTGTGAACTTATAGAGGCGGACACATCTAGGCTTACATCTTGTTCTGCCACTTCCCATCTATGTGGCTTCAGGCAAAACATGGCACATCTTTGAGCCTCAGTTTACCCATCTGTAAAATGGGGATGACAAATCTCCTACACGGTAAGATGAACCGAGGTGGGGGAATGGAGGAAGAGCCCGGGATGGAGTGAGGCACAGAGGAGGAACTCAGAAGATGCTGGGTTTTTTTTTTTTTTTTTTTTTTTTTGTGGGACAGAAGATGTGTGCCCTAGGGACCCTTTAGTAAAGCAAAGTCCCACGCTTCCCCGCCCCCCGCTGTTCAGAGTAAATAGCAAGAGACATACATTTCATAAGCACAAAACTTCACTTGGAGAGAGAAAAAACAAGGAAGGGAAAAAGTAAGGAAGAAAGATAGATCTGCGGACAGTCATCAGCAGAGCGATGCTCGGAGCCATTCTCACAAAATGGCTTCCTGATGAGGAGATTAAGCCTCCGTTACAGATCACACCCAGAGGTGGCCAGAATGTCTCTCTGTCACCCCAGACTCCTCACTGTGCCCGAAGAGCGGTGGGACCCAGTTCTGCTGAGAGGACTGGGGCCCTGGCCTTCCTGGTTGCCCTTTTCCTGGGACAGGAAGAGCCGCCCGTCTGGGGCTCCCTGCCCGCTGTCTGCTGTCAAGCGACAGAGCCCACTGAGCATTCCAGAGCCGAAGAAACAGAAACTCTCCAAGTTCACAGCTGTGGAGAAACACTTACCCAGTTTGTTTTAAATCAAACGCCCCATGCTGACACTGGGTCTCCATTCAACCATTTAAAAAGTTCCACTAGCAAATAAACACTTAGCCAAATATTTGCCCTTATGTGTTTTCAGTAGTAAATACCAGCTATATTGCTCATCTCCATATAACACCCTGGCTGGGCCCGTCCCTGGTTGCTCTGGAGCCGAGTGGCCTCTCCAAGGATGGGTGGGACCCCCTTCCTGACCTCCCACCGCGGAGCCAAGAGCAGAGGGCCCTCCGGTGAAAAATGGCCCCTCTTACCCCAAAGGCCAGACCCGCTTAAGACCTTCGCGTGGGATTTGTACTGACGTGTAGCTTAGCCCCCAGGATGCAGAAATGTATTCCTGTTTCCCTCTCTTTTCCTTGGGCGCTCAGCAGCCAGCCTGCAGTCGCCAGCTCATCTCTGAGGGTCGGGTCAGGGTTTGCTGCCGCTTCTCACCCAGTCCTCTGACCCGAACGGACAGTTGGGGAGAGTTTAGGAACTGGGGGTGCAGAATGAGAATGAGAGTGAGAGGGCCTCAGCTTTCACAGGGACAGCAGGGTATTTGGGCACTCCAGTTACACAAAACACAATTCCATACAGACGCACATGCATACACACAAACACACACCTTCCCACTCAGCAACCATGGCATGGGTGAGCATTCCTTGGTTGCTATAGCAACAGATTCCTCGGCTTGGAGGAAGTAAGGGGAGCTTATAAGAGAAAAGGTTGAAAACCCAGGTTTGGAAGAGACAGTGCTCTCACTGGAAAGAATGTTCTACTATTTTCAGTCCCGGACACTCTGCTTGTGAATCATGTTCCAGGGAGGAACCAGAGGAGGACAGGACACCTTCATTAACAGTCCCTCAAGGCTCAGTTGCATTGGTTTTCAACTTTTTTCACACCCCAACCCACACGAAAAGTATTTGCAAGACATAATGGGGTGAAAGGATGAGGCTGCTCTAGGCTGTAAGTCACTGCTGGACACTGCTCATTTCCCGAACGGGCCTGGGGCCTCAACAACTCAGCAAGCTTGTGCCCATTCATAGCAAGTGTTGGGAAGCTCAGCTGTTTCCAAGAGGGAAAGGTAACTCCTCAAAATACAATCAGGATGCTATCAACAATAGCACATGGCACAGAGGCAGAGTACCATCTAACCGCCAACGTGCACTAAGGCTTCCATCATCGTCCACGAAACGATCGGAGCTGCTCTCCTGCCTTGGTTGCTGCCTCCGCTCCTCTCCATCTCATTCCGGCCACAATATATTGACTTCCCACCTAATTCCCCTCTCAGTATAGGGATAGCAAGCAAATGAATTTATATCTCTGCTCACACATCACAAATCTCTCCTTCAAAAGACCCAAAGCCTGCAGAGCCCAGGCTATGGGTTATTGGTTTTTTTCATTGACACCTAGAACTGTACTCTACACACAAGTCATCTGCAAAACAGACCCCAGACTTAGCTGAACCCTATGCTCCAGACAAACCACTCCCATGGCCCCAGACACACTCTCCTGTTTACAGGTCTGCTTGGGTGCCCCACTTCTTTAAGGATCTCTGCTAATGGAGACTCTTGATGAATACTTATAAAATAAATGATGAGAGAGGTCAGGTGGACTCTCCCCAAATAATAATCAGGTTGAAGCATCAGATAACCCAAAGGTGTTCATGGTAGTCTTCGTTTTTCAAAGCTTGACATCTGGATTCTCTTCTAGAAATCCAGTCTTGATCCAGTCTGCCATATTCTTGGGCTGGCAAAACCATAATGTTGAGGGTTTCTGCCAATTGATAACCCATGAGAAATAAAAGAAGGCCTGCTCTGAGACGACCACGCACATTGATGAAGAAATGGGATTTGATTTACAAGACCTTTTGATGAAGTCTCAGGAAGTCTCAAGAAAAGAGAAAACTAACTTCTGAAGAGAGCTTACCTGTGCTAGGTAATTGCACTTGTTATCATTTCATTGCATCTTTTCATCTTTTCAGCAAACCTTTGAGGTAGATGTTATAATTCCCATTATGCAGATGAAAATACTGAGGAGTGATGTAGAAATATACCTGGGCTTGTTTTTTTAAATGACTGCTCTGAAGCAGAGCTGGGGCTCAAACTCAGGTGTTGTATGTTTCTGTTTTACCTCTGCAGCTCTTTGCCTGCCCTTTCTCTAGGATCAGTGATTTTTTTGAGCTATGGTTTTTGACGCTAACTGGCACCAAAATTACATGACAAGCCACCAGACTTCTTGCAACACGGGAAAAAGACATTCCTACTTGGTTAAGCTGCTGTTACACGCGGCTGTGGTGATCCAATCCAATATTAGTGAAAATATTGAATATATAAGTATATAAATGCATAGTTGCACTTAATAAAGGTAGCTATTATTAGGATAATATACAGATATACATTTAAAAAAACATTCAGTGTATGCAAATCTATATTTATTAATGGGATACATTGATGGAAGATTTTTAAAAGGAAATTCTGCTTTGCTAATGACTCAATAATTCATGTGTTTCTATAGAAAAAAGAACTGGACACTACAAAAGGGTATAAAGTCAAAAATGAAGACTTCTTTCTGCCATCCCCTCAATTCTTCTCTCCAAAGGTAACCTGTGTATGAGCCAAAAACATTTTTCTATGCAGACAGGTTGGGACTAGGGTGAGGCAAGGAAGTGCCTAGGATGCAAAATGTAAGACAGTGCTCACTCTCAGGTTTGTGCAGGTGCAGCGTGGATATGTCCATGAGCCTGGGGGTGGGAGGGGTGCCTCCTTACATTTTGCTCCCTATACACTTTGCTTGAATCCCCTCTCGTCCTGGCCCTGCTATGTAC
Organism: Mesoplodon densirostris; assembly: GCF_025265405.1. Taxonomy (NCBI): domain Eukaryota; kingdom Metazoa; phylum Chordata; class Mammalia; order Artiodactyla; family Ziphiidae; genus Mesoplodon; species Mesoplodon densirostris. Next base: position 61,876,114 of record NC_082678.1, read on the forward strand.
TGCATATATTTATGTGGGTCTTTATATGGTTAATTAAAGAAAACTGGAACTTCCCTGGTGGTCCAGTGGTTGACTCCACACTTCCATTGCAGGGGGCACAGGTTCGATCCCTGGTTGGGGAAGATCCCCATGCTGTGTGGTGTGGCCAAAAAAAAAAAAAAAAAAGTGGAAAAAAGAACCCACAAACAAAACTGAAATAAACTATTTTATTGTGGCTTTTTTTTTAACTCAACAATGAATTAGGATCCATTTGTGTCCATTCCTATAAATTTAGTTCAAATTTTTAACAGCTGTGTAGTATTCTGTGCTATGAATGAACCATAGTTGAGCCATTGCCCTACTGATGAACATTTACATTTTAATTTTGCTATCATGATGTGTCTTAGTCAATTTGGGCTCCTGTAACATAATACCATAGACTGGAGGCTTAAACAAAAATTTGCTTCCTCAGTTCTGGAGGCTGGGAAGTCCAAGATCAAGGTGCTGGCACGTTTGGTTCTTGGTGAGGGCTGTCTTCCTGGTGGTAGACAGCCATCTCCCTGGGTGCTCACGTGGCTTTTCTCAGTGTGTGCTCATAGAGAGAGCAAGACCCTCTTGTCTCTTCCTTCTTTTATCAGGGCACTAATCCCATCACGAGAACCCCACCCTCATGACCTCATATAAACCTAATCACCTGCTGAAGGTCCTACCTTCAAATGCTAACACATTGGGGGTTTGGGTTTCAACAAATGAATTTAAGGGGACACAAACACAAACATTCAGTCCATAACACAGCAAATGCTATGAAATAGATAACCTAGGGCATAGGTACTTGCAAGTATTTCTGGGTGATAGATTCCTAGAAGTAGAAATGCTGGGTAAAGGGGTATTTTACATTTTTGAAAGCTGTAACCAAAGCTCCCTTTGAAAGTTTGGCACCAATTCATATTCCCATCAACAGTACAGAAGGATACAATGGTAGACAGTTCACATTAGAATTATCTGTGGGATTTTAAAAAATAGCCGGCTTTCTTGGTATTTACGATTTCTCCAATTAGATTCATGTGCCATTTTCCAGCAGTCAGTTGACTGACTAGATCCAGACGGGCTGGCTGAAGCATGTGTGCTGCCTTCTGGGCCAGTCCTTTGCCTTGCTGCTGGGGAATTCCACTGGCAGTGGTCGCTCTCGCTTTTCCTACAGGCCTGAGGTGGGTCTGGGCTGGCCGTGGGGAGCCAGGCACTCTGAAGGGCTTTCCCACGGGTCAGTATTTCATCCTTGCTCTCCAATCTCTCCAAAGATCAGTGCAGGATCGTGCAAGTGCTATGGGGCGTCAGGAGGTGACAGCTGTAGGGGGCAACTTCTTGGATACACAGGAGCTTGTGGAATCTTGATCTTTATATGTTGGAAACAAATAACTTGAGGTGGAATAGTGCTCAGCCACCTTGGCAAAGAGGCAGAGTGCTGGGCCTCATGGCCATCTGAGATTTTGGAAATCCTCCTCCTCCCTGCAATTCTGGATGCCAATTCCTGTCCATCCACCTTCTCGATCAGGAGTTGGCACACTTGGCCTATGGCCCACATCTGGTCTGCAACCTCCGTTTGTAATAAAGTTTATTGGACCACAGCCATGCTCATTTGCAGATTGTCTATGGCTGCGTTTGCAACTGTGGAAGTTGTGACGGATGGCATGGCCCACAAACTCTGAAATATTTACTATCTGGCCTGTTATAGACAGAGCGTACCAACTTCGGCTCTAAATGTCTTTTGCATTTGTCCCCTCTTCTCCCTTGTTAGTTCATCTCATCCTGCCTGGACTGCTACAGTAGCCACCAAGCTGGTCCCCTTTGGTGTGAGCTTTCTGAGATGCAGATATAAGGGTGGCAGGCCTGCAAATGCTTCCATTTCTCCTGGTTGCCTGCCGTGTGAGTGGCTTGCCCCCTAGAGCCCTCTGATTCTGCAGGCTGTGTGCAGCCATCTCTCCACTTCACGTATTTGTGTGCCCCACGAATACTGCATAGTCAGTCACTTCATCTGGAACACGGGGCTAAAAGCACCTTCCTGGTGTTTCAGTCCCTATGAACTACTGACCTTCCCAAACATGCCGCTCACTGTCTCACCCTTTACCCTTGACCCACGCTGGTCCCTGTGCCCAGGGGTCCCTCCCCGTGTCCCTGATGAACTGACATTTCTTCACTGATGCATTTTCAACTCTCTCATTAGCAAAGACCTTTACCCCTTCCTCTTTATCCCCAGTAAACTGCTCCAGGGCTGTCTTGCTCCACTGGAACACTTACCTGGCATTATTGGTGATTACATGCATCTTTCCCTGTCTCCCTCACTGATCTGTGAACTCCAGCGTGCAAGGTTCCATCCCCCCTGCCTCTAACAGGGCCTGGCCTGCACAGGTACTAAAGAAATGTTTGTTGAATGAATAAACACTAATATTGTTTGAGCCCTTGCTGTGTATCCATAGTATCTCAGAATCTTCACAGCGACCTTGTGGCATAGACAGTGTTATAGCCCCACTTTACAGATAGGGCAACTAAGGGCATAGAGAAGCCACATGCCTGGTCTCAGAGCTTGCCAGGTTATAAACTAGGCAGCTAGGCTCCAGAGCGCATGCTCTAACTCCCGTGCTAATAGTAAGCTAGTGAAGGAATGAATGAATTTTGTGAGATTCTGTGAACTGAAGGCAGAAAAGGTAAATGTTTTCTGGACTTATGAAACCCACTAGTAGGGTTTACAAAAGAAAAACGCAAAGATTCCAGGAGACCTGGCAGGGATGGAGGCTACGAAGGGATCAATAGCCCACAGAGATAGGGCTTCCCTGGTGGTGCAGTGGTTGAGAGTCCGCCTGCCGATGCAGGGGACACGGGTTCGTGCCCCAGTCTGGGAAGATCCCACATGCCGCGGAGCGGCTGGGCCCGTGAGCCATGGCCGCTGAGCCTGCGCATCCAGAGCCTGTGCTCCGCAACGGGAGAGGCCACAGCAGCGAGAGGCCTGCGTACCGCAAAAAAAAAAAAAAAAAAATAGCCCACAGAGTTCAGCGACAGTTTAATTTGAGTGAAAAATCAGACCATCCTGTGAATTCCTGGGAGTACTTGAAGAAGCTGAGGGGCCCCAGGTACACTAACAAGGCCTGTCCCTCTGCATGTAGGGAACTGTACCATGTACAGCATATGCCATGCTTGACACGATGCCATCAAGTTTCATGTACACTAGCTCACAGGATGAAGATTGCCCCCTGCCCACAAAAACTTTCTGACTCCATACATTTTCACTGACTAGCTATTATGTGCCAAGTCCTTGAAGTAGATGCCAAGGAAACAAAAATGAATGGAACTCTAGGGGTCTCCAGCCTAGCAGGGGAGACAGATGAATGTATAATTCTAGCCACGTGCTCAGTGCTATCAGAGCGATCCAGCCAGGAATACAGAGGGGACATAGCTCAGCCTGGAGACATGGAGGAAGACTTCTGGAGAGCAGTGACTGAACTGGGCTCTGAAGGATGAATAGAAGTGGACAAGGCAGGGAAGGGCTTCCAGACAGAAGGCAAGTCAGTGCCAAGGCACAGAGACAAGAATGTCAGGGACTCTCTCTCTCATGTGAGCACACGACAAGGAGGTGGTCGTCTGGAAGCCAGGGAGACTGCTCTCACCCGAGCCTGACGGTGCTGGTACCCTGACCTGAGACCCCCGGCCTCTGAAACTGGGACATGTAAATTTCTGCTATTATTTCACCCAGTCTATTGTATTTATTGTAACAGCCTGGACTAAGACAACAATTAAAAATAATAATAGCTAAAAAAAAAAAAAAGAATGTCAGGAACCTACCAACAATCTGCTGGGGAGGAACGGCAAGTGAGGTCGATCGGGGAGGGTCTCAGAAGGCGTTGCCGTGGAGACTGGCTTTCTCCTGTGGGGTGATGGAAATACAGCAAAAGGGTTTGTAAGCAGATGGTATTTTTTTAAAAAATGAGATGGTGTTTGCATGACGGTAGTGTGGAGGAGACAAAGAGAGGCACGGCTGGAGGCCGGGAAACTAGCGAGGAGGCTGTTACCTGGTCCAGGTGGGAGGTCATGCAGGTCTGAGCTAAGGACACAGGGAGGGGAGGGGAAAAGAGAACCAGAAAGCCAGGAAGTCTGGCTCTTGAAACGTTAAAATATGCACTAACCACCTATTTTTTGAAAAGCTTGGTTATTAAGATCTTTGTTTGAGAAGGCTGCACACACACAATACTGGTAGAGTGGCCTGTATCTGGGGAGTGCACACGCATATGCACACATACACACATACACTGCGGATAAATAGTAGAATAAAAGCATCCAACAAAAGGAACAAATACACATAACGATTACGCTCTTAGTCTAGTCTAAATAAGTGGGTGTGTTGTGTAGGATGGAAGTAGGCAGGGAAGGTAGGAGTGAAGGTACGGCTCTGGGAGGGGCGAGATGAATTAGTTATCTAATGCCGCGTAACAAATTACCCCCGAAGTTAGTAGCTTAAAGCAGCAAGTATTTTTTTTTAATTGAGGTATAGTTGATTTACAAGGTTTCAAGTGTACAGCAAAGTGATTCAGTTTTGTGTATCTGTGTATATATATATATATATATATATATATATATATATATATATATATATATATATATATATATATATTCTTTTTCAGATTCTTTTCCGTCGTAAGAAAAGATATTGAATCTAGCTCACTGTGCTATACAGTTGGTCCTGTATATCTATTTTATATATGGTAGTGTTTTCTGTTGATCCCCAATTCCCAGTTTATCCCCCGCCCCCCCTTCCCCCTTTGGTAACCATGTTTGTTTTCTGTGTCAAAGGAGCAAGTATTTATTATCTCACAGTTTCCATGGGTCAGAATTTGGGGGTGGTTTTAGCTCCGGATCGCTCCTGAGGTTACAGCCGGGATGGATGCGTGGGGCTTGAGTGGGGCTGGACCACCTGATTCTGAGATGTTGAACTCATCTGGTTGGCAGAAGGCCCCAGTTTGTCACCACAAGAACCTCTCCATAGGGTGGCTTGAGTGTCTTCGTGACATGCAACTTGCTTCCCCCATGGAGAGTGAGTCAAGAGAGCACTGTGGGAGCAGCAGTGTCTACCATGACCTTGCCCAGCCATTGTTCCCACAGTGCCCTAGTGGTTATGCAGCTCTGCCCTCCTCATGTGAGAGGGGGCTCTACAGGGTTGTGGGTGCAGGCGGGCAGGGTCGTTGGGAGCCATCTTGGAGGCACAGATGGGCCTGGGGCTAACGGGGGGCAGAGTAGGTGTGGTGCGCAGGAAAGGGAGCAAGGCTTGGAGACAGAAGCTGATTAATGAATGGTCATCCTGCCTACATTCTGCAATGAGCCTTGTCTATGAGATGAGGCTCCACAGTCCAAATGCTGGTGGACAGTAGTGAAGGTCATTTGAGAGGAGGCTTATAAAATGCTTTTTGGCACCCACAGAGCACTATAGTATGGTGCTGTGTAAAGTGACTGCACAAACGGAAGAAATCCTTCTGGATGGGAAGTTTAGACTTGATGAATCTAGGGGGACCTCACTGAAGACACTTCATCCTTTATTTCTGTGGCTGCAGAAATCCAATAAATACCATTTATTTATCTGCTACTTCTACACTCCAGGAGAGGCACAGTCATAATTTCATTTCATTTTCTCAATGATGCTGACAAATGGGATCCATAAGCCACACTTTACAAGAGAGGAAAAAGAGGCTCTGTGAGGTTAGAAAACTTGCCCCGAGATCGAGGGACCTGGGGGTGCAAGCTCAGGCCTGCCTGACCCCGATGGGAGATAGTGAGGCCGAGGAGAGACGGGCTCAGCAGGACCTGGGCTGCATCCCTGCTGTCCATATCTGGGACCTGGGACGTCCTCACGGTTGGGCTTTTGCAGGTTGGTGACAAGGGGAGAGAGAATGGGGAACAGCAGGGCCTCTCCTAGCCTACACATCCCCCCCACACTCTTGGTCCTGATGAAGGGTCTTGTGTGTGTGTGTGTGTGTGTGTGTGACCAGCCCGGCAGCTGCTGCCATCCCCAAGCTGGGGATTAGGGTGACGAGGCCCACAGGGCCCTCCGGAGCTGGCTGCAGGCCAGAGCCACACGGGGCTGGGGCTCCTGGGAGTTGGGCTCCCAGGCCGTTCTGAGAAAAGTATTTGCAGCGAGGCCGCTCCAGGTGCGAGGCCGGGCCACCACTCCCTCACTCTTTGGAGCAGTGAGTCTATAAAGCAGCAATTAAATAAGAGCTCTGTAAGTGCTTCTGGGAACTGCCCTGAATGCATTTTCCAAACATAAATAACAGGAGCTCCACTTGGCGCAGGGCACATGCAGAGCAGAGGGGCAGCCCTGCCGGCCAGCAGGGAGCCCCGTTTAGCCGGCGAGCTGGGCCCCGCGCCCCTGGTGCACGCTCTGTGTAGGTGGCAAGTCCAGTTGTGTTGCCTGCCTGGGTGGCATGGCAGCCTGCCTGGACAGGTCGTGGCGAGGGGATGGTGGCTGTGACTAGCTCCTCGCTGGGGAAGGCAGGAGGTCACTGGCTGTCCCAGAGATAGTGACAATGAGGGAGCAGCGTTAACAGCAGTGATGGCGTCTACCTACTGAGCACCTACTGTGTGCCAAGAGCCCACAAATTCATATTATTGGGAGGTTAGGCGACTTGTTCAAGGTGATGGCCTCTAAGGTGGAGGGGCCCAAATGATGGTCTTCAGCATCTCACATTTACCAGGCCTCGTGATATGCCGGGTGCTGTTCTAAGAAGCAGATACTCCCATTACCCTGTTTTATGGGAGAGAAACTGAGGCAAGGAGAAGCGCTGAGACCCAGGCGGGCTGTGGCTCCAGAGCCCCTGCTCGGAACCCCTCACTGTGTTGCTTCAGAGCACTGGACCTGAACCCTGGTACCAGGTGCCCCTCCGTCTTCTCAGTTCAGGTTTGATTACTGTCCATGGTCTTTCCCAGCCCAAGGCATGACCCGCTCCGTCTGGTTCAGGGAATAGTGTCCTGCAACATCCTCCCCACCTGCCCCCCTGCCCCCGCAGTGGGCTATCCTGTGCGTCCTCCCAACCCCCGGAGCTGGCGGCCCCAGCAGTATCCAGACGCCACGGGCCATGCTCGCTCTCTTCTAGCAACTTCATGCCTCTGCTCGTGCTGGCGCATCTTCCTGGGTGTTCTTTCCCCACTTGTCCATCTCACAAATACTGAGGTATCTTAAGTCACCGATGAAGGGTCACTTACTCTTAGGAGTATTTCCTGACCATCTGCCCCCCCCCCCACCATCCGGCTGAATGGGGTGCCCTTCTCCGTGAACAACTCTGCTTATGGAGGTATACACATCAAACTCATTCCTGTTGCTTTTCTAGCCTGTGTAGGTATTGCTGAGTGGGTAGGTGGAGCCATTTTCCAGAAAGGGTGGACAGTCACTCACACCATGTCTGATCCTGGATTCCTGAAGGCTCCACCCTTGACTGTTCCCATCCCATCAGAGCAGTGGGCTAGTAAGCTGATTGATTGGAATGAGAACTGACTTCGCTCTGCCATCAACTTGCTGTGTGACCTTAGCCAAGTCACTCCAAGTCACTTGTCCGGGCTTCAGTATTCTCATCGGTAAAATAGGAGCAATTATATCTTCCTGGCAGGGTTCTTTGGAGGGCTAAATAGAGTACAGAAAGCAAAGGCACCCAGTACATGATGAGTGCTTAATAAATATTAGTTTCCCTCCCCTTTCCCCTTATCTGCAGAGACTGGGGATAATCGGAGTGGTACCATGGCAGCCCTTTGTAATGTACATCTCTGTGGGTTTATGATTTTTCCTCCACTCCCCCAAGCTGGGGGTCCCTACTTTCTGCAGAAGATCCTGACCACAGGCTCCTTTCCCTGCTTCTCTCGGGGTGATGGAGCCCACTCCACCACCAACTTGTCATGTCACAACTAACTGTAGCATTTCTTGAATGCTGTCTTCCCAGCACTCCCTCACCAGAGGATCCCATCGTAAAAACCCCCGTCAAAAATCTGGCCCCTGTTCATTCCTGAGCTGGGAGTCAGTGATTTCCCTGTCTCAGACCCTATCGAAGTTGCCAGTGATTAAGAAACTCATATATTTTCACACTCATTAAAAGAAACATGATGTTCACTTTTCCAAGAAAAGCCATCCTTGTTTGTAGACCCTGTAATATATTGGGAACGCCTCTTAATTGGCTTCTAGGACTCAGTGTCAGAAGTCAGACCCAAGTTTGTTTATTGACACAAGGAAAAAAATAAAACGTCGTATAATTAGTTGAGTGACTGACTCTAAATTCAGTAACTCCCATCGGTATGTGGCCTTGTCAGGGTTTAAGATTCCATTTTGGGTTATGAAAGAGGCCGGGTCCCAGGTAGTCCAGACGCGGGCCGCCCTGCATCATAGCTATTGTACAAACGGGCTCAGTGTGCTGTTTGTGTTAAGATGGAAAACTTTTACATGTTTGATTTTTATGCAAGTCAATTAACTTGTTTTTTATAACTGTAAGGGCTTGCTTTGCAAATAAGATTACTTACCACTATAAATTACGGGAACATAGGGGCCTATTCAGACAAAATGTTACACACCCCTAACCCGTGCACCAGGCTGCATGCCGGCCTTCTGCAGGGGGGCACAGCCAGCCGAGGCAAAGGGGGAGGTGCAGGAGGAGGGAGGGGTTATTTTGGTGCATTCTAAGGGGCCCTTCCAAGAGGGATGCAGGGGGAGTGGGAGGGCCGGGGGTGGGGCCTAGGGAACGAGCCAGAATACCCTCCTCTGTGCTGCCCCCGCAGCCCCGACTCTCCCAGGTTGCGCAGAGCTGGCCAACGCCTCCCCTTACATGGCAACGGAGGAATCTCGCTGGAGGAGGGTGGTTTGTTTGTTTGTGTTTTTTTAATGTTTGCTTCTTGGTGACAGCACATCCCCCTGAAGTTTGAAGTTTGGGGCAGGGCTAAGGCTGGGCTTTATCCTCACTGTCGTCTTGTCACCCTTCCTGCAACGACGGCCCCGTGCCTCTCCCGGCACTCAGTGGGCCGCCCCCCTCACGATACAAATGGAGGGGCGAGGGCAGGGCAGAGGGAGGGGGACAGGAGCAGGCATTCCTGCAGGCTCGGCAGCAGCGGTGAGGCGTGTGGAGGGTCCAGGCAGGAGCGAGAATCAGGAGAGTCTGTCTTCTGTGCATGCGCCGTGCAAGGCACCGCGGTTCCACACGTGAGGTGTTCCGGGAAGTGAAATCGGACTCTTGGCTCTTAGATTCCTTGGTGAGCTTGGATGGGCTCCTTCCTGTTCTGGGTCTCAGGTGCTTTCTCACGTGTGACAGGGAAGCAGAAACCCCTGCCTGGCATACCTCCTAGGTGGGTGGTGGCACAGGTGATTCTAAACACGGGGCATTTGGCCCCCCAGCCCCGTGGACGTTTGGCAACGCCTAGAGGCATTTTGATGACTACAGCCACGGGCTGGGTACTGGCACCTAGGAGTTGGAGGTCAGGAGTGCTGCCAGGTACCCTACAAGGCACAGGGCGGCTCCCACAGCAAAGAACTGTGTGACCCAAAATGTTGAGAGTGTCGAGTTTGGAAAATTCTTGTGGAATTGCCCTGCTTCTCCGAGGCATGTGAGGGAAAAGGAGATCCTTTGGGGGGTGGTCCACCTTTGGGACAAGATTTGCTTTACTGAGGAATCAATAGAGTATCTGGTCCCTCAGGAATACAGGGACAGGCCTTTGACAGAAACAACAACAAGATAATTTTCCACACACGAACAGGAGGTTGCAGCGGATTCAGTGCATGGGAATGCATGTCACACTATGAGACCTCACAACAATCCAAGGATGTAGCTAGGGAAATAACAACAATAATGATAATAATTCTAAAGAGGATTAGGATGATCATATTCCTATTCTGCTGAGAAAGAAACTAGGGCTTAAAAATATGAAGTCACGGGGCTTCCCTGGTGGCGCAGTGGTTGAGAATCTGCCTGCTAATGCAGGGAACACGGGTTCGAGCCCTGGTCTGGGAAGATCCCACATGCCGCGGAGCAACTGGGCCCGTGAGCCACAACTACTGAGCCCGCGTGCCACAACTACTGAGCCCGTGAGCCACAACTACTGAGCCCACAAGCCACAACAACTGAGCCTGCACATCTGGAGCCTGTGCTCTGCAGCAAGAGAGGCCGTGAGAGTGAGAGACCCGCGCACCTCGATGAAGAGTGGCCCCCGCTTGCCACGACTAGAGAAAGCCCTCACACAGAAACGAAGACCCAACACAGCAAAAATAAATAAATAAATTAATAAACTCCTACCCCCAACATCTTCTTAAAAAAAAAAGGTATATCTTAAAATATATATATATATATATATATATATATATATATATGAAGTCACTTGTCTAAAATCACACAGCTAAACCTCCAAGTGCTGGACCCCTCTCACATACTTGGGGAAGGAATCAGGATGCATATGATATTCTCATGAAACAAAGTCAAATGTCATTGTCAAATGTCACTGTTAGGCTTGACTTCACTGCATTTACAAATACTTCCCAAAGGGAGGCCTTCCTTCTTAACTGCACTCTCCTCCACACACCTTGAGTACTTTGTAGCCACTCTTTTTGGGTCATAGGTCATGGCCTCCATGTCTGTCACCTCTATTGAATTGGGGTCTCTTTGAGCGTAGGGACCATATCTTAATCATCTTGACAGGTCTCTTTGAGCTGCAGTTTCCTCTTCCCGAAAATAGGAACAATGGTTTCCACCTCACCAGGTAGACCTCCGTTAAATGTTTGTGGAACACCTGGATGAAATAAGAACGCTGACTTCCTTTCACGCCCCAGTCTCCGCGCCCACCCCTTCACCCTCCCTCCTCACTTGCTTGATGTCACCTTTGGGTGCCAAGTGTCAGAGAAAGCAAAAGATTTGCGGAGAGTGTGAGAAGCGTCATTGCACTCTGAGGGTTTTATCTTATTTTTGAAAGGGTGGCTTATTGGAACTCAGTGACATCAAGAGGGATTGGCCTTTGAGAATCCAATTTTCATGACAAATAGGAACCATAGTGGTAAGATTTCAACCTGCAAATAAATTTCTGCTCTGGCTCTTTGAATCACCCAAGAATCGAATGTCCCTAAAGAGATGAAAATTTAGGCGGCCGCTTGGCTAACCCACAGAACTGTGAGCGCCCGATATTTGCAGATGGCAAGACTCACACTTGGCCCGGTGTGCTCCCCACTGTGTCACTCACGATACATGTCCACAGGATGGAAGCCTCGGAAAACTCACCGGACCTCTTGGCCTTTACTCTGTTCAAGTCGGAGTCTGACATCATTATGCAATTATGTCTAGTCTAGATGCTGGGTGGTTAGAACATATGATAAGAGCTTTGTTCACCAAATCATTAGTGTTTTTGGGGACACACCACTCATTCATTCATTCATTCTACAAACGTTTCTAGGGTCTTCCGTACAAACAGCTGTGTGCCCATGGGCAAACTAACCTCCGTCAGCCTCAGTTTTCTCTTCTATATAATAGGAGTGATAAAGCTCACGTCATAGGGTTAAATGCCCAGTTTCAGGCATATGGTAGCTACTCAGGAAATGATAGTTATTATTATTAGATTCTAGAAAGATGTGAATTTCACAGTATCAGTTAAGGCATAAAAGACATTTAAATAAATTTATTCAGTGACGTACAAACAAGTGTTAACTGTTGGCCCAGTGCATGTTGAGGACTCTAAATACAGCCCCTGAATGATCTTGGAAGGCTCCACAGAGGAGGTGAGACGTAAGTCTCAAGTAGAGGACAGCCAAGATCTTAGAGCTTAGAATTAAGATTTAGTCAGTAAGGTCGTCAGTAACTAAGGTCGCTTTGCCTCCAGCCTGGCACAGTACAGTTACTGTTATTTTCTCATTTTTGAGTTGAAGAAACTAGAAGTAAATGAGCTGAAGGGTCTTATGCCCAAGAGTTAGATACTATCAATACGTTCTTTTCACAAATGAGGAAACTGAGGCAGAGAGAAGATAACTCTCCCCCAGCGACGCATCATTAATCAGTGGTAGACCTCAAATGGGACTGCAGGTAGCCTGGCTCCAGAGACTAGGATTGTAACCCCTGGACTCAATGGGATCAGAGGCTCAACTAGTTTTGGAGTCAGACCAACCTGGATTCTAATCTCTGCTCCAGGGCATACTATCTTGTGAACCTGGGAAAGGCACTTAACCTCCTGGGCTCTGGTTTCCTTATCTGGGAACTGGAAATGATGATGATATCCACCCTGTAGGACACTCATAGAATGATAAATACATATGTAAAGAGTTTTGCATAGTTCCTTAGATAGAGTAAATTATACCTCAGATTGTCATAGACTCTTAAAGTTCACAAGAACTTTTGCAAACATGACTGCATGGAATTTGCTCAGATGCCCAATGAGGTATACAGGGGAGAGATTTTTATCTCCCTTCCATGGATGAGAAAGTGAGCCTGGGAGGGAGAGAAGGGTGAAGGGAACTGTTTTAAATTCTCCCATTTATTTAACAAATAACAGCTAAGCAGCTCTTATATTCCAGCATCCCATTATCTTGAGGGGTATAAAGGATTGACCCCATTTTTCTGGATGAGGAACTGAGACTCAAAGAAACTATATAACTTGCACATGGCTATAGAACCAATCATAAGCAGTACTGAGATTTAAACCAAGGTTTTGTGTGGACCACAGGCATGCCCGTGGTAGAGTGATTTGCTCCTGGGTCACAAGGCAGAAAAGGGACAGCCAAGGAAGGCTCTCACCCTGGTCTTCCAGCTCCAGGTCTCCTCAGTCACCTCAATGTGTGGATTAGGACTTCAAATAAGTTGGATTCCTAATTCTAAGCAAGCATTGGCTTATGCAAAAGGTTAAAAAGCCAGAACCCCAGAGACAGGAAGTATCACCTTCCTTGATTAAACATAGGAAATCTGCCCATTATGGATAAGATTTGCTGTCTACAGGAAACCTTCCCAGACATAAACTGATCCTATCTTCCAGCCAAAGTGATTTGGAGATGGCTTAACTAAAGAGATTTAAGAAGTAGACCCACCTCCAAGGTAATCAATGAAAGGGGATAACTGACTTTGGGAAGTGCAGTCTACCATGAAAGTCTGTGAGAATGATGGGTGTGGTTCTGTGTTCTGTGCAACCAGAAGGTCTATATGGGTTCTGGAAAAGAGAGGGTGACCAGGAGCCAGAGATATGGGGCAAGTCCGGGTTTCTCCACTATCAGTTGAGTCACTCAACTTCTGTGTGTAAGATGGGAATAACAATTTTTTTTTTGCCAACACAGGATTATTTGAGACTCTAAAGACATAATGAATGATGAAACTGCATTGTATAATATCTCTGACACTCTTTTCTTAGGGAAGAGTCATGGAGAATAGTAAAAAGAATTGGAGAGTAAAGGTATTTCTCTATCAGCAGCACAGTCCAGAGGGGAGAGGTACAACTTGGTCCTTCGAAAAGAGTAGTGAATCCTGCTTGTGACGTGCTTCACCAGGTCCTGCCTTATAAACATGCTGCTGCTGCTGCTGCTGCTGATGATGATATAGCACTTGGCTATCTACGACACACTTCCACGCATGGCTATTATTTTCAATTCCCTGAGTTGACCATGCACTCTCTTACTTTCTGGCCTTTGTACAATGTTGTTACTGCTGCCTGGAATATTTCTCCCCTCTCTTTGCCAGACTAACTACTTATCCTTCAACATCAGTTCAGGTATCTAGTTTGCAGGGAAATAGTTCCTGACCCATTCTACTCCCAATTTGGGTGAAGAGCCTTTCTGAGTGTTTTCTGATCCCATCACTCATGTTGTAATTGCCTGTTATTTATCTGTATCTTCCCATCCTCATTCCATGACAGCTGGTGTTGACTCTTATTCATCTTTGGACTTCCAGAGCTGCTAGAAAAAGGCTAGGCACATGAATAATGCTAATGGATATTGCAGTAAGAATGAATGAATGAATGAATTTGACTTTTATGACAATTGCATCAGGAAGGTAGATAGGGCTGGAAGACACTGGAGAGATGGCCCAACCCAGCTCTCCACCTCAGATGTAGGAACCAAAGCCCCCAAATTAAATAAGAATCCTGAAGGCACTCTGCCTATTAGTGGCAGAGTCACATTAGACACAGCCCTTTGACTGGTTCAAAACTGTTCTTTCTGTTTGTTCTGAGTCTGGTCTCCAAGCAACCTCAGGATGATGTTAGATATTTAGGCACCTTGTGCTTGGGCTGGGAACACTCCAGACAGTAGTCAAGGTTATGTAATGGAAAGGACACTGAGGTTATCCTTGACTCCTCCCCTCTCCCCTTGACTCTCCATAGCCAATCAATCACCAAGACCTGTCAATTTTACCTCCCAAGAAGTTCTTGCATCAACTCTCTGCTCTCCATCCCTCATCTTTCTATGACAAAAGACTACTCAATCTCAAGTCCAGACATTGCCAAGTTTTACTAATTGAGCTCTTCTTCTGATCTACCCTCTACATGATATACAGAACTCTTCAGTGGCTTCCAGTGGACCCTTCCATGATTTCACATGAGAGTCCCCTTCACATGAACCCTTCATTGGCTCCCAGTGGCCTTGGAGAGAGTCCAAGTGCCTGAATGTGGACTCCAAGGCCCTCCACTGCATGGCCCCTGACTTCCACCAGAGTTTTAACTGCCCCGTCATTCGCAGGCACACTCTATGTGAACTGTACTGTATAGAGTTCACCCTGAACTGTATAGAGTTCTCAGTTCATACCAAGCTATTTCAGATCCCCATGCCTGTGGTCATGTCATTCCCCCTGCCAGCAATGCCTCTTCTCTTTTTGCTTGACTCACTCGTACTCATCCTTTGACTTGTTGAAGCTCCTGGGCTGGACCAAGAGCTCAAACAGCAACACTTGCCCACCTCAAGGTCAGAAACCATTCCTGCTCCATCTCTATAGCTCTAGCACCTGGCTTAGCAGGTACGTAGCAAAAGTATGTTGAATTAGACTGTACTAAGATTTAAGATAGAAGTTTTAATCCTATCCTCTTATTAGCTGTGTGGTCTTGAGCATATCATTTCCCCTCTTTGGACCTCAGTAGATATATATTATATAACTACCATGTGTAGACCTGATAAAAAGTTTAATTTCCTCCACTGTGAAATGGATCTAATCTTCAAGATCCCTTCAAATTCTAAATGATATGGTTGCCACATCAATTCCACAGGCACAATATTACCCCACTGTAATATGGGGTAGTATCTAAATGGTGGCTTGGGGTCAGGATCAGTTGTAGCATGATGGCCAAGAAATCAGACTTCACATCAGACGAAGAGGTTGTGAACAACTGATTGCTGTTTTCTTAGAGACTCAGTTTCCTAGTCTGAAAAATTGGTGGTAATAAAAGGCCTACCTTGGGTTGATGGGAAGATGGAGTGGGATGCTGTGTGTGATGTGGTGTGTGGACCCTCTCGTGCAGGGTAACTGTAGAGAATGGCTCTTCGTGACCTGTCTCACATGATAGGGTATCGCGAGAGCTGCGAGGTTCAGCATCTGATTGCTGGTGCAAGGTATGCATTCTGCGATTCCAGACTTACAAGGACTGGGCTCAAATTTTCCATCCGGGGAACTCACCAGCCAAAAAGGCTGGAAAAATAGCTAGCCGCCCTTAGTCATAACATACCACAGGGGCTGAAGACCCCAGTTAGCCTCTCCAGTGCCCATGCCTGGGGAAGGCTTGTCTGGCCCAGCCAGAGGCTTGGGTTCTTTCACTCTCTCCATCCTAGACAGAGGGTTGTTTTATTTGTTTGTTTTTAAAGTGGAGGTTCTCTAACCTCTTCCCCTTTGCCTCCTCCCTTGGGAAACTGTCCCATGGCCTTTTGGGTGAGGTTAGCCCAGCCCTCCGAATGAGGGATCAAGAATGATCTTGATCAGTCTTGATCAGCAAGACAAGGGGATGGGAGAAACAGCAACTATGCCACCTCCTCATTGCTGCTGGGGTGTGTTGTCATGGATACCAAATGCAAGGAAGCAAAAGAAGCAGAAGAAAAACAAAAGCCACAGTATGCGTGTATGTATATGTCTGTGTGTGCGCATGTGAGTGCTTGCACACCCCTGCAGGAGGGCTAGAGAAAAAGGGAAGGTGGTCATTTTAGAGGAGGCCTGACATTTTAACGACTGGACTGAAATTGTCCAAGGTGGATTAACATTTCCATTCACTATAGGAGGTGACCCCAACATGATGCTACATGGTCAGAACGGGTCCCAGAATCTCGGTTCCTGTCTTTCTTCTTCTCGTTCCTTGCCATTTGCCTCAATCCTATAGAATGCTCTTCTGAAGTGCCCACATATGGCAGGCCTGGTGCCAGGCTCCTACATTTCTTACTTGCTTTCATCCTTGCTATACCCCTGCAGGGTAGATTTTGCTACTCCTATTGTACAGATGGGGGGAGTTAAGGAGGTTAATGATGTAGACTGTGAAGTCAGGACGTCTGAGTGAATCCCAGATCTGCCTTTTCCTCACTGTGTAACCTTCCACTGCTGCTGTGTGTCCCAGTACTCTCGTCTGTAAGCAGTAGTACCAGCTCCTAACTTAGGGATGAGGATGCTTAGTGCAGGGCGTGGTAAGTGCCCAATAAATGACCGCTGCTGGCACTGATTTTTCTCAAGGACAAGCAGTGGGAAAGGAAAAAGTTTTCAATTCATTGTGACTGCACAGCACCTACCAGGAATGGAGCAATAACATTACCATCGTTTTGCTCCTGTCGGGGTCGGAGAAGGACCGACAGGATTAGAGCTGTGTTCTCCGAGCGGGTTGCCAATCCAGATCTCTCTCGCTCTAAAACTTGACCTCTACCTGCTCATCACATTCACCTGACTCAGATGCTGGGCTGATTTTCCCAGCCTGGAGAGGGTCGTGCCTTTGGAAACATTCAGAGGAGTGGCAGTGGCTGGTCTTGGAGAGCCAGACTTTACCTGTCAGGGAGGAAGGAGCTCATCCTGGAAACATCCCAGGCACTGTCCCTTCAGCACCTCCATCGCTCCCACACAGATCAGGGCTTTGGAGACTTGAGGAGTGTCTCTCTGACATTGTGGGCTAATAGGTCTAACTATTAACTAAATGCTTCATTCAGGAACACAGCAAAAAGATAATCACCTTGAGTGTTTTTGAAAAGTGATTTGAATCTTGGGAGGATGGTAATCTGGCATATCATGGGTGTCACTAGGTTCTAGTCCCAGCTCCAGAGCTAACCAGCTTGGTTACTTTGGGCAAGTCTCTGCACCTCTCTGGGCCTTGGTTTCCCCACCTCTAATGTGAGAGGGCTGGAACAATGACAGTCACTTTGCTCTAATGTCCCTTCCGCACTGGTCTTCTATGACTCTGGCCTCAAGTTGCTCCTGGTTTAAATAGGCTGCAGTTCCTCACTGCTCCATCTTTTGTCAAACCTTCTCCTTACAAGACAGCAGCATTTACACAAGAGTATCCCTACCTGGTGTTCACAGGCCTTTCCAGTGAGACACCAGGGATCTCTGGGGTTCTCTCTCCCTGCTTTCCTTCTCTGGGTGGGGACAGGCTGAGTGCTCTTTGGAGAAGCACATATTAATAACAGCAACTTGTGTTTGCTCAGGGTTTTAGAGCTTACAAAGGCATTAATATTATCAGTCACACAGCTGGGATGGGGTAAACAGCTTAGGTTCAACTTCAAAGTCTCTACTTTTTTTTTTTTCCAAAGTCTCTACTTTTAACAACCCCACATTACCTATGTCTTCAAAAGATCTCCTTAAGTTGAATTTGGAATTAACCGATGTTTGTTAAACAAACCAACACAATCTGTTTGGATTTGACTTAAAAAGAAAAAACTGGAAGCCCTTCTCATATCCAGTTACTCAGTTACTCATTCACCATAGGTTTATCAAATGGTTAGTATGTGTCAAGCACTATTTCGGATAACATAGTTGGAAATTAGAGTCAAATACAGCAGCTGCCCTCAAAGGGCTTCGAAATCCGGAGGTAGCCACATGTGGGTTCATCCCAACTTATAAGTGCTGGACTAATGTGGTGAGATGCAGTATGCAAGATTGGAAAGAGCATGGGTTTTGGAGTTTGGATCCTAGTTTTTTAAAAATTTATTTATTTATTTATTTTATTTTTAATTTTTTTGCGGTATGTGGGCCTCTCACTGTTGTGGTCTCTCCCGTTGCGGAGCACAGGCTCCGGACGCACAGGCCCAGCAGCCATGGCTCACGGGCCCAGCTGCTCCATGGCATGTGGGATCCTCCCAGACCGGGGCACGAACCCGTGTCCCCTGCATCGGCAGGTGGACTCTCAACCACTGCGCCACCAGGGAAGCCCTGAATCCTAGTTTTGAGTCATGGTTTTGCCATTACCTAATTAAGAGTCCGTGGGTAACTCACCAAATGTCTCTGAACCTGTCAGTAGTAATATATCACTTAGGATCTCTGTTGGAGTTTAAATGATATAATGCACATAAAGTACCTAGGACAGTGTCTGTCACACATGTGCAGTTAATACCTATTTATGATTATTATTAATCATCAGCACTGTGGGAGGGCAAAGTATGGCTTGACAATTCCGTCCTGGCCGAGGACTGAGGAGGTACCGTGTGGGCTGTGCCCTGAAGTATGAGTAGGTCTTTCCTAGGTGGAATCCTCTTTGGGGTGATGGGGCAAGGGTGGGGCGGGGCCATTTCAGGTAGAGCAGATGGAGTAAGAAAAGCGTCAAAGGGCTGACAAGTTCAGGCAGCCATGAACAAGTTGGTGTGGCTGGTTGTTGGGGTTAGGGTACAACAGAAAATGGAAGATGATAGTGGAAGGCAAATTGGGGTATAGACTGTAAAGGACCTTGGGAGCCATGCTAAGGAAGTTAACCATGGTTCTATGGCTAAAGGGGAGACCCTGGAAGTTTGGATTGTGTGCTAGGGAAATGGCAATGTTGAAGATGGGACAAGGCTGGAGGTGGAGAAATTGACTATTAGGGTATTCAAAGGCAAAGACAAGAGATGACAAGGGCCTGAGCTATATATAACTCACGGTGAGGATGAGGATGAGAGGATGGACAGAGAGGTAATTCAAGAGGTGTTGGCGGATACTTTGTTAGTGAGGAGAGGATGCTCACAAGAGGTAGACCAGAGTTTTTTGTGTTTTTTTGACCACATACGTGGGTGAATGGTGGGGCCATTCCTCAGGAATGAGAAAACTGAAAACCGATTAGAAGGTTTAGGAATACTGTTAGGATTCAGCTTGGAACCTGTAGTTGATGTGGTGAGGTCCGGAAGGCAGTTGGCTCTGCAGGGATGGAGCTTAGGAGAGAAGTCTGGCCCAGGGCAGAGATCTGGGTGTTGGCCATCCAGGTGTGGTAGCTCCCACTGTGGGAAGCCCAGGGTTTCTCCTCAGGCAGTTCGATGAAAGGAGAAGAGGAGAGTTGACCAGAACTCTGGGGGCATCAATGTCCAAGGGTCCAGCCAGAAAGAGGAATCACACTGAACATGTCCCCAGGGGTCCCAGTGGGCGGGAGCCACAGCCCAGGGCCTACCTGTGGTGCTTGCTTTCTAAGGGAAGAAGGAAGACACAGCAGAGCCCAGGCCCCTGGGCAACCAGCCTTGGAATATGGCCTTTGGGGAAGCTGTCCAACCTTGGGGTGAGAGGCACTGGAGTCCACGGCTTAGTTCCCAGCAGCCCTGCACTTGCGTCAGCATTTCTCCATTTGTCTTGGTCTCTAACTTGAGGTTTGACCTTGACCAGGTCACTTCACCTCTCTGGGCCTCAGCTTCCTCATTTCCACGGTGGTGGTCACAGGTAGACAGGTGCTCTTTAAAGCTCTCCATTCCCTGATATTACATGCTGACCCTTCTGGGGGCCTTGGCCCTACCTGGGTATGATTGTCCCCGTCCCTGAAATGGGGTGAGAGTGACACCAGTGAGAACTGTTTCTGGGAACAAAAGTCACTTCTGGGTGATTCCTGCCAATAACTAGAAATGAGGAATCTCTAGAATTAAAACCAATTAGGGCTAATTTACCTGGGCTGGATTCCTCTCTCTGTTCATGTGAAACAAATTCCCTGGTTTCCCAACTTCCCTTCATTCTGATTTAACCTTTTCTCTCAGCGTTGCCTTTGGTCACTGGTTTCCTCCTCATCTACTCTTTGGCTTATAATTTAAACAATAACAGGAAAAGCAACTGGCCATAAACATACAGCCTTTTCATCAGCAGAGAGAACAAAGAATCCATTGGATTCTTTTCCCCAGGTGTGGACCTTGCAGAAATGAAGACCTGGGCAAGTAGCTTGTCACTGGCTCTGGGTGATAGGGCATTCAGCTTTTGTCCTGACTCGGAGGGGCACTGCACAGGCCCTGGAATTGGGGAGCGGGAAGGAGACCACCATTAGCTGGGGTCCTACGCCCCACATGGAGCTACACGTATGGAACACCACTAGAACACCCTAACAACCTGGTAAGGTACATGTCATTATGCCCATTTTAGAAATGTGGAAACGAAATCTCAGGGAGGTCAAGCTAATAGCCATAGACCAAGATTCAAACCCAGGCTCATCTCACTCTCAAGTCCAAGATTCCCTCTCCACCCCCATATCAAACTCCTTTCTCTGGTAGAAAGGTTTTTGCCTCCAGGGCACGTTATTGTACAGCTAAAAATTCTGGCTGTGCCCCCCTGTGCACTTTGAAAGAGATAATGGATGTGAAAGTGGTTTTAAACTGTAAAGCATTAGGTCTGAGTTAGTCATTGTCTAATTTTATTATTCCTTGGGTAGGGAAAGATCAAGTTTTAACTGTCCAGCAGATAAGGTAATCTCTCCCATTTTTAAGGATTTCAGATATGGGGAAAGGTGACTCTTCCACCCATGCCTGAAGAGTCTTAGAATTTTCTCCATGGAATCACTCAATGCTATCTAGCTCCTGTTGGGAAAGCCATTTTTTGGGGGGTGGATTCCCTTTTACTGGGAGCGTCCTTGATTTGCTAAAAGAGTTTATCTGGCAACTTAGCTATCCTTCCCCACATACTCCAGTGAGCAGGGAGGGACCTTGGGCATCAGTAGCCTGGGAGTCGCCATAATCTCCAGAACTGATAGCATCATCTGAACAGCCCTGGCTCTCTGCTCTGTATCAAACACTGGGGCACATTCTTAAATTTTCCTTGGATCACTATTTAACTGGAGCTGAACTTTGAACTCCTAGTATCCTCAGAGTCCCATATATATATATATATATATATATATATATATATATATATATATATATAGAGAGAGAGAGAGAGAGAGAGAGAGAGAGAGAGAGAGAGAGAGAGAGAGAGAGAGAGTTTGTATGGGCCCCAAACTGCACCAGTGCCCAGGAATACCATGGCGGGAGGTGACAGTCTACTGGAACAGACAGAGCATGCAAATAACTGCAGATTATAAATACTAATACAAGTTGTGACATATCCTATGAAGAAAAAGTCCTGAGAGCTGAGAGAGCACAGATAGAGGGATCTGACCTGCTTTCCGTAGGAATGGGATCTAAAGGACAGGGTGGCATTTAGGGGTCCTGGTGGCAGAGAAGGCATACCAGACTGAAGGTTTAGCATGTGCAAAGGCCCTGAAGCAGCAGCGAGCTCAGTGTGTGAGTGAACACACATGAAAGACTGGGTGGCTGGAACATAGAGGCAGGGGGAGAGGGGCCTCAGTCGGGTAAGGATTCTGGCCTTTATCCTCAGAGTGATGGGAAGCCATTGAGAAGTTTTAAGCAGGGGAGTGACAAGACCACATGTGTGTCTTAAGGTCACTTGGGCAACAGCGTGGAGAATGGATTGGAGCTGGGGCGAGCATAGAATCAGGGAGACTGGCTGGGATTATGAACTCAGAGAGCACTAACCCCCTCTGCTTCTCCCAGCAGCCCAGCAGAGAGCTGAGTGCTGTTTGGATCTTGGCTCCACCACCAGCTAGCTGTGCAATGTAGGGCGAATCACTTAAGCTTCCTGTTTTCCCCACATTGCCACATCTGTAAAATGGGGGAAGAACTATTTCCCTTGCTTGACTAATTTTTTTTCCTTAATTGAATAAACTGAACACCAGTCGGGAATCCTTTACAACCTGGGCTGGGAAGAGGTTGCCAAAACCAGTCGCTGCAGGGCCTGTTTGACTTGGCAGCTGCAGACCACCTTATCTGCCTTACCCTTATTCCACAGACCTACTGCGCAGTCTGCAGATGTGTGGTTGGTTTCCTGAGCCCAATCCCAACCAGGGAGAAATAGCAGCAGCTGGATGTCCCATTACTGATGGCACCAGCTACTCCTGCTGCCACCATCTGGAAGGGGCTCTGTGAGCATCTGTCCTTTCCTCAACCTCTGTGAGCTTCAGCCTTCCTATCAGTAAAACAAGCCTATGCACATTGATCCTTCCAGGCGATATTTGTGAAGCGCTGCTACTGGTCAGGGACTAGGCTCTGGGGACATTCAGACAGACCTATTTCCTGCCCTTGGGGGTGTTCACGTCTCATTGCACATAAAATTATGGACATGAAAGTGCTTTTAAAATTCGAACACTGTTTATACTTAGAACAACTCTAAAGGGAGGGTTGAACTGGAAATATGGAGATTTTGCTTCTGGCGCTAGTTCTATTCCAAAGTAACTGGACCTGAAACAAGTCCATTGACCTTGAGTTGACAAGCCTTAGTTTCTTCAGTCAAATGAAGGAGTGAAATTTAAGGCCATCCCACTTTATATGTTGTAATTCTATCTATCCTTGAAATCTGAATCCTTTTCCCAAATTCTGTAGCTGATTTCCTTTAGGACTTCCTTTTTTTCTTATTTCAAAGACTCAAAACTTGCTTTTGACTTTCAGTCTGCTACTTCTATGGAATCCAGGAGCCTCAAATGCATAACGCCTACAGTGGTTCTGGCAGGGAATATAATAGGTGAAGCATGCCGCAGGGAAAGGTGAGGACTGCGGCAAAGGAGAGGGGGCTTGTGCCATTTAAAGGGGAGAGCTTCTTCTCAGCTCCAACAAATTATTCTTTTATACAAAGAGGCAGGCTGGATCCAAGTTCCATTTTCCTTTAGAACATCTCAGGTTTGTCCTTTTCCCTCCCTTCTCCCCTGATCACACTGTCCTCCAAAGATAGACAGTAGCAGTCTCTTATGTGGTCTTCCAGCCTGCAGTTTTACCTTTCTAATCTTCTTTTACACAAACCTAAGCCAGAAGCATCTTCCCACTTCATCCCTTCCCCAGGAAACTACAATGGCTCCCTGTGGACCCCAAGTCAGTTCACTGCACTTTACCTAGGATTTACTGAACACTTACCAGGACAGGCACTGTACTGGATGCTGTGGAGACTAGACACATGAGTTACAATAAACAATTCTGTCACTTAAAAATCTCATGGACTGGGACAGGATTGAACGTTTGTGTTACTGACCTTAGAATCTGATGAAAATGACAGACTTTCCTCCCAGAAAAAAACGTACGCATATAAGTAACTGCAAATTATAAATACGAACTACAGGGCTTCCCTGGTGGCACAGTGGTTGAGAATCTGCCTGCTAATGCAGGGGACACGGGTTCGAGCCCTGGTCTGGGAGGATCCCACATGCCGCGGAGCAACTAGGCTCGTGAGCCACAACTACTGAGCCTGTGCGTCTGGAGCCTGTGCTCCGCAACAAGAGAGGCTGCGATAGTGAGAGGCCCGTGCACCGTGATGAAGAGTGGCCCCCGCTTGCCACAACTAGAGAAAGCCCTCGCACAGAAACGAAGACCCAACACAGCAAACATAAATAAATAAATTAATAAACTCCTACCCCCGACATCTAAAAAAAAAAAAAAAAGAAGAAGAAAGAAAGAAAGATACTGGGAAAAGCATTTAAAAAAAATAAATAAATACGAACTACAGACTGTGACACATCCTATGAAGAAAAAGTCCTGAGAGCCAAGAGAGCATGGATAGAGAGACCTGACCTGCTTTCCAACCTGGACACCCATCTTCTAAGCACCACAGGTTAAGAACCCCCTTCCTCAAGGAAGTGCAGCGCTGAGGGCTAACTGTGATGGAGAGAAAGGGGATGATTCATTCCAGCCAAGGAAGCCCTAGCGGAGGAGACATGATGCCCCTTTGAAATCACACAGTCCTGGATTTGAGCTTCCACTCACCAGATGTGTGTCCTTGGGCCAGTTATTTAACCTCTCTGAGCCTCGATTTCCTCATCTGTATAATGGCAATAATGCTCCTCATTTCACAATGAAGATGAATTAATCAACATGAAACACCGGCTGGTAGCATCACTCAAGGAGTGCCAGCACCTTCCTTGCCCCTTGGCCTCTCCCAGGTTTGCCTGTGCTCCTTTCTTCATATCACGGTCAAATGCAAATACATTTGGCTTTATCAGGACACTTCTGTCTGCTGGGAAAAATCCTACTGCTTCCAAGCCGCGCTTGTTTATCCCTTGCCCTCTTTCTTTTGCCCTGTCTCTACCATTCATTCATTTATCCATTCACTCACTCATCTTGATTATAGACTGAAATATTCTCCAGGCTTCTCAGATTCCTCTCTCTTCTGGACGAGCCTAGGACCTCCCTGTGTGTGTGTAGGGGAGAGGTGGGGGTAGGAGGAAGCTCTTCCATCTTAGATTCCTCTTCTGTGCATGGCCCCTTGCAGGCCTGAAACATCAGGGGTCTTTCTGACGTCTCTCTCAGTCCCCACATCCAATCAGTCACCAAGTCCTCTTCAGGCTTCTGGCAAATGAGCTTTGTGTTAATTGGCTTTGATGTTTCTCAGGTTCAGCTCTTATTGATTCTTTCTGGACCTCAGCAATTTCCTCCTTAATGAATTTCCCAGGAGCCGTTATCCCATTTCCAATCCATCCTGGACGCTGGCACCAAACTTATATTGAAAATGACTGTACTTTTTAATTTTTGTGTCTGGGGCATACAACACAGAGCCTAGCCTATAGAAAGTGATTGTGGTAGATTAAAGATGGCCCCTGATTCTTTGTTATTGCTTCCATTGAGGGGTGATGTCTAATTCCCTTCCCTTTGAATCTGGGCTGGTCTTAGACACTTGCTTAACCAACAGACTACAGCAGAAACAAGGTCATGGGACTTCTGAGGCAATTTCATAAGAAGTCTTGCAGTTTCCATCTCAATCTCTTGGAATGCCTTCTCTTAGAGTCATGGGCTGCCATGTAGGAAGTCCAACTGTTCTGAAGCCACTAGGCTGTGAGAAGACCTAAGTCACATGGAGAAGCCACTTGTAGGAACGCTAGTCAACAGGTCAGCAGAGCTCCCAGCTGACAGCGAGGGGCTAGAAGCCATTTTGGGAGTGGATCTCCAGCACTCAGTGAACCCCATGAGTATCAGAGATGAACTGCCCATCTGAGCCTTTCCCAGATTCCTGACCCACAGAATCATGAGCAAAGTAAAATGGTTATTTGAAGATTGTTAGTTTTGGTGTAGCTCGTTGCATACCAGTAATAACCAGAACAGTGCTCAAAAACTTTCTGTTGAATGAATAAATAATTCCTTTGCAGTAGTGCACTAATGGTGTCCCCGTCCTCTTCGAGAGCTCTTCATGGCTCCCTATTGCCTGAGCAATAACGTTTTGTGCCCTTAATTGGCGTTCGAGGTCCTCCATAATTCATCTTCAGCCTGCTTTTCAGACCTTATTGCCCACTCTCACTTGGTGTGGATCCATCCTACACTAAAGTTTGCTCGAGCTGTGTCCCAAACCCGCAAATACATTTCCAACATCATCTTTGCTTATACAGACTGCTTTCTCCACCTAAATGCCCTTTCCTCCCATAAACCCACCTCAGTAGGTCCACAGTCAATTTGTCCTTAGAGATGTGAGTCAGATGCCTCCTCTGGCTTCCCAGGCCAGCAGGGAGCCCTCCTCTTTCTGGCCCAGGTTTGTCTGCTGGTTTGTTTAACTCTTCTTTCAGCACTCACCTTCTTCTTCATTCTTTACCTCCTCTATTGCATTGTAAGCTCCTTGTGTTTGGGGAGGGCGTGAGGGAGAGAGGTCCTGGCACATAACAGGGTGCCCAAAAATGTTCTGTGTGGCTTCCCAGGCATGAATCCCTACAGAGCTTGAGTTGAGACTGGACAGCAAGTAATGTGGCACGTGGTGTCTCCCAAGCCAGGTGTACCTGTGGTTGAAGGGAGGAAGGGTATTTAGAAGAAACATAGGCTTTAGCATAAGCTCAGATTTTGAGCCATAACCGTGTCACTTACTGTGTGGCTTTGGGTGAAACGCTTAAACTCTCTGAGCTCCAGTTTCCTTATTTGGGAACTCGAGACTTTGGATGAGAATGTGTATAAATGTGCTCAGCGCTTGGCACATTGCAAGCCATTAATAATTGCTTGCTGAATAGATGCAACAGAATGGTTGATCAGCTTCCTGATGATCAGTTACAATTATGTCAGTTTGGGAGAGAACTTTCCTTCAACCCCCCTCCCCCCGGCCAATAAATAAATATTGGGAAAAAAACAAACAAAGAAAAAGAGAACAGTGAAGAGGCACAATGGAGACCACCTAGCTACCCCCAACTATATTAATCTGTGTAATCTTCAGCAAGTTCCCACTGAGGTCTCAGTCTTCTCATCCGTAAATTGAGCGGTGGTCATTGGAATCTAAGCTCCCCTCCAGCTCTGACATTCCAAGAGCATTAAAGAAAAAGGATGAATCACCCCTTCAAAATACCAGTATGGGCTGGGCCCTCCCCCGGTCGTCCCCATCCAGCACAGCCAAGAGCTCTTAATACACAGCCAGCTTCCTCTTGCAGCTGCCACCAAACTTCAACCCCCTTTCCCAGGAGTCTCAGAAGCAAGACTGATAATGGACCCCTGGCCTTCTCCATCTCAACAGGGAACCAGATCCCATTCCCAGACTCTGGGGGCCAGAGGGTCCTCCCCTAAGGGGGCTGGCTTTCTGTGGACATTTGGCCTCAGTATGCTTGTGCATCAAGTGTCAGGATGCTGGAAGGGCAGGAGGAAGGAAAAAAAAGGGAAGAGTTGAAAATAGAGGGTTGATGAGTGAATTCCTGCAATCAGGGCAGGAGGGCTGGGGTGCTGGGAAACCGTGCCTTTCTCCTCCAGGATTTTGAAAAAGTTGATGTGTCTGTATCAGTAATGGTTATAAATCTCCATTCGGGGGACGCGTGGTCCCTCAGCAGCTGCCTAAGTTCATAGACACAGGCTGTCAAAGCCTCAGAAGACACCAAGATCAATTTTCCTCCTTACAGGAGATGGGCACTAGGTGACCGCAGAGGGCAGTTTTCTTGCCTCTCTGCCCAGAGCTCTTTACTCCTTTCCGCGTTGATGCTATATTATTAGTATTACCAACATTAATAATAATGGAGATGTAACCGGCTGTGCATTAGTCACAACGTTCCAGGAGCCAGCACCCCCTTCGCTCTCTTGTGGGACTGGCTGGGTCCTGCTGGGTCTTCCCTCCGTGTCCGGAACGGCCCTTTGAGGCTGTCTGTCCGGTGGTCTGTCTATTGCCGGTCACGTCTGCAGCCCGGGTCCTCCTAGCTCCCGCGGGCTCCCGCTCTGAAAGCCGAGAAGCTCGCCGGCTGCGAGCGGGTTTTCCAAGTGGGCAGGGGTGGGGAGGAGGGGCGGGCGGGCGGGCCAGCGGGCGGAGGGAGGAGGGGGCGTCGCGGAGGGGAAGACCTCGCATTGTAATCCAGTGACACTGCCAACATGGGGGTGGGGGGCGCTGGCCTCGGCGCGCTCTCCGAGTTTTGGCTGCCCGCCCAGCTGGGAATAACTCTCTTCGCATAATTCGCGTGTTTACCAGGCATGAAAATTCTTGCTTTCGGCTCCCCCCCACCCCCCGTAAGCCCCCTCCCCTTCCCCTCGCCCCACCACCTCCGCCCCTCGCAAGTGAAACTCTGTCTAAAAAAATATTGGCCCGCGGCACAGAAAGTTTTGCATAAATTCATAAGTGATGAATGGCTGATTTTAACGTTATTTGGGTATTTGTCAGAACTTAACAAATATACATGGGGACGGCGGTTCATAA
Source organism: Mesoplodon densirostris (assembly GCF_025265405.1). Lineage (NCBI taxonomy): Eukaryota > Metazoa > Chordata > Mammalia > Artiodactyla > Ziphiidae > Mesoplodon > Mesoplodon densirostris. Next base: position 61,904,115 of record NC_082678.1, read on the forward strand.
ACTTAAACATCTCAATATCCCCTTTCTTCTGGAAATAAATTACGTTTGTTTGCCCGGCTCGGAGTCTTAAGGTAGCCGCGACATTAGGAATATTTTAAAAGCCATCATCCATCGAGCATGTCTCCCAGGCGCCAGGAAGATTAAATGAAAGAATCATAAGATGGAGGTCTTTAACTTTTAATCCTTTTACAATGAAGCCTCAGATAGTCGCGGGGGCAGGGTGCCCTCTCTGGGGGGAATAATGCCGTTACTCCGCGGCTCTCAGTTAATGAATACCCTAACGTCTGTCCCACGGCTGACGGAGGCAGCGCCGGGGAGGGGGCTCCGGCTCCCGAGCCAGGCTATTGAAATGAGGAGCCACCGAGGCTGCGTCGGGAGGGAAGAAAGCGCCCGGCTGGAGGGACAGGACGGGCGGGGCCGGGGGCATTGAGACTGCGCCGGGGACCCAGCGCAGGTTTGAAATAATTAGCATAGATTCCCCGGGACTCCGGACTCGGGGTGGGAGGGACGCCGGGAGGGAGGCGCGGGGAGGTGGCAGGGGGGTGGGGAGGGAGCAAAGGAGAGCGACTTTGGAGTCCAAGATAAATAAAAGGAGCGCTGAGCAGTGTCAGGAAGCCGGCCCACGTGGAGCTGCGCGGATGGGCGCCACCGCGGACTCAGGCGGAGGGACGCACACGAGTCAAGAGCTGGCCCCGAGGAGCTGGCTTTTTAAGGGGTGGGGTGGGGGCGAGGTCTTGCACATCCCTTTAAGGGGTAACACGTCTGTTGCCCCTATGTAACCCAAAGCTCAAAGATCCAGATTCTGATTTCTCCTCCCTCCCCCACCCCCAAGTGGAGTAAGTGTCTAGAGAGGGGGGCACACCCGCTTCCCAACTGCAGATCCCAGTGGTGGCATTTTTCACCCAAATTCGGACTCCTCTGAAACCCTGACCCTCTGAGTCCTCCTTAGGTCCCAGGGGAGGGGGGAGGTGAGTGTCAAATCTCCCAGCCATCACCAGCAATTCTGGCTGAGGGCCTGGGATTTCGGGGGCTCAGACCTGCAGGATCCCTGAGGTTGCGTTGATTCCAAGGGATCGCCTCAGCTAGCACCACCACAGCTTCCGGGAGTGCAAAGGGTTAACGCGGGCTGGATATTGAGGTGGGGGGGGTGCGAGGCGGGAGGGGTGTCGGGATCTGGGTGGGCGCGCTCTGATCTCCCCCCCCCATTCCTCGGGGGTCAAGTTTCAGCGGCACTCCGCCCCCAGGGTAGGTGTGAAAGACACGTGTCCCCATTGTGAAGGGCCTGTCAGGCAGGACAAAGCGGCCGCCCACCCTCCCTCCCGCCCCTCGGCCCAGCCTGGGGTCAGCTCCAGGGGGCCGGCTGGGTGTCGAGGTCACGATGGGCCCGAGCTTTGGTGACACAGGGAGAAAAAGCTGGGAGACTGGGCGGAGGCCACGTGATGCTCAAGTGAGGAGTTTGAGAATAGCTCGCCCCCGCCAAGAAAAACTGAGCGGTCACTTCCATCACACCAGAAGACGGGATGAGCCCCTTCTCCCAACAGGCAGAGTAAGCACAGCGGCACCCCCAACCCGCCCCTCCCACCCCTCACCCCCCCCCCCCCCATCAATCACCAACACAGAGAATCTCAGTGTCGAGCGCAGTCGATTTTAGTGGTTTTCTTTAATCCTGCTCTGCACTTCTTTCTCATTTACTACACGGGATATTATAAAGAATAAATAGCAGATACTCTTAATTTACAATGATTAGTCATTCCATTTGTTCTCTATATTTACAATAACTGTAAAATAACATTGAACTCTATAGCTTCTTCGAGGTCCAAGGAAAACCAAAACACTTTCCGAAGAATGGAAAATAGCTTTTTAAAAGTCCTTCTACAAAAGTTCTCCCCTCTCTTTGTACTTTAAGAAAAAATAACATTTCCCCCCTGCTTCGCCATGCGAAGGGCACTGGAATATAAATAGCAGGTTAACATTATTAGCAACAACCAGAATAAGTCTCTCTTTTCTCTGTTCTTTTTTTTTCCTTTTGCTTAAAAAAATTTTAAAAATACAGTAGAAGCCGGTAACTTTTAACGTATAATACTGACCTTTTAATAAGTAAATTAAAACTGGGACCGTATATACATACACATATACATTCCTACACAGTTAAACAGTGCATTACATGAACCAGAAAGCTAGGTCTCTGTAGCCGGAAAAAAAAAAAAAAGTTCATTGAATCCCCTCGCGAGAGGGTGGTGGAACTGGTTGGAGACTGTGCGGGGGGCGTCGGTGGGGATCGATCAAGTGTCCGGGTGCGGGCAGGGGGCCCTGAGTTCTAGCATGAGCACTTGCACTCGGAAATGATGGGGTACTGGATGGGAATCCAGCCGCAGCGCTGGCCCCCGCGCCGCTGACAGCGCCACCGCAGCACCGTGAGGTGCACGGACTTGGACGGCTTGCACACCATGCCCTCTGGCACGGAGCACGAGCGCTTGCTGAAGCAGCTGCCCACCTTCACGTAGCGCGGCCAGAAGCGGCTGCCCAGGTCGTTCCAGGCGTACAGCACCGGGCAAAAGGTCTGCGACCACAGCCACATCTGTAACTTCCTCCGCAGCTTCTTGCTCAGGCGCTGCTTCTTGCCCGGGGCCAAGCCCTCGGAGAACTCCAGCCCTTTGATCTCGCTCGGCATGGCCCCCGACGGCCGCTGCCGCAGCAGCTGGTCCAGCTCCGCCAGGTCCTCGGCGCCCCCGGCCGCCACCCCGCCCCCGCCGGGCCGGTCCTCGGGGGGAGAGGTGGCCATGAAGCCCGGGTCGTAGTGGCCCCCGAGCAGCGAGCGCAGCAGCGTCTCGTTCAGATCCTTCTCCTTGGGGTCAAAGATAGGGTCCGGGTGTTCGATGAGGTCCACCAGGGGCAGGTTGTCGCTGGGCGCCGGGCGGATGTGGAGATAGTGCTGGCCGCCGGCCGGTGCCGCCCGCAGCCCCAGGACCACCACCAGGGCGTAGAGGGTGACCCCCAGGCTGGGGCAGCGCTCCATGCCTCCGGCGCGCGCCCGGGGCTGCTGCTTCGTCCCGCGTCCCCGGAGGAGAGCACGCCGAGCCCGCGGCGCCGCCGCGCTCCCCCGTCTCTCCGGAGGCGGCTCACCCGAGGCTGGGCAGGCGCAGGGCCGGCAGCATGAGTCGCCGGCAGAGCCCTTCGCGCGGCGCCGGCTCCCACCGGGGCGGAAAAAACGCACACAAGTTGGCCGCAACTCCTCTCCCAGGTCTACTCGGGAAGGCGGCCGCGGCGGGGCATCCGAAATTACTCCAGGGCAACCGCGGGCGCTGGGGGCGCCGGCTGCTCGCTGCCTTCCCGGGCTGGCGGCGGCGCAGGGCGCGTGGACTGGCCGCTCTCCCCGCCTCCTCCTCTAGCTGCTCGTCGTCCGGCCGCTCTGTGCAGCGCCGCGGGCCGAGCCGGTCCTAGGGGCACTTCCCTCCGCCTGCTCGGGGCTCCGCGGCCGTCTCTGCCCGGCGGACTCCAGCGGCGGCGGCGGCGGCAGCGTCCGCGCACGTTGGCACCGGTTTGTCTGTCTCGCAGGGTCCAAGCCTTTAAATTTCCTGCACTTTCAGCTCCATCACCATGGAAACCACTGACTCTCTCGGCGTTGCCCCCTCCCCCTTCTTCCCCCCAAACAACAACCCCACCCCCCACTTCTCCACCCCCGAGGAGCCGGAGCCGCACAGGCTCCGGGGGAAGCCGCCTGCACTCGCCGCGGAGGCGGCGGCGGCGGCTTCGGCAGCGCCCGGGCTGTGCCCCGCCGGACCCAGATGCCCCGGGAAGCCGACAGTCCGGCTGCCCGCCGGAGCTCACAGGCGGCGGCGGCGGCGGCGGCGGCAGCGGCGGTGGCGGCGGCGGTGGCGCTTGGCAGGTCTCCGCGCAATTTTCTCTCTCCCCCACCACCCACCCCCCTTCTCCTCCTCCTGCAAAATGCACCGCCCCCCTCCTTTCTCCTGGGGCTCTAGGCGCCCCGCCAGGGCCAGTCCTGGGGAAAGCTCGCGGCGGCGCTGGAGCCGGGCTGGAGGGTGCAGGGCCGGTTTTGGGGGGTGCTCGAGGTGGGCCTGGGAGGATTCTCACTAGCTGGGTACTCTGCACCGGTAAGGGAGCTGCGGGGAGGTGCTGGAGGCTCGTTTCTTGGTGCAGTTCGGTGCAAGGAATTTCTCCATGTGCATGGAGCTTTTTCCCCGGGCGCGTCTCGCCTTCCGCTCTCCCAGGCTCGGTCTAAGTCCCCTGCCCCTCCCCCCAGCGCGCGCGCACACAGACACAGACACACACGCGCGCACACACACACGCGCGCACACACACACGCGCGCACACACACACACACACACAGTCTGCCCCGGAGGAGTCCGGGAGCCGCAGCGTTGCGCAGCGTGATGTAATTCCTAGGAAGCTGTTACACGGGCCCACAAGGGGGGTCCGCTCCTCACCCTCCTCCTCCTCCTCCTAGGCCGGGTCTTGCACCCGGAGTGGCCGAGCTGCAGGGGCGCGTCCGCCTTGCCTGCGGCTCCCCTAGCCGGCCTGGCTCCGCGTAGCTGCCGCTCGGCTCCCTGGGGGCGGCGCGCCCTCTGCTGGCCCGCAGCAAGCCCTGCACCCTGCGCTGGCGGGGCGGCCCTGCGAGGTGGGTTTGTCTGCTGTCCAGTCTGTCCAGCTCAGTTTCTGCTCTTGTGTCCGTGTCACTGTGTATGTGTGTGTAGGTACTTGTGTGCGTACGTACTTGTGTGCGTGTGGGTGCGTGCGCGCTGACGGGTCTGTTCTGGCTCTTCAAAGCTGAACTGGCAGTAGGGGACCTGAGACCTGGCAGGGGTCCGTCCAGATAAAACTACGTTAACCTCGGACAAGTCACTTTTGTAGCACCACACACCTTACTTTCTGCATGAGTGACGTAACTACATTACTCCTCCAGTTCTACCTTTCTGTGATTCTAAATAAACCTTCATGATGCTTTCTCTTCCAGAAGCAGTTTGCTTTTGATGGTAGATGGATATTGAAATGATACGGTTAATTTTCCTGTGGATGAGGAGCTGAATCCAAGCTTCAAAACTCAAACTCAGTTTCCTCTGTGGTGGATGTGATTGGAGTCTGGAAAAAGCTGGGAAGAGAGACTTGGTGTGGATGACTCAAGCATTCACAGCGTTCCACAGAGTGGAGTTAGGAGGTCTCGTTGTGACAGCCTAAATCACTCTAGTTTCGTTCCCCAAAGATCTGGTTTTTCCTTTCAACCTGTACTCTCCCACCCCACCCCCCACCCAACACACACAGAAATTTATCATCTGTCTAAGGAAGCAAACACACTTTGTTTCATGGCACAGTCTTTCTGCAAAACGCCAGCAATTGAGAGAGATGGCCAGTTTCAGCTGAAAACCTTTTCTTAAACTTTCGAGTCTAGACAATATCTAGAATTAGACAATTAAGGTAATGCCTACAAGAAAATCTTGCTTTAATGAATATGGGAGATAAGAACAACCAATTGGTTGTTTGAATTGCACTGATTCTGAAATAATGTGGGACTAGACCCCAGCGCACAGTAGGCTCTTAAACAGTACTCCTTTCTTTTTGATATGCTTTAGGGGGCTTGGCACTGGTTTATTTTCCTAGGAAGATTAAATGTTCCAGAGCAGTTCTGCCACTGCTGTGAATTAACTAAGAGAATAATTTTTCAGTAAAGAGTTCAAAAGGCTAAATTCTAGCCCACCTCTCCTGAGGTGGTGGGTTCCACTGAGTGACATTCTCTTGTGCTGTTTTCTATTCCATCAATCTCCTCTCCTTTCCTTCAAATCACCTAGTTTTGTTTGAAAACCAGATCCTTCAGTCCTTTATTTAGGCGGAGTAGAATGAAAACAAACCACGTTAGACAGTAGATTGGGTGACCTGTTTATAGAGTGTCCGCTGGGTGAACACCATGGGAGGGGGGAAATGCAAAGGAGAAAGAAGTCACAATCGATTGCTACCATCCAAGACATTGCAGTTCAGTTAAAGGGAATATGACAAGTGTATGAAGAAAACATTAAAAGGGTGTGTAAAAAAAATCTATAAATTCCCCTAATAGCATAGACCAGTGTTTCACAACCATTTTTGGTAAATATTACAACTTCATGCTATCCTTTGAATGTTTGAAATTTTATAGTACATTATGGTGACCCAAAAAAGCCAAAACAAGTATAATATAAGCTATACTCTGCTCAAACCACACTTACTCTTCTTCACTGTGGGGTTCTGAAATGCCCCTCTTGGGGAGCCTGCAGTCAGTCCCCCACTCCCTGCCACACTAGGGTAGCTCACACACTTAGGTACTGTGTGAATCTCTGGGAATGCTGTTTGTCAGAGACTAAGCAGTACTAATACCTTAATGGTAGAACTGAGATTTAGCTGGGCTTGATGAAGAAAAAGGATATATTTATCTGAGTAAGGAGAGGAGGATATTTGAGTCTGCATAAAGAGGGGAAGCACACCATATCAGGGAACAGCCAAAAGATCTGGGGTGTGGGGAATGGGGGAGTAAATGTCTTAAACGGGGAGGCTCAACACAAAGACAACCTTTGGACCAGGTGGATCTTGGTTGGAATTCTGGTCCTGCCACTCACCAGCTGGGCTACCCTCTCAACATAGGCATCTTAACTCCAAACTTTCATTTCCTCATCTGTAAAACGGGGCTAACACACACCCCTCAGAACTGTGTTATACGTGGGAGATAAAGGATGCTGTGCTTAGCACAGCACCCAGGGCAGAGTATATAGTGGACAATAGACTTTCAACACGTGTTAGTTCTTCCAGGAGCTCCATCACCCTCCATTGGCCCACCGTCTTTGATTTGAGCCAGAGGGGCTCGAAGGGGTTGCGATGCCTGTTGGAATCACCTCCAACACCTTTGGACCTGCTTTCTGTCTGCTCAGCATGTGTAATTGAGCTATTCTCCGTGGCTGCTGGTCTTCAGGAGTTTAGGGGAGGGGGACTGAAATGTCTTGGGGGACACTCAACAGGCAACCCCTTTCAGTGCTTCTGCCACTCTATTGAAGAGGGAGCTTGACAAGCGGGACAAAGAGGGTGTATTTAATCCAAAGGAAGCTGTGGGGTGGGTGGGGTGGGAGATGGGCCAAAGGAGGGATGGTGATCAGCTCAGCTCTCTGATCAGGTCCTCCCAGGGGGTGGGGTGAGGAGGGGAGCAGTTGGATGTCAGTGGGGATTGGCCAGGGGCTCGGGCCTTGGCAGCCTATGTGGGAAGAATCTAGTGGACGAAGTGACTCTAGGTCCATTCTTGGTTATCTGCATCCCAGGATTCCGTCCCTGCAAGGTACTCTGTCAAGGGAAACGGAAGCAGCCTTTTGAACCATGGCTTCGGCAACTCCAGGTGAAGGCAAGAGGACCTTATGCATCTTTTCTTATTTTCAGCTGATTCTCAGAACAATTCAACAATCTTGTTTTTTTGGCCCTGGAAGCATAGACCTGAGGCAGCTTTGGGTGATGTGCAAAGGACATGGAGCTTGACTTTGGAAAACCCGAAACCTAGCAGCTGTGTGACCTCGGGTGAGTCACTTTACCTCTCTGGGGCCCCGTGACACAGAGAGGTCAAGGGAGCACGAGGCACCACAAAGGAGAAAACATGACAGTGGCCATCTTTGAGGCCCCGGATCATCCCAGGCACATGAAAATTGTGTCACCCTCTGATTCTGACTGTCTCTTGGGTCCCATAAATGTCGAATTTGATGGACTTCCTCTCAATGAGACCCAAAATGGCATTTTTGGACTTGACCCAACTTAGCAAAGTGAGGAAAAGTCAGCCACAAGGCTTGTCGCTTTCCTCTCCTGACTGCGGAAGGAATGGGACAGTGGAGGCTTCTAGGGCTGGAGGGTGGTGGGCTCCCCATAGCCTGCGGGAGGCTGTGGGAAACCTGGCCAGTTCAGGACTCACAGCCAGGGTGGAGGCCAGTGCAGTTTCACCATAGGGTCTGAGTTTTTGAGTGTGATTTTTTTGGTGATGGGATTCCAGTTATAAGAGTGAAGTTCTAACCAGCATAGGAAGCGGGAATAGAAGGCGAGAAAGAGGGGAGAATGGGAGGGAGATGACTCTAAATCGTGGGCTGGGGTGGGGAAATGGGTAAACAAATGGGAAATACATTTCCAGGGATAGAGACAAAGCTACAGGCCAGAGGAGGCAAGCGCTTTGCTCCAGCCCTGACAGCCCCTTCCCTTCCCCAGTCTGGTTCCCTCTCCGCCCGCGGCCCCCGCCCCGCCCGCCCGGCTCCACGCTGGGGAACGGGAGCGACTCTGGAGCCCGGTGGCTCATTCATCTCCTGATAAACTGTTTATCTGAGTTTTAACGAGGGCGCCTCTCTTCCAGCCCTGGAGACAGAAGCCTCCTCATGTTTAGCCTGCCCTGGTGTGGGGGCCCTGGGGGTGGGTGGAGGCAACGCTGGGGGGCCCATCTTCTGCCCTTGCGGCGTTGCCAGCACGCGCTGCCTCGGCCTCGGCCTTCAGCTCTCCTGGCTTGATGTTGCCTTTCCTGGTCTGGGGTCCGGGTCTCTCTGGGCTCGAGGTCCTCATCTGGAAAGGAAATCTTTTTATCATTTCTCTCCATTCACTCGTGTGCGGACGCGCACGCGAGCACACACACACACACACACACACACACACACACACACTCCCTCTCTAAACACATACATACGTAAATACATACATTTAAAAATCAAGGGACTTCCCTGGGGGTCCAGTGGAAGACTCCCCTTTCCAATGCAGGGGGTGTGGGTTCAACCCCTGGTCGGGGAGCTAAGATCCCAGTACCTCGTGGCCAAAAAACCAAAACATAAAACCGAAGCAGTATTGTAACAAATTCAGTAAAGACTTAAAAAAAAAGGTCCACATCAAAAAATCTGAAAAAAAAATAAGTAAAAATCAAACCCAACTTGGTTCTGCATTGTGGACTTTTACCATATGTGACCCAATATTTCAAAAGGAAAGTGAATGGAATGCTACTGCTACAGCATGTAGCAGGAAAAGATTCTCCAAAGTGATGGAGGGGCTGTTCTATGAAAAGGCAGCTGTCATCAGTAAGAGAAACTAAAACTCTAATTGTTCTAGGACTTGCTTCCCACTTGCCACCATTCACCCTTATGGATTCACATGGGTGCACACTTTACAGACACTGATGCATCTGCTGATGAGCATACCTCCCCTACCACAACACATACAGCAATGGGGCATACAAACAGACCCGGGTGCACTCCCATGCACACCCCCGCCTTTGCCACCCAGGCCGGAAGGGCTCCTGGAGACAGTCCCCCTTAGCCACCTACCATGAGGAATTTACACACAGCCTCCCCCCGCCCCGTCAAACACACAAGCACCCATCTCAACTTAGGCTCCCATTTCCCCCACATCCTCTCATCCTGCTGCCTGAGATAGATGTTTATTGAGATAATATGGTCTAGCCTCCCTTATCCCCTCGAAGACTCAAGATAACAAGGAGACAGGAACTCAATGGAGTGAAAAATAACGTGAAAACCTCCCCAGTTTGAGTTGGGTGGGGTGTTCGCAGGCTCTGGCTACTGAATCCACCTAATACAACAGTCTCACGTCTCTGAATTTTTTCCTAGCCCCCAACTCTGTCTCCTCACCAACCAAGTATTGGTGCCGACTTGGAATGACTCTCCATGACCACCTACTGTCATCCGTCGGTCTTATTCCTCCACCTATTCACCAGGCATGTACCCTGTTTCCAGACACTCTCAAAGACTACTCGGGGGGGAAAAAAGAAAAATAAACCCAAGATTACAAGTCAGGATGTCAACTGCCACGACAAAGCACAGAAATGTTGGGGTGGGATGGAGGAGCCAAAAAAACTCCTTAGGAAATGCAATGTCCAATGACAAATGGGAGGGCACAGTCTAGTGAGGAGGGGACAGTGGCTGGATGATATTTGGGGCAGTGGGGGGAGGGGAACACCATCCAAATGCTGTGACAAGTTGGCAGTGCTAAGTGCTGGGGCTTGAGGACTAAAGGCTGGAAGACGAGGGGTTTATATAGTGAGCCATCAAGGGTCTTAAGCAGTTTCAAATCCAATTTGAATTTATACTTGAGTTTAGAAATATATGAAAGAAACTTTGGAAACCATATGAATATGATGATTATAGGTCCTAAATATTTTAAGACAGCCCCTATTAAAAAACAAAAACAAAACTTTATTCTGATTGAAGTCGAGGCTGTTCAGCCCTAGAACCCTGGCTTTTAATCTCTATGCAGGGATTATTTTATGTGTAGGGGAAAATCCCTAAAAATATGCTTATAAATCATGCATTGTAATGATTACCTGTAAAGAATTGGGTAAGTTGGTGGGGTGAGGAGGGGAGAGAACCTTACTTTACGTTACTTGTATGTAAATCTGTTTAAAAAGAGAGAGAGCAGTCATAAAACATTTTTGTATTTAGGAAAAAGTCAATGAAAGATTAAAATCAGTGAATTTAGTGGCAACAACTTGCCCCAAAGTAACTATCAGGCATGAGTAAAGCTGGAAATGGCATTTAAAGTTCTACGTGTTGAAAAGAGTTTTGAAGCCAGCACCAGGCTGCCGGGCAGGGCTGACTCGTATTATTGGATGATCTTTGTTTCAGGTTTAGTTAAATGGTTCAGCGCTCATGTGCAATGGTGAGACGAGGGAGAAACCCATTTGAGGAGCTTTTGTGCGCAGGGGTGAGTGTTTGTACGCATGCATGTAAGTATGTGATAGGCACTGTTTCATGACACTTTAATCTCCCGTCACGGGCGTCTACAGAGAAATCAGATTGCTTTCAAAATAAAGTGATATCCACGTCAAAACCCACCACTGGGCTGAAAAACAAAACAAAACTAAAATGCACCAAAGCCCAATCTCACGCTTGATCTAAACCCTACAGTCTGGAAAGTCTGGAATGAGTTTGGGGCGGGGGCTGGGTACTGGAAGTAAGTCACCTCAGTTGAGGGTTTGGAGGACAGGGTCCCCAAGTGACTAAATAAGAGGCTTTCTCTCTCAATTGCCAGTCTTAGAAACAGGGCTATAAGTTTAACATGTGCCAGGAATTTACCATCTGCCTTACAAACATTTTCTTATCTACATCTTACAAGAGCTTCTGGAGTAGGGGCAATTAAATACCCATTTTATAGATAGGGAAATTGAGGCCCAGAGAGGTGAGGGAGCTGCCGAAGGCCATATTCTTTGACTCCAGGATTATCTAAGGAGGTAGGGAGAGGATTCTTAGCTCAGAGCTGCAGGCGCAATGGGGCCTTCCTAAGGCATCCATCTGTGTTGGTCCGTTACTGGTCCCTTGGTCCGATCCATATCTGGCTTACTTCAGAGGTCGTCGATACCAGCAGGCTAGGGAGATTTACTCTGGCCAGTGACTTTTGACAACCTGGTCAAGTTGGAGCGAGGGCTCATTTCATCCTCCCCTCCCCCACCCCACCCACAGTCCCACCCTCCATAATGGAGCATGACTGTAGTAAAACAAGGCTTTTGATCAAGCTTCCTCACATCACTTTCAAGACAAACAATGTCTCTGAAGCCCCCAACTGCTTTTATTTTTCTTATATCTAAGGTTTCACCTTAGGGTCTGTACCCAGCTTCATTGAAAAATGACCTCAATTAAGAAAAGAAAATGATGGCATTTCATTATTGTAATTCACAAAACATACCTATAGAATTGAAAGAGAGGCTTCAAAGTTATAAAAACAACCTTCGTAATTTTCTAAAAGGGGTTCCTACCTTCCCTCTAACCCATCAGGTGTCTCCCACATACCTCAACGATTTTCCAAACTTTTCTTCGGCATAATTAAGATCATAAGCAAACATATTAATTAAAATACAAATAAAAGTAAATAAGACAGTGGCTAGTCTTTCACCAGCGTGGTTGGCGGATATACTCGTGTTTCAACACAAGACTTTTCAAAGGTACCATTCACTATGTATAGGATTTTTAGAAAAAAATTAGTTTTATAAATTATTTATAAACATATAAATTAAAAAAAATTTTTCCCATCCATGGTAGAGAGGTGGATAAGTTTAGAGCCGAGTCCAATGTTTGGGCCTCTGGGTCTCCTCCCTACAAAATGATTCCAGTACACTACAGTTTCAGACAAGCATTTCTTTCCTCGCACAAAGGCTTAACCATGTTAACTAGTTAATGTAAAGCTTGATTAAACTCGCAAAGATAATCCCTAAAATGCTGGGAGAAGGGCCCTTGAAGTGCCTGGAGGTGGCAGGGAGGGGGCGGGCTGGTAATGAGGCAAGGTTGCGGTTCAAACCTCATTTTCACTTTGCTGTGTTTCAAAAGTGAATTACTGCAGCGGTTCGGCAAAATACATTGAGACAAATGCAAAGCTGCCTTCCTCACATCCTGGAGGATTTGAGTCACCACAGATGAGCCTTTAAATGTAATAAGAGGCATCGTAATTATCATGCCACAGGGGTAAGAAAATCCTGGCAGATCACATTTTATAGAACTCTGCTTTTCTTTCAAGCCCCCAGCCCAGAAAGAGAGGCAGCTACATTCGAGACTAAATGTTTATGGCTTAGGCTGCTTCAACAGCATGAACGTTTACTTCTGAGGTAGTCCTATTGTTCCATGTGTGATTTCAATATGCTTCTTCTAAATATTTTGACAGCTAGGCAAGCTTTGGGGCACTTGTCCTCTTCTAGGGACCACAGGGCCGTGACGACGGATTGTGGGGTGGGGGGTTGGTGAGGTCTCTGACTTGTCCCTGATAGCAACTCTTCTTCATCTCACAGCTATTAGGGTCCTAGGCGAGGCCCTCATCTCTCACCAAAGCTCCCCTAAGTTCCCACAGAGAAGGAGGGCTTGCAGATAGCACTGGCCCACCCAAGGCAAGCAGCTTTCTACGGAAGTGCACCCAAGTGCCCCTCTCATTTCTCCCAAAGTCTTGGCATTCTTGAAGGAGAAACAGGCTAAAATAACTCGTATATAGAAATGGAATTATTTACAATCGTTCAACAACCTCTAAGGATTCTCTTGGTGACTCTCAAGATAACGTTACGACACCGGATGCCTTTTCCATTCTGACCCTGATCTACCTTCTGTTTAGAGGACTCCTTGGAGGTCTCTACACATAGCCTGCTCTGCCTACTATCTCCCTCATTTGCAAAATCATTTTTTAGATTCTGCTTAAGCGTTGCCTCCTCCATTCTCGATTCTTTCTGTGCAGAATGAGGTCCCTCCTCTCAGCTCCTATGCCATCTGGACCTTCTTCTAGGTTATGGATTACCAGATGGCATTCTAGGCAGTTGTCTGTCTTGACCACTAGTCTGCAAGCTCTTTATGGGAGCTTATCTCTCTAATCCTGGCGCCTAGCGTTGTGTTTGATGTACAGTAGGTGCCTAGTGAGTCAATGACTCCCTGAGCTGCTTAATTTCTTTTGGGGACAACAATGGATCCTGGTAGTGGTTGGAGGGAAACCATGGTGGGGAAAACTATGTCCATGTCTTTTTTTTTTTTTTTTTTTTGCGGTACGCGGGCCTCTCACTGTTGTGGCCTCTCCCGTCGCCGAGCACAGGCTCCGGACGCGCAGGCTCAGCGGCCATGGCTCACGGGCCCAGCCGCTCCACGGCACGTGGGATCTTCCCGGACCGGGGCACGAACCCATGTCCCCTGCATCGGCAGGCGGACTCCCAACCACTGCGCCACCAGGGAAGCTCTCTTTTTCTTTTTAATGTAGTTTTTATTTATTTTACTTTTATTTTTTATTATTTTAAAAAATTGTATTTTTGGCTGCTTTGGGTCTTCGTTGCTGTGCGTGGGCTTTCTCTAGTTGCAGCGAGCGGGGGCTACTCTTCGTTGCGGTGGGTGGGCTTCTCATTGCGGTGGCGTCTCTTGTTGTGGAGCATGGGCTCTAGAGCGCGCGGGCTTCAGTAGTTGTGGCGCACGGGCTTAGTTGCTCCGTGGCATGTGGGATCTTCCTGGACCAGGGATCAAACCTGTGTCCCCTGCATTGGTAGGTGGATTCCTAACCACTGCACCACCAGGGAAGTCCCTCATGTCTTAATTAATGCAACAAATCCAGACAGCAATGGCTTGTGTTTGATTTTATTTATTTATTTATTTATTTATTTATTCAGCTGCACTGCTCAGCTTGCAGGATCTTAGTTCCCCGACCAGGGATTGACCCCTGGCTTGGCAGTGAAAGCACCGAGTCCTAACCACTGGGCCACCAGGGAATTCCCTGTTTGATCTTTTCTTATAAACTAGGTCCCTCATAGGTATCTGGAAAATAAAAAGACCAAGTGGACCCAAATAGCTGCTTTATTATTTAACTGGTATACACCAATGACTCGCCCATGCTGAACTGGAGACAGCCTGATTGTTGTACCAACACCTTCAGCAGCCTGAATCCTCACAAATTAGCAGCTCAGTATCTTGAGGTCTGCTGTCTTTGGCAGCAGAAGCGAGTCAGGGCAGGGGAGGGGGTGAGGAGAGGTTGGCTCTATCCCAGGAAGCTGCAGCTTGGGCTGGGGGTCGGGAGTAGTTGAGTGATGTGATCCCAGCTCATTCTGGGGAGGCACAGCTGCTGTGACATGTCAGGCTCAACTCAGTCCATGCCCTTGGGAAGGAAGATGGTGGAGTCCCCCACCCCCACCCCTGAGACCCCAGAACCCAGTCCTTCTGGGAACTATTCTCTCCCTTCTGCCTCTACTGCTCCAAGTCCCTGCTGTCTTCTTAGAGAGGTGGGTTCAGAGGCGTTCCAAAAGGTTCGAAGATCACGAATCTCTCTGAAGACTAGGCTCCCCTTGGTGTCTGATTCTTCTTTGTGTAGCCAAAGAGCTTTGCACACCATCTGGCTCAGTCAGCACTCGCTGGGGGTGGCTGGATCAATGGCTAGGTTCACTGTCAACACTGACGAGGTGCAATTCCCTAAACATCCTTTAGGTCCTCGAAGCTGTCATTCCATAGCCACAACTGTCCAGATAACCAGGTCAAAGGCGCCCCTCTGGGTATACTTTTCCCAGCCTGAATGACACAGCCCAGTGCAAAAGTTTCTCAGGGGCAGCTCGGCATCACTCGGGTTCTGTCCACCTGGCACACAGGGCAACGCTTTGAAGAAGAAATGGATTAAGGTATTGGATTACAGTTTCTGTAGCCAGGCTCAGGGCCTGAGCTGAATGTCCTCCCCCAAGTAGGGTGACTTGGCAGAACAGTTCAGGCTTCCCTCCCTCCTTGCTCACTTTCCTCCAGTCTCCATTGCTCTCTGGGTGAGGGGAAGAGGGGGAGGAGGGGGACCCTCACTCCCACACCTTAAATCCACGTTTCTGTAAAGGGTGAACCTTATACTTCTGCACACGGTCTGTCCTACCCTGTGGCAGCATGAAGATATGGGCAAGAGCAGTCAGTGGGCGCTCTGCGTGAGTAACAGCAGGGCAGAGGCACAGCTCCACAAGAAAATGGATGTTAACTTCTTTCTTCTCTTCTGCTTTCTTACCAGTTTCTGAGTTCTTGCTGTGTGCCTGGTACGGTGCATTATATTTGTTATATCATTTAGTCCTCAAAACATCTCAGTTTATAAGCGAGGACACTAAAACTCAGGGAAGTCAAGTGACTTGACCAAGGTCACCCAAGTAGAAAGTGGCATAGCTGTGGTTGAACTCTGCCCAACCTCAAAGCATGTGGTCTATTCTTGATGGCCCTTTTTTTTGTTTCATCTAGGATCCTGATTCTGGTGTTCCTTATACAACCAGTAAATACGGAAAGTGGTGGTGAAGAGAGACACAAAAATGGAATTCAAGGTGACTTACAAAATAGTAGTATAAATTATTAATGGATGCAAATATATGTGGTAAATCTTATAATGAATGGGAATTATACACACCAACTTGGAGACAGTGGTTATCTTTGGGGAGAGAGAGAAGGAGGGTGACGCACTTGGTGGGTATTTATGTGTATTTATATTTCTTTAGAAAGAGAAAGAGAGCTATCAAAGCAAACACAAAACAGACACAAATCTCTGGCGTCCCAAACCACAATGAGATATCACTTCATACCCATTAGGATGGCTATTATATGTATATACGCATAATGAAAAGAAGTGTTGACATGGATGTGGAGAAACTGGAACCCTTGTGAACTGCTCGTGGGAATGTAAAATGATGCAGCTGCTATAGAAAACAGTATTGCAGTTCCTTAAAAAATTAAAAATAGAATTACCATAAGATCCAGCAATTTCTTCTCTGAGTATATATCCCAAAGAACTGAAAGCAGGGACTGCAACCCATATACACCCATGTTCATAGCAGCATTATTCACAATAACCTAAAGGTGGAAATAATCCAAGTGTTCATCAACAGATGAATGGAAAAGCACAACGTGGTGTATACGTACAATGGAATATTATTCACCCTTAAAAAGGCAGGAAATTCTGACATATGCTACAACATGGATGAAACTTAGGACGTTATGCTAAATGAAATGTCAGTCACAGAAGGACAAATACTGTGTGATTCCACTTATATGAGGTGCCTAGAGTAATCAAATTCATAGAGACAGAAAGTAGAATGGTGGTTGCCAAAGGGGAGGGGGAGGGGGGGAGTTAAAGTTTAATGTGTACAGAGCTTCAGTTTGGGAAGAGGAAAAATGTTCTGGAGATGGATGATGGTGACGGTGGCACACAATGGAAATGTACTGATGCTATTTAATGCCATTTACAAATGGCTCAAATGGTGAATTTTTCATTATGTGCATTTTGTCACACATACACACACACACACACACACATCCTTGGTGCCCAGCAAGGAGGGAGGAGGAGAACAGCTTCACAGTTCCCTGTCACATGCCACCCTTCTTTGGCTTCGTCCCCATCAGGGGACACTGGACACAGGGTGAAGGGAAGAGCCCCCTCCCCTGGGCACTCCCAGCAGGCAGCCTTCCTGACTCAGGTAGGCCAGCAACTCTGGACACTCAGGCTCAGAGGAAGTTCATCTGAAAATAAAAGCAGTCCTTCAGGGGTCCCTATGGATTGAAAGACTGCCTTCCTGGTTGTCTCTGAGGCTGAAGCGTGACTGCTGCTAGCCCCCTGGGTATAGTAACAGCCCTGTCAGCCAAGGCAAATCTGCCCGACCTCAGAATCCCAAATTAGCACCTGGCCCTTAGATAGGGCAACTTTGGTTTAAAGTTTAAGTGAAACCTTGACAGTTCTACTGCCTTGAGGGGAGGCCGGGGGCTGCTCTCATAGGATGTTCTTTCTTCGGAGGAATGCGGTGGTGTGTACAGTGTGGTGTCTGCAGTCAATTCCTACAACTGCAATTAGGGCCTTTCAATGGAGGTGTCAGCCACATTCAAAGTCTGAACCGTCTCAGCCATGAAATTCATAATGGGATAAAAGTTCCATTCCGGGACTGACAACTTCAAATGGAATTTGGTGTAATCTTTTATTTATTTACGGGGCCGTGGGAGTGGGGGAGGGGGCTATGAAAAAATCCCACCTGCCCCCACTCCCTTCCTCCCCAAAGCTTCCAAGGATAAAAATGAGGGCCGGGATTACATTTGGAGGGGAGCAAGGCTATGTTTAAATAGGCTTTGGAAAGTGTGGCTCCACGTCTGAGGCAGTCCGGAGCGACAGCTTCGTCCAGCCCAGTCTGGGACATTCCAAAGAATCATACTGAGACCTTGTGCTAATTGGTTCCAATTTATCCGTTCCAATGTCTCAGTGGACCAGGGCCGGGTCTCGATGCTCCATGATCTGCGGAGACAGCGACGCCCTGGATCGACTGCAGGAGCCAACGGAGCCTTCCATACTTTGCCTGCTTTTCACTGATGGCGATGGCTGTTTAATTCATTCTCGAACACCTTCTTTTTAACCTAAGCTTCCCCAAGCCATATGCCATTAGCTGCCTCTTGGTAGACCTTTGAGTAACTTCGGTTCATCTTCCCTACACAAAAGCAGAGGCTTTTTGCGGTATTAAGGGAGCCGCAGAGCCCGGGCTGGGGGCGGGGGGAGGATTTAGTTGTAATTACAGCCGGGTTCTCGCTTAGTCCCATCCCACCTTTCTGCCCATTCACAGGCTCCGGCCAGGGCTGGCGCCAAGATCTCCAAGTTGCCCTGTGTTTATGTCATTGAGACGAGGACAATATTTCAGTGTGGAGCCAAGCCACAGGGATCCACTCTATAAAACCCTCACTAAAAATAGACGCTCCAACCCCTGCCCAGCCCCCTCCCCGCCTCCGCGGCTCCCCAACGCCTGCCCCTAGCGCGGCAGCACCCAGCTCCATACACTGGGAGACAGGCGTGCCAAATCGGCCAGATCGCGCAGCTCGGGGGGGCCGTGAGCTCCTTTCTTCCCGAGGAGTTTTAATGCAGAATAAAAGGCGTCAATTAGCAGCCTTTAGAGCTGACAGGGCAATTAAAGCTAAATGGCAAGACAGAGGGAGAGCTGGAAGAAGAAGGAAGAGGGAGAGGGGGAGGGAGAGAGGAGAGAGATTTCCAATGTGAAGGGTGAGCCTCTCAAACTACAACTGGCTGTTTGGATATATTTTCACTTCTGAAGTGATATTTTCAGCGAACACTGATACTCCCCGTTTATTGCACTTTTCATGTTAGAACTGAGCCACTTGGGAAAATGAAAACAAACACAAAGTGAAAGGATCTTGTCTTTACAAACTCTCCCAACCAGCCTGGGTCCCAAGAAACACGTTCCTTTGCAGGCTGAATTAGATGCAGCATGAAATTGTGAGGGTAGACGGATGGGTGGGTGGAGCCACTGCACCAGTTAGCAGCTAATTTGCGCTTTGGGGATCCCAGAATTTAGAGTTGGTGACTCTGTCATAATGCCTTTGCACACTTTCTGTCATCAGCCCAGTCCCCCAAGGTTGGAAAAACTATTGGAAAATAGTCTTCTTTTGGTCTACTCGGCAGTGACCTTCCCGAAGGAACAGTCAGGCTTTGGTTTGGGACTTGGGAGCTCTGAGACTGTCTTATGCAGATAGGGGTCGGTAACAACGGTGGTATTGATTTTGATTCACTGTTGCAACACACCCCTTCCAGGGAATGGATTCCAGGGGTGCTGTGCACAAGGATGGGCACAAGAGAGAAATACACCATAATCAGAGGAACAGTCAGCCTGGGGAAGCTAGAGCTCCATCAATCCTTCACAGGCATCCTACCCTCCCCTGGCCCCCAACCCACGGAGGAAACAGTAACCGCAGTTCCTGAGAGGATGCTCCCAAAGTCACCTTTGCTTTGCTGGACCTCACATCTCCCATCCTGTAACTACAATCCTTTTCACTTCATCCTCACTCACTCATTAAGGACTACCATTTCTACAACCTCTACCCTGCTCCTGGCATTGTGTTAAGGACTTGCCAGGCACTGAGTGCGAGGTAGGTGCTATTATTTTACCTGTTTTATGTAAGAAGAGACTGAGGCTGAGAGAGATTAAGTAACTCATTCAAGGTCATCCTTCTGGTAAGTGGTGAAGCCGGGGTTGGAACCAGATCTTAGTCTAAAGACTGTGCTCTTGACCCTTATAATGTACTCGCCTTGCACAGGACCCCCATGAATCTCCAGGAAAACTTAACTTGGGATCGGTGTTCATTTGGTTGGGGCTGAACTTTGAAACCCCTGGAAAGGGGGACTTGCTGTCTTAGGACACTGGTGATACTGCAAGGACACAGTTCCACATGCTTAGGATCAGCAGTTTTGAGCTGAAGGGACATAAGAGTGACATTTAGTTGTTCGTGTCTGGAGCTAGTGTCCAGAGCTCCCGGATTTCTGAGAATCTATTCTCAGGAGCATAATGAGATTATGTATTTTGAGACAATATCTAGCTCAAGCCTTGCCATTTTGACAGCTCAGGAAGATGAGAGGCCAGAGAAGGTCACACAGTGAGTTATGGTGGGTGAAGTCAGAACCAGGATTACAACCCTGCCCAGGACTATGTCTGCTAACAAGCAACATTTTCAAACACTGAATTTATAGGTCCACTTGAACTGCTTGATTGAAGCCCCTTAGGGGCTTTAATAGATATTTGATGAGTAAATGTGTAAAAGCAATTTAGGAGTGGTTACAGGTAGGCAAACACTTGATATACTAATTACAGACTAGTCTTAGCTGCACTCACAAGTATTGGTATTTGGTCACAGTTTGGCCTCCTAATCTCAATTGCTTAAATCAAGTAAAGTTGCCTTTCTGTGTATATCCTGAGTTCTTCTCTGTTCATTCCACATTCAGTAATTTTTTAATAGAATGCCTAATATGAGCCAGGCACTGTCCTGGACTGTCAACAAAACAGACTAATTCCCCACCCTGCTCCCTGCTAATCTGCTTTGTAAGGCATTGCTATGCTGTATTGCTATGTAATTGGGATTTGCTCTGGTGAGGTTTGGATGGTGAGAGGCCATCCATTTTGTTTGTTTTTTCTTATTTTCTTCTATTAGGCCTAAATGAATGGTTTTTACCTTTACATTTTTTAAATTAAAAATTACAAAATAATGCCTTGTGAACAATAAAATAATGAGAAGTATAAAAAGTAAAATCATGGAAGTGTCCTGCATCCCTCCCTAGAGGGGCCAGTGTTAATAGTTTGATGGTATATATTCTCCCCCTGTGGTATATATGTATAATAGTTGTACAGTATATTATATAAACTCATACATACAAGTGGAGGGTACACAGCTGGGGCAATTCAGTCAGCGGGGCAGGATAATCATAATTTTTTTTTTTAATTTTTTTTTTTTTTTGGTGGTACGCGGGCCTCTCACTGTTGCGGCCTCTCCTGTTGCGGAGCACAGGCTCCGGACGCACAGGCTCAGCGGCCATGGCTCACAGGCCCAGCCGCTCCGCGGCACGTGGGATCCTCCCGGACCAGGGCACGAACCTGCGTCCCCTGCATCGGCAGGCGGACTCTCAACCACTGCGCCACCAGGGAAGCCCTAATCATACTTTTAATTTTGTAATCTGCACCGTTGGTATCTTTCATAGGCCTCTTAGGATATCATTAAGAGCAGAAACTTCAAAATCAAATTTTAATGATGTTCAGAAAAGAGCAGTCCAGGGCAGCACCTCGCAGCTCTCTCCTTGCCTCCCCCTCCCTGAAATCATAGGCCCAGGACAGCCTGGGGGTCTATTTGAAGCCCAAGGGGTGGGCCTCGATCTGAGTTTTTTTCCCCGCTTTTGTTTGTTTTCGAAACAGAAGTGTTTGATCCTATTATTCATGTTATTTTCAACTTGCTTTATTTATTTAACAACATGAATATACATCCATGACAGTACAAGCAGAGTAGCTCATTATTTTTAATGGCTGCATGCTCTTCCATAGCATGGACATACCATGAGTAAAAAAAATGTTGTACTAACAAGGAGGATTTTGGTTTTCTTCAGTTTTTGTTTTTTATAGGCAAAGTTACAGTGGAACAGCTTTGATGCATGTCCTCTGCTCACTCACGTGAAAACTTCTTTCGGATAGATTCCTGGAGGTGAATTGTTGGCTTTGAGGGTATGTACATTTATGATTTTGATACTGCCAATTTTCCTTAAAAAATGTTTCAATTCGTACGCCAACCAGAAGAGAGCCTTTGAACCACCCATATTACAGTGGACATTTTTTGTTCTTTATGAAGCTAAGTGTAAGAGCTGACCAGTGACAGACCTACCAGTGAGGGAGGAAAGCAAACCCCGACTGTCCTAAGAATTCAGCTCTTGTTAAGTCTCCCTTAAACAGCCATGCCCAGCCAAAATGGAGCTGAGATGATAATGTTATACCTGGTGATGTAGGAGATCACCCTTAAGGAGATGCTTCAAAAATGATACATCAGAAAAAGGCCTTCGACAAGGAGCTTGCTTCAGGAGAAAGAGCACTAGACTGAGAAGGAGGGATTCGAAGATTGGCTCCCACCTGGTCTTTGCCACTTACTGCCTGTATCACCTGGGGCAGGTCACTATCTAGAGTTCCAAGAACTCCAGTTCCCCAACGTGCCAAGTGGGAGCACATGATATACTCTTCAAACTTCATGGGATTGCTGTGAATTTAACATGCTCCGGTGGAGTATGAGAAAGTGTTTTGTAAAAGGTGTGTCATTTTGATAACTGCAGATTCAATGGTTCTCTGATAGGGAAGACAACTGCTTCAGTCCAGATATGAGAGTGGCTTGGATAAAGATATTAAATGCCAACAGACTGAAGCCCTGGTATCTGAGTGTTCTGGATTCTTCTAGATCTTGGGTTGAGTTTTTAAACCGTGTTTCTTGGGGCTTCAGAGGAAATTTTGAAGAATGTGCTGAGTAATGAGTTGTTTCTGGGGATGCTTTGTGATACAGCTGAGGAGAAGTTAACAGAATGGTGTGTAACTGCCAAGACCGTTAGGTTGATTTTTATGTTTGCTGGACTTAGCACATAGTAGGAGCTTAAAACATCTGGAGCGTGAATGGTACTCACACTTATAACCCCAGTATGAGTTTCATCTTTGACCTTGAGTTGGAGACCACATACTGGCCCCTTACATTTTGCTCTCTGATTTAATGGATTGATGCATGCCATTGCCTACCACTGTACCTGGCTTATGGGAGATGCACAGTCAATGGCACCCATTTTGCTTCCTCTGCGCTTTATGTCTGAACCCTCCCTTCATGGCACAGTTCACATTGATTACCCATTTCCTCCCCCACTTTTTTGTGTTTTTTTGGCATAATAATTATGTATCATTGCAGCCAGACATAATTGTGTTCCAATCCCAACTTTGCCATGAACTTCGTTATATGGTATTAGACAAAGTGCTTAACGTACCTCAGTCTGTTTCCTCATCTGTAGAAAAAAGAGAATACTAGCACATGAAAAGATGCTCAACATGACTAATTATTAGAGAAATGCAGATCAAAACTACAATGAGGTATCACCTCACACCAGTCAGAATGGCCATCATCAAAAAGTCTCCAAATAACAAATGCTGGAGATGGTATGAAGGAAAGGGAACCCTCCTACACTGTTGGTGGGAATGTAAATTGGTGTAGACACTATGGAAAACAGTATGGAGTTTCCTTAAAAAACTAAAAATAGAGCTACCATATGATACAGCAATCCCACTCCTGGGCATATAAACAGAGAAAACCATAATTCGAAAAGATACATGGACCCCAACGTTCATTGCAGCACTATTTACAATAGCCAGGAGGACATGGAAGCAACCTAAGGTCCATCAACAGATGAATGGATAAAGAAGATGTGATACATATTTACAATGGAATATTACTCAGCCATTAAAGAGAATAAAATAATGCCATTTGCAGCAACACAGATGGACCCAGAGAGTGTCATACTGAGTGAAGTAAGTCAGACAAAGACAAATATTGTACGATACTGCTTATATGTGGAATCTAAAAAAATGGTACAGGTGAACTTATTTACAAAATAGAAATAGAGTCACAGATGTAGAAAACAAACTTATGGTTACCAAGGGGGAAGGGGGGGGACATAAATTGGGAGATTGGGATTGACATACACACACTGCTATATATAAAATAGATAACTAATAAGGACCCACTGTATAGCACAGGGAACTCTACTCAGTACTCTGTAATAACCTATAGAGGGAAAAGAATCTAAAAAAGAGGGGGTATATGTATATCTATAACTGATTCTCTTTGTTGTACAGCAGAAACTAACACAACATTGTAAATCAACTATACTCCAATAAAAATTAAAAAAAAAAAGAAAAGAAAGGATAGTAACTGTCTCAGAACTCTTGTGAGGTTTAGATGGTGCAGGGTGCTATTCCAGTGTTTATGACCCCACATGGTGAGGCGTTTTAGATCCATTACCCTTCACATCATTTTAGTTGAGTGTTAATGACAACAACAAGAAACATTTTGGTGTGTTCCAGCTTACAAATGCCTCTTACCATTTACTTTACGTCCATTCTTATAAGATGTCATGAAACTGTGTCTCAGAGAGGTGAGGTAACGTCCCCGAAGTCCCACAGCTAGAAGTGGTGGAGCTCCGTTTCTGCACCAGGCAGAATCCCGAAGACTAATTCCATCATGCTTTCCTGATCTGACCCCTATTCCAGCTTCAGAGGCCCGTGGGCACTTGTCAAGTTTGGAAGCCAATAAAACCCATCACCTGGGTTGGTGTGAGAAGACCTAGCCTCTTCACCTAGGCCCTAATCCTACTGAGTTCTACCTGGATTCTTTCCTTGGAGCCTTAGGAAGGCCAGGGAGCTAGAAGGGTATGGGGCCCTTAAGTTAACAAGTCTCAAAAGAGTGAAGGCCAATCCCCGAGTGAGCCTCTTTTTGAAGCCTGTGGTGGGAGATGACCTCACGGGGGAGCAGGTCCCTGGGGAAGAATTAGGTTAAAGACAGCCAGACTAAGAATGACCTCTGGATGCTGGCCTCTCCTTTCTGGCCTCCATCCATCACTGCTCCTCTCTCCCCATGTCTCCAGTCTCCTGGGGGATGGCTATCTCCTCCTTTCTTTTTCCTTTAGCATCAGGGAAGATGACTCAAACACTGCTTTAGGGCACCAAAGGCATCCACAAATTGGTCCCAATCCCAGCTAATGAGGAAGGCAAGGGAGGAGACAGACAGACTGTCCTGTGGCTTGGGCCACAAGAGGAGAGGAGAAGGAGGCCACCAGCTAGGGCCCTCTGACCCCACACAGCTCTAAGGCCCAAGGTCTCCTGCCCTGGGCCTGTGGGTCAGGCTTTTCTAAAATTTCTTCTGTTCCAAGGTGGTGAATAAACCGGTCTCTCTCCAGCTTCCCTCCCTCCTTCTCACACATGCACTTTCTTATATCAGATCAGACAGAATAGAGGAGAGGTTAAGAGCACATCTTTCTGAGTCCAAAAGATCTTAGTTTCCATTCCAGCTTGTCCACATAGAGCCGTGGGCCCCAGGATAAACTGCTTGACCTCTCTAAGCTTCAGTTTTCTCATCTGTGAAATGGACACAGTAACACTCATTTTGGAGAGTTGTGCAGAGGAGGTGAGTTCAGACATGTGAATTGCCTGTAATCCAATCCTTCAGGAAGTGGTGTCTTTGATTAGTTTTAAAACCTCCTTCCCCTGACACCACCCCTGCCCCCCAACACACACAGATTAGAGCAGGCAGCTCTAGCAGTGACAAAAACCCAAAACCCATTTCTCAAATCATTCCCTTTCTTTTAAAATTGATCCTTATATGACTACTTGTAGCACAGGGACCCTGCCCTTTGAGGCTGAATTTCGACATTAGCATCACTGATTCAATGTCCATTGACAGCTGAATGGATAAAGAAGATGTGAGATATATATATATATATATATATATATATATATATATATATATATATATATTACTCAGCCATAAAAAAGAATGAAATAAGGGCTTCCCTGGTGGCACAGTGGTTAAGAATCTGTCTGCCAATGCAGGGGACACGGATTCAAGCCCCGGTCCAGGAAGATCCCACATGCCTCGGAGCAACTAAGCTCGTGTGCCACAACTACTGAGCCTGCATCTAGAGCCTGCGAGCCACAACCAGTGAGCCTGTGTGCCACAACTACTGAAACCTACGTACCTAGAGCCTGTGCTCTGCAACAAGAGAAGCCACTGCAATGAGAAGCCTGCGCACCGCAACGAAGAGTAACCCCTGCTAGCCACAACTAGAGGAAGCTGGCGCACACCAACAAAGACCCAAAGCAGCCAAAAAAATAAATAAATATAAAAAAATTTATTAAAAAAAGAATGAAATAATATCATTTGCAGCGACATGGATGGACCTAGAGATGATCATACTAAGTGAAGTAAGCCAAAGACAAGTGTCATATGATATCAATTATATGTGGAATCTAAAAAAAAAAGATACAAGTGAACGTATTTACAAAATCAGAAATAGATCCACAGACATTGCAAACAAAATTTATGGTTACCAAAGGGGAAAAGGGATGAGGGATAAATAAGGAGTTTGGGATTAACATATACACACTACTATATATAAAATAGGTAACCAATAAGAACCTACTGTATAGTACGGGGAACTATACTCAATATTTTGTAATAATCTCTAAGGGAAAAGAATCTGGAAAAGAATATATTTGTATGTATAACTGAGTCACTTTGCTGTACACCGGAAACTAACACAACATTGTAAGTCAACTATACTTCAATTAAAAAAAAATCAACAAGAAAATCACAACCTCTTAAGGTCAGATTGGCTCAGCCCATTGCCTCCCATGACATAGATGTGAGGGAGAGGAAATAAGTAGCCAACTAATGGTCAGGAGTGTTCTGAGATCCTCTCAGCTAACTCTCCTTTCCCCATCACCCCGTAATCTCTTCTAATTTAAGATGGTCTGCTTGGTTGATAAACTCAGCTCATTTCCCTTTTTTTTCACGCCTGGCTTGAAGTTGGAAATTATATTGGTAAGACTCACGATGGTGGATGTTACTGATGTGCTTAATGGGCACTTAAGGCAGTTTAAAGATCTGAGCCTTTGCACCGTGCTTTATCCCACCCCCGGGGGTACATAATGGAGATGCTAACACAGTCTGTAAAGGGGAAAGAGCATCCCACTTCACAGGAAGGGGATGCTTTGATGACCTGTCTGCAGGCAGGGTGATGAAATCAGTTTCCCTAGTTTTCATACCCCTTTCAAAAGGCCAATTCTCCCAACACAATACACATTTCCATGTCGTTTTAAATTTGGCATGAAAATGTCTCCTTTATTCCAGACTAGAGCCGGTGGAGTTAACGGGAAACACGCATCTGGGCAGCTGTGCTCTTCCAAGTGAGGAGGTGAGCAACGGGGGGCAGGAGTGTGATGCGGGGATTAAAGGTAGTGGCTCCCAGACCCCATCAACCAACAGGGATTCAAACCATCCCATTGGAATTGCAGATTTTCAGAGCTGTCTATGGCTCCACCAGTGGCCATGGTTCCCTTCTTTTCCTCTGTGGAGGTGAAGTATGGGTGTCAGTTAACATTTTGGTGGTCCTTAGTTCCTGGTCCCAGGCTATGGGGGTGGGGGGACTTTCTTTGTTTCTCTACTAAGTGAGTCCAAACGATTTCCTGGCTGGTCCCTCTTCTGCTGCGGACCTTTTCCATGCCTGGCCCTCTGCGTGAGTGCTGAGGATGGGGCATTTGGCACAGGGATAATGGGTAAGGGAAGGCTTTGAGCACGCCCATGTCAAGCTTTCGGGATTCCCCATTCCTTTCCCTGCCCAGCTTTATGGTATGTGAATTCAAATTTGGAATGAATCTGTATCTACGACAGTGAGGTAGTGGCCCTGGTAGACAAGTGTATATCAATAGTGACTTTGTCCATGAATGCCAAGGGTCCCAGAGGAGGCTTCCTCTACTTGAGCTCATCCCATCATTATTTTAGCCTCAAGTTTTAGGCATACTTTTACCATACTATGGTTTGTGTCTTATGGTTTTTAATCGCTCTTTAGGGCTGGATGTGTAACCTGAGGAACCCTGGGGCCTGTGAGTTCCTTGGGATTGTCTGCAAAAAATGTGTCTGCCCGTGGCTTTCATCAGATTCTCAAAGGGGTCTCAAAGGCCAAAATTAGGGTTAGCATACATCCTGATTTGCTTGGGACAGTTCCAGTTTACATCAGTTGTCCTGGTATAATTGGTAGGAGCAACTCTTTTCACTCATAAAACTGTCTTGGTGTGGATGATAAATTACAGCTGATCCTCAGTATATGCAGATTCTGTATTTGCAAATTCACCTACTTGCTAAAATCTATTTGTAACGCCCAAATCAATACTTACGGCACTTTTGCAGTCATTTGTGGGCATACATAGCAGCAAAAGATTGAGTTGCCTGCTGTGTACGTTTTAGCGGAGGTTGAACAAGATGATACTTTGCCTTCTTTTTCAGCTCTCATAGTGTATCCTTTCCACGGTCTGTTTAGTGCCACGTTTTGCATCTTGCCTTTTGTTGGTGATTTTGCTGTTTAAAATGGCCCCCAAGCATAGTGCTGAAGTGCTATTTCATGTTCCTAAGTGCAAGAAGGCTGTGATGTGCTGTACAGAAAAAAAAATAACGTGTATTAAATAAGCCTCGTTTGGTTCTGAGTTATAGAGCTGTTGGGTGTGGTTCGGGACTAATGAGTCAACAATATATATTAAATAAAATGTATTTAAACAGAAACACATGTAAATGCATTGACTGATTGACAGAAAAGAGGTTCTCAGGAATCTCACTGTGCATTTCCCCTAGGAGCTGGGGTTCGGTCTTCAATACTCAGGTGTCTTTATAGAACATAACGACCGTGAATAATGAGGATCACCCTTGCTAAAATTCATTGTTTTACAGGAAGATAACCAGACTCAAAGTGAACCAGACTTGGTTCTAAATCCCTGCCCTGCTTGTTACTAGCTATGAAACCCTGAGTCATCACTTCTCCTTGGCAGGCACTTTTCAGTTTTCTCTCAGTAGGATGAGAATGGTGCTCTTGGGGTGCCCTTCCTCTTTGCCTTGAGTCAAGGAGCCTGTTACTTCCTTGGAGAAGCAGGCTGTCTCTGGAAGCTAGCCCCAGATATCAGTCGTAGGTGCCTACCTGTGCCTGGGACATAGTGACCATTCTGTTGTAGACTCTTGTGATAATAACTGGAGTGGGCCCCTCCTAGGGCCGCTTTGTTGGGGGAACTGGTCATCGCATGTTACAGTGGGATCCATCCCGTTCACCATGGCCTCCTTTCTTGGACCATCCACCCATCTGGAGAAGTTCTCAGTCCCCCAACAAACAGTCTTTCCATCCTGGGAACATCCTGGCTGGTTTTACAGGTACACTATAAAGCTGAGCGGGAGGCATCCAAATGAGCCAATAAAACCCAGAAAGACAAAGCGGTCAGAACTGTCATGTGCTGAGTGCCCAGAAAGAGTTGGGCATTGTGCTGTGTACTTCCATCAATTACCCTATTTCCCATGACAACTTTGCTGGTTAGATATTATGGTGTCCATTTAAAAACAGATGTGGAAACTGAAGCTAAAAGAAGCAAAACATCTGCCGAAAGACATTCAGTAAGTAGCTGTATGAACAATTCAAACGCAAGTCTTTCTTACTCCAAATCCCATCATTTGCACTTCCCTATGGTATTTTATACGAAAGCCAGCTTTTGGAGGGTAGGGGCTTGCCTTCAAAAGCCCATGATCTCTGACTCCCTAGGGAACTTTGAGAGAGAGAAAGAGGATCCTATTGTATAATGCAAGACCCAAGGGTATCAGTAATTTCTCAGGAACCCTTGGTTCCAGTTGCCAGTCTGCAGAGCGCCATGCTGGGAGCGAGAGTAGACCTCCAAATGAGTCGTGTCCCACCCCCCACCCCTGCCCCGTGGGCTGCTGTCTGGTGAAGGTCACCCTCTTAGCCTTGCTTGCTTTATGCTGCTTTCGAGCACCCTTTTTCAGAACAGGAGCTCAGTTGCAACTCTCTCTTTTGCTTGGCCCCAGGACAAGTTTTCCACTGTCACCACCCTGTAGCCTCAGCTGGCACAGAAATTCCAAAATAAATGAACGTGTTGTAAATCGGGAGAAAATATTGTGTCCTTGTGGTGTTGATGTTGATTGCAGCTCAGCGGCTCAGGCAGAGATGACCACAGCTCAAGCTGCATATTTCTTTACCCAAACACACAGAGGGCCTAGCTCTGCAGACGCCTCCGTTCAGTGTGCACTTCAGCTTCTCGAAGGTGTGCCTGCCGGGCTGACAAAGTGCCGTTGATCCGCAGCCCCCAGCCAGGCCCGGAGCCCGGCCATCAAAGCCAGGCTGAGACCAGTCTTCAGCCTCGAAGCAGTTGGGAACAGAGGGCTGACGATAATACTTTGGCAGGACGTAGCTCCCAGAGCAGCGTGCCGCTGGCCTTCAGAGTGGCCCCCGGGCCTGGGTCTGACTGGGGCTGGCACAACACAGCCTGTAGCTAACTGAGGCCCTGTGCTAAGAGGCTTCTTGGGCTGAGGGTGGGACCTGGGCTTGCTTGTCAGGGTCTGGCTGCAGGCTCTGAGGGGGGTTTGAAAGTTTGGCCACCCAGCGTCATTTTGGTGGGGACATGAATAAGAGAGAAACAGAATCTCCTTTGAAGAGGGCTATGGGCAGGCAGAGGGAGAGAGTGATTTGTCACAAGGATTTTTTCCCCCTTAGCTCAAAGACTGGGCCTGAATTTTCCAGGGAGCAATGGGGATTCTTATGCAGGCCACTTTCCAGAGAGCTTTGGAGAAGACATCTGTTATTTTTTTTCTGTCTGTCCAGCAATCCCCCACCTCCTCCTTTAAGATATTGTTCCCAGTTCCCAATCGTGGGAGTCCGTGGGGCAGCCAATCACAGCCTCTCATGCCCCTGGATGCAGGGGTGGGGCATAGTCTTGATCTGCCAATCACAGAACTCCATTTTTCTGGCAGGAGTGGACATTTGACATAAGCTAGAACCACCAGGATCCTTGTCTGGGACTTTTTTTCTTTCTCCCTGGGACTTTGGATCTGGAGAAGAAGGTCGCTTGCCTTTTAGGTGAGGGAGCTAAAGGCATATGAATTGAAGATGGCTGCTGGGCATCTTCTTTACACTTTAGGAAAGACCGATTTGTAGAATACGTGGGAATGAGATCACACACGGGAAGTGTCAGTATCAAATGATGGGCAAGAGAGTGAGAAAGAAGATTCCGAGTATCACCCGTGAATTCCTGGATCTAGGTGGGCTTGGAGCCAGGTTCATCCTTTGATTTCCTGGTTAAATGGATCCATATAGTCTCCTTGTCCCTTCTTTTTTAATCCTAAACTAGTTTGAGTTGTTATTAAAGTAGCCTTGTCTAAAACAAAGTGGCCTGTGGCTCAGCCTTGGACAGATAGAGTGTGTTTCTGAGGGGGAGCAGAGAGGGTCCAGGGAAGGAAGCGTGGCAATCATTTTACGAAAACCGTGCATCAGTCCCACGTCTGTTCATTCCCATTCATTTACTCCACATACAGTTATTGAATGTCCACTACGTGCCACGCCTGCCTGGGCCAAGGTTGTGGCTATTAAAATGAATAAGGTGAAATCTCTGCCCTCAAGGAGCTCACAGTTTAGTTGGAAAAACAAACAATGTGTGGCAACGATGATGCAGTGGGATACAATACAGAGCTAGGATTAGAGTCCAATGCTAGGATGGAAGACCCGCGGCTCTGGGAACATGGAGGAAGCCTGCTAACCCGGGAGCCAAAGGAGATCAGGACAGACTTCCCAGACAAGGCAGCACAGGTAGCACGTAAGCTGCAGGGGCTGCTGGTGGGATGGGAATGAGCAGTAGCTAATCCCTGGCCTGGAGCTCTGATTCCGGGGTTTGGGCTGAATGGACTGGGGATGAGACCAGCACAGAAACCATGGTAACACCTGACCAGGTGGTGAGGTGATGGGGCCTAACTGATGACCAGTCAGGAGCTACAGACGTTCACAAGAGCTTCCGCTATGCTTCTCGGGAGATGATCTTTCCAGGCCTGTCGCAATTCACCTGTTCACTCTGCATTCCTCCCCCACATTTACTCCATTCCTTTTGGCTACTGACTTTGCTATCGGCCTGCTCTTTCTATCCGTGGTTTTCAAATATTTTTGATCATGCCCCTTACCAGTAAAATGGTTTTGATGAGACACTGACAATATTTGTGATATTTACTTAGATATTTATACATTTTATACACACACACACACATATATATAGCTGCTGTGCAAATATAATATGCAATTAAGAGTATGTTCAGAAGTAGGAAATTTAAAAGAATAAAAATCAAATTAGCAGTGTTTTAATTGTCTTGCTAACTGTACTAGCTAAATACACATTAACCAAAATGCCTTTGGGGTAAGGTTAATTGTAAATGAAGGTAGATTTATAGCCACTCATTTTGTGAAAAGCCTTCTTAATAATTTGATTTTTTGACAATTTTCTTATCGTATTTGATGATGCAACTGATGGAGAGCTCCTACTAGACGTAGGAAAAGGGAGAGTGTCACTTCCCATTTTCTCATTGGTCACTTGTACTGTCGCTCTCAGTATTGTCCTCCATTCACTTTCTTTGCAAGAATTCTTTTAAGCCATTTGTCCATTTTGTGAAGATGAGTTTGGATAAAATTAGATAATTGTCACAGTCCAGTCAGGCTGCTATAACGAAACACTACACAGACTGGGTAACTCATAAACAATAGAAGTTATTTCACACAGTTCTGGAAGCTGGAAGTCTGAGATCAGGGCGGCAGCATGGTCAGCTTTTGGTGAAGGTTCTCATCCTGGTTGCAGACTGCTGACATTTTGCTGTGTCCTCATGTGACAGAAGGGAGAGGCAACCCTCTGGGGCCCCTTATATAAGGGCCCCAATTCTGCCCTCATGGCCTAATCACCTCCCAAATGTCCTACCTCCAAAAACCATCACACTGGGGTTTAGGATTTCAACATATGAATCTGGAGGACACAAACCTTCAGCCTATAGCAGTAACAGAAAACATTAGTCTACTTAACCAGGCACGTGTGGACTGTAATACACAGAGATGCTCTGAAATCAAGCAAACAAATGAGGATACCTTCACTGTCAGCCTCTATCTTGGGGGAATCCTGCTCAACCCTCAGTGCTGTTTGTGCTGTGACCTGCGACATATGGAGCAAAGAAGACTGCAATGCCAACCTAGATATTAAATAGTCATAAAGTTTAATTAATTCATTCTTAAGAGAAAATAAATATGCGTTGAAATGCTAACATTCTTTTCCAGTCCTGGGGATCGTTGTGTGTGCCTTCTGGAATGTTAAAGCCAACTTTGGAGACCATTTGTTTACATCATGGTGAGGTAGGTTAAAGGTGGCTGCAAATTCTTTGCTTCTTGAAAGCTAGATCATACGAAGCCTTGAAGCCTTGGGCTAGACCTCTCAGGATACTCTCTGTGGGAGCCCCGAGCCGTCATATTAGATGCTTGATTACCCTGCTACTGCTATGCCCAGCCTAGCCTTCCAGATATTCCTGCACAGGTGTTAGATGTGGGAGCGAAGCTGTCTTCTGTCTACCAGTGGAATACCACTGAGCTTCCTTTGTTGACATTACATGGAACAGAATGACCAGCCCGTTGTGCCTTGCCCAGATTCCTGAGATATAATCTGTGAGATAAAATAAATTTGTGTTGTTTTCAGACACTGCATTTGGCGGTTGTGTGCTATGAAGCAATAGAGAACCTGAACACATGCCTTTTCAGCTAGATGCCTATGTAGTCTCTCTCGACTTTTAGTGATGACTGCCTTCTTAGCCTGATTTTTCTCCCTGAATATGCCACCCAGTAGTGCTTATAGATTGTGACTGCTGTTTCTGGTGGAGAGGGCATCACCAGCAAAACTCCACATCTGCTCTGATTCACAGGCAGATAGGACCGTTCAAATTACTCATGCCTACGGCTGGATCTGATCTGATCTTTCTCTGGGTCCAATTTTGCCCAGTTTTCTCAATCCCAGGGCTTGGCTTCCACCTCATGGTGCTGACCATCTGCAGAGATTTTTTTTTTAAGTCCTCAGTTAGTGGACCCACTCCATCTTTTCTTATCAGTCCCCAGTCCTCTGGATCTTGCTCTTGCATTGATGGAATTCTCTAAAATTGATGGAATTCCAGCCTCACTTGGAATTTGGCCTTCAGTGCTTCTCTGTCCTACAGCCTTAAAGTTGCATTCTTATTTCCTCCCTCCAGAGTGACGTTCTTAGGCCTCTAACATTTGACTTAGATCTGGTTTGGGCCAAGGAAGTCACTCAAGACCAGTTCCTTGGATGCTGGTCCTTCCTTGAGGGAGAGTCAACTTGTCCTCTACAAGGAGTCCTTGCCAACTCCTCCTTCCCCAGGTTCCCTTTCTTCCTCCCCCAAAGCAAGTCTGGCTGCACAGGCTTTACTTCATCCCTGAAGTGAAAATAAATTAAGACACTGTATCTTTTTTTTTTTTTTACTGCTATTTTCTTTTTTTAAAATTTTTATTTATTTATTTATTTTTATTATTAGTTTCTGCTTTATAACAAAGTGAATCAGTCATACATATACATCTGTTCCCACATCCCTTCCCTCTTGCGTCTCCCTCCCTCCCACCCTCCCTATCCCACCCCTCCAGGCGGTCACAAAGCACCGAGCTGATCTCCCTGTTCTATGCGGCTGCTTCCCACTAGCTATCTATTTTACGCTTGGTAGTGTATATATGTCCATGCCACTCTCTCGCTTTGTCACAGCTTACCCGTCCCCCTCCCCATATCTTCAAGTCCATTCTCAAGTAGGTCTGTGTCTTTATTCCTGTTTTACCCCTAGGTTCTTCATGACATTTTTTTCTCTTAAATTCCATATATATGTGTTAGCATACGGTATTTGTCTTTCTCTTTCTGACTTACTTCACTCTGTATGACAGACTCTAGGTCTATCCACCTCATTACAAATAGCTCAGTTTCGTTTCTTTTTATGGCTGAGTAGTATTCCATTGTATATATGTGCCACATCTTCTTTATCCATTCATCCGATGATGGACACTTAGGTTGTTTCCATCTCCGGGCTATTGTGAATAGAGCTGCAATGAACATTTTGGTACATGACTCTTTTTGAATTATGGTTTTCTCAGGGAAGACACTGTATCTTTTATCTACTGTCACAATGATGCTGTGTAAAAAGCTACCCCAAAGCACAGTGGCTTAAAAGAATAAATTGGGCTTGCCTGGTGGCACAGTGGTTAAGAAGCTGCCTGTCAATGCATGGGACACAGGTTCGAGCCCTGGTCCTGGAAGATTCCACATGCCGCGGAGCAACTAAACCCGTGCGCCACAAATAGTGAGCCTGCGCTCTAGAGCCTGCGAGCCACAACTACTGAGCCTGTGTGCCACAACTACTGAAGCTCGTGCACCTAGATCCCGTGCTCTGCAACAAGACAAGCCACCACAGTGAGAAGCCCACGCACCACAATGAAGAGTAGGCCCTGCTCGTTGCAACTAGAGAAGAGCCTGCGCGCAGGAACGAAGATCCAACGCAGCCAAAAATAAATTTAAAAAAAAAGAAGAATAAATATTTATTGTTGCTCATGAATCTAGGCTTTACCAGATGGTTTTTGTGGTCTCAGCTGGGCTCACTCATGTTCTTCATGAGCTGTGTGTCTGTTAGGTGACTCCTCTGATCTTGCCTAAGCATTTTCATATGTTTGGGGGTTGGTGGGCTCTAGGCTGGTATAGGAAGCCTGGGCTGGAAGACTGGACTTTTAAAATAATCCTCCAGCACGGTAACCCAATCATGTTGCGAGGCTATCACAGTTTCATGGTAATAGCAAAGAAGCAAGATGAAGTAGAAACATTCAAGTGTTTGTTTTTTTTACAATTCTTCTTTCCCATTGGCCAAAGCAAACCACATGGCCAAGACCAGAATCATTGTGGGAGGAGACTATGAAGTTACAGGGCAAAAGATGGACAAGGAAAGGCCAATAACTGATGCGTAATGAAGTCAATCCAACAATAAGCTAAACTCTCTCTTCTATCAAGCACTGGCTGAAATCTCAGCTGGAACAACAGAAAGACAGTCACTTGGTAGAAGTCCCTTGGTAGTCATGAGGGGAATGAAGTTACTGGCAGAAACACAGTGCTGAAGCAGGGAGGAGCACTGAAGAAGTAGCCTGCTCACTCTCTCTCCCTGACCTCCAGTCTCCTTTCAATGGCCAGACCCAACCTGAAGCCAGCCAGTGAAAGAGCCCCGAGGACACAAGCCATAGAAGTCAGTCTCCCTGGGCACAGAGCAAGGCAGAGGGTGGATCTGGGTGTGTGTGTCAAGCAGGTCGTTCTAACTTTAGCTGTAGCCCTGGGACAGAACTGAAAAACCAGTCTCATAATTCCAAGGTCAAGAACTTTTGATATGGGCTAGTTCCAAACTTAGCCATGCTCAATACCCTCCCTCTCTTAGTTTTTCCCTCACTACATTGGTTAGGTTCTCTGAGATATAGACGCTAAGATGATGGTGAGGAAAAAAGGGGAGGGGGCCAAAGGAGGCTGGGAGAGCCATTAGACCATGAGGCAAGTCTGAAACCTGTGGAGAAAGGAAGAAACATTGGATAGATAGAGTCTTAGATGGCTCTGCAGTTCTAACAATGATTCAGCCAGGTCAATGGGGAGTCCTTGAGCCAAAGTCCCCATCAAAGGGGTCCTGCATTCCACAGGAACTGTGGCCTTAGTGTCCTGGCCATGCTTACTCTTTGGCTGAGAGCAGTGGTGGGGTGCATGGTCTTGGTGCACACTCAGAGGTCAGCAGCTGGACCCGTCAGTTAATTATGCACTTGGGAGCAGGAGATCTGAGAAGCACGTTCATGGCTTCTGCCCTCTTCCCTTCTTCCCTTCCCTCTCTTCCTCCCTCCCTCCCTCCCTCCCTGCCTCCCTCTCTTCCTTCTTTTCTTTTTTTCAGTTAAGATTTTTAAAGTGCTGTTTAAGTTCCAGGCTTGGTGCCAGGTATTGGTGATACACAATGAATATGGCAAACATGATATCTACTCTTGTGGAGCTTAATTACTCATCCTGCTTTAGGATTTTTGGGTAGGGTTCTGTTGAAATAACTCAACTGAAATCACTCTTGAGTGGAAGGAGTGAGTCTTACCTAGCTCTGTGCCCTCCCTCACCACTTCCTTATCCCACAGAGCCTGCTCAGTTGCCTGGTACATCATTAAGATGCCCATATTTACTAAATCCAACACCATTCTTATTTGTGAATTTATTTGCATAAAAAGTCATAAACGAGTGTGAAAGTTAAATCTTATTTCTTTTATAGTTGTAATAAATCCCCTTTCAAGAATTAGGGCAAATTCATGAAATTGGACTGATCCCAGGAAATTCAGGCTATATGTTAAATATAGCCAAGTAGGTTGATGTAATCAGACTTGTTTGGGTGAAAAAACAGAGATTCATTCAAATTATTCATAAGTTCGTCATAAGGTTACATGTGTGTGGGAACTCAGGGAAAGCTATTCAGTTGGCCTTGGGAGGATCAAGAACTCCAGCAGAGTGGCACGGACATATATACACTACCAAATGTAAAATAGATAGCTAGTGGGAAGCAGCTGCATAACACAGTGAGGTCAGCTCGGTGCTTTGTGACCACCTAGATAGGGAGGGTGGGAGAGAGACGCAAGAGAGAGGGGATATGGGGATATATGTATATATATAGCTGATTCACTTTGTTATAAAGCAGAAACTAACACACCATAGTAAAGCAATTATACTCCAATAAAGATGTTAAGGAAAAAAAAAAAAAAAAAGAAGTCCAGCAGAATCTGGGCCACACAGAGACTGAAAGCGGAATTGTGAAGTCATTTGGAATCCTGGGTGGTTCCAGGAATGTTGGCCTCAAGAGTGTATGGATCGTGACTGCTGTGTTCCATCGTTTTCATGACTCATGTCTTCTTCATGGCTGTTTTCCTCTTCCTGCAGCCTGATTTCCTCAACCTCTGGCCTTTGTATTTTCTTGACTTCCTAGTTTCTGACTCTCATAGCTTCACCTTGTTTATGATGCATCATGGTCTCACTGCTTTATTTCTGTCTCATGATCTTTTGTGTTCTGCTGCTAAGTGCTTTATTCTCCTAGTATCTCTCAGTTCAACTTTTAGAGAGGAAAAAAAAATCTGGTTGGCCTAGGTCTTCTTTTATGACAGTCCATGCGTAATTGGTGCTGGACTGGGGACCTTTGTTTAGAAGTCCGGTTGTGGTCTAATCAACTTGGAGGGCTGGGTGGGTTTCATATGACTTCATGTACACTTCCTAAAGCTTTCTTTTCTCCTGGGGTAATTGGCATGCCGGTTTCCCTTAGGAGAGAACCATAACTTCTTTGCTGAAGATATAACATTTTAAAAGTCTTGTTTTGGGACTTCCCTGGTGGAGCAGTGGTTAAGAATCCACCTGCCACTGCAGGGGACACGGGTTCGAGCCCTGGCGTGGGAAGATCCTACATGCTGCAGAGCAACTATGCCCGTGTGCCACAACTACTGAGCCTGCACGCCACAACTACTGAAGTCGTGGACCTAGAGCCCATGCTCTGCAACAAGAGAAGCCACCACAATGAGAAGCCTGAGCACAGCAACAAAGAGTAGCCCCTGCTCGCGCAACTAGAGAAAGCCCGTGCGCAGCAACAAAGACCAAACGCAGCCAAAAATAAATAAATAAATAAAAATTTTAAAAAGTCTTATTTTGGTTCTGTACCACAGTCATGGTGAATGAAATAATGTTATTATACACCTGCCATATCCCAGTCATTTTCATATAAACTAATCCACTCTTCCTGTTTCCTAGACTGATGGAGGAGGGATGGATATAATGTTGATCAAGTCTCCCCTACATGCCAAGAATTCTGCTAGATGTTCTGCATTCATTATTTCATTAAACGATGACAATAACCCTATAAGATTGGTACCGTCCACATTTTACGGATGGCGAAACTGAGACTCAGGGCGGCTAAGTAACTTGCCAGAAGTTGTAGAACTAGCAAGTACCTTTTATGTCCTTCCAGAGCTCCACTTTGCCTGGCTCGACAGCACTCAAAACATTCCCTTCTCTGCCCTCCGTGGCCTGACACACAGGTTCCCTCAGGGTCCAGAGACGTGTTGCTTCTCTTTGTTCTTTTTTTTTTTTTTTTTTTTTGGTACGCGGGCCTCTCACATGCTCCGGACGCGCAGGCTCAGCGGCCATGGCTCACGGGCCCAGCCGCTCCGCGGCATGTGGGATCTTCCCGGACCGGGGCACGAACCCGTGTCCCCTGCATCGGCAGGCGGACTCTCAACCACTGCGCCACCAGGGAAGCCCTCTTTGTTCTTTACTTAGATAAGAATCCCAGTGACCATATAGTTCATGAGGACAGTGACCCTGTGCTGTCTGTTCCCCTCTTCATGTTGTGCTGGGCCTCTACTATACAGCTACCTGGGTGGGTGGGTGATAAAATAATTTTGAATTAGAGGCTGTCAGAGGACCTGAGTTCAAGTCTGGGCTTTCCTACTAATGAGGTAGGTGACTTGAGGTCCGATTTTTCAGGTGACAGTTGAGAAGGATATTTAAGCTTCTTTCAGTCTCAATAGGCCATGCCCCCAAAGAAAGCCTGGGTTCTTTCTGCTTCTCTCCACTTCTGAGAAGTTTGACTCAGGGTCCCAAAGCTCTGAAGACTCAGTCCTTACAGAAGGTCAAGGTTCTTTTCACAGCCCGCTGCTGATAGGATTCACTATACGCAGTGTTTGGGAAATTGGAGAATGCTGGGCGGCAACTAAAAAAGGCTTGAATTTTGAGTAAATGCTACTTTCCATTTGATTTGGGGCCTTTCGCGTGGGAGGAATGTGAAATATAACTGAGTGGGAGAGAATGATTCTCCATAGTCTGAATTCATTTTCTCCAGCTGCTTCACAGGACCATGCTTTGGATTCCCCAGAGTCCCAGTTTCACACATATCATCCCAGCCTGCCTGGAGCCCCAGCCCAGGGATGCAGAAGTCAACCCAATGGGAAGTCCATTACCCTCACTTTCATTCATTAAATATGGGGTGCCACTGTATAGTTCTGGGTCCTAGGTTTACAACAGTGAGCAGAACAGATGTGGTCCCTTCTTGCTGTTGCTCACAAGCTGGAACGAAATATAATCAATAAATAATTGATATGTAAGTGATTCTAATTTCTTTAAAAAAAATTTTTTTTTTATTGAGTTAACATTGGTTTATAACATTATGTAAGTTTCATGTATGTAACATTATATTTCTACGTCTGTACACACTACAGTGTGCTCACCACCAAAAGTTTAGTTTCCATCTGTCATCACAGAAATCCTCTTTACTCATTTCGCACTCCCCCTACCCTTTCCCCTCTGGTGACCACTACTCTGTTCTCTGTATCTACATGTTTGTTTTGGTTTGGTTTGTTCATTTACTTTGGGTTTTGTTTGTTTGTTTTTTATATTCCACATATGAGTGATTCTAATTTCTCAGGCAACCCTTCTTTAGAAATCTCACAGAGAGTAAATCAAATCGGGCTAGTATTTTTTTTTACCATACTGCCTCTTAGCATTATGCATTACAACTAAGATCTCACTGTGAAGAATTCCTCCACGTAGCCAGTGGGTTTATCGCAGTCAAATTCAGTTCTAATGAGACCTAGTAAATCACAGTCCCATCTTAGAAGCTGATGCTAAGGATGCAGCTGATATACTTTGATAATCTCCTGAGAAGCAGCAGGATATAGTTACATTTTCTTGGCTCTGTAGTCAACCAGGCCTGTGTTTAGATTCCCATTCCTCCACTTATTAGCTGTCTTACATGGGCAAGTTACTTAACCTCTTTCAGCATATATGTACCATTTATCAAATAGTTAGGATCACTGTGTAGCTTTGCATGACATGTCAAATCAACATACTTGGTGCATAGTAGTAGGGTTCCTTAAATATCAATCTTCAATCCTTTCTCTAAAGGGAACAAGTTAAGTGACAAACAGCAGAAGGAGGAAACTATTATACAGATCTTTTTTTTTTTTTTTTTTTTTTTTGGTATGCGGGCCTCTCACTGTTGTGGCCTCTCCTATTGCGGAGCACAGGCTCTGGACGCACAGGCTCAGTGGCCATGGCTCATGGGCCCAGCCGCTCCGCGGCATGTGGGACCTTCCTGGACCGGGGCACGAACCCGCGTCCCCTGCATTGGCAGGCGGACTCTCAACCACTGTGCCACCAGGGAAGCCCTATACAGATCGTTTTGAACTAAGCTCCATTCAATGATTAGACAAAATTTGCACTTATTCTAATTATTCATTAGATACTTAATTAAGGACTTACTATGTACCAGGGCTACTAGGTTGTGCTAGGTTATGGGTATGCAGTGGTAAGCAAAGCAAACATAGTCCTTGCTCCTATGAAGCTGTTTTAAAATTTTTCTTTGGCTTTGTTGCCTGCCTTCCTCCTCCACCGCCCCCCCCATCCTTCCTTCCTTCCTGCCTTCCTTCCTCTCTCTCAGTCTCTCTCTCTGTGTCTCTGTCTGTCTGTTTGTCTGTCTGTCTCTGTCTCTCTCCTTTCTATTTTTCCCACCAGTGGGCTTTTCATGTGGGATCATGCCTTAGCGAGCATGATTAAGATGATGTTTGAAATTGTATGGAAAGTAGTGAGTATAGAGACAGAAAGTGATGGCAACAGCATGAGAGGGCAGTTTTTCTTTCCCTTCCCTTTTCTCTTGTATAACGAAGAGCCCATAATTAGAATAACACTGCTGTAGAGAGTGACTCTTACATAGAAAGGATCTAGAGAGAGTATTTGTCGTATAGGAGCATTAATCACAACCATGTGGGCCAACAGTCTGTCATGGAAATAATCTTGTTATTTACGTAGCTCTTTACAGCAGTGGGATGTACCATCCTGGAAGCTGGCCTGTATTACTTTCTGCAGGGATGCAGGCCAGTGACTATTTACAAGTCTATATATTCTACGGCTGCTCTAAACAACTGGTAACTGAGGTGATGATGGGGCAGGGGCTTTGCATAAATAGAAAAGCAAATGTATATTTGTCGGCA
Source organism: Mesoplodon densirostris (assembly GCF_025265405.1). Taxonomy (NCBI): domain Eukaryota; kingdom Metazoa; phylum Chordata; class Mammalia; order Artiodactyla; family Ziphiidae; genus Mesoplodon; species Mesoplodon densirostris. Next base: position 61,945,572 of record NC_082678.1, read on the forward strand.
CTGCTCTCTTCTCCTTTGTTTTATCCTCTTTCCAAAAATAAAGTGCATTGTTCCCGGGAGTGGAATTTGAAGTGGCAGCTGTCTGCCTCGCTGACTCCTTCCCAAAGAACAGAGCCCAAGGAGGCAACTAGGGTTAACTTGAGTTTGTTGTGTCGTCTCCAACACCGGGATTCAAGCTGCCAAAATAGCTGCATTCGCAGAGCGTGTCAAGCTGAGCCCCAATGCCCACTGCTGACACAACTGCAAGTGACACACAAGCCTTGTGGGTGCCTAGGTCCTTGGGTTCCACACGTGTGTTGCTCATTGGAAAGCTTGCCCCCAGACTGTGCCATTTATAAGGACTCATATAACACTACGTCTGTCCTTCTCTCTCTCAACAAACAAATGTGGGCTGAAAATCGCCTCACTGAGTCCAGGTCAACAACAATTCAAATGAGGTTTGGTTTTGACTGTGCTGTTGATCGTGAGCCTGTTAACCTGAGGGACCAGCCACATTTAGGAAGGTGGACACAGATGTTATCTGGCTTTAAGAAAAACTTAGGATTCCCTAGGTGACAGCTCTAAGGTTTGCCCAGGAGAGGGAACATTTTATTCAGAAAATTTAGGTCCATTATCCGAGTTTTCTGGAATTGAGTTAAATTGATATGACTCAGTACAGCAAACATGGATTAAACCCTTTGGTGTAGTTAGTATACCAAGATGTCTGTGTAAAAAAAAAAAATCCTCTCTGCAAATGGCTGTTTCAGTATTTTATGTTAGCAGGGATCTGATGGAGGGATAGAATGTGTGTGATCCCAGCAGCGTCAATCTTTAGTGCTAGGAGAAAAGTTCCCAAGAGATGGGAGAAACCGCTTGGGAGAAACTTTTCCCAGCCACGTTTTGCTAGCAGGCATTAATTAAATGTCCTAGATGTGGGTAGTGGCAGAATAGCCATCCACCCCCTTTTAAAAATTGACTCTATACTAGGTTTTAGGGTGGATGGCAATATGTCTCTACCATACAGAAGAGCATTTGCTGGATTGAATGGCACAAAAGATATATACAGTACGTGTCCTAATGCCCAGAACCCGTGAACGTGACCTCATTTGGAGAAAGGGTCTTTGCATATGTAATTTGGTTAAGAATCTCAAGATCATTCTGGATTATCCGAGTGGGCCCTAAATCCAATGACAAGGGTCCTTATAAGAGACACACCAGGAAGAGACGCACAGAGACGAGAAGAAGGCCGTATGAAGACGGAGGCAGAGATTAGATGAACGCAGCCGCACACGAAGGAAGGACTGGAGCCACCAGGAACTGGAAGCGGCGAGGGAGGATTCTCCTTTAGAGCCTTTGGAGGGAGCACGGCCCTGCCAACCCCTTGATTTTACATTTCCAGCTTCCAGAACTGTGAAAGAACACATTTCTATTGTCTTAAGCCACCAAGTTGGTGGTAATTTGTTATGTCGGCCCTAGGAAACTAATACAGGGCGTAAACCAGTCATTTTTTTCCTGGAAGTCCATATTTGGCTCTTCTGAGCTTTCTGAGGCCTTTGTAATTCATTCATTCACTCCCTCCACAAACACACAATTTGGAGCCTCTGTGTGCTGGGTACTGTTCTTGGTGCTGAGTGAATAAAGGCAGGGAAGACTCAGCTTGGCCCTTCAGGGAGCTCACCAATGCAAGCAAAGGAATAACTACCAACACGGTGAGAGGGGCCCTCTAAGGTGTGCCCTGTGGGAGTACAGAGCAGAGTTGGGCATCTCTGTGCTTGTGCAGGGAGATGAGAGGTTTACCAAAACAGAGACACATGCCCTGAGGTACGGATGTGCTCAAAACCAGGGGACATCTGCTTCCACAGAGAGCACTTTGGTGAGCTGAGCTACGATTTCTCTCCCCTGAACTTAGGTTCATTTAAAAAAAGAAAGACTGTGGCTCATAATTTTTTTTTTTTTTTTTTCGGTACGCGGGCCTCTCACTGTTGTGGCCTCTCCCGTTGCGGAGCACAGGCTCCGGATGCGCAGGCTCAGCGGCCATGGCTCGCGGGCCCAGCCGCTCCGCAGCATGTGGGATCTTCCCGGACCAGGGCACGAACCCGTGTTCCCTGCATCGGCAGGCAGACTTTCAACCACTGCACCACCAGGGAAGCCCTGTGGCTCATAATTTATGGGGGCCCGTGGGGAAGCAAACAAAAGGGTCCTTTCTTGGGTAAGCTGATTTGTGTGTGGGGTTTATGTGCAGACTTCCCTCTGACATCTCTTGCCCTGGTTTGGAATCCTTTGGAGCTGGAGATGGTCAGGGTAGGTGGTGGATGAAGGAGGAGAACAGGGTTGAGTGAAGGAGGGGCGTTCTGCCAGAGGAAGACGTCCCCATCGAGAGGTGGGCCAGAGCTAGGCGTGTAGGGAAATTTCCCAAAGATGCTGTTTTGTCTGTCAGACTTGTTCAAAGGCAGTCACTCGTTTATCCCCTTATGGAAAGCTGATTGACCCTCATGAGATGAGCAAGATGTTTCTGTGTTAGGGGTCAAGATGGAGCGGTACTTACAGGAGGGCAAGAAAACTCTGAGGAGCTGATGAGTCGTATGGGGGACAAAGACTCTGACGAGCAGTGTGAGACCAGGCATGTTGAGCCTGCAGGTGAACTGTATAGACAGACATGGAAATGCTATAGACCCTTACATTAGAAAGGGGAGGCCAGTGAGGCCAGCTTAGTTAGGAAAGGCTTTCTGGAGAATGAGTGGCTCAAGGTGGGGCTGAAAGATGTGTAGGACTTAACCAGATGCGAGTAGACGGAGAGGTGTTCCTCTCTCCCTCCTTGCCTTCCTTAAGCCCCGGGTAGGAAGAAGGTAGTATGCCCAAATGTCTACTACCAAAAAGGATTGTCATCTGTGGGGAGAAGGCAAACATGTTTTAGCTGGGATATCAAATTCTGGTAAGAAGAAAAATCTTGGGAGACAAAAAAATGATATAATTTGTTTATTTTATTTTTTTTTGCGGTGCGTGGTCCTCTCACTGTTGTGGCCTCTCCCATTGCGGAGCACAGGCTCAGTGGCCATGGCTCACGGGCCCAGCCGCTCTGCGGCACGTGGGATCCTCCCGGACCGGGGCACGAACCCATGTCCCCTGCATCGGCAGGCAGACTCTCAACCATTGCGCCACCAGGGAAGCCCCCCAAATTATATAATTTTTAAAAAGAAACTGTAATTTGTGGCCAGATTGAATATCCGCTAAGGTGTTTGTCTGTGATCCTAAAGGTAGTGGAGAGCCATTGCTTCTTTTTTCTCTTAAGGAGATAAAATCTATTTTCCATCCTAAAAGTAATAATGCTCATTACAGGAAGTAGAAGGATTATGGAAAAGAAGAAAAATAAATCACTTACAATCTCCCCTTAAAGAAATGATTACTGTCAGTATTTTTCTTGCATGTAATTTTTAACATAGTTGTAGAAATCACATATATACTACTTTGTATCCTGCTTTTTAATCTCACCATTATAACACAAGCATTTCCTGATGTTACTTCGGTCCTTCAGGAGCACGGTTTTTAATGCCCACATCTAGGAGATGTACATTAATTTACTTAATCTTTCCCTTATGGTTGAATATTTGATTTACTAGCATTTTTCATTATTATAAATCATGCTGGGATGAGTTTCTTCGTGTAATAGTCTTCTTCCATATTTATGATTATTTCCTTTGGCTAGATCCCTAGATGGGGAATCACTGAATCAAAGGGCATGAACATCTTTAAGGATCTTTGAACATTCTGCCAAATTGCTTCCTTGGGGGTTGTTGAGCTTTGCAAGTACATGATGAAAGATGAGTCTCATAGCTGAGGACAGGCAGGGCCAGGCCAGAAGAGAAAGAGCATTCCAAACATTCTAGCAGAAAGAGACATTCCGGAGTCACTGAAGCCGCAGACGTGGTGATACGCTGTCCTGATATGAAATCGTTGCTGGTGGCCTTGCCATTTTTAGAGAGCCAGTTTTGAATTCTTCCTTACAAGGGTGGTAGTGCTCCAGACATACTGGCTCTTGTTTTTTGTTACTAGAGCACACCAAGCTCACTTCTACCACAGGGCCTTTGCATTTGCTGTGTTCCTCTCCTGAGAATGTTTTTCCTGCATAATTTGTCATGACTGGTGCCTTCTCATCATGCATATCTCAGTTTGAATGTCAAATGCTCAGAGAGGCCATCTCTAATGACCTGCTCTAAAGAAGCCAGACATCCTTTGCTCCAATCACTTCTATCAAGTTAATTTTATTCAAAGCATTTATTATTCCTGCCCAGTGTCAATGTTCAGTAGCTATCTGTGGAATGATTGAATGAAGTCATTCCCTCATTCATATAATCTAGAAATATTTTCCGAGTGCCACTTTAAAATATGCCCATTGCTCTGAACATAAAGACCAAACTATATAACATAGCCTGTAGAAGGGTTTCTGGAACTGGTTCCCACCTGACCCCTCCCATCTTATCCTGACCCACATCCTGCCTTAGTCTCTGAACTTCAGCCATACTTGCTTTCTTTATGTACTTGCATGTGCCATTCTTCTTACTGTCACAGGACCTTTGCACATGCTATGTCCTAAGCCTAGAACATACTTCTTGTCTTTACCATGTGAATCCCTCCTCATCTATAAGACTTCCTTGGAAACCTTTCCTGACTCCTCATACTAGGCCAAGTTCTTCTGCTATACACTCTTTGTGGGAGCTAGTCTCCAAAGATGGCCCCCAAAGACTCACACCTTGTAGCATTCATGCATTTTGTAGTCCTCTCTCTTTGAATCTACTCTGGCCCCGTGACCCATTTTTTTTTGATTAGTGGGATGTGGCAGAGGTAACACTGTGCAGTTTCCGAGTCTAGGTCATAAGGACCGTTGCATCTTCCACCTGGGCCTCTGGGAATACTTGCTCTAGGAGGGATACTACTCCCTCTCAGAATCCAGCTGCCATGCTGTGAGAAGCCCAGGCCACGTGGAGAGGCTATAGACAGGTGCTCTTGTCAAAAGCCCAGCTAATGCCCAGCTGAAAGCCGGCATCAGCTGACAATCATGTGAAAAAGCCATCTTGGATGTCCAGCCCAGTTGAGTCTTCACATGAGTCCACCTCCAGCTGCCATCTGCCTACAACTGTATGAAAGACCCCAAGTCAGAGCTACCTAGCTGAGCCCAGTCAGTCCACAGAACCATGAGAGGCAAAAGTAAATATTTGTGTTAAGCCATCAGGTTTGGGGGTTGCTTGTCACATAGCAACGGATAACTGAAACACGCTTAGAGCATTATATTCCTTACAGCATATGATTCCTCTCTTTCATTGTAGTCATCACAGCTGTGGCTGTGGGTTTCTTGCCTTATTGTTTAATTAATGACCTCTTCCTTAATAGCCTATAAACTTTATGAGGGCAAAGGCCAGGTTGATCTTTGTTTGTTTGTTTCATCTTGTTGGCTCACCGTTTGCAGTGGACAATTGTCACTTCGTGGACACTAAGAAATGTTTGGGGAACCTCCCATGGTGTGAGTTTCTGGGGAGGCAGGTTTTATCTCCGAGAAAGAGAGCTGGAACGTCAATAGCCTCTGTATCTCACAGCATGTGCCCCGAGCTCAGCTAACTGGATGCTTCTGCTTGGGTGTTTGAATCTGGAGCTAGGAAGGCAGAGAAGCAGAATGGGCTTAGGATTCATTCTAGTGGCCCTAGTAGTAGCATCTTCTGTCCAGTGGTGGCAGCTTGGACACCCTAACTGACTCTTCTGGGTACAACTTTGGCTGTGCTTTGGCTGCCTGTCCATCTTACAAGTTGGTTCTCCAAACTTGCTAGTGATCCTCTGGGCTACTTGATACCCCTCCAGAAATTTCATTTCTAGGTAAGTTAGCTAGAGTTGCTTTTTGTTATGTACAACCGAGGATGTTATACCAGCAAGGTAACTAAGGCACGAAAGGCATTTAATAAGTATTGGTAAAGGAACAAATGAGTGTGTGCCAGGGACCCAGGTGGACATCTGGGATCCCAGGATAAATAAATCTCTAATTCAGAGGAGTTTATATTTTTCTAAGTTACACCTAAACAAAGACAGTAATTAAAGGTTAGTGCTACAAGAATGATAGGCACAAAATTATGGGAATTAACTATATCTAGAAGAGGGGGAAGGGATCCCCTTGACTTACGTCAGTGACTATAATTAGATGAACAGTAAAGGTTTACTGATTGATTGAACAGATGAGTAAAAGAATGTAATGTTGAAGTAAGGTATACCAAAAATCTTGTCAACTGTAAAGTTTTAACATTTGATTTCTGTATTAAATAGGACTATTTATGTTGCAAATATCAGAAAACTCCAGTCAAACTGGCTTAAGTAAAAAGACGATTGGCTCATAGAAAAAGTCAGGGCATATAACAACTTCAGGGGTTCAAGCGCTATTATCAAGAACTTCTCTTTGATCTTATCTGCATCGGCTTCATTGTTAGGTTCTCCCGACATGATGGTTCCCAGACATTCAAGGCTTTCCTGTCTCAGGTTCATGGTCAGAGGAAACAAACACTATTTCAAGAAACTATTTCTAGTTTTCAAGCAGAGCTCCTTGGGTTTGCCTTGATTGGACAAGATTGGCCTAGCATGGCTAATACATGGCTCTCTAAATCAATCACCTCTGGAGGGGAATCTATACAGTGCTTGCATTGGCCAGATCTAGTTCATGGTCCTACCCCTGGAACTGGAGTAGACGTCAGCTCTAATCACTCATGGTTAGGACCACGGCACTGGATGCAGACAGCTTGGATTTGTATATCTTGCTTCTGCCACTTAAGTGAAAAGTACATATTTGTCTCTGTATTAGCTGACACATCTCTGAAATGGGGATAATAATAGCCCCCCTTTGTATAAGGATTAAATGAGTTAACGTATGTAAAATGCTTAGACCAGTGCCTGGCACACGGTGAGAGCTTAATGCACATTTGTTATCATTCTTAGCTATTACTGCAGGGACCAAGAATAGGGAAGGGATGGCTCCCAAAGGAAATTTAGGGAACCATTACCAGAAAAAGGTATGAATGAATGCTCCAAAGGCAAAAATAACAAACGTCCACTACACTTCATCCCTAAGTTCTCACCAATAAACCACTGGAGGTGAGAAGCCAATAAGGTCTTGGATGAAGCCAGCTGGGATTCATAGCTGCTTCTTGGTGTCAGTCCTGTACCCCAGGAGAAGTTCCAAAGCACAATCACGCCCACCTGATCAACACCCCAGCAGGACTGAATGTCTCCCTGGCAATCAGTCTGCATTTTTCCAGGCTTTACCTTTGGGGCAGTCTTAGAAAATCCATGCCCTGGTCAGCCTGAGTGCATATTAAACCATTTCAAAATGTTGGAAGAGGAAGTCTGCTTGCTTAATGTGTAATTTAGCTGAAAGAACTGGAACAAGTTGCATCTTGGTATGTTCCTCATTTTACAAATGAATGTTATTTTCGTAATGGTCCATAATGGCTCCCTCAGAGTTGTTCTGGTCCGTCATATTAATGTGTATTGTGGTGCTTTAAATAAGATTTGACTTTTGACTCCTTAAGCGTGCATCATGATTCCTTGGATGCTCACACACCAAATCATCAGCCATTATTCTTCTTGTGAGCTGATATTTATTTCTTATTTTGCTACTTCCATGGGATGAGCAAGAACATAAATAATACATCAACAAACCCAAAGGAATGTCAATGGCTTGAACTGTCAAAAGACTGGTTTTTTTTGTTTCTTGTTTTAACATCTTTATTGGAGTATAATTGCTTTACAATGGTGTGTTAGTTTCTGCTGTATAACAAAGTGAATCAGCTACACATATACATATATCCTCGTATATCCTCCCTCTTGCGTCTCCCTCCCACCCTCCCTATCCCACCCCCCATCCCACCCCTCTAGGTGGTCACAAAGCACCGAGCTGATCTCCCTGTGCTATGCGGCTGCTTCCAACTAGCTATCTATTTTACATTTGGTAGTGTATATATGTCCATGCCTCTCTCTCACTTCGTCCCACCTTACCCTTCCGTCTCCCCGTAAAGGACTGTTTTTTTTTTTTTTTTTTTTTTTTTGCGGTACGCGGGCCTCTCACTGTTGTGGCCTCTCCCGTTGTGGAGCACAGGCTCCGGACGCGCAGGCTCAGCGGCCATGGCTCACGGGCCCAGCCGCTCCGCGGCATGTGGGATCCTCCCGGACCGGGGCACGAACCCGTGTTCCCTGCGTCAGCAGGCGGACTCTCAACCACTGCGCCACCAGGGAAGCCCCAAGGACTGGTTTTTAAGTCCTTACAAAATTCTGGTTGAGGAGGCATAGTGTCCATATTGTCTAACTTTGTCTGAGGTCACTATGTCCCACGTCTCTCTGGAGACAGACTAGAGAGATGGTCCCGACTTCCAATTTTCCCCAGTTCAATTTGTTTCAGGATGGGGATATTCATGCCATAAAATAACTGGGTAAGAAGGATATTCACAGGCAAGGATTCCTGGAGAGCCCTTCTGGCAGAGAAGTGGTTTTGAGCTAGGTTCTTGGAAAGAAAACATAAACCCTTTAAAATTTCTAATAGGAGTGCTGGAAAATCTGCAGACCCCTCTGTGCTAAGAGTCCAACACAACTGCTTGGGGACACTTAGATGGTGGCTGTGATAATCTATTGCTGTAAAGCTCCTGGGATGCACCTTTGCCTCTGTCCAAAACACAACAAGACTCAAGGCTTCCTCTGATCCCTTTGTGCAGCATTCCATGAGTTCTAGGCCCACTTCTAGAAAGTCACTATTTGCTTCTCTGTCTCCCCAGTCCTCCCTCCTTTCACTCTCCAGTGGATAATACACCCCCAAGACACCTCCTAAATGACACATCTCAGCATCTCCTGCCTGTCCTGTGGCCTCCCTCCTCAGCCTCCTCCTCTCTTAGGGCAACTACTTATTTTACATATTCTGAGGCAGATCCAATATCAGGTGTTACATGGCTTTTTACAATTCATATCACAAAAGCTCCATGTCAATTATTGGTTTGGAATATATGATCACACAGTTCTCCCCTCATCAACCCTGTTACTGAACAGCCCTTAGTTGCTGTCCTGTGGGATAGTAGACAGAGTCTGGTCGGTGCACTCAAAGAAACTTGGGGTCCCATCTCAGCTTGACCATCTCACTAGCTGTGCAATTTAAGGCAAGTTAATTCGCCTCTCTGAGTCTCAGTGTCCCCATCTGTAAAATGGGCACAATCATATATATACACCAGAGGGCTTTTTATGAAAACTAAATGTGATCGTGTTGCTAACATACGGAGCACACAGGTTGGCACACAGCTGACTCTCAGGAAATAGTTGCACTTGTTATTTTAGAAATCGTTCTGGCAGACAGGAGGTCTTGTCTGTGGAGGACATTGGTGCCTATTCTTCTCCTCCTTCTCTGAGCTCTCCTGGACTCTCTCCTGTCTCCTCTTTTCCTTCTCTCTTCCTCAGCCTCTTGTCTCTTCCACCTTTTTCAATCCCACCCACAACTTTGAGAGGATGGAAGAAGATAGACTTGTTTATTTGGAGACTAAATTCAACATTGACCCTCAGAGAAAACAAGCCCTGCAATACGCTCTATTACCACATAAGCGCCACATTTAAACAAAGCCTTTTGGCCTGAGCTGAAAATTACCATCCCGCTGGGAGGCATAAACTGGAAGGGCTGCCTGTGTGAAAGAGGGACAGGCAGCAGCTGGCAGGGCTGTGTCTGTGGGAAGGAGAAGCCGAGCTCCTTGCTTTATGCATTGATTTTACTTGGAAAATTGCACTCCCCTTTTCCTTCCACAGACAGGAAAACAATAGCAATCTGTTAAAATGTGGGAGGGCAGGAAAGCAGCAACTCATACATTAAAATGCATAAGAGCCCCAGTCAGCTACCAGCTAGAAAATTCTGTTGGGGCTTCAGATGATATAGTCTAAAAACAGTATGTAGATATGATGGCAAAGAAGTCCCCTATTCCAAAAAAGCCAAAGAAGACAACAAACAACAGTGGGGCTGAGGAATTTCCCTTTGCCTGGGTAATGATATTAATGCTGATAAAAGCAGACATTTATTGAGCACTTATTATGTACGAGGCACAGAGATGAGGGGAAGCTTTATATCCACGAATTCATTTAATCCTCACAACAAGCCCATGAGGTAGATCCACCCTCCCTCCCTCTCTCCCTCCCTCCCTCCCTTCCTTCCTTCCTCTCTTTCTTTCTTTCTTTCTTTTTCTTTCTTTCCTTCTCTCTTTCTCTTTCCTTCTTTCCTTTCTTTCTCTTTCTTTGTGACTTTCAGAATAGTTTTTGGTTCACAGTAAAATTGAGAAGAAGGTACAGAGATATCCATGTACCCCCTATTATCACACATACATAGCCTCCCCCATTATCAATATCCCCCACCAGAGTGGAGAGATACTATTTCCATCCTCATTTTTACAGATGAGGAAGCCGAGGCTCAGAGAAGTTTAGTACCTTACCTAAAGTCACTCTGTTGACGGTCTGTGCCCCAGTATTCTGGGCCCCCAACCAACACTCTTAATCCCCATCTTGCACTGCCTTATTCTGTTTGAGATGCGCTTAGCTGATGACACGGAACAAACACAAGTGAAACCTCAAGGACCTCTCCAATGGACCTGCCACTGTGTTGCCTTGGGTGCATGCTGTCTTGTCATCCCCTGAGAGACGATAGGATCCTTGAGGATCTTTCTATTTCAGGGTCTGCATGCTGTGCCTGGCACATAGAAGGGGCTCCAAAAAGGCTTGTTGAGCTGAGCACAGGTAGATGCTAAATTGGGCAATGCTGACTGTAAATGTGAGCTAGACATTCAGAGAAGACGGAGATCAGGGAGGCATGGAGAGGCTTAAGAAAGGTCTTCGGCAGAGAAAGGAAATGACTTGTAGGTAGGCCTTGGAAATTTGAACAGAGAGAGGGCTGAAGAAAGGGTGCTCAGGGTGGGAAATCACATGGCAAAACACACCAGAAGGAGGGAGAGTGGTGTGGCAGGTGCTGATAGGGAGATCTGGTCAACCAGAGTGAGCGCTCGGACTTGATACAGCTGGCCGTCACTGGGGCTGGCAGAGGTTCTGGAGTTGAGGGGGGCCCATGGGCCAGGCAGTACTTTCAGGAGCCTGGGGGGCCAGTATGGCCTAGTGGTTAAGCGCTTGGACTCTTGGAATCAAAGGCCAACTCGGCCATTTCCCAGTTGTGGGATCTTGTGCCAGTCACTGGGCATAGGGGCCTCTCAGGGTGCTGAGAGGATTAAGTGAGATAATGTGTGGACAGTGCCTTATGTTGTCCCATAGTAAGGAGTGTCAACTGCCCTTATCTATCCGAAGCCTTGAGGCAGAAGATAGGCAGGGCTGGAGAGAGACTGAGGAAGGGGTGAGCTTGAAGGCTCTGGCAATCACAACAACAATAGTAAATTCTGATACTTAGGGATTTTTACACTCTGGCTCCTGGTCACATAATAATCCAGGGAGGTGAGTGAGCGTCCTGTCAGGAGGGAGTGCCTGCTTTGGGTTCACACACACTCTGGTTTCAGGGCTGATGGACTGTCCCCGACTATATCCTGTTGATGTGGTTCAGGATGTGAAGGAGGAGGGGATTTTACTTGTGGGAACATCCCTGGGCTGTGAATTGAGGGGCATCGGGTAAGGGCCCTAACTTCCTTGCAACTCCTTCTGCCTTTTCAGAACCACACAAGACCCCGCCCTCCACCCCAACTCCTGGAGATTCTGCTGAAGCCACCGCCCCTTTCCCTCTGTAGATGCCCACCTTTATGTGTGTCCCCAGTAAGTGGGAAGCATTGTGTCAAGCTTAACTTTCTGTAGTTCATTTTGTATTTTGTTGCTATTTCCAAGCAAATTTATAATTTTTACATTTCTATGACTAGAAGGTACGCTTGGTCACCGTTTCAGCCTCATCATCTAGAATAGTGCCCACCACATAATAGGGGCTCAATGAGCATTTGTTGAATGAACGAATATACAGTTAACCCTTGAACAATGTGTAGTTAAGGGTGAAGACCCTCCATGTGGTTGAAGATCTGCATCTAACTTATAGTCAGCCCTATGTGGTCACAGTTCTACACGCAACACCGATTCAACCAATCACAGTCGTGCTGTACCATAGTATTTACTATTGAAAGAAATCTGCATATAAGTGGACCCGTGCAGTTCAAACCCATGTTGTTCAAGGGTCAAATGTACTTCAAATTACACACATATCCTTGGGAATGCCCCTGGCACATGTCCAGATAATAAACTTTTTGCCAACCTCACTTCCCACAGCCCCAGTTCAGCAGCTAGACTGTCCATTCTTTCCGCTGTGTCCTGGGGTCTTCAGGACAGTTTATGAGTTTCTTTCTGAGTTTTGTAAGGGGTGCTGTACGGAGTAGGTGCTCAGTCAATGCTGAGAGTTTGATTTGTTGATCGGGCATGTGTGTCTTTGTGTGCACGTGTGTGCGTGTGTGTACAGGTGGATACGGGTGTGGTTTCCTTGCAGGTCCCCCTTCCGTGGGGCTAGAGGATGTTTGCTGAAGTTAGTCAGAGTGGCTGGGACTCAGGACTCTTGGGTCCTCTTCCTATGATTCATAAGCATTTTGGAGGAGTCTGTGAGGCTCTTAAACTACAGTGAAAGCTGGTGTTTAAAAAAAACAGGATGACTTCGCTCCTCATTCCCTTTTGTACATTTTTCCACTAGCACACAATCTCCTCCAGGAAATTTTAGATCTTTAACCGTCTTTAGAACAAGTCATTTTACTAGTAATATTTATTTTGACTATTTTTTTTCAGAAACTTTCTACTAACTGGGCATTTGTTCATAAACATTCATTCATTCATTCATTCATTCACTCATTCATTGTTTTGACTCTCTCTCTGCCCCTACTATGTGCCAGGCACTTGCTGGCACTACAGACGTGAGATACATCTTTACCTCTGAGGAGCTCCTGGGGCTAGGAGACCAACAAGGGCCTGGGAGCAGAGATCTGGTAGAGACGTGTGTGGAGTGGGGGAGGGAGAAAGTCAGGGGGTCAGGGAACATTTCTAGAGGAGAGTGGACTCTGAATGAGACCTCACAAGGTGTCAGGAGTCATGCTAAGCACGTTGCAGACATTATCTCATCCACTCCTCATCTGCCTATGAGGTAAGCGCTATTATCCCTGTGTTTGCGTGACCTCGGATGAGTTACTTAACTTCTCCAAGACTCAGTTTCCTCATATGTAGAATGGGGTCTGTAAAACCTCGGACGGTTATGGTGGGAATGATGTGTTTAATAAGACACACAAGAACTCAGTAACATGCTAAGTTGGAGTTACTAGGTGGCTCATAAGTGTCACCTACTCTGACACTTACAGTGAGGAGATGAGGCCTGGAGAGGAGGAATGACGTGCCCGAGTTTCCATGGAGAGCGTCACAAGTAGGATTTAGATCCTGTGCACTTAAGTACAAGCCCCATTGCCATGTATGTGTGGCAGGAGTTTGGAATGGGTTTGGAGAGTTTCTCCTGGATGCAAAGGTGTATTTATTGAAAGATTTCAACACGGGGTGAAACTCATACTTCCTACTCTGTAACCTCATTCACAGTAGCTAGGCTAGTTACCCGGTCAACCTTTAAAACAGACATGGTCACCAGGTCCTTGGTTTCTAAGCATGGTAGCACTTGTTCCAAAGTCTCTCCTTTCTTTTGAATTATCAGGGAATTATTTAGATTGGAAACCATGAAGCAGGAAGAAGAGCAAGGATTCTCACTATGGAGCTCCTGGCTGGCAAATAACAAAAGGACGTCATTCCAATAGGAGGAGTCGGGAGGGCAAGAAAAGAGGAGAAAAGAAACATAAAAGCGATCCATCTCTGACTCAGCACCACGGACTGAAATAATTTTTTGTCCTCTGCACAGAGTCACCACCCAGCTCTTCTAGGAGGGCAGTTCTAAGGAGGCCTGATAACGATTTATGTGGTTTGTTTTCTTTCCCAGAGCCTTTGAAGATCAACAGAGGAGGTAATGTCTACGGCTGGCCGGTGAACCCCATGGCTCTCTGGGGTCTCCTTCTGCGACCCCCAGGCCGGTCCTCAAGGCAGGAGGCAGCGGGCCGTGGCTGCCCCCTCTGGGGAACTGGCCGTCGACAGGCCAGGGCCGGCGAGGCGTTCAGACCCAAGAGCTCTGGAGGCTTTGCTTATGACCACAACGGCGTCATCACAGCAGAACGTCCCCACTGTCTTCGGAAGAGAACCAGTTCATCCCACAGGGGAGTGAGCGCTAGAAAATCCGCGTCACGAGGAGGAACGAGGTTGGGGGGGAGGGGCTCATGCTTGTAAGGTTGGGGTAAGCAAGACATGAATAGATCTGCTCTGAGATGGCTGATTCTGGTCAGGCGAAGGCAGAATTGTCCAGAGTTCTTTGTTGTGAGGGACGTTCCAGGAAGATATGTATATATCGAAAAAATAAATGAATCTCTGCTTTATTTTTTTTAACTCTAATATTTTCCTGGCACTGCTAGTTAGAATTACTTGTCTGGGTGTCCTGAACTCCATTTCAGGACCCAGCTGAAAACCGTGGATAGCTGGAGGGAAGCAGACACCTTGGAGAGCCAAAATGTGTGGTATGCCTTTCCGACCTCATTCAAAAATGAATCCATTTATTTTTTTCACATGTTCTTCCACATCCCAGGATATCTACTGAAAGAACATTGGAAAAACATGTCTTTTTTGGAGTTAGGTTGCGGAGGAGAGGGCTTCAGCTCTTTGATTCATCTGGGAAACTGTAGATTTCTAGCTCCATATCTGCCATTTCTGTTCAGGAACCCAGGAGCCAGCAGTGGATTCCTCCTCTAAGTAACAGTGGGATTCATGTGAAGAAATGTTTATCTATGTATGGATTCACTGGTTCATTCTTTTAGTCAACAAACTGGCCATGAGTTACTCAATATATTTGCAAATCATCTGTAAGATCTCTGCTGACCCATGACAGTCCTAGTAAGGGTGGTCATTTCCCACTTTATATGGATGAGGAAACTGACACACAGGGAGGTTGAATCATTGGACCACACAGCATTTCTGATTCTTTTCATTCTTCCAGGTTGTTTTCCCCAGAATCTATGGTGGGATGATCCTAAATGTGGAAGCCAGATAGACCTGAGTTCAAATCCTGTCTCTTCTCCTTACTTCGTTTGGGTGAGGCCTTGGGCAAGCTCAAGCCTCAGTTTGTTCATCTGTAGAATGGAGATCAAAGCAACAATAACACCTTTGCCAGGGTTGTAGTGAGAATGGAAGCAGACAAGGTGTTTCAGAGCCCTCTACACATAGGTTCTCCATATGTAGTATGAATTTTGGCATTATTAGGCCAAAGTCATGATCCTTTGCTCCTGGGGCCTGAAAGGAGTCCTTCAAGTTCACAGAGGGGTCTAACTGGCCTTTCAAAGATGTAGGTCCTGCCTTGGGTGCTATGTTCTCTGTGCTAGGCAGAGGTGGTCTTGAGAGCAGTCAGCTTCAGTTTCTCCACCAGGAGGTAGAAATATTTAACATAACAAGGTGACCTCATCAGGGGCGGACCAGACGCTATCATCCATAAACAGCCATTTATTCAAGTCAGGCAGGACCCACATGCCACAGGTAAGCTGGCGAAAGAGAGATTGAATTGTTCAGGTCTGCAGGAGTGGAGGTTGAACAGAAAAGCAACACAACCCTCACTCATAACTTCCAATTGCTACGTGTGTGTGTGTGTGTGTGTGTGCGCGCGTGTATGTGTGTGTGTATTTAAAGCAGGTTAAACAGGTTTTCCATGGAAAGGTGTGGAACAGACCCAAAGCAAGGCAATGATGAAAGTTTCTTTTTCATAGAATTGTCTTCCTCCGCCCTGTCCCTAGACTCTCTCCCCACCTCAACCCATCGACCCCTGACCCCACCTTTCAGCAACCATCAGTCCTCCTGCTTCCCAGCCCTGAAGAAGCACGTAAGGCACAAATCAGGCTGATTGAACAGCATAAAGGCACTCTCTTGCCAAATGAGCAAAAATATTCCCACTTAAAAAGATATATAAAATGTTTATGAAATGAGGGAGGAGATTCTGAAGTTATCGTAGGAGCTGGCACAAGGCAGTGCCAGACGTATGTTAGAGCACCTCTGATGGATTTCACTGCAGTTGCCATTTAAAATATGTAGACACGTTCCTGCTCCCGCCTTGGAAGGCGCCCCACGCCCCACCCCCAGGCCCAGCTGCACATGCACACAAGAGTCCACGTATATATATATATATATATATATATGCACGCACGCTCCGACCCAGGAATCCGGCAAAACACGGGGCTGTTCTTTATAGGCAGGAGCTTGTTGTTTTAGCCTGTTGTTTTCATTTCGGTGCACCTGCACCCCTTGCCTAAGCCCCCTGCCACACTGCCCTTGCCTCGGCCAACAACACAGGGATGTGTGTTTCTGAATAAGCCACACATTATTCAGTTTGGTTTCCTCAGGAATTTGGTAGGAAAACTGGATCCCAGTGAATTGGGCTTAATTGGATCCTTCAGGGTCCTGAGCATGTTTCACCTGCCTTGGGCTTGTTCTGTAGACTCCCCTGTCCCCACTGATCCTCTCTTCTCCATCCCCCCAGGAGCTGCATGCATGATGTGGCTGAGGTCTCTGTCCTGAGCAGGAGCACGGCAGTGAGCTGGGTACGTGGGTGGTAAGGACAGCTTGGGCTGCCCGACATTCTGGTGGCTGAAGCGTGGGCAGAGAGGGTGGGCTCCAGGCTCCAGGCTGATGAAGATCTATTCCATGTATTTGACGTCCAGCCGCTGCAGAATCCTATTTGCAAATGTTAAGTAACCTAGTCAATACGGTACAAATTATCAATAGCAGCAGGGGGAATGTTGACTGTGGCAACTTGGGCTTTGATTACAGATTACTGTGCTCTTGGTGCAATCCCGGGCCAGTGATGTCTTAAATCCAGTTTCCATTTGATGGGTCTCTAAATCACGGCAGAGATGGTATTGCAAAAACAAAGCAAAGGCATCTTCCTGGTGGGGACAAGCCAATTTGGATCCAAATTAAGACCCAGAGGAAAATCTTCCTAGAGTTGCCTTGCCATAGTATGAAGGTGACCTTACTTCCGTAGCCAGAGAGAGGAGTGAAGGTCTGGAAACCAATGGTGGCTGGTTGGAATATGAAGGATAAAGATGAAAAATGAAGAATCTGGGTTCTAAGCTCATCCTCAGGTACCCAGGGTAGACATCACCTTTACAGTATCCCTGAGAGGTGGTGGTCCTCCTGGCTGAACATAGGGAACTCACTGCTTCAACTTCAGGTGTTACCATTCATTACACTATTAGACAAGTGTGATATTGGAATTTTTTTTCTGTTAAAATTAAATTGGTCTCCTTGCCAGATCCATCTTGGTTGTTATGTTAGTTATCTGTCGCTGCATAACAAATTCCTCCCAAATTTAGCAGCTTAAAGACAACAAACATCGATTATCTCACAGAGTTTCTGAGGGTCAAGAATTTAGGAGCAGTTCAGCTGTGTGGCTCTGGTTTAGAGTATTTCATGAAGTCAAGACTGCAGTCAGGAGGTCAGGCAACTGAGTTTCTCCTGGGGGTTGGAAGGTCTGCTTGCCAGGTGGCTCACTCCAGTGGCTGTTGGCAGAAGGCCTCAATTCCTCATCAGGTAGACCTCTCCATAGTGCTGCTTGAGTGTCCTCATAGCATGGCAGCTGGCTTTCCCCAGAGCAAGTGATCTGAGAGAGAGCAAGGCAGAATCCACTATGCCTTTTGTGACCTACTCTTGGAAGTCACACATTGTCACTTCTGTCACATTCTATTAGTTAGAAGGGAGTCACTGAGTCCAGCCCACATTCAAGATGAGGGAATTTAGGCTCCACCTTTTGAAGGGAAGAGTACTGAAGAATTTGTAGATACATTTTTAAACTACTACAGTCGTAATTCTCCTAAATGATATTATAGAATATAAGTCTTTTAAATTATTATGGTAGCCCTCCAGATATCTGACTGCAGTTATCATATATTAACACCTCTGGTTAAATATCCTCAATTCTTTTAACTATTCCATGCATGACTTGCTATATATCCCCCTACTGTTCTCATGTAATGTGCCAATGAAGCTGAAACATGGTCCCTTGAATTGGGCATAAGATTCAAAATATGAATACAGAAGACTATGTAATTGTTAGAGTTCATTAACTCATGCTTAGTACAGTGTTTGACACGTAGCAGGTATTCAATTAATGTTTACTATTTTTTAGCAGACTTTTATACTTTTATTTAATTTGAGTTTGTTAAGTGAAATGCCTAAATCAATTTAAAAAAAATCCTTTGCCCAGCTACAATTCTCCCATACCATTCTTGGATTTTTCTGACCTAAACATGGAACTTTAATCCCTACTAAATGACATCTGTTGATCAAGATCATTCTGAATTATGAGACCATCACTAGTATAAGCTATCTTGCCTAGACTTATGTGTTCCGAAAATGTACATAGAAGTTATTGATTAAGTACTCCTTCTTCAGGCTACCATGATTTCATCTGTGTATACTTGCTGTGCCACCAGGGCTCCTGATTTCCTATCTCTCCTTCTCACTGGGCTCTGCATGCAATCAGCACTCCAAAAATGGCAAACCACCCATAACTAACTTGTTCTAATGGCAGTTAGGTCCGAGCCATCCTCCACAGATGTGGCTCTCTCTCAGGAAAGAACTTTAGAAAGGGAGATTCCACCACCACCTCCCACAGTCACCCATTCCCAGAGTTCACCATCTGGAGTTTAGGGAGAAAAGAGTGGGGAGAATAATCGGGGTGGAAAGCATTTATTCTTGGCCTTTTCCACAGGGGACCAAAGTCTTTTCTGGGTATGAGTGGGTGGAGGGAGAGGTGGAGGTGGCGAAGGTGGGCCTCAACTGAAGTCTTAACATGCAGCAGAGGTGGCCATTTTGAAAACCAATGTAGAGAGTGAAGAGTGGATGTATTCCACACAGATGTCAGTGTCTGGGGCCAATTAAGAGAGTGCATTTGGATAAACCCAAAGATGTAAGGGCAGGAATCTGAGTTTTCTTTGCTCAAATCAGGCTTGGCAAAATTCTGGTCTTAGTTTATTTTTTATCTTGATCTGCTTTATTATTGTTTTAAATTGTAGAAATAATATGTGCTCTTTTTACCGAGTCAGATAATTCAGAAGTGTGCAAAAATGTCAATATTCCCTCTGCTAGTCCAAACTCTGAAGTTACAATTTATGTTTCTTTGCATACTTATTTCTATGTGTATATATATATATATATATATATATATACATACATACACACACACACACAACATGCATATGCATTAATAGGATTTAAAAAAATTACTTACAGCAGGCTGGGTCTTAAAATACATTTTACCCTCTTCCCCTCCTTCCCCTCCCTCCCCTCCTTCTTTTCTTTTTTCCTTCTCAACCCATCATGGATCTTTACAGTTCAATATAAATGACTCTTATTCATTATAATAGCACTATAGATGCAGCATAATTTGTCCAACTCTTCTTGTATTTGTGGGCACTCAGGTTGTCTCTAGTTAGTTTTGTCACAACCAGCAAAGCTGCAATAAGCATCTTGTACAAATATTCTTATCTACTGGTGCTTTTATCTCTATTGGATAGATTTCCCAAGGTGGGATTTTGGTTTTACTTGGTAGCATGTTTTACATTCTTTTATGCTGGTTATTGGTATAATAAACGATGTACTGTCCTCTCTCCCTTCAACCAAATCTCTAAGCCATTATTTTATTTTGTTTATGCAGTAGCCAATTTCTCAAAGTGGCAATGTGGCTGAAGGAAAATCCAGGAAAATGCATCTACTCACTGTTTGAGTCGGGGTGCAGGGTGGGCTAATGTATATGGACCCAGTTTTGAAGTTGGTCTATGTGTGTTGGTGAGTGTATGTGTAAATGTGTGTGTCTGTTGTGGTTTAAATGACTTAGCTGAAATGCAAGGAGTAAGCATATCTAAATATCATTTCATATTAAATAAAACAAATGGAGTGCAATACCAAAGTGTGATATAGTACAGAGAGCATAGGATTTAAAGTCAGAAGACCTGGATCTGCATTTCCTGGTTCTCTACTTACTGGCTATATTCTCTTAGAGTCGATATCTTCATAAGAAAAATGGGCATCATCACAGTGACCACCTTACAGGTTGTGAGAATTAAAAGAGAGATCACATTGTAAGCCATTCAGCCCTCCACGTGTGATTTAAATGCATTTAATGCAATCAAAACACTCCAGGGGAAGATGCTTTCTTTTTAACACACAATGAACTCATAAAGTCAGAAAGGGGCCACCAGGACCTTAAGAGTCTTCCAGAAACTCAGGAGGGCAAATCCCAATGGCACCCAAAGACTAGAGAGGGGCTGGCTGGGTTGAGTGGAAGATATCAGAAGCTTACAATCAGTAGTGTATTTCAAAACAGTCATACACAAAAAGCTGCTCTAACATTTCCTGCATTTGAGGACCCAGACTTTACCTGGCTGACCAGGATTACTTTCTTTTGGAGATCTGTCTGGTTTTGATATTGGGTGTAAAGATTCTTTCTAATAGGTTAAAGCTGTAGGTTACAGTCCTGGACTAAGAAGCCAGGTAGACTTCTCAGGTATTTTCTTCTTTCATTAAGGCAACCAACTCAGTGATGTGTCTGGGACTGTCCTCAATCCTGGGCACATTAGATAGCCTTGCTCTCTCTCCTGGATCACTTGCTCTGGGGGAAGCCAGGTACCATGCCAGGAGGACACTCAAGCAGCCCTATGGAGAGATACACCTGGTGAAGAACCAAGGGCTCCTACATCTTGACCTTTATTCCTTTTTCTTTTTAACATCTTTATTGGAGTATAATTGCTTTACATTGTTGCGTTAGTTTTTGCTGGATAACAAAGTGAATCAGCTATATATATACTTATATCCTCATATCCCCTCCCTCTTGTGTCTCCCTCCCACCCTCCCTATCCCACCCCTCTAGGTGGTCACAAAGCACTGAGCTGATCTCGCTGTGCTATGCGGCTGCTTCCCACTAGCTATCTATTTTACATTTGGTAGTGTATATATGTCCATGCCACTCTCTCACTTCGTCCCAGCTTACCCTTCCCCCTCCCCATGTCCTTAAGTCCATTCTCTACATCTGCGTCTTTATTCCTGTCCTGCCCCTAGGTTCTTCAGAACCATTTGTTTTTAGATTCCATATATACGTGTTAGCATATGGTATTGGTTTTTCTGTTTCTGACTTACTTCACTCTGTATGACAGACTCTAGGTCAGTCCACCTCACTACAAATAACTCAATTTCGTTCCTTTTTATGGCTGAGTAATATTCCATTGTATATATGTGCCACATCTTCTTTATCCATTCATCTGTTGATGGACACTTAGGTTGCTTCCATGTCCTGGCTATTGTAAATAGACCTGCAATGAACGTTGTGGTACATAACTCTATTTGAATTATGGTTTTCTCAGGGTCTATCCCCAGTAGTGGGATTGCTATTGACCTTTATTCTTGAATGGCTAAAACTGTTTAAAGAAAAGAAAATATGTCATGACCACAGAAGTTGCCCTCCATCCCTTACTCCCTGGGGGTTATTCTTGGTTCTTTAAGGCTGAGATGCTCAAACTTTGCTTTTATGGAATATTGATGTTCTATGAACTGGAACAAGGGGTATTCCATTAAAATTGAATGAGCTGCTTTTCTCAAATATCAGAAAAGAAAAAATTAAAAAAGCAGTAGAATTTTATCAATTTTCAGTCCTCCATCCAAATATGACTTATCACTTTATCTCTTATCACTTATCTATAACCTTATGATTTTTAAATAGACAATAATATTATATTTTAAATTAAAATTTCATATGTGAATATCATAGTATACCATAAAGGGCTATTACTTCCAATGGGCTTCATGATATAGAATAAAGTTTAGGACCATTTTCAAAGGATTATCTTAATGGAATGTTATATACGGACCCTTTAGAAAGTCATAGGAGGGGGATCATATGTCCCAATTTTCCAGGGATGGTCCCTGGTAAGCCAGTGTCCCCGAGTCAGTCCAGTTAGTGTCCATTCCCACTATCAGAAGTGTTCTGGTTTAGATGATAAATTATATTTTCATCCTAGTTATGGGGGAGGGTCTTCCAGAAACCCAGTGGGAGGGAATTTTTTGTTGTTGTTTTTGGCTAATTTTTGCTAGATATATGCCAGGCATTGATTTGACCACATTTTATGTATTTTCTCAATTAACCCTTATGATCACTAGTAGGTGCTATTCGAGATAAAGAACCCAAGTCCCAGAAAGATTAAATAATTTGCCCACATTCAAAAAGCTACTAAGTGGCAGAGTCAGGATTAGAACGCACGTCTGGCAAACTCCAGAGCCTGTGCGCTTAACTGATGCATACTTGTCTTCATCCTCTGTATTAGCAAGTGGTCTGAGATGTCGGACTTAAGTCCCAGCTGCCTGAAATCCTTAAGAATTACAAGGAAGCAGATGAAATGTCAAGTGGCCAGTGGGGCTTCCTTCTGGGAGAGCTCTGTTCCCTGCGTAGGGAAAATGAGGGGTTTGTACTTATCTGATATTTCAGATAACCCCAAGGGATGCCCTGTCCATTCCTCATCAGTAGAACTGCCTGTTTACAGCCAGGCTGAGATTTTTTTTCCAAATTAAAGTATAACGAATTCGCTAAGACTTCATCCCACGTAGCCCTGACAGTTGGGTGTTTTGGGGGCAGATAAAATGAAGAAGTGTGAGCCCAGCGGCCTGCCCTAGGGTGAGAAGATCTGTGTGCGTCCTAGCAGCCGGCAGCTCTCCCTCTGCTGTGGCCTGTTCTGGGCCTGTGGGCCAAAGGAGCCTTGGAATTGCTTTAGACCTGCCTCTGTGCCTTTAGCTGTCCGGGTAAAAACATCACCTCTCTGGAGGCCTGAGCTGGAGCACAAACCCACGTATTGTCTGGCCCCTGGCAGGCTGGTCTGTGGAGGGGACACTCTAAGAGCTCTATTTTAATCTTTTGGAGCTGGGCCAGGGTAGGAATTCAGCTGCCAGCACAGGCTCCCCACCCCCATGCTCTCGCCCCAGCCCCCATACAAGCTACCCCTCCTCCTGGTTTCATTTGCTCTGACCTCCCATCATGAGAGGTGCTGGTGTTCTTTTTTTTCTCCCTTTCTCTTTTTTAAACTACCAGGGCTCTTTCATTGATTTGACCTCCCAAAGTGAGGCAGACCAGGGCTGCTCAGTGGGCTACTCGGGGCTCAGAGCTGGCATGGAGCCAGCCCTTGAATCCTGAGATTTACCTCCAGATGTGTGTGCTTCTGTGCTTGTGTGGACGGGTGTGTCTGTGTTGTGTGTGTGTGTGTGTGTGTGTGTGTGTTGGGGGGGGATCTGAGCCTGTTGGTGCATCTATGTGTGTTTTTGTATCTCTGTGACTGTTCTCTCCACGTGAAAAAGATGTCTGGGGTGGAAAGTTGAGGAGGGGAGAAGATGGCAGGGATAGGCAAGGGTGGCTCAAGTCCATAAGCCCCGTCTTCTCCCTCTGCCAACGGTCCTTCCCCAGTTGTCTCTCTAGGTGGGTCTTCGTGTCCCTCCCCTGAGTCACTTGGGTCCGTTTCTGGGTAGGAATGAATGAGTCTTGTCGTGAGACCATGTGGCAGAACCAGCATGGGACTCCTTGAATTCTAAGCTCGGCCACGTGCTGGCTGTGTGCTGTCAGGCACGTGATTCCCCTGTTTTTGAGCCTCAGTTTCCCAATCTGTAAAATGTGGACGATAACACTAACAACTTTCACAGAAAGTAGATGGTCCAATGGCACTCAAAAGGTGGCCCATAACGTTGTTAGTTCCTTCCCTGCCTACCTGGCCTTTCCCAGGAATAAGCCCTAAGGCAGCAGCAGCAGGGCTTGGTCCCCTCACCCCAGTGAAGAGGTCCCTAGCTGGGAAGGAGGGGCTGTGTTCTTCCTGAAAGGGTGGGAGGGGGCAAAGGGTGTGGACCTCTTTCTCCCACCCGGAATCTCCCGTCTTCTCTCACCCCCATCCTTCTGGCCTCTGCCAATGATGTGCATTTTCCCCTCTGCACCGGCCTCCCAAACTGACTCATTACCTCGACAGGGTAGCAACTTCCAAAACAAAACTTTTTCAACCAAGGAAAATATAACTATGGGGAGGAAAACATTTCAATATCAGGCCTCCTGGGACCCGAGGAAATGTACTGAATGCTTGTCAGGGAATGATGCTGTCCTGACTTCACGGACTTTGCTGAGCGCAGCGGGAGAACAATGGCTGGCACCTGGCTCTGGCCAAGCCAAATGGCCCAAGTGAGGACGAAGCTCAGGCTCAAGTTGCCCCAGACTTGAAAGAATCAAATGTGTGTCCAGCATCGTGCCTCAAAGCAGGCCCCACTGTGGTAGCACAAACATCCCACATAAAGGGGGCCTGTGTTCTGTCCCATGCCAGTCCCCCCACTTCTCTTCCACCCCAAAGGAGATGCCTGCTGCAGGCTTGCTGTCTGGCAAAGGGCATGCTTGCTTCACTCCTGGATTCTGGGAAATGGCTAACGGAGTACATTCCACACTTAAGAATAGTGCCCCCCGGAGTGGTGCAATGCCTTGACCCTTTCCAGGACACTCCAGGGAAGGGATGGTAGGGTAGTGATTGGGCAGGATCTAAGAGAACAGCTGGTGGGTGACGTGGATGCCAAGTCAAGATGCCAGGGAAGGTCCAAGGGCTATTCCAGACCCCATCCACTGTGATTCCACAATGGTCTGGATGGCCAGGGAGAGGGGAACTGAAATAGGTGGAACTGTTTTCTGAGAGAGACTGGGGTCAGAGTGAGGCGGGGGTGGGGGGGTATTGGAAAAGGATGCTGAGCATGGATCTCTCAGTTATTTTCCTTCTCCACTCTCCTTTAGCTACAAGAGACTCAAGGTCATGTCTACTTATCTTCCACCACCTGCCCTCCCCCAGAGAGCAATGGCAGTCCCCAAAATATCAACAAAACAGAAACGCTCTGAGAAGAATCCTGACGCATCTCTGATATGTCCTCAATGTGAGTATTTTTGATTCATGAAGTTTCAAAGCTGAAAAAGATCCCACACGTTTGATAGATATCTTCATCTGTAAGTTCAGAGAGGAAAAGTGTCTGGCTTGTAGTCACAGAGTGCTTGACTCTGAGCTAGAACATGGGCCTCCTGGGAAAGGGTCAAAGGGTGCTTTGCTATCTGATTTAGCTTCATTTGTGGTCATTATCTGTGTGTATATAATGTCCCTTGTGTGTCTGTCTATGCAGAGTGTCCCTTCCAGAGAGAGAGAGAGAGCTTCCAGTGGCCAATTCAGGCATTGTCCTTCCTTTCTCATAAGACCTAATTCAATGGCATGTGGCATACTGGACAGTCAGGAGTCATGGACCCTAGATTTCACTTTATTGAGGCTTAAGCTCCTTATTTGCAAAACGGAGATAAAAATTCTTGCTCTGATCACCTCACAGGGCGGTTTGTCAAGTTCAAATAGGGTGGTGCTTGTGAAAGTATTTTATACGCATATAGGAGATTGCAGTTATCAAAAGCTCGTTGGGGAAAACAGTGTGGGCAAAAGTGGCCTTTTGGGCACTGGGACAAGACTTTTGCAGGTTTTCTGCTTGCTCAGAGGGTGCAGCTGGGATGGGAGACCTACATATATCCATCTCCATGGTGCCCAATCACTGGACATGATGCTGGGCACTCAGATCTAACGGTGGGCTGTCTGGAAGCGCACCTTTCTCCCCAGGCCGTTTGCTTCCTTCAGGGGGCTGACCTTAATCCAAGCACTCTGGTGATGGTGTGTGGGGTGGGTGGTGGAGTTTTTCAGGAAATCCTAAAGAAATACATTCAAGGCAGCCTGAGTGGAGCTTCTTCTGAGTCATCATAGAGAGCCTCAGGCTGACAGGCATTTGGAAAGGTCCTTGAGTTCATTTCTTTGTGGAGAAATTAAGCAAATTATGAGAATTAAGCTGATTTTTGGTGATCTCTTCATCAGCTTATCACCCATTTAACAGGTCTTTGACAGGAGCTATGAAATGTGTTGGGGAGATGCTGACCAAAAAACAGGCAATTGCCAAGGGGGAGGGTGGTGGGGGAGGGATGGACTGGGAGTTTGGGACTAGCAGATGCAAACTATTATACATAGAATGGATAAACAACAGGTCCTGTTGTATAGCACAGGGAAGTATTTTCAATATCCTGTGATAAACCATAATAGAAAAAAAAAACCAAACAGGCAGTTGTTTTTGACTTAGAGCATCTGATCTAGCCTAGTGTACAGCTGGGGCCTAACTGCCTTTAGTCTGTATCTAATGCCAGTCCCTTCTGTGGCAAAATAACAATGCAATGATTGACAGAGCAGGGATTATGACAGAACAAGGATTATGATTATTATTACTATTGTTAGTCGTAGTAGTATTGACAAAACAAGGAGACTTATGCAAAGGTGAGCACGCCATATGCTACCCGAAGAAGAAAGGCATTTTCACAGCCAAGGCATCATTGTAAAGATCTAACTTACTTGACAGATAATATCGGGCCAAAGAATTTCCTTCTGAGTGTTTTTCCCTGCCTGATAGTCACTGTAAATCAATAAGAAACTCCTGGTTTAAGCTTACCTAATTCCCTAACATGATTTTCAAAAATTTTTATAGAGAAGAAGGAATGATTTCTTGCTGGCAGATGGAAATACTGCATATTGCTTGGCATACCTTATCAAAAGGGCTCCCCAGCCAGTGGAGGCACACTTCTGACCTTGAATCTGAAAGGCCTGCTTTTATTCCATCTGTCCCTCCCCCAACACCTCCCCAGGAGTGTTCATAGAAGAAAGGGGATATTAAAGAGCCATGCCATCTGTTTGGTTTGAAAAAGAAGGTAAACTTTTATTTAAAGACAGAATTAGGAAAAGAAAGTAATGGTTTGCTTAGAAAGATGACAATTTACGTAGGGAAAACAGCACATTTGGTCAGGACAACAAAACGGCCTTCTGAGGCTGTCAGGAAAGCCCACCACAAACATGCCAATAAAGAGTTGAATTTGTGTGTGTGTTTGTGTGTGTGTGTATTTAAAAGAATTCTGTAAAACAGCATAAGGCAAATACATGGTCCAAAGCAGCATATGTCCTTTTCTTGGGAATTCAGGAGAAACTTTGTGCAAGTTCCTGGGATTGAAGTAATCTCTTTGTAGTACTCTCAAACACAGAAGAAATCTCAAATCTCAGCCAGAGGGAGTAGCGCTAAGGGAGGAGCTTTGTGGGTGTGGAAATAAAGGCATAGAGAAATAGAGATAGGACAGCACATGCAGAAATGCACTGAAGACATTTAAACATGCACGCAGTGGAGAAGGGCAAAGGTTAAGATGTCTGAACTCCTGGGTGCAATTTGGGAGAGTATTTGCCATGGTAGTCTGCTGCTGTATTTTCAATACTTGGCATTAACCAATTATGCAAGAGAAATAACTCAAATGCTATTGATCAGTTGAGGGCCAACTGGTCAGACCTTTCCAATAATTGTCAAAACAATGCCCTATAACTCTTTCAATAGTAACTCTTTCAATGTTTCAGTGAGAAGATTTTAAAAACTCAGACTGAAAAATTATTGTCTTCATTGAGACTTAGAAAAAGCATCAGGTAAGCCAAATACTGACAATTCTATTAGTTTATTATTTAATTGACATTTCTCCACACTGAAGACAAGGGCTTGGAAACTGTCCTTTAAACAACAAAAGATCTTATGAAGAATCAAAAATATGTTTGACTTCTTCACCCTTGAACTAGATTTCAACAACATCAAGTTAGATATAAAGTAAAATATATTAGTACTATTTAATGCCTATGAAATAAAGTCATTCCCTCTGACAGGTAAGATTTCTTCTGTTGACAATTTTTCTTTCAAATACAATTAGGCATGTAGGAAATTATCAAAAATACTTGCTGTTAGAAAAATTATCTTAATTCTTGTTAACCCCTGACCTCTTATAAATTTGTAGGCTCAAGAGGCATGCATTTTACCAGTGCTGTTTTTGATTGAGGGTACTGGTCATTTACAATGTCTGTTTAAAATGTTCAAAGAGTCTGCAAAAGTACATACTACAAAATATTATCATTTCAAGATTGGAGGTCACATTTAACACACCATAAATGATTCATCTGTACATTTACAGAGGTTTAAAGCACACAAAATTGTGCAGATAACATACCGAAGTCTAAACTTTTGCATGCACTCAGTTGCATACATACCAATGAGATACAATAAAATTCTGAACAAATAACAACCAATAATCAGCCAAATTACTATGTACACAGTAGGCAGGAAGCAATTAAACACTGCCTGATAGAATGTCAGTGAAATTACTTTTCCTATAAAACACCCCTACTCCCCCACCCCACACTTCTTTAAATTCTTTTTCCATCACAAACATTAAACTGATGCTGTGACCATATACGTGAGAATCCCCAAACGTCAGCTTTGTCACAGGGCAAGAAGCAACCAGCAACTCAGAGTGACTGAACACAACAATTTGCCAGTCTTGGCTTTTATAAATCAGCTACTGGATGGTGGTTACTGTGAAAGCATAGTCAGACTTTCATGTCATGGAATGAAGGAAGAGGAACAAAGAGTATTAACTAATACCTTCTTAACATTTACCACTAAGTTAAATACTGGCTTTGCTAAAATAAAGAATGTATATATCTGGAGAGGAAAGGCCCTAGGATAACATTTAAAACAAACAACAACAACCTCCTACTTCCTTTATCCAAACAGAATATTGTCACAGTCCACCTGTCTGATTGTTTAAGCAAAACCAGCTGTCCTTTTGAATAACAATTTTACAAATTCATTAGTAATAGAAATGGAAGAAATAATTTTAAAAATATATATAGCTACTGTGTGCAGATGTGGTGGAAAAACCAGAGACCCGAAATATGGCAAAATCAGTGCTTCATAAACAGTCAATGGATTTTTCTAAAAATACTTTTTGCTAATGGCAAAGTTCAACACTTCAGAAAAACTCTGAATTAAGATCTTAGAATAAGTTTCCAAGCTGTACAACATAGTTTCAAATACACTACCCTTGTTGTTTGTAAGGCCGCATTGAAGTTTAGCTTAACAGTCATAAGCAATGTGTTTGAACATCTTATGAAAGGTGACCAGCAAAGAAACAGGTTTTTTTCCTTATTCACCCTACTACCTGTGAAGAGGTATCATTGCTTTCCAAATAGCTCCTTTACAAATTTCCTTACAGGTAAAAAAAGAAAAAAGTTCATATTTGCTTAATTGAATCATCTGGAAAAATATTTAGACTTTATAAAGTGACAATGTAGCACTTTCAATTCGCTGAGAGGGCTCCCTTGTTAATCTATAACTACCCTCTCTAATTCGTATGTTATAGTTCAATAAACAATATTAAGAGATGCATATTCTCTGCTGTAGCTCTGCTACATGCAAAGTTGAGAGAGCCATAGAATAATGGCATCATGTTTCCAACAAGTATCAATTTTTTTTTTTTTTTTTTTCTTTTTGCGGTATGTGGGCCTCTCACTGTTGTGGCCTCTCCCGTTGCGGAGCACAGGCTCCGGACGTGCAGGCCCAGCGGCCATGGCTCACGGGCCCAGCCGCTCCGCGGCATATGGGATCCTCCCAGACCGGGGCACGAACCCGTATCCCCTGCATCGGCAGGCGGACTCTCAACCACTGCGCCACCAGGGAGGCCCACAAGTATCAATTTTAAAGAGCCAGTGAATTCTGTGTGCTGTTGACATAACTAGGGAACTGAAATGCACTGCAGACCCCTTAACAGCTTGAGTTGACAGTTCTCCAAGAGAAAGGGAATACATCATGGGTGGAGCGTGATGAACAAAAGAGGGCCAAGGAGTTGGGCTTTTCTGGTGTGCCTACTTGTCTAAAATTATTGTCTTTGAGGGAAGAACTCAGCATTCCTCAGGGTGCACGTTCATGTGGCAGGATAACAATGCGTGAGAGGCCAGTCGTCTTTCCCACTTGTCTGGCATGATCTCCTGGCAAGGATGGGGTAGGTGTTTGCCAGGTGGCTCCTGGACAAGGTCTTTTTAGGGGAGCACAACCAGGCTTCAGTCAATGCTTTTCATAAAATGCTTTGGGATCCTTCAGGAATGGGGGCTGGAGGAATATTATTACTAACTGGATTCAACTTTCAAATCAAATGCAACCATTTTCTCCAGTGGAATTATTGCTTTGAACATTAGTGAATGTTCTTAAAATGGAATGGTTCTTATCTTAAGTAACCACTTCTTAAAATACCCACTCCCTAGAGTGAATGTTTTTGATGACGGTCTCCCAAGTACCCTTGCGAAGGAAGAGGATGTGATAGCCTTGTAAATGGTTGCCGAGCATATACATTGATGAATTGCATTTTCCAGGCTATCCTCTTTTATGAATAGATAGCAAGAGCGAAATCAAAGATGCCTAGCCCAACATGCGCTATGTTGGCCTGGCTGAGGCGACAGGCTCCTGCCTCTTCTACGACATTGGTAAGAAAATGCGTGGTGATGACGGCTACACTCATAGCCGAATGTGAGCTCCTTGTGGCCCGGAATCTGTTTCATACTTGATTCTTTTGTTCTCTGTGGGACTTGGAATAGAGATGGACATATGGGAGGACCTCAGTCAATGATATTTGAGGGTTTCACAAATGACGAGCTCATACAGGTGAGAATTAAGCATGTCAGAAACACGGTGGAAAAGAAGACCTGAAACAGGAAAGTTTCCTCCAGAGGCTCCCCAGTTGGACTTAAAAAGAATGAAAGACAAAAGTCCATCATATCCAAAACAAACAAAACAAAGCCGATAAGACAAAGCAAAACAAGCAAACAAAAAATCCTCAGATTGTGTAAAGTCTCTATAATGAGAAGACTGGACAAATGAATAAAGGACTGTGATTTAGAGAAAACAATTCTCTCTCACAAGAATGTTTTAATTTAAACTATGCTCACAAGAAGTTGCAAAGTGGAGGTATGGGTAGAGGGAAACTTCTTGAACAAATAGCGAATTATTGAGGATATAGCTTTCCTCAATTCCACCTTTCTATAGGAATATCGCTAGGAAAATGCATTTTCGAGTTGATTAAGTATGCCCACTGAAATCTAACGTTCATTATTCATTTCATGGGCACGCATCTCTTTTCCTCATAGAAGGTGAAAAAATAACCCCATGTGCCTAATATACATTAGTGGGTTTGAATTTAACGCCATTTTACTTAATGGGTTATTATTTGGTCCAATGTGTCAAAACGTGCTGACCAAACGCAGGGTCAGAAGGATGGGTCAGTCTTTGCTTTTGCTGCCTGTGAAATGTCTTCCATCTAATTTAGTCACAGACTTCTTTCCTTGCCACCAGAAAGGTCATGATCAGGGAATCACTTGGTTTCTGAGCCCTTGACAATTTCAGCAGCTCATCTCACAAACTCATTCAATATATATAACCTGTCTTATAACTAGAAGTAAGTAAGAAACTGAGTGGAGATGACTCTGTTATTTTCATCTTAAAATGGGAGTCGTATGGTAAGCAATTTTAAATGCATTTCTCCTGATTAGGTTTTAAATTAATTATAATTAGTTAATTAGCTTAGATATCTAGTACATGAAATTTGTAAGTTCTGGCAACAGAGAGCTCTGTGATATTGGAAATCTGTTAGGTAAAGGTTGAGAGAAGGATTTGAATTTGGAATTACCTGTAAACTAGGTAAGCAGCCTATAGAAAATCAAAAGTTGACTAGATGTGTACCAATTCCCACTGGGACAGTCTGCTATAAAGGGAATCGTTCTGGATTCTGACCCAAACTCTGAGACTAAACCAGCTCTGTGACCTTGAGTAAGTCACTTAATCTCTCTGGGCCTTAACTGCTTCATCTGTGAATGCAAGGACTTAGACTAATTTTAGGTTCTCTTCTAGTTCTAACACTCCATACATACAGAATTCACTCAGAACAGAAGAAAATTGCATTTTAAAATCCTCCCAGGCACGGAAAAGGAGCTGCAGTGATTCTGATCAAGATTCTTCGGCCGGAGTGGCAGCGGGCGGCGGGGGTGGGGTGGGGTGGGGTGGTCGGTTATTGAGTATAAAATCTCTTAAAAAAATAAAGACTGAGCTCTGGGCTTTAGTTTTCTAATGACCATAGGCCATGGGCCAAATCTGTACCTTTCCGCCAGGGTAATTATTTATGTTTAAATCAAATGTTTTAAAAATGGAAGGAATCGGAATAACATTGTGAACAGGGGACTTTGTGTGAACTCCCATGAGGAGGACTGGTAGAGCTGTGAAGACAGAGGTAGGGTCATAAAGAGCAATATTTAACCAAAATGCCTGTGAAGCAGAAAAGGACCATTTAGAATATCAGTGAACTGAATGGGTCTTGGCTCCAGGAAAGGAGAGAAGGCTCATGCCTGCTCTGAATATGCAGCGTAGTTGCTCTTTGATTTGGTTTCTCCTTTGTGAGAAAGCCAGGTGGGACGCAGTGAGACCGGAGCAAGATTTTCAGGTGTCTTTGACCATAGCCTTGGAACCACTGGCAAGGCCTTCTAAGGGAAGATTTTCCCCGAGCCCAATGGGCCAACTGATCTAGGGGCAAAACTGACTTTGGAAGGGTGGATTGAAAAGGGGAAGGCAGCAACTGAAGCTCTGGACGGTCTGTCCCATGACCTGTTACGTCGGGGAGAGTAGCTGTGCCTGTGTCCCTGAGAAAACTCCATCCCTGCCTGGCCACATCTGAAAGGAACTTTCTTGCTCAATTACAAATCTATCACCTAAGAATCTGCAGCAGATCCATTATCATTCTCAGAGACACAGCCCCCACCATGGCTTTACTTATTTTAGGATTGGAAAGGAAACACAATTTTGCACATGTCTCTCTCCCTCCCCTTATCTTGTGTATAATCCAGGCTTTCACTTAACTCAGCCATCTCCTTGCACCCTGGAATAATACACGGCCCATTTTCATGCTTGAATGGGAGCTGAGTGTACAGGAAGGGCTGCTTCCCGCTCTATTCTATCTTTGCAAGACAGAGCCAGAAGAGAAGCCTCCTCTACGTTTGTTTCTGGAGGTTTCCACACAGCACTAAGTGAAGAAAAGGCCTGTCCAAGGCCTACTTAACTAGATCAGTGCTGACCGATAAATTGGATTTGGTGAGCTGCTGAGAACGCTGCACTTTGGAACGACTTGGTTTAGCTGATGGGGAACCCAGGACAAGTTCACTGACCCTATTCCCTAGAGACACAAACTGGGCTTCTTTCCCCAAACTCTTCTAAAGGTCTGGGATGGAGGGAAAGACAATGCTAATCTTATTTTCATCTATAGAACTCCTCCCTGTCAATCACAAATGCATGAAAGAGCCTAAGCTCAGGAGTCAGATTACATAGCCAGCTGCAAAACTGAGGGTGGCTCTTTGGGTTGTCCTACCTCCGCCACAGGTGCCACCAATAGGATGGCATGTTTGAACCGTTGTGTCCAGGACTCCACGTTGACACAAAAGCTTTTCTATGCCCTTTATAGGCTGAACTGGGAATGACACTGGGAACTCTCGCCTCCACTCCAACTCTAAAAAAGAGGACCTTGAACCTGTTACCTTTGGGTTTTTAACATTCAATCCATTTTAAAATGGGTGGGGACACGGTGGGGTGGGGACAGACTGGGGGTAGCGTGATGGAAAATGCAGGGATGCACAGTGGAACTGTGGACAGCCAGTCGTGGGCCTCCCTAAAGCATGCTGCTGAGTATTTCCGACACAGGGGAGGGGGTCGGGCCCTCTGGGCTCATCTCCGGTCCCGTGACGCTGGGCAGACCCGAGGGGCCTCCGGCGGGCGGGCTCAAGGCTTCCCAAGGCTTGGCGTCCACCAGGGCCGCGGGGTAGGGCTCCACGTAGATGCGGCGCACCGCAGGCCTTGGATCCTGGAGGCTGTCCTTCCGCTCCTCCGGGAAGCTGGCGGCGTGGGCCAGAGCCAGGCCCCGCGGCCCTTCTTGGGCAGGTGCCAGCCTCTCAGCTTCCCCGGGCTCCTGGCCCAGGCCACAGGCCCGGGACAGCTGCTGCGTGTACACGCCCTCGGACAGCGACAGCGACTGCGTCTCGCCGTGCATGCGCAGCCAACGGTAGTGGCGGCTGAAGCCGCCATAGTGCGGGGGCTTGGCCAGCTTCCGCTTTCCCAGGAAGCCTAGCGGCGGCCGCGCACCCGGTGCTACTTCGGCGTGGTTCTTGGGCGCGGGGCCTGTGAGGGTCAGGCTGTGTAGGAGCTCGGTGCACGAGAGGTCGGCCTCGGGACCCGGGCTGCGGCCCTGGGGGTCCTGGCGAGGCCCCGAGGGAGGCTTCGTGTCGTGCACCTGCAGGACGTCGGGGGCGCTTCCGCTCAGGCCGCTTCGGGCCTGCTGGGCGATGTCGTGCGATGACAGGTAGACCAGGTCCAGGTCTCGGGGGCTCAGGGCGTCACTGGAGTCGTAGTCGCTGTCAGTGGGGAGGAAGACTTCGGAGCAGCCTTCTTCGTCAGAGCAGGGCTGTGAATCTGCAAAGCCAGAGACTGCTGTTAGAAACAAGAGAAACTCCTAGCCGGGGCTCAAGGAGGGACCTGTGGTTGAGGCCCTCCCCCATCCCTCCTCCGTGCCTAGAAGGGCTGGCGCTTCGTTTAGTGGTCTGCTCTCATTTCTTGACATTTTAATAAGTTTTGAACAAGGGGCCGCGCTTTTTCATTCGGCGTAGGGCCCGGTACGTTCTTAGCTAAAAGGGAAAGGAAGGAGAGGAACTCGGACAGGACCAACCACCCTTTGCAGCAGCAGAGGGGAACACGCCCTCCCTCCCCACATCCGATTTTACTGTTCACTGGGCTTGTGGAGAGAGGATGAAACAGGAAACAAAGCTGGATGTCATTCATTTGTTTGTTCCCTAGTTTTATTTCAGAGATGATTTTTACATTCGATAAAGTAGCAGGAACTTAAAAGGGGGAAGGAAGGAGAGGAGGCACTATGGTGGCGGAAGTCAGGGAAACCTGGTTTCAAATCCTAATTGTCCTCCAGATTGCTCTGTGATCTTGGGAAAGTTACTTAACTTCTTTGAGCTTCAGTTTTTTTTTTTTTTTTTTTTTTTTTTTTTATCTGCAAAATGGGGATGACAGTAGAACTTCTTACTTAGGGTGACTGTAAAAAAAAATGGTTTATATGTATAAATACTTACCACGCTGTCAGGTGTTTAAAAAGAAAAAAAATTAAGGCCAAAGGAAAAAAAAACATAAGTAAAATCAGAGGTGATAATCAGCCTCAAAGGGCATCTACACTAATCATACTGAGCCACAAGTTAGTTCTGTGTATATTTGTCATTTAATGCACTAGTTGTTTATATCTTTTTCCCAATCAGCTTGTACATTTCTGTAGGGCAAAGACTGCCTTAAAATCCTTTGAATTTCCCACAGAACTCAGTCCATAATAGGTACTTGGTAAATATATGCTCATTTTGAAAACATGAGAGTTCTCTTAAAAAGAACAAGAAATCTCTAAATTTGAGGCAATCCCATTCAAAAATCTCCATAGGAGGTTTTTTTTTTTTTTTTTTTTTTTTTTTTAGTATTTATTTGGTTGCACGAGATCTTAGTTGTGGCAGGTGGGATCCTTAGTTGTGGCATGCAAACTCTTAGTTGTGGCATACATGTGGAATCTAGTTCCCTGACTAGGAATCGAACCCGGGCCTCCTGCATTGGGAACACGGAGTGTTATCTACTGTGCCACCAGGGAAGTCCCCTCCATAGGGTTTTTAAATGGAATTTAGAAAATTGATTTTTAAATTTATCTGGAAAAGAAAATTTGTGAGAATAGCTAACTTTTTTTTAAGGTACAGTAGGGAGGAGCCTGATTTATGAGGTATCAAAACATATTATAGAGCTTTGATAATTAAAACTTTGTAGCATTGGTGTACAGATGGACAGATGGATCTGTAGAACAGAAATATAAAGTCCAGGAACAGTCTTAATTCAGTGTGATAATTGAACATGTGGTAAAGCTTGCATTTCAAAGTAGGGGAGCGAATAGCTTATTCAGTATATAGTGTTGGAACAATTGGTTATCCCTTTAGTAAAATATTAGAGAAAGTCCTGCCTCATCTCAAATATAAAAATAAATTCCATGTAGTTTAAATATAACAAGCAAACTCTACAAGTATTAGAAGACAGTATGTTTGTAATTTTGGGTAGGAAGGTCTTTCTAAGCAAGACAAAACCCCAGAAGTCAGAAAAGAAGTGACTGATAAATTTGACTACATTAAAGTTTAATACTTTGTAAAACAAATGATCACATAAACAAAGTAAAAAGGTAAGTGGTAGATTGGAAGAAAATAGTAATAATATGTTTAACAAAAGATTAATATATAGGATATATATAGATCTCCTGTAAACCAGTAAGAAGACAATCCAAACAGGTAGAAGATAACCAACAATTCAAAGAATAATTAATACAAATGGCCAATAAGCATAATAAAGATATTCAACCTAGGTAGACTATAATTACTAATTAGGTAGTAATTTGGGAAATGCAAGTTGAAGCAAAACCAAGGCATTTTTTTGCCCATCAGATCTGCTGAAAATAAAAATGATAATCTCTTGTATTGGTGGTGTGTGGGAAATCAGGAACCCTCATATAATGGTGGTGGGAATAGAAACTGGTCTGGCTCTTTGGATAGCAGCTTGGTAGAATATATTAAAAACGTGCATATCATTTGTCCCAGCAAGTCCTTTTTCAGATATCTATTTTGAGAAATTGTCACTGTGTGTACATGGAGGCATTTACAAATTGTTCACTGTAACATGATTTATAAAACTAGAAATAATCTTGTGGCTGAGACTACTGTGAAAGGAAGACTTAGAGACACAGAAGCATTAAGAAAAGAAAAATAGTTTAAGAAAAGAAAAATACTTTACTTGGCAAAGTTCTGCAAGGGAGACCAAATTCAGTGCTGGCTTGCTGATGAAAAAATACAACAGGTATTTAAAGTAAAAACCCACAGGGTTACAAAGTTATAGTTAGTCGTGCATGGTGGAAAATCAGTATGATTATCATAAGAATACTGTAAACTTAAGGGAAAAAAATTTTGTTAGGGAGTCAGTAATTTACACAAATGGGATTAAGGTTTCTTCTATTTTAGGGACTAGAACCAGATGTAATATATATATTTTTTGCTTGTTTGTTTATTTCAGGATCAGGGTATGAAGTGTTTCTTTTCCTTTCTTCTTTTTCCTGACTGTAGAAGATGACATTGCTTACTCATTGGCAGGGCAAGATTTCAGTTTTGTTCTCTCGCTGCTGGCTGCTACCCAATATCCATTATCCTTTTTTAGTTACAAAATCTTAAATTTTGTCTGAGACAGCAATGCATTCATGTAAAAGACCACGTTTTTTTCAGCTTCCTTTGCAGCTAGGCACGGTCACATAACTAACTAAATTCTGGCCAGTGAGATAGAACTGAAAGTATGGTATGAAACTTTTGGAAGGCTGCATTAGAGGAGCTGGCTTAGCTGGGAGATAGGGCATTTTGTTTTTCCTCTTTCCTTCCAAATGCCTGTAACAAGATGTGTTGGCTGAGCTCACAAGGCAACCTTGGGAAAGGAAGCCATGTGCTAGGATGGTGGAACTGAAAAAGGGGGCATGGTATCTGAAGACCATGGAGTCCACATACTGTCACTGAATTGTCTACCTCTGGGCTTCTTTCACATAAGAGCAAAATAAAATATCTTGTGTTAATGACACCCTTATTTGGGTTTTCTGTAACAAGGATCCAGACTTAATCCTAACTGATACAAGCCTAAATGTTTATTATTAGGAGAATGGTTTAAAAATTTGGGCACATCCATACTATGGAATGTTATCCAGCAGCTACAAAGAATGAGATCAACCCTTATGTTGTTCTTTAAATAATGGCTATCAAAAAGGACTCCCTTTTTTATTTTGAGGGTTTCTACTCATCTGTTCAAGGGTCCCCTCAAACAAAGCCTTCTTAGGAAGCATCCCCCAACTGTCCCAGAAAGGATTGCCCACTTGTCTGCACTGCTGAAGTAGTTTTTCCTTCAATTATCCCTTGGCACTTAGCCTGTATAGACTTGTATTATTAGTTATCTTTTTAAATGCAAATATAACATCCTGGTTTCCTGGTTGGACCAGAGCCCTCTTAGGGCAAAGATATTTAATTCACCCATTTATTCAACAATGAAGATTTTGTTTTGCTTCAGCTGCTGCTCTAACAGAAACACTGTGTTTGGTGGCTGACTGAATATAAAATTAATAACAAAGGATCTGCTTCAGGGATTTTACTGTTTTAATGGAGGCAGGGGCATATATGCATCTATGAGACTGTGGAAGAACATACCTTTTATAAACGAAGTTTAGCAAATAAGATGCAGGTTTATAGGAAGGAGATCACATTTTATTGGGATAGGATTGATAAAGTACTCCATCATCTCTGTTTTTTCTCTGCATTCATTCATCTTTATTTCTATCTATATTAATTTATTTCTTCACTTTCAAAAAGTGTTTTGAGGCAGCTTTTAATAATAAATATGCAAATGTTGATGAGAGGCTTAGAAACCAGAGAGGAAAATGAAACAATACAAGTAGTTCTGTTTGACTATAATATGGGAACAGGAATGGAATTTTGGGAAAATGAGGCTACAAAAGTAAGATGCCAGCAGTTTCACGCTTGGGAATTTATCCTAGAAAAATAAAGTTTATTTTCATGCAGGAACTTGTATATGAATGTTCATAGCAGTTTTATTGGTATTAGCTCCAAACTGGAAACTACCCAAATATCCTTCAGTGGATGCATGATACATCCATACAATGGAATAATACTCATCAGTACAAATAAAGAATTCCATTTATGTGACATTCATGAAATAATTATAGAGATGGAGTACAGATTTGTACTAGCCAGGGGCAAGGATATGGGGAGGGGTGGTGGGTAAGGCTATAAAGGGGTAACAGAGGAAGTCTTGTGGTGACGGTACAATTGAGTATCTTGACTATGGTGGTGATTACCCAAGGCTGCACATGTGACAAATTACATAGAGCTTGACAAATTACATACAAGTGAGCCTGCATGCTTATGTGCATGTGCACACCCACACATACATACACACATGCACAAGTGTATGTATAACTGGTGAAATCTGGATAAACTGTGCATTATACCAGGTTCTTGGTTTTGATACTGTATTGATATAAGAACTGTGTAAGATGTGAACACTGGGGAGAGGCTGGGGGAAGAGAACATGGGAATTCCTGTACATTTCTTTTCAACCTGCTGTTCTTATAATTATTTTAAATAAATGGTTAAAAGAGG
Source organism: Mesoplodon densirostris (assembly GCF_025265405.1). Classification (NCBI taxonomy): domain Eukaryota; kingdom Metazoa; phylum Chordata; class Mammalia; order Artiodactyla; family Ziphiidae; genus Mesoplodon; species Mesoplodon densirostris. The sequence goes on from NC_082678.1 coordinate 61,984,913, forward strand.
TTATTTAATTTTTTTAAAAGGTAGGGTGGAGCCAGAGGAGAGCAGTGAATGCCTAGATAAGGAGTTTGTACCTAATTTTGTCACCAGTGGATAATTATCAGAGAATTTTGAAGAAGTAATTGACAAGATGAGAGCTGTGATTTAGGATAATTATGTAGCAGGTAGGATGCAAGAAGAACTGGATCAGGAGGAAACAGCAAGGAGGCCAGCTGGGAGGCTGTTGTCCAAGCTATGTTTCCTTTAAATATTTACCTTTTTTAGGTTGTGGGGCTGAGCAAGAGTGGTGGTTACGTGGAAGAAAAGAGAAGTCCAGGAAGGTCATTTATTCGAAGATGTTTACTGAGCACCTATTTTGTGATAGACTGACATGGCCTCTGCTTTCAAGCGGCTCACAGAGGGAGGATTAGACAATAAGAATATACATAAGATTAATTTCAAAGAGTGTAAAGTTCTATGAATAAAATGAAACTGGACTTCAGCTAGAGAGTGACTTGGAAGGGAGGTTCTTTTAATAAGGTAGCCAGGGGAGGAGTCTCTGGAGTCTAGATGAGACCTCAATGATCAGAAGGAACCAGCTATGTGAACATTTTAGAGAGCAGTCTTCCAGACAACTTGGAGAAGGAAGTGCAAAGGTCCTGAAATGACTAATAGGTTTCAGGCCTTGGTGCCTGGGAGATAGGAGTAGCATTAAACTGGAGAAGTTTAATTGCAACAGGGTTGGGCAGTGGAAGAGATGGTACATTTAATTTGGGACAGGTTGAACTTAAGCAGTTGGCCACAGCATCCTGGAGGGATGGAATGGGAATGTGGTAGGGTAGCAAAGTTGAGGGAAGATGTTTGTGGGTAGAGAAGAAGGAACTGTTGGAAAGGAACGAGTGGTACGTTGATGGAAATAACAAGGCGGGGTGATCCCTTGGGAGCACAAGTGCTGTCATTGGTCTTCAGTGAAAAAGATGTAAGGACTCCTGGTTAGGGAAGAAGACAGACGTAGCTTTTCAAGTTAAAAGGAGAGAACTGGGGCTTCCCTGGTGGCGCGGTGGTTGAGAATCTGCCTGCTAATGCAGGGGACACGGGTTCGAGCCCTGGTCTGGGAACATCCCACATGCTGCGGAGCAACTAGGCCCGTGAGCCACAGCTACTGAGCCTGCGCGTCTGGAGCCTGTGCTCCACAACGAGAGAGGCCGTGATAGTGAGAGGCCCGCGCACCACGATGAAGAGCGGCCCCCGCTTGCCACAACTAGAGAAAGCCCTCGCACAGAAACGAAGACCCAACACAGCAAAAATAAATAAATTAATTAATAAACTCCTACCCCCAACATCTAAAAAAAAAAGATCCTTTAAACAAAAAAAAAAAGAGAACTGGATAAAGGCTTGGGCTGAATGACTTTGAAATTCTTAAAACAAATTTTAGACAGTACTCTTCCCTATCTTTAGTGGGAAAAATTGGGAACTGCAAGTAATAGGGTGTCAGAACTGTTGGCTGTTTTTGATGATGGCAGTGGTAGGTGCCATAGGGGTCATAAAAAAGAGAGGTTAACTGAAGATTTGAAACTGGGCTGGAAATAAGATCCATGCAATTAATTGAAAGTTGACTTTAGCTGAACTTTCCTCTCTATCTGATCACTGTTGTCTATTCAGCTATATCCATATGTACTATTCATTTGCATCCATGATGGTAATAACAATTCTAGCTATTTACTTAGTACTTACTGTGGGCCAGCCATCATGCTAAGTGCTCTAGGTGCTTTATCTTACTTAATTTTTACACCAGTTCCCATTCTGCAGGTAAGAATACTGAAGTCTAGGCTTATTAAAATTTCCAATTCATATAAGCTGATAAGTGGCAGAATAGGAACCTACACGCAGATTTGTCTTACTCCAAAGACCTGCTCTACTGCCATTTACCTTAGAGTTCCCGTGGCTTTCTGTGGAAGCCTTCTGAGGGCTGGGACCTGGTTCATCTGATTCACTTTGCGTGGCGCCCACACATAGCTATATTAAGCTCTTAGAGAAACACGTTAGGTCTTGTATTAGTTTCGTGTGACTATTGTAACAAATTACCACACACTCATGGCTTAAAACAACAGAAATTTATTCTCTCACAGCTTTGGAAGCGGAGAAAGTCTGAAATTAAGGTGTCAGCAGGGTTGCACTCCCTCTGGAGGCTCTAGGGGAGAACACTTTCTTGCCTCTTACAGCTTCTGGTGGCTGTTGGCATTCCTTGGGCTGCATCACTCCAATCTCGGCTTCTGTCTTCACATGAACTCTCGTCTGTGTCTTATAAGGACACTTGTTGTCGGGTTTAGGGCTCACGTGGGTAATCCAGGATGATCTTATTTCAGGACCCTGGATTACATCTGTGAAGACTCTTTTTCCACCTAAGGTCACATTTGCAGGTTCTGAGGGTTAGGACATGAACGTGTCTTTTTAGTGGCCACCATTTAACCCACTAGAAGTCTGATAGTAAAAATGATATATCTAGAAGCAACTGCTGAGGAGTTTGTGTCACTTTTTCCCTCTTTCCAGCCCATATCAGGTCAAATGCTCTCTAAGAACGGTTTGCACTTTGACCTCTCAGCGTACAAATAGTGAGCATTTGTTGGTTGTAGGGGAATAAGGAGTATATGAAGGTATGCTTTAAAGGGCTGACATTCTAATATTTCAGTGGAGCATCATATTTTAAGACTCAGTCTCTCAGGAAGAGCCTGTGCTGATTTCCCCAGGTGGAGTTAGTTGCTCAGTTCTCTTGGCTCATAAAGCATTTTATTTATATCTCTGTTACTGCATTTATCAAGGTTTATTATAAATTATTCACTTGTATTTTTATCTCCCTCATTAACTGTGAACTCTAGAGGGCATGCACTATGTCTTGTTCATCTCTGCTTAGTAAATGTTGAAGAAGCCAGTCAGTGAAGGAATGGGCTAAGGAAGGAGTCAAGCAAAGGGACATGCAAATCCTCTATTTCCCAGATCATCTGATCTGAGCATGGACATATGAACAGACCATGAGGACTAGAGTGTGAATTAATCATCACTGTATTATTAGCCTCTTGTGCTGTATCTGGTACATACAAGGCTCTCAGTAAAGAATGCTGGGTTGAACTGAAACTGAAATGAATGGTGAAATCTGAGAGTTTACAGAGCAAAGATTGCCTCTTAAAAACAATACTGAAAGCAGCCTGAAAAGATCTAATTTACTTAATCTGCCATAGAAATGTCTGAAAACAATCACCTAAGTCATTTTGCTTTATTTTTTTCATTTTGCTTTATATTTGGTGGTACTTGACTTGAGTCAGCCCAGTTGTAGCAGAAAGAACAATTATCTTAAACCTAGACAAACATGGGCTGAAGTCCTGTCTTGTTCCTTACTGTGTATATGATCTTGAGCACATCACTTAGCCCCTCTGAACTTAGCCCCTTCATCTGTAGCATGTAGGTAATTATGTTACCTATCTTCCATTGGTGCTATGAGAATTAAATTTGTTAAAAATACTTTAAGTGCCTTACAAACAGAAGGTGTTAATATTATTGAAATCCTTTCCACTTTTATTTATTTTTTTTAATTAAACAAATTTTTAAAAATTTATTTATTTATTTATTTATTTTTTGGCTGCGTTGGGTCTTCGTTGCTGTGCGCGGGCTTTCTTTAGTTGCGGCGAGTGGGGGCTACGCTTTGTTGCGGAGCATGGGCTCTAGGCGCGTGGGCTTCAGTAGTTGTGGCACGTGGGCTCTACAGTGCAGACTCAGTAGTTGTGGCGCACGGGCTTAGTTGCTCCGTGGCATGTGGGATCTTCCCGGACCAGGGCTCGAACCCGTGTTCCCTGCATTGGCAGGCGGATTCTTAACCACTGCACCACCAGGGAAGTACTCTTTCCACTTTTAAATAGAGAATAACTAGAAAGCATATCAAGAGGTGATTCATTAAAGTACAAACCAGTAATCAGAAAAACTTCAAGATTTTGCTGTGAGAATGGTGTTGGTAATAAAGGAGAACAGTAATTTCTTGAAGGGTGTCTTGTGTTAGTCCAGTATTGTATTTCTCATCCTAGATTTAGCACTGAATTTGTAAATGATGTGAATTCTTTACTGTAGCTCCCAGGAGCAAGGGAGATAGGAGATAAATCAAGAGAAGAGCTAGTTATAACTGTAGTAACTCAGGAAAGAGATGAAAAAGGGCTTGAGTATGGAGTGGTAAATATTATCTTGTAGGTTCAAAGACCTACACTTTGGAAACACTGCTCTAGTGGGAATCTAAATATTTGACTTCCATGGTGGTTGTATTATTTATTATAGGACTTAGTGGAACCAATTGCTTAGAGTGGGATACCCCTCCCAGAACAAGCTGGGAAAATCTCCAGGATGCCAGCCAGGGCACTGAGGAGAGTTTCCAGGGATTTAGGCCACTGCCACTCCCTCCCTTCCTGGAAAAGAATGCAAAGTGCAGCTTCCATCCCCAGATCCAGGCCATATGCTCCATTAAGCATTGTAGGCACCTTGCCCAGTTGTTATTTTAATAAACCTGGTTGTGCTCCTCAGTTTCCCTTAGAGGGCCCACTGGGCAGGCCAGCACTGGTAGAGCCTTGCATTTCCCCTCTGGTTGACCCAAGAGCTGTTTGATGGAAGTTCTGCCCATAGTATTAGTGCTGGCTTGGGAAGTTTGGCTTTCTTGCCATTGTAATGCGTGTTGCAACTCCTGGTCTCTGTAGATCAGGCCAACAACAGCAGTGTAGAATTGATGTGGATTTTGAGGGCTTTATGGGGAGATGACATTGCAGGAAAGAATAATTGATTTAAAGCTATTGCTTTTCTCTTAAAGGCAGGGGGCATGGCAGGATGGAAAGAAAGGAATAATGAGTAGTATGTGCCCTAAAAATCTATCTTCACATTTTTAATATATCACTGTCCAAATTGCTACTTTTTGTGTGTGTGCTTCATTGAATCTGTTTCTACTGTGTTTGAATAGAATTTAAATAATTTAGAAACAAAGAATTTTAATAAACGTCTCATCAGGCCTTGGGTAGACCTCAGGGGCTTGTTCACCTTCTAATTTCCAATCTTCAGATTCCTGTTGATTTTTTTTTTCTTTGATCCGTTTAGTTTATGCCATAGTGTTCTTAACCTTAACATCACCTGGGAAAAGCTTAGCAGGAAGATTTACATGTGGAAGATCAGGATAATCTTCACATGCATCTGAAGGAAACAATGCCCCCCTCCCCCCTGTTGCCTCACCCATGCAGTCACTAGGAGAAATAGCGGTAACGGAAAAGAAAAATTGCTGCTGCCTGTGACTACTAGACCCACAGAAAAGGAGTGGGAGAGAAAATACCCATGTGATGGACCAATCATTCCACCCCTGCCCTACGCTAGCCTTTTCTAGGAGCCAACTTTCCTCCTTGGGTCCTTGGGAGATGCTTAATTTTAATTGACTCAGAGGAGTTCTACTTTGTGTTTGAAAACCACACAGAAATGGGAAGTAAGTTAAAGAGTTCCACTGCTCTCCCACCCTGTTTGTCCAGCCACATACACACACAAACAAATCCAAGGTACTCAACAGCCTTAAAACAGAATCTTGGGTTGGTACCAGAGTCTAGGCTTGTGATAGGCTTTGTATTTCCAGCAGGCTTCTCAGAAGTTAAGTGACCCCTACTCACACAGAATGGAATTGTGTTGCAGACTTTGCCCTGTGAGCAGCCAATGGGGATATACCTCTAAATTGGATTTTTCCCTCTTCATAAATGGTTTCCAAACAATTCAAAATCGTCCTGCTAGTGGAGAGAATGGAGTGTGCAGGAGCAGACCTCATTGCTCTGAAATGCTTGTGCTTTTGTGAGGGGACGCAGTGCTTAATGTGTCTCCCAGTTATCAAGTGCCCCTGTCACTGGGGTCCATTTTTCATTTTTTGCCCTCCACGTCGTCGTGTTTCACAGCCCATGGAATCTTGGCTTCAGAGAAATAAATGGACCCAAGAGAGAGTTATATTTTAAGAAACAGAATGATGATCGCTCACATTTTAAGTTAATAATAAAATCTGAGTGTAATTGGCCAGATCTTCCCAGCAGGGAGTGTGTGTAACCTGTCATCTGGCCAACGTGAGAATTTGGCACTTATGTGGCACGGGAGAGGCCACCCTCATACAGCCAGGGGGGACCCACTTAGGACCCTGTGGCCAAGAGAAGATTAAACACTGGGGAAGTTCTGTGAGTAGAGAGGGCAGACAAGGGCTGTGAAGTGGAAGTAGAATGGAAGAGTTGTTTGTAGAATTCTGTGAATTGGGGAACAACAGAGGGTATATCTATCCTGCCTTTAACAAATGCCCTTTCAAGACTGTACCTCTGCAGCTACTGCCCTCCCTCCCCCTTCTCTTTCACAGCCAAGATTTTGAAGAGTGTATCCTTGCTGGTCCCATTTACTCCCCGATCTACTTCTATTTGGTTTCTATCTCCTTTCCTTCATAAACCGCTGTCATCAAGGTTACTGATGACTTCCTTGTTGAAAACAAAATACAAAACCGAAAAAATAGAAGCTTTTCAGTTTTATTTAACCTTTTACCATCATTTGACATGTTTTAATTTCTGGGACACTACTCTCTTGATTTTATCTTCTTCCTCTGGTTGTTACTTCTTAGCTTAAGAAGGCTCGCTGTTCTGTTCCACAGGGATCCTTCCATAGTCTCCTCTCTTACTCTACCTGCTCTCTTTAGGAAATAGCAAGCATTTTCATAGCTTCATCATTCATATGTCAATAATTATTAAATCTATATTAGTAGTCCAGTTCTCTTTTCTGAGCTTCAGACCCCATACATCCTGTTTTTTTTTTTTTTGAATGTTTCTTTTTGCATGGGATGTACCAAAGCTAACCTAAATTCAACATGCCCATTTGCTCAAGCTTGTTTCTTCTCCTGTCTAACCTGTTTTTGGTAAATAGCATCATAATGTCCTGAGGCACTGTCTCCTCTGTTAATAAGCTTCCTAATTGATCTCCTGCTTCCAACATTGGTCTCTTCAAGCAACACACGGATTGGATTCTAAAGAAAATTCAGATTATATCAATCCTTGCTTAAAAGTTTTCAGTGGCTTTCCATCACAAGTAGAATAAAATTCCAACTTCTTACCATGCCCTGCCTGATCTGGCCCTTGCCTTTCTCTGTACCCCCTCTCTTACCATTAGCCCCTTTGTTCACTCTGCTACAATACTTTGGCTTTCTTTCCACCCCTCACCCACCTCAGGGCCTTTTGCTGTTCTGTTGCTTGGAATAGTCCAACTCCAGATCTTTGTATAACTGGATCCTTTTTTTTGTGGCTGCTTCAAATGTAACCTTCACAGATACGTCTCTGCTGATCATCCTAGTGGATTCAGCACTCTCCCTACCCACCTTGATTGCTGTTTTGTATTATGCACTGGAATATTCACTATTTGAAATGATCTTGTTTATATTTTCATGTCAGCTCTGTGGGAGCACAGACTTTGCTTTGTTTATCATTATATCCCTGTTACCTTGAAGAGTGCCTGGAACATAGTGGATAACCAATAAATGTTTTTTAAATGAAAAAAAAAAGGCAATATCCTTAGATCCTGAGTGCAGCCAGACTGCTTGCTGTTCCCTGAACTACAACGCAGTTGCACATTCTGCTTCCTCTTCCTATAATGCTTTCCTCTTTCCTCTTTTTCAGCTCAACTCCTACTTATCTTTCAGTACTTGACTTTGTCACCTCTTCCAGGAAGCTCTCTTTGATCTTATGATTTCCTGGTTAACACCTTCATTAGAGTCTGTAGCACCCTATGCGTGTCCTCATTATAGCACATATGCAATTAGTATGAAATTGTTTGTTAATGTATCTGTCTCCCCTGTTAGATTAGCTTCTGGCAGGGATGGTATTTTATTTGTATCCCCAGCCCACTGGGAATCTATAAAAATCTACTTAATTATTTTGTTGAATTATTTGTTAAATCATAGAATCCTTTGGTAATGTAAATTAGCTGTCCCCCAAGTTCTTGCACTAGCCAAGTTTTGATTTTCAGACACTGATGTTTTAAAAATGTACATAACCTTACTTATAGGAAAGGTTCATGTCCCCACTGAAGTTTTCTGTAATAAGAATAATATTAAATACTATACTTACAATTTATTGTCTACTATGTGCCATGAACCTTTGACATAGATTATCTTATTCACAAATAACTTTTCAAGGTATATATATTATTATTCTCATTTTACATATGCAGAAACTGAGCCTTCCATGTAGTAATCTGTTCAAGCGCATATAGCTAGCAAAAAAAAAGCTGGAATTTGAATCCAGTTCTTTGATTTCTAAGCCCAAGCTCTTTCTGCTACGCCATGCTGCCCCCTATGGGACAAGTTCACATTTCAGAACTGTTTATTAAAAATATCAATTATTATCATTGTAAAGCTTATAAAATTTGAGCTTTTATAAGCTACAGAATCAGGAAAGATGCTTTGAATACCATTATTTTAATCAACTAGAAAAATGGCATTAGTTTTAACATGTTCTAGGCAAGAGCATTATATTGTCTGTGACTAGTACACTTTTTCTCTGTTTATAAGTATAAGGGTGTTTTGTAGAAGTTTGTATTAACTCAGCTATGTTTTCTCAGTTAGTATTTGCTATGTAAACTCCAACTTAATTCGCGAGAGTGGAGGTGACTTGCTAGGCCTCTCCTCCAGCTTGTCTGTAAGTTATCTACTGATTGTTGTATCCATGATGAGACCAGTCTACTTGTTTGGCCTCAGGCTCAGGATTCTAGTGTATCCACAGTTTCTCTCTTTCCTAATTCTCACCCCAGGATATTGGTGCCATGTGGGTGGGAAGTTTGCCATGAACTTTACCCAGGCTAGGACCTACTTCCTGCCTCATTCCTGTCAGTCCCTCCCTACTTACTGGAGGCTGGGCCAGTTCTCTTTATTACCTGGTTTTGGTTACATTGCTTTTTTATCTTGGAAGCTTGGACTAGAACTGGACTGAATCTTCCCCACCCCTGAATGGAGGTGATCTCAGGTCATTGCCCTAGCTTCCTACCCCTCCCCATTCTGATTTTGTTTCCTCTGTGCTTCTAGACTATTACCACTGAGCAGTATTTCCTACTGCTTGCTGGAACTAATGACTTAGCACAAAAGAACCTCATCAGTGGAGACAGGACCAAGAATCTGGTGACTGAAATATAGAACTTTAGATCTTATTGCTTACCACTCACTGCCTTTCTTCTGTGCATCTCTGGGGATGGGGGTGGTGATGGAAGACAGTCTATATGTGATGATGTAGAATTGATCTTCTTTAGGTTCTGCTCTTCTGAGGGGTCTATCAGCTTAGTGATGGATAAGCCAGAAACTGGTTGTTTGTATCTTGCATAATGTAGAGCATCCATGATCCACCTCATTTCACGCCAAACTTCATCTATTTGCTTTGGGATAAAATGGTAAAAGACGTTAATTATCAAACAGGTTAAAAAAGGTTTAAGTTTCCCTGAGAGTCCAAGATGATACATTTTCCACAGTATTGGTTTTGAGCAAGGGTAAAATATTTTCAACATAGGTTTGCTAAACCAGAAAACGCCTCTTCTTTATAATCTCTTGTGTCTTGCATGTTTTTACCTGAGAGACTATTTCATTTAGTGCAAATAGTGGAAGACCTGGATTCCAGCTGGGATCCACAACTTACTGGTTCTGTAACAACCTTTGGCAAATCACTTGACCTTTTCCAGCCTCAGGTGCCTTATTCGTGAAATGTGGACAAGACATCTCCCCTTTTATACCTCACAGAACTGCTGTGATGACTGGGTGAAATGATATATTTGAAGGTCCTTTGTAAAACTGCAGGGTACATTTCTCATACATATGAAGTGTTATTAATTATCAGCATGTAATGAAATATTCCTCATTAGCACATTATGGGGAAGGTATATGATGAAGTCTGAATTTCAGAACAGATGAAGAAAGGAATGTAGTTTTAGTTCTATGTGAACTAGAAGAACAAAGCATTACTGGAATAAGCAGAGATCCTTGGACCTATTTTAATAGAAATAACTTTCATATATTAAATTTACTTTCTTACATATAAGTGCTTCTAAAGTACAAAACAGCTTAAACAGCATATTCTTCCTAAGCAATTTAAACATCCTTGTAATTTTACAGTAGCCCGTTTGATTTCTGGGTTACCAAAGTGATTTTAACATTTTCATTATAAAGTATAATAGTTGTTACTCAGTTGTAAAAGTCATTCATATTTTTGTGTCTATCTCTGTAGATGACAGATATTCTTCCAAATCTTTTTTTATTAGCTTCTGCTTTATATCAAAGTGAATCAGTTATACATATACATCTGTTCCCATATCCCTTCCCTCTTGCGTCTCCCTCCCTCCCACCCTCCCTGTCCCACCCCTCCAGTCGGTCACAAAGCAAATCTTAATAGACACTGTCCATAAACTTTCTAGTTATTCTGACTCTCTCCAAGGAGGTTGTTACTGACATTTTTTTCATGGGACCCTGGAGCTTGTGATAGGCTTTGCATCTAATTTCACTGGGTGCTTTGAGCAAGCCGTTAACTTCTGACCCATTTACTCAACTGTAAAAAGAAGAGGTTGTACCGAATGATGTCTAAGTTCCCTTCCAGCTCTGACACTTTATGATTTATTTTTGAAGAACCTTTGGAAAGTTGGTGTCACTCAGTTTCCAGGTAGAAGGAGTTCATTGTATGAATACTACAAGGTTAGGGTCTCTCTGATGGTAGAAGGGAGTATCCAATGTTCTATTTTATTTTCAAAATTCCTTTTTAGGGCCTTAATGTGTAGTTAAAGAATAGTCTTTAAAGAATCCACAAGCCTGGTGCTCCCAAGAAACACAGAGTCTGAAATCGTGATAGTCTGTGGTGTTCGGAGTGACAGGCAAGCTTGAGTGAGCCAGTGAACGGCGCTGCATCGCTGGCAGCCATTTTCCCTTGCTTTCTAGTAATGTTCTGTAATGAAAGCCTGAAACTGAGCTTCAGGCTTTGTTAAGGCAGTGAGTTGGGCTGAAGGTTCAGCAGTGGCAGGCCGGTGAGGAGGCTCTGAACAATGCAAAGAGAGAAATCTGAAGTTCAGGGGGTAAAGCTAAAATGGAAGTCCAAGTGAAGACTTGGACAGATTTTTCTTAATGGGATTGTTGCTTTCTTAGCTAGCTTTTATTGATCCTACCTCATGCAGCATACTCTCATCTCAAAGTTTAAGGCACTGCATGACTATGGACAACTTTTAGACGTCCTGCCAAGGGCAGGTACTGTGCTTTTGTACCTTTAACTTTTGGCTGTGCAAAGAATAGGTACTCAATAAATGATTATTCAGCGAATGAAGGTATGAATGAATGGTTATCTAATTCTTTAGATCTCTGCCCTCGAACAGAGTTATTTTGAGGATTAAGTAAGATGATGTAGATGAGTGCACCTTGCAAGCTGTACATTGTTATAAAGTTTTCAGTTGTTACAATGACGGTCATGGTTATTGTAGTGGGTGGAATGTGGCCTCCCGAAATACATGTCCACGTCCTAATCCCTGGAATTTGTATTACCTTAAATGATAAAAGGGTAAATATTACCTTGTTGGCAAAAGATGTGATTAAGTTAAGGATTTTGACAGGAGGAATTTATCCTGGATTATCTGGGTGGGCCTTAATTCCAATGACAAATGTCCTCATAAAGACATTCTTATGAGACTGAGACAGAGGGAGATGTGGCAGACAGAAGAGAAGGAGGCAGTGTAACCACAGAAGCAGAGATTGAAGTGAGGTGGCCACAAGTCAAGGAATGCCAACAGCCACCAGAAGCTGGAGGAAGCAGAGAACAGATTCTCCCACTCTCCAAAGGGAGTGTGACCCTGCCAACAGCTTGACTTTAGATTTCTGGGCTTCAGAACTGTGGGAGAATAAATTTCTGTTGTTTTAAGCTACCCCGTTTGTGGTAATTTATTACAACAGCCCTAGGAAATGAATACAATTATTAACAATCTACTTGTTCTCTTTGGATAGATTGCTTTAGCCTTATTGCTGAGGATGGATAGTGAGAGTTAGTGTAGAAATTTAAAAAATTATGTGTAGAAACAATGGTTATTTCTTAATTTTTCTCAGTGATGAAGTGAAGAGGTATTAACTGAAGAAAAATCAAAAACATAGGTACAGGGAAGCCTATGGACTGAGTTTAACGGACTTAGCTAAGTAGCTCTAAAAGAAGTACAATTTTCACCCATTTTTACCTTATACCATTGATCTAAAAATAACTGCCAACATAATCCCCCTGATTTTAATGTCCAAATTCAGCTTCTAAAGACTTGCTGACACATTTTTTAAAAAGAAAGACCATGAACTTACTAGGTCTGTTGGTTAAAAGTTTTGCATCCATTTCTCACCCTGCCCTTTAAAAATGTTGGTTTTCATCCCCAAAATTACACCCCTTTCTCTGTACTCAGGCAAGATAATATTTTTATTTAAATGTGAAGGTGATTGGTTTTCTCACAGCACAGTTACAAGGTGCTTGAGGGGATGATAGATTGGCTATATTTAATGAGCTGTGTTTCTATTACAGCTTAGGAGCATTTGAAGCATTACAGTATATAAATTATAGCCTAATTGCCCTTTAGGCTTTAGCAGCTCAGAATATGCCAAGTGCCGAGTCTCAACACTTTGACATTTCTGCTGCATGTGCTGTCTATAAAGGCTGTATACCTTATCTGTGATTTTCTACACCTCCCCTGGCTTAGCCCTTCCCCTTTCTGGCTGCACTCCTTGGCTTCTTTTTCTTACTGTATTTACATAGACTCCCTTGCTGTTTACAATGTTTGGTTTGTGTAGTGCCTTCAACACTGTCTTAGATCTGGAATCATACAAATGCTCTCACAGCTGGCACTTGCCTCTGCAGATTATGGTGTGTGGTGAGCTGAGCTGTGAATGCCAGTGGGTGAATGGCTGCAGCTGGTTTTCATTCTGAGCAAGAGAGATTGAGAAGCCCAGTATAGATAAGGGGAGAGATGATATTGCATTAACTCTGGTCAGTGAAGTTTTCCCTGTTGGATGGAGCAAGGCAGTCCACTGAAGGCTGTGGGTGCAAGGAGATGGGTCTGGTTTTAGCCTGGCCAAGAAGTGCTTTTTTGAACACTTTGGGAATTGGCTTTTATCCAAGTCTACATTTACCCGGCTGGCTGGAGAGTCTGTAGAGGCCGCTTTGGGAGACCAGAGCAGGCTAGAACTTTAAAGAATTCCTGGCCTGGCCTGCCTTCATCCATTCCACTTAATGGTGTGATGAAAGGGAAGGAGAAAAAGGCAGTGGAGCCCTAGACTAGGTGAAAAGGAGGAGTGAGGATAGTCATCCGGAAGTAAGAATGGAGCTGGAAACTCTTGGAGTAGCTTGAGACTGTGACAGACTGAAGAAAGTCAGCTTTCTTGTGTTTGAACCTAGTGGATTCAGGGGAGCCTTAAGTGGAATAAAGCAGAAACAGAACTTAATGTATGATTAGAGAAGTGCTTCTCTAAAAATAGGTATGGTTGTTAAAGAAGTCATGAAATGTTAGCGCCAACTAGGTGCTTAAGAAGGCATCTAGTCCAATTCTTTTATTTTATATATGAGGAAATGGAGGCCCCTGGATCAAATGAATTGTCCAGTGCTCCAAGGTTTATCAGTAGAAGATTCAGGACTAAAAATGTATGCTAATTGTCTGCTAGTCATTATTCTTCTTACTCTGTTCCACTACTCCTTACATTGGGTTCAAAAGATAAGCCAGTCTTTCATATTCTCCTCATGCTTCATTCTTCCTTTTCCCACCCCCTTCCCCCTGTCCGTGTTCTACTTTTACTGGCAATAAAGTAAGTGATGTAAATGTTTTGAATTTTTAAATACTACACTCTCAGGTCAAGAAAGCAAGTAAGTTCTTGAAAGGTTTGTTTTTTTTAGTCTAAGAGGTCACCTAAAATACCTCATTTGGGATGAGAGAAGTAAGATAGGATTTGTCTGCTCACACTTTGCAAGCATATTACAATATCTTCTTCCTGAGTACTTAATAAACCCACAATCTTGCATATCATGTTTTAAAGCATTTTCCCTTCTTATTAATTAATAAATGAATGAATGTATAATTTATTGCATACTTATTATGTGCAGGCACTTTAGTGAATGCTTTACATGCATTACCTTGTTGAATTCTCTCAGTGACACTGAGAGCTAGTACTATTATTATCACCATCCCTGTTTTACAGATGAGGAGATTGAGATTTAGAGAACTTTATTTGCCCAAAGCTCACAGCATTTCCTCATCTTAGGTCCTCACTGCTTGCCTGGAGGGTTGCAATAGCTTCGTATCTGGTTTCCCTGCCTTTAGTCTACTTCTCCTTAAATCTGGGAATGATATGTAAATTATTTAGTAGCCAATGAGAATGAGTACTTACTATAAACAACCAGTGTGGCCATACCAATGAGAATGGGAGGAATATCCTCCCCTGCTTGAATCTATCCTAAACATCTGTGAGAACCTATAACTGACTTTCCGCAAAACTTTGGCCAGCTCCCTATTGCCTGCAGAATCAAGTACAAATATCTTACCATGGCCTTTAATAAAGCCCTTGTGTGATCTGATCTCATTGCTACTTTCATTTTTACCTAATTTCTCACTACTGCCCTTTACTCACACTATGTCCCAGCTAATCTTGACTACTCATCATTCCCCAGATACGATTTTTCTGCTCTCTCTGCCTTATCTGTTTATTCTTTTTCTTTGCCTCTTAGTCTGTTTCTCCTCACTACAGACTAACCCATCCCTGTAGGCCTAGCTCAGGTACCAGTTACATCCTCTATGGCAACTTTTTTATACCCACAAATGCAGGCAAATTTTTACTTCTTTGTGCTGGCACAAAACTTTTTTTTTTTTTTTGTACCTCTCTTTTGGCACCTAACTCATTTTACAAATAGTGTTTATACACATTTATTGTCTACCCTAATAGATTTTAAGTGCTTTAAGGTCAGGGACCATGTGTAATTCAACTTTGTATCTCCCTTACAGTGCCTGACACCTGGGTGTCCAACAAATATTTATTAGATTGACCTGACTTTATGTCAAAGTGATATTTATGATGGGGCTATTGCTATTACAGAAGTCCACACTTATCCATAGTTTTGCTTTCTGCAGTTTCGGTAACCATTGGTCAACTAAGATCTGAGAATATTAAATGGAAAATTCCAGAAATAGATAATTCATATGTTTTAACTTGCCACTGTTCTGAGAAGTGTGATGAAATCTCCTGTCATTCTGCGCCGTCCTGCCCAGGACGTGAATCACCCCTTTGTCCAGCGTATCCCTCCCATTAGTCACTTAGTAGCCACCTTGGTTATCAGATTGTTGCCATATTGCAGTTCTTGTGTTCAGGTAACCCTTATTTTACTTAATAATGGCCCCAAAGCACAAGACGTAGTGATGCTGGCAATTTGGTTATGACAAAGAGAAGCCACAAAGTGCTTCCTTTAAGTGAAAAGGTGAAAGTTCTTGACTTAATAAGGAAAGAAAAAAATATATATGGTGAAGTTGCTAAGATCTGTGGTAAGAATGAATCTTCATTCCGTGAAACTGAAGGAAAAGAAATTCTTCGTAGTTTTGCTGTTGCACCTCAAACTGCAAAAGTTATGGGCACAGTGCATGATAAGTGCTTAGTTAAGGCGGAAGAGGCATTAAATTTGTACAATAAGATATTTTGAGAGAGAGAGAGAACATTCACATAGTTTTTATTACGGTATATGGTTGTTATAATTGTTCTATTTTATTATTGTTAATCTCTTACAGTGCCTAATTTGTAAATTAAACTTTAGCATAGGTATGTACGTATAGGAAAAAAATAGTATATATAGGGTTAGATACTATCTGCGGTTTCAGGCATCCACTGAGGGTCTTGGGATGTATCCCCTGAGGTTAAGAGGGGACTACTGTATATTCATTTTGTGAATTGGGTTACTACAGGCATAAAGATCGTAAGATTTGTCCAAGGGATTCAGGGGCAATTTCAGACTAGATCCAAATTCTCTTGTTGACTAGTCAGTACCCCTTTCTCAAGACCCTAAGATGTCACCATAGGGCTTTTCCAGAAAAGACCATGGACAGGGAACACATTTTTTAACCTCTGTAAGCTGCACATTAAGGTGTCAGTTCTGCCAGAAAGAAGTTCAAAGAATGAGAAAGCTTAGGTCCAGCTGAATTTGGGTTAACATAAACTAGTGGGTCATTCTCTTCTCTTTTTCTCTGGGATATTGAATTAATTAATACAGTCTTTCTCTGTGTTGGAATTATCAGTGGGCTACTGGGTAAGGATACTATTCTGATCTCTACTTCTGGCAGTGGTTTTTCTCTCCAGTATGGGAGACTACTGCTACCTACCACAGTGGCTGATACAGCTCTTATTAACACAGTGTTTTATCTGTAGCTTTTTCTTAAGCCTTTGTATAAAAACTCACATTTCCCTGAGCTCTGCATTTTAACCAAATCAACAGGCTGTTTGCACATGGTTGTCTTTAAATTAGCCCAGATTGCTGTTCTTTCTTATGCTTGGTTCTCATCCCCTCCACCATGTCCCTTCTTTCTCCCTCTTACCTTAGAAGAAACACACTGTTACCTGAATGAAACCTAAAACTTGCTGGTGTCTTTGTTTGGCAGCTGAAACCTCACGGTCTGAGATTGCTTCCCTCAGGGACTGTTGGGTATTCAGAGAATCCAGCTCCACAACAGCAGAAAGGCGGCAATACAGACTAATAAATTTCTCCCTGTAGCTGCAAAAATGAACTGGAAAATGGACAAGCAAAATAAAACATGTTAAGATCTGGTATCAAAATAGAGAATTTCATACCTCAGAGGAAACAAGTTGAATGAAAACATGATTTATTAATCCTATCAGTGGAAAATATTAGGCCATAAATAAATTATAAATGTGCTCTTAAGGGGCCAGTTGTCTGGCTTTAGTCATACAGTATTCCCTTTTAAGGTTTACCAAGTCCTGTTAAGGTATGGGGAAGTGGAGTCGGCTAAAGCTGTAGTTTATGTTCAGCCCCTAAACTTGGGCTACTATTGGGAGAATAAGTTTGCTTATCACTTTAAAGGAAAGAAAAAAAAAAAGCAAGTAGCAATTTGAAACCTAGTTTTGACTGCCATGTCTGATTTCCAGTATGTATCTTGCATGTTCCTTTCCAAGGCCAGAAGTCCCAGAAGATACAAGGCATGCTTTTCTCAGGGTATGTTTTGTCTTTTGTCTGGCTGGAAAATGTCTGTAAAGACCTAGTATGATGAGTTTTGCTTCTTCTCCTGCCTCTCCACTCCTCAGCTCCTCTGGAAGGATGATGGAGCTAATGCTCGATAGATCATTTTTGTCTTCACCTTCCTCTCTTAAAAGATAATGGGCCAGAGGCCAAAGGAAACAGTCTAATCTTCATCTCTATCATGGAGGAGGGAGAGAGGAGTGTGGGACTCAGCCTGGTGCAGGCAACCTGAGGTGACGCGATTTTTCATACTTCTCTGACTGGCTGTGATCATATACCATAACTTCAGATTCCAGTAAGATGAGGAAAGCATCCCAATTCAGACTAGTGTAGTACCAGTCTCTTCCTGGCCATTGCCGAGTTTGGAGACTCACTCGCCAGGAACCTCACTTACTCTGTGTGCCTCTGACCTGTATCAGTGTGTTTTGTGCTTTGGAAATAGGGCTGTAATAACTCAGCAAATCTGTGGAATGGAAACATTTTTATTTTGGCTTCTTTGGTGAGGAATTCTAGGAAGAACATCTAACTACTGTCCTTGGGCCTCTTTGCTGCTGATTCCTGAGACCTAGACCTGGACATTTAGGGAAACTAAAACCACATACCTCAAAATGGGGCATCTGGTCATCTATACACCTTACTGAGGGAGCCCTACTTTAATGCACATTGAGAGATTTTGCGTACCCTACAATTCCCATCTTACCACTGCCTGCTTCCTTACTTGATTTTTCTCTCAGGATGAAACTCAGTTGAGTGTAAGGGTAACCTGCTCTGTTTGTGTTTCCTCCTATTGAAGTGGTAGAGAAGAATGGAGTGAGGGCTCCAGTGGCCCATCCTTATTCCAGCTGTGCACCATCTCAAGGCAGTGTTTCTGAATTCCAGTAGCTTTGGTTCTGGGTTTTTTTTTTCTCTCTGGTGTCAGATCCTTCCTTCTCACTTTCTCTGCTCTAACACTTCCTTGTCTGACAGAAGAACTGATCTCATTAAATGACAAACTATTGACCTCTTCCCAGATGATCTACTTTTCATGCTTTTCCCTGGTTACAGACCTCTGTAGAGCTCCGTCTTGACTCAGGATAAAATCCAAACATCACTATAAAGCAAGGTCCTTGAGATCTAGGATTTTAATTTATCTTCAGTCATATCTTTTGTCATGCAACCACCCTCTACCCTCTGCCTGCATTGACCCTACACTTTGGTCAGGCTGAACCTACTACAGGCCCTTTTGTGCTGCCATGCTTGTGAACATGCCATTTCCTTCTCCTCCAATACCCCTTTTTTACCAATACCTTCAGGTCAGATTCTTCTGATACTTGAAAATTTAGTTTAAATATCTTCTCCTCAGTGAAATCTTCATGGACACCTCTTTCCCTCCAGGCAGAGTTAGTTTCTCTCTTTTGTGCCCCTAGACCACTTGTTTCTAACTGTATCAGGACACTGATCCTGCTTTACTGTAATAATGTGTTTACTTGACTGCCTGGGTATTAGACTGTGATTTCTTTGAGAGCAAGAACCGTGTCTCCTGTTAATCTTTATTTCCTCAAAACCTGGAATATTATAACTGCTCAGTTAATGTTTATTGACTGAATGAACAACAGCAACAAAATGTGTACCCTGATCTGAGGAGAGCAAACCCTTCCTCCAAAGTCTCCTCTTTCCCTCCATTCTCTTTTCTCAAGGTGCTTTTGCTTTTCCTGTTTCAAAAGGTGTACTTCAGGTCTGTGATATTTACTGGCCTCTCTGCAGGAAAGAGTCACCATTACTTTTTAGCTTACTCTTGACCCTTGTAGCTCCCTGAATGTGTCTTTATGCCTTTCAAGGAGGAATTATATCCTGTTTGCACTTGACAGATGTCCTCTCTTGGCTGGAGGGTGAAGAGAGTGAAGTGTCTCACAGTCTGCCTTTCCAAACCAAGTTGTAAAAAAAAAAAAAATCAGCTTTTTTCCTTCTTTCTGAAATATGACTGGGAAGATAGTGAGAGGCACTGAAGAGTTTCTTTAAAGGAAATACTATCGGTCCCATCTGAATTCTAGAACGCCAGGGTGTCCACAACTTTCTCTTGTTGTGTCTCCTTGTGGTCGGAGCCTTGGATCAGTGGGTGGTCTCACAGTGCCCACACCACCCGTGCCACTCACCACAGTGAGCTATGAGGACCTTTCAACGACAAGGACAGGGCTTCACTTTCCCGCTCTAGTGGTTTTTATCCAGAGCCTTTAATGTTACTTTAACAAATGTTACTTTAACATAGTCTTTTGTGGTTTAGCAATGATACATTTGGTAGCCATCACTGAGAAGGGGAGGATAGACTGGAAGCTTCTAATTTTTTTCTAATGTGAATCACATGCATTTTACAGGCAAAATGGTATAAGGATACAAAAATGCATTATCCCAGACCACATGATTTGTTATTAATTTACAAACTAAGACTGATTTTCTGTGGTGTTTTCTCTCTCTTTTTTTCTGTATAAAATTGTTGGCACCAACACTGGAAGTCAGATTAGGAGTATAGTGGAAAGTACTCAGGGTTAGGTATCAGATGAAACGATTTGAGTCATAGTTCTGCTACTTACTACCTTCATAATAATCGGCATATAACCCGCGGGAGCCTCCGTTTCCTCATATCTAAGACAGGGGTAATAATGTCTACCTAGGATAAAACAACATAATACTAAACAGTGAAGTGCCCAGCATAGCATGTGGCACATATCAGATATAAAATAAATTTTCGTTCACATCCCTACCACGTCCCCCTGGGAAGAATGAGGCATTTAGTAGGTAGGATATTAGAATGGGATTGAGATTAGAATATTCTTCCTAAAGATCTCCAACTCAATAAAATCCTAATCAATCTGGGCCACGTCGCCTAGTTTGGAAGCTAAGGAACCAACAAGATTACCTCCTAGGGTCAGTTTAGTTCCGTGATTCTTTGCCAAGGTGTCAGAAGGAACCTGGGCATAAGATGCCTCTCTAAAGATTCCTGGTAGTGAGTGAGTTGATGTTGGAATTCAGGAGCGGTGTCCTAACTCATGAAAAATGGGCATTAGGAATGAGGGTTGAGACCGTGCCATTGCTTATAAGCCTGTGGCCTGGATTCCATTAGGCTCAATGCCTGGATATCCCACAGGCACCTCAAACAAAACTCATCATTTGTCAGACTGAACTAACTCATCATCTCTCCCCTCCCCCCAAGCCCGCTCCTCCCCTCTTATTTCCTGTGCTGGTAGATGGCGGCATTATCCATCTCAGCGCCCTATTCAGACTCTCTGGCTCCTCCATCTTGCTCTTCAACCACATTAAATCAGTCACAAAGTCCTATTGATTTTAGCTTTCTGAATTCCTCTTGCGTCTGCCTTCTCTTCTGTACCCCGGCTGTAGCAGTCTTGGTTTGAGTTCTGATCATTGCCCACCTGGGCCAGTCTCTTAACTGTCTCATTGCCTCTAGTCTCAGTCCTTTTTTTGTTTTCCTGCAATCCATAGCGTTGCTAAAACTTAGTAAGACCATATTATTCCTTTCCTTAAAATCTTTTAATGACTCCTCTTTGCCTATAGGATAAAAATCTAACCGCTTTAGGATGGCCTAGCCCTTTGTGATTTTTACTTTTTAAAATTTTAGTTGTATCTTCTGTCACTCTTCCTCAGATGCCTTAAGCATCTTTCACAGTGAACTACTAAGAGTATACTTAATTGAGCTGCATTTTCCCACGTCTCCAAGCCTTCGTGCATGCTATTCCTTCTGCTTAAAATGATTTTCCTTTTCTACCTTTTCTTTCCTTTTCTGAATGTTTATTTATACTTCAGGGTCTATCTCAAATATTATCTCTGTAAGAAAGGATTAGGTGTCTTTCCTCTGAAATTCAACAACCTACATTTTACAGCAGGAGTTTCATTGCATTGGGACTATTGGTGTAGATGTCTGTATCCTCCACTGGATTCTAGACTTCTGGTGGGCAGATTGTGTCCTATTAATGCCTATATGTCCAGCCCCAGTTTAGTACTTTGCATACAGTGGAAACTCAGTAAATATTTGCTGAATGAAGGATGCAGCCAAGCACTGAAGTATGAAATATATACCAGGCTTCAAACTGTGTCTAAAAAATTCCCCAGTTTCTTAATCTTGCTAGTCAAGTCAGTTGGAATTATAGAGCCAAGGAAATTGATAAAAGTCAACTTTCTTCTTCATAGGCCTGCTCTCAATTGTGACTGCCCACAGGGTCAGGGCAGGGTGACCTCCTCAGTGTAGGCTAGGCAAATCCTCAAGAGACCATATCACTGAACAGAGTTTCTAAGGGCTTTTCCTTTCATTTCTGGGAACAGCATAAATAGTGACCCTTGTTGTTCCCTAGGCACATACTTTATTACTGCAGAGGATTGCTATCCTGCTCCTATCCAAAGGGTCAGGGAGTATCAGCTCTCACGCTGTGGAGGGGGAGTGGGTCTGCAATTGTACCACTTTGCCTCAGCTCAACCCTGCTCATAGGTGTCTCACAGCATCCTCCTGTATGATGGTCTCTCTCTTTCCCCAACAAGTAATCCTATGAAGGAACATCCTATGGGTCTTCCTCAGCCTAGTCTTTACTCCAGGAGACAGAGGGCTAAGCTCCTTTATCATTTTGTCCTTGCTAGATCTAGTTTGTGCTGGAATAGGCACAGATACAGTTTTCCATAGCTGGTTAGCAAGTTATTTATGATTCACTCGGGCCACTGGCTGGAACATGGTCAGTGTGCCAAATCTCAAATCTTTTCGTTGCATAAGGGATGATTTATACAAGTCAGACTGAAATATAGTATAACACTTTATTCTGTTACAGGGTGCATATTCCCATAATCTGCACTTTTCAAGTTTTCTTAGAACTTCTATGTTGTTATTACAATTTTCTGAGTTCTGATTGAATTTTCAACAACATTCTCTTTCTCAGGAATGCTTAGTGTATCTATTGACCTTTTACTATGGACCTGTCATGGAATATAGAAGTCCCTACCTATACAAAAACAAGCAAAAATTGCTTAGGTCTTTCTTTGAGGGGCCTAGGCCCACTGTAGCAAGCTCTTAGGAGTTCCTATAGACAGTATTATTAAGTGCTTGCAGGCTGATGTCTGATGGAGGAAGTAACTGATAATCTGCCTCTTTGGAAGCTCTGATTGCTTGGAAATAAGAGAGGGTTTATCGTGGTTCTTACTAAGGCCCAGTAGTATTTAAAAAATTGTTGCTGGTGGTGCTAAAGTACAATAAGCATAGTACTAGAGTATATTAATTTCCTGATACTGGCAATATTTCCTCCTGATCCCTAGAAAAGACTAATAGGATTGTGTATGCCCGTGGAAAGAAGCCCAATCAAGTGGTCTTTTATGGAAACTTACAATGGCCCTCATTAATCAAGTGGGTCACCAACGATATGGTAACAACGGAGAACTGGTAGGGTAAGAAGTTATGTTTTACTCTAGGAAAAAACATCTTAAAGTCAAACTGTTGAAATCCAGCCTTTGATCTACAGCCTGGTTTTCAGAGGTGAAGGATAGTACCTGATGGTCTTATACTGCTTTTAGTATTAAGAAGAGGTAATACGGGTCAAAGAGATAGACACTGTTGGATTCTATTACTTTGCTAAGTACAACCCTAGTCTTCTAAATTCCTAAAACGTCTTTTTCTCTGTGTTCTAGGCAGTACTACTTCAAGCGTGGTCCATGGATTGGCAGCTTCAGTATCAGCTGAAAGCTTGCTAGAAATGCAAATTCTCCAGCCCCTACTGACTCAGCTTTTCTGGAGTGGGACTCCAAGAATCTATTTTAACAAGCTCTCTAAGTGTTTCTTATGTACATTAAAGTTTGAGAAGCACTGTTCTAGGGCATCATATCCTGAAGTATGTTTTCTGTGGGTTTTTAATAGGTGCCATGCCAAAAATGGTTCTAGTCGTTGTCATATGAATTTGGAAAATGTTGGGTTAAGCAAAGTTAAGCTTTTAACTTTTTTGTGGGGAGGACTACCAGATTCTGCAGAGCTTTTAGTATGTTACTCTACGACTCAAAAATCTCCATTGTATTTCCAACACACTTAAAGTAAAATCCAAAGTCCTTCTCGTGATCTGTGAAGCCGTGCATGATCTGGCCACTGCTGACCTTCTGATGTCATTTCCTATCTTTGTTGCTCTTGCTTACTGCATTCCACCTACACTGATCTCTTAGCCAGGCACACTCTTACTGTAAGGCCTTTGCACTTGCTGTTTTCATTGCGTGGAAATCTTGCATCTCTGCTCAAATGTATCTTCTTGAGAGAGGGCTTCCCAGGGCGTCCTATACAAACTTGTAGTTCCTGTCCCTTCACTCCAGTCCTTTATCCTGATTTATTTCTCTTCGTGGCTCTCACTACTGTCTGACATTTACAGTGTTAACGTTTGCTGATTAGTTTGACCATTTGTTTCCCCCACTGGACTGTTACTAGCTCCACGAGGAGTTTGTTCATTGCTGATACCTCAATACCTGGAATGGTGCCTGGCACATAGTAGGTTACTTAAATATTTATTGATGAGTGAGTGAACAAATGAGTGAAGAGAGGAAATTGTAGAATAGAGAGTAACAGCAGTAGGGTAAAGTGTGGTTGCCCAAGAATAGTGTGTGAGCCTCCCAGAAAGCAAGATAGAGAGGATACTTGCAGGGCTTGGTCCTCCAGGGTCTTGAGAGTCAAGTCAAGTCACTATTATGACTGAGACTAAATCATTGATCATTCCCATTCCCCACTGAGGCATGGGGAAATGAAGCTCATGTATTTTTGCCTGTAATCGTGGAACAGTAATGACCATTTCACACAGAATGGACTCCCAGTTGGCTCTCCAATGAAGTATTTTCTTTAGTTCTTTTCTCTGTCATTTATCTATCCCTGGGAAATCATTCATTTTCATGGCTTCAGCTGTTACCAGTAGACATTGGCCAAATTTCTGTGTTTAGTACCCAACTTTGTCTCCTGCATTTTCACTGCCAGTTGTATATGTCTACTTGGATGTTGAATTAGCACCTACAGACTCAAGATATTCAGAGCTAAAAGTATCATATTCTTCCCCAAAGCATTTTCGTCTCTGATTTCCTTATGTCTGGTTAATGGCAGCAGTATCCTCACAGTCTTGGAAACTAAAAACCATGGGGGTATTCTAGAAGTCTCTAAACTTTGCCTTTTCTCATTCAAACAGTTGTCCAGTCTTGTCGATTACTTCCAGTGTTTCTTACATCTGTGTTTGTTTCCTTTTTTTTTGTTTTGTGTCTACCTTAACACTGGAATATTATAATAACCTCTGAACTATCTTCCCAACCCTGCTTTCAATCCATCTTAAACAGATTCCTCAGCCTGACTCTTAACAGTACTGCCCAGTATGGCTACGGCTTGTCCATACAGCTTTATGTCTACTATTTCCTCAGTTCATTTCTCAGATCTAGCCAAACTGGACCACTTGTTCTTTTTCTGATTCTTTCTGAGTTCTTCTATTCTTACGTCTTTGCTCATTCTGCTCCCTCTGACAAAAAAGCTTTCATTATCCATGTTTATTAGCATCCTGTCCATTCTTTAACACCCATATCAAATATCCCCTCTCCAAGACAGCTTTTTGATACCTTCTTTGAGAAAATGTGCTTTCATTTCTTTTTTCAATATCACTTAATGCATAAGATTTTGGCACATTATACATCATTTAAAAATTAACTCTTGTTCTTATTTTACTCCTACCACTGTACTAAAAAGCCCCTTGAGGGCAGAGCCTTTGTCCTAACTCATCTCTTAATCTCCACAGTACGTACCTAATGTGCATGTAGCGACTTGAATTGAAATACCTTGACTCAAACTATGTTTTGTAATAGCTATATCATATATATCATAGCTATATCATATATATCATATATCAGTTATATCATAGACTAAAAATGTTCACTGGATGGGGAACTCATTAAATGGTCACATTCACATTCAGGCATTTTGGGAGTGATACGGCCAATATTATTAATGATTTGACACAGAAAAGGTACAAGAAGGTTAAATGGTTGCCAGTGCCACACAATAGAGGACCCAGTACTCTCAAGTCCCAGTCTGCAAGTCTGATTCAGACTTCTCTTTATAACTCTCCCTCCTCTGGAAATAGCAATTGCTCTTCATCAGCTTTTGGGCATGTAAACTGCTTGGAGCAAGGGAAACTGGGAGACTTTATCCATTTATCCTCAAGAGATAAATTCAGATTCAGATGCCCAGGTCTCAGAATGAGACATCAGGCAGTTGCCTTGTCTGTTTCTAAATCTGGTGCCTGGGGAGCAATCCAAAGAGAGTCTGCCTCCATTCCACCCACCCAGTCAGTCACCCTCCCACAAATCCTGCAATCCATTTGAACTGATGGAACTCTTGTTAATTGCCTCTTATTGGCCTGTTACAAAATGAAACATGGGGAAGAGACAAAGCTTCCCTATTCACATTTTCAGTGGGCAGCAGGGGTCTCTGCAAAAATAGAGAACCTGGGGCCCAGGCTATTCATTTTTGAAAGTTAGGACAAGATCTTCCACCATTCAGAATCCCACATTATAATCACAATATTGCATCCTGGGAGACCCTGTCAACTTCTCAAACGGTCTGCTAGAAATTGAGTCTATTTAATAAATTAGCACTACTTATAGACTTTTTTTCCCCTTTAAAGTGATACACACTTTACATTTTAATTTCAGTATTTTTTTTCCCATTTGGAGGAAAGAGGGGATGGGAAGGGGGGGAAGAGAGAAGAAAGAAAGAAAAGAAAAAAGAAGGGAGGAAGAAAGAGAAGGGACAGTGCTTTTCATGAAAACATCAGTTCTTGTATTTATGTTTTAGGAAAGCAAAGGGGAGGCAAGAACTGCAGGCTGATAACTGAACTTTCTGTTGAGAAGTCCCTCCTCTCCATTGGGCCTTAGCTAGGTTTCAATAATTATTGCTCAGGCACATAGTTTTGGAGCTTTGCTTTCTCTCAGACTTGTACACAGTTCTAGGAAGGGTTGTTGCCAAAGCCGTCATGTGATTTATTGACCCTCCACTGGGACAAGGGGGAACAGATATAACTTTGTGATTTTATTATAAGGAGGCTGGGTTAATATTTCTAGGTGAAACAAGCTACTATACCAAGTTCAAACATCTGAAGAGGGAGGTTAAGAAACCCTGAGTGTGGGGTGTAAGGATTATTCTGTCCTGGGGCTGTACAGACGTCGTCTGAGGCAGGGAGCAGGAGAAGAAAGGACACATTGTGACCCATTTCCAACACCTCCTGTGTGTAGAGGCGGAAGTTCCTTGCCTGCAGAGGGACACGCGCGGAGGAAAAATAGGAGAGTTACAACATGGCACTTACATAAACAACACCAAACTGGCATAAAACATCTAACAAAATTACACAACTTCAAGCTTGGAATTTTTATACAACATAAATATTAGGGTTAAGTCCATTTAATAATGCTATATAAAATCAAGATTTAAGGCAGTAATGTTCCACATAAACTCTGAAAACAACATTTATGCTTCTTATAAAAGCAGAAAATGATTGCATTCTGTGGGCTTTTCAAAATGATGAATATAATTACATGAAGCAACAAAAATGGATTGAATTAAAAATCCACTAGTTTCAATTTAAGTTGGTTAAGGGGGGAAAATGTAGTTTCTGGCCAAGGACTGAGAAAATTTTACAAGTATCCAAAAAAAAAAAAAAGTATGTACTCTTAGGCAGTTAGGCAGCCTTCTCCCAATATGTATACGTAGCCCAAGAGTCACCAGTGAAATATGAGCTGCTTCAAACTTTCTAAGCCCAAGAAACCCTTTAATGGTATCTACTGTTGCAAGTTGAGCTGGTGTTTTTTTTTCTCCTCCTGAGTACATGGCCACCCCCAGAATAATCCAGTTGCTCCTCTAGTGTCTTTATAGCATCTTGTGCAATTTATTCTTCATCAGTGTTGGCTGTTTTGGACTAGGCTTGCAATATTGACTTGTAATCAGAGCAGTACCCCAATGGAAGAACACTCTCGGAGAGACTCTTGCCTCCATGGGTCGGAGGCCAATTCATAGTTGTCTTTCTGTTATTTAAAGAGAGCCAGTCACTCCTGCTAACAGTCTTCCTGTTTGCAGGCTAAACTTGGTTTATTTTCTGTGTGTATAGGAATAGTAGTGTGTGTGTGTGTGTGTGTGTGTATTGAGTGGGGAGAGATGGTAAATGTAGGTCCAAAAAAAAAAAATCCAACCTAATGCTACATGATGTTAGCTTACTAGACAGAACCTAATAAACTTCTACTCTTCTGTGCCTACAGGGTTTTTTTTTTTTTTTAAGTTGCTTATTGGTGAAGGTAAGATTTGCACATCTTGATTTAGACAAGACAAGTGATTTTGACAGTGTGACAAGTGATTTTGACAGTGATTTTGAATTTTCTGTTTGTGGAAAGATAGCATGGCATAACCTTGGCCACTGCTCTAGACTTAGACTACCAATAGTCTTCTGTTCTTAAGTAAATTATTTGGAAATCTAACCATACCCTTATTTATTTACTTATTTGTTTATTTA
Source organism: Mesoplodon densirostris (assembly GCF_025265405.1). NCBI lineage: Eukaryota > Metazoa > Chordata > Mammalia > Artiodactyla > Ziphiidae > Mesoplodon > Mesoplodon densirostris. The sequence continues at coordinate 62,012,706 of NC_082678.1, forward strand.
TTTATTCCCCTTGCTTCATGCTATCCTGAAGCTGAGACTTGATGTCTTTCAAGGTGGGTTAGCCAGTTATTTTTCCTTGTCTGACCAAACCACAGTAAAGTGGGCTCTGGGAACTTTGGAAGACGTCAACATGGAGGAGCTAGAGAAAAGGTAGAGAAGTGCAGTCTGTGTCCACTTATAGGCATCAAATTGAAAATGTGCATGTATGTGCAAAGTGGTATGTAAATAAATGAACAAAATATGTATACATATATTTTTTTACCTCTTGAGTTTTACCCCATAATGCAGTTTCCATGAGCTATAAAAAGAAGATAAAAACGGTAAAGAGTAGTACCTGGTGTAGAGGTATATTGATCTGCTTAAGGAGAGCTTTCACTGCCATCTGGAGCTCGTAGAAGAACAATTGCATGGGGCAGTCAGAAGTATGATCCACACTTTCCATAGATGCAGAGCCAGAAAGCTTTTGGACCAATTCCCACTCCTCTCTGTATGTTGAGTCAAGTTAAAATTAGAAATATAACAAAAATTCAGAACACAGCTCAGAACATTTTTACTGCATATGTCCAGAACCTGAATAACCAATTTTGGGTGGTTAAAACTTGATGCCATTCTTGAAATTTGAACTTTTTTGCCACCCAAATGGAGTTTAAAATGAACTCTTTCTAATTTAAGCTTATTTCACCTATCAAACCACATACACCTCAGAACAGCAGGTCTGATTTGTAATGAATCAGTTTTTGAGATTGGAGCTTTGAAATATTTTGTAATAATTTCCTGTCTTCATTTTTCTTTTCCTGAAGATCCCCTGTAAGTTCTAAGACCCTACATTTTACCACAGGGGCATCTGCTGGTTAATTCAGCAGTTGGGTAACCACAGGACTCTGGTCCAACTCAGGCAAGAAACCGCATGGCACGTTTCAACCCTGGCCTGTTGTGATCGTGGGTACTATTTTGGTTTCCTTCCCCTTCCAAAAGCTTGAGAATCACAAACAGGAACAGCAGACAATTCCAATAAAAGGAACCAGGGGACACACATCACTGCTTCCATCCTCCTTTCAAACCAGTCATCTGTGTCTTTATTCTGCATGCTCTACAATCCTTCCTAGTGAACTTTTCCAAATGTCCTGCAGAAGGGAAGGGAAGAGAATGGTGGTGGGAGGAAAGCACATCTGGTTTGTCTCCCAAAAGCTGCTCTTCAAAAGGATCTTGAAAAGATCAAGGTAAATGCCTCTTGGGCAACATTGTTTCCACAGGTATTTTAGCACAAATCTCTAAACATTCAGTTGGCACATTTTCTAACTCTGCAGGGAGCAGCAATGTGCTCTCAGGAGCAGGCTAGAGAGGAAAGGAAAGCCCTCCTGTTTTGGTATGGAAAGAGAGGAGGTGCTAACATATGTTCCCACCCTTGTGAAAATCCTCTGAGGGCTCTCCCTGATGGGTTATACTCACTGGGGCTCCAAGCTAGGAGCCAGAAAATGAAATTGATTGTGACATGAGCTTTTCATCAGAATACACTCTCTTTTAACCAGCTACCCTCTTAGAAAAGTTTCTGTTTTCATGATATCAGTTTCATTTCAATTCCCACACTGGAAAAGACTATGGAAAAATCTACCCTTTGTCTCAATAAGAGGAAAAAAAAAAGAAAATTAAATCCTGCTTCAATCTGGGCATACTGTTGGCCTCACAAATAATTGAAATCTTTGAGAACCTGCTTGGGAACTATATCTTTTCTTCCGTCACTGATACCGAACTAAATGAGGGGTTCTGACTAGCGCGAGTATGCACAAAATCTAAAGGACCACATTGCTAAAATATTATCTTTAATCAAATTAGAAGATAAATTACCAGGAAGAATACCATGAAACATCTACCACTAATCAGTTTAGTCTTTAAGGATGAGGGAGATGGAACTGGAAGAGGGAAGGCTACTGGAGTCTTTTGTAAAAATGAAACTTGGATCCTTGGCAAATGGAAATTAGTTGGTACAATCACTAAAAGATAGAGTCTAAACCTTTAAGACACAAATCTAGAAAATGGATGAAAGTAACCATTGCAAAATCAACCCACAAATGAGCCTCTTGGGAAGGACTGAGATAACTAATGCTGATTGTAGAAGTGGCCACCAGATGGCAGACTTAAGTCTAGGTGTAGTTGGTAAGTGGAAGAGAATATGGCAGCTAGTGAGTTCTCTGAAGAGACCATCATCATCATCATCTCCTTCACTGTCATCAAGTAGTATTTAATAAACATTGTGAGATACTCTCGTTAAAAAGCTCTTCTCACTTTAGGGACCAAATTTTAAATGACCAAATTAGAGTCTCCTTTGGTTAAGCAAATCTGTAGGTGCAGCTAGAGCCTAAGGATCTAAATTGTACACTGAAGCTTGACAAACTCTTTTTCAAGTTCTTTTTCTTTTCTTGTCTGTTCTTTCCCTTTTCTTTTTGTGTTGAACACAGTTCAGTTCATTTTAGTAGACCTTCAGAGGTGTACTAGAGGGCTAGCAGTAAAGCTGAGTCAGATTACCAAGACTGGGCAACTTTTCCAAAGTTAACAGTAATTCACCATAATGCCAAGTCATAGAGCAATTTCCAGAAGGTCAGGCCTTGTTACTTCTTTTCTTCCCTAGAGAACCATAAAGAGTGTAGGAAACATACAAAGTCCTTAGGCCAGGGGGTTGGGGTGGGGGGAGTGAGGGTAGGGAGGGTCCTTTAAGGTTAAGGGGAGACCAGTTACTCTACTAGAACCCATTTACACAAGTGATTTTTTTAAATGTGACTTTTTAGGTTGTGGAGAAAAGATATTGGAAATAGCAGTGCTGAAAGAAAAGGGCATCTGTTCATTAACCTGAATGTCAGTGGTTGCATAGAGGAAAGTGAAAGGATAGTGTCCCCTTTAAATGGGCCCACTCCTTCCACCAGTCTATACTACAAGCCCTCCTTATCCTAATGTTAAAACCGAGCTATGCCTTTGCCCCAGTGTGCTGGCCCTGAGGACATCTCATCGTAGAAACTTCACTCAGTTTCTTCACTCAGAAACTTCACTCAGAAACTTCACTTCAAATGTTACTGAAAGTAACATTTCAGTTTCCTTCTGGCACATCAAACCCATCACTTAGCCATTGTTTCATCATGAGGAAAATCTAAACTCCTCACAACTTACTTGGAAACGTTATTGTTCTCACGGATCTTCACATGGCAGAGAATGTTAGGCCACTTTTGGGTAACAAGAACTTTAATTTGATCCACAGAGCTACATAGCTTTAGGTAACCCAGATATAATCCAGGAGAGAGACGCTGATGACTCCTTTTGTGATAGGAGAGAATATCCTGTAGGATGAAAAACAAAACAAAAAACACATTAAAAGGCAATCTCTTTTCATTTCTTACGTACACCATGTCATGAATTAAAGGAGCTGTAGCTAAGTAATTAGTGAGAAACCTTGGATACCACCATGAATGTTGAGAATGTGTTGGTGGTACAGCCAGTCTTACCTTCAGGAGAATTCGCCTCCAAGTCAGGTATTCAGCCTTTAATATATTCTGCATGCTTATTTTCCTCAGATTTCTGTTCCACGAATAGGTGTGTGGGTTGTGATTGGGAATGGTCTGGTGGTGGTGGAGGCAGATAGATACTAAAGAAAAATAGAATTCATAATTTCTGTCCTTGAAAGGTTTATTGTTTAGCTGGGGGAAACCAAATTGCAAGTGTAAAAACTGACAAAGCAGTATAGGAAGCCTCATTATTTCAGGATAATTGGTGTCAGGAAAAGGATCAAACTTTTATAGTAAGTAGAAAAAAAAGGATTTGATTGATCTGTTATCTTGAAAAATCAAACAAGCAATAGCAATAGATTTATTTATCTTATTAACATTCGAGTTATAATCACTAATTCTGAGAATGAAGAGAGAATCAAGTATTGATTCCTGGGTTAACATTTTAGACTAAATTGTATGATAGCTGAAATGCTGTTCCTAATGTTTGACTTTCACAATGTGATCATGAAGAGAATAATTTTTGCAAGAGTATTTGAAGGCTCCATATATTTTTTTCTCTTGCATTAAAAAATTTGATATTCAGGTCATTCTCATAAAATCCTTGTTCATTGTGTGGTCTTCAGTTGTTAACTGGCCTACCATTGTTAGATTCTCAATTGTCAGTAACTTTGCATGTGATTTGATTAGTCTCCATGTCATCTTCATCAGCTTCACAAAATTCTGTATCTTTTACAAGATTTAAAAATTTACCTTGTAATAGATTTGCATTGAATTTGCATTTATTGTCACATCACAATATTCCATAGGCAGCAGAGACTGAATGAAGTTGGTGCAATAGGAAGTGCCAACCTAGTTAAGCACAGAGGGGTGTTTGAATGGAGTTTTGTTTTCTCTGTGGTCAGTTTTCTAGTGAACTTTTTAAGGTTGTGACTTTTGCTTCTCTATATGACTGCAGGAACTCAGGTAATAAATACTTGGTAATACAGACACTCCCTCTCCTGTATATCAGTAGGTAAGACTTTTTATACATTTGGGCAATGTAGGGGGTGAAACAGAGTAGGAGTGATGACTCAGGAAACTGATTACAGGGGAAGGATTTCTATAGGCCAGAGTTTAGCCTAGTTTTCAAAGGGGGTAAAAAAGAGGGAATCAACTCTACCACTAAATGTAGGGAAGGCAAAAGAGAAGAGGAAAAAAAAAAGTTTCAACTTACATAGAATTCAGTATGGAACAGAAAGGTATGAGGTCTTCCTTGAGAGTATACTCTGAAGAAATGACCCCTCCTCTGTAGAATTAACCATCGTTAACATCTAACATATGCTATTGTGTATTGTCTCCTTTGTCCTGTCCTTATCAAACACATTGAGTTCCAGGTACTATAGGAGACATTGGGGTTTCAGGTGAACCTTATATGATCCCTGCTTTTGAAGAGGTCAAGAAAGACAGATGAGTAAAGGAATGATCACAATATACCAAAACCAGTTTATAATAGAGGCAATGTAGGCATACAGAGGAAGGAGTACTTAACTTATATTTTTCTTCTTTTATGTTCTTCTCTTGAACTAGACTATGAAATTAATGGCAGGGCTTTTTTTTTTTTTTAATTGCTTTGTCTCCTTAGTGTCCAGTACCGTTTCTGTATGTAATAGGTTTGCAACATGTGGAAATCAGGCCTTGTCCCTAAAACAGAATGTATGAGAATAGCAGAAGAGGGACAAAATAAGAATGGTCACAATTGGAAGGAAGACATAACTAGCATGTATAGAAAAGCAAAGACTAAATAACTTTTAAGATATTTGGCAAAGAAATAGACTAGAAAAATTTGACTTCACAATTAAGAAGGAGGGAATTCTTATTAATATAAGGAGATTGATAAGGCTGAAGTTTTTCATCTTGTCTCTTCAGAACAGATCGCAGATAATTAGTTGACTAGAGGAAGTTCAGTCAAGGTGAAGTTTTGAGAAATGAGCAGGTAATCAAAGAGAGAGAAACAGTTAATGAGAGAAGGAAAAATGCAAGTATTTAATCAGCAGAATTTGACGATATGCACCCTAGGGGTGCTTGCTGTACAAGCAGATGTGGCCACAAACCCACAGATCATTATTTCTGAGAAGTGATGGAGAACTGGAAAGGTCCCTAAAGACTGGAAAAGGGCAAATATGCCTATCTTTGAAACAGGAAGGGGAGAAACACAGAATGATGCTAGTAATTAAAGACCACCAACTTATAGATCTTTGGGAAAAATGAGAACAAACCATCAGTCAATCAATTTGCAGTCACCTAGGAAACCCTGAGACACTAAAAAGGAGTCAGCATGGTTTTGTGATGGGCGAATCATACAGACAGCTTTAATTTCTAATAGCAAAAGAACAAGATCCATAGACCAGGGAGTTGTCTCCAGTATAATCTGTTTCACTAGATAATCTGGGAAAAGTATCAGTAGAATCTTGACCGCATGACTTTAATAAGCTGAATATCAGGGTTGAAGATTTGTGGATGATGGGGATAGTCTGGGAATAGTAGGACATACTGAGTGATGGCCCAGTAGAGACTGGTCCTGAGAGCCAGTCGGTTCATCATGTTTATTGATGTTCCAGACAAAGAAATGAAGAATGTGTGTATCAAATTTGTGGGTCCCAAATTTGGTGTGGTTTTGATTTTCTGGAAAATAGTAATAAAGCTCTGAATGACCTTATGCATTGGAAAAATAAGCCTATCATAATTAGGGTTGAAACGTAATAAGAAAATGTGCTTGTAAAGACCCAAACCCAAGAGTACAAATATAGAATGGGTATGAGTATAAGAAAAAACATGTGGGGGTCAGAACTGACCACAAATAGAATGTGAGTTAGGAACATACTGTGGTTATGTAAAAAACAACACCCTTCTGGGATGGAGTCATTCACTCTTTCATTCAATTTTTTTAAAGACCATTACTGAGCATCTACTATGTGTTTTCCTGCCTTTACATAGTCATTTACCCTTCATTAGTCAGAATGTTTTTGGAGCCTGAGAAATGCATGGGAAGAGAAAGAAGCTGTCCTATTCACATAATCTGAGGTATATTAGAAAGGCCTCCTAAGCCAAATCAAATGCCTGTGGGTTTATATATTGCCTGATTTGACCTCTAACCTGCATTTCTAGTCTCTACTTCCACTGCAGTCCTCTTGTGTCTCTTATCTCCAGCCAAAATGGATTGCTTTTTCCTTCCTCATACATAGCCTAATCTCTCTTCTTTGATTCTTTGTTGGTTCATGAATTCACTCATTCTACCAACTTTTATCGAGCACTTACTATGTATCAGGCATTATGCTAGGATGTTAGTGACATTAAGATGAATAGGACATGATCCTTCTTTTCATGGAACTCGTATTTCAGTTTGTGAGAGAGACATGTGAGCAAGTTTTTCTTCACCCAGTATGATAAAGGTTGTGTAAGGTCCATTGTGGACCCAAGGGAGAGTGGGATCTACTTTTCCAGCTTTTACCTTATTTTTTGTACCATGCCCTCTATTTAATTTAATTCTCTATTTAACTAATTCCTTCCTTCCTCCCCTCTTTCCTCTCTTCCTTTCTTCTCCCTCCCCCCTGTCTTTCTCTCTCTTTTTCTTTTTTTCTCCACCTGGTAAACTTAACTTACCCTTCATGGCTCAGCCAAATGTCACCTCTTCTACAGCGCCTTCCCTGATATTTCCAGGTAGAATTAAAATACTTGCTTTGTCTGTGTTTTCATAGTACACTGTTTGTGCCGCTAGCAGGTTCTGGTTTAATTCTGCCTTGTATTACCTTGATTTGTGTACAAGTCTGTCTCCCTCCCTTGACTAAACTTGAAAGAAAGGACCTTGAGTTATTCATTTGTTTTTCCTATAGCACCTAGAAGAGTTCCTGGCACCTAGCTGGTGCTGAAAAAATGTTTATTAACTATGAAGTGAGAGGCCCAGAGGTAGTGGGGGTCTGGGGCTGAACCTTTGGGAGAGAATATGTTGTGTTGGTGCAGTGACCAGGAAGGGTATACCCTTCTTCTCTTCATTGATCAGATACCCTAAGAGCTTGTTAGAGGAACAATATGTAGTTGCTTTTCCAGTAACTACAGGGCTTTTGTTTTGTTGGATAGGGTATGGAAGCTGAATTGTCCAGGGTTAGCAGAGGTCATAAAATGGTGGCCTGTGGCCCAAGATTATATAGGCTGCCAAGAATGTAAATTTTCTGAATCATTTTCTAACTTCTAAAAATAAAGAGATTTTATCCAAAACTCTGGACTTTCAACTTCTCTTTAAAAATCGAAAAGTATTTCAACATTGGGACCACTTTCTTCCACTGCAATTAGCTGAGGCTGAATAGGGCTGTTCTTTAGATGAGACAAGGGCTCTTCAGATTACTATAGTCTTTGTTACTTCCACTTTTTTTTATATTGACATATAACTCACATGCCATAACATTCACTCTTTTAAGGTGTGAAATTCAGTGGTTTTTACTATAGTCACAAGGCTGTGCAACTATCACCGCTATCTAATTTCAGATTATTTTCAACATTCCAAAAAGAAAGCTCCCATTCGTTAGCTGTCATTCCCCAGTCCCTCCTCTTCCTGCCCCTGGAACCACTCATCTACTTTCTGTCTCTATGGCTTTGCCTGTACTGGATATTTAATTGTGTAGCATTTTGTGTCTGGCTTTTTTTCACTTAGCATAATGTTTTCATCCATATTAGCATGGATCAGTACTTCATTTATGGCTGAATAATATTCCATTATATGAATACATCACTTTTGTTTATCCATTCATCAGTTATTGGACATGTAGGTTGTTTCTACTCTTTGGCTACTGTAAATACTTCTGCCATGAACATTGGTGAACAAGTTTTTGTGTGACCCCAATTGCTTCTTATATCCAGCCCAGTTGACTCATTTCCATTAATCTTCCTGATTCCAGTAGTTTTTGATCCCCACGTTAGGGGTTCCTTGGAGGTAGAGAGAGCAGGCATGTGCAGGAAAAAAGCAGAAAAGGGCAGAAGAGATAGTAGGTCCTGGGCACCTCAGGTGTGAGAAGATGCTGGGTCCTTGTAGGTAACAAGAAATGCCTAAGGAGATCAAGGGAAGGAAAGCAGGGATGGGAGGGAGATGGAGAGCAAGCTTCACCACAACTTCTCTAGGATCACACTTTTTTTTTTTTTTTTTTTTGCGGTACGCGGGCCTCTCACTGTTGCGGCCTCTCCCATTGCAGAGCACAGGCTCCGGACACGCAGGCTCAGCGGCCATGGCTCATGGGCCCAGCCGCTCCGCGGCATGTGGGATCCTCCCGGACTGGGGCACGAACCCGCGTCCCCTGCATCGGCAGGCAGACTCTCAACCACTGCGCCACCAGGGAAGCCCTAGGATCACACTTTTAAAAAGGATCTAGAGAAAAGGACAGGGAAGGTGTGTAAAGCAGCATGGCAGAATGGGAAGGGCATCAGGCTGGGAGTCCGAAGACTTGTGTCTTAGTCCCACAGGCTGCTTTTTCGGCTGATAGGACCTTGGTGGGTTACTTCCCTGAAATCCATAGCTTCATTTATGAATTGGACAGAAATTTCCCACTCAACCTCACTGGGTTTTCATGAGGGTCAAATGATATAGGTGTGACAAAGTGTTATAAACTCGAAAGTGTAGTACAAATGTGAGAGATTAATCTTCAGAGAAAACTTTACCTGGAGGTTTCCAGTTATTGAAGTGACCCCTGAAGATTATGGTCAGAGAAACTCAGCACCTGAGAAGGGCCTTTCTGTTGGAAACATAGTTGACCTTTGAACAACATGGGTTTGTACTGTGTGAGTCCACTTATACCTGGATTTCAATAAATATACAAAAATATATGTGTGGAACATTGTGCACACTTGTATTGTGCTAGACTTGTATTGAAGTGGATAACCTATCCTTACATAGGCAAAAGGTGAGTAATATTTAATGTAAAATTAATAATGTTTTAGTTTTCTTACTGTTTTATACCTTTTCTTTCAAAGAATTACATTACCATACAGTATGCCTGTCTCTTGTAATTGGAGAAACTGCCTATCAGCCTATCATCACAGGTAAGTGGTTTTTTAAAAAAAGTAACAATGTTTCCAATACTGTATTATGAATGTGACTATAATACTGTATGCCATAAAAATTTTATGACCATTCATAAGCGTATATAGGCTAGGCTACCGTGAAGCAGTTGTATCAGTTACACTAGGCAGTCATACTGCTAAAATGCACTATGCAGTCATACTGCATAAAGCAGTCATAGTGCTGCTTCTTTATTATCAATGCATGAATTGTTATACCTCTAAATAAATATGAATTTCTTTTTCACATTATAATTTTGGGGGGATCAAAAGTTATATGTGGATTTACTACTGGGGGGGTGGTGTCAGCACCCCTAACCCCCATGTTGTTTGTTCAAGGGTCAGCTGTACTCTGATTGCCAGTTAGTTTGCTCAGGGGGATTCTAACTTGTCTGTAATAACTCTCTTTTCCTTTCCAGGCAAGTGTGGGAAGGATTTCTCTTTCCCTTCCAGATATATGAGAGAGGCCTGTTATGAAGGTCTGGGACTTGAGAGGGTCAGGAATTTGAGCGGGTTAGACCCTGGAGGTTCCCTGGGGCCCTAAAGGATTAGTACATTAGTTATGGGCCCAGATTTTGTTAAAGCCCTTATCTGTTTTGAAAACTGCATTGTGGATCATTTAGTCTTTATACAATTTTTCCTTAGTCCTTACGAAAAGGTAGAAGTAGTGGAATGACTGAGCCAGTACCTAGGGTCTCCTGGGAGAGTACAGATGAGGAGGAGATGGACTGGGTGTGCCCTGAGGGAGAGCCTAGCATTGGTTGGATTTTTCTGAGTAGAGAAATAATAAAAATAACTAACATTTATTGAGCACTCACTTTGTGCTACTCTTCTAATGCTTTATGTACTTAACTCATTTACTCTTCATTAGAACCCAGTGAAGTAGGTTGTTTTGCAGAGAAAGAAATACAGGAGGTAAGAAATTAAGTAACTTGTTCTAGTCACATAACCAGAAAAGGTGGAGTCAGGAATCATACCCAGTCAGCCTGAGTCCTAAGTGGTGCCTCAGAATGTGGTGTGATGTAGCAGAAAGAAGCTCAGGCTTCCAGTCAGAAGGCCTGGTGGTCATCACTCTTATGACCCTGAGAAAAAAGAGTGGTTTGTGGCCTGGAATTGTGGGAATTACCCAGCCTGCTTTGGTCAACCACCAAGACCTATCTCTATGTTGAATTGGTGGGGCTACCTCCTGGCATAATTAAATGTTAAGTCTAGTAGTAACTGAATACCGCCCTAATAGTTTTATTCCCCCATTTCCTCTCCAGTGTAAGACCTGTATGGGAAGGAGGGGAGAGAGAAAAAGTAGAAGGAGAAACAAGGAGAGTCGGGGGTGGGTGGGAATGACATCAGGCAGGAATGTGCCAGTCAGTGGGGGTACATTTTCCACTGGGATCCGGGTGGAAACCTGATCTTGCCTCTATTTTTGGTCTCCCTTCTCTAACAACTTTTTGCCAGATTGGAATTTTTCTGCACCTGTAACACATTTTTAATGTAATAAGTCTAGGAGAAACCAGGTATTATATCATGCTGGGGCCTGTGCTGTGTTTCTAGGAGCAAAGGTAGCCCAGACTCCAATTTATCCCTATAGGGGATTAGTGTATTAGTCACCCTGTAAAAGCTCAATTTATTATGATTTTTAAAAATGTTTCTTTTAGCACTTACTTATAAAAGGTGAAGAGGAGAACCACAAATGTGTCTGTGTTCCCTGCTCCCACCTACACACACGCACACACACACACACACACACACCCTCACCCTCTATAAATTTCCTATGAACCCAAATTCCATGAAATCAAATCCAGAGGTATTGGCTTTGACCAATTAGCTTGCCTTTGCTACACTGGACTTTATCCTGGTCTGGGCCAGAGCAAGTAATAGAAAGGTGAGATTACTGTACTAGCCACCGCTCAGTGGAGAACGAAAGTAAGTCAGCAGGCTGGTTACTTAGCTGTTTAGGGTGATCTGAGGGGTTACCGGGCCAAGACTTGAGTTTGGCTTCTTTGTCTGAGATTGAGCCCTTTCTTCCCCATTACTCCAGATTGGCTGTCTTGTCGATATATGCCATTGGTTGTGTAGGCCTCAAGGTAGTTGTTTCTCCTAGCTTTGCCACCTAACTGGAGAGCTCTATAGAACTCATCCCCATCACTGGGTTTAAAAGAAGGAAAAAGAAACAGCTTGAAGCCCATGTTTTTTTTTTTTTTTTTTTTTTTTTTTGCGGTACATGGGCCTCTCACTGTTGTGGCCTCTCCCATGGCGGAGCACAGGCTCCGGACGCGCAGGCTCAGCGGCCATGGCTCACGGGCCCAGCTGCTCCGCGGCATGTGGGATCTTCCCGGACCGGGGCACGAACCTGTGTCCCCTGCATCTGCAGGCGGACTCTCAACCACTGCGCCACCAGAGAAGCCCCTGAAGCCCATGTTTACATAAGAACATGTGAGGCAGTGTGGTGGCGTGGAGAGAGTGCTGGACTTAGGAGCACAAGATACAGGTTTGTATCCTAGCTCCGCCATCCAGGTTAAGAGACTGGACCTCAGCTGCCTTATTTTTGAATTTTGGTGGCTATTTAGTTCTCAGGTGACTCATCTTTTATTTCATCTCCCATCCCTCACTCATTAAAATCCTAACTCCTGCTTCCAAATGTGATATAATATAGAAGAAAGAAGCCTGCTTCCAATCAGAAGATGTGAGTTCAATTTTCAGCTCTGCCATTTTCTAGCTGTGTGTCTAGGGGCAAATCCAAGTTTGGTCGGGCCTTAAGCTGATACAATTTTCTGCGCTTTTCTTAAGGAAAAGAATACAAAATTATGAGTGTGAAGTTTTTAGGGCCTTGGAAGGGGCTTGTAGAAGTGACGAGCTGATTGATGCTTTTGAATCTTTCCTATGGGTGGAATACAAACAATGACATGTCTCTGGACCTCTTCATTCCATTACTGCATATGCAAATGGCTCTTGATACATTTCACTAGAGCCTCAATAAGTGTGTTTGGAACTTTTATTAGGAAAATTGAAAAGACTGCATACCTGGATGGTTATCAGTAAAATGTCTAAGGCTGTTGGCTCCTCAGGTGTTGAGAGAGACTTCCTCTGGCTTTGCAGCTTTGAGATCTGCATCCATTTGCCATTAAAAAATGAATAGAGCATCTCCACCTCTCTGATGGTGACTATGAGGATGTTTCCATGCCGGTCTTTAATGGGTTCATAGTAAACTCTTCCCAAATTGTGTGTCCCAAGTAAACTCTAGAAACAAACAGATTTCTGGTAGCTTAGATGATGTGCAAACAAAGCAACATAACTGCAACAAAAGACACTGAATAATTATCTGATATTTCTGAGAAGCTGTTTTTTGGTGGTTGTTGTTGTGCAGACTTAAACCTATAATAGAATATGTAGTACCATACAAGTGTACTTAACAGAAGCTCAAAGAAAATGTCTTCACCATAAGCCTGCAAAGATTATAGCAAGAGGCACAAAAATTATGTTTTTTTAAAGCAAATTTAATATCTGTAAATATCTCTTACCCACATAGACACACCAGCACATAAACCTCAGTTACCAGCACTTGAAGAGAATCCCAGATGTTTTAAAGAAAAATGCCTGATATTTCAGGTATGCTACTTGTGGAGTTTTCAAGAGATCTACAGTAAGCTGGTATGAAGTGGGGTTGTTTAAAAGGAAGAAGTGAATTGACAATGTAGCACATTGTACAGGTCCCCAAATAACTGCACATTCCCTTCAAGATACTTTAATTGGGAGATTGGCCTGGTTTGACTTATCTGCATTTCAGAGAGTTCTGTTTATTTAAAATTTTGTTAAAATTGTTTGTGAGCTAGGTCAACAAGGTAGACAATACTTTTAGAAAGGTGAGAAGAGAAGGATGCCACGTTAAGTGTGAAGGGGCCCAGGTAGATGTTATTAAAATAAGCAGTTTTACAAATAGGCAAGGTTTGAAGATTTCTAACTTAGAGCACTGGATGAATAGGATAAAAATACCCTTTTACTTTGAATATCTATAGCTTTTTGAAATAATTAATCATCTCAGAGCTCCTGGCTGTTATTTTTGTGAGCTCACATAAATGCTGACAAGATAACCTGTTAGCAGGAGTGCAAAAATAGAACTGGAATTTGTGAAAGTGATAAGGATGACCTAAAAATGAATGAGCCAGCTGATCAGTATTCACATTTACAAAAACAGTGGAATGTTCCTCATAGGTAGGGACTATGTCTTTTTTTTTCTTAATTTTCAAGGACAGAACACATAAATAAGAAATTTCATAAATAATTTTTGACATATTGTAAAAATTCATTTGGCAGGATTACTGTTTTTAAAAATGGCCTAACTACTCAGTCAGATTATCCCTTTCCAACAATTAACTTCTAAATCATAGAGAAGTAATTGGGTAAGGCTTTTAATCCAGCCCTGTGTAGTACTACAGTCTTATATAAAGCAGTTTGCTGCAAAGTAGTACTGGCCAATCAGCAATGGCATGCTGGTAAACTGGCCATCAAAAAAAAAAAAAAAAAAAAAAGCCTTGATATATAATATGCCAATTTCTGTGGTGTAAATACTCCCACAGTACCCTATTTTAAGCTACCAAAGGTTGTGACAACAGGCTTTGAAAATCTCTGAATACTTAACTGTTGGCTCTCCTAAGTGAGTACAAGTTGGCTCCAGCACATTACTGCTGTTAAGCCTTTAGTTATTCTGGTGTTGAGTTTCAGGGCTGGCTGCTGTTCATTAACACTTAGACTTCTGAAAAATGACTTACTCTTTCTGGCCCTGAGTTTCATCATCTAAAATTAAGAGTCCTTACAGCTCAGACATCCCTTATGCTAATCCTTACCTTATAGAATGATTGGTGGATTAAGTCAAGCAGTGTATGAGAAAGTGTTTTGTAAACTTTCAAGCTTGATACAAGTAGGCAGGGTATGGGCTTTCTTTAGTGCTCCAACTGGAATTCCACCCTGGTTTATTCTTACTCATTTTCAACACTCAGCCCAGGTTTCACCTTCTCTGGGAGGACTTGCTCAACTCTCATAGGTAGAAGTTATCATCTCCTTTTTTGTCCCCTACTGCTTCGTGTACCAACTTATATCTTAGCATGACTCTGACTTTCCTGTGTATTGATGTACTTGTCATGAAATCATGGTTTTTTTAAATCTCTCTTTCTCTGGGTTCCTTGCACAGTGCCTGGTACATAGTAATAGCTCAAGAAATTTTTGTTGACTGAAGTAACATCATTAGGACACTGGAAAATTTGATTTGCTTTGGATCAAAGTGGGTGAGTGGACATTGAATGAGATGGTCATTTCATTTAGGCAGAGTTTATTATCAGTGATTTACTGTTAGTTTTGGATATGTTGACTAATGCTCTAAACAAGAAGCACTAAAAGTCTTCCTGAAATTCTTTATTGATAGCAAATTGGGTTGGATAGCTAGCTCTGGGAAGAGCCCAATTTAAAAGAGGAATATCTTTGTGAAAATAAGTTGCAACCACGTTCTAAGGGGGAAAATTTGGGGTTCTTTAGTGCCTAAAGGAAAATCACACCATGTTAATACCTGTCATGCTATGCAATCAAGATTAGGAGATCTGGGAACCCTGAGGATTCTACAAGGTAAAAAGAAATAAAAGCCATCTGATGGCTCACAGGAATGCCTCTAGGTTATAACCACAACAAATCACAGGGCTGTCAATAAGCGCCCTAGACAGATGCACAATACTTAGAGACTTTTATTCAGTTTGGGGTGACATGGGAAGTCGAAGGAGGTCTGGTGTAGAGATATGAAGGCCTGGAAAAGAAGAGTAAAATTTTGGGGAAACCTTTCCCCCTGCCTTGAAAAATGAAAGAAACATAGTATTCATGAATTGTTACCTGGCTTTAGCTCACTAACACTCATTTCTAAAAGCAGTAGAGGAGGAATCTAAAAAAATGGTACAAATGAACTTGTTTACAAAACAGAAATAGAGTCACAGATGTAGAAAACAAACTTATGGTTACCAGGGGGGAAAGGGGAGGAGAGATGAATTGGGAGATTGGGATTGACATAGACACACTACTATCTATAAAACAGATAACTAATAAGGACCTACTGTATAGCACAGGGAACTCTACTCAGTACTATCTAATGACCTATATGGGAGAAGAATCTAAAAAAGAAGGGATATATCTCTATGTATAACTGATTCACTTTGCTGTACATCTGAAACTAACACAACATTGTAAATCAACTATATTCCAATAAAAATAAAATAAGAGTTTGCAGAAAAAAAATAAAGTCTGTGGAGGAGGAAAGTTGAATAGAACCGAATCTAGTTTCAGGTTCTTCCTGTATTTTGAGGATAAGTAGTTGGGGCATCTCTCAGTGTAAGAGGAATATACCCTTCTGCCTCTTGGGGCCTCTGCCATTTTCCTAAAAGTTGGAAAAACAATGTGGGGTCTTGGCCACTTATAGGCTTTCTAATATTATTATTATTATTATTTTTTAATCCTAATGCTGGCAGATACTTATCTCTCCTGCCTGGGTAATAGTAATTCATACTTTACCTTCTTCCAAATAAAATTTAAGACCACTTCTCCTAGATAGGCTCCAAATGATACAGAACAGACTTTTACCTTTTCTTTTTTAACTATAATGTATGTAATTTGTTCTATTTAAAATTTTTGTCTGCTTTTTGTAAAATGAATGCACACTAAGATGATGAAATATTGGAAAGTATACAGGCTTTGGAGTTATATAGATCAGGGTTTGTATCCAGACTCTGCTACTTCCTATTTGTGCAACCTTGGGCAAGTTATTTTCCCTTTCTAGGCCTCAGTTTTATCCTGTGTTAAATGAATATCAATAATAGTACTTTCTCATTATGGTGTGGTGAAGATAAAATGAGATATAGTTTGGAAAGTACTTAGCAAAGTGCCTGGCACTTACTCTGTTAGATAAATGAAAGTTGTTTCACGATTATTATTTATTATCATGTATTAAAGAACCTTCGTATGTATAAAAGAGATAACTAATCAGAACCTACTGTATAGCTCAGGGAACTCTACTCAGTGCTCTGTGGTGACCTAAATGGGAAGGAAATCCAAATAAGAGGGTGTATATGTATACATATAGCTGGTTCACTTTGCTGTACAGTAGAAACTAACACAGCATGGTAAAGCAGCTATACTCTAATAAAAATTAATTAAAAAAAACCTCCCTATAGAGCAGAAACTGGAAAATAAGGCGCAGGATGCACAGTGGTTTGTATGCACTTGATGAAGGTAAGTCAGGGTGCCATGGAAACAGAGGAGAGGGAGAAAGATGGCAAGGAAGGCCTTTGTGTGCCATGATAAAATGTCTGCGCCACTCTTGAAAGAGTATGAGTCAGGGAATGACATGGTCAGCATCTTTTATTGGCTACTCTAGCAGGAGTGTGGAGAATAGGTTGGAGGGTGTTAAGACTGGAAGCAGGAGGATGACTTTGGAGGCTTTTGACATAACTGGAGTAATGAAGCAGTGGTAGTGATGCTGGAAAGGGGGGGAGAGTAAAATGAGATATACCATAGGTAAAGCAATAGGACTTATGTATGGCTGATGCCAATCAAGCTATTTAAGAATGCCTTTTAACTTTTCTCAGGACATTGTAAGACATGTTAGATTAGTAAAGAGACCTAAAATATTAAGTATAAATCTCCCCAAATTTATGTTTCTTCCTCTTCTGAAAATTTTTTTCTGTGCCTTGTCACCCCCCACCCTTCCCCCCAACCCCCCAAGAAAAGAGTGGCTTCAGTATTTCTAGACATTTTCATTTTAAAGGTCAGCAAGGAGTTTGGGCGATAGGTATTACAAAAAAAGATGAAAGTGACTCCTATTGTTTAGGCAGGTGGTGCTCTGACCTCTGATGGGCACTGAAAGGGGTAACTGTTAAGTACTACAAGGCACTGGTCACTGTGCAGGGCTGGAGAGCTCTCCAGGTGGTAACTGTGGCATGAGGTACGTTGCTGTGATCCCTTTTCCCTTTGGTTAGATAAAGTACCCTCAAGTGTGATCTTAGGGGTACAGGGGTTGGACTGATAAATACATTTATTTATCCAGCCAGTACTTATGGATGATCTGCCACATGCCACACATGGGGGATATAGTGGTAACCAAGGCAGATACATTCCCTGAGCTCAGGGACTCACAGTCCAAGTTGGTCAGTGACCAGATAATGATACAAATAATTAACTAATGGTATTATGATCACCATTCTGAATGAAGAATGCAAGGTGCTATGTGAGTGATTCACTTAATTGGGAGATCAGAGAAAGGCTCCCTGAGGAAGTATAAAAATGAAGCTGAGATCTGAAGGATCTGTAGGAATTAGTGAGACAAAGAAGTAGAAGAGGATTCTAAGCAGAGGAAACAGCATTTAAGCTAGCAGAGGAGACTGAGAAAGACAGGCCAGGAAGTTGGAAAACTCTGGAAAGTGTGGAGTCATGGAAGCCAAGGGATGTGGCAGTTTAGAAAAGGAGAGCAGGACCAAGTGTATCAAATGCTGCTGAGATGTCAGTTGCAAAGAGGATTTTAAAGTGTCAGTTGGATATAGTGAAACTGAAGTCATTGGCAGGGATGGATCCAGGTTTTGTAGGGGCCTGTACCACACAATTTTGGGGTCCTCTTTAAGACAAAGAATACAAAATTACAAATATGAAAGTTAGGTGTAAAAGTGAATTTTTTAAAAAATAAAAGTGAATATTTAGACTGAGAAAGAAAATCTCCCCAAATACTGGAGCATTTGGAATTTCTGATCCCCTTTCCCTCCTGGGTTCCTTTAGGCAGTTTATCACAAAGATTGTAACCCAACTTCCCCTCCCTAAGCACTCCACGACTCCCACACTCACAGGGGATCATGCAGGTGAGGGGCCCCGAAGCTCAAGCTTTATGAGCATCATCTGCCACTGATTATTGGTGGCCTGAGAGCATTCTGGTAGGCATGGTGGTAGCAAAAGTCAGGGAAAGAGCTTAGAACTAAATGGGAAGTGAGGAAGTAAATGGAAAAGGAGAATGTTGGCCACTCTTTCAAGAAGTTTGGTTCTAGGGCCTCCCTGGTGGCGCAAGTGGTTGAGAGTCCGCCTGCCGATGCAGGGGATACGGGTTCGTGCCCCGGTCTGGGAGGATCCCATATGCCGCGGAGCGGCTGGGCCCGTGAGCCATGGCCGCTGAGCCTGCGCGTCCGGAGCCTGTGCTCCGCAACGGGGGAGGCCACAACAGTGAGAGGCCCGCATACCGCAAAAAAAAAAAAAAAAAAAAAAAAAGAAAAGAAGTTTGGTTCTAAAGAAGAGAAGAGAGATTGGTAGTTGAAGGAGGGAGTGAAGAACTGAGATCCAGAGCACATGTGAGGGATGAGCCTTTGGTAGGAGGAGTGGGGCTTTATCTGTTGGAATGGGGTGGGGGGAGGAAGAGAAAGTAGCATCGGTGCAAGGAGGCTTTTCAGTTTGGCAGTGGAAAGAGAATTATTTCCCATTTACTTTCTTAATGAGTTATATAGTAAAGTGTCACCTGATGTGGGGAAGGGGAAGAGACATGGTAGAATGGAGAAGGTTTTAAATAGTTGCCTCGTACTTTGGGAAAGTGAATTTAGTAGAGAAATGGAATGTGATCACAAGGTAACCTTACATGTGAGAATTGTAGTCATGAATTTAACATAAAACCAGTCATACCTCACCCCCCCTTTTCAGTGATGCTTTTTCGGCAGCAGCGTGCAGCTACTCTAGTGTAGACATGTTGGATTCATCCAGGCTTGGATTTTTTTCCAAATAGATAATATGGAGGGAGACAGTGGCCAGAAATTTAGAGGATTTTCAAGGGAGTGATTATGATGGGCTAAGTAATCTAAGCTAGACAAGGAGGAAAATGACCTCAGAAGGGAGCTGATGCATTATGAAAAGTGATGGGTGTCAGTGCCTTGGGGGGCCAAATCCAAGAGCTGTTGCAATGGAAGTAATAGTTGAGTAGGGCACACTGACCATCATGGCTTCCCTCTAGGCCCTCAGTGTTTAACTGCAATGGCTTGTGACAGCCTAGCCCTTCTCATGTTACTGATATCAGATGAAGGTGTTCTAGGAAGCCTCTAATAAACGTAAAATAAAGAGCCCCGTTTGAAATTCTAAAGTTGTTCAGTCTGTGATCTAAGCACGTCTGGGCTGTATGGTGGGCTAATGGGAGGGTCCATTACGGACTCCTGGGAAAGAACTTTACTAAGGGACCAAGGAGCCTACTGGAAATGAAGTTTATCCTAAAGAAAGAGGTGTTTTTGAGGTATAGTGGCTTGATCCAGCTCAAGCTGGTCAGTGATGAAAGGAAGAGGCCCTTGGAGTTCAGCACAGTCATCATGGCCCAGCTCCAAGAACTTCTTGAGTTGAGGAGAAGATTCTGTAATCAAGAGTGGGTTGAAATGGAGAGCACGGTTTTTTAAAATCTTACTGAGGACAAAAGACAATATACCGCCCATGCAGTGGAGTATAGAACAGGAGGTTTAAGGGTTACCTTTCAGAATTTATTATAATAGCAAGATAATTATTATTATTATTGCAAGGAGTCAAATTATTGCATGGGTCAAGAAATATGAAATTCTTGTAATTGCAGGTGGGGATGGAACTGTAGAAAATCTTTTTTGCTATTATGACTCTATTTTTATGCTTCGGCTGGTATGGCCTGGCTGAACACAGCTTATGTAGATTCCTGTTATGTGTATTTCTGGGGTTGATGTAACTGACAGCTTTGTAGGTAGATACCCATCACTGATCAAGGCTCATCGATATCTTAAAGGCCCCAGTTCTATGTTGCAGATGTTCTTCTGTGCTAAGAAGCACAAATTCAGATAATATCAAAACAAAACAAAACAAAACAAAAAACAATGAAAGGGAAACCCAGAAGAGACTGATTAGAATTCAATATCATTTCTAAGAGGGGCTCTGTAACCTACAAAGATTCTTGCAGGGCTTGGGGACCTGATCTGATTGGGTTAATAGTACAGAAGGATTAAATTCAGAATTAAAGGTAAGCTTTTAAGAAGTTTTTTTTTTAATTATCAAAAATGCATGCAAATGCCTTTGCATCATTGATGCCATAAGCATCAAGCCAAGAAACTCCTTAAAATATCTGGGGGTCTCTTTCTCTATCTCCATATACTCATAGATGCGCAGGACGCCAGAGCATCAAGAGGTCTTCAAGAGAGCTAGTCAGACTCTTACTTTGCAAGTAATGAAACTCAGACCCAGAAAGGAGAAATGAGTTGACCTATTAACATCAAATCCAGAATTCAAGTCTCTTTACTCCTTGTTCACACTTAGACTCTTCAGGTTAGACCCCTGTTCCTCTTCCAGGAGACTGCCAAAAGCACAGGTTCCCTACAAAGGCAGGTGTGCAGCTCAAACTGTCCAAGAAGACTTCATATATCCTTTCCAGGTAGGATTGGTAACTGAACTGACATGTTTTTCTAAAATTTCCTTGGAGGTCTGGATTGAAACCTGGCCCCTCACCTGTAACTGGGCTGTTGCTGCAAGCATCTTCTGCCGAGTTTGTAGTACTGTGGATGAGGACATGGAGATAGGTGTGCTTTTCCTCAACCACCTTATATCTTCCCACATACAAGACAGCTGCAAAAGAAGTCACGAAGTCATATCATTGCCCAAGCCAGTACATGATTTAGGTTGTGGCATCAAAGCAATGTAGGGAGAAGGAAACCTGACCCTTCATGTTTGTTCTCCAGTCCATTTTCAGATGCATGCAAAACAACTTTTTGATCTCTGTCCAATTGGAAAAAGATCTGAATGTTAATGAAACAATCAGATTCACATTTTAGTCTTTGCCAAATGATCCCATAACTCAGAATAGTGGAGACACAGTCTGACAGGATGGAAGCTTCTTTGCTTTGAAAATGTAGCGTAGATACTATTTTGGCATTTTTAATGACATAGGGCAAATCAGGGCTGAAAGAGACCTTTGAGATAATTTACTCCCACCCCAATATTTTGATCACTGGAGACCCCTCAACCCCTCAACTAAAGTTTCAGAGATTTATGCACAGACTTGGTGCAAAGTGGGGAAGAATAAAATTAGAACTCAGGATACCTTTGTGAACCACAGAAAATCTTGTGTAATGGAACTGGTGTGAGAGTCATCTATTTCAGCAATCGGTATTTGATCTTCATTGGTGACTAACATATTGTCTTTGTAATAAAATATAACAGCTATGTAGAGTCCCCTAAAAAGAAAAAGCAAAATAAAAATTGTCCTCAATCATCTTCTCCTCCAAGCCTGGATCATGGAAAAAATATTTTTGGACATGATAAAAGATAATTTAAAATATACCTATGAGCATATTCTTAAATACCACAAATTTATTGGCTATCTTGTCCAAATTTTCAGAAGAAAAGTGAATTGTGTATTCTCTTAATAATAAAAAAAGGAAATTTCTACCAAGTTTCCTCTCAGAACCAAAAACAGCAGATTCCTGAGAAGCTCAGACTTCCTGGAAAAACTACATAGGACCCACCGTTTCAAGGTCTTCACAAACTTGTTTGAGGAATGGAATAGGTATTTCAGGCTCCTAGAGACTGACTGCTTGCGGCCCGTGGTTTGTAATTTTGAACTTTCTGGAACACAGGAAAAAAAAATACAGTGTAAATTCCACTGGAAGAACAACACTCTCAGTGCCTTCTTCCCACCTTTTTGCCTTTCTGTCTCCTGTCCCCTCAGTGTCACTTACACTCAGTTTCATGTAGGGATTCAGCTCATTCATTCCATCAAGATGCTTTTGTATCTTGAGATGCCAGTAGTTAATTAATGAACAGCTCCTCAAAAATGTTGGAAATGAGTAACACTTATAACTCCAGGTGAAGTCACTTAGGTGTTTTGTTTATACTCTCCTTATTTATTATGAGGTGGGATATGAAGAAACACGATCAACTTTTGTGTCCCCAGCTCCTATTGCCTTTTAATAGTCACATACTTCTCAATGTTGGCAAAGCTCTTCTTGTTAGTCTGCATATTCCATTAAAAATTTTTTTTCATTATAAAATTAATATAGGCACATTGCAGGAAGTCTGGAGCATAGAAAAAAAGAACAAAATCCCACACATATCATCCTGCCACGTTAGTAGAACCACTGCTAGCATTCTGGGGTAGTTTTTTTCCAGTGTGTATGTTGGCTTACAAAAATAGTTGTAGGCATAGGTATGATTATCCTCGTTATTCGGAAGAAGAAACTGAGACAGAGAGGTTAAGTGGATTGTCCAAGATAAAAAAGGCAGTACCCAGAAAAACAAACATTTGTTCACTGAAATATTTATTGGTACGCTACTATATGTTAGGTTCTATGGTTACAGTGATGAACACATCATCCGTTGCTTCTGTTTAGCTCTTTTATTTACAACTGGAGCTCTCACTGATAAAAGTAGTAGATTTCCTGTAGCAGTCTTTGCATACTGTGCTCCCTAGAGCTGAACTAGATGATCACTGATTTAATTCTCATCTTAAATGTAATTAATGAAGGGAAGCTGAGGTTATTGGGGTCATCACCAAACTCCTGACAGACATGTTACTGGGGATGAGAATATGGTCCATATCATGGGCGAATGGCCCATGGCTGAGGCCCAGTGTGGCTCTACCTATGATCCTATAGGAGCAGTTGGGAATGAGCTGATTGACACAAGCATTCATGCCAGTTTCAAGTTTGTGTTGGTAATGGTTATTCCTGGCAGAACAAAGCAAAAGCATTTTTTTCTAACTTGAACATGTATTTTACTTGTTATAGTCTACTTGAAAATAATGCTGCTGGGACTTCTGATTAAAGGCAGCATATTGAACTTATTTATCACATACTGCTCTCTCCCAAAATCTTACTAAAAGCAGAGTAAAGAGATTTTAAAAAGAGGAAGTGACATAAATCTGTAAAGACAAAGAGATGGGAAAGGAGACAAAAGCAAGTGAATTTTGCTAGCTAGAAAGCAGATGGACAGATGGATTTAGCAGACCTGAGAAAGCTGAGAAGTAACCTGACTCACCCATGGGCACCATATACTGCTGGAAGAGTGGTGAATGTGGAGCTAAAATCAGGGAGTTTTGTTGAAATCTGTTTAAAAAGTAGTTAGACTTCTAAATATCCTCTCCTACCCTTTCCCCACTCTAGAAGAAAGCTAGTAGCATATTCTCTGGAAAGCAGAAAAACAGAGCTCTTTAGAGTGAAAGATACGGTGTATGGTTAAAAAATGGAGGGAGGGAGTGGTATGTACTGAAAACAGGTGGATTAAATGAAAGTTTCCATACAGAATATATCCCCACTGGACTCTTGGAACAGTGGTACTCAAATTTATATTCTCCAGGCAGAACACTGGAAGAAGCATCTATGGAGACTCTGATTAGTGTAAGAGTACACCTAAAGATTCTGACATTGGCTTTACTGCTTTCCTAAAGATAAGGCCATGCTAGATCACCCTACAGTGATCTGTATAAGCAAGGAGCCCTATCCATGTGCTCAGAGCTTCCCAACAGCAATTGAGTTCTCTTCTCTTAAATCTGAGTACACATCCAAGGATCACTAGGCAGTTTGAAAAGCATGTAACAGAAAAAACACAGGCCAAAAACAAACAAAAGCAATTTAGAGGGGAGACCATGTTGAGAAAAGAAAACATAAAACGAAACAAAGCCTATCATTAATAGCCTGAGAGACAAGCAAAGACATTGCATCCTTGTAAAAAAGATAAAGGTCTATAAGAGAAATATTCAGAGAACAATAGAGAACACTGGAAATTAAAAGTAGTTATCAAAGTCTGAAAAACCAAATAGAAAATAAAGTTGGGGAAATCTGCAAGAAAGTGGAGCAAAGAGACATGAGGATGGAAAGTAGGGGGGGGGGGAAATACTTAAAGGGCTAGTCCATGAGGTTCAGTGTCTGAAGAAGAGTTCTCATAGGAGAGAGCAGAGCAAAAGGAGGGGAAGAAATAATTAAAGAAATAATTAAAGAAAATACCCCATACTTGAAGGCTATAAGTTTCTGTATTGAAAGAGCTTGCCAAGTGTGCAGCACAACAGACAAAAATAGAGCCACATGAAGGTACATAACAGTGAAATTTTAGAATACTGAAGGTAAAAAGAAAACTTAAAACCTTCCAGGGTAGGAAAAAGTAGATTTCATATAAAACTTCTGGAATCGGAATGGTATCAGACTTTTCAGCACTGAACGCTTGAAGGCAATGAAGCAACACCTTCAAAATATGAAGGAAAATTATTTCAATTGGGAATACTATACTTATCCACTTCTATACTTATTCTTATTTATCCTAGATAAATATTAAATAGAATAAATACATCTTAAGACACTTAATGTATCCAAAAATTAGCTCCCAAGTATCCTGACAGGAAGCTACTAGAGGAAAGGCTCCACCAATGGCAGACAAACCCCAGAAAAAGGAAGAGATGGTAAACAAAAAAGAAGAAATCCAGTATTGGAGAGTGGCAAGAAGAGTCCTCAATGTGGTGGTGAAAGGAGATCCTAGGGTGCCAGTAAGTAACAGACATAGAGGCAGCCAGTAACCAGGCTAGACTGGAGCAGGTCAGAGGACTCTATGAGAGGTTTCTTTAAGGAGATGCCATTTGAAACAATACTTATGTATCTGATTGTATTGAGAGAAAATTGATAGAACTGGAGAATAGCTTGGGGATTAATTCGTCATAACCACATGGAAAAATAAAAAAGCACATAATAAAAGTTGATTTTTATCTACAGAGGGAACAAGTTATCCAGGAAAGGAAAATAATCATAAAATTTATATGGTCATTATAATGTTAGCAGTAAATACTGATCTTATTAAAATGACTATATTAGGAGGATGAGGGAGTAGGAATTACATGTGCGTATAAGAGGGTGGAGGGATAAAAAAGAGAAATAATCATCTTCCTTAGATAATAACTATATATATATGTATATTTTTAACATACAAATCATTTTAATGAAGGACCAATTCTACTTTGTATATTTTTTTAAAAATCAAGAATTAGCAATATAAGCCTGTTATTTAGAGATATGGAGAAAATATCAAAATAATTGAGCCTCTAGGGAATAGAAAATGGAGGATGGGAGTAATTGTTTTTTCGTTCATAATAAAGTTCTTCGTAGTTCTTTACTTATTTTAAGTAATTCAGTCCTCAGATGGCTGACAGGTTTATATAATTCTTATCTGCATTTTACAAGTGAGCAAAGTGAGGTATAGAGAAGCTGGCAACTTGCTTAAGGTCATGCAGATTTGTAAATGTCTAGCCTGTATTTGAACCCACATAGTCTGGCTTCAGAGTATAGTCACATATAACTTAAATGAAAAGGAAAACTAAACTAAAAAAATTAGACTAAAAGAAGAGAAAACTGAAAAATGCTACTACCAGTTGGGAAAGGGGCCCATGAAAATGTCAAGTATTCCAGGTCTCCAGTTTGGGCACATGGTACAATACACTTGTACCTTTGGAGCTCTTGTGGTTGGGTTGGGGCCATGTGACCAGTTTTACCAATGAAGTTTGAGTGTAAATTATAAAGTCTTGTCCATATGACACCTTCAAGAGTCTCTTTTCCTTCTCCCATGGGTGCTGAAATATATTTCCAGAAAGAGGATCATGACAAGACAGAAAGACAGGCAGCCCTCAGCCAACCAGTGGTAGACCTATAGCATGTGGGAGAAATAAATATTTGGGGGGTCATTTGGATACTACAGCATGATATAGCCTATCTTGACTGATACAAGGTCTAAACTCACTTTTCTCCTAAGAACCACTGTGGCTTCTATTCTGTCTCTGCTTAGTTCAGGGCTCTGGAGCAATGGTTAGATTTCTGGACTCTGAATGCAGCAGATCTTTAGCTTTTAAGTGCTTGGAGCATAGAGAGCTTATGTTATTCATACTGGTATGTCTAGCACCTAACACGTAGGAGACAGTGTTTCAATTAATGTTTGCCAGTTGAAAAATTGGATGATAATTGAAATTCACTCCTGTAGGGGACTGCTTTAGTGGACACAGTTGACTTCTTTATAATTCATTATGTATGTCAGGGCATCAACCCTGTGGACAATAAAGGCCACTCAACAGCTCCATTGAATTTCCATCCCAGTACTAAAGATGCGAATTAGCTATGGCCAGTTCTTTAGCCAAAAATAGAGAAATTAGTGTGGGTTTTGGTATCCCCCATGCAGGGCTTTGGTAGGAGAAGGGATGTTTTATTATTAGTTCTGCATTTAGAATATGCTGTGTATTTATTGAGTACTCCAGGCTCATTACAATGGAGTCAATGATTATACTTTAATTCTAGGACATATAAAGTGCTGAGGCTGGAGAGCACCTCATTGTTCATTTGGAAGAACAATGAAAACAATAAGCTAGAGTTTGCAGAGTGCCTACTCATGCCAGATGAGTTTAATACATTATCTAATTTAATTCTTGTAACAGTCCTGAAAGATACATATTATTATGCTGGTTTTTTTCTGATAGGGAAGCTATAGCTCAGAGAAGTTAAATGCTCTTCTTAAGTACACACAGTAAGTGGGTGAACTGGGGTTTGAAATAATTGTTTTTTCTAATTATAAAATTTGTAAGCCACGTAGTATCAATATAGTTCATTTTAAATAACAATTTTGTAGTTTTCTGTATGTAGTACCTAATTATCCTTAATTTATCCTTTTAGATTTAGAGAGATTTATGTTGTATCATCTCGGAAGGTCATTTCTTTTATCCTGGCATATTATAGGTCAGTGTTCCCCAAAGTTTGCGGCTTGGAACACTAATTCTGTAAAAAAATGTTTTACAGTAGCCAGGTAAGTTTGGAAAATGCCTGCTTAACCAAATTCAAAATTTCTTTTTATTAGAGTCTGTAATATTTTAATGTCTATTTTACATTTCCAAGAGAGGGATATATAATGTAACAATTTCCAAATATACTTGACTAGAGACCCTTTTTCAGATGAGCATCTTATAGAACCACTCTTATGTGGAACACACTTTGGGTACTGTTTAAATGTCCAAAGTACATTTCAATATAAAAATATTCCTCCCTTTTGGGAAGTTCTACCTTATGCCTTACTTAAATCTTTCTTGATACTGTGTGTATATTTACATCCCTGTGGGGTGAAAATAGGTACATGATAAAACTTGGATGGAAACCATAGAAATAATTGGGCTGTCTAGACAACCATTTCTTGATTATTGGAATGTAATCCAGTAGTATTGGGGAGAACATCTAAATCCTCAGATAATATAAAAAATAATCCCTCATTCTCATGAGGAGTTTTAGCTTTCCCCCTCTGATAAAGACCAAACACAAAGTGGCTTATGAATTGCAGAGAATAATCTGTCCAATTGCTTCATTATTTTTGCCTGCCAGGCAGGAACCAATGGGCAGGGAAATGATGGAGAGGCAGAAGAGAAAGGAGCCTAGATAATGCCTGTTCTGGTTAAATGGGCCCTGGATAACTGAGGACTGAGTGTACTTTGGTCGGTGTGGAATGTTGAAGTCCCTGGTCTGGGTAAAGTTTTCCTAGAGATCCGGGAGTGAAATCCCACTTGGGTTTCCTTCTTAAGCCTCTTCCATGCATATTTACATCTCCTAATGAACCACCCACTCATTAGAACATTATTTTCTTGCAAACAGTTGCCCTCATTTCTAGCTATAGCCAGCATTTCTGAAGGGCTCTGTTGTCATAGCTATACAGCAATTGGGAACAACTTTTTGCTAATGCTAAGTATGATTTCTTTATACCTAGTCAAAACTCATTTAGCATTTCTTAGTTTCAACCATAGATTATTAACCTAGCTGGTCCTGCAGTGCCCTGAATCTAGAGAGTACAATGCAGTTAGAGATGTGATGGGTGAAGGAGCATGGAATATGAAAACTTTATGGAACTTTAATTCTCCAAATAAAACTAAGTGCCTGCTCCACGAATCATTACACAGATCAGAAACCTGACCCTGTCCCATTTGAACAGCCCAAGTAGAAAGTAATCTTTTTAAAGCTTCTCAGAGATTTTCTGGGTGTTGTTGGCTAGGTCTAGAGAACTTATGCTCTACTTTCTCTTGAGCAGTAGTATAGGGGAAGATTAAAATTCAGGGGGAGATTAAAATCCAGTGCCCTGTCCTGATGTAAGGGCGGGAGACAAAAACGAGGTGTGGCAGGAAGACTGGCTTGGAGACAGAAAACCTACGTTGGTGTCTTGATTCTGTTCTTCTTGGCATTGTGACCTTGGTCAAGTCACTTAGCCTCAGTGATAATTGCCAAAATGAGGATGAAAAAGAGATATTGGATGTGAATTGTATGTAAATTTTATAATCAATGTACACAAAAGTTTAATATTATCGTTGCTGTTATAATTGGTTGTGCTTCCTCAGGGATGTTCACAGAATTTTTGTTGCAGGTGAAAAGTTTGAGGGTGAATATCCCGAAGACTCAGCACACTGAGAAGTTTTGTGAGGGTACGATTTAAAGGGAAGGGAGCTAATGGCAGCTGCAGTTTTTCCTGTGCTTGTTTTCAGACTGTTCCTGTGGAGTGAGGGTGCAAAAGACAGAGGACGGGAAGGAAGGGAGAGGGAAGGCTCTTCTGAAGGGTTAAAGTAAGATAGTGCTGTAAAGTGATTCCAGATGTACAAATATTAATATCTCTCTCCCTCCCTGATGAATGAGAAGGTATGACCCAGTTAGGAAACTGCTAAAATTACCGGCGCCACCGAGACCTCAGCCGATGGCCCAGCACAGAGTTTTATCCTTACCCCGGCAACTATAATGCTGATGAAGGGCTCGGACCTGCTGCAGCAGACCTTCCAAAACTTCACGCTGTCCCCTGTGTCTAGGCGCTCTGTCGTCATAGTCTTTCCAGTCTATTGAACAAAAGAAACAAACAGAGTAAAATTTTCAAGTAGGGGAGGCCTCGGGAGCTGAATTTTGCTCCTACTACCCACAGACTGTGTGGATGAGCACCCAGTACTTGCACGACTAGCAGGCATTACCAAGGGTTTGGAAGCTGCCATTCTTCAGGCCCTGTGCAAAACAGTAATTGTGGTTGGTTTCTTGTGTTGGGCAGTTTTAAGGCAAGAGAAAATGGTAATTGAAAGCCCAAAGAAAACAGAGAATTTGGGAGTCCAATTTCCCCTCCCCCAGCTCCTTACCCTCCTTTTCAGCGTCTGTGTCCTAATCAGTTCCCCTGTCACCTCTCCACTCAGCACCCCAAGTCGCCACTGGATTTCCACAGTAGGAAAGAAAGGGGTGGGAATGTGCAGACTAGATGAAATCCACGGTCCCAATGCTTTTATTGTAGGTTTGACACTTTTGGCCAAATTGACATTTCTTTCCAAGGAAAGAGCCCATGTCAGATGCCAAGAAATGGAAATCTACATTTTGCTCTAATGAATGTCTGCTTTGGTTAGCTGGCACAGCAACTCCTGCACATACTCGGAGCCACCAACCACCCTGTCTGCTCAGTCTCTAAATATACAGTATTAGCTTACATGGCAAATTTAAATTGCAATACCCACTGAGATTTTTCTCCCCCTTCTATTTTCATTCCATTTGGCTATAATGATATCAAGAGTAATAACCCGTATGGGACTAATGTCAAGATTATAATTCTGCTGTCTCCAACTCTAGATACTTTTTTCGGCAGGTCAGTCATTTCATAGTCCATCCCTATTCTCTTTCCCCTGGTTTTACTTTCTGGATCTTTCAAAAGCAACAACTTTTAAGTGCTTCTTGGTTGGAATGCTTTCTCTAAAATTGCTAGACATTCTTCTCGAGAAAAGCCAGTTAGTTCACAAGTATATTTGAGGCTTAAATTCTAATTGAACAAGTTTCAAATTCCCTCCACCTAGAGTTATTTTAAAATATGGAGTCTCCCTTGTTTAGAAACTTAAGCAGATGCCATGACAGTTAAAGTTAGGTAAAAGCATTCCACACTGGTCCATCCAAGGCTGAGTAGTTCAACATAGTTAGAAAGAATGCAGGTTCTGGAGTCAGATAAACCTGGGTCTGAGCCCTGGTTCCTCTGATTCCTAGCTCAGTGTCTGTAAAACAAATTACTTACACTGACAGGGCCTCTACTCTGTAGCATGAAAAAGGAGTATAGTATCTATCTCGCAGGATTTTTGTGAGGGTTAGATGAGAGGTGTATTAGCTCTCCAGTGCACTGTTATGTGGAAAGCCTTATGTAAATAATAACTTAAAAAGAAGGGAACTCATTGTTGGAAAGTTAGCTTCCTGAGTGGTGGGTATGGAAACATCATTTCTTACCTTAGCAGGTAATTCCCTTCGAGGAGGAAGGCCTCAGAGATTTTCTAATTCCTCCTCCTTCCCACCTTCCCCCATGTACCCATCTTCATTTTACCTCTTAGAAGACTGAGGCCCAGAGATAACCATTCCAGTTCTAAAATTTTCAGCTTGGTGGTGATGGTGGCATAGCCAGGACTATAACATAGTCTCATGACCCTCCGTATAGTGCTCACTTCTTTATACCATGGACATGTTTTTGTTTTTGTTTTCTTTTGAGAAGGAGGGTCAGAGTTTGGTTGGAGTCTGTGTGGTGTGGCTTAGTTGTGGTCAACTCTGGAGACAGGGAATTGGCATAGGTGCTTTCTGTGGACTCTGTTCTTTGTTGGCAGAAACTGTGACTTAATTTCTCTTTGCTTCAGGTTTTTTCTCTGTAAAGTGAGCTTTTGAGTCTCTTTTTAGGTTATTTGTGGTTTCAAAGAAATACTGTAAGTAAAGCACCATTCTGGGCACATTGGAGATGCTCATTAAATGTTGGTGAGGCATTGTGACTAGAAGCATGATGGTGTTCACGTAGGATGGGCTAGGAAAGATCTTTTACTGGGAAATTTGGAAATGTTTGAGGGAACGAACTCCAAGTGGCCCTTGGACTATCTATAGTTTCCCTGGTATCTGGACACAGTGAGAATAAACATTGATCTCATGTATTCCCAAAGGCCATGATGAGTTTATGTCCTTAGTTGGATGAATGTATCTGAAGTACTCAGATAAGATGAGCTATGTTGTTGGCTTGAGTAAGACTCCTGGGGGACTGAATTACGATATGGCCCTGAACATGCTAATACATTCTCCTGAGTGCTAATACTGCCGTCAATGCAGGGCGAGATGAGGTGGACCTGGCTCTTTCAGCTGAGGCCTATTACATCAGAGGTGAGCTTGAGCTGATGGCTTCATGATACATTAGAAAATTGCTAATGCTAAATTGCAGCCCGAGTGAGCACTGGACATGATGCCAAGGTTTTTGGAAAGAATGAGTCTTTCTCATAGATGTTTGGAAGGTTCTGATGACTACATAAAATAGGAGACTTTAGGGATGAGGGAGAAAATTGAAAATATATTAAGAAATCAGGAGCCTGACAGGAATAAACTTAGTGTGCTAGGAAAAGAGCAGATCATGCCACATAATACCGTTCACTGTTCTGGTAATGAGACACTTCGGTTGCAATGCAATGCAGAGCTTACATTCACTGGTGATACCAGGGCTTTCCTGATCGTAACTCAGACAAGCCTGTCTGGGTCCTTTTCTCTTATTATGTACCATACCATATAACATAAGTCTATAAAAACACATTCAGGCCTTTTGTAAAAATATTTTTAAAAGTTTTATAGCTTACTGGAACATATTACCAAATTTCCAATTATTCTGTCATGTTAGAATACATTGTCTTCTAGTAAATATCTGAATACTGATACACGTTACATCACAATGTCATACTCTGTTTATAAATAGAACCAGAGTGTTTTTATATTGTTCTTTCCAAGTGACATGGCATGTCTGCAGTGACTGTAATGACATGTTTGGATTTCAGTTCTTTGCCAGATACCCCTACTAATCAAATGTGCTCTTTTAGAAAGTGTTGCCATTTGCTACGTTAATTACCAAGTAATAAGTAACTCTTCCCAGACCTGGACAACTGTTCTTTTCATTCTGGAGAGAGCTCTTCAAATGGGCTCTGAGGGAGAGTGTCTGAATAGAATTTGAAGTTTAT
Source organism: Mesoplodon densirostris (assembly GCF_025265405.1). NCBI lineage: Eukaryota > Metazoa > Chordata > Mammalia > Artiodactyla > Ziphiidae > Mesoplodon > Mesoplodon densirostris. The sequence goes on from NC_082678.1 coordinate 62,045,298, forward strand.
AGAACCGGGACATCTGGTGTTTATAAGTAAATTCATCATGCAGATCAGAATTTGCATGGGGTCTGCGTTTGGAGTGGGTTTCCCTCTGACCCACCTTCGGGTCTAATTTTTTTTTTCTTCTGCTTTTCTATCCCTTCTGTCCCTGCACCTCCAAAAATGCATACTCTTTTTAGCCCCGTAGAATGAGATGGGTTCCCAAAGTATCTTAATCTTCCAATATTCCCCGTATGTGTTTCTGGTAAGTCTTCAGTAAGAAAGATATCCAAGTAAGACTGGAATAGTTAAATCATCAAATGCTAGGGGACTTAGGCGTCTTAGAGACCCCTGGTATTTGTGGTCCAAGGCTCTGTATGGCCTGGTTTAGCTAGCTGAATCCACCAGAGGCAGTAATCAGGAATGGTTGGCTGGCTTTTAGTCTGATTGTCTGACTGATAGCAGGGCATTGGCTACCACCACAGAGTCTTCACTAGTTCAGACTTGAATCCTGGCTCAGCCATGTTACCGAAGTTGTGACCCCAGGCAAGGCAACACCCTCTCTGAATCCTAATTTCCTTATTAATAGAGGAGGAGGACAGCATAGTGGTTAAGAGCAAGGAACATGGGGTTTGGACCTGGCTTCAGTGCTTGCTAGTTTTCTGTTGTTGGGCTGTATGTATATGTGTATGTACCTCAACATTAATAGCTCCCTCATCAGTAAAATAATAAAAATCACCTCAATAGGTTTGTTATGAAGATTGAGTTAACCTGTGTAAAGTTCTTAGATTAACATGCAGCATATAATGAGTTTTATAAATGTTAGCTCTGATGTTGATAGTGATACAGATGATAATGATGATGCTTATCCACAAGATGGGAACAATGACTGTTGTCAGGTTTAAGTGAGACACTGAATGTGAAAGCCCATAATATACCACCTGATTCGTGGTTTTTCCTGGGCAAAGGGTTATTGCAATGCTTGAAAAATACAAAAATATATAAAGTAGGAAACTAAAGAGCCCATAATCTCATAACCCAAATATCTGCTGTTAAATTTTAATAGTTATATGCAGACACACCTACCTAATTATAAGTCAAACTCACAGTTTAAATGTTATGTGAAAAAAATTATGATGTTTGTTTACATAAAACTTATAAGAATTTCTTCTATACAATGAATCGTTTCTTAAAACACCATTTTTAGGGGTTGCATTTTATTCTATAGTATGGATCTATATATATATCATACTTTATTTAACCACAGAGTTAATATTGGATATTTGTTCTCCCCACCACACATGATATTTCACTATATCAATATATTGCTGCAGTGCACATATTTGTTCATGATTGTGTGTCTGCATCTGTTTCTTTAGGTTAGATTCTTAGATGTATAATTGTAGGGTAAAAAGAAATGAATGCTCTTATAGCAGCTGATATAATATGGTGCATTGTGTTCCACAAAGGATGGAGCAGTTTGCACTTTCACAAGAAGTGTATGATACCATTTTAAATGATCCCATTAGTGAAGATTTCTAAAATAAAATATAATTCAGAACAATAGGTTCATTATGCAGAAAAATCTATCATGTAGTATGTCTGGAGATGTTCTTCTTGTTAATTAAATTTTCTGGTTAATAGAGAATTACCAAATACACCAGACATAAATTATTAAGTTTAAAATAATTAGAAGGGGCTTTGCTGGGTTTTTCAGCCACCATTATAAATATTATAGATTTCTGTTTGTGGCAGAGTGTATCAGAGTGCCTGTTAATAAGAAAGCTTTTCTTCTGACAGAATGTAAGTAAGATTTGCCAGACTTTTGGTGAGGAAGGGGAGGTGAGGTCTAAAATGGACTGCATGTACTCTGGGCCAGCCAGTCCTACTGTGCCATTTCAGTACATCTCCACAAAAGCCCTGTGAAGGGTATGATCGGACCCATTCTACAGATGTTGAATTGAGACTCAGAGACTTTCAGTAAATTTTGAAAGCCACACAGCTAATAAAAGGTATAATGGGTATCAAATTCAGTCTTGCTGGTTCCAAATTCCCTCTTCTTTCATTCCACTGAGTTGCCTCCCAGGGGAACATTTCTGCAGAGGAATCATTCATTATGTGGCCAGATGCTACTCTGAGGAGGTCTTATTAGTCCCAAGCAGTGGGGAGAGGGAATGGCAATGGCATCCTGAGGATGGAATTGGAGTTGGAGTCTGGCCAGGCTTGAGAGAGTTCACAGCCACCACCTACTAGAAGGAGAGGCACATGCTGGTGTCGTGGTCTGAGCAGGTCCCCATCCTTTCATGTTATAAGCCGAGACTTGAACAAAATACTGTTGGCCCTGCAAAGTATCGAAATAGAGAGAATGATGCATTGGGAATTTTATTTAGTCAGTTTTACCCTAGAAGCTTTATTCTGTGTCTGATGAACTTGTTCATCCCACTACCCATACTTTAGCCTTCTAGCTTTTCTTGACTATTACGTTTTTACATGATACTAAACATATTTGGGGTGCCCTCTTAGTTTCTTTGTGCTTTCTTTTTTCAAAATTGGAATATCATGGTTGCTTTTCCTGACCTTCCCCAAACCATTATACGCCAATTTTTAAGTCATAGTTCTGTAAGGTTTACCAAAACCTGCAATTTCTCACTCTCACCTCTTTTTCCTTATTTTCTCCTCCCCAGCGGCAACTACTATCACCTTTTTCTAGCTGATCAACTTGCTTTACAAGATCGACAAGTTGTAATGAACATCTTTTCAGATTAATAATTAAAGATCTGCTTCATTCTTTTAGTAGTTGTATAGTACTTCACTTTGGGTGAACACAGTCATTCATTTAACCAATCCCTCATTAGTGGACATTTAGATTGTTTCCACATTTTATGCTAAATAAATAATGCTGCAATAGATATCCTTTTCTCAGTTATTCAGACATTTAACAAATTAATTCTTTGATGCTACTTCAGTTTTAAAACCATTATTAAAACAATGGTTTATATGCTTTAATGTTTTATGACATTAAGAATTAAGGATTTGTGGCTGTATGGAGGCTCCTCAAAAACATAAGAATAGAACTGCCATATGATCCAGCAATTCCACTTCTGGGTATTTATCCAAAGAAAACGAAACACCAATTTGAAAAGATATATGCACCCCAATGTTCATAGCAGCATAATTTACAATAACCAAGGTATGGAAGCAAACTAAGTGTCCATTAACAGATGAATGGATAAAGAAGATGTGATTATACACACACACACACACACACACACACACAATGGATTATTACTCAGCCATAAAAAAGAGTGAAATTTTGCCACTTGCAACAACATGGGTGGGCCTGGAGGGTTATTATGCTTAGTGAAATAAGTCAGACAAAGACAAATACTGTATGATATCACTTATATGTGGAATCTGAAAAGTAAAACAAACTAGGGAATGTAACAAAAAAGAAACAGACTCACGGATGTAGAGAACAAAGTAGTGGTTACCAGAGGGGAGGGGCAAGATAGTAGAAGAGAATTAAGAGGTACAAACCACCAGGTAAAAAATAAATAAGATACAAGGATATAATGTATAATACAGGGAATATAGCCAATATTTTCTAATAACTTTAAATGGAGTATAATCTATAAAAATATTGGATTACTACATTCTACACCCGAGACTAATATAACATTATAAATAAACTATACTTCAATTAAAAAAAAATTAAGGAGTTGTTTTTTGTTTGCTTATAATATTTTTAAATGTTTTATGCTTTTATATTTTTGCTTTGAGGAATTTCTTTTTCTGATGAACCCAAAGGGGTATTTTAGAAGTCAGCACTTGTTAAAGCATTGCTTGCAAAATTTGTAAAGTGGTGTTTGAAGTTAAAAAAAATATAGCAATCGTTGTAGAGCCTTTGCTAGGGATTTAATAGTCATGGCCTTACCATATTATAAACTTGATTTTTATAACATTAAAAATGGGTTTCTAGGTACCTCAAGGATATGGAGATTCTGTGAAGTGTAAATCTACTTCTAGGCTTTTATGTGATTAGGATAGTATCTGTGTTGCTCTCATTGGATGACGAACTGGAAAAACTTAATCCCTGTAAAAAATTAGTTCAGATATTAGAGAAACTCTCTATGGAGGGTTTTCCATTTTTATCACCATATCACTTTTTCTTTTAAGCAGCGGAAATTCCCTCGGGTTCTCTCTGCCCCTCTTCCGTCATGTGAGCTATAGGGTTGGGAATCATATGACAGTAGCATCTCTAGGGGCCACCCATTCAGGGGTTTGTTTGCTCTGCTAATCCACTGTTTTGGCCCCTGGTGTAGATGTGTAAGTAAGACTAAAATTTAAGATTCTGTGATGGTGACCCAACCACCAAGAATTCTGTTAGAATAAGCTGGTTCAAACTTGAAGAGGTGCAACCTAACACAGATTTTTAATTCTGGGCTTCAGGATTATGCTTTACAGATAACTGTTTTAATTGACTAACCTTTTAGAAAAACAACAAGAAAATTCTCCTTCTACCTCTCACATATGAAGGTCCTAAGATATTAATTATTTGAATAGGATAAAAAAGTACAGGTTTAATTTAAGTTTACTTAAAATCTTTTTCAGTTAAAAAGATTTTGATGCTCCAGTTTTGTTGCATTTAATTGTTTGAGGAAATATAGGGTTTGTTCCAGTCTGGACTGATTTGTTAGGTGTTTTTATTTTCTGCATTTCATATGCTTATATGGTTTATAGTTCTATAAATAATTAACATTTAAGTTTAGATTGGTTAAACAGATAAGCGCAGTCTGTTCCAGTTTTTCATTCACAGTTTAAATTGGCTCAGGTTACTGAGAAATGTAGTGCCACCATATATAGTTTCTTTTTTGTGAGAGCACATTTGGGCAGATTTTTTTTTTTTTTTAATCAAGGGAAAAGGGTTTCTCTCAGGAAATTGTGTGACTCCAATTGATGACTGATCTCAACTGAGGCTGTGGGGATGAGGGTTAGATGAAGCTATTATTTTTACCATCAGACAGGGAGTCAAAATTGGATCTCATAGAGCCTTTGATCCCTCCCCAAAGATTAGACTGTGATCCAGAAAGCAGCAGCTTTCAAGGCTTGCATGAGGCCAGTCTTTTTCTGATCTCTGTAGAACATGGCAGCTTACAAAGTGGTTCATGCTGTCTGCTCACTCCTTTGTGGGGTTCAGATTATGGATACCAGACATATCACGCTTAACGAGTGGCAGTTGTTGCCAGGGGACTGGGCGTTGGCTGTTGCTTCCAAAGTAGGCATTTGCTATGAATATCCCAGCACAAACATCAGGGGTAGGGGAATGGGAAGTCTAACAGGAGGATTTGGTATTTACCGTTGTAAGTCCTGTGATTGTGCATCTCAGGGTCTGCAGGTTTTCCATGATGATTTCTCCAGCCAAAGGACAAAAGTCTTTAGACATGCTCCATTCCACTGGATGGAAAGGGGAGGGGGGATGAGGGGGAGGGAGGGAGGGAAAGAGAAAAAGAAAGAAAGAGAGAGAATAGTCATCTACCAAGAAGCATCATAGAAACTCTAGCATATAATCTCTCTCAAAAACAGTAAGTTTACCCTCTTTTCCCTATATTGGCACATCTAACAATTCTCCTCGGCATAAGTCAATTTCCAAGTTCACCATTATTTTTTAAAACAAAGGTGGGGAAAAAAGTAATCATTCAACAGTGAATAATATACCTTAATGTGTATGTATGTATATATGTATATAGACACACATGCGCAGGCACCTTATATATAAAAGTTCATTGTATGTAGAAGATAAGTTATTTACTTCATGTGAGAAGTGAAGGGCTCATTAGGCTATTACCTTCTGTTTGTTCCCCACATCTGGTTTCTGTTTCACCATTTTGCTGAGAGTGCTCCTTCAAGCTCCCAGGGGCATTCTTATCCCAAGTGAAGAAGCCTCCTTTCATTTCCTTCCACATAATTTGACTCCTTTTCCTTCTGGAATCACCCTCTTCCTTTAGTGTGTCGTATGCTGCTCCCCTGGCTTTCATTCTCCTCCCTGATATTGTCTTCCAGGCTTTTTCATTAGGCTTCTTTTCAGCTGGAGAATTTGGGATTTGTGGCTGATGTCTTTGGTGCTCCCCACACACCTGACGTCCCCAAAGTGGGTGTTCATTCACAGTTAAATCTTAACACCCAAATTGTCACACCCCATTTTACTGTGAGACATGGTCTTTCATAACATTTTCCACTGGTTGTAAAAACCGTGGTCAGGAGAGAGAAATTGTACATCATCAGTAAAAAGTGTCTTAAGTGACCGTTTACACACGGCAGGATTTGAGGCAATCCTAAACGAAGCAGGAGCTTCAGTCACATGGAAGACAAGGCCTGCATATTTCTAAACCTCATGATGACAAGCTATAGGCCTTAAGATTTAAATTATATTCTCTATGACACTTAAATACTTCAAAATTAAGCCAAACCATCTCTAAATCCCGCTGTTCCCCTAGAGTCACACAATCCCTCTGTTCAGAGTTGCTGGCCCTGCATCCTCTGCTTCTCTTCATTATGCTCCTGGGAATCTAGCTTGCTATCCTCACTCTCTTGAAATTGCTCTCCTAAAATTCCTAGTGCGTTGATCATCCACAACAGCCTCTTCTTGGGAAATCCTGCCCCTTTGGCCTCCCCCGTTTTTTGCAACCTTCTTTCCCCTTGGTTTCGGTTGCACCCTGTCCTCTGCTGCTTCTACCTCCTGATTCCCTCTTTTCAGGCTCTCCTTGGTTCCTCCCTTTCTTTGTCCTTTGATGTGTTGTTCCTTGAGGGTTTGGCTCCTTTTTCATTCCACATGCTTGTCCCAGGTAGTGACCTTATCCACTTTTATGGCTCCAACAATGACTCTTGAAACTGTAATTCTAGGTTTAGCTTCTCTCTGGAGCTCTGGAGCTTCTTTCTGTAAATTTCCACCTGAGTGTCCCCACTCCACTTGAGTGCAAGTACTCCATTAAGTACTCTTCCTTACCGAAATATGTTTCTCCTCTGTTTTTCTTAATTTTAGCTCATTTAGCACTGCCACACATCCAGTCAACCAACCCCAAAACTCAGTGCATCCTGCCTCTTCTTTTTCCCGAATTCCTCACAACCAGTCGATTACTAAACCCGGTAGGTTCTATTTTTAAATGTCTCCCATAAATTTCCCTCTCCCCCTCACACTGGAGCTATTCTAGAGCAGACCCTTATAATCATGAGCATCAACTCTGCAATTGATTTTTTGTAGGCCTAATTGATAAACTCTAATTGATTTTTCTGTTTATCTCCTTATCCTTATATACAATCTTCTTACTATAGCCCGAATTATAGTTTTAAAATGCAGATCTAATTGTTTAGTTTCTCCTCATAAAATCTTTTCATAGTGTCCAGTTGATTTCCAAAGTAAAAGACCTTCATAATCCAGTCCCAGCCTTACTCTACTATCCGTATGTCCTGCCATTTCCCAAAGCAGAGTCCTTGTTACCTATTTATTATTCTGTGCATTTTTATGCCTCTGTTTTGTGTTCATCTTCCAACCTTTGCTTGTCAAAGCCCTACTAATGCTCTAAATTCCTCAGGAATAATTGATTAAATACATCTTTTCTGTGTTCCCAAAGTCCTTAATTTATATAAAAACAAGATTTATTACACATATATTACGCTTCTTTTTCTTGTTAGATTGTGAGAAATTTGAGAATAAGAAAAGTGTTAGTCATTTTTTCCCTCTCTAGATCCACACTTGGATCTGTATGCTTGGTGCATAGAAAATGCTTACTAAATATTGTACAAATAAATACCTACATATTTGTTTTATTCTATGCATATACATATGTACACACACACATCCAGAATAGACTGCTTTTCCAACATGGAGATATTTTTCTTCCATGTGAATCTTCTCCTTCTCCAGACTCTTGTCCTTTGAAGCTCTTAGGCATATTGTAAAATCTAATTAGAATCAAATGATTAAGGTTGTATGTTTACTCTCAAATCAAGCCTATACCTTATTATAAATACATATTCTAAAACATATATATGTATGTATTTTAATATATGTGTTATATATATATAGGTATGTATGTATAATTGTTTCCCCAGATGTTTAATTATGCCTATGAGGTACTAGCTCTTGAAAAAGCCAAGTTTCTTAAGGTCAAATTAGAGAGGGTTTGTAATCAGGGAATAGTGTTGCATATTATTTTAAGCTCAAGAAAAAAGAGCTGTCATTGAGGGAATTATCACAAACAAAATGAAAATTAGTAGCACATGTGCAAGGACATCTAGAAAGAACAAAGAATATAGGAAAATTCTAGAAACAAAAATATCTTTGGTTGCCATTGAGACATGCATGGTTCACTGATGTGGTGAAGCCCCAAGCCCAAGACTGAGGATCAAGAGCTTCTGATTTCAGGCTAAGGATTCAGGGTGACATCCCAAAAGAAGAGCTAGGGATTAGTGGGAACAAGACCAGGTTATTTGAGAAATGATTAAAGAAAAGTTGCTCAAAAATGCAATCTTTATAAAACTTCTGAAGAAACGACAATTTATTTTTGAATGAAAGCTGTCATGTTCTATTTTTTTTTTTTTTTTTTTTTTTTTTTGCGGTACGTGGGCCTCTCACTGCTGTGGCCTCTCCCGTTGTGGAGCACAGGCTCCGGACGCGCAGGCTCAGCGGCCATGGCTCACCGGCCCAGCCGCTCCACGGCATGTGGGATCCTCCCGGACCGGGGCACGAACCCGTGTCCCCTGCATCGGCAGGCGGACTCTCAACCACTGTGCCACCAGGGAAGCCCCGGGAAGCCCCTGTCATGTTCTATTGGAATAGTTCTATAAAGCATGTTTCAGGTGGAAAAGAGGGCCTGGCTTCTTGAAAAACAACAATTAAAAAAAAAAAACAGAAGCAGGTTTGTAGGGAGGTGTGTTCTTCTTTAGGAGTTAATAGGAAGTTTTAAGCATTTAAGTCTAATTAGATCTTATAATATGTCGAGGTTTCAAAGGGGGAAGGGTCTAGAGAAAGAGAAGATCTACATGGAAGGAAAAAAATTCTCCATGTTGGAATGGCCAGTCTATTCTGGGGCAACCTATATAGTTTTTTCCCCTCTGTGTACTTCCTTGGGTCGATGGACTCTTGACATAAAAAAAGGAGCTTCTGCTCACTTCTGGAAATAGAATGAGCTGGAATCACTTTGAGAGCCAACTGGGAATTCTAAGAAGGCAACTTAGCATGGTCTCTCTGGAAAGTTATGTGTAGGTAGTTTAAAGACTTAATATTAAAGCCATGAGAAAAATCACTTATAAGTCTGCTCTAAATCCCTGAAGGGTTGGAGCCATGTATATGAAGTTTAAAACTATATAAGACTTACAGTTTTAAGATTAAGATCAGGGCAACTGTTTCTACTTAGGTCTGGGAAATAGAAGCAGGGTTCAATCATGCAGTGGCTCATAGCAGTTGAACATTAGTAAGAAAGGTACCAGACAAAACCTAGGTGTTAGTATTTCTTAAACTTTGGCTCTGGCTCAAACTGTGATTCACTATATTTGTATGAAATAGCTATGAATATTTTAAATGTGAAGTTCTGTTATTTTCACAAATATTTCATTTTTATCTAAGCTTTAGAAATGTAGAGCAGTTGGGCAAGAGAGTTTCTCCCTGAACCATCACCATTTTCCTAATGGCAGCTATATAAACCACAGACCAAGCTTAAGAAGAAAAAGAGCTCCAGAAGGTTTCCCCTCGTCATTTGAAGTGTATAATGTGAGGAGGAATGTCCCAGAATCAGTGAGAAGAGTAGAAAATTCATAACTGGAAGTGTTAGGGTGCACAAGCAGAGAGCTTAGTCAAAGTGCAGGTAAATTTCAAGCCTCATGGTGTGGACTGTGTGATTCACAAACCCTGAAGAGTTATAACACTCTTCAGGCCAGCTTTTTGAGAGGTGAAGACTATGCAAAAGTAAAGGCATAAAAGGATAACATTGCAGCAATGTCTAATTTCTATTCAGTTGATTAAAAAAAAGATCTAAAACCTGCTATTGTCCAGGTTCTCCCTCGAATCTCAAATGCCTCAGAGTCTAGAGTTGTTTTATCGTCTTCACACACCAGGAGGACAGACTGTAAAAGTTATCCTCTTGCCTCCTGCCCAGGCCCTACCCAAGCTTTCCACTTGAGCCTCACTGGTCACTCGACCTCAGACCTGTTGCTTATGCTGTTTTCTCTTTTCATATGCTCTCTTTCCTCAAAATCGTCCCCCCCCTTCTTTCAAACCCCTGATTCAAGGATCCTTCCTTTCCATAGCTTTTCTTGGCTTTCCAAGGGAAGCTCCTTTGCCAGCTTTCCCGTAGTAATTTTAATATGTCTCTTACATTGCACTTGCTTTATTGTTTTGTATGTAAGAGATCTGTCTCCTCTTTAGTCTATAAGCTCTTTGAGAGCATGAACCAAATTGTATTAATACCCATTTCCAAAGCATCTATCACAGCACCTAGCACAGTATAGGTGGCTCAGTTTATGTTGCGTGAATTGAATACTTGATTCATGACTTTGGAATGCTTGAAGACTAAGGTAGACAGAAATCTGATGCTGGTACTCAAAGAATAAGAAAACAGTGTTAGAAAAAATACAGTCAAAAGAGAACGGAAGCTGCTTGAGCTGCCCAGTAAGTAGTTAAGATGGAGATTAATTCCTGGCTTCCAGATTCCCAGCATCCCAGACTCCTCACTTGTCCATACTGCCTCTAAGGACCCAAAAAATAAAAGTTTATTTCCTGTTCCCTATCAGCACTTCTATGGAACCAAAACAGCATTTTTACTGGCCACACTCACCCCGGCGCCTTAGCTAATGAATGGAATTTGGCTCGACTGCCCAGCCCAGCACCAGAGCATTATGAAATCTTCCCCTGATCCATCTTAATTGTGCAGTTTCTAACCTTTCAGGCCAACCATAGCACAAGAAGAAGAAAAAGGGAGAGAGGGATGTGCCGAGAAACCCAGAAAAAGATCAAATACAGTCATTCCTAGAGATGAGAAGATGTGTCTTGCTGAAGCACGAACCCACTCAACACTTGTGGGTTTTAAATTGGGAAATGACGTGTGAAAACTCTGGATCAGGGAATTCTGTTTAGCTCTGGCAAAATACGAGGTTGGAGCCGCTTGCATTTTTTATTTTAAATTCCCTTGGTAGTTCTAGGAGTAGGGGCATGCATTACTTTCAAACAAGAATCTTTATTGTTTGCATAGCACACAGTCTTCCAGTTAACTAGAAAAACATTTTTTTTCCCAAATTAAATTTCCCTAGAAAAACAATGATTTAAATTAAGGGCAAAAGGCTTTTTTTTTTTTTTTTTGGACACTAGTAAATCCTTCCTGCACCTACTACTTCTAGAAGATTAAAAGCACAGTTGGAATTGGAAGGCTATATTCATTTATTTATTGTCAGATTCTGCCATCTACAAAAGTAATATGCCCCTACCTATGTACATTGTGTATTGTCTTAGTTTTGCCTGCCATATTACAGAGCTACCTACAGATACAGACATGATGCAGAGATTCTAAATGTTCAGGTTTTTGAAAAGTACATAATACTACAAGTAACAACAAAAAAGTCATCTTCACAGTCTGATCTATTTGCTTCTTTATTTATCTCCTAATGGCTCTCCTGTTATGGCTGAATTTATTCTTTCTCTTGATCGTCTTTGCTTTCTAAATAAACGATACTATAATTTTTGTGATTCTTACTACTGCTGAGAGTTCTTTCTCTTTTTCCAAGCTTGGCATGAAGTGTTTGTTGAAAGAATACCAGTCTTCTAGAGACCCAGCTGCTGCCAGCCTAATGTCTTCATTGAGATTCACGGAGCTTCACCTTTGTACTTTTTTGGTCTCTTAACCAGGGGTGACTTTAAACAAAAATTCCTTCAGTAATTTCTGCAATTTGGGGATGAGAAAGTCTGAATGATCTGCACTAGTGGAGTTATCGGAAGTGTAAGTAATCCCCAAGCCCCAGATCATATAGAAATCACTTTTTTCTTTGCGTTTATCACCTACTGGTTTTCCTAGAACATTAAATTAGGAGTTGGGAAGGTCTCAGATTTATCACAAAGTACAAAGTGCAAAATCCCCTCATCATGTCACATCTAAGATTAGGTGGCATAATAGGGCAGCTTTTAGAGGCAGCACAAAGTGGGAGAAGGAGAAAACCAGAGATTGGCTCCATCCACATTTAGATGGGATAAATCCTAGCGGGTGCTGGAGTTGACCCATATGGCTCGCAAGAGCTGATTGTTAAAATTTTAGGAATTTTGCCAGCTGGTTGTTAAACACAGCCATCATTAAAAATTAGATTGTATAAACTTAAATAAGTTATGTTAAAGAAAAAGACAGTAAATACTCAAAACTCATGACTCCCTAATTTACTTAATTTTACTAGTAATTATGCTCTTGAGATTATTGATACCTATTTTATCTGTAGGGTGGAAATAGCATATAATGTTGTACTACTGCACTTATCTTCCCAATCTGTTTAGTGACATCACATTGGTAGCTTGAAATTGGCCATGGTGGGAATATTTGCAGCATAGCAATGAGCAAATGCTATAAAACCAAGGCTTGATTTTTTATTTTGTGGACTATCTAAACCAGGTATTGGCAAACTGTAATTCCAAAAGCCAATTCTGACCCGAGGTCTGGCTTTTACATTTCTAAAGGATTGTAAAAGCGCGTGCACATGCACACACGCACACGAAGAATATGTGACAGAGACCATATGTAGTCCACAAAGCCTAATGTATTTACTCTCTGGCCCTTTGCAGGAGAAATTTGTTGACCACTGGTCTAGACTTAAGAAAGTGATGGAGAAAATGTTAATAATTCAGATTAAAGTTAGAAGTTTCTGTGGCTGTTACATTGCGAGTAGCACAACACAACTGAGGAAATATTCTTCCAGTACTCGAAAACTGTAACTTGATTCCACAAAGAATGTCATTGATGAGCCAAGTTATAAGTCTGTATTGTTTCATTTTTGTTTTAATTCCTTAAAGTAAATGAAAATATCAACAAACATTTACATGGTAACTACACGCATTGCATGAAAATAAACAAAAGCATTTTGGGAGAATTGATAGGCTATGAGGAATTTATAAAAAAGTGTATGGTATATGTTATTATTATTTGTAAATTGTGTGCTACATATCCTTTCTGTTAGTAGAATTTATAGAAGACTTGTGTGTGTGTGTGTATGTGTGTGTACTTTTTCCCCCCAGAGATCCAGTTGTTCAACATTTACCATCATGCCATTGGATAAATGCTAGGTGGTTGCTCATATAGACTCAGGGTGGATGTATCCTGACTAGCAGGTTATAGTGTCCAAGGGGAGCAGATTTCTCAGGTATAACTTAGGTAACATTCTGTTACCAGGAGAGGAACATGAGGTGCATAAGCCCCTTTAGGAGGCAGGAGTGGCACCGTGAGGGAATCGGGGGCAAAAGTTCATTTACTAAATCAGTCACCATCTGAGAGGTCTGTTCAGCGGCCAAGAGCCAGGCGCTGGGCAGTACAGGTGCTCAGACTCCCTGCATCAGTTCTTCTTGCCCCAGCCAGGGCTGGCCTTGAAATTGGCACAGCATACAGCCTGTAGGGCAGGCATCTGTGGACTTGACTGTAACAAGGATGGCAGAGTCAGGGGCTGGCCAACAGAAACCTAACATCCAGTAGGCTTGGCAAACATCCCAGTCCACTGCTTCTGATGGCCCGAAAGAGCGCCATGCCTAAACAGAGCTGTCTGGGCTTCCTTATTATTTTATTCTTTATTAGATTTTATTATTACACATTATTGTTATATTTTATTTCATGATTATCTGGGTTTTATGAATGGGCACTTTTAAGACACTGTGGACTGAAAATATGAACATCGGTTATTAATTCAGACAAACCTCTCACTTTTCCTTTTTCTTTGGAACACTGCCATATCTTTGAGTTATAAGATGTCCAGGTAAATTTTCACTTGTTTTAGATTACTTTTTAAGAGAAACTGTCCAGATAATTTTTGTTCATTAAAGAAGTATAAGCTTTTAAAAGGCTGCAGTGGATAAAGTGGAACAATTGCAGGGACTTGAAACCAAGTGACAATTAGCGATCTGGAGGCTGGGACTGCCGCCCCACACTCCTTCTCTGAGAATAGGCAGCATCTGAAATCTGTTCCATGGGGTAAGAGCTGCTCTGGGAAGCTTCTGGGATGCTGAGATTTTTTGTTTTTGTTTTGTTTCCAGCAGCGTGATGCCCTTTTGTCTGCAGGGAGAGAACTCTGACGAGCTATTTTACTTTCTAAAGGATACAAAGTAGGGAAGTGCAGGATCTGTCTGATTTACACGCACAAGGTCCAAGATATGTGATCAATTCGCAGCTTTCTGAATCCTGTTGAATCCTCGTGGAATTAAAATAACCAGCCACAGGGGCAAAAGCAAAAACATTCCAACTTTTTTGCCAGATGACAACTTTCATTCAGAGAAAGTGACTCCACTTGGCTTTGGGGATGGGGGTCATGTTCCTACCCATTTAAAAAATATTGAGGTGACATTGGTTTACAACATTATATAGGTTTCATGTGTATAACATTATATTTCTACCTCTGTACACACTACAGTGTGCTCACCACCAAAAATTTAGTTTCCATCTGTCATCATACAGTTGACTCCTTTACCTGTTTCACTCTCCCCCACTCCCCCCACTTCCCCCGCTTCCTTTTGGGTAACCACTGTTCTCTTCTCCATATCTATGCATTTGTTTTTATTTAGTTTGTCTTGTTCATTTATTTAAAATTTTTTTATAGTCCACATATGAGTGAAATCATACAATATTTGTCTTTCTCCATCTGACTTATTTCACTTAGCATAATACCCTCAAAGTCCATCCGTGTTGTCGCAAATAGCAAGATTTCATCTTTTCTTATGGCTGAGTAGTATTCCATTGTGTATGTGTGTGTGTGTGTGTGTGTGTGTGTGTGTGTGTGTATACCACATCTTCATTCATTCATCCATGAAGGACTTACGTGGGCACTTACGCTTGTTTCCAAATCTTAGCTGTTGTAAATTTACTACACCCACTTTTAACATCCCATTTTCCTCCTTATAACCTTAACTAATTAAACTCCTTAAGGAAAGGACTCATGCCATATTGATTTTTGGACACCCACCCCACTCTCTTATAGAAGTATGGAGTATAGTCTCAAATAGAGTGGGTTTGACTTGAGTCAAATTGAATGGGTTTATATGTGGACATTGATGAGTGAGGGACAGTGCTCAGAGTTCTGTTTTGCTCCCTTGATCTACAAAATAAGGACTTCTTTGCTGGGCATTTAACCTAATTTCTGAGGCTTGTTTTGCACTACTCCCTGCATTTGCCCTGTGTTCCAGGAAAAGAAAACTAACACTTAATGGAAATCAACCAGGTTCTTTCACAGATAATTTTGTCATTTTTTTCTCACACTATTCCTGCAAGATAGGCTAAGTCATTCATTCAGCAATTCTACCAATTTAACAAGTGGCAGAACTGGGAATTAAAGCCAGGTCTCTGTGAACCCCAAACTCACTTATAACTTCTTATTGAGCCTGGGATAAAATCCTCAATCTGTATCCTGGCCTGCAAGGCCCTGGGTGACAGGGGCCTTCTCCATCTTCTAGCTTCAGACTGATTGCACCCACAAGTTCTCTTTCTCTCTCTGATTTTCAGATCCTCAAACATGTCAGGCTTCTTCTCCACACACTGTTTATTTTGTGGGAAATGTTTTCTCCTTTCTGACTTTCGTAATTATCCCTCGTTTTCCCTCAGGAATCAGTATAAATGTCACTTCTGCACATAAGCCTTCTCTGATCTGAAGATAAAATTAACATCCCTGTTATGTATCTCAGAGATATAACACTGTCCCTTTATTATAGCCCAGTAACTACCTATTAGTGCAGTTATCGCTTCAATCTTACAAACTCTTTGAGGACAATTCCTATGAAGATATATTTCCTGATAGCTAGCATATGCCATAGCATATAGTAGGCCAATAAATATTTATTGAATTGATATTAGATTATTGTCCAGCTAGGTTGTGGGGATATGGAGAGGCAAGTGACATGGTCCCTGGCCTTAAGAAGCTTACACTTTAATATTATGGCCCATTTTTACAGATGAGGACAGGAGGTTCCGAGAGGTCGAGTCCATCTCAGACCAGAGTTCTTCCCTCATCACCATGCAAACTCTTAGGAAACAAGTGGTCTTTCCAGCCTGATGCCTCTCCCATCTCCTCTTGTCAAAACCTACTTGAACGAAAGGCTCATGCTCCTCCAACCCCGCTCATTCTCCCTGATTCCCCAGAGTAATTTCATCTGTCATTTTTTCTGACATTAATACTCTCTATTTTGTATTATAATGATTCATGCAATGTATTTTCAACTCTACCTGCACAGGATATTTCAAGTCTGTTTCCTTTTAATTTTTTTAAACTCCATCATTATCACCCTCATCCAAGCTACCATCATTGCATACTGGAACTCCTAGGGCAGTTTCAGAGCTGAACTAGAAGGTCTCTCTGTCTCTGTGCATACCCACTTCCCCTGCCCCCAGTCTACTGAAGCCAGAACAGGCTCTTCAAAACATAAATAATATCACAATACCTTCCTTCATTGGAACCTTGTAAGTGCACTTCCAATAAAATCCAAACACCTTAACATAGTCTACAACAGGGGTTGGCAACCTGAGACCCTGTGGGCCAGATCCAGCCTACCACCTGTTTTTGTATAGCTTATGAGCTAAGAATGGTTTTTATACTGAAAAAACATCAAAATATATTATAAGTTGTGAAAATTATATGAAATTCATATTTCAGTGTCCATAAATAGATTTTATTGGAACACAACCCCAGTCATTCTTTTATATATTGTCTCAGTGGCAGATTTGAACAGTTGCAATAGAGACCATATGGCCTGCAAAGCCTAAAATATTTACTATCTGATCCTTTATATGTAGACCCCTAGTCTACAAGGAGTCATGATCTGGCGCCTGCCTACTTCTTTGGAATCCCCTATCCTACTGTTCTACCCATTTTGCTTCATCTGCACTTTCTTTTTCTCTAACTTACTGAGTTATTTCTCCCAAGCTCATCTGCATCTCAGTCTAATACATCATCCTTCTTTACTTTTGGTACTTATCATTATCTGAAATTGTCTTGTTGATTTAAATTTACTTGTTTATTCAAGGAATATGAGCTTCATGAGTTTGTCTGTTTTATCCCCCACTGTATCCCCAGGCCTCGAAGAGGATGTGCATTCAAAAAAACTGTGTTAAATGAGAATTTTTATCTTCCCCTTAGTTTTCTTCAGGGAAGACACTGGGTCTGACTCATTTTTGCATCCCCTACAGTGGCCAACATTGTGCCCTGTGTGGAGTAATAATAGTTCCAAAAATAGCTGTTAACTGAATAAAATGCCAGACATTTACTTCCTCTTCCTCCTGAGTCAAAGTGAGAAAACACTTGTTGTCAGCTGGACCCCAAGAAACAGTAAAATGTGTACAGCATCTTTTCCACCTTATATCTATACTGCTTTGTTTGAGGGCACATTTTAGTGAGGGGCCATGAATCCCAGCATATTCCTCACAGAACGTTAGCTATGGGTTCCTCAAGTGCCCCAACAAAGGGTATTTCTAGTTGATGCTGAGTTAGGCTCAGTGTTTTCTGATAATGGGAAAGAACTATTGGCAAAAGGTGTGGTTGGCAGTTTTTCCTATGAAAATAGCTCCAATTAGTTTTCAAAAGGTTATAGATTGCCTTTTAAAATACGGCATGTGTAAAATGTTACAAAAAATAAAAGGTAAAAAGAAAATCCTGAATGAGTTAAAAACAGATAATGGGGGGCTTCCCTGGTGGCACAGTGGTTGAGTCCGCCTGCTGATGCAGGGGACACGGGTTCGTGCCCCTGTCCGGGAAGATCCCACATGCCGCGGAGCGCCTGGGCCCGTGAGCCATAGTCGCTGAGCCTGCGCGTCTGGAGCCTGTGCTCCGCACCGGGAGAGGCCCCAACAGTGAGAGGTCCACGTATCGCAAAAAAGCCGACCCCCCCCCCCAAAAAAAACCAGATAATGGTTTATATGAAGCTAGTGCTTAGTGATCTTTGGAGGATACTGGGAAAACATCTATTAATATTTATTGGGGTACTTTGATCTACTTCTAAATATTTTACTTAATCCTCTTAACAATCCTATATCATAGATAATACTTGTCTCATTTTACAAATGAGAAAACTGAGATTCAAAGCTTTTAAATAACTAGCTTAAGGCCACACAGCTTATCAGTGCAGAGTCTGGATTTGAACCCCTGTCTCTTTCGTCTTCCTCTCAAGCCCATATGAGGAGAAAGTGATAAATGGACTAACAGCCATGTTGAGGTCTTTTAAGCTAGAGAAAGCCCCAACTGTGAAGAGTCTGCAGAATTCATAATATTGGACTTCTACTGAGTGAACCTGCGGCAGGGGCTCCTGGTTGGCACCTCTGCCTCCTTTCCCCAAGGGCCAGAGTTGTCTCCAGTACTGTGGTTTCCTTGTTGTGGTTTCAGGGGGGACCGAGGACAGTGAGTGGTGGCCACTGAGCAGAGCAGGGGACCACACTGAGGCTGAGGGACTGTGAGTCTCATGAAGGTGTTCTGTATTTTGTGTCAGCTACGTGTAGCTGTGGTGGCCAAGATAAGTACTGATTAAAGAAAACAAAACAGCAAAAGTGTGAACAGTCATGGAAGACTCGTAAATGGCTGACGTACATTTTGAGGCTGTTCCGTGTTATGTATGTAACCTCGCCGGTGCCAGGTATTCTCCCTTCACCCTCCTCCAGTAGCCAACTCTGTCCCTCCCCAGTCCTGAATGAGGCCCATATCTTTCTTCACCCGTTTCTCTCTCCTCTGGCTAGAGATGCTTAAGCTGAGGTCAGAGGTAGGATGAACGGCCTGGGAACAAACCAACTCCAAAGCAGGAGCGGTCCCCCAGGATCCAGAGGAATTTGTGGGAGAATAGAAATAAAGAAGGAAAGGAAGACAGGAAGGGAAAAGAACGAAAGGAGGGAAGGAAGGAAGAGAGAGATGAGCAGGAAGGGAGGAAGGAAGGAAGGAAGGGAAGGAAGAAGGAAGAAAGCAAAGCAAAGGAAGAGCGAGACCACCTTAGGTGCGGCTAACCATAGTCCTCTTCCCTCTGTGTCTCACCAAGGGGAATGTGCTATTTGGGGCTCTTCCCTTCGGTATTTGTCTTCACGTTCTACTGTAAATTACTCAACAAGGTGCCCTTATTGATCCTGAAAAATTCAGTCTTTAGATTTTCCCATCAAGGGAAGAATAAACCTTTCAGAGCTTCTCAGGGAGACAGAGAGCCCTGTCCTCCAATCCCAGACTCAGATGCTGCTTCTATGTGGATGATCAGACTAGCTGATGTTGAGGGCACAAACCTCAATATGGTGATTTGGGGGTTCTTTACTTGGGGTCCAGAAATCCCATATGGGCTTCGGGGTATTAAAGAAAACCCTTCATATTGTAAGCAACATACATGTATTTTTTTCCCTCAGATCCCTCTGAAAGGTTACACTTCACAGCGCACAATGTGTATCCTAGCTGGAGCTATTTGAAGGGCCTAATTACTTTTCCTGGAGGTAATGCTGTAGTTATCTCTATTTTGTTTGTTGCCTTTGGTTTCAACATTTCTACTTATATGTGAAGTCTCTATATCTTCAACACCCACAAAACATATTTGAATCAGTAGCTTGGACCTAAAATGTTTGTTGAGTGTTTTACAGCTCATTTGTTTAACTGGCAGATCCACCCATGCCTTTTATCTGGGTCCATGGGAACAAATGGCACTTAGTAGGTTTCCAATACAGATGTCTTAAATGAATGATTGCAATAATTTATTTAATAAAGAAGACTTTGTCACATTCACAGTTAAAAATGAAGAACAAGGGCCTCCCTGGTGGCGCAAGTGGTTAAGAGTCCGCCTGCCGATGCAGGGGATACGGGTTCGTGCCCCGGTCTGGGAGGATCCCATATGCTGCGGAGCGGCTGGGCCCGTGAGCCATGGCCGCTGGGCCTGCGCATCCGGAGCCTGTGCTCCGCAACGGGAGAGGCCACAATAGTGAGAGGCCCACATACCGCAAAAAGAAAAAAAAAAAAAAAAAAAATGAAGAACAAGACTGCTATTTTGCGCATTCAAAAGAGGTTACTCGGGCTTCCCTGCTGGCGCAGTGGTTGAGAGTCTGCCTGCCGATGCAGGGGACACGGGTTCGTGCCCCAGTCCGGGAAGATCCCACATGCCGTGGAGTGGCTGGGCCCATGAGCCATGGCCGCTGGGCCTGCGCGTCCGGAGCCTGTGCTCCGCAACGGGAGAGGCCACAACAGTGAGAGGCCCGTGTACCGCAAAAAAAAAAAAAAAAAAAAAAAGAGGTTACTTGTGGGAAGATGAAGCTCTCCAGATTTTGAAAAGTCTTTTATCTATTCTAAGATAACAAGGCAGGGCAGGAAAGTTAGTGGCGATATTTAAATCTTGATAGTAAGGTACTTGGCCCATCGACAGTGAGAGAAAGAATTATGTGGACTTACTGGAGGGATATATACATAATCGGATTTCAATAAATAAACATAGTTGAGTTTATTGAATTTTGTATCTATTTGTCCAACACCAAGTTAATTGCTGGCATGTTTGGGATAAGAAATCAAATTCAACTTTCAGTTTAGTGCTGTTTGGCTGACTGACTTATCAGACTTTCAATGTTGCCCTGTTAGGCACCAGATGATGTAAAGTGCTCAGGATGTGAATATGAATAAGCCTGATCCCAGCCCTCAAGACAATGGGGGACACAGACAAGTCAATATGAGGTTATAATGCAATAAGATAAGTGCTGTGATAGAGGCAGGCTTAGAGTGGGGGCACCGTCAACAGTCGGGGGAGAGGGTGATTAAGGATAACCTTCTGGACAAGCTGGATCTTGGCAGACTCTTGAAGGATGTGTAAGTCTGCCAAGGGAAGAGAATGGTTAAAGGCTCTCCAGGCAGAAGTCTGTGGGTGTGCAAAGGCACAGAATTGTGCTGTGGTCAGGGAGTGGCAGGGCAATTATGGGGAACAGAGGAGGTGAATGGGATGGGGGTGTGGCCTTAGTCAGAGACGGGATTCCACAAAGTAATGTCAACGTTATTTTGAAGGCATTTTGGAGCTGTTGAAAGATTAAGCCATCGTATGATCAGATTTGCATTTTAGAAAGATCACTGTTATAGCTTGTGGGAGAAAAACTGGAGAGAGGCAAGGCTCTAGTCAGGGAGACCAGAAAGATACTACTAGTGCTGTGATCCATGTGCGATGGGGTACCCGCTCAGGGCTGGCATGATCTTTGCCCTTTGTGAGGAGGAGGAAAGTGCCTGACTTCTTGTTAGCCACCACGAGATACCTTTTCTTATTCACTGAGGCATTTGTGAGCCAAATTTTTATGTAAACTCAAATATTTGGCATTTCAAGCTCTCATAGGAAACAGTGAATACTGGAGTTCAACTCCTTTTTTTTTTTTTTTTTTTTTTTTTTTTTAAACTAAGAGCTATTAGCAATGCTGTATACTTAAAAATTCCCAAATCAAATATCGTGGTCATATCAAAAACCATGCCGTCTCTCCAGGTGTATGTAACTGGTCTCAGCTTTACTCAAAGTTCAATTGCAAACAGTAATAAAAACATTGACATCTCTTTGCTCGTTCGGTACTTATGTAGCGGTCCCCATCTCATTTTTACACATGCAAAACCTCAAGAGTTGGTTGAATTTGAGGTGAGCTGAAATCTCCTTTGACAGTGGGTTTTTGGGAGGATACTTTCATCCTTAAGTAGCTTTCAAAACAACACTCAGATAGTGGCAAGAGATCAAAGAAATGCTTTGTTACCACGGGGCTGCTGAAACTGTTATTTCCCCTGCAGAAGTTCTCCTTTGCAGAGAAGAAAGTAGATCAGACTTACTAGGGGCTCGAGAAAATACTCCTCTCTGCAAAAGCAGACCCAAGCCCAGTGAGATGTATATCTGTACTGTGGGTCCTCTGCAAAGAATCCAGGAGGGAGAACTGGGGGAAGAAGTATCAAAAGAAGGGGAAACTGTGGCTGCTAAGTCTACTTCTCGTCATGGGAATAACAATTCACAGTTCTAAAACATTTTTAGATTGCAATACCTCCTTCCACATTTTTCTCATTTGATTTTCACAACCACCCTGTTATGCATTTTTCTCATTTTAGAAGTGAGGTCACAGGCTCTGCAAGACTGAGTACACGGTCCAAGCCCACACACTGGGAATGAATGGGAGGGTTAGATTTTGAACCTGTGTCTGGTCTCAAAATCCAGTGCCTCTTTCCCTCATAGTTAAGTGACACTTCAGCATGTACTGAGAGGTGAGGAAAACAGTAGCTGTAGAGAGGAAATCATAGAGCTACACAGGTTCGTGAGTCTTGATTTGGAGAAAGTCTGAGAAATGTTCCTTCTGAATCCTCAATTAGCTGTCAGATGAAGGTACAGTTCCATAGACCAGCTGTGTCCCACAATGAAGGGTAGGGTGTGTTATGCCTTGTAACTCCAAGGGGTTTACCTGCTGGTGCACCCACCCATTCCTCTGCAGGATCGTGGAAAAACATGTGGCATCTAGATTAAGAAGGGTTGTGATACAAATTTTTTTCAAGTACAAAACTCTGGGACCAAATTCTCCTTATTGCTCAGGTTCTTCACCTTTAATCATGCTAATTACTATATTTAAATGACACTTTCCAGTTTAAAAACACCTTCATGTATTCACATTTCCATATATGAGTACATAATTTTTGGAGCATCTTTAAGATTGGAAGGCACTGAGCTGGGTGATGGGGATATAAACACAAAATGAGGCATCATCCTTGCCCTAGGACTCACAGACCAATGGGCAGATGGATAAAGATATAGGCAATTATAGTAAGATGTGATCTTACAGGTGAATAAAGTGTTGTTGAAGTTCCAAGGACCATCAAAGTTGGAAGAGGGTCTGGAATAAAGAAAGGCAATGTTTGGTCTGGTTTTGAAGATTGAGTAGGAGTTTACTGCCCAGAGAAGGGCATTTCAGGGGGAGAAACTGAGGGTTGAAAGAGTTGAGCATGATAAGGTAGAGGAGGGATGCTTCGCAGCAGAGGAAAGCAGGAGGTGGGGGCTGAGGGATGGGCTGATATGTGAAATTCCTTGATTGCAATGCTGAGGGTTGGTTTTTTTTATCTCATGGGAGCCAGTGAAGGCTAATGAGCAGGGGAATGACATGATCAGTTCATATTTTAACTTGATGACCAGTGTTGGTGTAAGGAGGGGAATGGGAGACATTTAAATCTCACTAGCTCTGCTGGATTAATTCTTATTCTTACATTTCAAGTAAGGGAGTTAATTCTTAAGTGTGTTTCATTCACTTTCAGATAGCTAGTAGGTGCAGGTATTACAACTCAGCTGTACAATTTCTGACTTCAGTTCTTATACAAACCAAACCACGTGTCTGTGTGACATATGGCCCCAAAACTCTTTGTTTTCTGTAGGGCTTATGGTTTATAATGTTTGGGGTGTCTGTCCAGCTCATTCGCTACCAACATTGTGCACAGATAACTTAGATTTCCCACGAAGGTCTGGCATGCCTGAGAACAGTGACCTTTCTACACAATTTTTTTTTTCCTCACTTCAACTCAGTCACTAAGATGAATCTACTCAGAGTAATTGTTGGATGGTGTTGACAAATGCTGGAATCACATCATCTGACTGCTGCTGCACAAATGCGCTGTGGCTTTCACCCTCCTAGGCAATGCAGGACTTTGGGAACCTGGACAACTGCAGTTCTAGACCTGAAACATGGTCTCTCTCATTGTGGAAAAGCTGGTGGAAGGCCCTTCTTGAAGTTCACCTTTGCATCACCAGATCTGCCATTGAACTTCAGCAGTAAATGAAAGTCCAGGCAGAAACCAAAAATAATTACACTGCTTTGGCTTTCTGCTTTATGGAATAGATTCTTTCATTTTTTAATAGAAACTAAAAAACCTACTGGAGTTGGATCACAGCTGAATTTAAGTGTGTCCGGCTCACCACTCAATAATTTATTTTGAATCATTTTGAATGGTAAGGCCTCACATCAAGGTGTTCATCATCCTTATTTGTTTACAAATGTCCCACCATTTTTTATTTCTTTAAGCCTCAAAATAGAAAAGTAATAAGAATTTCACGATTCAGGGTTTTGATTTTTAAAAAACATGTACAAACACTAGATATTGATTATTTAGTTACCTAAAAATTTTAGTAGCACACAAAGAGAAGAAATACTTAAAAATGTGTGTGGGGGGGAGTGGGGGAGGTGTGGCTAAACGCTGCCTGGAACTGGAGAATGAAGAAGAGAAATTTTACTTATTTTAGCCCCCAAAATAAGTAAAATATGTTTAGAAAAATCTGGCATAAAATTCCACAGTCCAATAATTCTACTGAAAACGAATTTGCAAGTAAAAAGCCAAGGACACCCAATAAAACATTTAATTGTTACAAATATAAGTGCCGTATATTAGCAAGATACACTCTCATCATGCTGCAAAGAAATTTACTTTTAAAATGTATTATTGTATATATGTCCATGCCACTCTCTCACTTTGTCACAGCTTACCCTTCCCCCTCCGCATATCCTCAAGTCCATTCTCTAGTAGGTCTGTGTCTTTATTCCCGTCTTACCCCTAGGTTCAGTACCAAACGTAAAATAGATAGCTAGTGGGAGGCAGCCGCATAGCGCAGGGAGATCAGCTCTGTGGTTTGTGACCACCTAGAGGGGTGGAATAGGGAGGGTGGGAGGGAGGGAGACGCAAGAGGGAAGGGATATGGGGATATATGTATATGTATAGCTGATTCACTTTGTTATACAGCAGAAACTAACACACCACTGTAAAGCAATTATACTCCAATAAAGATGTTAAAAAATAAATAAAATGTATTATTTACCTGTAAATTATCTGACTAGTGTTAGGGGATAAGTGATTTTAAAATGATATATAAATTGTATTAAAAGGTTTCATTTTCAGAAGACATTGAAAATATCTGATTTTTCTAAGTGTACCCATTATTTCACCTATTGAAAGGGATATAAAATGCAGGTTTGAAAGTAGGAGATCTGATATCTTTCTTTTTTTAAAAAAGTGACATCACACATGGAAAATAATACAAACACTACAGAAAGTTAAATTCTCCCTTAACTTGATTCCCAGAGGCAAGCACTGATACCAGTTCTTGACTTTCCTTCTGAATATTTTTCCATATAGATAGAAATAGAAGATATACTCTGAAAAACCAGGCTTATGTTCTATTTTCTCATGAGTAAGATGACAGGGTGCCTGGCGAATTGGGTTGTTAAATGACATAATGATATGAAAAATACTTGACAAACTTTGGAACGGTCTGCAAATATTAACCAG
The DNA here is from genome assembly GCF_025265405.1 of Mesoplodon densirostris. Taxonomy (NCBI): domain Eukaryota; kingdom Metazoa; phylum Chordata; class Mammalia; order Artiodactyla; family Ziphiidae; genus Mesoplodon; species Mesoplodon densirostris. The sequence goes on from NC_082678.1 coordinate 62,070,753, forward strand.
TCATGGGGTCCTTAACCTGAAGTTAATGGACCACTATGAAATCTAAGTCTTGGCTTCAGAGTGTCTATGAAAGCCCAGAAATTGTAGATAGAATATACTGGGTATATATGCATAAGTGCATTTTTTGGTTTGTTTTGTTCTGTGTTTTTCCTGGGTAGGCAAAGCCATTGTGTCCATGAGCTTTTCTAAGGGAGAATGGTACCAAAGTTGTTTAGAACCAGTATTCTAGAGCCTGAGTTCTGTTTTCTTGGGATTGTGCCCTATTCATTGAATGTGCATCAAAGGAAGGAGAGGATGAAGACTGTGAACAGTTCACAGTTGTCCTTGGGACCTTCTAACTTGCATTCTCTGGGTCTCTCCTGTTCATCCAGAACAATGTCTATATGTTCCTCACTGAGTTATCCTGTTCCTCTAAATAAGCCCAGTCTCTTGCACCACTGTGCCAAGCTTCCAAATTACCACCCTGCCTTCTCCCATTATCAAAATTCTGAACCCAGCTGTCCCAGAAGAAAGTTAAACTTCTAATAAAAAATAAAAGACATGTCTAATAATAAATTACTTTACATCAAAGTATGAATGGTGGCTAATAGCATAAAGACATGCCCTGAGACTATTTTCACTTATGTATTTTGATTAATTATTTGTTTTTTCCCCCCAAATGTTTTTATTTTAAAATAGGAAATCAGAAGATAAAACAGGGACTTCCCTGGTGGTCCAGTGGTTAAGACTCCATGCTTCCACTGCAAGGGGCACAGGTTCGATACCTGGTTGGGGAACTAAGATCCCACATGCTGCGTGGCATGGCCAAAAAATAAATAAAAATAAAAAATAAAAAATTAGCTAGCCAAAAAAAAAAAAAAAAAAAGAAAGAATAAGAAGATAAAACATAGGGCATTATTTCTACTACAGAGTTTCCAAACTTGTTTCCTCTACTGCAAACATAATGGGTCACGGGTTCCCATATATGCTGCACTCCCATTGATATATACAGGGTTGTGCCCAATTACATGCACCTTAGGTATAATTTCTCATCTTTTGTACTCAAGACTCCAACTTCAGTATCATAATCATTATTTAAACTATTTTCTAAATGCCTCACAGCTGAAAATCACAACCCTGTTGTGATCCAGTGGGGAAGCTGAGACTACTCAAATAGTGGGGGCTTATTTTAATTTTTTGAATGGGACCTGGAGCTGCTTTAAGATGGCAGGTTTTTCTGGTGCTTCTCAAATTATATTTATTCATTCCCTCATTTATTTGCCATCCATTCATTCATCCATCCAGCTATCTATTTGTTCAGTCAAGATGTTGAGAGAAGGTGGAAGGGCATTCCATGCAGGGGGAACAGCATGTGCAAGGGCATGAAGGCATGAGATTGTATGATGAGCCCAAGGTAAGGTGAGCTGCTCCGTGGTTTCAGCTGTAGAATGCAAGATGGAAAGAGGTGGGAGATGCAGCTGGAAGGGATTGTTGGGGCCAGGTTGTGAAAAGATTGTCTACAGGTTAAGGAGTATGGACCCATGTCATCACCATTTGAAGCTGGTTATATTTAGAAACCACATGAAGAGCAAAGTCAGTCTCTTACATTTGTTTCTTTTTCATAGTCCTGGAGAGGGAGGGCCAGTGGGCTACTCCCATGCACCGACTGGAGATTCTGGAGATGCTGACCTGATGTCTTGGTTACCATGATCCCACCCTGGTTAGAAATGCAAGAATCTGAGGCTTAAGTTGTGAACCTCTGATGCCAGCAGAAGTAGCAAGTGTCTAAGAACTCTCAGCATGTTACTCCAATCCCAGGGAGATCAGAATTGAACAAGCTCCCTTTGTTGAGAATTCTCAACTTCTGCAAACTCAAGAAATCTCACCTCAGTTCTACAAATTGCTCAGATTATGGGTTAGGTGCATTAACCCCTGAAGTTCCAAGCCTAGGCTTCAGGACTCTCTGTGGTTTCTGGTGAGATTTTTACTAGGGAAATGATATGCTATAGGGGAAATAATAGTGAATTGGGAGCAGGAATCTAGGATTCTTATTTTGGCTTTGCCAGATATTTTTGTGACCTTGAGCAAGTCTCTTCACCTCTCTGGGTCTCAGTTTCCTTAGTTTAAAAAGAATAGGTTGAACCAAATGATCTCTGCTTTTCTTTGGTTGTTAAATTCCAGGATCCTGGGGTTCTCTTTTATTATTTATTATACATATCTTATGTGGCTCTTAGTATTTTACTATTTTGTTCTTGCATTTTGGAGCTCACCACCATTTTAAGTAAAACTCTTTTCTAAAATTGATTTTTAATATGTTTTTATATTTATACCTTTTTATTTTTTATTTTATACCTTTTTATCACTCTGTTTTACTCTTCATGTTTTAAAACAAAGGGTCATCTCTTAAGACCATTTAAAAAATCCCAATTCTTTTGTTAACTTTTACTGGGTTTTGATTTTCCAGAATTAGATCAGACCATTTTAGCAAAAGATCCGTAAGTCCAAACCTTTATCCGCTGATCTCAAAGAATATCCAACCAACAAAAACACATTCCTTAGCTTTATGAATTCCTTACCAGATAACAAAGAATATACCACCCCAATGTTAGGTAGATTGGACTGTTTAAATATGGAAGAATAAAATTATCAGAAAAAAAAGTAGGTATGATTTAAAATGATACCTTTATTTAGAAATCATGGGGAAGTTTTGGCAAACTATTTCTATTGGGTAGTTAAAACTATTCAAGTGAAAACCACTCAAGCAGAATTTGCAAGAAATTATATTCCCTCTCCCTGACTAACAAAGCAAAGTATATTCTGATTCAAGAAAACAGTCATGTAGGAAAGGTAAAGCCTACAGGAAGTATTCTTTCTCCTTGTGGACAAAACTATCTTAAGACCTAACTTGTTGGAGAAAGAAAAGAACATGGACTTTGGAGAATTCTAATAGGTTCCTGGTTATAACAAGGAGATGCCTCAGGGCAAAGAAAATGTCCTTTGGGGCTTCAACTCTCAAAACTGGCTCGGCTTTTCTTCTGCTTAATAGTTATTGTGCTCTCAGTTATTTTAAATTGTATATCATTGAAATAACTGTGGATCCATTTTTATGACTTCCTAAAATAGGAAGGCAGAAACATTGCCTTCCTATTTTAGGAAGAAACTGAGGCCAGAGGGGTTAAGTACTTGCTCGAGGTCACACAGCTAACAAGTAGGGGAACTGGGAACAAATTCAGAAGAATGAGGAAGGGAATTGTGATTGCTTATGTTTAAAAAATAGTACCTGTTCTTCCTTTATTAAACTCATGTTTTAGGAGAAAAATAGGCATAACAAGAGTATTAAGGCCATGATTTAGTTATCTGGGGATAACTTGCTGTAAGGAGGACGAACAAGGTCATGAAGGCTATTTGAGTCTCTTTGAAAGAGATGCTGATGAACTTCTATAGAGTTTTCCTCTTCATGGAACTGTTAGCTATAGGGATTTATTCACATGCTACTATGAACAGGCTTTTAAGTAAGTGAGACTGTAAAGTGAATTCTTCCCATAGAAACCTAAAATTTTAGGCATCTCAAAAGAGTTTTATAATCATTACTTATGGAAGTCATACCATTCATTGACTTTTTCCATAGATTTGAAGAAAATATTTATCTTTAAAATAAGGAACTAACATTGAGACAAATATAATCTGATTGCTGTCTTCCTCCACCACTAAGATAATACAAGAGAGTATACCTGGCAGGTCCACATAAAAGCTCCCATCATTGCCACAGGTATCTTTATCCTAATCCACTAGCAATTTATACCTCTGCTACTTCATAATAGGAATCCAGGTTTAAACAGAATGTCTCAAAGAAAACAAATGGAGGAAACATAGTTAACAAATGTACATAGGGAGATAAAACTCCTGTAAACACCTATGATAATTTTCAGACAGACACCCAGAATATTATGATGGGCCAACTAATTGACTAATACAAGGAATTTAAGTATGTAGCTATTTAAGCTTAGTAAAATACTTTTCTAGAAAGTTCATATTGAAAATAGTTGTAGTAATTGCAGTCACTGAAGAAAGCATCCAGACATTTTGTTAAAATACGGTTCTGAGATTATTCCAGTCTAACATTTCTGATATGGGTGTATGGAGTTGAAATGATCTACAGAAAATATAGCCTAAAATTATTTGTCAAAGTGTTCTAAATTATTTTCTATCTTACTTGTAGTCCTCTGATACTTTGGCAGTTTGTGCTAGGAGTGGTTGAGATCCCCTTATTTCAAGCCTAGGTTTCAGAAGCCATAATCAAATACAAAGAATCTATTGATCATAAGTAAGCTCTGACCCACTACAGAGCAATAAAAGCCTGTATATGTTTTAACATAAATGGAGGTCCAGTGTGATGTTATGAATATGCCTGTTGGAGAAATATGTATATCCTGACTTTATCACTTGCTACCTGTACAACTTGGGCAACTTCTTAATTTCCCTCATCTACAAAATGAAGAGAAGAATAAATCCTACCTCTTAAGACTGTTGAAAGGATTAAATGAGATAATACATAGAAAACATTTAGCTTGGCACATACTAAAAACTCAATAAATATTTCCTACTATTAGTGCTACCACTTCTACTACATTTCTTCATAAGCCAACCTAAGGGATAGCACTTTGTTCAATATGCCTTATTTGGTAGACTGTTTTTATCATATACCAATTTTCTTTACTTGGATAGAAAAATTAAACCCTTTCCAGATTCCATGTTCATATTCAGGTTTGAAGGTAGATACTGTTAGATACCTTTAGCCCATCAAATGTTTACTTTTGCAACTCTGAGCTGGAGGATCATCCACATTTCCTTCCCTTTCTTTCTCTTGCCATATTTATTTGGTCTCATGCCAGAAACTTCTTGGAGGTAGTTCAAATTAGCATCCATTACAGATTAATCTAGAAGAGGTTGATTATTTATTATCAGGTGGATACATGAGCCTTGGCAGTTTCAGAAACCATAGCTAAAGTGATCTTATAAAGTTCCAGTTAAATCAACACAGTGATGTGCTAGTCTCATGATGACTTTCATGAAATTACCTCTGAAATGCTAAGTATTTTCCCACTCAGAACCTCATTCTAACTCTATAACTTATACTAAAGATAACACTGTACCTGCTCTTAGCCTTATAAGTCTTACAAAAGCCCTTGGCCAAAAGCAATAAAATTTGACCTGACCTAATCCTGGAGTCACAATGGATAATGTGTGTATCTTTCATTCAATAATTTAATGTGGAAATTAACTGCATGTGTCACATATTCCCCATCTTAAGTAGAGAGACTGTTATGGTTCTAATGTTACACAAAAATTAAATATGTAAGCACTCTTGTCATTTAAGACTCTTCACTTTCCTGATAGCTTAAATAAGTACTACAAAAGACTCCTTTGGAGAATTTGTTATTTTATAACATGGAAACCTGCTCCATGGATTTCACCCCCTATGGTCACAGAAATGATAGCAACAGATATTTTTTTCTTTCCCCTTAAAAGGTTTGAAATAGCTTTCCTACTCTGGCTTACTGTATTATTCTCTCATGACTGTAGATACAGGAAAAACACTGGAAATTTATAGAAAAATTTTGTTCTCTTTCTTTAGGTGTACTCTTGAGCATTTTCTACTCCTGGACATGGGAAGAAAAGTATCTCTCTACCTCGCCTCACTTTTTCCATAAAGGCGATCACTTCATGGTATCTTTTGTCTGATATGTCTTTTTCCATTGCCTCACCTTTTTTCCTCTGTATCCCATGAACTTTATTTTTTCTTTTAATTTTTTAAATTAAGTTTAATGTTTTGAATAGATCCACGTGGTTCAAAAACCAAAAGGTATAAACAGTGATACAGGGATACGTCTCCCTCAATTCCTGGTCTGCCATCTTGTCGGTTTCCAGACTTGCCCTTCATACGTATACACTGTTCTTAGTGTCTTATGTATCCTTCCAGAGTTTCTTCATGCATACTCAAGCAAATAGGAATATAGATCCCCACCCCCTCCCCCATTTTACACAAAAGATAGCATATTATATGTATTCTTCTAAACTTTTTGTAAACTTAAGTTTTCTTAGAGATTTTTCCATACAATACATAATGATTTCCACATGCTTTTTTATAGTTACTTTGTATGGTAATTTATTTAACTAGTTCTCTGTTGATAGATGTTCTGTGTTTTACTCTTATAAACTGTATGTGATGTAATTTACTCTTTCAAACAACAATATGAATAATCTTGTGCATATTTTATATGATACATCTCTAAGTGCATCTGTCGGATAAATACCCCTAATAAGGATTGCTAGGTTAAAAATTATTTGCATTTGTAATTTTGATAGATATTGCCAAACTGCCCTCTATAAGAGTCATAAAAATTTTTCTTCCATCATCATTATATGAGAGTGACTATTAGATTAGAGCCTAATCAACAGTTTATATTAAAACTTTTGGATTTTTGCCATTTGGAAAGGTGAAAAGTGACAACTCAGGTCAGTTTTAAATTCCATTTCTTTAATAATGAGAGAACTTGAACTTCTTTTTATATGCTTAGGAGCCATCTGTGTTTCTCTATGAACTATCCTTCCCTCATTTTTTCTTATAGATTTTAAAAGCTGTCTATATGTTAGAAAGATGAGCCTGTGCCTATTGTATGGAGTTTTGTCTTTTTTATGTTGCTGAAGTTCTTCCTGCTGAAGATATTTTTTTAATGAGGTTGAATTTATTCTAGATTTTGAGTCATGGTTATAAAGGCTGTTCCTATTTTAGTTGTAAAGGATTTCTCTCATGTTTTCTTCTAGAACTTTTATGATTATATTTTATTTACATTGAACTCTCTGATCTCATTATAATTTATCCTGGAATAAACTGTGAGACATTAATTCAATTACATTTTACTTTTCTATTCAATAGCCCTCTTATTGAATTGTACATCTTTTCCCCACTGATTTGTGATACCACTTTTATCTTATTTTAAATTCCTGCATTTAGAGCTACTAATGGATTTTCCCTTCTAACCTATTGACTTATTATGCTCCACTATTTCATTGTTTAATTATTTTGGCTTTATAATGGGTTAATATCGTGACTTTTATGTTAACCTAATAATAATAATGACCACGTCATCTTATGTATATATAGCATGGTATCATTTACAAAGCATTTTTGCTTATATTATTTCATTTGTTTTGATTCTTATAACATCACACGAGGCAGCTGAGACAGGTACCTCTGTCCTTATTTTGTACATGAAGAAACTGAAGCCCAGAGGAGATGAACTGTTTTCCCAAGATCACAAGCAAAGATAGTAGGTGGAAGAGTGATGACTTTTCTCTTAGTGCTGTCTTTGCCAATTCATAGTACACCTCTCAGAATATTTCAGATATTCCCTAAATATTTCTCTACACCAGAGAGGTTGTTCATTCCCATAGATTAACTCTATGCTATAGAGTTCTAAGTCTTGCAGATCATCAGCTTTATCTAAACTTCTTTGGATTGAAGAAGGGACAAAATCATGAAAATCATAGAATGTTAGAGCAGGAGACCTGAGAGATCATAGACTATCCTGGTCATTTTATAAAAAGAGGAAACTGAAGCTCAGAGAAGCTGTGATCTCTGTGCCCAAGGTTATACAGTTTCTAAGAAGTCAGGGTCAAGTCAGAATGCAGAGATGATAGTCGTTTTCACTTGGTTTACTAATGAAGAGAAGGGCAAAAATATTGTATGTACTTTACTGAAACTAATCATCTCCATGTTTTTAAGCACCCCCAGGACCAGAAATGATAGGTGTGAATTCATTCATTCATTCAACAAATAATCATGTACCACCTGCCAAGCACTGTGCTTGTCACTGGGTTGATAATGGTGAACTAAAAATAGGCATAGTCCTTGCCTTCATGGAGAATATAGTCTAGTAGTAGAAACAGCTATCAAGCAAATAATAAATGGATAAAGGTGTAATTACAAACTGGGAAAAGACTATAAGGGAAACTTACATGGTGCTCTGAAAGAATATAACAGGAAGACTTAATTAATTAGACTGTAGAGTCTGGAAAACATCCTGCTGTTCCCCCCACCCCCAAAACTGCCTTGCCACACTGTCCTGAGGCATCTCTGTGGAGACCTAAGATTCCATGGATCGGTTTGAAAACCACTGAGCTAATCTTATTCCCTCATTTCTTCAGAGGAGAGGACTGTGGCTGAAAGAGGAGACATGACTTAGCGAGGGATGTCACTTAGCTAGTTGGAGTAGAACCAGGACTAGAACAGCAGCCTCCTGACTTTTTGGTTAGTACCCCTCCTACCGTATAATGAATGACCTCTTAGTGCAGACTCGTGCTCTGCTACCAAAATTTGCAGTGACACCATCCTTCACGGATCATGGGCTCCCAGGAGACTGTGTTACTTTGACTTACGTTATACCATGCCATAATCAGCACACTGTAGGAAACAGGCAAATCAAGATTTGACAAACACTTGACAATAAGGCTGGGTAGTTTTTCTTTTATTTATTTATTTTTTGGCTGTGTCACACGGCTTGTGGGATTTTAGTTCCCCAACCAGGGATCGAACCCAGGCCCTCAGCAGTGAGAGCGCAGAGTCCTAACCACTGGACTGCCAGGCAATTCCTGGCTAGGTGGTTTTTAGAATGTAGTTTATCTCATTTTCCTTGAGTGGAATATCAATTATTGTACTTAAGGGTGGGATAAATGTCCCTAAGCCAAATGCACATTTTTAGAATTTAAACCACTTTGTAGAATATCTTAAACCCTTCCTTTGTCAATGGACAACTCTTTTTTGGCAATCAACAGTTTGACCTAAGTTCTCCTGACCAACTGTTTCACTCCATCAGTGTAGTCCTCAGCACAGACTTAATCAGAAGTAGAAATGGTTGATCAGAATAGAAGAGGTTTAACTCCATTTATTTAGATTTGGTTCATGTGTGTGCAGCACTTCCTGTGTGCCCTGTGCTCATCATTCATGGATGTGTTTCCATTTACCACCTGGGACAGGGGGATTAGGCAGGGGTGATGGATTCTCAACTTATTTAGATGCTCTTTCTTGTAAATGAGAGCTCCTTCACTCATTATGCCTCCCCCCTTTTCTTAATTTTATTTTTCTTTTCTTTGGGGATGGGGTAGAGTGGTAGAAGAGGAGAGTTTTAATATTATTTCCCACATCCACATTGAGCTATTTACAACTGTGTGACTCAGAAGTGATAGAAAAATCAAGACTGATTTTAACATGGAGGAAAAATTACCCTTTTTATAAAGGGTTAAAGAATGATTACTGTATTAGATTTTAATTTCGAAAAATCAAAATTTCTTTTGTAGATGTGTTTTTGTTTGCTAACTTTCATGGCTGCATTTGAACATAACTTGATGTTTTGAGAATTTTTATACATATGCAAACCCTTGTCTTAAATACATACAATAATTGTAGTGCTTAATTTTTAAAAAATGGAGGAAAAATTAGTAGAACTCTCCTTTTAAGAAATATTCCAAAGTTCAGGAAAGACTCTAAATACAGAGATGTTCATGAAAGCAGCATTTATAATAGTGAAATAGTTGGAAGCAACTTGAATAGCCAACAATCAAGAAAATAGAGATATTTTCCATATAATGGTAAATATGGATTAAAACAGTGCTTCAAAGCAGAAGTTGTAACATGGGGATGTGAAGAGGAAAAGGCAGTGCAGTATAGTCATTAAGAGTAGAGTCTCTAGGGCTTCCCTGGTGGCGCAGTGGTTGAGAGTCCGCCTGCCGATGCAGGGGACACGGGTTCGTGCCCCGGTCCGGGAAGATCCCACATGCCGCGGAGTGGCTAGGCCCGTGAGCCATGGCCGCTGAGCCTGCGCGTCCGGAGCCTGTGCTCCGCAACGGGAGAGGCCACAACAGTGAGAGGCCCGTGTACCGCAAAAAAAAAAAAAAAAAAAAAAAAAAAGTAGAGGCTCTGGGCTCGATGACTGAGGTTCAGTTGAACTCTGGCGTGGCCATAGGACCTTCAGCAAGTTCCTCTCTTTGCCTTAGGTTCCCCATTCATCAGGAGAGGATGATAATTATACCTATTCCGTAGGGCTGTATGAGGTTTAGAAGAAGCAATGCTTGTAGAGCCTTGACCCAATGCCTGGTACATGGCTTGACAAATGTTCACCATTATTATTAAATATATTATATCAGTTTTAATGGATATGTCAAGAAATGCTGGACATTCCTTCAAGGAGCAGATTTCTTTGGGATGTAGGATTAAGGGTGAGTGGTTTGTTTTTTTGTTTAAAATTTCTGTCCTTTGCAATGTTTTGTAATTATTATGCTTGATTTTCCTTTTGTCCTTCCACCGTCTTTTCACCCCAGAAGTTTCTTTTTACCTTTACTGTGCTGCTCTGTGTTCCTCTGGGGGCTGACCTTTGTGGATACATGCCCCAGGGCCTTTTGCCCCCCAGCTACTAGTTGGGCTCATCCAGTGCCTCAATCTGGTGGTAGGTGTGTCCTTTCTCACAGCAACTCCTGACTGGTGTCCCCACTCCAGCTTTTCCCCTTACCCCTTCAGGAGTAGGGGTGATAACAGCTTCCCAATGTTGCTGGTCCTGCATGCTTTGCTATCTCTTGTTCATCTATGAGCCCTGATCAATCCTCTGTAAATAATCCCTTTCTCCAAAATTCCAGCTGAGTGTGTTTTCTGCTGGGACCCTGGATGGTACAAGGAGCATACATAATTTTTATAATTGGAAAATTTGTACAAAGGACCACCCCCGCCTCCCACCTCCCAAAAGGAAGCACTCTTCACGACGTGGAGAGGGCTCTCAGTTTCCAGACTTCAGGGTGATTATTTTTGTTTCATTTTTGAGCCCTCACATGAAATTAGGCTTTAGGCTAGAACACCTATTTCTTAGAAAAAACACACTTTCTCCTGGAGAGAAATTCTAGAAAGCAGTCGCGGGCTATTGACAAACTATAATGCTGTAAAGGGTTCTGGCCAAAAAGGAATCAAGAGAAAATCTCCATGGGGAGAAGGTGGCTCGGAAAGTGGCTCATCATCTGTAGTGCCAGCTGTGTGCCCAGTTGGGCAGTCACGGACAGAGCTGTGCTGAGTGGAGACCTGCCTCTGTGGCCACTGGAAACTCACCAGCCCCTGTGGCGTCTGGGCTCAGCAACTGCCAGGCTCCCAGGGGGTAAGTGATACAGTTTGTTCAGTCCGGGGGTGGGTATGGTGGTATGAGGCGGTGGTGGGGCTGGCTGACGGGGAAAGCGGGGCTTGGCACGTTACAGCACACTGCTCCGCTGTTACATCTCGATTGACAGGCTGACTTTTCCTCAGGAGGAAGTGTGGGGAAGAAATTCACAGTTGCAGGGCAATAAAGAGCTGCCCGGTGGACCTCCCTCTCCGCCAAGAGGCTTCGTGGCTCCAGAGTTCCAGAGGGGTGTGCGATGGGGAGGAGGGAGGAATAAGCTGCTGTACTCAAGAGTGTGATCACCTTTGCAGAAAGTTTCCAGTGGCAAGTGGGTTGAAGACAGCGAGCTTAGGGGAGCCAGCATCGTACAGAAGACTGAAACTGAAGGCAAGGGGAGGGGGTCTGAGAGGAGAACTGTAAACTGCTTATAAAGGACAGGGATGGAGGGGGAGGCTCAATACAAGAGGGTGTTGGACAAAGCCAGTTAAAAACTCCAGTCTCAACACTTTGGTCAGTGACAGGCCCTATTTTCCTTACACTGCGAACTGAATTCTTAGGTGAGTGAGCTTAATTTTCTACACTAACTTCTAAGCCCCATTATCAAGGGGACTGTGTTTATTGTGTTCATTGTGACAGTGAATTAATTGACTACCCACCATAAAAATGTTGAGCCCTGTGCCAAGTTCTAGGAACACAGAGATAAACAAAAGTCCCTGTTCACATGAGGCTTACAGTCTGAAGGGAGGGATAGGTATCAAAAACATGACCATGCATTAACAACCTAGCTGCATATTAGAGCCATCTCATAGCTCTTGAAAAATATCTATGCTTCGGTTCCTACCCTGCAAAGACTCAGACTTGATTGGTCTTGGAATCGACCCTGGTATGGATCCTAAATGACTCTATTGTTTGGCTTAGTCTGAGAATTCCTCTTCTAAGTACTCTCAGGGTTTCATGAAACATTATTCCCATGAAACATCCAATGATGCTCAAGTTAAATTTGGGAAACAATTTATCATATGTATCAGATATTAAAGACTCCAGTAAGTTCTATAGTAAAGAAACCTATTTAAGCTTAAAAATATATGACAGAAGTAAAGATGTTTGCAAGCCGAGACCACTACTTTGGAGAAAAGGTGAAAGATATGATAGAACTTATAATAGGCATGATTTATATTAAACACTTGAAAATGCTTCCCTGAAGAAATTACTTATAATAGAGCCATGAACAATCAGTAGGCAGACAATGGGAGAGCAATGTTCTAGGCAGAGGGATCATTGTTTATTTATTTATTTATTTATTTATTAAAAATTTTTTTTTGCGGCACGCGGGCCTTTCACTGTTGTGGCCTCTCCCGTTGCGGAGCACAGGCTCCGGACGTGCAGGCTCAGCGGCCATGGCTGACGGGCCTAGCCACTCCATGGCATGTGGGAATCTTCCCGGACCGGGGCACGAACCCGTGTCCCCTGCATCAGCAGGCGGACTCTCAACCACTGCGCCACCAGGGAAGCCCCATTGTTTTTTTAATTGAAGTATAGTTGATTTACAATGTTTTGTTAGTTTCTGGTGTACAGCAAAGTGATTCAGTTTTAGTTATATATATATATGTACATATATATTCTTTTTCATATTCTTTTCCATTATGGTTTATCCCAGGAGATTGGATAGAGTTCCCTGTGCTGTACAGTAGGACTTTGCTACATTTAGACCTATTCTAAACGTAATAGTTTGCATCTACCAACCCCAAACTCCCAGTCCATCCCTCCCCCACGCCCCTCTCCCTTGGCAACCACAAGTCTGATCTCTGTGTCTGTGAGTCTGTTTCTGTTTCATAAATAAGTTCATTGTGTCATATTTTAGATTCCACATGTAAGTGATATCATATGGTATTTGTCTTTCTCTTTCTGACTTAGTTCACTTCGTATGATAATTTTTAGGACCATCCATATTGCTGCAAGTGGCATTATTTTGTTCTTTTTTATGGTTGAGTAATATTCCATTGTATGTATATACGTGTGTGTGTATGTATATATAACATCTTCTTTATCCATTCATCTGTCGATGGGTCGATGGACATTTAGATTGCTTCCATGTCTTGGTTATTGTAAATAGTGCTCCTGTGAACATTGGGGTGTATGTATACTTTTGAATTAGTTTTCTCCAGATTTATGCCCAGGAGTGGGATTGCTGGATCATATGGCAACTCGATTTTTAGTTTTTTAAGGAACCTCCATACTGTTTTCCATAGTGGCTGCACCAATTTACATTCCCACCAACAGTGTAGGAGGGTTCCCTTTTCTGCACACACTCTCCAGCATTTGTTTTTTGTACACTTTTTTTTTTAAGCAGAAAAGAAATTAATTGGAAGGATTTCTGGGACCTCACAAAATTGACAAGAAAGCTGAAGCACCAGACATGAAAAATGTGCAAGAGTGAAGAGGTCAGGCAGCTGAAAGCACAGCCGAGGTCAGGCCCCAGGAGCAGTATGAATGGGAAACCACTTGGCTCTGCTGCTACCACCATAAAAATCTCCAACTGTTTCAGCTTCTTTGTGTCACCAGGTCAAGCTTCAAGTCCTAGGTGGGGGCATCCAGTTGACTAAACTTAAAACATTCCCACAGCCAGGGAGAAGGAAAGAGAAGACATCCTCTTTTTAGTTTTTTTTTTAATGGGAAGTGGAGTCCTGCCATTCACTTAATTTTTGACTCATTTCAAGTAGCAGAAGTGTTCATATGCCAGATAATCCTTCTCCATTTTGGAATAGTAGACCAATTTCCACTTGGCAGTCAGGATCAATTATGCCAGCTAACACCATAATTCCCTCCTTTGCCTGTTGTTCCAGAGGCATGAGGAATTTGACGTTCTTGAGTGGCAACTTTAACTTCCAGTTCAGTGGAATCATGGTTATATTACCTGGTGGAAACATTCTTCCTTCTAGAATTAAAACCACTACAAAAACTCCTCAAGTCACAAAGGAAGACAGCAGCATAGAAAGCAGAGAGGAGATGATCTGCTAATATTGGAGGGTCTCCTGCAGAGGCAGGGGGCGGCTGTGGCCCATTGCATGGACAGAGACACAGGTAGTGGCAGCCCTGGGAAGTTCTCATTGGTGTGAGCCCTCTCAGAGGCCGCCATTTTCTTAAGACCTGGTCCCACCCCTATTTGTATGTCTCACACCAATCAGAATGGCCATCATTAAAAAGTGTGCAAACAGGGGTGGGGCCAGGTCTTAAGAAAATGGCGGCCTCTGAGAGGGCTCACACCAATGAGATTTGCATTTCTGTAATAACTAGTGATGTTTAACATCTTTTCATGTGCCTGTTGGCCATCTGTATGTCTTCTTTGGATAAATGTCTATTTAGGTCTTCTGCCCATTATTTGATTGGGTAGTTTTTGGTTGTTTGTTTGTTATTGAGTTGTATGAGCTGTTTGTATATTTTGGATATTAATCCCTTGTTGGTTGCATCATTTGCAAGCATTTTCTCCCAGTCCATAGGTTATCTGTTCATTGTTTTTTGAATTTTATTTTATTGTTTATACAGCAGGTTAGTATTAGCTACCTATTTAATACATATTAGTGTATATATGTCAATCCCAATTTCTCAATTCATCGCACACCCCACCTACCCCGCTTTCCCCCCTTGGTGTCCATACGTTTGTCCTCTACATCTGTGTCTCTATTTCTGCCTTGCAAACTGGTTCCTCTGTGCGATTTTTCTAGATTCCACATATATGCATTAATATTATTGGTTTTTCTCTTTATGATTTACTTCACTCTGTGTGACAGTCCCTAGGTCCATCCATGTCTCTACAAATGACCCAATTTCATTCCTTTTTATGGCTAAGTAATATTCCATTGCATATATGTACCACATCTTCTTTATCCATTTGTCTATTGATGGGCATTTAGGTTGCTTCCATGACCGGGCTGTTGTAAATAGTGCTGCAGTGAACATTGGGGTGCATGTGTCTTTTTGAATTATGGTTTTCTCTGGGTATATATATGCCCAGTAGTGGGATTGCTGTGTCATATGGTATTTCTATTTGTAGTTTTTTAAGGAACCTCCATACTGTTCTCCATAGTGGCTGTATCAATGTACATTCCCACCAGCAGTGCAAGAGGGTTCCCTTTTCTCCACACCCTCTCCAGCATTTGTTGTTTGTAGATTTTCTGATGTTGCCCATTCTAACAGGTGTGATATGATACCTCCTTGTAGTTTTGATTTGCATTTCTATAATAATTAGTGATGTTGAGCAGCTTTTCATGTGCCTCTTAGCCATCTGTATGCCTTCGATGGAGAAATGTCTATTTAGGTCTTCTGCCCATTTTTTGATTGTTTTTTTTTTTTTTAATATTGAGCTGCATGAGCACAATATATACATATTTATATATGTAAATATATAAATATTTATATATTTTGGAGATTAATCCTTTGTCCATTGACTCATTTGCAAATATTTTCTCCCAGTCTGAGGGTTGTCTTTTCGTCTTGTTTATAGTTTCCCTTGCTGTGAAGTTTCATTAGGTCCCATTTGTTTATTTTTGTTTTTATCTCCATTACTCTAGAAGGTGGGTCAAAAAATATCTTGCTCTGATTTATGTCAAAGAGTGTTCTTCCTGTGTTTTCCTCTAAGAGTTTTATAATGTCCAGTCTTAACATTTAGGTCTTTAAGCCATTTTGAGTTTATTTTTGTGTATAGCGTTAGGGACTTGTCTAATTTCATTCTTTTGCATGTAGCTGCCCAGTTTTCCAGCACCAATTATTGAAGAGACTGTCTTTTCTCCATTGTATATCCTTGCCTCCTTTGTCATAGATTAGTTGACCATAGGTGCATGGGTTTATCTCTGGGCTTTCTATCCTGTTCCATTGATCTATACTTCTGTTTTTATGCCAGTACCATATTGTCTTGATTACTATAGCTTTGTAGTATAGTCTGAAGTCAGGGAGTCTGATTCCTCCAGCTCCGTTTTTTTCCCTCAAGATTGCTTTGGCTATTCGGAGACTTTTGTGTCCATACAAATTATAAGATTTTTTTTGTTCTAGTTCTGTAAAAAATGCCATTAGCAATTTGATAGGGATTGCATTGCATCTGTAGATTGCTTCAGGTAGTTTACTCATTTTCACAGTATTGGTTCTTCCAATCCAAGGACATGGTATATCTCTCCATCTGTTTGTGTCATCTTTGATTTCTTTCATCAGCATCTTATAGTTTTCTGAGTACAGGTCTTTTACCTCCTTAGGTTGGTTTATTCCTAGGTATTTTATCCTTTTTGTTGCAGTGGTGAAGGGGATTGTTTCCTTAATTTCTCTTTCTGACCTTTCGTTGTTAGTGTATAGGAATGCAAGAGATTTCTGTTCATTAATTTTGTATCCTGCAACTTTACCAAGTTCATTGATTAGCTCCAGCAGTTTTCTGGTGTCATCTTTGGGATTATCTATGTATAGTATCATATCATCTGCAAACAGTGACAGTTTTACTTCTTCTTTTCCAATTTGTATTCCTTTTATTTCTTTTGCTTCTCTGATTGCCATGCCTAGGACTTCCAAAACTATGTTGAATCATAGTGGTAAGAGTGGACATCCTTGTTTTGTTCCTGATCTTAGAGGAAATGCTTTCAGTTTTTCACCATTGAGAATGATGTTTGCTGTGGGTTTGTCATATGTGGCGTTTATTATGTTGAGGTAGGTTCTCTCTATGCCCACTTTCTGGAGAGTTCTTATCATAAATGGGCATTGAATTTTGTCAAAAGCCTTTTCTGCATCTATTGAGATGATCATATGGTTTTTATTCTTCAGTTTGTTAATATGGTGTATCACATTGATTGATTTGCATATATTGAAGAATCCTTGCATCCTTGGGATAAAGCCCACTTGATAATGGTGTATGATCCTTTTAATGTGTTGTTGGATTCTGTTTGCTAGTATTTCATTGAGGATTTTTGCATATATGTTCATCAGTGATCTTGGTGTGTAATTTTCTTTTTTTGGTAATATCTTTGTCTGATTTTGGTATCAGGGTGATGATGGCCTTGAAGAATGAAGTTGGGAGTGTTCCTTCCTCTGCAATTCTTTGGAAGAGTTTGAGAAGGATGGGTGTTAGCTTTTCTCTAAATATTTGATATAATTCACCTGTGAAGCCATCTGGTCCTGGATTTTGTTTGTTGGAAGATTTTAAATCACAGTTTCAATTTCATTACTTGTGATTGGTCTGTTCATATTTTCTATTCCTGGTTCAGTCTTGGAAGGTTATACCTTACTAAGAATTTGTCCTTTTCTCCAGGTTGTCCATTTTATTGGCATAGAGTTGCTTGTAGCAGTCTCTTATGATGCTTTGTACTTCTGTGGTGTCCATTGTAACTTTTTCTTTTTCATTTCTAATTTTATTGATTTGAGTCCTCTCCCTCTTTTTCTTGATGAGTCTGGCTAAAGGTTAATCAATTTTATTTATCTTCTCAGAGAACTAGGGACACATACAGACGGAAAGTGTGGGGATGGTAAAAGATATTCCATGCAATTGTTCTTTGCTATTGATGTTTGCTATTGTTTTCTTTGTTTCTATTTCATTTATTTCTGCTCTGATCTTGATGATTTCTTTCCTTCTACTAACTTTGGGTTTTGTTTGTTCTTCTTTCTCTAGTTCCTTTAGGTGTACAGTTAGATTGTTTATTTGAGATTTTTCTTGTTTCTTGAGATAGGATTGTATTGCTGTAAACTTCCCTATTAGAACTGCTTTTGCTGCATCCCATACATTTTGGATCATCGTGTTTTCATTGTCATTTGTCTCTAGGTATTTTTTGTTTTCCTCTTTGATTTCTTCATTGATTTCTTGGTTATTTTGTAAAGTATTGTTTAGACTCCCTGTGTTTGTATTTTTTAATGGTTTTTCCCCTTTAATTTACTTCTAATCTCAAAGCATTGTGGTCGGAAAAAGTGCTTGATATGATTTCAATTTTCTTAAATTTACCGAGGCTTGATTTGTGACCCAAGATGTGATCTGTCCTGGAGAACGTTCCATGTGCACTTGAGAAGAAAGTGTAATCTGCTGTTTTTGGATGGAATGTCCTACAAATATCAATTAAATCTATCTGGTCTACTGTGGCATTTAAGGCTTGTGTTTCCTTATTAATTTTCTGTCTGGATGATCTGCACATTGGTGTAAGTGAGGTGTTAAAGTCCCCCACTATTACTGTGTTACTGTCGATTTCCTCTTTTATAGCTGTTAGCTTTTGCCTTATGTATTGAGGTGCTACTATGTTGGATGCATATATATTTATAATTGTTATACCTTCTTCTTGGATTGATCCCTTGATCATTATGTACTGTCCTTCCTTGTCTCTTGTAACATTCTTTATTTTAAAGTCATTTTATCTGATATGAGTATAGCTACTCCAGCTTTCTTTTGATTTCCATTCGCATGGAATATCTTTTACCATCCCCACACTTTCAGTCTGTATTGTCCCTAGGTCTGAAGTGGGTCTCTTGTAGATAGCATATATATTGGTCTTGTTTTTTTTTATCCATTCAGCGAGTCTGTGTCTTTTGCTTGGAGCATTTAATCCATTCACATTTAAGGTAATTATTGATATGTATGTTCCTGTTACCATTTTCTTGATTGTTTTGGGTTTGTTTTTGTAGGTCCTTTTCTTCTCTTGTGTTTCCCACTTAGAGAAGTTCATTTAGCATTTGTTGTATGGTTTTGGTGGTGCTGAATTCTCTTAGCTTTTGCTTGTCTGTAAAGCTTTTGATTTTTCCATCGAATCTGAATGAGATCCTTGCTGGGTAGAGCAATATTGGTTGTAGGTTCTTCCCTTTCATCACTTTAAATATATCATGCCACTCCCTCTGGCTTGTAGAGTTTCTGCTGAGAAGTCAGCTGTTAACCTTATGTGAGTTCCCTTGTATGTTATTTGTCATTTTTCCCTGTTGCTTTTAATAATTTATCTTTAATTTTTGTCAGTTTGATTACTAAATGTCTTGGTGTGTTTCCCCTTGGGCTTATCCTTCTTGAGACTCTCTGCACTTCCTGTACTTGGGTGGCTATTTCCTTTCCCATGTGAGGGAAATTTTTGACAAAAATCTTTTCAGATATTTTCTCAGGTCCTTTCTCTCTCTCTTCTCCTTCTGGGATACTTATAATGCAAATGTTGGTGCATTTAATGTCCCAGAGGTCTCTTAGGCTGTCTTCATTTCTTTTCATTCTTTTTTCTTTATTCTGTTCTGGGGCAGTAAATTCCACCATTCTGTCTTCCAGGTCACTTATCCGTTCTTCTGCCTCAAGTATTCTGCTATTGATTCCTTCTAAGGTATTTTTCATTTCAGTTTTTGTATTGTTCATCTCTGTTTGTTTGTTCTTTAATTCTTCTAGGTGTTTGGTCTTTAATTCTTCTAGGTCTTTGTTAAACATTTCTTGCATCTTCTCAATCTTTGCCTCCATTTTTTCTCCAAGGCCCTGGATCATCTTCACTATCATTATTCTGAGTTCTTTTTTTGGAAGGTTGCCTATCTCCACTTCATTTAGCTTTTTTTCTGGGGTTTTATCTTGTTCCTTCATTTGGAACATAGTCCTCTGCCTTTTCATCTTGTCTATCTTTCTGTGAATGTGGTTTTCGTTCCACAGGCTGCAGGGTTGTAGTTCTTCTTGCTTCTGCTGTCTGCCCTCTGGTGGATGAGGCTCATCTGAGAGGCTTGTGCAAGCTTCCTAATGGGAGGGACTGGTGGTGGGTAGAGCTGTGTTTTGCTCTGGTGGACAGAGCTGAGTAAAACTTTAATCTGCTTGTCTGCTGATGGGTGGGGCTGAGTTCCTTCCCTGTTGATTGTTTGGCCTGAGGCGACCCAGCAGTGGAGCCTACAGGCTCTTTGGTGGGGCTAATGGTGGACTCTGGGAGGGCTCATGCCAAGGAGTACTTCCCAGAACTTCTGCTCCCAGTGTCCTTGTACCCGTAGTGAGCCACATCCACCCCCACCTCTGCAGGAGACCCTCCCACACTAGCAGGTAGGTTGGTTCCGTCTCCTACAGGGTCACTGCTCCTTTCCGGTACCTGGTATGTGCACTACTTTGTGTATGCCCTCCAAGAGTGGAGCCTCTCTTTCCCCCAGTCCTGTCAAATCCTACAGTGAAATCCTGCTAGTCTTCAAAGTCTGATTCTCTGGGAATTCCTCTTCCTGTTGCCAGACCCCCAGGTTGGGAAGCCTGATGTAGGGCTCAGAACCTTCACTCCAGTGGGTGCACTTTTGTAGCATAATTGTTTTCCAGTTTGTGAGTAGCCCACCCAGCGGTTATGGGATTTGATTTTACAGTGATTGCACCCCTCCTACCATCTTATTGTGGCTTCTCCTTTGTCTTTGCACATGGGGTATCTTTTTTGGTGAATTCCAGTGTCTTCCTGTCGATGATTGTTCAGCACTTAGTTGTGATTCTGGTGCTCTCGCAAGAGGGAGTGAGTGCACATCCTTCTGCTCCGCCATCTTGAACCAATCTCCTCTGGCCTCTTCTTCTATGCTGTTAATCTTTATGAGCCTACTGGAGGCTGGAGGAGAGAGTTCATTCCTTTGTTTCTCCAGCTTCTAGAGGCTGTTGCATTCCTCTGTTTATGTGTCCCTTCTTGGTGTCCGTTCATTTTGTTTTGAGTTTCCTTTGCCATGCAAAATCTTATAAGTTGGATTAGTTCCCATTTGTTTATTTTGCTTTTATTTCTATTGCCTTGGGAGACTGACCTAAGGAAACATCGGTACGATTTATGTCAGAGAATGTTCTGCCTGTGTTTTCTCAGAATTTTATGGTGTCATGTCTTATATTTAAGTCTGTAAGCCATTTTGAGTTTTTTTAGGTGTATGGTGTGTGGGTGTATTCTAACTTCATTAATTTACATGTGGCTGTCCAGCTTTCCCAACACCACCTGCTGAAGAGACTGTGTTTTCTCCATTGTATATTTTTGCCTCCTTTGTCAAAGATTAATTAACCTTAAGTGTGTGGGTTTATTTCTGGGCTCTCTATTCAGTTCCATTGATCCATATGTCTATTTTTGTGCCAGTACTATCCTGTTTTGAATACCATAGCTTTGTAGTATTATCTGAAGTCTGGGAGGGTTATGCCTCCAGCTTTGTTCTTTTTCCTCAGAATTGCTTTGGCAATTCTGGATCTTTATGGTTCCATATAAATTTTAGGATTATTTGTTCTAGTTCTGTGCAAAATGTCATGGGTAATTTGATAGGGATTGCATTAAGTCTGTAGATTGCTTTACCAATGTTTTATATTTCTCAGCATATAAGTCTTTCACCTTGGTAAGGTTTATTTCTAAGTATTTTTAATGTGATTTTTATGTGATGTTACTTTCTCTTTTGTTATTTCATTGTTAATGTAAAGAAATGCAACAGAGTTCTGTATGTTAATCTTGTATCCTGCTACCTTGCTGAATTCGTTTATCAGTTCTAGTAGCTTTTGTGTGGAATCTTTAGGGTTTTCTATATATAATATCATATCATCTTCATATAATGACAGTTTTACCTCTTCTCTTCCAATTTGGAAACTTTTATTTCTTTTTCTTGTCTGATTGCTGTGGCTAGAACTTCCAATATTATGTTGAACAAAAGTGGTGAGAGTGGGCATCCTTGTCTTGTTCCAGATTTTCGTGGGAAAGCTTTCAGCTTTTCACCATTGAGTATTATGTTGGCTGTGGGTTTGTCATGATTAACTTTTATTATGTTGAGATGTGTTCCCTCTTTACCCACTTTGAGAAGAGTTATTATCATGAATGAATGTTGAATTTTATCAAATGCTTTTTCTGCATCTATTGAGATGATCATGTGGTTTTTGTCTTTTCTTTTGTTGGTGTGGTTTATCACATTGATTTGCATATTTGGAACCGTCCTTGTAACCCTGGGATGAATCCAACTTGACTGTGGTGTATGATCTTTAATTGTGTTGTTGGATTCAGTTTGCTAATATTTTGTTGAGAATTTTTGTATCTATATTCATCAAAGATATTGACTGTAATTTTCTTTTTTGGTATTTCCTTTTTCTGGTTTTGGTATCAGGGTGATAGTGGCTTCATAGAATGACTTTGGGGGTGTTCCCCCCTTTTCAATCTTTTGGAAGACTTTGAGAAGGATCAGTATAAGTTCTTTGTATGTTTGGTAGAATTCCCCAGTGAAGCCATCTGGTCCTAGACTTGTTTGCAAGGAGTTTTTTTTTTTTTTTAACAGACTCTATTTCACTTCTAGTGATTGGTCTGTTCAAATTTTCTGTTTCATCTTGATTCAGTTTTGGTGGACTGTATGTTTCTAGAAGCTTGTCCATTTCTTCTAGATTGTTCAATTAGTAGGCATATAATTGTTCATAGTATTCTTTTATTTTTTTTGTATTTCTGCAGTATCAGTTGTTATTTATCCTCTTTCATTTCTTTTTTTGCTTATTTGGGTTCTCTCTCTTTTCTTGATGAACCTGGCCAGAGGTTTGTTGATTATGTTTACCCTTTCAAAGAACCAGCTCTTAATTGTATTGATTGTTTTTCTATTTTTTTAAATCTCTATTTTATTTATTTCCTCTCTGATCTTTATTATTTCCTTCCTTCTGCTGACTTTAAGTTTTGCTTTTTCTAATTCTTTTAGGTGGTAGGTTGGGTTGTTTGTTTGAGGTTTTTCTTGTTTTGCTGAGGAAGGTCTGAATCACTATGAACTTTCCTCTAAGAACTGTTTTTGCTTCATCCCATAGATTTTGTATGGTTGTGTTTTCATTGTCATTTGTCTCAAGGTATTTTTAATTTGCCTTTGATTTCATCACTGACCTATTGGTTTTTTAGTAGCATGTTGTTTAGTCTCCATGTAATCTTTGTTTCTCATTTTTCTTTTTGTGGTTGATTTATAGTTTCATGCTGTTATGATCAGAAAAGATCCTTGAAATCATTTCTACCGTCTTAAATTTGTTGAGGAGGTGTTTTGTGTCCTAGTACGTGGTCAATCCTAGAGAATGTTCCATGTGCACTTGAAAAGAATGTATATTCTGGTTTTTTGGGGTGTAATGTTCTGAAAATATCATAAGTCTAACTGTTCTGTTACATCACTTAAGATATCTGTTGCCTGATTGATTTTCTGTCTGGAAGATCTGTCCATTGATATGAGTGGGGTGTTTAAGTCTCCTACTATTATTGTATTTGGCAAAGGGATCATCATGTGCAAAGAACATGCAGCAGGGGAAATGGTTTAAGATCAGAAAGAAGGCCAATGCCACTGGAATGTAGGAGGTGAAGGGAAAAATGAAAAAGACAAGATTTCTGCCTTCAAGGAACTCCTCATACCTTAGAGAAAAACATTCCAAAAACTCCTTATTACTCTATGGATCTATGCTTTTCCAAATATATCAGGAAGAAGACATCAGTGTCAGGAATAACCCTTCACTAGCTGATATAAAAACCCAGTTTCATGTTTGTCCTTACCTAGCTTACATAATTTTTTGAAATAGCAGATATGCTTTCATAAGTTGTTGGCTTAGGCTAATGCTAGTATTAGGTCATGTTTACTGAACATACAGCCTGGCTAAGAAAGAGAACTGACTTGGAGATTGAATCAAGATGCCAAACTGACACATGCCTGCCTACCCTTTTTCTCTCCAAATCTCTTAAAAGATAAACAAGGTATATAAAAGTATATCAATTACTTAGAAAACAAAAAAGCGAGCTATACATACCCATTTCTCTCCTCCTCATTTCCTCCTTAATTTCTAGCAACCACTAATCTGTTCTTTACTTTTATAATTTTGTTATTTCAAGTGTTATATAAATGGAATAATACACTGTGTAGCTTTTGAGGATTGGCTTTTTTACTCAGCATAATTCTCTGGAGATTCATCCAGGATGTTGAGTATATCAATAACTTTGTTCCTCTTTATTGCTGAGTAGTATTCAATGGCATGAGGGTGCCACAGTTTGTATAACCATTCACCTGTTGAAGAACATCGGAATTGTTACCAGTTTGGGGCTATTACAAATAAAGCTGCTGTAAACATTTGTGTACAGGTTTTTATATGAACACAAAATTTTCATTTTTCTAGAATAAATGCCCAGTAGTGTAATTGGTAAGATGTATGGTATTTTCATGTTTCGTATTTTAAGAAATTGCCAAACTGTTTTTCAGAGTGCCTGTATTATTTTACATTCCCACCAGCAATGTATGGGGTGATCCGATATCTCTGCATTCTGGCCATTTGGTGCTGTCACTATTCTAAATTTTTTGGTACTGTGATACGCATGTAGTAATATTTCTTTGTGGTTTTAATGAGTCTTTCCCTAATGGAAACCTAATGAATTATTATTATACAGTGGAACATGAGCAGAGAGTATTCTGAGAGGGAAAGTAAAAACTACTCTTGGGAAAATAGGTACCACCCTGAAAGGATAATTTGAAATGAATTTTGAATAAGATAATGGTAAGTAGGGTAAGAAAGAAAAAACTATAATTAGAAATTTGAGGAAAATACATAGGAAAGGAAATATAATCAAAGTATACTACTTGAGTTTGCAATGTCAAAAACTTACACTCATAATAGGATAAGCATTGTTGCCTTAACTAAAAATAGATATATAATTACACTGAGAGAATAAGAAAGTGTAGATGTATGTGGTATTGTGAGAGAGTTAAATGATTTTCTGTTATAATTCTAATTGCATACATAAGACCTGCAATTGCTAAATCAAAAAATAGCCATAGAAGCTTATTGATTAAAGTAGACAGGTAACTATGAGAAGTAGAGGAGTTAAAAAGCAGCTGGCTCTGAGGGGAAGAAGGATGGTAATAATGGAGCAAATAAGGGTTGCTTTTTCATGACAAATAAGCCTTTCAGTGCAAATTTGCTTTTTAATACTATTCTTATAAGGATATATCACTTTGGACAAAAAAAATTAAAAGTGTGTAGAAAGAGACTCTCAGAGTAAATAAATTTAACTCTATACTTTTTACCAGAGACAAATGTATTTCAAGTGTTATGGAAAGGATGAAAATAAAAAGAAAGAAAAGACAGGAGGCAAATGGAACACAGAAAGCAATGTTAATTACAAACAGAAACGGAGGCAAACAGCATTAAGCAAGACACATAAAGCAGCTTCTCAGAGATCAAAGATTAAAGGGACAAGTACTTTAGAAAAAAACAGGGATTTCAATAACACACACACACACATTCCTGCTTTATACCCAATAGGGTTTACACATTCTTTTCAAACACCAAGTAATGTACATATCCACGATTCATTGGTTAGCCACAGGTAAGAATTTAAAAAAATTGTAATATAATACAATTAGAAATTAACAATAAAACTATGGCAAAAATATGGCCAGTTAGAAGTTTAAGATAACATATAAAAACTTTGGTTAAAGTGGAAATGAAACAAATTATAAATTATTTATAAAAAAGTGATCATTATAGCAATGCATTTTAAACTTTTTGGGTATGGACAAAACAGTAATCAAGGGAAAAATTATAGCCTTAAAATCCATGAATTAGACACAAAAATAAATAAACAAGTAAATTAAGTTTTCAAAAAAAAAATTTAAAAACTAGGAAAGAAGTAATAAAGTAAACCCATGGAAAGCAATAGGAATTGGCAAAGCTAAAGCCAAAAATTAATAAAATGGAAAATAAGCAAGAAACACATTTTATGAATCAAAAAAGTTAATTCTTCAAACAAACCAATAAAATAGACAAATGATCAACACTTCTAAAAAAAGGGCACAAATACATGACTTTTGAGGTTCTAAAGGGTCTCTAACCACAGGGGAGATTTAAAAATTGTGTTCAACACTCTATCCATAATCATAATCCAAATGAAGCTTCTGTAATTTGGTAAAAGAGATCTACCAGAAGATTACAGTAGACATCATACTTAATAGTAAAATATTAGATGCATGTTGACAAAAGCAGGTAAGAGAGAAGAACACCTACTATCCCAGTTACTATACATAATATAATGGGAACTAGAATTCACATTGATTCTGGTTAATGAAGTGAGATCTGAAAAAGAATGCAAAGTATTAGACAGGAAGGGACAAAATGATCCTTTCTTGAAGATGAAATGACAAAAAATATTCATGAGGTGCAGGACAATCTACTGGGAAGAAAAAGGCTGTTACTAAGAGAGCTCAGTAAAGAAGTCAACTAAAGATTGTTTTAAAATTACAATAGCTCTTCTACTGTCCCACAATAGCCCATTAGAGAATATCTTGAAAAGAGAGTTATTTAGCCACAAAAACTGTAAAATATATCCAGCATGAAACTTTACATGAAAGAAGACCAATAAATAAATAAAATTATTAAACTTTCCTGAATATGTAAAATTCAACTTTATTCAGAAGACATGTCATGGATGGGAAGTCTTTCCAAATTAATTTAGGAATATGATGGTATCTCAATAAGACTTAAAAAATTCAACTTGACAAGCCAAATCTAAAATTCATCTTGAAGGGAACGTATTACCACAGGGAGGGACTTGCTCTACCAGATGTTAAAATATACTATGAGGTTATTCTATGGCATTAGCGTAAGTATAGGCAGATCAGTGAGACAGTGTGAATACATAAACATTTCCACTTCCAGTTGACAATCTCAGAAAAAAATATTCTCACAGGGAAGAGACACATACTAGGATTGCAACATTATATAGTAGGAAAAAAATCGAAACCACCTATGTTCATCTGTGGGAGAATGATTAAGTACATTATGGCATCTCTGTCTATGGAATAGCAATACTATACAGCTATTTAAAAGAATGAAGATCCAAACACACTGACATTTGTATATTGTTGAACTGAAAAAAAATCTAGCTATGTAACTAGACAAGTAGTAGGATATTTATATTAGAGCACACAAACAAAACTATACATCTGTGTGTATATACATGTATGTGTACGTGCATCAAGAAAGGATTTGTAAGGGTATACATTAAACTCGTAAGAGAGATTAACTTGGTGATAGGGATGTGACCTTGGGGGAAGGGTAAATCGCGACTTTTTGTTTGAAATTTTTATTTTTCATCGGAGTATAGCTGATTTACAGTGTTGCATTGGTTTCAGGTGTACAGCAAACTGATTCAGTTATACATATACCTATATCTATTCTTTTTCAGATTCTTTTCCCATTTAGGTTATTACAGAATATTGAGTAGAGTTCCCTCTGCTATGCAGTAGGTCCTTGTTTGATTATCTGTTTTATAACTAGTAGTATGTATATGTTAATCCCAAAACTCCTAATTTAGCCCTCCCCACCACTTTTCCCTACAAAGGCTTTAATAATTTGCAATGAAAGCCTTTGTAGGGAGGAATTAGGGGGGCAGTTTCTAATCTGTGAGGGAACAAGATGAGAAGAGAGGTGGGAAAGGGCATCATCCAAACCAGGGTGCTGCCCACGTGCACTGGAACAACTACAGCAGCATCATGTCAGTGGCAGACTCCAAAGTGTTACCACTTCAAGGCCTGCTTTTGAAAAATAAGCTAGAAAATAATCCATCCTGTAGATGGAAAATAGATGCTGCACTGCACCTGTTTAAAGGATACCTTCCTATCCACCCCTAACCCTGCAAAGAGCAGTAAAATCACTTTTGAAAATGTTTTCTGCTTTGGGACTACTGGGAAATGACATATCCTCTGCCGGTGAGAGCTCCAGATAGGTCACCCAAGGCGGCGAGGAGAAAATGTGGAATGAAGTTCTGACAATTGTCCAAAGCATCAACGTATCTGAAATAAGTCTAGTTTTGCTCTGTAAGCCATGGAACCTGGTGAGATGGGACCAAGAGATGCAAGCACTCTTTGAGTCCAAGGAGGAAACACCTAGAAACAGACTGTAGCTCTCTTAGCTTCATTTTTCTGTTTTCAGGGAAGATGCAGGCAGAAAAGTCCAGGGGGGTCTCACTCAAAACTCTTTTCTGGGTTTTAAGCTGAAATTTACACCTTTAATCTCCAAAGTGTGATGGCAGTTGGCCTGGTGCATTGCCCTTGGGGCCTGAAGACGCTGTGTATAGAGATGCTCTTTAAAATATTTCTGGATATCAACAAACTTGTATTTGAAAAAAGAAAACCCAAACCAAACCAAAACAAAACCGGACATGTTGATGAGTTGAGTGTAAATAAGAAGAACCAGAAGGATTCAGATTTTCTTTCAAAAACTGGCTTAAGCGTGAAGGGGGAAGAGATCCAGGTGTCAAAATAGGCTCGAGGTTTTGCTGAACCCGGAAGTTCTGGAGAACAGTATGAGATGTATTTGCCAAACCCTAAATACTGCAGGGTTAAACCTTCCCTCTAACCAATTAGATAACTGCCATTTCATTCTGTGGGTTTCTTAATTGCTTCTTCTCTTTTAATGCAAACAAAATAGCCTTGTCTCAGGGTAATTTTGCTAATATTTTTATAATTAAATAATTACTTCAACCCTGAATTAAAACCTGTCCTGCTATCTCCAGGTACAGTAGTCTGGCTGCTGTTTTAAATTCAAATAACCCTTGAGAGCGGTCAGGTTAAGGACTCCATTTATAACCTTATAAATTAACAGAGGGAAACCGACTCCATAATGCAACAGACAATTCTATTTATAATGCTTAATTAAGCCCCTCCAGTCACTAACAAAACCCATTTGTGACCTTTCATTTCAACGTCCCCCAAATGCAAGTCTCCTGAGATGATATGTGGTAATATGTGAATGTTGATAGAATTTGCCGGCATTATGGTCAGGTATTATATACCTGATGGTCTGGATAACGTAGCTCCTGATAGCCCACTAATCAAATGTAAGAAAATGTCAAGTTGGGCAGCATGGATGAAACCCTTTATCAAAGCCCTGGAGAGAGGTGAAAGAAAGGAAAATGCCCATGTCTAATATTGTCTGCAAACACTTGCTCGGAATTTCAGAAAGTCTTGGCAACCAAGAGAAAGTATCAGAATTGTATTGAAGGATGGCTGTGGGCAGCCATTCTCGGTGGCTTCATTTATTTGCTGTTGCTAGTAGCCTCAGGCTGCCGTCTCTTAGCTTAATACAGAAAACCCAAAGTGATAACCAATTCAGTGCTGTTTTACCTAAGATATTACAAACAGAGTGGAGTTCTCTGGAAAATTCCAGGTAACTCAGAAAGCTACAGGTTGTGGGTAGACTAATGTTTGTAGACATAGGAGTGTCTCCTGGGAACAGGCCCTAGAAGGAGGAAGGAAGTACATACACTACTTGGACAGTTTTGTGGCCCAAGGGAGTCGTAGGGACCTGGACACAGAAATTCTTGGAATATGGCCTGGCACCTTAGAATATGTGTGGAGAGTCTTATCAGGTTTTAGGACCGTTCAGGGTATTTCCATATGTAGAGTCAGCATAATGTGATACTCCTGGCTCTGCTGCCAGTCTTTAGGCAAGTCCTTAATTTCATTGCTTCAGTTTTCTCATCTGCAAAATGGGAACCATACAGTACCTACCTTATAGGGTTGTTGTGAAGAATAAAGAGAGTTAATACATATATAGGCTTTAAAGAGTGCCTGGTGCATAGTAGGCACTATGTAAGCCTTGGCTGTTATCATCATAGCATCTCCATAAAATCTTTCTCCTGTGGGCTCTCTCCTTTCCCAGTGCTGCTATAGCAGTCAGGTCAGGCTGTTGTGACCTCTCTCCTGAATAGCTTCCTAATTCATTTCCTTATTCTAAATCCATATCTCTTCCAATACGTCCTACACAGTGTTTGCACTTAAATCTTTGAAGTCGACTTCTGATCTTGTCCCTGTCTTATGCAGTGGTCTGCAGAGCTCTTCACATGAAGTCTAAATTCCTTAATCTGGATTTCAAGCCTCATTCTACTCCTTCTTCCTAACCCCAGTTTTACTTTCTAATTACATTTCGCTGCTTCTTCTCACGAGCCCTCCCCTGGAGCCACTGCAAGCTCCCTTACTCTCTTCTACTTGTTCTGGCATGTTTTTGCTTTTATACCTGAGCTCACTGTTCTCTCCACTTGGCGTTCACTTTCCTCTCAATATCTTCTGCTTCACATCCCAGCTGTCCTTGAAAACCAGCCCCGATTGCCACTGCTACCCTGGGGCCTTTCTGATTCTGTCATTTCACCACCCCTCTTTCTTTTCTGACCTCCAATGTTGTTGTTGTTTTCGTTCTCAACCCTAGTTACCTGCTATTACAGCTATTCATTTAGATGCCCCCTATTTAGTAGGTTCCATATCTCAGCCTCTAAGCCCTGTAATCAAGGCTGATTCTTTAGTGTGTCCTACCCAGTCCTGTCCTGAACCATATGCTATGCACAGAGCAGGCCCTCTGCAAACAAGAATGAAATATTAATACTAATATTAATTGGGTCTGTGACTTATTCTTAGTCACTTTAGTGCTCTGTGTTTGACTGCCTATGGAAATATTTCAACTCCAAAAAGTAAATAGGATGAAAAAATACCATCAGCAGGAAAAACAAACATACAAAATGCACAACTGACCCCCAAACAATGGATTGTTTTTTAAGAAGGAGCAGTCACAGAAATATTTGGAATCCAGTACCTTTATATCTGGTTACTACAGCTGCGTTGACACTAAGAGGCTCATGAAAGCTGACAGTGAGCGATGTGCTGCTGGTTACCATGAGACAAGCATTGGTTGGCACCTCAGGGGCTCCTGGGACAGAAGGAGAAGCACAAGGATCTTAATGTAGCAAATCCTGTTCAAACAATGTTCCTGCCTCTTCAAAGGGTACCCGAAACACACACTATGGAAACATTGGTTTGTAGAGCCTAATAGATTTTGCTTTTGAACGTTTTCATTAGAAGTCTCAATGGCCTTTATTCGTTGCCATTGTGGTCTTATTTGAGTGTTAGAACATCTTCTGAAGGGGTAAATAATACCAGTTAAGGCTTCTCAAATTATCTCAGAAACACAATAGGAGATTGGCCTGGACCAGTGGAGAGGAGGCCAGAAGGTGTTAGCAGGAACCGACATTGTAGATAGAGACTGTTACATTTCATAAAGTACTTTCATGTAAATCACTTCGTTGGAGGCTTTTTGCAAGCCTGTTGGGTAGAAAGAACGAATAACAGCATCCCCACGTTTAGGATGAGGAAACTGCTGCCCAAAGAGGCCAAATTACTGGTTCAAGGACACAGTGAAGCCATAGCTAGGATGGAAGCCTATGGCTTCAGATGCCCAATTCTGGGCCCTTGCCAGTATGGAATGCTAACTTGCCTTGCTCTCAGGCCGCTTCCAATTACATCAGGTACTATTTTTCTAAGAAAGACTTCATGGGCAAATGTCATGTCCACTAACCTCAGGTTTTAAAGGACTTCTGATCACTCTAGGTACTTTTTAACACCCAGAAGATGTTTTATAATTCAGAAAAAATTTTAAAAATGGCATCAAGCCTAAAAATGTGACTGATTCTAGTATTAATCTGTCCTGAATGAGGTACCATAGTAAATACATTTATTGAAACAATTGCTGAATATCTTTTTTTAAAAAATGTGTATCAGCATTGCTAAAGAGATTGTTAATGTTAAAAGCAACCTTTCATTAATGTTACCTAAGCTATTTGCTTCAAGAGAAAGGATTAGGCCTAGATCTGGTATTTAGTATACAATACTACAGAAAACAAGAATTTCCCTGCCTTTGGTGTTTATTTATATCACAAAGCAGAGGCGGATAATTCCCAACCTAATGAACCTGTCTTTCCCTTATGTTTAAATTTTCAAGCCTAATTTTTAGTTTTTGTTGCATAAATAAGATCACCAGTTGGAATAAGAGTTTAATGTTTCACAAGTGTTCAGATCTTATATGAATTTTTATATCAAGGGCGGCACTAAGCAGTACCTTCCAGTGCTAATGAGTATTATCCAGAAACGAGGCTTTTCTTAAACTAACAAGAAGAACTGGTAAAGAGAACGGAAGTGCAGACAAAAGCGTGATTCATGGGTTGATTGTCCTTCTCTGTTGCCTGTATTAACTGAAGGTCAGTTTATATAAGCTGTATATAGTAGAGAGTTGAAAACAACTTAAACTGGAGCTTGAAGCAGAAACTGGACAAATAGGCAAACAAATGGTTTTCCACCTCCACATCCCCAAATATAGGCACTTAGGGCATCAGACCGTCCAAGTCATTACTCATTAGGGTGTAGCGGGTGGAAAGTGCTAGATGAGCGTGACATGGTGGAGGGAAGCCAGCAGCACTAAAGCCTCATGGCTGTTGTCAAAGAACCTATCAGGAGCCCGAAAGTCAAGCAAGACAAAAGATCCTTTTACAGCCTCCCAGAGCCCTTGCTCCACATAGGCTGACAACGGCCATCCATGACCCAGTAGAGTTGCAAAAAATCAGTAAAAGAAGGCCTGGTTGTCTCAAACCAGGGTTCAGTCTAGTTAAATGTACAAGTCCTCTGCTTATACTCACTGGCATGTTCAAAGCCTGTTTTCATGCGTCTGTAGAGTTGGTACCTCCACTCCCAAGCTTTCAGTTGTTTCTCTTTCTCTGTGTTGTCCAGGCTGAATCTTTCATTCTCCACCTGAGTAGACAGTTCACTCACCCTCTCCTGGGCTTCCTGCACCAGTGTGTTGAGGTGCATTGCTCGGCTTTCCAGGCTGACAACTGAAGGGAAAAAAATGGGGTGACTCCCTTTTCTTTCTGGGGAAATGCTACTTCGTTGGCAGGTTATCTGAGAGTCTACTATGGGTTTTTAAAAATGCCTCAGGAAAGTGGAATCTATGTTCATTATTAACTATCTTACTATGATAAGGTCTAATTGGTGACACAACTAGTTGATAGTACACCTATCAGCTTAAGATACTCCCATTGCCCTCTGGCCCAAATAGCTGCCTAGCAGAGTTAATTAGAATTCCACTAGTATGAGGCCCACTTCTGTTTCACATTGCACACGTTTGGTTCCGTGATCTTCAGAGGGACAAACACTAAGGGGCAAAAGCTTTGTAGGACTAGGAAGGCCTTAAGAAAAGTTATCCATGAGGCAAGTTGCATTCTGCTGAAGAATATGTTTGTTTTTTTTGTTTTTGGTGTTTTGTTTTGTTTTGTTTTTTGCAGTAGGTGGGCCTCTCACTGCTGTGGCCTCTCCCGTTGTGGAGCACAGGCTCCGGACGTGCAGGCTCAGCGGCCATGGCTCACGGGCCCAGGCGCTCCATGGCATGTGGGATCTTCCTGGACCGGGGCACGAACCCGTGTCCCCTGTATCGGCAGGCGGACTCTCAACCACTGTGCCACCAGGGAAGCCCGTTTTTGGTGTTTTGTGTTTGTTTGTTTGTTTTTGTAGAACCTGATTCAAATCATCTGTTCATATATTCTTCCCAGCTCATAGAGATTTTTGTATGTGTGTCTTAGTGGTAATTTTGTTCTTGTTAATCAATTTACTTATTGCTAACAAAGTGTTCCACTATCGCTGCCCCAGTAGAGCTAGTGAGTCCTGATGGTTGGGTGACTTGGGTGTGATCAGACATTGATCTTTGATCAGTTTGATTTTTGTGGTCTGATTGGAGGAACGGTTTCTGGAGATGCCCATGCCCAAGAGAGCAAGTTATACTTAGCTCCTGTTGCAGAGATAGGTTGCCAGGCTTGATATTTCGGTTTTATTCAGTGTGTGATAATCTTTATTTGATTCACATCATCTTGTTTACCCAACCTTCCCTTGTGAACGTTCCTTTGTGAACGTTCCCTTGTGAACGTGAGTGAACGTTCATGTCAATGATAGAACATTTCAAATTCTTATGTCAGGTTGGGAGTCTGCTTCTGGCTGTTTACTCGCGGCACTCGTGCATGTGAGGGCCTGCCTAGGTGGTCACTTGGTCACTTCAGTGGAGCCCTTCCTGGTTGGTGACAGAGAAAGAAGACAGCCTTAGCGTGGGCATGTGGTAGAGGATCATACAAATACTGAAACAGATCAGAGTCAAGTTCTGCGGATCTGTCACCAACATGTGGTTGACATTCTGTACGACCAAAACAATATTTCCCCCTGGTGGGTGGGAAAGAAATCCAACCATTTCATTCTTCTAATCCAGAGAGAAAATATGATGAAGATAATGCAAGTGAAAATTTGTTAGGTGTATTTTGAAATGGAAATTAGGTGGTTATATAGGCATGTTTGCATTAATTATAGGAAACGAATACTAATTTATTATTGCCCCTGCTCACCATCAGTCTAAATTTATTTATAGATGAGGTCAGTGAAAAATTAGTGGAGTCTTTTTCTTTTTCTTTCTTTCTTTTTAAAGTTGCTGTTTAGAACACTCAGGACTGTGTTTTGCTGCAGATTTGTCATGGTTAATGAATGTTGCTATAGCAGTCAATCATGTACTCTAAATACTGTCACACTTTTTTTTTAAAGCCTCAGTCATGAGCCATGACAGAAAAATAAACAAACAAATATAAAGCTAAAAAACTCTTTCACTGAGCAGCTACACTATGCAGAATCCCTTGGGAAGGCTAAAGGAGGCCAGAATAAATGATAATATAAGTGCTGTGGATGTAGGGAAGCAATGAGGGTGTATGAACACAGAGGTTCTGGAGAAAAGAAATACACATACACACACGTGGGCGCATACTCCTGTGGAAAAACTGGCAATATTAGCAGCCTCAAGGTGCAATTTCCTGGAGCAGTGAGATTGACAAGTCAGTACTAAATGCTGTTAATTTAACTAACTTCAGATTAATGCTAGAGTCTGCTGTGACTGAAGCCCTCAAACACAGTCTCATTATAGCCTTGCTGGGAAGGTCCTAAATATAGGCATTGACAGTTTAAAACAAATTCGTATACATTTGTGTATTTTTAGACATAGGTTAGGCGTCAGAGTTTGTGTCACAGTTTTCAGGTTGATTAATTGACCCAGTAACTGCACGCTCTACACTCTCGTCCCCTCCTGCTTCCACTCCAAATTATGGAGAAAATGGGGGAATTGTCTTTGCTAAGTCATTCAGTGAGCTTTTTATTGAAAGCCTGATGTTTGAATTGCATGCATGTGTCAACACTTGGGTGATAGACACATGATTTATAAAAATAAATTTTTCTAATACTATGAAATCCCCCCTATTAATTTTTATATCCACAACAGTTATTACTGGTGTGAATTCCAGGTGGCATTTCAGATGGACAGCTTCTCTTGAGCTAATGTTTGGCTCCCCCTGGAAATTTTTCCTGCGTTTCCTAGCACAAAACATTTTGTTTCTAGACTTTGCCTTTACTTCTAGACTGTAGACTTGATGCTATTTGAGTTGTAGTGGTAAAGGGATTCTGTATCTTTAAGATAAAGCATTCACCTCTTCGTAGAATAACAAGGAAGATATACAGAATTTTATAGCCAAGTAAGTTTTCCAAGATCATTTAGATCCCTGTGCTTCTCAAAGTGAGATACCTAACATGCAGCATAGCATGGTGGTGGTGTTGATGGGGTGCAGTGGGCATCTCTGAAGCCTCAGAATAAATATGTGTGTCTTTCTGGAGCATCAAATTTTCAATGCAGATTTTGATGAAAGCAAATTATGTAGAAGTTAAAACAAACACTTCTATTATGGAGAAGAATGGAACATTTTGCTAAAAAATGAAGATTAAAAAAGAAAGTTTATAGATCTCTCTCTCTCTCTCTCTCTTTTTTCCCCAGGCTAAGTTCCCAGATGCCCCTGGGAGTATACCTACTCAATTGCTTCTGTTAGAAGTAATTCCATGCACGAGTTGGAGAGGCACTAACTGAGCCAATGGTTTCAAACCATTTCACCAAGCAAACCTTTTATTATTTTTATCCTATGGATTTTTAAATAGTTTAATAAAACACTCTCTTTTGAAGGATTTTCTTTATTGACTGCCAAATCAGCTGACTTAATGTAATCATTTTTCTCCCTATTAACAATGACCTATATAACTGCCAATAGAAGCATCTCTTCAGTATTAGATAATCAAACCTAACAAACTGGGTTAATGTTTTAAGGAAAATCAAGTAACTATGATAATCATATTAGAATTTGTAGTTTTATCTTGACTAATGATGTGTTGGTTAAGTTTTTGGCACCTTGGAAATTGTTTGGGGAGCCCCATTCCTATTTTTTTCCCCAGAATGAGAACCTTTTCAACCCCCTTATTATTATTATTATTTTTTTGTAGTATGCGGGCCTCTCACTGTTGTGGCCTCTCCCGCCGCGGAGCACAGGCTCTGGACGCGCAGGCCCAGTGGCCATGGGTCACGGGCCCAGCCGCTCTGCGGCACGTGGGATCCTCCCAGACCGGGGCACGAACCTGTGCCCGCTGCATCGGCAGGAGGACTCCCAACCACTGCACCACCAGGGAAGCCCAACCCCCTTATTTTTAAAGATAAAGAAACATACCCAGGGAGGTGGGATGATGATCCAAGGTTTCCTTAAAAACCTTAAATTTAGTGAACTTCCTCTAAACCTAAATGGAACGCAAATGAACCTTTTCTTTATGTATTGCAGTTTTCTAATTGCTATCTATTTGGCACACGATTGGTGAACTCATTTTGGTTGGCTGTTTGGATATAGAAACGGGAAAGGTTAATGTAAATTTTATGATTAATTTTCCTGCCCATCCACTTCCCTTTTTCTTGGGTCCATTCTCTTTTCACTTCTACCCTCTGGATGTTTTGAGTCCAGAACTCCTGTATCTGTTTGCAAGGTTTGGTCTTTTCACTCTTACTGCAGTTGATCCCTTCTCCAGTGAAGCAGCTATCCTTCTGTGCAGCCATAGCCAGCACAATAGGGGGTCTGTGAGTGTGTGGTGAGCTGTCCAGCTGGGGCAAGACCACTTGGCGGCTCCTGAAATAGGCTCCGTGCTATTGTGGTGTTTAATTATCAACAGCATTTCTACCACCCAGTGTCTCTGAGTGGGCATTTGTTATAAGACCTGCCCAGCTAATTAACTACAGGGTGGGAGTGGGGGGAGGGGCAGCAACTTGGTGTTCAAAGAATACAATTATGGCTACTGTTTAAATCCTCAGATAAATAATAATCAGACCAAGTGGATTTTCTTCACCATCAGAATCTAACCTGTTGGACTTCCCTGGCGGTCCAGTGGTTGACTTTGCCTTACAAGGCAGGGTGTGCGGGTTCAATCCCTGGACAGAGAGCTAAGATCCCACATGCCTCATGGCCAAAAAACCAAAAACATAAAACAGAAGCAATATTGTAACAAATTCAGTAGACTTTAAAAAATGGTCCACATAAAAAAAAAACTTAAAAAAAAAAAAAAGAATCTAACCTACTGATTGCCAACTACTTACTATCCTTACATTTCTTAATTTTGCCTTTGCCCTGCACTTGGTGAATTTGGGCCTAGTTGATAATTGCTTAAAGCTTGAAAAATATAATGAGGGTAAAATGTAAACTAATTTTAATTTTTAACTGAGGCTTTTAGGGAGCAATTCATTTGACTTGCTTAAAGAAATACCTTTGCCCATTACTAATGATATGCCATTTTGCAATGTAGCAACAACTTTTCTATTGTTATTGGCATTTTCCTTGTTTTCATTGATGAGAAATATGGGGCACCAAGACAATCATTTAACCTCAGTGTTAGAAGGATCCTTACAATCAGCCTTAAGTGCCTCTTCCTATAGTACCTTTGGCCCTGTATGATTTCCTTCATGAGGGGAAGTCACTGCTCACCAAGGCGGCCCTGTGATAATCTTACATAGAAGGCTATCAATTAGTAGAGGTTTGTATTATTATTATTAAACCTATTAGTCTGTGTTATATTTTTAAGAGGCACACAAAAATAAATCAAATAATTGTTTTTATAAAATAGCTCTGTGTTCTTCCATCCAAAAAAAAAAAAAAAAAATCTCTTGCCCCAGATAAAAATTTTCTGTTCTAGGTACCATCAAGAAATATATTATATATTAAGTCATGTCAATTTCAACCCTGTTATTTCAAAGTAGAAAACAAGGTCACTTAGGTATAACCCTTGATTATAAGCCAATATCCTCTGGGCAACCAAGAATAGCAGTTAATAATATTTATCTTTGCTGATCATAAATGACAACCGCCTAACAACCTCACAACTGACTTGTTTTCAGCTAGGAATGTCAAAAGAAATAATATGGAGGTATTTTAATAATTAAATGTTTTTTAATTCAAAAACTCAAAGCGTAAGTTGCAGTTTACCTGTCTTGATAAGGTTCAGGGCTCAAAATTCACTCTGGTTTCATCTGGGCCTCAACCTGTTGTCTTATTTTCAGGTTTTCCCAAGGACTTTGAGAGTGTGGTTTCCAAAAGGTTTTAGTGATTTGGAGATTAAGTGTTTCATTTTAATTACTGTGAACTTTCTTCTCCTAGAACTCATTACACCCTGGACATGGGGCTCTGGAATGTTTTTCTCTGCTATTTTCAGCAGAATGTGGGTTCACGAAGTCCATATTATATAGTTTAAGTTGTAATTGTTGCTCTTTAAGAAGCCAGAGCCATTGACATAGAAAGGGACTTCCTGCCCAGGTCTCCCCAACTCCAGGGGGGCGAATGGACATTTTCTCTGAAACGAACACACAAAACACTTGAAGAAATTATTTAGAAAATCCAAAGCAGATTACCCAATGACATCATAGAGAGTTTAAATATGAAATAAGATAGCTGTATCTTCTGCTGATTTTTCGATGCTGTCCTATAGAAATACAGTGTGAGTCACATCACTTAAAATTGGCTAGTAGTGACATTAAGAAAGCAAAAAGAAATAGGTGAAATTAATTTGCATAATATATTTTAGTTAACAGATCCAAACATTATCATTTCAACATGCAATCAGTATAAAATTATTAATTAGATATTTTATATATTTTTTGGTACTTAGGTCTTTAAAATTCAGTGTAAGTTTTACATTAAAACACATTTTAATTTGGACTGGACACATTTCAAGTACCAACAGTCATATGTCTATGTTAGTATAGTTTTAGAACATAAAATCCTACAAACTTTAAAAAGTGCCTATATTGGACAGTGTTTTCACAACACTATACAACAGATGGGTAAAATATTTAAATTCTGTACCAGCAAATCTTGGGTTTGTTTTATATCGTTTCTGCGAGTTATATTGGCTAACAATTTTTTGACCATTTACAATGTGCCAGGGAAATGTTTTAAACCTATTACATTTAATTCTCAACAATCTTAGATAGGTAGTGGAGTAGCCAGCCTTCAAGAGGGCCCCTAGTGATCTCTGTCTTCTACTTTTCACACCCTGTAGCAGGGCTGATCCTTGTTGGTCATCGAGATAACAAGATGCAGCAAAAATGATAATATATCACCTCTGATATTAGGTTATAAAAGAGACTGTTGCTTCCATCTTGGTTGGTCTCTTTGTCTTTCTTAAATCATTTGCTCTGGGGGAAGCCAACTGCCATGTTAAGGAACGGCACTATGGAGAGGCCCATGCAGGAAGGGACACAGGTCTCACCAGCAGTCACTCTGAGTAAGCTTGGCAGTGGATCCTCTGGCTCAATCATGCCTTTAGAGGATAGCAATGGTTATGTTGGCAGAATTGAGGGACAGGAACCTCGATAGTGAGTGTGTGCATGTGTGCATGTGCACATGTATGTGTTGGGTGGGCCAACAAAGGTATCTTTAAACTTTATATGTTTTAATTTTTGGCAAGGAGAATATATTTTGTGTTGCACGTATATTTAAAAATTAAAAATAAAAGAATGAAAGGACAGTTATCAGCTCTTGAAGAGCAAGTGACTGGAACTTAGGCTATGGCCACCTGATGTCTAAATAATTATTTGGAAACAAACAAAAAGAGATAAATTGACTTGATATTTAGTAAAATCATTCCCTTCAAAATTAGTAATATATTCACACCCTTCAAAACAAGTGAAAGTAACCTTCGGATTTATTCAGTTCAATTAAACACACATTTTTTGAGTGCCTTCTGTTTGCTGGGGATACAGGGACAAATGAGACAAATTTTGCTCTTGTGGAGTTTACATTCTAATGCAGGGGAGACAGAAAATAAGGAAATCAAAACCCGGAGAAGAATATCATACAGTGATTTCAGCGCTATGCAGAAAACTAAAATAAAGTGATGTGATTAGAAAGTAACTTTAGACTTTGGATTTGTTGGCCAAAGAAAGCCTCTCTTGAAGATGTGACATTTAAGGTGAAATGTTAAGAAGGAGTTAGACCCAGTAATGATCAAGATTAAAAGCACTTGATCATTTCAAGCATAGGGAATAGCAGTCCAAAGGCCTTCTAATAAGATAGTGAGGAGTGTTGGAATGGAGGCTGGTGTATCACGGGTGAGGGGGGAGCAGTATGAGATGAGGTTTGAGGAGGAGCAAGTTTGTAAGTCAGGGTGAGGATTTTTACACCTATTTTAATGAAGCAGATAAAAGTATCTGGGGAT
This sequence comes from Mesoplodon densirostris, assembly GCF_025265405.1. NCBI lineage: Eukaryota > Metazoa > Chordata > Mammalia > Artiodactyla > Ziphiidae > Mesoplodon > Mesoplodon densirostris. The sequence goes on from NC_082678.1 coordinate 62,111,264, forward strand.
GCATTCTAGCAACCCGCCTAAGGCTTGTTCTTTACGTAGTCTTAATGGTTGCAAATCTTTGTCTTTTGAGGATGGATTTGATTTCAGTAAACCTCTCTAAATCATTGGAAACCACGACTGGTGAACATGGAGGGTGATGACGCTAAGCAATGCTGTTTTGGAACAAAAATCAGATGTGACTCTAAGCAATGAGTCAGATTTTCTCATAAACTGGCTCTGAGGACAAATCCAAAAGCGTTTAGAGCAATGGCAGCACTGTTGGAGCAAGTGTGGGGTCTCCCATGTGGACCCTCTTAAAGGATAACATTCGAGTGGATTGTAGACTTTCTGGTGTGTTTGTTTACATAAAGCCAGCCTCATTAGTTTATAGTCACACCTCTTAGACGTGCCCTGAACCAGTCCCAGCACCAACACGGACCCTTGACTACTGCAGAAATAGTGGTGCATCCTGACCAGTCTGCCAAAATTTTAACATTGGTGTCTGCACCACACTCAAATGACAGCTACTCTGCGATCATATTTTATGAAGTAACTGAACATAACTAATTCTGGGAGACATTTCCTAGTTCCACAGTATCCAAGGGAAAGTGAGAGAGAGGGGTTCACAAAGGATTGCAGAGAGAGAGAGGAGAGGGTCTAGAGAGAAGGGAGACTGCAGCTATAGGAAAGGTCAGAAAGACTAAAAATGAGCGTTCTGCCATATTATTAATCCGTGTAAAAATAAAAACAGGCTATGTCTGCAACCAAATTTCAAAACAGTGCCTGGAAAACACAATAATGGCAACAACAACAGGTTCCCCACAGTGTAAATTACTTGAAGACAAAGTTTTCTTCATAAATTGTGTGTGCAAGTGCACGTATGTATGTGTGCACATGCACTATACACATAGTGTATGTGTATGTGTGTGTGTGTGTGCTAAAATTCGATACCTGCGGTTCCCAGCAGTATAAGGCAGGGCTTAAAATTCAACTGAAATTTCAACTGAAAATTTATCAGCACCTACATATGTGCCAGGTATTGGGGTCAAAAGATGAGATAACATCCATGTGAGTGACCAGATTTGCACATGGTAGGTATCCAAAAGGAACTAGTTTCTTTATGGTTACTGTTTATAGAGCCAAAATGATGCCAAGTAGATAGCAGCCTCAGAAAGACAAGGACCTCACTGATGATTCGGTATATTCTTCCTGGAGACTGTTGAAGTGTGACTTGAGGGTGGAGGCAGGATATGAGTTAGAATAAGGGAGGGGTTTTTATGGAGCAAGTCTTTCTCAGCCGTTGTTCAACTGAGTATGAGTTATGGGAAGTGGGATACTGAATGGATGAAAAAATCAAAAGTATAACCCCCAGGTATCCTGTAGTACCTTTTTACATTAGCTTTCCTAGCGCTAGTCCTTTCAGATTCTGGGCCTGTTTCCTGAGCTCGGCCCATGTATGTGGGATTCTACTTCAACAATGGCTGATGTTTTCTCCTAGAAGGAATGAATATTACTTTGTGCTGCTTACGTAAAAGTGGGAGGAACAGAAAAAAGTTGCCGAATAAAGATAGTAGATTCATGTAATGAGCAGGCTGAGGTTCTGTGTATCTTTAAACTTGGGGCAGTGTGCAAATTTGGGTGGCCACTTCTGGAACTTTCCTTATGAATAAGGAAATGTACATGGTTGAATTTCAAGCCATGTTTATTCAGAACACCTTCCTATAGCTCTATGATTTCAGGGGCTAAAGCCCAGAAGACATGCCTGACCAGTGGTTTAGGAGGTAAATCCCTAAACGTATCTGTGTCTTTGTGATCCCTGTTACGAAAGGCAGAGAATTGCAGAGGACTTTCTTCTGAGTTATGTCAGGATCTTTGGTTGGCATAATGAAAGGAGTATTGGGCTGTTTTCAGAAGGGAACACACAGGGGAAGGGAAGACAGGAAATTTACCCTATTAGAAATCCTGAGATATTTAACAGGCATTAGAAGAGGAGAGATGGAGAGTCAGGGAAGGAAGGAAGTGAACATCCACAGTGTGACAGTGAGTGTGCTAATGCTTCTCCACAAATACCAAAACACTTAATACAGAGGATCTGGGTTCAAATCATGGGTCCACCACTTATGAGCTTTGGAGCACTGGATGAATTATTTGTCTATATTTCAGTTTCCTCATTGATCAAAACGAGGAAGCTAACTCTCACCTCACAAGCCAGTGGTCAGGATCAAGTGAGATGATGCAAGCAAAAGCATTTTTGCAAAATGTGTAAAATACTCTACGAACTCAAGACCTCATTCTTCTAACTTGCCTCTGCAGCTTCTGGGGATCAGTTTGCAGTGGGTGCTTGCTTATCTGGTTCTAGCTGGGAGACTCTGGTTTCTCTCATGGGCTGGCTCATACTCATGCACAGAAGCAATTTGATTTCTCTGGTACTTGATACATAAAGTGAATTAAAAATCCCTGAAAACAGACTGTGTTCTTCTATCCTGCCTTTTTTCAACAGGAATGGCATCTCAGCTCACAGAACAGCACAAAGAAATACACCATAGGATTTTAGCAAAGGCACAAAGGGAAAGGTACAGGGGCCCAGTGGCCACAGCCTTCTTTATTAGTTATTTGGAAAGACAGTGAGTTTGCACAGCAGGATTCCAGGCATGGTATCTCACACACTTGGACTTGAATCCTTGACATCCCTATTCATTTGCTAGATGTGTGACCTTTGGTCAGTCACTTAACCTCTCAGAATCACGAATTCCTATTCTTCAAGATGGAGTTCATAACATCATCCTGAAGGGCTAATGTGAAAACTGGAGATAATGTATGTGGAGATTTCATAGGTTCTCAGTCAACAGCCCTTTGCTGTTTTTACACATGTGGGAGTCTATACATGATCGTATCTCTTTAACTTTTTGGGTGGCCAAGGTGACTTAGGTGTCATATTTCCTAGAAGCTAAAACCTGGTTTTCTCTCACTGTCCTTTACAAGTTTGTGATGATAATGGGTTATCATTCCACAGGGAATGAGAAAAACCAGGGATCTTTTGAATGAATTTGCTTTCGGTTTAACTAAATATTTAGTACTTGGGTTATTTTATGGAGATTTAATTATGCACAAGGGGGATTGGGGAGATTGGGAGTATTACTGGTTTCATGGAAAATGCAGAAATTCTTTGCAGCGTCTCAGGTAAGTAAGACTAATGTTTCATCCAGCTCAGTGCAGGCAACATCTGGATGAATGGTCTCCTTGTTCCTATAGAATGGGGCTCAGTCTGCATTCTCTATGTTCAGACCCCTTGATTCTCTCTCCACCGCTCTCTCACTGCATCTTTAGGACAGACATTATTGCAACATAAATTGGAAGGCAGCAAATAAACCTTTTTGATTTCTTCCATCCTTATTTGCCCATCCCTCCAAATCCTCCAATTCCACTAAAAAGAAGAAGCACTTTGATGATGGAGCTCTTATGGAAGAGCCCCAATGCTCCTGAACCCACGTCCTCATTCTTTTTGACATGGATTTGGTGGGTTTAGCATTTTTAAAATAAAGAGTTTTATGATACAAGGTTCTGCCTCTGTACCTAGTTTTTGGGTGGCAGGGGTTTATGAAATTTAGGAGCAGAGATGTGACCTCTAATTATATATTTGCTTGCTTCTCTTTCAGCCTTCTGGGTCTCACCACTTGGAAGTGAGTGAATCAGTATTAGTGAAACTAACAATTTGATGAGTTTACTTTTTTCTTTTAGGAAACATAAAAACTGTGGCTCAGAGCCATTGTGGTCATTGGGTCAGAGAGTTTGCACCTAAGGGAATATGAGTGCCTCCCTCAGAATGTTGTGTGAGGATTAAAGGAGTCAATACATGTAAAGTGCTCAGAATAGTGCCTGGCACAGGGCAAGGGCTATATGATTTTATCCCATCCACTCCTGGGCAGGGTCTGTGACCTGAGAGCAGCTCCCTGTGGTAAGTACTATCAGCTCTACTTCAAAATACATCCAGAAAGAAGCCATTCACAAAAGACCACATACGATGTGATTCCGTTTATATGAAATGTCCAGAAGAGGCAAATCTATAGAAACAGAAAGATTAGTGGTTGCCCAAGGCTGGGAGGAGTGGGGAGGTTGGGGTGAGATAGCCAAAGGGTATGGGGTTTCTTTTGGGGTGATGAAAATGGTCTAAAATTGACTGTGGTGATGGTTGCACAAGTCTGTGCATATACTAAAAACCATTGAATTGTACACGATATGTGAGTGAATTGTATGGCATGTGAATTATATCTCAATAAAGCTGTTAAAAAATACATTCAGAATTCCACCCCTGCTCACCATCAATGTCACTACGGTGCTCGTCCAAGCAACTGGCATCTGTCTCCTGGACCATTAGAATAGCCTCCTAATTGTTTTTCACAATTTCACAGTTGCCCTAACCACTGTGTATTCTCCACAGACGGCTGTAGTGATCTTTTAAAATGTAAAGCAGAATATGTCTTCCTCCCTCCCTCCCTCCTTCTTTCTTTCCCATGCCACGCATCTTGCAGGATCTTAGTTCCCTGACCAAGGATGGAACCTGGGCCCCAGCAGTGACAGCACCGAATCCTAACCACTGGACTGCCAGGGAATTCCCCAGAATGTCTTTCATCTGCTTAAACGGTTTCACTGTCTCCCCATCACCTTAAAATCAAAGTGAAACATCTCACCTCGGTTCATCTGCTCCTGTACGATCTGGTCCCTGTGACTTCTCCCTCAGCCATCACTCTCCCCTATGTTCATTTTGCTTTAGCCACACTGGCCTTCTTGTTCTGCAGATACGGCAATCTCATTCCTACCTGCCTCAGAACCTTTCTGTTTGCCATTCACTCTGCCTAAAATTTGACCCCATATCTTCTCATAGCTCATTCCTTGATATTGCCTAGGACTAGGCTCAAATGTCACTGCATTAGAGAGGCTTTTCTTGCCCAACCCTATTAAAATAGTCCTCACTCCATATTAATGCCCCACCCATTCATTCACTTTACTTTCTTCATAGTATTTATCACTATTTGAATTTATATATTAATTTATCTATTTACTTGATTGTTGGAAATCTCCTCCCCTAGTATGTAAGCTCTTTGAGCATAGAGATTTTTATCTTGCTCACCACTGCATTCCTAGTACTTAGAACATGCCCTTTCCTCATTGTTTGTTGAATGAGTGAATGAGTGAATGGAACCGCCATATTGACTGTGGACAGAAAGACATTAGCACACACAGACTCCTCTTTTCTATGTACATGTCCTGTGCTATAGCCTCACTTGGGGTATTTCACACATCTTAAAACTTGCATTCAATTCTTAAGAGGAAGTTCCTTTGAGGTTCCTTTTCAATAACATTCTGCGTATTCTATTAAAAACATAACTTGATGCTTAGACTGATAAACAATATTTGCATGAAAGTTCATGGAAACATGTAAAGGATTTCAGAGCCTATGCTTAGTCAGCCATTCCTTCTAAGGGCCAGCAATGGCTATTTCGGTGGCATAAAGCTGTGGTCTGGCCTTAATAGTACATGTTTTATTCTTGAGTTTACTTACAGTGTGGACTTTCTTGGGCTCCTGTTCTCAGAAGAATCCTAGCAATGGGCACATTGTTGGTCATGATGGCAATATCCAGAGGTGTCAATCCCTCACTGTTAGGTGTGTTGAGATCTAGTTCTTCCGAGCTGTACTGATACAGGAGGATCTGCACAGCATCTATGTCTTGCTGTTCAACCGCTTCAAACATGGCTTCATTGCCCTGGAAGTTCTGGAAAAGAATGAAGCAGGTTAGCACAATTTCATAGACCAGCTTGTCTTCATGGCCTAGCTGTTTTGAATTTTAGGGACTGCTTCAGTGACTGCATTCCCACTTATAAGTGGTATAACTGCTATTTATTCCAAGGTCTCCAAAGTAAACACTATTGGACCCTCCCTCCATCTTTTTTAATGAACATTGAAAAGATCTGTACATTTAGATGCATGGAGACAATATAGTATACAGTCTACAGATAAGAGCAAACATCAGTTTTTCTCAAACCAGTCTTCTGTGGAATACTGTTCAGTAGGCCATTATAAGGTGTTCTATGAAGAAAGTAGCATGTGGTCAAATGAATTTGGTAAACATTAGATTAAACCAAGTTACTGCATTATTTTATTGTAAGACCTCTCAAGCCCTTTAGTAATTTTAACATGCAATTATGACTCTAATAGGTGAGAAATATGACCTGTTTCAAATATTTTTTCACAGAACATATTTTTCATTATATTTGTTTTAACTGTCCTGGAATAAGGTTCTACGGAACATAGTTTGGAAAACACTGGCATAGATAACATAGCACAGGTAATTTAAATTATGACTAGCTTGGAATACACTTTCTCTGTTTCTCAAACTCATCCCCTCCCGTTCCATCCCTGTGTTTTGACTGTTTCTCAGACTGTTACCAGATCATGGCAGTGACCTACCTGTTGCTAGTCTTAGTCTCCTTCGTCCCTACTCCATATTGATACAAGAGTAGTCTTTCTAAAATTTACACTGCTACATGTCCCTTCCTTATTTACAAATCTCTAGTAGGTCCACACTTCCTGCAGGCTGACTCCTAACTCCTAGACTCCTTTATACTAACCTCTACACTTTCTCAACCCTGAGCCCCAGCCACTGAATACCTGGCATTTCTGAGACCTCAGGTGAGGGGCTCAAGAGTTGGTGTCCAGGGAGGGTTTCAGTGGATGGGTGGCAATTGCTTTGGGGCCTGAGAGGGCCAAAAGTTGAATATTCATAGGATACAAATCGCCTATAGAAGAGAATAGCTAAAGACAATATCTTTCCTTTGAAAAGTTCTTTCAGGGGATTAATAGCAAGCAAAGGAGAAAAGCTTTAGAATTCTCTCAAATACATATTTCTGTAGCTCATGGGATAAGAGCAACACATATACTATTCATACATTTAGCTGGTATCTTCTCCAAGAGTTGCCAGGTGTTTAAACACGTTGAAATACCAATGGTCCTGAGCTAGCATAGGGGTTGCCTGATTAAAATGTGGAAGGTCTTCAGTAACCACATATTTAGGTTGGCAGGTTTTATTATTAGTCTCATCAAAAATCGATTCTCCGTATCAAAGGCTACAGGTCGACTTAGCTGAGTGCGTAACACATGAATGAAATTCGAGGAAAACACAAAGCTATTATGCAAATGCTTGTTTTGACAATGGGGACCCAGGGGATAGAACTGTTTGATATGCAGCTCTCTTTGCTACATGGCAGTCTGCTGAACTGAAAAGTGTTTTGTGGACAATCTGCTAAGCTGAACAGCCTCTGATGCTTAGGCCGTAACTCAGCCACAACCAAGCCCTCCCAGAAGATAAGTTTGAAATGAGAAAACAAATTAGAAAACAAATGAGTGCAAAGTTAAAATGCTGCCCTGTCCAAACAACACAGTTGTATATTTGTGATTCTTAGTATGTCTAATTTCTCATGTGCCCTACTTGCTCTCACTCTTAAGTCATTTCCTTCGCCATGCTTTTGTTGGCAAACTCTAGTATGCTTCTATCTGGAAAGGCTAGGGCTCATTTCTGTTTTAAGCTCAAACAAATGGTGCCATTACCCCCTGCAGAAATACCCTTGCTGAGCATGTTAATATTATGCCCTCAGCTTTTACTGAGGGGCAGTATAAGAAGCTGCTATGTGAGAATGTTTATAACATCCCCAGTACTACTCTTTATTCTCCATTACATAATTCACTATGACATAGAGGCCAGAGGACTTAGCAACAGGAAGATATTCATTTGGTATACTTTCAGTTATTAGCTAATGGAATGCTATTACCAATTGTCCTTCCCCTTCTGCTTTGACTAGGAAATCAGAGGTAAATGTAATGACAAATTTTAGGTACTGTATTTGCCTAGGTTTTTGGTATATCTATTTCTCTTTCCATCCCCACGATTTTCTTTTTCTGTTTTTTTTTTCCTTCCTTCCTCCCTCCCACCCTCCTCTCCTTCCTTCTTTCTTTCTTTTTCCTTTTCTTGCTCCCTTGCTGTCCCCCACAATCACCATCGCTATTGATTTATTTACCATTGTATAATACATTTGCATTTTTTTTTTTTTTGCCTGGATTCTGTCTTGAATGCCTTTGGAAAGCATATGGGGTATACATTACAAATAAGTAAATAAAATATTGTTCATTCATTCAATATTTGAATGAACACTGGATTTGAATGAACACTGGATCTCTCAGAAAGCCTATTTAATCTCAAACTCCATATTTGTCAAGCTGCTATTTTGTGGGTTCTTTGGTCTATTAGAGAAAGAAAAACTAAGGGAAAATAAAGGAAAAGAAGTTAAGAAAAAGAAAGGGAAAATCTCACAGTCACTTAAACTTCGGCTAACATATATATGTGCAGCTCCTACCTTACCTGACTTTCAACATTTATAAACTTGCAAACATCAGGTTCTGAAGTAAACGTGGATCATCGTAGTATCTCCTTAAATCCAAACACAACTGCACTAATCAAATCAAGATGAGAATAAAGAGTTTTATTACCACCGAGGTCTTTCTGAGACTCAGCCGGTCAGTTCTTGTTCTAAAATAGGCTTCATCAAACGAAGAGTGGCTCCCTTTCAGTTTCTCAGAGAGGTTCCGGTACAGGCGTTTGGCAGCACTGGGAGATGATGGGGCGCTATGTTTTTTTGACTGAGAAAGATGTAAGTTCTGCATTTGTTGGGTCATTTTCACACGGCAATTCCTAAGAGGAGAAAAATCTAATGTTGTAATAATTTACACAACATAATTATAAGTTGACAAAAAAGTTTTTATCATCCCCAGTAACCATCTGGAACCCTAATAAAATATTATAGCTGGAAAGGACCCTAGAGATCATCAGATCCAGCTTTTTCATGTTAGAGACGAGAAAGCTGAAACCCAGGGAAGGAAAGCAGCTTGTTTGTGGCCATATAGCTAATCGGTGGCGAGAATGAAATGACAGCATCCATTTACTACATAAACATAGGCATTTACATACAAACATATATGACTTGAGCCTCTACGAAAAATCTTTTGATCTCTGTCCCACTGGGAGGAAGTATCTCAATTCTATAACCCAGGGAGTCTGTTCAATTATTCTTGGCTATATATAATTGGAATTCTGCTACATATACTCTAGATGCTGTCTTCTGTTGGGTGTATAAAAGAGTGTGGTTGTTTCCTGAAGATCCCCCTTCTCTCAAAGGTGTTAAACTGTGCTTATTGTCTGAGATTTGTTGGACTATCGCAGTGCCCAGAGCTTTGGGGAATTTGTACCGGTAGGCTCATCCTTGCTCACCCCAGGTACTTCAGATAGTGTCCTCCAGGACACTTACTACTGGCCTTCTCCAAGTAGCATTTGACTGCTGTTCCACAAATCTCTAAACAGGTCCTCACCAACGTCATACCTGAAGTCAATTTCCAGGAGGTTAGCTATGGATTTCAAAAGCTGTCCACCATTATGTTGGGTATTGCTATTGAAATATTGATGCTACCAAGGCTATTGCTGCCTAGCAGTGTGTGTATTGGATGAACAAATGTATGAATAAAATAACTGGCTAAGGCAGTTTTATGCAAGGTGTCTCCACCCCTGGTGCAGCCTCTGGTGCATTGGGCCCAGGTCTCTGGAGCATGCGGCTGCCTTCCCACCACCTGCCCTCCAATTTCCAGTGGAGTCTTCCATTTATAATGCTGCCATTGCCATTTAGCCGTGTCCCTTAGGACATCTTCAGTCCTTGAATTTTTATAGCTTTATGGACTCTGATATAATATCATGTAGAATCTCTTTTATTGGCCAAACTCTTCACAGGACTGACTTAGTGATTCTCCAACTCCTACAGGATATAACCATATTCTTTAGCTTTACATACAAGTGCTTGCCTCTCCAGCTTCATCTGATACTGTACTTCTACATTGTAGGTTTCAGTCTTTCTGATCTCCTTAAGAGTTTCCTAAGTGGTTCAAACTCTTTGCTACCTGTGGGTCTTTGTATACACTCCTCTGTATGTATTAAAATGCCATCTGTGCCTTCATCCCCTAGGAAACAATTGTTGATCCTTAAAGACTATGCTCAAGTAGTTTCTGACACCCCCGGGCAAATTTGGGTATTTCTTTACCCATTCACTCAGTATATGCTTGTTACAGTAAATACTTTATCACGTTACAACTGTTTGTTTGGCTCTCTGTCTCCCAGCTAGTCTATATGCTTCACAAGAACAAGGACTGCTAAATATTACTTTTTATATCCCCAGTACCTAAAATGTGCTTGTCTCAGGGTAAAAGAAATAAAACAGAGATTAAGATATGAATCTCCTCTTCCACCTACTGAATATGGGATCTTGGGCAAGTTACTTAACATGTCTGCATCTCATTTTTCTAATTTTTAAAATAGAGAAAATAACAACAACTACATATTATGGTTGTGAGGATTTGATGAGATAATGAATGTAAATAGCTTAGAATGTAGGCAGACTTCTGGCAGCTATCATATTTATTATAGAAGATACTCAGCAGATACTTCAGAGTAAATGAGTGCACATTTGAGAGTCTATTACATATAATATAGTAAGGGTCTACCCAGAAAGCTCATTTCCTCTCATGCTTCTGAACTGGGTTCCATGTCCACTAGCACCAACTAACCTTGACTTACTTGCACTTTAACAAATGGAGAGATCCATCTTCATTACATTGTTGAATGTCTTTAGGCACCTTTTAAGTCTTGCTTGTAATTTTCTCCAACACAGACTTCCTGGTGCCTTCTGAGGAGGTCAGACCTATTCAATATTAGTCATGTTCATCAGGCCCTACCCATTCTTAGCTAAACGGCCACATTTACATTTGGAAGGAGGATGTAAAGCACTGTCTGTAGTGTGTATGTACATGTGGGTATATTCTCATTAATTTTTAATAATCTTTTAATGTACACAAAAGCAGTAGGTGATTTGGCATCTTCCTCTTTCTGCCTACAAATCTTTTACCTATAATTCAGTAGCAGCCATAGCACTTCCTCTATATCTTAACCATTCCCACAGAAATTCCAGATTGATATGCAAGCTAGCTTACATGGGGATTGCCTTTACTTATTTACTTCTGTTTCCTGTCTCTGGCCTTTTCCTTCAGCATTAAGCCATCTGTCTTGTCTACATCATTATCGTTCCCCAAATAACTCTACATTCTTTAGTATCTCCCACAGTGCCCTGGAGTCCAGTAAATAAATTCTTGTCGATTGATCAAATTCCAGTGACTTGCCCTCCAACTGATGACACCTACCCACACGGTCTCTTTTGTCTTTGCTCATCTCCCATCTGTTCCCTTCACTCAAAATAGGTTGACTTTCTCTGTCTCTTTGACTTCCTTCTCATACTACCCCAGCTGTCCCTTTCTTCCAGGCCATCCTTTAGCACGTTTCTGTTTTTCTAGATTTCATCTATCATTATATTTTCTTTTCCTTCTCTATATTTAAACTTTTGTCTGATGAGAGATACTGAGCAAGACAACTTTCTATTATCTGTTCTCATAAACATGCACACCCCTCCCAGCTAACTGTGCCCTTAAATCTTTACCATGGAAAGGGGAAAGCATTTGAAAAGCAGAGGAGCTTTGGCTCTGGAACTTGGCAGACCCAAGCTTGAGCCATGATATTGTTATCTGTAATCTGGGTAACTTTGGGCACTTTAATAAAATTCCCTGAGTCTGTGTAATATATAAAAATGTTTATTACAGAGTTGTGAACATTAAATGAATTAACAAAAGGTATGCATCCTGTTTGGTGCATAGTAGCCACTCAGTACATAGCAGCAATTAGTAAGGTTACTTCAAGTCTTCTTCCCAAACCAGAAACACCAAAGTACACTGTAATGATTTAAATAGTTTTGCTTGTTGTAAACATTGTTTTGAATCTGATTTTATGTATTTATTATACTTCATTTTTATTTTGATAAAAATTTGTTTAGATATTTTAGTGTGTATGTTTACAGTAAGCTATCGTAAAACAGAAGTATCAAGTAGAGCCTCAGACTGTTAGAGGGAAGAGAGGAATAAAAATGTCTAAAAATACTTGAAAAATAAAAAGAAACAAAATTGAGAAACATAATAAATAGAAATGTAAAATGAAAGAGTAGGGTTAAGACTGAATATGTGAGCAGAATACATTCAGATGGTTTACTTTTCCTAATAAAAGATAAAACTCTCCAACTGAGATTTTTAACTTGCCATTTACAAGTGGTACACCTAATTAAACATTTCACAGAAATATTAAAAACAAAAGAAAAGTATGACAGTGGGAATGGCAAAATAAGGACCTCTGAAAATCCTCTTCTACATAAAAGCAATGAGAACATCAGCAAAAATTGTCAGAATTAATTTTTCAGACTCCTGGAAATTAACCAAAGGTTTGAAGCAATCCAGGAAGTGTTTATTCAAGAAAAGTAACTGAATTTGGTAAGAATAGTAAGCTTTGTGGCATTTTTAACTTGCTTCATTCCCATATTCCTCAGCTCTGTGGTAGCCTTGAAGACTAAACAGCCTACATTCATAGTAAAAACCAGTAGCCTGGCAGCCACTGGATGGTGCAGAATAGTAATGGAGCATCTTTAAAACCCCATTTTGAGAGAATCATCATTATTTGACACTTCTGGTGGTTCCCTGGAAGAACTCACTCACAAGGCTTTTTTTTTTTTTTTTTTTTAATTTATTTGACTCTGAGCTCACCAAGTGCAAATAACCTTTTCCTCTGGGGCATCTGTTGAACACAAACATCAGCAATGGCTTAATATCACAGCTGCCTGAGGTGGTGGATAAGAATGGTAGCAAACGGTAGATAACCAAAAAGCTTAAAAGGAAAAGTTGAGAAATTAGATGTCCATAGAGGACTTTGAAAAGTTCTGACACATTCCTGGGGATCTAGCCAGATCACAGGCATGCCCAGAGCTGAGAGCATTCTCATAAAGTACCTGAGAAGGTCCTAAGCTCTCAACTCTGTCTGACTTTGAGGCTCTGTGCAAGCAGGATGTGCAGGCTAAGGCAGAACTGTCAACTGCCTGACGAGTATTGAAGGTGTGCCCCAACATATACATAGAACCCCTTTGCCAAGATCAGTTCTAGGCCTTAAGGAAATTTGTGTTCAGTCATTAGCAGACCACTAAGCTAACCAAGCAAAGACTTCAGTGGCCACATATGACAAGAATACAGACTTTACAGATATAGTTCTGTACTTTACAAATTCAGTTAGAGGACAATCTGATTTCTAGAGTTGCCATATTACATTATTTAAGATGCCTAGCTTTCAAGAGAAAAAAAATATGAGACATGCAAAGAAACAAAAAAAAGTATTTTCCATTCACAGGAAGTAATGCAGTATATTAACATTGCCCTTGAAGAAGTCCAAATGTTGGGCTTATTAGACAAAGACTTTATTTTTTTTTAATATCTATCTATCTATCTATCTATCTATTTATTTATGGTACAGTTGTTTTACAATGTTCAGTTACTTTCTACTGTACAGCTAAGTGAAGTAGAGTTCCCTGTGCTGTACAGCAGGTTCTCATTAGTTATTTTATACAGATTAGTGTATATACATCAATTCCAATCTCCCAATTCATCCCATTTCCCCCCTTTACCCCCTTGGTGTCCATACATTTGTTCTCTACATCTGTGTCTCTATTTCTACCTTGCAAACCAGTTCATCTGTACCATTTTTCTAGATTCCTCATATATGTGTTAATATATGGTATTTGTTTTTCTCTTTCTGACTTACTTCACTGTGTGTGATAGTCTCTATGTCCATCCATATCTCTACAGATGACCCACTTTTGTTCCTTTTTATGGCCGAGTAATATTCCACTTAGACAAAGACTTTAAATTGGATATCTTAAATATGTTCGAAGAACTAAAGGAATTCATGTCCAAAGAAATAAAGGAAATTATGAGAATGATGTCTCACCAAATAGAGAATATCAACACAAAGGTAGAATTTATTTAAAAAAAAGCCAGAATCAAGTAGAAATTCTGGAGTTGAAAAGTACAATAACTGAAATGAAAAATTGACTGGAGGAGCTAAACATCAGATTTGAGCAGGCAGAAGAAAGAATCAGCAGGCTTGAAGATAGGTCAATTGAAATCAGTTTTAGGAGCAAAATGGAAAAAAAAAAAATGAAGAGAACCAGAGTCTTAGAGATCTGTGTGACACCATCAAATGTACCAACATATATATAATAGGCATCCCAGAAGGAGAAGGAGGAGGAAAAAGCATATTGAAAAACTAATGGCCAGTAACGTCCCCAAATTGATGAAAAACATTAACCTACACATCCTAGAATCTCAGTGAACACCTAGTTGGATAAAGTCAAAGAGATTCACACCTAGATACATCATAATTAAACTGTCGAAAGCTAAAGACAAAGAGAAAATCTTGAAAACAACAAGCAAGAAATAACTCATTATGTACAAGGAATTCTGAAAATGATTTACAGCTGTTTTTTCACCAGAAAATGATAGAGGCCAGAAGGAAGTGGTTTTAAGCACAGTATCAAAAGTAAGGACTTTGATACAAGGCTTATCTACTTTTAGGTTTTGGTTTTTCTACTTATTAGAAAATTATTCAAATAATTTTATTAGATATAATTAGCTGTATGATATTTAGCAAAATATTAGTTTCAATTTCCTCATCTTAACAGTGGTCCCATCTCAATGTTAATAGTCATGTCTAAAGGGATATTAAAATTTTAAATGAGATAATACATACCAATTGTTTAACAGAGTGCCTGAAATAAACAGATGTTCAATAAATATTTTTTGAACATCTATTTATTTTAAGCCTGCTGTTTCCAGACAACTACTGGTCTGCTTTTTCATACTATAGATTAGGCTTCATTTTATGGAATTTCATACAAGTGGAATCATCATCATTCACTTTTTTTTTAAACCTGGATTCTTCTTCTTTATTTGAGGGTCAATTTTTTAAAATAAACTCATTTATTTTGGGCTGCATTGGGTCTTTGTTGCCATGCATGGGCTTTCTCTAGTTGGGGCAAGTGGGGGCTACCTTTCATTTCGGTGCATGGGCTTCTCATTTCAGTGGATTCTCTTGTTGTGGAGCATGGGCTCTAGGCACCTGGGCTTCAGTAGCTGTGGTGTGCCGGCTCAGTAATTGTGGCTCATGGGCTCAGTAGTTGTGGCTTGTGGGCTCTAGAGCACAGGCTCAATAGTTGTGGTGCAGAGGCTTAGTTTCTCCACAGCATGTGGGATCTTCCTGGACCAGGGATTGAACCCATGTCCCCTGCACTGGCAGGTGGATTCTTAACCACTGTGCCACTAGGGGAGTCCCGAGGGTCGACTTTTTTTTTAATGGTAGCATTTCTTTTTTTTTAGTTTTAATTTTTTAAAATTGAAGTATAGTTGATTTACAATGTTGTGTTAGTTTCAGGTGCACAGCAAAGTGATTCAGTTATATATAAGAATATGTATATTTTTTTCAGATTCTTTTCTGTTACAGGTTATTACAAGGTATTGAATATAGTTCCCTGTGCTATACAGTAGGTCCTTGTTGTTTATCTATTTTATATACAAGTAAGTCCCCTACATACGAACAAGTTCCATTCCAAGAGCACGTTCATAAGTCCAATTTGTTTGTAAGTCCAACAAGGTTAGCCTAGATACCCAACTAACACAATCGGCTATATAGTACTGTACTGTAGTAGGTTTATAATACTTTTCACACAAATAATACATAAAAAAATAAACACAAAAAACAAAACATTTTTAATCTTACAGTACAGTACCTTGAAAGGTACAGTAGTACCATTCAAGAGCTGGCATACAGTGGCTGGCATTGAGTGAACAGGTAAGAAGAGTTACTGACTGGAGGAGGGAGAGGAGGTGGGAGGTGCTAGAGCTGAAGGATCATCAGCAATAGGGAATGGAGGGTAAGCTGCAGTTTCACTTACGCCTGACGTTGATGGCATAGGTTCTGGTTCCTTGCTGGATTCAATTCTATCTATCCTCTTGAAAAAACGATCCAGTGATGTCTGGGTAGTAGCTCTTTTTTTCTCATCATAGATAATACGGTAGCACTGGATTGCATTCTGACCGGCTGCTGCAACCTTTGTGTATACCATTCTACGTTTGGGTCCTGTGCCTCAAAAACTAACAGTGCCTTTTTTTTTTTTTTTGGCGGTATGCAGGCCTCTCACTGTTGTGGCCTCTTGCGTTGTGGAGCACAGGCTCCGGACACGCAGGCTCAGCAGCCATGGCTCATGGGCCCAGCTGCTCCCCAGCATGTGGGATCTTCCCAGACTGGGGCACGAACCCATGTCCCCTGCATCGGCAGGCGGACTCTCAACCACTGCGCCACCAGGGAAGCCCGAACAGTGCCTTCTTAAGTAAAGAAAATCCCCTTGCCATTTCCTGCATTGTGAATCTCTTTGGTTCTTCAGTTATTTCTTCTTTCTCTTGTCTCTCTTTGTCCTTTCTCTGGGCCTCCAACTCCATCAGGTCTTCATTAATAAGCTCCTTGTGTTGCACAGCAAAGATCCTCTTGCAGATCTAGCTTGAAATAAATATACTGTACTACTGTATTCTATACAGTACTGTACAGTAAAGTACACAAAAGCACAACCACTTGTAGAGGATGCATGAACATGACAATGTACGCCAGACACATGAACTAACTTACGTGGTTGGACATACTAACGCACGTTTGCATCTTTGAAAGTTTGCAACTTGAAGGTTTGCATGTAGGGGACTTACTGTACAGTAGTGTGTATGTGTTAATCCCAAACTCCTAATTTATCCCTCCCCCTCCTTTTCCCTTTGGTAACCATAAGTTTGTTTTCTATGTCTGTGAGTCTATTTCTGTTTTGTAAATAAGTTCATTTGTCTGATTATTTAATATTCCCCATAAGTGATATCATATGATATTTGTCTTTCTCTGACTTACTTCACTTAATATGATAATGTCTGGGTCCATCCATGTTGCTGCAAATGGCATTATTTTACTCTATTTTATGGTTGAGTAATATTCCACTGTGTGTGTGTGTGTGTGTGTGTGTGTGTGTGTATAAATATATATATAAAAATCACATCTTTATCCATTCATCTTTTGATGGGCATTTAGGTTGCTTCCATGTCTTGGCTATTGTAAATAATGCTGCTGTGAACATTGGGGTGTGTATATCTTTTTGGATTATAGTTTTCTCTGGATATATGCCCAGGAGTGGGATTATATGTGAACTCTAGTTTTAGTTTTTTAAGGAGCCTCCATACTGTTCTCCATAGTGGGTGTACCAGTTTACATTCCCACCAACAGTGTAGGAGGGTTCCTTTTTCTCCACACCCTATCCAGCATTTATTATTTGTAGACTTTTTGATGATGGCCATTCTGACTGGTGTGAGGTGATACTTTACTGTAGTTTAGATTTGCATTTCTCTAATAATTAGCGATGCTGAGCATCTCTTCATGTGCCTGTTGTCCATCTGTATTTTTACCTGGCTTCTTTAACTCAGCTTTATTATTTTGAGAGTCATCCATATTGTGATGTCTATTAGTAGTTCTTCACTTTTTATTGCTGAAGAGTATTCCATTGTATGGGTGTACCACTATTAATCAATTTTAAGGTATTATTTTAGTAATAATAAGACTTTAATAAGACTCGGGATTTGCTCTAAAGAAAGAAAATATATATATTCTTCTTCCATGAAAAAGGATTAGGAGACCTGAGTTACAAAGAGAAGGGGACACAGATTGAAGGTGTGCTGATCTCTGCAACTTGGATACAGGACTAGACTTTAGGAGATAGTTAACCAGGCAGAGATTTTCTATGGGCAAGCTAATTTCTGGTTTTATGATTTTTTTTTGCATCCTAATAATTATTTTATCCCCAAATCTTTAATAAAAGTCATGTTAAATGTTATGGTCTGTCAAACCTTTAGGAAAGAAATTATACCAATCCTACATAAACCTCTGTAAAATTTGGGTTCATTTTTGAAGCCCTGATACCAAAACCAGAAAAAAAGGCATTACAAGAAAAGAAAGCTATTGCCCGATGTCTCTCATGAACATAGAGGCAAAAAATGTCAACAAAATGTTAGCATATAAACTTCAGCAATATACAAAAAGGATAATACATCATGATCAAGCATGGTTTATTGCAGGAAAGCAAGTTAGTGTAATCAAGCATAATTTATTACATTAACAGAATAAAGGGGAAAAACCATATGGTCCTCTTAATAAATGCAGATAAAGTAGCATTTGACAATATTCAATATCCATTTATGATTAAAAGAAGTTTCAGGAATATAGGGAACTTCTTCAATCTGATAAAGAGAATCTGCAAAAACCTATAGTCAACATTATATTTAGTGATTAAAGACAAAATGCTTCCTCCTAGGATCAGAAACAATGCAAGAATGTCCAATCCTACCTTTTCTAGGGTTCTAGGCGTTCTTGCCGTGAAGTAAGACAGGAAAGATAAAGGCATATAGATTGGAAAGAAAGAAGCAAGACAGTCTTCATTTGCAGATGACATGAAAGTTTTGTAGAATAATCTAATAAATCCTCAAAAATCTACTTAGAACTAAATGCAGCAAAATATATGCAAGACCTATACACTTAAAACTACATGACATTAATGAGTGAATTCAAGAAGACCTAAATAAATATAGATATACCTTCTTCATGATCAGATCAGAAGTATTAGTATTGCTAAGGTGCCAATTCTTCCAAATTGAGCTGTAGATTCAATTCAGTCTCAATCAAAATTCTAGCAGCCTTTCTTTCTTTCTCTTTCTCTCTCTCTTTCTTTCTCTCTTTCTTTCTTTTTCTCTTTCTCTATTTCTCTCTTTCTTTCTCCTTCCCTTCCTCTCCCTCCCTCCCTCCCTTTCCTTTCTTCCTCCCTCCCTCCTTTCTTTCTTTCTTTCTTTCTTTCTTTCTTTCTTTCTTGAAATTGGTTGACAAGCTGTGTGAAAATGGAAAGAATCTAAAATAGTCAAAGCAACTTTGAAAAAGAACAAAGTTGCTTACATGACCTGATTTCAAGACTTATAAGGCTACAATAATCAAGACACGGTACTGGTGTAAGGATAGCTATATAGATAAAGACAGTGGCATAATGATAGACATATAGGTGAATGAAACAGAGTAGAGAGCCTAGAAATAGCCCGCACATGTATTATCAATTGATCTTTGACAAAAGTGTCAAGGTAATTCAATAGAGAAAAAGAATTTTTTCAACAAATAGTGCTGGAACAATGGGATATACATATGCCAGAAAAAAAAAAGAACCTCAACTCCTACTTCATATCATATGTAAAAATTAACTTAAAATGAAGTAGATTGTAGAAATAACTGCAAAAGCTAAAACTGTAAAACTTCTAGAAGAAAACATAGGAGAAAGTCTTTGTGAACTTGAATAAGACAATGATTTCTTAGAGGAGGCACAAAAAGCACAAACCATAAAATAAATTGATAAATTGAACTTCATGAAAATTAAAGACTTCTGCTCTTTGACATATTATGGCCTGATCTCAGTTACACTTTTGGAGGCCCTGTGAATATACCTGGAGCCAAGCTGTAAGGAAAGAGTGACCGTAGCCTAATCAATCCAGGTACAAAATGGTGGGAATAACCTGTGGAGAGTGGAGTCTCTTCCGATTTATTTCAAAACTACCTGTTCCCTGGGCTTTGGCCACTTGCTCAAACAGAGGGCTTCGGCTGTTGCCATCACCCTGTCTCTAAATGCCACCAGCTGTCTCAAGTGAAGGGTGGGTCCATCATGCTTGCTGTGACAGAGCTGCAACAGCTCTGACCCAACCAGACCCATGGAAGGAGGCTTCAGCTTCACTCATGTCTAACTTGAAGGACTGGGTCATACTATCTGGAAATGGAAAATACTGGACCAATGAGAGACAGGAGACTGGAAGTAGCCAGCAGATAATTTCCTCTCCATTCCTTCCCTGTGGACTGTTTGAAGGCTTCTTGGAAGCAGTCACAGGCAAACAAACAGCCATATGTGTTTTCTTAGGATGCCTTGGCTAGTTCAGTTACAAACCATCTGTATTTGTTTTCCCTCCTTCCTTGACTCATTTCCCTTTTTCCCTTCACTCTTGATGCCCCGAGGTTATATCTCCCAATACCTAATAGAATATTTGCAACTGACTGTGCCTCAGGCTTTGTTTTCACAGGCTGAGACAAAATGTAATAACAATCCTATGAGAAAGCCAGTACTGTTATTACATCCTCATTTTACAAACAAGGAAACTGAGGCCCAGAGAGGTGATTAATTTGTACAAGATTCTACAGTCAGTAAATGGAGGAGGTAGCATTTGAACTCTGACTCCAAAGCTCATGCTCTTAGCAACTCTGCTGTTATTCTGCCTGACGGGTCTTGGTCTGGCTGCCTGTCAGCTTCTTCCTAGACCTTGATTCTGAAGACATGATCTTGTCCTCATTATGAGTTCTGGCATGTCCAGAGTCCCTGTCTCACAGGATCTTGGTTGTGGGGCTTTCTTACTGTATTTTTACTGTGAAAAATGATCTGAGCCAATTTGAATTAGGAGTGGTTGTAAGACAAAGCATATTAGAAACAGGAGCTCTAGCCATTCTTGACAACTGGGTAGACAGATACATTCAGTGAAGGGAACATTTCTGACTGGGACAAGGGTGCTCTTCAGGCTGTGATGTGAACTAGGGACCTTCAGACTTCAACCTGCCTGGCACCAGATAGAAAAGAAAGTATGACACTCCCATTCTCCCCTGCTGTTAAGATGACAGTTATGTCTCCGATTGCTAAAGGGTGGCCGATTCTATTACACTGATGATATATAACAGGGTGGAATCACCCTTTCTAGTTCCTGTGCATTTAAAAAAAATAATATATTCAGTTATTCAGTGACAAGTTTTGAAAAGTCAGCTGTGACTTCACAGCAAGAAGACGACTGATTTTTGAAGTTTAACAGCATCTTTATGAGGTAGAGTGAAAAGGCAATTAATATTGGTTCTATAGTTCAGTAAACCCTTATGGATAGTCTACTCTGTAACCTATGTATCCTGTGATAGACCCTGGTGATTCAAAGGTGAATAAGATAGGGTCCTCATAGGGTGACCAGCTCTCCTGGTTTGCCTGGGACTGAGGGGTTTCCCTGGTTGCAGGACTTACAGTTCTAAAACTGGGAAAATCCTAGGCAAATTGAAACAAGCCGATTACCCTACCTGTATCCCAAGGGGCTCATAGGCTAAAAAGGAGGGCAGTTATGCAAGTGCATGTGGCTATGAAATAGTGTGATATGTGAAATTATGGAATAATAATACCATTTACTTCTATGGCACCTTCTGTGAGCCAGGCACTATTCAAAATAATGCCTTTATATATATCAGTTCGCAGAATCCCACAACAGCCCTGTGAAGTAAGGACTATTATCATCCCCACTTTACGCAGGAAGAAATTGGGACACTTCTAAGGCGCAGATCTGGGATTCAAGCCCAGGTAATATGGGTCTATATCTGATAAATTAACCTCTAGACACTGCTCTCAAATGCCTAAGGCAAAGAAGTAGCAAAAGGGATAATTGATTAACTTCGTGGGTAAGAGGAGGTGGTCATGGGAGAACGGGGTGTAGGGAAATGGATTAGAGAAGGTGATGCCCGAGCAGGAATTTAGGAGGAATAAAAAGTCACTCTAGGTAGAATAGCTCAGATTGGGACATGGGAATGTGAACTGTCATGGTGCTGCTGGTAAGTCAACGTCCACAGGAGCCCTAATGGTATTTTTCTGGGCTCTGACACGTTCACTGGTACATTTCATCCACCACGCCAGGAACTTCGGAAAGGAGCCTGGAGAGGTAGCAGGGCCAGGCTCTCAAGGACTTGGCATTGCCATTCCAAGAAGCATAGAGTTCAACCTGTTCACAACGGGGAATCGCTAGAGAACTTCAAGAAAAAGCTGATATTTGCATTTGTATAGAATTACTCTGGAGGCATCCAGAGGGTGATTTGAAAGGGAGAGGGTTGTGGTGGGACCAGTGACAAGTGACAACCAAGTCTGAAGGTCTTGAAGAAGTCCCTGTGAGAGCTGGTGACTTCAACTACAGTATATGGCAATAGGGATGGAGAGGGCTGGACAGATTAAAAAGATGAAGAAAGTACAATGGACCAAGCTTTGTTAGTGATTGGGTGGAAGGGCTAAAGGAATCAGGAAATATAAGGTAACTTCTATGAGCTTTGCTTGGCTAACTAGCCAAATAATGGTTCCACCAATAATTTAAAAAACAAAACAAAACAAAAGAACACAGGAAGAAGAGTGGATTTAAAGGAGAAAGATGGTAAGTTCAGCTTTCCACAGTGTGACTCTCAAGGGCCTAGAAGAAACCTAGATGATATTGTCTAAGCCGAGCATCCCACACAAAAAGGACTTGGCTTGTCCTAAAGACTACTTAGTTTTCTGATCAAGAGTGAAATAATAATTATGAGGGAAGTTCTTGGAGACACGTATGACATCAAAAGAAAGCAGGATAATTAATATAATATTAGTGCAGCATTCTTTGGGTTTCCCCTGAGGTGGAAAACATTTAATACATTCATTTATGATAAAGTATTGGTGGCTTAATTTATTACTCCTCCTAAGAAATATCTGTATTTAATAAAAGACAGCAATTCTTAACTGAATTCCTGATAAAAGAATTTCAGGTACCTCAATCCTAGAGATGGAACTTTTTTTGTGTGTGATTTTTTTCGTAAATGAGCCTTCTAGAACGAAATCACAGTATATTTACAGTTGCTAATTCCATGTACATGGGTATGGAGGTAATTTGAACATCTGAAAGTTGTCATAAATTCAATACATGGGTTTCTCTCATCCCTGAGTTAACTCCGCCCAAATATTTCCACGTTTGTTTATTTCAAACATTTAAGACCTTCAGTATCTTGTCATCCTAGGTATAGAAAATCAGTTATTATTGACCAATAATGAAAAAATTTATTTACATGACCTATTTATTTGAATTTTAAGTGTTTTTTTTTTTTTCGGTATGCGGGCCTCTCACCACTGTGGCCTCTTGTGTTGCGGAGCACAGGCTCCGGATGCGCAGGCTCAGCAGCCATGGCTCACGGGCCCAGCTGCTTCACGGCATGTGGGATCCTCCCGGACTGGGGCACGAACCTGTGTCCCCTGCATCGGCAGGCGGACTCTCAACCACTGTGCCACCAGGGAAGCCCAGAATTTTAAGTTTTTTTAAAAATGACATTTTCATCTCTAATCTCCCCTTCTAATTCCCGAAGGGTAATCATGGTTCCTTCAGACTACTCCATATCCATTAGATGGGGGGAGGGGGCAGGCATAACCTCATCCCCACATAAAATCTCATTTGTGTGTTTCTGATGCATGATCTCTGCATTAAAGTGTATGAACAATGATCTTAATTACCTATTACATCCTTTAACAAGAAAGATTTAAGTAATATCTCATGGATACATTCATCGAGCTTAGCATATCTTCTTTGAAACAATCAGGAATGGAAGGAGTGGAGGAATGGAGATTCAGGGAGACTAAGTGAATTTCTCAAAGACACACACTTAGTCTCAGAACCAGCAAAAGGGACTTGCTTTCCTGACATCTCTAACCACTAAGCAATGCTGTCTCCTTTCTGTTAGGATGCCATCATTTGTGAAATAGCCAAATCATGTGGGAGAATGACCCTGCTCTTGTGATTGAGTGGCCTGGGGATACTTTCTACTAGGCAAAACGCCACCCATCTCTCAGATTTCTTAACTTTGGTTTTTATTTAAAGAAACATGCTGCTCACTCTTCCAACATCATCCATCCTTGTCAGCACCCAAGGCCACAACTTCATCTGAATAGCCAATGATATACTGCAGATAGAGTGCACCAAAGACATTAAATTCTGTATAACATTTATGTGGACTCTGAGCCCACCAGAGATGGATTGATGCTGCCATAAAGTCTTGCAGTAGCCAGGCAAACAAAAGACTAAGGAGACATGGCGGTGGTGGTAAGAAAAGCAACAGCTTTCTCCATTCACTTTCCCCCTCTGCAGAAACTGGCTTACGTCTTATTTAGGAAATGAGAAAATTAAATGAGAGTACAGGGAGTTGGGGGGCCCAGCATAGAAGCAAACTTAGCCTTGATTATCAATGGTATTTCCAGCAGCCTTGGATGGGCCAACAACCAGCATGGGTAACAGGGAACTCAAAATATCCCACTTTCAAACCTAGGGCATCCTCCCAAACATATATCTTCATGGAGTAAAGGACTTAAGAAACATGGGGGTAAAAGTGGCAGTGGATCAAGCAAGAGTTTGCACGCATGTCTATTGTGTCCCCTTGGCAGGTATCCTCAACCTCACTATCATGATGTTATTTGTGAGCATGCCCACCCAGGATGGACGGAATGCTGGCATTCCTCTCTGGATGTCCACCCTGCAGACTGGATTAAAGACCGCAATATGACTGGATGTGTATTCAGGATTATCAGCATGATGGGATCCATCTTTATCTGATCCAACAAGTATTTTGTAGGCATTCAGGAACCCGAGTGGAAAATGATCTTACACAACAAAAGAATAATATAGGGCCTCCCTGGTGGCGCAAGTGGTTGAGAGTCCGCCTGCCGATGCAGGGGATACAGGTTTGTGCCCCGGTCTGGGAGGATCCCATATGCCGCGGAGCGGCTGGGCCCGTGAGCCATGGCCGCTGAGCCTGCGCGTCCGGAGCCTGTGCTCCGCAACGGGGGAGGCCACAACAGTGAGAGGCCCGCATACCGCAAAAAAAAAAAAAAAAAAAAAAAAGAATAATATATTTTTCATAGCTAATGCTAATCAGTTATGCAAGCACAAAATGTCCTTAAGCTTGCTGTGAACAAAATGACCAATTATCAGAAATGGGGCTTCTCTACCCCCATCCTTACCTAGCCACATAAACGTGTATGTGCTATTGCAGAACCACTCAGTATGTCTTGTGTGCATTTTTCATGGACTGCCTGCAGCCAACTTTGGAAGATGCAGATTTTTAAAATCATTTAAACCACAGCAACACATACACAGTTAAAAAATAATCGGTAACTAAGAAAGCCCCACATTCACACGAAGAAAGACAACAATAAATTGGACTCACGAGTTTAGGTTGTCTGAGGCAGCAGAGGAACAAGTTGTTGGTAATTGTCCAGTAATTTCATTCCATAAATCACATTGGCTTTGCTTTCTCCTGTGGCTCAGCCTCTGCGCAAAGCAAGCAAACCTCCTTCCTATTCTGTGTAAAGAACAAAATGCGAGGAGGATCACTACAGGCAAGAGCTGAAGTCCAGGGCTTCCCTGGTGGCGCAGTGGTTGAGAATCTGCCTGCTAATGCAGGGGACACGGGTTCGAGCCTTGGTATGGGAAGATCCCACATGCCACAGAGTAACTAGCCCCGTGAGCCACAACTACTGAGCCTGCACATCTGGAGCCTGTGCTCTGCAACAAGAGGCCGCCATAGTGAGAGGCACCTGCGCACCGCGATGAAGAGTGGCCCCCGCTTGCCACAACTAGAGAAAGCCCTCGCACAGAAACGAAGATGCAACACAGCAAAAATAAATAAATAAATTAAATTAACAAGTAAGCTGGAATCTTCAAAAGTTCAAATCTTAAAAAAAAAAAAAAAAAGAGCTGAAGTCCATGATCACTAAGCTACTCTTAATGCAAAACAAAAGAGCAAATGATGCACGGGGAGACAATAGGGGAAGGAAACAGCCTGGCTCAGAATCTAGGTGTACTCTCAGGACTGCAGCCCTGGGAAGGCTTGATTTCTCAAGCCCTTGTGCATGTAGTAAAATGATGCCATGACTTCCTTACGTCTTTAGCCTATTGTAACTGTGAGGTCCATCAGGAAAGGCTGGCCTGGACAACAAGCTACATGGCAAACAAGACTGAATCGAAATGGATTGTTACTCATGGATGAGCAAAGGGGCAACGAGGCAGCCAGTTAGCTTTGTACTATGTTAACTGCCAGGGAAGAAATATCGTCTGGCGTCCAGGAGCCCATCCAGCAGTCTGTAACTGCAAATGGTCCACGGCTCTCCTGGGGCCAGGCACTCCCTTACTCCCACAGCTGCTTGGGACCAGAAGCACACAGGTGGCAGCCACATCCTCTCACCTTGTGGCACATGTGCAATCCTTTACAAGCTCCCAGCAGGAATTAGGGGCATCTTTAGAAAGCTCCCAATCCAGTCGGGGCTGCTCAGCCAATGCTAGAGCTTTTGCCTGAGCAGGTTCTGAGAAAAAGTAGTCAGCAGACTTGGGACTTAGGACACCAAAAAGCTCAGTCTTAGGAAAAAAGATTCCAGTGCTTCCATTCCAGCCTCATCTGGATGCACCTGGTTCCTTTCCCATCGTTATGCTTTATATGACTAATAAGACACACAGAATGGATTTCCTAGAAAGCCACTTATGTAGGCACTTTTCATGTTTCTCTCTGAAATAAAATGGCAAATGACCTTCACAGGCTGCTTATTAAATTTAGGGAGGCATTGCTGATTGAGAGCACATAGGAATACCACACATGCACGCACACACATACGCACATAGATACACACACGTCCCTAGCAACAGCATTGAGAATCTTTCTAAAGCTCTATTCAGATTCTCTTTCTGCCAAATGAAAGCTTAGCTTCTGTGATGGCTTCAGAAATAATTTTGGACCCTTTTACTAGGCACGGATGCTGGTCTCTGATTTACACCTGGAGCTGAATCAACTCCCCTATGTTGAATGTGACCCTGTAGCAAATCAGGAGAAAGTCTCTTGGTTATAAACCAGAGCGTGGAGTGTTAATATTTGGCCTGGTAATTCATTAGAATCCCTGGAATGGTATCTTGTATTCCTGAAAATCTCCCCCTTTCTAGAGACAGCATCTTACCCATCCCTAACAAGTGGCTCTCCTAGAGCCGGGATCCAAGGTAAGGCTCAGTGACATAAAACCTGGGTGTCCAAAGGGGGAGTTCCGTTAAGTTTTCCACAATTGTTTTACTTTTTCTTTTCTCATTCGAAAGGGAAATTCTCTCTCTGGAACATTTTTTCTCTCTTTCTCTCATTGAATTTATTCGTCCATGGAAGCATTGCTAGAAATAATCTAATTTAGGAATATGCATGCCCTTGAGGTTGAGAAGGCTATTTTTTCATCAAGGATTAAGAAAGAGTCAGGCTACCCTTTCACAGCTTAAGCCTAAATGATTGCCAGGTAAAACTTTACCCTTATCTCTAGGAAAGCTTTGACTTTAATGCAGATTGACTTAAATTCCATCTGCTAGGGTAAGCCACGTGACTCTGAGTAATTCTACTAAGGTTAGGGGCTGCCTCACAGGGGTCATTAGTTTAATCTGCTATGCAAACCTAAGGGGATGATGCCGCCTGTAATAGTGGCATTGCTTTCTGGAGCAAATGCTCAAGACTGAGTCATTTCACGAGCCCGTGTCTATTGCAAAGGAGATCCATTCATTCATCCGTTCATTTATTAATCCACCCCTCAACAGACATTTATTATTACTTAGTAGGCTAGATACACTGTGCCAAATACTTTAATGTTATGAAAAGCCTGCCAATAAGTAGAAACTCCCAAACATACTTTAGCAAAATTCTCCATAATCTGGCTCTGCCTATCCCTCTAGCCTAATTTCTTACCACCTTCCTACTTGCCTTCCATGCTGTAGCCTTTCTGAATGTCTTTCAGTTCCTTGGACATGCCATACTGTCTCTTAACTCCAGAATTCTGCATATGATTTTCTTCTGTCTGAATGCTCAGTCCCTTTTGTCTGGCTAACGCATGTACGGCCTTAGAGTCTTGACTCAAACATCATCTCTCAGGGATATTTTCCTAGTCCCTGGGCTATTAGGGTCCCCACCCTGTGGTCCTCTAGGACCTTTTACCCTCCCATCATTATATCCATCACATTTTCTTGCATTTACTTGTTTAACATCAATCATCCCCATTTTACTGTAAGAGTTTAAGTGCAAAGTCTTTTATTCACTGCTTTATCTCCAGTGTCTAGCAGAGTTCCTGGCACATAGAAGGTGCTCAAAAAATATTCAGTGAGTGTTTTGTTGAAGGGCTTAGCATGAATTTATTGAATGATGAATAAACCATCTCAAAGAATAACAGGGGTCTGAGAATTGAAAGGAACCCTAAAGTTCACTTAGTACATCTAACTTTTCTTGTTAGATGCTTGTCTCCTCTGATTATTCCTTCTCGATTAATCTCAGCCCATACTGATCACACATTTACTTTGTCCCATACCCCTCAGCACTTTCACAGCATGTTCTTGCTTTTTGTTTTCCAGCTGTTTCCTAGAGTTTGTCTCATTTCTACAAACTGGTATTCTCCATAACACTTAACATAAACCTGCAATTATTTGATGCTGATTCATTCAACAACAAACATCTGAACAGGGAATTAAATGATCAGAGTCTTGCTTTAGGAAGATTACTTTGATATTGGGGGAAGGATGGGTTGGATCAGCCAGACCTAGACATGACTCTAATAATGACCACAGCTCAGAGATGGCGTTTAAAAGCAGGCTTGCCCTTTCTTTCCCTCTGCGCCTCCCCCATCACCCCACCCTCCACATCATAATATCAGTGTTCTCATTTGGAACATTGAGAATGTTTGTTCCATGCTCAGCACTTCCCCTCCACCCAGCTCCACCCCCACGGTTAGTTCACTTGCTTAGGTTATTCGTGAACACGTCTCACTGATTAAAGTTCCTTTGAAGACAGGGATTGCATTTTACTTATTTTTCAAATTTTCTTCCTCCAGCCTTTACACCGCCTGGCCTAGTGTCTTGCAGATAGTGTATGCTCAATAAATATTAAGAGAAAAGCACTTATTATATGCAAAGCATTGGATGAAACAGTACGGTGAGGAGGGGTACAAAGTTGAATGAGACATCTTTTGAAAGATAAAAGAGATCTATTTAGTGAGAGAGGTGAAACTTATTATAATACAGGGCAGAAGTAAATGTGTCATAAAAAAGTATGAGCAATGTGCTAAGGGCGCACAAAAGAATTATCACTTCCTTCTGAGATGCTTAGGAAAGATTTACAGAGAAGGTTGCATTTAAACTGGATCTGGAGGAACGAAGACCTCTGGAGGATGAAAAGAAGAGAAGGGAATGGAGACAATGCACAGAATTCCTAGAATATTTGGCGATTGACAAGTAGTCCTGTTGGGCTGGAGTAAATGGTAATGGGAGGACCTAATGGAATTTAGGTTCCAAAAGTAGACAGGGGCTAGAATGGAGAACACTCAAACACTGCATTAAAGAGTTTGGGCTTTATCGTATAGGTGACAGAGATTTGAGCAGGAGAATGTCAGTGCAGCTGATTAAAGATCCCTCTAAGTTTAGCCATCATGGACCATGAACTGAAGTGGTAAGAACCTGGAAGCAGGAGGACATTGATAGTGAGGGTCTGTGAGTGTGTAGATTAGGAAATGAACATGGGACACTCTTTGGAGGCAGAACTTAAAGGATTTGTCAGCAGGTCAGGTGGAGGAAGTGAAATGGAGAAAGAAGTTGAGTTTCAACTTGCATGATGGCAGATGACAGTGATATCGATCCCCGTACACAAACATAAAGATAATTTAGGCATTCACGTAGTGCTGTGAGCACCTTTTGAAGACAGAGAAGAGAGCTGGAGACCGAATCCTTGGAGCCAAGTGAATGTGCCTAGACTGCTTCGAAGAAGCCATTCAGCAGCAACTAAAAAAGTCAGTAGAGGCTGTGGCAGATGAACTACCTCTGGCAACACATAGGGCCATTTGCAAGGGGAAGGGTGTAGAATTTCCCTTGAAAGAAGATTTCCTGATTAAATGTGAGGGTTTGCAGTTTCCCATCTTGGGGCTGTTTAGCTCAGTGGAAAGAACCCTGGTTTGAGATGGGGACTTTGAGCTTGAGACCTTGAGCTCTCCTCACCAGCTGTGTGACCTTGGGCAAGTTACTTTCTATCACGAGGTCTCAGTTTTCCCACTTGAAAACTGGGAGTTGGGCCAGTTAAGTTCAAAGATTCCTTTTAGTACTGTACTGTTCTCTGATTTGTGAAGTGCAATGTTTAGAATTTCAGGACACTTGTGAAATTAGGCCAAAATCCACCAACGTCAGAAGCTACTAATGTCCACTGTCTCCTGCAAGAGCATGCCCATATTTTGAGAATGTCCATTGCAAACGCATGTCTGCCCTGCGGTTAGTTCCATGTGGTTTGTTTGTAAGACACATTTAAATTGATCACTTTCTGATGACCATTTTCTAACAATTTTTCACTCCTTTTTTTTCAGCGAAGATTTTTTTAAGGGGGTGCCTTTTCATCAGAGTCCCAAAATTAAATTATGGGAAGAAAGCGGCAGTCCCTTACTGTGGTCGGTAAAGAGTTTGGCCAGCCTACTTCCGCTCCCTAATCTCTTGACCTTCCTTAGGGTGAGGCTGCTCAGTAACGGCTCTGATTCTTTTTTCAAAATTAAAATGTGCTACTTATCGAAAGCTGCTAAAAAGGAGACAAAAAAATAGGAAAAGCTGCCAAAAAGGAGACAAAAAAATAGGAAAAGAAAACTAACACCCCAGGGTGTATCTGAACATGCTTATTATGTGTGAAGTTGTTAGTAATGAATGTGAAACTCTTCCTCCTCCTCCCTCTCAATTTCTAAGCCCCAAAGAAAAAAGAAAAAGGGGTGGGGGAGGGCACTGGCTATTCAGTCCCAAGCAGACCTTTTCAAAAGGTGCAGACTGTTCATAGGCATGGTATTTCTTGATTATTTTGTTTTAAGCGCCAGTTGACCTTTCAGACTAAAAGTAAAGGTCCTCAAATATCCTGAGAAACCCTCTTTTGGATTTTTTTCTATAAGTCTTGGAAACTTAGACTCATGACATTCAAAAAGTCTCTTCAAAAAGAGATGGTCCGTATGACTTCTAGTATGATTTGATGACAGGGTGTTTATCCGAACTAATCATGTGAGATTTTCCAGAGTTGCATTTTTGAGAAATGGGATTCTCTTAAGGAGGTTACAAACACTTCACTGAAAGCTTTCCAAGAACGGCTTCATTTGGCCTCTCAGCAGCCTCTCGCTGGGCTGTAGCACCGATGTGATAATCAGGGTCCTGCTTCTGAAAAGTCTTCTTGTTCTGGCTGCCACCCTCCTTTCAGTCATCATTAGAATTCTCAAGCTATGAATCCCCTATTGTCTGTGTGAGCCCGGGATCCCCACACCATGCAGAGGAAGGAATGTGAACCTCCTAGGTCTGGCTCTAAGTCTCAACCTTATCCAGCAGGTCACAAAGCCCCATTTATACGCAGCTCTAAAGTTTTATCATAATTCTTTATCTGCTCAGCCCCATATATCCTCTAGGGCAGTCCGGAGACGTTTGGTAATGAAGCTCATTTATCCTCATTTTCTCAATTGGCACACTTAAAGTTCTAATATTTATGTTCACACTGTCCTAATTTTGAATGTCAAAGATACTATGCTAGACAAGTAGCATTGCCGAAGGATAACTGAACCACGCAGAAGAGTTCACCAGAGTCTGAAACATGATGTGGTTTGTCATATTACCAATCATTGCATCAGAAATAGTTACTTTTAATAACTCAGTGAAAAAATAATAATAAATGCTGCCATTTATCAAATACCTCCTGTGTGTCATGCAGCAGTACCACTGAATCCTCACACAAAGAGGATTATCCACTTTTTACTGATGAGGAAACTGAGGTTCAGAGAGATTAGTTAACGTGTTTGTGTGCACTAAGGGGCTGAGCTGGGACTCAAACCCAGATCTCTGATTGCAAAACTCATGACATTTTTACCTCACTCCTTTGCCTCTTCCCAGAAATAGAGTTTGTGGGTTGTCTGAAATTAGTATAACGTACTTATTTTTTAATGACAAATACATGAAGAATTATGAACTTAGGGCTGTTAAAATGTTTTGGCCAACTGAGTAATGAGATTTGCTTTGATAAACATTAATTAGCACAATACCATTTCAGAGTAGGAATTTGTGGCATATATTTCACCTATCAATAGGTGGCAGCATTCACCTAAATCTCTCCAAGAGGAATTAGCACAGGTTACTTCTCCTCGCAGCCACCCCCAAGGCCATCTACATTCTATCATAAAGAAGAGCATTTACAGTACATGGGTGGCTAAACGGATCGTGATCATGCCTCTGTAGAGTGAAATTTGGACTGTACTGAGGCTGTAGGGGAGGACAATGAACCCTCCCAGAGACACTGGGACTCCTCTCCATTCACAACATTCATTCTGGCTATTTCTCTGGGGAGGTCTTTTGTTTGCAACTCAAAATCAAAGAGACTTTTGTGTCTTTACTTACTTTAAGAATGTTGTGTAGAATCCTAAAATAATTAAAAAATGAAACTGTTAATGCCCTAGAGTTTGATAGTTCATGTGTTTATAATTCAGAGAAAGAGTGTGCTTAGATCAGGACAATAAAGCAACTGGCAGACTACATGGTTTCAAAACCTTACGTACATATACACCTACCCATCAAATCATATGAATCTTCACCAGGAAGCATGGAAACTGGAGTCCATAAGGACTTTTATAAGGGTTCAATATGCATGTCAAAGTAGTCAAGCTGATGAGCCAGAATACTGAAGGATAAATGACTTCTGAATTTTAGGAGTACTCTTCCTCCACTTCTTCCTACTCCTATGTATTCTCTTTCTCCTCCTCCTCCTTTTTTTTTTTTTTGGAAAGAAAATCTTAATATAAAAAATATGTAGTTAAAAGTATTAGCACAGAATCTATCTCTATTTTCTAGCTGCCAATAAGAGTCTGCCTAGTAGGATTTACTTTTATAAAGTCAAGAAAACAGGTGTGGTGGTAGAAAAAAGGGCAAGCTGAAAGATGCTTAGAACTATCTTTATGTTGACTTCTCCATTTTCTTTTGGGATACTTGGAACTGATCATCATCAATGACAACTGAAAAGCACTTAGAAATCAGATAAGAGGAGGAGTCCTAGCTCTCAGAGCTAAGAAGTTGACTTAAGTAAGATTCTCAGGAGAGCGGCATCTCTCAAAAGAATTCAGATTGGAAGGTAGAAGGCTTTGGAGACTGCATGTTAACTTTCTCTTTTATGTTCCCCAAATGGAGTGTCTTTCTCTTGTTTCACTGTGGTATTTGTAACTGCTTTAGTGCTCTCAGCACAGTCTAACGTTGTTAGAGTTACTTGGGGCTCTCCTTTCTTTACTGGATTGAGATCTCTAGGAGGGCAGGACTCAGACCTCACTGACCATTGGATTTGCCTCTCAGCTCAAGGATGGGGCCCCTGTGCATCATCATTGATGATCATTGATGTTATTCAATGCATATATGTTTAATTCAACTGAATTAAAGAGAACTCAGAGGAATGCATTTTATACTTTGTTCCTAGTTTAAAGAAAAATTACAGCTTGGGTGCTGGATACTACACATCGGTCACATTTCTTATTTCTCCTCTAGTTCTTCCATTTCAGGACAGCATTGGTAAGCGACTGCCAAAGCCCACCACATCCCTGGAACCATTAATTAGCTAATTTTATATCCTTGGCAAGGCCACTGTATTTTGTAGAATGCCCTGGCCATAGGAAGGTTAAATGCAGAGGCAGGCAAAAAAGCCATTACAAAGGACATTAAGTGACCCACATCTAGTGTATCATTCCAATCACTAATGTTTCCTGCCTTTGTGGTTTGGAGGCCCAACCTGCACTAAAAAGCAGAATGCTACAATGCTGTTTCCTAATGGTGGCTATCATTGTTTCCCATATTAGGACAAAGCTAAACACAAGAGTAGACATTCATCTTCAAAAGCTTACAAAATTACATTCAACTCATTAGGCATATCAGGAGATATAGCCATGCTTGGGAAATGAATTACCCAGCTGAATAACACAGGCATAATGAAGTTGTCAGCAGCAACAGTGCAGCTGTAGATTGTCTGATTACATGTTGACTGTGTTGGCCATTCAGGGACATCCCAGGAAGGAAATTGTTGTCATATTATCCACCACATTCCCAGACTCGACCTGATATCCCCAGAAGCACATGGAAAACAACAGTAACAATAACAAACCAGAAAGAGCATCCTTTTATTCCTAGTATGGGTGGATTCTCTCTCCTCCTGCAACTCCAATCTGTCATTTTCTTAAAAAAAAAATAACCATGACAAGGGAGTGTAAGTTTAGATTCTAACCTTCCAAACAAACACTTCACAATGGGCTTCTTTAACTCTGTTAACTTCAAAATCAGCGACAGTCCAGCAGGAAAGCCAACGACATGGTTGGAATTTACACTTTTCTTATGAGTCAAAGATGAAGGCATGTTGAGTTGTCCCTTTCTGCAGAAGTGTCTGAGCAGGTTGATATGTAGTGTCTTGACATCAACTAGAATCTTCTGAAAGATTTTCTCGCCCCCCCACTTTTTTTTTTTTTGAAAAAAGAACACTTTTAGCTTTCTCCTCTATTAGTTGAAGGGGTCAAACTAGAAGATCTTGAAGGGCACTTCTGGCTCTAGCATGCTATGATATCAAAAGGCTACTAAGAGCACTTAGCACATAAAAGAGTATCTCTGCCGCAAAGACAAATTGCTTTATTTCTAAACAGCTGCTCTTGGTTTGTACTGGAAATACAGTTGTCTCTCTGTGTTCACAGGGCATTGGTTCCAGGAACCTCCTGCCCCCTCCATGCTCCAGTCCCTTATAAAAAATGGTGTACTATTTGCATATAACCTATGCACATCCTCCTGTATATCTTATATCATCTCTAGATATTTAATAATATCTAATACAATGTAAATGCTATGTAAATAGTTGCTGGTTCATGACAAATTTGTTTGCTCTTTTGGAACTTTTGGGAATTTTTTTCCTGAATATTTTTCATTGGTGGTTGGTTGAATCCACAGATGTGGAACCCACAGGTATGGAGGGTCCACTGTATGATCTGATACTTCAGAACCAATATAGGTGAGCTTTCTTTCCCTAGAGTGCATTGAAATCTGCTTATAACACATGTGTTATTTATCAGGAATGTTTTCTTTTTTAAAAAATAAATAATGCAGATGTGCCTCCCTCATTAATAGAACCCTATATCTATTCATGTTTTCTTTGGATAAAGTCAACAAGATGCTTCTATTGGTAGGACTGATGCTTTTGTATATGCTTACCATATTGCATGGGAGCATTTGATCCTTTGATTACCTTAGGTCTTCACTCAGTGAAGAGTGATTTGCATGAGTAATACTCTGGGTAGTTTGGTGGTCAGTCAAGCCATAGAGAAAACTCTCCTCCTCCCACCCTCATTTATTTTTTTCTCCTGAGTGCCAGCCAAAAATGGATTTTCATAAACTCTTCCAGGAATATTTCTGTTTAGAGTTTATGTCCAGATTTAAGTTGAATTCTCAGTGCCTAAGACCAAATTTCACAACAGGTCCTCTTATCCTCGGTTAACTGATAAATAAATAAATCTCTGAAGAGGCCTGCCATCTTTTCCAGGTTGCTTTCTCCACTTACTTTGCAGCCCAAGAGTTTCTTAGATGATAGCTGTGTGGATGGCCTGGGATCCAGTCCTCACCAGATGGCTTACCTGCCTATCCCCACAAGGAATACCTCACCAGTTTGACAAATGGTTTACTTCCATAATTTCATGACATCAGAATCTTAGTAGAGAAGACATAAGTCTTTGTAAATAATCACAAAGAGCTGAGAATTCAAAATATGAAGGTAAAGGAAAAGTGAAGACGTTAATTGTATTTGCTCATTCAAACATAATAATGAAGGCCTATAGCTGTGGGACAGGACCCAGCAATTATAAAGGTAGTCTACACTGTCACTTAAACACTGGACTGTAAATGTCACTTTACCCATTAAAATTTCTCTCGGCAGAAGAGAAAAACTTCTTTCCCTTTCTCCTAAAAGTGCCAGATCAAGTTTGTTGTGCAAATGTCAGTAGCATCTGACCTAAAGCACACAGCACCAAAGAAGTACTTAACGAATTGAAGAAGAAAGAAAAGCAGGAAGAAATAAAAATAAAGTTAAAGAAGTTGTAATAATACTTTAAAAGAAGGCTTTATAGATTCATCCTGTTAAAACTTAGCTTCATTGCTATTATTCCCATCTTCCCCTTACAGATGTTGGCACAGCCCTTTTATTCCTGGCCTAGTTCTCTCTTCAGGCTTCTGTCCCACATCCCTTTCTTTACTCTGTCCCAGACTCTGAAATCCCATGAGAGCAGACACAGGAGGGGCCAAATGGGGTGCCCTGGCCACTTTGTAAGTTTGCTCAGCAGAGCTTTTTCAAGGACGACATACGCCAAATACTCAATGTAATTCTTCTATGGCATTGTCAGACCTACCGGATGCACCTCGCAAGAGAGCAAAGGCGCTGAATGGAATTAGAGGCTCAATGGCTTATTCACTTCATTCATTATTTGGGGGGAAAATCCAAGACTTTGCTCAGAGAGGATTAAAAGGACTGCAACAGGCATCTTCCATCTGCGCTGCCAATCTAGCTAGGATAGTCTCTGCTTGGTTTGAAAAGGAGGTCACAAAGTTCCACTTATTTCTCAGTTCCTCAACACTTAAACTCAGCATGTCAAACACAACCAAAGCTAGTTATTCATTCTCACTGCTCGTTCAGTAATTTACCTTCAGCATCAAAGAAAAGTAGGGATTTTCCTTAGAGTCCACCTCCAAAATGCATTTACTTCTTAAATTAAAACACACATGCACATACAAACACTAACACACACCACACTACAGATTCACCATCTCCTCTAGATATATAAGTGAGAAAATCAAGCACTTAGGAGCATTTACACTTCATCAACCAAATATTAATTTAGTGCAATGCAACATATGGGTGGGAGAAATTGTGGCTATATTCTAACTGATTAAATTAAGACTACATAGGCTGAAGAGAGTTACATGTAGCCCAGTGAAATGCACTTGCCCTTGAACAAGAAGAGTTTATTTTGAGCTTGGTAGCACTGAGCAGTTGAGACTGAGAGTAGATTCCTTTCTGAGATGGCATCAGGCATCACACAAGGACCCCAGAGGTAGAATGAAATGGTTTAGAGTTTTGTTTGAAAAAGGACCACAGTTGCTTTCATTTAACGTAACATCATTACTGCTTTCCTTTCCCCACATCTATACCTTCTTCTACCACACCCTTGTCTAACAGGCCCTCAGGCACTGTAGACTGTTGCAGATGAGGGAAACTGAGGTCAGGGATCCGCTGAAAAGTACAGTACTTGGGAAATGAAATACCAGCTAGAGTAAGGAAATGTGACTAAAGGATTTTGAGTTTGCTACTTTTTAGCTGTGAATCTTTGGCAAGCCACTTGACTTTGGGAGACTCAATTTTCTTATCTATAAACTGGAATTAACAGTAGTTACCCTGCAAAATGCTTGAATAGACACATCACAACAGAAGATATACAAATGGCCACTAAGCACATGGAAGGGCTCTCAACTTGATTAGTCAACAGAGAATTGCAAAATAAAACCGCAATGAGATACCAGTTTACACCTACTACAATGGCTAACATCAAACGTTAGTGAGGATGGTGAGAACTGGCTGAATGCACGTAGATTGTTAAAGGGAGTATGAAAGGGTATAATAACTTTGGAGAACTGTTTGGCAGTTTCTTATAAAGTTAAATATAATATACCTTATGACTGCAATTCTACCTTGGGTTTTACCCAAAAGAGAGGAAAATAAATATCTACAAAAAAAATTGTATGAGAGTACTTATAGTAGCTTTGGTCAAAATAACCAATCTGGAAACAGACCAAATGTCATCAATAGGATAATAGATCAACAAATTGTGGTTTAGTCATTCTGAGGAATATTACTTGAAAATATAAGTGAATCTCAAAAATATTTTTTAATTTTGAGAGGATCTATTGCTGATGCAATTATTCCTGACCCGTTAAAAGTAGTTTACAAGTTATAATATTAGGATAATTTTTTTATGTTTAGAATTTTTTTTTGAATTTTATTTTTTTATACAGCAGGTTCTTATTAGTTATCTATTTTATACATATTAGTGTATATACATCAATCCCATTCTCCCAATTCATCCCACCACCACCCCACCCCACTTTCCCCCCTTGGTGTCCATATGTTTGTTCTCTACATCTGTGTCTCTATTTCTACCTTATAAATTGGTTCATCTGTACCATTTTTCTAGAGTCCACCTATATGCGTTAATATATGATATTTGTTTTTCTCTTTCTGACTTACTTCACTCTGTATGACAGTCTCTACGTCCATCCACGTCTCTACAAATGACCCAATTCCGTTCCTGAGTAATATTATGGCTGAGTAATATTCCATTGTATATATGTACCACAACTTCTTTATCCATTTGTCTGTCATTGAGCGTTTAGGATGCTTCCATGACCGGGCTGTTGTAAATAGTGCTGCAATGAACATTGGGGTGCATGGGTCTTTTTGAATTACAGTTTTCTCTGAGTATATGCCCAGTAGTGGGATTGCTGGGTCATATGGTAATTCTATTTTTAGTTTTTTAAGGAACCTCCATACTGTTCTCCATAGGGCTGTATCACTTTACATTCCCACCAACAGTGCAAAAGTGTTCCCTTTACTCCAAACCCTCTCCAACATTTCATGTTTGTAGATTTTCTGATGATGCCCATTCTAACTGGTGTGAGGTGATACCTCATAGTAGTTTTGATTTGCATTTCTCTAATAATTAGTGATGTTGAGCAGCTTTTCATGTGCCTCTTGGCCATCTGTATGTCTTCGATGGAGAAATGTCTATTTAGGTCTTCTGCCCATTTTTGGATTGAGTTGTTTGTTTTTTTAATATTGAGCTGCATGAGCTATTTATATATTTTGGAGATTAATCCTTTGTCCATTGATTCATTTGCAAATATTTTCTCCCATTCTGAGGGTTGTCTTTTCGTCTTGTTTATGGTTTCCTTTATGGTGCAAAAGCTTTGAAGTTTCATTCGGTCCCATTTGTTTATTTTTGTTTTTATTTCCATTACTCTAGAACGTGGATCAAAAAAGATCTTGCTGTGATTTATGTCAAAGAGTGTTCTTCCTATGTTTTCTTCTAAGAGTTTTATAGTGTCCAGTCTTACATTTAGGTCTTTAATCCATTTTGAGTTTATTTTTGTGTATGGTGTTCGGGAGTGTTCTAATTTCATTCTTTTACATGTAGCTGCCCAGTTTTCCTAGCACCACTTATTGAAGAGACTGTCTTTTCTCCATTATATATTCTTGCCTCCTTTGTCATAGATTAGTTGCCCATAGGTGTGTGGGTTTATCTCTGGGCTTTCTATCCTGGTCCATTGATTTATATTTCTGTATTTGTGCCAGTACCATGTTGTCTTGATTACTGTAGCTTTGTAGTATAGCCTGAAGTCAGGGTGTCTGATTCCTCCAGATCCGTTTTTTCCTATGAAGAATGCTTTGGCTATTTGGGGTCTTTTGTGTTGCCATACAAAGTTTAAGATTTTTTTTTTTGTTCTAGTTCTGTAAAAAATGCCGTTGGCAGTTTCATAGGGATTGCATTGAATTTGTAGATTGCTTTGGGTAGTATAGTCATTTTCATAATATTGATTCTTCCCATCCAAGAACATGGTACATCTCTCTGTCTGTTTGTGTCATCTTTGATTTCTTTCATCTGTGTCTTATAGATTTCTGAGTACAGGTCTTTTACCTCCTTAGGTAGGTTTATTCCTAGGTATTTTATTCTTTTTGTTGCAATGGTGAATGGGATTGTTTCCTTAATTTCTCTTTCTGATCTTTCACTGTTAGCATATAGGAATGCAAGAGATTTCTGTTCATTAATTTTGTATCCTGCAATTTTACCAAATTCATTGATTAGCTCTAGTAGTTTTCTTGTGGCATTTTTAGGATTCTCTATGTATAGTATCATGTCATCTGCAAACAGTGAAGGTTTTACTTCTTCTTTTCCAATTTGTATTCCTTTTATTTCTTTTTCTTCTCTGATTGCCATGGGTAGGATTTCCAAAACTATGTTGAATAAGAGTGGTGAGAGTGGACATCCTTGTCTTGTTCCTGATCTTAGAAGAAAGACTTTCAGTTTTTCACCATTGAGAATGATGTTTGCTGTGGGTTTTTCATATACGGCCTTTATTATGATGAGTTAGGTTCCCTCTATGCCCACTTTCTGGAGAGTTTTTTTTTTTTTTATCATAAATGGGTATTGAATTTTGTCAAAAGCTTTTTCTGCATCTATTGAGTTGATCACATAGTTTTTCATCTTCAATTTGTTAATATGGTGTATCACATTGATTGATTTGCGTATATTGAAGAATCCTTGCATCCTTGGGATAAATCCCACTTGATCATGGTGTATGATCCTTTTAACATGTTGTTGGATTGTGTTTGCTAGTATTTTGTTGAGGATTTTTTAAGCTATATTCATCAGTGATATTGGTCTGTAATTTTTTTTTATAGTATCTTTGTCTGGTTTCAGTATCAGGGTGATGGTGGCCTTGTAGAATGAGGTTGGGAGTGGTCCTTCCTCTGCAATTCTTTGGAAGATTTTGAGAAGGATGGGTGTTAGCTCTTCTCTAAATGTTTGATAGAATTCACCTGTGAAGCCATCTGGTCCTGGACTTTTGTTTGTTGGAAGATTTTTAATCAAAGTTTCAATTTTATTACTTGTGATTAGTCTGTTCATATTTTGTATTTCTTCTATTTCTTTCTTTAGTCTTGGAAGGTTATACCTTTCTAAGAATTTGTCCATTTCTTTCAGGTTGTCCATTTTATTGGCATAGAGTTGCTTGTAGTAGTCTCTTACGATGTTTTGTATTTCTGCGATGCCCATTGTAAGTTCTCCTTTATTATTTCTAATTTTATTGATTTGAGTCCTCTCCCTCTTTTTCTGGATGAATCTGGCTAAAGGTTTATCAATTTTGTTTATCTTCTCAAAGAACTAGCTTTTAGTTTTATTGATCTTTGCTATTGTTTTCTTTGTTTCTATTTCATTTATTTCTGCTCTGATCTTTATGATTTCTTTCCTTCTACTAACTTTGGGTTTTGTTTTTTCTTATTTCTGTAGTTCCTTTAGATGTAAGGTTAGATTGTTTATTTGAGATTTTTCTTGTTTCTTGAGGTAGGATTTTATTGCTGTAAACTTACCTCTTAGAACTGCTTTTGCTGCAGCCCATATGTTTTGGATCATCGTGTTTTCATTGTCATCTGTCTCTAGGTATTTTTTGATTTCCTCTTTGATTTCTTTAGTGATCTCCTGCTTATTTAGTAAAATATTGTTTAGACTCCATGTGTTTGTGTTTTTTACATTATTTTCCCTGTAATTTATTTCTAATCTCATAGTGTGGTCAGAAAAGATGCTTGATATGATTTCAATTTTCTTAAATTTACCAAGGCTTGATTTGTGAACCAAGATGTG
The DNA here is from genome assembly GCF_025265405.1 of Mesoplodon densirostris. Lineage (NCBI taxonomy): Eukaryota > Metazoa > Chordata > Mammalia > Artiodactyla > Ziphiidae > Mesoplodon > Mesoplodon densirostris. The sequence goes on from NC_082678.1 coordinate 62,152,685, forward strand.
ATCTATCCTGGATAATGTTCCATGTGCACTTGAGAAGAAAGTGTAATCTGCTGTTTTCGGATGGAATGTCCTATAAATATCAAGTAATTCTATCTGGTCTATTGTGTCATTTAAAGCTTGTGTTTCCTTATTAATTTTCTGTTTGGATGATCTGTCCATTGGTGTTAAGTGAGCTGTTAAGGTCCCCCACCATTTTTGTGTTATTGTCCGTTTCTTCTTTTATAGCTCTTAGCATTTGTCTTATGTCTTGGGGTTCTCCTATGTTGGACGCATATATATTTATAATTGTTATATCTTTTTCTTGGATTGATCCCTTGATCATTATGTAGTGTCCTTTCTTGTCTCCTGTACCATTCTTTATTTTAATGTGTATTTTATCTGATATGAGTATTGATACTCCAGCTTTCTTTTGATTTCTATTTACATGGAATATCTTTTTCCATCCGCTCACTTTCAGTCTGTATGTGTCCCTTGGTCTGAAGTGGGTCTCTTGTAGATAGTATATTGGTCTTGTTTTTATATCCATTCAGCAAGCCTGTGTGTTTTGGTTGGAGCATTTAATCCATTCACATTTATGGTAAGTATTGATATGTATGTTCCTGTTACCATTTTCTTAATTGTTTTGGGCTTGTTTTTGTAAGTCTTTTTCTTCTCTTGTGTTTCCCACTTAGAGAAGTTCCTTTAGCGTTTGTTGTAGAGCTGATTTGGTGGTGCTGATTCCCTTAGCTTTTGCTCATCTGTAAAGCTTTTGATTTTTCTATCAAATCTGAATGAGATCCTTGTTGCATAGAGCAATCTTGGTTATGTGTTATTCCCTTTCATCACTTTAAATATATTGTGCCATTCCCTTCTGGCTTGTAGAGTTTCTGCTGAGAAGTCAGCTGTTAACCTTATGGGAGTTCCCTTGTATGTTATTTGTCATTTTTCCCTTGTTGCTTTTAATACTTTTTCTTTGTCTTTAATTTTGTCAGTTTGATTACTATGTGTCTCAGTGTGTTTCTCCTTGGGTTTCTCCTGCCTGCGGCTCTCTGAGCTTCTTGGACTTGGGTGGCTATTCCCTTTCCCATGTGAAGGAAGTTTTTGACTATAATATTTTCTCATATTTTCTCAGGTCCTTTGTCTCTGTCTTCTCCTTCTGGGACCCCTATAATGTGAATGTTTGATGTGTTCAGTGTCATCCAGAGGTCTCTTAGGCTGTCTTCATTTCTTTTCATTCTTTTTTCTTTATTATGTTCCATGGCAGTGAATTCCACCATTCTGTCCTCCAGGTCACTTATCTGTTTTTCCTGCCTCAGTTATTCCTCTATTGATTCCTTCTAGTGTATTGTTCATTTTAGTTATTTTATTTTTCATGTCTGTTTGTTGTTCTTTAATTCTTCTAGGTGTTTGTTCTTTAATTCTTCTAGGTCTTTTTTTTTTTTAATTCTTTTTTTTTTTTCCAGTATGTGGGCCCCTCACCACTGCAGCCTCTCCCACTGTGGAGCACAGGCCCTGGACCCGCAGCCCCAGCGGCCACAGCTCATGGGCCCAGCTGCTCCACAGCATGCGGGACCCTCCCAGACTGGGGCACGAACCCACTGCCCCCACATCGGCAGGCGGACCCCCAACCACTGCACCACCAGGGAAGCCCCTCTTCTAGGTCTTTGTTAAACATTTCTTGCATCTTCTCAATCTTTGCCTGCATTCTTTTCTGAGGTCCTGGATCATCTTCACTAACATTATTCTGAATTATTTTTCTGGAAGGTTGCCTATCTCCACTTCCTTTAGTTGTTTCTCTGGGGTTTTTTCTTGTTCCTTTATCTGGTACATAGTCCTCTGCATTTTCATTGTGTCTGTCTTCCTGCGAATGTGGTTTTCGTTCCACAGGTTGCAGGATTGTAATTCTTCTTGCTTCTGCTGTGTGCCCTCTTGGATAAATTTTTGATAACTCATTTTGAAGTACACATATTAGTATATATACAGGTGATGATTCTTGCAGAAAAAATTTTCTGAAAAGATGTATTCTTTATACAAATTGATTTTGTCTGAATTCAATTCTAAATGTACATAATTGTATACAATGACATTGTAATGTTTCCTCTAGTATTTCCTGCAACTTATGGAGGTCATATAAGAAACTAAAAGTGGCTTCATGATTCATCTATCAGTGTATTTTTAATTACGAAAAAAATTTTAAACTTAGGTTCCTCATTAACAAGTGGTTCATTTTTCATATGAAAATAATGTTCTCATGTTCAGTGCAATGATCTTTGAATTTAATTTCTATTTCTAGAGAAAGAAGAGCAAAATAAACTAAGCAGAAGTGAGGAGATAATAATGATAAAAGCATAAGTCTGTGAAATTGAAAAACATTAGAGAAAAATCAATGAAACAAAGAGATGCTTCTTTGATAATATAAATAAATTGATACCTCTATTAAGACTGAAATAGAAAAAGAGAAGACACAAATTATCAATATCAGAATTAAATGGGGAACATTATTTATATTAAGAGGATAATAAGGAAATACAATGAATATTCTACAAACATAAATTTGACACCTTAGATGAAATAGATTGCTTTCTTAAAAAACAATGACTACCACAGTTCAGCCAATTTGATATAGATCATCTGAATAGTCTTTTACCTACTAAGGAAATTAAGTTCATATTTTAAAAACACCACAAATTGAAATCTCCCAGCTAGTCCCAGCTAGTTTCACTGGAGAATTTTACCAAATAACTAAAGAAGAATTAATGCCAATTTGACACAATCTCTTTCAGAACACAGAAAAGGAGAGAACACACTCCAATTCACTTTATGAACCTAATATTACCCTGATAAAACCAAAGACAGTACCAAAAAATCAAATCATATAACAATATTCCTCATAAATGCTGATGCAAAAATCATTAACCAAATATTAGCATTTGAATCAAGCAATGTATAAAAAGAATTAAACACCATGACCAACTGGCATTTATTCAAGGCATGCAAGGCTGATTCAATATTTGAAAATCAATCAGTGTAATTCATCATATTAAGAGACTAAAGAAGGAAATTCATATGATCACATAAATTGATGCAGAAAATGTATTAGACAAAATTCAACACTCATTCATGATGACACTTCTTAGAAAAATATAGATATAGAGGAGGCATCCTCAGCTTGATTAAAAACATCTCCCAAGGAATCTTGGAACATTATAGCAATTGCTATATAATTATAATTGCTATATAATTGCTAACATTATAGCAAACGCTGAAAGACTGAATGCTTTCCCCCTATGATCAGGAGTAAGCCAAGTAAGTCAACTCTCACTCCTTTTAGTCATCATAGTAATGGGAGATTTTGCAGTGTAGTAAAGCAAGAAAAGGAAATGAGAGGCATACAGATGAGAAAGAACTAAAACTGTCCTTATTTGTGGACAAAATGATTGCACAGAAAATCCCAAAGAATCTTCAAAAAGATTCCTAGAACTAATACACAAATTCAACAGGGTCACAGGATACAAAATGAACATGCAAAACTCAATTGTATTTCTGTATATTAGCAATGAATATATGACATGAATTAAAAAATACAATACCATTTACAGTTGCTCCAAAAAAGAAATCTTAGGTGTAAATCTAACAAAAGAGGTACAAGATTTCTATGCTGATAACTACAGAACATTGATTTAAGAAAATCAAACATCTTGATAAATGGAGAGACATAATGTGTTCATAGGTTAGAAGATTCAACATAGTAAAGATGTCAATTTTACTCAAGCTAAGCCTCACACCTTATGCAAAAATTAACTCCAAATGGATCATGAACTTAAATGAAAAAATATACCACTTCTAGAAAAATATAGGGGAAGGTCTTCAGGATCTAGGACTAGACAAAGAGTTCTTAGACTTGATGCCAAAAGCACAATCCATAAAAGGAAAAATTGATAAACTGGACTTCATCAACATGAACTTTTACTTTGTGAAAGATCCTGTTAAGAGGATGAAAAGACAAGCTGCAGGGTGGGAAAAAATATTTTCAAACCACATGTCTGATAATAGACCTGATCTCTGGAATATATAAAGAATTCTCAAAACTCAATGATTAAAAAACCAAACATTTCAATTAGAAAATGAGCAAAAGATATGAAGAGACATGCCAACAAAGAGGATATACAGATCGCCAATAAGCAATAAACACGTGAAATTATATACAACATCACTAGCCATTAGGGGAATGCAGATTAAAACCACAATGAGATATCATTACAAACTTATCAAAATGGTTGAAATTAAAAAATAGTTGACAAAACCAAATGCTGGTAAGGATACAAAGAACATGGATCACATATATTGCTTGTAGGAATGTAAAATGGTACAGTCACTCTGGAAAACAACTTACTCAGAGATCAAAGGAATTATAAAGCCAAAGAAAGCCAAAGGAAGTGGCCTTGTATAGTAGACAGAGTATACAATAGGTATACAACACAACCTATATACAGTAGGTTGTATATTATTTCACTCAACAAATTCATTTCTAGGAAATTATTCTGTAGTTACAATTCCATAAATGTGCAATAACATATAAACAAACAATGCACATTTCATTGCAGTAGTGCTTCTAGTTGCCAAAAACTGGAATCAAAATACTTGATAGATTTAAATAAACCATATTTATAATGGAGTACCATGTAGCTCTTAAAAAGACCTCGTAGAGGGCTTCCCTGGTGGCGCAGTGGTTGAGAGTCCGCCTGCCAATGCAGAGGACACGGGTTCGTGACCCGGTCCGGGAAGATCCCTCATGCCACGGAGCGGCTGGGCCCATGAGCCATGGCCGCTGAGCCTGAGTGTCCGGAGCCTGTGCTTCGCAACGGGAGAGGCCAAAATAGTGAGAGGCCCGCATACTGCAAAAAACAAACAAACAAACAAACAAAAAACCTAGTAGATATGTATTATTGTTCTAATTTTTGTGTAAAAAATGGATATGTATGTCTTTAGGTTTGGTAGTATATACATAGAAAAACTAGAAATATATACTCTATGCTATTAAGGTTATCTTGGGAGGGGGTAGAATTATGAGGGACTCTAACTCAGTACTCTATTTCTGTATGTTCAAATAGGTTTCTATTAATATCATTAACTTAAAAAAATCAACTATAGTTGATTTACAATATTGTGTTAGTTTCAGGTGTATAGCAAAGTGATTCAGTTATACATATCAATATATACATACATACTTTTTCAGATTCTTTTCCCTCATAGGTTGTTACAAAATACTGAGTATAGTTCTCTGTGCTATAAAGTAGGCCCCTGATGGTTATCTATTTTATATATAGTAGTGTGTATATGTTAATCCCAAACTCCTAATTTATCCCCCAACTTTCCCCTTTGGTAACCATAAGTTTGTTTTCTATGTCTGTGGGTCTATTTCTGTTTTGTATATAAGTTCATTTGTATCATTTTTGTTAGATCCCACATCTAAGAAATATCATGATATTTGTCTTTCTCTGTCTGGCTTACTTCCCTTAGTATGATAATTCCTAGGTCCCTCTGTGTTGCTGCAAATGGCATTATTTCATTCTTTTTTATGGTTGAGTAATATTCCATTATATATATATATATATATATATATATATATATATACACACACACACACACACACACACACACACACACACACACACACACACATACACATACCACATCTTCTTTACTCATTTGTTGATGGACATCATTTACATTGCTTCTATGACTTGACTATTATAAATAGTGCTGCAGTGAACACTGGGGTGCATGTACCTTTGTGAATTATGGTTTTCTTTGGATATATGCCCAGGAGTGGGATTGCAGGATCATATGGTAGCTCTATTTTTAGTCTTTTAAGGAACCTCCACACTGTTCTCCATAGTGGCTGTACTAATTTACGTTCCCACCAACAGTATAGCATGGTTCCTTTTTCTCCACACCCTCTCCAGTATTTATTATCTGTAGACATTTTGATGATGGCCATTCTGACTGGTGTGAGGTGATATCTCAATGCAGTTTTGATTTGCATTTCTGTAATAATTAGTGATGTTGAACATCTTTTCATGTGCCTTTTGGCCTTCTGTATGTCTTCTTTCGAGAAATGTCTATTTAGATCTTCTGCCCATTTTTTGATTGTTTTTTTTTTTTGTGATATTGAGTTGTATGAGCTCTTTTTATATTTTGGATATTAATTCCTTGTTGGTTGCATTGTTTGCAAATATTTTCTCTCATCCTGTAGGTTGTCTTTTTGTTTTGTTTATGGTTTCCTTTGCTGTGCAAAAGCTTTTAAGGTTAAGTAGGTCCCACTTATTTATTTTTGGCTTTAATCCCATTACTCTAGGAGATGCATCCAAAAAGATATTGCTGCAATTTATGTCTAAGAGTGTTCTGCCTATGTTTTCCTCTAGGAGTTTTATAGTATCTAGTTTTTCATTCAGGTCTTTAATTCATTTTGAGTTTATTTTTATCTATGGTGTTAGAGAATGTTCTAATTTCATTCTTTTACATGTAGCTGTCCAGTTTTCCCAGCAGCACTTATTGAAGAGACTGTCTTTTCTCCATTGTATATTCTTTCCTCCTTTGTTGTAGATTGACCATAGGTGAGTGGGTTTATTTCTGGGCTTTCTATCCTGTTCCATTGATTTATATTTCTGCTTTTGTGCCAGTGCCATACTGTTTTGATTTCTGTAGCTTTGTAGTATAGTCTGAAGTCAGAGAGCCTGATTCCTCCGGCTCTGTTTTTCTCTCTCAAGATTGTTTTGGCTATGTGGGTGAGGTCTATTGTGTTTCCATATAAATTAGAAAGGTTTTTGTTGTAGTTCTGTGAAAAACCATTGGTAATTTGATAGGGATTGCATTGAATCTGTAGACTGCCTTAGGTAGTATAGTCATTTTGACAATATCAATTCTTCCAGTCCAACAACACAGTATATTTTCCCACCTGTTTGTGTAACATTTGGTTTCTTTCATCAGCACCTTACAGTTTTTGGAGTACAGGTCTTTTACCTCCTTAGGTAGGTTTATTCCTAGGTATTTTATTCTTTTTGATGTGATGGTAAATGGGATTGTTTCAATTTCTCTTTCAGATCTTTTGCTGTTAGTGTATTTATTAACTTTTGTATTCAGTCAAAGGTGTTTTAAAGAAGGAGCACGGGGTTTGGAGTTTGACTGACTTGTTTTTAAGTTTCAGCACTTTCATTTTCTAATTTGCACAAGTTAGTTAATATCCCCAATAAGTAAATTTAGGATCCCAAGTTTCCTCATCTGTAAAATGGGGATAATGATACTTAGCTTATAAAGTTATGTGAATTCAGTGAAGTAAAATAAACATTTGATCCAGAGTCTTGCTCAAAGTAGTTAATTTATAAAGAACATTTGTATATGTTTGCCACTCCCTATACTATTGAAGAATGGTAGATTTCTGACTAGCTCACTTGCCTAAGCCTTATCAATCATGTAAAACCTTGATACCCATCAGGCCCCGTGGACTCATTGAATTTCCAAAACTGGCCACTTTATGTCAGTTCTTATCCAAGATCCAAAATAAAAGCAACATGCAGTGTCAGTACACTAGTTTGGTGTTCATGTTCCTTGGACTTGCCCATCTTTTACCCTTCAGTCAGCCATCCAGGTCCAGAATTTCACTGTTCCATCTGTATCAGAAGCTAACTTAGTGATAGAGAGAAGTACCTCTAAGCTCAGAATCTTTATCATTCAATGAGTTGAACTCTTCTGTGCTTAACCACATTTGAAAATGACAGAGCCACCAGGACATTCTTTGATTGGACTTCCTGTTTGCAACTTTGTTTTGGGAGTTGAATGTCCACGTGGCTTTTTGGTCCACAGGGAAGAGAGTCTCAGCTTGGGCCACTGTGTTACAGAGTTCTAATACCATATAGTGAAAGCAGGATAGGATAAGCCAGCCATATGATTTTAGGGCATTTTGGATTAAACTGAGCCACCATGGGCTTCCCTGATGGCACAGTGGTTAAGAATCCGCCTGCCAATGCAGGGGACATGGGTTCAAGCCCTGGTCCAGGAAGATCCCACATGCCGTGGAGCAAGTAAGCCTGTGCGCTACAGCTACTGAGCCTGCGTTCCAGAGCCCACGAGCCACAACTACTGAACCCACGTGCCACAACTACTGAAGCCCGTGCACGTAGAGCCCCGTGCTCCATAACAAGAGAAGTCACTGCAATGAGAAGCCCGTGTACCACAACGAAGATTAGCCCCCACTTGCCACAAGTAGAGAAAGCCCACACACTGCAATGAAGACCCAACACAGCCAAAAATAAATAAATAAAATAAATAAGTCAAAAAACAAAAACAAAAAACTGAGCCACTGTGGTTGATCTGTCCTAAGCTATTACATGCCATGCACTGTGAGACTCTGTGATCCTTAGCATCCAGAAGGACCTGATCCAATCCAGCAGTGAACACGCTGCCAGAAAGAAGCCTGACTGGAGTTTAACTCCAGCTGATGGTAGAAGTTGTGGCACCGTTACGAACCTGGATCTGATGCAGGTCAAACAACCCCAGATAATCCCTCATATGGCTGAGATGTAGCAATACATGGCGTATTTCTGCCTGGCCTATGGATGTCTGGGGATTATGTGAATCTTTCCTGTGACAGCAGACTCACTAACTCTAGAGGAGTGCTATCTTTACAAAACTTTGTGGAACACTTCCTCTGGCTATTAATACAAGCATGCTGACTCCTGTTTCCTTTCTCTAGGGATGATGATGTGGAAAACTAGATCAGAAGACAGTTACCGTGTTTTAGAATTAGTGGTCGCACTTCTCTTAGACTACTTCTGTGCATGAACTTCTGATACTGAACTTCAGGGTTTGACAAAGGCGGAGGGACCCAAATTCTAAGGAGCAGATCTCTCAATACAGAAGTATAGATGGGAGAGGGACTCTCAGCTTGATGGGCAAACAATCAAATATTTGAGTACTCTATCACAACACACCACCAATTACTGCCATCTGCCTGCATGTGAAATTGATCTTTCTCTCACCCCCAGAGCCCTGCAGGAGCAGCAGTGGAAGATGCCATATTTGCAAATGCTCAGTTCCTTGAGCTTGTGTGTCTGACCCATCAATACTGACCTTGAGACTTTCAGTTTGATTCATTTTCTTTTAAAAAACGCAATTTCCTGTGTCTAAGGGAGGGAGGAAAGGTTAAAAAATATCATTATAAAGGCTCCAAAGATTTTTGGGACATCAAATTGCTCTGACAAACCATTTTTATGAGTTAAGTGTAAAGGAAACAGAAACATACGGATTAAATTTCCCTTAAAATACACATGGGCTTAAAAATTAAGGGGGAAAGAAGGACTTGGCAATGTGGGTTTCAGGCTTTGCCAAACCCCAGCTCCTGAGAAATAACTTGAGATGCTTGACAAACCCAAAAAGCAGCTGGTTTTGCCCTGTGCCCTCACTGAGCAACATTTAGAGTCCCATGTGATTGGAAGCTCTCTAACTGAAATATGCTAATTTACACACTCATGCTCTGATTCTTCAGATTACCTCAAACAGTCTCTGTTTATAAAATTTCTCCCTAAAGGCCTAGTCCTCCTCGGGTTCTCCTTGTGTCTAGGCAGAATCACAGACCAGCGTTCTAATTCCCATTTCATGGATGAAAACACAGAGCTTGATGAGGTATAAGCTAGATGTTTGGGGGCAGCTTCTTCAAGACAGAAAATTTACCCATATGTACCCCACACCTGCCTTGAGAATAAAAGAGAATCTTTGGTTCATTAAGTTCTATAATGGATTCATAGACAAATGGCAAGTATAAACTCCCCATTGAGCATTGAGAATTCAGAGGAGTATGAACTTAACGATAGTATTCATTCACTCATATATCCAACAAGCAAATGCTTATGGAACAAAAATGTACTATTGATATCACAATGGAGAATAGAAATAAAAGCAGCTAACATTTATTGGGGTTTACTATATTCTGGATATTGTGCCAGCCCATTACTGTGCAGTATCTCATTTAATGCCTGCTTGAACGTTCAGAGGTTGGTATTGTTGACTATCTCCATTTTATAGAGGAGGAGGGAGGTAGAGAGGGATTTAGTAATTTACTTAAGATTGACTAGAAAGGGAAGATCGAGGATTCAAAACCAAGATTGGTGTTAAAGACACTTGGATGCTGCCTTCAAGAACCCCAGAGTCTCCTGGCCAAGCTAAGCCACACTCAAGTGCAAATACAATAAAGAGTGATGAATGTCCCAGAGACGTTCAGAGCATGGAGGGGTCACCTTCTACTGAGATTAGGAAGGCTTTGTGTAGGAAGAAGTTTCTGCAAAAGATTTTGAAGCATGAGGGACATCAGAATACCAGGGGAGAGGTCAGAGTCATTTCTGCCTGAAGAACATCCACGAGGGGGATGAGAGGAGGAAGCCTAGGGCACAACAGGAGATACTGCAGAAATGCAGGGAAATCACACTGAATGTACATTTTACTTAGGCAAATGCAATTATGTATCATCAGCCAAAACAAAAGAAAACAAACTCTCCAAAATAATTTAAATAGCTCAGACAATTTAATCTGCCATTTCCTAGAAAATGAGTGTAAGATAGGAGGAGCAGTCTGTTATTTTCTCATTTGGGTCCAACTCTGAGAACCTCTCATGATGTGAGCATCTCACAGTGCTCAGTGATTCTAGAGATGAAAGGTGTACATTTTTGCATAACATGGTCCCTAATCGTGTTAGCTAGCACTCAGGTGAAGTCTGTTCCAGGGCTTGAGGAATACCAGTCTATTACTGAGATGGAATACTTTTGACTGTATGTGATATTTACCTTATTTGCTCATTTTAGAGCTTAAACCCCCTTTTATAAGTGCAAATCCACAATAGCCACTTACCTTGTAAATGAACTCTTGAAATTAGAAGGTCAAGTTGTTAAAAATGCTTTGAGTTGATATAGTAGAAAAAAAATCAATCCAAACAAAATGTAAATTGTGTATGAAAATATATGCAGAAGCTAAAAATTGTTACTAATGCATGAAAATATATTAACCTCTAAATATATACAAAAGGAAATACCATGCTTAAAAAAAACCCAACTATTCATTTGTTTGTGATAAACCAAGCATACAGACTTTTGACAGTCTCCAAAATGCTATATTTTATTAATAGCAGGGACTTCAAGACTTGAGGATGAGAAAAATCAATAAAAAGGCAGCAGGGCTGAGAAAATTTATTAAAGAAAATATAAGGAGGTTGAATTGTAAGAATAAGAAATGGAAGAACACTGAAGGTGCATGAATAGTTAAGTCTTCAAGAAAATGTTAATATGGTATGAGTTGACATAATATACATGTAAAAGAAATATCTGATAACTTTACTCCTACTTTTTCTCTAAATATAAAAGCTATATGTGCTCATTTTAGAAAAAGTAGGATATATAAAACCCACAAAAGATAAACAGAGAAAAGCAAAAATCATCCATAATCCTATCACAGACAGAGAGAACCACTTTATCTTTTTTGTGTGTATTCTTCCAGATGCATATATTTTACATAGTTACATTGATTCATGCTCTCTATGGGTGGTTCTCAAACTGTAACATACATCAGATTCACCTGGCTATAACACACTGCTGTGGGCTCACTCCCTGAGTCTCTGATTCAGCAGGTGTGGGTGGGACCTGGGAATGTGCATTTTTGTCAAGTTTATAGGCACTGCTGCTGCTTCTGGTCCAGGGACCATACCCTGAGATCCACTGTTCTATAAGGCTTTCATTCTTGCTATTTTCACTTCACATTGCATCAAGAGTATTAAAATTATTTGAAAATATCTTTTCTCATGCCTGCAGAGTATTACATGATTTGTTAACCCTGCTCCTATTGTTTTTCCATACCCATTAATTGGAGGATGTCCTACTTAAGAAAACAACACTAAGATGTACCTCAAGCCTTAAGAAAGAAGCACACACACCTAAGGCTGTGAGATAAGAGGAAACATTTACACTTAACGGTTACTTTGCATTTTAGAGGATCGTAATGATCACATCCCCGATAGGAATGGTTCTGATAAATCATTTTAGCTGTGTAGCAAGGACTTTGTAAGCCTCCAGAAGCTGTATCTCTCACAAAGCAGTTATCACTGACTTCTGAAAGGGGCCAAGTGGTTCTTTGGAAATATGTAGAAAAAGAGAATCAAGACAAAAGTCTAGGAGACTGATGTTATGACATGCAACCACCTAAAAATCTTGTTCCAGAAGTTGCTTGATAAGCTTATGGCTCCAAATAAACCTTTGGCACTCTTGGTGAGCAGGCTCTCACCACGAACAGAATCACAGTGTGGAATACTTTGGCCCTTCTGCCTTTTTCTCATCCTCAGCAATGAGCACCAGAAACAGTTAAACTGCCAGCAGCTCCCAAACAGTGGTTTCCGCCCTTAGCGACTGCCAGCCCATGCAGGCTCACCACACACAGCCTCAGAGGTCTGGCTCCAAAGCTCCTCTCTGCCCAGACGCCATTAACAATGAGAAAGGAAAACTGTGGCCACCACAGAGCTTCAGAGGCCAAAGACACACAGTAGCCTCCACCCTACCAACGAATTCCCCTCACCCCATGCCTGCGCCTTGCTTCTCATACCCTACCTTTCCCCAGACTTTCACAAAAATCTAGCGTTCTCTTCCGCGTTCATCGGATGGTCTCACACTGTCCCCGAAGAATTCCAAGGAGATCCAATGAAGCTGCATTTCACAGTGAGGAATCTCTGGACACTTTGATACTACTTGCTGTGGGTGAACTCAGTAAAATAGTACCAATGAGACCAAATGTTGTTTGAATGGTGTTATTTATCAAGCATACTACAGATGTGTATTATCCTACTTAATTCTCACATTAGCCCTACGAGCTCAGTATTATTATTCTTCCCATTTTACCAATGAAGAAATAAACGGAGGACCAGAGAGGTTAAACCACTTGCCCAGTTTCACTCAGCTGACCAGTGATGGAGGTGGACTTAAACCCAAATCTATATGACTCCAAAGCCCATGTTCTTTACCACTGTTCTGATCAGCTTCTTTTAAGAAGATATCTAATATTTGTTTAATTTTCTGTTCACCAGACTCATCTAAGTGCCAAAGAAGGCCAAGTGTTTTGCTTTTTTTAGAGAACCTTAAATGGTAGATCAGATTCCTAATAGCCTATTTTAAATCAGCCAAAAGAAAGTCTTCTGATTTCCTGGGTTATTGGTTTACCCTCTGTGGCACTCAGACCACAGGAAGCATGTGAAGACAGTCTACAAAGGACTCAGTTACCACATCAATTAGCCTGAGGTGTGAATAAAAGTTACTATCGTATTAAAATAAACTGATTTTTTAAAAAATCCATAATTTTGGTACTTACATATATGTATGATTATATGTGTGTATATATATGGAGGCCCTAAGTATACATACACACATACATATACACACTTAGTCCTATACATACTCAGTTACATAAATATGTAGAGTGGTGGTTTTCAAACATCAGCATGTGCTGGAATCACCTGGAGGGTTGTGAAACCACAGACTGTTGGACCCCTCCCCCAGAGTTTCTGAGTCAGGATATCTGGGAAGGACCCAAGAATCTGCCTTTCTGACAAGTTCCCGGTGATGCTGATATTGCTGGTCTGAGTAGAGGGGCAGAAGATGTGCCAAAGCTTTACCCTACAGGGAAAGAATTGTTTGCCACAATATTTTATTTTATTGTGTTATTTATTTATTTATTTATTTATTTTTAAGAAGATGTTGGGGGTAGGAGTTTATTAATTAATTAATTTATTTTTGCTGAGTTGGGTCTTCATTTCCGTGCGAGGGCTTTCTCTAGTTGTGGCAAGCGGGGGTCACTCTTCATCGTGGTGCGCGGGCTTGTCACTATCGTGGCCTCTCTTGTTGCGGAGCACAGGCTCCAGACGCGCAGGCTCAGTAGTTGTGGCTCATGGGCCTAGTTGCTCCGCGGCATGTGGGATCTTCCCGGACCGGGGCTCGAACCCGTGTCCCCTGCATCGGCAGGCAGATTCTCAAGCACTGCGCTACCAGGGAAGCCTGTTTATTGTATTTTTTTTTTATGGGCAAGGGGACCTGGAGGCGATGCCTTGGTCTGTGGTCTGTGGGGGCATTGGGCCACCCTTTATCCACACCATGGCTTTAGTGTCACAATATTTTAAAGGAAACTACCTTTCTTTCTTGAATTCCAAGCCACGTTGTCTGTCTGCTGAAATGATGGATTGGTGTATTCGACCGGGGAGCATGATCACCTGGAGAATTGGCTCCACTTCATACTGAGTCTTCCACGTCATGACACAGGGGGTTTCCCAAGGAACAGCTGTGACACTTGAAGTCCCAAGGGTGGTCGTTAACAGATAAAAGCCAGAGAAGGCCAGTGGTTTTTGATTGTCTCCTCTACATCAATAATGGGAAAAGATATCGACTCCTTTGTTACTTGATGTAATTTTAGAGATGTTTGCAAACAAGCTTATTCATTTTCTGTAGCTGTCCTAGGAACTGAATGTTCCTCCTGCTGCTGGAAAGATCATGCTCCCTTGCTAAAAGTGTGATTGATTTCTCAGATTTGCCTGTCAAAATGCCCTGTGAAATGTTCCCCAGCTTCCTGATAGCTCAGGTCTTGTCCTGTGTACATTGCTTCCGGAAGTTTCTTGGCATATTGGAGTAGAGGGAGTTTAGAATCAGTGTTCACTCAGTAATATTTTCATCTAAATTAATGGGTTGAGTTCTGTGGCAGAAAACTTCAGCTATTTCTGCCAGATTTGGGTGTCCCTGAATGACACAGCCATGAACAAGCAGGTCAGGTCCTTGCTCCAGTTTGAAATTCTTTGTGTCTTGAGCTGTTTTGCTAAAGTAAAACAGCATATACAGTGCTGTACCAGGCCACACATTCAGCGCTATCAAAGAATAAAATTCTCAAATTTCTGCTATCTCTCCCCAGGATGGAGAAACCAGGCTGACTTCCAACCTCAAATTCTGAGAGCAAACCAGAGGGCCAGAAAATGTCGGTCTGTTTTCTTCTTTGATAAACTTCCTTGGCAAAGTGAGATGACCTGAATTACGGTGTGGCCTGTGGCCCAAGAATCTTGAAGTCAGCTCTGGCTTCCCCTGCTTCTTGCCTCTCTTCAGGCAGTGGTGTCTGGCCACAGTGCTGTAGATCAATCACTCGGTTACCAGTGGCAATCATGTATTCTCTTTATGATTACGGGTGCCACCGGAGGGAGGGAAACAGCCACAGATAACCCCAAAGAGAGCTAACCCAGAAGCCAGTTCTACTGTTTGCTTTGGGAAGGCGTTATTCAGTTTCTTTATATAGCTATTTTGCCTTTCTAGCTGATAGCAAAACAATTTTTTGTTCCCTGAGTGCATAAGGCCTCATGGTGGGGGAGGTGGACCAGCAATTTGCTAATTGGGAAGAAAACAAAGCTTGGGGTTTAAGGAAAAGATGACTGAGTATGCCTATAAAGGATGCTCCCCTTGGTGAGAGAATCTGCCAGGTAGCTAAACCACAAGCAGAAGACGTTTCTGCCTAGAATTTTGAAAAGGGAGCTTGGGTGTCCTCCAGTACAAAGGCCTGCAGTCTGTTCCGTGGAGCCCTGGAGAGGGCTGGAGCCCTGGGACTGCAAGGGATGAATAAGGCCCAGCTCTTATTTTCAGGGAACTCAAGGTCTGATAAGTGGCTGAACGCTTATTTAATCATTCATTTGACAAGTATTTACTGAATACTTAGAATGTGCCCAGGAGATTGTTTTGGTACTGAGATCTCAGAGTGGAAAGAGACTCTAGATCAGAGATCAGAAGTCTCCTGGGTAGCAGCATCTCTTCTGTGCTGTCCTTGGCAGATCATCACCTGACCTCTGACCACATACTGGAGTGGGAAGCTCGCCACGTTGTGAGGCAGCTTATCCCATTGCTCCACAGCAATCACGGCTCAAAGGTTCACTTTGTACTGTACTGAATCCGTTATCTGCCTTCTTAGATTCCACCCTGAATGGAACCAATGTCTCCTTGCATAAGCCCTGTGTAACTTGATACCACTGCCCACCCACCTGAAACCCTCTCACCTCTCCCCCTAAAATAACCACACACACAAATACGCACATGTAAAACCCCCAAAAACGTTGGGTATGTTTTTGCTTCTGTGCTTAGCAGTGGTGGTGGTGGTGGCATATGTGGGATACAATGCATTAAAAAGAAGGTCGAGAATAAGATGAGGATGAATGTGTTTGTCCCAGTTCCTAATGCAGTACCTGGCACACAGTCGGTCTCCAGCAAATATCCATCAAAGGAATGAGTGAATGGATGAGTGACTAGACGAGTGACTAGAGTATGAATTACTAACTAGACTATAAACTTTTCATATTATGAACTTGTCTCATACATTTAGTACCAAAGACAGTACTTGGTCCATAAGTAGGGGTTCAACAATAAGTAATTTCTGAATGAATGGATGCATGCATGATATTGAAAACCACTGGAATATAAGTGGATGCTAAATAAATAATTGTTATCAGAACAAATGAATGAATGTTCAAGCCAAAGAGTGAGGCTTCACTGGGAATAGTTATTCTGCTTCAGCAGTAAGGAAGTTATAGTGGGTAGGTGAGAAAAGCATGACTTTAATAGGGCTGTTGGTTGCCTTTTTCAGCATGAGAAGCTCTTTCTTACTGTTGACTCAGCAGCCCAGGCAGTCTGCCTTTATCCTGCGGTCTTTTCTCACATGTTAGGGTTAGCTAGGTGAGATGGCAGTGTTTTGTCTTGTTTCATTTTTAAATCAAACTCTGCTTTGCTTAGACATTCTACATTTATTTGGTTGGCTTTCCAGTTGCTTAAGGGAATATGGATGTTAACTAGAAATGGTTACAGATGCTAACAGGGAAACTGTCTGATTTGGTAACAGAGAAAAGAAAGGTCTAGAGAAGATGAACAACATATACTGCTGTCTGCACCCTTATCCTCCTGAGACCACCTGGAGAACCCCTGCAGACAGAGAAGAAGAGTGGACACTCCGTTTCTCCCAAGAGGTCTTCTGGATGTGGTTCGCTGTGCTAGAGCAAGTCTGTTCCCCCAAACATGGGCCTTAGGTTCTCAGAGCCACACTTTATGAAGAGGAGACCACAGGTTACTTTTGATCACATCACCTCTGTTCCCTGGAAGGCAGCCCTAAGATGGTACAGGACCAAGAGTACTGAAATTTGGTTTGTTTTTCCTTTTCTGATTGTTAGATGATCAGCCTGTGAGTCAGTTCGACTGTACTCCTCAGGAAGCCAAGTCTTATTTTGTTATGGTAGGAATCTGACTCAGCCTCTGCCTCTTTGGAAGGTAGCATGATTTCCATGCCAGTGATGAAAAAGAAAACCAGGGAGGTACAACTGATGCCCAATATGTAGCAACGTACATTCTCAGCAACATACTCCTTCTAAGATGCCACCTGATTGGCTCTCTTGCCTTCTACTGAAATGAAGAACAAAATACTGGCAGCAGCTCTAAAGAAGATAAAGAATTTGTCACAAACTGTAAGGAAATTTCATGTAGCTTAGTGAATTAAGTACCCATCTCTTAAGCTAATTAGCTCCTGATTCTTTATTAAATTGAGCATTAAACTGGGGTCACTTAATTACTTTTCAAGGCAAGTATCTGGCTCTAAGAAGATACTTTAGAGAAATAGGTGATCAGACTATGGAAGTTCAACAGATGCCTCTGGACCAAGTGTCAGAAGCCACAGCCCTTCCTTGTTTCAGAGGAGCCCTGGAGAATTTCTGGATGGCCCATGGGAAAAGCAGGTAGCATGCTGGGTGGCCAGGTCTTCTACTGGTCCTGTTATTAGGTTCTAAGCCCTGCAGCAAAGGGCTATAGGCCAAATTGGGCAAGAAGTGAAGACTACCCAAGGCCACTGTTATAGGCATCTGTCCAGTGTTCTGGTCAGTCCAGTTAAATGAAGCCAAGGTTAAATTAGCTGGACTAAAATCAGGAACAGTACAATTAGGCCCCTAAATGTGCTTTGGGCTATTATACATCTGGGCATCAGAAGGTCAGTTCTATGTAGTAGGATACCCCATGTCCATTGACATGGTCTTGACCTGGATTGATTTGCCCTACCTGGACAACACCCATCACTTTCAGCAGGTACCTTCCAATCTTCTGATGTTATGAGTGAATCTATTCAAAATAGAAAACCCCATATGTTCAGTCAATTAATGAGTTAAAACACATCCAGGGCCTTTACAGAAAGGAAATCAGATGAACAATTTAAGGGAGATGTAGAACAGATTTTGAAGAGATATGGGAATAGGACCAAAATACACACAGTCACTTTCAATGATCCAGTGATATTCTCTTACAGACATTTTGCCCCTAAGGAATTATTTGCAGTCTCAACAGGGTTCTCCAGGCTGTGGTCATTTGTCAGGGTGGAATGATCCAGACTCTTGTTTACAAACTGGACCTACTGCTTTTAAGAGTCAAGGGGCATGGTTTTGAGATATTACCTTTCTTTGACTCGCTAGATTAGATTGGAGGTATTTAAATCCTCATAGTGAGTCAATGTTCTCCAAGAATTACAGCCATCACAGCCTAGAGGCTGGAGACAGGCCCTCATGAAAGCTTGTCTTCATGTCATTAGTTTTCACAGGAGGGGAGGAAATGAGATAAGACATTGTTCAGAATAATTTCAATATCAGATAGTCCTCCAGACATCTGCAAATCAATAGAAATTGAGGTGAGAGGGGCTATTAGGAGGCATCGGTGCAGTGACTAATGAGACAAGTTACCATCTGCCTAAGTTAGACTGTGAATAAAAAATTGCATGCTTTTGTTTTGAATCGCTAAGATATCCTTATTTAGAGCACCAGGTAGACTCAACTCTTCACTGGACCTTTGGAATATTTAGTTTGTGTGTCTCTTCAAGTAGAAAGGGTGGTGTGGTGAAAATGCTTCAGGTTTGGCTGCAACTCAAGTGCTCTAATCAAACATAATTCCAAATTCTAGAAGAGAAAGTGAAATTTCTACACCAAGGCACACATGAATTTTACCTAAAGAGATACAGGTTGTATGTATCTCCTACAGCAGTATTTCTTTGGGCACGTCTCTGGCTTTTAATTCTGTTATCTTATAATTATCCACATAGCATCCTTATTTCATAGATGGAGAAAATGAGTCACAGAGCGGCAAAGAGATTTCCCTTGAGAGCTGTTTAAGTTCCTATTAAAATTGCTGGATTAATGGTGAAGTTGGTGCTATAATTTTGTAGTGTTCACAATCCTGCCTGAAATCCTTGTTGGAATAAGAGAGTTGAGGAAAGAGCATAGAGAAAGAGATTGAGGGAGAGGAAGGAGGAAAAAAGGGAGGAGGAAAGGTCGGGGGAGAGGGATGGGAGAGGTAACGGGAAGGGGGAAAGTAGTAGAGAAGAGGGAAAGGAAGAGAAGTAAACCTTCAGCCACTGTGGGGAAGATGCAACAGCTGGGAGGTTAGGACCCAGTTCCACAACTCACCAGCTGCATGATTCAACTGCCTGAATCTCAGTCTTCTCATCTGTGAAATGGACTAATTACATCTGCTGTGCCTCCCTTGCAGGGTTTGCCAGACCACAGGAGACCACAGGTCCTTTAAGTGTAAGAAGAAGCTTTGGAAAACACAGAGTGCTGTTCAACTCTAAGCAGCATGATGGCAGACGGTCAGTTACTCCTTTGGGGAACTCAGCATTTTGGTTACCCTGGAGGGTTACTTAAGACATTTGAACTCCCTCTTGCTACTGAGTGAGGAGTGCCACAGGTTACAACAGGACCAATGTGGGCTTCGCTTATAAACAGTGAGAATTCCAAAGCAATCCCCAAGGGAGGGGATGAGCTGCTCCAAAGAACTGGCTCTAGGTGCCAGGAGACATGGAGTTGTCCCCCTGCTTTTTGATGCCAAGATATCAACCCTTAAAGCAGCCACAGGGCGAGTTTGATTGAGAACCAGCAAAGCAGAGAAAGAGCTCAATTGAGGTGCCCTGCCCTGTAGGCAGCCTTCCTGCTGACATGAATGAGAACTGTACCCCGGTAAGGAGATGAGGACTGGCTCGCACACTTTAAGTATCCCATGGGCTTTCTTATGAGTGAAGCTGCTGTCCTTTTGGCCCTGGAAGCAGAATTAAGTCCTCAGAGCCAGGCCCAAGTGATGCGACAGAAGAAAGAGAAAAACTATTTCTGAACTCGAACCAAAATGCCTTTTTCTCCGGGTCTAACAAGGCATCTTCTGGGACTTTAACGTGAGACTCCCCGCCCCTCATGACGTATTTCTCAGATACTGTAAACACAGACTAATTTAGTCTCTTCACTTGTCACTCATTGATGACAAATTCAATAGTAGTCTTCGCCAATAGAGCAGTCTGTTCTCTTGAAACACTAAGAGCAAAATGCAGGGCTTTTAAATGGCTGGGGATCCACCTTCACAGGAATGGATGCAGCACAGTTACATTTAAATAACACAGGAGAGCACCTTGCTGAGAGCCTCTCAGTAGTGCTGACCTTGCACTCCGCCCCAGACATCCAGGGTTGGCAAACTCCAAGATCATCTACGAGCAACACTGATGCCTGCTCTGCATACCAAGGAATCCTCCATATTGCCAGCAGCCTTTTGAGCTGGAGAGTTAATTATCAGCCTGTATCCCATTTAATAATGTTTGCCTAGATGAGCTTGAGAAATGGCTGCCCTTTGTGAGGTTTCTTCTTCGAACTACCAAACAGCATCTCTCTATGAGAAAGATCTAAGATGACCAGCTTGCAGAGGTGATTTGAGGATGGTTCCCCATCTATACTCAGATGTAGAGCATCTCCCTTTTTTTGTTGGTTTGGCCAGGATTAGCATTTACTTCTTAAAGAGCAGCTTCTAAATAGGTAGTGTCCCCTGTTATATCACACATCATCATTAAAATGCACCTCTTAGCTACTGTCTAGGTGCCCAAGATGCCTTAGGCACTGCACTAGGCATTTTATGAACATCATTGAATTCCATGGCAGGAATGAAACACAAGGTCTGTTTTATTGCTTTCATTCTAAGGGTGAGAAATGGAAACTCAGGGAGGTTAAGCTTTTTATCCAAAGCCACCAAGCTGTAGAACCAGAACTCAAATTCAGGCTTGTTTGGTCCAAAGCCTAGGCTCAGACCCCAGTGCTGCGCTGCTTTCCCATTGGCAGAGGTCCGTTGGTGGCGGAAAGAAACCTGATTCCATATCAGACTGATTGCACTGAGTCTCAGCTCGGTGACTGCGGGTAAACTATTTACCTGGCTGTGTTTCCCTTCTTGCTTAAAAAAATGGGGAGGGTGAGGCCTGTCTTATCGTCCTCACAGGGTTGTGAGGATCAGATGCAAAGGTCTGTGAAACTGTAACAAACCTCACAACTATGAGGGATTGTAGCAGCATTTCTGATTAGAAAATTATCACTCCATGTCATTATATCAAGGGACTTATCCTTGGAAAATTTTGATAGAAGGCATTAACAAGGATGATGATGTTTTGCCTGTGGTTGGTAGGGGGCTTGGAAGAAGTGGCTTGTTATTCTCCAAACATGGGTATATATATCTCATCCCACATGATCTTTTTACAAGGTGACTACATTTCTCCTGCTGAAGGACATGGGAGTTGAATGTCCTTTGCCCTTGAATCTTGGCAGTGGTTAATATCTTCCTTGGTCAATGGAGTATGGTGGAGGGATGCTATGGGACTTGATGTGAAGTGAGCCTAAGGCAATAAAGAAGATCAGCTTCCACCTGGCTCAGGTACTTGTCCTTGGAAACCTGCCACCGTGTAGTGAGGAAGCCCTAGTCACGTGGAAAGGCCAAGTCTGAGTATTCCCAGCACCAAACACAACCAGGCCTTGACTGACAGCAGCATCCGTGTGTGAGTGAATATGCCTTCAGATCATTGCAGGCCTCAACCTTAAGAATCTTCCAGCTGAGGCCCCAGACATCTTGGAGCAGAGACAAGCTGGCCCCAGTATGCCCCATCTGAATTCCTGAACCACAGAAACCATAAGAGATAATAAATGATTATTATTGTTTTAAGTCACTAATTTGGGGTGGGTTGTTAAGCAGTAAAAGATACCTAATATAAGAAAACATTGAAACAGGGTCACAAAGACTCCAAGATAACATCACATCTAAGGTTCATTTTGCTAGGGGAGCTTTCCATTCTGGAATTCAAGAAGATGCTGGGAGACAGGAGATGTTGAGTCTGGGCCAACCTGGAACCATAGACCTAAGGGATGGGCCACTGCAGCCCACAGGAAGAGAGCTAACCAAGCAGGCCAAGCCGGTGTCAGGTGACTTTTCACACTAGGATGCTTTTGAAAATGAAAGGACGTGTTACTAAGTGTTACTCTGGGGCAACAGATGTAGATGAGGGTGTTCTAGGTAAACTGGGATTTAGACACTGGGCTGACACCAAGCAGATGGTGAGAGTCCTGAACGGCTTGCTGACCAGCTGGGCTGGTGGGGTGGAATTTAGGAAGAAAAGTTTGGAGATCTGGAGAGGCAAGTCTGTGCTTGTAGCCGTAGGACATGACGTCACAAAGACGGGTGTAGAGGCAGGATCCAAGTCCTGGGTAGGGAGAGGGAGGCTTGTTCTTAATGACAGAAAGACAAGAAGAAAAAAACATCAGCATTATACTGCTCCAGCTCTGAGACCTTTCTCTCTTTTGTTTTTAAAATTTATTTTATTTATTTATTTTTGGATGCTTTGGGTCTTCATTGCTGCACACAGGCCCTCTCCAGTTGCAGCAAGCAGGGGCTACTCTTCACTGTGGCATACGGGCCTCTCACTGCAGTGGCCTCTCCCATTGCGGAGCATGGGCTCTAGGCACGCGGGCCCAGCAGTCGCGGCTCCAGGGCTCCGGAGCACAGGCTCAGCAGCTCACGGGCCCAGCTGCTCCGCGGCATATGGGATCCTCCCGGACCAGGGCCGGAACCCGTGTCCCCTGCATCGGCAGGCGGACTCCCAACCACTGCACCATCAGGGAAGCCCCCTGAGACCTCTCTTAACCAAGAGTGTGAACTTCAACTATTTTGTTTTGAGAAACTCTTTATCTAGAAGTGGAATAAAGATGGAGAGAGGCATGAGTCATCTGGAGTGTGTGTGTGTGTGTGTGTGTGTGTGTGTGTGCGTGTGCACGTGTTTGTGGGGGTGGACATGTGTAGAAAAGACGGAAATAAGAAAGGGGATAGAATGAAGTTCTGGAGGGAGGCTGTTTTGGAGCAGAACTGGGTTCCGGAGCTGGTAGCTCCTGACCTAAAGACCCTCAGGATGGCAGTGAGGGTGGGAGGCCACCTCCAGTGCAGCAGCTTGAGGGCATAAGCCTTTAGCAGCCTGTCCAGTCTCTGCCTCATACTCTTTAAAGAATAGGAATTTGTCTGCAAGGGAAAGACCACACACAGTCCCCAACCACACCCCTGCTGTCACCCTAAATGACACTGGCATGGCTTAATTAAAATTTTGTGAGAAGGGAACAGATTATAAGGACATCGTAGTTGTAGATTTCTCCATGAGATGATTTACTGAAGGAGTGAAAGATTCCTTTCTATCAAAAAATAGTGTAATATTTATATAGTCACAGAATAAATAGAATCCTGACCTGTGCTTTATATTTTACGTAGCTCATTCCAGGTAACTTGGGTTCTTTCTGACAGTTATGGTGGTTGTCCCTCTTCTGGGAAATAGAGGAGAGTTTGCTTGCCTCTCTCCTCATCTCACTAAGCTTGTCTCGGTGTACTAAATGAAGCCTCTCTTTAGTTTGCCTGGAGATTCCCTCTTGCCCTTCCATACACTGACGTACCTGAACCCCTGTTCTTTTACCACATTTGGACTTTCTCACCACCACTGTTGCCTGGGCATTTTATGCTGTTGTATAGAGTAGTGGCTTTCAATTTCTTTGACCATGACTTACATTAAGGGACACTTTTTACATTGTGACCCAGTAAACATACACATCACATATATAAAACAGAAACAAAAATTTCATAAGATGGTATTACTACTCACAAAGCACCTGGCTTTGTACTCTAACAGCATCCATCCCATTCCGTTCTAAGATGTGCTTCCCTATGCTGGCCTGTTCTATTAGATCAAGCAAAATTCAATCAAGATAAATTGGAAATCATTAGCTTGATTAGATACTTTTTAGACTTAAGAAGATTGACTGTGTTCATTTGTGAAGAAAAAGACGGAAAATGAAAGATCTTATGAGTATTTTTGATGGTGTACCTTCTAAGACAACTTTAAAAGGTGGACTATAATTGGAAATTTTTAAATACTTTTTAGTTTTCTAGGAATGGAATTTATAACAGTTAAATCCATTGCTGGAATTTTACAAATCAATCTTCCTCATACACAAACACGTGCACATGCATTCGAGCCCATTACACACACACACACACACACACAATTTCCAGATATCTCTGGGAACTCATCAAATATCAGGGTATAGGGTATTTTGTTCCCCAATCAGAAGTGTCTAAAAGTCCATTGCTGGGTGAGGAAACATATAAACCATAATATAGGTACATCGTCAAAGCGTCATCAGTCTTTTGACAGCTGTAAATAATATGAGATTATTTCCTCTTTTTGAAAGGAATTGGGTTGTGGTGGTTAAAAGGAATAAGACCTAGTCATCTAATAAGAGGAAGTAGCTCCCCGAAGGGGGGAAAAATCTGGGTAAAGAGAAAGAGAAAAGGAGCTGAAGTTCAACCTAGGTGCTAGGTACTCTGCTAACACTTGGAACATGTTCCTTCATTTAATGGTTCAGATGAACCATTACCATGGGGTCAGCATCCATTCACTGAGTCACAGCCTACAAAATGCACTCAGCCCCTACTATGCTTTAGATATCAGGACTAATAGTGAGCAAAGCCCACAAAGAGCTTGCCCTCTACCAGGAGATACCCCTTTAAGCCTACATAAGTGCTTAAGGAGAGGCTCCTTGTGTTGTGTGTGAGACCATCTGAAAAATTTAGTTGAGATTTTGTTGTAAAATAATATAATTAAATCAGTTTTCACCTTTTTAGCTTCATGCACATACTTTTATATTGTGCAGTTATTAATAGAATTTGGTTTACAGAATGAGATTTCTAGTGTTCTGTCTTAAACTTCTATTTTTTTCTGTTTCAATTCAAGGCACTTCTCTAAAATTACCAGCAATTGCAATACATAAAGTGAATGTGCCAACACTTTGTCAAGGCTCAAGGTTCTATATATTTATACATAGATCACTCTTGGTACCAAGCTTTTTTACAAAATTATTAGCTAGGGTGGTTTGAAGACACTGTATTCATTTTCTAAGTTATGAAACAAACTCATCATATTTGAGCCAATCACATCAAATACCCCAATGAAAATGGGATACTCATTGCCATATGATTGTTTAGCATCAGTTCAACACTCTAACCATCACAGACTCATCTTGGAGAACTTCAAAAACTAAAACACTTTCTAGTACTTGTATAACATTTTGTAATTTACAAAAGTGTTTTTTAATGTTAATTTGTGAGGTATAATTTACATACAGATCTTAAGTATGCAATCTTAAGTATATAGTTTCAGCAAGTGTTTCGACAAACATATACACCCATGTAACTACCACACTGCAATCAAGATAGACCATTTCCAGCACCCTAGAGGGTTCTAGTCTATTGCATACCCTCCCCACGTCACACACAGAGGCAATCATTGTTCTGATTTTATCATTATATACATTTTTGTCTTATTGTATGTATTTTTTTGTGTCTGGCTTCTTTTACTCCACATGTTTTTGAGATTCATCAATGCTGTTGTTTGTATTAGTAGTTCCCTCCTTTTTATTGCTGAGTATGAGTATACCACAATTTATTTATTCATGCATCTATTGATGGACATTTGTGTTATTTCCAGTTTGGGGCTATTGTGAACAAGGCTTCTGTGAACATTTTTTGTGCTAGTTTTTGTATGGCTAAGCGTTTCCATTTCTCTTGGGTAAAGAGTTAGGAATGGAATTGTTGGGTCATAGGAGACATATATGATTAACCTTACAAGCAATTGCCAAACAGTTTTCCAGTGTAGCTGTACCATTTTATTCTCCCACATGCCATGTATGTGAGTTCCAATTGCTCTACATCCTTGCCAACATTTGGCATTGTCAGTCTTTTTAGCCACTCTAATGTGTGTGTGGAGTTTTCATTTCAGCTTCATTGTGAGTTTTATTTGCATTTCCTTGGTGTCTAATGAGTTTGAGCATTTTGTTATGTGCTTACTGGTTATTTTTCTATCTTTTGTGAAGTGTTCATTTGCATATTTTGCCATTTTTAAATTGGATTGTCTCTCTTTTTGCTATTGAGTTTTAGGAGCTCTTTATATATTCTGAATACAAGTCCTATGTAATGTGAATAATTTTTTCCCAGGCTGTGGCTTGCTTATTAATATTTTTTAATGCAGCCTTCTGAATTTTTAATTTATCTTTTTTTATGGTTAGTATTTTCAGTGTCCTGTTTAGGAATTTACAAATATTGTATCTTATATTTTCTTTTAGAAGCTTTACAGTTTTAGCTTGTACAATTATGTCTGTGATCCATGTAAAATTAATTTTTATATTTGATATGAGGCAGGGATTGAGGTTCATTTTTTCCCAAATTATTATCTGGTTGTTGCAGTATTATTCATTGAAAAGATTTTCTTTTCCTGATTGAATGGTTTTGGCACCTTTGTTGAAAATCAGTTGATTGTATAAGTGAAGGTAAATTGTTGGACCATCCATTGATCTCCTTGTCTGTCCTTATACTAATACTGTATATCTGGATTGCCGTAGTTTGATAATGTTGAGAACTTCAACTTTGTTCTTTTTTTTTTTTGCAAAATTGCTTTGACTATTCTAGATCCTTTGCTTTTCCATAACAATTTTAGAATTAGTTTGTCAACTTCCACAAAAAAGCCCACTGGGATTTTGATTGTTGTTGCATTGAAGCTATAGAAAAGTTGTTGATAGATTGAGCCTCATAATAGAGATGAGCAAACTGAAGCTCAGAGAGCCATGGAATTTAGAATACTACAGCTGGGAAAGACATTGGATAAATTGCAGTTTTCTGCAGTAGTTCTTTAACCTTGTTGCACACTGGAATCACCCGGGGATCTTTAAACCACATATATGTGACTCCCACCCTGAGATATTCTGATTTAATTGGTCCTACTTGCAAACTGGGCATCAGGATTTTTAAAAGCTCTCCTGGTGATTCGAATATGTAGCAAACTTTGGGGACCACTGGTTTAGTGCTCAAATTTATAGATGTGGAAATTGAGGTCCAGAAGTTATAAGCGAGTTGCCTAAATTTACAAAAAAGTTACAAATTGACTCACTCTAAACCCACTGCTCTTCACGCAATGTCATATGGCTGTTTAAAAAAAATTATGTAAACCTTACAAAACAACCAACACCGCAGCTCCCGACCAAGACTAAATAGCTTCCACTTTCTTGCCAGCAGAGAATCTTATCTAGCTCTTTGTGTCATACTGAGCAAAATTCTAAATGTGAATTTATTTCCTCAGGGAAGTAACAAAGAAAAGGAATGACGAGGGGGGGAAGATTGAAAGAAATAACACAGGCATTAGGACCAGGTGTGTTATTCTTCCCCTGGATGCCAAGTCAATAGCTATCTTTGTGTTGTCAATTTTCAAGCTATAAAAACAAAAGACTATTTGGAGAAACATGATGAAGGCTGAAGTCTTATGCTTCCTTGGGTAAAAACACAGAATATCTGATAATATTACTAATTTCAAGACTAGCAATTTCTATTTAAATTTCATTTAAAGAAAATTGCTTTTAAACATCATAAGAAAAAGAACATTGCTCAGCATGCACATTTATTTTCTCTCTCTGTTATCTCTCTCAATATCTTTCTGTTCAGAAAATAGAAATTTAGGACAATAAATAGAAAAACTGGTGTTATACAATTATTACTTCTTTAATTGAGTATATTCGAATTTATAGTGCCTCTTTTTCCAACTTAAGATTTTTAAGGTCTTTGAGGGCAGGAAACGTTTTTCTTACTTGGTAAACTCTCATTAGCACAGTGTATAGCACATAAAGGGCTGTCAATGAGTGTTAAACAGAACTATCCTATGGAAGAAGAAAAACTAAGGGCCACATTAGATCGTCTCTAACAAAAGTCCCACAGTTCTTATTTTAACAATCAGACACTCTTCATTTCAAAGCTTTAAAACAATGCATGCTAAGTGGATCTTTCACCTTTAAGCTTCACGTTGAACATCTTTCAGAATAAATGTCATAGTTTCACAAATTTTCTCATTTCAAGGTGTTTCGAGAAAAAAAAGACTGTTCCAATGTACCTTTTATTATTATTATTATTATAGCTGCTTTGGGTCTTTGTTGCTGCACGAGGGCTTTCTCTAGTTGCAGGGAGCCGGGATGGGGAGGGTGGGGAGCTATTCTTCCTTGGGGTGCGCGGGTGTCTCATTGTGGTGGCTTCTCTTGTTGTGGAGCACGGGCTCTAGGTGCACAGGCTTCAGCAACTGTAGCGTGTGGGCTCAGTAGTTGTGGCTCGCGGGCTCTACAGCACAGGCTCAGTAGTTATGGTGCATGGGTTTAGTTGCTCTGCGGCATGTGGGATCTTCCCGGACCAGCTCTCGAACCAATGTCCCCTGCATTGGCAGGTGGATTCTTAACCACTGAGCCACCAGGGAAGTCCCCCAATGTACCTATTTAGTTAGGAAAATTTCTAACTACATTGGGCTTATCTAAATTGTTTACCATTATTTGTGTTTTGTCATAAGGCATCTTTCAAGCTGTCCTTCAAGCTGCCTATTGGTCATCAATTCTCAGAATTATTGTTGTCAATAAATAACCTATTCTCTAGTTTTTGAAATAGAATCAGTTTTTTTTTTTTAAAAAAAATACGGGTGATGTGTCAGAAACTTATTCAAAGCCAGTCTGCATGTTCCTAAAGCAACAGTAATTTTTCTAAGCTAGAGCTGTATGTGGGGTCCACCCTTAGAGCGATCCTGTTTGGACTGGGCCAAAAGAAGAAAGAGGAGGCAGGAGATGGGCGACATTCCGAGTTTACTTTAGGGACGGTAGAGGATAAAATGAGACTACAGACATGTCTTTCTGTTATTTTTATCTCCCGGATTAGAGGAGAAAATCATGATGGAGTAAACTTGTATTTAATACCTAATTTGGGGATTTTGGAAAACTTAGATCCAAGGGGACGATTGAGGGAGAGAGTGACTATGGGAGGGGGAGGAGCGCAGCAGGGAACGGAAGGTTCCTTGGGAGCCGTCCTGCCAGAACCTGAACTGTACTTCACCGCTGTTATATTTAAGAATGCTAGAGAAGTTGGCCAAGAACCATTTAGAGGAGATAGGCTTCAGCATGAGATATAAGCTACTTTGATCATTTCGATATTGCTGTGGAGGGTAATTCACAGTGGCTTTTAGTTGAAAAACCCTTGCTCCCTTATCCGAAAAGGTATATGCACCCCCATGTTCATTATAACACTAGTTACAATAGTCAGGACATGGAAGCAACCTAAATGTCCATTGACGATGAATGAATAAAGAAGATGTGGTACATTTATACAATTGAATACTACCCAGCCATAAAAAAGGAATGAAATAATGCCATTGGCAGCAACATGGATGGACCTAGAGATGATCATACAAACTGAAGTAAGTCAGAGAAAGACAAATATCATATGATATCACTTATATGTGGAATCTAAAAATATGATACAAATGAACTATTTACAAAACAGAAACAGACCCACAGACTTTGAAAACAAATTTGTGGTTACCAAAGGGGAAAGGTAGGGGGGAGGGATACATTAGGAGTTTGGGAGTAACATATACATACTACTATATATAAAATAGATAAACAACAAGGACCCACTGTATAACACAGGGAACTCTACTCAATATTCTGTAATAACCTATGTGAGAAAATCTAAAAAAGAATGGATATATGTATATGTATAACTGAACCACTTTGCTGTACATCTGAAACTAACACAACATTGTAAATCAACTATATTCCAATATAAAATAAAAATTAAATTAAAATTTAAAAAGTCATTGGTTGATAATAAAGAGCCAGTTGATATCTGCTTGATCAATGATTACTTCCTTAAGGGAGCAAGGGTTTTTCAACCGCCCCGTTTCAGATATGCTGACACAGAGTGGGTATCATCCCTTGCTCTTATTGGTAGAGTGGTATATTGAAAAGTGTGAGGATGCCACTGACAGTGACACCACTGTCCCGTGTTATTAGATGCACTACAGATCACATGACTCAGTATTCTCTTCCATAAACACTTACCTACACCACTAGCTTTCAGGCCTTAGTCAAATCACTGTTACTTCTTTGGATTGACCATTTGGACTTAAAATATGATTCTATGATGGTGAGCCAACTTTTTAAACCTCAGACTCTGAAGGACTGCAATCTCAGTTCTAAAGCAGTATAGGCTTTGGAGTTAGCCATATTTGGGTTTGGTTCTGGTCCGGTTCTTATTATCGTGAGACTTTGGACACAATTTTTTAACCTTAATGTCATTCTCTTTAAAATGGAGATAGGAGTACTTAGTTCTCAGAGTTACTGTGAAGATTACATGAGAAGATGTATATACATACAGCACCCAGGACAGTGCTTGGCACATAGTAGGCACTCAAGACATGAGAGCTACTACTATTATTATTATATCATTATCATCATCATCATTATTCCACTACTACAGGATAATTCTGTAGGTCAGTAAATGAACAAGAAATGGTCTTAAATAAAAAAGCACATTGATATCTTGCAAGTGAAACTTGTAGACTTTGGAACTGTAAATTCCTATACTTCTCATTATTAAAGTTGTCTACGATTTGTTTAGTTATCGCTTAAGAATGAGATGAAAGTTACTTTAATTATTAATATTCAGTCAAATAGTTATTTTCTTACTGAATATTTTATGATGATACTCAACTGAATATTGTATATGACAATCAGGATTAGGTAAAAAATATAACATTTGAATCTTAGGCATAAAAAATCTTGGAATTGACTCCTGAATTTAGATTTGTTCCTGGAGAATTTCAAGAAGAGAATCAATTATTTATAAATAAATCTTTAAACAAAAACCAGACCTACCAGACAGTCACCAATTGGTGGTTTGGAGCACTGTATCGCTCCTACATTCTATATCATTTCTAGACTTGGGATTTTAGGAGTTTAGGTGTGATTGTTAATTTTATGTGTCAACATGACTGGGCTAAGGAATGCCCAGATGGGGGTAAAACATTATTTCTGAGTGTGTCTGTCAGGGTGTTTCTGGAAGAGATTAGCATTTGAATCAGTAGAACAAGTAAAGAAGATCACCCTCTCCAGTGTGGGTGGGCATCATACAATTTGTGGAGGGCCCTAATAGAGCAAAAAGGAGGGGGAAGGGTGGATTTCCTCTTTGCTTTAGCTGGAACGTATGTCTGCTCCCGACCTAGGACACTGGTTCCCATGGTTTTCAGACGTTCGGGTTTGGATTAGAAAGAAGTACACCACTAGCTTGCCTGGCCCCCAGCTTGCAGACAGCAGACTGTGAGACTTCTCATTCTCCATAATCCTGTGAGCCAATCCTTCATAATATATCTATTTTTATATATCTATATACTATATCCTTTTGGTTATGTTTCTCTGGAGAACTCTGACAAAGGGTAACCCACAAACATTACTGCCATGTGCATAGAGTGCACTCTTTTTGAGAAGCCTCCTTTTCCTCAAATAAACCTTGAAAGTGAACTTGCCACAAATCAAGGAAAATGGAGCGAAGCTGGGGCTCTCAGCCAAAAAACAAAACAAACAAACAAAAAAACCCCTGCCTCATCTGAGGCATGTAAACATAGCCTATGAGATGTCAAAATATAATAATGAATAAAAAAGAATTCAGGGGGAGAGATAAGCTATTAAGAATAAAGAGAGTGAAACTTTTGTGAGTTAAGAATAAACTCTCATAACATTCACCTCCTTAATAATCAGCAGAAATTCCAATTTGGAATGGGTTAAATCCTCTGCTATGAAAGAATGATCATTCTTACTTTAGTTGTCTTACTATTTGATATTAGATTAGAAATTGTAAGCAACCATTCCTGAGGATGAGTAGGCATGGTGGTTATAGCCCATGAGGAGGTGGGGACAATGCTCTTTCATGGCCCCTAATGACTGATCATCACTGGATACCAATGAGGAGCAAATGTGGATCTCAATAGCTTTCATATATTAGCTCACTGAATTCTCACAACAACCTTCTGAAGTAGGGACTATTAGTTATTGCACCTATAGATGAGGAAACTGAAGCTTAGCAAGTGAGGATACCTTAGATATCCTCAAGGTACATTGTTCAGAGATGAGATATGAACCCAAGTCTGCCTGTCTTCCAACTCCCCTGTTCTTAACCATGAATCCATTGAATTGGAAGACAGAATGAGAGGAAGCCTCCTCCTCAAGCTGAATGAACGGATGCTTTCCTCCTGAATGAATACATTTATGTAGACACCCAGAGCTGAGGGAAGAACCCAGGCAAATGGTCAGCTTCAAAAGGGATTACAGTGAGGTTACCTTTGGATCAGAGATTTGGGGGTCCCGTCAAGCTCTTCAGTGCTTCTGCTAGGGTCAGACAGATGGAGACTGCATTTGGATCACTCTCTGCAGCATATTAGCTGTGTGATCTTGGAGCAGTCAGATAAGCTCTCTGAACCTGTTTCTTATCTGTGAAAATGTAGTTAGTAAGAGCACCTGCCTACAGTAGAGTTACTCTTGCTGCTCAGCATCCTTTACTCTTATCCTGGTCAAAGGATCCCAAATTTCCTTTACAGCTCTGTCCTCTACCCTATTCTCAGTTCATGTGCTTTGGATGCTCTTGTATGAGACAAAGATCTAGCCAATAAAGGTACTATATTACACAGCCATAGAAATGTGGTCTGGTGAGAGTCAGTGAGATGGGATGAGACTTTGCCCCAGGCTCTTGGGCAACCATTCATTGCTGAGAAGGAAGCAGACATAGAGGAAGTCAGAGTCAAGAAACAGAAAAAAATACCACCTGGGACCTCGAATCAAGCTGTACCTGAAGGCAAACGTATCCCAGATCTTTCAGTTAAATGACTTAGTTGCTTCGTACCTTATACATAATACTATACATAATACTTTATAGTTGAAAATGTCCTAACCATACTATTTACTTGTTATGAGGATAAAACATAGTTCAATGTAAACAATTAACAAAGTTTCTGATGTATATTAACTATACCATAGAATTACCTATTTTAATTTTTCTCAGATTCTAAGCTATACTTTGGGAATTTAATTATTTTTATGCTTCTATTTTTTCTTTTCTATACATTTTTATTTCTTTAGGTCTTAGTAATATTCTTCATTTACCAATCTAGTGTTGTAGCTCACAAACATGAAAAAATTCAGCCTAACTACTAATCACATATGTAAACAAAAATGAGATGATCTGATCATAATATATAATTGTATTATATTCTTGAAATCAATTTAACAATACTATAAAAATCTATTAAAATGTCTGTTGTTTTTGATCCAGAAATTCACTTCTGACACACTCACTCTTATGGAAGATACATAAAATTCTGGCAAGAGTTATGTATCACGTTACTAATAATAGTGAAAAATTGGAAGGAAACGTCTCTTTTTATTAAATTAAAATTAATTAATTAATTTATTTATTTATTTTTAACATCATTATTGGAGTATAATTGCATTACAATGTTGTGTTAGTTGCTCCTGTATAACAAAGTGAATCAGCTAAACGCATACATATATCCCTATATCCCCTCCTTCTTGTGTCTCCCTCTGACCCTCCCTATCCCACCCCTCTAGGTGGTCACAAAGCACCAAGCTGATCTCCCTGTGCTGTGCAGCTGCTTCCCACTAGCTATCTAGTTTACATTAGGTAGTGTATATATGTCAATGCCACTCTCTCACTTCGTCACAGCTTACCCTTACCCCTCCCCGTGTCCTCAAGTCCATTCTCTACATCTGTATCTTTATTCCTGTTCTGCCCCTAGGTTCTTCAGAACTTGGTTTTTTTTTTTTTTTTTAGAGTCCATATATATGTGTTATCATATGGTATTTGTTTTTCTCTTTCTGACTTACTTCACTCTGTATGACAGACCCTAGGTCCATCCACCTCACTACAAATAACTCAGTTTCATTTCTTTTTATGGCTGAGTAATATTCCATTGTATATTGTGCCACATCTTCTTTATCCATTCATCTGTCGACGGACACTTAGGTTGCTTCCATGTCCTGGCTATTGTAAATAGTGCTGCAATGAACAATGTGGTACATGTCTCTTTTTGAATTATGGTTTTCTCAGGGTATATGCCCAGTAGTGGGATTGCTGGGTCATATGGTAGTTCAATTTTTAGTTATTTAAGGAAACTGCATACTGTTCTCCATAGTAGCTGTATCAATTTACATTCCCACCAACAGTGCAAGAGGGTTCCCTTTTCTCCACACCCTCTCCAGCATTCATTACTTGTAGATTTTTTGATGATGGCCATTCTGACTGGTGTGAGGTGATACCTCATTGTAGTTTTGATTTACATTTCTCTAATGATTAGTGATGTTGAGCATCCTTTCATGTGTTTGTTGGCAATCTGTATATCTTCTTTGCAGAAATGTCTATTTAGGTCTTCTGCCCATTTTTGGACTGGGTTTTTTGTTTTTTTGATATTGAGCTGCATGAGCTGCTTGTATATTTTGGGAATTAATCCTTTGTCAGTTGCTTCATTTACAAATATTTTCTCCCATTCTGAGTGTTGTCTTTTCATTTTGTTTATGGTTTCCTTTGCTGCGCAAAAGCTTTTAAGTTTCACTAGGTGCCATTTGTTTATTTTTGTTTTTATTTCCATTTCCATAGGAGGTGGGTCAAAAAGGAAATTGCTGTGATTTATCTCATATAGTGTTCTGCCTATGTTTTCCTCTAAGCGTTTGATAGTGTTTGGCCTTTGGGTCTTTAATCCATTTTGAGTTTATTTTTGTGTATGGTGTTAGGGTGTGTTATAATTTCAAACTTTTACATGTAGCTGTCCAGTTTTCCTAGCACCACTTATCGAAGAGGCTGTCTTTTCTCCACTGTATATTCATGCCTCCTTTATCAAAGATAAGGTGACCATATGTGCATGGGTTTATTTCTCGGCTTTCTATCCTATTCCATTGATCTATATTGTTTTTGTGCCTGTACCATACTATCTTGATTACTGTAGCTTTGCAGTATAGTCTGAAGTCAGAGAGCCTGATTCCTCTAGATCTGTTTTTCTTTCTCAATATTGCTTTGGCTATTCAGGGTCTTTTGTGTTTCCATACAAATTGTGAAATTTTTTGTTCTAGTTTTGTGAAAAATGCCATTGGTAGTTTGACAGGGATTGCATTGAATCTGTAGATTGCTTTGGGTAGTATAGTCATTTTCACAATGCTGATTCTTCCAACCCAAGAACATGGTATATCTCTCTATCTGTTTGTATCAGCCTTGCTTACTTTCATCAGTGTCTTATAGTTTCTGCATACCGGTCTTTTGCCTCCTTAGGTGGGTTTATTCCTAGATATTTTATTCTTTTTGTTGCAGCAGTAAATGGGAGTGTTTCCTTAATTTCTCTTTCAGATTTTTCATCATTAGTGTATAGGAATGCAAAAGATTTCTGTGCATTAATTTTGTATCCTGCAACTTTACCAACTTCATTGATTAGCTCTACTAGTTTTCTGGGTAGCATCTTTAGGATTCTCCATGTATAGTATCATGTCATCTGAAAACAGTGACAGTTTTACTTCTTCTTTTCCAATTTGGATTCCTTTTATTTCTTTTTCTTCTCTGATTTGCTGTGGCTAACACTTCCAAAACTATGTTGAATTATAGTGGTGAGAGTGGGCAACCTTGTCTTCTTCCTGATCTTAGTGGAAATGGTTTCAGTTTTTCACCATTGGGGACGATGTTGGCTGTGGGTTTGTCATATACGGCCTTTATTATGTTGAGGAAAGTTCCCTCTATGCCTACTTTCTGGAGGGTCTTTTTCACAAATCGGTGTTGAATTTTGTCAAAAGCTTTCTCTGCATCTATTGAGATGATCACATGGTTTTTTCTCCTTCAATTTGTTAATATGGTGTATCACATTGATTGATTTGCTTATATTGAAGAATCCTTGCATTCCTGGAATAAAGCCCACTTGATCATGGTGTATGATCCTTTTAATGTGCTGTTGGATTCTGTTTGCTAGTATTTCGTTGAGGATTTTTGCATCTATGTTCATCAGTGATATTGGCCTGTAGTTTTCTTTCTTTGTGACATCTTTGTCTGGTTATGGTATCAGGGTGATGGTGGCCTCGTAGAATGAGTTTGGGAGTGTTCCTCCCTCTGCTATATTCTTTTAAATCATAGTTTCATTTTCAGTGCTTGTGATTGGTCTGTGTTTATTTTCTATTTCTTCCTGGTTCAGTGTCAAAAGGTTATGCTTTTCTAAGAATTTGTCCATTTCTTGCAGGTTGTCCATTATATTGGCATATAGTTGCTTGTAGTAATCTTTCATGGTCCTTTGTATTTCTACAGTGTCAGTTGTTACTTCTCCTTTTTCGTTTCTAAGTCTGTTGATTTGAGTCTTCTCCCGTTTTTTCTTGATGAGTCTGGCTAATGGTTTATCAATTTTGTTTATCTTCTCAAAGAACCCACTTTTAGTTTTATTGATCTTTACTCTCATTTCCTTCATTTCTTTTTCATTTATTTCTGATCTAATCTTTATGATTTATTTCGTTCTTCTTATTCTTTTGATTTTCTTGTTCTTCT
Source organism: Mesoplodon densirostris (assembly GCF_025265405.1). Lineage (NCBI taxonomy): Eukaryota > Metazoa > Chordata > Mammalia > Artiodactyla > Ziphiidae > Mesoplodon > Mesoplodon densirostris. Next base: position 62,189,548 of record NC_082678.1, read on the forward strand.
TTCTCTAATTGCTTTAGGTGCAAGGTTAGGGTGTTTATTTGAGATTTTTCTTGTTTCTTGAGGTAGGATTGTATTGCCTTAAACTTCCTTCTTAGAACTGCTTTTGCTGCATCCCATAGGTTTTGGGTCATTGTGTTTTCATTGTCATTTGTTTCTAGGTATTTTTTTATTTCCTCAGTGATCTCCTGGTTATTAAGTAGCATATTGTTTAGCCTCCATGTGTTTGTATTTATTACAGGTTTTTTCCCTGTAATTGATATTGAGTCTCATAATGCTGTGGTCGGAAAAGATAATTGATATGTTTTCAAGTTTCTTAAATTACGAAGGCTTGATTTGTGACCCAGATATGATCTATCTAGGAGAATGTTCCATGAGCACTTGAGAAGAAAGTGTATTTTTTTGTTTGTGGATGGAATGTCCTATAAATATCAGTTAAGTCCATTTTGTTTAATGTGTCACTTAAAGCTTGTGTTTCTTTATTTATTTTCATTTTAGATGATCTGTGCATTGGTGAAAATGGGGTGTTAAAGTGCCCTAGTATGATTGTGTTACTGTCGATTTCCCCTTTTATGTCTGTTAGCATTTGCCTTATGTATTGAGGTGTCCCCATGTTGGGTACTTAAATATATACAATTGTTATATCTTCTTCTTGAACTGATCCCTTGATCATTATGTAGTGTCCTTCTTTGTCTCTTTTAATAGTCTTTATTTTAATGTCTATTTTGTTTGGTATGAGAATTGCTACTCCAGCTTTCTTTTGATTTCCATTTGCATGGAATATGTTTTTCCATGCCCTCACTTTCAGTCCGTATGTGTCCCTAGGTCTCAAGTGGGTCTCTTGTAGACAGCGTATATACGGGTCTTGTTTTTGTATCCATTCAGCCAGTCTATGTCTTTTGGTTGGAGCCTTTAATCCAGTTACATTTAAGGTAATTATTTATATGTATGTTCCTATTACCACTTTCTTAATTGTTTTGGGTTTGTTATTGTAAGTCTTTTCCTTCTCTTGTGTTTCCTGCCTAGAGAAGGTCCTTTAGCATTTGTTGTAAAGCTGATTTGGTGGTGCTGAATTCTCTTAGCTTTTGCTTGTCTGTAAAGGTTTTAATTTCTCCGTCGAATCTGAATGAGATCCTTGCTGGGAAGAGTAATCTTGGTTATAGGTTTTTCCCTTTCATCACTTTAACTATGTCCTGCCAGTCCCTTCTGGCTTGCAGAGTTTCTGCTGAAAGGTTAGCTGTTAACCTTATGGGGATTCCCTTGTATGTTATTGTTGCCTTTCCTTGCTGCTTTTAATATTTTTCTTTGTATTTAGTTTTTGATAGTTTGATTAATATGTGTTTTGGCCTGTTTCTCCTTGGATTTATCCTGTAAGGGACTCTCTGCACTTCCTGGACTTGATTGACTATTTCCTTTCCCATGTTAGGGAATTTTTCAACTATAATCTCTTCAAATATTTTCTCAGTCCCTTTCTTTTTCTCTTCTTCTTCTGGGACCCCTATAATTCAAATATTGGTGCCTTTAATGTTGTCCCAGAAGTCTCTGAGACTGTCCTTAATTCTTTTCATTCTTTTTTCTTTATTCTGCTCTGCAGGAATTATTTCCAGTATTTTATCTTCCAGGTCACTTATCCATTCTTCTGCCTCAGTTATTCTGCTATTGATTCCTTCCAGAGAATTCTTAATTTCATTTATTGTGCTGTTCATCACTGTTTATTTGCTCTTTAGTGCTTCTAGATCCTTGTTAAACGTTTGTTGTATTTTCTCCATTTCATTTCCAAGATTTTGGGTCATCTTTACTATCATTACTCTGAATTCTTTTTCAGGTAGACTGCCTATTTCCTCTTCATTTGTTTGGCCTGGTGGGTTTTTACCTTTCTCCTTCATCTGCTGCGTATTTCTCTCTCTTCTCATTTTGCTTAACCTACTGTGTTTGGGGTCTCCTTTGCACAGGTTGCATGTTTGTAGTTTGCATTGTTTTTGGTGTTGGCCCCCGGTGGGCGAGGTTGGTTCAGTGGGTTGTGTAGGCTGCCTGGTGGAGAGGACTGGTGCCTGTGTTCTGGTGGATGAGGCTGGATCTTGCCTTTCTGGTGGGCAGGACTGCATCTGGTGGTGTGTTTTGGGGTGTCTGTGAACTTGGTATGATTTTAGGAGACTCTCTGCTAATGGGTGGGGTTGTGTTCCTGACTTGCTAGTTGTCTGGCATGTGGTGTTGTCCAGCACTGGAGCTTGCTGGTCGTTGAGTGGATGGAGCTGGGTCTTAGCGTTGAGATGCAGATCTCTGTGAGAGCTCTCGATGATTGATATTATGTGGGGCTGGGAGTTATCTGCTGGTCCAATGTCCTGAACTCAGCTCTCCCACCTCAGAGGCTCAAGCCTGTTACCTGGCCAGAGCACCAAGACCCTGTTAGCCACACAGCCAAACTTTAGGCTTGATTTATTTATTTAATTTGAGTGTCCATCCTTGACTCTATTTCTATATGGCATGGATCTTGATCTTATGTATCCTATTCTTAATCCTCCTTGGAAATATTAAAAAGAGAGTAATGTATCACTTCATTTCCAGCATAGAGTTCACTGTCGAAAATCAGCAGTTCACACATCAGAAATCTCACCTTGCCAAAACCTTTTTGCAGTTTACCACAGAGTAAAGGGTTGAAGGGTTGAACCTTTGGGAAGTCTGAGGTTTTCTGCCAGCGTTCACTAGTTGTTCTGTAGGAGGCATTCCACATGTAGATGTATTTTTGACGTATTTGTGGTGAAGAAAGTGATCTTCAGGTCTTACTCCTCCGCCATCTTTAAGGTCCCCCTGAAAAGCCTAACTCTTGAACTGTTGTTGAACTGTTGTTTCTTAGCCAGGGGGATGGCTAAGAAATTATGAGCCAGTCATAGAACTGAATGTTGTATTTGCATTAAATAAAGATATTTACAAACAGTTGTTTATTACAAGGAAAAATGAACATGCTATTATGTTAAATGACAAAGGGATACTGGAAATTACACATACTAAGAATTTAGTCATGTAAAATATTTTCTCTATATTGATCATATATACACAGAAAAAATGAAGGAAAACCCCAAAGTACTTGTCAGAGCGGTTCAGAGTTCCAGACACGTGCAACGTGTCCTGTAGGAGTTAGAATTTGCTGTCTTTTGTGTCAAAGTGATGACTTAGTCTCTTAAGGTGCATTAACAACTATTTCTAGAAAAGATATTTGGGCTTTGAACCAGGGGCCCAATCCAGGCATCATCTATCAGTTTTCCCTGGCAGGGATTTAAAGAAAACAAACTGAAGAACATTTTCCCACACAGTTGGGGTGAAGTGTGGAATTAGGATCCCTTCTACATGGTATTCCAGTCACCTTTTGCATTTCCCTCCTTGAACTGCTAGTTAAAAATATAACTGGTGGGTGGAGACATTCCCCAGGTCACTCCAGTGTGGACAAGTACATGTCTTAATATTGTAACAAAGCCATGTTTCTCTGCTTCATCATTAGGATTTTTGAACCTCTACTCTTTCCAGTAACGATAGTTCCCATTTATTAAATAATCTTTTTATATCAGATTCAGTGTTTGGTACTTTATTCATTTTATGTAATACAACATTCTGTGAGTTAGATATTTTTATCCTTATTTTACAAAAGAGGAAACAGGCTCAGGGAGGGTAAATGACTTGCACAAAAGCACATGGCCAGTGAATGTCACTGGTGGGATGTGGGCTGTGGTTTACCTGGCTCTAGCTGCATCTTTTAAGAATTTGCCTTAAGGGACAGATGCTTGGGAGCAATGGGTTGATGCCACCTCATCTAAGACAGAGGCTCTGCTCTGCTAGATCTGCTTGCTCCTGCTGCTCAGGACTGGAAGGCATCTCCCTTCCTTCTTGAGGTTATATGTGATTCTGAGTTAAAGTAGTTGTCAAGGACATTAATTCATTCATTCATCCACTCAATAAATATTTATTGAGATACTACCCCATTCCATGTACTATTCTAGGCATGGAGATTTAGAGGTGAGTAAGGAAGAGTAGTCCCCGACCTCCTGGAGCTTCCACTCTGGAGGTAGTCAACAGAAATAATCATATAAACAAAGACCCAATTAAGGCAATTTCAGGTGGTGGTAAGTGCTAAAAAAAAATTAAACATTAAAGAGCAAGTTAAGGTGAAAGTGCCACTGGAGCCAGAATTAAGGAGATGTCTAAATGAAGAAACAAATATGCGATGGAGCCAGCCATATGATGATCTGAAGGAAGGGCAGTTCAGGCTGAGGCAAATGCAAATGCAAAGCCCCTGAGGTTCAAATGAGTTTGAGACATTCAAGTCAGAGAACAGAAGCTGTTTGGCTGGAGTGGAATGAGTGGGGTTGAGCAGAAGGGGCTGAGGTTGGAGGGGCAGCTGGGGCGTGTTTCTGATGAATATTTTGGCCACAGCAGGGAATTTGGATTTTATTCAAAGTACCCCAGGAAGCCACTGGAAATTTCTAAAGCAAGGAGGGACAAACTCTGATTTCTGTTTTAAATGATTATTCTGGATTCTGCCAGAGTGGAATCTGGTCTGTAAGGGGTCAAGAGTGAAAACAGAGGCCCTAGCCAGGGGACTGTTGCAGGGGTCCTAGCAGGGGATGATGGTGGTGAGGGATGCCTGCCTTGTGAGCAGAACTCTCTTTCTTTGGGATAACCATCTCCTTCTGGGATATTCTGGAGTTTTTCTACCCTTCCAGATCTCTGGAGCTGGGCAGGACAGGGTAAACCCTTTACCTCAAGTCTGCAGCACTGTCTGCTTCTTTTTGGTTCTGGTGACAACTACGTGGGCTTGGCTCTGGGCAAACTGCAGTGTCTCAAGCTTCTTCTGGCTCCCCTAGTGGAGTCCCATTGCTATGGAGCCCAGGAGACTCTGCTAACCAGCGTTGTCTCTCTTGGTCTCAAAGCAGACTGGGACCTGCATGCCCACTAGGCTCTTCGGTGTCCTACTTTGTTTACATGTGCTCAACTCAAGCATGGCCATGCTGGTAAAAAAAACTTTCAATGGCTTATTAAAAAGGGGGTGAGGGAGAGACTCCAAAAGATTTTGGGACACAAGATACTCTTCCTAAACAGAGCTTGATGAGTTAAGTGTAAATGAATCAGAAACATGTGCACTGGATTTCTTTTTGCAGGCACTTTGGTTTAAAAATGAAAGGGGTTAGGAGAATGAGGGAAAGCATGGCTGAGTTTGCAAGGACCTGAATGAGAACTTCACAGAATGGAGGGCCCCAAACATGGTGAAGTTTTCCCCTGCTCTAATTTCTTTCATCCCCAGACCGTGAGAGCTGCTTGATATATATGGTATTCTGCTGCGTTTTCCTTGCAGACACTATGTTCCTGGTATTCCTTGTTTCCTTGCCAAAGGCCTTATTATGCTGTGGGTTAAAACATGCTTCACCAAAGCCCTTTTGACTTAAACATCCTAAGAAGTTCACAGACTTTGTTCTCATGAGATTCAGGCTTTTGTTGGCAAGAACTGACTCTATCTTTTAGGCTGTGCTGCAGACTTATGGGCTTGAGAGAGGGCACTGTCTTGGCACCATTCAGAAACCCTTACCAGCTCCTTGACCTTGAGCAAGACAGTAGTTAAATATTTCAACCTTAGCTTCCTCATCTGTAAAACGGGACAACTCCTTATCTACTGTGCTTCCAAGAGTTGTTTGTGAGGGCCAGGTAAACTTGCAGAGCACTTTAAAATGACTAATTATAAAGAATGTGCCAGAAGGTTGTGAATGGCTTTAAGATGGTACAGTCACCTTACCTGGAAGGGATATGCGGTAGAGGGAGCAGTGAAGTGAATTTGTTTTCTTCTTACCTCTTACGCTGAGAGGGGCGAGGATGTAAGCAAAGTTGGAATGAGATAATTAGGGACGAGTTCAAGAACAGCAACTCTTCTGACCCATAGTATCTGGATGTCCACGAATTAGAAACCTAGAATTTTAGAGGTCGGAGAGCATCTTCTTAATCTCTTTGTTTCACACTTGAAGAATCTGAGGCCCAAAGGAGAAAATTACTGACCCAAGGTCATATAGTTATCTCACTAAAAGTGGTATGATGCCTATGCTGAGAGAATAAGGTCCACTCTTAGTAGTGGGAAGGTTGTAAGGAATGAGGTTCAGTTATTTGTAAAGCATTTTATGAACATCCTATATTTTTAACTAAAAAAATCTCCAGAGCTTAGCATAGTCCTAGGAATGCAAAAGATATTCAATACAATTTTACAGAATGAGTCAAAGAATGAAGAGTACCAGGTAGACGAGGGGGGAATAGAAAATAAAAAGGAAGCATGATTCTTGTCCTGGAAGAGCTGTGGAGACAAGATGTAATAATAATAAAAAAAAAAAAACCAAAAAAAACTGAAGCACTGCAAGTGAGAGCAAAGTGATGTAATTGTAAGTAAAATGAAATAAGGGTTTTTTTTCCTTAAGAAAGACAGATTTTAAAACAAAATAGGACAATTCATGCCTCCAAAACAAGCAAAACATATGCCAGTATTCAGGTGGTAAACCTGCAATTTTTCTCTGTCATTAAGTCCTCCTTGAGTAAGCGGGCCTATGACCCATGCTGAGCAATCACTCTAGGGCAACACTCTGATTTCATCTCTTGGTACAGGGATGGGCATGTGACTTTGTCAACAAGGCCAGCCACAGGGCTTCCACGTTATTTGGTATATGAACAGCAGACAGAGAGAGTCTGTCTTCCTTCTGCATTGTTAGCTCATAGCATGTATGCTGAGAGTAGTCAGCGTCCTTTTTTCCCATCATGAGAGAGATACTTAAGTGATGTCAACGAACAGTCAGAAATGGAGCCAAGAGAAGGAGAAAGGAGAAGATATGATGACTGAATTCAAGTCCCTGGACTCGGCCATGCCTTAAGTCAAGTTACTTAAGCCAATAACACTCTTTTTCTGCAAAAGGGTTTCTGTCACCTTTATTAGAAATAGTTGAGAATTTAGAGCTTCAAGGTGGAGGAAGAGTAATACATGGAGATCACCTTCCTCTCCACAAATACATCAGAAATACAGCTACATGTGGAACAGTTCCTACAGAACACCTACTGAATGCTGGCAGAAGACCTCGGACCTCCCAAAAGTCTGAGCCGTGTGGATGAAAGGCTCTTGGTGCTCCAGCCAGGCGTCAGGGCTGTGCCTCTGAGGTGAGAAAGCCAAGTTCAGGACACTGGTCCACAAGAGACCTCCCAGCTCCATGTAATATCAAATGGCAAAAACCTCCAAGAGATCTCCATCTCAACACCAAGACCCAGCTTCACTCAATGACCAGCAAGCTACAGTGCTGGCCACCCTATGATAAACAACTAGCAAGACAGGAACACAAGCCCATCCATTAGTAAAGACGCTGACTAAAATCATAATAAGGCCACAGACACCCCAAAACACACTAACAGACGTGGACCTGCCTACCAGAAAGACAATATCCAGCCTCATCCACCAGAACACAGGCACTAGTCTCCACCACCAGGAGGCCTACACAACACACTGAACCAACCTTAGCCACTGGAGGCAGGCACCAAAAACAATGGGAACTATTAACATGCAGCCTGTGAAAAGGAGACCCCAAACACAGTAAATTAAGCAAAATGAGAAGACAAAAACAAACAAACAAACAAACAACAACAACAAAAAAAACCACACAGCAGATGAAGGAACAAGGCAAAAACCTACCAGACCTAAAAAATGAAGAGGAAAGAGGCAGTCTACCTGAAAAAGAATTCAGAATAATTGTAGTAAAGATTCAAAATCTTGGAAATAGAATAGAGAAAATACAAGAAACTTTTAAAAAGGACCTAAAAGAAATAAAGAGCAAACAGACAGTGATGAACAACACAATATATTAAATTAAAAATTCTCTACAAGGGATCAATAGCAGAATAACTGAGGCAGAAAAACAGATAAGTGACCTGGAAGATAAAATGGTGGAAATAAATACTGCAGAGGCAGAATAAAGAAAAAAGAAAGAAAAGAACTGAGGACAATCTCAGAGACCTCTGGGACAACATTAAACGCACCAACATTCGAATTATAGGGGTTCCAGAAGAAGAAGAGAAAAAGAAAGGGACTGAGAAAATATTTGAAAAGATTATAGTTGAAAACTTCCCTAATATGGGAATGAAACTAGTTAATCAAGTCCAGGAAGCACAGAGAGTCCCATACAGGATAAATCCAAGAAGAAACATGCCAAGACATATATTAATCAAACTATCAAAGAAAAATATGAAGAAAAAATATTAAAAGCAGCAAGGGAAAAACAACAAAAAACACACAAGGGAATCCCCATAAGGTTAACAGCTAACCTTTCAGCAGAAACTCTGCAAGCCAGAAGGGACTGGCAGGACATAGTTAAAGTGATAAAGGAGAAAAACCTACCACCAAGATTACTCTACCCAGCAAGGATCTCATTCAGATTTGATGGAGAAATTTAAACCTTTACAGACAAGCAGAAACTAAGAGAATTCAGCACCACCAAACCAGCTTTACAACAAATCCTAAAGGACCTTCTCTAGGCAGGAAACACAAGAGAAGGAAAAGACCTATAATAACAAACCCAAAACAATTAAGAAAATGGTAATAGGAACATACATATCGATAATTACCTTAAATGTAACTGGATTAAAGGCTCCAACCAAAAGACATAGACTGGCTGAATGGATACAAAAACAAGACCCGTATATACGCTGTCTACAAGAGACCCACTTGAGACCTAGGGACACATACAGACTGAAAGTGAAGGGATGGAAAAAGATATTCCATGCAAATGGAAATCAAAAGAAAGCTGGAGGGCTTCCCTGGGGGCGCAGTGGTTAGGAGTCTGCCTGCCGATGCAGGGGACATGGGTTCGTGCCCCGGTCTGGAAGAGGCTGGGCCCATGAGACATGGCTGCTGAGCCTGCACGTCTGTAGCCTGTGCTCCGCAACGGGAGAGGCCACAACAGTGAGAGGCCCGCATACCACACACAAAAAAAAATAAAATAAAGAAAGCTGGAGTAGCAATTCTCATATCAGACAAAATAGACTTTAAAATAAAGACTATTACAAGAGACAAAGAAGAACACTACATAATGATCAAGGGATCGATCCAAGAAGAAGATATAACAATTGTAAATATTCATGCACCCAACATAGGAGCACCTCAATACATAAGGCAAATACTAACAGCCATAAAAGAGGAAATCGACAGTAACACAATCATAGTAGGGGACTTTAAAACCCTACTTTCACCAATGGATAGATCATCCAAAATGAAAATAAATAAGGAAACACAAGCTTTAAATGATACATTAAACAAGATGGACTTAATTGATATTTATAGGACATTCCATCCAAAAACAACAGAATACACATTCTTCTCAAGTGCTCATGGAATATTCTCCAGAATAGATAATATCTTGGGTCACAAAGCAAGCCTTGGTAAATTTAAGAAAATTGAAATCGTATCAAGTATCTTTTCCAACCACAACACTATGAGACCAGATATCAATTACAGGAAAAACGTCTTTAAAAAATACAAACATATGGAGGCTAAACAATACACTACTTAATAACCAAGAGATCACTGAAGAAATCAAAGAGGAAATCAAAAAGTACTAGAAACAAATGACAATGAAAACACCATGACCCAAAACCTACGGGATTCAGCAAAAGCAGTTATAAGTGGGAAGTTTATAGCAATATAATCCTACCTTAAGAAATAAGAAACATCTCAAATAAACAACCTAACCTTACACCTAAGAGAACTTGAGAAAGAAGAACAAACAAAGCCCAAAGTTAGCAGAAGGAAAGAAATCATAAAGATTAGATCAGAAATAAATGAAAAAGAAATGAAGGAAATGATAGCAAAGATCAATAAAACTAAAAGCTGGTTCTTTGAGAAAATAAAGAAAATTGATAAACTATTAGGCAGACTCATCAAGAAAAAAAGGGAGAAGACTCAAATCAATAGAATTAGAAATGAAAAAGGAGAAGTAACAACTGACATTGCAGAAATACAAAGGATCATGCAAGATTACTACAAGCAACAATATGCCAATAAAATGGACAACCTGCAAAAAATGGACAAATTCTTAGAAATGCACAACCTTCCGAGACTGAACCAGGAAGAAATAGAAAATATGAACAGACCAATCACAAGCACTGTAATTGAAACTGTGATTAAAAGTCTTCCAACAAACAAAAGCCCAGGACCAGATGGCTTCACAGGCGAATTCTATCAAACATTTAGGGAAGAGCTAACACCTATCCTTCTCAAACTCTTCCAAAATATAGCAGAGGGAGGAACACTCCCAAACTCATTCTACGAGGCCACCATCACCCTGATACCATAACCAGACAAAGATGTCACAAAGAAAGAAAACTACAGGCCAATATCACTGATGAACATAGATGCAAAAATCCTCAACGAAATACTAGCAAACAGAATCCAACAGCACATTAAAAGGATCATACACCATGATCAAGTGGGCTTTATTCCAGGAATGCAAGGATTCTTCAATATAAGCAAATCAATCAATGTGATACACCATATTAACAAATTGAAGGAGAAAAAACCATGTGATCATCTCAATAGATGCAGAGAAAGCTTTTGACAAAATTCAACACCGATTTGTGAAAAAGACCCTCCAGAAAGTAGGCATAGAGGGAACTTTCCTCAACATAATAAAGGCCGTATATGACAAACCCACAGCCAACATCGTCCCCAATGGTGAAAAACTGAAACCATTTCCACTAAGATCAGGAAGAAGACAAGGTTGCCCACTCTCACCACTCTTATTCAACATAGTTTTGGAAGTTTTAGTCACAGCAATCAGAGAAGAAAAAGAAATAAAAGGAATCCAAATGGGCAAACAAGAAGTAAAGCTGTCACTGTTTGCAGATGACATGATACTATATATATACTAAAGCTGCTAGCAGAATCCTAAAGATGCTAACAGAAAACTACTAGAGCTAATCAATGGAGTTGATAAAGTAGCAGGATACAAAATTAACGCACAGAAATCTCCAGCACTCCTATACACTTATGATGAAAAATCTGAAAGTGAAATTAAGAAAACACTCCCGTTTACCATTGCAACAAAAAGAATAAAATCTCTAGGAATAAACCTACCAACAGAGACAAAACACCTGTATGCAGAAAATTATAAGACACTGATGAAAGAAAGTAAAGATGATACAAACAGATAGAGAGATATACCATGATCTTGGATTGGAAGAATCAACATTGTGAAAACAACTCTACTACCCAAAGCAATCTACAGATTCAATGCAATGCCTATCAAACTACCAATGGCATTTTTCACAGAACTAGAACAAAAAATTTTACAATTTGTATGGAAACACAAAAGACCCCGAATAGCCAAAGCAATCTTGAGAAAGTAAATCGGAGCTGGAGGAATCAGGCTCCCTGATTTCAGACTATACTACAAAGCTACAGTAATCAAGACAGTGTGGTACAGGCACAAAAACAGAAATATAGACCAATGGAACAGGATAGAAAATCCAGAGATAAACCCACACACATATGGTCACCTTATCTTTGATAAAGGAGGCAAGAATATACAATGGAGAAAAGACAGCCTCTTCAATAAGTGGTGCTGGGTAAAATGGACAGCTGCATGTAAAAGAATGAAATTAGAACACTCCCTAACACCATACACAACTCAAAATGGATTAAAGACCTAAATGTAAGGCCAGACACTGTCAAACTCTCAGAGGAAATCATAGGCAGAACACTCTATGACATAAATCACAGCAAGATCCTTTTTGACCCACCTCCTAGAGGAATGGAAATCAAAACAAAACTAAACAAATGGGACCTAATGAAACTTAAAAGCTTTTGCACAGCAAAGGAAAGTATAAACAAAATGAAAAGACAACCCTCAGAATGGGAGAAAATATTTGCAAATGAAGCAACTGTTAAAGGATTAATCTCCAAAATTTACAAGCAGCTCATGCAGCTCAATATCAAAAATACAAACAATGCAATCCAAAATTGGGCAGAAGACCTAAATAGACATTTCTCCAAAGAAGATATACAGATTGCCAACAAACAGATGAAAGAATGCTCAACATCATTAATCATTAGGGAAATGCAAATCAAAACTACAATGAGATATCATCTCACACCAGTCAGAATGGCCATCATCAAAAAATGTAGAAACAGGGCTTCCCAGGTGGCGCAGGGGTTGAGAGTCTGCCTGCCGATGCAGGGGACACGGGTTCGTGCCCCAGTCTGGGAAGATCCCACATGCTGCAGAGCAGCTAGGCCTGTGAGCCATGGCCACTGAGCCTGCACGTCCGGAGCCTGTGCTCTGCAACGGGAGAGGCCACAACAGTGAGAGGCCCACATACCGCTAAAAGAAAAAAAAAAAAAACAAAAACAAACAAAAACAAAAAATGTAGAAACAATAAATGCTGGAGAGGGTGTGGAGAAAAGGGAACACTCTGGCACTATTGGTGGGAATGTGAATTGGTACAGCCACTACGGAGAACAGTATGGAGGTTCCTTAAAAAACTACAAATAGGGCCTCCCTGGTGGCGCAAGTGGTTAAGAGTCCGCCTGCCGATGCAGGGGATACGGGTTCGTGCCCCGGTCTGGGAGGATCCCATATGCCGCGGAGCGACTGGGCCCGTGAGCCATGGCCACTGGGCCTGCGCATCCGGAGCCTGTGCTCCGCAACGGGAGAGGCCACAACAGTGAGAGGCCCACATACCGCTAAAAGAAAAAAAAAAAAAAAAAAAAAAAACTACAAATAGAACTACCGTATGACCCAGCAATCCCACTACTGGGCATATACCCTGAGAAAACCATAATTCAAAAAGAGTCATGTACCAAAATGTTCATAGCAGCCCTATTTACAATAGCCCGGAGATGGAAACCACCTAAGTGTCCATCATCGGATGAATGGGTAAAGAAGATGTGGCACATATATACAATGGAATATTACTCAGCCATAAAAAGAAATGAAAATGAGCTATTTGTAGTGAGGTGGATGGACCTAGAGTCTGTCATACAGAGTGAAGTAAGTCAGAAAGAGAAAAACAAATACTGTATGCTAACACATATATATGGAATCTAAGAAAAAAAAAGGTCATGAAGTACCTCGGGGTAAGACGGGAATAAAGACACAGACCTACTAGAGCACGGAGTTGAGGATATGGGGAGGGGGAAGGGTAAGCTGTGACAAAGTGAGAGAGAGGCATGGACATATATACACTACCTAATGTAAAATAGATAGCTAGTGGGAAGTAGCCACAGAGCACAGGGAGATCAGCTAGGTGGTTAGTGACCACCTAGAGGGGTGGGATAGGGAGGGTGAGAGGGAGGGAGATGCAACAGGGAGGAGATATGGGGACATATGTACATGTATAACTGATTTACTTTGTTATAAAGCAGAAACTGACACACTATTGTAAAGCAATTATACTCCAATAAAGATGTTAAAAAAAGAAAGGAAAAACCAAAAAAACATCGAATATGATTGGTAAGGTGCTCTGTAGACCTGTTAGTACTGGCTGGGGAAGCTGTGTGAGTTGATGAAGATAAGCAGGTCATTTGTGGAAGCCAGGAATATTTGAATGGTGTTAGCATCTGGAGAAGTAATTTAGGGTTGAGTGATGAGTCATGAAGGAGAGAGCAGTTACCTCTGGTCCAAACTGGGGAGCAGGAAAGGCCACCCCTCCACTTCATACTGACCCAATACCTGAAAGAGCCACACTGGAATCCACTATTTGGATTAAGTCAGACATTCTCAAAGTATATTCTTCTGAATACCACATATAAAAAGTCTGCGTGTTCAAACACATTTATTTTCTTTACTTCAGGACTTTTTTAGATTTAACTCTCCTAATATTCTTTGGGAATCTCCAAGAGGCAGCTGGAGCATATATTTCCTACTTTTTTGTTCAGAGAACTCTTTGTCTTGTTTTCCTTTGGCTGGAGGAGCTGCTCATAAGAACATCCTTTGATGGGTCTTGGATTAAGGCATTGTTCCCCGGAAGACCCCTGCAAAGTAACATACTGCCAGGGCAAAGTAACATTACTTTATCCTCTCTGCTTTCCACAAACCCCTGGAGATGCAGAGGAGAGAAGAATGGAACAAATGGCTAAGAGACCAAGGATGGAGTATGGAGGAGAGGAGGGGAGAGGCAGCGTGTGGGGCTCATTCAGAAAGTAGGATAAGGGAAGTGGTGACAACAGAGGGAAAGACCAGGCCCTGAACCTCTTGGTAACCACGGCAGACAGGAGGGGAAACCGGGATGACTCTCCTTCCCGAATTGAGTTTTGTGGCTCTAATTACCTCCTAAAAGCAAGTAAAATAGGTACTTGAGAGAGACAAAGAATTCTTTTTCGTTTTAACACTTAATCCTAAGAAATCCTTGATCATATGGCTTCTTATATAAGAGACACTGAATAACATATTAGAAGGTCTTCAACAGCGAATTTACAGAAGGCACAGAAACATCCTTCGTATGGCTGTTTCCTCTATTAACATATAACAAAACCCAAAGACTTAGTGTGAAGTCACAGCTCTTCGTGGGAATATCTGCAGTGAACTAGGGTCTTGTAGCCTCGCTCGTTACTTAGTGATCTCAAGTCACACGGGGAGTAGGCAGCTCAGGGACTCTCACAAGAGGAGGAGTTAACAAGTTAACCAGGTGGAGATCACCGATGTGCACGGAGTAGGTTATTACCTTAGTGAAGTGCTACTGGAGAAAGCTGAGAACAGGGTTCTGAGTGAAAGGTGTATACGCCGGGAACATTTTGAACGTAGGGGGAGGAACAGTAGAGAGAAGGGCTCAGGTGGAAGCAGCATACAGACTCATGGTGATTCAGCAAGGATGTGTCTTGGAGGCCACAGAATTAGATTCAAAAGTGGGTAAAATTCTCAGATAGTAAATGGCCTAACATAGTGCTGGTACAATGAAGCCTAGTTCTGAAGCCCCAAATCAAAAATTGAAGGAACCGTATACAACCCAGGGTTCAAAATGATTGATTGTATTTCCAAATGGAAGAGACCCCCCAACATTCAGATTAAGTGTAATTTACAAATGGCTCAAAGCACAGTTGAAAAATGTCAAGAAAACCAAATTTCACTGTTCACCGATGTAAACGTTCTACACTCTGGTTGTTTCAGGGAAAAGCTAATAACTTGACCATCCTAACAGTTACAGCAGCCATTTTTGTATGTCCCTCCCATCAAATACTGTACCCTTTGGTCACTTTGTCCAACACTTGGCCTCCAGGTTGTGATGGTCCTATTCAGGCTCCCCAAATCCCTAAACTCTTATTTTATTAAACATTGCACCATTTGTTCAAATATTGGGTTTCTTCTCAGAATTTCAGGGAATCTTTAATTCCCACAAAACCTATGAGCTCTAGCTTTATCAACATTTGTTTATTTAGTTTTAATAATACGAAACTAGCACAAACAGGGAAACGTGGGCAGAGAAAGAAGCAACGGAAGCTGCTCAGTGGCTGTGATTTAGATGGGCTCCTGTAGGAAAATGCTAGAAAGGATGTGAGGATGGGGCCAGAGGGGTAGGGGGAGGGCTTGGAGAGGGTAATGCTGTTTACTCCCCCATACGAAGGCATTGTAGAGGGGAGAGGAGAGTATTAATAGGTTTTATGGGTTCCAAACCAGAGGAAATATGTAAGATAGACTGTGAGTCATGGATGAGTCACTTACAAATGAGAAAACTGAAGGCCAGAAGACTGTCATTTCTCTAAGATCAGATAGTGGCAAGGCCAATATTAGAATCTAAACCTTTGGGGACTTCCCTGGCAGTCCAGTGGTTAAGACTCTGCTCTTCCAGTGCAGGGGGCGTGGGTTCGATCCCTGGTTGGGGAGAACTAAGATCCCATATGCTGCACAGAGTGGCTGAAAAACAAACAAACAAAACCCACCTCTGGACTCCCAGTTCAGTATTGTATTTGCCACATGACTTGGACGGACGGCAAGTGTGGAGAGAGCTGTTTTGCTGTCCTGAGATCTGGGCTGACTTTGAGGGGTCAGAAGAGCACAGGGGAGATTGGTTACACTTGGGAAATTTCCCCAAATCAGTAGAAAGAGAAGGGAGGCGTGTGTATGTAGACTGCAAACTTTTTGAAATTTGCTTCCGGTGTCCTAACGAGCTCCTGAACACCAGGAAGGTCTCTCCATGCGGGAGGTCTAAGAGGCAGACGATGCATGAAAAATGCCAGGGCCATGCAGGCAGGCAGCTGTTCATATTTCAGGAAAAGGGCAATGATATTGATGGAATCCTTCTGCAGAGGAAAAGAGGCTCCACATACTGAATACGTTTCACAGTTCGGCTTCTTTACAGACAGCGCAAATCCGATGTGGTCACTTGACCTCACTCTGTGGCTTCCTCCTCACGGATTTGACCCACTTTTACCAACCCTCTCACAGAGAAGATGCTCTTTTCCCAGTGAGCCCCAGTGTCTTCCCGTCACCCTAATCTGTGGACAGCTCCCATAGGAACCTGGGTCCCTATCACCACCTGCAGTGAGACTCCAGTATTGCCCGACTGGAGGGAGAAAAGAGCCCCCCACGAAACACTTTCCCTCCTCTTATCCACGCCCTTTTGATCTTTCACAAAATGTAATGTCACATGATGGTAGCCTCAGAGATCAGACTTTCACTGTTGGTTGGTCCCTCTGAGGGGTCTTTAAGTTGAGAACTGTTGGAAGCCCTTTGGGCTGGAGGCTAAGGTACAGCAGCAGGTATCAGAGGGACAGTGACAAATGAGAATGGTGTCAAGAGAGACTGTTCAAATAAACAGTTGGATGCTTGGAAGTACAGCCTGAAGACCTCAGATCTTTCTCTCCCCTCTGTTTCTTTTTTCCCCCAAAACAGAAGATTAAGTTTGCTGTGAACATGAGCTGATGAAAAGAATTCAAATAGTGCTTTGAATAGGCCCCCAGTCAGACCCACAGGAGAGTGACAAATTGCTTTTGGAGACACCAGTCTCCCTTTACAGAAAGTTAGCATAAAGCCTGCATATCTTCTTTCTATAAGGTACTAACTTGTAAATTAACCTTTAATGGTGTATAAATGATGTTCTGAAAGAACTGCTTATGCAGCTATATTTATGATCTAGAAAATTGCAAATATTTACAAGATTATAGGTGTTAATGGTCTGTCAAAAATGTTTGTATATTGTACATACATTAAACCCCGGTTTCAGACCACCCTGGTATAAAAGACCACCACTCTCTAGTCCCATATAGTGTTTCGCTTTGATTCCATATATGCCAATCCCTATAATTAGCCTGTTCCCTAATATAGATCAAGTCCACTTTATAGGGAATTCTCCCGATAGTTTTCATTTAGTTTAAATCCAGGACCCAGGCTGCCTATGTAAACTGTTTGCTAAATGGCCCAGGATGGCCAATCGATCTTATGTCAGCCCTTCGGAGGCTCCTGGGCAATGGCCTGTGAACTTGTCCGTCTTGTTTCTGAGTGGGCCCCACTGCAAGGCCTAAGTGCCCCTGGTTTGCTTGCTTTCCTGAAATAAAATTAAGCATATATGCGTGCTCCCAGGACTCTCCTTCTGCTGAGGTTCAGTCATTTGAGCCACAGACATAATTCATTACAAAGAGCAGCCTAGTGTGACAATAGCACCTTAACTCCAGTGCTTGACACGGGAAAGGACATCAGGCAAAAGGGGATGGACACTCTCCTTTTCCCATCGTCGTAAAGCCTATTGTGGCACATTTCTCTGAACATCTGTGTTCCGTGAGTGGGTGCGGCAGGAAGAAAAGAAAAAGGGTCACAGGTTGTTTTGAAATGGTTCTTCCACCCTAGTTTATTATCTCATTTGCACATTTTCATTAATGTCAAGCTGTTTCCACAGCTGTCCCAAGATGATGGGTCTCCCGAGGCATTTGCCAGAGCTGTGTCTGTCGCAGCAATTCAGAGAGCAAGCTTCTTTGCAAATGTTAGAAAGGAGCTGCCTTCCCACCTACTCCACTAAAAACACGCAGGAATATGTTTGCCAAAGCTCTGACGTGACAAGATGAACTTTTGAATTTTTACATAGCTCTTCACATAATCACTCCCTCCCACTCAGTCCACTCCCCCACCCCACCCTCAAAAACAGAGCAGGGAAATAATAAAGTCAATTTTCCTTTAAGCCCTCTAACGAGCCCTGACGACACACTCTTAATTTTCTCGAAAATAAAATAGGGGTTTGGGTGACTGCGGACGGATTGAAACCATTGAAGTCTCTGCAGAGGTCCTAAATGGAGCCGGCCAGATGGCTTCGGGCTCCAAATGAGGAGCAGGATGCCCCAGAGTGAACGCGAGAGGCTCTGAGGAATCAGGAACTCTGTGTTGGGGAGAGTGACCTCTCCAGTCCTCTTCTCTGAGATGATTCTCAGAGCTACCAAGTCTTTGGACCTGCTCTGTATTTGGGAAGGATATCAGGATGCTTGAGAGGGCTTACCTACAGAATTCCATTGGAGCTGTTCTGGAAATCTCTCTACCTTAAAATGCCTGTCACACCTGTTAGGCTAATGATTCAGTCCCTAGGATTTTGACCCTTCAGGGACCCATGCAGGAAGAGACGGGCTTCTCAGAGATATTCCCAATATGTCAGAGACACCCACTGGAGTCATAGAACTGACTGGGTGCCGACTGAGAAGGAGAGCTAAAACCTTTTTAACTCAAATCCTATCAACTCAATGTGTTTATGTTGGTTCTCTTACGGTAGCACTTTCTGATTAATAACAAAATGAGGAAATTGTTTTTCAATAATTGCAACTGGTGTATATCCTTTGAAAATATGGACTCGGAGAGGAAAGGAAGATAACAAGGTCCGTGGAGGTGAAAAGTGAAGGGCCACTGGTCTAGGGGGTGCTCCGTGTGAGCTACGGAGCACCAAATCACCCCTTTTTTTTATTCGGATGCCAAGTGAGGAAACTGAAAAGTAAACACAAGATCAGGTCCCAATCAGGGACAGAGTCCCACCTCTGTTCAGTTGCCTCTTATGTTTATCTAGGAAAACAAATGGCTGAATAGCCAAATGTAGTGTATTTGCTTACTCTCACAAGAGGGTTATGAGTATGTTAGCTTTCTCTCTCACTCAGGAAGTGATCCTCTTTAAGATGGAGGCTTAAAATTAGGGAGCAACCTGGGCACCAGGCAGGTGAGGCTGGGCCCTGGCTGTTCCTCAGTGTTGTTTAAGAGGGAGGGGCCTGGAATAGTCACACAAACAGCCGTGCATCCGTTCCGCCTGGAGAGAATGGCAGGGCCTGGGAGGAATTCATCAATTGTTTCAAACCTTTTTTTTTTTTTTTTTTTTTTTTTAAGCATTATGGGTTTGGCAAAACCCCAGGCATACTTTACCAAGTGCTTTTTTCCCTCACTTTTTAATCCCACGTGTATTTCAAATGCAATCCGTATGTTACTGATTCATTTACACTTAACTCATCAAGAATGCTGGTTGGGATGAATTAGTCAATGCCCAAGGAGAAGGCTGGTCCCCTTTTAAAGATGTTAGGAAGCTTTTCCCCGCCTCAGCCCTGTTTGCCAAATGTAGTTCAAAGTGAGTCACCACCCCCGCACCACCAATTTTTAATAACACTAGAAAAGCCATTTCCAAGGAGCACTAAACTTGGGGAAATTCTTCATTCCACTCTCCCTCATTTAAAAATCCGTGTGCATTTTAAGGGAAATCTAATCCATATGCTTCTGATTCATTTACACTTAAATCATTAAAATGTTGTTTGGAGCAGCCACTTGGTAAACAGAAATGAGTACGAGACTCTTTTATTATTATTTCATCAAGCCCTTTTCTGCAAAACAGGAAGTCACACTGGGAAAGTTGACTGTCCCAAAGTTTAAACCTAGTATGATAATTTTTAAGCCACCGTGGTTTTGATAAACCTATTTTTGGCTATCCTCACATGAAACCCAGGGCAGCGCTCTGCTTGAATGACAGATGCATGATCATAATTGCGCGTAATGAACCAAATTGCATCCGTGAGTAAGTTACTTCCTTTAAGTAATTTGAATGGAGTGTGTGTGCGTGCGTGTGATAACAAATCCTTTGGATGCTAAATATACCTGGTAAGAGGGGACTGAACATGGAATTGCATGCTGAGAAAGAGGAGAGAATCAACGTGAAACGGTTTATGTGTTTCCATGAACATTAATGGGAAACACACGGGATATAGTCTTCTTTAGTCCTAGTTGAAGACTAGTTAAGGTCATTGAAGCTTTGTCATCAAGCTCACTGACAAACTAGAGGGGCAAATTGTTACCGTCCCCTTGTTCTCTCTCCCCTATGACAGTGTATGCCAATGGACTTTATTGTCTTTCTAAACGCTTTTTGTCTTCCTCCCCTGAATCTCAGGGTATAAATTATACTGGGAACACTCACCTACTCCAACCGTTTCATTTTACAGAAGCGGAAACAGAAGTCCAAGAGTTAGTAACAAAACTAGGACATAGAAGCTTTGACTCCTGAAGTCCAATTGCGACACAGTGGTTAAAAATGAGGACTTGTGAAATGTGTTTGAATACTGACTTCCCCACTCAATGGTTGGTGATTTTAGGTCTGTTACTTAACCTTGCTACATCTTCTTTCCCTCAAAAATAGGCATAATAATAGTACCTAAACTACAGAGCTGTTGTGAAGATTACATAAGCCACTCCACGCAATGATGTCTAGATGTAATAGACACTCAAGAAATCATGGCTGACATTCTTTCTACTCCTCTGTACAGTTAATCTATATCACTAATAATTTGGGGATTTCATCAGGGCAAAGGAATTTTATGAATAAAGAGACCAGGGTAGCTGCAGTGAACTGGATAATTTGCATATGTTCTAAAGTCCTTTCTCTACCCACTCTTTATTCCAAATCCTGCCCAGCGATGGGCAGGATCCGTGCACACCCAGCTCTGCAACAGAAAGCACATGGATGGGGTCAGCACCTTCCCGACATGGAACTCTGAACAAAACTCTCACATCCTGTGGCAATGAATGTGAAAGCAAAATGGAGACTATTTAGAGGGGGAAAAAAAAGCATTACAGCCATCATTTATTAATGTTGTTACTATTTTCACATCTATAGCCTAGTATTATATTTCAAATATAATTTTTAAGCCATAGTAGGGCATTATGATTTCTAGTTTGCACCGTGGGTCATGAAAGATCCTAAAAGTTCACCTATCAGGTAAAGACATCTGAATCCCATTAGAACTGTGAGATGGGGATTTCATGGCAAATAAAAACACTGTATCATTTTAATAAAATCATCATGTGCAAGTGAACGTGGAGGCAAGGAAGGGTTAAATCTGTAAACCTTTACTCCACACTTCTTATTCTGGCTAAAATGCTACACTTCCAGCAGAGACTTTTAGTAACAACATTATCAGTCTGCTACAGAAGCTGGGGTTAGTTTCAGATTTTCGTTTATCTTAGGTTGAGGAATTATAGCGAGGTTTCCAGGGTAGCATTTGAATAAGGACAGGGCAAGAGGCTGACAAGTGCTCTTGGAAGGCAGGGGTGCTGGGAGGCAAGACAGGTAAGCTAACCAGTGCACGTTTCCCCTTTGGTTCCAAAATCCCCTCCTGGAGCTTCAAATGCTGCTGGAGAAAACCGATGGTGACCTGTTTTCTAGATCCAGGGTGACGCATCCTTTAATATTAATTTCTTAAATTGTCCAAAGGAAACCATGGCTATGTCTGTTTC
The DNA here is from genome assembly GCF_025265405.1 of Mesoplodon densirostris. Lineage (NCBI taxonomy): Eukaryota > Metazoa > Chordata > Mammalia > Artiodactyla > Ziphiidae > Mesoplodon > Mesoplodon densirostris. Next base: position 62,211,276 of record NC_082678.1, read on the forward strand.
CATGGTGCCAAACATCTGAATGAAGGTTGGGGGGAGGGAATCCCCTGAATAGGGGATTTGTCCTCATTTGCTGTGGCCTGGAGGGTCGGTGACTCTGAGTAAACTGAAGAGCACGTCATTCTGGGAAAGAAGCTGAGAGTCCAAGTGGAGTGTTTTACACATTGTTGGAAAATGCTCCCCACTGTGTCACTGGGGTGTCTGCAGGCCCAGAGCCTGTGGGATTGACCCTCTTCTTCCAGAGTCATGAGCAAGAGAGAGATTGTTAATGTTTAAGGGCCATTGAATAAAATCAGTCGTGTAGCACGTGAGAGTAATGCAGCCCTGTTGTTTACAGCTCCATCTACAACCAAGGGCAAATGAACAGATGAATCTTGAAGGTCCTTATCAGCTCCAGGATTCAAGTGCCAGCTTTTCCTAGTAGAGAAATGACATCTCTACCCCCAGGACCACTGCATCCTCCTCCTCCTCATCACCACCACCATCAACACAAAGCTAAGTGAGAGCTTACTATTTCTGGTACCAAACCAAGGCTTTAAGATATCATTTAATTTAATCTACTAGTAACCCTTTGAAGTTGGTGCCAACACAATTTCCTATTCATAAATCAGGAACCCAAGGTTAAGTGAGTTGACCAGGCCACCAAGATAGCAAGTGACAGACCTAGGACTTGACCTCAAAGCTTATGGCATTGGTCAGTATACAGTTAGGTAATCCAGACCTAACTTGAATGAATGAATGAATAAATGAGTAAACAAATAACTACAAAGGCCCTTTCTGACTGAACTCACTTCAGTGACTGTTGATAATCTTGGAAGATAATATTGTTTGGCAAAAGAGCTAGAATTAGGGTTGAATTCCAAATTTATCACTTTGTAGATGTGTAGCCTTAGGCAGGTAATTATGCCTCTGATTAATTTTGTACCTGTAAAATAGGGATAAAAGTAACCACTCTGTAGAGTTGTTATTAAAGTTTTAAAATACAATATATAGTGTGTCTGGTTCATAGTTGGTCACTAATATGTGTTACATATTATTCTTAAATACCTTGAATGTTTATATTAATTGCTTATTACAAGTGACCTAAAACTATCTTTTAAGAAAACTAGACAGGTAGCAGTCAAGGGAAGCTGGGCTCATTTTCTGCCTACCATCCTTAAACCTTCAGAATATGACACCCCCCCATTCTTTACTCCAAGTTCTCAGCCTCAAATAATGAAAAAACAAACCTGATGAATTCCAGCTTCCTTTCATAAGGTGAGAGAACTAGAGGAGGGAAGGCTTGTGTTTGCCAAGAGGAAAATACTCAAATTTTGAGAGACTAAGAGAAATATCACATCTTCCTTATTTTGTAGTTTGCAAATAATGATTTCCTTCCAAGCTCACGGATAATGGATTAATATCAACACTTCTCTACTCCCCAGTAAAATGGCTTGACTTGAGTTTTTGAAAATGTTTTCATTAATCTTTTCTAACTCCTAGCAGGCTGTTCTCAGACTAAGCCTAGCACTGGTGATTTACACTGCTGGACAATGAAGGGATTCAGAATGGAAACAGCCACTCTTTGGGTAGGTCTTAGCTCATAACACATTCTTTCTTTAGGCAGAGTCATTATCTACTAATTCTTCTCCACAGTAAATTTGCAGTTCTTATATAAATTCCTGTTATTAGAATATGGAGCCTTGACCAGTAATGACAAAATGTAACCAAGGCACTCAGACGTTTTAGACTCGATTGTCTTGAATATCTAAAATTTAACAAGCTTGTGTAAAAGCTGTGTGATATACAATAGTCCAGGGAAAAGTTGACCATTTACAAAGCATGATTGGGTTACAGTTACCACACTGACCTTCTTGCTTTGTAAACAGGCTACTTTTTCACTGGGGTAACATACAGATTAAATTTCCATTAAAAATTAGCCACTTCTAAATTTATACAATTAATTTGGACTTCTCTGGGGGTACCAAGGAAAGGATGGAAATGCACTTTTCTTTTTACAAGTGTGTTTCTCACAAGGAGTATCCCTTTCCACACAGCCTGAGCTTAAAGGGAGCTTAAAGGGGTGAATGTCCTCTTCTGGGACAAATGTCTGTACTTGGTGGATTGAATTGGCAGAGAGAGCTAAATCCTACATTCCAGGCATTTGGAGCTGTGCTGTGACTCAAAAGCAGGAAGCCTGAAAAAAGCTGGACTTACTTCCCACCTCCTCCACCCTCTCTGTACCCAAAGGCACCAGTGCTCTTTCCAGTATATTCTATAGTTCCAAGCTCAAGGATTGTGCAAACGTAACCACCAGTTGTGACCAGATGTCTCCACCAAAACACCATCAATGCAGGGCTGGCACAAAAGAGAATCACTGAATCAAATGGCCATGGTCAAGGGTAGGCTAGAACCCAGGACTTACTTCCCCTGCCGCCTTTCTTCCCCACCCTCATTCCTTCCTGTTCATGGCCTTTCACTGTTCATTCTTCCTCTCCCTGGCCCTCCCGGACTGTAGTCATTTAAGCCTTAGTGCTCATGGATTAGAGGCAGGACTGGTCTGGTGTCAGGAGGCAGGGTGCACAGCAAGTGGGGAAGGAGCAGGGTCCTTTGTGTCTGGGAGTTGCTTTACATTTGCAGTCAGAGCCACAGGGTCGATTCCTTTCTGCCAGAGGCTCAAGCCCTTTGATTGCTCTCTTTCCTCACCATCTCTTCTCCCTGCTTCCGGGATGCCAGGGACCTGGGACTCGAGTTCTGTGTCCTCTTCTTTTTAAAATTAATTTAATTTAATTTATTTATTTTTGGCTCTGTTGGGCCTTTGTTGCTGTGCGCAGGATTTCTCTAGTTGTGGAGGGCGGGGGCTACTCTTCATTATGGTGTGCGGGCTTCTCATTACAGTGGCTTCTCTTGTTGCAGAGCACAGGCTCTAGGCACACAGGCTTCAGTAGCTGTGGCACGTGGACTCGGTAGTTGTGGCCCGCGGGCTATAGAGCACAGGCTCAGTAGTTGTGGCGCACAGGCTTAGTTGTTCCGCAGCATGTGGGACCTTCCCTGACCAGGGCTCGAACCCGTGTCCCTTGCATTGGCGGGTGGATTCTTAACCACTGTGCCACCAGGGAAGCCCTGGTGTGTCCTCTTTTTATATCCATCTTTGTCTTGGGAGGGTTCTACCCCTAGAGGCTCTGAGATAGCTGTGCTGGGGTCCAGCCTGGGTGTTGGGTTTTTTCAAAGCTCCTCTGATGATTCTGATGTGCAGGGGATGCTGAGAAGCTCTGCTGTGGAGGAGTCATCTTCTTTATGAGGACCCACATGGGTGTTAGGGACATCAGACCTCATGCAGTCCAAAGGAAAATAGATACTGGAGATGTAACCATGGGAAAGGCATTACCTGGAAGTTCTGGCTGTGGAGAGGCAGTGTGAGCTGGTTACAGGCTCGACTAACCATCCTGTGTGCGTAACGGGGTACACACAGACGACGTAGTAAGAGCAGATTTGCTGTAACTGTTATTTGATAAAAACACTAACTGTGTTTTTTTAATTGAAATGTAGTTGATGTACACTATTATATTAGTTTCAGCTCTACTATATAGTGATTTGACATTTGCATGCATTATGAAATGATTATCACCATCTGTCCCCTTGCAAAGTGTTACAATATGATCGACCGTATTCCTTATGCTGTATATTACATTGCTGTGACTTACTTATCATATAACTGGAGGTTTGTACCTTTTAATCCCCTTTACCAACTTCACCCGTCCCTCCACCTCCCTTCCCTCTGGCAACCACCTGTTTGTTCTCTGCATCTGTGAGTCTTTTTTTGTTTCATTTTGTTTCTTTTTTAAATTTAGATTCCACATATAAGTGAAATAATATGGTACTTGTCTTTGTCTGTCTGACTTATTTCACTTAGCGTAATACCCTCTAGATCCATCCATGTTATTGCAAATGGCAAGATTTCTTTTTTTTATGGCTGAGTAATATTCCATTGTATATATATACCACATCTTTATCCATTCATCTATCACTGGATGTTTAGGTTACTTCCATATCTTGGCTATTGTAAATAATGTGGCAGTGAAAGTAGGGGTACATATAACCTTTTGAATTAGTGTTTTTTAATTCGGGTGAATACCCCAAAGTGGAATTGCTAATTTGACACTCAGGCTCCTGTTGGCCACGTAACAAGGTCTCATAGCCATAACCTTAAAACTAGCGAAAACAGGGACTTCCCTGGTGGCGCAGTGGTTGAGAGTCTGCCTGCCGATGCAGGGGACACGGGTTTGTGCCCTGGTCCGGGAAGATCCCACATGCCGCAGAGTGGCTGGGCCTGTGAGCCATGGCCGCTGAGCCTGCGCGTCTGGAGCCTGTGCTCCGCAACAGGAGAGGCCACAACAGTGAGAGGCCTGCATACCGTGAAAAAAAAAATAGTGAAAACATTCACACCTTGCACTCTCATATATACTGGAGTGCCTCAAATACTATATATTCCCAATTACCTGCTCTCCTGGTGGGGACAAGACAAAGGTTCAGGGATCCTAATATGCTAAAGACTTATTTTATTTGTCTTTATTCCTCTGAACATTTTCTGGCACATGTTCTGGTGAAGTGTTTTAATTTTCATAGAAGACTACTGATTCAGCATTAGAAAAAATTAGAGCAATACTGAATATGTATTCTCCAAGTTCTTGACAGAATATATGACCTTTATAATCTTGAAAGTTCCATTGCTCAGTCCTTAAGCAACAATATTTAAGCAACAATATTCACTAGGGCCTGCCCAGAAGATGTGAAGATAACATGTAAATGCTCAGAACAGTCTGGGCACATGGCAAGGGCTCAATGAAGGTGAACTGTTTGTTATTCCTCTAGGTAGTCTAAATGCTATTCCTGGATGAAGCCAGACCCTCAGTGAGCCGTGTGCCTGGACCACAGTGTTCCGGCCTCTTGTCCAGATGCTTTCTCTCTCTTGGGCATTGCAATCCCCCTGGCCTCTGTGAATAATTGCTCAGGAACCAGCCTGTTGAAATTTACTATTGAATTCATAGCAGCAATGCATTTTCTGAGGACCCATAGGAGAAATTTAATTGAGGCTTCAAGGCCAGGAGCCATTGTATTTCTCCTGAGAATCGATATTTGTTTTTTTTTCCATAAAGACTTTACTTTTTTAAGAGCAATTTTAGGTTTATAGACAAATTGAGAGGAAGGCACAGAGATATCCCATTCACTTTCTTGCCGCCCTACATGAATTGCCTCCCCCATTACCAACATCCTCCACCAGAGGGGTACATTTGTTACCATCAGTGAACCTACATTGACACATCAGAGTCACCCAAAGTCCATGGTTTACATTAGGGTTCATTCTTGGTGCTGCATATTCTATGGGTTTGGACAAATGTACAGTCACATATATCCATCACTATAATCTCATACAGAGTATTTCATCACCCTAAAAATCCCCCTTTCCCCTCCCCAACTATTCATTCCTTTTTCAACTATTCATTCCTTTTCCCCTCCCCAACTCCTGACAACTTTTGATCTTTTGACTGTCTCCGTAGTTTTGCCTTTTTCAGAATGTCATATAGTTGGAATAACAGAGTATGTAGCCTTTTCGGATTTTAGTGTTTTTTTTTAACATCTTTATTGGAGTATAATTGCTTTACAATGGTGTGTTAATTTCTGCTGTATCACAGAGTGAATCAGCTATATGTATACATATATCCCCATATCTCCTCCCTCTTGTATCTCCCTCCCACCCTCCCTATCCCACCCCTCTAGGTAGTCACAAACCACCAAGCTGACCTCCCTGTGCTATGCGGCTGCTTCTCACTAGCTATCTATTTTACAGTTGGTAGTATATATAAGTCCATGCCACTCTCTCACTTCGTCCCAGCTTACCCTTCCCTCTCCCCGTGTCCTCAAGTTCATTCTCAACATCTGCGTCTTTATTCCTGCCCTGACCCTAGGTTCTTCAGAATCATTTTTGGTTGTTTTTATCGGATACCTACAATGAATTTTGTTTCCTTCCTTCCTTGGCTGCTAGGAAGTACAGCATTCATTGGTGACCCATTTTTAGTAACTGTGTGGAACCTTATTGGGTGCGTTTCACCTACTAAAGTAACCTCTCTCTTCGCTTAATTTTTCTCACCTCCTCTTTCTCCAGATTCCCTCAGTTGTTATTTTTATCTTATTAACACTGTATGTATTTCAAATTAAAAAAAAAATAAAACCTTTCAAGAAGTGGAAGGAAAGTAAACAAGGAAAAAAAATACATGCAATTGGCCTAGGAATGCATTTAAATAATTATTTTGCAAATTTACTGCCCTAATTTTTTCTTTAGTGAAAAGAACATAATAACAAGAGTTCCAGCCTTGGTTCCATCACTGGTGAGTTGTGTAACTTTAGAGAAGCCACTTTATCCCATGGGCCTTCTGTTTCTCTATCTGTAGGTGAAGAAGTGGAAATATATGATTATAAAATTCCCCCTCAGTGGTGACAACCCTGGATATATAAAGGAATTCACATTCTCTGAGCATATATCATCAGTCCAGAAAGGTACTGAATGACAGATGGAAGGCAGCTTGGGAGCCATGCAGAGCATAAAATTCACAGCGAAATACCTGACAGCTAATTGCCTTGAGGCAACTTGGTACCTTCCCTCAAGGAGTTTATGATCTAATGGAAATCCCTGAAATTCATTCTCAATATCCCTGGGTGCATTGGTAAACATTTAATTATTTTTTGAGTAAATAAATGGAGGGATGAATGAATGGATATATTCTCCAAAGGCTTCTCAAGTTTTGGATTTTTTTCTTTTTGAGTAATTTTTATTTCATTTCTTAAAATAGCACCTATATACATAAAGATTGCTACATCCATACAAGAGTTATTCAGTAGACAAATAATTCTTGATGTGGATATGGATTCCTAGTCCCCTTATAACTTCGTGGTACATTGATCCTCTCACTCCCCAACCCCAGAAGTAGGGAACTAGTTCTAAAGATTTATGATGATACTTGTAAAAAATATATTTCCAGTTATTTTTCCTAATTAGCATTTAAACAACTATCTATTTATAAGTGTTATTACAATTAAAATTACATTGTTAGGAAAACTTTATGGTGTTAAAAAACCTGTTATTTTTATTGGTAACTTTTTGATAAATGGTTCTTTCTTGTTTGTTTGTTTCCAAGGGAATGCTTCACATCCTTTATGGGTCCCTCAAAGGGACCCATAACTCAATACAAAAAGATATAAACCACTGATTTAGAGACAGATTTGTAACTCAAATCCAGCATCTGAATAGGGTGTCTTGGCATTCATGTTTTGAGCTCTCCTCACCCCTTGCTTTATTTTTCTACATTTAGATTCTTAATGCTCATATACCAGGAAACTTTTCTATGGACTCACATGATCTCTTCATACAGAAATTAGGAGTATTGTTGCTATTTTTTCTTTTAATTCTCCTGATAGAACATGCATTTCCATGTTAGCCTTCACGCTTCATCTGGAGTGGGAGTTACAACAAATGAGATGAGGTTAAGTGGGTGGTCCTTAGCATCAGAACAATAAGTGAAAATGAAAGCTGTGCAGTTGTGAGATGGTTGCCTAATCTGAAAATTCGGACATCAGAGAGAAAACCTTTTGGGCAGCAAGAGATATACTCTCTACTAATTGCAAACAAAAGTCTGTGCTAATATAAATGCAACTAAGTCAAATGCTGGCTTAACTAGAATGAAAACTACCCTAGAAACAGAGACTTCATTAAAAAAAATCACCTACCTATTCTTTCATAAGATTTCATTTATTACTTTATTCCCTGAGTCACAGGTAATGCTTTTAGGAGCACCTCTTATAAATTACAGTTGAAACATTATTTTATACCATTGCAAAGCTATGCAAAGCTCCCATATCAAAGGAGACCAATTAAGAATATTGAGTAAACACAGTTTGGCTTTATTTGGAGGAAAATAACCAATCTTTTTTCATTAAAAAGACTATCTTTTTTTTATTGACAAGATTGTATATGGCTCTTGTTGTAAGTGGCTCCAATTTTTTTTTTTGAAAAGAGGTGAAATATAAATACTTTCAACAAATAAAATGATGTGTCAGGTTTAGCTTGCCCTCCAACTTTCCTGCCTGGGAAAAATTGTTCAAATTGTTTAAAAGTAATAAAGTTTCAAGTGATTATTGATGATGCCTATACCATTTTAGATACATGATCATACATAATTGTATTTAGAAGGGAAACCCTGGGCTGCATATCATATTCTCTAATCAAATGTTGGTTTGCTGAAGCCAAATAACTTAACTCTTGAGGGTATGCTTTCCCCTTTCCTTCTAGAAGAGCTGTAACATGACATATAGATCTGATTTGTGTGGCATATTCCAACCAGATGCTTTATGAAAAAATACTCTTTGGGCAGAAATTGGTATTGATTTATTTGAAAAATAATATCAAGATCCTTAGATTAATGACATAAAATTATGTTTATATTTCTGGATAGAAACATGTTAAATTAAAGAATGGTAAATTCTTGGCCAACGTACTGTCACTTTCCAATATTGTGCTCAAGGCAGACATTACTAATCAACTCTGACATTCTTTTTCATGAGTTGGGACTTGACTTCAAGAGCATTTGAACTACTGTTTCAGTGGATTGTAGTTCACATGTAAGATGAGACTTATTTGCCTTGCATTTTGAAGCAGGCAAAATATAGCAGAGGGCTTGTAGATCACTGCTTGGATTCTAAACCAAGAGTAAAACTGAGTATTTTGAACCTTAAAATTTCAAAGGAAAAAGAGGATGGAGGATCCTTAGGTTATGTTGTCCTTTCTGCTCCATTTTTTATGAGAAAACAGGCCTTCTATGCCTATGGAGGTACTGGGGGAGAGAGAAGGTTGTTGAGGGGATGTCCAATGTCCTAACCCTTGTTTCAACGACTGTAATAAATACATATAGTAAAACTATTTCACAGAAGCTTTTTTTTTTTCCCATGGAAAAAAATGCCAACAATGGTACAGCAGAAAAATCCAGAAACACTGGAAGCTGCCCCAGTGATTAAATCTCAGTAAGTGCTGTGGGACTATTGGCTTTTCATATGGAAAAGAGTGAAACCCCTATTCTAATTTATCTCCCCATGAAAAGCCAACAGACCCACAGCCCTTACTGAATAGTCCACCTTCCCCACCGAAGGCTCACAACCTCCTCCTTTACTTACCATTTTTGGGATCTCTATCCTACTGCAATATTTATTTGTCTAACACTGTGACAGTATTTACTATCTGAATGACTGCAACTTTATAAGTCTAGCTATCTGTTCATGACAGATTTGCCCAACATTTGTCCCTTTTCAGAATTGTCTTGGCTATGCTAGCACTTTTGTTCTTCCATATGAAGTTTAGAATCAATCTGTCAAGTTCTGTTAATAAACCTGTTGGTATTCTGATTGAATTTCTTTTTCATTTACAGATTAGGAGATCACTTACATTTTTACAGTGTTGAGACTTTCTGTGCATGAACATGAAAATTCTGGCCATTCATCAAATCTATTCTTATGTCTGTCAACAACCTTTTCTTGTGAAAATCTCAAAGGTTAGGTTGATCTTAGCTACAGGTGAGATTTACTTGCCTAATGATACTGGAGTTGTTCTGGCTAGACTGGTCACGACTGTGGAGTTTTCAGCTCCATTCCATGCTGTTCCCAATGGCAGTGTGCTCCTCATCCCTGTCTCCCTTAGTCCTAGTATCCCAGTGAGATCAAGTTCCAACTGTCCACATATTAACTTGCTTGATAATGCACCTTTTAGCTTTCCCTTCTATGCCCCATTTCCTCTCTCTTACCCATATTTCCTGTGATCACCTCCTAATAAACCACGTGTACTTTTATCCTTGCCTCAGGCTCTGCTTCTGGGGAAACCTTGACAAGTATTACATAGATTTCCATGCCAAATGTAATAAAGTCTAATTCTCAGAACCTAAAATTAAAGACACTCCACCTGTGATAACCTTCAGGTAGGGTCTTTCAGGGGAAGAACATGGTCTTTGGGGCCTGATAGATGCCTGGATTCCAGCTTCCTGATTGTTTTCACTGTATGGTCTCGATAAATCTCTGTCTTCCACCTACATGAAAATAGTAACCTAAGCTTTAAGAATAATATTGTTCTGATTATTGAATGACATGTTAAATTTTACATTCATTCAACAAACATTTTTTTTCTCCAGATGTAACTTATATAAGGAACTTAGTTAAGTAGCTGGCACAGAGAGGTGAACAATAAATGGAAACAATGGCTGCTGCTGTACACTGATGAATGGGTGGCTGAGCAAATCTTGGAGAACTTATGACAAAAGATGTTTGGTAGTAGGGACATACATCTGTCATAGGTGTTGTGCACCAGGGTGCCTTGTGCTCTGCATTGGGGGGGTGAGCCTTTGAAGGTAAACAGACCTTGGTTCAAATACCCAGTGAATGACCCTGTCAACTTCTCTGAGACTATCTGTGGGATGATGATCGTGATGCCTTCTGCAGGGGCTGTGTGGGGAGGAGCTAAGGAGATAAGGGACGTAAAGCCCAGGCCTTCAGCAATGTTGCCTTTTTTCTTTCTTTCTTTCTTTTATTTTTTATTTTTATTTATTTATTTTATTAGTTTCTGCTTTATAACAAAGTGAATCAGTCATACATATACATCTGTTCCCACATCCCTTCCCTCATGCATCTCCCTCCCTCCCACCCTCCCCATCCCACCCCTCCAGGCGGTCACAGGGGGAAGGGTAAGCTGTGACAAAGCGAAAGAGAGGCATGGACATATATACACTACCAAATGTTGCCTTTTAAATTGCCCTTTCTGAAGTTCTCCTGATTGCTGCCTACTGGGTACATTACATCACTTTCTCCTGACATAACGTGTCACATCCAAAGGCATTTAGACAAATCCTATTGGTGGGCCCTGTTCTGTCCAATTCTTCAGAATTGACAGTAGTCAAAACAGAATACTGCTTTTTATACTCTTGATAAAGGCAACAAACAGGACCCTGCTATCTACTCTCTAAGAAGTTTTCTAGATGTAGCTTTAGAGAAAACATACCAAGGCCATGTTCAAAAGCAGGAGGATATAACAATTCTATTTAGTCTTAATAAGCAATCTTAAGAAGAGGACAATTAAGTGAGGAAGAGGGAACATGATTTTTAAAGCCAGATAACTTGATTTTAATTCCAGGACTGCCATTTTGTAAGCACATGTGATCTTGGGCAGAATGCTTCATAGCTGACCTTCAGTTTCTTCAGTAAAATGCTAACACAATCTCATTTTGCAGTGTTATTAATAAGATTAAGTCAGGTAATCAGGAAAAAAAGCACGTGTATAAAACGCCCAGTTTACTGTATGGCACATAATCAAAATTCAATAAATGATAATAATTGATATTATGTAGCTAGTATATAAGGTGAAATATTTACTTCAAAGGTTTTTTGTTTTTTTTGTAAATCTAGGGTTGTTAGTCTAAGGTATGAAATTAAAGTGGGAAATCCATGTCTTACTTCCAATACCTATGGTTCTCAACTTTTATAAGTTTAACCTTCAAATGACATGAATTCTTGTATATTATATATTAAAATCCCTAAATCTCCTTTCCACTACCAAATTCAGACTTGCACGTTACCAAACAGCCACGTCAAGTTTTCTTTACAGGGTGTTGCTTGCCAAACAGTTTTAGCAGCAGTGCCATCACTGACTGCAAAGCAGCATTTATTTTTCGATTATCTGAGTAGTTTATGAATTCTCTCTATTTTATAAACGTGAATGGAAAATGGAAAAGTGATAGATATGATTCTAGTGGTAAGCATAGATTTAAGAAGGCAACTGTTCTACCTACAGAAAGCTATAGATCTTTTATCCTGGTTCTATTGACTCAAGGTGGTTAACTGTGTGTTCTCAAGTGAAAAAAATTAAACAGTACTGTGGGATGAGTAATTGATGCTTGAAGCTTGTGTCTAAAAGGCAAGAAGTAAGTAGGGACTTTATAACTTTCTTAAGGTCTCTGAATAGATGCTCCCTTATAATGTGTATAACTACCCTTTGACCTTCATGTATTATTAGACTTTAGCATTTTAGTGATGTATATGTCAATAGAAAACTGCCTACATTTCTAAAAAGTCAAACTGAAAATGCAAAGTTTCTTTGTTTCTTTAGGGGATTATAATAACTCACGTGGTAACGTTGAACATGTCAGAAAAATCAATGGCAATTTCCCATTTTGTTTCATAAAAATTGTAACATTTATTATTAATTAACTCTTTGTTTAATATGCCAAATTCTTCAAAGCATGAGTCCCACAAGGGAAAAAACACAAACAGGGTTTGTGAAGAAAATAATGAGAAAAGGTTGGAAACCAAATGGGTCCAACAAACGTAGCTAGGCAACTTTGTAACTTGAGCTGTAGCCATTAACTGGAACTGCAGAGATGGATCAGGGACTGACTGGTGTTATTATGTCTCTGTAGGGACTTTGAGGTCTCTTTGAGGTTCGTTTCTTGAAGACAGAGCAGATAAAAGGTCTCTCAGTTCAGTCCTCACTGAAGCCTCTGCCCATGATTCCATGAATGAGGTAGGAAGTGGGCGCCTGTCTGGGTAGCCTATATCCCAAGTTATATTTCCAATGCAGTTTGGAATCACCTTTCAACTACTACTGATTTTCTCCCTCATCTGATTAGAGGTGGTGGTGGTGGTGGTGTGGGAAAGAGAAAGGAGCAACACTGATTACAGGTGCCTCTTTTGCAGTGAATATTCTTCAAAGCAATGCTATCTTGACAGGCAGGACCATTTTAACCTGATTCAGGGGAAGAGACCCATCTGCTTTATTCTCTCTGACCTTTTAGTAGGTTGATGCTGCCTGTCTTCTCTTTTAATGAATTGCAACACAGCTCTCCTATAAAACAATCCATAACATATGACTTAGTGCTGTAGCAAAACTATACAAACCAATTACTAGCACAGCTCCTGCAAGTCTGTGTTGAAATTTCAGAATAAAGGTAGGATTCTCCAGTTTCCTTAGAGAATTGCATTTCTCTTGATAGTGTCCTCCTTTAAAACATTGTACATAAAATCATCTCTCTTGTCTACAGATAAAATAGTGTTACTTTAAGTGTTTTCTATCAGCTTAAAAATGTTACAGACAAAATTTAAGAATCAAACTAGAGTCACAGACGATGTGGGATTTAGGTTTTAAAGTTGACGTGTAAGGTAAAAATTGCCAATTGTCAAAATTACCAGTGAAAATGCATTAAATTACCCATAACACACTATGGAACCATCTTTTAATAAATCCAAACATCTAGTGTGGCAGGAAAGATCACTGTTGAGCACCAAGTAAAGGGTTCTTTTGGGTTCAGGTGCCATGATGTTTTAAAAAAATCTTTGAATACTAGAATTGCTCTCCACCCGGTGAGACCTTCACTCTGTGAGAGTCATTAAAGTGGATAAAGTGAAAGACCTGAGGAACAGGCAGCCTTGGGACCCCAGTGACTCTTGTGACTGGAAAAGGATCCTTGGGCAAGAAGGTGGGCAACATTTCTCACATGATTTAACGGTTACTTTCTTTTGCTTTTTGATGAATTTTATACAGTTAAATTTGCAGATGGCAAAAAAAGAAAGGACCACTGAATATTAGAAATTAAAACACAAACAGTGTTTTTAGGAGCTATTCCTAACAAATTTCAAAAGACTACAGATAAGTAAGCAGTCAGCAAATGTTTGATAATTCAAATACTCAATATTATTGAGAGCCTATTTTGAAAAACACATATTGAAATTAGAAAAATCTTAATTACTAAGACTATAGGCAGTACACTGAAGTTTTGATGGAACAAAAAGTTGGCCATATGACTGATCCTCCACTAAATAAAACCTTCCCCAAAGCAAAGTAGTGGCTTAAATTGTCTCTTTTACTGAGAGGTGAGTTGAGACAAGCTTCAGAGGGCCAAGCTGGGACTCCAAGGAAGCTTGCTCTCTTTGCTCTCCACTCCCTGTCAGCTCTCTTGTTAGAACTGCAGATCTAACCCTTCCACTTAGGGTCTCTGGATCCCGTGACGTTCAGCCCTTCCCTGATGGCTGCATGCGGGTTGCCTGGATTTATGAAATGACTGGGCATCTAATTTCAGGTATAAAAATCCAAAAAACGTAAAAATGAGCAGTAGCATCACTCATTCATTCAGCTTTCTCTTGAGAAGGCCTCTCAGAGCTAAGTAATTCCATTTTTCATTTAGGCTGCTGGGCCCTGAAGACCAATGCTTGGGGACTGTCATGTTGCCATAACTTTGAGTCACTGAGAGTGTTTACTCTGGGCATGTGACTTTGGGTACGATGCACACAGAGAAGGAGGCTGAGAAATTTTGAGAAAGACACCAACCCAGGAAAAATGATTAAAGGTAGTTTCTCCTCCTTTGGGGGAAAATGTTGCATAAGAAGGTGTTCCCTTAGAGTTACTCTGCTCTATCTTCACCTTGATGCCTCCACTGGAATGAACAGGAGCACAGGTAGTCTGTCTTTACTCACGTATCTTCACCTATCATACCTAGCACAGTGCCTGACAATTAGCACATGCTTGACACACATTTTAAAATTAACATGTTGAAGTTTATAGGTTATAAGTAGAGAAGGAAAGCCAATCGTGTACACAGTATTTTAAGTCACCACTCCCTTCCTGCCACACAACCTGATCCTGTGTGCCACTTAGAACTTCCTTCCAAACAGCATCTTGTCCTTCGTCCTGCTTTCTTAGCTACAGTGCCCACCCCATCCCTGATATTTCATAATGGTCTATGGCTGAACTCTGTGGCCAACTGGCTTCACCACAGTGCAGTGAAGTTTCACTGAACTGAAAATGTATTCAAAAACACAGAATTATAAAACATAATTATATAGGGTTTTCTCCTGCACTGTTGGTGGAAATGTAGATTGATACAGCCACTATGGAGAACAGTATGGAGGTTCCCTAAAAAACTAAAAATAAAACTACCATATGACCCAGCAATCCCACTACTCGGCATATACCCTGAGAAAACTATAATTCAAAAAGATACATGTACCACAATGTTCATTGCAGCTCTGTTTACAATAGCCAGGACATGGAAGCAACCTAAATGTCCACTGACAGATAACTGGATAAAGAAGATGTGGCACATATAGGCAATGGAATATTACTCAGCCATAAAAAGAAGCGAAATTGAGATATTTGTAGTGAGGTGGATGGACCTAGAGTCTGTCATACAGAGCGGAGTAAGTCAGAGAGAAAAACAAATACAGTATGCTAATGTGTGTATATGGAATCTAATAAAACATTATGGATGAACCTAGTGGCAGGGCAGGAATAAAGACGCAGACGTAGAGAATGGACTTGAGGATACAGCAGGGGAAGGGGAAGCTGGGGCGAAATGAGAGAGTAGCACTGACATACATACACTATCAAATGTAAAATGGATGGCTAGTGGGAAGCAGCTGCATAGCTCAGGGAGATCAGCTCGGTGCTTTGTACCATCTAGAGGGGTGGGATAGGGAGAGTGGGAGGGAGGCTCAAGAGGGAGGCGATATGGGGATATATGTATACATATAACTGATTCATTTTGTTGTACAACAGAAACTAAACATTGTAAAGCAATTATACTCCAATGAAGATGTAAAAAATAATAATAATTATATAGGGTTTTAAAAAAAATTGAAGTATAGTTAATTTGCAATACTAAGCACAGCATAAAGATTCAGTTTCTTTTCAGATTATATTCCATTATAAGTTATTACAAGATATTGAATATAATTCCCTGTGCTATACAGTAAATCCTGTTGCTTATCTATTTTATGTATAGTAGTTTGTTATCTTTTAAATCACTCCTAATTTATCCCTCCCCCTCCCCCTCTTTCCCCTTTGATAACCATAAGTTTGTTTTCTATGTCTGTGAATCTGTTTTCTGTTCTATATATAGATTCATTTGTATTACTTTTTAGATTCCATATAGTGATATTACATAGTATTTGTAATATATAGTATTTGTCTTTGTCTGACTTACTTCACAAAGTATAATGTTGTCTAGGTCCATCCATGTTGTTGCAAATTACAATATCCCATTCTTTTTTATGGCTGAGTCATATTCCATTGTATATATATTTGTGCATATATATATATATATATATATATATATATATATATATATATATATATATATATATATATATATATATATATATAAAACTTCTTCCTAAGCCTGTCATCTGTTGATGGGCACTTGGGTTGTTTCCATGCCTTGGCTATTGTAAATACTGCTGCTATGAACATTGGGGTACATGTAGCTTTTGATTTAGAGTTTTTGTTTTTTGCATATTGACCCCTTGTCAGTTGCATCATTTGCAACTATTTTCTCTTATTCCATAGGTTGTCTTTTTATTTTATTGATGGTTTCCTTTACTTTGCAAAAGCTTTTAAATTTAATTAGGTTCCATTTGTTTATTTTTGCTTTTACTTATATAGGTTTTAAATTTTAATAAAAAACATAACATTCAATACTCCTTAATGTAACTGGAGATTAAAACTGTAATTTTAGGGCCTCCCTGGTGGCGCAAGTGGTTGAGAGTCCGCCTGCCGATGCAGGGGATACGGGTTCGTGCCCCGGTCTGGGAGGATCCCATATGCCGCGGAGCGGCTGGGCCCGTGAGCCATGGCCGCTAAGCCTGCGCGTCCGGAGCCTGCGCGTCCGGAGCCTGTGCTCCGCAACGGGGGAGGCCACAACAGTGAGAGGCCCGCATACCGCAAAAAAAAAAATAAAAAAAATAAAAATAAAAAAACTGTAATTTTAATTACAGTATATGATATTGATATTGGTCTCAGATCAGGGTGTGTTCCTATTTTGCCGCTGTGTGGTCCTTCTCACAAGAATGAGATCTTCTTTCATTCCTGTCTTTGGATGGTTGAGTGTCCAAATGGTGACATTAATTCACTGTGTGATCCATTCCAGTTGATTTGGATTTTCTTATTGGCCTTCAGCCTCCTTTTTCAAGCTTTGCTTCTTGTTTGCCTCATTCCCATTGTTGCAAAGTGTCTGGCTAAGAACTTGGCCTCATTCACTGGATATCTGGCATTCCTGTCTTATCCTAGCTCACTGACCTCTTACGTTAGAAACTCTGCTCTCTTATAGTCTTTCCAATAGCTTTAATCTGCCCCATCTGATGCTGAACTGAAAACATTTGGTAGAAAAAAGATAAAATGGAAAAGGTTCAACTGGTTACCATCCACCAAATTTGGATTAGGTCTGGTCGCAAAAACTCCCCAAATGGGTCCATAATGCTTATCAATTGCATGAGTACTTTCCACTGTTTGGCTTTTTTCATTCAGAATTGTTTGTGAGATTTATTCATGTGGGTGCATGTAGTTGTAGGTTGTAATTCTCATTGCGGTATAGTATTTCACTGTGTGAATATACCACAATGCATTTCTGTTGGGTATATACATCAGAATGGAATCACTAATTTATAGGGTATGCCTATGTTTATCTTTAGGAGATAATGCCAGTTTTCCAAAGTGGTTGTACCGAATGTCTCATCTACCAGCAGTATATGAGAATGCCAGTTGTTCTGCATTCTCATCAGTACTTGGTATTATCTGTCCCTTGTTATGGTCATTTTGTGGATGTCACTTTATTATCTTTTATTTTGATCCAAATATTGGAGTATATGCTCGGGGTTTCTTAGAGGTACTTTAAACTGGTATCTATTCATGATCTGAGCAGTTAGCTTTTACAGTGTCTTTTATGTAGTGCTGAGCCTCTCTCTTGGTCTGTCTCTGTCCTTTTAAAAGACAAGATGCTTCATAAATCAGGAATAAAGTTACTTTATCCACTTTAAAGTTACTTTATTTTAGCCTTAAAATTTAATTAACATGGAGACACAATAATCTGCTGTTTCTTTTTAAAATTAACTCTAAAATAATAAATAGTCTTATTCTAAGCCATACGCTGAGACTTTAAAGATCACTCTGTGTCAACAGATTGTTCTATAACTTCTGTAATGGCCATTGACAAAAAGCAATAATAGCTGACCTTAAAACCACCTCTTTGTGTGCTTTGGTGCCTTTAACCCTACTGCAGGATAAAGACTACTTAATCCTGTGTGCACAATGATTCCTGGTTCTGTGTGTGAAATCAAGGACTTAAATAAGAGCACTACAGGATATATATTCACTATCTTCATGGGTCTTTCAGAACTCAGAAGACATGATTACTCCACATGTATAAATTATAGAATAATAAAAAATGAGTATGTAGTCAATTGTTAAATAGGATGCTCTAATGATAAATGCAAAACCTTTAATGTCATTATTATATTGTATTGTAAACTTTTGTTTAGTAGTTTCCCACACTAGACACAGTTCCATGAAGACAAGGACCACACCTATCTTCCTTTCTGTATTCTCAGTGCTAGTACAGTGCTTGATATATTATAGCACTTAATACATATTTATGAGGTTAAACTGAAGGAAGACAAAACATGAGTTAGAATAAGTATCCAGAGAAAAATGATTAAGATTTAGGTAGGCAGAAAGGAAAAGGGGAGTTTTCTAGGCAGAGAACACATACCAGTTTTATACTAGTGTTTCCTTTTATTGCTATAATCCTTTGTATTTAAAAAATTTCACATAATTATCCCAACTCATTCCCCCTGAAAACCATATAAGTTTATGGGACTCAATGAAGTAAATAAAGTATTAAAAAGATATAGTCTTGTTCACAAACAAAATCAATAACTCTGTAGATAACAAATAAAACAGGAAAATGAAGAAATAAGTGGAGGGGTGAAGCCCTCTAGCTGAGCTTCACTCTGGAATCAGGACAAAGAAGGACTAAACTCAGGAAGGGCTAGGAGCTCTGTACCTGTAGTTTACTGGGGATTGCACGTGGGGGAGCTAAAGCTGGGCTCACTGATGATACCAGGAGGTAATGTGAGTTTTCTCAACTTGACAAAGGAGGAAAAAATGGTTGTTGTCCACTGTTGCTTGGGATACAGTTGTGACCTAGGGAAGTTGACGAATATACACTCAACTTTATAAAGTGACTGAGCTTGGGGGTTTGGATCTTGGATATCCCCAATATCACCATGGAGCAGGAACATAAGCCCCTATTAAACATTTGGTTGGATCAGGAGTCCTGGGTGGGGGGCTGAGTAGAGGCAACAGCAAAGCTTTTAGATAAAGTGGTGTGAGGAGAGTGGGTTGGAAGGAGGGATAGAAGGAAAGTCTCAAAAAAAGTAAGATATACATAAAATTTTCAAAGTACAAAGAAACTCAATGCTAGGCAAACATAAAGGAGAATATAATGCCAAAAAAAGAAAACTACAGTTGATTCTTGAACAATGTGGGGTTAGGGGTGCCAACCCCCTGCATAGTAGAAAACTCGCATATAACTTTTGGCTTCCCCTATACTTAACTACTAATAGCCTACTGTTGATAAGAAGACTTACCAATAACATAAACAGTTGATTAACACATATTTTGTTTATCATATGTACATCTACATATATTTTATACATTCAGGACATACTTAACTTTTTCTTAATTTTTTCTCAATTTCTAGGCTACAGAGTTTGCGAGTTTTTTCAAGTTGTTGCAAATGTCCAAGAATTTTTCAATATGTTTATTGAAAAAAAATCCACCTATAAGTGGACTTGCACAGTTCAAACCTGTGCAGTTCAAGGGTCACTGTATATGTAGGGCATTCTCATAAGTGAACCTAAATGAAAAAAATTAAATAGACTTTGCAAATTGCTTATCAATGTATTTTCAAAGATACTATTGAGTAGGGTGTGCCAGGAATGCAGTGAGATTCAACATCAGAAAATCTATGAGTACAGTCTATCACACAAATAGATTAAAGGGAAAAAACCCATAAAATAGTATCATTAGATGCAGAAAAATACTTGATAAATTTCAACACACATTCTTGATTTTTTAAAAAGTCCATTATCCACAGCTAATGGAACCAGAGATGTTTCCAACTGAGACATCCTATTCATTTGCTGGCCAGTGGCATAACAAGGACCAAAGACCTGAAGGATGTGGGTTTCCTATCTTGGTGTTTGGATTATATGTGGATTCCCCAAGTGGGAAGCAGAGCTAAAATGTCCTCTCCTTGATATCTGTGCCTGCCATTTTGGGCCACATGCATCTGAAAAATAAGATGGACCTGGTCTACAGAAGTAGGAGACACCACAAAGCCCAAGAAGGCAGAGACCATCCTTGGTTCTCTTTTTTTCTTTCTTCTTTTTTATTTTTTATATTTAATTTTATTTATTTTTTTATACAGCAGGTTCTTATTAGTCATCCATTTGTACACATCAGTGTATACATGTCAATCCCAATCTCCCAATTCATCACACCCCACCCCCACCCCTGCTGCTTTCCCCCCTTGGTGTCCATACGTTTTTTTCTCTACTTCTGTGTCTCAATTTCTGCTCTGCAAACCGGTTCATCTGTACCATTTTCTAGGTTCCAGATATATGCATTAATATACAATATTTGTTTTTCTCTTTCTGACTTACTTCACTTTGTATGGCAGTCTCTAGATGCATCCACGTGTCTACAAAGGAACCAATTTCGTTCCTTTTTATGGCTGAGTAATATTCCATTGTATATATGTATCATAGCTTCTTTATCCATTTGTCTGTCAATGGGCATTTAGGTTGCTTCCATGACCTGGCTATTGTAAATAGTGCTGCAATGAACACTGGTGTGCATGCGTCTTTTTGAATTATGGTTTCCTCTGGGTATATGTCCAGTAGTGGGATTGCTGAGTCATATGGTAATTCTATTTTTAGTTTTTTAAGGAACCTCCATACTGTTCTCCATAGTAGCTGTATCAATTTACATTCCCACCAACAGTGCAAGAGGGTTCCCTTTTCCCCACACCTTCTCCAGCATTTGTTGTTTGTAGATTTTCTGATGATGGCCATTTGGCCTTGTACCATAGTTTTCCAACCTTTAGTACTATCAATAATAAAAGATAGTTGCTTTTATTAAAAACTCTATGTTTCCATTTCCTCCCCACCCCCCACACTGCTATCTAAACATGAAAGACCAGTTGTACTAGAGATGGCTTGTGACAGTTTGCAAGGGGCAGTAGTTAGAT
This sequence comes from Mesoplodon densirostris, assembly GCF_025265405.1. Classification (NCBI taxonomy): domain Eukaryota; kingdom Metazoa; phylum Chordata; class Mammalia; order Artiodactyla; family Ziphiidae; genus Mesoplodon; species Mesoplodon densirostris. The sequence goes on from NC_082678.1 coordinate 62,232,416, forward strand.
TTTTCAGGAATTTGTGAGCTGATTTTTTTTTTTTTTTGCGGTACGCGGGCCTCTCACTGTTGTGGTCTCTCCCATTGCAGAGCACAGGCTCCGGACACGCAGGCTCAGTGGCCATGGCTCATGGGCCCAGCTGCTCCATGGCATGTGGGATCTTCCCAGACTGGGGCACGAACCCTCGTCCTCTGCATCGGCAGGCGGACTCTCAACCACTGCATCACCAGGGAAGCCCTATGAGCTGATTTTTAAACACAGCCATTCTTAAAAATTGAATTATATAAACTTGCAATGAAATAACTTGTATTAAAAACAAGGGAAACAAATACTTAAAACTCATCACTTCCTATTTGTTTTATGACATTTTATTATTACCTATGCTTCTGTGGTTATTTGCATCTATTGTATCTTTATGACAGAAACACCATATAATGGTGTTGCACATCCTTTCTTAATTCCAAATTCAGTAATAATCATGTTGGTTGGTTAAAATTGGCCATGGTAGAAGTATCAACACCAAAGAAATCAACAAATACTACAAATCAAGGCTTGATTTATTGTGTTGTTTGTTGTCTAGATTTAAGAAAGTGATGTAGAAAATGTTAATAAAACAGATAAAGCAAAAATAAGTGTTGTGTTTATAACTCATACTGTGAATAATACAGAAACTCGAGGAAATATTCTATAGTATTCAAAAACTATTATCCAATTTAGTAAAGAAGTTGCTCACATTATTGATGAATGGGTGGGTCTGTGACATACATCTTTGTTGTTTCACTTTTGTCTTACTCATTAACATAAATAATATTAACCACAATTTATTTGTAAACTACATTTATACATCAGTTACAGCCATAGGTTTGCTATAGGTACAAGAGTTCAGCAAAAATCAGTGAAAGTGTTGTGTGACAGCACAACAGTTGAGTTGTATTTAGATCACATGGCATTTTCATACTATAATTATTATTTGGAGTTAATATGGGTTCACTATGAACAAATTATGCCAAACTTGCTTTCTTTCCCCTTAGGATAGGGTAGTTACACTAGCATATCTTGAGAACAACAAAAGAAACAATACATTTATTACTATATTAATTATTATTATTATTATTTTTTTTTTTTCTTTTTTTTTTTTTTTTTTTGCGGTATGCGGGCCTCTCACTGTTGTGGCCTCCCCCGTCGCGGAGCACAGGCTCCGGACGCGCAGGCTCCGGACGCGCAGGCTCAGCGGCCATGGCTCACGGGCCCAGCCGCTCCGCGGCATATGGGATCCTCCCAGACCGGGGCACGAACCCGTATCCCCTGCATCGGCAGGCGGACTCTCAACCACTTGCGCCACCAGGGAGGCCCATATTATTTTTATATTATTGGCAGCTGTTCTACATTCTTTACATGGATTAATTCACTTAATCATCACAACAACCAAATGAGGCAGGTACAAATAATTTAGTATCATCATTTTATGAATCAGGGAATAGAACTAGAGAGGGGGAGAAACTTGCTCCAAAGCATGTAGCTAGCAAAGTCTAGTGGGATTAGAATCCAGGCAACCTAGTCCTGAGGGTCACACTATAATACTACAAAATCACCAAGCATTAGCAAAATAGTGTAAAATTCATCTTGTCTTTGGTTTGTAAAGGGCACTGATATCAATCAAAAGATGGCTGTCTGTCAGGGTGTTGGAAAGCTGCCTGTATTTGATTTTATTGACTGATTTCATAAAAGCATTTCTTGAGCCTCTGGTTGTTTAACAGAATGTCACAGGAGAGACAAAGATGAATAAAACATGACTCCTCGTTTGAGGAGCTTAAAATCCAGATATTCACTGTTTTTTGTTTTTTTCAAATCAATCTCTTGAATGAATTCAAGAAGCAAATCAAGTATGTCCCAAAACTGGGCCAGGATTAAAAAAAAGTCAAATTCAAAAAGCTCCTAACAGTTTCCACTAATATTCTGAAACTAATCAGCATCACCATAATGTAAAGCTTTGCTTATTCAAAATCAAATGCATAGATACAGCAGAAAAAATCTGCTTTCATGGCAGCTTCTGTAAAACATAGCTAGAGGTTTTAGGATTAACCTCAGGACTAAAGTGCTATTGAAATTTGTGATGTGCTCTTAGGTTATAGTAATAGAAATAATATGTCCAGAATGAGAGCTTTTTGTTTTTGTTTTTTTTTTATTCCTTGGAGCTCTGCAGTGGTCAACCATCTTGGCAATATTCTTTTCAGTTCAGGCTGTAATATTTTAAGAGGAACATTGAAAAATGTGACTGAGACACATGGAAAAGGGTAACTAAATCAAGTCATATGAAGAATGACTGAAGAAACTGAGGATGTTTAGCCTGGACAAGGAAGACTCAGAAAGTATAGGGGATCAGATTCCAAAATATTTGGAGGGTTGTCATGTGGAAGAAGGAGTGAACTCTTGAGCAGCTCCAAAAGTAAAACCAGCACAAACCACCTGAAGGTTATCTCAGGTTAGCAAAAGAAAGCTGGCAGTGTTGAGCTATTAAAAAATGGATTGGGCTTCCATGGGCTAGAGAAAGGGCTCTAGAGAGGGTGTTGTGAGGAGGATGACTTGGGGGCTGCTGTTGAACAGCATCATGTTGAAAGCATCTTCCAAAATTAAAAACCCATGATTTATAATGACATAACACAAACAATTCCCTAAACCTGTAAGACACACACAGGAAGATTGTATATTCCTCAAATACATGAAAATTATACAACGAACTTAGAGTAGCAATTATCTTTATATTCTTCCTATAAGCAAAAGAAACAGTGACATTTAGGTCATGAAAAGAGAAGAAATAAGTGGCCTGTGCAATTGCCTTTGGGCATAGAAAGTCCAGGAACTGTGGGCATAAGCCCCAAGATATCTACTCCATGGAGAACAGGGGCTCTTTTGATATACAGAAGTGAACAGAGAAGGAATGCAAGGTTCACGCTGGATGCAACTTTAAATCCTTCAGCACAGTGCCTAGCAGTCATAAAAAAGCAAACAGAAGTCAGCAAAGCCTTTTCAGAGGTGATGAATAGAAACAGAACAAATTACTCTCACCTAGATAAATGCTATATGCATGCACTGCCTCTGCAAAGAGACAAGGGCAAAAATTCTGGCACACGGGTCTTCAGGTAATTTACACAAACCAAGTTAATGTAATTGGCAAGTGGACACCTAAACACAGAGTATTTAAAGAGAATCCCATCAAGGCCAGAAGAGGCCAAAGGGATCCGGTAGAAGAGAATGTTCTAGGCTTGTTGAATACAGGGAAAAAAAAGAGAAAGACTGAGATTGCAATCCAGACAAAGCTCAGTGGAGAGTCAAGAAGAGTTAAGGGGAACAGACCTTTGCTTAGCTGATGAAAACCGTCGATAAAATCCCAACCACACCATTCAATTTATTAAAAGTTGTTTCTTCTCCACTAACCAACCAGCTTCCACGAGTCTCAAGCATTCTTTCTGACTTATTTCATTAACATTTCCTTCTTTTTCTGGAGTGGTCAGAGCCCCAGGGAATCTCTCTCTCTCCTCGTTCCTTGCCCCCAACCAGTGGGGCATTGAATGAGAGCCAGAGTGTTGTCTGCGTAAAGAGAAATTGCAAAACCACAAATTGCAGAAAATCGTTACTGCCAAAAATCGAAAGGAACACACAATATCAGCAGACCTCTTAAAAAGCAATTGCGCATTTTACAGGCCTTTGGATAATTCAGGTTTGTTTGGCAACTTTTTCACCCATACCACCCAGAAGACAATTCTCTTCTACCAGAGGCAGTGGTCCCAAAGAGTATGTGTAATTGAAAAGAAACAAAAAATGTGGGTGCAAGTCTCTTCAGGGGCATGACATATTTGGATATGGTTCTTTTTGTTTTATTGTGTAGTGTCAATTTTAAGGCCCAAAGTTTGCTTCCAGAGTCCCCAGGGACTCCCACAAAAACAGCGAAAGCCTCCAATAATCTAATAAGAATCTCTTGAAGATAGAAAGCATTTTTAGATGACAAAATCTTTCTGAAACATTATGCTCTTATCACAACCACCCATTGGTGGAGGCAGGAAAGTGTTTTTCTTCCCACTCCACCCTCCACCCCCCATAATACAGATACTTAGAAACTGAGGGGTTAACTAAAATTCTCAAAATCATACCACTTCTGCGGGAGTGATCTGGGACTCAGACATGCACCTTCTGATTTTTACACCTGAGTTCCTTCCCTCATCTGCCCTTTTTCTCCAAGGGGGCACATCTTCCTGACTTGGGTAAGGCTGTCCTCCATCAGTGGGGCTGGCGTTTTACTTGGCACGTACACATTTCCAGGACCTTTACTTGCAAAGCCTCCTGCCACCTACTGTGGATGGAAGCCTTGTTTGAATAGAGTGCTGATTGGGTGGTTCTCCGTTTGTATTGATTGTATAATACAATCATCATTAGGACACAAGGCCAACTCCAGAGGGGCCCATTGAGTCTGGCTGTCAAAATGAACCCCAGTCACAGTTGCCTGATGATTTGAATGCGTTTCCATGACTCCACAGGTCAGACCAACTTTGTGCCAGTTGCTCAGAGATGACATGGAGAGGTATGTAGATGTATCTTGTCTGGATGGTGTAAAATTCTAGTGCAAGTTTACTAAGGATATTTACTAATAAAATAGGTCACCAAGCACTTTGTATGTCCTTGAGAAAAAAATGTAAAAATAAAATGATCACAAATTGACCTAAGGTGGAATAACTAGACTTCCCCCCCACCCACCACCAATCTGGGAGGTAAAAGGTGTTTTCAACTGAAATTTTGATCAAGAGATCTTGAGCTAATAGTCATATATGTGTTCATAGTTGTGTATTTGCATATACTTACTTAAAATCCTGCCTTAAATTGCCCTTCATCTAATTTTCACCATGAACATATACCAACCATTTTTTAGTATTTAACATCAAATCATTTAAAAGCACTGTAGGGGCTTCCCTGGTGGCGCAGTGGTTGAGAGTCCGCCTGCCGATGCAGGGGACTCGGGTTTGTGCCCCGGTCTGGGAAGATCCCACATGCCGTGGAGCGGCTGGGCCCGTGAGCCATGGCTGCTGAGCCTGTGCGTCCAGAGCCTGTGCTCTGCAACAGGAGAGGCCACAGCAGTGGGAGGCCCGCGTACCGCAAAAAAAAAATAATAATAATAATAAAAAAATAAAAACACTGTAAACCTAAATAGGCAGACACAATATGACAAAGAGCTACCAAATATGAATATGTGGGGAAGGAAACACAAGTGGTCTCCCCTGAACAGCATTCTATGTTCAAAAGCGAGAATATAGTCAAAAGTTCACGTTTGTACAAATAAAATACTCATGATAGCACATGAAAAGGGAGACTGCTCATAAAATCTAACATGACTTTATTGGTAAAAGTTGCTTAAATCATTCATAACATGCAGGTGTCTTGATACTGCAATAAAAAGCACAGCAATATAATACAGAGCTTGACATTTTACAAATTCCAGTGAATGCATAATACTTAGACATAAAATTTAAATGATTTTAAGGGTGATGTTTCTTGTGCTGATGTTTGAATATTTGGGGAATAGCAGTGGGATCAATTTATTCTAGAGAACAAACAAAAAACATCATCCAGGCAAGTCAGTGAAAACTAAGTTTTTCTTACAGTTCAGCTGAACACATCATTTTCTCAGGGACTGAATGATTCAAAAGAGAATTTATTAGAACACATATAATATGTATAATTCAAGAGAGACCTCTGGATTCTCTCAGGTCCAAGAGTGTCTAATTAATGCTTCAGTGAGTGCTGAGATGCATCCTCCACTAGAAATTCTGTGTGAATCAGGAGCTGGGAGTTGATGGACACTCCTTGGTTTACCTGAATCAACCTTCTACCTTATGGTTGTTGATCTCCTACTTACTTATCTGTGGTGACAAGAAACTCACTACCATTTAAACTACTATTGAATAGCTAGAGTCTTTATATTGAACCCACATTTATTCTCTGTTTTTTGAACTCGGGTAATAGAATCTAACGTGAGTGGTGGTGGGGTTTTGTTTTAAGAATTTGTGATATATGTTGCAAGGTAAGGAATATTAGATGTCTTGGCTCTTAGATTTTCATAATCAAATTATTCCAGAGACAGATGGAATGTTCATATTTTCTGGTTAAACCCTTTAGACCCATTTTATTAAAAAAGAAAAAAAAAATCACATCCTAATTCCCAGAGGCAAAACTCTAAAATACTCAGAACTCCCAGTTCGGATCTTGTGTAATTTTATTTGGTCTTTTAGAATAGAGGGGTTTGTAATTTGTGTAGGGACACTGGGAGTAACAAGAGTAAAGAAACATAATACTCAGGAGATTCATTCTAGAAAGAACACTGGTTTACAGAGTGGCCATAATGCAGTACACACAGGAAGGAATTATTAAGATAACTACCATATTGTTAAACGTAAAACAGTCTGCGATTCCAAGGATGGACTGGGCAAAGAGTAATAAAGTAGTCAGCCATTTTTTGAGAGAATCTGAACATTCAAAGGTTTGCTGTCACATTGTCATAATGTCTAAAAGAATATTGCCTAAATTTTTCCTCATTACTTTTTTCTAGCTTTTTAGAGGCAACCTAGTCACAACCACAATCAGGTTCAACCTCTTTCCCAAACAGTTTATAGAATGTTCCATGATGTCATACAAATCAAGAGTGTGAAATATTAGATTCAAACTGCATTTGTTGAGCCAGACTTGAAAAATGCAGCAATGTGAGATGGGAGCCTTAAAGATTAGGAGGTTTTAGGAACTAGAGCTGAGAAAGAGACACCATTTCAAGGAGGACATGTACTTATATTTTGCTGCAAGAGAAATGCCTGTCTTTAAAGGGTAGCCTCTGAAACAAAGAGAGAAAAAAGTGTGTTAAAAAAAAAAGTACAGTAACCAATTACAAGTGAAAAGTCATTGAATTGCCTTCAGAGGTGCTGCCACTGATTGAAATAATGAGAAGCTTAGAGATGAAAACATTTTGATTGGGAACTCTTCTCAGAGGTACAGGGAGATGTAACCCACAAAGAAAGCATGTAAGTCAACTGTGGTATCTCATTGCACACTCAGCTCCCTGCCCCGAACATCCCTGAATTTCAAGATCACTTGATGTTCACCTTGTCTCCCAGGTCTGTTCCTGGCAAGAGGAGATATGGAGTCTAGTTGCATAGGCCAATGGCTCAGACTCATCATCCTCTTGCTTCTGGTTCATACTGACATTGCACCTTGTTCTTGAAGGCCCAGTTCCGACACTTTGTTCCATGAACTGAAACTTCTCCTAAAAATTATGATTTTCTCAATTCATGCTTATTGGGATAAGTGGACAAATTTTCTTTTCCAAGAAAAATTTTCCAAGTTTTCTGGTGAGTATGGGGTGGGAGGGTGTTGAAATCAATGCCAAGTTTCTCTTTATTCAAGATGGCAGTGAAAAGAGAGGAACAATTAGACTGTGCCCGTGCTTGGAAGGAGTTTGCGAATTGTGCAGACAATTTTTTCAGTGTGGTATCCCACCAGACAATTCACTTCCAAATCCATTTTTTAAATCTATTGTTGTTATATCCAAAAGGGCATTTTTCAGGGTAGTAGGTTTAATTGGGGACGGCAGGTAAGTCCCCATGATTGACATTAACTATTTGCATTGTGAGGTTCAAATGGTTCCCGGTCATCTCCCAGACTGAACACTAAAGTCATGGTGTCCTCAGCCTGACAAAATGATCTTGTCACACCACCCACATGGATCTGGATGAGGCAGATTAGTCACTTCAGTGAGCAATATTTTTCCAAACTCTGCCATTTTTAGTAATAGTGACTTTTACAAATGGATTCAGTGTTCTGGGATGGAGAGAAATAACAATAATGGCTAGTTTAAAGAATTGTTGTAAGGGTTAAATAAGATAATACATGTAAAATAGTAGTGTAAGGCTGGCCTATAGTGAGGACTCAGTGAATGCTACCTGGTATTGTTACTGGTATTATTATTATCAGTAGGCCAATTTGGAAAACCAAATTAAGAAGATATGATAAATCCATGGAATAGGAACTAGGAAAGTAGCTACAGAGAGAGTTTTGCTTAGGTAAGGTGTCTCCACTCTTGGCAGTCAAAATTGTACCATTTTCCCAAATTTCTCTCCCAGATGGCCTTCCTCGAATTTTCATTCCTCCAACTGCTGAGTGCAATTTGAATTAGATCCAAATCCCTATTGGAAAATCCCTCAATATTTTAGTAAGCCACCTAATTCCTCATTGACAGTCATGGAGATGGTTGGGATTGGGCTTCCTAGATTGATAAGGTGCTAAATTATTGAACGGCTGGGGCCAGGAAGAACAAAGATAATTCTTCGAGTTTTTACACAAGGTAGGTGCACTGTGCATTTTTATAGAGCTGAATCTTTTAGATGGATCCTATGGTGTGATTCAGCAAGACGTCATATGTGTCACTGAGTCTACGGAATTAGGACCACTCCTCTGACCTCCCCCTGACATACACTCCCCCACCCCACCCCCACCCCGCTCTTGCCCCTCAAACAAAAAGCGTATCGAAAATTCCCCTGAAATTGCGACCCCTTCAGCTCCTTTAAGCAAATTATTGCTGGGAAACAGATTTAGAATGTTCTCACCTACTGAGAAAAGTGTGTACTACTGCCGCATATAACAGCTTCTTTAACTACACAAGTATGAACAAAGAAGACTGTCCGTCACTTCAAGAATTCACTGAATAAGAGCTCCTCATTTGGGCAACAATTTCACAGCAATATCATTGACTACTTTGAAAACTATTCAGAGCCACCCTTGAGACTACCTTATGTAGCTACCTAATGCGGTGGTACCAATCATTTTTCTTGGGGTACAAAATAAATAAAGCCGTTAAGAACATTGTGGCGGTGAGGTTTTACAGATCATTAAATACCATAAAAACTCACCTTTGCTTTTCTAAGCTTTCTTCCACATTAGAAAAAGAAAACCTGAGTTCTTAAAGGAGAAAGAGAGCCCTTAAAATTAATAATTAACTCATTTGTTAAATGTTTCTTGAGTGCCTGGTATGTGAAGGCCCCCGTGCTAGGCCCTAATACATCCCCTGCCCTCATGATAGTGTCTGTCTGACTGGAGAGACAACTATACATTTGGAAGTATTGTGTGATGATATAATGCAACCTTACAAGGTGTTCAGTGAGGAGGGAAGGTGGTCTTTGAGGATCCAACCTAGAAAGAGAAATCAGGGAAGTCTAATTGGGGAAGTGTTAGGATAATGTCTGAAGAAAAATTCATACTAATGATAACAGCTAAGATTGCTGAGTGCTTCAAGCATCAGAAACTGTCCTAAGTGATTTCACATGCACTGATTCACTTATTACTCAGAATGCCTCGAGAGGTGTTATTCTGACCCCAGGATAGGAGTTAAGAAGGCAAATGGGGAGAGTGGAACACACCAGGCAAAGGGACATCATCAAAGGCACAGGCTCTGAGCAAGAGGAACTGGATCCTTTGAGAACTGAGAGACCAAACCACCATTTGCCTTATTTGCACATTTCAACAGAGTCCATTCTTCCACCTCGTGGGAGTCTTCAGGGGGTCATGGATGGGGTTCTTCTGATACCAATCCTGGATTACTTTAGCTATGGAAGCCTAGCCTCTGCTCCCACCTTGGGGAGATAAGAGACACATCTTGGCCCTCTGCCTGTACCACACTCACCCAGCACCCCAAGTCACACTCAGAGGGCATACAAGGCTGGCAAGTTACCATCCTCAAGTCATGGTAGCACTTGACCCTGATTCAGTTGCCAGGTCCATAGGAATGGACGTTGTCCAAAGCCTTTGGATATCAACTCTGGTCTCCTTGTTAGAAATCCAATCTCCTGTGCTCTGATGATCACTGAAATCTGTCAACTGACAGTCCTGGAGCAACTGATCTCTAGGCCAAAATGTCCCACCAAAGGATTTTCTCTGCACCACACATCTCTCTCAACTTCTCACCCTGGTTCCTGTGGCTGATACCATCTGGTTACAACCTGTAACCTACAATTGACACTCACTAAAAAATAGACAACTTAGTAATTTTGGAATGTTCTCTGCTGATTGAAATATTTAGCTTGAGTTGTCTGCTGTTTAAAACTTTTATGATATGTAAAAAAATTGCATCAGTACAACTGTAATTGTTTGAATAATGTAACACATGGAGTCAAATCTCCTATATAGCTATTCCTCTCTATAATACACAGTAAGCTACTGCTTACATGTCCAAGTTATAAGTTTTGAGATGAAGTGGCTGCTACTTTCTTATTCCAAATATTGAATTAATTCTATCTTATGTTAATTTTAATTATGTGCTTATTGCTATGGTAGGATACTTATTCTTTATCTCAGTCCCAGGAGTGCTGGGAACTAATAATCTTTTAAATTACCTGGGAAGGGGGGAAATGGGGGCAGAGATAAATTGGGAGATTAGGATTGACATATACATGCTACTATATATAAAATAAATAAATAAAAAGACCTACTGTATAGCACAGGGAACTCTACTCAATATTCTGTAATGACCTATATGGGAAAATAATCTAAAAAACAGCAGATATATGTATATGTATAGCTGATTCACTTTGCTGTACAGCAGAAACTAACACAACATTGTAAGTCAACTATACTCCAATAAAAATTAAAAAAAAAACAAAAACAGTTCTCCCCCCAAAAATATTACCTGAGAAATTAATTTAAGAAAACCAATGCAGGTTTTATATAAGATAGAATATGACAATTACTGTATAATAATAATAATAATAATAATTTGTGAACAGTGAATCCTTTTCACTTTGATCACTTGTCCTTTATGTGTTGCTGTTGTTGAGAGTTTCAGGACCTCTGCCCACGACTGCCACACAGAAGGTAAAGGCAATGGTATCAGAGGCCAGGAATCCAGCCTCAGATCTTCCACTGACCTCCAGGGTGACCTCTAGCCAATTATTTAACCTTATGGTTTTTAGGTTTATGAGAGCACACATATATACATCAACCTTTATGTGACTCAATGCCTTTGTTTATAACATGGGAATAACAGTAGCACCTGCACCTCTCCTAAGATTGCTGTGTTTTTCAGAGGAGTAATGCATACAAAGGACTTGGCAGAGACCTTGCCCATTCTAAGTGCTTAACATGCGATAGTTATGATTGTCTTTATTGCGTCCAAACTGAAAAATTCCCTTACAAAGAATTGCACTTTCCATTTGGATCAAGATGTTCCTTAAATGGTCACAAAACATGCCATCTTCAAACTCTTTTGTCTCTGACTCTGGGTCTTGATTTGACCCAAAGTATGCTCTTCTTTGAAAAGTCATAGTTGGGGGCTTCCCTGGTGGTGCAGTGGTTGAGAGTTCGCCTGCCGATGCAGGGGACGCGGGTTCGAGCCCTGGTCTGGGAGGATCCCACGTGCCGCGGAGCGGCTGGGCCCGTGGGCCACAACTGCTGAGCCTGCGCGTCTGGAGCCTGTGCTCCACAACGGCAGAGTTTGCAATGGTGAGAGGCCCATGCACCGCAATGAGGAGTGGTCCCCGCTTGCCACAACTGGAGAAAGCCCTCACACAGAAATGAAGACCCAACACAGCCCGCCCCCCCCAAAAAAAGTCGTAGTTGATTGGCTTTCCATGATTGTTGATAATTTTGCTAACAGTAGCTTTAATTTTTTTTTTTTTGCTGCTAGTTTTTTAAGAATTTTATATAGATTTCCAATAGCTTCTCTTATGCTATTGGAATTTAACTGCTGTTTTTTTCCAAGTTTTGACTCCGTGCCTTTGCTGAGAACTCAGCAAACCCTTTCATTGCCTTGCCTTGTTTAGTTATACATGACTTCTTGTGTTTTGAGTTCTTTCTAGCTTTTAAACAGTAAAAAATTTAATTAAATAAGCAATTTTCATTTCAGAAAATTTGGAAATACAAAAGAGCCCCAAAATTAAATAAAAGAGCTCAGAACCTCACAGATTTATTCTGAAGTATATAAAGAAGTGAATGTCTTGTCCAACACTCCAGCCTCATTTCCTAGAGGTAATGCTGTCTATAGTATGTGAGGGTATCATTCCAAATTGTTTTTTATGCTTATGAAAGCAAATATATATACATAAACCTTTAGACATATACACTAATACACACTAATACCATTACAATTTTTTAAGAAAACAAGATCATGCTATATAATGCTGTATAATATGCTTTTATTCTTTTCATAGTATTTTTGTGGACATATATTCCAAGTCAGTATACATATATCTCCTCATCTTTTTAGTGGCTAAATAGAAATTTATTTATGTGCATGCCCTACTTTATTTAACCAATCCCATATTGATGAACACTTTGGTTGCATGTGATTTTTTGCTATTACAATAAGCTTGCAATGAGAAAGCATTTTGAACTTCTTTTTTTTTTGCCTTGTGCCCTTATACTGTAAGGTAGTTCTTAGAATTGTCAGTACTTTATAATAGGGCATATGCCACTTAATATTAAATGGAGAGTCCAAATTACTCTACAAGAAGGTTGAACCTATTCACCCTCTACCAACAATAGGATGTAACCTCCATGTGGAGCTTTCACTATCCACTCATAATTTCTATTTCTTTGAGATTTTTTTCCTCTGTGTGATAATTCTTCCATCTGAGCTGCAAGATACTAAATTCAGTTTTCAGCAATGTTTTTGTGTTCCAGGAACTCTTTCTTTTTCACAGATTGCTCCTTTGCAAAGCTTCTCTAGTCTCCCTAGGAATTTATATTATTTTCTTTTAGAGTTCTTTTGATTTCTTTTTTTAGGTGTCCCTCACGGAGAGCTACCTTTTCTGATTATGTTGTTTTTTCCACCTTCAAACTGGCGAGTCACCTTTCACGCTTTGTACATGTTCTCTCCCTACTGTTAACTTGTCTGCACACATCCAGATCTCCTGAACCATAAGATAGGAGGGGTCCTCAGCCCATATGCATGGAGGCTGTTGGGGTCTCCTAAGTAGTAGGGGTGTCTGCCAGTGGTGAGAGGTGAAGGAAGAATCTCCCTGGGGGATGGGCTGGTAGGCAAGGACCCCTCAACTGAGTGGTATGGGGGAGACCTCCACGTTCTCAGGACCCTCCTGGTAAATGTGGAGTATAAGCATTCTCTTCATGTTAAATACACTTGATGTATTCTACAGTCATGGTCTTCTCAAAAACAAAACACAAAGCAACAGCAACAGATCTAAATACGAGTCCCAAAACAATAAAGAAACGTCTGGGTTGAAGCCAAGTTGACATGTCAGTCCAAGGGTAGATAGTCTCTCACCTTCAGGATAAGGGCATTAAGAAATTTGCATAAGCATGGCACTCTCAGAAAGCATGTCAATAATATTATGAATTATATTCTATGTTGGATATGGGACTCTTTTGGTAAAACAATTTTATTACACACTCTATTCAAGTAGTATATGTTAATTATTGACAGCAATAAGATAGATGGTCCATTTTGCCCAATAATGTATTTATCAACATATACCACATATTTAAAATGTATCCCAGGTGTTGAACATATAACACTGGCAAAAGCGCGGGGATGATTTTTCTCACTAAGGCATTTACATGAGAGAACTTCTAGAAAATGACTCTACAATTTTAGTGACATATGTGGTAAGTACTATGATACAGCAACGTCTGGGATACTACAGGAGCAAAGGAGGTTCTTCCTAAATCAGATTAAGCCAGATTTTTCCAAAGAAGGTGATAATGGGTTTGTGAAAAAAAGTTAAATGTTCAAGTAACTTTGGGGAATGTTGGGTTAAAGATAGTGAAATAGGTCTTTCTACTGTAATCTTTTTCAGACCTTTTAATATTCTAATATTTATTATAAATTCCAGAGAGAGGTAACACCCCAAATTTATGTGACCAAAGAACCCTTCTGCCATGCATTTTGAAGGACACATGGGGGGAACAATGGCCGAAGTGATGCAGGGGAGCTCTCCGGAGGGATAATGGCAGAGCTGAGATTTCAAAATGAGCAGGCATGAGCAAAAAGGGTAAGGAGGGGCAGTCTCAGCAGAACAGCATGTGCAAAGGCCCAGAGACAGGACAGGCACCGAGGTAATGCTACGTAGCTCAAAGGAGCTAGACCAAAGAATTCCACAGGAAGAAGTGACTGGGGGCGGGGCGGGGGAGGAGGGCAGAGATAAGGAAGAGTTAGTCAGATCATTCCATCCAGGTAAAGAGTTGCACTTCACCCTGAAAGCCAAGAAGCATATTTGAAGTTTTCTAAAATAGAGGAGAGGTATGAACGGATTTGCTTTGTCAAAAATATCACCCTGGTTGCAGCATAGCTATGGATTGCAGCTAGGTCAGCCTGGAGAAGGGAAGCATAGTCAGAAGGAGTTATTGAATTAACCCAGATGTCAGTATCGAGGGACTGAACTGGAGGAGAAAGATGGGTGGATAGATAGAAAGGTTAGAGGGATCAAATAGATGGATTAGATACATAGACAATAGATAGGTAGGTAAGTGGATAGACAGATACACAGATATATAGATAAGGGGCTAAGGAGAGTCTGCAGGGCCAGGTGGCCAACTGGATGAGGGGTGATTGGGACATAAAAGATTAGGTGATTTCTGGGGGACTGGGTGGGTGATACCATCACTTAGAGAGATGGGGAATAATGGGAGGAGGAGCAGATTTGCATCGAACCTAATGACAGGATAGGTGGTAGGATTCAGGTGAGAAGGGATGGAGGCCCAAGCCAAAGCTGAAGCCATAGTCTTTGTCATGTTGAATTTGAAGAGCTGTTGAACACGTAACTGTTAAGATTCTAACAGGTAAAGCTATCAGAGATAATAGCAGTGCTAGGAACCCAGAGGTCATATAAATTATTCCTTAGGAAACACAGATCTCATTTACAACTTCTGTATCCCAAACCCCTCAAATGACAAAGACAAGGACAAACTATTTTTAAATGAACATAAAATGGTGAAAAAAATATTATTTAAAACCCAAACTGACTAACCTCTTCTGCCTTCTGGTGGTGGTGGGGTGAACTTATTCATATCAGTGGGAAAATAACTCTTCAGGGTTTCTCAACCTTTGCACTGTTGACATTTGGGGTCAGATAATTCTTTGTTGTGGGGACTGTCCTGCACATGGTAGGATGTTTGACAGCATCTCTGGTCTCTACCCACTAGATGACAGTATTACTCCCCTTCCCCAGCTGTGCTAACCAAAATGTCTCCAGATGTTGCCAGGAGGGGCACGACTGTGCTTCCCGTCCCCACCAACCCACCCCAGATTGAGGACCACTGCTCTCAACTCTTCCTTTAACACCATGTGGTGGAATTTAGAAGAACTCTGCTAATTCTTATGCCAGGGAAGGGTGAAACCCAGAGGAGATGGCCTTTTGTTTAGCAGAGTACATTAATGAGTATTTGGCCTACACCTTGAATAGATGTTGTGTAAGTTAAATTCTGCTACAGAAGAAAGTGAGAGGAACTGAATTTCTAAAGTAAACTGAAGGGAGCTTGCTGGGCAGCAGGGAGTCTGATGTCTTACAGAAAAGAGAGCAGTGAGAAATTCCTGACGGCTGGGAGGATGCAGGGCCTTTAATTGCAGGGATGCTTAACATTCAATCCTAAACTATCTACTGTTCTGCGGTATAAGACTCCTCCATTATTCTCAAGTCCTAAAGTAGAACCTCAAGGCAGATGTGGCTGTGACGATGTTATCTCCCAGGACTTTGCCGAGAAGTTCAGTGTGTGGCTTAGGCTTTTAAGCTTTGTCACTGTCCTCACCATTGCCATCTTTTTCTTTTTATCTTTTCCTTCTTCTTTCACATCTTATAATGAAAACGTTCATTCTTGGAGGTTAATTCTTTTGCTTGGAATTACCAGTAAGCTCAGATTCCCTGTGGGATGCTGAGTTTCTGAAGTTGTAGGAGGTCAGAGATGCCCTTTGGGCTGGGCAGGGCAGAGCTTGGCATAGAGACTGACATCATTAATGACACGTCTCCTTACAGATGGGTAAGCTGCGGTCCAGAGGGCCGTGGCACTTTGTTTTAGGAACACAGCCTAGATCTTCTGGCTCCTGGTTCTGTACTTTTTGTAACAGAGCACACTGTCTAGGAAATCACCTCTCTCAGATTAGCTGGCACTAGTATCTAGAAAGGTCTCTGATTTTTGCGCTAGTAGCTTCGAGGTAATAAACTTGCTAGAAGAAAAAAGCAGAGTAAAACTGTTTAACTGAAGGTCTCTCCAGGGATGTCTTAAAGCTCTGCTTATCCTCAAATCTTTTCTCCATGACATCATTAAACTATTATCTGGCTCAGAATATTTTCTGCTTTTAAACATCTCTTTTCAAATTTGTATGTTCAATCAGCTCACAATACAGACTCATAAAAGCCTTTCATGTCTCACAGGCTACTATAGTCCAAACCTTATAATTAAATAGTGAATTTCTAAGGATTAATTATTCAAATGTCAAAGAAATGGTTTTTGGCAAAGAACGAAGTATCTTTCAAATCTGCTTTAGATAATATGAAAGCTGATCAATGGCCAGTGTTTACATGTCTAGCTATCAATTTTAATGAAACATTTCCTTTGAAGTCACTTACAAAAACGTATGAAGTCTATATATAAAACCCCCAAATCACACTGAAGTTCTGTCTCACAAAAGGTGACCTCAATTGATGCTGTTCCAAAACTCCTCCAACAGGAAAGTAATGGCTCAGATTCCTTATAAATCAGAGCATGAATCCAGGCAACTTCTTATTCATCTTTTTATCTTCTGCAGTGTCTAGCAGTGTATCCAGCACATAGTGGCTCTTCAATACATAGCAGTTAAATGAATCAAGGTCCCCAGGCTTCCCCAGCAACAAGATTCTGTCTGCCCAGCAACCCCCCACATCCAGACTGCCTCTGTCAACCACGTCTACCCCAGGACAGGTATGTAGTTTGTGGGACTCGCGGCAAAAATGAAAAGATGGAGCCCCTTGTTCTAAAACGGTTAAGAACTTCAAGGCAGTGACAACAGAGCATGAAACGAAGTCTGAGGCCCTGCGTGACTGCATCAGGTGTGGCGTGCTCATAGCGCCTGCCCCGTGTGTGCCCAGCCTGCTGCCCCGTCTTCTGAGTCCTTCGGGCCACACTGTCTGGGCCAAGAGAAGACCCACGTCGAGCTGTGCTTAGCCCCTTCTTTTCTGTCTCAATCAGACCCCTCCTTCTTGGATCAGGCCTTTCCATCCTCCTTGTCTTGTCTTTTTTTTTTCCATCGTGCTTTCGGGACCCCCATGCCAAGGTGAGAGAACTCGCCTCTGTCTTTGCCTTCTCAGTCCATCTCCTCACAGGAACGGAAACAGAAAGTAGGCGTTCCTACCTGCCCAGTCCTCTCCAACAGGGGCCACTATTGTTTCTACCTTCAAAGTGAAGCTGCATAAGGGGAAGGATCTATCTGCCCCTGAGCCTCAGTGGCCCTTCCAGACTGTTTGTTATGTTGCTGTTGCTCCACCTAAGTGCTTACACCCTTTTTCCATATCCTACCCTATGTTACTGGATACTTTCCATGGCTCTCTTCTGCCTCCCTTCAGGCCACGCCAGCACACGGCTCCCAGCTCTCCTCTTCTCTCCCACCTTTCTTGGTATTTCTAATGTTTGCATCAGTGACCCATCTGGCTCTCTGACCTTGCAGCTCAATGATTTCCACAAAGCCACTGATCTTCATTTCTGTTCACTCCACACACTCACCGGCATACCTCGATCTGCATTATTACCAGGAACTACTCTACTTACAAGATGTATATTCTAATCACAGGACAACTGGGAAAATATAGAAAGCAAAAACAAGCACATAAGAACAAAACAGATCAACCAAACAAAAAAAAAAACGAAGGCCGTTCTATCACTCAATGACATCACTGTTAGAATTTTAGAAAGTACCACCCCCAGTTTTTTCTCTATGTGTAGAAAATTGAAACTGCAAGAGTTGTGATGAGTTTTATCCATAAAAATAGAGGATATTGATCTTATCTGGTATATCAGATTAGGCTGTTTAATCAGAGAATTCTAGTTAAGCTGAAATCTGAAAGCTGGGAGGGTGCAGCTCATTGAAGGAGAAAAGGAAGATCATCGTAGGCAGAAGACACAGCTTGTACAAAGGTCCTGAGGCAGGAAAGAGCATGTCTTGTTTGAGGACCTAAAAGAAAGCCTTTTAGTAAGGACAGGGTGAGATGCATTACCTGGGTTCAAATCTCAAATTAGTTACTTCAGCCTCAATTTCCTCCTTTGTAAACTGGAGGTCATATTGGCTTTTCCCTAGGTTGGTTGGGGAAAATTTAACATGTTCCTGTAGGGAAAGCACTTAAACTGGTATGTGGCACATAGCAAAGCTTTCTTCAAATGGGGGAAAATCTATACAGCCTAAAAAGTCAGTGTGGAGAAGGGGCCATATCTCTTCTGCTTCCCATGTTCTCCGTGAGGACACAGCCATGAGTGACAGCTATTGGCATGAGCAAATCTGGCCTCTCTCTTCACTCCCTGTCTTTTTCATCCAGGAAGAGACTGACTTACTAGACTGTGGGAAGCTAAACATCCACCAGGCCATTTTCCATAGTGGGGAGGCTTCCTGACTGCAGGCCACTGCTCTTGGGTGCACGTGATTCCAGGCTCCTGTGTTAATGTTGCAAGTCAGGGGTCCCGCTGTGACTAGACAGGTGAGTCACAGTTGTGTGGCACTGGGCTCCAGGCTCTTTAGTTCAGAGAAGGGGAGGGGGCAGCCCTGGTGTGACTTCTGCAGTGAAGTTTCCCAGTTGCCATGTATTTTGGATTTATTGGATGCTCTCCAGCTATCAGTGAGGTTGGTACTTCGATACCCACTTAGTGGAGACGATGGGGTGAAGGATTCTAATCCTGATCCCAACAAGACAGTGCCCTGGAAACCTTAAGATGAATTACAAACATCTGGAGAGCAAAGGACCTGAACACGAGACCACAGATCTTGGTATAGCTATTATGACCACTTTGGTATGAGTGGGCAGACCTTTGTTCCTGACTTGTTTGGTGGCAGTGGCTTGTAGTCAATGTGCTGCTGAGGCCAATATTGGATATCAACAGCAACAGCAAAAGCCCAGCTAGACTCCATCAGAGTAGAGAGAATGACAGAGGTTTTAGCCTGCAGGGTAGTGCTAGGCACCGGGAACACTTGCTCAGCTGATCCAGCTGGGGCTCCTTTTAATGTTGCTGGGAATCACACATCCTGAGACAGGACTGTGGAAGGACCAGCTTCTTGTTTCAGGGAGTTTGCCCACAGGTTCCTGGGGCTTTCTGCCAAATGCTCTCAAATTGGCTTTTTTCATAATGCTTATTTCTCAAATGAGATATGATCTCTTAAATCCACAGCTGATTATGATATGGATTTAAGAGACCTTGACCCAGATAATGGTAAAGAGGAGCTGAATCCCTGGCTCGTTATCTTCCAGCATTCAGCTAGGAAGTATGCTTAAAAGGCCATTTTCTTGAACTTTCTGTTTCTAGGGTAGATTTGCTTACAGAGTTAAGGAAGAATGGAGTTGGCTTAAAATACAGGCTTTGATCTTGCCTTTAGAACACTAGCTGTTAGAAATGAAAGACAAATGAAGGAAGATGCTATGACTGAGTGGAAAGAAAGGAGTTATTTCTTTAGGAGAAATGCTGAGATTTTAGAGGCTAAATTGGACAGATAGGAAACTAAAATGTTTTAAATGCTTTTAAAGTTGATGTTAGAAAAGAGGTGTGACTGAGGCTTAAAAAATCCAACAAAAAAGTAGAGAAAGAAAACAAAGGAGACTAATGCCCAGCTGTGGGGGACTGTTAGGAAGCTTCTGGCAGAGTCACGCGCAGGGCTGCATGCAATCTGTACAGCCGTGGGAGGGATGACTGGAAAAGCAGAGTGGAAACTTCCAGGGATTATTTCACTGGTTCCAAGATAACACAGTTATTGCAGCACTGAAGCAGGTTCAGCAGATACCATGAGAAATGGTAAGTTCTGATCTTCTCACAGATGGCTCAGGGAGGATAATTAGCCAAACTTAAGGTTTCTTTTGTTTTTTAAATTTATTTGCGATTTATTGATAAATTCATGGGGTGTATCCACATTCCATAATGGTTTGAAACAAATGAAAGAAAAAGAAGTTTATGGTTGATTTTATCCTAAAAATAAAGTTATATAAGCATATTGAAATGAGGTAAGGTAAACAAAGAACTTAGTAAGAGCTTGACATATAGAAAGTGCTCAAACGATACAGACTCTGGAGCTGGACTTCCAGGATTCAGATCCCATCTATGTTTGTTTCTTACTGGCTGTGTGACCTTGGGCAAGTTATTGAAACTCTCTGTACCTCAGTTTCAATAACTATAAAATGATAATTTTATACTGCTCATAGGGTTGTTCTGACTATTAAATGAGTGACTATGTAGAAAGTGTACAGAACTGTATCTGGCACACAATGAGTTTTAGATGTGTTAGCTCTTATTTTCTGGTGTTGTTATTTAAGAAGTTATAGGTTACTTTTTTTTTTTTTTTTTTTTGCAGTACGCGGGCCTCTCACTGTTGTGGCCTCTCCCGTTGTGGAGCACAGGCTCCGGACGCGCAGGCTCAGCGGCCATGGCTCACGGGCCCAGCCGCTCCGTGGCATGTGGGATCTTCCCGGACCGGGGCACGAACCCATGTCCCCTGCATTGGCAGGTGGGCTCTCAACCACTGCGCCACCAGGGAAGCCCCTTATAGGTTACTTTTTGTGTCACAAAACACAAAATGAAAACTATGTTAAATAAGAATATATCAGAAATCTTTTACCTTCAGTAAGATAAAGGTTATTCTTATTTGGAATAAGAATTTTCTCTATCAGCTCTGTATCTGTGGTCTTTTGAACCCATACATTTTATGACTTTTATTATTTTAGGTTTAGGAAAAAGAGCTGTTGGACTTCAGATCATATTCTCCCAAATCCAGCTAAATTCCACTGGCATTTTTTCAAACTGACAAATTTGATCTAATCATCATGTTTAAATGAATATCATGAATACAAAATATATAATATATTCTATTTTTTAACATCTTATTTAGAGTATAATTTCTTTACAATGGTGTGTTAGTTTCTGCTTTATAACAAAGTGAATCAGCTATACATATACATATATCCCCATATCTCCTCCCTCTTGTGTCTCCCTCCCACTCTCCTTATTTCAACCCTCTGGGTGGTCACAAAGCACCAAGCTGATCTCCCTGTGCTATGCGGCTGCTTCCCACTAGCTATCTGTTTTACATTTGGTAGTGTATATATGTCCATGCCACTCTCTCACTTCATCCCAGCTTACCCTTCCGCCCCACCCCATGTGCTCAAGCCCATTCTCTACGTTTGCATCTTTATTCCTGTCCTGCCCCTAGGTTCTTCAGAACCATTTATTTTTTTTTCAGAATCCATATATATGTGTTAGCATACGGTATTTGTTTTTCTCTTCTGACTTACTTCACTCTGTATGACAGACTCTAGGTCCATCTAGCTCACTACAAATAACTCAATTTCATTTCTTTTTATGGCTGAGTAATATTCCATTGTATATATGTGCCACATCTTCTTTATCCATTCATCCGATGATGGACACTTAGGTTGCTTCCATGTCTTGGCTATTGTAAATAGAGCTGCAATGAACATATTGGTACATGACTCTTTTTGAATTATGGTTTTCTCAGGGTATACACCCAGTAGTGGGATTGCTGGGTCTTATGGTAGTTTTATTTTTAGTTTTTTGAGGAACCCCCATACTGTTTTCCATAGTGGCTGTATCAATTTACGATCCCACCAGCAGTGCAAGAGGGTTCCCTTTTCTCCACACTCTCTCCAACATTTATTGTTTGTAGATTTTTTGATGATGGCCATCTGACTGGTGTGAGGTGTTACCTCACTGTAGTTTTGATCTGCGTTTCTCTAAAGATTAGTGATGTTGAAGATCCTTTCATGTGTTTATTGGCAGTCTGTATATCTTTTGAGAAATGTCTATTTAGGTCTTCTGCCCATTTTTGGATTGGATTGTTTGTTTTTTTGATATTGAACTGCATGAGCTGCTTGTAAATTTTGGAGATTAATCCTTTGTCAGTTGCTTCATTTGCAAATATTTTCTCTCATTCTGAGGGTTGTCTTTTCATCTTGTTTATAGTTTCCTTTGCTGTGCAAAAGCTTTTAAGTTTCATTAGGTCCCATTTGTTTAGTTTTGTTTTGATTTCCATTCCTCTAGGAGGTGGATCAAAAAAGATCTTGCTGTGATTTATGTCATAGAGTGTTCTTCCTATGTTTTCCTCTAAGAGTTTTAGAGTGTCTTGTCTCAGATTTAGGTCTTTAATCCACTTCGAGGTTTTTCTTCTGTATGGTGTTACAGAGTGTTCTAATTTCATTCTTTTACATGTAGCTGTCCAGTTTTCCCAGCACCACTTATTGGAGAAGCTGTCTTTTCTCCATTGTATATTCTTTCCTCCTTTATCAAAGGTAAGGTGACCATATGTGTGTGGGTTTATCTCTGGGCTTTCTATCCTGTTCTATTGATCTATATTTCTGTTTTTGTGCCAGTACCATATTGTCTTGATTACTGTAGCTTTGTAGTATAGTCTGAAGTCCAGGAGCCTGATTCCTCTAGCTCTGTTTTTCTTTCTCATGATTGCTTTGGCTATTCGGGGTCTTTTGGTTTCATACAAATTGTAAAATTTTTTGTTCTAGTTCTGTGAAAAATGCCATTGGTAGTTTGACAGGGATTGCATTGAATCTGTAGATTGCTTTGGGTACTATAGTCATTTTCACAATGTTGATTCTTGCAGTCCAAGAACATGGTATATCTCTCCATCTGTTTGTATCATGTTTAATTTCTTTCATCAGTGTCTTGTAGTTTTCTGCATACAGGTCTTTTGTCTCCTTAGGTACGCTTATTCCTAGGCATTTTTTTTCTTTTTGTTGCAGTAGTAAATGGGAGTGTTTCCTCAATTTTTCTTTCAGATTTTTCATAATTGGTACATAGAAATGCAAGAGGTTTCTGTGAATTAATTTTGTATCCTGCTACTTTATCAAATTCATTGATTAGGTCTAGTAGTTTTCTGGTAGCATCTTTAGGATTCTCTATGTATTATATCATGTCATCTGAAAACAGTGACTGTTTTACTTCTTCTTTTTCAACTTGGATTCCTTTTATTTCTTTTTCTACTCTGATTGCTGTGGCTAAAACTTCCAAAACTATGTTGAAAAATAGTGGTGAGAGCAGACAACCTTGTCTTGTTCCTGATCTTACAGGAAATGGTTTCAGTTTTTCACCATTGGGATGATGTTTGCTGTGGGTTTGTCATATATGGCCTTTATTATGTTGAGGTAAGTTCCATCTATGCCTACTTTCTAGAGGGTTTTTATCATAAATGGGTGTTGAATTTTGTTGAAAGCTTTTTCTCCATCTCTTGAGATGATCATATTGTTTTTCTCCTTCAAGTTGTCAATATGGTTTATCACGTTGATTGATTTGCATATATTGAAGAATCCTTGCATTCCTGTGATAAAGCCCACTTGATTATGGTATATGATCCTTTTAATATGCTGTTGGATTCTGTTTGCTAGTATTTTGTTGAGGATTTTTGCATCTATGTTCATTAGTGATATTGGCCTGTAGTTTTCTTTTTTTGTGACATCTTTCTCCGGTTTTGGTACCAGGGTGATGGCATCCTCATAAAATGAGTTTGGGAGTGTTCCTCCCTCTGCTATATTTTGGAAGAGTTTGAGAAGGAGAGGTGGTAGCTCTTCCCTAAATGTTTGATAGAATTCGCCTGTGAAGCCATCTGTCCTGGGCTTTTGTTTGTTGGAAGATTTTTAATCACAGTCTCAATTTCAGTGCTTGTGATTGGTCTGTTTATATTTTCTAGTTCTTCCTGGATCACTCTTGGGAAGTTGTGCTTTTTAAAGAATTTGTCCATTTTTTGCAAGTTGTCCATCTTATTGGCATATAGTGGCTAATAGTAATCTCTCACAATCCTTTGAATTTCTGCACTGTCAGTTGTTACTTCTCCTTTTTCATTTCTAATTCTATTGATTTCAGTTTTCTCCCCCCCCCCTTTTTTTTGGTGAGTCTGGCTAATGGTTTTTCAATTTTGCTTATCTTCTCAAAGAACCAGATTTTAGTTTTATTGATCTTTGCTATAGTTTCCTTCATTTCTTTTTCATTTATTTCTGATCTGATTTTTATGATTTCTTTCCTTCTGCTAACCTTCGGGATTTTTTTGTTCTTCTTTCTCTAATTGCTTTAGGTGTTAGGTTAGGTTGTTTATTTGAGATGTTGCTTGTTTCTTGAGGTAGGATTGGGTTGCTATAAACTTCCCTCTTAGGACTGTTTTTGCTGAATCTGTTAGATATTCGATCATCCTGTTTTCATTGTCATTTGCTTCTAGGTACTTTTTGTTTTCCTCATTGATTTCTTCAGTGATCTCTTTGTTATTTACTAGTGTATTGTTTAGCCTCCATGTGTTTGTATTTTTTACAGATCTTTTCCTGTAATTGATATCTAGTCTCATAGTATTGTGGTCAGAAAAGATACTTGATACAATTTCAATTTTCTTAAATTTACCAAGGCTTGATTTGTGACCCAAGATATGATTATTCTGGAGAATGTTCCATGAACACTTGAGAAAAATGTGTATTCTGTTCTTTTTGGATGGACTGTCCTATAAATATCAATTAAGTCCATCTTGTTTAATGTATAATTTAAAGCTTGTGTTTCCTTACTTATTTTCTTCTTGGCTGATCTGTCCATTGGTGAAAGTGGGGTGTTAAAATCCCTTACTATGATTGTGTTATTGTCAATTTCCCCTTTTATGGCTGTTAACATTTGCCTTATGTATTGTGGTGTTCTTATGTTGGGTGCATAAATATCTATAATTGCTATATCTTCTTCTTGGATTGATCTCTTGATCATTAGTAGTGTCTTTCTCTGGCTCTTGTAATAGTATATTTTGAAGTCTATTTTGTCTGATATGAGTATTGCTGCTCCAGCTTTCTTTTGGTTTCCATTTGCATGAAATATTTTTTTCTGTCCCCTCATTTTCGGTCTGTACGTGTCCCTAGGTCTGAAGTGGGTCTCTTGTAGACAGCATATATATGGGTCTTGTTTTTGATTCCATTCAGCCAGTCTATGTCTTTTGGTTGGAGCATTTAATCGATTTATATTTAAGGTAATTATCAATATGCATGGTCCTATTCCCATTTTCTTAATTGTTTTGGGTTTCTTTTTGTAGGCCTTTTCCTTCTCTTGTGTTTCCTATTTAAAGAAGTTCCTTTAGCATTTTTTGTAAAGCTGGTTTGGTGGTGCTGAATCCTCTTAGCTTTTGCTTTTCTGGAAAGGTTTTAATTTCTGCATGAAATCTGAATGAAATCCTTGTTGTGTAGAATAATCTTGATCGTAGGATTTTCTCCTTCATCACTTTAAACATGTACTGCCACTCCCTTCTGGCTTGCAGAGTTTCTGCTGAAAGATCAGCTGTTAACCTTATGGGGATTCCCTTGTGTGTTATTTGTTGTTTTTCCCTTGCTGCTTTTAATATGTTTTCTTTGTATTTAATTTTTGATAGTTTGATTAATATGTGTCTTGGCGTGTTTTGCCTTGGATTTTTCCTATATGGGACTCTCTGTGCTTCCTGGGGTTTATTAACTATTTCCTTTCCCATATTAGGGAAGTTTTCAACTATAATCTCTTCAAATATTTTCTCAGTCCCTTTCTTTTTCTCTTCTTCTTCTTGGACCCCTATAATTCGAATGTTGGTGTGTTTAATGTTGTCCCAGAGGTCTCTGAGACTGTCCTCAGTTCTTTTCTTTCTTTTTTCTTTATTCTGCTCTGCAGTAGTTATTTCCACTATTTTATCTTCCAGGTCACTTATGCATTTTCTGCCTCAGTTATTCTGCTATTGATCCCTTCTAGATTATTATTTTTTTTAACAAATTTAATCAGTTATACATATACATATGTTTCCATATCCCCTCCCTTTTGCGTCTCCCTCCCACCCTCCCTATCCCACCCCTCCAGGCGGTCACAAAGCACCGAGCTGATCTCCCTGTGCTATGTGGCTGCTTTCCACTAGCTATCTACCTTACGTTTGGTAGTGTATATATGTCCATGCCTCTCTCTCGCTTTGTCACAGCTTACCCTTCCCCCTCCCCATATCCTCAAGTCCATTCTCTAGTAGGTCTGTGTCTTTATTCCTGTCTTACCCCTATGTTCTTCATGACATTTTTTTTTCTTAAATTCCATATATATGTGTTAGCATACAGTATTTGTCTTTCTCTTTCTGACTTACTTCACTCTGTATGACAGACTCTAGGTCTATCCACCTCATTACAAATAACTCAATTTCATTTCTTTTTATGGCTGAGTAATATTCCATTGTATATATGTGCCGCATCTTCTTTATCCATTCATCCGATGATGGACACTTAGGATAATTCAACCTTCTAGATTATTTTTAATTTCATTTTTTGTGTTGTTCATTGTTGCTTGTTTCCTCTTTAGTTCTTCTAGGTCCGTGTTAAATGTTTCTTACATTTCCTCTATTATATTTCCAAGATTTTGGATCACCTTTACTATCATTATTCTGAATTCTTTTTCAGGTAGACTGCCTATTTCCTCTTCATTTGTTAGGTCTGTTGGGTTTTTACCTTGCTCCTTCATCTGCTGTGTGTTTTTCTGTCTTCTCATTTGCTTAACTTACTGTGTTTGGGTCTCCTTTTTGCAGGCTGCAGGTTCATAGTTCTTGTTGTTTTTGGTGTCTGTCCCCAGTTGCTAAAGTTGTTTCAGTGGGTTGTGTAGGCTTCCTGGTGGAGGTGGCTGGTGCCTGTGTTCTGGTAGATGAGGCTGGATCTTGTCTTTCTGGTGGGCAGGTCCACATCTGGTGGTGTGTTTTTGGGGTGTCTGTGGCCTTATTATGATTTTAGGCAGCCTCTCTGCTAATGGGTGGGGTTGTATTTCTGTCTTGCTAGTTGTTTGGCATAGGGTGTCCATCACTGTAGCTTGCTGGTCATTGAGTGGAGCTGGGTCTTAGCTTTGAGATGGAGATCTCTGGGAGCGGTTTCACCATTGATATTATGTGGACTTGGGAGGTCTCTGGTGGACCAATGTCCTTAACTCAGCTCTCCCACCTCAGAGGCACAGGCCTGACACACGGCCAGAACACAAAGACCCTGTCAGCCACACTGCTGAGTTAGAATTCAGGCTTCTTTTATACTGAAAAGGGAGAGGCTATGGCTGGTGCAAACTTCTTGGTGCTGGGATCCTTTGCAGCTGTCCGTGTACGTCTGTTCATGATCCCCTAAGTGCTTTTAAAAAACTTATTGAAGTACAGTTATTTACAATGTTGTGTTTAATTTCTGCTGTACAGCAAAGTGACTCAGTTATACATATATATTCTTTTTCATATTCTTTTCCTTATGCTTTGTCACAGGATATTGAATATAGTTCCCTGAGCTATACAGCAGGATCTTGTTGTTTATCTGTCCTATATATAATAGTTTGCATCTGCTAATCCCACACTCCCAGTCCTTCCCTCCCTCAACCCCTCCCCCTGACAAGTGTGTTCTCTATATTTGTGAGTTTGTTTTTGTATTGTAGATAAGTTCATTTGTGTCATATTTTAGATTCCACATATAAGTGATATATATTTTTTTTCTTTCTGACTGACTTAGTATGATCATCTCTAGGTCCATGCATGTTGCTGCAAATGGAATTATTTCATTCTTTTTAATTGCTGAGTAATATTCCATTGTGTGTGTGTGTGTGTGTGTGTGTGTGTGTGTGTGTGTGTGTATATATCACATCTTCTTTACCCATTCCTCTGTTGATGGACATTTAGGTTGTTTCCATGACTTGGCTATTGTGAATAATGCTGCTATGAACATGGGGGTGCATATAGCCAACCTTAAGTGAGTTGCACCCCACCTCACAGGGCAACATCTGGGAATATCTTGAGACATTCTTCTTTGATGATCATGATTTGGGGGGGCTACTGGCTGTTAAACATACTACAATGCACAAGATACCCCCCAGAACAAAGAATTATCCAGTCCAAATTGTCAGTAGTGCTGAGATTGAGAAACTGCCTTAAGGAATGCCAGGCTGGGATACCAACACGAGTACAGATGGGGTCAACAGTTGGGCTGAAGGGTAGAATCATCCAACTTGGAGACCTACATGTGGACAAGATTTGTTTGAAGTATGGATATTTTGGCAGCTTCCGAAATGGCTAACTTCATATCTCTTATTAAGGAAGATCTCAAAGGACAAAATCTGGTATGATATCATGAAGAAAACAAGTGAACGGGGCTGAAAGCAAAGGGAAAGAGAAAGAAGGGAAGGTTCTGTGATCCATCCAAGGGTATTAACACCACATACAGAAAAGATAAGGAGCCAAGTATTACACTCTTAAAAACTGCTGAGCTTGTTTGAAAAGAGTGCAGAATGAGAGAGACAAATGGAACACTAGAGGCATTTGTTACTGAAATAGGGATGAAGGTGGCAGAGATGAATGTCCTTGCTACCAGTGAAGTGAACATAATCCACTCAAGGCCTAGAAATTTAAAAATCGAGGAAAGGCAAATTTTTTGGGAAAAGCACACAGTAAAAAGAAGGACTTCCCACCTGAGCATGCAAGCTGCAGCTGCCTCAACAAGAGTTCAGTTTGAGGATCTGTTGAGGACAAGTAATCACTGAGATAAATATGCAAGCAAAGAAGGTATATCCTTCAAAGACAGGTCTACAGTAGTGGTTCTCAAACTCAGCATCCATTAGAATCACCTAGAGAACTGGCCAAAACTCAGATTTCTGCATCCCACTCCCTGAGATTCTGATCCAACAGATCCAAGTGGAGCTCGAGAATCTGTGTTTCTCATATAGTCTCAGGTGATGCACTGAGGTTGCCACATTTAGGAAACCACTCACCTACAGAATTCCAGTGTAGGAAGTGAAGACCATACACACTGCCTCCTGGGATCCTGAAACAGATGGAGAAATACAAAAAGTAGATCAAGGCACTGAGACTCTGGGGAAGGCATGAGAATGAGCCTGACTTAGACAGATGCCTTTCCCTTTTGAGCACCTTGCTCCAAGCAGAGGAAGGTGAGTCATTGGAAAGAGCCCACCCAAGATTCAGCACTGGGGAGAGGGGCAAAATGTGGGGCTCAATCCTTGAATGGAAATGAAAAGGATTAAAATATACAGCATAGAAAACAAGCCACGAGAAGACCTGGAGATGAGGGACACCATCTAAATTTCTTATTTTGCCAATGTCTCAAGTGCCAGTCTCTGAGGGAGGAAACAGGATGCATGAGCAGATTCCCTTCTCTCTCCTTGCCTCGAAGGATATGGGAAGCACAGGGTTAAATGAACTTTTTCACCTCTTGGCACAGAATTACTGTGCTCAATTGTTTATGGTCCCAGGTTATGGATTCAAAATAGATTATGGATTCTAAATTATTACAAAACTGAAACCAAGAACATTGTCCTTTTTTGTCCAAGTTTTTCAGTCAACCCTTCTCGCTAGATAACACTTAGCGTTCTGCTATGATCCATGGCTGATAACCACAGTGTGGATCAGAACTTTGCAGTCCATCTGTCTCTCCATTCTCTGTGCATATTTTCTATCCACAGAAAGAGGGAAGTAGTCAGATTCAGGCACCAAACTCCATCCTGTGCTTCTCAAATTCAGTGAGAGATGGTCCAACTAAACTATAATACATGTATCTACTAAGGGACTATCATGTAACCATTAAAAACCCAAAAGTTTATGAAAGGTTGTAATTACATGGAGGAAACGCTTATGATATAATGGGAAGTGAAAAGAAAACAATAAAATTGAATATTTAATGTCACAATTACATCAAAACATAAAAACAAATAAAATACTATTAACTAATGAAACTACAGATGGAATTACAGCATAGTGTATACTGGGGCTGTTCTCAAGTGATGGGAATTTTCTTCAAACTTTTTCATTACTAACTTGAATGTCATATATAACAGGAATAATAAACTTTATCAATTTTAAGTATTTTAATGCAAGTTAGCATTAGAAAATCATAGGCACCCTTATTTCTAGAAGATAGGAAAAGAAGATAAGTAAACAAATATCAAAATGGTAAAGAAAGTGTGGGTAGAGATGTACTTTGAGGTGGTTGAGAGACTTGTGACTGAGTGAGGATTTACAAGAGGGAGAGAAGGATCGTTCCTCCAGTAGGAGGACATTCTTAATATTTCAGGACTAGCATAGAGTTGATGTACAGTAATAGAAAAGATGTCAAGCAGAGCTTGGCTGATACTGCTAACCAATTGCAGAAGTGTGAAGAAAAGTTTTAACACTCTAGGGACATAATGAAAATCAACAAAGTTGGTTTAATGAATACCGCATGGGAAAATAGAATGAACTGGCTATGGAAAAAATCAGAAATCTCCATTTGAAAGGATGGCTACAGTATCATTTTCCATTATAAGTGAAGACTATAAACACATTGTCAAAAGTACACATTGTCAAATGAATTTGAACAAAAATATTTTAGCTTTCTGTCAGCTGACTAGAATAAGTTTAGATTTTAATTTAAGCATCAACAGAACTGATCTAATGGTTTATGAGCAGCTTTGCAGAGAGCAGAAGTGATAAAAATTGCAAACAGATGATATGTAAATAAATATTTGCATCAACTGGTATAAATATTTAGAAGTGCTGACAACTCCCAATTATCTTGTTTTAATTGGTTCACATAGAAACGAATTTTTGACAGTCGTACTCGGTCAATTAACACTTTAGTAGCTCAGCTAAGGTCTTTGATCCTAGGAGTGCTTTTGGGGACAAGTCTCCCTTTGTATGATGGAGAAATAAACTCTTCATTCAGTCATGAAAATACAGTGGTTTGTGAGCCTCCTACTGCAGCCAAGGAAGTCTTGGTCCAGGAGAATGGAGCCAGAAAGTTTGTGATGTTAAATTGTCAAAACCAGTGGTGCTGGGATTGTGGGTAGGGAGGAAAGAAAGGGACAAAGCTCATGGGAAGAGCTGGACATTGGCTTTTAAATGTCTATGTTGCCAATCAGTTATGTATGATCACAAATAGTGCCCGATTTTCTGAGAGGGACAACTTAGGTATCATTTCAGAGAAGAAATCAGGCATAGTCTGAAAGTTCACCCATTTTTTCCCTTTCCCTCCTAATTTCTATCTCACTTCCAGCTTACTTGGCTAGCTATATACTTTTATTTAAAAAAAAAAACTAGGTATCCTGAGGGAGAGGTTTCAAGGTGGTGACATAAGAAGATCCTGAACTCATGGCCTCCCAGGGACACAACATATTTACAATTACATATGGAATAATTCCCTTGGAAACGGACCTGAAAACTGGATGAACAGAGCCTCCACAACAACAGGAAAAAAGATAGCAAGAGGGGTAGGAGAGGTCTGTAGAGATATGGTCTCACCAACAAAAATCCTCACCCCAGCAATGGCGATACAAGTCAGGAAGGATCACAAGGGATCTTTTTCCCTGAGGAGCAAGGGATTCAAGCTCCATACACACCAGGCACCACACCCCATAGATACTGCACAGGAGAGACAAGATCCCCCACACACAAGGCTTTGAAAACTAGTGGGGAGTATGCCCAGGAACTATAAGAATTTCAGAGAAAGGAAAACCCTCTCTGAAAGAGTTTGCACACATACCTACTTGACCAGAAAACCATCACAAAAACACCAGATTAAAAAGCACATGGACCAAAGGTGAAGGGGACCCACTTACTAACCTTGAAGTGTCTGCCATCAAGGAAGGAGTCAGTTGGGACATGCCCTGGGGACTGAGACAATGGCAGGAACCATTTTTTCAATCTCAGGCTGCCTAGCTAATACTGGTGCTGACAGGTGCCATTCTAACATTCACCCTCTAACCTGTTAGTTCCAGTAGGCATGCCCCATTGAGAGCCCTGCCCACCCCTTCACCTTGTCTGGGTCTCACAGTCAGCTGAGTGATAGCAGCACCCACCTGTGTGCACAGCAATTGTGGGCAGGTCTCAAAGATGGGCTGGGGGCTAGTCCTGCCCACCAGCACCCTGTGGCAGCCATGGCCAGGCCCTGCTGCCAGTCCTTGTACACTGCAGCAGCAACTGCAGCCCCACCACAACAGGAAGGTGCATACAGCCCACATAGGGGACACATCTGGATCACCTGGCTTTGGTGACTGGGTCAGATTTCACCTCTGAGCCCCACAAGACATCTCCTAAATAAGTCTATTCCTTGAAGTCTGAGAAAATAGCTGATTTACCTAATACACTGAAACAAATGCAGAGAATTAGGCAAAATGAGGAGACAAAGGAATATGTCCCAATCAAAAGAATAAGACAAAACCTCAGAAAAAGAACTAAATCAAACGGAAATAAGCAATCTACTTAAAAAAGTGTTCAAAGCAACTGTCATAAAGATTCTCACTGAACACGGGAGAAGAATGGATGGACACAGTGAGAGCTTCAACAAAGCAATAGAAAACAAAAGAAAGTACAAAACAGAAGTTAAAACTGAACTGATAAATACACCAGAGCAGTTCAACAGCAGATTGGATGAGGTAGAAGAGCAAATCATTTAGTTGGAAGACAGAACAGCACAATGAAAATAGAATTTTCAAAAGTAAAGATACCTTAAGGGATCTTTGGGACAACATCAAACAGAATAACATTCACATTATAAGGGTCCCAGAAAGAGAAGGAAGAGAGAGAGAGTGTCAGAAAAATTGTTTGAAGAAGTAGTGGCTGAAAACTTTCTTAATTTGGGAGAGGAAACAGACATCCAGGTCTG
The DNA here is from genome assembly GCF_025265405.1 of Mesoplodon densirostris. Taxonomy (NCBI): domain Eukaryota; kingdom Metazoa; phylum Chordata; class Mammalia; order Artiodactyla; family Ziphiidae; genus Mesoplodon; species Mesoplodon densirostris. The sequence continues at coordinate 62,265,259 of NC_082678.1, forward strand.
GGGGGCTCAGAGAGTTTCAAATAAGATGAACCCAAGTAGACACACCAAGACACATTATAATTAAAATGGTGAAAGTTAAGGATGAAGAGAGAATCCTCAAAGCAGCAAGAGAAAAATAACTTGTTATGTACAAGGGAAATTTCATAAGGCTATCAGCAGATTTTTCAACAGAAACTTTACAGGCCAGAGGGAGTGGCATGACATATTCAAAGTGCTGAAAGGAAAAAAAACTTCCAACCAAGAATTCTACTCCCAGCTAGGTTATCATTCAGAATTGAAGGAGTGATCAAAAGTTTCCCAGATAAACAAGGGCTGAAAGAGTTCATCACCACTAAACTGACCCTATAAGAAATGTTAAAGGGGCTTCTTTAAGCTGAAAAGAAACAGAATTAAATAATAAGAAAACATATAAAAGTAAAAATTTCACTGGGAAAAGTAAACATATAATAAAGACAGTGGATCCATCACTTAGAAAGCAAGCATGAATGTTAAAAAACAAAAGTAGTAAAATTAACTAAAATTAAAATGATTAGTTAAGAGATGCATACAATAAAAAGATGTAAAATGTATAATTGAAAGTTTAAAAGGTGAGGGGCAGGTAAAAAGATAAAGCTTTGGAATGTGTTCAAATTTAAGTTGTTACCAACTTAAAACAGCCTGCTATTTACATAGGATGTTATATGTGAACCTCACAGTGACCACCAGGAAAAAACTCATAGCAAATACACAAAAGAAAATGATAAAGAAATCTAAACACAACACTAAAGAAAACCACCAAAATATAAGGGAAGAGAGAAAGAGAAGAAGAAAGGAACATAGAAGAACTACAAAAACAGCCAGAAAACAATTAACAAAATGGTAATAAGTACATACTTATCATAATGGGACTAAATTCTCCAATGAAGACATAGAGTGGCTGAATGGATAAAAAGAAACCCAAGATCCATTTATATGCTGCCTACAAAAGACTTATTTCAGAACAAAGGACACACACAGATTGAAAGTGAAAGGATGGAAAAGAATATTCCCTGCAAATAGAAATGAAAAGAAAGCTGGAGTAGCTATACTCATATCAGACAAAACAGACTTTAAAACAAAGACTGTAATAAATGACAAAAAAAGGCCATTACATAATGATAAAGGTATCAATCCAGCAAGAAGGTATATTTCTAAACGTATATGGACCTAACATAAGAGTACTAGGGTATATAAAACAAATATTAACAAATGTAAAGGGAGAAATTAAAAGCAATACAATAGCAGGGAAGTTTAACACTCCACTTACAACAATGTATAGGTCATCCAGGCAGAAAATCAATAAGGAAACATCAGACTTAAACAATACATTATAACAAGTGACTAAATAAATAATACAAACAGAACATTCTATCCAAAAGCAGTAGAATACACATTCTTCTCAAGTACACATGAAACATTCCCAGGATTGATCACATATTAGGCCACAAAACAAGTCTCGATAAATTTAAGATTTAAATCATATTGAGCATCTTTTTCAACCACAATAGCATAAAACTAGAAATCAGTCAATCACACACACACACACACACACACACACACACACACACACATACACAAATGGGAAAAACTACAAAAATGTGGAGATTAAGCAACATGCTACTGAACAACCAATTGGTCATTGAAAAAATCAAAGGAGAAATGAAAAGTACCAAGTGACAAAAGCAGAAATACAACATACCAAAATCTACAGGATGCAGCAAAAGCAGTTCTAAGAGAGAAGGTCATAGCAATACAGGCCTGCCTCAAGATATAAGAAAAATCTTGAATAAACAATCTAACTTTACACCTAAAGGAACTAGAAAAAGAAGAACAAACAAAGGCTAAAATTAGTAGAAGGAAAGCAATAATAAAGATTAGAGCAGAAGTAAATGAAATAGAGATTAAAAAAATAGAAAATGTCAATAAAACTAATATCTAGTTCTTAACCAAAGATAACCAAAATCGACAAAGCTTCAGCTAGAGTAACTAAGAAAAAAGAGAGGGAACTCAAATAAATAAAATCAGAAATGAAAGAGGAGAACTTAACAACAAAGGATCAAAAGAGACTACTATAAACAATTATAGGCCAACAAATTGGACAACTTAGAAGAAATGGAAATGTTCCTATAAGCATACAATCTTCCAAGGCTGAATCAAGAAGAAATAGAAAATCTGGATAGAGTGATCACTGGTAATGAGAGTGAAACAGTTATAAAAAACCTCCCAGCAAACAAAAGCCCAGGACCAGATGACTTCACTGGTGCATTCTACAAAGGACTCAAAGAAGATATAATACCTATCCTTCTCAAACTCTTCCAAAAAATTGAAGAAGAGAGAGACATTTCAAACACATTTTATGAAGCCAGAATGACCTTGATATCAAAACTGGACAAGGACATACACACACAAATTATAGATGTATCCTTGATGAACATAGATGCAAAAATCCTCAACAAAATATGAGCAAACCAAATCCAACAATAAATTCAAAGGATCATACAACATGATCAAGTGGGATTTATCCCAGGGATGAAAGGATAGCTCAACATGAAAGATCACATAAACAGAATGAAACATAAAAATTATATGGTCATTTCAAAAGATGCAGAAAAAGCATTTGACAAAAGTCAACATCTATTTATGATAAAAACTCTCAACAAAGTAGGCATAGAGGGAACATACCTAATCCATATATGACAAACCCACAGTTAACATCATACTCAATGGTGCAAAGTTGAAAGCTTTTCCTCTAAGACCAGGAACAGGACAAAGATGCCCACTCTCACTACTTTTATTCCACATAGTATTGGAAGTCCTAGACACAGCAATTAGGGAAGAAAAATAATGTATCCGAATAGGAAAGGAAGAAATAAAACTGTCACAATTTGCAGTTAACATGATATTATATAGAGAAAACCCTAAAGACTCAACAAAAAAAAATTGTTAGAGCTAAAATTAATTCAGTAAAGTCACAGGATACAAAAGCAATACACAAAAATTTATGTTTTTGTACAGTAATAATGAAAGAGAAATTAAGAAAATAATCCCATTTACAATGACATCAAAAAGAGTAAAATATCTAGGAATAAATTTAACCAAGGAAGTGAAAGACCTGTACACTGGAAACTCTAAGATACTGATGAAAGAAAATGAAGAAGGCACAAATAAATGGAAAGATATTCTGTGTTCATGGATTGGGAGAATTAATATTGTTAAAATACCCAAAGCAATCTACAGATTCAATGCAATCCATATAAAAATTCCAATGGCTTATTTCACAGAATGAAGATGGAGATATCATGCTCCCTGATTTTAAACTATACTCCAAAGCTATAGTAATCAAAACAGTATGCTATCAGCACAAAAACAAGCACATAGATCAATGGAACAGAATTGACAGCCCAGAAATAAACCCACACATATATCAACAATTAATTTATGACAAATGAGCAAAGAACCTACAGTGGAGAAAGTCTCTTCAATAAATGGTGCTGGAAAAACCAGGCAGCCACATGCAAAAGAATGAAATTAGACAACACACAAAAATTAACTCAAAATGGACTGAAGACTTGAATGTAAGACCTGAAACCATAAAACTCTTAGAAGAACACATAGGCATTAACCACATTGATATCAGTCTTAGCAAATTTTTTTGTGGATCTGACTCCAAAGGCAATGGAAACAAAATAAAAAATAATCAAATGAGACTACATCAAACTAAAAATCTTCTGTACAGCAAAGGAAACCATCATCAAAGTGAAAAGGCGCCCTACTGAATGGAAGATATTTCCCAATCATATATCTGATAAGGTGTTGATATCCAAAATATATAAAATACTCAAATAATAATAATAATAAGTGAAAAACCAGCCTGATTAAAAAATAGGCAGAGAATGAACTTGAGGACATGGGGAGGGGGAAAGGTAAGCTGGGATGAAGTAAGAGAGTAGCACTGATATATATACACTACCAAATGTAAAATAGATAGCTAGTGGGGAGCAGCTGCAGGGAGATCAGCTCAGTGCTTTGTGACCACCTAGAGGGGTGGGATAGGGAGGGTGGGAGGGAGACACAAGAGGGAAGAGATATGGGGATATATGTATACATATAGCTGATTCACTTTGTTATACAGCAGAAACTAACACAACATTGTAAAGCAATTATACTCCAATAAAGATGTTAAAAAAAAGAGGCAGAGAATCTAAATAGATATTTTCCCAAAGAAGACAAACAGATGGCTAACAGGCACATGAAAGGATGTTCAATATCACTAATTATTAAAGAAATGCAAATCAGAAGCACAATGAGATATCATCTCACAGTTGTTAGAATGGCTATTGTTGAAAAGACAAGAAATAACAAATGTTGGAGAGGATGTGGAGAAAACAGAACCCTTATACACTGTTGGTGGGGCTGTAAATCAGTGCAGCCACTATGGAAAACAGTATGGAGATTCCTCAAAAAATTAAGAATAGAACTACCATATGACCTAGCTATTCCACTTCTGGATACCTATCCAAAGAACACAGAAACACTAATTCAGAAAAGATATATTCACCCCTCTGTTCATTGCAACATTACTTATAGTAGTCAAGATATGGAAACAACCTAAGTATCCATCAGTGGATGAATGGATAAAGAAGATGTGATATATACACAATGGAATACTACTCAGCCACAAAAAAGAATAAAATCCTGCCACTTGCAGCAACATGGATGAACCTTGAAGGTATTATACTAAGTGAAATAGGTCAGATGTTGGAAGACAAATACTGTATGATTTCACTCATTTGTGGAATCGAAAACAAAACAAAACAAAACAAACAAATGAAAAAACCAAAAACAACTCATAGATCCAGTGATCAGATTAGTGGTTACCAGAGGGGAAGGGGATTAGGGGGTGGGCAAAACGAGTGACAGGGCTCAACTGTATGGTTATGGACAGTAACTTGATTTGTGGTGATGATCACTTTGTAGCGTATACAGATGTCAAATTAAAATGCTACACACTTGAAACTTATATAACTAAAAAAATGATATCCCTGGCTAGACTGTGCCTATTTTGCATTCTAAAACAATATCCAACTTTTATTGTGCCCCATAGTACTCATTCATGCTTTTTGCCAAATACTTATGACTCTCCACCTTCTAGGCACCTAGAGGATTGCATTCCTCATTCCTTTGTGGATGAATGAGGTCATATGACTAGTTTTAGTTGGGAGCAAAAGTAAAGAGCAGAAAGTCATTTCCTTGCCAGTTCATTTAATTGCCCAGGCAAGTGTCCCGAGGTCTTTCTTTGCCTTCTGACAGGGCAACCAGGAGGTTCAAGATGGCAGTCATTCCATCAGCCTGGGTTTCTGAGTAACTCTGATGAGTAGAGCCCCCAATGACTGTGATATGCATGCAGGGTGATAAAGCCCCTTTGAGCCAAGCCTGTGTCAGCTGCTGAGGGAGATATAAGTTTATATATATAATATATTAATTATATTAACTAAATGATATATTCACTTGTCTTCTGGATTAAAAAAATTCCAGTTCTGAAAATTTGGAAAAGTGGCTGTCCTTTTCTCTTTTCCCTGGATGGTTTGGCACTGAGTAAAACCACACACCTGTTTGTTCCTCTATTTAAGATTCAATTAATTACCTATTAATTAATATATTATATATAAAATAGGTATAGCTACATAGTCCTTGTCCTCAAGGAGTGTTCAAATTAGTTGCAGTGCTAAGATATATAAAATCAAAAGGTATATAAAAGGAATTATTTTTAGGTGGAAAACAGTTCAGGTCAACAGTAGGAGAGATGTCACAAGGTCAGGTATGACTGGAAGGCAAATGAGAGCCAGGCAGTAGGAAGGGAAAAGAGAAGTAGTCAGGAAGGGAAGATTACCTGAGGAGAAATCTGCACTGGATGGGATTTAAACTGAAGGCTGAAGAATTTATATAATTAGAAAAGAGGGAAATAGCCCTTCAGGTAAGAAAAAACAGTTAAGCAACAGTAAATCGGTGAGAAATCATATGTTTTAGGAGATATTAAATAAACCAGTTTCATTCACACCAAGGGCTGTTTAAGAAGTATTAAGCTGGCCTGCAAAAGCCAAGCATTATGAGCTCAATAGTTAGTTGATTACTTCAACAAATATTTATTGGGTACCGACTATCGTCTCATCAGACAAAACTGACAAGGAAATCCCTGGTCACATGACAAGTACATTCTCATGGAATTGAGGGCTGCTGCAGTCAGAATTAGAGCCAGAGTCTCCGGACTCTGTTCCAGTGCTTGTGGCTCTTTCCAGTAACAACAATAAAATGATATATTCACTTATCTTCTGGATTAAAAAAAGTCCAGTTCTGAAAATTGGAAAAGTGGCTGTCCTTTTCTCTTTTCCCTGGATGGTTTGGCACTGAGCAGAACCACATACCTGTTTGTTCCTCTGTTTAAATTCAAACGTTTCACAGTCCTTGGGTTTCAGTAATGCTCAATGAATATTTGATGATCTGCTTGCCATTATTAATGCATTTAAAAATTCGTTTAACAAACATACATTAAATGCCTAGGATACGTCAGCCACTACTAGGTTCTGGAGATATTAAATACCATGTGAACATACCATTTTAGCAAAATATTAAAGAAATGGTAATAGATATATGTATATATACACATAGAACTATGGGATCACAGAGGCGAACTTGGCTTAATTGACTTAGCAGTTGGAACTGGCACTAGGCTTGCCAGATTTACCAAATAAAAACATAGGGTGCTCAGTTAAATCATAACTGTGTCCTAAATGTTGCATTGGACGTACTTATACCAAAACATATTTGTTGTGTATCTGAAATTCAAATTTAAGTGGGAGTCCTGTGTTTTATTTGGCCACCTTAGCTGGCACAGCTGGGCTGACTAGTATATGAAATTCCATGGGGTCAGTGTGGGACAGTTACCAAGACACGGAAAGATGTTGGAACTCATTAAGGAGAGTCTAAAGAAAGTGTGAGGAAAAGAGAGGATATTCGGGTGTAGGGGTGGAGAGAGAGGTGCATCAAAGCTGGGGGATCAAAATTGAGTTCATGATTTCACATTTTTCTGGAAGTTCAAGCTAATATAATGACAACCAGAACAGAAATGAGGAGTATGACCTTTGCCTATTGGAAAAGAGAAAAAGAAGTCACTATTTTCAGAAAATACCTTCTTAAAAATCCCGAGAGAATCAGCCAAAAAAAGATTGGAATAGATGAAGGTTCAGCAAGGTCGTTAAGTACAAAATAAACATTTAAGTCAGTAACTTTATTTTGTAAGAGCAATAGCCAGCTAGAAAATATAATGAAAAAAGATTGCATTTGGAATACCATCAAAAATAGAAAGCAACTACAAGTAAACCACAAAACCATGAAATGTTCTGAAATTATATAAAAAACAAGTTGAACACCCTCAGAGACATAAGAGGAGATGAGAAGATGGAGAGTCATGTCATATTCATAGACAAGAAGACCAAATACTGTAAAGATGTCAATTTTCTCATAATTTATTTTTAGGATTAATGAAATTGTAACCAAGATCTCTGTAGGATATATATGGAACATCAAAAATGATTCCAAGGATTGGTTCAAGATGGCGGAGTAGAAGGACATGCTCTCACTCCCTCTTGCAGGAACACCAGAATCACAACTAACTGCTGAACAATCATCGACAGGAAGACACTGGAACTCACCAAAAAAGATACCCCACAGCCAAAGACAAAGGAGAAGCCACAATGAGATGGTAGGAGGGGTGCAAACACAATAAAATCAAATCCCATAACTGCTTTGTGGGTGACTTACAAACTGGAGGACACATACCACAGAAGTCCACCCACTGGAGTGAGGGTTCTGAACCCCAGGTCAGGCTTCCCAAGCTGGAGGTCCGGTAATGGGAGGAGGAATTCCTAGAGAATCAGACTTTGAAAGCTAGAGGGATTTGATTGCAGGACTTCAACAGGACAGGGGGAAACAGAGACTCCACTCTTGGAGGGCACACACAAAGTAGTGTGAACATCGGGACCCAGGGCAAGGAGCAGTGGCCCCATAGGAGATGGAACCAGACATACCTGCAAGTGTTGGAGGGTCTCCTGCAGAGGTGGGGGGTGGCTGTGTCTCACTGTGAGGACAAGAACACTGGCAGCAGAAGTTCTGGGAAGTACTCTGCCATTAGTCCCACCAAAGAGACAGGGTAGGCTCCAGTGCTGGGTTACCTCAGGCCAAACAACCAACAGGGAAGGAACCCAGCCCCACCCATCAGCAGACAAGTGGATTAAAGTTTTACTGAGCTCTGCCCACCAAAGAAACAGCCAGCTCTACTCACCACCAGTCCCTCCAATCAGGAAACTTCCACAAGCCCCTTAGAGAACCTCATCCACAGAGAGCAGACAACAGAAGCAAGAACTACAATCCTGCAGCCTGTGGAATAAAAACCACATTCACAAAAAGATAGACAAGATGAAAAGGCAGAGGGCTAGTACCAGATGAAGGAACAAGATAAAACCCTAGAAAAACAACTAAATGAAGTGGAGATAGGAAAACTTCCAGAAAAATAATTCAGAATAATGATAGTGAAGATAATCCAGGACCTTGGCAAAAGAATGCTGGCAAAGATTGAGAAGATGCAAGAAATGTTCAACAAAGATCTAGAAGAATTAAAGAACAAACAGAGAAGAACAACACAATAACTGAAATGAAAAATACACAAGAAGGAATCAATAGCAAAATAACTGAGGCAGAAAAATGGATAAGTGACCTGGAAGACAGAATGGTGGGATTTACTGCTACAGAACAGAATAAAGAAAAAGAATGAAAAGAAATGAAGATAGCCTAAGAGACCTCTGGGACAACATTAAATGCAACAACATTCACATTATAGGGGTACCAGAAGGAGAAGAGAGAGAGAAAGGATGCGAGAAAATATTTGAAGAGATTATAGTCAAAAACTTCCCTAACATGGAAAAGGAAATAGCCACCCAAGTCCAGGAAATGCAGAGAGTCCCATACAGGATAAACCCAAGGAGAAACAAACCAAGACGCATAGTAATCAAATTGGCAAAAATTAAAGACAAAGAAAAATTATTGAAAGCAGCAAGGGAAAAACAACAAATAACACAAAAGGGAACTCCCACAAGGTTAACAGCTGATTTCTTAGCAGAAACTCTACAAGACCAAAGGGAGTGGAATGATATACATAAAGAGATGAAAGGGAAGAACCTACAACCAAGATTACTCTACCTGGCAAGGATCTCATTTGGATTTGTTGGAGAAATCAAAAGCTTTATAGACAAGCAAAAGCTAAGAGAATTCAGCATCACCAAACCAGCTTTACAACAAATGCAAAAGAAACTTCTCTAAGTGGGAAACACAAGAGAAGAAAAGGATATACAAGGACAAATTCAAAACAATCAAGAAAATGGTAACAGTAACATACATATCGATAATTACCTTAAACGTGGATGGATTAAATGCTCCAACCAAAAGACAGAGGCTTGCTGAATGGATACAAAAACAAGAGCCATATATATGTTGTCTACAAGAGACCCACTTCAGACTAGGGACACATTCAGACTGAAAGTGAGGGGATGGAAAAAGATATTCCATGCAAATGGAAATCAAAAGAAAGCTGGAGTAGCAACACTCATATCAGATAAAATAGACTTTAAAAAAAGAATGTTACAAGAGACACGGAAGGACACTACATAATGATCAAGGGATCAATCTAAGAAGAAGATATAACAATTATAAATACATATGCACCCAACATAGGAACACCACAATACATAAGGCAACTGCTAACAGCTATAAAAGAGGAAATCGACAGTAACACAATAATAGTGGGGATTTTAACAACTCACTTACACCAATGGACAGATCATCCAAACAGAAAATTAATAAGGAAACACAAGTTTTAATTGCCACAATAGACCAGATAGATTTAATTGATATTTATAGGACATTCCATCCAAAAAAGCAGATTATACTCTCTTCTCAAGTGCACACGGAACATTCTCCAGGATAGATCACATCTTGGGTCACAAATCAATCCTCAGTAAATTTAAGAAAATTGAAATCATATCAAGCATCTTTTCTGACTACAATGCTATGAGATTAGAAACCAATTACAGGGGGAAAAAAACGTAAAAAACACAAACACATGGAGGCTAAACCATACGTTACTAAATAACCAAGAGATCACTGAAGAAATGAAAGAGGAAATCAAAAAATAACTAGAGACAGGGCTTCCCTGGTGCTGCAGTGGTTGAGAGTCCGCCTGCCGATGCAGAGGACGCGGGTTCGTGCCCCGGTCTGGGAGGATCCCACGTGCCGTGGAGCGGCTGGGCCCATGAGCCATGGCTGCTGAGCCTGCGCGTCCGGAGCCTGTGCTCCGCAACGGGAGAGGCCACAGCAGTGAGAGGCCCGCATACCACACAAAAAAGAAAATAAATAAAAAATAAAAATTACTAGAGACAAATGATAAAGAAAACACGAGGATCAAAACCTATGGGATGCAGCAAAAGCAATTCTAAGAGGGAAGTTTATAGCTATACAAGCCTACCTCAAGAAACAAGAAAAGACTCAAATAAACTATCTAACCTTACACCTAAAGGAGCTAGAGAAAGAAGAACAAACAAAACCCAAAGTTAGAGAAGGAAAGAAATCATTAAGATCAAGGCAGAAATAAATGAAATAGAAACAAAGAAAACAATAGCAAAGATCAATATAACTAAAAGCTGCTTTTTTGAGAAGATAAACAAAATTGATAAACCATTAGCCAGACTGATTAAGAAAAAGAGGAGGAGGACTTAAATCCATAAAATTAGAAGTGAAAAAGGAGCAGTTACAGCAGACACTGCCAAAATACAAAGCATACTAAGAGACTACTACAAGGAACCCTATGCTAATAAAATGGATAAACTGGAAGAAATGGACAAATTCTTACAAAGGTATAACCTCTGAAGACTGAACCAGGAAGAAATAGAAAATATGAGCAGATCAACCACAAGCAATGAAATTGAAACTCTGATTAAAATCTTGCAACAAACAAAAGTCCAGAACCAGATGGCTTCACAGGTGAATTCTATCAAACATTTAGAGAGAGCTAACACCCAACCTTCTCAAACTCTTCCAAGAAATTGTAGAGGAAGGAACACTCCCACACTCATTCTATGAGGCCACCATCACTCTGATACCAAAACTCGAAAAACATACTACAAAAAAAAAAAATTACAGACCAATACCACTGATGAATATAGATGAAAAAGTCTGCAACAAAATACTAGCAAACAGAATCCAACATGTTAAAGGATCATACACCATGATCAAGTGGGATTTATCCGAGGGATGCAAAGATTCTTCAATATATGCAAATCAATCAATGTGATACACCATATTAACAAATTGAAGAATAATAACGATGTGATCATCTCAATAGATGGAGAAAAAGCTTTTGACAAAATTCAACACCGATTTATGATAAGAACTCTCCAGAAAGTGGGCATAGAGGGAACCTACCTCAACATGATAAAGGCCATATATGACAAACCCACAGCAAACATCATCCTCAATGGTGAAAAACTGAAAGCATTTCCTCTAAGATCAGGAAAGAGACAAGGATGTCCACTCTTGCCACTATTATTCAACATAGTTTTGGAAGTCCTAGCCATGGCGATCAGAGAAGAAAAAGAAATAAAAGGAATCCAAATTGGAAAAGAAGAAGTAAAACTGTCACTGTTTGCAGATGACATGATACTATACATAGAGAATCCTAAAGATGCCACCAGAAAACTACTAGAGCTAATCACTGAATTTGGTAAAGTTGCAGGATTCAAAATTAATGCACAGAAATCTCTTGCATTTCTATACACTAATGATGAAAAATCTGAAAGAGAAAGTTAGGAAACACTCCCATTTACCATTGCAACAAAAAGAATAAAATACCTAGGAATAAACCTACCTAGGGAGACAAAAGACCTGTATGTAGAAAGCTATAAGACACTGTTGAAAGTAATTAAAGATCATACCAACAGATGGAGAGGTATACCATGTTCTTGGATTGGAAGAATCAATATTGTGAAAATAACTATCTTATCCAAAGCAATCTACAGATTCAATGCAATCCCTATCAAATTACCAATGGCATTTTTTACAGAACTAGAACAAAAATTGTTAAAATTTGTATGGAGACACAGAAGACCCTGAATAGCCAAAGCAGTCTTGAGGGAAAAAAATGGAGCTGGAGGAATCAGACTCCCTGACTTCAGACTATACTACAAAGCTACAGTAATCAAGACAATATGGTACTGGCACAAAAACAGAAATATAGATCAATGGAACAGGATAGAAAGCCCAGAGATAAACCCACGCACATATGGTCAACTAATCTATGACAAAGGAGGCAGGATATACACTGGAGAAAAGATAGTCTTTTCAATATATGGTGCTGGGAAAACTTGAGAGCTACATGTAAAAGAATGAAATTAGAACACTCCCTAACACCATACACAAAAATAAACTCAAAATGGATTAGAGACCTGAATGTAAGATGGACACTATATAACTCTTAGAGGAAAACAGGAAGAACACTCTTACATAAATCACAGCAAGATATTTTTTGACCCACCTCCTAGAGTAATGGAAATAAAATAAACAAATGATCCCTAATGAAACTTAAAAGCTTTTGCAAAGCAAAGGAAACTACAAACAAGACGAAAAGACAACCCTCAGAATGCAAGAAAATATTTGCAAATGAATCAACAGACACAGGATTAATCTCCAAAATATATGAACAGCTCATGCAGCTAAATATTTAAAAAACAAACAACTCAATCCAAAAATGGGCAGAAGACCTAAATAGACATTTATCCACAGAAGACATACAGATGGCCAAGAAGCACATGGAAAGCTGCTTAACGTCACTAATTATTAGAGAAATGCAAATCAAAACCACAATGAGGTATCACCTCACACCAGTTAGAATGGGCATTATCAGAAAATCTACAAACAACAAATGCTCGAGAGGGTGTGGAGAAAAGAGAACCTTCTTGCACTGTTGGTGGGAATGTAAATGGATACAGTCACTATGGAGACCAGTAGAATAGAAAAACAGAATTACCATATGACCCAGAAATCCCACTACTGGGCATACACCCAGAGAAAACCGTAATTCAAAAAGACACGTGCACCCAAATGTTCATTGCAGCACTATTTACAATAGCCAGGTCATGGAAGCAACCTAAATGCCCATTGACAGATGAATGGATAAAGAAGATGTGGTATATATATACAATGGAATATTACTCAGCCATAAAAAGGAACGAAATTGGATCATTTGTATAGACGTGGATGAATTTAGAGACTGTCATACAGAGTGAAGTAAGTCAGAAAGAGAAAAACAAATATTGCATAATAACGCATATATGTGGAACCTAGACAAATGGTAGAGATGAACCAGTTTGCAAGGTGGAAATTGTGACACAGAGTAGAGAACAAATGTATGGACAACAAGGGGGGAAAGCGGTGGGTGGTGGTGGTGGTGGTGGGATGAATTGGGAGATTGGGATTGACATGTATACACTGATGTGTATAAAATGGATGATTAATAAGAATTTGCTGTATAAAAAATAAATAAAAGACAATTCAAAAATAAAAACAAAACAAACAAACAAAACCCTTAATGAAATTGAAAATAGAGGAAAAAAACTAAATTTTAGTTTTGATTGCTATTCAAATGTAAACATTTTCCATCAATAGCTAATTTTCTATGTGGCTGTATATAGTATCTCTGCCCTATTTTGATATTATATTCTTACTACAGTAAAATAATTATGTACACATGTAATAAAAATTCAAAATATGAGGAAAAATAAAATGATTCCAACATTTACCTGGAAGAACAAACTAATAAAAATTGATAGAGAAATTTCGAGTATTTGCAAAGGAGTAGTTAAACCTACCTGATATATAAACATTCCAAGAGCTCCATTCCTTCCATCACAGTTGTGTTTGGGAAGGAATAAGCAGAGAAGGCAACAGGATGGAGCTGTGAGCTCAGGAACAGACCCTGGTGTCTGAATCACTAACCTACATGACACGAGGGAAAACAGGGCAGAGGGCAAGAGCAGGATCACTCAAGAAAAGTGCCTAGAGAGTTGGGTATCTATTTGGAAAATAATTTTTGTTTTTCATCTCATAGGAAACACTCCAGGTGCATTAAAGTGTTAATGTGAAAATTAAACCAAACAGAAGAACATAAAGACAAATATATATCTGATCTTTGGCCTTAAATCATTTCTCCATAATTTAAGGGACTTTGAGTGATGGAAATCCAGCCACTCAGAAGACTTTAGGGGGTTTTGGTAGATTTGTCCTTTGCAGAGTGTTTGCTGACTGCAGGGCAAGGCTTGCCTGGAAGCTAGTTAGAAGACCATGGCAGTAATGCTGGCCAGAGATGTCAGGAATCTAGCGAAAGCCTGGCCTAGGGAAAGAGAGTGGAAGAAGGGTATGGAAACAGCAGCCTCCCTAGGAATTTGCCATGTGTACTATGTGTCTAGACACAAAGGGATATGCTCGGGATATCTCTGTCAGATGGTTTGTGAAAGGGTAGTTTTTAAAGTAAAACCTATTTTTATTATTCCCACATACAAGACCGCTCCACAATTCAGGTCTTTTAAACTCCATGCCTGGCATAATCAAATTCAGTGTTTCCCACTTTCTATGTTTTCTTTTCTCAGCCTCTGGAAATACGATCTAAGTTTCACCGTCATCGATAAAATATTGTACATTGCGTGTGGAATCAGATATGTCTCTGTTTTTATAAATGCACGTGAGAGGGGGACAGGAGGGGGACAGACAAGCAGCGTGTTCACACTTTTTAATACAGATAGGCTGGATGAAACAGCGTGATCTGTCATAAAACGGAACCTAAGATTCGAAAATGAGCTCGCTGTCTCCGTGTGTTTAAATAGTTTTCCTGGGAGACAAATCTTCTTTCATTTGAACAAACACACACAAGTGTTTTTTATGGAGTACTAGGAAATACCCAGCAGTCAAGTTGTGCCAGCGAGGTGAGAGTGGCTGGCCAATGGCTTGAATGTTTTCTACCAACACAATTCTAATCAAGCCACACTCTGACCCACTTGCAATATGATTCTGAGGTGTCAAGTTAGAAAGTGGAATTTGTATGACACAGTGCACATGGCCTTGCTGATTGGCCACAACTTCTTCCCAAAGTATTTGCTATCCAATTAGGCACCAGAGCAGCCATGGTGGCTTAAAATGAAAAGGGCATCTGGGGTCTCTATCTCAGGACTGAAAGGTGCTTGATCCAGTCCGTCTGGATCTGACTTTGGTTAAATTTTAAGATCCCATACTTTACTCCCTAGTACAATTCCTTGACTGAGCACATGGAGGAAATAATCTTTACATTGACAGGTTCCCCAAATGGAGTCATGATTACAAATTCTGGATGTCCTACTCAATACCACCTTTTTAAGCTAAGGATGCACTTTTATTTTAATAAAAAGTAGCATTAAAATATCGAGGGAGGAACTAATTAAAATCTAATGTATCTACATACTATTTGTTAGGCAATGCCTCAGTATTTTTGTTTCTCCTCTTTTAGGAAGGTAGATATTCATGGGAACATCCATCATTAGAAATGCACTGTTACTGAATGGAAGCTGAAAAAAGCCGTAGGCACTCTCACAGAAAAGAGAATAATATGCTGAGTGAGTCATTCTCTCTGAGTCTGGCTGCTCTCACAAACCCTGTACTCTACTTGATGGGTAGAAGGCAATAGGCTCAGAATCTCTTTTTTTTTTTTCCCTTTCTTTGAATGTAGAGGCATCTGCTTCTTCTGGGTCTTGAGTTTTCCTACAGAGCCAGTTGTTTAAAGACTGGGTATTTGACAGGCGGCAAAGGATTGTAGATACGACACAATGGAAGGAGGAAATTTGAGATAGTGCCCCAGAAAGAGGAAGCAGGAGGAACTGAGTTTTTCTCTGCTACCATGAATATGTAAAATAAAATCCTCTAAAATATACTCAACTCCACAAATATTTATCAAGGGCCTATCTGCCAGAGCTGGGTAAATCCTTGAATGTACAGAGATGAACTAGACACAGCCGTCAAGGAATACAGAGGGAGAAAAACACGATTTCTGGGTAACAAGCCAGTTTTTAACATTCAAAGTGGTAAGTGCTATATTTGTGTTGTGTGCAAAGTGCAGGGGGGCATGGAAGAGGGCACATAATGTCCTGGCAGGCCCAGGAAGATGCTAATGTGGATGGAAGAGTTTGAAGACCAAAGGAATACTAGCACCCTCAGGGTGAGCTGTTGAAGTGCCTTTGATTAAATATTCTTCCTTATGCAAACATAGAGGCTAAGAGATGCAGCTCACACGCTTGCTTCTAAATGTGTGAGCTGATTTCTGTCTCTCCCCTCTCTCTCACTATGAAACGCCTTCAGTTGTCTGCATGACACTTATTAACAGAGAACAGAGATGGACGGTGGTGAAGAGAGGAAGGAGGGCCAGTTTATACTGCTCAGTATTATCATTCCATTTATGAATAGAGAACAGAAATTATAAATTCAGTCTCACCTTTTGTTAATCCCAGCTGTGGCTGGCTGAATAATGGCTTCCCAGAGATGTCCAGACTCTAATCCCTGGAACCTATGAATATATTACCTTAGATGGTAAAAGGGACTTTGCAGACATGATTAAGTATCTTGAGATGGCAAAATTGTGCTGGATATGCAGGCGGGCCCAACGTAATCACAAGGGTCCTTACAGGGCAGAGGCAAGAGGATAGAGTAGGAGATGTGATTATGGAAACAAGAGTCATAGTGATGTAAGGAAGGGGCCACAAGCTGAGGAATGCAGGAGCCTCTAGAAGCTGAAAAAGGAATGCAGCCCTGATGACACCTTGGTTTCAGACTTCTGACCTCCAGAACAGTAAAATAATAACTTTGTGTTGTTTTAAGTCACCACGTTTGTGAAGATTTGTGACAGCTGCAATAGGAAACAAATACACCAGGCTCCTCATTAACATGGGCAGAGAAAATGGTCTTCAAGCCAGTGAGTTCTTAGAAAGATTCAGAAGGCACAATAACTTACATTAGTTTCATGTGATTTTTAATGACACCTTCAGGAAGTAGAACATCATACATTAGTTCCTCATTTTGTATATGTGTCTGAAGGAGACACACAACTAGCCCGAGTCAGAACTGGGATGCAAGAGACCCTGGTTCTGTGCTTTTCTCCTGGTGTAGACCATTTCTCTGATGTCGACGGAATCAGGTGATAAGTCCATTTCCCATGTCAAATATTTTTCTTCTGCTTAGAATGACTTTAGAGATTTTTGCTCAAATTCATACTGCCACTCCCATGGGTCACAATAGATACAGTGGATGCTTTGGAGCCAGAACGTTGTTGGAAGCATTGACTGTCTCCTAGTAGCTCCAAGACTTGGTCAAACCACTTAACTTCTCCTGAACCGTAAAATGGGATAATAACACACATCATGCCTGACTCACTGGGTTGCTGAGGATCAAACGTGATAATATATGTGAAAGGGCTTTATAAATTCTATAATGCTATTCAGATGTGAAGGATTATTTTTTTATATGCTCAAGAAGGCTGGCACAGCCCCTCTCCCAGGTGGCTAAAAAGCATGTGTGATTTTATTTGCTCCAATAATTTTATTCTTATTAGTACTTGTTCAGTATACTACATGGGTATGCACAATGCACAAAGCATTTATTCTTCTTCTGGCTACAGCAACTACACCCCTCTCCCCCAAAACTTACCCTTGTAAAAGCTAATAGCGACTCATAAAACAAAACAAAAGCAAAAAAGGGGGAGGTCGGGTGGCATCACTCAAGAGAACTGTGTGTCATCAAAAACACTCACCTGTCACTTTGCAAACGAGCTGCTTTTGAGAGTAGACAGTTCTTTTAACCAAACAACTCCCTAAACACATGATCTATTGCTCTTTCTTCTCCTTTTTTTTTTTTTCACTTTAATTTTTAACATGATTTCCTAACCCTCCACTTCAAGAGGTAAATACAATTCTGGCAGAGTCTTGGTCTAACTTAGTTTATTAAGGCTTTTACTACAAGTTTTTAAGCACTCGCTGATTTTCAAAAACATATTAAAATGGCCATGGCCAATCTCGTAGATTGGTACAAGCCCACATTTCCCAAACAACTTAATAGTCTGCAACTTGTGCCAGGCAGAGAATGATTTCACCATTCTCTTTCCCACAACCTAAAGGCTGGACATTGTTTTTAACTCTGTGGCAAGAGGAAGCAGTTTGCTTTACCACACTGGTCTCCTCCCTAGAACTCCCTCTAAGTTTTATAAGTTCCACTGTCCTGGAGGGCACATTCAGCCCCCAAAGAACCTCTTTGTAGACCACTTCTGGGGCTACCAGCCTTACTCTGGCCTGTTCTTGGAAAATGGAGCCCCTAGGAATTTTTACAAAGTTTGGTCTTTTGGTCAGGGTGATAGGAAAAGCTATAGATACCGTATCCTGTGGCAAAATAATTAAAACTGGGACTTATGTCTCTACATCTTGTCCCTTTTCTCTTTCTACATATCTTTTTCAATTGTTAAAGACAAATTCAGCAAATGTTTATGTACAGCAAATAAATAAATAGCTAAATATCTGAGCACCTTCCACTGCCAGGCTCTGTGCTGAAAACTGGATTACAGAGTTGAACTCACTGTCTAGTGGGGGAAATCACATCAATGAATATGTACCATATAACACCCTGGGGTGACACCTGGGATTAGAGTTTTGGTGCAAAGGAGACATAGTTAACTATATGGTCGGAGATTGAGGAAAACAAATATGGCTGAATCCTCAAGAGGACAAATTCACCAGGAAACTCTGCTACACAAACACTGTGCCTGAGATTCACATTGCATGTCTTATGGGGGAGGTTTTATTTTCTTTGCACCTGTTAAGCTCCTGCCCAGCCCGGAGAGCATCAGTTGTTTGCCTGCCTTCCTGTGGAAGCAGCACAGCACTTTGATATCCTGGAGCAGCAGTGAGAGGGGTGCTGGGTCCTGGTTTGAGCTCTGCTCTAAGTAGTGAACTTACCTGGGATAAGTCACTTCATTGCTAAACTGAGCCAAATAACACAAGATCTGCCAACTTCTCAGGGCTGATTTCAGGATCAAATAAGATCAGGAGAACTCTGCTTTATATGAAAATGTGTATGAAAACTTCTAAAATGACACTAAAGCACAGAGGAAAATATGTGTCTATTACCTAAATAACTATAACTACAAGTATAATGGAGTGGTTTTGAATACCAAAATCAAAGTTACTATTTATGTTCTTTCCATGTAGCAGTATATATGTGCCCATATAAACACATATACATACCTATGTGACATATACATGCATACATATACATATGTATATATAATGTTTGTTTGTTGATCCTGAGAAAGAAAACCATGGGAAAGTGGCAAGCAGTGGTCTAAGCACCAGGGGTTTCTGCAGCTGTATGGTTAGGGATTCATTCTCGGGTACCAGGTTGCCTGAGCTACCATGTATTACTGTGTCATCCTGTATAAGTCACTTCCCCTCCCTCCTCAAGCCTTCATTTCATCGTCTTTGGAATAGAGACATAATAGTGGCAGCCTCATCAGGTTGTTGCAAAGATGAAATATATATATGGCATGTAAAGAGCTTTCTAAAGGGTCTGGCACCCAGTAGGTGCTCAATGTCTCATAGCTATTACTATTATTATGGTCATTGCTTTATTTTTAAGCTTTGGGGAAAATCCTCCAGTTTCAGAGACCAGGATACAAAAAGAATTCTAGAAAGATGTAGGAATGGACTCTAAAACTTTCCAGATAAAAAGGCATTCATGTAGCAAATATGAAAATTCTTTGCTATGTTATGCTTTAGACATGTTATCCACATTACACACTCATTCGTTAGACTAAAATAGCCAACCAGACTCTGGGTAAAGGCATATATTATGTTAGCAAATTGGAATAGCAACCCCTTTGAAAGCTGCTCAGTAAAGGGCTCTTACTGTTCTATATATCATGTAGGGCAACCTGTTTTGTAGTTAATGAACCTAGAAGCTAAAGCCAGTGGTGTGTCTAAAAGAGCAGTACTCTTTCCTCGATGCTACAAGGTGAATTAGCAACAAGCCCTCTGTAAAGAAACTTCCAATAAAGAACTGATTATATAAGGCATTGAGCCTTTCTCTAATTATAGCTATAAATATAGACAATCAAGTCGTTTTGAGTACTAAAATCTAGTTCACTGTTTATGCTCTTGCCATACTATATATTTGGCTGTTGACTTTTAACTTGAAGACATAAGAAGCTGGTGAAAAATATCCTTAGAATACTAATTAAGTTGTCATGTGGGTTACCAATAAATTTGGCCTGTGTTAATGAGGATTGAAAACAGTATAATTGTTTTACCAACTAAAACACGATAGACGAGGAGAACCTAGGATTTCAGTTCATAAATTAGATGCTAAATACTTTTCTCTGGCTATTTTCAAAAGTGTCATCTCTATAATAAAGTTCTCTTTAAGTGCTTGTTGCATGTGCTGGCCTGGGGCTCCGAGACAGCCTTCCACCCTGAACCATGGGGTTTGCACAGTTGGGTTACAGGAAGGGATGTGAATGGGATGACAGAGGAGACTTGGAATCCCTTACCCAATCCTAAGCACAGGCGGGGCCACAGACAAGCTTGCACACCTCATCACAACTGTACCAGAATGGCTGTCCCGCTAAAGTTGGCTCTACTTATGCCTCAGAGACAGGAAGTGACCCTGCCCCCTAGAAAAATGGGGTCCAATGAACTGAGTGACCACCCTTCCCTTCTTGGGGAAGACAAATAGGGTGTAGAAAGAAGCCCAAAGCATTCCAACCAGCACTGCACCTGCAAAGAGCAGAATGGAAGCTACGGGAGTTCCCTTCATCCTTTCCTCCTCTGAGAATCTACAGCTCTCTTTGTTGCTGTGTTTTAAAATTTATTCATATACAGCTATTCAGTCACAACAGTTCAGAAAATGCCTCTGGTCAGGCGTTAAGCTATGGGAGGCACTCAGTCTCCTGGTTTTGCATGGTAGCGTGCACAAGGGTGCTTCCGGAATTGAAGTCAGGCTAAAGGAAGCTGCTTTCACCTCCCGATTTCGGGGAGGAAGGAAGGAACGTTTTCTTCGGCTCCATAAGTCTCTACTTAGCCCGGGGCTCTGAGTCAGGTATCTTGCAAACGTGATTTCATTAATTCCTCAGAGAACCCCTGCGTGGGAAGGTAATTTGATTTTACAGAAGAAGCAACTGAGATTCAGACTGATTAAGTGACTTGCCCAAGGTCACACAGCTTGTGAGAAGTGGAGCAGATTAAAATCCAAATCTCAGGCTGGCTTCCTTCCTCATATTCGGCTCCTTCAGGTCTCTGTGTTTCCGGTTGGTCTAGTGGCAGAAAAGCCACAGCTCATTCTACTGTCCCTGCAAACGGCTTTTGTCCCCATTTTTTCTTTTTCTTTTTCTTTTATTCTTGGCACTTTGGAAAATGTGTTCTCTTCTTCAAGTTGTTGGGACCATGGGGTGCAGCATTTCAAATGAGGCCAGGGACTCCTCAATCTGCACCCAGGGGAGCAAGGGTGACCTGGCCGAAGTCTGGCCTGTTGCTCCTGGTTAAGGAAACACGGCGGGGGGGGGGGGTGTTGCTTTCTACTCCCCCGTATTACTAAGAGCTCAGAAAGTATTACCAGGAAGTATTCCTATTTTATCTTATTTCCTTAGCCTGGAATTTCCTAAAGTATGTTTCAGGGACACTTGTCTTATGATCAAGGAACCTATATTCAAATAAGTTTGGGAAACGCTACATGTTACACCCCACCCCTGCCACCCGCATGATGATCACGATGTACATCAGTGTATAAAAGGCTCTGAGAAGGTCTGCAGCAAAACCCAAATAAAACACTATCTCTCTTCAACCCCTGCCTTTCAACTAAACCATTATGCCCCCTGGAATGCTTTTCCCCCCTACTCCAAGGATAGAAACCCTACATATCCTTTTTTTTAAACATCTTTATTGGAGTATAATTGCTCTATAATGGTGTGTTAGTTTCTGCTGTATAACAAAGTGAATCAGTTATACATATACATATATTCCCATATCTCTTCCCTCTTGTGTCTCCCTCCCTCCCACCCTCCCTATCCCACCCCTCTAGGTGGTCACAAAGCACCGAGCTGATCTCCCTGTGCTATGCGGTTGCTTCCCACTCTACATATCCTTTAAGGTTGAGTTTTTAAAATATATAGATCCCCAGCCTTACCCTCAGCAACTCTGATTTGGGAGAAGCCCAGAGAATTCTAAGCACCTTCTTAAGTACACATTTGAAGTAACTTCTAAGTAATTCCAACAACCAACTGCTGAATTAAGAGTCTGAGCCTTAGAGCTGAGTCTAGGTTAGCACTCTGTTCAAGAATGCAGGGACCAAGCTGTGTGCACACCAGCAAAATTAGACTATGTTGTCAATGACTATGCTGCTAACTTTATATATCCAGTGATACAGTTCATAGTGGGGCCTGTTTAAATGAATGTCCTCCAAAGAATAAGTTTATTTTAAATTTTTGCAGTTCTGCTGGTTCTTTCAGTGTCCTCAACAACCCCACGATATCTGAAGCAGCCTGAATGGGCAGACAGATGGGTGATTTGGCATCTTTTCCTTTGAAGCCTCCTGTCACCGTTTAGGACCTTTTAACTTGGTTGCAACAACGTGGGTGAAGACCTACAGGGGAATGGTGAATGACATCCCGACCTCCCCCTCCCCCAAGAGGCCAGTTACCAACCAACATTAAGGGCTGGTTACATTAACATGCAGGAAAAATTTGTATGTAAGTATTTCTTCAGTAGTCGTTTTGTGTTTATAATCAATTCCTTTGTGACTTGCCTTTAGTGACAATGAAAACCCAACTAAATCATGAACCTAACTGGAAAATACTGCCTTGGAAGTAAGTTAAATATTAATAATGTAATGAAAAAACTCCCAGCAGGGCTTCCCTGGTGGCGCAGTGGTTGAGAGTCCGCCTGCCAATGCAGGGGACACGGGTTCGTGCCCTGGTCCGGGAAGATCCCACATGCCACGGAGAGACTGAGCCCATGAGCCATGGCCGCTGGGCCTGTGCGTCCGGAGCCTGTGCTCCGCAACAGGAGAGGTCACAGCAGTGAGAGGCCCGCGTACCACACACACACACACAAAAACCCAAAAAAACAAAAACAAAAAACTCCCAGCAGCTTATAAAAAACAGAAACAAAACCTGCGGTGGCGACTATGATAAAATTAGGAGCTTAGGCAGTTAAAAAAAAATAACATTGTAGAAAATAATATTTTCACATCTTTGTTGCAAACATCATGTACTGTAGCTTATAAAAGTCATCTTTTCCTTAAATGAACTTTATATTGGTCTTTTATCTTGTGAGGCAGTTTCTGATTGCAGCAAATAAGTCCAGACAAAATGCTGGAGTTGCCCACCAGGCAACTTGAGCACCAGCCAAAAGAGGGACATGAATTGTATGTAGGTGGATTATGAGAAACACCCCCTTGCAATCTCCTTTTCCAGGGCAGGTGGGCCAGGAATCTCCACTTACTCTTGACTCTTGCTTCTAAGAAGCCTAGTCAAGCCCAAGGTGAGATTGTTTTCCACACCATGAAAAGATGGGCACTCATTCCTGTGCTGGGAAACCAAAACCCCAGCCGCGTTGTGGGAGAGAAGCAACAGAGCATGCACACAGCGGGCCATGGACATGCCTGCTAACATGGGCCCCATGCTCGACAAGGTCGTGGGACTTTAGTACAAGTCTGTGGTTGGATGGGGACCCCCTTGGGAAAATCAATCCAAACTGTTAAGTGAGACTCCTTACTTAGCCAGTCAGCCATTCACTCTGCCAGTGAGTCTGGAAAGATGCTGTCTTTCACCAAGGAGAGAAGGACAGAGGGGTCATTTCATCTAAAGCCTGTGGGGAAAGGTAGCCTCTTCTCTAGTCAACGAGGGCAAGGATGGCCTGAGTTGCTGGAAACTCCAATCTGGCCTTCTTGGAATTACCTGGCTTGCTTGCTTTGCTGCAGGGATGGGAGGGTTGTGGTGGTATTATTTAGGGGAATATCATGTGTTTTGACCTAGGCAAGAGGCATTGGGTCATGAGAGAACCCATATTTCAAATGACAGCATGAATCTTTTCTCCTGCCATCGATAATCACAGCTGAGCCAGTAACCTTATTAAAAAAATAGAACATGAGTTTGAGTGCATCAATTTTCCCAGCCCTGTCCCCTGCCTCTGTACTTTGCTGAAGATCTCCTCCTCTCTCCTCAGAGAAGTATTTTCCTGCATGTAAGGCAGGTGATGCATTTAGTTCAAAGCTTCATTTGCACACACGTCTTGAGAAAGTGCTTTGGGTACTTTGGCCAAACTTCCCCTCTCATCCCTGTCATCTAGTGTCTCTTGAGGACCAACGATGTTCAAAATATGGGATGCAGCACAGACTTTGACACCGTGAGCACGAGGCACGATGAAGACATTCTGCGTTGCTATAAATGGAGTTCTCTTAACTCCTTGTGCACGTTGAACGGGTTCCAACATATAACAAACACCCCAGTCCCATGCACTCCCAAGTGCATAGCCATCAAATCCAAACTTTAAACTTGAGTAAATATATCTGTCTTACAAAGTCCAAAGTATTTATTACAGGGATCACCCACTTCAGGAATTTAAACAATGTTCAGACCAAGGAAAAATTTCTTACCAGGGGTTTTAAACTCCATTTCCCCTCTCTGCAGCTGGCGAGCAAAGCCTGGCATGAAAGCAAGTGAACCAAGCAGTCCCCACTCTTCTTTCCCTCAGTCCTGGACTCTGTGGTCTCTTTAACCCCTCCCTGCCCAACATACGGATTTGCATCATTTACCAAAAAATGTGGTGCGTGGGTTGGTGCCAAGCTGGTGCCCCCCAGAGGACTCACAGTGGGGTGGTAAGAACACCCCCTGCTCTCCCTGTCACATCACGCTCTGCAAAGTCCAATAAATAGATTTAAATGAGAAGATCATAAAAAAGTATTTTCTTGTCCCTCCTTCTCCCGCCTCCCCACCCCTCCCCCCAACACACACACTGTCTAATAATAGGCTATTAATTCCAGCCATTTCAGACTGTCTGAAGTGTGGTGTGTAAACTCTGGCCGCATCAATCAGAGTTGTGTGTCTGGTTATTTCAAGCATTCCCTGTTGGCATAAAGAGAGGCTGGTTTGTCCACTCGAGCCCCACTGCTCCTGAGATCTCCATGGATGGATAACTGAATGCATGAGCTGGAAACCTCGAAGGCTGGGGCAGCGGGAACCCAGCTGCTGAGTGATCAGAGCAGGAAGGGAGAATTTGGGGCTGGCGTTGGGAGGGCAGGGAAAGGTGGAGATGGACGGTGACAGGGCATTTCATCCCGCGAAAGGATGTGGGGATCTGGACTTTGCCGTCTGACTCTCGCCTACTGACTGGCTGACTCTGAAAGGTGAGCTGAGGTGCCATCCCTCGTGATGAGCAGAGGTGCCGTGCAGTGTGTGCAGTGAATTCCCCAAACACTCCACCCCCCACCACAGCATGCACCAAAGTCAGAGGTGTGAGCAGCGTGACAGCACGGGGTTTTGGCAGGGAATGTCCAGGTACCGATAGCTGCGAGCGTGGTGGTGTCTTAACTCCCAACATGTTATAGCCAGGGTTGTTTCTTCTCCCTCCTTGTAAAACATCTTAATTGACTAGAGCTCAAAGTTCCTACCCTGTTATATGTTTAGCACCTTGTCTAGACTAAAAATGATGATAAGAAGGACAAAAATATTGTGCAGCTCCTATTTTGATATCTTGCTTCGTGTAGCTAAAATCCTGCAGACCTCGGGAGACCCCAGTTTTTCTTCGAGACTAATGGTAGAAAGTGATCTGGGTCTAAACATTGGAAAATACTTGTTTAGTACACAGATGGATACAGATTTTCTTTCTCATTATCTTTCACCTCAAAAGCTGGGTGGGAGTGATCAGGGCACAAGAGAAGAAGTAATGGCACACAGAGAGATAATTAACTCCCTCCCACTTAATAAAAATCATAAAGAAGGTCCATTTAAGCTTCTGTGATTTGTAGACTCGTTTTGACCTGAGGAAAACCCATCCCTGCCTCCACCTGCTAATTCCCCAGAGTTAAGCCTTGCCTTTCAAACATGGACGTTCAGTCTGGGGGAGGGGACGGTGATGGGGGAGGGTCTGGGGCGATCAATCTTGGCTCATTCTTGCTAGTGAATAGATGTGAGAGGGGTTAGGCAGGGGTGTGAGTGCCCCTGGAGTCTTCTTTGGGCAAAATCCAAGCAAGGAGCTGCAGGCCTTTTGCTCTAATTATAGGACCCTTAACAGGAGGGAACAGCTGATCCACATGGCAGAAAGCAACCATGAATCACCAAAGAGGATGGCAAGACGGGGAAGGGGCCGTCGCAAGGGCACAGGGGGCCTCACGAGGAGGGGGAATGCAAGTAATTGCATCAGGGCCAGCCAAAGGAGCCTCAAACAATCCACTAGAAAGATCGTTCACTTGGGAGGTTTGGAAGCCAAGCTCGCCCTCTCCCGCCTTCTCTAATTCAGATGTCCCAGAATGTGACTGCCCCGAATTCCTGCTGGGGATTCCACGTTGCACCAGCTCCCAGTGTCCCCTAGCTGAGCTGCCAGAGGCTCTGCAGACAAGTGTCACTGGAGGGCCGAGGGGGCGTACAAGTCTTTGCCCGACTGCCAGCAAAGGACTGTTGCCCCATTGGCTCTGGCTCCCTGGCCAGCTCGGGGAAATGGATGAGGGCGGGCACAGAGGTGACCGCCTCTGGGAAAAGAACGCACTCCCTCCCCCGCTAACTGCACTGCCCACAGCGTCAGCCTGACCCGAGGGTTCTTTGAAGGCAGCACTGGCACCGGGTGGCGCTGCGAGCACAGAGTCATCTGGCAGGTGCACGGAGGGACCGCGGCTCACCTGCTCTTCCCCGGACTCAGGTGTATAAGGGAATAGGGGTAGGGCTCTACCTCGACCAAGAACGCGCGTTCAGGGCACGCGGTGGGAGGTATCAGCCAGGTAATTAATATTCGGATCAGCAGCTCTATCGTGTGTCCCGGAACTTGGTATATCTAGGTTCCCCAGGTGATTCTTGTATATTAATTCATTCACCTAATAGTTCTTGAGTACCTTCTCTGTGCTAGGCATTGCTCTAGGTGCTGGAGATACAGCAGCAAGGAAAGCAGGCACACATCCTTGCCCTCTGGGATTTACATTCCAGTGGGGAGATCCGGGCATATGGCAAGTTGGAAAGTGCCGAGTTCTCTGGGGAGAGACAAAGGAGGAGGAAATACAGACGTCTGGGCAGTATAAAACCAGGGGGAAGGAAGGTCAAGGAGAGCCTCACGGACAAGGTGATAGTTAAGCAAAGGCTTGAAAGGGGCAAGGAGGTGAATGATGACAATGCCTGGGGGAAATACATTCTGTGCAGAGGGAACAGGTAGGACAAAGGCTGAAGGCAGGAGCGGGCATGAGCCGTGACCAGGTGACAACATGGCAGAGTCCAAGGACCACAGGGAGGGTCCCAGGGGAGAACGAGAGGGATCAGAGGGCCGGATTCACAGGCACCCAACGTTTGAGGACACTATTCTAAAACTGGGATTCTTAGAGTTAGTTGATAACACACTGGCTAATTTCCAACCTGCTCTGGTAAAGAATACAGTTTCAGTGGTTTTATTTGGGGTCAGATAGGGAAATTGGTAAAGTAAGCTGATCAACATTTGTACTCGGAAGGCTTGCTCTAGGTCAGGCTCTGGTCTAGATGCTGGTTTCATAAACCCCAGTGAGGCAGCTTCTGCCCTTTAGAACCCTTTATCACAAATTAACCACATAGTGCAGTGCTTGCCAAGAGCTAAACGGGTGGTGCCCACATCAGATACTGTGAGCGCTCCAAGGGCAGGTCTGGCCTTCTTGGTCGGCTGCTTACAGATGACTTCCTGACCAGAAGTATGAGGTGGCAGGTAATGCCTTCAAGACGGCATGGGACCGGCCAGCTCCCTCTTAGGAGCTCTCAGGGCCCAGATGGACTAGCCCAGCCAAATAGCTTGTCCCAGCAAATGCACCCCTGCTCCCTTTTCCAGCTCCCTGGCTCCTGACCCCAGGCTCAGCTCGGCTCTGGACTCTGAGTTGGCACCTGCTGTGTTCTGCTGTAGGGTTCTCATATCAAGGATGCAGATGAAGGAAACTGCAGGAGTTTTTGAGGGAATGAGGAATATACCTTTCTCCCTAAAGTTAAAAAGTAAATAAAGGAATGGTGTTTTGTGGCCTATTCTGAAAGACCCATTGCTTCAAATCAGATAGAGATGGTTTTGAAACCAAGTTCTGTTATGTTTAGATGTCTGATCAGGGGCCAAAGTTACTTAATCAGATTGAGTTATTTTTCTCACCTATGAAGTAAGGATAAGTGGAGAGTATAGATAAAATAGATAATCAATATACAATTCCATAGATGTGACAAAAACATAGTAAGCATGCAGTGAAAACCAGAGTCATTTTTGCTTTTGCTATTGCTATAGATTGAATGTCCCCCCAACACTCAGATGTTTAATCCTAACACCCCTTGTGACAGTGTTTGAAGATTGGGCCTTTGGAAGGTGATTAGGTCATAAGAGCAGAGTCTTCATGAATGGAATTACGTCCTTTTTATAAGAGATTTTTATAGAGGTCCCAGAGAGTTCTCTGGCCCCACTTCCGCCATGTGAGGACACAGTGAAAACACAGCTGTCTCTGAACCAGGAAGAAGGTGCTCACCAAACACTGAATCTGCCAGTGTCTTGATTTAGGAATTCCCAACCTCCAGAACTGTGAGAAATAAATTTCTGTTGTTTATAAGCCTCCCAGTCTATGGCACTTTATTACAGCAGCTGAAGTGGACTAAGACAGGTACTATTATTATTCCTGGTAATAACAAGTACAAAAGAATGCTGGGGGTCAAATTCTGGAAGGTCTTGATCAAGGAGGTTAAATCTCAGAGTGACAAATAGCAGAGCCAGGACAGAGATCCTCCTCTTTGGTTCCTTTGTTAGCTCTTCTCCTGGGAGTTTCCTCTTCAAGCCCTCAGTGTTGGGCTGGATAGAGTCTGAATTTCAGTCACATGTTTCCCTGCTGTTTCCTGTCTTCTCATCTGTGCTGACATCTGTGTCTGGACAGTCTTATTGGGTCCATGTGAAGACCCAGACTCAGGGTGATGTGACCCAGCTGTGGACAGCCTCTTGTTTCGGAGACTTGGCCTCTTCTCAGAGGGATGCCAAAATGAAGCAAATCACTTTTCTTTGGCAGTTTCCACAAACTGAAATGCTAGTCCCAGCCTTTGGATTTTTCCCCCCTTCTGTTCACCCATGCTGTTTATGGAAAATGAATCATGTGACTCATTTACACACAAATGGAGAGGTAGTTTGGGGATAAACAACACAATTTCTTGGAATGCCCCGGCTGCCCATCGCATTACTGTTATAAGCATTGCTGCAGACACTTGGGTTGTAGAGAGCCTCCTGGGGTGTAAGGTGCTGCTTAGGTCAGAGGGAAAAACAGGCTCCGGGCCCAACTGCTGGGTTAATTAATGCTGGAGACAGGATTCCCATCTGCACATGGCTCTTTCCCTGGCGTGAATCAAAACCATTCACTCTAGTCTCTCCAAGTCTAGTCCCTCACCTCTGCCAAAGGACAGAGCGACTGCAAAGGCCCGAGGGGAGAGCAGAAGGCCAAGAACCTGGGGTCCTTCTAGTGGAGGCCTCATGGGGGCCATTGCTCACTTAGTGAGTTCATAATGCCTCTCCGGCTTCCTTCCGGGACTCATAGTTTTTTACTCCTGCAAATATCTCCCTCCTCGGGGTCCAGCCCCAAACACTTGGTTCCAGGAGATCCTCCTGCTCTCCATGCCCTTCCAGCTGCAGAAAATGAGTTTAGAAACTATTCTTATTTCCAGAATATTTCAGGACATTTCACAAAGATTGACCTGCCTGACCCACCCAGCTCAAACATTCACTCCCCTCTATTCTGCCTCCCGCAGATTTGGTCACTTGCTCCTCTATGTTCTTGTAGCTTTTACAACAACTTCTGTATATGCACTGGTGATTCTCTGCTTGGGTAACTAGCTCCCTCTCTGGGCAGGTAGCCCTGTAGGGACCAGGACCAGCCTTATTCTTTGAATCCTTGGCAATACCTGGAATGAAGTAGGAGCTCAATACACATTGGCTGAGTGAGTGAAAGTGTGCTTTCAGTAATCATTACCTTCTTTGACCTCTGAGATCATTTTTTGAAGATACTTCCATTTTGTTTTTCAAGATATGGCATGGGGAGTGGTGTGAATCCCCGAGTCTCAGACCAGGAGCAAACTCTTAGGATCCAGAATGGGGGCCTGCAAAGTTGCTTCTCCTCTGCAGAGCTGACACTGATCTCCATGGATCTTCCAGATGGGCTTGATCAGGGCCTCTCTTCTGTTAGCACAATCTCTGCAGCCCGAGCTGGCTAGCAGATCACGAGGAAGGCCAAAGTCGATGAGGCAACTCTGCTGGAACTGCTGAGGGCTGTCTGCCGGGCAGCCCTGCTCTCTCCCCTGCTGCCTCCCAGCACAAGAGCCTTCAGGGTCTACTGCGGAGGCCACCGGCGCGGTGCACGCTCACTGAGTGTCTGTTACCTTCACCTTCCAGCTGAGCCTGCACCACGGCTTGGCAACAACCCTAGGCATCCCCAGGAAGCGTCCTCTGCCACTCTAGTCAATGGTTATTTTACTTTCCTCTCCCCTCAAATCTCCTGCACACCCTACAACCTCCATCCTCTTCCTCCACCCTCTTGGGGGGCACACTACCTTGTATCCCATAAAGAAATCAGGAACTCCCAAATGGAAATGCTTTCTCTTGCCAGGTCCACAGACCCCCCCACCTCTGCTTGCTTCCTCTGCCTCTTTCCTTTTGTTACCAAGGATAGCACGGCCCGCAGCTGATGCAAGGCCAGGCCCCCACATGGATTCCGGATGCTGTCCCGTGCCTCTCTCTGGAGCCCACTTCCTCTTTCATCTCCACTCTGCCCCCTACCCCTGCTTCCTGGGTAGTTCCCCACACTATTCAAGCAGACTCTGTTGATACTCTATTGACACAGAACCACTCCCTTGAGACCACCACTCCACAGAGGTAACCATCTCTATGTTTCTTCACAGTCAACATTCTAGAAACGACTTTCTAGAGCTTGCAGTCTCCACTTGCTCCTTCACTCCTCAGCCTCTCCAAGGAGGCCTCCATCCCCCTCTACAGCACAGCTCTGGCTGGTATGACAGAACAGAGTTATGTATACACGGAGAGGGAGTTTGCAGCTAACTGCTGGAGAAGTGACTGTAGCTCAGACCAGGGTGGTTAGAGTGAAAAGAATCGGAGAAGTGGGCAGACTCTGAAGAGATGTTGAGGGTGTGGCCAAACACATTTGTTGAAAGATGGAAAAAGAAAAATCGTAGTCCAAGATGACCCCAAGTTTTCTAGGAAGCTCAGCTGTTAGACGGTGCTATCGTTTCCTGAAACAAGGTGGACTACGGAGGACAGGCTTTTGGTGCATCACTGTCTCCCTTTCCGCACTGCAAGCTCCGTGCCGGTGGCTGCCGTCTCTCAGTGTTCATTCACCACTGTTTCCCAAACACCCAACCCAGTGGGCTCTTACTCGTTTGTTTAATGAATGAGTAAATCTTAATATATAATGGTATTAGTTTCAGTTAAGATATTTTCAGCCAGAAGTAATAGAAAACATTAACTCAAATTAGCTTAGAAAATAAGCAGTTTATCATCTCACAAAACAGGGAGTGCCAGCTCTGGGGAGTGACTGATTCATTTTACATCAACCTGCTCTGTGGACCTCAGCCTCGGACTCATCCTCGGGCTGGTGGGCAGTGGTTCCAGAGTCACATCCAACCCAATCAGAATCAGAGAAGGAAGAGGCAGCAGCCATCTCTCTCGCTCTTGCTCTCGCTCTTGCTCTCGCTCTCTCGCTCTCTCACTCTCGCTCTCTCTCAGGGTAAGAAAAGTTTCCCCACAAGCCACCCAGCACACTTCCCCTCTTGTTCCATGGGGCACATTGGAGCACAACCTCCTTCCTGAGCCAATCTGGGGAAAGCAAGCATCTGTAAATCACCCAGGCCCTCCCCTGGAGTTGGGGTGGGGTCAGCTTGCCACAGGCACCTGGTTGCAAGGTGGTGAGGAGGGTACCTGAACGCAGTCTGGATTCTACTAGAAAGGAAAAAGCAGGAAAGTGGCACCTCTATGAAACAAACACCCTCATGTTAACAAGATGCTTTATAATAATAATGAAATATAGGCTTATCAACAAGTTGTGTGAATTCTAAAAGTGCTTGTGAAAAGGAAAAAACAAAAACCAAACCAAACCAGACCAAAAAAATCCAAAAGCAAGTGCTTTTGATGTCTATGGATATTCTAGATGTAAAAATTACCCAAATTGTTAAATGAGTCTTGCAATTGATGATCACTCTACAACCACAAAATACATTTCCTGTGAATTTAAGATAGCTTATGGAAAATAATTGCGAGTTTCTTATTAAAGTTACTTAGCAAATATTTCTTAAACATTATGTGCAAAGACATGAACTTGGAAAAGGAATAACAATAAGCATACAACTTGTCCCAGTTCATCAGGAGGGAAAGAGGGAAGGCACCAACAGCTTCTGAGAACTGTCCTATATGCTTGCTGATGTTCTTACATTTCATTCCCCCAAGAGTCCTATCAAGTAGTCATTAGTATCCTCATCATACATTTCTAATGGTCACCAAGGTCTGGTTCACTTCTGAGTTCGTGGACAGCTGCACTTCCCAGGCCCATTGAGGCGGGGTCTGTGACTAGAATTCACACAGATCACTTCTGTGTCAGGCACGAATTGCTGGTGTGAGGACTTCCAGTCTCTTGCCCTGTTCTAGCCCTAGGACTTCCACGTGTTCCAGAGGACACAGCTGTGAGATGGTAAAGCCTCCGTCCCCTGGGTCTCTGAATGACTGTGTGGAGCGGAGCGTTCTGCTGTCCTGCAATGGATACATAGCGTGAATGAGACACGTTTGTTATGTGAACCCCCTGAAAGACTTTGGAGTTCTTGCTGCACCACACTGTAGTTTTTTCTAGTAAAAAACATGAGGGTACAGAGGGGTCAGAGAACTCACCGAAAGTCACCAAAAGTGAAGGAGTCAGGCTATGAACACAGGTTCAATTTGCTTCCAAGTCTTGCACTGCTTTTCCACAGCATGCCAGAGTCCAACTTATGTAAAGTTCTTGTCACAAAACTGACACTCAATAAATGTTGTATTTAATATTATGGGTGGTGATACATTATGTTTTTTTTATACAGCAGGTTCTTATTGCTTACGTATTTTATACATATTAATGTATATATGTCAATCCCAATCTCCAAATTCATCCCACCAGCACCCCCACCCCCTGCTTTCCCACCTTGGGGTCCATAAATTTGTTCTATATATCTGTGTCTCTATTTCTGCCTTGCAAACTGGTTCATCTGTACCATTTTTCAAAATTCCACATATATACATTCATATACAATATTTTTTCTGTTTCTGACTTACTTCATTCTGTATGACAGCCTCTAGGTCCATCCACGTCTCTACAAACGACCCAATTTTGTTCCTTTTTTAATGGCTGAGTAATATTCCATTGTATATATGTACCACAGTTTCTTTATCCATTCATCGTCGATGGGCATTTAGGTTGCTTCCATGACCTGGCTATTGTTAATAGTGCTGCAATGAATGATGGGGTGCATGTGTCTTTTTGAATTATGGTTTTCTCTGGGTACATGCCCAGTAGTGGGATTGCTGGGTCATATGTAATTCTATTTTTAGTATTTTAAGGAACATCCATACTGTTCTCCATAGTGGCTGTGTCAATTTACATTCCCATCAACAGTGCAAGAGGCTTCCCTTTTCTCCACACCCTCTCCAGCATTTGTTGTTTGTAGATTTTCTAATGATGCCCATTCTAACTGGTGTGAGGTGATACCTCATTGTAGTTTTGATTTGCATTTCTCTAATAATTAGTGATGTTGAGCAGCTTTTCATGTGCCTCTTGGCCATCTGTATGTCTTCTTTGGAGAAATGTCTATTTAGGTCTTCTGCCCATTTTTTGATTGGGTTATTTATTTCTTTAATATTGAGCTGCACAATCTGTTTATATATTTTGGAGATTAATCCTTTGTCCTTTGATTCATTTGCAAATATTTTCTCCCATTCTGAGGGTTGTCTTTTCATCTTGTTTATAGTTTCCTTTGCTGTGCAAAAGCTTTTAAGTTCCATTAAGTCCCATTTGTTTATTTTTGTTTTTATTTCTATTACTCTAGGAGGTGGGTCAAAAAAGATCTTGCTATGATTTATGTCAAAGAGTGTTCTTCCTATGTTTTCCTCTAAGAGTTTTAGAGTATCAGGTCTCAGATTTAGGTCTTTAATCCACTTCGAGATTTTTTTTTGTATGGTGTTATGGAGTGTTCTAATTTCATTCTTTTACATGTAGCTGCCCAGTTTTCCCAGCACGACTTATTAAAGAGGCTGTCTTTTCTCCATTGTATACCCTTGCCTACTTTGTCATAGATTAGTTGACCATCGTTGTGTGGGTTTACCTCTGGGCTTTCTATCCTGTTCCATTGATGTATATTTCTGTTTTTGTGCCAGTGCCATATTGTCTTGATTACTGTAGCTTTGTAATACAGTCGGAAGTCAGGGAGTCTGATTACTCCAGCTACATTTTTTCCCTCAAGATTGCTTTGGCTATTCGGGGTCTTTTGTGTCGCCATACAAATTTTAAGATTTTTTGTTCTAGGTCTGTAAAAAGTGCCATTGGTAATTTGATAGGGATTACATTGAATCTATAGGTTGCTTTGGGTAGTATAGTCAGTTTCACAATATTGATTCTTCCAATCCAACAACATGGTATATCTCCCCATCTGTGGCATCTTTGATTTTTTTCATCAGTGTCTTATATTTTCTGAGTACAGGTCTTTTACCTCCTTAGGTAGGTTTATTCCCAGGTATTTATTCTTTTTGTTGCAATGGTGAATGGGAGCGTTTCCTTAATTTCTCTTTCTGACCTTTCGTTTTCATTGTATAGGAATGCAAGAGATTTCTGTGCATTAATTTTGAATCCTGCAACTTTACAAAATTCAGTGATTAGCTCTAGTAATTTTCTTGTGGCATCTTTAGGATTTTCTATGTATAGTATCATGTCATCGTCAAACAGTGACAGTTTTACTTCTTCTTTTCCAATTTGTATTCCTTGTATTTCTTTTTCTTCTCTGAGTGCCATGGCTAGGACTTCCAAAACTATGTTGAATAATAGTGGCGAGAGTGGACATTCTTGTCTTGTTCTTGATCTTAGAGGAAATGCTTTCAGTTTTTCACCATTGAGAATGATGTTTGCTGTGCGTTTGTAGTATATGGTCTTTTTTATCTTGAGGTAGGTTCCCTCTATGCCCACTTTCTGGAGGATTTTAATCATAAATAGGTGTTGAATTTTGTCAAAACCTTTTTCTGCATCTATTGGGATGATCATATGGTTTTTATTCTTCAATTTGTTAATATGGTGTATCACATTGATTGATTTGCATGTATTGAAGAATCCTTGCATCCCTGGGATAAATCCCACTTGATCATGGTGTGTGATCTCTTAAATATCTTGTTGAATTCTGTTTGCTAGTATTTTGTTGAGGATTTTTGCTTGTATATTCATCAGTGATATTGGTCTGTAATTTTCTTTTTTTGTGATATGTTTGTCTGGTTTTGGTATCAGGGTGATAGTGGCCTTGTAGAATGAGTTTGGGAGTGTTCCTTCCTCTGCAATTTTTTGGAAGATTTGAGAAGGATGGGTGTTAGCTCTTCTCTAAATGTTTGATAGAATTCACCTGTGAAGCCATGTGGTCCTGG
Organism: Mesoplodon densirostris; assembly: GCF_025265405.1. NCBI lineage: Eukaryota > Metazoa > Chordata > Mammalia > Artiodactyla > Ziphiidae > Mesoplodon > Mesoplodon densirostris. The sequence goes on from NC_082678.1 coordinate 62,301,315, forward strand.
GCTTTTGTTTGTTGTAAGATTCTAAATCATAGTTTCAATTTCATTACTTGTGATTGGTCTGTTCATGTTTTCTGTTCCTATTACATGTTTTTAACATTTGAACCAATGTTTTCAAAATTCTGTATATACATATATAAAAGTATACAATGTTATATGTGTGTATACATGTGTTTATAATGTGTGTGTGTGTGTGTGTGTGTGTGTGTGTGTGTGTGTGTGTATATATATATATATATATTCTTATTAAACCCTTACATTATGCTCATCAGGTAGGTCTTAGTAAAAATTTTTCTGTATGTCTGTTTTTTCCCTTTCTTTTTCCTTCTGCTAAAGAAATAATTTTTGATTTTCTAGGATGTACCATTCCCTGTGCTATTATATGGTGAAAGCTGCCTGAGAATTAGAGTGATTCAATGACTTATCTATGGACTCACAAACACTAATAGAAAGAACTAGAATTTGAACACAGTTTGTCTGTTTTTAAATTTCAGGAGTTCATAGTTTATTAGAGGGCTAACAGAGCCACAAAAATATCATTAAATATAGCAGTCAAAAATATTAGCGAGGTGACAAAGAGTTTGTCCTCAATATATGCTTATAATTGAATGAAAAACTACTACAGGGATTCAGGAGTGGAGGGTATGATCACTCCCAGCTGGCGTCACTACAGAAGTTTTCACAGGAACATGGAGCTCACGCTTTGCAGGATGAGTGGGATTTGGACTGGAGACTGAAGTGAAAGGGCTTTCCAGTGGCCTCAGATGTCCCAAATGTTTTTGGAGGAAATGCTTAAAATGCTGTTGGGTACAGTGTGGGCTTTGGGTTGGGAGCAGTAGACAAATATGATGGAAAGAAGACTATAGAACTGTGGATTGTAGCAGGAAGCAATCTCAGAGATCATCCCATCCAAGGAGATCAAAGGATTTTGATCTCAAGGGTTAACTGGGGTCTGCTGGATGTGACTGAACACACAATTCTAAAGCTCATTAGTGCTCAGTGGAAAAAGGCAAGGATTGATGAATGATGAATTGCAACGGCGCTGTAACAAAGGGATGGTGCCTGAATGCCACTCATCTGGCATTTCTGATCTTGTCCAATCATTTCATGTCACATGTAAGGGAAATATGATCCAGAGAGGGAAAACAACTCCTCCAAGGTCACACAGCTTGACTATGGTACAACCAGAACTAGAAAAAGACTACCCGATTTCTTTTTTTTTTTTTTTTTTTTTTTTTTGCGGTACATGGGCCTCACACTGTTGTGGCCTCTCCCGTTGCGGAGCACAGGCTCTGGACGCGCAGGCTCAGCGGCCATGATTCACAGGCCCAGCCGCTCTGCGGCATGTGGGATCTTCCCGGACCGGGGCACGAAGCCGTGTCCCCTGCATCGGCAGGCAGACTCTCAACCACTGCGCCACCAGGGAAGCCCCAGCCCGATTTCTTTCTTGGGCTTTTCCTCTCCACATTAGATTCTGGAAGACCTAATGCATTTGAACAATTGTGTAGGTGAGAGGGAGGCTCTGTAAGCTTTTCAGTAGGGCAGATTGCATTGAAATGATGGTGAGGGTGTGCTAGGCAGATTGACATGTGGAAGGCAGAGGCAGGGAAAGGTTTAGGTGAATTCCAAGATCGAATTAGGAATCACGTAACAGGGCCTGAATTAGGGCTATGGAAGAGAAAAGGATGGATGAGCCTGATTACAACAGAGGAGAAAGAATTCTTTTGTTATTAACAATACTGACAATGCTGTTCATAAACAAGATCAGATCACTGCTCTAGAAAGTGATGTTAAAAAGAACATTTCCCCCGAGAAAGCCCAGACTAATCCCATGTTTAAACAATCCTTGGATGCTGTATTCCAGACTGAAGTTGGCTGTTTCTCTAAGTGCCAAATACCCATATGAAAATTAAAAAAATGATTCCAACATCTGAATGTTTGGGCTATATGACGCCAAGCGTCCCACACAGCTGATTCAGAGGCAAAAAGAGGGCATGTGGTGCTGACTGCTGGCACAGGCATTTCATAGATTCCACTAGGATGCTGAAAAGTTTGGGGATGTAGAACACATTACCCAGACAACACTCATTTGGATATTTCCAGCAAATCTACTTCACTTGACAAGGAGATGAGACATAGGAAACACTCTGTCTCATCCAGATAGAATCCTGCTTACAATAGTGAGTGGTCTATATAATGCTCTATATAATAGTGGTCTATATAATATAGAACAACAGTCTATATAATAGCAATTGTAATGTCATGGAACACACTCTCTGGGTAATTTTGAAATATTTTCTAAATAATATTTGTAATTGTTAAGCCATGAACTTGAGAATGTTAATATGTGATGGAATAGAAAGAAATAGATCCCATGTGGATTTGGGGGAAAACTGCGTTTGGGTTTACTCATCTTTAAAGAATGACAGGCACATAGTAGATATTCAAGCAATATTAATTCTCACCCCATCATATTGACACAGTACTTAAAGTTCATAAGGCAATTTGAGTGAACTCCATTTCATATGAGAAAAATCAAGTTAGATAAAACATTAACTAACTCTGCCCAGTGCCATCCAACTAGCAAACAGTGAGGACCAGGTTTAAACTTATGCCTTCTGTTTCTAAGTCCAGTGTACTTTTCACTGCACCATAATAATGCATATGTTATGTATATTACCTTTTCTTCTTAAGCAAGCTATAATTTTGGCAGTCCATACTGGATTTTATTTTCCACTGTGGCTTGTGCAATAGTTACCACCACTGAGTATTTTCAACTGACAGAAGATTTCTACTGAGAAACAAATTGATGCATTATCCTGAGATATGGGCTGAACTTTGTAATATGAGGCCTCAAGGATACTTTGGGGATCACAGACAATTTTCGGCTTGGAAACTGGGGGGCATTCATCTGTATTGAAGGGACTTTGATAATACTTTCAAATAAAGAGGCTTTCAGAACTTTTAGAATGTTGATATTAAGAAAGCTGTGTCTCCAATTGTTCACTTAAAATTTTTTAGACCATTAATTTGTTCATTCATTCATTCATTCATTCATCCATCTAGCCATTAAACATTTATCATGTACCAGGTCCCATGCTAGGGGCTGGAGATGAAGTGATATATACAGTCTTCTCCTGCAAGGAGCTCACAGTTTGGGTAGAAACAGACAAACTAACAATGAATTATGAGACAGCATGAGGACAGATGCAGTGTAGATGGACAGGGTACTATGGGATGTTGGGGAGGGGCCTCTGACTGAGACTAAGAATCAGGGAAGTAGGTAGGGAAGGATTCCCAGAGGATATGCTGCCTGGGCTGAGATTGAAAACATGATCAGATGTTAGCAGGATTTCTCAAGGTTTGAGGCATGGTGGAGGCCTTCTCCAGCAGAGGGAGGGCCTGAGGCAAAGATGAAGAGGGGTGGGGAAAACATGGTGAGTGGGGTGTGGCCATAGCAGAAAGGAATAAAAAGATGTTGGTGGGACAGGTTCTGAGAGGCCTTGGAGTCCAAAGTTTTACTGTTTGATACACAAAGGCGAATACTAATTCTTTTTATGCCAAAATTAAGCCAGCTACTGCTGATGAAGATTTAGCCAAATTCTGTGATTTATGTGTATAAACACCGATATACATACACCCCACAAAGCACATGACATCATGTCTATATGATGAGTAAAGAATAATAAACAAAAGCTGTTTTAAATTTCTTGGTAATTTCTTCTTCAGAGATGGGAGTTGGTGGCTTCCATCATGTAGCTTGTTTCTTTGGCTTGCTTTCTAGGCCCAGTAGGTTAATATTTGAAGGCATTGGAAATGAAGGAGATGGAAGGCAGACACGTTAAGCTGGCTAGGCAAAGTCCCATTGCTGCCCAAGCCTCATGGCACTACAGTGCCCTCTCACCCCTGCAAAGATGTCAACAGTACAAACTAACTCTAACATTTCAGGAGCCAACTACCTCTTTAGCAAACTAAAGTTTCAGGAGCAAAGTAGGTATGGAGGATGAGGTCTAGCAAAAGTGGACATTGGTCATGGGAGAAAACCACAAATGTGTGTGTGGAGAAAATGTGAATCATAGAACCATAAACTCTGAGAGCTGGGAGTTCTAGAATGCAAGTTAATTAGCCCAGGATCTAGCCAGGGCTTTCTGCATCACTGCATGGACACTATTTACTTTGTGTATTGCTTAAAGCTGGAAAGTATCCGGTCTTAGCAGTGGCCAGAGTCAAAGAGAAAATCTGTATGTGTAGTGGAGGTGATACTGAGTCATTTTTGCTTGGCTCTGCTCTTAGAAAAATCTCTGAGAATTTTTTACAGGCAAAATTGGCATCTCAGATATAGCATGGTCCCCAGTTCTCATGTTTCAAGGTTCAAAATATGTTTTATTTTAATTTATTTTCAATATTAGAAAGCTAAGTTTTATTGTGGCTGCTTTTAATTCTTTCCCAAAGAAATATGTATGCTATTACAGTAGTCTCCAATAGCAACTCTATAGCTCAGGATCAAATATGTTTTTAATAGAGAATAATGGAGGGGAGAAAACCTGTTTATCTCTGTTCTGATTAGCTCAACCAGCAAATTTGGAACACCAAAGATTTCTGCAGAGTTTGCTGAACGATGATTCTATTTTCACTAAAAAATGTCATAGACACAACGGGTATGTCCATTGATAGTTCTACTCAATTTGATTATTCAATAAATTAGTGTGTTTAGAGCATGCTGTTGTGGGCTGAATTTTGTCACCCCACCCCACCAAATTCATATATTGAAGTCCTAACTCCCTATCCCTCAGTACTTTAGAATGTAATTGTATTCGGAGATAGGGTCTTTACAGAATTAAATTAAAAGAGGTCACTAAGGTGGGCCCTAATCCAATATGATGGTGTCCATACAAGAAGAGAAAATTTGGATGCAGACACCTGCAGAGAGAAGACAAGTGGAGACACAGGGAGAAGACAGCCATCTGCAAGCCAAGGAGAGAAGCCTGGAACAGATCCTTCCCTCACAACCCTCAGAAGGAGCCAACCCTGCCAACACCTTGATCTTGAACTTCTAGCCTCAAGAACTACTAGACAGTACAGTTCTGTTGTTGAAGTCAACCGGTATATGGTGCTTTGTTATGGCAGCCCTAGGAAACTAATACATATGCATATTCATTGCATCTCTATATTAGTGAGCTTATAATGTGAATATTTATTTTCTGCCATCTGTTCCTTTTTAGTTTGGTTGAAGCATCCTGATTTCCTCTAGGAGAACAGCCTCTCCCCATTTTATATACTCTTGATGGGACTGTAAATAAGACCCCCACCCTACCGTGGGGGTGGGGTGGTCACGTGACCCAAGTTAGGCCAATTAGCCTTTCTCCTGAGACTTTGACCCTTAAGTGGAACTAGAATGAAAATAATGATAGAAGCTGACCAATGAGGCTGCTAAACAGTACCTGCTACACAATTCAGGGTTGCTGCCTGGATCCTGCCTTTTTGCAAGCATGGTTATCTAGCATTCTCATGGATTCTGAAAACAGCCCCCAGCCCCAAATCTTCTAATCGTTTTATTTTAAATTAGGAGGACATTTTCTATAACTTGCAAGCAATTAGTTTTTTAATTCAGTCACACAATTTTTTTCTATTGAAATTTAAAAGAAAAGTTAAGAAAATTTTTATTTAAAACCCTTTCCTTGCTTATTTCTCTCTTATTTTCCTATGTCGGTTTTATGCATTCATTTGTCATTCAAAAAATGTTTACTAACTGACAGCGAAAGACAAATACTGTATATCACATATATGTGGAATCTAAAACATACAACAAACTAGTAAACATAACAAAAAAGAAGCGACTCACAGATATAGAGAACAAATTAGTGGTTACCAGTGAGAAGAGGGGAGCAGGGAGAGACAATCTAGGGTTGGGGGAGTGGGAGGCACAAACTCTTGGGTGTAAGCTAGACTACAAAGGTGTATTGTACAACACAGGGAATATAGCCAATATTTTGTAATAACTCTAAATGGAGTGTAACCTTTAAAAATTGTAAAAAAAATATTTTAAACATCTGTAAAACTCCAAAAACAAAAAATGTTTACTAAGCACATATTAGGTGTCAGACACTGTGTTAGGTGATTCCATCAAACTGGAAGCTGGAAGACGTTCTGTGCAGTGTGGGGAATTTTTGAATATTTGGAAAGTAGATATTTCATATATTATTAAACTGCATTTATAGAAAGCCTGTATACACTTACATCGGCAGCTCAGATTAAGTGGAAAATGCCATCTAAACATAAAGAATTTAAAGTCAAAAAGTTTTTATTTAGCACCACTGTGTATTTAACAGTTAAGAAATAGGAACACATTCTATGTTGAACACCAAACCTTAAGAAAATGAGAAGAGTATTCTGAGTCCTCTTAACCCTGGTGATGCTACCACAGGAGACTACCTTAAGCACTTTAATGCTTAGTCTCACTTAGTCCTTACAGCATACCTCTGAGCTGAGTACTAGTATCCTTCCCATTTTACAGACATAGAAACAGAGGCTAGGAAACTTTCCCAGAGTCTCCCAGCATCCTTTATAGTCCTTCAAGTGACAAACAAACCCCTCTAATTCCACTTGCCCTTTGCCACCACTAACGTCTTAATTATTAGAGGCCCAAGGAACCCTCTTATCTTCTCAAAATAGCTAACGAAACAGAACAATCTTCCACCTCAAGATTCCAGGAGTTAGGACCTGTGTGCCATGTGCCCCTGTCTCCTGTCCTCTCCTGGTTTTACAACTTCATTTTATTGGATAATTCCTTCCACACATCCAAGGCATCATAACTGTTTCATTTCTAAATCTGGGGGTGTGTGCTTTGGTAGCCGACCACCAAGACTAGAGTTTGAGAATAAATCAATATGCATTTTCTATAGAATTCATTGCAGTGGGATTTTATACTTATTATTACTTGCCTCCCAGACTCATTTAAGAGAGGCCAATCAGCAGCGCCCATCTCTTATAAAAGTTTCCAGAAGACAAAACATGAGAGCTCTGTTCCATTTTTTCCTGGGATTCTTTATCTTGCAAAAGCATCAGTAATCAAAGTGGCATTTACTAGCTTGGCAAATGAATAAACTTTTGCTTTCCCACAAGTTCAGTGGTAGGCATCAGGCTCTCCTAAAGTTTCTAGAGCAAACAGGCAGTGGAGTGTTTGTGCAAAAAGGGAGAGAGAGACAGAGACAGAGACAGAGAGACAAAGACAGAGAGGAGGGAGAAGGAGAGGGACAGGGAGAGAGAGGAAGGAAGGAAGGAAGGAGGAAGGGAGGGAGAGAGAGAAAAGAAAAGAAAAGAAAAAAAAGGAAAGGAAAGGAAAGGAAAAGAAAGAGAAAGGAAACCTCTAAGGAAAAATAGTATAACAAGGACCACACTGATCCTACATTAGTTTCCTAGTGACTTGCAGAGTTTGTAATTTTTATCATTTACCTTTCTCTCCACTACACCAATTCCTAGGGGAGGGTTCATTTTTTATTCGTTCTGAAAGTTTACCATCAATCATACTCTTAAAGAGCTTGCCAGAAACTTGGACAGAGCCTCATAATAAAATTGCAGAGACAGAGGACTAATTGATTTCTATAAATAATGTTTAGCTGTAAAGATATGAAAGGTGGTTAGAACCACATGTATTAATCTCCTTCTCACTCCATCTGTGTCTGCAAATGCAGACTGTACCTTGACAAAGTGCCCTGGCCATTTTGCCCTGCAAACACACAGCGGGAGATGAACACCAGATGGCTCACCCCTCCCGTTTCCCTGTCCTGCCCTCTGCCCCGCCCCCACCTCCTCTGGCCAAATCCTCTAATTTCTCCTCCCTACTGGACCCCAGTTTCTATCCCACAATTTAAGAATTCTCTTCCCATTACCATCCCCTCACTGACAACACGCAGAGAGGCTGACAGTTCCCCACTGCTCTCAGCGCTTCTGCCTTTCTGTACAATAAACAAAAATACGACCCAAACTCCAAGCGTGAAACCTTTTCTTCAGACTGCGAGACTGACAATGTTTAAGAAAAACAGTAACTATGGGTGCTAAAGAATTATTAATGTGTGTGTCTTGGAAAAAGGGAGGCTAGAGAGAACTCCCTCTGAAAGACGCTCTCACGCACTACTAGCTTTAATCACATTGCACAGAAACACCCAGCAGTTACTACTTGTCAACATCATGTAAAATGGGAACCAAATTATATCTGGCAAATAAATGCTGGCTGGACAAAGATAGTGCTCTAACTCTCATACTTATTTAAGTGTTGCTGAAGAAATGTTGAGAACTCGCATAAGCACCATCTGTTCAGCCCAACTGTGCTACGTGGAAGTAAAAAGTGAACTGGAGACAGGGTGGGGCTGTGTGATAGATGCCCAATTCTGATTTATGAATATTAGGTCATTACATCTCAAAGGCTGATGCCTAAGGGCACCATCTTAGCTGGTTCAGTCAATCAGCTGGTTCCAATCCCGGTTAAACACAACATGAAATGCCACACTTAGCACGGAATCTCATTTTTCTGGCTATAGATTAAACACAAAATGAATGATTGTTTTCACTTGGGAGACGGGACAATCGCCACACTAGACAGAATTCAATGAAATTGGCTCGTTTCGTTTTCGTCCTCCTCCTCGTCTTCTTCTTCTATTACCACTGTTTCTTCTTCTACTACTACTTCTGCTTCTGATTCTCCCTCTTTTGCTTCTTCTAATTCTTCTCTTCTCCTTCTCTTTCTTCTTTTGCCTAGATTGCTCCTAGATCCTGGTAGATAGATATTTTCCATAAATAAGAGTGCTAGGGAGTCTTTTTAATGGGGCAACACAAATGACTACATTGATTTAAATAAAGTGATTCCACATCAGTTGACTTCTGGTCGCATTAAACATTCCTGATGATTATCATACTCGAAATATGAGCATAACTTTAAAAGCTTTCACAGATACTTTCCTTTTCTCTAACGTTTTACGGGAGGCAGATCAAACTTTCTCAAAGCTTTTATTTTAGGGGGGAAAATGCATGCCGTATTCATAATTTTAAGTCTCAGTAAAATTAACCACACTTGTAAAAAATCATTTATTTTTAGCAAGGGCTCCTTCTATAACATTCCCTTCCTCTCCACATGCTGTTTAGTTGTCCGTCTTTACCCCCTTGAGCAGGCTTGCTGAATTCATTTCAGCGGGCTCTCATTTCCATGGTAAGCGCCAAGAAGGTAGGAACTGTTCTAGTTCCACTTGCTTGGCCTGGAGCCCCCACTGGCTTAGCAAAGGCTACTAGCACTACCACCAGCCACCAGGGTCCTGGATTTGCTGGCTTTTGTTATAGTTTCATTACCTGAAGTGGCCCTAACCTCTTCTAAGCACCGACCTGCAAGAAGACAAAGGGAAGGGAATAGCTGATGGAACCTAAGAAAGTTTTCTTTCTTCCTTTTTAAAAGGTCTTGGGTGCAGAGGGCAAGCCCAGTTGGCATTGAGCTGCCATGCCACGCAGTCTCACAGTTATTGAAATGCTTCTAGAAATTAGGCAAGATAACCCTTGGGGTATAGCAAGGGGAGTTTCTTGATCTGTGAATTAATGAAGATGTCAGGACACTGCATGGCTGATCCAGCCCCCAAGTCCATGGTGTTCAAATGGCTGAAGCATTTCAAGCAAGTGAAAAATTAGCACATCTGTTCATTGGATCAGTTGAAGGAGCCTACTGAACTCTGAAACACCATGGCTGATGGGTCTGATGAATTATTTAGCATTCCAAAAAGCTGGGGTGTTCTCCATGTAGGCTGGCTGGAAAGTTAAGAGTGCCAAGAAATACATGGTACCGTATTTATATTACCTGGAGTTGAAAAACTGTGTAACCCAGTTTCCACTGCTTATGGCAACAAGCTGAAGTCTGAAACCAGGAGTCTAGAGGAACACCTAAGGATGAAGTTCAGGCTTGAATTCCACAGGTCCAATCAAGTGTGGCCACCATTGTTTTCTGACCTATAAGTTTACACCTATAAATGTACCCTCCAACACAAGATGAAAACCTTGAAGTAGCTAAATAATCACGGGTTGGGGATCAAATGCATCAGTAGGTTTATAGACAATGGAGTCCTAGGAGAAGGGTCTACTTAAGTGTATCAGTGGGAACTTGGAGATCAAAGAGAGTGAAGCCAATCTATGGCCTTCCTGAGTGCCAGGCAAGGAAATGGCCCCTGGCAAGACACCATCATCCCTACACAGTTCTAAAGTCTTGAGAGAAGAAGGAGGTGCCTCCAGGGAGGCCCAGGAGAACTTGAGCTGCGGTGTCTGAGAATAAGCAGGCACTGTTTCTCAGGGTGCTGGCGATAGTCATCTGGGGGTCCTGGAATCTGGTTGTTCCTTGATAGAGTCCCCCAGACACACCCCATCATCAGTGCACATTCAAGCCAAGATGATCAAATAAAGTTGCTGCCTCTGCCTGTTTCCTGAGCCCTCGAGTTTCCTCTTTACCTCAGTTTTAGATAGCTGTCTCTGGGATCTGAACTAGCTGAGGGCAAGGATTTAGTAGTTCTTTAATCCCCACCCCTGCCCATTGGCTGGAATCCTCATCCTCTCCCTTTTCTGTCCTCCCTGGGTGCCCAGTGCTCCCCTGCTGGCTCCCAGTGGCCTGAGTCCCTTGTTGTGTTATTCCACCAGGACTGTGCCCTTCCCAAGAGAATCTCTCAGTCCTGCTGTTTTGGAGAACTGGAGATGGGGTCCCCTTCCTAGTTGCTGATACCTAAGCTAAATATAATAAAGCCATTCCAGTTGAGGGAGCAGAATGGTGTGGAATAGGAATGGCAAATTTGTAGAGTCAGTGAATAAATAGTTTAGCTTTTGCAGGTCATGTGGGCTTTGTGGCACTACTCAGCTCTGACCTCCTGGTGCTAAAGCAGGATGGTCAGTATGGAAATGGACGAGTATGGCTGCATGTTGATAAAAGGTTACTTACAAAAACAGGGGACAAGTTAGATTCAGCCTGTGGGGTGGTAGTTTGATGACCCCTGGTGTGGAAGAAAGAATACTAGGTAGGAAAAAACCTGCCCCTCCTTACCCCAGCACAGCCCTAACCTTAACCAGCTGTGTGGCTTTAGGCAAGTCACCTCTCACTTCCTTTCCCACCTCTTGCTCCTCCCCAAAGGAGTGTGCCTTAGAGAGGGTGATGTGTGACCCCAGCCACGCGCCTGACATCTTCAGTTGTCTTGTTCATTGGTGGCTAACAGTGCAAAGGCGGTGGAATCGGTGTTGACCATAACGACTATCATTTTGAGCATCTGTTATAATGTACATCCTCTCCCTAATCTTCACAACTCACCAAGGTACGTAATAGAATCCCTCTTTAACAGACGAGGAAACAGAGATCAGGGATGTTAAATAACTTGTCCAAGTTACAGAATGAGTAAGTCACAAGGTCAGGATTCAAATCCAGGTCCATTCAACCCCACCCAGTTTTCTCAGACGCCATGTGGTTTCCCATGTAGGTTTCACTTCTGTTCACTCTAACCACTTGGCAGATGTTGTCTCTGGTACACTGCTCTCTACCCAGTTGCTGGAGTGATCAGATACAATCACTTCCATGTGAAATCTGTCCAATGGCTTTCCCTTCATACTTTAGAACAGAATAAAGACATTCCAATTAAATGAACAGAAGGATGTAGCTCCAAAGTCCTCACTGTGGCTTGTAAGACTCCTATCTCACTCCCACTCTTCTGACCTTTCCTCTCTGATTCACCTATTCCGTTCCAGACCCAGGCATTTTGCTTTACTTAAAACATGTCAAGCAGACCCCCACATCGAGATCTTTGGGCTCATGGTTCTCCAGCTTGGAACACTATTCTTTCAGTATCTGAATGGCTCATTCCCTCATTGAATTGATGCCTTAACTTAAATGTCACCTCCTCAAAAAGAAGGCCATTTCCTGGCCATTCTATCCATCACTCTGTATCCTTACATTTCTTTAGTGTTTCTTGTAGCACCACCTATCACACTAGGCAATAATCATGTTTATCTGTGTTTTTTTCCCCCTTCTTCTTCTCTCTTGCATGGTTAGGGCAAAGAATTTGTCTTATTCATTGATAAATGGTGCCTGACCTCATAGGCTTTCAATAACTATCTACTGATTGTTGAACAAATGAAAGAATGCATTGGAATGAGGCAACAGAGTGTGACTGGCTTGGAATCAGTTGCTCACCATTCTGAAGGCAGTGATTTAAATCTCTCAGCAGTGAGAAGCCTAGTCTCCTAGTACCCTAGTTGGAAGGATAGTTTGCTTGCCTTTATCAGAAAAAAATCAGGGTATTACTTTCTCTCACTCTTAGAAAGTACCCAAGACAAGAGAGGTGGTGCAAAACTGGGAAAGATTAGTCTCATGACTCTGAATGTCAGAGGTCATCTAGGGTCCAGAATTTTCCAGCTTCCAATCTCTGAGCCACTTCTTGCTTGACCTCCTCCACTGCCTGCAGCATCCTTCTCTGCAGGGGCTGTTTCTGACCAGACTGTATACCACCACCAACCCCCACCCACCAAACCCCCTTCTCCTCAGGCTTGAAGGCAGCATGAAGACTTCAGATAAACACTTTTGGTGGAGAAACACTATTTTCATCCAAACCCTGACACTTATTGGGTGAAGGTTCAGAGAGCTAAAATAGCTTGGCCAAGATCCCACTGCTAAGTGAATGCCACATCCGGTCCAGAGCCTAATTCTCCTGAACACAAGACTGGTCTTAACTCCACACTCCATGCAACACACGGTTATCAGCCAATAACATCCCAGGCTGCTCCTTTAAGAATCAATTCAATTCCACAAACACTGATTGAGCACCCAAAGTGTGTCTGGTCCTGGAACTGGTCAGAATCTGGCTGCAGTGAGCAAAAGAGTCGAGTCCCTGTCCTCAAAGAGTCTCCTGGGAGTTTGAACATGGAATAAATGCAGTAAGATTTTTTTTATTGGTATTGAAATATTGACGAATGCAGTAATCAGTTTAACCTCAAAGAAGCTGTAAAGCGCCTTCTCAGAAGTTCCTCAAACGGTTATGCTTAGACCTTACTCTGGCTATGATAGATACACTTTTTTTTCCCCCCGGTACGTGGGCCTCTCACTGTTGTGGCTTCTCCCGTTGCGGAGCACAGGTTCTGGATGCGCAGGCTCAGCGGCCATGGCTCACGGGCCCCGCCGCTCCATGGCATGTGGGATCCTCCTGGACTGGGTCACAAACCTGTGTCCCCTGCATCGGCAGGCGGACTCTCAACCACTGCGCCACGAGGTTAGCCCTAGATACGATTTTTTATAAAAGGGGTGGAGAAAGAGAAGAAGGAAGAAGGAAGGAAGGGAGAGAAAAGGAAGGAGAGGATCATTAAGGGGTCTGTGGCTTCCTCCTTTTCCCCCTTTCTTGTAAACATCTCTGCTTCTTTCAGGGAACTAAGGTGCAGGGTCCCTCTCCAGAAGCCTTTTCAGCATGGATCTCACCTATGAAGTCCTAGGATGAAACAAAAGAGCTGAATTATTTTTCCCACTCAGTTTCCCTTACCCGACCCTCTGCTGCCCAGACTTCAACAACAAACTTCTACACGGTCGTAGAAATTTTTCATTACTACTAACCCAACCAACAACGGACAGTCCCTCCATCAAAGGCTAATTTAATGTCTTCTGGATCAGGCTGGGTCAGTGACGGGGATTCAGATACCAACACAACCTGCAGGATCAGTAAGGGGACATGTAAGTCAGTCTCAACTGTGCCCAGGCTGGGCTCAGCCACACAGAGGTGACTGCCCGACCAGAAAAGTTCATGCTGCACTTTAGAAACCTTTACTAATCTTTCTTCTCCATCATGATGACAATAAAATCCAAAAAGAATGAAAAGAAACGAGAGACAGAGAGACAGAGAGAGGGGGGCAATACACAAGTGTACGGGCAGAAATATTGAGCAAGAGTTGATGTTAACATGGAAACAATTCCTGATTTCCTCCTATTTATATAAACAAAAAGCAAAAGATAAGAGAGAAAGCAGAAAACAAGGTAAAACCTTGTCTCCTGAACCCTCTCTCTTTCCATCCTTCCCCATTCTCCCACTTCCCAAAAGGTAAAGATACACTTTACAGCCCCAAATTACTTGGGTTCACGACTTTTCCTTTCCTTGTACATAAAGGAAACCAGCTTTCCCTCTGCCCAACCCGGGATGCTGGCGCCGGAGTTCACTCGCCCACTCTGCCCACATTTTCCTGCCTGTTCCATGCAAAAGCAATTGTCTCCAAAGCCAATTACCGATATTCAGAACTGTGGTGTTCCTACCCTGGTTAGAGATGCCTCCATGAGAGCCGGGGGTGAGCTCCTGAGTTGAAAGAGAACCGAAGGTTGCAGGTGGGGGTGGGAGGGGTGGGTGGTGGGTGGGTGGAGGGAAACCCCTTCTCAAACTGCCACAGGGTTCCCGTTGCCAAGGGAGACCTGGCTTTGTCCGGTAGGCTAAGAATGGCCGCCTCTCCCACGGCCTGGCTGCAGGAGTGGCCAAAGTGCGGCACAGGGCCGGGAGCAGAACAGGCTTAGGACAAAGAAATCCCTTTCAAAGAATGAAAGAAATGGTAAAAAAAAAAAAAAAAGGTCTTAGGAGGTGTGGGTGGGGAAGGAATAAGTTTATCGATGATGCTGTGATAGGATTTGAGTTGGCTTTTGTGCCCCTGCAAGGGGTTTTGAGTTGGCTTTTGTGCCCCTGCAAGGGGTGAGATTCAAATCTGGTCCTCAGAGGAGACAGAGAGGGAAGGTTGGAGGGGGCGTGTCTCCACCCTCCTGCAGTCCATGCTAAGCAGTAATCAGATCGATGACTATTTGGTTAATGCACTTAGTTGAAGCTTGGAATGGATTATTTTGTCTAGGGATTCATTGGAGGAGCTTCTGGCTGTTTCCTAGAAGTCAGGTGGGGCCTGGCCAGGAGATGATAGTATACTTTTGATGGTCAAGCACATTCTCATTTGCCCTGCATTTTAGGGACTGTGTTGGCTTGCCTTTGGAGAAGAAATTCTTTTAGGGAATGTGGCCAAGGCGGCACATGCTTTGTGCATGCTTATTTTGAAAGCCATTTGTCAAGGGTAGACTAGGTTGAACAGTAGTTTGGAGAGTTTGGATGGACCCCAATTCCTAGCCTAGTGCCTGGCCCAGTGTAATTGCTCTATAAACTGTTTGCTTTCTGAATGGTTGTCGAAAGACAGCTTGTTTCCTAGCATCTTGTCTTTCCAGCAAGGTAGGGAGATGTATATTTTGTGGTGCAGTTGAGGCTCAGGGAATGCAGCTTACCTGTGGACTTGTGACGGAATGGTAGTACTAAAGAGACTCCAGCCCAGAGGTCATTACCTTTGACCATGATGTCTAAAGGCTTTCTTTAAAATAGAGAAATTAAAAGCACTCTCTATCCAAATGCTGCTCTACAATAGGAGAAATGGCACATAAATAAAGAGAAACAGGAACTGGTCACCTCTGCATCTGGTCTGGGCTAAACGTCGGGTAAGGCTATTCACACTGAGTTAAAATGAAGTATCAAGACCACACACACACACACACAGACACACACAGACACACACACACACACACATGCACATACATTTACATGTATTTCCCTGTGAGATGGTGAGCTTTTTCCATCACTTTTTCTCTGAGGCTCTGCTCTGGCATTCATTGCTCCAGAAACGGCCCATCACTCTCCCCAAGCTCAGCTTCCACAGCACTTTTTAAAGGTCTTCCTCCTGATACTTATCACACTGATTTAGCCATGGGAGCCTGATTTAGTCATTAGTATGATCACGGGATGGCCCTCTACCAGAATAAAATCTCCTTGAGGGAAGGCACCATGTTTCATTCCTTTTCTGTCTCTTAAACACCTACTAAGATGCCTCTTGCATAGTAGGTTCATTTACTTAAGAGTCAAGGGCGATGAGCCCATTCACTGAGTGTCAACTTTATTAGGCCCCAGGGAGGATTCAAGAGATGTTGGAGGTATAGTATCTACCAGTTTTGCAAAGTTTCAGCTCTAGGTAAGATGAAAGACTTGGTCCTTCAATATTACTTAAGCCTATTGCAGTAAGTGTAGCTGAGAGTAATAAAAGTCCTCATTTACTTATTGGACAAAAATGCACTCTCTTGGTGGTTCTGTCTGTTGGATTGTGACCTAGGGGCCCTAAGCTGCAAACAGGCCCAGTCAGGCTTGCAGGAACCATGCTTACTTCTCATCAATACCCTTGGCTTTTTTAACCTGTCTCCTCTAAAGAAATCCGGGTTAAGGCACTTTTCCTCATGGTAAAAAGACGAGAACTAACTCCATCACGGCACTTTCCCTACTCTATGAGTCTACTTCTCTTTTACAGAAAGACTCATCTAAATCCATCAAAACCCACTATCAAAATGCACGAGTTACAACTGGCTCAATCACACAAAAAAACAGCGTTTTGGACATTTTTATCAGTCTGGGGCATCTGGGCCCAGGTTTTCTGCTCATTCTCTCCAGGGGATGCTGACATAGTACATACTTTGCATGGATGGAGCACTAACTTGTTGTCAACCAGGGGAAGGTTCCAACCAGAAGGGGCAGGGTCTTGTCCTCCAAGGCCTCTCAGAAACAACAGGTGGAGAGTAGAGTAGTAGAGGACTGATGCCTTCAGGTCATCTGAAGGTCACAGAGGATGACTGTTGCCCAGGGTTGCATGCTGAGTGAGCAGAGATGGGCCTGGACCCTAAATCCAGGATGCCCCCTCATACCTTCTCGAGGGCTCTCTTGCCCCCAGGTCCCCCTCCCTGAGTGATCATCTGCGTTAATCATTCCATCTGGTCACTCCACTCTTCACAGTAGGGTGCTGCCACATCGGTCCATTGCCCAAGATCAAGTCTGTCTCACAGGCTTTCTGTGGCCTGCACTTTCCAACTTTTCCTCAGAGACTCCATTCCCTTTCCCGGTGCCTCAGCTCTTTTCTAAAATACTCAGAGACATTATTTCACTTCCCCATGTTCTCTTGCATTTTCCTCCACCGAAATGGGACTCAAGCGATGGCAATGTCATGGTTATGGTCCCAGATCAACTCATGACATTGGTCTGCCTGTGCTGGGAAGCCGTGAGGAAGGCGCTGTGGAATGAGGGTTTTGGTGGAGGAGGCTAACAGGGGACCGTGTTATGCTGCACTGGAGGGAAGGACACTGTCTTGGTGCTCAGCCTTCATCACAAGGTGCTGTGCATTTTGGGGAGAGAGTGTAATTAACAGAAGGAGACATAGAGGAATTGGAATTTAGCCGTACCTACCACTCAAGTGCATTCATTCTTTCTGGACACCAAGGAGCTTCTATTCAAACCAATACCATTACCATACACTGAGGTCTCAAAGTTAAATGCCTACAGGGGCCAGATAATGGGGTAAGTGAGGGCAGGAAGCCTTGTGTCAGGCAATAAGGAGTGGCAGAGACTGCAATAAAATAGAGACAAAATGCTGTGTGTAAAGGGAACAGTAGTTACTCAGCCTCAGCTGCTTACTGACATGTGGGATTGCAGCCCAGGATTGCCAGAGCTTTATAGTTTTTAAAGAGAAGCTGGAAGTGTGTGAAATTTTACAATTTAAAACTGTTGATTGAAAATATTAACAAACATTATGTAGGGCAAGCAAAATACACTGGTGGACTCTGTCCAGCTCATGAGCTGCCACTTTGCAACCTCTGCCTTGGATGGAACTTTCCAGAGTCTGTGCACAGACATCTGCAGGCAGGGGTGTATAGCTGTCAACAATAATCCAGATCACAAAAATTACGTAAAAACATCCACAGGGTAACATGGTAGAGCCATAAATGATCTCAACATGCCACTCAGTCAAATTAGAAGGTGCTAAAGTGATCGGATAGAAAAGAATGGAAAACAAACTAATGGAAGACAGAACTCCTTCTCAGGAGACGTGGCTTTGTTTGAAGTGAAGGTAGGATTGATCGGTGCTCCTGTCCAACTCTGGGAGCTGGACAGCTCCGGAGGTGGTCCTACCAAATCCCCCTACAGCACAGGGAGGCTGGGCTTGCAGAGGGGGGGGTCACCATGGCAAATAAGAGGCCACGCCAGGTGTAGGTACAGGCATGACTCAGCACCGGGCTTTTTTTTCTCACTGGCCTCAGTCACACTTCCCCCAGCTCTTAACCTGCATAAACTCAAGTCTTCACCTCTGCAGACAGGCTGGCAATGGTAACATCCCCCTCTCCGAGGAAGACCTTCCTTCACCCCTGACCACCTGTAGAGTCCCTGGTGTGACTGTTCACAGTGACCACTCTGCCTCCAGCTCTCTCTGCTGGACCCCTGCCTTTCGAATCCCTTTTCATCATCACATCTCCTTCTCTCAGTTATGAGACGAGTTATGATACCGGAAAGATACCTGCCAAGAATTTGCCTTCTGGGTCTCGTTCAGTTCCTCCCTTCCTTCTGGTTATCATTCAAATCTCACAAATTATTTTTTTCACAAAGTCTACTGGTCCTGAGACACCATTTCCTATTTCTACAGCCACCATCCTTATCCACATGCTGACCATTCCAAATTTCTATTGTGATTCATGGTCTCTGAAGAAGGCTTTTCTTGCCCTCAGTCTCTCCTCATGTGCCCCAAGCACCATTTCCATCACGTCAGCCCCTTCCCTATTATTTATTATTATTAAATTAAAATACACAAACATGACCTTCACAGACGCTTTTTTTTTTTCTTCACTGCCTCTGTGTAGAGCCCATGCAGTTACCTTCAGGCAACAGAAAGGGAATGGATTTTGGAATCATGCAGACCCACGTTTACATCCTGGCTTTGCCATTTACTCCCTGTGTGATCTGAACAAATTATATAACCTCTCTTGGCTTCAGTTACCTCATCTTAGAATTGGGATAAATAATAGCTATCCTGCACAGTTGCTGAGACAATTATATAAGCTAATGTAGGCTTTCTCTTTGTAGGTATTTGAAAAAATGGTAGAGGTCATTAACATTACTCCCCACAGAGGTAACATTAGAGGTGGAAAATAACAGGGTGTTTGCATCTGTCATCAAGATAACAGATATGTCAAAAGAATCTGAAGCAAGCTAAGTAAATTATGGAACTTGTACAGTTCTGTGTGTTCTGCTACAGTGCAAAAGATAGTTTTAAAAAACTTTCAAGAGAGAAAATGAAAACCTACTGTTATAAAGTTCCAGCAATTTTGTTCCCTGAATGTTTTAGCTACATCACCTATGTTCACCAATACATATGGATGTCACAGGCTTTGTGGACTGTGGTCACTTTTCACCTTCATGGGGACAGTAAGTGCAGCAGAATGGAGACATCTGACTCATCTGAGGTCAAATAATCTGAGTGTGAATCCTGACTCCATCAAGGATCCAGCCGTGGACCGTGAGCAGGGTACCTGACCCTTCCAAGCTTCAGCCACTTACCTGTAAAACTAGGAGAATCATGCCATCTGGGTAGGGAGCATTAGATTAGTGGCTCTTCCCAAAGGGCCTCACCTGTTTTAACTGTCCATGTTACTTTATATAACATCCTCTCAGTTAACATCCTCTAAGAAATTGCTTTTTGCTCAAGTCCTTCTGATATTAATCACTGCTTTACTCTGTATCCTCTCAGCAAATGGAATCTTAAAATCTGTGACTCAGAGTCACCAGGAAGAATCTTTTGAGCTTGATAGACTTGGCTCCAAATTCTGGTTTCAACATTAACTAGCTGTGTTACCTGGACAAGTCTCAGGAGTAATAACAGTCCTTCATTTTAGAGGACCCTTGTCAGGATTCACTGAGATAATGCAGGCAAAGTGTTTAGAGCAGGACCCGGCAAGAGAAAAGATTCAGCAGAGATTAGCTGCTTTTATTAAGGTGGAAAGTGCCAGAAGTGTTAACTAGTAGGATGGGATGTTGATCCTACCTTGACACAAATAAACTGTGTGCCCTGGATCCATTCACATCACCTCTTTATTTCTATGCCCATAAAATGAAAGTCATACCAACTGCCTTGTATCCCAGGAATCTCACAAAAGTGAAATAATGTCATGGATGGGAAGATTCCTTAAAAAATGAAAAGCATCAGTTTTGCACATCTGCTGGCAAAATGTTATTTGTTTTTAACTCAGGGTGTGTGTGTGTGTGTGTGTGTGTGTGTGTGTGTGTGTGTGTGTGTCTGGAAGCTCCTCGAAGGCAGGAAGGGATCCTGTGATTTCTTTTGCACCCATTCCACAGTTTCTAATTGAATTCTATTTTCTGTTCCAACCAAGGTCAGTGCTTTTCCTCACCCACGACTGCCATGTAAAACAGGCTAAAATAAAAGCACCTACCCCTTATGTGTGGGCAGCGTTTCTACCAAGGCAAAGTTTCAGCTCCTTGGTCTGAGGGCCTGAGCTGCCCCAAGGAGGGGGGCGAGATTAAGCATCTGTAATAAATGTTCTCCAGGCAGGGAGGGAAAAATCACCTAACACTCTTGTGGCTTTTAGAAAAAAGAGTGAGAGAGAAGAAGGAGGAAAAAGAAAACCCTGAGCTTTAAACAAGTGGCCGGGCTGTTTGTCATCTGTAAAATGAGGCGATGGAAAAGCACGAAAGGGCAGTGGTCACTGAGTCTGCTTCAGGGATCCGCGCCTCAGACGTCTGCGCCAACGCTCCCAGGCTGTCCCCAGCTGCGATTTCTTTTTCTTTAACAAAAACAGAGAACTCTCACTGGACTGAAGTTTCCCACCTGGCTCAGGAGTTTTCAGACCTGGCCTAGGTGGTCTCTAAGTAAATATTTTCATCCTCAGTCACCTCCTCCTGAGGAAAAATATCTCTTTGCTCAGCTAGAGAAGAAAGCACCCAAACCAAACAACAGATTATTTGCACCATTGGAACCCTCACTCCAGGGACTCCAGGGAGGGCATGCGGTTTAAATCAGAGTGTCCAGGCTACTTGTCCATCTTCTAGACAAATCTGGTTAACACGGACCTGGAGAGAAGGTTTGGATGCATGCCAAAGCCCTTCAGTGCCTGTGCAGATTGGTACAGGGACGCCTGCAACCACCCAATAGATCTAGAAATCCACCTGCAGGCCAAAAGGAAAGAAACAGTCTAACCTAAAGCGTGAACTCTGCTGCATCCTTGCCTGTTTACGTGGAGACCGAACCCTTTGTGATTTCACCGTAGCTAGCAGATCTGATGGAACTCTTCCTTCTGTCGAGCTAATTTCAAGGGGCTTTTTGCCTTCTGCATTCAGTCAGTTCGGGCTGAGTAGTCCTTTCAGAAAACATTTCAGGTGTCCCCCATTTATGCCAGGCACTGTGCTAGGCTGTAGGAATCTGAAGATGACCCAAACACAACCTCTGCTCTCCAGGACCAAACAGCTCTTGTGATGAAGACAAAAACGCAGGTACACAATTATAAAAATATTAGTTTTCTAGGGTTCCTGGAGCAAATTATCACAAACTGGGTGACTTAAAACAATGGAAATTTATTCTCTCACAGTTCTGGAGGCCAGAAGGCTGAAATCCAGGTGTCAGTAAAGTTGGTTTCTTCTGGGAGCTTTGAGGGAGAATCTCTTCCTTGTTTCTCTTCTCGCTTCTGGTAGCTGCTGGAAATCCATGGTGATCTCCGGCTTGTAGCTGTATAACTCCATTCTCTGTCTCCATCTTCACATGGCCACCCTGGAGTGTCTCTGTGTCAAACCCCTCTCCTTTCTTTCTTTTTTTTTAATAAATTGATTTTATTTATTTTATTTTTGGCTGCGTTGTGTCTTCGTTACTGTGCGCGGGCTTTCTCTAGTTGTGGCGAGCGGAGGGTACTCTTCTTTTCGGTGCCCGGGCTTCTCATTGCAGTGGCTTCTCTTGTTGAAGAGCACCTGCTCTAGGCCCGCGGGCTTCAGTAGTTGTGGCTCGCGCACTCTAGAATGCAGGCTCAGTAGTTGTGGCGCATGGGCTTAGTTGCTCCGCGGCATGTGGGATCTTCCCGGACCAGGGCTCGAACCCGTGTCCCCTGCATTGGCAGGCGGATTCTTAACCACTGTGCCACCAGGGAAGCCCCCTCCCCTTTCTAAATCCACATTAAATCCAGAATGACTTCATCCCAAGATCCTTAACTTAATTATACCTGCAAAGACCCTATGTCCAAGTAAAGTCATGTTCATAGATTCTGAGAATTAGGGCTTAAGCATGTCTTTTGGGGGATACAATTCAATTCACTGCAAAGACCAAATGTGATAAGAGCTATGAAAATAGAGGCGAGCACAGGACACCACTGCTGTAGAAAGGAGGATGGTCTAATACAGCTGGGTGGAGTCCAGGGAAGTTTCTAGAGAAGGTGATTCCTAAGGGAAGCTTCAAATGACAAGTTGAAATCTGCCTCCTGGAAAAGCTGCATGTGTGAAGGCTTGGGGGTTTGATAAAGTGTCCATTTTTGGCATTTGAACATTGATGGGCTCTCTGGATCCCCTCCCTGCTAGCTCCTCCACTACACCCTTACCTGTGTGACCCAACAAGAAAGATCAGCATGCAGAGGTGTGCTGGCTGGAATTTCAAAGAGTGCAGCTTTAGCCCACAGTGCAAGTGGAGGGAGCTCCTAGCCTTAACCCCACATCACAAACACAAAGAGCCCAAAGCCACTCCCATCTCACCCTCCTTGTGTGTCCCTTTCTCTTCCTGAAAATCCCACATTTTGTTGTACTAAATACATATTCATTCATATACATGAGTGAGTGTCATCTGTCTCAACCTTTAAATGCATTCCAGGCTGGGTGATCAGAGCCTGCCTCTGGGCAGACTGATCAAACAGAAGACATAGTGGGACTGGGGAATCCCTTAGGAGTTTGTGTGAATGGGATGTGTGGAGTGTGGGTAGAGTAGAGAGGAAGAATCATCATGCTGGAGAGGTAGACAGGAGACAGATCACAGAAAGTCTGGAAATGCGGATGGGCTATAGCAAAACACAAACCGGGTAAGGCATGTCAAACCGCCTTCACCACCTGTGAAAACTAGGAAGAAGGTGTTGTTTGGGGACCATCCTGGTTCTAGAGGAGTTAAGACTTCAGCATCAGGAAATATAAGCAAGGATGAATGGGTAAGTAGAAAACCTGAAGGATGGAGAGCTTTCCTGAAGTGGGGCTGGCTGCCTCTACAGCCAGAATTTTCTGGGGTCTGAATTTTCTTCTGGAAACCTGTCTACAGGTGGGCTAACCCTTCAGGTGTAAGGTACATATGAAGGAAGTTCTTACACAGCTTCCTTTGAGCCCATTACTGCCTTATGAGGTTACCTGCTTCCCAAAGCACCTCTTTTTTGGCCAGTCTTCATGGAGTGAACTTGGTCAGTAGCTAACATTGACGTAAGCTTTGGGGGGCAACCTGGAAATGATATTTCCAACTCGTCATTTCCATCCAGTCCATGGAATTCTCAGAGCTGCATTTGTGTGGCTTCCTCTTTGACTCCCATGAAACTGGCTAGATCATTAAATAAGACGCAGCAACACCTGGTGATAAAGGATGAGAGCGTGTGACTCCGCGTTGGTAGGGCTTCTTTGATAAGGGTAGCAGAGCTTCTATTGTGCAGAACAGTTATGGATGTGTGGGCATTAACTACCTCCACACCGAGGGCTCTGCCGGAGTGGAGGTCACAGCACGCGGGTGGGGATTTTTTGTGGAAATACAAACTGCACTGGGACTGTCTTCTCAAAGAAAGCTTTTCCCCCACCACACCCTGATAAATGTTTTCCTAATGGTTCTTTATCTGAAATAGCCCACCAAGAACATTATATGGCTGATGCAGAAGGCCACATCCCAGGCATTCTTGTTGCCATTCCAAACTTATTATTTATGTGTGGCTTTGGATGGTCTTCAGAAGATTCACTGAAGCATTCACACCAATTCAGTCCAAAACTTCAACCTTTAGCTGGACCATTCTTTATGTGACAGCCCTGGCATTGTGAATCATTTTAGAGTCAAAATGTCAGGCACATGATCTCCCAGAGAAAAAAATAGAAGGAAAATAGCCAGCAGTCCCCGACCCTCAGCTACTTCTCCTTAAAGTATTCCATATTAGAGGCTTGGAAAACAACCATATGACTGTCAGCAAACTGCAGGAATTGTACTGGCAAGATTGGCTTGTGGTGGCTCTGTCTACAGATTGTGTTTCTTGTCTGCCTGCCAAGACCCACTGTCCCTGATAAATGTAGCACTCAGAGATGGCCAGTAAGAGAGGTGCATTGTACCATACAAACCAGCTGTCTGGAGAAGATCAGCGAGGCCAGATCTAGAAACGAAGCAAAGATGGTGGATTGAGAATCGGAGAATCTAGGGGGTCACTTCTGGAAAACTGGGGGATTTCAGTGCATAATCATTACTTGAACATTCTCAATAGGTGTGGTCAATAGTAGGGATTGTTCGGATACAAATAAATATATGATGTGAACTTGCCCTCCATAAACTTTCAGTCTCTGTGTGTAGCTAATGGACATTCTGTGTGAAAACATAAAGTGACAACATAACTTAATAAATAAAGCAGATTAAGGGTTATATCTGTAATATATTAATGGTGAGAATAGGGGAAATGATAACTTCCAATTTGGAATAGCTAGAGAGTGTATACATTTTTATTTATTTAATGTCTTACATAGCACTTACTAGTTCTGAGTGCCCTAAGGGATACTAACTCATTTAATCCTCCTCACAGCCCTATGATGTAGGTACTGTTAGCTTACTCATTTCTTTTTAAGATAAAGAAACTGAAACAAAAATGTTAAGTAGCCTTCCCAAGGTCACACAGCTAACAAGTGACAGAGCTGGGATTTAAAACCTCGTGGGAGGAAAAAGAACTTAAGTTGGACTTTGAAAGTAGATAAGAATTTGAAAGGCAAGAAGGTAAGAAGGCCTTTCAGGTAGTGAAAGAGCAGGTCATTGGCGAGGAAGGGAATGACATGATGAAAGATTCATACTGCTCACTTTTGAATGGTTGATCTGATGGTAAAACACAGGGAACACTGGAAAGGGAGGCAGAGAAACAAGTTGAAAGGCGGTGTAATGATTTAGCCAACACCTGGCATAGGACTCAGCTATGGAAACGGAAATGAATGGATAAATGCAAAAGAATCTATACATGAGGAACTGACGCAAATTGATAACCAAGAGGATATGAGAGAAAAGGATGTAGAAAGTCAAAGACTTCTCTCGAGTTTTGACCTAAAAACTGGTGGTGCCCTTGACAGAATTAGGGAAGACAAGGTAAAGCATGGGTTTTGAGCTGATTGTAGAACTTCCAAATACATGCATCCCTCAAGCAATTGCTTAAGTGGAACTTGACCTTAGGAATGTGGTCAGGCTTAGACTTATGGACTGAGGAACCATTAGTGCAGATATGAGTGATACAAGTACTCCAAAGGAAGAAGAATAGAGAGCAGAGTCTAGAGACTGAACTTTGTCCAAATACAGTTGCCAGAGGAAGTGAATTAACTAATAATGAAACAGAGAAAGGAGAAGAAAGAAGAAAGATAAAAAACTAGGATAGTGTACCACTGTGGAAATCCAGGGAAGATGCTATCAAAAAGAAGAAGATAGTTAGCAGTGTGTAATGCTGCAATGAGGTAATGGAGAATGAGGAGTGAGACAAGAAAAAAAAAATCAGGGTGAGTTTTGGGTAGCCAATATGAATGAGATGGCCCTTTTCTTATTTCTCCAGGCTGAGTATTGACTGTCCTGTCAACATTTCCTGATATAGAATGGTTTTAAACCTCTCATCCTCCCATCACTCTCCTCTGTCTGTAGGCAACACAGCATAATGAGAAGAAGATAGCATGGACTCAAATGGAAACGCTCTGCTAATAAAAACAAATTTGGCAACCAATAGAGCAGGTCATAGTCACGGGTAGAGCCCTGGGTTCTCATTCTACAAAATTTCTTCCAGACTGTCACAGTCTTTGAGTACAATGTTTCAGCCAGTTGTGAATCCACTCGGGAGATTTGTTGAATGACTGGTTGAAATTAATCACTACTATGTTTAATTTATCAACATGGTAAATTTTAGCTCAAAGGTAAATGAAGTTACTGTGCCATGATTTGTTCTTAATGAGCAAATGTAGGTTCTTAATGATCTCTTTACTTTTTCAAAAATTTTTGAACCTACAATTTAACATTCTTTTCTAGAAATTTGCCAAGGATAAATTTCAAGTTCAAGGGACTAAATTTTAGTAAATTTGGATATCTTCTGGTCACTCGTCCTCTGAGAACTCTCCCATTCATTTTATCATCTCAGAGATAAACAATAAGATTGCTAAGAGGATATAGTGATATATATTTTCAGCATAAAATCTTTTCAGATAAAACTTTTCAAGGCCTAAAATCTTGAACTTGAATTCATAGGTACCTAGTGGTTCTCTCTCAATCTTGACTTGCATTCTCTTCTTTATATTGTTTATTCTATTCTTTTGGATATGAAGATAACTCTTGCTAGAAAATCTGAAACCCTAATACAAGTTGAAAGTTGAGTTCCCTTCCTTCTTTCTGTTATTCAGCAATGCAGTTCAGTTTGACAACTCTTTATTAAATGCCTACTATATGTTTTCCTACTGTGTGTGAGTACCATTACAGGCTTTGGTGACACGAGGATCTTATCTAAGATGTACTTCATTCTGATTGTCAGCTTTCCCAGCAGCCAGAAAATGAATGGCACTAATACTGTATCTGCTGATTTAAATCCATTTTCTGAATGGATTCTTTTGAGATCTTAATGCAGAACCCTTCCCCCTGCCATGTATTCGCAAAGTTTCACATGCTACCTGTCCTCTTTTGTTCTCATTGGGATTATTTTCAACTGAACAGCCAGAATTTCAACTTTTGGCATTCCTTAAACTTAGAAATCCCCATTCACTTTAGAAGTCTTCTAGATATAGACTTGATTCTATCTATTCTGTGAATTTCTTAAAGCCTTGGGTACGTGTTCAAAAATCCTCATTGTATCTATAACCTCCCTGACATGGTTCTCTCAATATTCCCATTAATTCAGTATCATTTTGAAGGCCACTATTAAGAATAAGGGCAATTCTCTCTTTTTTTCCCTTTACTTTCTAAAAGGTGAAATTGTTAATGAGGTAAATGATTGTGAGATAATCTAATTTTAATGGAATAAGACTTTTGGTAAATTTATGGAGAGACAAAATCCCTTATCATATTGGGATCATTTCTATATTTTTAAGTATAAATCTATATTTGGAAATAAGTTTTAAAATAACTGATATTAGGAAAATACCATCCTTAAATACTACCTGGCTAGGGAACCCACAGTATAATGCCACCAAAGTAGAACTTTGGATTCTCTTTTTATTTTTCACAATTGAAATGTTTTTCACTTTACTTCCCCTCTAGGATCTATAAATTTTTGTACAGTGTATGATTCCATTATATACAGGCCTAAATTCCTCTCCTTTTCCTGTCCGTGTTAGGCAACATGTCACTCAATTCCTCCAATATGGATTTTAAAAAACGTTTTACAACAAGTAAGCAGTAGCTACAAGCCAACATCCAGCAAGAAAGGCTTGAAATACATATATTAGAGGTTTCTAGAAGGGCTCATCAAGCCTGTAGTAACTGAAAGGAAGCTCTGGAAAGGCATTTGCCTCATGAGAAACTTCTTCAGAGGTGGCCAGGTTGATCTTGCTTAAGCATACAGCCACTTACGGTTTTAAGGGTTTTTGTCTTAGAGAGCCAGGTCCCCTAAGGGAATAAATTCAGCCACAAAGCTCCATGGTCTGTATTCAAAGGGAGGGCCATATCTTCTACTGGAAAATCCACTTTCTCCTCAACTCTTTAGGATTTTTATTTATATCCCCATGATTCCTACAATTTTAAATATTTCATATTCACATCTCTCCTCTCTACTGGACTGTAGCCTCCTGGGGGGCAGACTGTGTCTGACTCATCTGTGCATTCCCACCTCCCACCACGTTGTTGATGTTTCTTGAATAAACGGTCTGTGTCCCTCTGTGGGCACAGTGTGTTGGGTCCCAGGGAAGGGTGTCTGGGTTTGTCAAGAGTGACTCTGCTCTTGCAGAGCAACAGAATTCTTATCTTTGGTGGCTTAGGGCAAGAATTCCGGTCACCGGACCTGACATTTAAATATGTTTATTTGGATGGGGTTAATATTTTTCTTTTGCCTTGGCTCCAAAGGTTAACATATTATTTATTCTAGCCATAGGCTTCATCATGCAAGTTGAGAAATATTTAGGAGATTGCATATGTCTTTCATATATCTTAGCATCTCAAGTTCAACTGCTGTTCTCTCTACTCTGTAGGACTGGCATATAAATGCCATTTGTCATTTCCTAAGAAATACTAGGAACCCCTGCCCTTGCTCTGTGTCTCCTTGCCATGCCAGACATGGCAATTTCCATACAGTCCCATTTTGCAGTTTATTTGGACCTTTTTTTTTCCACTCTCTGACAAAAGCCCTATTTCAACTCTGTTGATCAGCTCAGAATTGTCTGCCAAATACATTCTTCCCAGTCTCTGTGAAGTGTACCCAGATCCTAGCCAGGACCCTTTGTTCTGGTATCACAGGCCACAGTCCAGGAAACTAACGTCTCTCCAACACCATCTTCAGCCATCACTCCCCTCCCTCACCCTCCTTTCTTTTCCAAAGACATGACCTTCAGCTGGAAGCAGAGATGAAAACATCACCTGTGTCCTGAGAGTCCCTGAAGGTCTCTGGGGACCCTGCATAGCACTCATTCTTGTAGGAGCCAGTAGAAGGGGGTAGTGAAACATGGGGTTCAGGGGTCTTATCTGACATATGGCCGTATGCCTTCCACTGTGGTCTCTTGACTGGCTGTCCATACACAGGTGCCTCTGAAGGGCACGGTCTAAACTCTGCCTTTCAGATCATCTCTCTGAGGGTTCTTCTACGTGATGGTTCCTGCAACTCTCTTTTATTGTTCTTTTAGCGTAGGATGGTGCTTTTTTTTTTTTAACAGAATTTACCTACCACAAGAATCTCTTTGTGGAGTTTCGCTTCTCTTCATATAAGTTTTGATATCTAGTTCCATGAACAACTTTAGCATATGTTTCTATCTGGGTGCTTTTCTCCTGAATTGTTTTTCTACTCCCTATTATGTTCATTGTCTAATAAACTAGAATATAACAAGGTGATCCTCAAACTTTCCCTTCATTTTGAGTAGTCACTGAAGCTTGAATAGAGAGCAAATAGAACTCAATCAGTAACTCGGAGGAAAGAGAAACACAAAATAGATTCTGAAGATCAGAAAGTTCTTCTAATCAATGTAAATCACTTTCCATCCTCTAGAATAAAAAGCATCTCTGGGTTGCCGGGAACAATTGTTTTCAAATCTTGCCAACTGAA
This sequence comes from Mesoplodon densirostris, assembly GCF_025265405.1. Taxonomy (NCBI): domain Eukaryota; kingdom Metazoa; phylum Chordata; class Mammalia; order Artiodactyla; family Ziphiidae; genus Mesoplodon; species Mesoplodon densirostris. The sequence continues at coordinate 62,330,641 of NC_082678.1, forward strand.
ACATAGTAATGTTTTACTCATTCATCTGTTCTTAAAAATGATCTATGAAGATCTTGAGAATCTTCATCTAGCTTCTGAGGAGCTGGCATTGAGATATTATAAGGCTACTAATAAGCTTCATGATGTTGTAGAAAGAACACCAGGTGAGGAATCTAGAGAACTGGGTTCTAATCCAAGCTCTACCACTGTGTGGTTTGAGGTTATTCCTTTGAATTCTGAATCTCATTTCCTGATCGATTAAACTGAGGCAGAAAGTAGTCCCTGCTTTTCACTGGATGTTTGTGAGGGTCAGATACACACATACACATCTATATACATGTATAACACACACACATTTTACAAACTATATAGTGATGTGCAAATAATACATTTTAGGAAATTATCATTACATTTTAAAGCTAGCATGGCAACCTAGAACCCTCATAAAAAGGACAAGCTAGAATGAACAATCCTGGACTCTGTGATTATTGAAGCAGAGCTGCCTATATAAGATTGAGCAGGTAATTCATCCTGTTTGAAAAGTTCCTCGTTATGTGAAATAGGGAAGGTGATAATCCCTGGCCATCCTCCAAAAAGCTCTGCTGTCTGGCCTGAGGCTCCACCTCTTCTCCTAAAGAGTGGCTCCAGGAAGTTTCACTCTTCAGGAAGCAGTGCACCTGACTCTCTTTTCAACTCACAACTTACCCTAAGATTTCATCCAGACAACACATCAGAAGGTGAAACAATAACACCAATATCTAAGCAAGACATCCCTGCATAAGAGTTGATTGAGATGGAGGTGGGAGGAATGTACATTTCCCGACACTTAGGTTATTTTATACGAGGGTATAAAATGTTATACTCTAGTATTTTGTAATAGGGTATCAACTAACTTGAAGTAGAACCTAATATCCTCTCAGCTTAGAGCTCTGAACACCCATACCATCATTCATTCATTGATTTATTTCCTACCTACAAGTCTTTATTGTACAGCTCAGCTAGGACTGTGGATTCAATCACACATGATCCACACTGACAAGGCTTTAGAATCAAGGGGAAAAGAACACTGATGGGTACAGACTCAAGTATGTGACATTGGGACACATCGAAATGCTATGGACCCCAGAGCCAAAATCTGTGAGCACAAAGGAGGGCATGCAGGTATGTGTACAGACACACACACTCACACACAGAGGTATACACACCCCAAATTGCATCAGGGCTGAGATCCAATATACTTTGCTATTTCATTTTTAAGGCTGTCATTTTCTGCAGACCAGAACAAAGGAAAACTCAGGAGGAGAACGAAGTGCAGAGAAAGTTTTATTGCTTTTGTTTGAAGTCATCCATGGTGAAGTTGCTTGTAATCTAAATGTGGTGTTGGTTACTTTGGGGGTCATAGCACATATGCAAGCTAGGATGCCTAGCAATTACCTTTTGCCATGTAAAAATCGAGCCTGTGTACTTGGAGAGAGGCTGCTTTGTTATTTTTTCACCTGAAAGAAATTAACCAGCCAATTCAAGGAGACACCGATGTAATGACAGTAACAAAAATGAGATCACATTTTCTTTATTTACTCCCCCAGCAGATGTCGTGGACAGTTTTGCTTTCCTGCATCTAGAAAGATAAGCCCAAATGACTCTCTTCTAATGATCTCTCATATGGAAATATAATTTTCTTTCCTTGTGCCTGGTCCTTGCACCAACGTGGTGATTTTAAGGGAAACAATTCTGAACTAGCATCCTTGTGACCTTTCCCAATGACCTACTCTACCGATGGTATATTGATGTGTTTGGATTTTAGGGAAGCCCGTCAGAGATGGACGCTGCTTTATAAAATTGCTTTGTAAAACTGAAAACTTAGGAGTAAAGAAAGCATTGGTAGATTGAGTCTTTTATGAAATGCACTAGAAAACTCATTAGAGTGGAGCCTTCACAGTTGACAGAAGTTCACCTGGAGAACAAGTGGCTCCAGTGGCCTTGCAGGAAAGCCCTGCCCATCGCCGGGGAGCGCCCTCGCCCAGACCCAGATATGGAGCGGGGCAGCGTGGCCACCACCCCAAGACCTCCAGAAAACCCTGAAGTCGCTTTAAGTTCAGGTCTCCTTATTTATCAAGTGGGGTGAAAAAATGTTTCCTTATTGAGTTGAGAAGATTAAAGGACAGCTTTATATTCATGGAGAATAGCAAAACTGGACTAAGATGAGGGTTTTCATTGGCACTGAGTGAGCAGCCTCTGTGCACCGTCCCTTCAGTTGAGAAGATTTACACTGAAAAGAAACGGCAAACTACCTGTCCCTTACAAATAGCTCTGACCAGAGACAGTAAATGAAGCCACACATCTCCTGCATCGAGAGGAATCCATGGTTTTGCTTTGTAATCTGAGGAGCCACATAATTGGATTCTTAAAGTTAGAATCCACATTTGTAGATTTGAGGATAATACTTTGCATCATTGCAGGAGTCTTCACGTGACCTAAGATTCACCAGAGAGTTTTCTTAGTAGTGAGTTTCCCAAGCAATTTGACTTCTCTTTGAATCATCTAACTGTGTAGAACCACCACCACGGTGAACTCTTGCTACACCCCTGTCCTAGAGGGACATACTATTGATCATATAATGAGGTGGTCCTGGAATCTTTGGTAATTAATGCCCTTGGAACCAGTCTAAGATTGGAGGCACTGTAACAGGTTCAGCTCTAAGGAGACATGAGTACATTTTGTAAAAAGAGATACACAGCTAGCTAGAGTCAGAAATTAAGATTTTTTCCAACGGAAGCAACTATGGTAGCTGCAGAGACCTCTGATTCAGTGGCCTTATGTGTTCTACGTGAACTTTTATTGGGACATTCCTTAGACCTCCAGGGCATTCTAAATGTAGTAATGGACTATTTCAAAAGCTACTTCTAGAAATCTCCTGAAAATATTACATTTATACATGTCAAGACTATACAGATGCTGTTTGTTTTAAGACATAGGGAACAAAATAATGAATAACATTATGGATGATGAATTTGCAATCATCTTATGCTCCAGCTTCCTATGCTGTCAAAATATTCAATTGCAAAATATTGTTTCTCTTTATCTGGCTGAAATTTTTTGACAGTTCCCTCCACAGACTCTGTGTTCTTTAGTATCATGTCCATTTAACCTTTATAAAACAGAGCTGGATTCATTTTTAACCTCTCCTCTGTCTGTCTCAGATGCCCCATTCAATTTGAGATAGATCCTTTTTCTCCTATGGCGAAAATGTATTTCTTTTAAATGGCTCACAGAATAAGAAAAAGAAAAAAAAAATGAGTTGGAAGTTCTGACAAACATCCAGATCAGCCAGCCTCACCCGATTCAATCCAAGGTTTGACAAGTTGCTATACAGAAAAGCAGTCTTTTGGAGGCAAAACTACTCGCCAGCGCGCACGTCAGCTCTGGGAGAGGGCAACACACCAGCTGCCTGAACACTCAGGTTGCATCTCCAAGAGCAAAAAGGACGCTTCATTTTCAGCAAAGTGAACCTTCCCCCAGCTACTCAAAATGCATCTTGCTTGGCTGATTGAAATATCCTCCAAACCAGTAAGGCTGCACCACTTTTCACCGCTAACCTCTGCCCAGGGAGAATTCAATAAGGAAACAAGATGCAAATAAATTAGCATTCATCGCTACTGATCTAGTATAAATATTTATAAGGGAAAGATGAAGCGATTTTGAGCGATACCGTGATCCCGGCCCCACATCAACAGTTAAAAACAGTCATACTGGGGAGATTGCACTTTGTATTTTTTTTTCCATTTCACATCACCATAATCACCTAATAAATATTTAAATGCACGCATTTGCTGTAACTATAAAAGAACCGTGTAAACTTGTTGTCATCTAGACGCATTAGTTGTGGTGGAGTCAATGAATTTCAACAGTCACTTAATACTGCAGCCACGAGTGAGCTACCTTAAAACTGCCAGCCCCGGCCTGCCAGGAAGCTACTGTAACAGCTCTGCTCACTGACTCCCAGCAAGACACGAGCTTCATTATGAATGCGAGCATTGCGGCTCTAATTAGGCCTGGGAGAAGTTTAACAACCATCCTACAGTCTTGCTGCTGACAAATATAAAAATAAAGCCTTGTTCAAATTAGCAATGTGAAGTGAGGTCTAGAAGCACCAAGTGTCTGACCGGCCCTGGAATGGCTCTGACCTATAGTGAGGTTATTTTGGTTCATAAACTGCTAGTATGTTACCTGCAGGAGGTCGCCCCTGTAAAATGAATTATAGTCAGCTATATGTGATAATTAACCATGCATTAGCAAATATCTTGAAACAGGGAGGCTCTGTTTTCTCCGTATTTTGACTAATAAAAGCATGAATTTGTTCAACAAATGATCATTTAGGTTGTGGAATTCTAACCATATTGGAAGGACCGAGTGAGCAATGCAACATTGTGCTGGTCTCAGAGTTTCCTTTTACCCAAACGGGCTGCTTAATAGGCTGGCTCTATACTATGATGCTATTCAGACTAAAAACCACAGCGCTGAGAAGACAAATACAATATACATTTAAAATAATATGAACCTTGTGCTCTTATTTACTTTAAAATCACCCTATATGTGACAATTAAAAAAAAAAACACGGGTAAAGTTCTGTTTCAGAGAACAACCTTATATTTCATTCAAAGTAATTTTGAAACAGCTCCCATAACTTTACAACAATTAAAAAATACTGTAATTGTACATTTTTTAGAGTGGGTTTCTAAGAATTTTCTTTAGAAGGCTTCAAACATGCTCTGAAAATAAAAATTAAATTGCAACTTGGGAAAAAATACTTTTTTTCTGAATTAATTCACCATCCAAAAGAATACACAGGAATACAGCTGGTGGGTATCAATGACTTGGAAAGAAGTGTTTTGGGTGCTGGACTGGGGGGAGAGGTGGGGCCGGCCTCTGAGAGGTTAATGAGAAGGGGTGTCATCTTTGATTGTCTGGCATTCAGTGAAAGCCGTCCAGGTGTTTTCACCATTGCAGCAAGCTCTGATCAGAGGTTGCCGGCAATGGGACATGGCGATAATGCCTTAAAATTTACAGACTTTCCCCTTCCCCCCTCAGGACCCCGACTGCTTTTCTTATAAGAAGGAATATTCCTTCCTTCTTTTTTTTCTTCTAACCTCAAAGTTAAAATGCATATTTATACATAGTATATATAAACACATGTACACACACTTACACAGATCTAAAAATAATCCAGACAGACCACTAAGGCAGCTTCAGATTTTAACCCAAATATGTGACCAATAGTTCTGCTTTAAATAGTCTATCCAAATCCATCAATAGTTTGAGGTTATCCCTTCTAAGCAGTTTCAAGAGTTTATATGTTTATAGCCAAACTGTTTCCATACGATATTCATAGACGTTATGCTACAAGGGTTTTGTGGTCAGATATATATGAGAATCTCTGGATTAAGTAAAGTGACATAGGTTTCTTTACTACAGGACTTCTCAGAGCCTTTACTACCACCTTGGGAAATATTGGCCCAGTGTAAACATTAGATACACATAGCCAGTTCTCACTGAAAAGAGTATCTAGCTTTATAAAAAATTTCCCAATGATGCAGAGAGATGAAAAGAGATGTTGATTCTGAAGATCTCCTTGAAGAACCTGGTGGGCTGAGGCACAGTCACCAGTAAATCTTCCAGGACAGAACTTGCTACATTCAATGAGAGAACAGCTAATCCTAAGTGGGGTTGAGGGCTTTCTTAGTTTGGCTAAGGGGCTATCCTCTTGATAATCAAAACATCCTTCATTTGCAAGCCATTCACCCAGTCCAGGTTCTCAGGGAAAATCACAAGACAAACACATTCTGTCATCTGAGTAAAGAATCCCTTTTTTTCTTTCCACATGACGTCAAAGCATTTCTACTCTTAAGCATCAAGCGCCTACCAGGAAAGAACAGGTGGGTGGCCGTCAGCTTCTGTGAGGGAGGTGGAAGCACACCCCCACTCTACACAATAGTTCTAGCTCAGACTGTCCTCATATCCTGCCTTGAAGTGTGAGCATCACCTCTTTGGATGAGAGCCCTTTCTTTTAACCTCCCAACATACTGGGTGGTTAGAACAGAGACTGTAAACTCCTACAAAGGCAGAAACTAGCAAATTGAGTGAAGATCCTGGGAAGGGGAATGGAAGAACGGTGGTGGCGTTAAAATAAACTCCAGACTTTGTTCTGTGAAGGTTTGGTGGTTGGTGTAGGAGCCTGAAAAAGGAAAACAAATGTGGATCCTCCAGGCACTGACAAACGTCTCCGGAGGCGGGTGGCATAAGAATTATCTCCATTACCTCGTTCCTCAGTTCTTCCCCTCTCCATCTCTCCAAAAACATGTTTGCTGAAAATTTTAAGAATTTAAGTTTGTGTACTTGAGTAAGATTGTAATTGTACCTATAATTGATTGAATGTTCTCAGTGCTGGCTTCAGGCTTTTGTAAAGAGTTTGTGGGAGGCTGAGACTACATGAGAAAATAATGCATTATGAAAAGATGGTCCTGAGTTGCGTTGCCTTGTCTAATGGAAAAAGCTCAGGCTTAGTATCAAACAGAGAGACCTGGATGCAAATCCTGTTTCTGCCACATACCAGGGCAATATATTTAGCCTCCCTGACCTCAGTTTCCTCATCTATAAAATTGTGATAGCAAGATAATGCACGCAAAGTGTCCAGCACACAGTAAGAGTAGAGTAAATAATGGTTATCCTCCACCCCCTGTCTCTTGCTGCCCAATATAGACACTCATTCTACAATCATACCCTTGCGCTATGAGCCAGTCTGGACCTAGATGAGGTGCCCCTATTAAGAGGTAGAAATATCTCAGCAAATATGCTTAAAGAACAGCTGATCTTTCTAAGCATTTATAATGCACGTGCCAAGGCTTTGTGCAAAGCAATTTTGGGGGGGGTGCATTTTTCCTGTTTAATCTTAACATCCTCCCTATGATTTGGAGATTCCATTTCTAGTCAATGAAAGTCAAAGATGCAAAAAAAAAAAAAAAAAAAAAACAAAAAAAACAAACAAAAAAACCCCCAACCAAATCCCTGGTGATGTGAGTGGTTTCTTTCACCCCATTCTGCTGCCATCAGGACTGATCTTAAAGCCCTGCATGGTCTCTACAGTATTTCTTCATGGGAATGGTATCATTGAGGGAGCTTGGGAGCGAGTGTTAAGAGTGCCCCCTTTTGGTCTGTGAGAGCCTTAGAGCCCATCTGGGAGAATTAGGTGTGAAGCCTCCTTAGGCTCTTTGCAAGCCCATTCAGAGTTATTTGTGTCTTGTACTGTTGTGTCCCCTGGTCGGTCTGTATGTGGCTTTTACATTCCTTAATAAAGTAATAGACATGAAAGAATCCTGTGGCTGACGCCAGCAGCCACAGAGAACACCAAGTCTAAAGTCGGCTAAAGGTAAACATATGGAGCCATCCAAGGAATGTAGCAATAAAAATTGGAACATATGATGGAGCCTCCCCTCCCCCCTCTATTTTTCTGGGATAATTGTGTCAAGCGGGGGAGAAAAGCAGCTCTTTGCAGACAGCAAGCCTTCATTGTGATCTGCGGTCCTCTGGCAGGGGGAGCCAGTCAAAGAATCTTTCAAGAAATAGTTAGCTTTTTTATTTTTTTTCCTGACTGAGTGTTCAACTACCAAAAATCTCTCAAATCAAATCCAAAGACAATTATTTATTTTCCAGACTTACTTTAATAGCAAAAACACCCCTGGAGAACTGAATGTGGTATTTGACTTTTATTTGGGCCACTCTGGGCATCACCAGCAGCTTTATTCTCCAAAGTGTGACTTTGCAGTGAGCTCCACGGCCCACAGAGATGTCCAGGGCTGCTGGCTGGGAGCCCCGTTCCCCTCACAACAGCGGCCTGGGGGCCGGGCCAGAGACAGCACATAAATAATGCTTCTCAGTGCAGGTTTGACTCGGTATTTCTTCTCCATGGCTCGTACTCTTCATTCTCATGGAGGGAAAACATGACCCCAGTGTGTCCCCAGACCACCTTCCCAGCCTTGTCTGACACCACAGTGGCCCCACCATGGGCCCCCTCTGCCCCTGTCATGTGGGGTTAATTGACGCTTTCCCCTCTCACCTCGCTTTTCCTCCTGCCCTGCATTACCTCTGCCTGAAGTATCCCCATCTCCTCCCATAGCATTAGCTTTTAAAACATGTGCTATGGAGTCCAAGAGATGGATTCAAATCCCGACTTTGTTACTTTTTGTCTATATGTTCTAGAGAAAGTGAGCTGGCTTCTTGGTGCCTTTCCATGTGTTTCTTCATCTGTAAAATGGAAACTATTTAGGACCAACTTTCTTTACAGGGCTATGTCGCCATGAAATGAGCGCACGATTTAGCCAGTATGTGGCGCATGATAAGCACTTCACAACTTTTAGTTTTCATTATAGTAATTATTAATCCCACAAGGAAATGCTACTCAGCCTTCAAAGAGACACATCAGCCTCATTTCCTCTGTGGGATCTCCAGGGAGTCTCCCCCTCCCTTTCCAGCCTCCTTTTTATTCAATTGTTCATTGAAGACTTTTAGAGTCTTCATTCCTTTATTATGCTATTTATTAATCTGACTTGAAATCATTTCATGCAGTTAATAGCCACTTATTAGGCACCTTCAATGTGCAAAGCACTTTGCTGGAGACACAAGGATGTACCAGGCATAAGAGATCCTTCCAAGGAGCCAAAGATACAAGGGAAGCCATGGCCAAGCTTGACAGTAGTACAAGGTTGAAAGTGTTAAATGCTATGAGACAGATGCAAAAAATGATGTCATTGGGTAGAGAGGGGTCTAGAGGAAGGAGAGGTTAATGCAAGTTGAGGTGAACAGGAAATTCTTTATGGAAAAGATGGTGCTTGCAGTGGATCCTTCAGGCTTTCAGTATTTAAAGATGGGAAGGGGGTGGGGAAGGGCTAAGGTAGGCGAGTGACTGGCTATCTGCATCTGTCACTCCAACTAGGATATTAGACCCCGGAAGCCAGAGAGCATTTCAGAAATGGAGTCATCACTAGGCAAGTTAAGGGGTCGTGGCCTGGCTATGAAAGGGAATTGAGTGTAGCATGGAGTAAGGGTCTGAGAGACTGACAAACTGGGGAGAAAAGGGATGGCCCCTTGAGGCTGGGCCTGGTCAGGGCAAACCATTAATCTCAAGGGAGGGCTTGGTACTCCAGAACATTCCAGGTGACATTCTAATCCATGTAATCCAACCCAAGGAGGAGGATGAGTGAATATTCTTGAATGGCTAGTGCAGCAGAAGTGAAGTTTTCCTGAGCCTCTGGAACAATAAAAGGTGGTTTTTGCCCTGGGGCAGGAACTAGCAGAGGTCCCGAATAAGAGGGTTAGGGTGGGTTTAAAACTCCAGCCCCAGATTGCACCAGCCCCCGGGACCTTGGAAGGTAGTGGCTGAGTAAACCAGTTCTTTGAAGACAGGGATGCTTGGGCCTCTACTGGGCCCCAGTGCCAGGAGCGGTGCTTGTAGGGCACCATATTGAGTCTCAGCAGTGGCAACTTGAATGTGCGTGTGGACTAGAGTGGTGCCTAACAGAGAGGTTTGAATTTTGGAACCATCGGGCCTGGATTGAGCTCATTAGCCCTGTGACTGAGCAGACCATCCAACACTCCCAGCCTCAGTGTTTTCATTTGTCAGATGTGTCAATTCATACACATTATATTAGGATCAAAAGAGACAGGTATGGGGGCTTCCCTGGTGTTGCAGTGGTTGAGAGTCCGCCTGCCGATGCAGGGGAAACGGGTTCGTGACCCGGCCCGGGAAGATCCCACATGTTGCGGAGTGGCTGGGCCCGTGAGCCATGGCCGCTGAGCCTGCGCATCCAGAGCCTGTGCTCCGCAACGGGAGAGGCCACAACAGTGAGAGGCCTGCGTACCGCAAAAAAAAAAAGATAGAGAGAGAGACAGTTATGGAAAGGGTCTAGAGTGTTGTTCACCAGACCAGCAGTATTGGCATCACCTAGGGACCTGTTAGAAGTGGTCTCAGGTCACACTCCAGACCTACAGCCTCAGAAACTGAATTTTTACTGGTCTCCCAGGTGACTCCTATGTGCCTTAGAGTTCGTTAAACACTGGACTAAGATAGTGTTTGGCTAAAGTAGGTGCTCAAAGTAGCATGGCTCTGTGGACCCCTGGCCTACTGGTCACCAGGTGTGACTAACTCAGCCAAGACTCAGGGCGGAAGAGATGATCTCAGAGGGGTTCTTACTGGTTCCAGGTCTGAGTGGGCCTGACCCTGCTGAGGACTGCTTCTCATATTTCCTGTAGAACTTGCCCAGTGCCCTGTGCAACACACACACACTCACACGTGATGCACACTGGGCTTTCTTGAGTTTGTTAATCCATGGGCTCTCTCTTTATGCCTCATTACTTCTGCTTCTCGCCTCATTACTTTGGTTCCCACCCGAGCACACCTTGCCACTTCACACTTTCAAATTTGCTTTCCACTTGGCGTGCTGGTAGCTCTTCATCACGACTGTCTTGATTCTCACTGGATAAAGGCCCACACTCCCTGCTCTAGTGAAAATCCTCTGTGTTCTGTTGGGAAGTCTGGGAGGGGCTCTGCTCTAAACCGGAGAACACAGGTCACTGAGTGTCCTCCCTCCCTTTCTGCTCTGGCCCACGCAATGGTTTTGGCACATCACCTCATCAACCCCATTCCCCAATCATCCTCAAACCAAACCATTAAAATCCACTTTGTGTAAGGTTAGCTCCAATCCTCCAGAGGTTCTCAAAGCAGAAACTGTGCTGTCCTCCCAGGCTTCACTGATACAGCCATCCTAGACCACACAGTGTAGGTAGAAAGACTTAAGCATGAGCTAGAGAATGCAGTTGGTGGATTTAATAGTGGCTCAAATGCTTTGGACCACATATTTAGCCACTTACTGTGTGACCTTGAGTAAGCTACCTATCTTACCCAAGCCTCAGTTTCTCTGTGTATAAAGTGGGGAAATAATTATACAGGATTCAATGATATCATCCAAGTAAAACGCTAGTATAGTTCCTGGCATATTACGAGTGCTCAATAAATGTTCACTATTAATATTAGGCTCACCTTATACAAAGAGGTTACTCTCTGCCCTCCTTTTCCCATTTAATAAGCAAACAGACAGCTCAGACTTGGAATGGAGTTATGGTGAGCTCCACCCAAATGGAAGCCAAGTGGTGCCTCATAATCCCTGAAAAAACAACAGGTAACCTCCAAACTACACACCCAAAGGAGCCAAGACCAATGCTTTAGTGCCCATGAGTCCCCGTCTGGCTTTCTATAGGAAATATGACCACTTTTTTTCAGTGACTGTAATTTGTGGATTAATTAGACTATTTGATTTTCTTTCTCTTTCTTTCTGATGGCCAGAGGACCTCATTAGCACCTCCATTAGCATCTGGTCAGGGAAGGAAGAAGCAGGGGCAAGTTCCAATAGCCTGAAGCAGGAGAAAAGAGTAGAACATGAATTAAGTTTTCTCTCTGGATCCTGAGTTGGAGATGTGGGCAGGGATGAACAATTTATCCATTCACACATCACATGTTTAGTTAGTCCTTATTGTGCGCACAGTATGCTTCTAGCTATTGTAGGGGGCAGAGGAAGCAAACTACTCCTGGGGTCAAAAGCAAACATACATAGAAAAAGAGATCGACAATATGGAAGTAAATGGCAGTAACAAAGCAGATCTCATTCACGTTTGCTTCCTGAGCTTTAGTTTCCTCTTCTATAAGATGAAAATATTGGACTATAGTAAAATTATAGACTTTCAAGCTTGGAAGGGACCATAGAAGTCTTCTATACCATATTGTTTTCTGTCAGAAAATAATGGCATATCAGAAGTTGACAGACCTCCAGACAGGACACCCACTAACTCAGGAGATAGCTCTTAACTGCATTAACATTTTATTTTACTGAAAAATTTATCTCCCTATAACTTCCTCCTACTTGTATTATTTCTGAAAGCTGGCCAATTCTCAGAAAGCCAATACTCAGAATTCTTCTAGTGGTAGATTCCTTCTATGCCAGTTTTTAGAAAGCCAGTCTGTTAAATGGCCAAGCCTGATCTTCAGCTGGTAGGTCTCCATAAGACTATGTCAGTTATTAAAGCACTCTCTATCAGTGATTGATTGATAACAACGGCTCAACTTACCTCCTTCAGAATCCCCACTCCTACCCCAGTGTCCTGGCACCTTCCCAATCAACCTCTTCACCCTTCCCACGATTGAGAAAACAAAGGCTTAATGCCTAGTACAACAAGAAGATCCTCAAGGCTCTGTGTCAACCCTATAACCAGTATCCCTTCTGATTGGTCCTTGCTTATGCTGTACTGATTGCTAATATTTTCATATCACTCCTGTGAATGGTCCCTTTACCCTCTGGACCAAATGAGCTAAACCTAAGTATCTTTCTATATGTATTTGAAGACAACTGTCCAATCTACTAACTCTGAATATTCCCATTCTCTGTCTGTCTGTCTGTCTGTCTCTCTCTCTCTCTCTCTCTCTCTTTTTTTGACACTTTCCCTCTGAATGTGTTCCATTTGGCCACTATAACTCTTTGGTGTGATATTCCTGGTGGAGGTTGAATTGCACGGAATGGAACAGAAGTCCTCTTACCCTTGTAATGTATACTTTACCTCTAGCAATGTATCCACAGATAATGTCACCCTTAAGAGGCTTATTAGATATAAAATTCTAAGAAACCAAATACAGTCAAAATACAAGACATTACATAAAGAATGTCCAGTTTGAGCTTAAGCTATTGTATACTCTTAGCTCATAAGATTGGAGATCATTAACAGCTAGGGTGTTAGTTCTCTGGAGGATGTTTAATCGAGAGTCTTGAGGAGGAGCAGAGAAAAATGATTATAGATGGAGGAAACTACATGAGCAAGGGAGAGAAAGCAGGAACATCCCCAGAGTGACTTTGGGGAAAAGTGAGTCAAACACACTGGAATAAGATCTTCTTAAAGGAAGTAGGGAGAGATTGAAAAGGTGAAGAGGTGGGGTAGGGTGGGGGTCTAGACACTATTTTACAAGTAATGTGGAGTCACAGAGATTTTTAGCTGGGTAGGGATATGGTCAAAGTGCAGTTCTAAGAAAAATAATCACTAAGTGCTATGACAAAGGAACTAGAGGGGCAGGGATATAGGTTAAAATGTCAGGAGAATGAGAAAGAAAGAAATAAACTCAAAAAGCATTAAAAACATGGAAAAGGACCCCCCACCCCCCATACCATGGCCTGCAGTGAGATATTTCTGCGCTCCTCTGCAGGACTCGTCCCTTGGGCCTGTTGTCAGAGGAACTTGGGGTGACCTCCTAATGTCTGGGACACCAACGTGGATCTCACCCTCAGTCTCTGGTAGAGAAAATGGGAAAACCACCCAGGACGGTGGGGCATGCCCTCAGAGGCCTGACTCTGGAGGTGAAACTGAGGCTCATAAATGTTAAGTTAACCACGACCCAGATCACACAGCTGCCCTGTGGCTGACAGGGTCTTGGTGCTCCGACAGGTGTCAGGCCTGAGCCTCTGAGGTGGGAGGGCTGAGTTCAAGACACTGGATCACTGGAGACCTCCTGGCCCCACATAATATCAATTGGTGAGAGCTCTCCCAGAGATCTCTGTCTCAATGCTAAGACTCAGCTCTACCCAACGGCCAGCAAGTTCCAATGCTGGACACGCCATGCCAAACAACTAGCAAGACAGGAACACAACGCCACCCATTAGCAGAGAGGCTGCCTAAAATCATACTAAGTTCACAGACACCCCAAAACAGACCACCAGACGCAGGCCTGCCCACCAGAAAGATAAGCTCCAGCCCCACACACCAGAACACAGGCACCAGTCCCCTCCATCAGGAAGCCTACACAACCCACGGAACCAACCTCAGCCACTGGGGGCAGACACCAAAATAATGGGACCTACAAACCTGCAGCCTGTGAAAAGGAGACCCCAAACACAGTAAGTTAAGCAAATGAGAAGACAGAGAAATATGCAGCAGATGAAGGAGCAAGGTAAAAACCCACCAGACCAAACAAATGAAGAGGAAATAGGCAGTCTACCTGGCAAAGAATTCAGAGTAATGATAGTAAAGATATTCCAAAATTTTGGAAATAGAATGGAGAAAATACAACAAATGTTTAACAAGGACCTAGAAGAACAAAAGAGAAAACAAACAATGATGATGAACACAATAAATGAAATTAAAAATTCTCTAGAAGGAATCAATAGCAGAATAACTGAGGCAGAAGAATGGATAACTGACCTGGAAGATAAAATAGTGGAGGTAACTACCACATAGCAGAATAAAGAAAAAAGAATGAAAAGAATTGAGGACAGTCTCAGAGACCTCTGGGACAACATTAAACACACCAACATTTGAATTATATGGGTCCCAGAAGAAGAAGAGGAAAAGAAAGGGACTGAGAGAATATATGAAGAGATTATAGTTGAAAACTTCCCTAACTTGGGAAAGGAAATAGTCACTCAAGTCCAGGAAGAGCAGAGAGTCCAATACAGGATAAATCCAAGGAGAAACACGCCAATACACATATTAATGAAACTATCAAAAATTAAATACAAAGAAAAATATTAAAACAGCAAGGGAAAAGCAACAAATAACATACAAGGAAATCCCCATAGGTTAACAGCTGATCTTTCAGCAGAAACTCTGCAAGCCAGAAGGGAGTGGCAGGACATATTTAAAGCCATGAAAAGGAAAAACCTACAACCAAGATTACTCTACCCAGCAAGGTAGATTTGACAGAGAAATTAAATCCTTTACAGACAAGCAAAAGTTAAGAGAATTCAGCACCACCAAATCAGCTTTACAATAAATCCTAAAGGAACTTCTCTAGGCAGGAAACAAGGAGAAGGAAAAGACCTACAAAAACAAGTCCAAAACAATTAAGAAAATGGTAATAGGAACATACATACTGATAACTACCTTAATTGTAAATGGATTAAATACTCCAACCAAAATACATAGACTGGCTGGATGGATAAAAACACAAGACTCATATATGTGCTGTGGACAAGAGACTCACTTCAGAACTAGGGACACATACAGACTGAAACTGAGGGGATGGAAAAAGGTATTCCATGCAAATGGAAATCAAAAGAAAGCTGGAGTAACAATTCTCATATCAGAGAAAATAGACTTCAAAATAAAGGCTATTAGAAGAGACAAAGAAGGACACTACATAATGATCAAGGAATCAATCCCAGAAGAAGATATAACAATTGTAAATATTTATGCACCCAACATAGGAGCACCTCAATACATAAGGCAAATGCTAACAGCCATAAAAGGGGAAATTGACAATAACACAATCATAGTAGAGAACTTTAACACCCCACTTTCACCAATGGACAGATCATCCAAAATGAAAATAAATAAGGAAACACAAGCGTTAAATGACACATTAAACAAGATGGACTACATTGATCTTTATAGGACATTCCATCCAAAAACAACAGAATACACTTTCTTCTCAAGTGCTACTGGAACATTCTCCAGGATAGATCATATCTTGGGTCACAAATGAAACCTTGGTAAATTTAAGAAAATTAAAATCATATCAAGTATCTTTTCTGACCACAACGCTATGAGACTAGATATCAGTTACAAGAAAAAAACTGTAAAAAATACAGACACATGGAGGCTAAAAAATATGCTACTAAATAACCAGGAGATCACTGAAGAAATCAAAGAGGAAATGAAAAAATACCTAGAAGCAAATGATGATGAAAACCACGATGACCCAAAACTTATGGGATGCAGCAGAAGCAGTTCTAAGAGGGAAGTTTATAACAATACAATCCTACTTCAAGAAACAAGAAAAATGTCAGATAAGCAATCTAACCAAATGGTAACCAAAGGGGAGGGGGGAGGGACAAATTAGAATTATGGGATTAACAGATCCAAACTACTATACATAAAGTGGAGCAAAAGGGGGTTTCCCTGGTGGCGCAGTGGTTGAGAGTCCGCCTGCCGATGCAGGGGACGCAGGTTTGTGTCCCGGTCCGGGAAGATCCCACATGCCGCGGAGCGGCTGGGCCCGTGAGCCATGGCCACTGAGCCTGCGCATCCAGAGCCTGTGCTCCACAACGGGAGAGGCCACAACAGTGAGAGGCCCATGTACCGCAAAAAAAAAAAAAAAAAAAAATGGAGCAAAAGGATTTACTGTATAGCACAGGGAATTATACCCACTGTCTTGTAAAAACCTATAATGGAATATAATCTGTAAAAAAATGAATCACTATACTGTATGCCTGAAACTAACACATATTGCAAATCAACTATACTTCAATTTAAAAAAGATCAGCTGATTAACAGTCTTATTACATCTGCAAACTTAATTCCTCCTTACTGTGTAAACTAACAGGCTCTGGGGATTAGGATATGGACATCTTTGGGGAAGGGGTATTATTCTGCCAAGAACTATTCAAATGACTTTCCAATTGTGTGTTTTACTTTTTTTATTTTTTGAATTTTATTTTATTTATTTTTTATACAGCACGTTCTTATTAGTTAACCATTTTATACATATTAGTGTATATATGTCAATCCCAATCTCAATTGTGTGCTTTAATTCCCCCACCCCTCACACAATGTATGACAGTACCAATTTACTTATATCCTCACTAATACTTGGTCATATTATGCTTTTAAATCCTTGCCAATTGGGTAGATGAGAAATAAACCATTGGTAGCTCATCGTAGTCACTCTACGCAGTCAAGTAGACGTTCCTTCTGACTGAATAAATGACTCTTTTAAGTTATGTTTCCTCTATTACTAGCCAAGTTGAGCATCTTTTCACATATGTGTTGGTGTGGTGAAAAGGGCACATCACTCAGTGTAAACAGGCACAGCTCTTTCTGAGGGCAATTTTGACAGTAGCAAAGTTTAATTGCACATACGGTTTAGCTCAGTTCATTCCTTTCCAGGAAATTCATTCTACAGAAATACTATATCCTATAGAAATAATAAGAAGTGCATACACACACACACATACACACACATATATATATTACACTCACCCCACCCCCACATATTTGTGCATGTGTGTATCCATCTGGCATGTTTGTAATAGTGAAGAAATGGAAACATTTCCTGGTCTTCGCTTCTGCCCATTTTTCCTTTGAAGTGTCATTTCCTTATTAATGTACAGGAATTTTAAGTTTGGTTATTTTTAAGTCATCATTCAAAATCAGAAACAAGAAATAAAGAGCTGTTTCTGCAGACCCACTTCTTATTATATTTTTCTCTATTCAACTAAGACGTGGAGAATGATGCAGAAAACATAAATATGGAGGCAAAATAGACTTGCAGTTGGAGGTACAGGTCCCAGATTTGACTCTGTTGCTTGATCAGCTGTGTGAGCTTGAGTAAGTTTCCTTTTCTCTAGCTCTCTATTTCCCATCCATACAATGAGATTTTTGCACTCTGTAGCCTCTAAGACCCCTAGGTTCTGATCGCCAATTAGCCTGCAAATTAAGAAATAATTCATCATCTCTCTCTGGTTAACTGGATCCTGCTCTGCAAAGTGTCAGTGAGATTCCCACCCTCATCTCTCCCAGGCACGTATCCATCTGACCTGCTCAAATGCCACTTTGTCACTACTCAGAGACTCTGTTTTTCCCTGTGGGTACGTGACTGTCTCTTCAACTTATGATAACAATCATAACTATTGTCATTACTATTATTCTGGCAAACATTTATAGAGCCCAACACTCATTTTCCAGGCCCTCTGCACTGTCTCATTACAACAGTTCTATGAGGAGGCTAACGTTAGTGTTCCCACTTTACAGATAAGAATGTTGAGACACTCTGTGTAAATTGTCCAGGGTCCCACAGGACATATCTGCACATGTCCTTGAAGCCCGTGTAGCCTGGCTCCTATACTTGATTTCTATATAGTATATGCCAAGCTAAATAGAGCCCTTCCGTGTTTTTATCTTGCTATCTTTTAACAAAATTAGCACCACCTCTTTGAAGAAACCTGGGGCTCCTTTTCATTGTGTATACAGTTTTGAGCTTAAATTTTCTCATTTTCTTTTGTTTTGAGGGTTTGACACAGGTCTCATTTATGGTCTTGGCTTAGACTGAAGATTTGTTATGCAAAATGCCTAAAGATAAGATTAGGTCCACCTCACTCCCAACCAGGGAAATGCAGATGAATTATGGCATGTAATTGTAAACATACAAGATTGGCAAAAATGAAATGATGGATAAGATAATATCCAGTGGTGGTGAAAAGGGCACATCACTCAGTGTAAACAGGCACAGCTCTTTCTGAGGGCAAAATGATGGTCTTTGACAGTAGCAAAGTTTAATTGCACATACGGTTTAGCTCAGTTCATTCCTTTCCAGGAAATTCATTCTACAGAAATACTATATGTCCTACAGAAATAATACAGAAGTGCATACACACACACACATACACCTACATAGATATATATATTACACTCACACACCCCCACGTATTTGTGCATGTGTGTATCCATCTGGCATGTTTGTAATAGTGAAGAAATGGAAACAATCTAAACTCTACTATTAGGACAAAACTGAAATAAACTATAGTAATTATAGAATGAAACACTATGAAATAATTTAAAAGAATTAGGTGTATCTATGCACACTGGCATAGAAAGTGCAAGGACATATTCTTAAGTGAAGAAAGCTAGTTGCAAACCAAAATAATAAACAGTTGATTCTATTTACAAGTTTGGAATAATTCAATGTCATCAAGTGCATTTATTTTATATATAATCTATGTCTGTGTATATTCCTGTATATTTTTAGAAATAAGTTCCCTGCAGGATATCTACCAGTTAATGGTGATTTTTCTGGAAAAGGAAAGGGATGGATACGGCTTAGGGTATGGGTTAAAAAGAGAATTTCACTTTTTTTCTCTCTATACATTTGTTTTGCTTGGCTATTTTACAATCATGTGTTACTCTAATAATTAAAAAAAAATTAAAGTGAGAGAACAAAGAAAGAATCAGAGGCTGTAGAAAATTGACTTTCGTAGAAACCAGACTAGCTTCTCATATTAATGACTCATATAAACAGTAAATCAGATTAAAGTAGCAACCACAGCTAACCTTCTGTCTTCACCATTCTGGAGAGAGGCCATCTTTTAGGAAGTCAGTTCCCTCAGGAATGAGCTTACTGTGTTCTTTAGCCCATGAACAAACTCTAGAATTATACAATGCATAACTCTTCCTGGATTTGTAAAAATAACTACTTGCTGTAATAAAACACTCTAGCCTGCATTGTAATAGTGATTGCCCTAAATGTATAATTTATGTAACACTATAACCATTTTTTGTCAATAAAACGCTGCAAGAATGGATTGAATCTATGAGGCAAAGACAGTTTCATCTGTGGTTAGCTGCTTGAGGGTTTTGCCGTGCCCTTAAGTCAAAATATATAGCCCAGACACTATGCCCTTGATCTAGACCATAGACTCCCCTTCCGATTACCAGTTTAATCCTCCCTAGTTCAGTGGGCTGGGCTAGTAGAGGAGCAGTCATTCTGCTCATAATGGTTTCAAGCTCTCTTCAGATTTAATGGAATAAACTCACGGAGTTATGCCACCAGGGCTTTGCCATCTTTTAAGCTTAATGGGTTCTCTTTCCTCATGCCCAGAGCAGAGCCAAAGGTGTTTCTCTCTTTGTTAAAGGTGGCAGATTCCTCATTTTCTTCTTGATCCATTTTTGTTTGCTTGTTTGTTTTATCTTTCCTCATGTATACATTTATATCAAGGGATTTGTTCCTAGTAATCCAGCTTTGTGACCACAAATATTTTTTGCTAGTGATGAGAAGTGTTTATTTAAATATTTACTAGTATGACTTTTAGGTATGTTATACTGTGGCCTCAGCAAAAATAGGATCATATTTCAAAGAGAAAAAGAGACTCACAGTTGCCCAGGGAGAGGCTGTGAGGCATGACTAAGGAGCATTTGAGCAGGTCTGATGGATCCAGGTTCTTTGTAGATCAGGGTCCGTTTAATCAGAGAGAAAACACTGGGAGATGGAGAACATGGGGTGAAAACAGGACTAAGAGCCAGGAGCACAGAAATGTGGGTTTCCTCCAAGTTAAAGGAAGGAAGAAAATGGATGCTCATTCAAGCTCAAAAGCCCAGTACCAGGCTGCCAAGGGGTAGGGGGTGTGAGCCCAGACAAATGAGACCAGGAGCTAACCCCAAACCCTGAGGAAGAAGGGAAGACTTACCCCCAGCAGCTCAGGGTGTCCCGGGTCGGCACACAGGGGCCTGCAGGCTGTTCCCCTAGACTCTGGTGTGTTGCTGCCAGGCTCTGTTTAGACTCCTCACCATGGTTCCCAACCAGGAACTGAGAACTCTGTGCTTTCTCTGCAAACACGGCCCCTGCGGTGGCAGTCCACTCGGTTACTGTGTGTGCAGGTGACATACCTTCTGCTAAGAGTGTCCTTACAGGAGGTGAGGAATCTAACATTTTAGGTGGGCACTTCTTTCCCCTTTCCTCTCCTAGGTAAAGTATTAGGGCCAGTACTTTGTTGCCCTCAGGATGTTCAAAGCAAGTGTCAGTGGACTTAGATTGTAGTCTTGGCCTTCATTCATTCATTCAACATATATTTATTGAGTGCCTATGTTATACCAGACACTAGGCCCTGAATTTATAAACTGAACAAAAGAGAGAAAGACACAACTGAATTTTCAAGCCATTAGGGGTGACAGACATTAATCAACTAATCCCACAGGTAAATATGTAATCACAAATTGGGTGATGAAGGAAAGACTTCAGGGTGAGGAACATGTATTAGAATGGGGGTGGAAGAGGGAATACCTAGTCTGAGAAGTCAGGAAGGCTTCCCTGGAAAGTGAAAATAATAGTAAGAATTAACTAGATGGATGGGAAGGCATTCTTCTAAGACAGAAGGAGTAACATGTGCA
Source organism: Mesoplodon densirostris (assembly GCF_025265405.1). Taxonomy (NCBI): domain Eukaryota; kingdom Metazoa; phylum Chordata; class Mammalia; order Artiodactyla; family Ziphiidae; genus Mesoplodon; species Mesoplodon densirostris. The sequence goes on from NC_082678.1 coordinate 62,351,584, forward strand.
AAGATCCTGAGGTAGGAAGGATGGAGTGTGATGTTTAGGAAAGAAGGCCCACGTGGTTGGCACCTAAGGTAAGAGGCAGAGGCTGAAGCCTGGCAGGGTCAGCCAGGTTTTTTTATTTTTATTTTTTTTAATAATAGGAAACTTCAACTGGCCAGCAATATTGTTAATAGGAGCACTCCTTGCAAACAAGCACCACAAACTAACCAACCTCTGCTGGCCTTTAGATAAAAGAAAGTTCAAACAAGTGAGGCAGAAATTCTGTATTCCTATAAAGGGGCTGTTGGTGGAATTATTTTAACTCATTCCTCTTCATTTTCTCCCACGTAGCCAGCCCTGCCTTTGTATTCTAATATGAATAGTCTCCAAGTGGGGTGAGCCCTTCTAATTAGCCAAGCACTGTCAAATATTTTATATGCATTATTTCATTTAATCCTCTCAACAATCCCAGTTAGTTGTTTATTAGGACTGTTCACAGATATTTCAGGTCTCTCCCACCCTAGGGACAGAATTCACATGATAGAACATGAAGTTCTCACTGAAGTTAGATATGGCCATGTGACCAACTTGAGTCAATCTAAGAGAAGGTAAAGCGAGTATGTCATTTTCTTGTAGAAGCATTTAATTGTCAGTGTTCAAGCTCAACTTTCCTTTCTTTTTTCCTGCCATCTGATTGTGGAAGTGCATTTCCAGATCATTCTAGTATAATTCTCAATCAGGGGTAATTTTGTTCCCCAGGGAACATTTGAAAGTGTCTGCAGATAGTTTTGAATGTTACAACTGGGGGTGGAAGGATGCTATTGACATCTAGCTTGGAAAGGCCAGGGATGTTGTTCAATATCCTACAATGCAGAGGACAACGTCCCACAACAAAGAAATATCCAGCCCCAAATGTCAAGAGTGCTGAGGTGGAGAAACCTTGGTCTAGATGGAGCCTGCATCAGCCTGTGCTTCGGAGTAACCATGAAGAACAAGTCTCCTCTGCTGGTGGGCACTGACCATAAGCTTGAGTGAAAAAAACAAACCCTTGTTGTATTGAGTGACTGACAAATTCAAGATGCTTGTCACCCCAACATAAGCCCCGGACTCCAGGATCCATCGTGACCAATTCAACGGTTGCTCCCATCTTGTAAACCAGGAATCTGAGACTCAGAGATGCGGAGTAAGTTGCCGGAAGCCACCCAGCTAGGCAAAGCTGGACTTTTACCCAAATTATTTGGACTCCAAAGCCTATATGTTAACCATTCTATTAATGATTAACCAAATGTTAGTCATTAAGGATCCTACTCACAGACCCCAGGGGAAAATGGAACCTTAACCAAGAGCCATGAATCCTTCCCAAGGGAAGAAAGTGACCTACAAAATTGCTCCTATTTGTCTGAGAGCTATTTGTTGAGGGAATTCGAAAAGACGTTGAGAAACAGGTTTACCTTATAGAGGGTGACGTCTCAGGATTTCAATACTTTGCTTTTGCACCCCATGTTTCCTTGTACTTCCTAATTCTAGTACTTTGGAGATTCTCATTCCCTCTAGAAAAATTAGGAGTTTTAGTCACTGTTCATTTGCCAGGACCCTGGAATTTGGGTTCAAAGGCCAGTTTTGCCCTGTCCTGGCTGGGTTATTAAGTTACTTAACCTCTCCAAGACTGTTTCCTCATCAGTAAAATTAGATGGTATAATAATAGTACTCTTCTCATAAAGTTATCAGGGGAATTTAACCATCTAATTTGGCACGTAGTAAGCATGATATAAACATTTATTAAACAAGTGAAGTGGGAAGTTTTGGTAAAGGAATGAAATGAGAAAAGCAGGGTTAAAAAAAGATGGCATCCCATTGGCATTTAGGATGACGCAGGGATCTGAGCATCTCACCAAAAAGCTGTGGGCATACAGTTGCAGCCTATCTATTTAAGGGTGGCTAGGAAAGTCAGAGGAAGTATTGAAAGGAGGCACTACTTGGAACAGGTCTTTGGGAAAGGGTAGGAGTTAGCAGGTGGGCACAGTGCAATGGCACATTTGGGCAATGCAGGTCATTCCCCTGAGGTCACTAGCTCAAACGGTGGATAAGGCACAACACTAGTAAGCTCTTTTGCGATCTGACAATAAAAAATTTTGACTGTAGCTTAGAAGTTTCCCAACAAGCTCATTACATGTAGCCCCTTAAAAATACAGAAAGCAGAGCCAGGCACTGAGGCTGTGGAGCACGGGAGCAGGCAATGAATAATTGCTTTGTGTTCACCCAGATACCACCTTACATTACCTGCTCTTGCAAATTCACTGTTGTGACTCTTTAAAAATCAATGAGAGGGCTTCCCTGGTGGCGCAGTGGTTGAGAGTCCACCTGCCGACGCAGGGGACACGGGTTCGTGCCCCGGCCCGGGAAGATCCCACATGCTGTGGGGCGGCTGGGCCCGTGGGCCATGGCCGCTGAGCCTGCGCATCCAGAGCCTGTGCTCCGCAACGGGAGAGGCCACAACAGTGAGAGGCCCGCGTACAGAGAAAACAAAAACAAAAAAAACCCAATGAGAATCTTTTTTAAAAAAATGGTGGTTAGCCATTTACCTTCTTCTGACAATATGGATAGAGCTCTTCTGACAAGATCTGAAACCACCAAGCTGGGAGGGGCAGAATCCCCAGTCTCCATTTGTTTCCTGAGTCCTTGGACATCCTGAGTCCTCACTAGAACTTCAGGTCACTCAGGGCTGGTAACTCAAGCCCAGTCTCCCTGCTCCACTCCAAGAGCAGCAAGTGCCTGGACTCCAAGGTCTTTTCAGCAGCTGAGCTGCCTTCTGCCAAGGCTTCGAGGTGGGAGGAAACCAATGCCTCTCAAATTTGATCTGGAAATGAGATACTTAATCCTTGACATTGAAGAAAAGGAGAACATTGCCCCTGGATTTTATTTTGGTTATTTTCGTTGGAGTAAGGCTTGAGACACATGCAAAATCAAAGTTTCATATGACACTCTTGGGGATAGCCTGAAGGTGAAGTGGGTATTTCAGGTTACAGTGGGTAAAAATCTCTCAGCTCCATCTCTCTCCAGTGGATTCCTGGCGAAATGCCCACTGCTTCAGTTACCCAAATAAGAGATTACCCAATAATACTCATTTATATTTCGCTTCATACATTCTCAAGTGTTCTCCCTGGAATTTTCTATTTATTCCTCACCAAAATCCAGAAATAAGATTTGTTAGGACTGGATGGACTTCAAGATGAAATTTTTGAGGCAAAAACAAATATTATTAACCCTAAGTGAGAAGATGAGAAAACTGAGGTACAGAAAAGGGAAATGCCTGCCAAAGTCCTGTGACTGAATTATAATAGTTCTGGAATCAGAAATTGAGATTTAATGTTCAAATCATCAATCCAAGCTGCCAAAAGATGAACCCACTGATTAAAATAGTATTATGATTATCCATCAGTTAAATCAGTCCACAAGCCTACATATCATACGTTATCAGGGAAATGCAAAATAAAACAATGAGATACTACTACACACCTATTAGAATGGCTAACATCCAGACCACTGACAACACCAAACACTGGTGAGGATGTGGAACAATGGGTACTCTCATTCATTGCTAGAGGGAATGCAAAATGGTACAGCCACTTTGGAAGACAATTTGGCAGTTTCTTAAAATACTAAACGTACTTTTACCATACGATCCAGCAATTGAGCTCCTTGGTATTTACTTAAATGGGTTGAAAATTTATGTCCACAAAAAATCCCTGCATATGGATGTTTATAGCAGCTTTATTTATAATTGCCAAAATTTGGAAGTAATCAAGATGTCTTTCAGTAACTGAATGGATAAACTGAGGTACAGAGAGAAAAGACATGGAAGAATTGTAAATGCGTATTACTAAGTAAAAAGCCAGTCTGAAAAGGCTATATACTGCATGATTTCAACTGTAAGATATTCTGGAAAAGGCAAAACTATGGAGACAAGTAAAAAGATCAGTAGTTGCCAGAAGCTGGGGAGAGGGAGGAAGCACAGAGGATCTTTAAGGCAGTGAAAGTGTTCTGTATGATACTATAATGATAGATACATATTACACATTTTTAAAAACCTATAGAATGTACAACACCAAGAGTGAACCATAACGTAAACTATGGACTTTGGGTTATAATGAGGTGTGAATTTTAACAAATGCACCACTCTGTTGGAGGATGTTGATAATGGGGGAGGGCATGCATGTGTAGAGGCATATGGCAAATCTCCTTATCTTCCAATATTGATATGAACCTAAAATTGCTCAAAAAATAGTCCATTAAAAAAGGAAATAGAATAGAAAAGAAACTATTGTGATGTCTTATACTTCATAAAGGCAAGCATATTTTGAGAGATGTCATTTCCTGTGTATGTGTGTATAAAATCCATGTTTTACTATGGGTTGTAGTAAAGTTTAAACAACATCATATGGTTTCTAAATTCCCTTTCAGCGCCAGCCCTTTTATTCCATTCATGAACCAGGAAGAAGACAAAGGGGCATCCTCATACAAGAAGGACTCCCATCTGAGAATCTCAAAGGTCTGTTCCGTGTGCAGCATTATTTTATGTTGGAGACACATCAGAGGATATTTACAATTGCTGAGCACACCATGAACAGCTGATCTATTTCCTCTGCCAAGAATATCCCTCTTTTCCACCCCTATCTCCTTGCCCCCTTTGTGTACCTGGTGAATTCACACATATTCTTGATGATCTGGTTCAAATATTTCTTTCCTTCTGAAAACTTCCCTGCGGACCCAGGCAGAATGACCTGTTGCTTCCTGGGTCCACCCCAGAATGTTTGTGCATACCCTTCCACTAGCTCTTCCTATTTTATTTTCAGCAGCTGCTTACACATCTGCCTCTCCCTCTAGACTGTGAATTCTTTGGGCACAGGAGCTGTTTATTTCATTTCCATATCATCAGCCTGAGACATGGGTTTGGAACATAGCAGCCACTTGATTATGCTGGTTGAGTTAAACTGTATTCTCTTTCAACGTATCCTACATCTGCAAGGCAATTCAGGGAAATGAATCGCTTTCATCTCATGGAAGGACGAGCCCCTGCGATGGGACTGGGCAGAGCCCTGTCACCCATTTCTCAGCAAGCCCCTCGGCTGGCACTGCTGAGGACAAGCCACTGAAGGAAACTCCTCCTGCTCACGGCACACAGCTCTTCAGCCTTCTGCCAGCAGATGTGATCTGGGGAAGCTGCTATGTTCCACTTTCCTGCAGTGCCTTTGGCTTGAGCCCAGTCTAGACTTGATAACTAGGAACGGCCCCTGACCAGGCTGTAGACTTCTGATACTGTTCAGCTCTGTTCCTCCCTGCTCTGCCAGCCAGGGAGGCAGCCTGCAGAACTTTGCGTTGGGCACCTCCACGCTGGGGTATGCAGCACAGCAAGAGGCAGGATTCTTGTTCCAGTTGCTCATGACCTGAGTTGCCTTGCTCTCCCCTTCAGTACTGGCTGACTTTACAAAAATTACTAAAATCAGCATATTAGCTATTTCACAGATATCTCAGTAAGCACAGTCCCCAGGATCATCAACATAGCAGCCCTATTAAAGGGCTCACATGGTTAACTACCAAATACCAATAGTATGCTCATTTACATATTTTGCTGTGCACCATTCACGCAATATTTAATTTTCAAGTATGCACTTTTCCCAGAGCCTTAATTTACCTGCACCTAGACCTAATTTTCTCCTTAGGACATCCATGTTCAGGTTATAATATTATAGCACTAGTGTTGTTAAAACAGAGATTCCCAAATTCCTCCTGCATGCCCAAATCATGTGGGGAACTTTAAAATACAGATTCCCTGGACCTTACTTTCCAGGTGCCTGAGGATGGCCAGGATGAGCTCAAGCATCTGCATTTTTCAGAAGCTCCCCAGGGGATTCTAATGCTTGTCTGTGTTGGAGACCCACCCCTTTATATGACTCCATCAGGGAATAAGAGGTTCCATATTCATGAACTCCCCTGATGAATAAAACTTACAAATTCAAAATGTTAAACAATATACCCATTTATGTCACACTGTTCTAAAATTTAATTTATTAAATATAAGCAGAAGGTATTGGACATAATTTGTCTATTTATGATGAACGATGTCTTGAACATTAAGTCCTATGTTGTGGTCTAGTGATGTGCTCATGTATAACTCATCGTTTGCCCCTTTACTACATGGCCCCAGATGTCCTGTTTCTCATACCTTTTCAGTGTTTTCCCTCTCCGTTTATGTTCCAGAGAACTGATGTTGAAAGAAGTAGGATCTCCAGAGTTGGTGTTGGGAGGGGGAGCACACCCATTACTATGTGTTAATATATACACACTCTCTTCAATGCGTTCTTTTTTTTTTTTTTTTTTTTTTTTTGTGGTACATGGGCCTCTCACTGTTGTGGCCTCTCCCATTGTGGAGCACAGGCTCCAGACGTGCAGGTTCAGGGGCCATGGCTCACGGGCCCAGCTGCTCCATGGCATGTGGGATCTTCCTGGACCGGGTCACGAACCCATGTCCCCTGCATTGGCAAGCGGACTCTCAACCACTGCACAACCAGGGAAGCCCTGTGAGTTCTTTTTTTGTACATAACTATGATATGACTTCACTAGAATATGGAGTTTGCTGCATTTTTCAAGTGTTGGAGATGGATTCCCAGAGGCACTCCTTGGTAATGAATGCAGTCGGTGCCCCTAAGGAGGACAATAACTGGCTGACATGGGAACACAAATGGCTGATATGGGAATGAGTCTTTCAAAACTATATTCTAATCAACAAAACCAACTGGTAAATGTTTGTGGTACTTCTCAAACTTTAGTATGAAGGAGCAACTAGGTTCCTTTTTTAAAATGTAGATCTTACAGCCCCACCTCCAGAGATTCTGACTCATTAAGTCTCAGGCTGGATGCAGAATCTGCATTTTTCTTTGGTGTTCCAGGTGTTTTGATGCAAATAGCCAATCAACCAGTACTTTTTAAACTATTTTTGGTCAACGGCCAGTTTTATTTTTGTATCCCAATCTTCCACTGACCAATACCTGGTCTCTCATCTCAGGAGATATACAATTCACCACACAAATGTGACTCTATCCAAACTGGTCTATGTCCTATTCCATGAGAAATGTCTACTGAACATGCTGGAAGTTGTGGCAATGACAATTTGCTATAATTTTCTAAGTACTTACTCTTGAGGACTCACATGGGTCCATGGGCCACACTTTGAGTATCACCATCATATAGCACCAGGTCAGAAAGATTTCATTAGATTGTGAATTTCTGAGAGGTTCCTGACTCTGGTAACACTAGGAATCCCCATAATCATGGTTTGGAGAAAAATGAATATCTAAGTGGTTAAAGTGTAAGTTGATGAGGAGGTAAGTTTTGGGGCATTTGGTCTTGCTCTGGGAGAAGAGAAGGGAAGCATTCATTTGTGACAGTGATTCCTTTCCTATATGATGAAGAAGTGAGGAGGGAGGAGTTCTGATGAGAAGACAGTGGTAAGGAGCCCTTTCTCAAGAGTCTGTGTTCTTAATTCAAGAAGACCCAGATAGGATTTAAACCACAGCTGGTCGGAGAGTCCCACTTGACAGGTTGGCCAAACCCTATGTTTTGGGAAACGAGATGAACTGAGAATGAGACTGAGGCAATGGTTTCAGCTGGAAATCTGGGCTTGGGGGAAGGAAGTGGTATTACAAGACTACTAATTCTTGGTTACCCCACTGCCTCCCAGGACTTCCTCTCTCTCTAGGTAATGGCAAAGATACTGGTATTAGCTTTAGAAATAGAATATCAAGAACTATCATTATAGCCACTGTTTACTGTTACTGCTTAATTAACATGCCATAAAATAATTATCATGTGGTTCGCTAGATGTATGCCAGAGTAACTTTGATTACTGCACTAAAGTTCTCTCTGTGCTATAGTTTGCTTATGTAATGCAATTATGTTCCACAACCTGAGAGGCAATACTGTCTCCAAACATAGTGTGGCTCCCTAGGTGATGCTTACTGACTGGCTCTGAGAGATTTCTCCTATGTCATCAACTGTAATGATCACCAGAAAAGGTGAATGGCACCTAACCTTGGAATCCCAGGATCCATCGTAGACTCCTTTCATAATCTCATTTTCCATATCTGCTTGGTCTCCAAGTCCTATTATAACTTCCTTAATGTCCTTTGGACCATCCCATCTTCTCTGTGTTTATCACCATTTTCTTCGTTAGACTTTCAGCTCTTTCTGAAATATTGCTATAGCCACCAAACCAGTCTCCCGCCTCTGCTTTTGTCTCCCTCATCTGTCTTCCTTACACCCTGAGAAAGGTGAAATGATCAAGTCACTCTCCATGTAATACCCTTCTGTGACATCACCCTCAGGGTAGAGTCCAAATCTCTTAGCGTGGCGGGATCCCTCATAACCTGGTCCTTTGTTGCCCCTCAAACACCACCCCCACCCCTTCTCACCACACTTCACTCCAGCCATGCAGAACTATATGTAGTTTCTCAAATGGAGTAAAGGCATGCCTCAATTTTGTTGACCCTCTACCAGGAACCTCCTTCTTCTTATATTCTTTTTAAAAAATGTTTTTTTTTTGTTTATTTAATTTATTTATTTTTGGCTGCATTGGGTCTTTCTTGCTGCACATGGGCTTTCTCTAGTTGTGGCGAGCGGGGACTACTCTTCATTGCAGTGTGTGGGGCTTCTCATTGCGGTGGCTTCTCTTGTTGCAGAGCATGGGCTCTAGGTGTGCAGGCTTCAGTATTTGTGGCTCATGGGCTCTAGAGTGCAGGCTCAGTAGTTGTGGCTCACAGGCTTAGTTGCTCCACGGCATGTGGGATCTTCCCAGACCAGGGATTGGACCCATGTCCCCTGTGTTGGCAGGCGGATTCCTAACCACTGCACAACCAGGGAAATCCTACTTCTCCTTATACTCTGTAGGGCTAATTTCTACTCATCCCTTAAGACTGAATTTCAATGTGGCTTCCTATGGATTGATTACACTGTTGTAGTGATTTGTCTAAATTTCTGACTTCTCCAGGAGAACAAGAGCCTTCTGGCAGATGGAGACTGGGTTTAATCAACCTTTGTATCCCCAGAGTGAAACACTAGGTGGCATAACACCTGTAGGCACTTAATCTACCCTTGTGGAACACCCCCAGAAGTGTCATGGAAGCACTATGACCCAGACCAGTGAATTGAGAAGAAGGGAAAGACAGGAAACTTGGAATTCCAAATATTACCAACTCTTCCCAAACTAAAATCACTATTCATCTGAGATTTTCAAAATGTGCTAAAGGAAACATTGGTGAAGGAATAAAGCCAGGAAATTAAGCACTTAAGTAACTTGTGATCTGATCCATCACTCCCTTCCCGTGTGCTTTAAGTAAAAGTCTCTGTTGTGCCCTGTTTGACTAACAAGGCCCAGCATTTAAACAGAAATTGCTTTCTCCCCACTTAATCCACTGCTCATAGAGGCCCCTGGGTTAGAAAATTGGTGCACAGAAAAATAGCTGTCACTTTTGAGTTGTGACAAGGTAAGACTATCCATCCATTACTGTTCCTTTTCCAAACCTGCTGGGCAAATTGCAAAGTGGCAAAGAACAGCCTGGCAGGTGTGGACAGGCTGAAAGCAGCAGTTCTCTCTCCTCCTAAGCTCAGGGCATGTGATCTTGGCACTGTTTAATTAAGGTGTTGCTGGAAAAACACTTTGTTCTTCTCTTCCTCCCATCCACCTCCCAACACACATACAAACACATGCACCTTCTGATCTCCAAAGATTTGCTCTGGACAGCAGTAGAATAAATGTATTTATTGCGACTTTTCTGATTATAGAGGTGGGGGTAAGGTTTGCTCTTAGGTGTTAAAATATAAATTCTCATTTCAGAGCTTTTGCTGGTTCTTTATGCAATTAAAGGTGAAGTCCTCCATTCACTTATTCAATCAATGTTTGGCATGATTTCACTTTGAGCCAGGTACTTTTCTAGGCTCTGAAGACACAACAGTTAATAAAGTCCCTGTCCTTATGGAGCTTACATTGTAGAGTAGGAGATGATAATAAATAAACTGGAAAGTATATTAAACATCAAAAAGTGATACATGCTATGAACAAAAATGCTAGGAAGAACAATAAAACTGTGGCTGTAAAGGGGATAAAGTAGTGTGTGTGCACGCACACCCACACCCAGGTAGAAGGGGTTATTTTACTGGGGTGGCTGTAGGACTTCTCTGAGTATATGAAATCTGAGAAAAGACTGTACTAGTTTCCTAGAGCTGCTATAACAAGTTACCGCAAACTGGCTGTCTTCAAACAATAGAAATTTATTCTCTTTCTCACAGGTCTGAAATCCAGAAATCTAAAATCAAATTGTCGATAGGGCCATCCTCCCTCTCAAAGCTCTAGACAAGAATCTGTTCTTTTGCAGCTTCTGGTTACTATCACCAGTCTCGTGGCAATATCACCGCCTCTTTTATGTGCATCTACTTTCCCTTTGCCTCTCTCTTATAAGGATACTTATGATACATTTAGAGCCCACCCAGATAACCCAGGATAAACTCTTCTTTTCAAGATCCTTAACCAAACACATCTTTTCCCATATAAGGTAACATTCACAGATTCTGGGGATTAGACCATGGATATAACTTTGGGGGGTGGTGGGCATCTTTTAACACACTACAGAAATCTAAATAATATGAGGAAGAAATAGGAAATCTGGGGTAGCAGTGTTTCAGGCAGAGAGAACAGCAGAGAACTCTGAGCCTGGAGCACACCTGTCCTGTGAAAAGAAGGGCAAGAAAGCCAGCATGGCTGGCTGGCAGAGAGTGCGGGTTAGGAGGTGTGACACGAGGCCCAGAGGTGTGCAGTGGTGAAGATCATGTAGGGATGCAGACAACTTTTGCTTTTACACTGCGATGAGAAATCACTGGAAGATTCTGAGCTCAAGAACGATATGATCTGACTTGTGTTCCAATAATTGATGGATTTTTAAAGATGCACAGATATGCCTAGAATGAGATTTTGGTGGGCATGGGCTATGACACACTAAAACTCTCTAGTAAGAAAGAAACAGGCATTTGGGAGTTTACAAGCAGGTGGCAGGGGAGGGGGAGGGGAGGAGGGTGATTGATAGGGAGAGGCAGTGACAGGACGACAGGCTGGGAAGTAAGGCAGGGCGGGGGTGGGAGCGTGACTAGCAAGAAACTCTTGGTGGCAGGTAAAGGCCCATGGTTTTCATGGAAGGGGTATTTCATCTTGGATTTTGTTTTCCTATACTATTTCTACAGTTCCCTTCCATTATCCCAAACCTTCAGTAAAGGTGTGATACCACCTTGGTTAGGGTTCCTTCTGATAAAAGCAGCCCTGACTGTTCAAAGTACTTTGGGACTATCAGGCAGGTTTGAATTCAAATTCCAGTCTAAGGACCGTTTGGGGTGAGCACGGGAAGGGAGAAGATTCTGAGAGATGAGTTGTGCATAAGAGGGTCTTAACTAACCATCAAGAACATGGGACAATGAAGTCCCAGCTGTCAGTCAGAGACGTGCATCCCTCTCCTATTGGACGACCACAGCCTACTTTCCAGCTGGGGTGGGAAGAGCTATGCCCAGTAGAAAAGTAGTTCAAAGTAGCTGTGGAGGAGGGACAAATGTGGACCTTTTACTGGGCACTTAGCCTGGACAGGCTCTTTCATTAATTTCCTTTATTTTAGTGCTAACTACAACCTCAGACATATATTAATATTATGGATACTTTACCGACAAGGAAACTGAGGCCTGGGGAAATAAGGTAAACTCTCTAAGTTCATATAGCTAATAAACAGCAGGGTTGGGATTTGTACCAGGCCTTTCTGATTCCAAAGAGCCCATGTTCTTTTATTTACATCAGGCTGAAATCCTGGGCCCCGGCTGGGAAACTCTGGTCCCAGGATGTCCTATTTCTCTGGGCATCTAGTGACTTACCTAAGTCAGACCGTTTGGTGAGCCCTTCCAGGCCCATGCCTGAGGCTCATCTCAGAGGTCTGACCATCCCAATGAGAGCATCCCTGGCTCTCATATGGGCTCAGCATCCTTCCCATTCAAGGCGAAGGTCCTTCTCTGAAATGCAAAGCCTGGCTTCTTTCTCTCTGGCTTTGCTGGCTCTCTAGAACACCTGTCAAAAGTAAGGAGTTCAGGGACTTCCCTGGTGGTCCAGTGGTAAAGAAACCCCCTTACAGTGCAGGGGACTCGGGTTCAATCCCTGAGGGAACTAAGATCCCACATGCCACGGGGCAACTAAGCCCGTGCGCCACAATGAAGAGCCCACGTGCTGCAGCGAAAGATCCCGCATGCCTCAACGAAGATTCCACATGCCACAACTGAGACCCGATGCAGCTAAAAATAAATAACTAATAAATAAATCTTAAAAAAATTAACAAATAAGGTGTTCAGGAACCAGCTGGGAGGGTTTCCTCTGGACCTGTCCTGATGCTAGTTTATCAGAGAGGTTGAAAATAGTGATGCTTCTCTTAAAAGGCCTATTTCTCCAAATTAGCCACATTCTTTATCAATATCCACATTGGCTAAGTGTTGAGGAGACCCCTATATTTAGCATCTGAGTTCTCTTGTTTGCACAGTCCCTGGATCTCTCTAAGCGGCCATTTCTGTAAGTCTGTAATACTGCATGCCATCGTATGGAGATTTGAGGCTGTGTATTTGGAGCTTGGAGCACCACTTAACCCTCACTGCTGTTGTTTAGAGTTGCCAAACTTCGGTTTTGAACTAGACAGTCTAACGATGGCAGCAGTGACAGCTTGCATCCTTGGTGCTTATTTCATTCTAACACTTTATAGGTACTATCTCGTTTGGTCCTCACAGTAATCACACGAAGACCCATTTAGTAAGAGAGAAAACGGAAACAGCATTGAAGTATAGTCATTTCTGCTATAGTGCAACATACGCATTCCTAAAAATTACTACTTTATTACTATGCTAAAAATTTTACAAGTTTGCTATGCAAAATAATGCAATAAAAACCATGGCTTACAAGAAAATATGGATTGGGGTATGTATCAATATTAGTTGCCTAGGGGCTTCCCTGGTGGCGCAGTGGTTGAGAGTCCGCCTGCCGATGCGGGGGACGCGGGTTCATGCCCCGGTCCGAGAAGATCCCACATGCCGCGGAGCGGCTGGGCCCGTGAGCCATGGCCGCTGAGCCTGCGCGTCCGGAGCCTGTGCTCCGCAACGGGAGAGGCCACAGCAGTGAGAGGCCTGCGTACCGCAAAAAAAAAAAAAAAAAAAAAAAAGTTGCCTAGGGCTGCCATAACAAAGTACCAGAAACCAGGTCCCGCAGTTCTGGAGGCTAGAAGTCTGAAATCAGGGTGTCAGCAGGGTTGATTTCTTCTGAGGGCTGTCAAGCCTCTTTCCCAGCTTCTCGTGGTTTGCTGGCAATCTTTGGCATTTCTTGGCTTGTTGATGCCTCACCCTGCCCTCTGCCTTCATGTTTGCATGGATTTCTCCCCGTGTGTCATCACATAGTCTTCCCTCTGTGCATGTCTGTCTCTGTGTCCAAATTTTCCCTTTTAATAAGGACACCAGTCTTTTTGGATTAGGGCCCATCGTAATGATCTCATTTTAACTTGATAACCTCTAACAGACCATATTTCCAAATCAAGTCACATTCTAAACACTGCGGGTTAGGACGGGGGACACAAGCCAACCCATACAGGGCACAACACTCAAAAACTATCAGTCACACATTCAGTAAAGGTAGGAAACTAATAAAAACAGTAGCATAGTTCAAAGCATGTGAGATGGTTAAGAAATACCTTAAGTATTGCATAAATATGGCACTTCACCTTGGAAAAATGTAATGTTTACTTGTGGAAGTGGCCTTGGAAGGGTTGCAGCTCTTGAAGTGGTGGAGGAGGGTTATCTGAAATCCGAAGGAAAGTTGTAATCCTTCTTGGACAGGTATGGCTCATAACACAGGCAGTGGACTGAGGCAGTTGTTTGAAATGTGCGTGTTTTGAGTATTCCCACACGGCAGTTTTTATTCCTGGGTGCAGTTTCCTGTATTCACCTAGTATTTCTTGAGGAAATTATGTGTGAGCAAATTTGTGTTATGCTTGAATTGTTCCCTAAGTTAGCAACGTCTTTGGAACAATTTGCACCTTCAAAACAAACATTCTAGCAGAAGGGACTTTAAACTGCCCAAGGTCACAACCACAGTTGAGGAGCTGGGTTTTAAGCCCCAGGTAGATTGACACCACAACCCAAGGCCTTAACCACTAAGCTGTCAAACTGTTAGCGGTGGAAACGAAGTAAGAAAAGCAAACGACTTACTACCATGCCACTGTGCCAGGACTCTTCCCATGGTAGGCAGAATCCTAGGATCTCTCTGCTCCTCGAGATTCCCTGCCCTGTCTACTGGGACTGTTTATACAATGAGTCTTCATGCCTGTGATTATGTTACATTACAGGGCAGAGGGATTTTGCAGGCGTGATTAAGATTCCTAATTGATTGACTTTGAGTTCATCCAAAGAAATGTTATCCAGGTAGACCTAATTTATCACATAAGTCTTTTAAAAGTAGAGAGTTTTCTCTGGCAGGAGGCAGAACCATTCAAAGCATAAGATTTGAAGAACTTTTGCTGGCTTTTAAGATGGAGAGGACCACACACAAGGGCCAGAAGAGAGTGGCCTCAAAGTTGAGAACAACCCCTGGGCAACAGCCAGCAAGGAAACAGGGTCTTCAGTCCTACGATCACATGCAACTGAATTCTGCTAATAACCTGAATGAGCCTGGAGCAGATTCTTCTCCAGACACTCGGGACAAGACGCTAGCCAGCCAACAAACCTTGACTTTGGCATTGAGACCCTACATGGAGCACCTAGTCGAGACCACCAGCTCTGACCTACAGACTGTGAGCTGATAAACGGATGTTGTTTTAAGCCACTGAATTGATGGTGCTTTGTTACACAGTTTAGAAAACCAACACTCTACCTTGTTTTCTGTGCCTGGGCTGTGAGGCCAACAAGATAAAGGAAAGGAAAGAGCAAGGCCCATGCTGGTTCCTCTGGGCAGGACAGAGGGATAGTGCAGACAAAGTCCAACTTGCACCAACCCTTCCTCCCAGCCAGGTCCAGGCCCTTGTACAGAAAGGCTGCATTCTTTTTCTTTTGTACTGAATAAAATATGCTTTATGATAATGTTTTCTTTTGTCTTCTTTTCTTCTTTTATGTATCTTGCTGCAAACCTTCAAGGTAAGTACTATTTGGAAATGTCATCAAATAAGATTGGTTACCATCGATGACACATTTTAATTTTAGTTCCAGAAATTATCTAAGTGGGATGGGGGGCACCTCTCCATGTGCCCACATGAAAGGTACATATACATTGCAGGACTATTTCCCAATTAAAGTGGTTAATACATTAATCTCTGAAGCCCAGGTTGGAGTCACAATATTTTGAAAGAAGTGGCTTTAATTTGGAAATTAACCACAGCATTCTCTAGCTACTTTGAGTTAGGCCAATCCTGAGCATCTTCCTGTTTGGTTGAAGTAATTCATATCTGGATGCTATCAACATGGAAAAATTAGCTTGCCCCCAATTTTCTTTATAAAGAAGTCAGTGCTTTGAACACAGTGTTCACTTCCTTTCAGGGAACGACATCTCTTGATAAGTGGAAATATTTTTTCAACAAAGAATCTGCTGCTCCAGATTCGTTAAAACTAGTTCAACAATCTGTCTCCATTCCTGTGTCTAATGTTGGGGTAAAAAGAATATTCAGTATTATGGGTAATTTGTGTTGAGTTAGTGAGAAATGAACAGACTGTGTGTGTGTGTGTGTGTGTGTGTGTATGTGTGTATGCATGCACATGCTTCATTTGTTTGGAAGAAAAATGAGATGTTTGAAAAATAAATTTTAATTGATAGGTAAACCATATTTTTAAAAATATGTGCTGCAATATCAATTGCACAGTTTTACTCAGTGAATTTGCTATATCATACCAACAGTTCCATTTTGTTTTGCAATTTTGATTAACACTTGTATTTTGTGTCTGTCATTTGTGCTGAACCATTTGCCGACTTCTTGGCTGGGTTGGTATAGGACTTTAATCATATCTCCATTTTTGGGTGCTACCATAATCTACAGAGTTGAGTATTTCATTTACTTCAATAGACATTTTTCTGAGGTGCTACCACATCCTAACTCTGAACAAGCTTTCAGGGAGACAGGAGTGAATAATGCAGCCTCTGTTCTGAAGATGCTCATAGTATATAACAATGGTTCTCCAGTGTGTCCCAGTGATGGAGGCCTAGAATTCCTCACACTTGTTGTAAATACCATGACGTATTGGTATGTATGTTAATGTAAAGTGAACACTATAAAACATTTTTATGGTGAGCCAGACATGGTTTTACCTTAGAGCCTAGGCTAGACAGTGTCTGTGGGTACCAAGACTTAAGAAAGAAAGAAAAAAAAAAGGATAAGAAAAAAACATAGGCACAGGGACAGTTCTACATCTAAAATTTTTTCTGTAGATTAGAAAAGAGACATTACTATTTTATTGTGGTTTTAGCTTGCTGTTTTATTAGGAGGAGTTAGTACATAAACAAATTGAATATGGCATGTTAGAAATCCTTACAAAGTTTACCTTTCAGGTGAAACACTGCTCTCCACCTGTGTTTTTCTCCTCCTCCAAAATGTTCAGTTTCTCACTACTGCAAAGAGGTTGGAAACTAAACTACTTACCCTCACCTGGTATCCAGCCCTCCACGTTCTGGCCACACGCTACACTGTGTTCCCACTTCACTCCGCTGCATTCTCAGCTACAGTGACTCCAAATTGCCTCCTGTACCCCCTCCCACTCCCAGCATTCTTCTCCTCACACCTTTTCCCACAACGGCCCTCCCTGGCGGCCCCATCTCACCAAGAAGCAAGTTCAACTCAAATCCATGAGTCTTTCCCAGATCTCCTCCCCCTTCAACAACCAGAGTGAAACCTTTCATTCTGATTTTTCCATTTTATTTTGTTTACACTTAGCAAAGTCTCTCTTGCAGTAGTGGTAGCAGATGACATGTAGCAGCCAGTAAGTGCCAAGCACAACTGTATTATCATACACATAATGGGTGAAGAAACAGAGACTCAGGGAGGTGTTGCTGGAGGTGCCCTGGATGGTTAATAGCAAAGCAACAGTTGGAATCCCAGTCTCTGCTCCCAATGACAGTGCTGCCCTTATGCCCCAGAGCCTCCCTTCAGTGTCTTCATCTTCCTGGGGATACAGGCAGACATGGGTCTTCTTCCCATCATTGTGTCTTATACCTGTCAGTTACTCAAAATACATCTATGGAATTGAACTGAATTATATTAGGGGCAAGAAAAAAGATGACACCACTTTCCCTGCTCTTTCTAGCAAAGTTTAAAATGATTTATACTATTCACTACTGGTGAAAGAAAAAAATTCTTTAATTCATTGTTAATGGGAATGTTAATTAACACACCCACTTTAGAGCTATGAAAAAAAAAAAGTGTGCATGCCCTGATATGCAATTCTACTTTTAGAAATTTCTTCCAGGGAAATAATTATAATCAAGTGCAAGGATACGTGTACAAATCTATTTCTTGCAGCATTATTGATGGCAGTGAAAATTGACAGGCAATCTAAGTGTCCATTACTCGGGGGATGGATAAACATATCAGGGGATGTCATATGATGGAGTATTAAGCAGACATCAAAAAGGTGGGTATAGATCTATATGTGCAAAGATGGAAGGGTGTTCACAATATACTGCTGAATTGATACAAACGCGTTCCAGTAGAGTAAAGAGTATTGCCCTATTTTTCTCAAAAAGAAAAACCTCTTCTCAATTTCTTTTCATCTCCCCCGTCCATATATACGTATACAAATACAAACTTCTCTAGATGTCAAGTGGAATATTTTTTCTCCTCAGACTGGTGGTGAGGGTCCAAAGATGGAGCCAAATTATGCTAAGCACCCTCCATTCTAAAGAGAGCCACAGCCACGGTGGCGGCCACTCTCTGTAAGCTGTGCTAGGAGCTGCCAGCAGTGACCCCACCATCAGTCATCTGCCTCTTTTCCCCTCCTCCAGGCAGATTAAGCAGAGCTGCTAAAGAGATTATTAGCCTTGTGAGGTTACAGGAGTTGAAGCCTGCTGTTCAACAGGTCAACATTCACACCACTATACCAATGAAGGCTAAGATATAACTGTGAAATAGCTGACCGTGAAATATTAGTCTAAGCCCTAAACAGCCTGGCATTTGTTAGGAGCTCAACAAACACTTGTTGAATGGATGAACAAATCAACACCTTTATCTTGCCAATCAGGAAACTGAGATGTGCAGCAGTGGTCTAGCTAAAATCACACGTGTAGGTCATGTCAGAGCTTGAACTAGGCCCAGACCGTCTGTCCCTCAGTCTGAGGTTCCTGAAAACATGGTGATCTCTTGCCTCATTGTTGCTGCATTACAAGAGAGGACAACTCAAGTTCAGAGAGGCTTGTCCAAAGCCATTCATTTAGCTTGTATCAGAACTGGCCTAGGCCTCCAGACTCCCAGGTCAAGCTATTTCCACTTCATCTTACAACCGTGAAGGCTTTCTGTCACCAGGACTGGAAAAGAAGCCTCAGAAAGTAAAATGAAGATCCAGAAAATAAAAGGAGAAGACAAAGGATAACAGGTGGTATATTTTATGAGAACTAAGGAAGGTTGGTGACAGGATCATGTTTTATTTCTCCACCTTTGCCTACAAATTCCCCAAATGCACACTGATAACAGATTAGGAAGACCAGGCCCTTGCCCAGTGGAAAAAGTTCTGGCGCACTGCTTGATATGGTTGGATACACAGCTCACCCATAAGTTGGAAAGCAAAGTCACCTTGGAACAAGGAGCATCTCTCCTGACCTCTAAAAGTTGCTGAAAAGCCAGGAGAGCAGTGTGAAAGAAAAACCAAACATGTTTTTACAAATAAGAGAAGATCCTTGTTCTCACAATACCTCTCTTGGTTTTGCTCTAAATGCCAAGCAAAAAGCAGAAAAAAGGAAAGAAGTAAGGAAGTTACACTGCCTCAGCATCATCTGGACCCCTATTTGGTTGCCATGACAACACCTGCTGCACATTCTATTCATCTTCTCTGTTTCCCTTTACATCATTGACTATGAGGACCATTTACTAGCTGGTGCCCCCCATTGGTGAAGCCTAACCAGTATATGACTTTGAATAGTGCCTATTTCAAAAAAAAATTATTGAGAAATTTCAATAAAGGTCAAGATTTCCTGCTTTTCTTGAAACTTTGCAGGTTATGACACCTCAGGGCCTGAATTCCCACAAGGTTATAGTAGGCTTGAATTTAGTATCTGATGATCCCTTCCTTGGAGCGCAGGCTCTGCAGTTTGCCCTTGGTGTCACCTGGCTGCTTCTCTCCTCCATGGTACCTGCCTGGGGACATTTGAATTTGAATCATCTTTTTGTCAACTGGTGTCAAATCAGCAAGGTTTCACCTAAATATACCATTTCCACTGCTGTTGGAGGACTACTCAAGAATAGGCAAGTGTTAGCATACGGTATCTGTTTTTCTCTTTCTGACTTACTTCTCTCTGTATGACAGTCTCGGTTCTGAAGAACCTAGGGGCAGGACGGGAATAAAGACGCAGACGTAGAGAATGGACTTGAGAACACGGAGAGCGGGAAGGGTAAGCTGGGATGAAGTGAGAGAGTGGCTTGGACATATATACACTACCAAACGTAAAATAGATAGGTAGTGGGAAGCAGCTGCATAACACAGGGAGATCAGCTCGGTGCTTTGTGACCACATAGAGGGGTGGGATAGGGAGGGTGGGAGGGAGGGAGATGCAAGAGGGAGGAGATATGGGGATGTATGTATACGTATAGCTGATTCACTGTATTATAAAGCAGAAACTAACACACCATTGTAAAGCAATTATACTCCAATAAAGATGTTAAAAAAAAAAAAGAATAAGCAAGTGATGCTCAGACCTAACCATGTGTGAACTTTCCAAAGTGATTTCCACTAGCTAAGGTCCTATCTAGTCTCTAATGCAGTTGATCTTGAATGTCAACCTGGGTTTTCCTCTAGCAGCCCGCTGCTCTTAGTGTCCATAATGCCAGCGGTCCCTGCTCCTTGGTTGCCTGTTCTTCTCACTCCTGGACAGCTCCACTTTCATACTCTGCTTAAAGTCAGAATCTGGGAATCTAAAAATAGTCAATCATCACAGCACTGACATAATGCTTCTGTTGTTCCGAGAGCAATTCTTTGTCAAAAGAATATTTTCAAGAAGCAGTTATGCTTAAGTTAAAGAACGACATGTGAAATGACTTCGAGCTCTTATTGTTTCACCCCGTTCCCACCCTCTGGACACAGAAGCACCTTTTAAAAGGTCTGGTTATGCAGAAGAGTAGGAGGGAGTGTGGACCATGGTTCTGCTTGGAATTGTAGATTGGTTTGACTTAACCTGTGCAAAGCCTTCAGTGCCTGGTCTAGCATCTGACACAGAGTAGGTGCTCAAAAATATGTTGGAGGAAAGACGGAGAGGTAGAAAGTTACCCAGTACATATGCTTGAGTTTCTCCATTTTCTTTCAGTGACATTTATTGGGTCCCTACAGAATGTAAAACATTTTTCTAGGCACAGTTGAGTTTCATTCGTTTACTTATTCATTTCTTTGTTCCCTAAGTGACTACTTTGCTTTCCTGCAATTCCCATTTGCATGTGTGATCACCAGCTCATAATCTCATCACTCACCCAAATATTCTTCAGGGGCCAAGTGCTCCTCCATCATTAGCAGTCCTCACAATGCCACTGATATCTAAAATTGACAGAAAATCTCCTACTTCTGTTTCCCATGGTATAATATGGAATCTCAGCAATCACCCAGGAAGGAAAATTCTCCAGTAGCTTTTTCTATAGACTAGAATGATTCACATCCTCTCAAATTCGTCTAAACCCTAGAGAGCTCTCTGTGAGACGTACAATGGCAGGCTGTCCTCCTCTGAACCAAGTTCATGAACAGTACCTTCTAACATCCGGAGAGTAATTCACCAATCAGTAAGTCACTATGCTGTTTCATCGGACCATGATTAAGCCAATACACCTCCCAAGAGCATAAGGGGTAGCATGTAGTAAACATTTAATAAACTTTTGATGAAATGAATGAATGAATACACAGAGAATGAATGGACAGACTGGGCACTGATTTTACAAGTAAAATGGAGACCTGAAAATTACGGGGCTGCTGTTCTTTTTTTTTTTCAATTTACTTATTCTATTTTTGGCTGTGTTGGGTTTTTCTTGCTTCCTGCAGGCTTTCTCTAGTTGCAACGAGCAGGGGCTACTCTTTATTGTGGTGCACGGGCTTCTCATTGAGGTGGCTTCTTTTGTGGAGCACGGGATCCAGGCAAGTGGGCTTCAGTAGTTGCGGCTCGAGGGATCTAGAGCACAGGCTCAGTAGTTGTGGCACACGGGTTTAGTTTCTCCACGGCATGTGGGATCTTCACGGACCAGGGCTCGAACCCGCGTCCCATGCATTGGCAGGCAGATTCTTAACCACGGCGCCACCAGGTAAGCCCATAGGCTGCTGTTCTAACCAGTACATCAATCTCTGTTGTATCAGCAAATCTTTCTCTCTCTCTCGATGACCTAAATGCATAGCTCTTTTGTTTTGCTTTTATACAATAAATGTGGAACTCTGACAAGGTTCAGTGCACCCTATTCTCTGTGGCAGGAATTTGAGAGATCAGCAGGCTTCCTTCACCCTCTGACAGCAGAGCTCATGGAGACTCAAAAATATCAAACCTTCCAGACAAAATTTGGAAGAGCAAGAGGAATTTTTGTTTGTTTGTTTGTTTGTTTGTTTTTGGTTGCATCAGGAGAGAAAATCCGGGCACAGTGGAAAGGCATTTTATTTTTCAGATGAGAACCCTGAAAAATAATGAAAATCATGCTATTTTATTTCCTGGACACAAATCTCCAGTCAGATTCTAGGGTCCAAATTTTCTTGGCTATGGAATTACAGCAATGCTTTTTAATTGTATGTTTTTATGCGTTACATTGGCCTTTTGGAAATTAATATACATATTGCTTGCTCACTGGACAAATTTCACACAAAACAGAAATATATACTAAATGGAAGTCATTTTGTCCCCCTCCCCTCTACTCTCCACCCTCCAGCTCCCTGAGGAATAGAATCTGAGGTGGAGATTAGCCTGCACAGTGGTTACTAAGAAGTTCCCTTGGTCACCAGAGCCACAGAGGAGTGAAAGAAACAGGACTGGGCAGAGGGAGAAGTTGAACTCTGATGTAGTTTCCAAAAAGGCTGGAGTTGATTCATAGGGGGAACTTGGGAGCTGGGATGGACTGTCAGAATTGTCCTAAAGGGAGGCAAGGGGTCTTTGTATGCCATCCCTTCCACCATACACTGGATGTGAGCCATCCCTCAACCCTTGCAGAAGGGAGTGTGAACTTGGAGGATGCAGCTCCCTTCAGCAGAGGGCAGTTCCTGGGGACGGAGTGAGCTATGAGCCAGTACCTAACACTTTGAGCGTTAGCCTTGTTTGCTTTCAAGAGAGAATTGGGTGGCACCCTACAGAAATACACTGTATTATTGTCTTTCCCAAACCCTCACACTTTCCATGTCTCTATGAACACGTGAAACACACACACACACACACACACACACACACATACACTAATCTAATAGTTAAGAACATGAATTCTGAAGCCAACCTTGGAAATTTACTTAGTCTCTCTCCGCCTTGATTGCCTCCTTGGTTAAAATGGGATTGGGGATGCTGACAACAGTACCAATCATAGAGCCATATAATTATAGAAGATGAAATGGGAAAAGTTCTGACACATAGAAAATTCAACTCCTTGCTTTTGCCACTCAACAATTGTCTTGAACAAGCTTCTCTGTTATTCATACAGAAGTACTTCATTCTCTTTAATAGCTGAATAGTATTTTTTTTTTTTTTTTTTTTGCGGTATGCGGGCCTCTCACTGTTGTGACCTCTCCCGTTGCGGAGCACAAGCTCCGGATGCGCAGGCTCAGCAGCCATGGCCCCATGGGCCTACGGCCCCACGGGCCCAGCCGCTCTGCGGCATGTGGGATCTTCCCAGACCGGGGCACGAACCCATGTTCCCTGCATCGGCAGGCGGACTCTCAACTACTGCACCACCAGGGAAGCCCCTGAATAGTATTCTTGAATATTGAATCCTAGATATGGAATGGAGTGGATTTGCCATAATTTCTTTAACAGGTTCCCTACTGTTGGGCATTTAGGTTGTCTCTAATTTCTTGCAATTACAAGTCATGTAGCAGTAAATATCCTTGTATGTTTATCCTTATGCCCTTGGAAGACTGTCTATAAGACAGGTTCATGAAAGTGGAATGTTTTTCAAAGGGCAAGCACACTTCACTTCTAACAGGTACTATTAATTGCCCCTGAAAACACTGCATAATTCTAACTTGGACTTCTGCATCATGAGATGAGTGTCTTCTCCCCCAACCACCACCAATCTCACACCAACACTGGATGTTAAAAATCAGTTACACTTTTGTTAGTCTAATAGGTGAAAAAAGATATTTCCTTGTTTTAATTTTCATTTCAATCAATCCTTGAGAAACGAAGCTTTTTTCTTAATGTTTCTTGGCCATTCATGTGTCTGTATTTGTGACTTGCCTAATTGTCTCCCTCCTCTGGGTCATCTTTGTTGACATATTTTTGAATGCATATATTGTAAATAGATTCTACTACTCTCTCACTCATCTTTTCCCCTTTGGAGGGCGCCTCTTAATTCACAGAGGTTGAGTTTCCATGTCAAATCTGCCAGTCTTCTTTACAGCACCTAGATTTGGGGTTCTGTGTGTGGAAGAGGTGTAAAGTCAAGCTCAGACGCAAAGCCCACTTTATCCTTAGAACTGCAAGTTCCCTTATAGGCCCTGAATTCTCCATCTGCCTAAAGCAGGCAGCTTCTTTTGGCGTCATTTCTGTTTTTCTGTTTTTAACTCAGTCCTGCTTATTAAATCTTAGACAATGTCTAGTCTACATTCTCATCCTCACAGCATTTTTCACTTGGACCTCTCCCTTCCTCCTCTTTCTGATTCCATTCCTTTTCACTTCTTTTGACTATGTACAGCTTAGGGGAATAATCGGGGCAGAGGTCAGCCTCCATGAATGACAGTCCTTTGGACCATCATCTGGCTTGTAAGCATGTCTCTGCAGTCTCCTGTTGCCAGTGTCATGCCGGTTTGGTCCTGGCACCAGTGATAATGGCTGTGTTGCCGTGTGTGCTGTTGGGGTCAGGACAGTGGGGAGGCAGAAATAAAGTGTTCATATTTTTTAACTGGTGCAGTGGATGGTGAGTGGTTTCTGGGTTGTGGAGGCAACCGAGGAGTGTCTGGTTGTCAGGAATATCAATTTCTGCTGTCCTCTGACGTGGAGGGCCTCCCTGGCAGCATTCCCATCTCCTCTTCAGCCCTTTCCAGGAGCACAGTCATACTCCTTGTGGGAAACATATCTTGCGGCTCCTGTCCCACAGATAAACTCCAAGCTCCATCGGGTGGGGTTGTAAGAGAGAGCCGCAAAGAACTTGGATGTGGTGTTGCTCCCTCTTCAGTCAGTCCAAAACACAGTCCAGTCACGTCCTGCTGCTGTGATGCACTTTGGCAAGCCTCCTGTCTCCAGAGTGAGAGCTGTTTGCTATGTGTCCTCTGAGGGAGATGTGGGTGGAGAAGAATTAACACCCCATCAACTGTGCTTTACTCAAGAAAATGACCCTGCCTTCTTCTCCCCACATATACATGGCAACTCAGAAAGGGTGATGCGTCTATGCAGTTCTGGAAAGAACCATTGCTTTGCAAACCTTGCAGAGGGGTACTAATGCTATATTCCAGAGATCTATCTTGGTTCCTTTTTTCTGTCTGCTTCACAATGCCTGCCCAGGATATCTGTAATTCTGTGACTCAGCAAGAGAAGACTGGTCATGAGAATAATGATAAAGGTAGTAGTTATTGATAGCATCTTTTGAATATTTTCTGGAGTTCTACTTTCAGTGTGATGGAGTAAGTGCCCAGCAGACCAGCCTCCATAAACAACAGCCATAAACTTAGGACAAACTATTCAAAGGGCAAAATACACCCAAAGTCTCTGAAGAGACAACAAAAGCAGGCAGATTTTAGAAAGGAGTCAAAACTTGGAAGAAGAGATCAACAGAGGGTGAGATCCACATTTTGTTGCAACTCTAGGGTAGGCCATAGTCACAGTGTGACACAGGCCAGCTGAAGGAATAAGAGGACACTTGCCATCTTTCTGGTCTGAGGAATTGGAGACAGAATCCAAGGTGGCCACAGACTCTGGAAAGTGAAGAGGGAGGCCTAGAAAGGAGAATGCCAGAGTAGGGGAGCCCCAGATTCTGTGCATTAACTCTGCCCAAATCTGTAGCTGACCCTTGAACTATACATGCATGAAGCAGACTGAAAACCACCCAGCTCAGAGTTAAACTGAGATTTTAGCTGCCACTTACCACAGGCAAGACAGATTCTTGTGAAATTTAAGTCTAAGCAAATTACTGCCTGCTATAAAATATATCAAAACTCTTTGGAGGAATATAACGGAATACAGAATCTCTACATCATAACAACACAATGGCTAGAACACAATCCAACATTTCTCCATTAAATAGAATTAACAATAATTACCTCTTGAGGGTTGTTGGGAGACTTAATATGATGTATTTAGCACAGTGTTTGCAAAGTTCCTAGCACGCAGCTAGTGGATGAATCACAGCCTATACCCCCTGGGATCTGGGAGAGGTATCTCAGGAAACACCTTCAGGAGGTTGCTAAATGTAGTCAACACTCCAAGTTGGAAGAGAAAGCACATGTATCATTACCAGTCCATTTAGGCTCCAGAACCCTAGGAGTGGGGAAGAGGCATAAGTGGAGAGGGAGAGCAGCATTCAAGTTAGTTGCCAAGGTTGCCAGTGAGTTGCTAGAGAAGAGGCAGAAACAGTTTTCAAGAAAGTACATAAAGTAAAGCCAGATACAGAAAGAAAGGAGCCAGGAAGCCAGTCCAAAGAGTACCCAAACCATACACAGATACATGACTGATCTAGAACAAAGACAAGGGTAGGGCTGGTTCTGGGGAAGGATTTGAGAGATTTGGAAGACAGGTTTTTGTCAGGTTTACAAGTTTCCCCTGTGGTGATTGGGCACATTTTGCCTGTTCATGAAGGACCTCCCAGCCCTGCAAATCCAGGCTCTTTATCCTTTTATCCTTTCAAGGGGAAAATACTGAAGAGGCTGATTCAAGAATTACTATTACTTTTGTTTTTTTGTTGTTTTTTTGTTGTTTTTTTATTAGTTTCTGCTTTATAACAAAGTGAATCAGTCATACATATACATCTGTTCCCACATCCCTTCCCTCTTTTTTTTTTTTTTTTTTTTTTTTTTTTTGCAGTACGCGGGCCTCTCACTGTTGTGGCCTCTCCCGTTGTGGAGCACAGGCTCCGGACGCGCAGGCCCAGTGGCCATGGCCCACGGGCCCAGCCGCTCCACGGCATGCGGGATCTTCCCGGACCGGGGCACGAACCCGTGTCCCCTGCATCGGCAGGCGGACTCTCAACCACTGCGCCACCAGGGAAGCCCCCTTCCCTCTTGTGTCTCCCTCCCTCCCACCCTCCCTATCCCACCCCTCCAGGCGGTCACAAAGCACCGAGCTGATCTCCCTGTGCTATGCGGCTGCTTCCCACTACCTATCTACCTTACGTTTGGTACAGTATATATGTCCATGCCTCTCTCTTGTTTTGTCACAGCTTACCCTTCCCCCTCCCCATATCCTCAAGTCCATTTTCAAGTAGGTCTGTGTCTTTATGCCTGTTTTACCCCTAGGTTCTTCATGACATTTTTTTTTTCTTAAATTCCATAGATATGTGTTAGCATACGTATTTGTGTTTCTCTTTCTGACTTACTTCACTCTGTATGACAGACTCTAGGTCTATCCACCTCATTACAAATAGCTCAGTTTCGTTTCTTTTTATGGCTGAGTAGTATTCCATTGTATATATGTGCCACATCTTCTTTATCCATTCATCCGATGATGGACACTTAGGTTGTTTCCATCTCCGGGCTATTGTGAATAGAGCTGCAATGAACATTTTGGTACATGTCTCTTTTTGAATTATGGTTTTCTTAGGGTATATGCCTAGTAGTGGGATTGCTGGGCCATATGGTAGTTCTATTTTTAGTTTTTTAAGGAACCTCCATACTGTTCTCCATAGTGGCTGTACCAATTCACATTCCCACTAGCAGTGCCAGAGTGTTCCCTTTTCTCCACACCCTCTCCAGCATTTATTGTTTCTAGATTTTTTGATGATGGCCATTCTGACTGGTGTGAGATGATATCTCATTGTAGTTTTGATTTGCATTTCTCTAATGATTAGTGATGTTGAGCATGAGAATTACTATTACTTTTGATGGGTAAAATGGAAAAATCCAAGGTTGCCCAATAAAGGGCAGATGCCATGTTCTAAGAGCAGTAGGATCATCTTCCTGGTTCAGGACTAAGGTCAGCATAAGAGAAAGCTTAACCTCCCTCCAATATGATCTACTTCTGTCAAATAATAAAATCATTGGTATAACTCAGTCTGGGTGGGTGAGTCTCCTTTCCTGGTTACTCCCTATCAGTGTTTTGCTTCCGTGTTTGGAAACAAAGTAATATCACAAGAATGCAGAATTTTAGCCAAAGATCATTTGTCGCCATTGACCTCATAGCCCTAGAGGTACCTCAGAAATCAAGTCTCTCCCTTGGGAGTAATGAAATTCTCATTTGTGTAATGATAGGTTGGTGACAAACTGAAGAGAAATGCTACTGATAAAGTTTGCTCAACAGGACTTTAGTATTTCACTTCTCCTTGCTTCTCCCATCAAATTATCACATTGGCATACTTGAGTATGGATATGACTTTAATATGCCTCACTGACTCAGACATCTCCTAAGGTATCCTCACTGTTATAAGACTGAACAGAATCTTCAACATCAGATTAAATCTCACTGGACTCAAACTCTAGATATTCCTTTGATAAATCAAGGGACTCCTATTTGACTCGAGCCCTGCAGAGCCCCTCTCAAACAAGCAAACATCCAGTCACCAATGCAGCTGGACAGGCCACTTCACAACAGTAGGTTCAGACTATCTAGAGCTCCCCACCTAACCCTGCTTCAGGCTTCACTCTCCAGTGCCCATTTATCTCAGCTCCGGCGTTGACATGCCTTGTGATTTTACTTCCTTGCTCTTCAGAACGGGCAACTTCTACTGCTTCTTTACCTTGATCTCTGGTTCCTTCTTTGACTGTGATTTCTTTCTTTTAAAAAATCAATTTATTTATTTACTTATGGCTGCATTTGGTCTTCATTGCTGCGCAGGCTTTCTCTAGTTGTGGCGAGCGAGGGCTACTCTTCGTTGGGGCGCACAGCCTTCTCATTGTGGTGACTTCTCTTGTTGTGGCTCTAGGCACATGGGCTTCAGTAGTTTTGGCATGTGGGCTCTAGAGCACAGGCTCAGTAGTTGTGGCACATGGGCTTACTCTGTGGCATGTGGGATCTTCCTGGACCAGACCTCGAACCTGTGTCCCCTACATTGACAGGCGGATTCTTAACCACTGCACCACCAGGGAAGTCCGACTGTGATTTCTCCTCACCACAATGACTGTCCTGTTTTTTGTGATGTCAATTTAAAACTCTCATCACCTCCAGCCTAGCCCCAACCCTAGGATCTTCAACATACCACAGGCCCTGAGGACCATGCTGTCTCCACCGTGAGTGTGGAGTGGAGCCTGGGGAGATTGATCTCTCGGATGAAAGCATCTCTGAGATTGCATTTCTATTTTAGACAGAGTGAGAAATGAAGAAGTGCTTATCAGTGCGGTAGGAATCTCTTTGAGCTTCTCAGAGCCCTCGCACATTTAGGCAGAGACTGTTCTTTTGGAAAGGGTGACCCCAGCTCCAGCAAAGGTGGGATGTGTACATGCTTGTGAGATGTTCGTTTCTGGAGAGGGAGGCACAAGAGAGATCTGCCTCCTCATGTCAGCGGGCACGCCAGGGTCAGCACGCTCCATTCAGTGTCAGGATGTCGCAGGCTTCGTGGGAGGAGAATGTACTTGGAGCAAGAACAACCTGAATTTCAAGGCTACTCTACCCCTGAGGCATTAGGAATCAGCTTCCTCCTTTAAAAAATGGGCACTTTGCCCCGGTGTGTGTGGGTGGGTGGGAGGGATTATTATGATGATGATTATTATTACATTGTGCCAAGTACTGTTTTGATCACATTACAAAAGTTACTTCGTTTAGTCTTCATAAAAATCCTACAAAGCAGGTATCACTGTTACCATTCCGATTCTACAGATGCAGAAACTGAAGCACAAAGAATTCAACCTGCTTTTGAAGCCTACACAGCTAGAAAGCAGCAGAGTCAGGAGCCAAACGCAGCAATGTGGCTTCGGAGTTGTTGCTCTTAACCACTGCCCTCTGCTGTCCTCACGTGGTACCCACCCACCCTCGCCCCCCCTCAGTCCAGTCGGTACTCAGCCAATGAGATCAGTTATAACAATAACAGCAGTTATATCCTCACCACATCATGAAGGCAATTCCACAATGCACTGTCAATTTATTCATTCAACTAGCAGATTATGCAAATGTGCAGAGTGCTTGTATAATGCAAGTGTGCTTACAAAATGTGAAAAATAAATCATTTATCTCTTCATCCACTTCTGCAATACCTCTCCCCATTGTAGCAGCAGCACCTGGTGGCCTGTGGGTGTTGAGCAAATGCTTATTAATTTGTATCTCACACTGTCTGGTTTTAGAACATAATGATATAAATATTACCATTGATATTACAACTGTCGCGAATGAGAATTCCATATTAAAGAATGAGTGCTATTGGAACATAAGTGTACAAAGGTCCACACTGAATGACCTTTCCAGAGTCTGGCAGGTTCCAAATTCTGCAGCAGACATAGGACGGTCAACGCTGTTCTGCCCTATAATGGTCTGAAAGGTTTATTTCTGTCTTTGGGGACCAGCAATTTCTGTGAAATTTAACAAGACATTTATGCCTCTCAGTCTTGTTCTCAAGTTTGCCCAATTTGGAAATTTGACAAGGGGATGAAATGCTACCACTTGCTCGCGACTGCCATGGACGCTTGATACAGTCAGCCTTCAGCATCTGGGTTAATCTCTGTTAAAGAAATCTTGCAGAGCTAGGACCAGAAGACTCACTAATGCACAGTGTACCAAGCCCCAGTGTTCCGGCTCCCTCTTCCCTTTCATGTTAAATTCACTGCCTTAACTAAGCGGCCCTTTGCCAAGCCAGCCTTGTGACTAATGGCCCTTTGATCAGGTCTTGCTTTCTGACAACTGGACATATAAATGGAAGTTTATCCTAATTAAGTAATGAACATTGATTGTCCCTACCTTCTGACTACAAAGTGTCTCCACATCTCAAAGCACCCGCATTGTTCATATGTCAAGGCTAATATCTCTGATGAACTTTGCTTAGGGTCGGGGCATGTGCAGTTTAGGACACCTAGGAGAAAAAGAGCAAGGGTTGAAGAAGTCGTGGGAACAGATTTTCTAGAATCTGCTAGCATGATCTGGCTGGGGCAGGAAAGCTACTATTTTTTGAGCACCTGCAATTGCTAGCATGTAAAGTACTTCATGTACACTATTTCATTCTATCTTCACATTAATCTTATAGCTAACATCAGCTCCACTGAAAGTGAAGAAAATGAAGATCAGGGGCTGAGTGAGCTAGTGGTTACGTGGCTGGTCAGTGACCGAGTCACTGTTCCAACAGCCCAAACCAGGTTCTAGGTGACTCCAAAGTTTTATTTTCCCAACACCTTGGATGATCATTCTCTTTTTCTCCTACAGTGGAAACAACACAGAATTTGTGCTCTGAACCTGTTTCTTGCTAGCTCTATGGCACTGAATAAGTTACATATCCTTTCTGATCTGGAGTTCTTTACCTGAAGATCAAGATCCACCAGCACCCTCTCTGCTGACTCCACCAGGTTTTTGTGAATGGGATTTGCACATGATAACATGATGTGCAAAGTGGTGGATTATTGGCCTGTTTGCAAACAGCCTTTGTTAATCTGTTGCAATCTCTGGGCTGCTCTGAGACATTTTGCTTCCCCTTCCTGACTCTCCAAAAGCAACACCTGGGACTGCTTTGCCAATAACAGATTTGTTTTCATTATTAGGGATGATTCTGTCATCAAGTTGGAACAGAAATGACAACTGAATGTGCTTTCATGGGAATTTCAAAGATTCAACTTTTTGGGAAAAAAGATATAGGAGCCAATGTAACAGCAATTAAGTCCATAGTTTAAAAACAAATGCTACTAAGATGCAGATGATATCATACAATAGTTGGAATGTCTCCTGTTTTCTCAGACTCACAGAGCAGGACAGCCCTCGGAAATCTCACGCCAGCTGTCAGCGTCTATTCCAAGGATTGCCACTCCCATGCGTCTCTTTGGCAAATTCCTCTCTCTCCAACCCAAATCTGTTGTACTTAACTCCTAGCATAACCCAGGAAATCATAAGGGGACCTGGTGCTGCTTTCTGTAGCATCAGAGGGGTCTTGCTCCATGTGGCAGTTTCCTGGAATTGAGACTCACTGATTACACGACAGGAATCGTTAATTGAGTAGTCTATGTCCCAAGAGACTATACACACTGCCCCTCCACTGACAGTTGAATTGACACACCCTATAGGAGACAAGAGGAAATTGTAGGCTGCTTAAGCAGCATCTCCTCTCATGTGCCATAAAATCCCCGTGTATTTTATCCAGAAAGGAGACTAATCGAACTGGGGCTAAATTAGTGCTAATAGCTGGCCATGGAGGTATGCCATCTAATCTTAGGACAAGTATGTCCATCTTGATCAAGAGATTTCCTGGGGCTTAAAAACTTACTACCATACCAGAAAGATAGTTTGGCGGTTCCACAAAAAGTTAAACATAGAATTACCATATGACCCATCAATTCTATTCTTACGTATATGTCCCCCAAATTGAAAGCAAGTACTTAACCATATCTTTGTACACAAATTCTCAGATACACAATAGCCAAAAGGTGAAAACCACCCAAATGTCCATCAATGGATGAACGGGTATACAAACTCTGGTGTACTCACACAATGGAATATCATTCAACCATAAAAAGGAATGTGCTACATTGTGGATAGATTTTAAAAACATTATGCTAAGTGAAAGAAACCAGACACAAAAGGTCACATATTGTATGATTCTCTTTACGTTAAATATCTAGAATAGGTAAATATAGAAACAGATAGATTGGAGGTCACCAGGAGCTGGGAGGAGGAAGGAATGAAGAGTAATGGCTCAGTTGATAACGGGCTTTATTCTGGAGTGACAGAAAGGTTCTGGAACTAGATAGACGTGATAGACAACATAAACGTACTAAATAACACTGAATTACTCAGTTTAAAATGGCTAATTTTATGTTATGTGAATTTCACCTAATTTTTTTTAAAACCCTACTACTAAAGCAACTTCCTCTAAAATGCATAAAAAATAAAAAGGGATTGATGAATGGACAGACATAAATATGTGATCAAGCATGAAGAGCAAAATGTTAATTATAGAAGCCAGGTGGTGGGTACGTGGGTATTTGCTGTAAATTCAGTGTTTCAATGGGTTTGAAAATTTTTATAATGAACTGTTGGAAAATAATGAAACCTGGTACTTACCATGTCATCAGGCAGTTAAAAAGGAAGTACCAAAATCCTGCTTTCCTACATGGTCTTCCCATCACGGTCCTGACCATGTTTGGGAACTAGTCAGGATAAATTAGCTGAGCTTTGTCCACTGCACACACTCCTCCCCTCCCCTCCTCATTCCCACATCACCCATCTGCAGATAATGCCCCCTTTTCATGATAATAACTCACTTACGTATCTTCTATAGCCAGCCCCTGTGCAGGTAACTGACACTCATTGTCTCCAATCTTGATAACACTCAAAGTAGGTTACAGATGAGAAACTGTCCATAATAGTGAGTAAAACCAGACACAAAAGAATACATATATTTTATATGAGTAGATTGTGTAAGAAGTAGAAGGACTGACAGGCAAAATGAATTTATGCTGTCCAAAGGGAGGATAATGCTACCCTTGGTGGGCAGTTGACTGGAAGGGCTCCCAGGAGGCTTCTGGGCTGCTGTGCTGGTACCATTTTATTTCTTGATCTAGTGATTACATAAATGTGTTTACTTTGTGAAAATACACTGAGCTGTACTATGCACACCTTCTTGTATGTATACTCTATATTAATAAAAGTTTAATAAAACCAAATCAATGAAATAGATGACTAAAATTAATCAGTAAAACTTAAAGCGGTCTGTTGAAAAGATAAATTAAATTGTAAAAATAAAGATGGAGAAAACACAAAAGAGTAATATTAGGAATAAGAAGAGACATAACTGCCAATACAGAAGGAGTTGCAATTTTATAGAAGAATACCGTATACAGATTTATTCCAATGGCCTTGAACATCTTGATGAAATGGATGCTTTTCTAAGAAAACAACTAAAACCAAGATTGTAGGGGAGCATCCGTGGATCACAGATTTTGCTACTGGCTGGAGTCTAAACAACAGCTGAATTCACAAATCTCTCTTCTCTTGTTAGCACTGGGAAGGGCCACAGTAACACACCCACAGACTGACCAATTAGTGAATGGCCAGCAGCCACTGTGCATTGCAGGCCCCTTCATCAGCAGAACCTATAAAGCCCTGCCACGGAAAGAAGGTGGTAGGCGTCGCTGTGGTCAGAGTCTGAATCCGTGTCTTATGAAACAGCAGAGCCCTGGACTGTGCCCTTATCTTGGATGCCTTTCCAAGGCCAGGTGATAACTAGGTAAGACTAGATGGCTCAAACCTGTTGAACAGATGTAATACTACGTCAGGGATGGGAATGGTACTTTTGTTGTAATAAGTATTTTTATTTAAAAATAAGAAGCTGAACCTGTATACAAGCCCCTGTGTCCCTGTCCTTTGAAGTAAAAGGCTTTTACTTTAGTCTCCCAGGCTTCCCCTGAGTCTCAAAAGGCTGGCTCAAGGGTTAATGATGAGGAAACCTGAAGATGTAGAAACAAAGAATAGCTGTTGGGCTGGGGAACTGGTAACAATTTAGACTAGAAGTCTGCCACATCGCAGAATCACCAAACTCTCAGTTCCCTGAAAGGTACAGATAAAGGCCCGACACATATTCCTAAGTTGTTTTTACAGGAAGCAGACCATCAGCAGAGGAAAACTGCTGACCACAGCACATAGACCCTAGACTGGTTGAAACCAGAAGGTCGATGATGCTTGAAACCTCACCTTGATGCCAACCAATCAGAACTGTGCATGAGTCGATCACACGCTGAAGCCCCCTCCCCCACACTGCCTTTAAAGCCCCGTGCCTGAAAGCAATAGGGGGGTTTAGGTCTTCTGAGCTCGAGCTGCCCCTTCTCCTTGTTTGGGGGCCTGCGGTAAGTGCCACACTCTCCTTTACCACAACTTGGTGTCAGTAGTTTGGCTTTACTGCGTGAGGGCAAGCAGACCCAAGTTTGGTTCAGTAACAAAGCCACCTTTTGAATACTTACAGGTGTCAGAAATGTTATTTTTCTTTAAGTAGATTTTTAAAGAAAAGTCAACCCGTGTGGCATAGAGGGAAGGAACACAACAAATGTTAAGTTCAAGATAATAATCCATGATCAGCTGGGAAGGATATAGTTGAGGGAGAGTTTTCCCTGCAAGCCCTAACTTGACACCTTGAGGTAAGAGAGAAACTCCAAGCAGGAAGAGATAGCCAAGATAATTAGATGTGGCAGAGAGGGTCAGAAGGACCAAAGAGAACCTGTATTTATAAGGTTGGGCAACCTGAACTTTCCTGGTTACTTCAGAAAGGTGCTTCTTTTTGGATGAGAGCAAAAGCCCAGAAATGTCTGAGAAGTAAAGGGGGAGGGGGGTCCTTCCTTGGAGTGGTGGTGGGGAGGGGAGGTTTTGTGAGGTGTGGTGGTATTGGAAAAGGATTTAAATTTTGAAGGTACAATCAGGCAGTGAGAAGGTGGTTTGTTTACGGTTAGGAAGGAACTAAGCATTTTTTACCCTGAAGGGAAGGAGCAAGGCAAAAACATTAAAGATTCAAAAGAGAAAATAGAAATAATGGATGGGGACAAGCTCTTAGATTCAAGAAGATGAGAAAACGTGGACTAGAGGGAAGGGCTTGGCTTTGGAAAGGAGGCTGACTAACCAGAACTAACGTAACCCCTGTGGTGGGTTGGATGGTGGTCCCCAAAAGGGATGTACATTTCTAAACCCCCACTACTTGTGAGTGTGACCTTATTTGGAAACAAGATCTTTGCAGCAATAATTAAGGATCTCCAGATGAGATTAGCGTGGATTTAGGGTGGGTCCTAAATCCAATAAATGGTGTCCTTATTAGAGAAAGAAAAGGGAGATTTAAGGCACAGACACAGAGGGGAAAAGGCCATGTGAAGATGGAGGCAGAGGCGGAGATTGGAGTTATGTCCCATGCCAAGGAGAGTTTAGAGCCACCAGAAGCTGGAAGAGGCAATGAAGCAATCTCCCCTAGAGGCTTCAGAAGGAGGATGGCCCTGCTGACACGTTCATTTCAAGATTCTGGCCAGCAGAGCTGTGAGAGAACACATTTCTCCTGTCTGAAGCCACCCAGTTTGTGGTACTCTGTTATGGAAGTCCTAGGAAAATAATACAGCCTCCAAACTCCAGGTTAATAACTAAACCCAGTAGAGTGAGCAAACCTGAGATACATTGAATGAGAGTACTTCAGAGATGTGTCTTCACTCACTGGTTTGGTTA
Organism: Mesoplodon densirostris; assembly: GCF_025265405.1. Lineage (NCBI taxonomy): Eukaryota > Metazoa > Chordata > Mammalia > Artiodactyla > Ziphiidae > Mesoplodon > Mesoplodon densirostris. The sequence goes on from NC_082678.1 coordinate 62,387,483, forward strand.
GGAATCCAGTCGGCCTGGTAGAACCTTATTCCTGGAACAACCATGGCCGTGTCAACCTGAGCCTCAAATGTTCCCTTCAGTGTCCAGTCTCCACTTAGCCTCTGCCTTCCATTGCCCTGGTCAACATTTCTCACTGTGCACCCAACTTTCATCACAGTATATACAGTACATTTCTCCCAGGCACCTACACACACACTTATTTTCTTAGTCGATCTAACCCACTGCTGATTCCTGCCACTTATGTTCAAGTTCCTCAATTCCTCATAATTTAATGTGCTACCAATTACAGCATAATGAGGCACTGAGTATCATTTATTCAAATCATTTTAGCACCCTAGCTGGGACTCAAAGGAGGGTATTAATCCTATGTATCCAATTCATTGGGAAATTCCCAATCTAGACTCACTGTAGGTCATCCAGATTCCAGTGGGGGACTTAGGGAAAAAAATGTGATAAAGGACCACATTAATTCACTCCATATTTATATAGTACCTATTTACTCCCAAGTACTTTTCTAAGTGTCAGAAATATATATATGAATGGGAGAAATGAGTCTGACCTTCAAAGGCTCATGGTCTCCTGAGTAGCTGGGGAAAAGACAGTGAATTCAACAATACAAATACAATATGACAAGCATTATCTTATGGTATAAACAGTTCCTCTTAGGAGTCTTGGGAAGAGAGGGGGTGTTTCTGGAGATGGGGTAAGGGCTTGTGCTAGAGCATCTCTGTTAGTCCTTCTAGAGGCACACTCCACATTTCCACCTGCCCTGTGCTCTTGGAAGCTTTGTCTATGAGCGGTATCCTCTGCGCACTTGTGCTTTCCCACTTCTAGACGGGTTCAGTTGATGGGAGGATACCCGAGGGTGGAGGAGAGAGATCCGCTCCTGTCTCACTGCAGGTGTTCTAAGACAGGCCACAGCTTCTGTCTGGAGGCCCCTCTTACAAATCTGGGCAAGTTCTGGGAACTGTTTTTTCTTTCCTGATTCTAGGGGTCACTAACCTTGGGCTGCTTCACCATCTCATCTTGGCTACCCTTAACCTTGCACACCTTTGTAAAGAACGCCATCATGCGACATCCTTTAACCAGTCATTGGAGTGTGCCAATTGGAGTGTTTACTGTTGGGAACCTAATGGGCACTGGAGTCAAGGAATGCTTCACAGATATGGTGACCTTTGAACTTTGTCCTGAAGAACGAGTAAGATTTCACCAGGTGTATATGCATGGGGTGGGGTCTCCCAGGTTCAAGTAAGAACATTGTCAAGGCTGGGAGGCCTGGGATTGCACTGTACATTTGGAGACTAAAAAGTAATACTTATCTTCTTATAGAGGGCCCTGTGGGGAGTGGTGGGAAGGGAAATTGGAAAGTTGAAAGGCTTTCAACTTTTGAGTTATATCCTATAAGTAATGGGAAATTCAAAAGACACTGACAAGATTCCAATGTCTTGAATCTCCAGATACCCAGGTCTTTCTACAAAATCTGCACTTCAGAAGTGAGAGGCTGGCATAGATCTGTGCTGTGAATTTATGCTTCATTGGTTTTGTATTCCTCTTTGCTTGGTGGTTAATAAAATTCACTCTCAGACTGTGAGCTGAGGAAAGCTGTTGACTTTTAATCAAATCACTTCAAAAGCTTTTCCTTCTCAGTCCCAATTTATTGGGCCTTCTACTTATGTATTATGGAAAAAGCTACCTTGAACTATGTCCCAGTTTCATTCAATTACAGAAAACTTTGCCTAATGTGACAGTCTATCATAGATCCTTATAAAAGGGAGTGCTTAATCAGAGCTAATATTCTTTTTTTTTTTTTTTTTTTTTTTTGCGGTACACGGGCCTCTCACTGTTGTGGCCTCTCCCGTTGTGGAGCACAGGCTCTGGACGCGCAGGCTCGGCGGCCATGGCTCACGGGCCCAGCCGCTCTGCGGCATGTGGGATCTTCCTGGACCGGGGCATGAACCCGTGTCCCCTGCATTGGCGGGTGGCCTCTCAACCACTGCGCCACCAGGGAAGCCCCCAGAGCTAATATTCTTGGCTCAGGTGTCAGGGAAGGGGGAAGAGAGAGGCCAAACTAACATCTGGTGAAGGGAGGAGAAGGAGGAAACATCGAGGAAGAGAGGAAAATTCAGAGCAGCGTTGTCCAGTAGAAATGTAACATAAACCACAAATACAAGACACATATGCAATTTTAAAGGCTTGTAGAAGCCACACCGAGGAAAAGTAAAAGGACGTGAAAGCAAGCCTTGTGTCCTTTGACAGTTAAACGTACAAACGAAATGCGGTGCATACATACAATGGCATATTATTCAGCCTTAAAAAGGAAGGGCATTCTGACATAGTCAACAACACGGATGAACCTTGAGGGCATTATGCTAAGTGAAAAAAGCCAGTCGCAAGAGGACAAGTACTGCGTGATTCAACTTACACGAGGTACCTCGAGTAGTCAAATTCATAGAGACGGAAAGTAGAAGAGTGGTTGCCAGGGGCTGTGGGAAGGGGGAATGGGGAGTTGTTTAATGGGTAAAGAACACCAAGTTTACAAGATAAAAGAGATTTGGAGATTGGTTATAGAACTGTGCTCTGAAAAATGGTTAATATGGTCAATTCTATGTTATGTGTATTTTACCACAACTTTTAAAAAGGTTTTTACCCTTTAAAACAGGTACAATTAATGTTAAGAATATATTTTATTTAATCCATTATATGCCAGACATTATCATTTCAATATGTAATCAATACAAATTTATTGATAGTCTCCATGTTTTAATACTAAGCCATTGAGATCTGATGCATATTTTTACACTGATGGCACACCTCAGTTCGAACCAGCCACACACAGTTCAAGTGCTCAATAGCCACATGTGGCTAATGGCTACCATATTGGACAGTGCAGGTCTAGAGCACTGAACAAAGGTGAGTTCTTGGCTGGGATTCTTGTCTTTTCCTTACAAGTGAACCAGTGACTTGCCTCATGGTGATATGTTTTTCAGAGAATTCTTCCTTTAGGAACTTGCCTTTGAGGCAGTACCAGGCATGGGCTGAGACCGAAGCTTTTTGTGCAGCATCAAGGGAGGTGGTTCTAAAAGCCTTCCCAGGACCCCAAGTCCAAAGAGATCAAAAGAGGCCATGGAGCTCACCTCCCCTGTCCCAGGAGAACCTTGCTTGTGACTACTCTGGCCCTTGATCCAGTGCTAACTGAGGGTACACCAGTGAGGTGTGGTCATAGATAACAGATGTCAGAGACAGACTCACTTGCTCTGTGACCTTGGACAAGTTGTATAACATCTCACAGCCTGAGTTTCTTCATGGTGAAATATAGATAAAGATGGTGGTCATCTTATAAGGCTGTTGTGAGAACTAATTCAAAATGCACATGCAAAACTTTGGTACAAAGGGACTGGTGCACATTAAACAGTGGCTTGGTTATAAAAATCACCATCATCATTGCTATTACTGCTACAGTACATTTTATCTGTACAGTCATGTTTTAACATTCTCTTAGACTTTCAATCATTCCCTCAGCCAATGTTAAAAGAGTTGATGGCTCAGGGATTAAGAACTCAGACTCTGGACCTTGACTTCTTGGGCTGAAGTTGTGGTCTTGACACTTTAAGTGGCCTGAGACTCTTTCCCCTTCTCAATGCCTCCTCATTCTGAACCCCTGACCCCACACGCCCTCCAACATAACTTCCTTGTCTCTCAGTTTTCAAATCTGTAAAATGGGACTAATAATAGTAAACACTGCATAGGATTGTTGTGAGGATTAAACACAATAATGTAGATGTGCCCTTAAAACATGTCCTGGCACACGGCACACTTTAGAGAAGTGGGGTTGCAGCAGGGAATAAAGCACACACCATACTTGCTCTCCCAGAGTATAATCCTGCAGGAAAGCTAGACCTTCAACCAATGATACAATAAAGAATGAGGAGTGATATCACATGGGAAGTCCTTACTAATGTCTTTCCTAAATACATGTGCTACAATTTAAAAGCCTCTTGTCCTATCCTTAGCAGACCAAAGCTTTATTCTCTCCAGCAGACCACGTGCACACCATTCCTCCCTGTCTGCCCAGCATCTGAAGCAGCAAGGTCTCCTTTCCTTCTCAGGCCACTGCCCCATCACCTCCAACTCAGACGCACCAGTGGCCCACCAATTTTGTGAAGCAACTCTGTCTCTATTAAGCCCTTGCCCACTGAGTCAATAGAGCTCCTACCCACCCCCCCACATTTATCAAACCCACTTATCTATGGGCAGGAAAATCCCACTCCCAAGACACTGTCAGTTTCCACTTGTGTAGGTCAGGGTGGGCAAATATATGCTGAGTTTCTGTGTGGCTCCCACTGTACGCTCCTGGATTTTGCACAAATAATTACTAAATGAACAAAAGAGATTAGCACTGAAGTGATTTATGGGGAGCTACACAGGAAGTCAGAACAGCACTGATTAATCTCCAAATTGACCAGATACATTAGCCACATAAAAGAAAAAATAAATTGTTGATAAAATTATCCTTAAGGGAGGTAGGCACTGAGAAAGGAGCATTCAACCGCTCTTATTTGATCAGAGTTGGCACTCAGCCCTGTCTGACTCCCATCGTGAAAGCACATGCATTCGGGAGAAGTACCCCTAGCAGTGGAGACCTTAAAACATGTTCCTTTTTTCTCCCAATTAGCTTAGCTACTTCTCGCCTTCCCAAGGACCCCATTCCCCCTTCTCTGTGAGGTCTCTGTCTCAAATCCTGTCCGAGGCGGGAGTTTGCCTCTATGCTGGCTCTGTTAGGGCTGGAGAGGAAGACGGAAGGGCCAGGGAGCCTGCTGGACTTGAGCTCCAGGGCTTGGAGAGAATTCTGGGCTGGCTCCTCCCACCCCCCAGGCCGTGACCCCTGCTCATCTTGCTCAGGCACTCTGGTACAGGATGGAGAGCTTCTGCCCCTCCCTTCTTCACCCCTACAGAGATGGAAAGGGAAGGCTGCTAAACCTGGATGCCTCATGGGAGTCACTGACAAAGTGAAGGGACCTGAGAAGCTGTAGGCTTGTCCTAGGGAGGATCACAGTGCCTAGTGCCTGGTTTACTAGGACTCAAAAGCAAATGGAAAAAAAGGGATGAGTACATTTTTATACTTCCGCATTTAGAGAGAGAGAGAAAATTGAATGTGCGTAAGGCTCTAGGTCAATTGATATTTACCTAGACCGTATTACGGATGGTTTTGGGCAAAAGAAATATGTTTCAGGGAACAGTTTGGTAATAAGCAGGAAAAGCCACTAAAATGTCCATATTTTTTACCTCTCTGGTATCACTGTTGAGAATTCATCCTTTTTTGGAATCCAAAATCCATCCAATTTTTTTTTTTTAAAGAAAGAGAAGTAAAACTGCTTTATGCACAGAACATATTCAGAGTGGCATTACAATCATGGGAAAACTAGAAGCAATTTAAATAGTCAACAATTGCTAAACAGATTGTAGCATACCCACTTAAGGGATTAATCCATTTAATCCAGCCACAATTAATCATTTATGTGAAACTGTACTGGAAGATGGGAAAGTGTGTATAGAATAATATTGGGAAAGAAGACGAGTAATTGAATATATCCAGATTGTAGTTACATTTGTGTCAGAAAGGCATGCTTGGACAAAGACTGAGAGAACAGAGGAGAACCAGAGGTGATAAAAGGTTGAGATTAGGAAAAAATCTTAAAAAAAAAGAGATACTTTGTAATGTTTCCTCAATGCATTGTTACTAGTGATAGGAAAAATAAATAATAGAAAGGCATAGACATCAGGTTACTCACCTTGCCTCATTTCTTTGGTTTTCCCTGGGTTGTTTAAATTAGATCCCCCCAACCTGGATGCCAAGGCATACCTCTGTGCCATGGGCAGGTTCCAGATAGCGTGATGTCCCAACTATTGAATGCTTTCCACTGGATGGTCACTTGAGCCACCTAGCCACTCATCCCCAGCTTTGAGCCACCTTGTCTGTTTCCCTGGAGTACCAAGGTATGAGAAATATCAGAAAGCACTGCCTGGGTGAGAGGATTCCCCGTGAAGCTCATCCCTTGGCTCATGTATCACGCATGCCCCATAACAACTCAGGAGCTGTGCCCTGACCCTCCAGCACAGGAGCATTCAGTTCTGCACTCAAACATTGGCTGGCCGCTCTCCTCCTGGCCAAGTCCCAGAGTGAAGTGTCTCTGACTGTTCTACACTCATCGTTATGCACGGCTACTCAAAGCCTGCCCTTAGGATGAGCAACAATGGGTCCCTCCCTGGCTCCCTCCTTGTGCCCCTTTTCACCTCCTCTTGGAGAAGATGAACTTGTATGTATTTACTGCAGATGCTCAAGCAGGTAAACACTCAGCATGACATGCTCCGCCATGTCAAAGCTTCTAAAGAGAGAAGGAAGGAAGCAGGGATGAGGAAACAAACAACACGCAAGCACCTGTGTCTTCTGATAACCAGAATACAGCAAGTTCATGACCAGGTGTACTTTTACTCAGCACATTACTTAGCATCAGTAACAATAACCCAAAGACACTAATAACCAGCTCCCCATGTTACAACCACCTGCTGCTGGCTGCACAAGTGCTTTAAAGCAACAATATTCTCTCCTGCCCCTTTTCAGCTTCAGCCTATCCAATGTTCCACAGTAAATTCCAGAGCTTGGTCCAAAAAAAAAAAAAAAAAAAAAAAAACGTTCCCAAAGTTCAAGATTGATGCTGCCAACCCTGAGAGACCTGCTGAGCAGATGCATGAAAGGCACCCATGTTTCCTGTGCCTGTGCTGTGCTCACTGAACTCTTTTAACAGTGACAACTGCAAGGTTAAACTGTGTTGGATTTGGTGCTCTTTACTACAGACGACTCGAGCTGAGAACCAGAGATACAAAAGTCACCCTCGCCCCTTTGTGGTTAGCAGGATGCAAACGCCCCTGCAGCAGGGCAGCTCAACGGCAAAGGAATAGAGATCTACACACCACACCTGCAAAAGAAACTTGGGAAAGAAAATCTCTTCGGAAAGAAAACAGTCCTTCTGCTCAGGAAGCCCCTCTCGGGATGCACTTTCTGCTATGTGACCCACTCTCAAGGATGAAGAAGAGGAAGAAAAAGAAGAAAACAAAAAGAAAAACTCCCCACCTGCTGCTTACATATCTTATGATCCGAGGAGAAAATGCAAGTGCATGGAGCCCGCTCTTGCACTTCCTTTGGCAGATCCTCAATGTACTTGTTAATTGTGTAAACCATCTCCCCTACCCTCAGCCACCCAGATAGCTCCAACCCACACATGCACGCCCACCTCACAGCCAAGCCCCTTCCCCAGCATTCCTTTCCAGCTGCAGAGAAATCATAAAATGCTACTCACATGTGGCAGCTTCAGCTTCCCTTTCCCTCTCCCCAGCCTGAGCACCGGCTCTGGTTGCTGCTGCTGCTGATTTTCCCGTTGCAAGTGAAACAAACCTTCATCGACAGAGATGGTTTTCCTCTGGGCTGCTTTGTCTGAGATTCCCCAGATGAACACCGACTAGTTTATGTCATTATCCGCGTTCGATAGCTCCCCTAACACAGGCAGGGCTTTGGGGCTGTCATCTTCCACTGGCTGGGCTTCTGCTGAGAGAAACAACAGACCTGCAACTGACAACTGATCGCATCAAAACACTCCAGGGGATGGCAACCCAAGACTACAGAGTAACACGTTAGCTTGCAATGATACCATGCACAGCCGTGGATCATCTGTCTTCTACTGGCACTGTGAGTCTAGCCAAGTTGAAGAGACATTATTTAAGAACTTACAGCTTCCAGGATGTCTCCAAGTGAAGCCATATGGACATTATAGAGCAGTGTCACAGAAGGACTCTACAACCCTCAGACATGTTCAATATTGTTGAAATCAATAAGGGGGCAATATCATTTGGTGGGTAAAAGTTAAAGGTCTGTCTAAAAGACAGACCAGAGTTTATATACATTTAAGTAGACTTAGGTACAAATGTGAGCTCCATCACTCATCAGCTGTGTGAATTTGGGCAAAGTCCTTATCTTTTCTGAATCTCTTTTTTTAGCTTCACATTCGGGATACCTATACTTAGCCTATAGGAGAACTGCAAGACCTGAGATGGTATATATAAACTATCAAGTTCAATGCAAAGTAGGCACCCCGTAAGAGAAATAAAGATCCTTTACCCTGTAGTAGTATTTGTTCACTTTGGGGACTGCTCATCTCGTAATGAAGAACCCTGTGATTGTATTATAAAACATCAGGATCATTCCAATGGTCCATGTAATCAATTGCTTCCTCAGAGGAAACAGATTTGGGTAAGCCCTGATTTTTAGGTCTCATGCATGTAAGAATGCCAGAATGTCCATTTCTTAGATATGGGCAAAAGAGCCACTGATTGATAAAAATTGGTCAGCAAGGGGAAGACACTGACTCTTACTGCTTTTGTTGCCAATCCAAAAGGGGCTAGCTTCTTGGTGAGTTTTTAGTCAGAGACAACGCCAAGAAAAATTGTCACACAAAGTGAAGTTCTTATTTGCAGCAAATAAGGAGGTCATGGTGATTTGTTTCCCAAAGCCATGGCTCCCCAGCAAGGAAAGGTTAGTTCTTTTATTAGGGCAGGGGATGAATATCCAAGCAGGAAAATTTTGTCATTACATATGAAGGCAGGCATAATCTCGCGTGTGCACAATTTGGAAACATGCTTCTTTCATGCATTTCATGTTATGTTAATGGGGCCTAAGCTCCACCTGGGGAGGAGATTTTAGCATTGAAATGAAGCAAAGGTAATTTTTGGACACTATTTTGTCTGAGCAAGCTCCAGTCTTGTGGTCGGGCTTAAGGCTCAAACCAGTTCCAGGGGCCTGTTGATAATGTATCTTCTTGGAGCTGTCCACACCCTGAAAAGAAACAACTCAAAAAACAGCACTGAGTACTCTCTGTACTGGAGTTCCCTAGGAACACAATGGCCTCTCTTGATCTTATTCTTTACACGAGCCACTCAAGGTCAGGGGCTGACCGATGACACTTTCCCTTTGAAACAGACTTGTGAAAACAGAATGGGAATCTTCTTTCCTCGAAGACCGTCTTTTAGGAGAGCTGGGATTTCTTGTGATTGATGGATTTTGATGAGGGAATCCTCAGTAGAGAAATTTGTACTCATTTCAAAGAGTGAATGAGAATGTGTCCAAGCGATGAGAAAATCCAGATGCCCAGTGGACCTCTGAGGCACTTGAGTCCTAACTTGGCTTTTCCCAATTGAGAATATTGCTGTTCTGGAGCTGGTCATTACTGATTCATCTCCCATTTCACTACCCCCAAAGAAGAAGGAGAATGCTTGAACAAATGCCAGTTGCTGTTTGGGGGGATTTTTACCATTCTGGCATAGTTTCAGAGGCGCCAATGTCAAATACACCCAGAGTTGACAAAGGGCTTAGCCCAGCCTACCTACCACATTCCATCTTATCCTACAAAGGATGTTAGATGGAAAGTATGTGTCTGGGTCACAGCCACAAGCCACTGCTCTCCAGGTGAAGCAGGGTAAATGAACACATGTTAAAAACCTGGACCAGAGCAGTTGCTGACAAAATCTTCTCCCATGGAGCTGATGACCATTTAAGATATGAAGGGAAAACTGGGGAGGAAAAAAAATAATGAAGGAGTTAACCAAATCCCAAACTGGTTCCTTGAGAGAGCTTAGAAGGTATCAATAAGATCCCACAAACATGGAAGGACCATTCTGTGAGAAACACGTGCCGAGTACTCAGCACAGACTGCTACACTGTAAATGATCAGTAAATGTTAGGAATCAATAACAATAATACTAATCATAACAAATAAGGAGGGAGATGAAGGAGTTGCTATAAGTTGAGCTCAAAAATTGTATGAAGCATGACACTAACATTTTACTATGTTGTCTCATTCAATTCTCACAATAACCTTGGAAGAGAGATATTATAATGCCCATCACGGATAAGTAGACTGAGGCATAAGAACTTCAACAATCAGAAGAGAATGTTTTCAAAGTCCCACCACCACATTTACCCAACTACCGGCATCCGTACCCGTAGACACTGCTTCTCTCTTGTTACTGTGGATGAACCGTCCATTTTTCCAAAGGTCACCTCTGCTACTCAAGGAGGTCACTGCAGCGATATGTCTGTGTCTTTCCTTCACCATCAGTATTTCCTCCTGTACCACATCATTCTCAATACCTTTAAGCTATTTGTTCTCTTATATTTAGAAGATATCCTCAGCTGATCCCATATCCCCCCTCCAGCTGCTGTCCATTTATATGCTCCCCCGTGTAGCAAAGGTCCTCTTGAGAACTGTCGAAACCCATTGTCTCAATCCGCCTTCTCTACTGAACTCACTCCAATCCAGTTTTCACTGCTGCCGCTCTACCAAGCTGCTCTCATCAGTCACCGACAGCCTCCACACTGCTATGTTAGTCCTCATCTTTCTTTCACCTGCCAGCATCAACGGACAGGTAATCACTCTACTCTTCTTGAAACACTCTCTTCAGTTGGCTCCCAGGACCCCAAGCTGCCCTGGTTTTCCTCCCACCTCACTGGCTGTCCCTTCCCAGTCTTCCCCACTAGTTCCCTTCTAGTTAATGGAGAGGCGGTGTTAGGAAGGGGTTTAGAAGCCCAGATTCTGAAGCCAGACACCCCACATTGGGACCTGGCTATACAACTCAGCAGGTATATGACACTGGGCAAGTTACTTAACCTCTTTCTCCCCATTTCCTAGTTTGTATAATAAGGGTAATAACAGTACTTACCTTATGGGGTTGTCATGAAGACTCAATGAGTTCATATGTGAAAGTACTCAGAGAAGGGTCTATAGTACATAGTAAACACTTCCTGAGCATTAACTATTTTTATTACCCACCCCTCAATTCAGGTGCCTAAGGGCTCAGTCCTTGGACACCACTCTTCGCTGGTGATCTCATTCTCTCTCATTGCTTTAAACATGTCGAGGCAGATTGAAATCCACAGTCAAGACCTCTCCTCTACAAGGTAGAACCAATGGCCTAAATAGTATCTTCTCTTACAGGGCTCGTGAGCATCTCAAACTTGATATATCCACAACCAAACACCTGGCTTTCTCAACTAACTTGTACCTCCTACTGCTTTCATCTCAGTTAACGACAACTCTATCCTTCCAATTGCTCAGGTCCAATTGCTTTTAAAACTTGGAGCCAGCTCATACCATTCCTCTGCTCAGAACTCTCCAAAGCTTCTCATCTCACTTGGGGAAAAAAAGGCCTATGTTCTTACTGACCTACAAGGTCTACTCCTCTACATTCCCTCTTCTTATACTTCTTTGAGCTCATCTCCTATGACTCTTCCCATCACTCCCAAGGCCCTAGACAGATAGCCTTCTTGCTGCTCTTTAAAGAGCACACCATCTTCCCACCCCAGGGCCTTTGAACTTGCCATTTTCTGTGCCTGGAGCATTCTACCTCTTTGATTCACTTCTTTACTCTTTCCAGTGTCACTTTCTCAGTGGCGCATTCCCTGATCACCCTGTTTAAAACTGCCCTCTTCCCAGCACTCCCTCTTCCCTAACTGTATTCTTCTCTGTAATACTAATCACCAAATAACATATATATTTCCTATTTTTGTGTGTGTGTGTGTTATTTGTCTCCCAATGTCTCCCCCATGAGAATGTAAGCTTGAGGAAAGTAGGCTTTTTTTTTAAACTCCGTCTCACTGCTGTTTACCTAGTGCCTAGAATAGAGCCTGCACCAAATAGGTGCTCATTAAATATTTCTTCAACTGATGGATAGAATTAAGAGGATTAAACCTCTTGTCAGTGGTCACAGAGTTAATACATGATAGAATTGGACTTCTGCTTTTATAGCCCTTGCTCTTTGCAATGCACCAGCAGTGGCTCTACCAAAATGTTGTGTAAACTATTCTTGACTTAATGCCCACTAAAGCAATGTTTTAATTTTTAGTGACTGGTGGGTCCTATGCTATATTTCAGCGGTTTTAGGCTGCACATCTCTCATTGCTTGTTAACATTTCTATCAACAAAATACTTTCTGAGCTGCGAGTATATTTTACTAAAAGGAAGAATAGCCACTTTATTCCTTTGAATAGATTTATTGAAATCAACATTCTGGCTGAAATGAGAATTTTTCTTATGGTAGATGTCTTTGACTGTCCATTCAAAGATAAGAAGCAATCTGTAACCCTTTTTAAGTTTCTTTTGTGCACCAAATTATTTGAGAAATAATAAACGATGCCCAGGAATAATTGAACTTTCAAAACATGTTTCAGGAGTAGTGGTTGAGTGCTACCAGGGACCAGAGACTCTGGGAGTTGGTTTTAACAACATGTGGGAAAATGAACTTGTTTTTTGTTTGTGACTTCTCATTTGTTACTTTGAGGATCTCTTCATGTGGATAGATCTATCCATTGAGAAGAACTTGTTCATGGGCAGTATGCTAAGAGACCCTCCATTGGAAGAGGTGTCACAGACATCGGTTAGGAGTCAGAAATTCTAGGTTCCATTCCCAGTTCTGCCCCTGAGGATCTGGGCATCCTTGGGAAAGTTCTTCAGGACACTTGGTTCCATTTCTTTTTCAATATAAAGAAGGTTGGACCAGCTTATCTCTCTTATTGCTTTTAGGTCTAAATTTCTGTTAGACCATGAGTTCTGTTGTGAAGGTGGACATGCTCTGTACTGCAACCAAGTAACTGATAACTGAGTTTAAGCAGGTAGACTCTGGTTATAAGAAGAACAAAGCCACTTGGTCTATGTCAGAAGGTATTAATTCATTCTTTTATCAAGTACCTACTATATAGTTTCCACTCTGTTACATGTTGAGTGTACAAAGAAGATTAAAACACAGTCTTTGTATTAAAGGGTTTCATAGCCTAGTATGGAATGTAGCAAATCACAAAGACAGCTATGATGCTTTGATGGTGGGGGAAACAGAGGAGAGACATTTGATTAAGTCTGGGATTTTGGGATGGCTTTTTGGAGGAAGTGACCCTTGAGCTGAATCTTGAAGAATGAGAAGGTGTTGTCCAGGAAGAGAAAGGTAGAAAAGGATGAAATTGGTGATCCAGATGGAGAAAACATCACTTGTTAAGGATGAGAAATCTGCCAGAATTGACCATGTTTAACCAATTGAGATTTTGAGATAGGAATCTGACTTTATATCTTATTTCTGTTATTCTCTAAAAAATTTAAATCCTTGTCTTTGTTCATCACAGGGATAGGGAAATAGATTTGGGTCTCAGAGTCTGTTCAGTGGTTTTTTGTACAAAAGAAGGCAGAGGAATTGACCAAAGTGAGATCTGTAAATTATCCTTACTCATCTTTGATAATGTTGTTCTTGTGTCCTGCCACCCCTGATTCAGACTATTCTACTGAGTAAGTTACATAGGTGTATACAACCATTCAGAATGTAACATTCATCAAGTATAGATGTGATGTGTCTGAATCAACCTTGCATGCGGAAATGTTTTATCATAAGGCCTAGGGTCAGAGACTAGTGCCAGACATCCTGGGCTTGAGTCCTGACTCAAAACACTTTCTTCATCTGAAAAATGGGAGAAAATAATAGTACTTCAGAGGTTTCTTCAGAGGTTTCTGAATTAAATGATATAATCCATATAAAACTCTTAGCACAATGCCTAGCACAGGGGAAGAGCATGGTATTTTCTAGTTAATTAATTCAGGCATCTCACTTACTCAGAAATCCTGAACTAATTTAGTGTTGGGTCACTTGACTTGATGTACTTCCCATATTAAACTATGAAATTTGGAATTAAATTTTTAGGCTTTAACTATAATGCAGAAACCATTGCTCAAGCAATTGTTAAAGCAATCCTATCTGATCTTAACTTGCCAATTTTCAGTTATTGGGTGACCACAGCCAAGACTGAGAAACATGTTTAGCCAGGGGATTCATGAGCCAAGACTAAGGCTAAGAGACCTGTCAAAGGATGCTTCTTTCCTTAAAGTCACTTATGTTTGCCAACACTTTTCCATTTGAGTTTCTTAAGGGTAGGGATTTGTCTTCAACTTTATATCTCCAATGCTTAGCACAGTGTGTGGCTATCATAGGTGCTTTGTGAGGTCTTGCACTGGCCTGCCACAATGGGTGCCACTTAGACCTTGTAGATATTGAACTGTGTATGTCCACTGACTGCTTATCATTGCAGAGCTACAGGGAAACTGTGCATCTATGATGCCAACTCACTGTTATAGAATGGGGGGCCAGTGTAGCAAGATGGCACTTAGATGCACAGCAAAACATTGGACCATGGAGAAGAGGCTGGCAAAGGCAGTTTTTACAACCTCTGAGGGAATCTTGTTGAAGTTTTAAGATCCATGAAGGGGCTTTAAGAGTCTTTGTAAGCCTTTTTCAAGGACTTTCAAGATATGGCATGAGCTCATTACGGACAGGCAAAATCCCGTGACCACTGATCTGAGCGCATTCTCAGAAGGAAGAGAAGACACTTAAAGCTGCACTTACTGAATCCCTGCACCAATACCTCCCAATCCAGTACTCTTCACAGAGAAAATATTCTTTCTGTTAATTCCTGTTAATTCTGACTTTCATAAGATGTATATGTTAGATTGCTCATTTCTATCAAACTTAACCCAGTACTCTGCTGGACAATTTCATATGCTCAATACATTTCTATGGAATAAGTACGAACACGCATGAAAGAATGTTTTTGTCTCCATGGTTAAACAGGAGTCATTTTCCCTCTGTCTCCCCAAGATAGAGAATACATGAAACAAAGCAGAGGCCACTTGCTGATGTATTTTAGACAGGAAGGGCCGTTGGCTCTCAGATTTCAGGGCTGTTGTGCGGCGCCTCCGGTTTCAGCAGGATGTCACGTTCTTGGTAACAGCATCCACTGTGCTTCTAACAAACGAACAGCCAGTGACAAACACAGAGCCTCTGCTTTCCCAGGACCTGCAGAGGACGGAGGGGCCGCAGCTGGGAGAGATAGAACAAGCCCATATTTCATAACAATTACTCCGGATTATCAGGAAAGGTGGCAAGAAACACTATTAGCAAGTTAGTGGAAAGAAGATTCATGGCTTGGCAGCTCAAAGGTGTGACAGGTTTCTACTAAGATGAAAAATCACTTCTTTGGACCTGAGAACAGGGCAGGCTCAGCAGATGGGGATCCATCAAGGTAGCTTCACTTTGGAGCAACTCTTAGGCTCCATCTAAATGTCCCTGTAACTCCTGAGGACAAACGATTCCTACTTTTCTCAGGGAACATTGCAGGTCCATAGAGGTGAACACACCACACCGCTGACATCCACGGTCAGGTCTCAGTCCTCGTCTGACCTGTGGATAGCATTCGTCGTTACTGAATTACCTCTTCCTTCTTGAACGATTTCCTTCACTTTTAGGATTTCATTTTGGTTTCGTTTTGTTTTGTTTTTTGAACACATAAAATGAATTTTATTTAATTTTTAATTTTTATTGGGGTATCGTTGATTTACAATGTTGTGTTAGCTTCAGATGTACAGCAAAGTGAATCTGTTATACATATATTGGGTTGGCCAAAAAGTTCGTTCAAGTTTTTCTATACGGAAAAGTCTGAACGAACATTGTGGCCAGCCCAGTATATACGTCTACTCAGGTCTTCACTCTGTTTTTGATTGTCCCATTACCTCACAAGCCCCTTTCCCAGTTTCCGATGTGAATTCCGTGTTTCTGTCTCACCTTTTACACTGGGGTTCTCCTGCTCTCCCCTCTCCATCCACAACCCCTCCCTAAGGACACTCATCCAACCTCAGGCCGTCCAACACCCTCTGAAGCCTGTGGGATACACTCTTGACTCAGCGTGGACCTCTCGCCCGCACTCCAGGCTAATCTGCTGAGTTGTCTACTTGCTATCGGCACGTGGATGTTTACTAAAACGCATCTCCAATGAACAGAGCTTCAACCAAATGTTTGATCCAGCCCCCTCCCACTGCCAAGCCGACTCCCTCTTGAGTCAAAACCGTCTTAGATTTGTCAGATTCTGAATCTTGCAGTTTTCCTCATCTTCTTGCTCTTTTCATATCCCAATGTACCCCTCATTTCAAACGTGATCGGTTCCACTGTCCTCCCTCCCACACTGCAGCCCCGGGTCTTAGTCCCTTGGTCGTCTCTTGCCGAGGCTGTGAACAAGCCTCCTAACTGCCTCTGCCTGGGACCTTACCCAGCAAGAGGGAGCCTTTAAATAGGTGATTCTGATGCTTAACACAAAGTCAGAGTGATCTTTTAAAACTTAACTTACAATTCTTGAATCTCTCAGAATAGAAGCCATAGTCCTGAGCTTGGCCTTGAGGCCATGAGATCTGGTCCCTCTGACCCCAGCACTCGCCCCTCACTCCTTCCTTCCTCACCCAGTCACACTGGCCTCCTTTCTTGTCCTTAAGCACGTGAAGCAGGCTGCCCCCTCAGGGCCTCGGCACTTGCTTTCTCTTCCAGGTGGGTGTGGCACACAACACTCTTCTAATTTTCAGGACTCATTCCCTCTCTTTCTTTGTATTTATCCTCCAATGTTGCTCCTCAGGGGAACCCTCCTTGGTCACCCTATGTAGGAGAGCATCCCCTCTCTTGCAGCAGATGACCCCACGTCTGCTTTTCTTTCTTGTGAAAGAACTGAGTATGAGTGGGTAGGAGGGGGAGGAAGAGGAGAGAAAAAGAAAAATACAGAGAGGGGAAGAGGCACACATTAATGTTGCAAAATGTCATCCAATCACAATAGAAACTGGGAAATGAGAAGGGAGAGAAGCCGGTTTCATGATGGGTTTGGGGCACACTGAGTGTGGGGGGCTGGCAGGACTCCAGGGCAGAGATGTCCCTGGTCAGTTGTTTCACAGGTGAAATTCTTCAGGTTACCATGGCACCAAGGACAACTGGGCAGGCAGCTTGTCTTGTCAAGTTAGGACTTGAAGGACATGGGAGGCTTCCAGGAGTTGCAATCACAGTGCTGAGGATGGTGTGAATCTGGAAGGAGCCCCCCTTATGGCCAACATTACATCATCACCATCCCTTGTGTATGCACGACACTTCAGAGTTTGCAATTTGCTTTCATCCATATGCCTTCATGTGACGTTCACCACCCTGTGACTTCATCTGGACGAGCATCACACAACCACATTGCAGAGGAGGAACTGTTCTCTGTGCAAAAGCCCACAAGAAGGGGAAAAGGGAGCCGCAGCTGTCAGGAACAAAGTCCTCCAATCTCCCATCAATGCTCTCCCATACTTTCTCTCTCATAGTCATTATTTTAGGATGGTTCTTAACTTGAGGTTCTTAAAGATGGGCTTGGAGAGTCCAGAACTCCCTAAAGTTGTAGGAAATATTGGGTCTGTCTGTACACATACATTGTGTTGTTTCCCTTGATTGAAGTTTCCATGGCTTTTATGAGATACTAATATAGTCCGTAACCCCAAAATGATTAAGATCACAGTGCATTAGGGCACTGTTCCTTAAAGTGTTTTACCTGGGCCACCAACATAAACAACAACAAGAGCAAACAACAGCAACACCAGTAATACTTGTTAAAAACATACAACAGTGCTTCCTGGACCTCACCCCAAGTTATTCAGTTGGGACTCTCTGGGTATAACCAAGAATCTGCAATACTAGCAGATATCCCAGGGAGTTTTAGGCACGCAAATAATTCTGAACTAACTTCCATTTTTGTTGGCTGCAGGTGACATGGAATGAATCTCCAAGTACATTTTTAAACTCAGGCCCCCAAGGTTGTGAGTTATGGGACCCTCACCACCATCAGCAGTTTTGCCACCGCAAGGATCAGATTGGCTCTAAGGAAGCCTCCAGACCATGCAGGACCCAGCAGGTCTTTCCTGGGTTCCTACTCAGGAGCAGTGAGCAGGGCCCTGATCTCCCAGGTGTTTTTCTCCTCTGCCAGGTCTTTTCTCCAGTCCGAGCATCCATTCTTGTGCAGCTCCAGCCACCAACTGGACTTGGAGGCAGGTGCTGATTATCAGTGTTGGATGGAAGAAGACCCTCTTGGGCTGTTCCAGAAGCTGTCTCACTTATGGATACAGTAGAACAAGGGCCAGCAAACTTTTTCTGTAAAGAGGCAGATAATAAATGTTTTAGGCTTTGTGGGCCATCTGGTCTCTGTTGCTACTACTCAACTCTGCCACTTTAACTCAAAAGCAGCCAAATGCAATATGCAAATGATGGGCGTGGCTGTGTTCTCAGGAAGCTTGACTCATAAAAACAGGCAGTGGGCTGCACTGGGCCAGTGGCCCCCCTACTTTGCCAACCCCTGCAGTGGAAACTAGATAGAGGCCCAATCGTCTTGATTTCCTATTTTTCTGATAAAGGGAAGCAGTGAGGAGAGGAATCCAAAGCAAGTGAAAATGTCCAAAAAAAGCATAAACCCCACATTCCACTCACTCCATCTATGACTATGGACAGCATTACACTCTTCTTGTGGTGCAGATTTCATTTTCCAATTATGCTTTGCTCAGGATATTAATATGGGTTTAGATTCTCTGAGCAGACCCCACCTGGGGCTCAGGAGGGGAACAAGGGTGAATGTGGAAAGCAAAGTGAGCAAGGCAGGCCTTGTGTTAAAATTAGCTGCAGGTAATTGAGAAAAGACTGTCTATGACCTGCCAGTGAGGGTGAGAGACGCCCCCATGAGTGTCTGTATGTTTATTAAATTTGCAAATGGCGTCTCTTGTCTTCATTTACCTGGCCCCCAAAGGCCTGTGTTCAAGCAGATGAAAGTCAGGAGGGCAGGGAGGCCTCCACTGAGCTGGGGAGGATGAGTTCTACCTGCCAGAGCCGGGAACACATGGTGAGGGAGAGAATTCAGATGTACTGATCACCTCTTACGTGTTAGTCATGCTGTGAGCTGCTTTACAAATAATGATAATAACAGCTAGTATTTATGGAGTGCTTGCTCTCTACTAATTGTTTCACGAGTTATATCATTTAAGTCTCCCAAGGACCCCACAGATTAAGTACTATTATTATGCTCTTTACAGAGGTTTAGGGTAATAACTTTCTCAAAGTCACAGAATCATTAAAAACAGGCAGTAAGACTCAATAGTGCCCACTTTTAAACATGTGGTTAAATAGCCCCCATATCTTCTATTTCATAGAAAACCTCCTCTGAGGGTGGTATTACTAGTGGTATTAGTTGCATTGTACAGGTGAGAACTCTGAGAATGTGAGTGAATTTCCTACAGCTACACAAAAAGTCAGGGTCAGCCTCCAATCCAGGTCTGTCTGACTCCAAAGTTCAGCTTCCTTTCACTGCTAGCCACTACCTAAGGTCCTAGGCCCAGCCATTCACCCACCTACATCTCCACATCCTCTCCTGCCAAGTTGGGGTAGCAGTGTCGGTCTTGTCTACCTCCCAGACTTGAGAGAGAGCTCAAATAATAGTTCTACACTTTCAAAATGATGTGCTTTAAAAATGGTAAAACAAGAGGGGATATATTTATATGTATGGATGATTCATTTTGCTGTACAGCAGAAACTAACACAACATTGTAAAGCAACTATACTCCAATAAAAATTAATAAGAAAAAAATGATAAACACTGACTAGTTGTAGCGTATTGGTAAGAGATATGAGCTTTGGGTCTGACACTTGCCAGCTGGGTGACCTTGGACAAGTTCCTGAGTCTCTCTGGTTTTAAGTGTTTTTATCTGTATAGTTGGTATAATAATTATAATAATTCCTCTCCCACTATGCTGTTTTGAGGATAAAATGAGATACTGTTAGAGCTTGACACCTAAGAGACCAAAACGGTGTCATTCTTTTTTAATTTTATATTAGTTAGAGAGATCAAAGAATCCAGAGGTATTGGAAAAAGTGATTAAGGACTGTGGGAGCACAACTACAATAGAAAAATCAATGGCTCAGAAAAAGATGTTGGATAGAGATCACGTCACAACCTCTCCTTCTGACTGGATGGCACCTTTCTTCTTGTTCCAGATGCCTCCACAGCTGTGGTCCTATGAATATGTTAGCATACTATATCAGAGTCTATGAAAATAACTCCCCTGGGCCCTACTGAGTGATCTCTTTGCATCATTTAGTAATGCATATAGTCATGTAGTCTAGGTAAACAGCATTTACAACACATGCAGGAGTGATTGGGAAAATGCCAATCTTGGTTTCCAAATAATGCAGAAAAGGGAAGAGGTTATAGACTCAAATCCCTTGCCTCCTGGCCAGCTGGCAGCCTACTAAGACATGAAAGATTGGGAATTCCTGTTGGTTTATGCTACCTTTGTTGGAGGTGAAGTAATTAGTCCAGATACAGACACCCTGACCTACAGATTGTGCTCCAAAGTCTCCTTGCAAACCATCTCATTGGAATTTATGACACACTTCACCTCTACACAAACAAGATGGCGGTTTGCTTCCCAGACCAGCTCTCATATGATGGAACTGAGGAATGGTGGCCCTGGAGCAGTCATCATTAGGACTAATGGTAGAATTTCAGCCTTTGTTCCACAGGGAAGTGCATTTCATGTCACACAGCAAAACAGGGACATGAAGTCCAGGAAGACTTGAATCACCACCTGCAGCAATATCAGCCACTCAGTGCCATGCAGAGAGCCTGAGATAACATTTATGAAAACACTAAACAGATGCGAGGCACTTCTGTCCTTGCTGTTGTAGTGGTGAGGACAATGGAGATTACTGGTGATGAGGACTATGGTATTAACTTTCCACTGCAACCAAAAAGCCACCCTATGTGTTTTGAGAAGAGGATACAGGAGCATTAATGTGACATATCCTTCTCCCTTTGGAGGACTTTGGAGGAATTCCCTCTATATAAACCCCTTTATATCACTGCTGTTGGAAGATTGGCACTTTTCTTAAACCTGGACTACAATTATAACAGCCCTCTACACTGAGTGCTGTCCGTGTTCCAGGCACTGTGAGATATATTTATTATTTTGAGTACTTATAAAACTATGAAAGTTAAATATTACACTACTATTTTACTGGTGAGGAAATTTAGACTGCAACAGGTTTACTCATTGGCCCAAGGTCACATAAGTAGTAAGTGACAGTTGGTATTAGAACCCAGGTCATTTTGACTCCAATACAACCCTTTTTCTACTACATCATAAACTTATATTTCCTTAGTCTTTCTCCATTATATTTTCTTTCAAAACGGGTCAGTTGGAAGAGCCACTTGCCCTGTGTTAAGCTTAGAGACCACGGAGTTTTGCTAAAACCCGGTTCTATCTGTTTGCCCAATTATCTGGTTTCATCACATGACCCCTCACATACTCTGTTCTGTCAAAGAGCTTGAGGAAAGGATTGCAACATGAGTATGTTTTATGATAGTCCCTGGTGACATTAGTGGCTTTGGATAAGGTTTCAGGGTAATTCTTTAGGCCATTGTTCTATACCCACTTCCTTAACCATCTGTCAAGGTAGTTCATATCAAATTCTTCTTAATGGGGAGATCCATTTCTACCTCTACCTTGCCCCCACCAGCATACACACACACACACAAACACACACACCCACACACACTTTTTCACACTGCTTTCAAATGACTTCTTATGAATTAGCTCTTTTAGTTTCCTTTATGGTGGAGAAGAGATCTATCCATGGAAAGAAAGTTAAAAAGATGTAGTTTATAATACCAGGACTATATCACTTCTGCCTTGTGTCTTTACAATGTGCTCCCCCTAGTTTTGAAAATTCTCAGAAAAAGTTTAATCAATAAGTAAATCAATAAAATGGATGCCTCATTTTTTTCTATCCCAGAATCCTGCAGTTGCTAGAATTATTTTCTATATGCAAAGGAAAGTAGACATGTCTCTCTCTATAAGAGTATTTACATAACCAATTCTGGTGGTTATAGCAGTACACCTATTTACCCCTTTTTTTCTATAGAGAAAACATATTCTGTTCAGAGTCTGGTTCTGGTCTGCCTGGAGGCACATGGCATTGGCTTCTCCCAGTATCATTGCCATTGTGTCCTCAGTTTGAGGTAGCTCTCTGTTTCTTGTACTCTTGTGTTCTTATGCACCATGTCTTATATTGAAACAGTTTTGTGTGTTTGTTTTTGTTTTGTTCAGTGTGGTGCATTTGTTATAAATGAGGAGCCAAAGCATTACAATGAACTAAAGTCCATAGTTCACATGAGGGTTCAATTTTTGTGTTGTGCATTTTATGGATTTTGACAAGTATATAATGACACATATCCACCATTACTCTATCAAATAATTTCACTGCTCTAAAAATCCCCTGTGCTCCACCTGTTCATCCCTCTCTCTCTCATCCCCAAGCCCTGGCAGCCACTGATCTTTATATTGTCACCATAGTTTTGCCTTTTCCAGAAATTTATATACTTTATGTAGCATTTTCAGATTGGCTTTGAAACAGTATTTTAATGTTTAAAAATCAGCAAAACTAGCTTTCAGATTCACTAGGAGTGGTTTTCCAATTTGCATTAATTTTACAAGCTTCCTGAACAAAGGAGAATGGAGAGTGCTGATTTTGCCGCTGCTACCAATTTCTGGGTTGTTGCAAGAATGTTTTGAAAAGTGAAGTGTTTTGCTATAGAGAGTTGAATTAATCATTTTCCCCAGTTCCATGATCCTTGGCTCCTCCAAGGCTTCTCATCCTTATTTGTTTGTTTTTTAAAATTCATCCATCTATCCATCCATCCATCCTCCCATCCATCCATCCATCCATCACATTCCATTCTAATTCTGTTGCACTGCCCAATCCCGCCATTCTAACATGTTGAATACGAATCTCTGAATTTTGTGTATCCTTGTAAAATGCAGTGTTCTTATTGTGTGAATATTTTACATTTTTTTGAATGACACTGTGCTAATGGTCTCATTATGTTTTTATATTCTCTGGCTGTTGCTAGTAAACAACCTAGTCTGTTGCTTCTTCCTACTAAATAGTATCCAGATGGGCATCTTTCCATTTGCCTGTTTCTCAACACCTAGGTTCTTTCCCTACCAGCAGTATGATGATGAACAATTCAGAAATTTTTACAGTTTTTGAGTGTAGAAACCCATGAATCATCCTTGTTCCTACCTCAAAACCAACTTGAAGGAGAACCCAGCACTGTCCTTCAACAAATTCAAGAAATAGACTCAAGTCCACAAGAGCTTAAGGAGAAAATGAATATTTTACTAAGGATTCAGTAGCAAGGCAAAAATAAGGATGAGCCAGTTATCCTCTGCCTGTCCACCTCTCAAGGGCCCCTCACAGCAAGACCCCTCTACCTTGGCCCTCTGCCTCTCCTGAAGCCCCAACATTTACATTCCTTTTCAGGTGTAGAGGGATTTAGCCCTGAGACTCCCCCAACAGGTCTCTTCACTTTCTTCCCCTGATCTTCAAATAAAAGATCCTCTTAGGGAGATGTCTGCTCCTTTCTAGAATATGTGTGTCCAGTGGTGGGATCACACATGGGATTACAGTTATGTTTTTTGCATGCTTTGTGTGTTAGCTTACTTTCTTGAAATGATAGATACATACCACAATTTTAAAATGCAGTGAGCACACAATTAGAAGACATCATCCCACTAGGCATCTGTAATTATTATTCATGTTAACTTTCATTATGCTTTACATAAATTAGCATAGATTCTTCTCTAATCAGCCCAATGAGGAAAATGCCATTTATTTCATCATGTGAGTATTCTGTTTATAAGAATTTATTATGTGTCAAGCACCTTTATGTTCTATGATTTGCAAACGATGTTTGATGTTTTCTTCAATCCCTAGAAGAGCCCTCTGACATTCTTTACAATCTCATTTTGTAAATGAGAAACTCTAGGCCCAGACTGGTGATGCACTTCCTCAGTCATGGAGGCCCTGTGCCAGGAGGAGGTTGGTCTGCAGACTTGCCTGGGTCTTCACAGCTTAATTGGTTAAAAAAATTAAAGTAGAATAATCCATTCAGCAATGAGGGAAAGCATTCCATCTCCCTTGATAGTCAGTAGAGTTTAGAATCACGCATGCACAGATTTTGAGAGCCCAAGGGCATGCTCACACATGCTACTAGTGGGATGTTATTGATAATTTGGGCAAGAAAATTTTTCCTAGGGCAATACTGTCTCTAACATCAATTGCTATTAGTGTCCCTGGAAGCCACCATCAAATGCTAATAAGACTCTTCATTTATTGTGACCTCTCAACATATCCCTCACAGTTCCCCTGCCCCCCACGTTCAGATGAGGAAGCTGAGTCCTAGGGAGATGAAGTAACTGAGTCACACAGGGTTTCAACTGTGCTGCACTTCAGATTTAAAGCACTTTAAGTGCTTTAAAAATATCAATGCCTTAATCCTATCTCATACCAAATACATCAGAATATCTGGGTGAGGGCTGGGCACTGACATTTTAAAAAATCTCTCAGGTGGTTGAAATGACTAGCAGAGTGATTAAGCGACTGAGCTTTGGAGTCTTCCTTTTTAGGTTCAAATCCTAGTTCTTTTATTTACCAGCTGTGCAACTTTGGGCAAATTGTCTCATATCTTGATGCCTCAGCTTCAAAATATAATTACTAGTATTTACTTCATAAGATTGTTGTCAGGATTATGTGAATATGGAAAAGTGGTTGGCAAATAGCAGTAGTAAATGTCAACAATTATCATCATCCTCATCATCATTCCTGTCTCCTTACCTTCTTACTGATGCTCCCTTCCCTAAGAGTTTGCTTATTTTTGAATGGTTTATTGATAAAATACAACCCTTAGGTCTGCAAACTCAGCTCTAAATCTGCATGGAGCCTAGGAAGGAGAGCCAGGTGTAAAATGATGTCTTTAAGTGGGAAGGATGCAGCAGGGAAGTCCTTCAGTACTGAATTATCTTGGGTATTACCAACCTTCCCCAGTGGGATAGAGGATTCAATGAACTGCACTGAAAGGAAGAAGGGTCCTTGACACCCATCTGGCTGGAGTTCCTTTCTGGAGGACCCAACCTGGAAGTGTGAAAAGTCAGACAAGGCTTCAAATCCTGGCTCTGCAGCTCCCTAGCTGTGCGATCCTAGGTATGTTACCAAAACTCTTTGAGTTTCAGTTTCTTTGGTGGAAATAAAACAGCCTGCAATGCAGTATTATTGTGGTGATAAAATCAGATAATGTGTGTAATGCTTCTGGCACAGAGAAAATGCTCACCAAAACGTCAGTTTGCTTCCTTCAAATACTTCTTGGAGGCTGTTCCCCCTTGCTCTCACCACCACCCCTCCCCCTTCCCTCATTCCTTTCCCAGCCACCCTGGAGGCTTGAAAACAGAATGGAGTTAAAGCACATCGTGTTAGACTAACAAATGCACAAGGATTGAAGTGGTTTAGGAGAACTGTTTAAGAGTTAATGAGACTGTCCTTGATACCAAGAGGGGAAAGGCAGGGAGAAAAAAATGTGCATAACTCATAAAAACAGTTTTGCTTCCAAAAAAGAGGTAGTGTGCCTTTCTTCCCTTTGTCTCTTGTTTAACTCAGCTAGTCATTCCACTGCCAGTTTCCGGCTGGGCCCACTTTGTGCAATATTATGGGCTGTTGTCTGGAGAGAATAGAAAAGAAGAATTTTGGACTTCAGCTCTAGAGCTTAAGCAAAAGTCCTGGAAGAGCTAGTACTTTGGACATTGAATTTGGAACTGGAATATGGCAAAGCCTAGACCTTTAAACTGAAGGACAGCCTGAAACTGGGTCCTATGAAGCTCAAGACAATAGTGGATGATAACAGCATGGATCCCCGAGGCTTAGTTTCCAAATCCCTTTGTCCTGAAATATCTCATTTGATTCCCATATTTGTTCTAGGAAGACAGACATCTTCATGTTACAGATAGAGATGCTGACAGTCCGAGAAGTTAAACTTATTGCCCTGGGTCATGGGTGATACCAAATGACTGCAGACTTATTTAAGTCTAAGGTGGCTGACTTTAATTGTTATTTCTAGAATTCCCATTTATCCTGAACTTTACAAAACAGCATGAAAAATTAGTATCACTCATAAATAGTCTCCCATTTCTCCTCTGAAAACATGGGAAAATCATACTTCTCTGGCTCCTGAAGGCATGGCTATATGACTTACTTTAGCAAATAAAATGTGAGCAAAGTGTAATGTGTAGAATTCAGGCAAAACCATTTAATACCAGTGAGAGACTCTAGACCAGGAATCAGCAAACTATGGCTTGCAAGCCCAATCCAGCACACTACTGATTTTTGTAAATTAAAATTTATTGGAGCATGCCACACTCATTTGCTTTCATATTACCTAAGGCTCTTTTCATGATACATTGACAGAGTTGAGTGGTTGTGACAGAGATCTCCTGGCCTGCAATGTCAAAAATATTTACTATCAGGCCCTTTAAGAAAAGGTTTACCAACCTCTGTTCTAGACAGTTCTTCCCAGCCAGGTCAACCAGGGAGTCTGAGGGTCCCAATGACACAGGTAGAAGCTGGTGGAAGCTCCTTTAAACTGCATCACTTAGCTGCTGCCTGAAGAACAGTTGGCCTGGAGAGTTGTCCAGACCCATTGCAGACTTTATGTGAGTTAAAAATAAGTCTTTGTTGTGTTAAGCACAAAATTTTGGACTTTTTTTTTTTCAGTGTGACGTAATCTGGCCTCTTGACTGATACACAAGTTGAGTTAATAAATGCTAAGGATAAAAGGAAAATACACTGGTTAGAGTCTGTTAAGTGTCAGATGCATTGACAAAGTTGGATATTGGGTGATGGAAATGGATATGGGAGGGGCGGATGGGTGTTCCTGCTTTGGGGACTGGCACATCCTGTGATTTTAAAATAGAAAGTTCTGGGCCAGAGATTGTGGGCAAGTTTGCATTGTTGACAACTCTGCCCACTGGTTTTAAGGTCAAGGGAATTTCCAGGTGTGACTCATGCATTGAAAATAGTCATGTTTCCCTAAAAAGTTTTGTGAATCAAATTTCTGCATGAAGATTTTGAGTGTTGATACATTCAGGGCAAAATGGGCCCCCATTTCTGAGCTGTTATTTAAGGTAATGCTCTGTAGGAATGTTCTGCTTCTCAGGATTGACTATTTAACCTCCTATCATGGCTGATGCTCAATACTGAGCAAAGGCTAACTCACGTGTTGTATCTCTGTTGGAAGACTGACCCCTCTGGACCAGATTTAGTTGGTATTTGCATATGATTCTCAGTTCCAGTGCAGTAAGATTAATAAGAGCTGGTTTACTGGCTTTAGAATTCTTACAAGTGAATAAAAATTCTCACTCAACAAAGAAATGAGCATCTCTTTGACTTCTAAGTTCACTAAGTGTCCCACCCAAAGGAGTTTCTGTCAAGATAATAAAAATGGATTTCTATACAGTTTGAAGTAAATTCAGCAAATTTCCAGGGACACAGATTGCCTGGATGGAGGAATAATTTTGATAATAGGGCATCCTGACCTGTTGCATGTGACATGCTTGGACCAAAAGGGCTAAGGGCAAGGTGATTTAGACCTAAGATCTTGAATGAAGGCTGACAAATGAAAGACCTTAGATGTGTTCAGTGGAAGTAGGAATGGTCACCATGGTTCCTACAGGCATGGGTTACCTGATGGGTAAAACAAAAACATCTAACATACATAACTCACAGTGGCCCTCCTAGGGCATTCAACTTACTAGATTCAGCATATCTACCTTCTCTAGCAAACATTGTCCTGCCTCTGAGGTTGGTCTCAGAAGCTTCTTGTGTAGGCAAGTGCAGTATAAATAAGGAGAGGGAGAGGATAAGAATCTATTCATTGGATAAGGCTTAGATGGGGAGGTATAGAGAGCAGGAGGAATAAAATTGGTTCCAGATTGATCTTGAAGAAGGGTTGCTTAATCAGTAGAAGTCATGGTGACAGAGACATAATTCAGAAACGCCACAGACAGCCCCCTTTCCTGACCTCTACTGGTTTGTAAAGAGAGAAACTTCTCTTCACTCCCTACCACCCTAGAAGAAGAAATGAGAAAGAAAATGGTTCATTAAATAAATTTTTATAAAATACTACAGTCTTATCTTAGTCTTCACAACTGAGAGCAGCAAAGAATCAAGTAATTACTTTGTTTCCTAAAATCTCTTCTTCATACAAAAATGATTAATAAACAGTTCAGAAGACACGAAGGAACAAGATTCAGGACATTACCAGGGAAT
This sequence comes from Mesoplodon densirostris, assembly GCF_025265405.1. Taxonomy (NCBI): domain Eukaryota; kingdom Metazoa; phylum Chordata; class Mammalia; order Artiodactyla; family Ziphiidae; genus Mesoplodon; species Mesoplodon densirostris. The sequence continues at coordinate 62,415,602 of NC_082678.1, forward strand.
ATAACTGGAGACCCAAATTCTTGTCAAGAGAACAACTGAAATATATTATAAATATGGTGGCCTCGTTAACACTCTATTAAGCTCAGTTTGATATCAGTGCAGAGCTGCTTTCCTTTTTCTCCAATTAAGGTCATCTTCCCAATAATTATAGCACATCACAAATACCCACTTTGGGTCCACAGAATGTTCGGCTTACTTTCTATATTTTATTAATCCATTTTTCTGTCCTGTGCCTGATCTGAGAATCCAAAAATAGCTCATGCATTTGAACTTGTAGATTGCTGGTGTCAGACTCTTAACCACTGGAGCCGAGCAGGGAGCAGCCTCCAGATGGTGGAAGGAGGAGACCATAGCCCACACATCTCATGAGGCACAAACTTTGAACTGCTTTGATGTGGGAGGGGCAGGGTCGTGTGGGAGGGAGTGTGCACACTTCACTGCATACCTAATTTCATTAAAAAATGGGAAACCAAACACACAGCAAAGGGGATGGGAGTCAGGAAGAAAGATCCAGTTTCTATGACAACTGGAGGAGTGCATACATCATCACAGTGAGAGGTCTGAACTGGGGCAGGAGTGCTGACAGCTTCATCTAAGCCCTGTCATCAGGTTTTCCCTTACCCTGTGATGCCTTTATCAGTCTCCCTCTGCCTCCCTAAAGTCCTACAATGAATGGGGACCAGGCACCTTCCCGCTAACAGATAGGGATGGTCTGCCAATATTGCTTGACTTTCACTGTTGCAGAGGGACATAAAATATAAGAGTTTTCTTCAGATTATTTACCAACTTGAGCACCTGGATTAGAGTCCCAGGCTGTCACTTCTGTGACTCTGGAGATTCCTTTTCTCACTCTCACCTCCTAAACACATGTGTGCTCTTGCACACACACACACACACACACACAGAGTGATTCTCCACTAGGGTTCCTGGTAATGTGCATCCATGGACAGCTGCACCCAAATGCATCACCCTGACATGTACATATTCTAGTTCCTCATAGGGAAACCATTTCAGCTCTCAGCCCATTACACCATGAAATCACATTTTTGAGGCAGATTCTTTAATACAGCAATTCTCAACAAAAGCTACACATTAGAATCATCCATAATGGTTTTTTAAATGTTCTGATGCCCAGATTCCACCTCTAGATTTGATATATCTGTATTTTTCAGAACACATGCCCCTAAAGTGATTCTAATGTGTAACCAGAGTTGAGTACATTATACTAATTCATTCAGCATCAATGTACTTATTGTTATTTGTGTGCTGGATCTTAGATCTGAAGCTGAATAAAGCACAGGAGTTCCCAGTCTACTGGTGGGAGATAGAGGTGTAGACATATAAGTGCATGAAGTGTCGGGCAGGTCCTAGGCTGATCTGTATAAGTCAAGTTGGGGATATATGAATGCATGGCTCTATTTGGGGAGGGTCAAGAAAAACAACATGGAGGAGAGAATGATACTAGCATCAAAATTGAAAGATGTGTTTATATTTTACAGATGAATGAGAGCAGAAAGACCGTTCTGGATAGAGGGCAGTGTGACAGAAGGCACAAAGGGCATGATACAGGAACTAAAATATGTTGGTACACTGACTTGTAGGTTTGAGGGGTGTTTTGTAGCTAGAGATGAATTCTGATTAGTAAAACTTAAGATAGATCAGAAGAAAAGATAGAGATTAAAGTATATAGAGAGAAATGGATAAAAACTACCAAAATTTTTTTAAAAACCAGCACAAGAGATATATGGGCATGGTATAAAAGTTTAACATAAGTGTAACTGGAACCCCAAAAAGAAGGAAGAGAGACAATGGAAAGAAGCAATATTTGAAGAGATGATGGCTGAGATTTCTGAAATTATAGAAGCATCAAGTCACAGATTCAATTAAGTACTATGAATCCCATGCAGAATAAATACAAATAAAATAAATCTACAATGATAATATAAAACTGTTGAAATATAAAAACAGAAAAAAAGATTAAAACCACCATAGAAAAAAGAAACATTTCCTTCAAATCAATAAAAATAAAACTGGCAGCTGACTCAACAGAACAAAAAACAGAAGCCTGAAGATTGTGGAGTGATAAGTGCCATGAATTAAAAGAAAATAACTGCCTGACATTGACCATCAGCAGATCCCACTACAGGAAATAATAAAGTTCTTCAGAGAGCAGGAAAAGGATTCCAGATAGAGGCATAGAAATGCAAAAAGTAGGAAGAACAATAGAAAAGGCAAATATGTGAGTGAAAACTTACTGTGTAAAACAATAGTAACACACATGACAGAATTATAAACAAACAGAATCAAAACACATGGCAATAAAAACACATAAGTTGGAAGGGACAAGGGGAAATGGGATTAGTTTGTTTAAAGTTCCTGTATTGTCTGGAAAGTAGTACTAATTCATATTAGATATTATCAAATCAAAACCATATGTTGTGATCTTGAAGGTAAACACTAAAAGAACAGTAAAAGAAAGAAAAGATTGCAAGCTAAATTGGAGAGCAGATGAAATAAAAATTTAAAAAATAAATCCATGAGTGGGTAAGAAAGCAGAGAAAAATCAAAAGAGATGAGGTGGAACACATAGAAAGATGATAAATTTAAACTCAAATATATCTGTAATTACATTCGTTTTGAACTAAGTTTCCAATTAAAAGACAAATATGAACAGACTGAATGAAAAAAATAGAACCACTTTTATGGGGTTTACAAGAGAAATACCTTAAATATAAGGATAGAAAGTTTTGAAAGGAAAAGGAAAATTTCCAATCCAAGGTATTTATCTAAGAAAAATGAAAACATATGTTCACAAAAAGTCTTGCACAAGGATCCATAGATGCTTTGTTCATAATAAACCCAAACTAGAAGTAGTTCAGATGCCCATCAATAGGAGAATCAATAAAGAAGTATGTATGCATAATGCACACTTCTCAGCAAAATAGCACTGATAACATGTAACCAATAAATGAATGAATCTCCAAAGCATTATGTAAAAGAAACCAGACATAAAAAAATAAAGAAAAAAAGTCAATATATGATCATTTAAAAACAATAAAATTCAACATCCATTCATGATACTTTTAGTGGACTAAGAATAAAGGGAAACATCTTTAATCTGATAAAGAATATCCACAGTAATCTACTATATACTAAAAGGAGATGTAACAAAAGCTTGCCCTCTGAGAGGCTGAGCAAGACAAAGGAATTTACTCTTCTCCTTAATACTGTATTGAAAGTCTTAGACAGATAAGAAAGCCAAGAGAACAAATGTAATAGAATCAGAAAATAAACTAAATAGTGATTATTTGCAGATGTCCTGATTATGTATGTACATACAGAAGAATCACCAACTATTAGAATGAACTAATGAACTTTAGATACATTGTCAATATGCAAAAAAATTTTTATATAACAATGAAGTCCAAAGCATTACATTATTCATGATAGTATTAACAAGATCAAATACTGTGTAAATCTAACAAAAGATGAGTAAGGACTCTATACAGAAGGCCAGGTTTTTGTTTTTGTTCGGAGAAAATGAAGGAGACATAAATAAAGAAGGGATATACCACTTTCATGGATTGGAATATTTAATATTGTAATGACATCAATTCTACACAAATCGATCTATAGACTCAGTGCAATCTCAATTGAAATCCCAAGAGAAATCCCAAGAGATTTTGTTGTTGTTTTTTGTTTGTTTTTGACAAGCTAATCCTAAAAATTCTCTTAGAAATAAAAAGGCCAAAGAATAGCCAAGAAAATATGTTTTGGTGGCAACTGACAAGGTGACTGTAATTTTCATATGGAGATCCAAAGGGCCAAGAGTAGCCAAGACAATGTTGAAGAAGAATAATTTTTTAAAAAGCAGAGTTACCATACGTGATATCAAGATTTATTGCAAAATCACAACAATTAAGACAGTACATACTAGTGCAAGAGTGACAATTAACCCAGTGGAACAATAAAAAGACCTCACAAATAGAACCACACATATATCAACACTCAGTTGATGACAAAAATAGTGCTGCAGAGCAGTGGGGACAAAAATAGACTCTTCAGCTCTTTGGTGGGGCTAATGGCAGACTCTGGGAAGGCTCACACCAAGGAGTACTTCCCAGAACTTCTTCTGCCAGTGTTCTTGTCCCCATGGTGAGCCACAGCCACCCTCCACCTCTGCAGGAGACCCTCCAACACTAGCAGCACTTCTTGGAGCAAATAATGTTTGACAAGGAAGCTGGCAAATTCAGATCCTGCATCTACACAAACACTGGAGATACACCAGAAATACATCTACATGTGGAACAACTCCTACAGAATATCTACTGAATACTGGCAGAAGACCTCAGACCTCCCAAAAGGCAAGAAACTTCCCATGTACCTGGGTAGGGCAAGAGAAAAAAGAATAAACAGAGACAAAAGAATAGGGATGGGAGCCACACCAGTGGGAGGGAGCCGTGAAGGAGGAAAGGTTTCCACACACTAGAAGCCCCTTCGTGGGTGGAGACTGTGGGTGGCGGAGGGGGAAGCTTCAGAGCCATGGAGGAGAGCACAGCCACAGGGGTGCTGAGGGCAAAGCAGAGAGATTCCCGCACACAGGATCGGTGCTGACCAGCACTCACCAGTGCGAGAGGCTTGTCTGCTTGGCCGCCGGGGTGGGCGGGGCTGGGAGCTGAAGCTTGGGCTTCGGTTGGAGCGCAGGGAGAGGACTGGGGTTGGCGGTGTGAACACAGCCTGAAGGGGTTCGTGCAACACGGCTGGCCAGGAGGGAGTCCGGGAAAAAGTCTGGAACTGCCGAAGAGGCAAGAGACTTTTTCTTCCCTCTTTGTTTCCTGGTGCACGAGGAGAGGGGATTAAGAGCACCACTTAAAGGAGCTCCAGAGATGGGCGTGAGCCGCGGCTATCAGCATGCACCCTGGAGACGGGCATGAGATGCTAAGGCTTCTACAGCCGCCACCAAGCAGCCTGTGTGCGAGCACAGGTCATTATCCACACCTCCCTTCCAGAAAGCCTGTGCAGCCTGCCACTGCCAGGATCCTGGGATCCAGGGACACCTTCCCCGGGAGAATGCACGGCGTGCCTCAGGCTGGTGCAATGTCCCGCCGGCCTCTGCTGCTGAAGGCTCGCCCCGCATCCGTACCCCTCTCTCCCCCTGGACTGAGCGAGGCAGAGCCCCCAAATCAGCGGCTCCTTTAACCCCGTCCTGTCTGAGTGAAGAAGAGACGTCCTCAGGCGACCTACAGGCAGAGGCGGGGCCAAATCCAAAGCTGAGCACCGGGAGCTGTGCGAACAAAGAAGAAAAAGGGAAATCTCTCCCAGCAGCCTCAGAAGTAGCGGATTAAAGTTCCACAATCAACTTGATGCACCCTGCATCTATGGAATACATGAATAGACAATGGATCATCCCAAATTGAGGAGATGGACTTGGAGAACAAATTTATTATTTTTTCCCCTTTTCCTCTTTTTTTGAGTGTGTATGTGTATGCTTCTGTGTGAGATTTTGCCTGTATAGTTTTGCTTTCACCATTTGCCCTAGGGTTCTATCTGTCTGTTTTTTATGTTTGTTTGTTTTTTTTCTTTCTTTAAAAAAACTTTTTTTCTTAATGATTATTCTTTATTTTAATAACTTTATTTTATTTTATCTTTATTTTATTCTTTCTTTCTTTCTTTCTTTCTTTCTTTCTTTCTTTCTTTCTTTCTTTCCTTCTTCTTTTTCTCTCTTTTATTCTGAGCAGTGTGGATGAAAGGCTCATGGTGCTGCAGCCAGAAGTCAGTGCTGTGCCTCTGAGGTGGAAGAGCCAACTTCAGGACACTGGTCCACAAGAGACCTCCCAGCTCCACATAATATCAAATGATGAAAATCTCCCAGAGATCTCCATCTCAACACCAGCACCCAGCTTCACTCAACGACCAGCAAGCTCCAGTGCTGGACACCCTGTGCCAAACAATTAGCAAGACAGGAACACAATCCCACCCATTAGCAGAGAGGCTGCCTAAAATCATAATAAGGCCACAGATACCCCAAAACACACCACCAAATGTGGACCTGCCCACCAGAAAGACAAGATCCAGCCTCATCCATCAGAACACAGGCACTACTCCCCTCCACACTGACCCAACTTTAGCCACTGGGGAAAGGCACCAAAAACAAAGGGAATTACAAATCTGAAGCCTGCAAAAAGAGGACCACAAACACAGTAAGATAAGCAAAATGAGAAGACAGAAAAACACACAGCAGATGAAGGAGCAAGATAAAAACCCACCAGACCTAACAAATGAAGAGGAAATAGGCAGTCTACCTGAAAAAGAATTCAGAATAATGATAGTAAAGATGATCCAAAATCTTGGAAATAGAATAGATAAAATGCAAGAAACATTTAACAAGGACCTAGAAGAACTAAAGATGAAACAAGCAATGAAGAACAACACAAAAAATGAAATTAAAAAAACTCTAGATGGGATCAATAGCAGAATAACTGAGGCAGAAGAACGAATAAGTGACCTGGAAGATAAAATAGTGGAAATAACTACTGCAGAGCAGAATAAAGAAAAAAGAATGAAAATAACTGAGGACATCTCAGAGACCTCTGGGACAACATTAAATGCACCAACATTCGAACTATAGGGGTTCCAGAAAAAGAAGAGAAAAAGAAAGGGACTGAGAAAATATTTGAAGAGATTATAGTTGAAAATTTCCCTAATATGGGAAAGGAAATAGTTAATCAAGTCCAAGAAGCACAGAGAGTCCCATACAAGATAAATCCAAGGAGAAACACGCCAAGACACATATTAATCAAACTGTCAAAAATTAAATACAAAGAAAACATACTAAAAGCAGCAAGGGGGCTTCCCTGGTGGTGCAGTGGTTGAGAGTCCGCCTGCCAATGCAGGAGACACGAGTTCATACCCTGGTCCAAGAGGATCCCACATGCTGCGGAGTGGATAGGCCCGTGAGCCATGGCCACTGAGCCTGCGGGTCTGGAGCCTGTGCTCCACAATGGGAGAGGACACGGCAGTGAGTGGCCCACGTACCACACACACAAAAAAAAGCAGCAAGGGAAAAACAACAAATAACACACAAGGAAATCCCCATAAAGTTAACAGCTATTCTTTCAGCAGAAACTCTGCAAGGCAGAAGGGAGTGGCAGGACATATTTAAAGTGATGAAGGAGAAAAACCTACAACCAAGATTACTCTACCGAGCAAGGATCCATTCAGATTTGAAGGAGAAAATAAAAGCTTTACAGACAAGCAAAAGCTGAGAGAGTTCAGCACCATCAAAAGAGCTTTACAGCAAATGCTAAAGGAACTTCTCTAGGCAAGAAACACAAGAGAAAGAAAAGACCTACAATAACAAACCCAAAACAATTAAGAAAATGGGAATAGGAACATACATATAGAAAATTACCTTAAATGTAAATGGATTAAAGGCTCCCACCAAAAGACACAGACTGATTGAATAGACACAAAAACGAGACCCATATATATGCTGTCTACAAGTGACCCACTTCACACCTAGAGACACCTACAGACTAAAAGTAAGGGGATGGAAAAAATATTCCATGCAAATGGAAACCAAAAGAAAGCTGGAGTAGCAACTCTCATATCAGACAAAACAGACTTTAAAATAAAGACTATTAGAAGAGACAAAGAAGGACACTACATAATGATCAAGGGATCGATCCAAGAAGAAAATATAACAATTGTAAATATTTATGCAGCCAGCATAGGAGCACCTCAATATATAAGGCAAACACTAACAGCTATAAAAGAGGAAATCGACAGTAACACATTCATAGTAGGGGACTTTAGCACCCCACTTTCACGAATGGACAGATGATCCCAAATGAAAATAAATAAGGAAACACAAGCTTTAAATGATACATTAAACAAGATGGACTTAATTGATATTTATAGGACATTCCATCCAAAAACAACAGAATATACATTTTTCTCAAGTGCTCATGGAACATTCTCCAGGATAGATCATATCTTGGGTCACAAATCAAGCCTTGGTAAATTTTAGAAAATTGAAACCGTATCAAGTATCTTTTCCGACCACAATGCTATGAGACTAGATATCAATTACAGGAAAAGATCTGTAAAAAATACAGTCACATGGAGGCTAAACAATACACTACTTAATAATGAAGTGATCACTAAAGAAATCAAGGAGGAAATTAAAAAATACCTAGAAACAAATGACAATGGAGACATGATGACCCAAAACCTATGGGATGCAGCAAAAGCAGTTCGAAGAGGGAAGTTTATAGCAATACAATCCTACCTTAAGAAACAGGAAACATCTCAAATAAACAACCTAACCTTGCACCTAAAGCAATTAGAGAAAGAAGAACAAAAAAACCCCAAAGTTATCAGAGGGAAAGAAAACACAAAGATAAGATCAGAAATAAATGAAAAAGAAATGAAGGAAACGATAGCAAAGATCAATAAAAATAAAAGCTGGTTCTTTGAGAAGATAAACAAAATTGATAAACCATTAGCCACACTCATCAAGAAAAAAGGGAGAAGACTCAAATCAATAGAATTAGAAATGAAAAAGGAGAAATAACAACTGACACTGCAGAAATACAAAAGATCATGAGAGATTACTACAAGCAACAGTATGCCAATAAAATGGTCAACGTGGAAGAAATGGACAAATTCTTAGAAATGCACAGCCTGCCAAGACTGAATCAGGAAGAAATAGAAAGTATGGACAGACCAATCACAAGCACTGAAATTGAAACTGTGATGAAAAATCTTCCAACACACAAAAGCTCAGGACCAGATGGCTTCACAGGCGAATTCTATCAAACATTTAGGGAAGAGCTACCACCTCTCCTTCTCAAACTCTTCCAAAATATAGCACAGGGAGGAACACTCCCAAACTCATTTTATGAGGATGCCATCACCCTGGTACCAAAACCGGAGAAAGATGCCACAAAAAAAGAAAACTACAGGCCAATATCACTAATGAACATAGATGCAAAAATCCTCAACAAAATACTAGCAAACAGAATCCAACAGCATATTAAAAGGATCATATACCATAATCAAGTGGGCTTTATCACAGGAATGCAAGGATTCTTCAATACATGCAAATCAATAAACATGACACACCATATTAACAAATTGAAGGAGAAAAACCATATGATCATCTCAATAGATGCAGAGAAAGCTTGTGACAAAATTCAACACCCATTTACGATAAAAACCCTGCAGAAATTAGGCATAGAGGGAACTTTCCTCAACATAATAAAGGCCATATATGACAAACCCACAGCCAACATCATCCTCAATGTGAAAAACTGAAACCATTTCCACTAAGATCAGGAACAAGACAAGGTTGCCCACTCTCATGACTCTTATTCAACATAGTTTTGGAAGTTTTAGCCACAGAAATCAGAGAGGAAAAGGAAATAAAAGGAATCTAAATCCGAAAAGAAGAAATAAAGCTGTCAGTGTTTGCAGATGACATGATACTATAAATAAAGAACCCTAACGATGCTACCAGAAAGCTACTAGAGCTAATCAATGAGTTTGGTAAAGTAGCAGGATACAAAATTAATGCACATAAATCTATGGCATTCTTATACACGAATGATGAAAAATCTGAAAGTGAAATCAAGAACACACTCCCATTTACCACTGCAGCAAAAAGAATAAAATATCTAGGAATAAACCTACCTAAGGAGACAAAAGACCTGTATGCAGAAAATTATAAGACACTGATGAAACAAATTAAAGATGATACAAATAGATAGAGAGATATACCATGTTCTTGGATTGGAAGAATCAACATTGTGAAAATGACTCTACTACCCAAAGCAATCTACAGAATCAATACAATCCCTATCAAACGACCACTGGTATTTTTCACAGAACTAGAACAAAAATTTTCATAGTTTGTATGGAAACACAAAAGACCCCGAATAGCCAAAGCAATCTTGAGAACGAAAAATGGAGCTGGAGGAATCAGTCTCCCTGACTTCAGACTATACTACAAAGCTACAGTAATCAAGACAGTATGGTACTGGCACAAAAACAGAAATATAGATCAATGGAACAGGATAGAAAGCCCAGAGATAAACCCACACACATATGGTCACCTTATCTTTGATAAAGGAGGCAGGAATGTACAGTGGAGAAAGGACAGTCTCTTCAATAAGTGGTGCTGGGAAAACTGGATAGGGACATGTAAAAGTATGAGATTAGATCACTCCCTAACACCATACACAAAAATAAGCTCAAAATGGATTAAAGACCTAAATGTAAGGTCAGAAACTATCAAACTCTTAGAGGCAAACATAGGCAGAACACTCTGTGACATAAATCATAGCAAGGTCCTTTTTGACCCACCTCCTAGAGAAATGGAAATAAAAACAAAAATAAACAAATGGGACATAATGAAACTTCAAAGCTTTTGCACAGCAAAGGAAACCATAAACAAGACCAAAAGACAACCCTCAGAATGGGAAAAAATATTTGCAAAGGAAGCAGCTGACAAAGGATTAATCTCCAAAATTTAGAAGCAGCTCATGCAGCTCAATAACAAAAAAACAAACAATCCAATCCAAAAATGGGTAGAAGACGTAAATAGACATTTCTTCAAAGAAGATATACAGACTGCCAACAAACACATGAAAGAACGCTCAACATCATTAATCATTAGAGAAATGCAAATCAAAACTACAGTGAGATATCATCTCACACTGGTCAGAATGGCCATCATCAAAAAATCTAGAAACAATAAATGCTGGAGAGGGTGTGGAGAAAAGGGAACACTCTTGTACTGCTCGTGGGACTGTAAATTGATACAGCCACTATGGAGAACAGTATGGAGGTTCCTTAAAAAACTGAAAATAGAACTACCATATGACCCAGCAATCCCACTACTAGGCATATACCCTGAGAAAACCGTAATTCAAAAAGAGTCATGTAGCAAAATGTTCATTACAGCTCTATTTACAATAGCCCAGAGATGGAAACAACCTAAGTGTCCATCATCGGATGAATGGGTAAAGAAGATGTGGCACATATATACAGTGGAATATTACTCAGCCATAAAGGGAAATGAAATTGAGTTATTTGTACTGAGGTTGGTGGACCTAGAGTCTGTCATACAGAGTGAAGTAAGTCAGAAAGAGAAAGACAAATACCATATGCTAACACATACATATGGAATTTAAGAAAAAAAATGTCATGAAGAACCTCGGGGTAAGACAGGAATAAAGACACAGACCTACTAGAGAATGGACTTGAGGGTATGGGGAGGGGGAAGTGTAAGCTGTGACAAAGCGTGAGAGTGGCATGGACATATATACACTACCAAACGTAATATAGATAGCTAGTGGGAAGCAGCCACTTAACACAGGGAGATCAGCTTGGTGCTTTGTGTCCACCTGGATGGGTGGGAAAGGGAGGGTGGGAGGGAGGGAGACTCAAGAGGGAGGAGATATGGGAACATATGTATATGTGTAACTGATTCACTTTGTTATAAAGCAGAAACTAACCCACCATTATTAAGCAATTATACTCCAATAAAGATGTAAAAAACAAAAAACAAAGAGTGAGTCTAGTAAAAGGTAAAAGCTGTACTTGGGAGACAGATAAAACCAACTAAGTTTCACAAATGATAGTAACACCGGCCTTGTTTTGTAATGACAAAGTGTTTATTAAACTGTAGCAGGATAACTTATAGGATAACTTAAATAGCTAAAATTGATAATATAGAAATATCATTTGGAATAATACTTCTCTAACAGACACAGATAAGAAATTTTCAGACATTACAAATAAGCTATTATTATTTTTTCTACTTCAAAAAACCTAATCATGGTTTTAACTTCTGTGCATTGAGCCTGTACAAAAAGCTAAATTTCTTCCTAATTCTCTGTGATTTTTTTTCTAGAAAGTTTTATTTATTTTAGCACTATTCTGTTTGTAAGCCTCTTAGGCATCATGTCTCTCTCCATAGCCTGGGAAAGAGAGAACTATACTTGTGAATTGCTTTTAAGCTTAATTACCAACCTGCTTGGCAGAATTGCACTCACTGCCCCTCCCTGGAAGTGTAAAAGTCCCTTGTTAAGTTAGCCTACTCTACCACTCCAAGGAGCACTGTCACTTCCAGCACTTCCCTGCCTAGATCTTCTAACAAGAGACTGCTGGATCTTTTCTTAGCATCACTGTCCTCTCTACTTTGGTTTTTGTCAATTTCAAAATTAATTCTCAACTAACCTGGCCAATACTATGATGTTCATTTCCTTCAAGATAATTTCTACATCAGTAAAAGATAACTAGTCAGGTGCCTGCTTTGAATTAAAAAAAAAGCTGTTTTTTTTTGTATTCTTTTTCTTTGGTTACTAACAGAATTTTTACATTGTTCAAATTCTTTGCTTAAGCTTTGTTGTGTGACATAAACAGTACAGACTGGAATCTATTTTGAAGAAGTCGTAAGGGGTTCAGACTTTTTAAACATAATACTATAATAATAGACAGTTTTCAAACATAATAAAGAAGAATCGCCCTCCTTAAAGTCTTTTAGAAATGGAATTTAAAAATATAATGTTTGTTTATGTCCGTTGAAGTAACCATAATAATTATGTTGGATATTAATAATAAATGAATTTACTTGAATTCAGTTCATTGAAAATAGAATCAAATTATTTCATCTCCCTCACTTTTTTTTTCATGCTACAACAAAGGGAGTCTACCCTTCATAGAAGAATACACTGTTTCAGTTGCATTGTTATTTTGAAACCAGAGATAGGAATACAAAACAAGTCTATTTAGGATGGATTGTTAAAACAACATCTGGTTTTGACAGATTTTGCTTAAATTGCTGATTGTTCAGCATCTGAAAATACTTTCCTCTTAGTCGCCCTTTTTTTGTCCTTACAAAAATGAACTTTGCTGCTAAGATTTATCATAAATCAATAAACTCCATTTTATTCTGGTCTTTTCAAATTTGAATTAACCCAAAGATTCTTAAACAGAAGTAAAAGAATTCTAGGTCATACCATCACTGCATAAGGATCTAAATTCTCCGGGTTCCAAATTTGGAAATCTGCTCTTCTTTCCCTCTGGATAAATCTAGTTAAGAAATATGTGTATGAGTGTATATATGTGTGTGTTCATTATTTTATATGTATATCAATTTTAGTTTATTGAAATAAAAATATCAGATAGATATTGTATTATTTTATTCCCATACTATAGTTTTTCTGCTCAACACTAATAAAACTTATGTTGCTCACTGAAAAAAAAAAAAAAGACTCTTCAACAAACAATGTGCTGTCAATTGGATATCCAGAGGAGAAAAATATAAAACTCCGTCCCTTTCTCATGTACAAAAATAGATTCCAGTTGAATTGTAGATCTAATTGTAAGTAAAACAGTAAAGTTTCTAGATGAGAGAGTAGAATATTTTCATGACCTTGGGATAGGGTAGATTTCTAAAAATTGATACTGAACTTTGTTAAAATTATGAATTTCTAAGATTGTTACCAAAGATTTCACAGTTATGATAACAGAGAAAAATGATGGTTGAACCAAGCAAAACATTATCTACCACATTCTTTTCATGTTTTTAATTTGAATTTTTAAAATTTGTTTTGCATCTATAGTTATATATGAGCTATAAACACAATGACTACAGCAGGTCTGTGGCGGGGCTCAAGAATTAACATTTCTAACAAGTTCCCAAGTGATGCTGCTGGTCTGGTGACCACACTTTGAGAACCACTGATCATTTCAAACCAAGTTACCTTTGATTTACTCCCCCCCAAGTTGGTGTAGGGCAGCCTGAAAGGCCAGGGAGGAGTGGGGGTGGGGAGGATATAGCCCCATTTAATATCTGAACTCCCAAATATTAAATGGGACTATATCCTCCCCACCCCCACTCCTCCCTGGCCTTTCCCTTCTTCCCACAACCTCTTGGGACTGAATAGACTGGGTTTTGTTAGTGGTGATGGTTTTGGCTTTTTTTCCCTTCTTATCTGTCTGTGTCTTCTGCAAGCACTTCTAAAGCCAGAAGAGACTGGCCTTGGGTGTTTCTTCTTTTTCTCCTACATCATATCCTCCTCCTTCCCTACCCTAACCTTCCAATAAAGTATTAGTGGCAGGTGATATTCAAGGGAGAGAGATTAGCTTATTGATAAGGAACATAAATTTGTATTTTAAAACCTTATACTCATTTTAATACTGAAATCATTTAAGGCATTATAAAGGATCAATGAAAACCCTTTCCATTTCAAATGGACCTAAACAATTCTCAAGTTTGAAAAACATGAAGGAATAAAGGGAAGACCAAGTTTAGGATGGGGCAAGAGCTAATAGAAATGTGAGGAGAAGGAACAAAGCTCTATCCTGTCTCCCCAGAGGAGGGGCTGGTAATTCAAGACCAAATCTGAATGGTGGCAGAACAGTTCCGTTCTGGGACAATGAGCATTGAAAGTCCAAAGAGCTCTCCATCCTGTGGGGACTTTGACCTAGCAGGCATACACAGACCCAGGGCCAATGCTGGACACTGAGTTGAAGGGCTCCATGCATTTTACAGAACTTAGGAATCAGAGGACAGCAGCAAAACTCCATACCCCAGAAATCTGGGGACTGTCACTAACCAAGCATGGAGCAAATCCCAGGCAGCTGGCATCTCTTGAAGATATTAGATGGAGCCCCTTTGAGGGCCAGGAACCAGGATGGGAGAGGGGTACAAGAATGCACAGCACCTGTGGGCCCTGCAGAACAGACATCAGGTAGCAGCTGAGCTTTCTCACAGGGTATTCAGATGGGTTTGTCCCCCATTTATGGCCTGGGTTGTCCTGACACCACTTATCCATTCTGACTCCCATCATCTCTGAGAAGGACTGAACAAATTCCAGCTGTGGGAAAGGAGCACAGCGGACAGCTGCACTGGGGCTGAGATGAGGATGGGGATTGCCTTGGGAAGTAGAGGGCCAAGAATTGAGGCCAACTTTTCCCTCTGACATTCCAGACCAGGAAGGGGAGCTCTGCTTCTGAGAGATGAGAAATATGAACTCACAAACCTCCTTTATAGCCAGCTCCTCATTCTTGCTGTGGTCATCACATGATGTGGTAACTAATCCCTTCCCTGTCTATTTCACAGGGCTGCCTACAGATCCAAACATGATGACACAGGTAAGAGCATTTATTGACCTACTACACAAACGTGAAATGTGAGGTGCTGGAGATGTTTGCTGGCTTTAATCCTTTGGCTCAAATAAATACTAGATCAGAAAAATCAGAGCTTTGGGGGCTTTTCAACTGAATTTCACATCAGTGTTTCCTGCAAGCCTTCCTACCATCTTGTATTCAGCTGCCTCTTGAATCAGATCCGTCTCAAACCATTTCCTCTTTTCATATGAGAGAACAAGTTAATAATAGTGTTTTGTATTTAAGCGTAGAAGCATGCTCATATTTCATGTTTGGAGAGGGGTGGGGGTAATGCAACTCTGTGGCTTTTTGGTTTAACACTGTGTGTGGCTGTTTCCATAGGGTACGATTCTGAGACTGGAGTGAGTGTTAACTGATAGAGGAAGGCATTTGTGAGAAGTAACTGTACTTGAAGGAAATCCAGCATCACTCCCTGAGCAGGTACAGCACAGGGAAAGAGGTATGGAGAGGTAAATACAGTGTCTATTGTTTTGCCCTGGCTCTCAGTCTTAAAACTGGTCAGATTTCCCATCCACCATATTACTGGCACTCAACGAAAGTGATGTTTTGCTATTACCTGAAAATGTTCTGGGTTTTATCATTTCATTTCTTTCTTCCTGTTTGTGTCTGGCTCTTGACATTTTGGCTTTGTTACCTATCTTATTTCTGCACACACGCTTTGAACTTGGTGGCAGGTAGGCTTCACTGGTGATTTTAGTCCTGCCTACTCTCCTTCCAGGCATGTGCTCTTTCTAACTCTGACATCTGGGACCCAGCCATGGAATTAGCCTGCTTTGCTCTTGCTTCAAGAGACCTGTCTTTATCTCCTACAGTGGGTTTGAGTACCACCCCGGAGATGCATTCCATCTATGGTCAAAATGGATGGATCCAGAGCATAAGATGAATGCTGCCAACATAGCATATATCAAGCATGAATTATGGTAGAGAGTCCCATTCATTTTTATGTCCACTGTTTAACTCATACTCCTCTTTGATGCCATAGTTACTCTTCACCAACTCACAGACCATGGAGAGTTGTTTGAGCCTGTGTCCTCAAACAAACAGGAGGAGTTCCTGGAAGTGCCAATGTTCAAGATATCAAAAATTCTAACAGGAACTGAATATTTATCCAAGATAAGTCTGCTCAAGCAAATTGGAAGTTGGGTTTATTTGCTTTTAATAGGGGGGTAGTTAGTAATGGGTGATGAGCAGTTATAAGGTTAATAGATAAAATCAAAAAATGAGTAACTTATACTTAGTAAATACTATCTGAGGGCCCAAATGTTCCAAAGTGTTCCAACACGACAATTAAAATGTTCCAAAATAGGAGACCCTGACAATTATGGTGGGAAGTTCTTTGGAATGAAAAGGCAGTAATCTACTGACTAAATATCAAGGGCAATATAGACAATTGAGTCTCTTGTGTGCAGCCACCAGAGTACTTTGGCCTTTTATGTGACCAATGGAAAATAAATCCTTGGGGAACCTCTGATCCAGTAATCATAACGGGAGATGTGAGCATTTTGTAAATCCTCCCAAGAGCATTTTGGGTGACCTTGTAAGAAATCTACTAAAATCCTCTTTCCATCCCAAGAAGGTATCAAAAAACCTTCTCCCAAGCAGCAGGATTGATTGATTATTAAATAATCAATGAATTTATTTCTAATTTATATGTCATTTCTTCCCAAGTTTTAAGAAAGAGCAGATCTGTAGCTTTACTATTTTTTACCCATGAATGTTGCTTACTAATTTACAAGATCTGTTCACATAAATGGTTTTATTTGAAATCACTGCCATGTGGGAAGTAAGTTTTACTAGGTCCATTCCAGAGATGAGAATATCGAAGTTGCCAGGAACAAATCACTGGTTACCCCAAGAAGGCACATAACTATTTCCTGCTAAGCATGAGACATCTTTAGCTTAAGAGCACTGTGGACTTCTGCTCCTGAAAGTAAATCTGGGCATTTCAGTATGATTTAAAGCTCTAATGATTTTGAGGTAGCTTGAAAGATAGTTGCTAAATATGACTCAAACCAATAAACAAAACAAGCAAAAAAAACACTTAAGCATCTAAGGCTTTTCAAAAGACAGGAGACAAATTTTTATTACAGCATTTTCTAAACTGTGCCTCAGGAACATTAGTGTCCTAAGTTAGATTAATAGATATTCTAAGGCAAAGAAGGATTTTGAGGTGAATTAAGTTTTGAAAACACGGCTTACCATATCTTTTTATTAAAGGTTAATGCACTGAAAGCTCCAAGCACTTCTACTCTGAAAAATCCATTCAACTTTGTTTATCAGCACTTCCCAAACTTACTTGATAATGGAACAACTTTTTGTCATACAGTTTCTGTTCCCAAAATGTGGTATTTATGAGTTCCATCATAAGGGTTGAGCATACTGGTTTTGCCAAATAAAAAGTGGAAATTTACCTTGAATTTACAGTAAAGAAGAAGGTTAGTAGGAGAAAGCAGAGGCCATGGTATTTTGTTATGACAGCCCTAGCAAACTATTGGGTTGGCCAAAAAGTTTGTTTGGGTTTTTCCATAAGAGGTTATGGAAACACCCGAACAAACTTTTCGGCCAACCCAATAATATAACTACTATCTCTAAATTAATGTCTCTAGATTACAGTGATTTTCAATCATTAGATGGAGCACAATCTTTTTAAAGATGGTATATTGGGAGGTTTTCTGCCAGTATGGGTGTGTTGGAAGTCCTCAGACTACCCCGAGGTTTGATGATTCACTAGGAAGACTCGAAGGACTCAGCATATGGTTGTACTCACATCTAAGACCTATTACAGTGAAAGGATGCAAAGCAAAATCAGCAAGGGGAAAGATGCATGGGAAGAAGTCCAGAGGAAACCAGGAATTAGCTTCCAAGAGTCTTCTCCCGGTGGAGTGCTTAATTCCCCAAAGAATGAGTTATGACTACACCTGCAAAATGTTGTCTACCAGGGAAGCTCATTAGAGACTCAGTGCTGAGTTTTTCTTGGCAGCTGATCATGTAGGCTCTCTCTGCATACCTTAGACCAAAATTCCAGACTCCCAGAAAGAAAGTAGCTGCTCAGCATAAACCACATTTCTTGTACAAATAGTTTTAGGCACAGAGAACTACTCTTATCAGTTCTAGGAATGATGGGTAGCCACCAGACACCAGCTAAACAGTCTTGCAAATAGGACTTTGTAAGGACGGCAGTCTCAGGCTTGCTATAACTTATTTCTGCACAATGCTAGATGATTTAAACAACTGAAATGCTGGATAAAATCTAAAAACAGCTTTTAAAGAACATCATGGATCTGAAACTATAAGAAGGAACATGAAAAGACCAAAAATTAAGTGAGAATAGGAACCTGGAAGGTAAGAAGGAAACAAGGGCAGCTTTTATGCTGAAGCCTTCTGTTGGACACAGGAGAATGGGAGCTTTCACTCTGATAACTATATAGAATGCAGGGAACAGAAGATAAAACCCAGGGCCCATGCCAGATAGATTGCCTAGTAGAATATTGCCATAAAAAGCTAGCACCTGAAAAGACTACATCTTCTTTGTTAAGATAAGTGAGAAAAAAACCTGTTGAATATAAGAGAACTGCCAGAAAACTTGTTGGTCTCTACTTTAGCACTGAGTGGAAAGGAAAAAAATTCCTCGTAGGATTTCCAACCACAAGCCAGAAGATTTGTGGTCCAAATTAAAGATATCTATGTGATATGTAAAACCTCAAGTTTGTAACTGTATTTGAGTTGGTACAGGTTGATAGTGCTGCCAGGCAATTAGCATATATATATATTCTCTCTGGAGAAACATAACTTCAATCTAGTATTTAAAGTTTAAAATCCCCAGATAACTTCCAAGGAAAATGAGCAACTCACAGGCAAGTATCACAAAGACACATAGAGACAAAGCATTATGTAAATGTCAGCAGATGTAATAATAATAATTGAATTGGGCTCACGAATATTTTAGACATTGGAATTATCAGACACAGAATACAAATGGTACATTTAAAGAAATGAAAGAGAAATTTGAAATATGAACAAGAAATGACTTAAAATATGACCAAACATATTTGAAAGGGAGACCAATAGAACTTTTATAAATTAAAACCATGGCAATTGAAATTAAAACCTCAATAGAAAATTAGACACAGCCAAATGGAAAATTAGTGAATGAAAAGACAGATACAAAGAAATTATCCAAAATGCAGTACTGAGAAATAAATGTTGGGAAATGTGAATCTGAGGTTAAGAGACAGTAGATAAAGCAATATTTAAACAAATATTTAAATTAGAATTCCAGAAAGAAAGGTCTTACCAAAAAGAATTCCAGGAATAGAATGGGATAAAGACAATGTTTCAAGAGAAAATAAAGAATTTCCCAGAATCTTTTAAAACACCAAACTTCAAATCCAGGAATTGTATCAAACCTCAAACAGGATAAACTTCACAAAACATAACGGAAATCAGAAAACCAAAATAAAAAGAGTATCTATTAAAAGCAACTATAACATGAAAATGAAAATACAACTTTTAAAAATTTGGGATGCAGCAAAAGCAGTGTTTAGAGGGAAATTTATAGCATTGAATACATATATTATAAAGGAGATATTTCCAATAATCAGTAGTGAGGTAAAATAAATTTTTCTAAAGTATCAATGATTCAACCATGCTAGAAGAAGGACTGAATTATATTTACCATTCTCTGTATAGAAAAAAAATCACTGTCATATGGACAGGTGTTTAAAAAACATACTGCCAAAAAAGTAAGAGAAATTATTATAGAGATATAGCAGACAGCTGATTAATACAGATGTTAAATTATCGTGATATACATGTTACTGGTCAGAATTTTAAAGCCTATACCATGACTTCTGAATAAATATTTAATTCCCTACTTAATTTTGCATTCATAGGTTTGTATTATTTTCCTTAAAAAGATCCTCTCCTTTCAAATTGTATGAGCATCAAGTTCTTCAAAATTTGAACCTGCCTCTGACTAACACAAGAGTTCCTCTAGAAATTATACACACTCATGCCCAACACCAGTGGTCATATTAATGTGCACCCACCAGGAGATAAGGCTGGCAAGCTGTGTGTCCAGAAATGGGAAGGAGTATAATGAATATCTTGGTGAATTTATATAGTCTAGCATCTGACTCAGAGTCTTACAGGTTCAGACCTGATTTTGTTAGTATATCACAAACAGATCCATCTCTCAGGTTCATCTCACATTAACTGAGCTCATGAGGCTGATGTATACAATTATGATGTCAAGTAATTTATTTACAGGGTGAAATTACTGTCATAGTGATCAGAAAAACTCAAAGTACGTTATTTTTTGGATATTTTCTTGCTGTAGAAGACTGAATGAGAAGCAATATAATGAGAGATCTCTGGAAGAAGGGCTAAAAATACTAGAAAATGTAGCAGGGGGGCATGTTCCTTTCCTGAAGGCAGACCTACATGGAAAATCAAATTCCAACCAGAAATTTACTTGATGAGTATGAAATCAAAACATAGAGCTAGAACAATTGAATATTTACTATCAGACTAAAGTTCTGTTTTGAATGTTTTCCTCATTGGGACTTGCATATTCAAAGGCAATTTAGGTGCAAACTCTTATGTCCATTTCCACTTTAGGGGTGGCCCTATTAGTGAGGTTGGAACTACCCAAAGTCTTATTGTTGAGGATACCTCTTCTATCAATAGTGCTTAGATGTGACTTTCTTTTTCTCTAAGCCTCCATAGCTGGTCCTTTTCAATAGATAAATACTGTCGTCTGTAAGATGATGACACCATCCATAGTCAGATCTATTATACATCTTAATGTTTCACTCTCAGAAAAGCATATTTTGCTCTAAATGTGCTGGGACTGTGTCTCTAGGAAATGTTACTTATAGCATGATTTATTGTCATGAAGTTCAGAAATGGCTTAATATGTGATGGAAAGGACATGACCAAAAACATGCTGGCTTATCTCTTCAATAATGAGTTTACATGGTAGAAACTATTGTCAAACATATATGCTTACGTTAAATGTTAAGTGATAAAAAGCACCATGCACACACTTAACTAAAACAATAGGCAAGCTTTAGAACTAGTATTGCATATGAACAAGAAAGATTTTCTTCTTTTATTAAGGGTTCTATTAATATGTTATAAAGCTATTTTGCTATCTATGCATCCAAACCATTTTATAAACTCTCTATTATAATATTTCTTTATTTGGTACAAAACAGTAGTTATCTGAATTTCAAAGGTATGGAACATAGTGAAGCTTCAAACTGTCCCAAGTATTTGCAAACCAGGTTTTCACTGATATCCATTCATTTGGTCATTTGTTTATTAAATATTTTTAGTGAAGACCTACTATGGATCTAGTACAATTTCAAACTCATACCTTGTGGTTGAAAGAATGGACATTCTACTAAAGCAGAAAAGAGTAGATTTATTTAGTCCCAGAGACAATTGATTGGAATAGATAGAAAATTGCCAGAGGTGGAGAAGTAAGATAAAGGACTTTGAAACGTGGCCATCAAGTGGTTAAAGTTCATTATTGCATCTGGAGATGTTCTAAGGAGTTTGATCTGGAATTAATATTGATAGAAAACCCAAGCCTCAAAAGCCAAAAATAAAAATTATAATATAATTCCTCCAAAATTCCAAAACTGTGATCTAACTACAAAGAAACTGAGCTAACAAAGTGATTGATTTGTTAAACCTGTTAAATACACTATCTGCATTTTTAAATACAGGTCAGCCTTAACCAATAGTTAAGGAGAAAATGTGGAGACTTCACTCTTATTGATTATTGGGAAACAGCTTGACTGATCCTAAAATACTACTTCCATACTCCACAATCCAATCAATCATAGGTTCTGTAGGTTCTGCTTTTTGAACATGTCAGGAATCTGTTTTTCTCTATGCCCACAGCCACCACCATCTTTTACCAGGATCATCAGCCTCTTTCCTAGGGTTCCTGCCTCTGGTTTTACAGTCAGTTCCTTCTCCACCTGGCTATCAGAGTAAGTTCTCTAAAACACATCAGTGGCTCCCCACACCCTTAGAATAAGGGAAGATAAAAACAGCATGAGTTACTCAGCTTTTTGTGAACTGGCCCCTCCTATTTCTCCAATCCTTTTTATCTCCTTGGCCATACATGCCATGCCCATTCTTTCCTTTGGGTCTTTGCACCTGTTGTTTTTTGCTGGTCTGGTACACTCTGATACCTTATCTGTACACAATCCCTCACTTTTCCTATGGCTCAGCATCAATTACACAGTGTTAATAATCCCTTCACTTACTTATATCTCCCCTTAGGCCATATTGCTGTTCAGGACCACAGCCATTGCAAGAACCATTGTATTCCCTACATCAATGATGTACCTTCTGTAGACTAGGAGCTCAATAAATATGTGTTGAATGAAGGAAGGAATGAAATCATTCAATACAGTGTGTTTCTAGTACAGAGAAGCAAAGGACTACCATTTTCTGGGCATCTATTTTGTGCCATATCTCATACTAGGGAGCTTACAGACATGATTTTATTAATCCTGAATACTATACTGTGTGATATTAGAAATATGGATACTGATCCCTTAGTTTGAGGAATATGGTCCAGGAATGTATTCTTTTAACTAGTACCTTTAGCGATCCTGACCCAGGTGGCACAAGGACCACACTTTGGGCAACACACTTTAACCACCCCCTTGAGAGTTGTCCTTATCACATTTATGAAAATCAGTTAGTTGCTGTTTTCTGACCGGGACTTATGTCTCGCCATGCCTCACTGCTCTGTGCCCTGCTCCTGACATCTGGGGAAACTCTCCTGGGCCAGCCTGGGTGGATCTCAGGGGTGGGGAGCCTCTATACCCGGTAGAAACAAAGGCCATCTCAGGGCTGAGCTGGGATCTGGCTTAGAAAGAAATACAGAGGTAAGTTACTGGGGGTCAGGTGATGCTGGAAGAGGAAAATGGAGCAGCAGGTTTGGGGTGGAAGCTGCTGAGAGCAGGAGGGAGAGACTCTGTCAAGGGGGATTGGGTGGGCGAGTTCAAGATTGGGGAGGGGGGAAAATAAAATAAGGGTGACTGAGACTTTGTCTCATTGAAAACCCATGTTATATGTGAATGAGAAGGAGAAAGAGAGACTGAAGCCTGGCATGAGTTCCCCCGTGTCTCTGTGTCTTACTGCAGGACCCGGGCCACACAAGATGCCTCAGTTGTTATGGTCTGATTCCGCAGGGCAGCTGACCCAAAGTTCTGCACATAACAGCCTTCAAGCTCTTTGTTATGTTCCATTCCTCTTCCTTCTTCTATTTTTAAAGTAATAGTAGCAGGATATGTGAACAAAAGAAAACACAGAGCAGTAAGGAGGACCAAGAACCAGAGCGGGGGTGGTGCAGGGGGAACACTCCACAGAGGACTTATTCAGAGAGGTTCTGTTGCTCTTTCCCCCTGGAGGCACAGGAACAGGGACACACGGGCTGTGCTCTTGACAGTCCCCAGCCCAGGGTGTTTCAGAATCCTGGTCCTGCCTGGCAGGATGGAAGATAGCTCCTGCGCGTAGCACTGCTTGGCCCTGTTGGATCACCTTTCTATCGAGTGAGCTGAGCACAGAGGGCATGGCCAGGGCCGACAGGAGGGAAGAGGACTATAAATAATCTGGTGACAGGAGGCTCCCGCTGTCTGTCGTTTCCCTTTCCCCAGTCACTTCGGAGACAGCTGGGCAAGGCCAGGCCTTCCAAGTGGTTCTCTCGCTGGAGGGAAAACAGCACAGCAGCTACTTGGCGTCACTGTCCTTGTACCCACTGTTCTTTCTGGCTTCACGATGGGTGCCCTCCTTATCCTTGCCTGGAATGTGCTCACCACCTGTCCACAGTGCTCACAGAACAGGAGGCTGCTTTAGCCTTGGGGGGGCAGGGTGTATGAAATGTCAGGAGGCTCCTGAGGGCTCCAAGAGGACTCTCCTCTGAGAGTGGGAACAGGCAGAGGAAGAAATGCAGCCTTTCTGTTTTTTTTTTTAATTTATTTTTATTGGAGTATAGTTGCTTTACAATGTTGTGTTAGTTTTGGCTGTACAGCAAAGTGAATCAGCTATATGTATACATATACACCCTCTTATTTGGATTTCCTTCCCATTTAGGTCACCACAGAACACTGAGTAGAGTTTCCTGTGCTATATATTAGGTTCTCATTAGTTATCGATTTTATACATAGTAGTGTATAAATGTCAATCCCAATCTCCCACTTCATCCCACCACCACCCTACCCGCTTTGGTATCCATACATTTGTTCTCTACATCTGTGTCTCTATTTCTGCTTTGCAAATAAGTCCATCTGTACCATTTTTCTAGATTCCACATATAAGCGATATTATATGATACTTGTTTTTCTCTTTCTGACTTATTTGGTCTTTGATTACTCGTCCAAGCACTCAGATTAGCTGGGAGCAACCGAGGGCTGGGACCTAAGTCTCATTCATTCATTTAATGAGCTTATCTAGGTCCTCAATTAATATTGGCTAAAAATTAACGTTGACTAAAAAGGAAAGTTGGTAAAGACAATGAAATGGTAGGAAAAAAATATGTTCTGAAGACTGCATCACTCCCCTAATCGCCAAAGTCCTGAGAGCTAATCCATGCCAGGCACTGCGCTAAGCTTTTTCCTTGAATTATCTTATTTACCTCCAAGACCATCTGCTGAGGAAACAGAGTTTCGGCAACTTCCTCATATTCCTATTGTTAAACGGTTAATAACTAGTACCCAGAATCAGAACACAAGCAGCCCAACCTCAGAGCCCTCCACTGGGAAGCGCTGTAATTAACCAACGCAGTCCTATCACAGGCCCTTGTGGCTTAATTCTTGAATAAATACATACAAGTTCAAGTGTTACCCCTTTAAAAATTTATTTTCTTGATGGCTGTGTGTGTGAGTCAAAGCTGTTTCTCAGAAGTCTTCTTGCCAAAGAAAAATGTCTTCTGTAAAATTCATATTAGAATGATATTTGAATTCATGGGTATGATTGAGAAGCTAGAGCAGCAAACCAGGTAAGGGTCTAGGAGGAGGCAAGGGCAGAAACCACATCCCTGCGCTAAAGGACAGCTGTCTGGGGACTCGTAGCTTTTTTTTTTTTTTTTTTTTTTTTTTTTTTGCGGTATGCAGGCCTCTCACTGTTGTGGCCTCTCCCGTTGCGGAGCACAGGCTCCGGACGCACAGGATCAGCGGCCATGGCTCACGGGCCCAGCCGCTCCGCGGCATGTGGGATCCTCCCGCACCGGGGCACGAACCCGCATCCCCTGCATCGGCAGGCAGACTCAACCACTGCGCCACCAGGGAGGCCCGGGACTTGCAACTTTTACAAACAAAAGTTGGGGGTGTGCAGGGGTGGGGAAGGGACACCTCCCATTCCTGACTTATTAGAGTTTTATAAATAGAAAAACTCGTTTTCCAGAGCCAATATGGTCTTGGTGTTACTTCTCTTGTCAACACTGCACTCAAAGGACCGTGTTTTCCTTCTCTTTCATCTTTATTTACATAAGTGTTGGGGGAGGGGAGCTGGGGTGGGGGAAGGACAAAGATGATGTTTACTTCAAAAGTTCATGTAGACAAAAATATCTCCATAGCAAGAGCCACCTCCTCCCTCCTAGCAGCCCCTTGAGCACTTCTGTCTAGCTTTTATCAGACTGATTTTAACTCACGAAAGACCAAGTGGAGTCTGATGGCAGGATTGTCAATACCTCCGCTTGAATTTCTTCAGGGCTGCAGGTGAATGGAGCCCGTGTCCCCAAATGCAACCCCTGGAAAATCAGCTTGACACTGCTCTTCAGTTTCTGAGAGAATTGGAGAACGAAAATGGGAAAGCCTTGAAACCGGCTAAAATGACTTTTAAAGAGCTCTGTGAGTCCTTGCCTCCAGGGAGAAGGGAGAAAATATGACATATGGCACAGGAAATGGGGCCATCTCTTTACGAATTCCAGGTGAGATTTCCTGTGGGAGGGATACGCAGTGACAAGAAAACCGGTCCTGATTCCTCCAACTTGGAACTTGTCTAACAATATAGCTCCTGCATCTCCAGCTGAGCCGGGTGCTGTTTTATCTGTAGAGGCGGCTGGAGTTTAGTGAAGGGAGGGCTGGCTTGGAGCAGGGGGCACTTGGCGTAGAGTCTTAGCGTCGCTCTGTGACCTTGGTGGGTTATCTGGGCCAATGCACTTCTGGAGAGACAGGCAAGCCAACAAACAGACTTCTGCTGAAGAATAAGATGGCTTTACTATCTTCAACTTGGCCCACACGAATGGGAGCAGTTCTGTGCCCTATCACTTTTTTTTTTTTTTTTTTTGCGCTACGCGGGCCCCTCAATTCCATGGCCTCTCCTGTTGTGGAGCACAGGCTCTAGATGCGCAGGCTCAGCAGCCATGGCTCACGGGCCCAGCTGCTCTGCGGCATGTGGGATCCTCCCGGACAGGGGCACGAACCCGTGTCCCCTGCATCGGCAGGCGGACTCTCAACCATTGCGCCACCAGGGAAGCCCTCCCCTATCACTTTTTAAGTCAAGTCTTACACCATGCTTCTTTCCCCGGGGGTGCTTATGATCTAGCCACACTAGCTTTTCAGCACCTCAAGCTCTGCTTTCCTGCCATGACACCCGGCACATACTCTTTGTCAGGGGAATAGATGTGCCACTCTCAGCTCTCATCTCTGAGCTCTGCCTTTTGAACACTAACTTGTCACCTCCCTGTGGAAACATCACCATCCATGGGACCAGGCTTGTTCTAGGCTCTCATATAGCTTCTTAGACTTTTGTCTGCAGCATGCTCCAGAGTTGGGATTTCATACTTAGCTGCATACTTATAAGACTGTAAGCTCCCTGAGGTTGGGATTGTGTCCTTGTTTTGCGGCTACTGAATCTTCAGTTCTGGCATTTAGCAAACACTCAATAACTGATGGTTGAATCACTAAGTGACTTTTATTGAGACTTGATTTCCTCCTTTGTAGAGTTGCAACAATAATACCTGGCTCACAGGGTTGTCCCAAGATTAAACGTGGTAAATTAAACTATATGGAAATCTATAAAGCACATAACATTGTCACCTTCCATTAATCTGCTAATTCCAAGCTGGTTTCCAGCCTCGTTGCTCCAGTGAATCTGTTCTTTTTAAAATCACCAAAGGCCTGCTAATAGATAAGCCCCAAAGTTACCTCTTTGTCCTTGGGGCAGAGACAATAATTCTCCCCAAATCCAATATTCCATTGTATCCCCTACATTTCTCAGTTTTCTTCTAAGTAGACAGGGTCATATGGTGAGTTCTGGCCAATGAAAGCTATGCCAAGTCATTGTGTGTCTCAGACTGAGGCAGTGAAAAGCTCCTGTGTGGTTGCCAGTCTCTCTCTTCCTCCATCCCAGTAACCAGGGATGCTGCAGATTCCATATCCTACAGTTGCCAGATAGGGGAGTTTTGGTCACCCCAGCTCCTTGAGTATAAGAAATAAATCTTTATTGTCTCAAGCCAGTGGTGTTTGGGGGTTAATTTGTGACTGTTGCATCACCTAGACTATCCCAATGGGAGTCCTAGAGGCAAAAAGAGAAAGGGACAGAGAACTTACTTGAAGAAATAAAGCTGAAGACTTTATACAGACCCTATCATGTTCCACTTCTGCATCATTTAGAATTGTTAGCCACACCATCTTTTTTGAAATGGTTTATACCTCCAGATTCTGGAAGTCTACTCTTTCCTGATTCTCCTCCCTCTCAGATTCTGTCTCAATAGCCTTGAAGGTCTCCTCTTCATCCACCCATGTTCCTTCAAGAGAGAATTCCCTAAGGTTCCTTCTGTGGTTTCTATTTTCTCTTACTCTCTATGCTTTCCATGAATTATTTTATCTAGGTCCATAGCTGCAACAATCAACTTAATCTGGACTCACTGTAAATCTATTTACTCACTGTAAATATATTGCTAGGCAGTCCCTCTCTCCTGAATACCAGGACCCTCTGCTTAACTGCCCCTTAGACATCTGTGCTGGGGTGTTCCAGGCATCTTAAACTTAGCATGCCCAAGAGTGAATATGTAATCTTTTCTTCCTATTGTTTTCATGAATCTAAACACGAGAATGTGCTTTCTAATACTCTTTTTGCTACAATTGCCAGAAATCCATTCCAAAGTGGTAAAAACAAAAAGAAATGTACTGGTTCATGTAATAACTAGGATGTCTAGGAGATGAGGCTGGCTCCAAGGACTCCAGGAATCCAAATGCTGTCTCTCTATCTGGATCTTCAACGCCTAAAGCTCTCGCTCTGTGTTCTGTTTCTCTTTGTTGCTTGCATTCTTTTCCTTCTTTGTAGTGGGGGAAGTGGGAGAAGTGGGGCAGGAGGGCATGTACACCAACTCCTCGACTTTCTCCTGGTATCTGTAAATAAAATATCAGGGAAGAACCCTGATTGTTCCTTGGCAAATCACTGTATGCAAGGGTTTGGTGAAATAAGATGGCCAGAAACATGTCATAGCCTCTCCACTAGAGCCAGGAATCCCGGGTGCTATAATTGACAGAGGACACACAAGGACCATATGCAGTAGAGCGTTTTCCCAGTGGAAAGAGGTACTTTTATAGAAGGAGGAAGGATTGCTGAGTCGATGTTTGCTTTGTCTCCTCTCCAGCTCAGTCTTATATTTTCCCTCACTCACATATTTTGTGATCCTCCCACAGAAAACCCATCAGTTTCCCCAATGCACAACGTTGTTGTATCACTACACTTCTTTGGACACTCTTTTGCCTTTGCCTGAAATATGAGAACATCCTAAAAATCATTTGGAAAACACCTGCTCATCCCTCAAGACTTCCCTTGGGAAGCCTCTCCTGATTCTTCCAAGGAGACATGATTGCTACCACCTTTTGGCACCAGATGTATCTTAAATACACATCTACTCCAGCACTTATACCATATTGAATATATTCATTTGTAGATCTGTCCTTCGTACACTGTCTGGGATCTTTAAGGGAAGAATTGGATCCTAATCATATTTTCAGCTTCCATACCTAACATGGTGTTTTTGCTGAATTGCACAATACATGTTCACCAAATCTGAAGCTGATTGTTCAATAATTCACCTCTCTGAGTGCACTCATTCATCTATTCATTTGACAAATATTTATTTAGTTCTTTCTGTTTTCTAGGCACTGTTCTAAGTGATTAAAACACATAAATAGCAGGTTGTAAGATTTATACCCTCAAGGGGCTTATGTTCCAGTGGTAGAGACATACAATAAATATATAAACCAATAGATAAATGTATATTTTCAGATAGTGATGGGAGACATATAGAAAATAAAATAGAGTAATGGCAGACAGACTGTAAGGGGTGAGGGATACTTTAGTTATGGGGTCTTGGTGATGGCCTCTACTGATAATTCAGCAGCCGTGCAAAGGTCTGGGGTGGAGGACACACCAGGAGCAAAGGGACTTATGATTGTGTTTGAGGAGTGGAAAGAGGCCAAAATCGTTGAAACATCATGACCAGGGAGAAGCTAGTAAGAGATGACCTATGAGAGATAGGCATAGCCAAATTACCTAGGGCCTTGAAGGACTCTGGATCTTATTCTACTTGCAAAAGGAAGCTGAAGAGTGAGCAAGTGATGTGATATGGTTATTGTTTAAAAAATATCACTTTGGCTTTCGTGTGGAGAATAGACTTGCGTGTATATTGGGGGTGTAAGTGTGGATGACATGATCGAAAGCAAGGTGCTTAATAAGGTGGGCATCACAGAAGTTCAAGGAAAATATTATGGTGGTTTGGAACAGGGTCATGGCAGAGAATAAGAATAGATCACATTTAAAGTGTGAGGAAAGGCATATATAAGTGCTTCTCCTAGATTCCCATTCAAGCAAACCATGATCAATAGGCAATATACAACCAGGAAGTGGAGAATTTTCTTCATTTATCATCCACTCACTCATTCAACAAATATTTATGCAGCCTTCCTAAATTCAATCCCCTAGTCCAGGAGTCAAAGAAATAGTGGTAAACAGGATTGACAGCCTCTGCCATTCTAGAGCTTGCAATGTAGTGAGGAAGACAGACATTAAATAATGAACATGGAGGTATTAATAGGTACTACTGTGATAAAGTGAGAGTTTAAAGGAGAATTAGAGCAATTAAAAGAGGACAGGAAGTGATGTCAAGCTATGACCTGAGGATGAGCAAGAAATATCCCAGTAAAGAGGAGGAAACGTAAGAGTAGCCAAGGCTGAGGGACAGAACTGGTAGATGCTCTGAAGCTGGAAGGAAGATGTACTCAGAGGAAGTGAAATAAGGCTTGCCTTAAGTTCTCCATCATGAGACTGTCTGAGTAGCAAAAGAAGAAGCTAGGGAGAAAAGCAAAGGCCAGATTGATAGGTCTTTGTAGGCACTGTTAAAGAGTCTTGAGTTTATCCTATAGGCAATGGCAGGTCATCAAGGCATTTTAATCTCTAGCATTGAAGAAAAGAATTGAAAGCTTTCCATGTATGTACACTGACAAAGTGTCATGGGGAACCTAGAAAAACTCCTTACTCACTACTGTGTCCCCTTCTGCACATGAAGATGGAGACATTCAGCCCTCGACTGTCCCAGTGAAAAAGGGGTTTTCCAACACAAATGGAGTCTAGAGAAGGTAGAAAGAGAACTGGTGTGTTACAGTGAAGCACAGGCTCTGGGATCCTGCAGACTTAGGTATAAATCCTGCCCCGTCATTTATTGGAGGTGAACTCAGGAAAATACTTGTTTTCTTGAGCTCCATTTTCCTTCTCAGCATCATAGAGATGATAAATATATTGGTTAGGAAGCTCTGAGCTGTAGATTGCAAAATAAAGCCTGATTTACCGGACGACATGATGTAATGGAACTAAATTTTTTTCAAACATTTGGAATTAAGACTTTAACCATATCCAGTCCATAATATTCTGCTTCCTCAAATTCAGTCAGAATGAATTAGGTTTTACTATCTATTTTTAGGTAGTATAGCTGTTAAGCATATGAGCACCAGAGTTACACAAGCATCCGTTTGAATCTTGCCTCCATCATTTTTTGTCAGTATTTGTTAAACTTTCCAACCCTCAGTTTTTTTCACCTTTAACACAGGGATAATAATAATATTATGAGGATTGAGTGAGACAAATGATACAAGTAGAAATTTGTGGAACATAGTGGGTGTTTAATAAATATTAGCTCCTTTGGATGTTATCTAGCTCAAATAGTGGTCAAAAAGATGAAATTAGATAATCCATCTATAGCAATGGCATATATCAAATAGTTAACAAAAAGCATCTATTATGTTTTCCATAAGCCGGAACAGTAGCTGCTTTTATTAATACCATGAAGTTCTTTCTACGTTTTGATTGGTGGAACCATGCCACTCCAATCACGCTACAGGTATTAATTTTTTAGACAAAACACATGGTTAGTGTTTCAAATTACTGACTACTCCCTTCAGGGCCTGTCATGTTACACTAAATGGTCTGGTGTGGTCATTTACCAAACTAATAATTAAATGCTGGAATTTTGCTAAAACAAGTTACAAGCAAAGATATTGGTCTTCAGCCTATACCCAGAAATGAATGTTTTGGAAACGATATACTTTATCCTTTTGAAAAGTTGACTTGTCCTTAATCCCCCTGTCTTTATTTATTGAATTTCTCAATTCAGTGGGCTTTCATGTTCGTTGTAAAAAGAGGAGTTTCTTTGGATTTCATTCTTAACAATAACATCAACAACAACAATAAAATATCTTTCATTAGAGGTTTCAATGAATCATGACATAAGTAATGTCATTCTGACAAAAGCTGCTTTAAATTACTGAGTAGTGGAGCCTTTATGGTGAAGAATAACACACTGGTTGTGCCAGGAAAGAAGTAAGAGTTTGAAAATGGGTTTTAAAAGAATGGAATTAAAGGAAGATGCTGTGGGGTGTTTGCTGGAAGAACTAAGGGCCATAATGGCTCTCCAGTTTCCAATTGGGAAAGAGGCTGGTACAGCTAGAATTAGAATGGGGCTGACGTTTCAGTCTGCTCTTCTATTTTTGTGCCTTCAAACTCCTCACTCAGCCATACTATCCAGTGATGTCCTGGGAACCAGCCACTAATCACAGAGATCTCATTACTAGGAGCCTCCTGGAAAAACACTTGCCTGAAAGACTTCATTCAATGACATATTCAAGATAATAGCATTAGAACTGATTGCCAGTCTCCTCAAAGAGATTATTAGGACTAATCCCACCATGTCTTACATCCTAATTTGCCTCACTCACCGCCAGAAGTCTAAGTCTCCCCTATTATCCATGGTCATCCCAAATTTCATCCTTATCTACTCTGTAAATTTCATGATTTGAATCCAATAGACAGCCCCTAAGACCACCTCCTGGTGATTCATGCCTTTGTGTAGTCCCCCCCCACACACACACTGAATAGAACTGGCACATAAACAAAAGGACATTGCAAAAATGATGGTGTGTGACTTCAAAGTTAGATTATGAAAGATATTAAGGTTTCATCTTGCCTTCTTGGATCGTTTGCTTTGCGAGGAAGCCAGCTGCCGTGTGAGGATAGGCAAAGAGTTCTCTGGAGAGGCAGGCATGCTGAGGACTGAGGTCTTCTGCCAAGAGCCAAGTGAATGAGTCATCTTGGAAGCAGATCCTCCAGCCCCAGTCAAGCCCTCAGATGACTGCAGGCTCAGCTAACATTTTGACTGCAATCATATGAAAAGTCCTGAATTCCGGGACCACAGACACTGAGAGATAATAAATGTTTAATGTTCAAGCCATTGTGTTTTGGAGTACTTCGTTATACAACAATATAAAACTAAGTCAGTGCTCACCTTCCTATCCTTCTCAGATTCTAAACTCTGCTTCCTTAAGCTTCTGATTTATGATCGGTAATTTCAAAAATCCTTAACTTACCCTTTAAACATTTACTCAGCCTTCTGCCTTAGTTGAAAGTTGGTTCTCTCCAGATGACATTGCTTCCCATATACCTCTCTAATAGTTAGGTACTTTCAGCTGCAAATAGGAGAATGACTCACAGTGGTTTACACAATAAAGACATTTAATTATCTCACATAGCAAAAAGTCTAGAGAAAGCTATTTTTGAGTTTGAGACAACATCTCAATTATGCTCACACTGTTTCTATCTTTTCACTCTGCTAACCTTAGCATATTGGCATTTTGTCCTCATGTTTATTGCTCCATAGTCACACAGTGTCTGCCCACAGTCCCAGGCATCATATCCACATCTGAGCAAAACTAAGGAGAAAGGGAAGATAATGATGAACTCACCTCTTACAATAAACCTTTTATAAGACAACTTCTCCAGAAACCTACCAGCAGATTTCCACTTACATCTGACCAACTTCTAATACAGCAACTCCCTGATATAGTATCCTCCTCCATGTCTTTTTAAAAAAGATGCTTAATATGATTTGAAATATGTATTTATTTGTTTCTTGTCTGCCTCCCCTCATTAAAATGTAAACTCCGTAAGAGCATGGCTTTTGTATGCTTTATCCACGGCTGTATCCTCAGCACCTAGAACCAGGCTGATATGCAGACAGGTGCTCAAAAATACATTTTGTTGAATGAATGTCCTTTGACCATAACTATATCATAGCTGTCCTTTAGCTACAAAGAAGGTCATACAAAAAATATTGGCAAGAGGAATGGTAATGACTTTGTCATCTTAGACCAATCTTTATTAATCCCCTGGTACTGGATACATGGCTGGGGTTTTTAAGCAAAAAGGAAGATGGGGGAATGGCTATTAACTAAAGAACAAACAGAGCTAGCCCAAAGTCCGCTCAAGCAGAGACTGTTTTTATTCCAATTCCTACCTATCTTAGGATAGAGAGGTAAGGTCAGTATCCTCCCTGCTCCCCATTCCCACTTTAAATTTACTTCTACACTCTCTTGCAAAACCCTGTTTATTTGAGGTTTACCCCTTGCAGATACACTGTCCTTGTTGCTACCATTTATCTGGTCATCTCATGTATTATTGAAAAATTAGCTCTGTTTCCTGTTCCTCCTCTTCCTTTGATTTTAGTCATCATTCCTGCTGACTTCAACACCCATGTGGGTGATCCATTCATCCAATACCCCAGACTCTCTGTTTCTTACCATCAACCACTAACCCTATACCCAAAGTACTCTTCCTCATCTTTCCTCTTCAACATCATGCTCTGAGCTTGTCATTACCAAGAGTACACTACTTCCCAATCATAACTGTAAACATCCCACTGTAGATCATCATCCCCTGTGCTTTCTGCCTGCCTTCTCATGTTCCCCAGTCTCTTCATGGCATCCAAGCCACTGAGCTCACCTCTGAAGAAGTACCCTTCCTCCCACCTGGGGCTAGTCCTTCATTGTCCCCTTACTTCCTCAGCTTTGTGCCTTCTCTCATGCCTCCTACACTAGCAATCTTCCCCTCTCGATTGGGTCATCACGAGCTGCATGCAGGCATGCTTTGGTATATTTCCTAGGGCTAGCTGCTTCTCATAAATCAGGTCCCAGCTCAGTTAACCTCCTTGGAAAGGGTCTGCTTGACCCTCCTATTTAAAGAGCGCTCATTCCATTTGCAGTCACTCCTGCTCCTATTACTTCATTTTGTTTCTGTATAGCACTTATCACTCTATATAATTACCCTTTGGTTAGTCAATGTATTGTTTGTTGTTTATTGTCTCCCCTCTCCCAATAGACTATAAATCCCATGAAAGTAGAGCTCTTGCTTGCCTAGTTCACAGCCAGATTGGTGAAACTTCATGGCTCTTAAAGGAATATCTGATGAATAAATAAATGAATGGCATCTTCCATTACCCCAAATAAAACACCCTTCTCTTGAACTCTCATATTCCTGTCACTCTTACACCATTTCTCTTCTCCCCTTCAGAGACAATGTCTCAAAAGTGTCACTCAAACTTCTATTTCCATTTCTTTGCCTTCTCTATCTACCCTAGACTGGCTTCCACCTCCATCTTACCACCTGCATGGTCAGTGGCAACAATAACCTCCCTGGTCGGTGGTAACAATAACATCTTGTTGCCAAACTCAGTGGCCAATTTTCAGTTGTTTTCCTTTTAGAC
This sequence comes from Mesoplodon densirostris, assembly GCF_025265405.1. Lineage (NCBI taxonomy): Eukaryota > Metazoa > Chordata > Mammalia > Artiodactyla > Ziphiidae > Mesoplodon > Mesoplodon densirostris. The sequence continues at coordinate 62,450,874 of NC_082678.1, forward strand.
CTACATCATTCAATATGAAACAGTATTGCAGTATGAAAATCAGATCTGCACTGGCCGTTGCAGATGTACACCATTTCCATTGTTGCAGAGAGCTCTGGATCCCTCAGTGGCAGTTAATATTCTTGTAATTTGGCTCCTTCCTCGTTGGATATTCCTTCTCTGTCTCCTTTGAAGGATCTTTCTCTTCTAATGTAATTTTAAATAAAGGAATACCTCATAGCTAAGTTGTAGGCTATCTATCCATCTAAATTCTCCTTAGGTAAACTTATCCATTCCTATTATTTTAAATGACATCAACAAGCTGATGACTCAGGAATTTATATCTCCCATTCAAACTTCCCTTTTGAGCTCCAAATTCATACAACCAACAGTCTACTTGATATCTCAAATCTTACGTGTCCAAAAGCAAATTCTTGATTTTCTCCCCAAATGTATCTGTAATGGCACCACCATACATCCACTGCTCATACCAGAAATGTGCAACTTGGCCTGATTCCTCCCTTGACTCTAGGCCAGACTATGCAAGTCCTGAATCTTCCTCCTCCATACCTATTTACTATATTTTTGCTATAGTATTTACTATATTTACTATAAGCCTGTATGGTATGTACATGCATACATATATTATATATACCCATTAACTATGTCACACACACACATGGGTGCACCTATTTTCCCTTGCTAGCACAAGCCACCATCATAACTTGTCTGGATAAGCCATAATCACTTACTTTTCCTTCAAAACTGTCATCATGGAGCAGCTGTAGTAACCTATTTAAAAAAAAATCAGATCCTATCACTTCCCTGACTGTTCACTGAATCTAGAATAAAATCCAAATTCAATAACATGACCTCGATTCCATGTATAATTATTGCTGCCTATATCTGCAACTTATTCCACGACCTTCTTCTCCAAAGACTCTTCTCTCCAGCTGAACAAAAGTTCTTTTTGTCCCTTAAACACATCAAGTTCTTTACTGTTCTGGGCCTTTCACAAACTGTCTTCTCTGCCTGGAATAGCTTTCCCACATTCTGTACCTGGCTGGTTCCTCCACACTCCAGCCCTCATTAACTGCCCCTTTTCTTAGAGAGAACCTCTTGGACAACTTCCCCTAGTTTCTTCTTTGAATTAACATAAATATAAGAGATCATATATTTTGCATATTTAATATTTAGGGAGACTTCCCAGCTCTTCTTTCTAATAGTAGTATATATTATAGTAGTTATTCATTTGTTATCTATTATCTGTATTCTCTACTAGATGGTAAGTTTTGTGAGGGCAAGACTATATCTATTTTATTTATTAATTTATATCCAGCTTTGGCACATAGAGGCCCTCAATAAGTATTTGTTAAATAAATAAATAAATAAATAAATAAATAAATAAATAAGTAAGTAAGTAAGTAAATAAGTAAGTAAACTAACCTCTGTAAAGAGAAAAGGTTTTTTGAAGGGAGACAAATCTGGGTTTGATTCCCTGTCCTACATTTTAATAATGTGAACTTGCATATGGTTTTTGCTTTGTTTCTAGACATCACTAAGTATATATTTAAAAAATTTTAGTATTGGTTACATTTTTAAACCACTCTAAGCTCTAGCTTTTCAGGCTATAAAGTGTAGAATAATAACATACAGCTTGTAAAATTGTTGTAAGCATTTGGAACACAGTGTGTGTTCAAATTGTTTTCATTTCTTTCGCTTTCTCTTAGAAATAAAAGAAGATCATGGAGGTAGAGGGTGGGGAAAACAAATGGAAACAAGGGGACAGCCAAGATCTCTCCTTTCCTTGATAGCTAAGTCAACTTGGTCCTGCAGGTAACCTAGAATTCTTGGAAGGAAGAATTATCAGTCACCAGGGTGGAACCATTCCTCAATGAGTCTATGTCATGGTACCATTCAATGTACAGAGTTAAGTTCAGGAAAAGGAAATGAGGTAACACTTGTCCTACCTTAGTGAGATACAGACCAGAGTTGAACTATGCATCTGTCAAGTGGGGTTGACCCGGGACAATTCTCTTCATCCTTTAGAAGTCGGGTTTCTGCATCTATAAAATGGGAATGATGAGATCTACTTCTAAGTTATTATTATGATTGAGTAAGAAGAGCATTGATTGTGTGTGCTTACCACAGTGCCTGGAAAACACTTCCAGGTATTCAGATGTGAGTTTATTCCCCTGCCCCTCATAACTATAATGATTTGAGTATATCAGAATCTTTACAATACCACTGCAAGTTGCCAGTAAATGTTCTAAGAGTGATAAAGGATGAATCTTTAGGCCCATAATTCACTGTATCAGTTAACTGAGCAATAATAATAATGATAATACTCCTTTTTGCTATCCACATTTTTGTCAATCAAAGTATTAATAAGACTTTTCAACTGATACTTAACCTTCAGTTTCATAAGCTCCTAGTCAATTTGTTTTGCTAACCCAAGTTGTATGTCCATGTATTTTGCTGAATTCATTGAATTTGCTACTACTGCAACTGCTGGTGGAAATGACCAAATTTTTGCCTCCATACTCCAAGTTTAGCAATAGATCAGGACACTGAGATATTTCTTCAGGGAGTATTAATTGTAGGGGAAAAGTGACGGCGTCTTATTTAGGTTGTCTGGAAAGTCAAAGAAAGATTATAATTTATAGTTACTATGGTAGCTAATTATACCTTCAAGGATATGCCAGTTGCTTTTTTTTTTTTTTTTTTTTAAAGGCTTTGATCATAGATGAGACCCTTGTTGGGGAACGAAAGAAAATAAGAAAGTGGATTTGCAAATTTGCCATCTTGAAAAATGCCTGGCTACCAAGACCAAATTTCCCTTTGGATAAAAAGTCAACTCAGATCGGTTTCTTCAGGGCCCCAAAGCTCATACTAAGGTTCTAACAGTGTGGAGACAATTTTGTAAAATTCTAACCCATATGTTTTCATCTGTACTCTCTATTTACCATTGTGAGCCTCTTTTATTCAGGGAGATGAACATCATTCATCAAATTCATGGCTTTTAAGCTCAAAAGACTTGGTCCAGGTTTACCAGGACAAGAGAGATCTGGAAGAATATGCCATTAGGCAGAACCAGTTTTCCTGCAAAACACTTCTACAGTAGTCTGGCTAAAGATCGTCTACGTTCAGGAGGTATGGCAGGTGGGAGGAGAAGAGGGAGAGTTGGAGCTGGGTCTGGAGGGCTCTGTACTGTGTCTCATCCCTTTGGATTGAGTCCAAGTCCTTGGAGCGGTCAAGGAGAGAAAGGATTTGTGTTTGCTTCCTGATTGTGTCCTGGGAAAATTAGCAAGGTCAAGGAAGATCTAAGCTAGGCCCCCCAAGTCTTGTATGGCCCCAGAATGATGTGGGAAAACATTTGAAACTGTCAGGGGAACAAAGGGCTAAAGGAGGGCTATAAGAAGGTGTTGGACTGAGAATGGTGCAGTTTATAACCAATGGCTGGAGAATATTGGACAGATACAAATGACCAGTGTTCAAATACTTTCCTCCCCACTTTCCATCATCCATTCCTTTGTGTTTTAAAATCTTCTCTGAATTTAGATCCACCCAAAGAAAAAATGGGTGTAAATTTTGATTTGAATGAGTTCAAACCTAAAATGTCTGTAAACTCATTGATTAAGACTACATTTTCTGTCACATAAGGATTAAGTAGCATTCTAGAAAAATAAAGAAGTTGCTTTGTCCTTTGCACACCTGGATTCATAGTAACTAAAAGTAAAGATCAATTCTAGGTGGGCCATTTATATCTATTCAGAAAATAAAATAACTTTTAATCCACAGCCCAAAGCCCTAACCTTCACCACATACTTCAAAAAAATGTAGTTCAAGGGATCCAGGAAGCCCATCTTCATCCTTGTTTTCTATCCAAAGATACTGAAACTGAGCAGGACCCTTCAGGACCCTCTTGGGTATAAGAGCCCCACAATCCCCTCCCCTCCCCTCCCCTCCCCTCCCCTCCGTGACCCCTGTCTCTTGAAGTAAAAGGCTTTACTTTAGTCCCTTAGGCCTCCTCTGAGTCTCAGAAAGCCTCGCTCAGGGGTTAATGATTGGAAGGATGTGCACATGTAGTAACAAATAATAGCAGCTGGGCCAGGAGAATTAGTAACAATTTAAACAATAGATCGGTTATGTGGCAGAGTCACAGGACTTTTAGTTCTTCCCTGAAGGACATAGATAACAATGTCTGATGCACATTCCTAAGTTGTTTTTACAGAAACCAGAATCCCACTAGATGGAAACTGCTGACCACAAGCACGTAGACCCAAGAACGGTTGGAACTAGAAGGTTGATGTTTGAGATTCTTGAAGCGTCACCCTGTCACCTCACCACCAGCCAGTCAGAAGAATGTTCATGAGCTGATCAGGCACCTTGCAACCCGCACCCCTAATGTTGCCTTTTACAAACCTTCCTTGAAAGCCACTGAGGAGTATGGGTCTTCTGAGCATGAGCTGACCGTTCTCCTTGCTTGGTGCTCTGCAAGAAACGCTGTTCTTTCCATCACCACAACCCAGTGTCAGTAGATTGGCTGTGCTGTGTGCTGGGTGAGGGAACCCGAGTTTGGTTCGGTAACAATACTTCCAGGAAGTTGGGTTCTCTTATATCACATTCTATCTAAAAGCTCTGCTGCAGGTACCCACAGTTTATAGACTAAAAACTAGACTCCTTAGTCATCCAAGCATCTCAAAAATCAAATCCCACCCTACCTGTCCAGCCTGACAATCCTTCAGGGTGGACTAGGTTCCAACCACAAAGGAGGTGCCCCATCCTGACCCTGTAATGTAATTTCCTTCTCCTGTGTCTTCCCTATTTCTGTCCCCTTACTTTGCATTGTTCCCTTCACCCAACTCTTTCTTAATATTTAAGAGTCTATGGATTTTGGAATCTAACAGACTTGGATTCAAGGGTTCAGATTTTGGTTCTCCTGGTGACTAGCAAGGCCACCCTGGACAAATTTCCTCTTGTGCAAACTTACTTTAGACACTAATGTATGATCTGGTTTTGAATTATAATTAAATAATGAGTTGAAAAGTAGTTAATGAATGGTGCCTAGAACATAGTAATGCTTTTAACAGGGCTGGAGGGTGCTATTACTATAATTAACAGTCCAAAACAAATCTTTGTTATTTCATGATAATCATTTATTTATCTGGCTCACCAGATAGGTCATGAGTTCCCTGGTGGCAAGATCGTTGTTTAAATCTGTCAGTTATGAGTATTCAGTAAATGCCAGTGGAATGCAAGTTTGGATTAATATTTAAAGCTCAGTTTAAACTCTCTGAGTTTTAACATACCAGACAAGTCCTCTCTGATACCCCAGGCAGAATTAACAGCTCCTTCCTCTAGGAGTTACTAATGCTTCCATATGCCTCATTTCAATTTGCCTTGATACATGTCATTTACATGCTATTTTCCAATTATCTACACATCACTTAATTAAACATCCCTCAAGAAAATATTAGGTTGCTCTTAAAAATGTATTTTCTTCATCTTGTTAGCCCAAATACCCTTTCTTGAACTTAAAACTATCCCTAAACTTAAAAACAGAGCCTGGGACATAATAGATGCTCACTCAACACTTACTAAATTATGCTGAAAACCTCAAATCATATTTCCTAATTGTAGTGAGTCAACAGCATCATGTTTGTACTTGAAGGACACAATAGGGTGGGGACAGAAGTGGCAAATTGCTATGCACAGCTGAGCAGGGGGGTCCTGGACCCCACAGGACAGCTGGGCTGGGCTCAACGTGCGAGGAGAGCTTTCACTTCTGATCTTGAAGACAACATTTTACAATATAAAGCAAAAAGAATTTGAGATAATGTGCATGCTTTCCTTTCAAACACGCCATATGGAATTTGAGGCCCTTGGATTAAGAATCATAAGACCTACTTACTAAATTAAGACAACCAGACTCCTGGAGAGCCAACAGAGGAGGATACAGAGCATGGAGCATGGATAAAAGTAAAGCTTACTCCAGAAAAAACAGCAAGAATTAGCCCAGGATTCCCAGCCCCTTGTCTCCATCAAACCAAATCATGCTAACTTCCACTTCATTTCACTCCACACAACATTACCAAGTATTGATCATCCAGCTCTCTGATAAAGTAAGTGGTTAAAAGGTGTATTTACAGTAGCAACCCATTTGAACCAGGATTTGTGATTTCTAGGGCTACCTACTCATGCCTGAAGATAGCTAGCTGAGATGGGCCTTTAGCAAGGGTGTTCTAGGTCCCAGTGGAGGATGCACAGCATTAGGCTAGCTGTGCAGAATAAGAAGAAAAATTCCATTCCATTCCTACATTCCATTGTGCTTGGGGTTGTAACAGTCCTCTCAGTGCATCTTCCATAAGTTCTTTCAGGTTTAGGAAATATATATACTGAATATACTGTATTCTGTCTCAACCTTCCACCCCACAGTCACCTCCTGAACATCCAACCTGGTACCTTCTGCACAAATTCGTATCCCATAACTGAGTCACCAAAATGGGTTGTTTTATGATGTAGATGAAAGCAATTATGTCAAGACCCTATGATGCCTGCTAGCATGATGACACTTCTCCCCCAGAATATGTTTGTTTCTGCCATCCTCAGGGCTTATCCATCGGGGTAATGAAGCTAAAAAAGGTGCTAGAAAAGAAAACTCCAGGGCCACGTGAATCCCAAGGCCCTACAACTATCTACAAAAAAAGATACTCATGTGGATCATGTGTGTGCATTTGGGAAGAGGCATGGTTAGCCCAGCCACATTACCTTGGTTTTAAGATTATGTTAAAATGTCCAATTCTGGGAAGATATGCAACATACAGCCTGAATATATATGAGATTCCATCACTAATCTCAAATCTTTTAGCACAAATTGTGTGAGCTTGTGTGTAAATGGTTATCAAGAACTCGCCTGTGTTTCATTTGTGCCTCAATTTCCCTACCACTGTGTCTGGAAATACTTTTTTTACATAACATAGGGAAAGAAAAACCAAGGAACTTTTTTTTTTTTTTTTTTTTTTTTTTTTGCGGTATGCGGGCCTCTCACTGTTGTGGCCTCCCCCGCTGCGGAGCACAGGCTCCGGACGCGCAGGCTCCGGACGCGCAGGCTCCGGACGCGCAGGCTCAGCGGCCATGGCTCACGGGCCCAGCCGCTCCGCGGCATACGGGATCCTCCCAGACCGGGGCACGAACCCGTATCCCCTGCATCGGCAGGCGGACTCCCAACCACTTGCGCCACCAGGGAGGCCCAACCAAGGAACTTTTAAGATTTCATCCCAAGCACATAAAATTGTTGAGAAAGGAAGTGAAAAGGGAATAAAATTGTGGGGAGGCTGGAGGGTGGAGGGAGAGAGATGTACAACATCAGCTCATTAATCTTCTCTTCTTATCCATCTTAGACTTACTAAAGCTCAGTGCATGGGTATTGTCAAACATATATGTTGTCTGGAAACTCGCTCGTCCTTGTGCGCACAGGGCTTCCTATTTTGGGAGCAGAGATTAACATAAAGAGTATCTGAGATGGGGGTAAAGATGATCCAAGAGCTCAACATCCTGCAGTACCATGAACTCTGCTGCTTGTGCTTAAGTTTATTTTCATTTACTTTCCCAGGCCCACTAGGCAGCTAAGCTCCAACAGCTGATATGACCACAAAAAATATGATGCAGTTTGACTCACAAAGGATTTGATCTCTGAGGGCAGTAACCAAGATTTTCAGGGATTACTAGGGTTCAGCTCACGACATACTACTGACCAGCAGTCATGCAGATAAGAACAGCCAGAGAGGAAATGTGCTCACTGGGGCTAGGAGAAAGACTTGCAAAAATCAATGTAAGGCCATAAGCTGTGAGGACTAGAATAGACCTTAGATAGCATTTAATGCCTGTCCCCACTCATCTGTAGTGTGACCATAATCTCTGATTGCCTGGGATAGTTGCTCTGGCATAATTATTAATAGCACCTCCTCTCACTTTCAGAGCGTCCTGGTTTGGGTAACAAATTATCTAGTCACTCATTCATTTGGCAAATTGGAAATCTGAGGCCCAAAGAGGGAAAGGGAATGAGTGCCAGTGGGTTTAGGATTTGGAATAGGTTATGGGTTGGTTTGCTATGGCCAACAAGAAAAAAGGCAAAACAACAAATAACAGAAACCAATCTCCACACATTACATGACAACTACCTATTTTCCATTTACCTCTTTGGCTAGCTTATAAACTCCTCAGGGTCAAAGGCTGTGTCTTAGCATCATATTTCTCAATGCCAAGCACATATCAGACACTTAATAAATACTTGTTTGACTGTTGTATACTTTTGGGTACATTATCTCATTTGATTCTCCATTGGCACTATACAATAGATAATACTGAATAAAGATGAGAAAACAAAGTCTGGGATGTTAAACACTGAGGAAGTAAATAGCAAAACCGCTAAACCCCAGGTTGTCAATGCTTCTTTCCGTTACATTATACTCAGTGTTAGAAGGAGTCTAAATGTAGAGGAAATGTTTGCTTAGAGGGATGGAGCCTGGAAGAGCCAAGGAAAATGTGGGAGGCAGAGAAACATCTCTGTGGGCTCAGAGATTGGACTCTTGGGCCAGCAAAACTGTTTTTGGGTGCCCTGTACTTCTTCCAGTATGGCTGCTCCTTTGAAAAGAGGAAGCACATCATGTGCGGGTGGAGGGTGGGAAGGGGAGGTTTGGACTTGATCCTGGATGCCTCAAGGGCAGAGATTCAAAGTGGATGGCTTAAAGCATAACTGAATGGACCCACAGGGCAGCCATTAGCATGGGTCGGGCTAGCAAGGGTTTTCCCCTCATAAGATGTATCTAGGGCCCCATTCAAGAAAGAATCAAGCCTGGCATTTTCCTGGCTGTTTACTTTTTTTTTTTTTTAATGAAAGCTTAGCATTTTGAAAAATGTATTTCTTGGAGACAAATATATTTTGACCCAGCCCACATCCCATTAGAACTCACCACACGAAGTTTCCAGTTCCATCCCCAGGCCACAGCACCACTGTACCATGAAGGGTGATATTTTATTTATTTAATTTCTATTTTTTTTAACTCTCCAATTCTAGCTCCTTTAGCAATTACTTGGCTTGTATTCTTTTTTCTTGACATTGTCCCCTTTGCTTGCACCCATTAAGTCAGGACCTTTTTTGCTTACTCCCATGAAAATAATGTGTCAGTAATGAAATAAACTTTACCTGACTTGAAGCTATAAATGCCCTCGGGGATCATTGGGAGCCTCCTTGACTTCTTCCTGGCCCAGATGTCATCAGAATTCAGTGGAGCATAGGCCACCCTGGGAAAGGAAAGATGTACACTCTTGTTCAGGTGGGAGGCAACCAAACAGCAGAGAAGCCCCTTGTCTCTCATCTCAAAGTGCCCTGGGTGGACTGTGGCTTCTGTCTCTCTTCCCCACCCCACAACCCCAATAAAGATCTAGCAAACCACTGTAGGATTATTGGGAGTAACAAGAAAAGAATCCCAATAAAATCTCACACCATGACTCAAATTCTAATCTTCAACACCTGGCAGTAAATATCTTCTATCTTCTGGAAGGGGACTCTGAACAGGGTCTCAGTGGTATTCCTCCTGGGCAGTAGAGGGCACTGTGGGCACACACTCGAAGAAGGCCTTTCTGTGCCTCAGGAATCTGACCACAGTTAATAGGAACATTCTGTGTGGTTGCTATCCCTGCATCTTTCTTGTCAAGTGGTCCCCTTGGTTGTCTTACTGCCATGATTCCATGGAGGCAACAACAATGACAACAATAAAAGCTGATTGCTCTTTCTTTTATTTTCTTCTTTCAAAAGAGTCTACCTTGGTGCTGAGGGACATGGACTTTGGAAACAGGCAGACTTTTACTCAGATCCTGAGTTGGCTACATCCTGGTTATATGACCTTGTGACCTAACTTCTCTGAGTCTAGGTTTCCTCATTTGGAAAGTGGAAATAGCAATAATTAGTAACTGGATTGTTCTGAGGATCAAGTGAGATAATGCAGATGGGTGCCTTCAGCATATAAACATGGATCCATGGTAGCTGTTGTTGGCCATGCCCAAGCCCAGGGCCCTTCATGTTTTCTGAGGCCCAGACTTTTTGTTACTTTCTACTACTTAACAATTTTGCCTATGCAAACCTCACGAGGGCTTCATTAGTACTAGGAACCATTCATTTCCCATGAATGGTACAAGGGAAATGCTGAGGGGCAGAGATGCCATCTCATCATAGAAGCCAATGATGACTCAGGTGGGCCTCTCTGGATTTTTTGAGGAGGTAGGGGATCAGTGAAAATCCAGCTATCCTCATTCTTCTTACAGGCTTGGGATTCAGGGTCAACACATAATTTTGTGGTGCCTCATTAGGGATGCTTATGTATGGGTGTGCAGATTGTGTACTGCATGATAATCTATAGAAAACTATAGCCAGAGTGCCAAATCTGACCAGCTGCCTATTTTTGTAAATAAGTTTATTTTTTTGGAGTACAGCCATGTCCATTCATCTACCTATTGTCTATGGTGACTTCTGCACTACAATGATGGAGATGAGAAGTTGCAACCCAAATGATATAACTGTTAAAGCCTAAAATACTTACTATCTGGCTCTTTACCAAAAAAGTTTGCAGATCCCTGTGCTTAGCCTTTGGACCTAGTACCTTGTACATAGTAGATGCTCAAAACATAGCTGTTGAATGGATAAATGAATGAATGAAGGTTCAAATACCGACTCAAAACAGTCAAGCATTAATTCTAAGGAAATTGCAATGGATAAGATAAAAAAAGAAGAAAAAAAAAAAAACTCTTGAAGTGAGGAGACTTAGGTTCTAGTTCCTGCTCTCTCCCCTGACTGGTTTGTGTGGAACTTAGAACAATCATTTCCTATCACTGTATCTCAGTTTCCTCATCTGTAAAATGGGAACCCTCAGTCATTTTACTGAGATTGTAATGAAGGGTAAAATGAACTCACACATGAAAAAATGTCTTGCTCGGTTTTTGTCACATAATAGGAGATTATCAATTGCAAGAAGAAAAGGCAAGGCTGAGGAGAAAGCCTTTGCTTCTGAATAAAATATCTACCCTGTCATAGAGGAGTAAACAGAGTAATTCATACATTTAATTGGCAGACGTCACGGAAAAAAGCTTCAGGGAGCATTCTACACAAAGACTCCCAGGCTAGTTTGTGTTCAAACAAACCAGACAGCCAGCCCACAGCCTGAGCCAGGAGCCAAATATTTCAGACACCATCCGGGCTGGCTTCTCAGCGTTGTTCTGCATGCGTCTGGAGCCAGGCCACAGGAAGTCCTCGGTGTCAGCTCTCTCGAGCCCAGTGAGGCTCAGGCATGTTCTTGATCTTCTTTGTAGACCACCATGCAGATAAGGGATGTGGGGAGAAAGAAAGGGGGTCTCGTGTCATAAAGGCTGCTCTGTTCCAGCTAAATTAGACCATACAGCTCCTTGGGAGCAGCCAGAAGTGAAGTCTGCAGCCATCGTGCCTTTTGTTTCCATTCCCCCTGGGGTGTGGCCAGAGGGGTGGAGTGGGCAGTCTATCATAATGTTGACCTTGGGGGATACTTTGCCACATCTCCACCCCGATCTCATTTTATAACATGTGGAGTTTTTTTTTTTTTACATCTTTATTGGAGTATAATTGCTTTACAATGGTATGTTAGTTTCTGCTTTATAACAAAGTGAATCAGCTATACATATACATATATCCCCATATGGTGTGTGGAGTTTTATAGACCAATTTAATGTGGGAGAGGAGACGAGAAGGCTGATGAGTGAAATGAAGTTGAAGAGTCATAAATTCAGAGGAAAATTATTCCAGAAGTCTAAGCCCTGCTTGCTAGGGTCCAAGGGTAATAGCCACTGTTCAGTGGTAGGGGTTGGACTTCCAAAGTTATTTCAGGGGCCGTTTGGAGGACAAGCACCCTTTCAGTTCATTTGGATGGGTAAATATTTTAGAATGGGGTCTCCTAAATATGTTGAGATCCAGCCAAAATCCCCAAACTGTGGGACCCCGAACTCCCAAGTACTATTTTCTCAGCACAGTTCATTCAGGAAGTCCAAATCTGACAGAAAATGATTTACACTTTATCTGCGCAGAATACAACCAGACTCACTATGTGGTTTGAACTTGAGACCTGAGGAGATTTTGAAAAGCCTTTTGATTGTGAAGCATTCGCCAGGACACCACAAAGCCAAATTCCAAAGTTCTCAAAGGATAAAGCAGAAAAAGGGATATTTTGATGAAGACCCAAAACCTCGGTCTTACCCATTTTGCTGTTAGTAACCATAGCTCAGGAATCTGGTGGACACCTTGGCACAGAACTACAGAAATGGCAGAAGATAGAAAGGCTGAGGGAGCAGAACTGACACGCCACCAGCGTACACAGCAATTCTCTGATCCTCCTGCTTCCAGACACCTGGAAGGAGACATACCTAACACCATCTAGGTGTGGAACTAAAAAGTCCCCTGAGCATCGTCCCAACACACCCCCTCCCCAGAATACCTGTTGCCTGTGGCCGTGTACCGCTGGCTCTTCCAGGGTCCTTTCTTGTAGGCATTGGACTTCTGCTGATTCTTCAACAACAGGCCCACCAGTTTCTCTAAACATAACATCCCTCAAACTTCCCCCACAAAAGACATCATAATGAATAGTCCCCAAAGCTATGAAAAGTCCTGTTGGCTGCTGTTTCACAATGTCTAGTGGCCCTCATTCAAAATGAATAGTTGAGCTGCTGAAAATCTAGACAGTAAGAAGACTCTTGCTGGTGTTACTGTAGCCTCTGGCCTGACTTGGAAAGCTCTCTGCCTAGACCCCATTTTTCCTAAATACTTGGTTTTAGATTTTTGTTCAAGGGCTGTGAAGAATTCTTTGCCATTATCAGAGGCATCAGCTTATGGAGGCACAAAGTAATATATATATATTTAGTTCAGCATCTAGCACCATAAATTCATGAATTTTTCATCCAAACCCAAGTGAATGTTCTTCTCTTTGCCAGTGTTTAAGTTACAGGTTGGAAAACATTCAAAGAGCTTGAAATTCAAGCTGATGAGATAGACAAGAGGACAGGGAATGTAAGGGGCTATTGGCGGTCAATCAAATGAGATGTTCTTCTCCAGACAAGGTGTTGAGGCCCATAAATAAACTGCAGAAAGAATTGTTGGTCTCCACAAGATTAGGGTAGAAGCTCATAAGTAAATGTAAGTTACCGATAATGTCCTAGGTTTTAGGTTCTGTGGCTAATGCATGGTAGTTCTTTATTTTAGAGAAAAATACATAAAGTAAAAGGGTCATGCATGGACCAATGAGGATAGTATGTCATGAAACAATGATTATTATTAATCCAATTTTTATTGACTATATTTTTTAATTTTCTGTATTCTTTTTTAAAAAATTTATTTTATTGAAATATAGTTGATTTATAATGTCATGTTAGTTTCAGGTGTACACCACAGTGATTCAGCTATATATATATAATATATATATATATATATATATATATATATATATATATATATATATATATATATATATACATGTTCTTTTTCAGATTCTTTTCCCATATAGGTTATTACAAAATACTGAGTATAGTTCCCTGTGCTGTACAGTAGGACCTTGTTGGTTATCTATTTTCCATATTCTTGATGCTCTGGCATTTGGAGTCATGATCCTGGAGAGACTGCTTCTCCCAGGGAGAGCTAATTCCCAGAGATAGCAAATGACTCCACAGGAGCATGCCTTTGCTATACAAACCAAGCAATTCAAATCCCCAACTATCTCCTTTATCAAACTCACACACCAAGCTAATACGCCTCCTGCCCTAAGTCACCCCAGGGCCAGGTACTGGATACCCCTGTAGCCCAGAGCCCGCTGAGACCTCCCCCCCCCCACTATCTAATCCTAAACTGACTCAGCATGCCTACCCTGACTTGTATATTCTTTCTCACAGAACCTCAACACAGCCTCCGGGCTGTATTTTTCCCTCTCCCCCTGTCTCCTGGCCAACTCAGCTGCTTCCCTGTGTGGCCCTGCATAGCGTGTTGTGTCTGTTTCTAGGATCTGTCAGTAGAACCTTTTTCCTTCATGACGATCATTGACACGTCTGTGTGTCTTATCATACCTGTTTAAAACAAATCCCTGGTATGTTTTTAGAACACAATTTTGTGCAGCAGAAGTGCAATTAAATAAAAGCCAAGAGTAGATTGAGGAAGGAGAGGACATTTATTGGGTGCTTGGAGCAGTAAGGATCACGTAATAAGTTGTAAGATGGCATCTGTAATGCAAAAGAGAAAAAAAGCAGTGAGCCAACAGAAGCCATGTTTCTCAGTGTTGCAGTACACATGGAGAAAAGGCAAAGAAAGGCTGGAAAGAAAGGTGGGGGAAAAGGTTCCACTTCCCATCATGAACATTGAAAGGCTTCCCGACCTGAGCCACTGATCTTTGAAGTGGGAACAATTTAAAGAAGGAGGAGGAGGGGGATGAGGGGTGAGGGAAGTTGTGTGTATGGGACTCCAGAAAAGGAGTGCCATTCAGTCCTTGGTTCCCAGGCACCCCTCTGGTTTGTGGCCCAGCTTCAGTGCACAGTAGGAGTGCTTCAGCGCACAGTAGGTGTGCTTTGGAAGGTGAAACAGTGTTTGCCTAGGTGATCTCTCTGAGCTTTCTTCCCAACTCTGATGTGCTGATCTGTTCCAGTTAATCTGATGTCTGCCAAGGGACTCCACAGGCCACAGTGAAATGTTTGGTGGATTCCAAACTCACCACAAAATACCTGTCATCACAGCACACTCACCCTTATTGGCTTCTCTAACGCTTCAGGAAAGCAAATTTTCCCGCTGTTTGAAAGAGATGTGTGTGGAAACATTTATTTATCCTTGCATTTGCTTTCCCCATGTGTGTTTTCTCCTTTCCCAGCGTCCTACAGCAGACTAGCCCAGAAGCGATTTCAGCCTGGTTCTCCAGGGAGAGTTCTTTTTCTGCTCCCTCTGAGACAGTCACCCACAAGGACCCTTTTGGAGTGCTGAATGGGAGGCTCTACGAAATAATAAAGACCTTCGGAGGAATCAGTCTCCTTAACACTTAGCATTTTTGGAACAATAACCTCTGCTTCAGAGAAATGTGGTTGAAATTGAACCCATTATGTAACAATAAAAGGAGATAAAGTCATACTTTCTGCATGATTATGGGGTGGAGATGAAACTTTTGAGAGCAGATATATAACCTTTAATTTTTTGGTAATTCAATAGCTATTTTTTAGCCCAGATTTTAAAAGTGGCAGGAAATTAGTCTCAATCAATTCTTGAATTCAGTCCCCCATCTTCTGCCTTTCACAGAGGTGGTGTAAGTTCCTGGGGGCTTACGCAGGCCCAGGAATGGGTGAATGATACTGCTGCCTGTGCTAGTCTACTTGGAGATGCCCCTCCCTTCTGCTGTCCATCTGTTCAGGCCATCCTCATCCTGCCATTGGGTCCCTTCTGTTCTAGTTCTCTCTTTTCTTCTTCTGGGTGCCTCTCAGGAGAGTTTTTCTACTGCATCTAAATCACACTACACATTGAGAAACTCCAAGTTAAAGTCCTATCAGCCTAGACCTATGACACATTCTTTGGGGACTTTCTGACCTGCAGAAATGTGAGACATAAGGACCCTCTACTCTCAAATGCAGCAAATTTCTCTTTTTGGCACACTGGCTTTGGCTCAAGATGCCCCACACAGAGCTCCTTTCACTCTGGGAGTGACCAGTGTCTATGGACTCGATACACACTCCCTTTCTTCCCTCCTCTCCACTCTGAGGGCTTTATCTAGTCTGAGGAATAAAGAAGCATGGCTCTACTTCTCAAATATTCTTTAAAATCTGCATTTACGCATTTAAAATCATGCACAGGTCCTTTCTATTTCCCTTGGCATCCAGGCTTTTGGAAACTCAAAAGCTAATGGAAAATAGATGAGCAAACTGTGTATATGTTGAGTAAGTGAGGGAAGTAGTCGGTGGGTGATAGATTAAGGGGTAGCAATAAATAATGATGTAACACTCACTGGGTAATACTAGAAAATATAATAACCAGCCGTGCTAAGGTAGGCTGCCTGCAGAGATTCAGAAGGGAGCCTACAGAAAGCCATGTCAGAACATCTTATTCTTGTGTTCCTACAAATTAAGAACTTTATCTTGATGCACTTGGGATTCAGAGAAAACTAGAATGAAAGGACTGAGGGTAAAAATCTAGATTCTTTGTTTTCTGTCAATGTTGGACATGTCAATACTTAATCTGAGCAAGTGTTACTAAATGGATTTAACCCAGAATCCTCACATCACTTGTCTCTTTCTCTTTCAGTCCCTTCAACTCTCTCCCACAGGCACACCATCCACCATCCCCCCTCCCCCCCCACACGCACACACACACACACACACACACACACACACACACAAACAAAAACACAGTCACACTGTTACAGGCGGCAAAGTAAACAAATGGGCAGATTTCACAGCCTGTTTTCTAGTCAGTTGACCATACAGCACACCTCCCCTATTTGGTAGTAAAGGCATATTTTCCATTTGTTACACAACCTTTGAGACTCTTTAAAAGTAAGAATTATGAAAAGATTGGCACATTGGCAAGGGCACTAAATGAGATGACCTCTAAAGTTGCTTTCCTTCTCGTTTCATCATTCATATGAGAGAAAATGTCATTTCAGGAGAATATACTGTAGGCAGCTCTCAGTTATTCACAGGCATATTCATGTTCCTGGTGGATTTTTCCATCTTGATGAGATGAGCTTAGAGAAGGCTTTGCAGCCCTCAGTAACTTTTCCTACTATGGCCCCAAATAGATCTGGGGCACTGGGTGTCTACCATCTCTGTCTATTCACCGTAAAGGACAAATCCCTAACACCTAACACCATTTGGCTAGAGTATTTGTAAGTTTAGCTAGTAGATATTACCAAAGAATTTTCTAAAGTGACAGAGCCAATTTATTTCCAGCTCAAATGCATAAAAGTTCTACTTGCTCTATGTCCTCACCAGCATTGTTATTGTTAGTATTTTTAATTTTAGCCATTCTGGTGGGTATATAATGGATTTTATTGTGGTTTTTACTTGCATTTGAATTTTCTTCATGGGTAATGATGTTGAGAACTTTTCACATAAGCTTATTGACCACTTGGATAGTCTCAATGCTGAGGAGTCAAAGTCTTTTGTCCATTTTATTTTATTTTATTTATTTTTTTTAACATCTTTATTGGAGTATAATACTTTACAATGGTGTGTTAGTTCTGCTTTATAACAAAGTGAATCAGTTATACATATACAGATATCCCCATATCTCCTCCCTCTTTTGTCTCCCTCCCACCCTTTTGTCCATTTTAAATAGACTTATTCATCTTTTTCTTTTTACATTGTTGAAAATTTATAGCTTCTGGATCCAAGTCCTTTATCAGATATATGTATTATAAATGTGTTCTCTCAGTCTTTTTTTTTTTATACTCTTAATTCTGCCTTTTGAAGAGCAGAAGTTTTTAATTTTACTGAGGTCTAAATTACCAATCATTTCTTTTATGGTCAATGCTTCTGAGGGCAGAGATCTCTTGATTTTAGGACAGTAGGCTCCTCCTCCAACCCTGGGGATAGATTATGATACCTCTAAGTGGGCCATAAAATCCATTCCCTTTTGTATGATGCAGGCTTCTGTATAGCAAGGTATGGCCATGTGCCACAGTTCTGGACTGTGTGAAATTGGGGCACATCTTATAGAAGGTTTCTATGAGAAATTATCTTGCTGGGCAAAAAGCCACAGATTCTTGAGAAGAAAGCCTGTTCCCCTTGCTCTTTTCATCTTGAGAAGCTGGTACAGAGACTTGTTATTTGCTGCAATCATTTTGTGACCATGAGGGAAAAGCCAAGAGAATTATGGAGTCATTGACCCAATGCTCTAACATCATTGCCTGTTGAAATAATCCTGTAACAATTCCACCAGAGTTCTTGTTATAGAGGATCATAAGGTGTCTTTGCCATTTTAGTCATAATTAGTCAGGAGTCTTTTATCTGCAGATTAGAATGTCCTTTCCAATAAGGGACTCAGAGTACATACTGATCTTCAACTTGTTTTTTCTCTTAATGTATCATAGATATCATTGTAAGTTAGTACATTCAGACTGACTTATTTTTAATGGTCACAAAGAATTCCATCATGGGTATACCATGCATTAAAGCAGTTCTATTTTAAGTTTTTTGAGGAACCTCCATACTGTTCTCCATAGTGGCTGTATCAATTTACATTCCCAGCAACAGTGCAACAGGGTTCCCTTTTCTCCACACCCTCTACAGCATTTATTATTTGTAGATTTTTTGATGATGACTCTTCTGACAGGTGTGAGGTGTTACTTCATTGTAGGTTTGATTTGCATTTCTCTAATGACTAGTGATGTTGGGCATCCTTTCATGTGTTTGTTGGCAATCTGTATATCTTCTTTGGAGAAATGTCTATTTAGGTCTTCTGCCCATTTTTAATTGGATTGTTTTTTTTTTTGATATTGAGCTGCACTAGCTGCTTGTATATTTCAGAGATTAATCCTTTTGTCAGTTGCTTTGTTTGCAAATATTTTTTCCCCATTCTGAGTGTTCTCTTTTCGTCTTGTTTATTGTTTGCTGTGCAAAAGCTTTTAAGTTTCATTAGGTCCCATTTGTTTATTTTTGTTTTTATTCCCATTTCTCTAGGAGGTGGGGCAAAAGGGTCTTGCTGTGATTTATGTCATAGAGTGTTCTGCCTATGTTTTCCTCTAAGAATTTTATATTCTCTGGCGTTACACTTAGGTCTTTAATCCATTTTGGGTTTATTTTTGTATACATGTTAAGTAGTGTTCTAATTTCATTCTTTTACATGTAGTTGTCCCATTTTCCCATTTATTGAAGAGGTTGTCTTTTCTCCATTGTATATTCTTGCCTCCTTTCTCAAAGATAAGGTAACCATATGTGAGCGGGTTTATCTCTGGACTTTCTATCCTGTTCCACTGATCTATATTTCTGTTTTTGTGCCAGTACCACACTGTCTTGATTACTGTAGCTTTGTTGTATAGTCTGAAGTCAGAAAGCCTGATTCCTCTAGCTCCGTTTTTCGTTCTCAAGATTGCTTTGGCTATTCATGGTCCTTTGTGTTTCCATACACATTGTGAATTTTTTTTGTTCTAGTTCTGTGAAAAATACCATTGGTAGCTTGATAGGGATTACATTGAAACTGTAGATTGTTTTGGGTAGACAGTCATTTTCACAATGTTGATTCTTCCAATCCAAGAACATGGTATATCTCTCCATCTGTTTGTATCATCTTTACTTCCTTTCATCAGTGTCTTATAATTTTCTGCATACAGGTCTTTTTTCTCCTTAGGTAGGTTTATTCCTAGATATTTTATCCTTTTTGTTGCAGTGGTAAATGGGAGTGTTTTCTTAATTTCGCTTTCAGATTTTTCATTATTAGTGAATAGGAATGCTAGAGATTTATGTGCATTAATTTTGTATCCTGCTACTTTACCAAATTCATTGATTAGCTCTAGTAGTTTTCTGCTGGCACCTTTAGGATTCTGGTAGCAGCTTTAGGATATGTATAGTATCATGTCATCTGTCAATAGTGACTGCTTTACTTCTTTTCTGATTTGGATTCCTTTTATTTCTTTTTCTTCTCTGATTGATGTGGCTAAAACTTCCAAAACTATGTTGAATAATAGTGGTGAGAGTGGGCAACCTTGTCTTGTTCCTGATCTTAGTGGAAATGGTTTCAGAGTTTCACCATTGAGGACGATGTTGGCTGTGGGTTTGTCATGTATGGCCTTTATTATGTTGAGGTAACTTCCCACTATGCCTACTTTCTGCAGGGATTTTTATCATAAAGCGGTGTTGAATTCTGTCAAAAGCTTTCTCTGCTTCTATTTTTCTCCTTCAGCTTGTTAACATGGTTTATCACATTGATTAATTTGCATATATTGAAGAATCCTTGCATTCCTGGGATAAACTCCACTTGATCATGGTGTATGATCCTTTTTATGTGCTGTTGGATTCTGTTTGCTAATATTTTGTTGAGGATTTTTGCATCTATCTTCATAAGTGATATTGGTCTGTAGTTTTTCTTTTGTGACATCTTTGTCTGGTTTTGGTATCAGGGTGATGGTGGCCTTGTAGAGTGAGTTGGGGAGTGTTCCTCCCTCTCCTATATTTTGCGAGAGTTTCAGAATGGTAGGTGTTATCACTTCTCTAAATGTTTGATGAAATTCACCTGTGAAGACATCTGGTCCTGGACTTTTGTTTGTTGGAATATGTTTAATTACAGTCTCAATTTCAGTCCATCTGATTGGTCTGTTTGTATTTTCTATTTCTTCCTGGTTCAGTCTTGGAAGGTTGTGCTTTTCTAAGAATTTGTCCATTTCTTCCAGATTGTCCATTTTATTGGCATAGAGTTTCTTGTAGTAATCTCTCATGATCCTTTGTATTTCTGCAGTGTCAGTTTTTACTTCTCCTTTTTTATTTCTAATTCTATTTCAGTCTTCTCCCTTTTTCCTTGATGAGTCTGGTTAATGGTTTATCAATTTTGTTTATCTTCTCAAAGAACCAGCTTTTAGTTTTATTGATCTTTGCTATCATTTCCTTCATTTCTTTTTCATTTATTTCTGATCTGATCTTTATGATTTTTTTCTTCTGCTAACTTTCCTTTTTTAATTTTTTAATTTTTTGTTCTTCTTTCTCTAATTGCTTTAGGTGTAAGGGTAGGTTGTTTATTTGAGATATTTCTTGTTTCTTGAGGTAGGATTGTATTCCTATTAACTTCCCTCTTAGAACAGCTTTTGCTGCATGTCATAGGTTTTGTGTTGCCGTGTTTTCATTGTCAGTTGTTTCTACACATTTTTTTTTCTTTCTTCGGAGATCTCTTGGTTATTTATTAGTGTATTGTTTAGCCCCCATGTGTTTGTATTTTTCACAGGTTTTTTCCTGAAATTGATATCTAGTCTCATATCATTGTTGTCAGAAAAGATACTTGATATGATTTAATTTTCTTAAATTTACCAAGGCTTGATTTGTGACCCAAGATATGATATATCCTGGAGAATGTTCCATGAGCAATGGAGAAGAAAGTGTATTCTGTTGTTTTTGGATGGAATGTCCTATAAAGATCAATTAAGTCCATCTTTTTTAATGGGCCATTTAAAGCTTGTGTTTCCTTATTTATTTTCATTTTGGATGATCTGTCCATTGGTGAAAGTGGGGTGTTAACATTGCCTACTATGATTGTGCTACTGTCAATTTACCCTTTTATGGCTTTTAGCATTTGCCTTATGTATTGAGGTGCTCCTATGTTGGGTGCATTAATATTTACAATTGTCATATCTTCTACTTGGATTGATCCCTTGATCATTATGTAGTGTCCTTCTTTGTCTCTTGTAATAGTCTTTATTTTGAAGTCTATTTTGTCTGATATGAGAAATGCTGCTCCAGGTTTCTTTTGATTTCCATTTGCATGGAATATCTTCCATCCTTTCACTTTCAGTCTGTGTGTGTCCCTAGGTCTGAAGTGGATCTCTTGTCGAGAGCATATATATGGGTCTTGTTTTTTATCCATTCAGCCAGTGTATGTCTTTTGGTTGGAACATTTAATCCATTTACATTTAAGGTTATTATCGACATGTATGTTCCTATTACCATTTTCTAAACTGTTTTGGATTTGTTTTTGTAGGTCTTTTTCTTCTCTTGTGTTTCCTGCCTAGAGAAGTTCCTTTAGCATTTCTTGTAATGCTGGTTTGATGGTGCTGAATTCTCTTAACTTTTGCTTGCCTGTAAAGGTTTTAATTTCTCGGTCAAATCTGAATTAGATACTTGTTGGGTAGAGTAATCTTGGTTGTAGGTTTTTCCCTTTCATCACTTTAAATATGTTTTGCCACTCCCTTCTGGCTTGCAGAGTTTCTGCTGAAAGATCAGCTGTTAACTTTATGGGGATTCCCTTGTATGTTAATTGTTGCTTTTCCCTTGCTGCTTTTAATATTTTTTTCTTTGTATTTAATTTTTGATAGTTTGATTAATATGTGTCTTGGCATGTTTCCCCTTGGATTTATCCTGTATGGGATTCTCTGTGCTTCCTGGACTTGATTGCCTACTTCCTTACTCATATTAGGGAAGTTTTCAATTATAATCTCTTCAAATATTTTCTCATTCTCTCTCTCTTTTTTTTTCCCTCTTCTTCTTCTGGTACCCATATAATTTGAATGTTGTTGCATTTAATGTTCTCCTAGAAGTCTCTGACATTGTCCTCAACTCTTTTCATTCTTTTTTTCTTTTTTTCTGCTCTGTGGTAGTTATTTCCACTATTTTATCTTCCAGGTTACTTATCTGTTCTTCTTCCTCAGTCATTCTGCTACTGATGCCTTCTAGAGAATTTTTAATTGCATTTATTGTGTTTTTCAACATTGTTTGTTAACTCTTTAGTTCTTCTAGTTCCTTGTTAATCATTTTTTGTATTTTCTCCATTATATTTCCAAGATTTTGGATATCTTTACTATCATTACTCTGAGTTCATTTTCAGGTAGACTGCCTATTTCCTCTTCATTTGTTTGGTCTAGTGTGTTTTTGCATTGCTCTTTCATCTGCTGTGTATTTTTCTGTTTTCTCATTTTGCTTAACTTACTGTGTTTGGGGTCTCCATTTTGCAGGCTGCAGTTTCGTAGTTCCCATGGTTTTTGGTGTCTGGTCTCAGTGGCTAACGTTGGTTCAGTGGGTTGTGTAGGCTTCCTGGTCGAGGCTACTGGTGCCTGTGTTCTAATGGATGGTTGTCTTTCTGGTGGGCAGGAGCACTTCTGGTGGTGTGTTTTGGGATGTCTGTGATCTTATCATGATTTTTGGCAGGCTGTGTGCTAATGGGTGGGTTTGTGTTCCTGTCTTGCTAGTTGTTTGGCATAGTGTGTCCAACACTGTAGCTTGCTGGTTGCTGAGTTGAGCTGGGTCTTCACATTGAGATGGAGATCTCTCAGAGAGCTTTCATCATTTGATATTTTGTACAGCTGGGAAGTCTCTGGTGGACCAATGTCCTGAACTTGGCTCTCCCACCTCAGAGGCTCAGGCCTGACACCCGGCCAGAGTACCAAGACCCTGTCAGCCTCATGGCTCAGAAGAAAAGGGAGAAAAATAAAAGAAAGAAAAAGAAAGAAAAAAAATAAAATAAAGTTATTAAAATAAAAAAGAATTATTAAAATAAAAATGTAATAAAAAAGAAAGAGAAAGAAAGAAGAGAGCAACCAAACCAATAAACAAATCCTCCAATGATAACAAGCACTAAAATCTATACTTAAAACTAACAAACAACAAAACAAAAACAAAATGGACAGTCAGAACCCTGGGACAAGTGATAAAAGCAAAGCTATATAGACAAAATCACAGAAAGAAGTATACAAATAAACACACACAAAGAGAGAAAAAGGAAAAAAAATATATATATATATAATTAAAAATGGAAGAGAGCAACCAAATCAATAAACAAATCTACCAATGATAATAAGTCCTAAACACTGAAGTAAGATAAACAAAAAACCAGAAATAAATTAGGTGCAGAAAGCAAACTCCAAGTCTCCAGTTGCTCCCAAAGTCCACTGCCTCAATTTTGGGTTGATTCATTGTCTATTCAGGTATTCCAGAGATGCAGGGTACATCAAGTTGATTGTGGAGATTTAATCCACTGCTCCTGAGGCTGCTGGGAGAAATTTCCCTTTCTCTTCTTTGTTCACACAGCTCCTGGGGTTCAACTTTGGATTTGGCTTTGCCTCTGTGTGTAGGTCGCCTGAGGGCATCTGTTCCCCATGCAGACAGGACGGGGTTAAAGGAGTGGCTGATTAGGGGGCTCTGGCTCACTCAGGCCAGGGGGAGGGAGGGGTACAGATTGCAGGGAGAGTCTGTGGCGGCAGAGGCCAACGTGATGTTGCAACAGCCTGAGGCACAGTGTGTGTTCTCCTGGGGAAGTTGTCCCTGGATCACGTGACCCTGGCAGTGGCAGGCTGCACAGCCTCCTGGGAGGGGAGGTGTGGATAGTGACCTGTGCTTGCACACAGGATTCTTGGTGGCTGCAGCAGCAGCCTTAGCATTTCATGCCTGTCTCTGGTGTCTGCACTGATAGCTGCAGCTCGCATCCATCTCTGGAGTTCGTTTAGGCAGTGCTCTGAATCCTGTCTCCTCGTGCACCCCAAACCAATGGTCTCTTGCCCCTTAGGCACATCCAGACCTTCTCCTGGACTCCCTCCCAGCTAGCTGTGGCTCACTAGCTCACTTCAGGCTATGTTCATGCAGCCAAACCTCTCCCTGGGATCTGACCTCTGAAGCCTGAGCCTCAGCTCCCAGCCCCCGCCCGTCCTGGAGGGTTAGCAGACAAGCCTCTTGGGCTGGTGAGTTCTTGTCAGCAGTGATTCTCTGTGTGGGAATCTGTCCGCTTTGCCCTCCGCACCCCTCTTGCTGCGTTCTCCTCCATAGCTCCAAAGCTTTGCCCCTGCCACCCCCACATCTCTGCCAGTGAAGGGCCTTCCTAGTGTGTGGAAACCTTTCATCCTTCACAGCTCCCTCCCACTGGTTCAGGTCCCATCCCTATTCTTTTGTCTCTGTTTTTTCTTTTTTTCTTTTGCCCTACCCAGGTACCTGGGGAGTTTCTTGCCTTTTGGGAGGTCTGAGGTCTTCTGCCACCGTTCAGCAGGTGTTCTGTAGGAGTTGTTCTGCATGTAAATGTAGTTTTGATGTATTTGTGGGGAGGAAGGTGATCTCCATGTCTTACTCCTTCACCATCTTAAAGGCGCCCCCCGGCAGGCAGATTCTTAACCACTCTGCCACCAGGGAAGCCCAAAGTTTTCTCTTAAATAAATGGTGTTGGAAAAACTGGACAGGTACATGCAAAATAATGGAACTGAACCTCTTTTTTATACCATATATAAAAATAAACTAAAAATTGCTTAAAGACTTAAATGTAAGACCTGAAATCATGAAACTCCTGGAAAAAAATATAAGCAGTACCCTCTTTGACAATAGTCTTAGAAATAATTTTTTTAATCTGTCTCCTCAGGAAAGGGCAACAAAAGCAAAAATAAAAAAAAAATGGGACTACATCAAACTTAAAAGCTTTTATGCAGTGAAAAAAAATCATCAATAAAATGAAAAGGCAGCCTACTCAATGGGAGGAGATATTTCCAAATGATATATCAGATAGGAGGTTAATATCCAAAATATATAAAGATCTCACACACTCAATATAAAAAAATCTTATTAATAAATGTGCAGAGGATCTGAATAGACATTTTTCCAAGAAAGACCAACAGACAGATGAAAAGATGCTCAACATCACTAATCATTAGGGAAACACAAATCAAAACTACAATGAGATATCACCTCACACCTGTCAGACTGGCTATTATCAAAATAGACAAATAGCAAATGTTGGTGAGGATATGGAGAAAAGGGAACACTTGTGCACTGTTGGTGGGATTTTAAATTGGTGCAGCCAATGGAAAGCAGTATGTATGTTCCTCAAAAAATTAAAAATAGAACTGCCATATGATCCAGTAATTCCACTCCTGGCTATTGACCTGAAAAAACCAAAAACACTAATTTGAAAAGATATATGCACCCCTATGTTCATTGCAGCATCATTTACAATAGCCAAGATATGGAAGCAACCTAAGTGTCCATCAACAGATGAATGGATAAAAAAAATGTGGTATATATATATGTATACAATGGGATATTACTCAGCCATAAAAAAGAATGAAATACTGCCATTTGTGACAACATGAACGGACCTAGAGTGTATTATGCTAAGTAAAATAAGTCAGAGAAAAACTAAGACTGTATGATTTCGCTTATATGTGAAATCTAAAAAACAAAACAAAAGAACAAACAAAACCAAACAGAAACAGACCCATAGATACAGAAAACAAACTGGTGGTGGCCAGAGGGGAAGGGGGTGAGGAGTTGGGCAAAATAGGTAAAGGGGATTAAGAGGTACAAAATTCCAATTATAAAATAAATGTCATGGGGGTGTAATGTACTGAATAGGAAATACACTCAGTAATAATGTAATAACTTTGTATCGTGACAGATGGTTACTAGACTTACTGTGGTGATCAGTTTGTAATGTATATAAATGTCGAACTACTATGATGTACTCCTGAAACTAATAGAATATTGTATGTCAACTATACTTCAATTTAAAAAGATATTCAAAAAAATAGAGATTTGGGGCAGCACCCAACATTCAAATATCTCTGCAGTAAAAAATAACTATCCACACTAATTAGATGAACAATGACTATAAAGAGCCTCATATCAATTAAACAGTTTGCAGTTGAATGTGAAATAAAATTTCCCTCTCCATTTTCTTTCTTCATTCTTCCTCTGCTTTATTTCCCTCCATAGCACTTACCAACTCTTAACATATTATATATACAGTGTTCGTTCATTTGCTTAAGGTCTCGCTTCCTCAAACCCAATGTAAAGTCCATGAGAGCCGGGTTTTTGGTGTTAGTTCCCAACTTTTCCCCCAATATATACAACAGTTCTGGCACACAGTTGGTGCTCAGTAATTATTTCATGAAGCAATAAACGAATCCTAAAATTCTGAAAGACCAAACACAACACTTTCTTTTTGCCTGGTTCTGCTGGAGTATCACTGAATATGGGACACCCACAGATTCAAGGCCATAGTTAGCAATGACCACACATTCTTGTCACCTTCCTTGCCTTAAGACATGTTGAGGGACTGTTGGTCAGACTCCAAGGCCCCTTGAACATTTACAAATTACATCCGTAGCCTCATTTCTAAAATGAGTAACTTGAAACCCAGAGAAGCTAAAAAAAACTAGTTCCTGTTTACCAGAGACAAATCACTAGCAGAAGAGCAGAACCCAGGCTTAAGAGATTTTTCATCTCATTTCTCTCAAGCCTCCACAGGTATAAAAAGTATTCATGTTGAATGTTGAGTGGCTGTGAAATTTTAATAACCTGGTTTATTAGACTGTTATAAGAAACTTGTAACCTTTTTGTAACAAAGTAATGAATTTTGTTTTCAGAAGACATATGGAACTTAATTCATTTAGATCATAAAATATCCTTTACCTGTATTCCTAGGGTAAGGCATTTCAATTTGTAAAAGACTAAATTAAATTGTATTGATCAGATCTGGATAGTGTGTTGTATTTCAAGTTACTATGTTTGTCTTTAAATGTTATTTCCAAAGCATTTTCATTATTATTATACACAGATATATTATTATATATAATTAAATGTTGAGTATTATAAGTACCCAAGTACTGTGTACATCAGACCCTGCACACCTCTATATAGATGTATATTTATATATACACATAAAATATACAATATATTATACACTATAAAAAAACATAAAATTTATACATAAAATCAGGATGCAGAATATTCTTGCTCTCTCATTTACTAACTACATGAGCTTTAAAAATTCACTCCATTTCTCTGAGCTTCACTTTTATTATGGGAGAGAAATAATTATATGAACAATTATTGTCATAATATTTGTCCTACTTATCTCAATGGCTTGTTGCAAATTAAATATATAATAATATCCTCATTTTGTACTATGAGTTGTAGCTTAATGTATCTAATATAGAATATTAAGTGTGACTATTGCATACTAGTTAAAATCATGGACTATGGATCCAGACTGTCCATGTGAGATCCTGGCTCTGTCACCTACTAGTTGTGTGACCTGGTCAAGTTGCTTAACCCTTCTGAGTTTTATTTTCCTCAGCTATGAAACAAAGATTATAATTCTAGCTAACTCTTATTTTTGTTTGAGGTTTGAATGTATCAATGTTTGTAAAATGCTTAGAACAGTGCCTGACACCTCATAAATGCTCCGTGTTAACCGCCACAGTAATGCAATTAAGAAATCATTATTATGCCGAGCAGATCTGGATGAAGATAAAGACCTAGGTATACAGATATGTTCACAATATAGAGCTATATAAGTATTGCATTTATGTGGTTATATATAGATGTAAGAAAGATTCAGGGTTATACAACCAGCGAACTCAGTAGCTCTGTTATTTTTATTGCTTCTTAATAGAGAGCACAGAAGTACATGGGAAATGTGAGAGCGTAGTTCCAGCAATCTACTATAGTCAAGTTCATATTGCAAATCCCTAAGTATCACTAACTTTCCATATTGTTAGAATTTAGTCCTTGCAAATGCAGGCACTGCTTGGGCAGACTGTAGCAGCTGCCCAACAGGTGTTGAGAAATATGAGAAAAGAGGGTAAAACCATACTTCCCAGAAGGGAATGGACCCTCTTTTAATGCTTTATTGAGAAAAAGAAGACGAAGTAGCACAAAGCAAGTAGTTATTGTGCCTAAAAACAAAAGTTGTACATTAGAAATGGAGGTCAGACAAAAGATTTACCCCTCATTGTGAGCTGTGAGCTTTTCCAAATTACCATAGGCTAATGGGAAACTCCTTTCATTCTTAGCATTGCCCTGGATGGGAAGTTTGCAATCTCCCTTGACTTTAATGTAAACCATCGAGACAGGAAGCTCTGCATTTGCTGTAAGTCCCTCCTGTTGTGAGTTAATGCAATGTTTGTCTTGCTTATTTCAGACACAGAGTGAAGGTCAGAGAGAGCACCTCATGCTCAGAAAGCATTTTTCTTTTCCTTGGAGAAGCCTTATTTGATGTCCTGTCCAATTCAGTTGGACACTTTTCTTTGCTTATTGTGTTTTAGGATTTCTGCAGAACTTCAGTCATGCATTTCGCCTCTCAGAGCTTTATTCATAAAGCATATTTGGTGATTGATCACACCTTTCATTTAATCTATAACATTTTGGTTTCTGTGTGCCCAGCACTGAGCTAGATTCTATCAAGACTACAAAAGAAATGCATGGCTCTCAAGGTATAGAAAATTTTGATGGAGAGTTATACACATTTAAAACAGTCAAGAGCAAAGCAATATATTAACATAATAGGTAGCTTGACTTGTTGCCAGAATTCAAATGATATGTCTTGTTCTGTGTTCTATTCTAGTGCCTACCTAGCATGGTACCTGTATCATACAGCCACTCAAATAGTTTTTAAATAAATGAATCGATGAAGGATGGTGATTTCATATTTATTAATAGCTATAAAAACAAGATTGAGTTTTAAATTACTCTTCTAGTCTAAATAAATAACATAAAATAAAGAAAGCAATTGTGGCAGAGATCAGTTAGATGCTCATCAAACCCACCTCCTCTTTTCCCTGGGTACATATCAGGACTGCCTCTCCCAGCATCCTTTGCAATTAGGTTAAGTCACGTGACTGAGTTTGGCCAATGACATGTTTGCATAAATTGCATATATCCACTTCCAGGCAGACCCCCAAAACCTTTGAAATCTCTTGTAAATTATCTCTTCCTTCATCTGCCTGCTGGACACTGAGGATCTTATAGAGGACTTTGGGATTCTAGAAGGTGGAAGAGCCACCAGATGGAAGAAGCCTATGTTCCTAAATAAATTGTGTGGACCTGAGCAGGAGAGATCAGGAAGGGTGGCATTAGGTTGTGATGTGTAAGGAAAACTTTCATTTTTTAACCCATTGAAACTTTAGTCTATACTGACCCATACAACCATATAAGTAGAAGATGCAGAGAGCAACATTATTTATAATAATGAAAAAGCAGAAGCAACTTGTGTTCCACTATGAAAGAGAGTTTAAGAGTATAAACCTATTCAAAATGAAATGTAATGCAACCCTGGAAAGTGATGGTTGCGGATGCCATATAGCAATTTAGGAAAATGCTAAAATTTTGATATAAAAATCAGACTGCAGTATATAAAATCTTGTATAATTATTTCTTATACATAAGTTAAAAATGCTCATAAAATTAAAACATGGGAAGTTCATATATTACAATGTCAAATACAGTTGTATTAGAATATGGATTTATGATTGATTTTTCTATTCTTAAATTTTTCATTTTTAGCATTGTGGTACCTTTGCTTTACAATTTAAAAATAGAATGCAAAAAAGTTATTTTAAAAAGTGAAATTAATTCTCAAATGGTAACTATACAATTCATAAGTGCTTTTCTTGGTCTAAAATGGAGGGAACAACTTTAACCAGAGGGTCAGATAAAGCTTATCAGGAAGGGTGAAACTAGCATGTTTAGAGAGAAACAAAGAGTGTTCCACTCAAAGGGAGGAGTGTGATGAAGTGGAAATGATGGTTTGGGGATATGAAGAGATTCTGAAACTGCCTAAAAATCTCAAGACATTGGACAGGGCTCTTTGGGGGGCATTCTGAGAACACCCTTTTTGTCTCTGTATTCCAGAGTTCCATCTTTTCTGCAAAACCACAATTCTTTCCACCAATAAATCAGGTGCTTGGACCTTTCCTCCTGGGCATGGAGGCCAGCTGGCCTGGGTTACATATATCTGTTACTTTAGTTCCCCTTGTAGGGTCTGGGTAAGGTCAGAGGTCAAGTGAGTGTGCTACTATTGAGCTAATCTGGGATGTTGGCCTCAGACCACATAAACTGGCTGAACCGAATCTTTGGATCCAGACTCAGTTCTCTCACTCATTTTCCTCATGCCCTGGCCATCTAGACTCTGAATTGGAAGCAGGTATGTGACAGATTCAGAGTCTGTCCTTAAAAAGCTCACAGCTTAGAGGGAATGAATAAACATGGAAGACTAAAGAAAACACCATTTACTTGAGTCTTCATTCTGTGGCATAGAGAACACTAGAGACTTTGCAAGACTCTTGCAATAAATTTTTACAATAGGCACTGTCATCTCTTTCTTACAGATCAGACAACTGAGGCTCGAGAGGCAAAGTGATTTTTCTAAGGTTGCACAGCAAGAAGGAAGCAGAAGAAATTGGATTGAAATCCAAGTCTGTCTAATTTTCTTACCTTGGAAGTTCTGATAGAAGCCAAAATATGGCTCATGATATTAAAGAAAAGGGGTAGAGATGGATTATTCTGGAAGTTCAAAAGAGACTCTAAAGGTGGAACTGGTAGAAGGCTGTGAAACAAAGGGGTAGTATTTTTTGTTGCAGTTTTAAATAGATGGGTATTTGGGGCAGAGTCTTAGTTTCAAAGCAAAGCCCTGGGTTTGTGGGTTACTTGGGGAGGGCTTAGGGGCAGCTGCGTGGCATTAGTTGGAAATATGTAAGCCAGGCTTGAGTGATCCCCAAGCCTCCTTCCTCTATTTGCAAAGGTCAGGTGTGCCTTTGAAACTCAGCCTTCTAAAACCCTGTCTCTGCCGTCAAGATGTGTTTAGCTACCTCTTCACAAGCAAGCATTTTAAAAGGTGCTTCTAATCCATTCAAACCCCTCATAAATGACAGGGGTCTGCATATTACCATAGTTACAGAATCAGCAATCAGAGTCTCCATCCATTTCCTCTTCTGTTACAGAACATTGAATGAGAGGATGCAGTACAGCAGGTGAGTTGAAAGCCTTTCTCTTCTTCACTCTCAACACTGCCCCCAGCTCTCTGTTACATTAGGAACTTAAAGCCACTTATTTATAGAGACAAAAATAAACCCACAAATTAACTAGAACAATAGGACTGATATCTCAAAACATAGAGCACAGCTCCATCAATCAACCAGTAGAATGGATCTCAAAACATAGAGCACAGCCTCATCAATCAACCAGTAGAATGGTTAGGAGAGAGCACATGTGTAGCTATTAACTTATATGATCTTTCAGAAACACAGGTCTAATGGTGCCCCCCAACCCTACTGCACCTAGATATGCCTTGATTCCAATCTTCACTACCCGATTAAGTAACTCCTTAATTTTGCATACAACACTCAGTAACTGGTCCACAGCCCATCCTTCCAACCTCATCACTCCTTCAACTGTAAAAGACTTATCTTGAGTGTCTCCTCCTCCAAGAATTCTTCCTAGCTCTATCAGATCATTTCCTTGTGCTGTCCCATAAATATATTTCATTTTGCTGTAATTATCTCTTTGCTTGTCTGTCTCCTCCACCTATAAACAACTAAAGGACAAAAGCCTGCATTTTACTCATATTTTTCATCTTTTACAGTGATTAGCATCCTACATGCTACATAGTAGGAATGCAAGAAAGTTTGCGTGAAGTTTGACTGCACCTCTCACCACTACCCATTCCCAACATTTCCAGCTACTCTGGACCATTCCTGGGAGGTTCCCTACACACTGAGAGCTCTGTGCTTTTCTGCATTCTCTTCATTTCACCTGAAATACCTTCAATCTTCCAGTCTCCCTCCCCTACAACTCCATTATAATTCTGCCTGAAAAAATGGCAGCCATCCTGCACTTCAACAGAAGTGCTGCCCTGCCTCTGAAGCTTTCTATGAATCTCCAAGGCAGACCTGATGGTCCTTGATCTCAGGTCCTAAATTCTTGGTTGGGCTCTCATTGGCTGAATGTGTCTGGAACATCACAGATTGCAAGTTCCTCCAGACCAGGAACAAAGCCTTGCCCATCTCTCTGCTCTGCATCTAACAGATGCTCAATACTCGATGCAGAGCTAAATAATAAAATAACCAGCAGTCACTCAAAATAACCTGCCAATCACTGGCCTTCTGGCTCACCACAGAATCACAGCTTGAATCCTCTCCCCACCTCACAGGACAGCGAAACCCTGTTTTGACAGCTCACTTTACTTCTCGCACCTGAGCTGAAAACTGCAAGCAGTGGCTTGAGCAGGATGGGAAACGTGATGAGTGATGATTTTTTCCACCCAGGATAGAGGCAGGATTAAACGTTTTAAAGTGGCTGTCATTTTGACCAGCGACCTAAGATCAATCACTACCCTTGTCCTTAGCATGCTGTGGGCAGTGTTTTTGTTTCCCATCTGCCTGACAGAAGAACATGATTCTCTCCTTAGACCTTCCTTTGGGCTAACATGAATGAAAGGGGTTGAGGAGTAAAGGAAAAAGGAAAGGGAGGAAAAATTAACAAAAAAGCCAGGGAAAAATACATTCCTCAAAAACCTTTAGTTTGGTGGAGTAAACCAAAGCAGGAGTTTTAGGTTAAATCAGCCTGTTCTTTAATTACTACTAAGCTACTGCATGATTTTGGGAAAATTACATAATCTTCCTAAATTATTGCTTCCTGATTTATGAAGTGTTGGATTGGGAATTAAATGAGGTGATACATGTTTCAAATAAAAAGCACTTAGCAATGTCTAAGAAGATGCTCAATAAGTATATGTTTCTGTAATCGTCAAGTTGCCAGGAGGAATGACATGGTTATATTATGTTATATTCATGACTTAGGTTCCCAGAAGCAGACTCTGAGACAAGATTTGTGTGCAAGTAAATGATAAAGGAAGTGCTCCTGGCAGGAAGCAGTAAGGGACAGGGGAGACAGGGCAGGGAAGGGTAAAAGGCCAAGCCAGCATAGGACTTGAGGCAAAGTCTCAGCCTCGGGCTTCAAGGGGACACTGGAGTGTAAATCACAGCTCAGAGGCTAACTCTGGACAGGATGGCTGGGCTTTATCTCGCCTGCAGTCATTGGCTAAGGTAGCTCCAGATAGACACACACTCCCAGGCACTCCGTTTCTTGAAGCCTGAGCAAAGCAACTCCTAAAACCTTCTTCCAAAGAAGCAGAAGCAAAGCATTCACAAGGCAGCAGGGGGGTACCTGGAAACAGGAAGAGGGACCTGAGGCTAGATGGATGGTCGCTGTCTGTGTGCACCTCTCTTCGAATGAGGCACTTTTTAAGCATTTTCTTTTCCATCACCTGGTAAAAGATTCCAGGGGACCAACTTGAGATGGAGCAGCTTTGAGATGGAACCATGATGAGGGTTCTGCTGTCTGTTCCTGCCCCTGATCTCAGAGCTGCTTGAGCTTCTTCTGCCACAGTTCTGATGCGGGGACTCTGCACTTTGCTAACTCCAGGGAGGTCAGTGGAGAAAAAGCAGCACAGAGCCGTAGCTGAATGTCCCCATTCTCTTTTTCTCACACTCTCCCTCCCCGCCCACCCTTCTAGAATGGTTATTGGGAAGAGGAACAAAAGCCCACAACTTCCAGGAAACTGCAAGTCTCTACCATTGTTCCTTATTTGTTCATCACAAAAGTCTGCTGCAGAAGAAAGTTGAATGACCTCAATTAGGGCTTGGAAAATCAAATCCAACTGAGGGGATGTTTCTGTGTCAATCTAATAGTCCCAGCACACTTTTTACCTCCTCAGAGGACTGTCATATCTATTATTTTATTTTATTTATAGGTAGTTCTGGAAGTCTGGTCTTGAGGA
Organism: Mesoplodon densirostris; assembly: GCF_025265405.1. Classification (NCBI taxonomy): domain Eukaryota; kingdom Metazoa; phylum Chordata; class Mammalia; order Artiodactyla; family Ziphiidae; genus Mesoplodon; species Mesoplodon densirostris. The sequence continues at coordinate 62,485,120 of NC_082678.1, forward strand.
AAGAGGGAACAGCAACAGTGTCAGGAGTGAGAGTGAGGGGGGAAAATGAGCCCAAGCAAGACAGACACTGGACCTGAAGGCAGGTGCCTCAACCAGGGCTGTGCATCAGCAACTGCTGAGGGGCTTCCAAAGTCCCCTTGCCCAGCTGCAGCTAGACCAGCTAAGTGAGGTCTGAGGACGCCTGGGTTGAAACCTAGGCGTCGGTAATTGTTAAATCTCTCAGTGATTCCAGTGTGCCAACAGGCTTGGAAATCTCTGCACTAACAGGAACTAACCAGTCAAAGCATCAACAGCGGCTGTTAGGACCAGGTAATTATACCTGCAATGGAAGAGAGATCTTAAGTTAGTCACTCTCTAAGTATTTATTGGGCACCTTCTAAGAACAAGGCACTGTGTTAAATGATCACAGAACATGATGAGGAGGCTCTTCGGATCTCCCCACTGTCTGCCCCTGCAGTCTTGGGGAGGTGGGGACTGGTATGTAATAAAATAATTACAAATGATTGCAGTCCCCTCTGTTATGAGCTGCAGGAGATGTATATCTCTAGAGGGGACAGCAGTTATTTGCAGATAGATAGAAATAGAGGTAGGGATGGAGATGGAGATAGAGATAAAGATAGATAACAATGCAACTACTATGGAGGGAGTGAACTCCACTATGAGAATCTGGGATCTGGGAAGGGAGAAAGCGTGCTTAGAAAGGCATTACAGTGGAAGGGATACAGTACTAGAGCTAGGCTTAAAGGATGAGTTGGGATTTGAAAAGTGAGCGGTAAGGAAATAACATGTGTATGACATGGAGGAAGAATAAAGGACATCGTGTTCCAGGATGTGTAAGTGACTTGGTATGGCAGTTCCAAGATGTGGAGCATATTAGGGAATGAGGTTGAGAAGGTTGGAGGGTGCAGCAGAGTGTGTTTGTGCATTTGGACCCTTCAGCCATGGGGAGGGCACATCTCTGACGCACTGTGAGCCTAGGAAATGTCAGCCCTTCCCACTCTCCCAGACCTCTGCTTTGGGAAGATAGATAAGACTTGGATGTGTTTGTTCACTAGTGGCAGTATAGATTTGCTTCCTACACACACACACACAGGCCCCACTTACTAAAATCAGTCCAAAAGTAATATATAATGCCAGACTGCGGCTTGCTGCAGATTCCCGGGGATATGTGGAATCAATGGTCATTTCTATGTCCAACTTCCTCTTTTGGCTGAAACCAAAATCTCATTTCATCTATCCTACCCCACCACTGGGGTTGTCGTTTTTCTTTGGATTAGTATAAATGTAGATGAGGATTTCGCTTTCCACCGAAATCTTTCATGCCAGGAATTTTTACGTTTAGCACCTTTTGAAATGTGAGATGACGAAGCACATTTACTTTACAGAAAAACAAGTAAGTTAAAAGGAGAGTCTAGACACTTGCTTTAATCGTCCTAGTGTTGTGCCTCCACAGAGAATTTATTGCTGGTCACATTTCTATAACGATTGTAGCTTCCTGCTCTGTGGCTCAGTACCACCACCAGCCACCCACCTCCAACCCCCAACACGCACGTTTATACTCCTCTCATCTTAATTCCCTACTTTAATTATGCAGGAGAGTTCAGCTGTTTCTGAACTCTCTACCCTCTACTGTTTAGGCTTATTTTTAAAAATACGACCTCATTAGTGTATGCCTGCTGGAACAGAGTTTCATCCACCTTTGGACTCATCCTTTAGTAGCCAGAAGAAATGGAAGAAGATTTGAAATGTCCATCTCTCCTCTCTCCTTCTCCCACCATTCTGGAAGGGGAGAGTACAGAGACTTACTTCCTCACTGATAAAACTTATGCTACCCCACTCATGAGAAGGCAGTAGTAGCTACAGATTTTGTTTTAAAGAACTTTTCTTTTAATTCTGTTCAATAGCACAGAGAGGTTCAGTGACTCACACCCAAGTCATTATGACAAAGGGAAAGGAACGTGCATTGAGCACCTACTAAATGCTAGGTATTCCATTCAGAGTAATTTAATTTGTTCTAACCCACAAGTTGTGCACTTTTAAAAACTATTATTAAATGAATGAAGAAACAAAGACATTTAAATGACTTGCTCAGGGTTATCCAATTACCATACCATAACTACATGTTTTAACAGTTTCCTTTTAATTCTTCATGTGGAAGTTGAATGTCCTTTTTCTGTCCCAAGATCCCATCCAGAATACATTACATTCAGATGTCATGACTTCTTTGACTACTCTAGAATGTGGTAGGTTCCAAGATTTTATGTTGTTTTTTTAATGATCTTGAGAGTTTTGAGGAATACTGTTGAGGCATTTTGTAGAATGTCATTCAATTTGAGTTTGTCTGATGTTTTTCTCATGGTTAGATAGGGCTTATGGGTTTGGGAGAGGAAGACCATAGAAGTAAAGTTCCCTTTTCTTTGTGTCATGTCAAGGGTATGAAACTTATCAAGACAACTCATCACTGCTGGTGTTAGCCTTGACCACATGGCTGAGACAGTTTGCCAGGTTTCTTCACTGCAAAGTTACTCCCTCCCTTGTCCATCCATACTGTACACGTTGGAAGTCCAAAGCAGTGCATTGAGATGAGACCTGTAAGAAGTATAAAGAAATAACACATGGACCTTCCAATTAACTAAAGTCTAAATGGAGAGAAATCACACAAACACACGTGCACACATAGCACAGTCCGTTTGTGTGACAAGAATGATTATTTAGTGGATAAGTGGGTGTGAAACACTAAATCTTTAAATCACACACCCATCATCACAACCAGCTTCTAACACTGCTGGACATGAACTTGTTCCAGTGTAGAGAAAATGAAATTTATTCTACCACTCCTTTGGGGGGGGGATATTTTGTTAGCATAGAAGGATATATCTTTGGCAATGGAATCTCCCTTAAGAAATGAATCCCTTGATGATCTTGACATTTGATCCAACAGACATTTTTGAGTGCCTCCCCTGTGTAAGATACCATTCCAAATGCTAGAGTAGGAGCGGTTGGAGAGGTCACAAAGATTCCTAATATCTGTCTGGAACTTCTCATTTCTTAAGGGAGTAAAAATGCATACCCAAACTGCTGTAACAGCAGGAACAGAAAACTTGAGGCAGCAAGTGCTTTGGAGGCCAGAAGAGTAAGAGTTATAATTCTAAGTACAAAAGGAGAAATTAAGAAAGATTGCTCTGAGGAAGATGGGATTTGACCTGAGTCTTGAAAGCTGGATATGATTTCATTTAAAAAGGAAGTTCAAGCTAAGGGAGAATCAGGAACAAATACCTAAGGGCATAAAAATCAGGGGGATGTTTCAGGAATAGAAAATAATGTGGAAACGGTGTGGCCCAGAACTGGTAAGGATTAGGGGTGGAGAGTCCGTGGAGACCAGATGGTGGAAGGCTTTGAATGCCTTGCCAATAAGTCTAGGTCTTTATTCTGTAGGTCACAAAAAGTATTTCTAAGTGTGGGAATGTCTTGACCAGCATTATAATTTAGGAGGAGTTATCTGGAGTATGTTCTAAGGACAGTTGTTGGGGTGAGGTGGAAGAGAAGTAGCAAGAACGTTTAGGAGACTAACCATCCATTAGTGTGGTTAAGAGGTGGTAGATACTAGAGGCAATACAAAAATTAAGTAAACAATAAATCACTTATGTAGGGGAATTCTTCCCTAAATCAGTACATGGTGTGATGAATTTGGGGTTATTCCAAGCTTTTTGTGATAAAAGTCAAGTAACTTCTTATCTCATTTGTTTTTTATCCTTTACAACAACCTCTTGAGGTAGATCTTATCCATCTGCATTTTCTTGATTGAGAAAAAAATGAGGCTCAGAAAAGCTGAAATCTTGTGCAAGGCCACATGGCAAGCTAGTAACAGAGACTGGGTTTGAACTGTCATCCAAAGTGACTGAAGAGTCTGACCTCTCTGAGCATTCTGTGTCAGAGCTAAGTTTATAGACTGGTCTCATATGTCCATGTATGAACCATCTATTTATGGATCACCCAGAGAAAATGTGTAATATCAGGCTGACTTCACCCTGCCACCCAGCACGTTCCTGGAGTACCTCCCAGCTGGTGTCTACTCAGGGAACAAAAGCCCACTTCAATATTAGCCCAAGTCAAACCTAATTAGAAAGGCAAATCCACTCCCCACCTTCTCAGACCCAAACTGGTGGTCCATGCCAAGCAGTAACTTTCCTGTGTTTTCTGCCACTTTGGTTTTTCAGTTCCAGTTCTGATTACCCTGGGTGATGTTCTATCCAAAAGCTGAACCATTTTTCCATTTTGTTTCAAGGTGAAAATTCTCCATGGATTATCAAATAATAGTTATATCTTTGACCTTGCACTGGAGCTACTACATCAATTTATGCACAGATTTGAAAGACATTTAGTGAATACAAAACTTGTGCCAAGCTATAGGGGATAAAGTTGATGAAGGTACAGTCCCTACACTCAAGGAGATACAATCTAGAAAGTGGTATATGTTTTGTATTTAAATAACCGAAAAACTTAGTTATCCCTGATACTGGCTCAGGCAGGTCTCTGATATCTACTTTATTTTGTTTGTCTTGCCAAAGTGCCAGGTGCAGATCAGGGTCTCATGACCTTGGCACTACTGATGTTTTGGGATGGATAATTCTTTGTTGTGGAGGGCTGCCCTATGCACTGTAGGTTTAGTAGCATCCCTGGTCTCTCTCTACTCACTGGATCCTGTTAGCAGCATACACACACCAAAAGTGTGATGGCTGAAAATGTCTCCAGACACCGTGAAATGTCTCTTGGAGGCCCCAATTAAGAACCATGGTTTAGACTGTGCAATTCCCATCCTCAGAGACTACTATTCCTATCATCTTGGCTAACACTTACAAAAACCTAAATACACTTGCTTAGTAAGAGACTGTGCTAAGTGTTTTTATGCAAGTGTTTTATCTCAACTCTCGATAACATTGTGAGGTAAATATTATTGTGATCACCTTTTTATGATGGAAGAAATTGTGGTTTTGTGAAGTTAAGAAAGTTATTCTAAGTCACAAAACTAGTGCAAGGTAGAGCCAGGATTTACAGCCAGGCTGAGATGCTCTAAAACCATTATATTAGGTTTTCCTCCTTATATTCAACTAGTCATCAAACACAGGAAAAGATGGCAGCTGTGTACTGAAAACTGGTTAGGGCCAGTACACCAAGGCCAAATTTAATCCTCATTAAAAACCACAATTTTATTCCCATTTTACTGGCTAAGAAACTGAGGCCCAGACAAATTAAGTGACTTTCCCCAAGGTTCCAGTGTTCATAGGTGGTGGAGCTTGAATTCAAACCTAAGTCTGCCTAAGTCTGTCTGGCTCCAAAGAAAAGTCATATCCCTTATTCTCCTAAGTCTCTCCATCCACCACCCACACAAGGCAAAACCTACAGTTTCATCCCAAGTAAACCTGCAAAATGGGTTCTTTGGGCCAAGTATCTACAGCCTTGCCTTGGGCATGCTCCACTTCACCCCTCCTCCCAGCCCCTGCCCCAGCTTTCCACAGCTCTTCCAGCCCATTGAAGGGAGTCGGTTCTCTGTTTCAACAGCCTCCTGGGCACTGCATACCCTCTTCCAACTCAAATAAGTATGTGGGTGTTTGGTGAGTGTTTTTTCTCACTGGGAGGCCCCGCACATCAGAGTGTGGATTTTGGTTTCAAGTCTTTCCTACTTTTTGGCCAACTCTTCTCTCACCTACTGCACTGGGCAGTCCTGCCTCCCTCCAACTCTCACTCTTTGCCAAACCCTGACTCTGGCTGGGAAACAGAAGGCTGCATGCTGCCCTCCTTGGATGTCACCCTCTTTGGGCTCCATGAATAAGTCAACAGGAATGCTTCAAGAAAGCAAAGCCATCATTTTTCCACCAAAGGGGAAAAATATACACAACACTTTCATGGTTGTGCCCTAGTGAAAACACCCCAGGCCTCCTGCGTGGTTGGTCCCTGGGCCCAAAATGTGCACCAAATAGAACTTCAGAGGCGAAATCATTCTGTCTTTCTGTTCCTCCGTGTTTACCACAGGGACATTGGGGGAGAATGCCATGTCAACTCTGATGCAGGAGTGGTATTTGACCAACAATCATCACCCACATCAATGGGAACTGAACTCACATAAAAATGAATAAAAAGACCAGCAAGTGGCCCTAATAAGGAAGAGACAACTCTTCCCACCACAATATCCTTGTCATTTAATTACAAATGAGAGTCCATTAGGGGCTGTGCTTCCTTTCTGGGCCTGAGGGCTAAGAGGTCCAGGAAATCAGCTTGTGTGGTTGTCACCACATCTGCTAATCCTTTGATTGATTCTTCAAGCACAAAACTCGCCAGAACAGCATGGGGAATATTTGAGCAGCCAACGGGAAGAGAGAGGAGTGTGTATGTGTGGACACTGGCCCTCATGTAGGAACCAGCCTACTTGCAAACACCCTATGCCACCATCAAAGTGAAAAGATGGGATACGACCAGGCTCAGAGAAAACCCGACTGAGTATTTACAATCACTGAAGCATGTATGAAATACACATTGTCTTATACTTTTAAACTGAGTTAAAAACAGTGGAGGAGCAGAGGGTTATAACAGAAGGACATTGACTTTAAACATCAGTAAAACTCTTTAAGTTATGGTCTTGTCAGGGTAGACCCGGACAAGACCATAATTCACAAAGAGTCATGTACCACAATGTTCATTGCAGCTCTATTTACAATAGCCAGGACATGGAAGCAACCTAAGTGTCCATCATCGGATGAATGGATAAAGAAGATGTGGCACATATATACAATGGAATATTACTCTGCCATAAAAAGAAACAAAATTGAGTTATTTATAGTGAGGTGGATGGACCTAGAGTCTGTCATACAGAGTGAAGTAAGTCAGAAAGAGAAAAACAAATACTGTATGCTAACACATATATATGGAACCTAAAAAAAAAAAATGGTACAGAAGAACCTAGGGGCAGGACAGGAATAAAGACGCAGACGTAGAGAATGGACTTGAGGACACGGGTAGGGGGAAGGGTAAGCTGGAGCGAAGTGAGAGAGTGGCATGGACATATATACACTACCAAATGTAAAATAGATAGCTAGTGGGAAGCAGCCGCATAGCACAGGGAGATCAGCTCGGTGCTTTGTGACCACCTAGAGGGGTGGGATAGGGAGGATGGGAGGGAGATACAAGAGGGAAGAGATATGTATATGTATAGCTGATTCACTTTGTTATAAAGCAGAAACTAACACACCGTTGTAAAGCAATTATACTCCAATAAAGATGTTAAAAAAAACTGATTCAGAATAAAGGAAATTTTAAAATTACCAATGTAACTTAAAACTTTCCTGAGATAGCACCAAAATTTTACTCACTTTTTAAAGCACTCAATTATGGTATTCTAAACACTTGAGTGAATCTTATCTGATGAATTTAATGTATCCTGGTCCAAGCAAAAGAGCCATTTTCTGCAGAAGATAAAACTGAGATGCAAAGGAACTTACTGTTTATCCTAGAGCACACTAAGAAGTGGCACATCGAGGATCTGAACCTAGTTCTGTCTGACCTCTGCTATTTCTCCACTGCCAGGTGATTTCCCATGTGGAGTGTTGTTCACTATCCCTTTCTGAACTGTATTGAATCACCTGGGCCATACACTAAGCATTGTTTGAGCTCTCCATCCTCACCTGAGTGCTCAAATAATTTAGAAGAAACCTTTAATCACCACTTTTCTTATTTAATTCATCAGAAGAGAGTTGGCATCATGCTAGAGGTTAATCTTTTTTTGTGTGGACTAGAAGAATCACTAAACTCAGTATGAGAAGAACTACAAATCTTGACTCTGTTGGGTAAGCACCAAAACCACAGCTTTGCACAGCTCCAGGGTACCATGCCTTTTGCATTGTGTCCCAGAACACAAATCCAGGGAGTACTGTTTGCATGGACTACCATGGGAATGGTGTCCCGTGACATTGTGTAATGCAGAGGTCCTAGTAACTCTGAGCAAATCAGCAAACCTCTCTGAGTCTGAGTTTCCCCCCTGAGAGCAAGAATAATTATTTCTACCTTTTGGGTATTAAATGAGATAATGAGTGTAAACTCTCTAGCATAGTGTAGCTGTCTATATAGTACCTGACACAGCACCTGGACCATGGCTGCTTTATGAATATAAGGTAGATTTGAATCAAATTGAAATAACTCATTATCATTCTTTAATAATAAGTAATATATTAGTTCAGGATATCATCTCTGACCTGTGGACCCTTGAGGTACTACGACAAACACTTGGGAAGGATTGCATGGGTGGGACACTGCAGTGGGTACCTTTGGAAGCCAAGGCACAGAGAGCTCTGTCCTTTTGGACAGAAAGTGAGGGTGTGACTAATGGATGTGGTGAGAAGTACTGAATAGGTAGTCAGGGCGGGGCCAGAAGACAAAGTTTGAATTCTTCTCAAAGTCTTCTCTAGAGCTTGAAAGAAAAGGAGCATTCCATTGGTCTTGTCATGAAAAGTGAGGCATTACTCCAAATGTTTCTCTCAAAGAGTTGGGATGAGTGCCCCAACATACATTCTTGGGGACCACGTTAAACCTCACCCAGTACTCAAGCTGGTTGCTCCTTACGGAGCTAAGAAGCCAGCTAAGGTGAGAGGGAGGGTCCATGATTAAGATGGATTTTTACAAAAGCAACCACTCTTATCTGGGGCTGGTAATTTGGGAGATGGCCCTTGGAGAAGACAATCCTGTTATAACAAATTAGGATGCAGAAGTAAATGCTAAAGAGCAATCAAAGCATGGAAGCTGCGTCTTGTGTCACAAGAGGAAGACAAGTGGGTTCTCCACTGAGTCATTCCATTAACCAACCCATTAACTTGTGAAGAAGCCCCAGGGGCCCAGCTGCAGTAACAGACACCCTTGAAGAAGGCTCACTGAGACACAGTCCAGCCTGCTCCGTCTCAGAACATCCCCTCGTCTTTTCCTAAGTCCCTTGAAATGAGTCATATCATTTTCTTGGGGACTATATACAAGATAATTCACAGATTTCTCCTTTGACCCACACAGATCTGCTGGAAATATCATTTTAAAGATGTGGAAGCTGAGCAACAAAGTTTAGTAAATTTTCCTGATTCACAAGACTTTTTAGAGATAGATTCTGGATTTGAACTTAGGTCTCTTTACACTACAGCACACTGCCATCCATCTGTAATATCACTGAATTCTTCAGCAGCCTTCCAAAGTAGGGTTTATTAAGTTTCATTTTCCTTTGGGGGAAGCTAGGACCCAGAAAGGTCCTCCAGGTCACATTGCAGGTAAGATACCTAGGATTTGAATCCAGGTTTTCTGACACCACGTATTAAGGTCATTTCATTACACCACAGCTGCTGTTACATATCACAAGACACCTTGGTATATCTGGAGCAGATATACCAATACTGTCTTCACACACGGTACACATACACACACAGAGAGAAAGGAACATGCCACATTGAGACATCCAGAAAAAAATAAACTACCAGTAAAATTGATTCCTAGACTCCAAAATTCTTTTGAAAATCCTTCGAAACCACAGGTTAGCAGGGCCATTCCTGAAAATGAAGTAAAGCTGATGGTGAGAAATGTGGAGCTCTTGTCCAATGTACTTATGTCATTCTCATGAAATGAGGTGCTTTCCATTTGGGTTTGCAGCTTGCACAACTAGCTGGAGGCGAGGAGAGAAAAGGTGGGCCAGTCCCTTGGAGGGTGCCAGCACCCCAGTGATAAGCTTAGCACACAGGGACCCCTGGCCATGCTCTTGGTGACAGAGCCAGGCACAGGTGGATGGTCAGTGGCTGAAAACTCCCAGATGTCACTCTCCACATCAAGCCTCTTTCCTGGAGAAAAGGGGACAGTCCACTGTGGGCTGTAGTCTCCCTCTTGGGGAAGACATTGTCCCATATTCTGTCAGTCCACACGCAGCTTCTTTAAGGGACAGAAGTGGTTTAACAGCTGTTGAGTAATATGTGTTCACAAAAGAAGTGGAAGAAAACCTTTGGCATTGTAAAGAGGCTCAATTTGGTGTCAGAGAAACCTGAGTTCAAATCCCATCTCTTTCTCCTCCTATAATTGTGTGCACATATAACTTTGGGCAAGCAAATTTACCCTTCTTAGCCACACTTACTTTTCTATAAAATTGGCATATTATTTAAGAAGCTATAGGGTGTTATGAAAAATTTTTTGAAATAATATTTACAGGACCAGACATATATTAGTGGCTTGAAACATTTTTCTTTGGGATTAATTTGTGACATCTCTACAAAGTAGGTATTGTTCTGCCCATTTTACAGATAAGGAAATTGAGGGCCCCAAATTAAGCAACTACATAAGCAACTACCCCAAAGTGACAGTCCTGGTAAATTCTAGACCCAGGGTTAAAACTGATTCAATACCAAAATGTCATTCACTTTGAAGCAGGACCTCCAGGAAGCATCACCTAAGGGTCCATATTTGTCTGTGTTTATGGAGATTGTGTTAATGGCAAGCCCATAGCAGGCAAAAGGCAAAGTCAGAAAAAGCCTGAAAGAGAGAGGGTGGGCTTAAAACATACATTGAGAGTGGTCTATAGTCTCAGTATTTACCAAATATAAAGGAGAATAATTATTATTAATGTTTATCAGAATAATTGAAGACCAAATCTCAGTGTGAAAGAGACACAGGCCAAGTGCTTGGGGATGGAGAGGCAGGAGGGAGAGGAGGACAAATATTCACTGAGCATTTACTATGTCAGGCATTATGCTGGGTACTTAAGGTACATTGTCATATTTAATTATGTAATAATTCCATATGGGTAATGAGACTAATTGCTCTCCCCATTATTCATATTCCCCAAATATTATTAGAAATAGAACCCCCATGAGTTTTAGAATGCCACCGAATTTCTCAGCCTCCCTCTGCATCTTTCTATTGCCATATGACCAAGTCCTAGCACAAGGAACATGAGCATAAGTGATATATATAATATCTACATCACCCTCTTAAAAGGAAGTTGCTTGCCTTCCACTTTTTCTCCTTTCTCCATCCCATGAATTGAAATGTGAATATGGTGTTAGTGCACCAGCTTTGATTATGAGAACAAAGACAACAGCCTCAGGCACAGGGCTGATTTTGTCTCCCTAGGAGACATTGGCAGTGTTTCTAGAGATATTTTTGGTTGTTACAACTGGGGAGAGGATGCTGCTGGCCTCTAGTAAGTAGAGACCAAGGATGCTGCTAAACATCCCACAACACATGAGAACAACTTCCTGCCCCCCAGCCCTGCTTCCTCCATCACGATTTATCTATTCTGTGTGCAGATAGCATCTTCCCACCCAGAGATGCTCTCTGCAGCCAGCTATCTGTCTACAGAGATAGACTGTCTGGCTCACCTTCCCCTTCATATTGAGGAGCTATTAATATGCAGGATTCACATACAATTTCCAGACTGACAGTAGTATGTGTCACTGTCTTTAGAGAGACGTCAGCCCACGGCTTCCTTTTCATCTCCTGTAACTTCCTGTGATCACAGGAAGTGGGATGATTAATGTTGACCAGGGTAGAGTCCACCCACTCAGTGACTGTGACTATTGGAGTTCCAGGGTAACATAAAAACCACAGAATCACAGGTATCTTCATTGGCCTCATAATGCCAGCCTATATCACACAGCACAGCATGGGGTCCAGAAATGATTTTACATGAATCATTTCTTAAAAGAGTTTTGTAGGTTCAGAACAATACAAAGCAACAACTTTCATAATTCTTCTCCCACACAGCCCCATTACATCTTTGACAACCTACCACCCAAAGTGGTCAGTGAGATATTATTCATAACACAGTAAGGAGCCAGTCTATAAATTTATCTCCTTCTAATCAGGGGTTTCATCCAGTGATCTGATCTTCTTCACTGGGGCTCTTAGTATCTTGCAATACATGGGTGACATCTTCCATTCGCAGAGAAGACCCCAAATGGGTAATTCACCCACCCTCTCAGCTCCAAGATGTCTCTTAAATCTACATGGGCCCTAAACCCCAACACTAACATTACATACATTCTCAGAATTTGAATCAGAATATTTAATTCAACCACAATAAGAATCAGAAATATGATCTAAAATAAGACACAGAGATAATACATATGTGTCCTCACATTTTAAAATCAGTCCAAATGTAATGCCACAGTTTGGTAATTTAAGAAGGCCAAAGACATATTCTAACGGAAGCAAAGAAGAAATGAATGCAAGTAAGGTGTTGAGAAGGTCTATAGCACATGTTGAAGCTCCACGGATTTGTGCTCAGAGAAGGGCAGAAGGAACAAAAGAAGAGAGAAGATCATCCTGTCTTGGGGAAACTACAACACAACAGCGTGAAAATACAACCACAAGAATATGTACATTTCAATTAATCTTCACAACAACACTATGAGGTAGGTATTCTTGTGACCCACATTTTTAGTGGTGTATGTGAGAAGATAAATATTATCTACTGGGTGGTTACTAGGTACCACTGGCTTAATCCAGAGTCAGTCACTGTGCTGCTTTGGTCACTTGGAGAGGGGGAGTGTCCTATGTTCCATGTTGTGTCTGTTTCTCTGTGCCACTTTCAATGACAGTCTCTCAGATTACCACCTGGACCTCCAGGAACTGCTCCCTCTTTATATATGATGTTTGTAACTCTTTGTGGGCCCCAGTGAGAAACAGGCACAGGTAGAGTTCATGTAGAGCAGGTCACTATTCTCCTTACTTCCCTGTCCTTTACACTCCAGTAACACACAAGGCTGTAAGGGGTCTATTAGGCTTTGCTGAATGTTGGGGAAATAGTAGCACATCCTGTATCATTGTTAATAATTATATGTGAGTATTAGGCAATGTTCTTCATGAAAGTTCTTCAGCACCCAGTCACTAGGAATTTCTCATTGGTTAACCTTCTCCACTGGTTCAATGCTCCCAATGTATTGTCTAACATCTTTCTTACACTCTTACCACTGAACCACACTGGGGACAATACATATGGAACCTGTAAAATCCGTTAACAGGGTGTTACAGGTCACCACAGCACAAAGAGTTCTTATGAACATTACAAAGATGCAGAGTAGACAAGTGGACCCACGAGTAGAGCTAATGGAGAGATTGAGTTGGACCCAAAGCTTGAAAATTATCCAAAAGAATCCTGATGTTACATAAGGCATTCCTCTTTTTTCCAACTCAGGTAAAAGTAGTAAAGTGACTGAGTCACTGAAACATGAGAAAATGTCTTGGGGAAAGAGGACATCCTGAAGCCTACGTAGACAGCCAGAATTCATGGGGAATGAAAAGTCAGCCTGTCATCTCTCTTCTTCTCAGGATACATTTTCATTCATGAGGATGTTTGCACTGCTTTTTCAAGATCTCCCAAGACCCTTGGTAAATAAAACTGATGGGTCTTAACTCTCAGAAATCTGGTGAATGGGAAAAATTTAATCAATAACCAAAAAAACACCTAATCTTCCTGCTTTTGTTAAAGTAAGAAAATTATTGTCTTTAAGTGAGAGAAAGTCTGTTTTAATGAATCAGCAATAGTGAGCCAGAAATTGAACTCAAGTCTGTTTTATTCAAAATCTCATGCTCCTTTGCTTGAATGATTCTGTCTCTCAAATGTATACCATAAAACACTTTGTACCTATTCTGGTATCTGAGACATTTTCATGTTATTAGCCCAGAAATAACACTGTAGGAGAAAGATTTCCTGACCAACTGCTGTTAGGAGTTGAGAAAATACTTGGCCAGTTTAGGGCACATTCCAACCTTTGGAAATTATTTTAAAAATTCTTATGATTTTGTGTTGGTTGACTACTGGCAAAATGAAACTTTTTGTTCTAAGACTAAAGGTGTGGGTGTGTGTACTTGTGCACATATATGCATGCACCTTAAATAACATCTCAGGCATAAAAACATTATTATCTGTCAGACAGAGATTAATTGGAAGCACATAGCAACAATTTCTCTCTAAGTAGCAGGTGCAGGAATCAGAATCAGAGCTCAGGCATCCCAAATGGCAGCTCTGCCCCCAGCCTTTTGTTTTCTGGAAAACCTCTTTGCCTGAATGCTTACAAATCATTTTTTAATGTTGAATCCTTAGGATAAGTTCTCAAGTGTTTAGTGATAGACCCATGGTGAGTAATTAATAAGTAGTGTTGGTGTTGTGGGTTGTTGATTCAATTGCTATCCACATTATAAAGTTGTTACACCTAGCTGACAAAAGGTTAAATCGTGCCTTTCCAAGACCTCCTGCTTAACCATTACCTTGATGGGTTGAGAATTTTAAGGAGGGCTACTGTAGCTCAGGTTATTTAGGTTAAGAACAGAGAATCAATACAAACCCAAAGGTACACTCTCATGATTTTCTCAGTGGCAGGAGAAGTAAGTTTTTTTTTATGGATTTTGAAAATTGCATAATTCGTTCCTTATAGATTGTTTTATTTCAAATGACTGAATTAACATTCATGGAAATTGTATTTTTCTTGCTGTATTAATGAATGTTTTGATTTAGTTGAAATGTTTCAGAAGACTATCCCTAGAGATTACCCAAATGAGTTCCTGGTGAAAAACATAAATACCATGTATCTCCTGAGGAACACCCCAACTTTTCTCAACCCTAGATATCTTTCTCTGGGTTCCAAATATGTGCATCTAACTTTCTACTTGACATCTCCACTTGTATGTCTAATTGGCATATTAACCTTAGTTTGTCACAAATGAAACTTCTATTTCTCTCCAAAACTGGCCTGCTCCTTTTCCTTCTCAAACACTAAATGCCACCACGTAGGTGCTCAATCCGGAAACTTACAATTATCCTTAATTCCCCTCTCTTCCTCATATTCCCACATCCAATAAGCATGCCATATAGGTCCTAACCTTAGAATTATTTCAAAAATGTCAATTTTTCTCCATCTCATTTTCTCAGGAACTATGTAACAGTCACCTCCTGGTCTTCCTGCATCCCCTCTAGCCCTAATCCATGCCATTTACCCCACAACAAGCATTGGGATTGTCTTAAAAATGGAAATTAAATCTTCTGGTCCAAGATAGAGGATTGAGCATGTAAGTTTACCCCCTTACCTTTCTAAGGTCCCTTTGCAATGAAAAATCAGACAAAAATTCATTTGCCCCCTAAAACAAAGAGAACGGGGGTAAAGTCATCAGTAATAGAATGTTTCAACACATATCGGTAGACCCAAAGTAGATGCAGGAGTATTGGCTGGTAAAGCAGATGGGAAGAGAATGCTGAGCATTGCAGAACTCCACAGACTCTTGACTCAGAGACACCTGGTATAATGGGGTTTGGGCATAAAGACAGTTGTGGAAATCTGTACACAGAAGCTAACTCTCCTATTCTCCTCTCTACCCTTATGTCCACCAAGAAAATAGGTTTTAATCTATCACGGTGATGGGGTGGTAGGTAAAGTTTATTTTTACCTACATTTAAAAAATATAAGTTGTAAAATGTTGGTCAACTAGTGAAGGTGTGGCCCTTGTATTCTGGCACACATGGTTCCCTCCATGTAACAGCAGGATGCCTGCCTGCTTAGCTTGAAATGAAGCCAATTAGTGAACAAACTCTACTCCCAAACAGTGTCAGCTTTCTGGGCACTTAATTCTTACACATGAATGAAAAATCCAGGATCATTTGATGCTTGAGAAAAGCTTCCAACATGAAAGAGAAATACCAACAAGGAAATCAATCAAAGCTGATCCTGAAGGAAACAGATAATTCAGCAAATGGAAGAGAAAAAATATTAAATCTAATTACAATTCTCAAAGAGATATATAAAAATTTCACCTATTGCATCAGAATGCAAAGAAAGGTACAACAAAAGAATGAGTTTTTTAAAATTAAAAATACAATTACAGGAATAATAAAGAATAGAGGATAAAAAAATGGAGGAAATCTCACAGAATATAGAATAAGAGACAGTGGTGAAAAATTTGAGACTAGAGGTCTGCCACCTGACTAATAAGATTTCTAGAGAGAGAATAGAACAGAAGGGAAGAAATTATCAAATAAGTAATAGAGGTAAATGCTAAAAAGTTAAAGGATATGAATCTTCAAATTAAAAGCATTTTCTGTGTATCTATCTTAGTAAGTAGGATAGAAAAGTTGGTTCAAAGTGTCTAGAGAGACAAAATATACACACACACACACAAAAACCCAACAGGTCATCATAAAGGAAGAAGAGTGATGCTGGTCTCAGACTTCTCCTCTGCAACACTGCATGCCCCAAGATGATGGGACGATTGTCAGTGGGCTGAGGTAACTCCAAATCCAGCCAAACTACCAATGAAGTGTGCAGATGAAACTGAAGCAAGGCTCGTAACATTGCTGCCAATGCATCCACCCACACCCAGAAGTTCCTTGAAGGTTTAAATAAAGAGAGAGGAAGAAATGAGAGCCATAGGATAATGAATCCAAACCAGCAGAGTAATGAAGGAAAGTGCCAAGATGATAGCTGCTCATCAAGCCAGAGAAGAATCATGTCAGTGTTGAGGAGGAGGAGCAGGAGAAATGGAGCTCAGACAAAGGAAGACTTGGAAGATTTGCTGGAATCCCTGAGGTAGAGGTTAAAGTACTTGGGGGACATGATAAAGGTACACAGTACAAAGGGGGAAAGTTGGAAACAAGGTGACAAGCAAATGGTTATCAAAGGAAATGTGATCATAGCACACTATTTGGCTCTTCAGTGAATGATATTACATGGTCACAACAATGAGACATTTAAATTCAAAAATCAGTCTATAGACAAGGCATGGAAGGCTCATTATACTTACAGAACAAAATGTAAATATGATCAGTCTGACATTTTAAAAGTAAATTTGAAGACAGAACCCGGGATATGGAAGTAGGATATAAAAGAATATAGAGGGGAAAACCAAGATGGCAGAGGAGTAGGAGAATGTGGACTTCATCTCTCTCCACAAATGCATCAGGAATACATCTACAGATGGAACAGTTCTCACAGAACACTGGCTGAACACTAGCAGAAGACCTTGGACTACAGAAAGGACAAGAAAGATCCCCACATAACCAGGTAGGATGAAAGAAAGAAGGGAAAAAGAAGAGGAGAGGAAGCGGGATGGGATATGCATCCCTGGGGGAGAGCTGAAGCTGAGGAGAGTTTCCTGTATCAAGAAAGCCCCCTCAGTGATGGGGAAGTCAGTTGGGACAGATGGGGAGCATCTGAAGCTGTCAGAGGAGGATGAAATGGCTGGTCTGTGGCAGATAGGACAGAGTGTGACTTACACAGATAGTCCGTGCCACAGCCCTGCATGCCCCAGACTGGGATGCGTGTCCATTGGTGCACATGGGGCCTGAGAGCTGGAACGTGGGGATTGGAGAGCAAACACTGGGGGAGGACTGCTGTTGGCTGTGAGGAGACAGCCTATGGGGATGGGAGGGAGGGAATCTGCAACTGGGAATGCTTGTGGAGGAAACCCAGACTGCCATAGAAGCAAGGCACCACTGTTGAGTGATGCACAGGGGGTGGAGCTGCCACTGCAGCATCCCTCTCCCCACACACTGGCCCCCTGCACTGCCAGGCACTAGGAAAAGACCCCACCAGGGCTGGCCTTCTCACATCAGCCACCAGGTGCTAGGAAATGCTCCCACTAGGGCCGGATCTCTCACACCCATGGCCACTGGCTTTCTTGTGCACCTATTGCTGTCAGGGCCCCCACAATCCAGGCACTCATGCAACGTCCACATACTCTCTTTACCGGGGCAGACCCAAGTCCTCCAGGGCAGCCTCAGGAGCAGACTCCTGTGGGTGGCCCACATGCAGAGGTGGGGCTAAAACCACAGCTGAGCCCCAGGGGTGGGGTGACTAAGGAAGAGGAACAAAAATCTTTCTGTGTAGCTGCACAAACCGCAGATTAAATCCCCATGATCAGCTTGGTAAACCCTGCATCTATGGAATATCTGAATGGACAAGGATTGTTCCCACAACTGAAGCTAGTCTAGCTCTAGCAGCGGTGGACTTTGGGGATTAGTACATGTGGGAGTTGGGCCAGGTCAGAGTCTGAGCTGCCCGAACAGTGCCCACAGAGGGAACAGAGACCTACCTAGAGGTTTTGGAGGGCATCCTGGGGAGGCAGAGGCTGGCTGTGAATCATGGTGGGGGTAAGGTCACTGACAGCAGACACCCCAAGAAAATAGAATTATTACTATTTTTTTAATGTTTTGTTTTATTCCGTTTTTTATTATTATTTGTTTTTATTTTTATTTAGTTTTAATTTTTTTCAATATATTTTTTATTTTTTTATATTTCTAATTCTACATTAAATTTCTGTTGTGTTTTTTCTCCTTTGTTCTATTTTGTTTTTTATCCTTTTTTCCTTTCTTCTATTTGTTCTTATCTTTTTTTAAATCATTTTTGTGTGTTTGTTTTGTTTGCTGTTTCCTTCAGTTTACATTCTGCTTTTTTTTTGTTCTTTACTTTTTGTTTTTATTAATTTTGTTTTTAATTGTTGGATTTCATTTCAGGATTCTTTTGTTTCTCTGGTTCTTCTCTGGTTTTATGTTTCTCTGTTTTTGTTTTTGTTTCTTATTTTGTATGTGTCTGTGTTTCTTTGTTTTTGTTCCTTTGCTTTTGCTTTTACCATTTGTCTAGGTTTTTGTTTGTTCATTGGTTTTTAATTGTTGCTGTTGTTGTTTGCTTGTCTTTGTCTTTGCTGTTTGTCTTGGGTTTTGTTTGTCTGTCTCTTTTCATTTGTTCTCTTCCTGCCCCTTTTTTCTTCCCTTTTCTTTCCTTATTTCCCCTTTTTTTGCTGAGCTGTGTGGCTCGTGGGGGTCTTGGTTGCCAGTCTTGGGGGTCAGGCCAGAGCCTCTGGGGTGGGAGTGCTGAGCCCAGGATGCTGGGGTGCAAGAGAATTCCCAGCCCCAGGGAATATTAATCAGCAAGTGTTCTCCCGGAGGTCTCCATCTCAACACCCAGACCCAGATCCACCCAACTGCTTGCAGGCTCCAGTGCTGAACACCCCATGCAAAACAAGAAGAAAGACAGAAAGGCAAACCCACCCATCAGCAGACAGGCTGCCTAAAGTTGTACTAAGCCCACAGACCCCTCAAAACACACCACCTGATGCAGCCCTGCCCATCAGAGGAAAAAGATCCAGTTCCACCCAACAGAATGGAGGCAACAGTTCCCCCCACCAGGAAGCCTACACAAGCCACTGGACCAACCTCACCCACTGAGGGCAGACACCAGAAGCAAGAGGAACTATGAACCTCAAGTCTGCAGAAAGGATACCTCAAACACAGTAAGTTAGACTAAATGAGAAGAGAGAGAAATATGTTGCAGATGAAGGGGCAAGCTAAAAACCCATAAGACCAAGTAAATGAAGAAGAAATAGGCAAAATACCTGAAAAGGATTCAGAGTAATGATAGTAAAGTTAATCCAAAATCTTGGAGATAGAATGGAGAAAGTATAAGAAATGTTTAACAATGACCTAGAAGAATTAAAGAATAAACAAACAGTGATGAACAACACAATAACTAAAATTAAAAATACACTAGAAGGATTCAAAAGCAGAATAACTGAGGCAGAAGAATGGATAAGTGAGCTGGAAATAGAATGGTGGAAATAATTCCTGCAGAGCAGAATAAAGAAAAAAGAATGAAAAGAATTGAGGACAGTCTCAGAGACCTTTGGGACAATATTAGATGCGCCAACATTCGAATTATAGGGGTCCCAGAAGAAGAAGAGAAAAAGAAAGGGTCTGAGAAAATATTTGAAGAGATTATAGTTGAAATAACTTCCTTAACATGGAAAAGGAAATAGCCAATCAATTCGTGGAAGCACAGAGAGAAGCATACATGATACACCCAAAGAGAAACATGCAGAGACACATATTATTCAAGCTATCAAAAGTTAAATACAAAGAAAAAATATTAAAAGCAGCAAGTGAAAAGCAACAAAAAACATACAAGGAAATCCCCATAAGGTTATCAGCTAATCTTTCAGCAGAAATTCTGCAGGCAAGAAGAGAATGGCAGAATATACTTAAAGTGATGAAAGGGAAAAACTTACAACCAAGATTACTCTACCTAGCGAGGCTCTCATTCAGGTTTGATGGAGAAATCAAAAGCTTTACAGGGAAGCGAAAGCTAAGAGAATTCAGCACCACAAAACAAACTTTGCAACAAATTCTAAAAGAAATTCTCTAGGCAGGAAACAAAAGAGAAGAAAAAGACCTACAAAAACAAACCCAAAACAATTAAGAAAATGGTAATAGGAATATACATATTGATAATAACTTTAAATGTAAATGGATTAAATGCTCCAATTAAAAGACAAAGACTGGCTAAATGGATACAAAAACAAGACCAGTATACATGTTGTCTACAAGAGACCCACATCAGACCTAGGGAAGCATACAGACTGAAAGTGATAAAGTGAAAAAGATATTCCATGAAAATGAAAATCAAAAGAAAGCTGGACAATTCTCATATCAGACAAAATAGACTTTAAAATAAAGACAGTTAAAAGAGATAAGGAAGGACACTACATGATGACCAAGGGATCAATCAAAGAAGAAGATATAACAATTATAAATATTTATGCCTCCAGCATAGGAGTACCACAATACATAAGGCAAATGCTAACAGCTGTAAAAGGGGAAATCAAGGGTAACACAATAATAGTGGGGGATTTTAACACTCCACTTACATCAGTGGATGAATCATCCAGACAAAAAATTAATAATAAAACACAAGCCTTAAATGACACATTAGACAAGATAGATTTAAATGATATTTATAGGATATTCCATCCGAAAGCAGCAGAATACACTTTCTTCTCAAATGCACATAGAACATTGTCCAGAATAGATCATATCTTGGGTCACATATCAAGCATAAGTAAATTTAAGAAAATTGAAATCGTATCAAGCAACATTTCTGACCCAAATGCTATGAGATTAGAAATCAATTACAAGACAAAAATGTAAAAAACAAAACACATGGAGGCTAAAAGTATGCTACCAAATAACCAAGAGATCACTGAAGAAGTCAAACAGGAAATCAAAAAATACCTAGAAACAAATGACAATGAAAACAAGATGACCCAAAACCTATGGGATGCAGCAAAAGGAGTTCTAAGAGGGTAATTTATAGCAATACAATCCTACCTCAAGAAACAACAAACATCTCAAATAAACAACCTAACGTTACACCTAAAGCAATTGGAGAAAGAAGAACAAAAAATCCCCCAAAGGTAGCAGAAGGAAAGAAATCATAAAGATCAGATCAGAAATAAATGAAAAAGAAATTAAGGAAATGGTAGCAAAGATCAATACAACTAAAAGTTGATTCTTTGAGAAGATAAACAAAATTGATAAACCATTAGACAGACTCATCAAGAAAAAAAGGGAGAAGACTCAAATCAATAGAATTAGAAAGGAAAAAGGAGAAGTAACAACTGATACTGCAGAAATACAAAGGATCATGAGAGATTACTACAAGCAACTATATGCAATAAAATGGACAACCTGGAAGAAATGGACAAATTCTTATAAAGGTACAACTTTCCAAGACTGAACCAGGAAAAAATAGAAAATATGAACAGATCAATCACAAGTAATGAAATTGAAACTGTCATTAAAAATCTTCCAACAAACAAAAGTCCAGGACCAGATGGCTTCACAGGCGAATGCTATCCAATATCTAGAGAAGAGCTAACACCTATCCTTTGCAAACTCTTCCAAAAAATTTCAGAGGGAGGAACACACCCAAACTCATTCTACAAGGCCATCATCACCCTGATACCAAAACCAGACAAAGATACGACAAAAAAATAATATTATACACCAATATCACTGATAAACATAGACAGAAAAATCTTCAGCAAAATACTAGCAAGCCGAATCCAAAAACACGTTAAAAGGATCATACACCATTATCAAGTGGGATTTATCCCAGGGTTGCAAGGATTCTTCAATATATGCAAATCAATCAATGTGATATACCATATTAACAAATTGAAGAATAAAAACCATATGATCATCACAATACATCCTGAAAAAGCTTTTGAAAAAATTCAACAACCATAAATTATAAATACTCTCCAAAAAAGAGGGCATAGAGGGAACCAACCTCAACATAACAAAAGCCATGTATGACAAACCAACAGCAAACATCACTCTCAATGGTGAAAAACTAGAAACATTTCCTCTAAGATCAGGAACAAGACAGGGTAGCCATTCTAGCCACTATTATTCAACATAGTTTTGGAAGTCCTAGCCATAGCAGTCAAAGAAGAGAAAGAAATAAAATGAATCCAAATTGGCAAAGAAGAAGTAAATCTGTCACTGTTTGAAGATGACATGATACTATACATAGAAAATCCTAAAGATGCTACCAGAAAATTACTAGAGCTAATCAATGAATTTAGTAAAGTCGCAGGATAAAAAATGAATACACAGAAATCTGCATTCCTATACACTCAAAACGAAAAATCAGAAAGAGGAATTAAGGAAACAATCCTATTTACCACTGCAACAAAAAGAATAAAGTACCTAGGAATAAACCTACCTAAGGAGACAAAAGACCTGTATGCAGAAAACTATAAGATACTGAGGAGAGAAATCAAAGACGACACAAAGAGATGGAGAGGCATACCATGTTCTTGTATAGAAAAATGTTTATCATGAAAATGACTATACTACCGAAAGAAATCTACAGATTCAATGCAGTCCCTATCAAATTACCAATGACATTTTTTTCACAGAACTAGAACAAAAAATTTTACAATTTGTATGGAAACACAAAAGACCCCAAATAGACAAAGCAATCTTTTTTGTTGTTTTTCATATCTTTATTGGAGCATAAATGCTTTAAAATGTTGTGCTAGTTTCTACTGTACAACAAAGTGAATCAGCTATATGTATACACATATCCCCATATCCCCTCCCTCTTGCAGCTACTTGCGGCCACCCTCCCTATCCCATCCTTGTAGGTCTTCAAAAAGCATCAAGCTGATCTACCTGTGCTATGAGGCAGCTTACCACTAGCCATCCATTTTACATTTGGTAGTGTATATATGTAAATGTTACTCTCTCACTTCATCCCAGTTTCCCCCTCCCCTCACCCCATGCCCTCAAGTCCGTTCTCAATGTCTGTGCCTTTATTCTTACCCTGCCACTAGTTTCATCATAACTGTTTTTTAAAATTTCATATATATGTGGTAGCATATGGTATTTGTTTTTCTCTTTCTGACTTACTTCACTCTGTATGACAGACTAGGTCCATCCACCTCACTACAAATAACTCAATTTCGTTTCTTTTATGACGAATATTCCATTGTATATATGTGCCACATCTTCCTTAACCATTCATCTGTGTGACGATGGACACTTAGGTTGCTTCCATGTCCTGGCTATTGTAAATAGAGCTACAATGAACATTTTGGTACATGACTCTTTTTGAATTATGGCTTTCTCAGGGTATATGTCCAGTAGTGGGATTGCTGGGTCGTATGGTAGTTCTATTTTTAGTCTTTTAAGGAACCTCCATACTGTTCTCCATAGTGGCTGTATCAATTTACATTCCCACCAACAGTGCAGGAGGGTTCCCTTTTCTCCACACCCTCTCCAGAATTTATTGTTTGTAGATTGTTTGATGATGGCCATTCTGACTGGTGTGAGGTGACACTTCATTGTGGTTTGATTTGCATTTCTCTAATGATTAATGATGTTGAGAATATTTTCATGTATTTGTTGGCCATCTGTATGTCTTCTCTGGAGAAATGTCTATTTACATCTTCTGTCCATTTTTTGATTGGGTTGTTTGTTTTTGTGATATTGAGCTGCATGAGCTGCTTGTAAATTTTGGAGATTAATCCTTTGTCAGTTGTTTCATTTGCAAATATTTTCTCCCATTCTGAGGGTTATCTTTTCATCTGTTTATGTTTTCCTTTGCTGTGCAAAAGCTTTTAACTTTCGTTAGATCCTATTTGTTTATTTTTGCTTTTATTTCCTTTACTCTAGGAGGTGGGTAAAAAAGGATCCTGCTGTGACTTACATAGTAGAGTGTTCTGCCTGTGTTTTCCTCTAAGAGTTATATAGTGTGTGCTCTTTCATTTAGGTCTTTAATCCATTTTGAGTTGTGTATGGTGTAAGGGAGTGTTCTAATTTCATTCTTTTACATGCAGCTGTCCATTTTACCCAGCACCACTTATTGAAGTGGCTGTCTTTTCTCCATTGTATATTCTTGCATCCTTTGTCAAAAATAAGATGACCATATATGCATGGGTGTATCTTTGGGCTTTCTATCCTGTTCCATTGATCTATATTTCTGTTTTTGTTCTAATACCATACTGTCTTGATTACTGTAGCTTTGTAGTATAGTCTGAAGTCAGGGAGCCTGATTCCTCCAGCTCCATTTTCTTTCTTAAGGTTGCTTTGGTTATTCAGGGTCTTTTGTGTTTCCATGCAAGTTGTAAAATTTTTTGTTCTAGTTCTGTGAAAAATTCAATAAGTAATTTGATAGGTATTTCATTGAACTTGTAGATTTCTTTGGGTAGTATAGTCATTTTCACAATATTGATCCTCCCAAACCAAAAACATGGTATATCTCTCCATCTCTTTATGTTATCTTTGATTTCTTTCATCAGTGTTTTATACTTTTCTGAGTACAGGTATTTTGCCTCCTTAGGTAAGTTTATTCCTAGGTATTTTATTCTTTTTGTTGTGATGATAAATGGGATTGTTTCCTTAATTACTCTTTCTGATCTTTTGTTTTTAGTGTATAGGAATGCAACAGATTTCTGTGCATTAATTTTGTAACCTTACCTAATTCATTGATTAGTTATACTAGTTCTCTTATGGAATCTTTAGGATTTTCTATGTAGAGTATCATGTTATCTGCAAACAGTGACAGTTTTACTTATTTTCATATTTGGATTCCTTTTATTTCTTTTTCTTCTCTGATTGTTGTGGTTAGGACTTCCGAAACTATGTTGAATAATAGTGGTGAGAGTGGACATCCTTGTCTTGTTCCTGATCTTAGAGGAAATACTTACAGTTTTTCATCATTGACAGTGATGTTTGCTGTGGGTTTGTCATATATGGCTTTTATTATGTTGAGGTAGCTTCCCTCTATGCCCACATTCTGGAGCGTTTTTATCATTAATGGGTGTTGAGTTTTGTGAAAATCTTTCTCTGCATCTATTGAGGTGATCATACAATTTTTATTCTTTAATTTGTTAATATGGTTTATCACATTGTTTTTTTTGCATATATTGAAGAATCCTTGCATCCCTGTTATAAATCCCACTTGATCATGGTGTATAATCCTTTTAATGTGTTGTTGGATTCTGTTTGCTAGTACTTTTTTGAGGATTTTTGCATCTATGTTCATCAGTTATATTGGTGTATAATTTTCCTTTTTTGTGATATCTTTGTTTTTGGTATTATGATGATGGTGGCCTTGTACAACAAGTTTAGGAGTGTTCCTGCCTCTACAATTTTTTGGAAGGGCTTGAGATGGATAGCTGTTAACTCTTCTCTAAATGTTTGATAAAATTCACCTGTGAAGCCATCTGGTCCTGGACTTTTGTTTGTTGGAAAATATTTTTTCTTTTTTGTGTGTGTGGTATGTAGGCCTCTCACTGTCGTGGCCTCTCCCGTTGCGGAGCACAGGCTTGGGACGCGCAGGCTTAGTGGCCATGGCTCATGGGCCTAGTCACTCCATGGCATATGGGATCTTCCCAGACCGGGGCATGAACCCATGTCCCCTGCATCGGCAAGTAGACTCTCAACCACTGCACCACCAGGGAAGCTATGTTGGAAGATTTTAAATCACAGTTTCAATTTCATTACCTGTGATTGGTCTGTTGATATTTTCTAATTCTTCCTGGTTTAGTCTTAGAAGGTTGTACTTTTCCAAAACTTTGTCCATTTCTTCCAGGTTTTCCATTTTATTGGCAGAGAGTTGCTTGTGGTAGTCTCTTATGATCTTTTGTATTTCTGCTGTGTCAGTTGTAATCTCTCCTTTTTCATTTCTAATTTTATTGATTTGAGTCCTCTCCCTTTTTTTTTTTCTTGATGAGTCTGGCTAAAGCTTTATCAATTTTGTTTATTATCTCAAAGAACCAGCTTTTAGATTTATTGATCTTTGCTATTATTTTTCATTTAATTCTGCTCCGATCTTTATGATTTCTTTCCTTCTACTAACTTTGGGTTTTCTTGTTCTTCTTCTTCTAGTTGCTTTAGGTGTAAAGTTAGATTGTTTATTTGAGATTTTTATTGTTTCTTGAGGCCAAAGTTTGGCCTTCAATTGCTATGAACTTCCCTCTTAGAACTGCTTTTGCTGCATCCCATAGGATTTGGATTGTCATGTTTTCATTGTCATTTGTTTCTAGGTATTTTTTAATTTCCTCTTTGAGTTCTTCAGTGATCTCTTGATTATTTACCAGTGCACTATTTAGCCTCCATGTATTTGTGTTTTTTATTGTTTTTTTTATTACTGTAATTGATATCTAATCTCATAGTATTGTGGTCAGAAAAGATGCTTGATATGATTTCAATTTCCTTAAATTTTCCACGGCTTGATTTGTGACCCAAGATGTGACCTATTCTGGAGAACGTTCCATGTGCACTTGAGAAGAAAGTGTATTCATCCACTTTCAGGTGGAATGTCCTAAAAATATTAAGTCTATCAGTCTATTGTGTCATTTGAAGCTTGTGTTTCCTCATTTATTTTCTGTCTGGATGATCTGTCTATTGGTGTAAGTGGGGTGTTAAAGTCCCCTACTATTATTGTGTTACTGTCGATTTCCCCTTTTATGGCTGTTAGCATTTGCCTTATGTATTGAAGTGTCCCTTTGTAGGGTGCATAATATTTATAATTGTTATGTTTTCTTCTTAGATTGATCCCTTGATCATTATGTAGCATCCTTCCTTATATCTTTTAACTGTATTTATTTTAAAGTCTATATTGTCTAATATGAGTATTGCTACTCCAGCTTCGTTATGATTTCCATTTGCATGGATTATCTTTTTCCTTCTCTTTACTTTCAGTCTGCATGCTTCCCTAGGTCGGATGTGGGTCTCTTGTAGACAACATACATACGGGTCTTGTTTTTGTATCCATTCAGCCAGTCTATGTCTTTTGGTTAAAGCAATTAATCCATTTACATCTTAGGCAATTATTAATATGTATATTCCTATTACCATTTTCTTCATTGTTTTGGGTTTTTTATTGTAGGTCTTTTCCTTCTCTTGTTTTTCCTGCTTAGAGAAGTTCCTTTAGCATTTGTTGTAAAGCTGGTTTGGTGGTGCTGAATTCTCGTAGCTTTTGCTTGTCTGTAAAGCTTTTGATTTCTCCATCGAATCTGAATGAAATCCTTTTCTGGTAGAGTAATATTCTTTGTAGGTTTTTCTCTTTCATCATTTTAAATATGTCCTGCCATTCCCTTCTGGCTTGCAGAGTTTCTACTGAAAGATTAGATTTTATAGGTATAAGAGGGATTCCCTTGTATGTTATTTGTTGCTTTTCCCTTGCTGTTTTTAATATTTTTTCTTTGTATTTAATTTTTGATAACTTGATTAACGTGTCTCGGCATGTTTCTCCTTGTGTGTATCATGTATGGGAGTCTCTGAGCATGCTGGGCTTGATTGGCTATTTCCTTTTCCATGTTAGCAAAATATTCGAGTATAATCTCTTCAAAAATTTTCTCAGAATCTTTCTTTTTCTCCTCTTCTTCTTGGACCCCTACAAATTGAATGTTGGTGCATTTAATGTTTTCCCAGAGGTCTCTGACACTGTCCTCAATTCTTTTCATTCTTTTTTCTTTATTCTGTCCTGTGGCAGTTATTTCCACTATTTTATCTTCCAGGTCACTTATCTGTTCTTCTGCCTCAGTTATTCCACTATTGATTCCTTCTAGATTATTTTTAATTTCAGTTATTGTGCTGTTCATCACTGTTTTTTTTTTTTTTTTTTTTTTTTTTTGCTCTTTAGTTCTTCTAGATTCTTGTTAAATGTTTCTTGTATTTTCTCCATTCTGTTTCTGAGATTTTGGATCACCTTTTCTATAATTACTCTGAATTCTTTTTCAGGTAGGTTCCTATTTCTTCTTCATTTATTTGGTCTTGTATGTTTTTACCTTGCTCCTTTGTATGTAACATATTTTTTGTAGTTTTTTTTTTTTTTTCTGATGCATGGGGCTGTATTCCTGTCTTACTAGTTGTTTGGCCTGAGGCATACAGCACTGGAGTTTACAGGAAGTTGGATAGAGCCGGGTCTTGGTGCCAAGATAAGGACTTCTGGGAGGCCTCAGTCCGATGAATATTACTTGACATCTGAGGTTGTCTGTCAGTCCAATGGTTTGGACTCAGAGCTCTCACCACAGGAGCTTGAGCCCAATCTCTGGCCTCAGAACCAAGATCCCACAAGCTACGTGGTGAGGCAAAAAAAAAAAAACAAAAACAAAAACTCCCTAACACCATACACAAAAATAAACTCAAAATGGATTAAACACCTAAATATAAGGCCAGACCCTCTAAATCTCTTAGAGGAAAACATAGGCAGTACACTCTATGACATAAATCACAGCAACATCCTTTTTGATTCACCTCCTAGAGAAATGGATATAAAACCAACAATAAACAAATGGGATCTAATGAATCTTAAAGCTTTTGCACAGCAAAGGGAACCATAAACATGATGAAAAGACAACCCTTAGAATGGGAGAAAATATTTGCATATGAAGCGACTGACAATGGATTAATCTCCAAAATTTACAAGCAGCTCATGCAGCTCAACCTCACAAAAACAAACAATCCAATCCAAAAATGGGCAGAAGAAGTATACAGACATTTCTCCAAAGAAGATATACAGATATCCAACAAACACATGAAATGATGCTCAACATCACTAATCATTAAAGAAATGCAAATTAAAACTACAATGAAGTATTACTTCACGCTGGTCAGAAGGGCCATAATCAAAAAATATATGAATAATAAATGCTGGAGAGGGTGTGGAGAAAGGGAACCCTCTTGCACTGTTGGTGGGCATGTAAATTAATACAACCACTAAGGAGAACAGTATGGAGGTTCCTTAAAACCTGAAAATAGAACTACCATATGACACAGCAATCCCACTCCTGGGCATACACCCTGAAGAAACCATAATTCAAAAAGACACAATGCACCCCAGTGTTCATTGCAGCACTATTTACAATAGCCAGGACATGGAAGCAACCTAAATGTCCACGACAGATGAATGGATAAAGCAGATGTGGCACATATATACAATGGAATATTACTTAGACATAAAAAGTAGTTAAATTGAATTATTTGCAATGAGGTGGATGGACTTAGAATCTGTCATACAGAGTGAAGTAAGTCAGAAAGAGAAAAACAAATACCGTATGCTAACACATATATATAGAATCTAAAAAAAAAAAAGTTCTAGAGAACCTAGGAACAGGACAGGAATAAGATGGAGTTGTAGAGAATGGATTCGAGAATGTGGGGAGTGGGAATGGTAAGCTGGGATGAAGTGAGAGAGTGGCACTGACATATATACACTACCAAATGTAAAATAGGTAGCTAGTGGGAAGCAGCTGCATAGCACAGGGAGATCAGCTTTGTTCTTTGTGACCACCTAGAGGGGTGGGATATGTGATTTATTTTGTTATACAGCAGAAACTAACACAACATTGTAAAGCTTTTATACTCCAATAAAGATGTTTAAAAAAAAAGTGGTGCCTTTGAGAAATAGAATTAGGGTTGTGGAAAATAAGTCAGAGAACTGGAGCTTTTCAATAGAATTTCTTCTATATTTTGGAAAGGGACACATCTGATAATCTGAGGCAAAAAGTATGGCTGAATTCATTGGTTTTAAGACACCTCCAATATGTTTGCCACCAATAAGGTGAAAACATGAATATATTCCATAGGTAGAAAGAAACAAACAAAATAAACCAAAACAGAAAACACTGGATGTATTGACCACTGGGGAACAAAAACTGAAACAGGAAGAAGCAGGAGTCCTTTTTTTAGCTGTAATCTAGAACCATCATTAAGAAGTCAGTTACAGAAACAAAGGTATTCTCCATCAAGGTCAAATGGGACCTATCCTTGGTGGAGAACTTAGAAGAGTTGGTGAAAAGGCCAAACATGGCAAGGCTGGTGCAACAGAGCAATGGGAGAGGTATGCACATTAGATTCAGACCAGGGTTTTAATCTTATCTCCCACTCTTATTGTCTCTGTAACCTTGGACAAGCTACTTAACCTAATCTTCTTGAGACTCAGTTTGTTCATCTCTAAAATGGTGATGATAATGTAAATTTCACCTGGGTTATGAGGGTTAAGTGAGGTAAGCTACATGGAGAATGCATATGACAACTGCCTACAGATGGCACCTAATGAATGTTCCTATTCCTTTCTTCTTCCCTATTTCCATAAAAGATTGCTAGACTATTGTTAAAGAATAAACTAGTGAAAATGTGTGTTGCAAACCAAATAGACCTAAAGTATGAATCCAGGTGAGTACAAAGGACCTGTGCTCAGTTAATGCCAAGCAAGTTAGAAAAAGGGGGATTATAAATCAGTTCAAGATGATCTGAAATAAAGGAGGGAATTTAAAACCTGATAAAGATCAGAGATCAGGGCCTACAAGGGTAAGACAACTGCTGGGTAGAAGGAAAATATGCCCTGAGGCCCCACACCTGGGACTAATACCAGGAACACCGGATTTTAGGAGGAAACTGGCACTGCTTCCAAACCGCATAGCAGAATTAACCCAAACCTACCTTAGACAGGTCTGGTACAGAGCATGGAAATGATTGAGAAGAGGAAAAGGGAAAGATGGGGGCCATGGAGTCTCAGAAATGCAAGGGCTTCACATGGATAGGCATCTGGATGAGGCATCAGAGGTATCTGCAAAGACTGCAGGAGCCCAGGGAGGCTGAGCCAATGGGGCTGTGCCATTGGGCCCAAAATGAATGGATCACAGTGTCATCAGCAGAGGATGCTCACAGAATGCACAGGGATGGGGCTAGGCGACTGCACTCCCAAATAGCAACAGGTGGGTGGGTATGCTTATAAAAATGACCAGGCAAATTATAGGAAAAAAGGAGCTCCATATCACATTCCCACCCAACTGTAATGTGAGAAAATGTATCACTGTGATCCACTGTTATTATTATCATTGCTACCTAGGATGAACTACAAAGGTAAATTGTGTCCTTGAGAGAAGAGAAGTCTTCTGTTATAGGCAACAGCATTCAGACAGGCTGAGGATATAGGATTAATGTGAACTAAGGAATGGGGATTACAAAATGCACCATGGGAAAGTTCAGGCTTATATCTCAATCAAACAACAGGAAAAAAGGAAGTTTTGCTGTTTTCCAATGCTTCCTACAAGATAGCAGAAGGAAGATGGTGTTCAGGGGAGATAGAAAGAAGAGCTAGGCCTCATGGTTGGTTGCTGGCACACTGACTGTACTTTATTTCTGAGGATAAGAGAGGAATTCTGACATCACTGGAAAGAGTCAGGTGTAGTCTGGATAGTCTGGGATAGTTTGTGGTGATATAAGTCCCAGCCAGCCTATAACAATGTTTCTAAAATTTTGTTCGCTCAGGCTTCACTTTCTACAAAAACTATTCCTGATCTCACAATCTGGTTAAATTTCTATACCAGGAGAGCATATGAGCCTCAAGGGAGGTCTCTGGTACAGCAAAGCAAATCAGTTAATTCTTTCTTCTAGGGGTTTGGGACACTAATCAGAGTTGACCACCGAAGGCTCTGGACTCCCAGTGTGAAACAATTTTCTCCATAGACACAGAACTTTTCTCCTTTAATGAGAGAATAGAAGATAGCCACACAGATTTTTCCACAAAAGATAGAAGAGACAGGAGGCCTGTAATTATTCTTCCCTGAAGGTGGAATATTTTGATCGTTAAATTATGCTCTTTGGGATATTTTTAAATTTCTCAGTTAAAATGCTTTCTTAGCTAACTGTACCATTCTGGAAGGACCTAGATGTGAGGTCACAAATAAAAAAGACAGACAAGTCTTCTTCTCTGGGATTCATCAGGCGTCATCAGGGAGTCGACTCAAGTGCTAGGTGAATATCCTGTTGCTAAGTAGGCCTTGGCTCCTTCATAATTAAGAAAGGGATATTATGCAGAGTTGATGATCCAGGAGCGTGGCTGGGGCTAGAGCTGTATTTGTTTGTATGACTCAGTACACCAAACATGTCTTAGCTAGACCCATCCAAAAGAAGAAAAAAAATACACACATGCACACCAACCCCCCACCACCACCACACACATGCACATGCACACACACACACACACACACACACACACACACATATACTACTCTCAAGAGGCCACCCACAGGCAGTGATGAATTTCCAGGACCCAAACTTGGAATTCAATAAAATGCTCTTTCTTGCTAAAAGCTTGGGATGTGTGAATTGGGCATCACTCTGCTTCCCAGAGTTGTTGAGAGAGGATATCCCCAAGGGCCCAGGATGCTCAGCCAAGTCTGGAAAAGGTCCAGGCTGGACAGTGAAATAAAAACTATCTTATTTAGAAATGGTTGCTTCCTAATCAGACTGGGATGCTCCCTAAAACACTGGAAATATCCAAAATCTTTTGAGGTGCTGGGGAATTGAGAAGTTCAAAGGACATCAAAATGATAGAAAAGAGATAGAAAAAATAAAATGTCCTTAGATTATTCACAAAAATAATAACAGACAATAATTATGACTTCAAATATTTCAACAGCTTGTGATAGTAGGATGCTGAGTTATATGGCTGAGGTTCAAATCATGGTAGAATATCCTGGACCCAGAAAACTGAGATTAAGAGATATCTTCAGCACTGGGCACAGGTCAAGAGTCAAAACATAGAAGAACAGCCAGGATTCTGTTACTTGGAGCTCATAGGAATGTGAAACCAAAAATGGAATCCAAATAATGAAGTCAGTCCAAATTGCAAAGGATAGTCAGGGACTAAGTATATTTGTAGGGTGGATGTAAGTCCCGATTTCCCACGAAAATCCCATTTTATACCTACAATTTCAACTCAGTTTAGCATATGCTTTGGAAATTTCATTTTTAACTGAGTGTTATTTATTAATATTTACATTAAAATAAGTTGGTGTGGATTTGAACTACACTTTATACTTCTAGCTTCTGCGAGGTTCTCACTTATTAATGTATGAAATACGTGGGCACCAAACATAGTTTGCAATTTAACTCATGATTATGTATGAAAAACAACCAATAATAACCCACCTCTGTTCCCAATTTTTTTTTCGTTCCCCAAAGAAGATCCTGAGAAAACGATTCACATGCAAGTAGCACATTTGGAGGTGAATGAAAACACAAGTAGACAAGTAGGGTTGAGAAACAAGAAGGGGGAAGCAGAAAATAAATGGCACAGAATCAAGCCAGCTACCTAGGAAGGCAACTGAAGCTTAATTGAGCTGGAAAAACTCTTGGAACCAATGTAAAAGGACTGTGTAAAATGATTTTCCCACTTATAGTGTGAGACAGTTATGATGTTTATACCCTGATTATGATCTGTCATTGGTTGAGGACTTCTTCCAAGGGACAGGAATTCCCTAACATTTATAAGCTCCACTGTAGGCAGCAAACCAAGCTTTGGTGATTAAAAAAACAAAAATAAGAAACTTCAAGAAAAGAAGTGCAGGTAAATACTAGTGTACACCGAAGTGATAAAGGCAAAGAGTTATGGATTGGCCATATGTACGTATGGCATTTCATGTAGTCCTTCTCTCGCACTATTCATATCCAAATGATATTCATCATGTTTATCTTAATACTACCTGTTTTACATTCCCCTTATCCTGAACGAGAACATCTGCTAGTCTAGGTTGTTTGACTGTTAGTGTATCCCTGAGATGACTAAATCCTGGTTATACTTTTGTCAGGCCAGGGTTGTTGCAGTATACAAGTATGGTTCCCACTGGAGATAAAACCACCATTGTATGTCCTAGTGAATCCCTTGACTTCCAGATGTTACCCTCCCTGGCTCCCTTATGTAGCAGCAACCCAATATTCTCATGATAATCAGGGTCAGTTTTCTGGCAATATAGTAGCTCATTATTTGCTTGTTGAGCTATTGGCACAAAGAGCCCAAAACAACCAAGTAGGAGCTCTGATTTTAGATTAGTGAAACTCTTACCATGTCCCCTTGTAGAAGCAGCTACTCCCTGGAAACCAGTAGCTTTAGACCAGTGGACTCTAAAATTATGGGATCAGGGATCACAAATTACCCAAGGGAGCCCCTAGGAGTGATGGTGAGAGGAGCCAGTAGTACTTTTACCCTTTGATATTCAGCACCATAAAATGGCCTTTGGTTCAGTGTATATACCAAATCTTGAAAGATAGTACACCCAACTCTGATACCTTTAAGAGAAAATTCCAACATTCTATCAGTCTACCAGTTTCTGAGTCGTATAGCTTCTGATAGGCTCAATGCATCTCATGCCCTTGTAGGTCTCTTGATCAAAGGCAAAGTCAAAATTTGACTAGAGATAGTCAAGCTAGGGCAACTCTCAGCCTTGTTTGCTTGTGGCCTACAAGTTAAGAATGTTTCTTTGCATTTTTAAAGGACTATAAAAACAAAAACAAAGCAGGGCATGTGGCAGAGACCATAGATGGCCCAAAAGTTTAAAATATCTACTCTCTGGCTCTTTACAAAAACGTTTTGCCGACCTCTGAACTGGATCATTAATTGTCAATTTTGGCTTTAAAAAAAAAAGCAGGAAATATCCGTTTCTACTAAATGAAATCTCACATGAGACTCAATCCAAAGGAAACAAATGGGGAGAACTGCTCTGATTGAAGAGCTGAGAGGCTTTAGTGGATAGCTTAGAAGACTGTTCCCTTAGCTTCCCTCTCATTCTTCTCAGTACCTCTCCAGAGCCTTGGGCTCCACAAAATGTGGTTGAAAACATTGAGGTCTTTCAACCCTTCCAGTGTTAATATTCGGATATTGTTTTTTATATTGGCCCACACTGGTAAAGAACACTCTGGCCTCCCAAGAGCTGAATTTTGTTCAGTAATATAGTCCAGTAATTATTAACATATCCCAAGGGCATGAACAACCACAGAGCTCCAGCAAAGTCACAGAACAGTGAGCAAAGCAATTAGATTTTTACCTTCCTCCCCCAGGAGTTTCTACTAGCCTCCTGAAAGTGTCAATTTCACCCCTAAAACCAGCCTTGCTGAAGCTGAAACTACCCTCACATGGGATCACTAACCTTTTGTCAGAGGTAAGGCTGGACAACAAGGTTCAGCTTTGGTCCAGTCTTTTCAGATTGGGAAGCTTGCTTTTTTAATACAAGAAATAAAGTTGTGCTTATGCTTTTCTGAAGAATTTCAAAACATAGAAATTAGGTCAAGTGGGCAATTCTTCCTGGGCTGTGTAACATTTTGTTCCTTGCCAAAACCAGAGACAAACATCAATTCCCCAGTTCAATGAGGCCCAACTTTTTCATTCTAAGGGGATAAGTTGTGCCACCTCTGAGAGTTATGCAAAAGTTTGGCTTGACTTTCTGGCATATCCTTTGTAGACTATGCCTCTGAGGTCATGGCCTATATCTCAAAACCATAATCTGCCCTATGAACCAAAGCCTCTGCTTTCCTGGAACCCAGAAGGGAATGGGGTGGAACTAATCCTCCTTTCCCATGCCTATTCCATATCCTGGAAATCCTAGTGCTCTCCCAAGATTTCCTCAAATTCCCAAGGGAACTTAGATTTTCATGATTACCTATGGTTCTGACTTCCTGCCTTTCCCAACTCTCATTCTCTACTCTGCCTCAGGGCATTGTCAAAAATAGTAGAGGAATCAGCCTGCAATTAATGCAGTCAAACATTGATTTCTCTATTTCTCCTTTCAATTCTGTTGACTCACTTTATGCATTTTTTTTTTTTTCTTTTTGCGGTATGTGGGCCTCTCACTGTTGTGGCCTCTCCCGTTGCGGAGCACAGGCTCCGGATGCGCAGGCCCAGCGGCCATGGCTCACAGGCCCAGCCGCTCTGTGGCATATGGGATCCTCCCAGACCGGGGCATGAA
The DNA here is from genome assembly GCF_025265405.1 of Mesoplodon densirostris. NCBI lineage: Eukaryota > Metazoa > Chordata > Mammalia > Artiodactyla > Ziphiidae > Mesoplodon > Mesoplodon densirostris. The sequence continues at coordinate 62,521,216 of NC_082678.1, forward strand.
CCCGTATCCCCTGCATCGGCAGGCGGACTCTTAACCACTTGCGCCACCAGGGAGGCCCCACTTTATGCATTTGAAGCTCTACTGTTGGGTGCATACATATTTAGAATTTTTATATTTTCTTGGAAAATCAAACCCTTTATCATTACCTACTCTTTCTTTTTTTTTCCTGATAGTATTCAATGCTCTGATTTCTACTATGTTTTATGTTATTAGTATAGTTATTCCTACTCTGTTTTACTAGTGTCTATTCCAGCTCTTTATTTTCAATGTATTTATGTCTTTATGTTTAGGTTGGGTTTCTTTTAAATAACATAGATTTGGGTCTTGTTTTTTTAATCCATTCTGACAATCTCTGTATTTTAACTGGTGTATTTTGACTATTTACATTTAATATGATGCCAATGTGACCGGAATAAATCTACCATATTGTTAGCTCTTTTCTATTTAGTTTATCTGATTTTTTTTTCTTTCTGTTTTTCTATTTTTATAGCTGCCCTTGGGTTAATGGAGCATTTTTTTATAATTTGATTTTATCTTCTTTCTTGGCTTATTATTTAAATATTTTTACTTAAATATTTTTGTGTGTGGTTACTCTAGGGTTTACAGTATACAATTTTAGTCAGAGACTACCTTCAAATAATATGCCATTTCATGTGTAATTTAAGAAACACAGAATACCTTATATTCCTTCCTTTCATTTTTGCTCTATTGATGTCATAATTTAGTTTTGCATTTGTTATAAACTCATAATACATTGCCTTTATTTTTCCTTTACACAAATTAATTTTGAGAGTGATTAAATATAAGAAGAAATCAATTTCATTTTACCTTTATTTATTCTATTTTCAGGGCTCTTCCTTTCTTTCTATTGATCCAAGTTTCTGTCTTATAGCATATGTCTTCTGCCTGCAGAATAATTTCTTTGAACACTTTTTTTGTAGAACATTAAGTCTGCTGGCATCAAATTCTCTCAGTTTTTGTTAGTCTGGATAAGTTCTTACTTCTATATGAAGTCAAAGTAGTCTGTCTGTAATTCTTATCTTCTTTCCTCTGTATAAATATGTATTTTTTCCTTTAGCTGTCTTCAAGAACTTCTCTTTGTCTTTGTGTTCAGTGGTTTGAATATTATATGAATGACTAGGTGTGTGTGTGTGTTTATGTTAGGTACTTATTCTGCTTGGCTATTTCTGAGTTTCTTGGACTTGGAGTTTGGTGTCTCTCAGTAATTTTGGAGCATTCTAATGAGAAATGCTGGGTCTGATGGTGCTATGTTCACTCTCAGTGCACCGTAGGCTACAGGTTTCTCTAGTGATATCTTGTGTTTAGGGTGTGAGCTATTTGCAAAAGGGTGTATCTCAATGTCTGCTCTACCATCAGTTTTAGGTCTTCTTTTTGCACCATGCCTCAGAGAAGGTCTCCACACTTGTGATTCTCTTCCATACTTCTCCCAGCAATGTTCCATTTTTACTTGTTACTTCACACTAGTTAGCCTGGTAGTGGTGGGAGAGGTGTATTCTCTGTACTTCTGACTAAGCCTCAGTCTTTTAGCAGGCACCATATCGCTGGGTCTCAAAGATGTGGTCTCCTCCTCTTCCAGCTACAGCCTGTTCCCCATACTAGCCCTGCTTTCACTCAGGTTGGGAGTTTTTCCTTTCTATTCCTTTCCCCCAGCTGTGGTGAATTTTCATCAGTGCCCTAAAGTGTGTTTTTGTCCTTCCTGCTACACAGTTAGACTTTTGCTCTACAGTGAGACTGGAGAGAAGGGTCTCAGTAGAGTTCCATGACCCTCCTTCATTGGCTGTTCTTCCCTTCCCCCACATTTATACCTCAAGGGACACTATCATAGGACTCTCACCAATCTTTTCTGAGAGCACCCAGTGGAGTTCATGGAGAAAAACACAAGAAATTGAAGAATTCTCCAGTTTCTGCAGTTCTCCAGCAGCTTTGCAACCTCCCTTTGGTGTCCAGTTGCATCTTTCCTAGCTAACCAACTGCTAATGAGACAGGAAGGAAGAGAGCAGGGCACAACAATTAAAAGAATGACACAGCTGTTGAGAAAAACAAGATAGGACAAAAACTGGTTAGGATTCCCACTAGGCCCAAGATGGTAGAAGATTTGACTTCCAGTAGATCTTGAGCCTCATTATATGCTCATTATAATATATTAGCATATGCTAAATGACACACCAACCAGCATCATGACAGTTCCAAGGCTGACGATAAAAGGCCAAAAAGTGGGCGATGGCCCAATTCCTGGAAATCCCTTCCCCCCTTCCCCAAAATAGTTAGAATATTCCTCCCACTTGTTAACATATGCAATTACCCAGCCCATTAAAAACTAACCACCCCCACAACCCTGGGCTGCTCTCACTTTTTGAGAAGGTCCACCTTCTCCCTATGGAATGTGTATCTCTCCAAATAAACTTGCTTTCACTTTACTTTGATTCACTCTTGAATTCTTTCCTGTGCAAAGCCAAGGACTGTCATTTGGTGGTCCATCCCAGGGGCCCATGTATGTCCCAGGATGTGATCTTTTCTTCTCCTGCATCACTAGCATACCTCTATCATGGCTGACCTCTGTCTCTTCTTATATTTGGGGGCCAGTTGGTTGACCTGCAACCTCAGTGCTCCTGTAGTGCCAAGAAAAGTCATGAAATTGTCTGTTATTTTAATTGTAAGATTGAGAGTGATTTTTTTCTCAGTTTTATGTATCCTCCAGTAAAAAACAGGAAACCAGTACTGTCAATTCTTGTCTATAAATTAATTCTTTGGGGTATAAAATAGTTCCCCCATTTTACAATTAAGGAAATGGGTACAGAAATGTCCTGTGTGTTGGTATACTGGTGGAGGGTGGGGGATGTGAGGAAGCAGATGATAAAGCAGAAGCAGAGTAGAAACTTCCAGGTGAGTTGTGCCCAAATCCATGTAGGTCTACTTAGCTGAGGAGAAATGATGAGGATGAGGATGATGAGGATGATTAAGGATGATGATATTAGATAAGATATGGAGGTATTAAAATATGTCTTTATTTTCTGCATATTTTATTCTTCACCACATTTTTGCCTTTTCCCTTTTTGGACAATGGCATTCAATGCCTCAAGGACAGAATGCAAATTTTAAAATCATCATATTTTTGGTCTTTGAATTTTTAAAGTGATGACAAAGGATAAGAGAAAGACTTAGAGTAGGCAGAACTGATTTTGTCTGTTCTTGAAATGACATAAAATTAGCCTGGGCTGTGGGGAGGAAAGCTGACTCAGAACTTGAACTGCAAGTATTCAGAGAAATGGGCCCTTCCCTTGCTTCCCTCACTCAAGATTCCAAACCAGCCTAGAGGTGCACAGAAACTACAAGTGCCTTGGTGATTTCAAAACTGGTTCCTCTCTTTCTGGGTGGCATCTGGGAAAACAGTGAGACTTTATAGCACCCCTTTGCCCACATCCCAGCAAGGCCCAGGAGAAGTAGAATAGAGATGGCACAGTGCCTCTGGGTGCATTGGACTGAGGCATATTCCCAGAGTTCCATGCACCTCAGTGAGAAGCTAGAAGCAGTGAAACAATTTCCTGTGCTCCCTAAGGAACCACAGAGGCAGGCTCTTACACAAATTCAATGTATTTCCATGGTTCAAAGTAGGTCAGGACAGAGCTGAATTTCTCTTGGGTCCCCAAGGGTGGCAAGGAAGCTGAATGGGATGAGGTCATATGGTTTGGAATGACATAGCAGTGACCTGCTTGGATTCATGACTGAAGGCCAGTCACAAATACAATCTTGGTGGATACAAGTGTAGATAGTTAATGACCAAGAACTAATGAGATATCCCCAAATTCCATGCTAAGCACCACATAAGTCCCTAGAAAGCAGATGTACCTTGAAGGAAAGGTGGTTGGATGGGGACTGAATTGACTTGATTTTCTTTTTTTGTCAAGTGATAGAATATGTACTCTTAAGAGAAACTGAGTCATATAAAAATAGACAAATTACAGTTTTTGCCACTGATTCTGTTGACCAAGTTTCTTACTTGTTAAGATTTTAGGACTTCCGGGTAAGATGGCGGAAGAGTAAGATGCGGAGATCACCTTCCTCCCCACGGATACACCAGAAATACAGCTACACGAGGAACAACTCCTACAGAACACCTACTGAATGCTGGCAGAAGACCCCAGACCTCCCAAAAGGCAAGAAACTCCCCACATACCTGGGTAGGGCAAAGTGGAGAGATTCCCGCACAGAGGATCGGTGCTGAGCGGCACTTACCAGCCCGAGAGGCTTGTCTGCTCGCCCGCCAGGGCAGGCGGTGCTGGAAGCTGAGGCTTGGGCTTCGGTCAGAGCGCAGGGAGAGGACTGGGGCTGGCGGCGAGAACTCAGCCTGAAGGGGCCTAATGTGCCACAGCTAGCCAGCAGGGAGTCCGGGAAAACTCTGGAGCTGCCGAAGAGGCAAGAGACTTTTTCTTCCTTCTTGGTTTCCTGGTGCGCGAGGAGAGGGGATTAAGAGCACTGCTTAAAGGGGCTCCACAGACAGGCGCGAGTTACGACTGAAAGCGCAGAGCCCAGTGACGGGCGTGGGACGCTGGGGCTGCTGCTGCCACCACCAAGAAACCTGTGTGTGAGCGCAGGTCACTGTCCACACCGCCCTTCCAGGAGCCTGTGCAGCCTGCCACTGCCGGGGTCCCGGGATCCAGGGGCTGCTTCCCTGGGAGAACGCACGGCGTGCCTCGGGCTGGTGCAACGTCACGCTGAACTCTGCCGCTGCAGGCTCACCCCGCACTCTGTGCCCCTCCCTCCCGCCCGGCCTGAGTGAGCCAGAGTCCCCGAAGAGGCTGCTCCTTTAACCCTGTCCTGTCTGAGCGAAGAACAGACGCCCTCCGGCGACCTACACGCAGAGGCAGGGCCAAATCCAAAGCTGAGACCCAGGAGCTGTGAGAAGAATGAAGAGAAAGGGAAACCTCTCCCAGCAGCCTCAGAAGCAGCAGATTAAAGCTCCACAATCAACTTGATGTACCCTGCATCCGTGGAATACATGAATACACAACAAATCATCCCAAATTGAGGAGCCAGGAGTCAGTGCTGTGCCTCTGAGGTGGGAGAGCCAACTTCAGGACACTGGTCCACAAGAGACCTCCCGGCTCCACATAATATCAAATGGCGAAAATCTTCCAGAGATCTCCATCTCAACACCAGCACCCAGCTTCATTCAACAACCAGCAAGCTACAGTGCTAGACACCCTATGCCAAACAACTAGCAAGACAGAGACACAATGCCACCCATTAGCAGAGAGGTGGCCTAAAATCATAAAAAGTCTGCAGACACCCCAAAACACACCACCAGACGTGGACCTGCCCACCAGAAAGACAAGATCCAGCCTCATCCACCAGAACACAGGCACTACTCCCCTCCACCAGGAAGCCTACACAACCCACTAAGCCAACCTTAGCCACTGGGGACAGACACCAAAAACAACGGGAACTACGAACCTGCAGCCTGCAAAAAGGAGACCCCAAACACAGTAAGATAAGCAAAATGAGAAGAGAGAAAAACACACAGCAGGAGAAGGAGCAAGATAAAAACCCACCAGACCTAACAAATGAAGAGGTAATAGGCAGTCTACCTGAAAAAGAATTCAGAATAACGATAGTAAAGATGATCCAAGATTCTATTTCCCAGATCCAAAATCTTGGAAATAGAATAGACAAAATGCAAGAAACAGTTAACAAGGACCTAGAAGAACTAAAGATGAATCAAGCATTGATTAAAAACACAATAAATGAAATAAAAAATACTCTAGATGGGATCAACAGCAGAATAACTGAGGCAGAAGAACGGATAAGTGAGGTGGAAGATAAAATAGTGGAAATAACTGCTGCAGAGCAAAATAAAGAAAAAAGAATGAAAAGAACTGAGGACAGTCTCAGAGACCTCTGGGACAACATTAAACGCACCAACATTCAAATTATAGGGGTTCCAGAAGAAGAAGAGAAAAAGAAAGGGACTGAGAAAATATTTGAAGAGATTATAGTTGAAAACTTCCCTAATATGGGAAAGGAAATAGTTAATCAAGTCCAGGAGGCACAGAGAGTCCCATACAGAATAAATCCAAGGAGAAATACGCCAAGACACATATTAATCAAACTGTCAAAAATTAAACACAAAGAAATCATATTAAAAGCAGCAAGGCAAAAACAACAAATAACACACAAGGGAATCCTCATCAGGATAACAGCTGATTTCTCAGCAGAAACTCTACAAGCCAGAAGGGAGTGGCAGGACATAATTAAAGTGATGAAAGAGAAAAACCTGCAACCAAGATTACTCTACCCAGCAAGGATCTCATACAGATTTGATGGAGAAATTACAACGTTTACAGACAAGCAAAAGCTGAGAGAGTTCAGCACCACCAAACCAGCTTTACAACAAATGCTAAAGGAACTTCTCTAGGCAAGAAACACAACAGAAGGAAAAGACCTACAATAACGAACCCAAAACAATTAAGAAAATGGGAATAGGAACATACATATCAATAATTACCTTAAATGTAAATGGACTAAATGCTCCCACCAAAAGACACAGATTGGCTGAATGGATACAAAACCAAGACCCATATATATAAACTGTTTACAAGAGACCCACTTCAGACCTAGAGACACATACAGACTGAAAGTAAAGGGATGGAAAAAGATATTCCATGCAAATGGAAACCAAAAGAAAACTGGAGTAGCAATTCTCATATCAGACAAAATAGACATTAAAATAAAGACTACTAGAAGAGACAAAGAAGGACACGACATAATGATCAAGGGATTGATCCAAGAAGAAGATATAACAATTGTAAATATTTATGCACCCAACATAGGAGCACCTCAATACATAAGGCAAATACTAACAGCCATAAAAGGAGAAATTGACAGTAACACAATCATAGTAGGGGACTTTAACGCCCCACTTTCACCAATGGACAGATCATCCAAAATGAAAATAAATAAGGAAACACAAGCTTTAAATGATACATTAAACAAGATGGACATAATTGATATTTATAGGACATTCCATCCAAAAACAACAGAATACACATTTTTCTCAAGTGCTCATGGAACATTCTCCAGGATAGATCATATCTTGGGTCACAAATCAAGCCTTGGTTAATTTAAGAATATTGAAATTGTATCAAGTATCTTTTCTGACCACAATGCTATGAGACTAGATATCAATTACAGGAAAAGAGCTGTAAAACATACAAACACATGGAGGCTAAACAATACACTACTTAATAACGAAGTGATCACTGAAGAAATCAAAGAGGAAATTAAAAAATACCTAGAAACAAATGACAATGGAGACACGACGACCCAAAACCTATGGGATGCAGCAAAAGCAGTTCTAAGAGGGAAGTTTATAGCAATACAACCCCACCTTAAGAAACAGGAAACATCTCGAATAAACAACCTAACCTTGCACCTAAAGCAATTAGAGAAAGAAGAACAAAAACATCCCAAAGTTAGCAGAAGGAAAGAAATCATAAAAATCAGATCAGAAATAAATGAAAAAGAAATGAAGGAAACGATAGCAAAGATCAATAAAACTAAAAGCTGGTTCTTTGAGAAGATAAACAAAATTGATAAACCATTAGCCAGACTCATCAAGAAAAAAAGGGAGAAGACTCAAATCAATAGAATTAGAAATGAAAAAGGAGAAGTAACAACTGACACTGCAGAAATACAAAAGATCATGAGAGATTACTATAAGCAACTCTATGCCAATAAAATGGACAACCTGGAAGAAATGGACAAATTCTTAGAAATGCACAACCTGCCAAGACTGAATCAGGAAGAAATAGATAATATGAACAGACCAATCACAAGCACTGAAATTGAAACTGTGATAAAAAATCTTCCAACAAACAAAAGCCCAGGACCAGATGGCTTCACAGGTGAATTCTATCAAGCATTTAGAGAAGAGCTAACACCCATCCTTCTCAAACTCTTCCAAAATATAGCAGAGGGAGGAACACTCCCAAACTCATTCTATGAGACCACCATCACCTTGATACCAAAACCAGACAAGGATGTCACAAAGAAAGAAAACTACAGGCCAATATCACTGATGAACATAGATGCAAAAATCCTCAACAAAATACTAGCAAACAGAATCCAACAGCACATTAAAAGGATCATACACCATGATCAAGTGGGGTTTCTTCCAGGGATGCAAGGATTCTTCAATATATGCAAATCAATCAACGTGATACACCATATTAACAAATTGAAGGAGAAAAACCATATGATCATCTCAATAGATGCGGAGAAAGCTTTCGACAAAATTCAACACCCATTTATGATAAAAACCCTGCAGAAAGTAGGCATAGAGGGAACTTTCCTCAACATAATATAGGCCATATATGACAAACCCACAACCAGCATCATCTTCAGTGGTGAAAAACTGAAACCATTTCCACTAAGATCAGGAACAAGACAAGGTTGCCCACTCTCACCACTCTTACTCAACCTAGTTTTGGAAGTTTTAGCCACAGCAATCAGAGAAGAAAAGGAAATAAAAGGAATCCAAATCGGAAAAGAAGAGGTAAAGCTGTCACTGTTTGCAGATGACATGATACTATACATAGAGAATCCTAAAGATGCTACCAGAAAACTACTAGAGCTAATCAATGAATTTGGTAAAGTTGCCGGATACAAAATTAATGCACAGAAATCTCTGGCATTCCTATATACTAATGATGAAAAATCTGAAAGTGAAATCAAGGAAACACTCCCATTTACCATTGCCACAAAAAGAATAAAATATCTAGGAATAAACCTACCGAAGGAGACAAAAGACCTCTATGCAGAAAATTATAAGACACTGATGAAAGAAATTAAAGATGATACAAATAGATGGAGAGATGTACCATGCTCTTTGATTGGAAGAATCAAGATTGTGAAAATGACTCTACTACCCAAAGCAATCTACAGATTCAATGCAATCCCTATCAAACTACCACTGGCATTTTTCACAGAACTAGAGCAAAAAATTTCACAATTTGTATGGAAACACAAAAGACCCCGAATAGCCAAAGCAATCTTGAGAACGAAAAATGGAGCTGGAGGAATCAGGCTCCCTGACTTCAGACTATACTACAAAGCTACAGTAATCAAGACAGTATGGTACTGGCACAAAAACAGAAAGATAGATCAATGGACCAGCATAGAAAGCACAGAGATAAACCCACGGACATATGGTCACCTTATCTTTGATAAAGGAGGCAGGAATGTACAGTGGAGAAAGGACAGTGTCTTCAATAAGTGGTGCTAGGAAAACTGGATAGGGACATGTAAAAGTATGAGATTAGATCATTCCCTAACACCATACACAAAAATAAGTTCAAAATGGATTAAAGACCTAAATGTAAGGCCAGAAACTATCAAACTCTTAGAGGAAAACATAGGCAGAACACTCTATGACATAAATCACAGCAAGATCCTTTTTGACCCACCTCCTAGAGAAATGGAAATAAAGACAAAAATAAACACATGGGACCTAATGAAACTTCAAAGCTTTTGCACAGCAAAGGAAACCATAAACAAGACCAAAAGACAATCCTCAGAATGGGAGAAAATATTTACAAATGAAGCAACTGACAAAGGATTAATCTCCAAAATTTATAAGCAGCTCAGGCAGCTCAATAACAAAAAAACAAACAACCCAATCCAAAAATGGGCAAAAGACCTAAATAGACATGTCTCCACAGAAGATATACAGACTGTCAACAAACACATGAAAGGATGCTCAACATCTTTACTCATTAGAGAAATGCAAATCAAAACTACAATGAGATATCATCTCACACCAGTCAGAATGGCCATCATCAAAAAATCTAGGAACAATAAATGCTGGAGAGGGTGTGGAAAAAAGGGAACACTCTTGCACTGCTGGTGGGAATGTGAATTGGTACAGCCACTATGGAGAACGGTATGGAGGTTCCTTAAAAAACTGAAAATAGAACTACCATATGACCCAGCAATCCCACTACTAGGCATATACCCTGAGAAAACCATAATTCAAAAAGAGACATGTACCAAAATGTTCATAGCAGCCCTATTTACAATAGCCCAGAGATGGAAACAACCTAAGTGTCCATCATCGGATGAATGGGTAAAGAAGATGTGGCACATATATACAATGGAATATTACTCAGCCATAAAAAGAAATGAAATTGAGCTATTTGTAATGAGGTGGATGGACCTAGAGTCTGTCATACAGAGTGAAGTAAGTCAGAAAGAGAAAGACAAATACTGTATGCTGACACATATATATGGAATTTAAGAAAAAAAAATGTCATGAAGAACCTAGGGGTAAGACAGGAATAAAGACACAGACCTACTAGAGAATGGACTTGAGGATATGGGCAGGGGGAAGGGTAAGCTGTGACAAAGTGAAAGAGCAGCATGGACATATATACACTACCAAACGTAAGGTAGATAGCTAGTGGGAAGCCCCCGCATAGCACAGGGAGATCAGCTTGGTGCTTTGTGACTGCCTGGAGGGGTGGGATAGGGAGGGTGGGAGGGAGATGCAAAAGGGAGGGGATATGGCAACATATGTATATGTATAACTGATTTAATTTGTTATAAAGCAAAAAATAAAAAAATTAAAAAATAAAAAAATAATAAAAAAAAGGAGACGCATGCACCCCTATGTTCATAGCAGCGCTGTTTGCAGCGGCCAGGATATGGAGGCAGCCTGGATGTCCATTGACAGATGAATGAATAGAGAGGATATGAGATATATATATATATATATATATATATATATATATATATATATATATATATATATATATATATATATATATATATATATATATATATATATATATATCTCCACACCCATGCATACACACAGTGGAGTATTACTCAGCCATGAAGATGAATGAAATGGTGCCATTTGCAGCAACATGGATGGACCTGGAGATTGTCATGCTAAGCGAAGTAAGTCCGAATGAGAAACGCGGATACCATATGATATCACATATGTGTGGAATATAAAATAGGACACAAATGAACATATCTATGAAAAAGAAAGAGACTCACACACATAGAGAACAGACTTGTGGTTGCCAAGGGCAGGGGTGGAGGAGGGAGGCATTGGCAGTTTGGGATTAGCGGATGCAAACTAGTATGTATAGGATGGATAAACGGCAAGTTCCTGCTGTGTAGCACAGGAAACTGTATTCAATGTCCTGTGATGAACCATAGTGAAGAGGAAGGTGAAAAAGATTGTATATATGTATAGCTGAGTCATTTTGCTGTACAGCAGAGATTAGCACAACATTGTAAATCAACTATACTTCAATAAAATGTTTTAAAAATAATTTAAAAAAGATTTTAATGACATTACTTGTTACACTTCAGTTATGTTCCAAGCATCTAGCTAAGCACATTATTTAATTCTCTCAACAAACCTAAGAGGTAGATCTTACTACCATCTCCATTTGAAGGACTTTGGCTTATTGAGGTTAAGCTAGTTGTGCAAGATTTCACAGGTAGTAAGTGGCAAGGCTGGAACTCAACAATAAAAAAGCCCATACTTTTTCCTTTTCTTTTTCCCTTTTTTAAAAAAATTGAAGTATAGTTGATTTAAAATATTGTGTTAGTTTCATGTTTACAGCCTAGTTGTTCAGTTATACATATACATATATTTTTTCCAATTCTTTTTTATTACAGATTATTACTAGATATCGAACATAGTTCCCTGCACTATACAGTAATTCCTTGCTGTTTATTTTATATATAGTGGTGTGTATCTGTTAGTCCCATACTCTTAATTTATCCCTCCCCCACCCCCCACTTTTCCCTTTGGTAACCATAAGTTTGTTTTCTATGTCTGTTAGCCTGTTTCTGTTTTTTAAATAAGTTTATTTGTACTATTTTTTAGATTCCACATATAAGTGATATCGTATAATATTTTTCTTTCTCTCTCTGGCTTACTTCACTCAGTACAAGTGATATATATATATATATATATATATATATATATATATACACACACACACACACACACACATATATATAAATAATGGAATATTACTCAGCCATAAAAAAGAATAAAATATTTCCATTTGCAGCAACATGGATGGAGTATCATACTGAGTAAAGAAAGCCCATACTATTAACCACAAGAACTTTAGAACTTAATAACTATTCAGGGTCAGAGATAGGTTTTCTTTTCTTTTCTTTGTGAGCTCAAGAGTATAAAAATGTATTCCCTAAGATAATCATATTCCCTTTACAAAATTGCTCTAGCTTCTCTGTCTGCTTAGAAACAAAATAATCACTTCAAATAGTATTATTTTGGATAAAATTATTTTGAATTATAAAAACATGCCTTACAGATGTTTATAATACTCAATATCCTTTGATATCACATCTAAAAGGGTTTTGTAGATAATCTAGTTCAGAAGCTCTCTAGCCCAGAAACATCAGCATCATATGAGAAATGGATAAAGATGCAAATTCTGAGGCTCATCTGCAGACCTACTGAGTCATAAACTCTGGAAGTGAAACCCATCAATCTGTTATAACAAGCCCTCCAGCTGATTCTGATGTACCGTGAGGTTTGAGAACCACTATCCTAGCTCAATATCATGCATACACCATTTGAGATATACTGTGCACCAGAATCTATAAGTGTCAAGAAGTGAACTTAGAAAGATTTGTAGGGGCCTCTTTGGGTCTCCTGGACCCAATTTCAATGTGTGGAGGGAGTTCCCCTCACCAACAAGCAATTCTCAGGGCACCAACTGGCTGTCCTACAATTCAAATCATTCTGACACTACTTACCTGGAGATGGCATCAGATTCCACAGGTTAGCGGTTATTTCCTCCAGGACTGCTCCACCCACTGGCTTCAGATGCCAGTCGAAAGTCCAGGTTGTCACCTGCATTTCTGACCCACTGTTTATAAATCAGAGGTTCCCATGATGCCATCCTTGGGGTTGATTTATTTGCTAGAGCAGCCCATAGAAATCAGAGAAACATTTTACTTATTAGATTTATTATAAAAGGATATATCTCAAGAACAATCCGTTGGAAGAGTTACATAGGGCAAGATATGGGGAAATAGCCAAAGCTTTTGTATTCTCTCCAAGTGTCATTCTTCCCAAATCTCCACGTGTTCACCTTGGAAGCTCACCAAAGTGTCATTTTTGGGTTTTTATGGAGAGTTCATTACATAGTCATGATTGATGAAATCGTTGTTCACTGGTAATCGATTCAACCTCCAGCCCTTCTCCCATCTCTGGAAATTAGGAGGTTATAACTAAAAGTTACAACCCTCTAATCACACCATTAGTTCTCCTGGCAATCAGCCCCCTTCCTTAAGTGGGGTCCAAAAGTTACTTCATTAACACAAAAAAAGACACCTTCATCCTCTCAACACTTAGAAAATGCCAAGGGTTTTAGGAGTTTTTTGCCAGAAACTAGGATGAAGACCAGAGGGTCCCGATTTATGATTTTTCAACTTTAAGATGGTGTGAATCAACAAGCATTTGGTAGAAATTATACTTCGAATTTCAAATTTTGATTTTTTTCTGGGCCAGCAATACACAGCACTATGCCTTCTCCTGAGGTTGAGCAAGGCAGCAGCCCTGTCACAGGATCACAACAGTAAACAACTGATACATCAACAACCATTCTGTTTTTCACTTTCAGTACAGTATTCAATAAATTACATGAGATATTCAACACTTTATTATAAAATAGGCTTTGCGTTAGAAGATTTTGCCCAACTATAGGCTAATGGAAGTGTTCTGAGCACGTTTAAAGTAGTCTTAGCTAAGCGAGGATGTTTGGTAAGTTAGGTAATTAAATGCATTTTCGACTTATCAGGATGTAACCCCTTTGTAAATTGAGGAAGGTCTATATATGTTATTATAAATCACAATAACACAGAGCCAGATCAAGTTAGAGGATTTTAGCTTTAACATGTACATAAAGGGGGTGGAGATGGGGGGTTTTAAACAGGGGAAGGCATCATTTGATTGGCATTTTATTATTCATTAGATGTACTTATCCATTCATTCATCCGCCAAATATTTATTGAGCACCTATAAAGTGTGAGGCTCTGAGCTACAAACCCGAGATAATCTTTCTCTTAATAAGGTTGGGTGAGTAAGAATAACAGCATTGGAGGCTAATAAGAAGGCTATTGTGATAGGTCAGTGGAAGATGATAAGAGCCTGAAGGCCATGGCAGTGGGGGAGTGGATTGACTGGGAAATTCTTGGAATATTACATGAATTTCCTAAAGTTTTCGTTTGTGCCCAATTTTCGATGAGAAGGTGGAATAAGACTAAAACGCCCTTTCGACCTCCAATTTAGGCAAATGGGCAGTGTGTAGTGATGCCATTAGGTAGATCAGAATACTGAAGGAGAAACATATGGGATGGTGAGGTGACCAAATATTATGTCGTATGGTAGTTTCATCCACCCAATTGCAATGGCATGATCTCTCATGGGTGCAGAAGGTAACCAAAGCCATTGAAAATATTTTTAATGGCTAGAAAAAATTACCTTTACCTTGAAATGAAATACTGACTCTTTGAAGCTTCTACTAACATCTTATTTTCATAAGCAACTCAGAATCAATCTACTTTGCAGGGTCCCTGCAGCTGAATTCCCAAAGAAATACCTATAAATGAGTGTTTACATATCTAATCCTACTGATTTCTATTCTCATTTGTCTTCACTTCTGAGGGTCTGAAATTTGGCAGTGATTCTCCCCCACCTTAACTGTTCCTTTTTCCATCTAATTCTTCTTGACAGTCTTAATGATTAAAAAGTGAACATTTATGTGAATCAATAAAGCTTGCTTTTAAGGAACTATAGAATCATCGTTTTGAAAAGTGAGACATCACCCCCCTCTATAGGGACTTTGCAAACTTCTCTTTTAATCAGGTTTAAAATTAACAAACAAAAAAATCCCTGTGCTCAACCTCATTGAATTGTAGGCTGTTTTCTCATCCTTTGGCTTTTTAACATGCACTTCTCTTAGGTTTCTATTCATACCAAGAGGTCTGTGTATGACTGACTCAGAAATATCATTATCACAATTTTTTCTTTCAGAGCAGCACAGTGCAGACCTCAAGGCACCAATTATCCGTCTATACCTAACATTATTTGTACTGTACTCCTCATCCCTCAGCCAGAGTAAAATCAACAGTTAAAGGTCTACCCTTCACTTTCTCTCAGATCTATAGGTTGTTCAAGTTTAAAGGCCAATTTTTTGCTGCTTCACTTTGTTTTGGGGGAAGCTACTGATACCATTGAATAGAACTCCCATCTGAAAAACACCTATTCCTTATACTTTTTCTTGTTTTTAAAACAAATGTTATTTGCAGAGATTAATATTGACACATACTCATAGGAGAAAATGTGCAAATTGAAGGGTAAAGGAGAATATCAAGATTGCCCGTAACCCCACCACAAAGAAAAACAACTACATTTTATTGCATTTTCTTCTTGCATTTTATTGAATTTCTTCTAAAGCATATATTTTTACAGTTAAGACCAGGTACCTTTCTATTTCTAGCTTTTTATATGACACTGTATTTTTACATGTCCCTTAAAATTCTTTTTCAACATTATTATTATTATTATTATTATTATTATTATTTATTTTTATTTTTTTTGCGCTACGCAGGCCTCTCACTGTTGTGGCCTCTCCCATTGTGGAGCACAGGCTCCGGACAAGCAGGCTCAGCGTCAATGGCTCACGGGCCTAGCCGCTCCACGGCATGTGGGATCCTCCTGGACCGGGGCACGAACCCGTGTCCCCTGCATCGGCAGGTGGGCTGTCAACCACTGCGCCACCAGGGAAGCCCTCAACATTATTTTTAATAGCTGAAAAATAATCCATCATATGAATATGTCAAATTTTATCTTAATAGTTCCCGAATTTCTGGTTATTTAGTTAGTTTCCAGTGTTTTAGATGTAATAAATAATGCTGCAGCAAATAATGCTTCAATAATGTCTACCCTTTGGATGAGAAAATTCAGATTCCCAGCTATGGAATTTCTGATCTGAAAGAAATAAACTTTTTAAAACATAGAGAAATTTCTGTCCTTTTTTTTCTATGCATTTTTACTAAGTTGAGATCATACTACACATATGTACCTCTTTTGCTTTTTTTATTTCACATTATATTTATTTGACTTATAAGTTCCCCAAATGTGGGCATTCCTCTTTTTTTTTTAACATCTTTATTGGAGTATATTTGCTTTACAATGGTGTATTAGTTTCTGCTTTATAACAAAGTGAATCAGCTGTACATATACATATATCCCCATATCTCTTCCCTTTTGCATCTCCCTCCCTTCCACACTCCCTAACCCACCCCTCTAGGTGGTCACGAAGCACCGAGCTGACCTCCTTGTGCTATGCGACTGCTTCCCACTAGCTATCGGTTTTACCACTTTTGATGATACTTTAATGAAAACCTGTGAGCATAAATTTTGTTACTTCCTTATTATTTCCATAAGATAAAAACAACAGAGGTGGAATAATTTAGTAAAAGGGTCTGAATGAGAGAGAGTGAGAAAGAGACAGGTGGTTTTATTACATTCTCATTGCTATGTCTTTAGTTTCTGTAATCACTAAAAAAATTGGACATTTTTTTGGGTGAGTTTTTGGTGTATCGTTTCCCAGTCTGACTCTACTTTTACTTTAATTAAGATATGGTTCCTGGATGTCAGAACACATAGAACATTCATATTGTTTTTTAACAGCTGTGTAGTTAACCCTTTGTATGACTATACTATAGTTGATTTAACCATGCATCTACAGGTTGACATTTGTTTCTAGTTTTTGATATTTCAAGTAATGCTGCAATGAAATCTGTATATGTATGGCATATGTATTTTTTTGCATTCCTGATTATGACTCCTGCCTATATATATATATATATATATATATATATATATATATATATATATATATATTGTGGTTTGTTGCTATTCTACATTGATTTGTAAGAGCTCTCAGATACACACATACAAACACACACACACACACACACACACACACACACACACACACACTTCCCACTCTGTTCCTTTTTTAAAAAAAGTATTTGTTTATAATATGTTTTCACTGGATAAATGTTTAAACTTCTATGCAGTCAAATCTGTCGGTTTTTCCATTTAAGGCTTTTAGTTTTGAATCATGCTTGGCAAAGATTTCCCCTCTTCAAGATTATATTACTATTCTTCAGTACTTTATCCTAGCATATTTATAGATATAATTTTATATATACATATTTGGAATATATATTTGTGCCTACATAAAATAGAGATCTAACTTATTTTCCTCCAAATGGTTAGCCAATTATCTCCACAAAATTTATTGAATAATACATCCTTCCCTCACTGTTTATTTTGCCTATATTTGCATATACACTTGGACTTTTTATTGGGCTCTCTTTTCTTATCCACTAATCTATTTGTCTATTCTTCATACTTCTTTAAATCATATAAGCTGTAGAGTCATTTATAATCTGATTAGGCAAGTCTTGATGTTTAAATATTCTGTTTCAAAATGGTTTGCCTAGATCCACCAAGGAGTGCTAAAATTAGTAAGTCAAATTTAAGCAGAAATAGAATATTTGCATAGTCTCAAAGTATCTCCTCCTAAATATTTAGTAATTGAAGGAAGCAAATAATAAATTTATAGTGGAGACTCCTGGCAGATAGCAGTTACCCAAGTGATCAAATTTCACATCACCAATAATACATGTCAACATCACATACCCCAATATGACACACAGAGAAGTGCAAATCACCTCTGAAGCATCCTTCCCATTAACGCATAATCTCAATCTAATCATGGAAAACATCAGATAAACCCAAATTAGGGAGCATTCTAAAGAATAACTAACCAGTAGTCTACAAAGGTGTCAAGGTCACTAAAGATAAGGAAAGACTTAGGAACTGTCATATATTGGAAGAAACTAAAGATACATGCACATAAATGCAATGTGGGGTCTTAAAAGAGCAAAAGGATGTTAGTAGGAAAACTGGTGAAATCTGAATACATTCTGAAAATTTAGTTAATAATATTATAGCATGGTTAATTTCTTAGTTTTGGTAACTGTTCTATGGCTATATAAGATGTTAATGTAAGAGAAAACTGGATGATGAAGTCTCTAAAGGAAAAACACCACTATTTTTGCAACTCTTTTGTAAGCTTAAAATTATCTCAAAATGAAAAAAAAAATTCTCGTCTATTTTAATGCGTGTATTCTTTTTTTTTTTTTTTTTGCTGTACGCGGGCCTCTCACTGCTGTGTCCTCTCCCGTTGCGGAGCACAGGCTCCGGACACACAGGCTCCGCGGCCATGGCTCGCGGGCCCAGCCGCTCCGCGGCATGTGGGATCTTCCGGGATCGGGGCACGAACCCGTGTCCCCTGCATCGGCAGGCGGACTCTCAACCACTGCGCCACCAGGGAAGCCCCAAATGCGTGTATTCTTTCCAGTGAAATTTTACTCTCCTTTGTCAAGCTCCCCTCCCACTAATGCAAAGTAAAAACATAGGCCTTAACATTCTCACTGTGATTGTTTTGAATGTATATGCTAATTTAGGAATATTTGGCATCTTTACAGTGTTTAAGCTTCTATTCAGAAGAAGCATATTTATTTTTCAGATTTTATTTTATGTTCATAATACTATTGTATGCTTCTTTTAAATTTACTTATATAAGTTTTACTGTATTTTTAAGTTGAATAACAGTAGAGAATGTAGGTATTTCTGTGTTATTTCTGACTTTAATGAGAATTCTTATAGCTTTAAACCACTAAATAAGTTTATTATTTATTTCTGATGAGACATTATCTTCTGTAATAGGTTTATTTCTATTTACCTAGAGCTGTAACAGGAGTTAATACCAAATTTTATTTTAAAAATTCAGCTTCTATTGGATAGGATCACAGTCTTCATTTTTCTCTTTATTTTTTTAATATAACAAATTATGAGACCAGATTTTCTTTTCTTTCTTGTTTTTTTTAGTCACGCCTTGTGCCTTGTGGGATCTCAGTTCCCCAACCAGGGATTGAACCCGGGCCATGGTAGTGAAAGCCTAGCATCCTAACCACTAGGCCACAAGGGAACTCCCCACATTTTGTAATGTTGAGCCAACCTTGCACCTCTAGGGTAAAGCATCATTAATCAAGTTAATCACAATGTTCTGTTCATTTCACATTTTATTTAGGATCTAGGGAACTTTGTTTATATGTGATAGATATGTGTTAGTGCTTGCTTTTAAAAACTTGTTCTTGAATAAAACTGTCAGTTTCTTGAGGGCAGGAATAATATTTGGCAAACAGACTCTAGAAAAATATTTTGTTAAATATTGAAGAGTCTCCCAGTTTGCTACAGATGTGGGAATTGGGGGCATTTGTTGAGTTATTGAATGTTGGTTCCAGAGACTTTCTCACTTCCCAAAACATAATCTTCAAATTTTTAGGGATTCTCTCTTTCAGAGGTCTCAAACTCAGCCCATGAAATAAATTTGTCTTGTCAATGTGTTACATGGCAACACGGTGTTTTGAAAATGTTTGATTTAACTGCTAACATTTAAAAATAAGAAGATCTTACAAATAAATCTAGATCTCTGTTTTCTCTTGAAAAATCATAGATATAGAATGTAAGATTGCTGGACTCCTATTATTTAAGAAATTGTAGTCCAGCTGAGAAATCTAAGTGTCATGCACAGGGACACTTAGTCATACCTGTCAGTGGTAAAGGTTTGCAGAAGAGAGAGATTGTCCTGGACAGGAGAGGTGAGACAAAATTTCATAGAGGAGATCAAATTATGTAATCAACAGTGGGTATTAATAGAACCTCATGAATAAATAACTTCTTCGTCATATGGCTGAAGAAAGCAGCACATCCTAGATGAGCTACAGATAAGACATTTGCTGACTTATAAAATTTGTGATTAAATGGCCTTTTATGTATTGAATAACAGTGGAATGTTTAAGTTAGTCATGATTTGGGCTTTAAGTATTTTTAAGCCACAGGATATCCAACTGGTTGACTCTCATTCTCATGCAGCTGTACCCCAAAAGGCATACAAGACTAAGACTGGAAAGGGCTTTTGAGATCACTTATTCTAATTCCTTCCCATTTTACAGATGAAGAAACTGACAGTCAGAATGGTGGAATGATGTAAGTTCACACAGTTTGTATGTGATAGAATAAGGCTCGTGATTTTATTGCTAACCATTCATTATCCATTCCAATGACATCATTATTGCTCTACAATGGGGATGAAGTAAGTAGATTTCTAAGGTCCCTTCCATTCTAAGACGTGGAAGGAGAAAGCCAACCAAAATTGATAGCTCAAGCCTTTATTAAAATCTTCGACATGGGAACAACTCAAGATGACTGTTCCACAGAATGCCAGTGGTTTGAAGAGTTTATAAGGAAATCAGGGAAGGTCAGTGAGTGTTCATTTTTGTTCCAAGAATTTTTCACTGAGGAAAATAAGATTGTCTTGGTCTTAGGACAAGATGTAGGGATGGCAAGACTAGGGCTTAAGTTTAATAGTTCTTGTGGGTCAGTTTGAGTTTAGTGAGCAAGGAGCTAGGTAGAAATGTTCAGTCCTTCAGTATTTTTTTACGATGATAAGAAGCACTCAGGACTGTGTTATATTATGTACTTATTTATGTATTTTCTCTTTCCCCTACTAGAATGCACATCAGCAAGGGTGGAATGTATTTGTTTCCTAGGACTGATGCCACAAATTACCACAAACTTGTGGCTTAAAACAACAGAAAATTTTCCTCGTCATCCTGGAGGTCAGAAGTTGAAATCAAGGTGTCAGCAGGGTTGACTCCTTCTGAAGGCTTTGGGGGAGAATCTGGTCCATAGTGGCTACCAGCAGCACTTGGTGTTCCTGGTTTATGGACACATCACTCCAACCTCTGCCTCCATCTTCGCAGTGCTCTCTTCTCCCTGTGTGTTTCTGTGTCCCTTTCTGTCCCTTATGAGGACACTCTCATTGGATTTAGAACCCACCCTAATCTAGTATGGTCACATCTTGATACTTACCTTAATTACAACTACAAAGATGCTCGTTCCCAATAAATTTACCTTCTGAGGATCTGGGTGGACATGAATTTTGGGGAGGACACAATTCAACCCAAGACAGAGGGCTTTTATTTTCTTAACCATGGAGGTCTCAGTGCCTAGGAGACTGGCAAATGTTTGCTAAATGTTGAAAAAAACTTAATTGGAGCCACAGGTGTTGGCTGCTCCCTATACGTGACATTGTCTATGGACCTCCTTGTATGACCTGCATCTCTCATTCATGTCACCTGTTGGGACTTAGAGGCTATGGGTTTAAGACTTCTGTTCATCAGGTTTAAAATACTGCTCACTTTTTCTCCCAATAAAATAGAGAGAAAGGATGAAGGACAGTGGAGAGGGGAGGAGTGCATTTGAGAACACAGGAGGGTCATTGTAAACCACAGCCAGCCAGCCTGGAATCATATCTTGACTCTACCACTAAATCATTGTGGGTCTCACCCATCTCAGTTTCTCCATCTGTAAATGGAAATAATAATAGCACCTCGAGTTTGGTTGTGAGGATTAAAGAAGTTCATAGACATAAAGTACACAGTCTAAAAGTACCAGTAAAGTGCTATAAAAATGTTAGCTATTATCCAAATGTCTCAGTGCCCAACTTTGAGATAATCTCACATCCTTCAAGCAACATTTACATTTTAAATGAGGACCACACCAGCTTGCTTCCTTATAATCACCTCCAAACGGGAAAGGGATTTTCCTTTTAACCAAATATTTATTTATATTACAATCATATTTTAATTACTCTAGGGAAAGGTTTTTATATAAGAAACCAGAAGGCAAAGTGGTTGGATGATGTGTTTGTATTTCCTATTGAGATTTTCTCCTTTTAAATTTTTCAGTGTCTATCTCAACTTTTTTTTTTTCACCTCTCACTCTCAATTTGCCGATTATTAACTTTAGAAGCAACTTGGTGGAGGTTGAAAGGAAGGAGAAGAGAATAATATTTGAGTACCAGACATTCTGTTTAACAGTTTGCTAACATTTTTCATTTAATGCTATAAAATGTGTATTATTACTTTCATTTTACAAATGAACAACGTAAAACTTAAAGTTGCTCTGAGATGTAACTTGCCTGAAGTTAGCCAAATATCATGTGATGCAGCTGTTCTTTGCTATAGTCTGTCTGATTCCAAAATCTCTTGTGTTCCTCGTATAATGCAACGTCCAGAGGTTATGATATAGTGCTATAGGTATAATTACACACACACACACACACACACACACACACACACACCATGGATTTTATCCTAGTATTTTGGTCCATTTGTATGCAACTTCTGTTATTAAGCTGATTTCAACTAGTTGCCTTATATTTGAATAAAGATAAGAAAACAAAGGAATGCTAGCTCCGGCAATATTTATTTTGCAAAGAAAATAATGCCCATTTGAGATTAGCTCTTTTTGTCAAGGTGAAACTAAGCTAGGTCCCATGCTCCAAAAGCCTTATCACATTAGCAGATTAATTTTAATAGGTCACATTGGCACATATTGCTATTATTGTGGAAATATATTTTGGGTGGACACTTTAAAAGGAAGCAATCTGGTTTTCTTCTCCCTATCCTTCTTCTTAATTTTCTCTATGCTGGAAACAAATGTGCTAATACTGAATATATAAAGGAATCAGAGAGAACCCCAGAACCACACCTTTCTAAGCTTCCAGTTAGAGGAGCCAAACTCTTGGACCAAAAATGAGCAAACAATATAATTAATACAAAGAATTACAAGCGATGGGATAGCTGTCTGTAAATTAAGTCATGTGGAAAAGTTGCTTATACTTATTTCCTGAGGCTTGACAAAGAGGACAGACTAGGAATACTAGTTGAGCTGCATTTACTGGGACTCACAGTCCTTATTACATGTATATGAGTATTTGTACTGAATAAAAGTACAAATTTAATGAAAATTCTCTGTCGCTGCCTCGGGAAACTGCCAATGTCCTACCATTGAAGGTGCTCAAACAAGGTCTCTTTACCTTTTGGGAATGTCCTGTAGGGGAAGCAAATACTCTGTGAAAGTTATTCAAGGCTAACAAAGACTCTGAGATTTCTTCCAACCATAAGTTTCTCTAATTCACACACCAGTGGGCACATGGTCATCTATGCCAGTTTTTAATTTATCACTCCGTTTTCACTAGCAACCAACTGCCCCTAATGATTTGATCCCTTCACTGTTAAACCTCTAGATCAGGGACCTGCACACTACAGCCCATACACCCAATCTGGCTGACCACTGTTCTGGTACAACCTACCAGCTAAGAATAGCTTTTACATTTTCAAATAGAAAGAAATCATAAGAAAAACACAATTTTGTGGCATGTGAAATTTAGGTGAAATTCAACGTTCAGTGTCCATAAATAAAATTTCATTGGAGCACAGCCATGCTCATTTGCTTATGTATTATATATGGCTGTTTTTATGTTACAACAGAAGGGTTGAATAGAGGTGAAAGATACTGAATGTCCAGCAAAGTGGAAAACATTTATTATCTGTCCCTTTACCAAAAATGTTTGTTGACCTCTACTTTAGAAAATCAACTTCTGAGAGCAGAGTTGTAGTCTTTTTGTTTGTTTCTGTAGCCCTAATGTTTGGTACAGAGTGCCTTCAATATTTGGTTGTTGAATGAATAAATGAATAAAGGATGATTGTGTTCAGAATTTATGGAAAGTCATTAAATTTGCCTATAAATAATTTCTTCTTCTAGAGACCAATAGAGATTTATATCCCTGTTCCCAAACAATGCAGAGGTATATTGTATGTGAACAAAAGACTCAACCAGGGCTAATATTGAGGTATAATGGACCTGTACAGAATAATATCTACCTTCTATTCTGATTGGTCTGGGCCATACTTCCCTAGTCATTAATAATTTTGGAAACCACCGCTGGACACACTATAAGTTATTACCTTAAAAACTTATGACTTATTCAGACTTTGGTGAATTCCTAAAATAACCTTGAGAAACTTTGTCTTTTCTTAATCAGTTAGAAACTGTAATGCTCCTTGGAGGAATAATTGTGGGGAATTATTCTTTCCTTTCAACACAAAGAAAGCCAGCTCTGCAATTCAATGATATTTGCTGCAGGTTAGATGAATGTCAGCACCTTGTTCCCTCCTCCACACAAAGAGAACATTAATACGTTAAGTCACATTTAGAAAAAAATCTCCCAAACAGTTCGCCTGCAACATATTTGGAAACCCATTTTAGAATGTTAATGTTTGTTAAAGATGCTTACACTGATTCTTATCCCCCATCCCATATTTTTTAAAACTATTAGCTGCACAGTACGAATTATCCAGCTGGAACTTCTTTCAGCAGAGGGTTTCCAAGTTGCCTCCCCAGTTTGAAGCTGTCAGGAGAAAGTCTGAAGACTTGTTCTTCCTCCTACAGCTTCATGCTCTAATTAAAGAAGTAAATATGGTTCCCTCCAAGGGAGAAGTAGGCAGGGAGGAAAGTAGTTGTAGGATTTAAATTCCAATTGGCATAGAACAGTGCAAGAACCTGTACACACAGACAGAAGAGGAAAGAGAGGCAGCTGGTGGGGTGAGGAAGGAGCAGAACAGCCTCAGTCCCAAGGCCAAAGCAGAAAGTAGATGGGATGCCCTCTGAGGGGCAGAGACAGATGTCTCATGTGTTTTCCCATTTCTCATCAGTTAAGACCAGCCTGATAGGATTTAGAATTAGAGAAGTCTCGACAGTCATTAGGTCACAATTTAGCCTGTGGAAGAAGCCACACAATTTTATTTATGTGTTTGTTTCATAATTAGCTTATTTTAATTTTGAAGAAGAAGGAACTTGGTTAAACTTCCTCTAAAGTTATTATGTGATTATTATAATAATTTTAGCCATGGAGAACAGTACAAAGAAGAAAGTTCCCATGCCATCTTAAATCTTCCACCAAGAAATAGCCATTGTTATTAGGGAAATGCCGTTTCAGGTATCAGTTTTTATATATACAGAGAATAAGAAATAGATGTGAAACTTTATAAGAATAGGAACATGATATGATATTTTTGCATAAAAGCCTTCACTTAATTTAACTTGATTTTAATGGAAAGGAGAAAAGTACAAAGTGACCTTATTTTTTATTTTTCCCAAATATCTCTGTCAGGCTGATAGAAGATATTGTGAAAACTATTAAGTTGTTGGAGTCATTATGTCTTTGATTTTTTAAAATAAACTTCAATTTTTCCCTATTAATCAACTCTATGAAAGAGCAATCTCATTCCTTCTCCTACCTCCTCTGCCTCTTTAATTTTAAATATAATTTTATTATCTTTATTATTATTATATTTTGTCATATGAATAATCTGTTATGTAAATACAATTTACACAATTGCTCATATTAGTTTTAGTTTTAAAAGAATTCAGTATACACACTAATATATTTACTGTGCCTCTTTTCAGTTCTGGTTTAAATTTTTTGCTTCATTCTTTCATTAGTTGAATTTGTCATCAAGTATATGTGTGTATTTGTTTGTGATAAGAAGTGTTTCTGGGTGATAAAATCCTTCATGTTTGAATATATCTAATTGTCGTCTTTATATTTGAAACGAATCTTGGCTGGATTCACTTTTCTTGGTCATGCCCTCAGAAACTTTGTAGGAGACTTTTACAGTTGAATGCTGCCATGGGAAAGAGTAATGCCAATGTGATTTCCCCTTCTTGGCTCCTGCAGACATTTGAGTTTGTGACATCTGACTTTAGTCCAGCTTTTTCCTTAAACAAGAAATATAGAAGCCAAATAATTTTCCATATAGATTCCCACCAAGTGTATAAAATACTTAATCTATGCCATTCTGATAAAGAAAACCATTTAATGCTATTGGTTTAATTTGCACGTTGTTGATTCCTAGGATGGGATGAACATCTTTTAGATGTTCAATTATAATTTTAGAGTAATTGATAACTGACTATTGATCTTTACTAAATTTATCAGGTCCCTGTCTGATCATTCACACATAGATTATATATGTAAATTAACATAATAATAATGTAACTGGATCAATTTAATGGAGCCACTTTGTGAAGGTTAGGGTGCCATGTTTACCTGACAAGATCATGCTGACCCTTACAGGGTGATTCGGGGTTTTGCTAATAGCAAAATACATAGAATAATGGTATTCCAAAATTGGAAGAATGGCAAGATATTCAAGTTTACTGGATTATAAACAGCCAAATTCTTTTTTAAACAAAAAACCTTTAATATAACACCTAATAAATAAGCCAAAGTGGAACTGCTCTAGATAAAGTGAAGTAGGGCAGGGGGTGGAATAGAATTCAGCCTGTGTCTTTTTTTTTTTTTTTGACTCTCAGGTGACTTGGAAAACCACAAGACCCAATGTCTTACAATCTGAAAACCAACCAAGATGGCATGATAATTTTATACTTTGAAACTGTCCTCTGCTTGGAACACAGAACAAGGATAGATAAATCATTTAGAACATGTTCTCTGAAAACAATAGAATGAAGTAAAAAATTAAAAACAAACATCACTAGAAAATTCCCACTCTTTGAAAAATATCAATGTGTCTAAATACTCCAAATGTCAAAGAAGAAATAACAAAGAATATTAGAATGCATTCTGAACTGAATAATGATGAAAGTACAGCCATCAAACTGTGTGAAATACAGCTAAAGCTGGGCTAACGGTGACATTTATAGTCAAAATGCATATATTAGAAATTATGACAGGCTGAAAATCAATTAACTAAGTATCCAAACCCAAGAAACTGAAGAAAAAATTAACCCCAAGAAAGTGAAGGAAATCATAAAAATAATGTGATGAAATTAATAAAGTAGAAAATAAATTTATTAATACAAAAATAAAAAAACCCAAAAATTGTTCTTAGAACAGACTAAGACAATTAATAGACTTCTAGCAAAGCTGATCATAAAAGAGATGGGAAAAATCCCCTAATATCCAGATATTAAAAGGAGGACATCGTTATAGATATTGCATATATTAACGGATAATAAAGGGATATTATCAAAGATTTCACATGAATAAATTTGAAAATTTTAGTGAAATTGACACATTTTTAGAAGTTTCCTAATTGCCAAAATGAAGCAAGGAGAAATAAAAGATACAAATAATCCCATATGTATTAAATAAATTGAATCTAGTATTTAAAGCCTTTCCATTATAAAATCTCAAGGCCTAAGAGGTTTTACTAGTGAATTCTCCCTAACATTTAAGGAAGGAGTAACAATTTCTCACACTCTCCTCCAGAGATTAGGGGGAGAAAATATTCAGGGGTGGGGATGAGTGGGAAAATTCTCTTGTCAATTTGTTTACCAGCATTATTTGATATTAAAACTTAATAAGAATATTACAGAAAAAGGGGAATTTAAAAGCCAACATCCTTAATGAAGACAGGTACAAAAATCTTGATCTAAATATTATCCACTTGAATTCAGTGATATATAAAAGGCTAATATAGTATAATCAACTAAGGGTAATCAAAGCATGCAGGCATATCAGTTATAAGTTGTGACAATAATGATGTTTAACAAACGACCCTGAAATTCAATGGTTCAAAGCAATAACATTTGTTTAGCTTACAAGTCTGCTAGTGAGCTTTGTACTTCTTCTGATCTTGGCTAACTTTCTAAAATATCTCCAAAAACTGCTGGTGGGAGTGTGGATTGGTAAAAAGGCCGATTGTTCATAGTCATACTATCTGCAGTAGCTACACCATATAAATTATCAAAATACACATCAAATGTAGAATGAACAAATAAATTATGGAATTCATACAAGAGAATTCTATTTATCAATAAAAGAATTGCTATAAACAACAATATCTATTATTGAACAAAAGAAGTCAGGCGACATTTCTACCCCCCAAAAAAAGAAGAAAAGAAAAAAAGTATCATTTCATTTATATTACGTTCAAACACACAAAAATTACTCCATGGATTGAGAAGTAATGTTAGTGGTTACCTTTGGAAGTCTGTGACTAGAAAGGGATGCAAAGGAGACATGATTTACTCATAATGTTCTGTCTTTTATCTGGCGTCTGAGCCCATGATTGTGTCCAGTGTGTGAAAATTTGAGTTAAATATTTACATGTACTTCTCTGCCTATGTGTTATGCTCAATTTTTAAAAGGTAATTTTATATCATTCAAAATACATGGAAATACAGAGAAATATATAGAAAAAGTCATACAGAGTAAAAAAAAAGATGCTATGAGGGATTGAAATGGCAAAGCACCAACTGAAGGAAGACGAAGTGAGGAGGAGGTATATTTTCTGAAATATACATCTGTTAAAGAACTCCGGTCTAAAATATACTAAAGAACTCCCACAAATCAAAAGGAAAAGACAGAAAACTCCCCTCTCAAATAGCTAAAGACTTGAACAGGCCCTTCACAGATGAAGAAATCCTCATTCCAATAACATGAAGATGTTCAACTTTATTAATCATCAGGAAAATATATATTAAAGTCACCATGAGATTCTGCTACACACATATGCCAGAATGGCTCAAATGAAAACAATTTTCAGTATCAAATGGCAGCAAGGCTGTGAAGCAACAGGAACTTTTATGCATTGCTGGTGAGAGTGTAAGTTGGTACAAAAATATGGAATACTGTATAGCACTATCTAGTAAAGATGATATATGCATATCCTATCACCAACAACTCCATTTGTAGACATATGTCATGCAGAAGTGTTTGGTTTTGACAATTTCTCCAAAATTACATAAAAGAATGTTCATAGAAAAACTATTTGGATTAAACAAAAGCCATGTCCATTAATATTTGAAGGGATAAATAATCTGGATATAGTTAAAGAACAAAATATTGCATAGTAATGAGAAGGAACAAGCTATTACTTCAAGCAAAACACAGATGCATTTCACTAGATGTATTGAAGGAAATAAGTCCAAGGAAAAGAATATTGTGCATTATTCCATTTAAATGAAGTGCAGAAGACAGACACAACTAATTAACAGTGTTAAAAGTTTGAATAGGGGTTACCTTTGAGGGAAGGTCTGATTGAGAAGGAGCAGGATGAGGCCTCTGGGGTGCTGGCTACATAGGTGTGCTCATAATGCTCTGTTCAATTTCCCACACATAGTGTTTCAACAAGGTTTTTTGAAAGGTAGATACTTGTGTAGGAACACACATACACCCACAGAAAATTAAAAGACAAGCCATGAACTGAGAGATAATATTCATACATATAATTGACCACAGTTTAATATCCACAACGTATGAAGAATTCTTATAAATCAATCAGAAAAAGACAACTACTACTCTAAAAATGTACCAAATATATAAACAGGTAATTCACAGAAGGTAACCAAAGGGGCCAAAAAATATATTAAAGAATATTCAGTCTCCCTGGCTATTGGGGAAATGTAAATTAATACCATAATTAGATATATTTTTATATTGGTTAGATTGGCAACAACCAGACAATACCAAGTGAATGTGGAATGAAGATATGGGGCAATGAGAAGTTTCATAAATTTCTGGTGTCTTAGCTTGAGGGGCTATAATAAAATACCATAAACTGGGTGGCTTACACAACAGACATTTATTTCTCACAGTTCTGAGGGCTGGAAATCCAAGATCAAAGTGTTAACCTACTCAGTTCTCAGTGAGGGCTGCCATCTTGTTGGGTGTTGACATGACCTTTAACTTGTGTGCATGTGGAGAGAGAGTTCTCATATCTTTTCCTTTTCTCATAAGGGTAATAATTGCATCATGAAGGTCCTACCTCCATGAGCTAATCTATACCTAGTTGTCTCTCAAAGGCTCCACCCAAATACCATTACATTGGAAGTTAGGGCTTCAACATTATGAATTTTAGGGTGGGGGGAAACACAATTATTCAGCTCCTAATGGCTTGTTGGATTATAACTTGGTACAACCACTTAGAAGAGCAATTGACAATATTTAGCAAAGTTGAAGATGTGCAGGTTTGTTTATTCACCCAACAGTTCTACTCTTCGATGAAGATGCTAGAGAAATACTCATATATGGGTAGAAAAAACATAAAATAATGTTAAATACACTAGGAATAAGTGATTAGAAACAACCAAAATGTTCATCAGTAGAACAGATAAATTAATTATGGTATAGTAAAATCTCTCTATAACAATGAATGAGGTCCAAATATTCAGCCAGGTAAAATGAGGCAGCTCAGCTATGAGGTCTTGCAGTTCCTGGGATCTACTATCTAGTTTGGCAGTACATGCTGGAGTTGTCTGATACAGTTTAAATATCAATAAAAGTGATTCGAAGTCCTATGTTTGGAGAGGAATTCCAGGAGAGTGGTCACAATGTTGAGATCTTCCCAGTTAACTGTCACCTTTTATGAGGACCATGGTCAAGGAAATTAGGCTACCTAAAAAGGAAATTTAGAAAACAATCCCATTCACAATAGCACCAAAAATAATAAAATACGTAGGAACAAACTTAACTAAGAATGTGAAAGCCTTGAATATTAAAAACTACAAAATATTGATGCAAGTAACTAAAGAAGACACAAACAAATGGAAAGACATTGCATGTTCATGGATTAGAAGACTTACTATTGTTAAAATGTCCCTACTACTCAAAGTGATAAACAGATATACCGATGCAATTCCTATCAAAATCCCAATGGCATTTTTGTAAAAGCTGCAGCACTATTCACAATAGCCAAGATGTGGAAACAACCCTAATATCCACTGACAGATAAATGGATAAAGAATATGTGGTATACACATACAACGAAATGCCATTTGACTTTAAAAAGGAAGGAAATTCTGCAATATTCAACAGCATGGTTGAACCTTGAGGTCATCATAAGCCAGTCACAGAAAGACAACTACTACACAATTTCACTTATATGAGTCTAAAATAGTCAATTCATAGAATCAAACAGTGGAATAATGGTTGTTGGGCTGGGGGGAGAGGGAAATGGGGAATTACCAAAAAATGGACATAAAGTTTCAGGTAAGGAGGGTGAATAAGTTCTAGAGATTGGCTGTAAAATACTGTGCCTATAGTCAACAATACAAGACTATGAGGAAACTTGCACAAACCTCTTAGATAGCCTCATCCACAAGAGGACAGACAGCAGAAGCAAGAAGAACTATAATCCTGCAGCCTGTGGAACAAAAAAACACATGCACAGAAAGATAAACAAGGTGAAAAGGCAGAGGGCTATGTACCAGATAAAGGAAAAAGATAAAACCCCAGAAAAACAACTAAATGAAGTGGAGATAGGAAACCTTCCAGACAAAGAATTCAGAATAATGATAGTGAAGATGATCCAGGAACTAGAAAAAAGAATGGAGGCAAAGATCGAGAAGATGAAAGGAATGTTTAACAAAGACCTAGAAGAATTAAAGAACAAACAAACTGATGAACAATACAATAGCTGAGATGAAAAATAAAATAGAAGGAATCAATAGCAGAATAACTGAGGCAGAAGAACGGATAAGTGACCTGGAAGACAGAATGGTGGAATTCACCGCTGTGGAATAGAATAAAGAAAAAAGAATGAAAAGAAATAAGAGACCTCTGGGACAACATTAAATGCAACATTAGAATTATAGGGGTCCCAGAAGGAGAAGAGAGAGAGAAAGGACCCGAGAAAATATCTGAAGAGATTATAGTTGAAAACTTCCAAACACAGGAAAGGAAATAGCCACCCAAGTGCAGGAAGTGCAGAGAGTCTCATGCAGGATAAACCCAAGGAGAAACATGCCGAGACACATAGTAATCAAACTGGCAGAAATTAAAGACAAAGAAAAATTATTGAAAGTAGCAAGGGAAAAATGACAACTGACATACAAGGGAACTCCCATAAGGTTAAGAGCTGATTTCTCAGCAGAAACTCTACAAGTTAGAATGGCATGAAACACTTAAAGTGATGAAAAGGAAGAACCTACAACCAAGATTACTCTTCCCAACAAGCATCTCATTCAGATTCGATGGAGAAATCAAAAGCTTTACAGACAAGCAAAAGCTAAGAGAATTCAGCACCACCAAACCAGCTCTACAACAAATGCTAAAGGAACTTCTCTAAGTGGGAAACACAGGAGAAGAAAAGCACTTACAAAAACAAACACATAACAGTTAAGAAAATGGTAATAGGAACATACATATCAATAATTACCTTAAATGTGAATGGATTAAATGCTCCAACCAGAAGATACAGACTCGCTGAATGGATACAAAAACAAGACCCATATATATGTGCTGTCTACAAGAGACCCACTTCAGACCTAGGGACACATACAGACTGAAAGTGAGAAGATGGGAAAAGATATTCCATGCAAATGGAAACCAAAAGAAAGCTGGAGTAGCAATACTCATATCAGATAAAATAGACTTTAAAATAAAGAATGTTACAAGAGACAAGGAAGGACACTACATAATGATCAAGGGATCAATCCAAGAAGAAGATATAAGAATTATAAATATATATGCACCCAACATAGGAGCACCTCAATACATAAGGCAACTGCTAACAGCTAAAAAAGAGGAAATCGACAGTAACACAAAAATAGTGGGGGAGTTTAACAGCTCACTTACACCAATGGACAGATCATCCAAGCAAAAAATTAATAAGGAAGCACAAGCTTTAAATGACACAATAGACCACAGAGATTTAATTGATATTTAAAGGACATTCCATCCAAAAACAGCAGATTACACTTTCTTCTCAAGTGTGCACGGAAGGTTCTCCGGGATAGATCACATCTTGGGTCACAAATCAAGCCTCAGTAAATTTAAGAAAGTTGAAATCATATCAAGCATCTTTTCTGACCACAAAACTATGAGATTAGAAATCGAAGAGGAAATCAAAAAATACCTAGAGACAAATGACAATGAAAACACAGCCATCCAAAACCTATGGGATGCAGCAAAAGCAGTTCTAACAGGGAAGTTACAGCAGTACAATCCTACCTCAAGAAACAACAAACATCTCAAATAAACACTCTAACCTTACACTTAAAGGAACTAGAGAAAGAAGAACAAACAAAACCCAAAGTTAGTAGAAGGAAAGAAATCATAAAGATAAGAGCAGGAATAAATGAAACAGAAACAAAGAAAACAATAGCAAAGATCAATAAAACTAGAAGCTGGTTCTTTGAGAAGATAAATAAAATTGATAACCCATTAGCCAGACTCATCAAGAAAAAGAGGGAGAGGACTCAAATCAATAAAATTAGAAATGAAAAAGAAGAAGTTACAACAGACACTGCAGAAATTTGAAACATCCTAAGAGACTACTACAAACAAGTCTATGCCAATAAAATGGACAACCTGGAAGAAATGGACAAATTCTTAGAAAGGTATATCCTTCCAAGACTGAACCAGGAAGAAACAGAAAATATGAACAGACCAATCACAAGTAATGAAATTGAAATTGTGATTTAAAATCTTCCAACAAACAAAAGTCCAGGACCAGGTAGCTTCACAGGTGAATTCTATCAAACATTTAGAGAAGAGCTAACACCCATACTTCTCAAACTCTTCCAAGAAATTGCAGAGGAAGGAACACTCCCAAACTCATTCTATGAGGCCACCATCACCCTGATATCAAAACCAGACAAAGATACTACAAAAAAATAAAATTACAGACCAATATCACTGATGAATATAGATGCAAATATCCTCAAAAAAATACTAGCAAACAGAATCCAACAACACATTAAAAGGATCATACACCATGACCAAGTGGGATTTGTCCCAGGGATGCAAGGATTCTTCAGTATATGCAAATCAATCAATGTGATACACCATACTAACAAATTGAAGAATAAAACCATATGATCATCTCAATAGATGCAGAAAAACCTTTTGACAAAATTCAACCCCCATTTATGATAAAAACTCTCCAGAAAGTGGGCATAGAGGGAAGCTACCTCAACATAATAAAGGCCATATACGACAAACCCAGAGCAAACATCATTCTCAATGGTGAAAAACTGAAAGCATTTCCTCTAAGACCAGGAGCAAGACAAGGATGTCCACTCTCACCACTATTATTGGTGTTTTGGAATTCCTAGCCGCAGCAATCAGAGAAGAAAAAGAAATAAAAGTAATACAAATTGGAAAAGAAGAAGTAATGTTCATTGCAGCACTATTTACAATAGCTAGGTCCTGGAAGCAACCTAAATACTTAGTGACAGATGAATGGATAAAGAAGATGTTGTACATATATACAATGGAATATTACTCAGCCATAAAAAGGAATGAAATTGGGTCATTAGAGACGTGGATGGATCTAGAGATTATCATACAGAGTGAAGTAAGTCAGAAAGAGAAAAACAAATATCGTATATTAATGCATATATGTGGAACCTAGAAAAATGGTGCAGATGAACCTTTTTGCAGGGCAGAAATAGAGACAGATATGTAGAGAACAAACATATGGACACCAAGGGGGGAAAGTGGTGGGGGCGCTGGTGGTGTGATAAATTGGAAGATTGGGATTGACATATATACACTAATATTTATAAAATGGATAACTAATAAGAACCTGCTGTATGAAAAATAAATAAAATTAAATTAAAAATAAAAGAAATCACAGACTTGAAACAAGACAGAAAAGATGAGATAAAAAAATACAAGACTATATTGTACATTTAAAAAATTTAGGGTAGATCTCATGTTAAATGGTCTTAAAATGAAATAATTTTTTAGAAGCTAAATTGAAAAAAATGAGTTTATGTATTGTCATTGTAGGTCAGATCCTATGATAAATTTTTTTCAAATTGAAGAACAAGTTCAAAAAATGAAAAGAAAGAAATACGCTTGGTATTTGTGTTGATATTGTGTTCTGTCACTTTGCTAAATTTACTTATTTGTTTTGGGACTAGACGTTTTTTTGTTTTGTTTTGTTTTTTTGGGTTTTTTTGTAGGTTCTTTGAGACATTTTTTATGTACACAATCATGTCACCTGTAAACAGGGACAGTTTTATTTCTTCTTTTCCAATTGGCTTGTCTTTTGTTTCCTTTACTTACCCTATTGCACTGGCTAAAACTTCCAGTACCATGTTGAATAGAAGTGATGAGCACAGACATCCTTTTTTTCTCCAGTCTTTTGGGGAAAGCAGTCAGTGTTTTATCATTAAGTATGATGTTAGTTGTAGCTTTTTTATAGATGTCCTTCAGCAGTTTGATGACGTTTCTTTTTATTCTTAGCTTTCTGAGAGTTTTTGTCATAAAAAAATTTGTCCAATGTGTTTTTTTTTACATCAATAGACCTGATCATTTAAACTGTTTATATATATATATATATATATATATATATATATATATATATATATATATATATACTTTCTTATTTAAACTTATTTATATATTTTTAAAAATATATATTAACTACATTACA
Organism: Mesoplodon densirostris; assembly: GCF_025265405.1. Lineage (NCBI taxonomy): Eukaryota > Metazoa > Chordata > Mammalia > Artiodactyla > Ziphiidae > Mesoplodon > Mesoplodon densirostris. The sequence goes on from NC_082678.1 coordinate 62,556,694, forward strand.
TAAACTAAAATCCAACTGTATAAGTTGGATTATACTGTTATATTTTTAAAAATTCTGAACAAGCCTTAGGTTCCTGGAAAAAATTCTTCCTGGTTATGGTGTATTTTTTAGTGATGGGTTCAATTTGCTAACGATTTTTTTTTTTTTTTGAGAATTTCTATACCTACAATCATGAGGGATAGGAGTCTATGGGTTTGTTTGTTTGTTTTGGTACTGTCTATGTCTGATTTTAGTGTTAGGGTAATGTTGATCTCATAAAATTTGTTGAGTTTTCTTCCTATTGTCTGAAGGAGATTGTGTAAAATTAGTGTTATTTCTTCTTTAAATGTTTGGTGGAATTTGTCAGTAAAACCATAGGGACCTAGAAATTTCCTATCCAGCCATATAACATGTACTTTTAAAAATTTTAGCTATTGTATTTTCCAGCTCTAGAATTTCTATTTTGCCTCTTTTTCATAGTTTCCAAATGTCTCCTGGGATTCTTTGCCTATTCATTTACTTTCTTTATCTTTTCCCGTACATTCTCAAACATGATTACAATAATATAAAAATCCTCGTCTTCTTGTTGCAACATCTGGTTCATCTGTGGGTCAGGTTGGTTTTTTAAAAAAAAATTTTTGATGATGAATATTTTTATCTAACTTCTTTATATGCCTCATAATATTTTATTGTAAGAAGTTGTATATATAATTACATGGAGATTGAATTATAATCCTATTTTGTTTGGTTTATCCCAGAGATTGTAAACTCTTTTCTATGTGTGATAGCTAAAGTCGAGAAAGTGATTGTTTACATTTTACCATGTGATACGTTGATCCAGGAATGATCCCCAGCATTAGAAAGCTGAACACATTTCTTGTTAGCTCAATTCCCAACTTCCAGTTCTACTGCAGTAGGCACTGATGATTAAGTGTTAGTCTCTTCTTATCAGTGTTTGATCCTGAAGCCAGGAGGGGTGGGCTGCAGTATCACCCTTGGAGTGATCAGTTTCAGGCCTACTTCAAAGTCCTTCAAAATGCTTGAGACTGTACAAGTTCTTACTGGTTTTTGGTTCTGCTTTCACTGCCATTCTTACAACAAACTTTGGAGGTGATAGTTGGAGAGCATCATTATTTCAAGCAAATTATTAGTGCATGTGGGATTTTCCTGATTTTAATCTGTCCCATCTGCTCCCATCAGTGCCAGTATCTCCACTGGTTTTTATGGACCCAGTAAAGGGAATGCTTTCTTCTCCCCTTGCTTGTACCCAGATTCAACAGTTGACCATCTTTCCAGAACCTGCCACAACTTGCTGCTCACCTGTGAGGTACTCTCTCTCTCTCTTTGTAAGTTAGCTAAAGGCTTCCTTACACACTCTCTCTCTCTCTTTGTAAGTTAGCTAAAGGCTTCCTTACATACACTCCTCTTTGACAGTCTGATAGATAATGTGATGGTTTATTTTATGTGTCAACTAGACTGGGCCACAGGGTGCCCACATATTTGGTCAACCTTGTTCTGGGTGTGTCTGTGACGGTGTTTTGGATGAGATTAACATTTGAATCATAGACTGAGTAAATTGCCCTCCCTAATGTGGCTGGCCCTCATCCAATCAATAAAAGCCTGAATAGGAAAAAAGTTTACCTCTACCTGAGGTACCAGGAAACTTCTCCTGCTTGACTGCTTTCAGCTTGGACATCGGTCTTTTCTGGCCTTCAGACTTGAACTGAAACATTGGTTCTTCTTGGGTCTCAGAACTGTCAACTTTCATGCTGGAAATACACAACAGTTCTCTTGTGTCTCCAGCTTGCCAACTTCGGATCTTGGGACTTCTCAGCTCTATAATCATGTGAGCCAATTTCTTATAACATAAGGACACATATATATGTGTTCCTTATATATACAAGCATACCTATATATACACAGTCATACTTTGAAGATATTGCTGGCTCAATTCCAGACTACCACAATAAAGTGAATATCATGATAAAATGAATCAGGTGAATTTTTTAGTTTCCCAGTGAATATAAAAGTTATGTTTGCACTGTACTGTAGTCTATTAAGTGTCCAATAGCATTATGTGTAAAAAAAATGTACATACCTTAATTTTAAAATATTTTACTAATAAAAAATGCTAACTATTATCTGAGCCCTCAGTGAGTCATAATCTTTTTGCAGATGGAGGGTTTGAAATATTGTGAGAATTACCAAACTGTGACACAGAGACGCAAAGTGAACAAACGCTGTTGGAAAAATAACGCCAATAGACTTTCTTGATGCAGGGTTACCACAAGACTTCAATTTGTAAGAAAACACTATATCTTCCAAGAACAATAACATGGGGTATGTGAAGGGTTAAAGAAAGAAACATACCCATGTAAAAAATTAGAGGAACGATGGATATATGATAATATAAAAAAGTAGATTCACATTTTTCAATTATCATGCCTAATTGGATCCAAATTAGTCATCAAAAGTGTGAAAGTCTCAAAGCTACATCCATGGGAATATTTAACAGAGAGAAAAGAACTGGAAAACGAGAGCTATTTTCAAATGATTGTATGACTATCCTTATATGAGATGTTAAATTTGTTCTTTGCTGTTCTAGAGAGCAGAACTACAGCCCATGAGCCAAAGTTTAGGGAAGCCTATTTTGTCTCAATTAATTCATTCAATAAATAAGGTTTGAGAAGTTACTGTATTCCAGGCACTGTTCTTGACAGTTGAGATATATCAATGAATAATGAAAACAAAAATTTATTTCCCTGTCTAGGAAGGGAAATCCAAGTAAGCAGAAATCTAAGAAATCAATGGAAGGAAAAAGTTGAACAGTTAAAAGTGGAAAAACTGACTGGATTCCCTGGCAGAAACTTGATAATTATTTAGCATGTTTTTGAGGAGATTTCTAAATTAGAAGAGAGTTGAATCAGATGTCCTCAGAAGTTATTCTCATTGCAGGATGATCTGAGTTTCTGACAATTCAAATTATCTGCAGGCAATATCATGGACTTTGCTACCAGTATTCACTGAAAATTAGAATGGGTTAATTTCTTCCTTGGATGCCAAAATATGGTGTCACTGTTACCATTCTAAGTCAATAATTTGGTTTCAACCTCTGGTTTTTACACATAATATGCTACTCCCACATACATCCCGGTCTTAACTAAAACATCACTTCCGCATTCCTTGACTCAATTCTAAATTAGGTCCTTTTATACCTGATCTTCATTGCCCTTTATTTTTCCTGCCCAGTATTCCTCTCACTCTGTAATTACTTTCTCTCTCTGTGTGATTATTTGTGTAGTGTCTGTATCCCCACTAATCTTCAAGCTTCGTGAGGGTAGGGTTGGTATCTGTTTTCTTCACCACTTGGTATGAATGACCTTAGCTCAGTCCTTGACACAGATCAAGGGCCATTAAATATTTATTTGGTGGTGAATAATGATTAATTATGTAGGATCCCTGGAGAACAGGAATTGTTAATCTTCAAGTTACCAAGAGTGTTGAGTGACTGGCTTGGTTGGGTGAAACCACAAAGAAAAGAGGAATTTCCCAAGGGTTGGATCTTTTTCATAGATTTCTCTATATTCTTGAATGCCTAGAACTCTGGAATACCAGAGCTGGGAACTTATCTAATGCCTCATTTGACAGAGAATAAATCTTGAGCCTACCAACAGGAAGAAGCTATGAATATTCATGAATACATGGATAGACTGGGAGCATTTTAAGAGTTACTTTCAGAAATATTTTGGAAAACACATACGCAAACAAAAACAACTCTCCAACTATCCAACTTAAGTTTGAAATTCACGCTCAGCTGTTGATCCAAAATTGGCTGAAGATGGGAGAATGTGTGTAGAGGGAGTGTGGAGCCAGTGACCGCTGGAGGCCCAACCCCCCACGGGGACAGGGTTTCCCCACGTGCACAGGGTCCTCCCCCACGTGCACAGGGCCCCTAGTGGCCGGGGCGCTGAAGGAGCCTGCAGGGCCTCCCGGTGCAGAGCTGAAATGCTGACAGCCTTCTGATTGCAACTGTCACCACAGTAACTTTCCGAAACCTCCCACGGCGGGGGTGGGGGAGGGGAAACCAAAAATCCCAAATATAATTTAATTTCCAGGGTAAACACTTTCATGCAAAAATGGCCAAGGCTTTCCTCGAGGCGAGGCTGCCTTCTTCGGCATGACCACACTGCCCCCTTGAGCATTCTGCTGAAACCCTTCACAGAGACGGCTCCAACTCCACAAGCAACTGTCCAGAGCCGGGGTCTGGCAGGAGAGGTGACGAATGACAGCGAGGAGGCTGAAGTGGCTTCTCTCTCTCAAGAAGGCCAAACGCGGATAACCAAAACGTGAATGGTTAGGAACATTCGCTTGATCTTGAAAGACCTATGAGCCAAGTGCACGGTAAGTGGTCAAAATCGGGTATGCCAATTGGCAGATCTAAAAACTAAAAGGGTCAGCCTGCTCCAACACCTCCCCCGGCATCCGGCTCTAATAAACTGTTCAGCATATAAGTGTTTACTACATGTCAGAGACTGTGCGAAGTCCATTGTATCTATTCCCTTATTTAATCCTCATAGCAATGCTGTCAGGTGGAAGCTCTCATTTTCTAGTCTTGAGGGAGAACAAGGCAGAGGCTCTGGAAGCTTAAGTGGTTTTCAACAACCATGTGAGCAGTAAGTGGCTGAGTGGGGGTTTGTGCCCAGCTCCGAGGGGCGATGCTGTGAGGTCCGGGAGAGCCCAGTTGCTAGTTCTGCCTCCGTCAGCTCCATGACTTTGAGCTGGTGATCTTCTATCTCTCCACCTTCCATCTCTTCTCTGCAAAATGAAGGGATTGCATTAAACCCCCTCTAAGGATTAGAACTCTAAGTTTCTATGAAGCTATGGCATTGACAGCCTAACAAGAATTAGGTCAATATAGATTAGCAAGTCAGCTAACAGCACTGAAAGGAGACAAGATAGGAAGTGATGGGCAGTGGTGGAGGGATGGACGCCTGCTTTACACCGGGCACAGTGGTGGGGAACCAGGAGCCTGGGGAAATCGGGTACGGGTTGGAGCACTAGACAGAGGAGCCAGGGCCAGATGTGTGTCCTTTAATCACAGATTCCACCTGCTTCCTAATTTGGACACAAAATAGCCTTGCACACATACAGATAATGTTGTTAGCTGGTCCATCTTAGATCAAAGGCAAAATATTCTGCCATGATACAATTTGATCAATTCCACTTATAGAACAGTGATTTGAAGTTGTGGGGATACAGTGTTAAAAAAAACTGTGGAAGTAAATGAAATCAAAAAGCTATTTATCTCTCCCTCCCTGCCAAATCTATCTGTCCCCTGCAGGGTTATGGAGAAGACAGTACGACCCAGTAACTGCTCATAATGAACTGCTGAGGTTGGAAAAATCCTTCTTATAATAATGGTTATGACTTACTGAGCCTCATCTCTGTTACCAGCATTAGTTAAATGATTGCCAAGAAGTTGCAAGTTTTCCTTCCTTTGCTTATGGATATTGCAATATTTGAGACCTTCAGTGCTTTAATTCAAACTTTATCTCACTCTGTCTCCCTGTCTCTCTCTGTCTCTCTCTGTCTTTCTGTCACACTCACACACACACACACACACACACACACACAGTGATCCACCATATATGCTGGGCACTACAATCCTATTCTAGAAGCTGTGGTATAAGTTCATTTCAACTTTGTCCTCAAGAAATTCTTACTTTATAGCATAAGAAAACAAAAAGGGCAACCATTACATGACAAACTGGCCATGAGAGAGTTATGCAGGGTGCTGTGAGGCTCAACAACTCAACATAGCCTAGAGGATAAAAAAGGTTAGGAGAACTATGAGGAAGTGACAAATCTAGCCTAGTAAGTGAGAGTAGGAAGCATATTCTAGGCAGAGGATCTATAATGAGCAAAGATACTGCTGCAGAGAACAGTGTGAATTATTCAGGGAGATGCATGAGGTTATTCTGGCAGCCAGGAGAATGACTGTGGGAGAGCAACAGAAGATAAATTTGGAGAGGTAGGCAGGGGACAGATCAAAAGGACTTTGTAATATTTTATAAGCCATTTAGTTCAGCCTAAAGGAATTTTATCCTAAAGAAATTTGGAAGCCACTGAAGGATTTCCTGCAATGCAATCACCCTTAAATAAAATCAGAAAAATTTTCAAAAGCCTCAGTGCTCAAGACCTAAAAGAAACAAAACTGAGACTAAGAGAAATAAGATAAGATGACAATGAGAATTAATACAAGTGACTAGAATTTTTTTAAGCTGTTGACAATTTCTGCATTTTATCATTGTAGAGAGTATGTGTAATACAATCTGTATTTGATTTTTAATGTGTTTACCGGGTAGTGATAGCATCTACGAATCAGCTTCTTCAGTTTAGAATACTTTCTTACAAACAGTAAATGATTCCGTCTTCTTTGTATCATCTCCACTTTGACAGGATGTGGTCAAACCATTTGCACTTTCCAGGGCCCATCTTGTTTAGGTGTTTTCCCCACTTTACAGTAAGCTGGTTAATCAAAATAATTGTTCCCAGGATTTTGGACAGGGTGAGCCCTTCTTTCACCCACTTTATCTGTGAAATTCCAGTATCATCTCTAGTTTGTGTTTGGAAACAAAAGCCCCTAAAGAATATCTTTAAAGAGTCTGAAATTCATAAAAAAGAGAGCAACATAAACTGAAAATAGAACCAGAAAACGTATTTATTCTTTCTCTGGAGCTCTTTTCTTGTCTGTTTGTTTTTGTTTTTTGAATTATTTCTTTTTTTATACAACAGGTTCTTATTACTTATCTATTTTATACCTATTAGTGTATATACGTCAATCCCAACCTCCCAATTCATCCCCCCTCCACCAGAGCTCTTGTGCAGACAGGGAATTATGATGCAACCTAACAGGCTGACCATAAATTGTCCAATTTCTTCACGCCTCCAAGCTGACGCCAACCTGTCATCAGGATCTGGTCTTGATCTTCCTAGTCTGGTTCTTCACTTTTTAAACTAAAGGCTGGCTCTTTCCAGTCTCTTTCTGATTAACTTAGGATCTGGCTTTTTTCAGGCAAACTTCTGCCCTTTCAAGAACTGATCTAACAATGCTGGGTGTCCTGAGACTTGCAGCAACTCAATGAAAGTCAGGCAATGGAAAAATCATGTAACTTAAACCAAACAGTTCCCATTTGCTCTGAGACTTAGGAGCCTCCCCTGGATAATACACACTCTTAGTTAGCTGTCACTTCACTGAGGACGTTCCTGATCACCTTATTTACAATTGCAACCTGCTCCACCCCCATTCCAGTTGCTCCACCCTAATTCTTGTGTACCTTTTGTTGTAACTTGTTTATTTTAGTTATTGCTTGTTGGCTGTTTTCCCCCCATATACGTATATGTGTTTATAGTAAGAGATGTATAAATAGACACACACACTCACACCTATATTCAATAAAGACAACTAGCTAGATAGATAGACATGAAGATATAGGTAGCTAGTAGGTAAGCAGGTAGAGATACCTTTGTGTTTATGTGGGTGTAGAGGAAGTGACATAGTGAGAGATAGAAAACATTAAAACAGAGTCAGCCAGAATGAGGATCACCATGTGTATGTTTCTAGACACAATGGTTTCTGAAGAAATAATAAACATATCCAATCTAACAATTACTTATGGAGTCCCGGGAGAGGATTTGGAACTGGGACCCTTCCAGGAAATTCAGGCTGGTCTCTGGTGCTCATTACTTAGACCTCAGCTGAGGCATGGCAGCCCCCTCCTCACCTGGGATATCAGGCTGAGATCCAGAACCATCTAAACAGAGAGCAGCATCCAAACCACAGACCTTGTCGTCAGTCTTCCAGGGTGGGGTGAAGTGGAGAACTGGAGGACTCTTCTCGGTGGCAGTGCCAAAGAGTGGCTTGGGAGACTTTTATCATACTCCCATCTCTAACTCAGTAAAAATGTAATTGAAGTAAAAACCATGATGAGACTTCAAATATTCTGGGACATCCCCATGGGTACCAGACCCACCCCAACCTTCTTACCGGATGGTCACTCTAAACCATTCCTCTATGGAAATTCTAGAACCACAGTGCTCTATTTTCCCTGAGTGGTCCACAACCTACAAGGTAGTTTCCACTCTGGTAATCTCTGGAGCATCAATGACACAAGTACTTCAATAATCACTTTGGAAACTTGAATCCTGAAAGGAGGCCACTATTTAAGTGGATTTCCCTCCAGAAATGTCCACATCTATGATTCTATGATTTCTTTCTCTGTTGCTGTCTTTCTCTCTTTTTCTCTGTCTTACTCTCTCTCTCTCTCTCTCTCTCTCTCTCTCTCTCTCACTCTCCCTCTCTCTCTCTCTTTCTCATACACACACACACACACACACACCAATTATTGGTTATTTTTCTATGGCTTCAGTGAGCACATCATTTACTTCTGGCTGTCATAGATTCAGTGGAATAATCATCTACATGGATGAAGAGCCCTGTTTATGCAAACATGGACTGGAATTATACAAGCTTTTTCTCTTTTTAAGTAAAGTTCCACAAATGTACAGTTTATTCCATTTTCCCCTAGGGAAGCTACATATTTATGTTGTGTGCCATGAGTATGTTGCTATGGTAATGATTATGGCTTTATATTAAGTAACAAGAAAATCAGCATCAAGAAAACTGGTTTTATTTACCATTCAGTCATGCTCCCTCCCTCCATCACTTTCCCCTCCTTTTCTCTCTCCCTCCCTCCCTCTGCAATCCCTAGACCCGAAGTATGCCAGAATTCCTTGCTACAAGCATAATTCAACTATGACCCTGACCTGGGTGGCCATTTTTGGCAATTGTGGGTGGTACAAAATACTGTCTGTTAAGTTACTGCTCCTACTCTTTCTCAAAGGGTTAAAATGACCCATGATAATAGAATAAACACAGTCAAGAGAGGTTTAGTTTCTATCTGTGCTCTGTTGTGGATGCTCTATGTGAATTTATATGCGTTTTTATTTTCTTAACTTTGTATCTCATCCCAGCTTCCTTCTCAGCAGGATGACAGTGTTTTTGACAGTGTTCCCATATGTTTTCCAGATACCTTCTAGCCTTAACATTCTGATATATTAGAAATGGCACCACCTGCAGAAACAGATAGACCTGGATTTTAATCCTGGAACCACTTATCAACTCTATTATCTTTGACAAATTCATGTCTCTGAGCTGAAGTTTTTCTTATCTTTAAATTAAAAAAAAATACTAGTTTTCCAGGTTCTGATAAAGCCTGGGTTAAAATGTGTAAAGTGCCTGGTCCATATTAGATATTCAACAAAAAACACCATTTGATATGTATTTATTTAGTCACTTTTCATTCGACAAATACCATTGAGGTTCTATGAGGATCTGGGATACATGGTGAAAAAAAAGACAAAAAACAGTTACTTCCTTCATGGAGCTTGCAATCTAGTGGGTGAAAGAGAAAATACTGAACTGAGATAAATACAAAGTTGCAATGGCAATAAACACTAACATGGAGCTGAAAGATGCTCTAAAAGGATTCAACCTGCTTGAAGAAGTCAGAAGAGGCTCCTTGAGGAAGTGAGCCTTGAACAGAGAGATGATGTAGGAATATAAGTTAACTAAGTGAAAAGAATAGAGCAGAGTATTTTGAGCAGAGGGGACAGCAGAGTAAAAGTCCTGTAGCAAGAGAAGTTCCATGCAGTCAGCGGACTCAGAGAATTCACTGTGACTAGAGCAGAGAGAGATGAGGCTGAGGGAGGTTTAAAAACTAGACATTGAAGGGGCTTGGAGGCCATGTCAATAAATTCTGTCTGATCTTGAGAGCAAAGAGAGTTGTAATGCAGGAAGGTGACCTGATCAAATGGGCATTTTGAAAAAATCACTCTGGTGTGAAGATCAGATTGGAGGGGAGTGGGTGGAGTGGGGGTGACTACATGAGAGAAGAGGCAGTGGTCCTCTGGGCAAGAGGTGGCTTGGGCAGGTGGCGGTGACAGAGATGGAGAGATATGATGGATTTGAGGACTATTTGGGGGGATAAAATAGACACCTTTGGTGAAGGATTTACAGTGGGAGGTGAGAGAGAGAAAGAAATTCATGGACTCTGGATTGCAAAAGCAAATGCATGTTCGTGCTATTTGCCAAGACATGCAACCCAGGTTTGGGATTTTATGGGAGGAGAGCGGCATTGAAGAACATCATGAGATGGTTTTCAGACACATTGAATTTTAAGCCTCTAAGTCATCCAAGAATTGCATTTTACCAAAGACAATTATCATCATAGATGCCCAACAAGGGTTGGTGCCCACTGACAAGACAACATCACACGAGTGCACAGTAAGAACCTTGCACCGTTCATTCCTGTCCACAATCCAATATGCGCACAGAGCCAGAATAGCCTTTACCAATGCAAATCTATTTGGGTTGTTATTTGTTTATAATCTTGCGATTACCATCCACTGCTTGTAGTATTATGGCACTTAGAATATAGGGCAGGGTGGCAGGTCAGTAGGCATGGAAGGGCTAAAGAACACTGTATTAACTTCCTAGGGCTGCCATAACAAAGTACCACACAGTGGATGGCTTCAAACAACAGAAATTTATTATCTCAGATTTCTGGAAGTAAAGGTCTGAAATCAAGGTATTGGCAGGGCCCTACTCTCTCTGAAGAGTCCAGGGAAGAAGTCTTCCTTGCTTCTTCTAGCTTTTGGTAGCCCCACACGTTCCTTGACTTGTGGCCACACTAGAATCTCTGCCTCCAGCTTCATATAATTGTCTTCCTTTGGTGTCTGTGTCTGTGTCCAAAGTTCCCTCTTCTTATAAGGACACCAGTCATGTTGGATTAAGGACCCACCTTACTCCAATATGATCTCATCTTACCTTAACTCATGACATCTGAAATGACCCCATACTCAAATAAGGTCACATCCTGAGGTACCAGAGATTGGGACTTCAACATATCTTTTGAGGGGGCAGGGAGGGGGACACAAGTTAATCCATAGCAAACACTGACCTTTATAACTATCATCTGGTAAATTCACTCTTTGTATTCCCCTGTTCTCTTTCCCTTTTCCATGTCCTCTCCACCTTTCAACAGAAAATTTCCTTCCAATTCAGGGTCCTCAAACTCTGTCTATCAGGTTAACTTCCAGCCATCCCCTGTTCTCAGAAAACTATCCATTTACCATCCACACCATTGCAAGTGTGGGGTTCCCAAAGGCCATGTTCCTGCACCCAACACACAGGTAATTGACTTTGGGTGAAGAGCTGATCCTACCTGGGCTGAAATCCCCTTTCTGAAACTTAGAACTGAGACTGGGAGAGATACACAGGCTCTTTCCTGGTGGCTGGACCTGTTCCATCTGAGAGCTGCAGCCTGTAGCCAGCTTCTCCCATGGGACTGAGAAGCAGAGAAAGCCAGTGTTGAGCAAGAAGGGAGAACAAAATGGGTTCCTGGAACAGAGCAGAGACAGGAGACAAGCAGGATGGCTGTGGGCATTCCAGTCCCTGGTAGACAAACCCCACTTCCATTATACTGAATTCTCCCACTGTTTCTTTACCACTAGCTTCAATAGGTTTCAGTTACAAGCAAGCTATAAATACATTATAAATACATTCTATCAAAATCTAATCTTAAAGAAAATGTTGTTAAGGTTGTACAAACTGATATGTGAAGGATTCGAAGGTTCAACACGCTTTATATTCCAGGATATCCTAGAGCTAGAAGTCTTAATCCAAATATATAAATCTAAAGAGTGGAAGTTCCAGGCAACAGCAGGCAGAAGGCAGGGTCTTTTAGAGAATGGGGAGTAGTCTAATTGCTCCTAAAATCACATTGTGTAAGGAGATGCCAGGATTGTGCAGTGGTTCTCAAACTTGAGCATGCATGAGAGTTACCTGGAAGGCTTGTTAAAATTCAGAGAGCTGGGACCACCTCTAAGTTTATGACTTGGTAGGTCTTGAGTGGAGTTTGAGAGTTTGCTTTTCTAACAATATTCCAGGTGAGGTTAATGCTGCGGGTCAGGGACTACACCTCGAAAACTATTCACTTTGAAATCCGGCGTTATGTCAGAGCCAGATGCTGTATCAGAGTGGGGGCATCCTCAGGCAACCCGATAGGGGAGGATGCCTCCCTTACATGGGCCAACATCACAGATCAATTGTTCATTTTTTTAAAAAGCATTTGGAGAAATTTAGAGGAGGTATGTAGGAAGCATGATTTAAGTTCCTTCTCTGATTATTCCTAGAAATAAAAATCAAAAACTCCTGGAGGGTCCTGGTGGTATTCAGAAAAGAGTGCTGGCTTCCAAGTTTACATATATGTCTTTGGGTCTCAGGTTTCTTACCTATCAAATGACAGTGTTGAATTATTTTATCTCCTAAGTCCCTCTTGGCTCTAACCCCATAAGGTCCATGGTTTTGCTCAGCCTTTGCTCCTGAAACTCTCATGAGTGATTTTTCCTAAGAGAACACATCCAAATACCAACTTTAACTGCCTCAGCCTGGAGGGCCAGAGTGGCATTCAGAGTGAAGCATGTAGTACCATGCAGTAGTCTCTGGGGAACACATGACAGAAAAGTAGTACCAAGAGGAAACGTTTCCTGAGGGGAACAACCGTCTCTTCAAACTCCTGAGCCATTTACACTGAATTGTGATGAAGCTCTTACAGCTCTTTAGAGTCCCCCAAACACTCAGCTTAGCTAGTGGCCCTGATCAAAACACATGTTTTGCTGTAAGTCATACTCCAATGGCCTGGGCCCAGCAGAACACAGCAATAATTGAAATCTAGCAAAATTTTGCTATCCCACCAAACCTATCAATCAATATAATATTCTCCTGTGCCCAGATGGCTCAGACAATATATAATTTGATAGAAGCACAGATAAGTTATATTCTTAGGAAATACACACAGCAGTCCTCAAAGGCCTAGGAGCATAGCACATCTTACACGTTCAGAAAATGCACTCAGGTTGAGTCCACATTGTTCAGCCAGGCAGTCTTGCCTTTGAAAGTGCCACAAAACAAAGAGACAACACAAATATGTATGCAGGCAAGAGACTTCTAAGAACTGGAACTGGGGAGAAGGAGAGGAAAACAATTTGCTGTTTGTTCTTCATTCCAAGGCTTCCTGGACTAGAAGTTTCTATTCCTCTTTCCCTCTTCCAATGTCCTGAGACAGTAACCATATTAGAAGAAGAATGAGTCTGAATGTTAAAAATAAATAAATAAAATGGATAATAATAGTGTACTCTGTGCAAGATGATGTTCTAAACCCTAGGGAATCACAGATGATTGAGACATAGACCTTGCCCTCAAAGATCTCATATCCTCACCTAAGAGAGACATTTAGAGATACTCCAGGAGGATAATGACGGAAGCATTACAACATGTCATAAATGCAGAGAGAAAAGAAAGGGACCCAGCTTCCCTGGGGTGTGACTGACTCAAAGGCAAAATGTCTGATACAAGGGGTTAAAATATTCCTCTTGTAACTGAGCTTAATGTGTTGGCTGTTGAAGAAGGAGGGGCAGCCGAGATAGCTGCTCTCAGGCTGAAATTCTATGTGGCTGGGAAAGGGCTTCTCAGAAGACAGCCATGAGCACCTGTTCATGGACATCTCATTCTGAGACCTGGGCAGTTATTCTCAAAGAGTGGAGGAGCACACATCAACTGCACCAGAATCACCAGGGGTGTTTGCTAACCGCTCAGAGTCTTGGACCTCTCCGTAGATCCAAAGAGTCACACAATGTACAGGAGAATGAATCCTTACAAAGACGTGAGAGGTAGAATGGGGAGCAGAAGGATCATGAACATGTATCTCCATCAATCCCTCAGCTGCATAACCTATATCTGGAAGCAAAGTGAAGATCAGAACTTGCAGTGTTTTAAAAGATAAATATTTTCATTCTCTTTACCCTCTCAAAGACAATGAAGAAAAATACATACTGCTAGACATAAAGAAAAAATATATGCTTTCCATGATGAATTTTAACAGAATGAGTGTTTGAAGTATAAAATGTATAAGAATAGTCAACATAAGATATAGACCTGTGTATATAAACTCATTCAGTTTGAAACATACTGGGTAAAATAATAGGTTTCTTTACTGCCAAAAATCTTAGAACATTTAACAGGTTTTATGTTTCTTGTGAATACCCAAGAGGCTATGCCTCAGTCAAACTCAGCTTCAGGTAACAGAATCACTCTGGTCATTTTAATTAGCCAGGGATTTGATACAGGGAGCTGGGAACTTACAATGTTGCTGAACACTAACAAAGCAAGCTCCATAGTGGGCCTCCAGGGAAAACTTTCAGAACCACAGCAGAGACCTGGCTTGCTAAGGGAACCCAGGCACAGTCATGAAACCAGGCATTCAGGAAGTTGCCACCATGACCATATACCATGCCATTTAAATGGATGTCTCCCTGTCCAGTTATTTCAATCCCAGGTGCACAAATGCATCTTACTGGGAGCCCAAGTCATATCTGGACTCTAGTACAAAGGAGTTTGGGAAATGTAGTATTAAAGTAATAAACCAGAAGGCTGCTGGGGCAGACACTTAGTGAGGCCATCTATTACTCACACCACAGGCAGGCCTGGTACACAGCATTTCCAGAAGTTATTTAAGACTATGGTCATTAAATAACCATTTTCTGCAGAAACATCTTGAGAGACAGTGTTCCAGGGAACACACTTTGGGAAGTGCTGACCCAGTTCTGCCTTCTCATTGATGAGGAAGGAAACTGGTGCCCAGAGAGGCAGCTTCTTGCCTGACACCACCCAGTGAATTAGCAGCAGAGCAGGGATAGGACCCAGTCTCCCCGTTCCTGGGTATTTAGCCTTTCAGCTTGCACTGCTGGCTGCAGCCCTCCCTCCATCCTGAAGTTTTTTGACAAAACGGACCATTTGGAAAAGCGTCTTTTGGACCAAAAGCAGAGAAAAGGCTGTTAAGGAAGCCTGAACTGAACTCCTGAATTATACAACAATAGAGCAAGCTAATAAGCTCTCCTGAACCTCCAATGAAGTACAAGGATAATTACACCCTGGTGTTAGGAGGGCAGCTGAGACTGGGAGCATTACAGGAACTGTCAGTAATTGAACCACTTTTGAAATCTGGCGTTTCATCCTTGCACCTTCTGAGGCAGAGGAGGATGAGGAGAGGGAAGTCATTTGGTCTCAGCTTTCTTTGGACAGCCTGTAATAGATTAAATGAACTCTTCTACTGTTTAGGCTGAAGGGAAGAAACCCGCTGCCCCTGCTGTACAAACTGGACTGGAAGAGAAGTCACTCACAGCCAACAAGAAGGTTTTCTGTTAAGAACACATCTGCCTTTGTACCATCAGTTTTGACCTCAAGCTTTTAACCACTCCTTTCCAAAGTCTGAATTATCTCCTACAGGGCAGTTTCACTGCTGCCTGGCAGCAGCCAGTCTGAGTGGCTCAAGTGTTCCTAGGTGTGTTTAAACCCTCTCCCAGAAATCTTCTCTCATCATGGCCACCTCCATCTACCCCCTTCCCCGAATGATTGATATCCTTGGTCTTTTGCTGCTTGGCACTTTCAAATGTGTTTTGCACAACTGCATTTATTCTGATTTATTTATATCATATGTTATCCTACAGTGCAATTGTGGGCCTCCTAAGATACCTGAGATTATTAAAAAAAATAAAATCAGTTGTTTCAGTGGTAGAAAGGAAACCCTGCTTTACGTTCACAATAAAGATGTTATTTTTCCCATCAGAATTCAGAATTTCTCAACTAAGTTTTGTTTTTAAGATGACAATCTCAATTTCATGTTGCAAGCTGAAAATGATCAATTAGTTGATCAAACCTGACAAAAACAAAGTGAAAAAAAATCACTGAGTAGCCAGAAAATCAGACTTAAATCAGCATGTTCCTAGCCCATGGATAAAAATTGTGCTGTAGGTAGCAGCTGTCAGAGGTAAACAAAAAAATAAAGAGATAAAAAGGGAGCAACCCAGCCATCAGGCACAGCAGCAGGATTTCCCACCAACACACACCACACCATTAAGTCTCCTGGGAGCTGGGAAAACACGGATGCCCAGATCACAGCCTAGATGAACTAAACTGGGATCTCTGGTGGGGGTGGGTGGGGGTGGGTAGGACCTAGATGTCAGTATTTTTTTAAAGCTTTGCAGAAGTTTCCCATGTACGGGACTGGTTGCTGATCACAAATTATTATCAATAGCAGTTCAAGTAATGTCAATTCTCATACTTAATTCAACATGTTACATCTCTTTGATATTATAAAATAATATGCCTGAAACACTTTACAAATATAAAACACTTTACAAAATAAAAAACAATTTTGGGGCTTCCCTGGTGGCGCAGTGGTTGAGAGTCCGCCTGCTGATGCCGGGGACACGGGTTCGTGGACCTGTTCGGGAAGATCCCACATGCCGCGGAGCGGCTGGGCCTGTGAGCCATGGCCGCTGAGCCTGCGCGTCCGGAGCCTGTGCTCCGCAACGGGAGAAGCCACAACAGTGAGAGGCCCACATACCACAAAATAATAATAATAATAATAAAATAAATAAATAAAAAGCAATTTCACATCTCATTGAATCTTCCCATTAACCTCATGACTCATGGCCCAGTTTTGTAGATGAGAAAGCCAAAGCTCAGAAAAGCTGAGTGCGTTGTTTGAGATAGCACAACCAAGAAGTGGGAGAGCAGATACCAGTCATGGATTCTGGCCTTTATCACAGCAGCACCCTGAAACTTAGAAAGTTCTTTCACAGCCTTGCAGAGGGTGTGTGTGTGTGTGTGAATGTATGTGTTTAAAATTATCATCCAAGTTGTATAGATGAGGCAACGGAGGCTCAGAAGTGGAATGAGATTTGCCCAAGGTCACAGAGTTTGGATTTGAATGCTTAAGAACCCCTGTACTGAACTGTGTTAGTAGATAAAAAGTAAACACATAATATTGTTTTCCCACTTACTGTCCCTGAAGGTCCCTTCTCCACCCCTTGATCACTTGGGCAAATCCCAGACCTGTATGTCCACTCAGGTTTCACAAAGTCTTGTTCAGTCTGATCCAGTTTAACATGTCAACCTCATACTAAGCCCAGCCCTTCCTTTCACCTCCCTTCCCTCTGCTGTGGCTTTTCCCGTGGCTCCAGGACCCTCAGTGAGGATTGGGACTGTGGCCTGACCCTTCAATCCTGGAACACAACCGCTGCTTCCTGTGTCTCTTGCCCCTCCAACAGGTAGGGTCTGAGAGGGAAGATTGAGGGAAGGTGGCAGGAGTCCTTTGACCTAACTGGGGCCGTCTATAGTCCTCTCTTGGCTATTACCCGACATGAGGCAAGAGTCCCGATGCCGGTTTTCTCGTGGTGCATTTGTACTTTCTTCAGGAGGCGCTGAAGGGCAACATGACCTCTTCCCACTCCCCAACTCGGCTCCTGCCATAGTCATAAACCTCTCAGCTCTTACTGCTGGGTTCCCTTACTCAGTAACCAACTTTTAGGACACTGTTTCAGGTTGGATTGTCTCCCTCCGTTCCACCCACCCTGCCAAGTCTTAACCCCCAGTACCTGTGAATGTGACCTTATTTGGAAACAAGGTACTTCCGAAAATAATCAAGTTGAGATGAAGTCATTAGGAGGGGTCCTAATCCAATGACGGTTGTCCTTAGAAGAAAAGGGAAATTTGGAAACCAACACACAAAGAGAGGAGAACGCCATGTGAAGACACAGAAGGAAGATGGTCATGTAAAGATGGAGGCAGAGCTGGGAGTCATGCTGCCACAACCCAGGAGCATCTTCAGTCCCCAGAAGCTGAAAGAAGCAAGGAAGGAGCCTTTGCCAGCAGCTTCAGAGGCAGCATAGCATTTCAGATGGCTTAGTCTTCAGAAGTGTGAGACAATAAATGTTGGTTGTTATAAGCCACCCAGTTTGTGGTAGGTTGTTACAACAGGCCTAGGAAACAAATACAGATACTGTACAGGCAAAATTGTTCAAGTCCAGCTACAAATTTCCCTCTCCAAGGAACCTATATACCTCTTTGCCCCTCTAATGAATTGTAGAAAAGGTTAATAGACTAATTTTCTGTCCCTTTGTCTACCATCACAGACTGCTCCAGAAAACTGCCTTCCTTCAGAATTTCCCAAGTGAGGAATAGGCAAAAGGCTCTATTTTAACTTAACATTCTCAAATTCCCTGGCATGAGTCAGCTCTGTCAAGAACTCTTCCATCATACTTAGCTCTTTGGGTAGCAGTGGAGTGGTCCTATGGGATCTGCAGTTCAACAAGACATGGAGTGAGATTCTCAGTCCCCTTTCCTGCAGGTCCTCTCTCCCACAACCACCAATGTCTACAAAGTGATTTTCTCAGAACTTCTCCTTAATTGGTGTGGACTATTAGTGGAAAAACCTCTGATCTTTTCCCTGAGGGGCAGAATGGAGTGAATTCTTACTAAGAACTCCCTCGAAGCCTCTAACTCCTGATCCCAGTAAAATGTCTCTTCTACTGTAGAAATTTCTAGATTGGAAGTAGAGCCAGCTCTGCCACTTCCTTAGTAACTCTTGCTGGGGTATGTCTAGTAGAGCTCTTTAAAATGTGTATGTGTCAGTTAGCTGATGCCACATGACAAGCTGCCCCAAACTTTAGTACCTGAAAAAAGATCAGTATTTAATAATGCACACAATACCATCTGCTGGTATTCTTGCTGCTCTGGGCCAGGCTTAGCTGAATTCAGCTGTGCTTACACATGTTTCTGTGGTCAGCTGGTGGGTGAGCAGGGGGCTGGCTGAATGTTGAACTAGGATGGCCTCACTCACATATCTGGGGTTAGTTGGGGTGCCTGGACCTCATGTCTCTCATCATTCAGCAGGTTGAGGATTGTTGTTGTGGTGGCTGGACAAGATCCTAAGAGTGACAGAAGCAGGCAAAACCTCTAAAGGCCTCAACTCCACAAAGAATGTTCCTTTTTGCATTCTACTTCATAAAAGAAGTCACAGCTTTGCTCAGATTCAAGGGGTAGGGAGATAGATTCTACCTCTTCAGTGTGAGAAAGTGCAAAGCTGAATTGCAGAAAGCCTGATGCAAGGAACTGTGAAGTATCTGAGTGGTTTTTTGCAATTTCCCACTGGAAGGATACTTACCATATGTTGTTGTATATCAGTCAGGCTAAGTCACATTGAATGCTGTAACAAGCAAGCCAAAAATCTCAGTGGCTTTTTTTTTCTTGTTCACAACCCAGTACAATAAAAGCTGGTGTGTGTTAGAGAGAGAAGGATCTCTGCTCTATGTAATTTTTCAAGGTCCCAGATTTGATTGCATCTCGTCTAATACCTCAGAGTTACTCTTTGATTTTCCATATGTAACCTCAGGTGAGAGAAAAAGAGTGCATAAAATATCATGCAGGAGGTTTCAGAGGTCAGACACAGCTTACATCATTTCCATTGGCCTGAACTTGGCTTGGATTCCATTGACTAACTGCAAACGTAAGCTTCTTTGGTGCCAACGAAGAAAATGAAACAAGTTGTTTCAATTTTCTCATCTTTAAGGCATCAACCCAAATTCCAAGGCAGCAGAAGTCCCATTCTCTATTCTGGCCACCAAATTCAGTGTTCTTCCTCTCAACACCAGAGGGACTGTTAATGCTGTGCTTAGATCATCTGTTTTTCTTTTCTTCCCTTTATCCCTTTTCTGAACCTCACTTTCCTCATTTCTCATACTAGGATGACCCCCCCTTATGGCATTATAGTGAGGACCACCATGACAGTTAAGCACCTAGTACAAAGTAGGCAAGCAATCATAGTATTTCCCTTCTCTCCTCACCCCGACCCCAGGTACCATGTGAGTGGAACAGCAAGAAGAGGAATGTGCCTGGAATTAGAGCTTAATGATGCTTCTGTGAAGAGACAAGGCTGTGGACAGACACAGGGAATGGTGCTATAGAACCTGGTCTCTGTCAACACCTGAAATGTGTTAGGGAGTGTGGAGTTGTATTTAAAGAAGCCACATTTTTGTTCCAATGAAATTTTAAAAACAAAAGCAGAAATATCATAGACAGAGAGATTTAGGATTTCATATGAGGCCATGCACAGTTCTCAGAGTTGTAAAGAGTAGACTTTTTCAAGAGGTACCATCCTCTGGTACTTAGGAGATTACCCAGATGTCACTTCCATTCCAGAGCTTGCAAAGCTCTGATAGGTGGTAAGGTGAAGCCACTGTCTTTGCAACAAAAATATGACTCTTCACCTTACCCTGGAAGCCACGTGTTAAATCATCACTAAAATCATCACTAGATGGCAGTAACATCCAACACTTAATCTTAATAAATGCATCAAACCATTTCATTTTCTTTTTTTTAACTTTTGCTTCTCTATGTCACGCAAGCATTTATTCAAGATAAAATAGAAGGAGTTTAAACTTGTCTCACCCTTACTTTACACTTGAATTAGAGAATCACAGCATTATAAAATAAAGGGAATGGCTGTTCCTCAATCTATAAGGAACAGGCTACTCATTGGGCTCTCAGAGCTCATATTAAGAGACTTCAACCCTCCTGGACATGGATGAAAAAATAAATATCTAGTACTATCTGTACTTGACAAAGAGCCATATACTTGACCAAACTGAACTCTTTCTTAAATAAGAAAAAAAAGACAAACAAAAAATATTTATGCAAAACCCACCAGACCTAACAAATGAAGAGGAAATAGGCAGTCTACTTGAAAAAGAATTTAGAATAATGAGAGTAAACATGATCCAAAATTTGGAAATAGAATGGAGAAAATACAAGAAAAGTCTAACAAGGATCCAGAAGAACTAAAGACCAAACAAACAGTGATGAACAACACAATAAAATAAATTAAAATTTCTCTAGAAGGAATCAATAGCAGAATAACTGAGGCAGATGAATGGATAAGTGACCTGGAAGAAAAAATAGTGGAAATAACTACTGTAAAGCAGAATAAAGAAATAAAAAATGAAAAAGATTGAGGACAGTCTCAGAGACATCTGGGACAACATTAAACACACCAACATTAGAATTATAGAGGTCCCAGAAGAAGAGGAGAAAAAGAAAGGGACTGGGAAAATATTTGAAGAGATCATAGTTGAAAATTTCCCTAATATGGGAAAGGAAATAGTTAATCAAGTCCAAGAAGCATAGAGAGTCCCATACAGGATAAATCCAAGGAGAAACACAACAAGACATATTAATCAAGCTATCAAAAATTAAATACAAAGAAAACATATTAACACAGCAAGGGAGAAACAACAAATAACACATAAGGGAATCCCCATAAGGTTAACAACTGATCTTTCAGCAGAAACTCTGCAAGCCAGAAGGGAGTGGCAAGACATATTTAAAGTGATGAAGGAGAAAAATCTACAACCAAGATTATTCTACCCAGCAAGGATCCCATTAAGATTTTACAGAGAAATTAAAACCTTTACAAACAAGCAAAAGATAAGAGAATTCACCACCACCAAACCAGCTTTACAGCAAATGCTAAAGGAACTTCTCTAGTCAGAAGACACAAGAGAAGGAAAAGATCTACAATAACAAACCCAAAACAATTAAGAAAATGGTAATAGGGACATACATATCAATAATTACCTTAAATGTAAATGGATTAAATGCTCCAACCAAAAGACATAGACTGGCTGAATGGATACAAAAAAAAAAAAAAGACCCACTTCAGACCTAGGGACACATACAGACTGAAACTGAGGGGATGGAGAAAGGTATTCTATGCAAATGGAAATCAAAAGAAAGATGGAGTAGCAATTCGCATATCAGACAAAATAGACATTAAACCAAGACTATTACAAGAGACAAATAAGGACACTACATAAAGATCAAGGGAGCAATCCAATGGAAGATATAACAATTGTAAATATTTATGCACCCAACATAGGAGCACCTCAATACATAAGGCAAATACTAACAGCCATAAAAGGGGAAATCGACAGTAACACAATCGTAGTAGGGGACTTTAACACCCCACTTTCACCAATGGTCAGCTCTTCCAAACTGAAAATAAATAAGGAAACACAAGCTTTAAATGATACATTAAACAAGATGGACTTAATTGATATTTATAGGACATTCTTTCCAAAAACAGAATACACATTTTTCTCAAGTGCTCATGGAAATTCCCCAGGATAGGTCATATCTTGGGTCAAAAATCAAGGCTTGGTAAATTTAAGAAAATTGAAATTGTATCAAGTATCTTTTCTGACCACAATGCTATGAGACTAGATATCTATTACAGGAAAATCTGTAAGAAACACAAACACATGGAGAATTAACAACACACTACTTAATAACCAAGAGATCACTGAAGAAATCAAAGAGGAAATCAAAAACTATTTAGAAACAAATGACAATGAAAACACGACGACCCCAAACCCATGGGATGCAGCAAAAGCAGTTCTAAGAGGGAAGTTTATAGCAATACAATCCTACCTTAAGCAACAAAAAACATGTCAAACAAGCAAACTAACCTTACACCTAAAGCAATTAGAGAAAGAAAAACAAAACAAACAAACAAACAAAAACCCAAAGTAAGCAGAAGGAAAGAAATCATAAGATCAGATGAGAAATAAATGAAAAATAAATGAAGGAAACAAGAGCAAAGATCAATAAAACTAAAAGGTAGTTCTTTGAGAAGATAAACAAAATTGATAAACCATTAGCCAGATTTATCAAGAAAAATAGGGAGAAGACTGAAATCAATAGCATTAGAAATGAAAAAGGAGAAGTAACACCTGACACTGCAGAAATACAAAGGATCATGAGAGATTACTACAAGCAATTATATGTCAATAAAATGGACAACGTGGAAGAAATGCAAATTCTTAGAAATGCACAACCTGCCGAGACTGAACCAGGAAGAAGTAGAAAATATGAACAGACAAATCACAAGCACTGAAATTGAAATGGTGATTAAAAATCTTCCAACAAACAAAAGCCCAGGACCAGATGGCTTCACAGGTGAATTCTATCAAACTTTTAGAGAAGAGCTAACACCTATCCTTCTCAAACTCTTCCAAAATATAGCAGAGGGAGGAACACTCCCAAACTCATTCTACGAGGCCACCATCACCTTGATACCAAAACCAGACAAGGATGTCACAAAGAAAGAAAACTACAGGCCAATATCACTGATGAACATAGATGCAAAAATCCTCAACAAAATACTAGCAAACAGAATCCAACAGCACATTAAAAGGATTGTACACTATGGTCAAGTGAGGTTTATCCCAGGAATGCAAAGATTCTTCAATATATGCAAATCAATCAACGTGATACACCATATTAACAAATTACAGGAGAAAAACCATATGATCATCTCAATAGATTCAAAGAAAGCTTTTGACAAAATTCAACACCTGTTTATGATAAAAGCCCTCCAGAAAGTAGGCATAGAGGGAACTTTCCTCAACAAAATAAAGGCCATATGTGACAAACCCACAGCCAACATCATCCTCAATGGTGAAAAACTGAAACCATTTCCACTAAGATCAAGAACAAGACAAGGTTGCCCACTCTCACTACTATTATTCAAAATAGTATTGGGAGTTTTAGCCACAGCATTCATAGAAGAAAAAGAAATAAAAAGAATCCAAATTGGAAAAGAAGAAGTAAAGCTGTCACTGTTCTCAGATGACATGATACTATACATATCCTAAAGCTGCTACCAGAATGCTGAAGATGCTACCAGAAAAATACTAGAGCTAATCAATGAATTTGGTAAAATAGCAGGATACAAAATTAATGCATAGAAATCTCTAACATTACTATACACTAATGATGAAAAATCTGAAAGTGAAATTAAGAAAACACTCCCATTTACCATTGCAACAAAAAAATAAAATATCTAGGAATAAACCTACCTAAGGAGACAAAAGAACAGTATGCAGAAAATTATAAGACACTGATGAAAGAAATTAAGGATGATACAAATAGATGGAGAGATTTCCTGACTTCAGACTATACTACAAAGCTACAGCAATCAAGACAGTATGGTACTGGCAGAGAAACAGAAATATAGATCAATGGAACAGGATAGAAAGTCCAGAGATAAACCCACAATCATATGGTCACCTTATCTTTTAGAAAAGAGGCAGGAATATACAGTGGAGAAAGACAGCCTCTTCAATAAATCACGCTTGGAAAACTGTACAGCTACATGTAAAAGACTGAAATTAGAACACTCCCTAACACCATACACAACAGTAAACTCAAAATGGATTAAAGACCTAAATGTAAGGTCCGACACCATAAAACTCTTAGATGAAAACATAGGCAGAACAGTCTATGACATGAACCTCAGCAAGATCCTTTTTGACCCACCTCCCAGAGAATGGAAATAAAAACAAAAATAAACAAATGGGACCTAATGAAACTTAAAAGCTTTTGCACAGCAAAGGAAACCACAAATAAGACCAAAAGACAACCCTCAGAATGGGAGAAAATATTTGCCAATGAAGCAACTGACAAAGGATTAATCTCCAAAATTTAAAAGCAGCTCATGCAGCTCAATAACAAAACAAACAAACAAACAAAAACAAACAATGCAATCTAAAAATGGACAGAAGAACTAAATAGACATTTCTGCAAACAAGATATACAGATTGGCAACAGACACATGAAAGAATGCTCAACATCATTAATCATTAGAGAAATGCAAATCAAAAGTACAATGAGATATCATCTCACACCGGTCAGAATGGCCATCATCAAAAGATTTAGAAACAATAAATGCTGGAGAGGGTGTGGAGAAAAGGGAACCCTTTTGCCCTGTTTGTGGGGATGTAAGTTTATACAGCAACAATGGAGAGCAGTATGGAGGTTCCATAAGCTACTAAAAATATAACTATCATATGACCCAGCAATCCCACTACTGGGTATATACCCTAGAAAACGATAATTCAAAAAGGGTCATGTACAAAAATGTTCATTGCAGCTCTATTTACAATAGCCAAGACATGGAAGCAACCTAAGTGTCCATCAACAGATGAATGGATAAAGAAGATGTGGCACATATATACAATGGAATATTACCCAGCCATAAAAAGGAGTGAAACTGAGTTATTTGTAGTGAGGTGGATTGACCTAGAGTCTGTCATACAGAGTGAAATAAGTCAGAAAGATAAAAACAGATACTGTATGCTAACACATATATATGGAATCTAAAAAAAAAGAAAAAAGTGGTCATGAAGAACCTAGGGACAAGACGGGAATAAAGATGCAGACCTACTAGAGAATGGACTTGAGGATATGGGGAGGGGGGAAAGGTAAGCTGGGACAAAGTGAGAGAGTGGCATGGACATATATACACTACAAAATATAAAATAGATAGCTAGTGTGAAGCAGCCGCATAGCACAGGGAGATCAGCTTGGTGCTTTGTGACCACCTAGAGGGGTGGGATATGGAGGGTGGGAGGGAGGGAGAGCAGGAAGGAAGCGATATGGGGATATATTTATATATATAGCTGATTCACTGTATTATAAATAAGAAACTAACACACGATTGTAAAGCAATTATACTCCAATAAAGATGTTAAAAAATATTTATGCACTTGGTGGGAATGTAGCCTACCAGGTGGCTCTTCTCCTAAGTTAATAGCCATCTGGTTTTCTAGACAAGCTTCTTCTTAACTTCACTTTCACTTTCTTCCCCAAATTCCCCTTTCCGATTTGCAAATTCATTTGTACATCCAAAGTCAGGTTTTTTCAATGAACTATTAGAGTAGGGATAAAAGAAAAATATGGGAACATTAAAAAGGACTGGTGATGATTGATATCCATGCCATGCTCTAGGAACACCAAAGAATCTGGAGCTGTGGATCTCAGGATATTCCATTAGACAGTTTCATCGGGTCTTGAATTAGTCCCAGAGAACTTCCAGGACACTCAGCTTCCAAAGTCTTGAGCTCCTTCAGGGAACTGGGATAAATATGAAACCTAGGTCTGTCTATTTCTATGATCAGGAACCAAGGGACCTACAGAATGAGTAATAGCTAAAAAATATTGGCACCAAAAACTTCCCTGCTTACCATGAGGTATCTCCAATAATAAATTGCCACTGCTTGATATTTGGGCCTTAGAAACTTTATACTGATGTCTACAATATTGTCAGGTGGGTTGGGAATGGGGCAGGAGTTAGCTTGAAACACGCACACTGAGGTGAGACAAGGGATAGATCCAAAGGTGTGAGAAGTCAAGTCATGTTCAGTGCTGCTTAGGCTGTACCTGTCTCCATATTCACTTTGGAAATGTCTGTACCAACAACTTGCATCCAGTCAATGGAGTTAGAATTAGACTGGTGGACACTGAGAGTCTAACAGGCCAGGTGGACACACTCTACAAGGTCTTGTTCAAAGCAAGAATATCCAGGTCAGGAGCTGGGTCACTACAGCTAGAATCTGGACTAGTAAACTAGGCAAGTAAAATGATTAGACAAAGGAGAGGGCATCAAGACTGCAGCTCTAAGCTGTGGACTGGGTGAATGTAGGGGAAGAAGGTAGAAGAAGTGAACTGCAACCGATTCTTACCCATCCCTCCTGGCAACCAATCTTGCTAGTAGATCTCAGATCTAATTAGTGGCAAGCAGTGTGAGAGCCCCTCAGTCATCTGGGGTCAAGAATCTTGGGTCTGGGATAATATAATACCAACCTGGAATGGGAGTCATGTTGCATTATTCATTGCCATCTGCAGTAATTGAGGGGGCTGAGGCTCTAGCTGGGGAGCATCAGCAGAACCATCTGTGAGCAGCTGGGGACTCAGAAGCAGTGAAAGCAAGGCTGGGGATTGCTTTTTAATGCAGCACTGAGAAATTTGGACCTATTAACCTGTCCACAGTGATTACCATACAAGAGCTCTGTTGATAACTACCTGGACTAGAATCCACTAAAAACAACATTTCCTACCAGAAAGCATTCATATATGACATTGACATACATAAATGGAAAGTAAGGGAGACTGGGAAGCATCCTTTCAACCTGAAGCAAAAATACAAGGGTAATTCTTTTATAAGATTCTCTTTTATATCTATATTTTCAAATCTTGGTTTCTCAGTGAATAAAATATATCTGATGATGAGAAAGCAAGGTGAAAGAAAGACATATCCAAGAAGATATAAGTACTTCCCAGTCTCTATTTTTTAGTAATGTGGGGAAAAAATTATTTTAAAGATGTATCTAGTCGCTTTTCCTTCTTAGAAAATTTAACTTTGGGCATAAGATATTATGTTAATGATAAAGTAAACATACTCCATCTGGAGTAACAGTGGAGGTTAATATTAAAATTTATCAGCAAAATAGAATAAATATTTGTAGCACTAGAGTAAAAAGTCTGACAGGGGGGCTTCCCTGGTGGTGCAGTGGTTGAGAGTCCGCCTGCCGATGCAGGGGACACGGGTTCATACCCCAGTCTGGGAGGATCCCACATGCCACGGAGTGGCTAGGCCCGTGAGCCATGGCCGCTGAGCCTGCGCTTCCAGAGCCTGTGCTCTGCAACAGGAAAGACCACAACAGTGAGAGGCCTGCGTACAGCAAAAAAAAAAAAAAAAAAAAGTATGACAGGGGATAACAGCTGCATATATGAGAAAAAATAATAATTTCTAACCCCTTTTTACCAACTCAGCAACTGAGTTAAAAACTTTAGTAATTTAATATTATATTTCCCAAATGACAATTTTTTTATACATTGGAATGAGAACTCCAGGAGGACAGGAAATTTTTGTCTATTTTATTTACTGCTGTCTTTCTAATGTATAGAATGTAGCAAACACTCAGTAAACACTGTGAATAAATGAGAGAAACCAATTGGAAAGCATTATATCTGCACATGGACAGCCTCACTCCCATTTCAGTGTTTCAGCAAGGGCTCAGCTCTTCCCATGACATCATCCTTGCCCTCCCCTTCCTCCCACTCAACCTATCATGGAGAGTTTGGGGTTACTGACAACTAGAGGATGGCTCTCTGATCCTGAGCATCCCATTTTGTTCTGCTCTGATTCTAAAAAATCCAGTGGAAAAACCAAAAGGTGAGATGCGGCTATAAAATGTCCTGGAAATACTTTAGAATGCCGAGGATAAGGGTTTGGGGCCTGTCATGGAAAGACAATTTCCCTTTCAGTTTCTGCTCTTTTTAAAAAATTAATTAATTAATTTTTAAAATTAATTTTATTGGAGTATAGTTGATTTACAATGTGTTAGTTTCTGCTGTACAGCAAAGTGAATCAGTTATACGTATACATATATCCACTCTTTTTTGGATTCTTTTCCCATATAGGTCATCATAAAGTATTGAGTAGAGTTCCCTGTGCTATACAGTAGGTTTGTATTAGTTATCTATTTTGTATATAGTAGTGTGTATATGTCAATCTCGATCTCCTAAGCCAGCCTCTGCTCTTGATCACAAAGAGTGAAATAGAAGGATACATTGTTTCCCTTTAGGACTTAAATTCTGATACTTAAGTTGATTTTCACTCTTTCTCAAAAATTCTGTTATCATAACTGTGTTTGTAGTTAATACTCCCTTGAAATTTCCATTGACAGAAGGTGCCATTGTGCCACCTCCCACAAAATAGTAATCATGCCTGTGGCTTCTCGTGGACTTGGATCATTGCAAGTTGTTCAGTCACCTTTGTCTAAGAAATAAGGGGCACAGTCAAGGTACTGATTTTGCCAAGCTCAGTCAAACATCCTGAAATGTTTTCCAACATTGGGAATTTGACAAGATCCCACACATATTTGGCTCTGGTCCTCCTTTTCTCCTTAATTGCTGAGCGCAAACAGAAAATGTAATCCATCTGCTTCAGAGTCATTTTCCCAAAACTCATCCAAATTTTCCTTGGTCAGAACTATTTGAAGTCTCTGTCTTCATGAGCCTAACACCTTCCTTCTCGTGTTTTATTTCTTGGAACTAGGAAGCAGACAGTCCCAATAGGAGCAGGACTCAATTTCAAACACCAGACATAATCTGTAAAATCAGGTTCTTGGGGTGGAGGGTCAAGGGTCTCACTTCCAGAATTACAGCTGTGATACATCTGAGGGGGAGTTAAGGAAGTCTCTACAACAAATGTGTCCTAAGAAGGCCAGAGAACACAGATAACTGAGCACAGAGTCCTCTCCACCCTGTATCAAGCAGCAACTGGGACCCAACACCTCACCACAGTTCCCTGGTGGGAAAGTTGGGAAGCAGAGGTTTCATTAACTCCTGCTCTTTGGTGGTTGGTCATATTGTAAACACTGGACTTGGAGCACAGAAAGGCTCACAAGATCCACCTAAGACCTTTTAATAAGCCTCTGGCCCTCAAAGTGAGACAAAAATAGGTCAGAGTCCTAACTCCTAACTATTATGGTACTTACTGGTTTTGTGACCATGGGCAAGTTCGTTAATGTCTCTGAACTTATGCTTTTTCATTGTAAATAAAGATAAGAAAACCTTCCTGGCATATATATTGTGAGACTTAGGTAAGATTAGAGAGCTTAGCATAGTTCCTGGCATTTGGAAAGCACTCGTTAATGATGACTATGTCTATCGTTATTGGTAATTTTTAGAACAGCATTATTGAGGTATAATTCACATACCATACAATTTATTCATTTAAAGTGTACACTTCAGTGGCTTTTGGTATATTCATAGAGTTGTGCAATCATTACCACAATCAGTTTTAGAACCTTTTATCATCCGAAAAAGAAACTCCATATCCATTAGTCACTCACCATTACTTGCCAATCCTAGGCGACCACTAGTCTACTCTTTGTCCCTATGGATTTGCCTATTCTGGATGTTTCATATAAATGGAATTATACAATTTCATATAAATGGAATGATGTGGTCTTTTGTGACTGACTTCTTTCATATGACATAATATTCTCAAGGCTCATCCATGATGTAGCTTATATCAGTATTTCATTTAAATATATGTATAATGTGAAAACATTTTCTCCCATTCTGTGGGTTGATTTTAATTTCTTGATGATATCCTGTGAAGCAGAAATTTTATTACTTTTGATGAAGTCCAATTTACCAATTTTTTCTTTTGTTGCTTGTGATTTTGGTGTCATATCTAAGAAATCATTGTGAAATCCAATACCATGAAGATTTTCCCCCATGTTTTCTTCTACGCATTTTATAGTTTTAGCTCTTACGTTTAGGTCTTTGATCCATTTAAGTTAATTTTTCGGTATGATGTGAGGTAAGAATCGAACTTCATTCTTTTGTAAGTCGATATCCACTTGCCCCAGCACTGTATATTGAAAAGATTATACTTTCCCCATTGAATCTTGTGGCACCACCTGTGGAAAATCAGTTGATCATAAATGAGAAGGTTTATTTCTGAGTCTCAGTTCTCATCCATTGATCTATGATTGTCCTCATGCCAATACCACAGTGTCCTGATTAATGTCAATTTGTAGTAAGTTTTGAAATCAGAAGCTGTAAATCTTCAAACTTTTTGTTTTTTCCAAGGTTGTTTTTCTATATTAAAGGTCATGTCATCTACAGATAGAGATAGTTTTACTTCTTCCTTTCCAATCTTTTATTTCTTTTTCTTGCCTCCAGTATAATTTTTAATAGAAGTGACAAGAGCAGACAATTTTGTCTTGTTCTTTGTCTTAGGGGAAAAGAATCTTTCATCATTAAGAATGAGGTTAGCTGTTGTCTGCTCACGGATGACCTTTATACAGTTGAGAAAGTTCCTTTCCTTTTCAAGTGTGTTGACTGCACTTATCATGAAAAAATATTATTGTTACTATACAAAAATGCAACTGTTCTATTTTCCCATTTTTCTGCCTTTTTCCCTGTTTTTTTATTTCTTTCCAGTGTCTGACAGGACATCAAGACTACATCAGGAAAGAGGCAGCCATGGGCTGCTGTGCATCCATTCCCTGAAGTGCCCTGTGAGCAAGCATCTTCCACCCCCTCCCTCCTATCTGCACTCCTGACCTAGTGGTACCCTTGTTGCTCTGGAACAAGCTGCATCCCTCTCACTTTGATCTACTTTTCTGGCCTACTGTCTCCTGTTTCTGGATCCCTGGCTTCCCATCACTCTTCTTCAGTGTTCAGATCCCATTTCTACCTCTTTCCAGGTGTGCTAGGCTGCTTTGGCAGCTACTGGTGTTTGGAAAGCAAGAGCCTGTTTTCCAGGCATTAGTTTCCTTTTCACTTGTATGCCCAGTTTGATTCCACAAATATTTTATGAGAACTTTTAATGCCAGGAATTGTGCTTGTTTGATCCTGAGAATACTCACTATAACCCCATGATATTGTTCCTAGTTTGGTCCCATTTTTCAGAAGAGAAAACAGAGGATCCATGTGGCTAATTTGTCTGAGGTTACATACACAGTAAGTGGCAGAGCCAGAATTTGATTACAGATCTCTCTGTTTGGAGCAAAAGGGAAGGGCATCTACACAGTCATAATTGCTAAGACAGAACTCAAGACACCAGTTGCCATGTTGGAAGAGGCAGGAAAACCTAGGAAAGTGGTATGTCTTATTTCAAATACAAGAGTTCTATTTCTCTGGCTTTTGCCTACTGGCCCAGCCCCATCTTCAAAAGAAAAAAAAATGTCCACCCACCCAAGCCATGCCGAACCACGTTAGGCTCTCTCTATTGCTGTACTTTTTCATAGGATGTATCTCTGCCTGTCTCTTCTACTCAACTGCCAACTTCTAGATGCCTGGCCAACTTGTATTGCTACTCAAGACCCAATAAAGGAATCCCTTCCCCTAGGAAGTCTTTCTGACCCACACTATGCTATGCTCCAACATAATCCATACTCACGTATGTCATAATGCTCTCCACATTGATGTTCTCCTCCATCTTCCCCACAACCTATAACCAATAAATCATAAGCAGCTTGAAGGCATTGGTCATAGTTAGTTTTCTTTTGTTTCCCAGGACTCAGGATAGTTCCTAGTCCAATGCTTCTTGAATAACTTATTTAATCTTTAGGATGAGCTCCTACTGACAGATGTCCTCTCTGATAAGAGATTTAAATCACCTCTCCATCCAAGTAGAGGAATGGCTGGGACGGTTTCATATTTCCTTCCATTGTGGAGAATCTGAATCCTAAAACAAGTGGCTCAAGACTTGAAATTTGAACTTAAAACAGTAAAACTACCTATCCATTCTGCAAAACACAACTCACAGTCATCAGGTCACCATGAGGCAGAACTTAGGAAAGATGATGATCCAAAGGAAGAAACCAAAAGCCTCACTTTAAACTCAGGGCAAGAGTACTCTAACATTCTTGGATACTTCTCAACATCCAGGGATCCAGAGTCAGTGCCAGAGACCACCTTTAGGTTGAAAAGCACAAGACATTCATGTCTTTAGCTATTAAACAAAATGATCACTTCACTTCTGACTCAGTGCCAGCTTAGTGAAAAGAAGCCAGCTTCAGTAGAGGAGCTTTCTGGATTCTTTGTCACAACTCTGAGAGCAAAGCCCTAAGCAGTCAGTCACCTTTTGCTTTCTCCTCAAAGAGAAGGCTGTGAGATCAGACCCAAGATGACAATGCCTAACAGCCCCTGAAAGGCTCTTGGTATTAGTCCTTGCCAATTTCCCTCCAAGCCCTGGCACATCTTGGGCTGAATGCACACATGTTATTTTCATTTAAGCATGAACGCTGAACCACTGGGTATTTTTTCCCCAGGTTTTCTGTTAACTCTCTCTACAAAAATGTGGTTTTAGGAAATATTACTCCTGGTCATTTATCTAACAGACCGTACTGTGACCTGTAAGCTCCATCCTTCTTGACACTTTCACATTCTGTTAAAATGGGATCTCTTACCAGGAAATTTACTCAGACAGGGGAGTTCATTTGGGGTTAAAACTGTAAAGTGGCCAATTATCTCTCAGTCATTGGTTGCATATGATTTTACCCCAAGCTTTGGAAATAAAGACAACATTTAGCAAATGTTCTGCTCCAAAGCTAATGTTTGGAAAGAAAAACAGCATGTTGGGAATAAATTACATGATCTTTAGTGCATTTTAGTGTTATTGCCTGTTAACACTCAGAGTAGTGTGCCAGCTCATGGGAGAATGCCAGTCTTCTAAGGAATTGATTTCTGAATTGTTGAGCTATGGCATCCATGTTGTAAAGTTGAACAGGCTGGGGGAGCACATGGGGCCGTGTTTGTGGGAGCCCACCTAGGGGAAGCTATGAATCATAGGTTGTCCTTACACTTTGATGATATCCAGAGCAGACTCTGATTAATGGAATCTGAGACTTTTCATCTTGTACTATCTAATTTCCCACTTCATGGGCTATATTAATCCTAAAACCAGGTAATCTAATTATACCTAAGAAAGTAACTCATTTAACTAATTCACCTGCTAGGTTCAAGTTTTTTGTTTTTGCTTTTGGATTTTTTTTTTTTTTTTTGCCAGACTGTGGAAGAATAGTGGGATGCTTTAAAAGATCATCGATTCTGTTTCTATGAAATATTCAGAATAGGCAAATCCATAGAGACAAAAATTAGATTAGTGGTTTCTTAGAGCTGGGAGGATAGGGGAACTGCAGAGTGCTGGCTTAAAGGACGTGGGGTTTCTCTGGGGGGTAATAAAATGTTCCAAAACTAATTGTGGTGAGGGTCACACAACCCTGTGTATATACTAAAAGCCCTTGAACTGTACATTTTAAGTGAGAAAATTGCATGGTATGTGAATTATACTCAATAAAGCCATTTAAAAAACCACAAAACTTTACCCTCACAAAGAGAGGAAAGATGTTAATACTTTCAGGTGGAAATAGGAAGAACTAAAGATAAGTACTACAGGGGCTGAGGAAGATCTATACAGCACAGCTTCTTTTTGGCTTTGGGCTTTCCTTTCATATGGAACTGTCAAGACCTCTCCTGGTACATATTTAGGTCTGAGAGGGTGGGAGAGAGGGACTTACAGGAACAGGAAGAGAGCTTCTAATAACTGACTAGAAATGAAACCCATGGGAAGATGGCAAAGATGTCCTGGGAGGAGAAACACCAGACTGGAACCTCTTGTTGGGGTCCCATGCAGGTCTAACCTCCCAGACAGCTGGTGGCAAGAACAGTGTCTTATTTAAAGGAGAAATAAGGGGAGGGTGACTTTTTTCATCTGAGCTGTGTCTCCTGTAACTGTGGCCTCTCCATCCTAAATCTCTCCAGAATATCACCATCCCCACTCTCACTCAGCCTCCCATGCTCCTGGGGAAAGGGCTCTAGAATCAGGACTGTCCACAAAATAAATCAACAAGAACTAGCCCTGAAGCAACTTATATGTCTAAATATTGCCCCATACACAAACAACACAAACCTATATTTCAGGCCCCACAAGCTGCCATAGAAATTCTTCAGGCAGATGAAGATATTTTATTGCATGTTTAAGGGATTTATTTTTTATTGGTGTGGGCTTATTTTCTTTTAAAATATCCATCACCATTGTCACCTTCACCATACACACTCTTTGCCACCATTTTTGTTTGTTCCCCCAAATTCCCATATTTAGTCAAAAGCAAAATTATCAGGTATATTTAATATAAATAACTCCAAATAATTTCAAATGTGTTAACACTTTTAAAAATTTTAAACCTATTGAAATATTATAAATGATAAATTGCTGTTGTAGGCAATATGAAACTGTCAAGCAGTGCTGTATAAGAATTTTAAATAAAAAGTTCATCAAGAGGCAGAAGTTGAGACACAGATGTAGAGACCAAGGGGGGAAAGTCGCAGGGGGGTGGGGATGGTAGTGTGATGAATTGGGCGATTGGGATTGACATGTATACACTGATGTGTATAAACTTGATGACTAATAAGAAGCTGCTGTATAAAAAATTAAATAAAATTAAATTAAAAAATTTTTTTAAAGTATTAAGAAAAAAAGTTCATCAAGAGATTATTCTGGGACTTCCCTGGTGGCACGGTGGTTAAGAACCTGTGTCCCCTGCCTGCCAATGCAGGGGACACAGGTTCGAGCCCTGGTCTGGGAAGATCCCACATGCCGTGGAGCAACTAAGCCTGTGCGCCACAACTACTGAGCCCACAGGCACACTACTCAAACCCGTACATCTAGACCCTGTGCTATGCAACAAGAGAAAACGGTGCAATGAGAAGCCCATGCACCACAACGAAGAGTAGCCACCGCTCGCTGCAACTAAAGAAAGCCCACGCGCAGCATAGAAGACTCAAAGCAGCCAAAAATAAATAAATAAGTTTATTTATTTAAAAAAGAGAGAGAGAGAGAGGGAGATTATTCTTTAGGAGTGTGATTCTGAGTTCCAGGTTTGGTGTCCTCTGTACCTGTGGACCCCTGCTTCTTCACTCTGGCAATGAGGATTTGCCACCGTTTTGTGCTGTTCTTGTCTCTACATTCTTGTGGTTGGAACAAAGGCTAAGCTGAGTGCTAGTTAAGGACATAGTGGGGCATGGGGCAGAGAGCCCAATCTTTCCTCTCCTCTTGGAAGTACCTGCAACTTGGTGATAGTTGTACAGTTTTCATACTGGAATTCTTTGGAGTTTGTGGGTCAAAGTAAGCTGAGTGACGTGGTGTCATTCCTGCTCCTCTGATCCCCGTTTCCCTGGAAGAACCACGGAGAAAGAGCTCCCTTCTCCCGTGCATGCTTCCACCTTCCATGACAAGGAAGCTGCCTTTGGGAAGCTGCCAAGATCCTGGGGTGGGACCTGAAACCTTGGCCTCTCAGGAAAATGTAGTGAAGCTACCAGCTGAATGACACAGACCTACTTCCTGAGTCAGTGACTAAACACAGCCAAAGGAATGTGAGGCATTTCTTCCCCCCAACCCTTGACCAGCCTTGGCAAGGCTGCTGGTGCAGCCAGAGGTGCCCTCCCCTGGGAGTAGCTGCTGGGCCACTGCCAAGGCTGCAGAGTGCAGAGCTGCTCAGCTTGTTGGTGAGTTTCTTCACATTTAGTTTTCCTAACTTGAAAATAACTAGAATGAAAGTTCATTTAAATAAACTATTTTGACCCATCTTTTCCTTCTCCCTTCTTCTTTGAAACAGCAGTCTTATTTTTAATGAGAGTCATGACTACATGACAGAGTAGAAAAATGCACATTTCCCTGGATTTTCAGGCTTTCTGTACCCTCTGGAATGTATATGAATAAGCTCACACTCTAGAATAGAGAGGCAAACATCAAAGATGTCATTAAAAACAAGACAGAAAAAAGTAATATGTCCATGTAATCCATACATTGAGTTATCTTCTGATAAGAAATATTTTCAAGAATATGGGACAACATGGAAAAACACTCACTCTAGTCTATGATCACAGTCACATAAAAATGGACAGTATATGAGCAAAGACTAGGAAGGATCATAAAGAACCAATGCAGAATGTGAATATTTTCTTTGTTAAACTTCTTCTAATGTTGCTGTAATATTGTTTAAATGATGTCTTTTTTTAGTGAGGAGAAAAAGGAAAATGTGTCACAAATAATACTTACACACAAAACTGCCCTGCTCCTTTTGGGTTTTGTATGTTAATAACTGGATATAAAACTAAACCTCAGTTTGCCATTCCTTTTCTTTTTCCCTTTCTCCTTTGCAAGGCATGACTCTGTTCTCAGTCACTCTGCAAAGAGTTTCCACTATCTTCACCAGAAAGGGTGACAACCCCCATGGCTGCAGAGACACATGAGTGATTCTCATCCAGAAGTTGTGTCAGAATGCTACTAACCTAAGGGTCCTTCTCATATCTCAATGACAGGGTGGTGTATTTTCAAATACTTGGCAAAGCACTCAAATTTCCTCCCCAGGTGACTCCCAATCAGGTGGAATAAGAAGGATTTCTTCACACAGGAAACTGGCCTGGATATCCTGACCTCCAGGCTAGGTGGAGCTGCATCTCAATAACTCCATCATCTGCCCCAGAGTCTGCTTGCAGTTTTCCTAAATCAGCCTTAGAAAATGGAGGTAAATGTTGAGAATTGTGACTTTGGCTGAATGAGTTCTGTTGGCAATGTTGGCAGTCGGACCTATTTTTTCAAAGTGCTTGTCTCATCTCTCTCTTGGTGCTCAGCCTGAAGATATAGGGCAGGGGAAGAATCGAATCCAGAATCTAATCCACATTGTATGTTTATGTATAGCTGTATAGCTGTTATAACAGCTATAAAGACAAAATTCCTGGGCTCATATCTTGGTACTATCTTTTGTTATCTTGGTCTAATGACTTAACATCTCTGAGCAACATTTTAATTCTTTGTAACATAAGGGAAGTTAGTACCTACTTCATATGGTTGTTGTGAGGATGAAATGAAATGATGCTTGTAAAGGGTTCCCATAGTGCCTAGCACATAGTGAGAACTCAATAAATGTTAGTAGTGTTGTTTGTTATCATGATCATCATCTTTATTATATTTCCCCTCCATTCTTCAGTTTGTTCATCACAAACTGGGCTAGAAGCACCTTGATGTAGCAGCAATAACAGGGAACCTAGAATCAGATCCCTTCCATTCTTGTAGCTGAATGACTTTGACAAGTACTTAGCACATCTGAATCTAGCACCCCATCTGTAAAACATCGATAGTGACACTCATCCCACAGAGCTCCTGGGAAGATCCACTGTAATAAGATACAGGTTAATGTTCGATGAATACTAACTGCTCAGTAAGTAATGGTTGAAGCAGGATTTCCATTTGGGCCACTCACTCAG
Organism: Mesoplodon densirostris; assembly: GCF_025265405.1. NCBI lineage: Eukaryota > Metazoa > Chordata > Mammalia > Artiodactyla > Ziphiidae > Mesoplodon > Mesoplodon densirostris. The sequence continues at coordinate 62,594,324 of NC_082678.1, forward strand.
TTTGTCTCTTTTTAGCTTAGATTTGCAACTAAAGAAGAAGTCATCCCACCCTCCCCTATCTGCTTCCAGCAAAGAGAAGCCGGACAGGAAGCCAAAGCAGGAGCCAGCTTTTGGCAGGCGCTGGACAAGGACTGTGATCACAACACCACTGTGCAGAACTTCTACAACTGAATGTGCAAATTATGATATTCAAGCTGAACTATCATCCAAGTGTGTTTTGAACCTGCAGTGATGACACCGCAGGTGGAAATGGGTGGTGAAGATGTCTAGCCAAGAATTTTATTATTTTATTTAAAAGTGTGAATCATCAGACAAGCAACCCTCTCCATCCAGGTGCTGTATTCAGATTTCACATAACAGCTACTTCCTTGGCAGCTGAGCAAGGCAAAAATGCCAGTGGAAATTGTTCAAGGTCTGGGGAGATCTCAAAGTTTAACATCTCAGTGCTTTAAGCAAGGCAACCTTGGGAATATCAAACTCTATGACTCAGTTTCCTCATGCATACAATAGGAAAATAATAGGAAATACTGCATAGGTTGTTGTTATCAAGACCAAATGAGATGTGTGAAAAATTCTCAGAAGAGAACATGGCATATGTGAGACCTGAATGTGTGTTTACTATAGTGATAATGATTATTGTACCAAGGCCTTTGGGACTTTCAAAATGCATCACATTCTTACTTCTGCTCTAATAAGCATGTATTATTTTTGGAGAAAAGGCTTCGTATATAACAAATGAAATGAAGATACAGAGTTGTTTGAAATACATGACAACTGAACAGGTTCCTTTAGTCCTTTAGGCTGAAATCTGAGCCCTCTCCCTCCACCTGTGTGATCTGCCATCTTATGCCACTGCCTCAAGCTTTGTAAATTCAGAGGCTGCAGGGCATCCCAGTACGTGTGCTCCCATAGCTGGAATGGGACTGGCCTTGGCAGCTGTGGGATATGTGGGCACACACACATGGAGGTTGGACTGGGGTCTAGGCTGCTTCCATACCTCCCACAGTCAGTCGTGGTGTGTGACTACTGCGGGCCTGGTACCTGACCTTGATGGACCTGCACCAGCTGATCTGTGCTGATGGGTTTGTGAACACAGCACCTGAGGGACACCAGGGCAGATTGCCTGCATTTTCAGTTGAGGTGGGGCTGAATGCAGTGCCAAAAACAGTGTACTTTGTGAGCCTTCACAATGGGTGACACCACAGAGTGCATTCCCCTGTATACAACTCTGGCAGAGAAATCTTCAGTGGCTCCTCTCCCAGGAGGAGTATTCCAATACCACCTACCTCACACAGCATCTAAGAAATGGATCTGGGGGCTTCTACTGCAACAACTGGGGATCAGACCCTGCCCCCAACAGGACTGTGACAACCAAAGAGCAAAGAGAAGGCCTCACTCAATATCCAGTTCAAACTCTGGTCACCACAACACCAGTCACACCCCCTATCAAAGTAATAATGACCAGCAAACACTGAGGAAAGATGTGGCAGGCATCCATACTAAAAAACAGCCCTCGCATGAAAAATATTAAACTCATGCAGACTAAACAGGGATGCACTCACATAAAAATAAACCTTCAAGACCACAATAGATAACTGTTTCTCCTAAACTCATAAAGTAAGAGAAATATAAGTAAAATAAATAAGCAAGAAAATCACTCCCAATTAAAAGATCAAGAGAATTCCCCTGAAAGAATAAACAATGAAACAGACCTCTTCAGTCTGACACTGAGTTCAAAAAGGAAGTAATGTAAATACTGAAGGAATTGAAAAACTATCAATAGAAATGCAAATTACTGTAAAAAGTAACTAGAAACTATAAAGAGGAACAAGAAGAAATTAGAAAACTCATTTGCCAAGATGAAAACTGAGATTGAGGCAATAAATAGCAAGCTGAATAATGCAGAAGAATGAATAAGTGATCTGGAAGATAGAATGATGGAAATCACCCAATCAGAATGGCAAATGGAGAGACAAAAAAAAAAAAAAAAAAAAAACAATAATAAAAGCAATATAAGAAACCTATGGGATAATATAAAGCTTGCCAATCTATGCATAATAGGGATCCCAGAAGGAGAAGAAAAAAGAGGATCGAAAATGTATTTGAAGAAATTATGGCTGAAAACTTACCAAACCTAAAAAGAAAACAGACTTCCAGGTGCAGGAAACACAGAGGGTCCCAAACAAGATGAACCAACCCAAACAGACCTACACCAAGACATATTATAATTAAAATGGCAAACGTGAAAGATAAAGAGAGGATTCTAAAGACAGCAAGAGGAAAACGAAATGAAGAGTTAATTACAAGGGAAGCACCACAAGGCTATCAGCTTATTTCTCTACAGAAATGTTGCAGGCCAGAATGGAGTGGCAAGATATATTCAAAGTCCTGAAAGGGAAAACCCTGCAACCTAGGATACCCTAACCACCAAGATTATCATTTAGATTAGAAGGAAAGATAAAGAATTTCTCAGACAAGCAAAAACTGAAAGAATAGAGCAATACTAAACCTATCTTAAATGAAATATTAAAAGGTCTTCTCTAAATAAAAAAGAAGCAAGAATCTATAAGAAAGAGAAAAATCACAATTGGAAAGTAAATCTCTTAAATAAGCCAGTACACAGATTAAAAACAAAAATCAAAAAATTTCTGTGAAAGCAGTGATAACCACCGTGAACAGCAGAAGGATAAACATGAGATGTAAAAGAAGACATGAAAATCATAAAATGTGGTAGAAGAGAGTGAGAAAATACAGATTTTTAAAAAACATGTTTAAGCCTATATGCCCACCAGTCTAAGCAAGTAGATATAGGAAGGGGTTAACATATTTGAAAAATAGGATAACCACGAAGCAAAAACATACAGTAAATTCACAAAAGCCACAAAAAAAGAGAATACAAGCATAATACATAAGAAAACCATCAAACCACAAGAGGAAAAACAAAAAGGAAAAGAAAGGAACAAAGAAGAAATACAAAATCAACTGGAAAGCAAGGTTTAAAATGACAATAAATACATGCTTATTAATAATTACCTTAAATATCAATGGACTTAATGCTCCAATCAAAAGACATAGGGTGGCAGACTGGGTAAAAAAAAAACAAGAGCCTACAATATTCTGCCTATAAGAGACCCACTTTAGGGCAAAAGACACACACAGATTGAAAGTGAGGGGATGGAGAAAGATATTTTATGCAATTGGAAATGACAAGAAATCAGGAGTAGCTATACTCACATCAGACAAAATAGACTTTAAAACAAAGGTCATAAAGAAAGATAAAGAAGAACACTATATAATGATAAAAGGATCAGTACAAGAAGAGGATATTACATTTGTTAAGATATATACACCCAATATAGGAGCATCCAAATACAAAACCCAAATACTAACAGACAAAATGGGAGATATTGATGGTAATACAATAATAGTAAGAGACTATATGTATAAAATAGATAACTAATAAGAACCTGCTGTATAAAAAAATAAATAAAATAAAATTCAAAAAAATAATAGTAGGAGATTTTAAGACCCCACTGACATCAATGGACAGACCTTCTAGACAGAAAATCAATAAAGCAACAGAGATCCTAAATTACATAACAGAACAATGAGACACAATTGATATTTTCAGGACAATCCATCCCACCCACCCAAAACAAAAACCAGAATACACATTCTTTGCAAGTACACATGGAACATTTTCTAATACTGACCACATACTAGGACACAAAACAAGCCTCAGAAATTTAAGAGGATAGAAATTATTTCAAGCATCTTTTCTGACCACAGTGGCATGAAACTAGAAATCAACCACAGAAAGAGAAATGAGAACAAAAAAAAAGATTACATGGAAAATAAGCAACATGATACTAAAAAAACCAATAGGTTAATGATGAAATCAAAGAAGAATAATGAAAACACAATGACAGAAAATCTATGGGATGCAAAAAAGCAGTTCTTAGTGGGAAGTTCAAAGCTATATAGGCCTTCCTCAGAAAACAAGAAAAATCTCAAATAAACAACTTAACCTACTACCTAAAAGAATTAGAAAAAGAAGAACAAAAAACCTAAATGCAGCAGAAGGAAGGAAATAATAAAGATCAGAGAGGAAATAAATAAAATAGAGATGAAAAGAACAATGGAAATAACCAACAACACCAAGAGCTGGTTCTTTGAAAGGGTAAACATAATTGACAAATCTCTGGCCAGGCTCACCAAGAACAGAAGAGAGATGACCAAATAAACAAAATAAGACATGAAAGAGAGAAATAATAACTGATACTGCAGAAATACAAAAAAAAAACCCATAAGAAAATACGATTAATAATTACATGCCAAAAAACTGGACAACCTAGAAGAAATAGACATGTTTCTAGAAACATACAACCCACCAACACTGAACCAAGGAGAAACAGATAATTTGAACAGAGTGATCACTAGAAGTGAAATAGAATCTGTAATAAGAAAACTCCTTGCAAACAATGTCTAGGACAAGATGGCTTCACTGGGGAATTCTACCAAACATACAAAGAACTTACACTGATCCTTCTCAAACTCTTCCAAAAGATTGAAGATGAGGGAACATTCCCAAAGTCATTTTATGAAGTCAACATCACCACGACACTGAAGCCAGACAAAGACACTATCAAAAAAGAAGATTACAGGCCAATATCTTTAATGAATATACATGCAAAAATTCTCAACAAAATATTAGCAAACCAAATCCAACAACACATAAAAAAGAGCATACACTACGATCAAGTAGGATTCATCGCAGTGTCACAAGGATGGTTCAACATACTCAGATCAATCAATCTGATACACGACACAACAAAAGAAAAGACAAAACCACATGATCATCTCAATAGATGCAGATAAAGCATTTGCTAAATTCAACATCCATTCATGATAAAAAACTCTTACCAAAGTGGGTACAGAGGGAACACATCTCAACAGAATAAAAGCTGTTTATGACAAACCCACAGCAAACATAATGCTCAATAATGAAAAGCTGAAAGCCTTGCCACTAAAATCTGGAACAAGGATGCCCATTCTCACCACTTCTCTTCAACATTGTATTGGAAGTCCTGGCCACTGCAATCAAACAAGAAAAAAGAAAGAAAAATTATCCAAATTGGAAGAGAAGAGGTAAAATTATCATTATATGCAGATGACATACTACTATATACAGAAAATCCTTAAGACTCCACACAAAATCTACCATGACCTGATAAACAAATTCAGCAATGTAGCAAAGTACAAGATTAGCATACAGAAATATGTTGCATTTCTTTACACTAACAATGAAATATCAGAAAGAGAAAGTAAAAAACAAACAAAAAAAGCCCTTTGAAAATCACATCAAAAAATATTTTGGAAAAAACCTAACCAAGGCGGTGAAAGACTTATAGGCTGAGAACAATAAAACATTAATAAGGGAAACTGAGGATGATTCAAAGAAATGGAAAGATATCCCATGCTTTAGAGAACAGTCTTGTGGTTGCAAAGAGGGAGGAGCTTGGGGAAGGGACGGATTAGGAGTTTGGGATTAGTAGATGCTAACTACTATATATAGAATGGATAAAAAACAAGGTCCTATTGTATAGCACAGGGAACTATATTCAACAACCTGTGAAAAACCATAATGGAAAAGAATACATATATATATAACTGAATCACTTTGCTGTACAGCAGAATCTAACACAACATTATATATCAACTATATTTCAATAAAATAAATTTTTAAAAACACATTAAAGTTGCACTCAATGACAGAACTTCCTAAAAGCACAGACCACTCAGTGGGACAGTTCCCTCACAGCTGGTTGTGTCAGAAGTTGGGAAAAACAGTGTCCTGTATCTCACAGAACAGTGGGTCCTCACCTCTTCCCAGAAGTCTTCTCTGATGACTCTCATGAAACTTCTGTCATTGGTTTTCTCAGTCTTCCCAGGACTTAATTACAATGACTTTGTTTTCTGTTCTGAGTAATATCATTTATAGGCCAATCAGAAAGTAAATTTTTAGGTAGTAACAGTTTCATTTGTTTTCAGTTTCATTTTTTTATGGTTCTGCATAGTGAATCTCTATGTTTAGTATGTATGGAGGAAACACAAACACACACACCACACAACACAACAAGAGCAATAACAACAAGGGTATAAACAGAAGTGCTCTGAAGGTCTCTGATTTTGGAAAGCAGAGTCAGAACTTGAAGGCTCTAGTCCTGGCCACAAAACTTATGAGCTGAGACATCTGGGTGTGTCACAAAATTTTCCAAGTTTCCTTCCATATCTATAAAATAGAGATGATGAAACTAACCCTGCTTATCCTAAGGGGTGTCATAGTGCCAACAGAAAACAGATGTAAAATAATACCCAAAGAACATTTCCAAATAAATGAAAAATAGGACTGAACTCAGTCTCAACTTATAAGGAGTTTTTTTTAAAGAATACTCTCTTTTGGGAGAAGTAAAAAATGAAAATGACAACCACTATTTTGAGAACTATAAGAGGAAAATCCTCAATATTATTTTTTCATGTCAGTATTGTATTTTCTCATTTAGAGACAGAGAAGAAAAAAATGGTACTTTTTGAAAGAAAAAGTATTATTTCATAGTCTTTTACCAAACATGTCTTCTTAAGCCAAGGTTGGAGAAAACTAATGATGTAACACTCAGACCTGACTGGGTTGTTGCTCCCTTTGCCCTGACTTGATATTTCTTGGACACCACTGTCTCATCATGTATTGATGAGAAGTGTGTTGGAGCAGTTGCCTGATATCAGATTGGCTAAAGTCCATTAGGCTGGTCTCTTAGAAACTACAGATTAAATGAGCTGGGGAAAGAGGTTGTTCTCTGAGGAAGTGCAAGCTTTGGCTCATTCTAGGACTGACCTCCCAAGGTTCTCCTTTTTCCCTTTCTCTTTGGACACCTTCCTTTAGGACATTTTATTCTCCATCACTATGACAGGACCAAGGTCCAGTGCAATGCTGTTAAGAGCTCTAGATAGAGAGAAAATATTACAACTTGAGGGCTAATATGAGTGAGCTGGAATAGTGTGCTGACATCAAAATACGGTGAGGCTCAGGTTACCATGGCTCTTTTTGTTGCTTGCACTCCTCATGATTAGGATAAAGCATAAAATTCTAGTGGCCAGTAGAAGAAAATGAAACACAGTCTGGAGAGTGTGTGCGACTTGCCAGACTTTTCTAAGTTGACTCATTTGATCTTTGCAACAACTCTTAAGGCAAGTATTTTTACCTCCTTTTTATAGATGAGTAAACTCATGTTAAATAATTTTGGCTAAAACCACATGGCTGTTAAAAGGCAGGAAATGTTTCCCAGAGGAGGTGAGGTTAATCCAAGTTCTTATAGAAGTGAGGTGCATTATCTCAGGTGGAGGAAGGGCACTTTATTCATCAGATTTGGAAATAAGTACATGAGTACAGGAGCCTGAGCCAGAAGACAAAACACTTAGATTCCAAAAGGTATTCTAGTATTTATGGGCTGTGTGACCTTCGACAAATCTCTTCAAATATCTAGGTTTTACTTCACCTTATAAGGTTGTTGGAAAGATTAAATGATGTAATATATGTCAAGAAACTATCACAAGACCTAGAATTTAGGAAGCATCATAATCATCATCATCATTAAAACCAATACTCCTACCAACACTGTAATTATCATTACCACTAATATCTACTTTATTTACTCTTAGCATTTTAGGAAGTTATAATAAGATAATGGATAGGAATTTACTTTACTCTGAGGGAGTTGAAAAATAGAATTTTCAAGTGAAATAAATTGAATTCAAGGTAATTTCTGTCCATTTCACAATTGTCTTGATTCTCATCTCCTCCAGAGTTTTAACTCCTGAGAATGCTAAATATGATTCAAAGTGAAAAAGGAAACACATTTCCCCAATCTCTCCAGACTGTGATGTTTGCCTTTATAAAGGTCAGCTGTATACTTATAGCTAACTTAATCATCAGCTTCATGCAGAAGGTTTAACAATAAGGTCAATCAAATCTCCTACAGTGCCTTATATCAACATGGATGTGGTATCATCCAGAGATCTACCATCTTATACAAGACAGGGTTCTCTTAAACTTACAAATAGAAAAACAGTAAGTATCCAAGGATTTTCTTTGTGCCTAGAGGAGATGGGAAGGAAAAGAAGAGAGTCCATCTTCAACCAAAATTGTAGATATGGTTCTGATACTTATGTCAGTCTTGCCAGGCCCCATGTGAGAAAGGAATACAGAAACTAAACACCCGGGACACTGATAACTAGTTTCTGCCAGTAGAAATCTCTAAGTTGTATTAGTTCTATAAACACGTGAGAGCTCTGCACTTCATGAACACAGCTGCTGTAAACCCAGTGGTTTCCAAGTAGCAGTCATGGTGATGATACTGATGATAAAAAAAATCACCATAACTCATCAGTATGATTTTATTGCCCTAAAGATTAGACTATTGTTCACAGCTCATTTTTGTAGACTCCATTATGGCCTAACTCCTTCATCAAAGGATAGTTCTTGAAATGAAGAAGAGACTTCCACTATCAAAATCCCCTTATGGCTATTCTTTACATGTTCTGATATACCTTGTTTTCCTATACATGTATGTAAATTTCATTTTCACAGAGGGAAATGTGCACCAAATGCCTCCTGAGTCATTAACAGAGTAATATTCATCTATGACCTGTGTGGAACTTTGGAATATAGAAAGTCAATACTTCTTAGGACTCAACTGGGGAATCCCTGTCTCTTCCACAAATCTATTTTTTATGATGAAGATGAAAATTTTCTCTTTTTCCTTAAAATATATGAAATGCAAAGGACTCTTTATATTACTTCCACAAAAACAAACACTGTAGCAGTGATATCCATACTCCCATCCAAAAGTCAGAGTATCTTCACAGGGTCCTGTCCAGTTCTCTGGTTTAGGTAGGGGCCTTGCTTTGTTAATCCTCACTGCCCTCAGTAGGTGTACAGAGATCCACTTGAGACATGAGAGAGTTTTTAAGAACAGAAGAGAGTTATCTCCATAGGGTAGGGTGTTGTTTCCTACCCTATTGCAGAACAGAATAATAGATTGGGGTCTACTGTGGGCACAGATAGAATGACGTTTCCAATTACACAATGACTGAATAAAATAGTGGCTGAATTCCAGTAATGGAGTCAGGTTCCCCAGTGGGTTGTGTCTCCAATAGGCAATCTACCTTGGCAAACAGTCATGTGCCCAAGAGGATGGAGTTCTTTTCCTGGTCCTGTGTAGTCCCTGGGAATTAGATAGTAGTTCTCAAGCAGTGGTATAGTGGTAAATGTCTATAAAATAGCTTCCCTCAAAAAAGTCCTGATGTGTAGCATTTGCCAATTTCTGTGGTGTGAATATTCCTACCACAGGTGATTTTAACCTACTAATGTGATGTTACTGAACTTAGAGTTGAGAAGAGATGCACACAAAAGGTGCTGGGGAGCTAGGATGAACCAGTAGTTCCAGCATAATCCTGTGATAATCCTGGTGTACAACCTCTACACTCTCCTAAGGGGGTCCCTCTTAGGTATGACATCCAGGTATCCAGACGTTTGAGTTCCGGTCCCTTCTTTCTCCTCTCCCATTTGCCTTTCTGTTTCCTTATTTATTTTCATTTTGGATGATCTGTCCATTGGTGAAAGTGGAGTGTTAAAGTCCCCTACTATGAATGTGTTACTGTCAATTTCCTCTTTTATGGCTGTTAGTATTTGCCTTATGTATTGAGGTGCTCCTATGTTGGGTGCATAAATATTTTCAATTGTTATATCTTCTTCTTGGATCAATCCCTTGATCATTATGTCGTGTCCTTCTTTGTCTCTTCTAATAATCTTTATTTTAAAGTCCAGTTTGTCTGATATGAGAATTGCTACTCCAGCTTTCTTTTGATTTCCATTTGCATGGAATAACTTTTTCCATCCCTTTACTTTCAGTTTGTATGTGTCTCTAGGTCTGAAGTGGGTCTCTTGTAAACAGTATATATATATGGGTCTTGTTTTTGTATCCATTCAGCCAATCTGTGTCTTTTGGTGGGAGCATTTAGTCCATTTACATTTAAGGTAATTATCGATATGTATGTTCCTATTCCCATTTTCTTAATTGTTTTGGGTTTGTTATTGTAGGTCTTTTCCTTCTGTTGTGTTTCTTGCCTAGAGAAGTTCCTTTAGCATTTGTTGTAAAGCTGGTTCCGTGGTGCTGAACTCTCTCAGCTTTTGCTTGTCTGTAAATGTTTTAATTTCTCCATCAAATCTGAATGAGATCCTTGCTGGGTAGAGTAATCTTGGTTGCAGGTTTTTCTCCTTCATCACTTTAAATATGTCCTGCCAGTCCCTTCTGGCTTGCAGAGTTTCTGCTGAAAGATCAGCTGTTAACCTTATGGAGATTCTCTTGTGTGTTATTTGTTATTTTTTTCCTTGCTGCTTTTAATATGTTTTCTTTGTATTTGATTTTTGACAGTTTGATTAATATGTGTCTTGGTGTATTTCTCCTTGGATTTATTCTGTATGGGACTCTCTGTGCCTACTGGACTTGATTAACTATTTCCTTTCCCATATTAGGGAAGTTTTCAACTATAATCTCTTCAAATATTTTCTCAGTCCCTTTCTTTTTCTCTTCCTCTTCTGGAACCCCTATGATTCGTATGTTGGCACATTTAATGTTGTCCCAGAGGCCTCTGAGACTGTCCTCAGTTCTTTTCATTCTTTTTTCTTTATTCTGCTCTGCAGTAGTTATTTCCACTATTTTATCTTCCACGCCACTTATCCGTTCTTCTGCCTCAGTTATTCTGCTATTGATCCCATCTAGAGTATTTTTAGTTTCATTTATTGTGTTGCTTATTGCTGCTTGTTTCATCTTTAGTTCTTCTAGGTCCTTGTTAAATGTTTCTTGCATTTTCTCTATTCTATTTCCAAGATTTTGGATCATCTTTACTATCATTATTCTGAATTCTTTTTCAGGTAGACTGCCTTTTTCCTCTTCATTTATTAGGTCTGGTGGGTTTTTATCTTTCTCCTTCACATGCTGTGTGTTTTTCTGTCTTCTCATTTTGCTTATCTTATTGTGTTTTTGGTCTCCTTTTTGCAGGCTGCAGGTTCATAGTTCCCATTGTTTTTGGTGTCTGTCCCCAGTGTCTAAGGTTGGTTCAGTGGGTTGTGTAGGCTTCCCGGTGGAGGGGACTAGTGTCTGTGTTCTGGTGGATGAGGCTCGATCTTGTCTTTCTGGTGGGCAGGTCCACGTCTGTTGGTTTGTTTTGGGGTGTCTGTGGCCTTATTATGATTTTAGGCAGCCTCTCTCCTAATGGGTGGGGTTGTGTTCCTGTCTTGCTAGTTGTTTGGCATAGGGTTTCCAGCACTGTAGCTTGCTGGTCGTTGAGTGAAGCTGGGTGCTAGTGTTGAGATGGAGATCTCTGGGAGATTTTCACCGTTTGATATTATGTGGGGCTGGGAGGTCTCTTGTGGACCAGTGTCCTGAAGTTGGCTCTCCCACCTCAGAGGCACAGCACTGACTCCTGGCTGCAGCACAAAGAGCCTTTCATCCACACGGCTCCTTGTCCTGCTTGTGGTCCAGTGACAGTTTTGTATCCAAACCAGAGGCCCAAATAATCCCCTTCCATCTTAAAATCTGGTATAATCAGAAGTCCAAGATGGATCTCATCAGCTAAAATCAAGGTATTGGAAAGGCTGCATTCCTTCTGGAAACTAAGGGGAAATCTGTTTCCTTATTTTCTCCAGCTCCTAGAAGCTGCCAGGATTCTTTGGCTCATGGTCCCTTTCCTCCATCTTAAAAATCAGCAGTAAAGTATCTTCAGACCTCTCTCTCTCCCATTTGCCTCTCTGAATGCCAAAGCTCTCATTGTGCTTCTATTTTCTAATAGGACTCAGTGGTCTCTTTTAAAGAACATAATCACCCTTTGAAAAAGAACCTAAGCCTTTGCTTCTTGTCTATCCTTCCAGAATGGTAAGGAGAACACTTTCCCTAGAAACACTGTAGCCTGCTTCCTTTCACTTGAAGGAGAATAAAAATATTTTCATTATTCAGGATGTATTACTCTCTCCAATGAGACCAAAGAGATTTCTCTAAAATCACACACACACACACACACAGAGAGAGAGAGAGAGAGAGAGAGAGAGACAGACAGACAGACAGACAGACAGACAGACACAAAACACTGCTGGACTTATATGCTTTCTCAAAAACAAAACAAAACACAGGCAAATCTGGTACCAAAAGAATACAAATTTCCTAATTGTATAGTGCAGATCTATATTCTTAGTGAACATGTCTGGCTTGTTTTTCACCTCTTGAAAGAGGTATATTAAAGCCTCCCACTATAATGCTGTGCTTGTCTATTTCTCCTTCTACTTCTCTCAATTGTTTCTTTATAAATTTTGAAGTGATATTATTAGGTGCATGAAAATTTATGATTGTGCTATCTTTCTGGTAGATTGATCATTTATCACTGTGAAATGCTTTGAAAAAAATCCCTATTAATCATTTTGCCTTAAGGTCTAATTTGTATGATATTCCTATAGCTATGCCCTCATTCTTTATCGAAGCTTTTACTTTCAACTTTTCTATATTTAAACTGTGTTTCTTGTAAGCAGCATATAGTTGTATTTTTTTTAGTATAAAATCTTTGTTCATTAGTTTGAATATTTAATCCATGTGCATTTCAAGTGATTGTAGACACATCTGGATTTAAATAAATATCTATTATTTTATTTCACTCATTCCATTCATTAATCACTATTCCAATTCCACCCTCTGTTACCTAGTTTATTGTACATTCTTCAACAAATTATTTCATGTATATCATTGATAATAAAACATGAATACTTGATTTATTAAAGTCTAATATAAATATAAATGTTTATGACTTTAATCAATGTAAAAAAATTAAAACTACTCTTGCTCTCTTTTGTGCTAGTGTTGTAATTTATTTTAATTTTATAGATATTTTAAACCCCATATGGTATTATTATTATTTTTACCCCATCAATATTTATTGAGATTTAAACACAAATATAATCTTTTTTGTTGCTATTCATTGTTTTCTGCATTTTCCTTTTTAAATCTGCAATCATTTTACCTCTATGCAAAGATATCCTTTAAATCGTCTATCTACTATGAGTTTGATGAATTCCCTAAGATTGTAGTTCTTGAAAGTGCTTTTAATATGTCAAATTTCTGAAGAATATTTTTCAGTGTGTAGAGTTCTCGGTTGGCAGGTTTTTTCTTATAATATTTTTTTAATGCCAATCAATTTTCACTGGCTTCCATAATTTCTGATGAGAAGTCACCTGTAAGTCTTAGGGTTTTTTTGGGTTTTTTTAAGCTAAAGTATTTCTTTTTTTCCTTGGACAGCTTTTAATATTTTATCCTTTTTCATCAGTTTATACTGTGATGAGTTAAATTATACTGTGGTTTTATTTGTATTTTTTCCTGTTTGTAACACTTCTTTAATCTATAGCTTGATGTCCTTCCAAGTTTAGAAGCTTTTTCACCACTATCTTTTCAAATATTGCTTCCACCTTACCATATTTTCTCACTCTTATAGTATCACAATGCACATATTTTATATTTTATCATCTTCTTCCATATCTTTCTTGGCTGTTCGGTATTTTCCATTATTCTGTTATTTCAGTGACTCTACCTGTATGTTTTCACATTCTTTAATTCTCCTTTTACTTGTGTTTAATCTATTGCTAACTTCCTATGTTGAGTTCTTAATTTCAGTTTTATTTTTTCTGTTCCATGGTTTTATTTGATTTTTAAATGTATTCTAGTTCTCAGCTAAAATTTTTCATCTTCTCGTCTAATATTTTGGACATATATCTTTTGTGTTCCTAGAACTTGGTATGGCCAGTAATGAAATCATCATCTTCCTTTTCACCTCCTTACCACTCTCAACTTATTTTTCTGCTTCATTCCTTTTCTTAATTAATGAAGGTTGCTTTCCCCTGCATCCAATCTTAAACTACAAATTTTATAAAGTCATCCTCTATTCTTTTATCTTAAACTTCACATGATTCATCATCTACATTCAGTAGTAAAAATAACATATGATATTTTATAAGAACATATTTAATATATTATATATAGTATAAAATATTTAAATATGCTCCCTTCACTCACAAATTTAGATTGCCATAATTTAGGACTTATGATTTCTCACCTAAACTTTCCCAACATCCTGCTAATCCACAGATGGCAAATGCTTAGGTTATGCCTGCTGCCACTTTCTCTTCTTTCTCTTCTTACACTAATAACAAACATCACTTCTTTACATTACTGGAGACTTTCCTGCTGAGTCCAGATGCAGTTCTGAAGTCCTTCTCAAAGCAGCATTCCATAGAGACACTGGTAGACTTGAGAAACAAGTGGAAGCCCATTTGTCCTCTCCTCTCTATCCTTCTCCACCAGATAGTATGTAGATAGTATAGATTGTGTCACCAGAGATATATCACTACAGGAAATCTGATTATGCCACTTGCATGTTTAAAAAATCTATGGGAGTTTCCTCTTGTTTACAAAAGAAGGTAACACCTCACTGGTTGAGTATATAGGGCAATTTACAATCCAATTCTAATATAAAATTTCAGATTTACTTATTGTATTACTGACATAAGTATCTAATCTTTAACGGCAACACATCTATCCCATTTCTGTAATCTGAAGATCTTTTACATTTCCTTTGTTCATGCCATAACATCATCCTAAAATTATCTTCCTTATTCACTACAAACCTGTTGAACTCCTGTTTAACACTTATTCTTTCCTAAACCTCTCTAGGCAGAATTATTTAATCCTTCCTCTGCATCTCCAGAACACTTTAAAAAAATCTTTAATAGAGAACATAGCACTTTTCATTATTATGTTTTTAATTATTTACACATTTGTCTGGGAGAACATTCCCATTAACAACTGTGTCCTATTCAATGCAAAATGCCTAGCAGGTGCTCCATTAAGATATGTTAAAGGAGTAATTTCAGTGGGTAACCCTCCTTTTTCCATGGGAACAGTGCCAACAATGTTTGCTCATTTTTCTTTTGTCATTTATTCAACAAATACATTTTTGAATACCTATTCTATGTTAGTCATAAGCATCATCCATGAAAGAAATCTGCAGTTTCAACCAAAGAATCACACTGTATCTAAAGCAACAGGAACAAAGTGAGAACCACTTCGAGTAGCTTTTATGCAAACATTTCAATCTGTCATTCTCCCTTCTGTGGGTGAAGGAACTGTAAATGAAGTATTTGGCTCTCAATGAGTATGGCACAATTCTTGGCTCACTTTGATAAATATTGATCTTGTATAAATTACTCAGGAGAGGCACTTGATGGTTCTCTGAGTAGCACACACACACACACAGCCCCCACTCCCTTTTATGCAAAGACATAAATCATTTATGAATAGAGCTCCACATGCTCTATGAATAAGTCCCTTGGATTCCAAGATGACTGATAATCGAGCATTTTTCTCATTTGAGTGCAGAATTTGCTAAATTTAAGCAAGCAGTCAGACTACATGAAGTTACAATGCCCTTTTGTTCACTGTAAGGTGAGAGATGTATAATAGGTTTCCAAGGGTAAACATGCACACTTCCAAATAAACATGATTAAATGCAACTACACATTTGTGCCTTAATAAAACTGAAGGCAAGGTGATAGATCTTTAGAAATATCTCATGTCATGATCATTCAATTTTAAGTTTTAGTTGCTGCTGGAAAGTGTAGTGTTAGTGTGTGTATGTGTCTGGAATTGTGCAGAATTACTTTTCTTTGACTACAGTTGAATCAAGTCTTTGGTTTCATTTGGAAAGTTGTGAATAGCACAATGAAGAGTCTGTGTGTGGTGAGGAGTCATTAAAATAAAAAACCAAAGGGCAGCAAACATTGGTTTTCAGGGATTCTAGTGGTAAGATTACTAATAAGAGTGTTTAACCTCTGGGGACTTCATCATTGAAGGGACAGGAGGAAGAGAAAGAGAGACTGACAGATAGCTTGTGGTCACTTGGAAGGAGCTGGAATTTGTCATTCGAGCTCACACAAAGGATCAAAATGCTGAAATTTCTTGGGAGAAATAAAGGAATGTGACTTATGCTTCTCAGTACCTTTATTTATGTGACTTTCCCCACCTCGAATAGTTTTTGCCCCCCGATTCCAACTTTTCACATTCTGCACATTTTTGTCAGTTTCATATACAATTTAAAAGGCATACAACCCATGACACAAGAAATCCTATTTTTAGGAATTAATGGACAGAAGATCTTTAATGAAACTCAGAGATGTATACACAAGAGAATTATTGCAGAATTATTGAAGTTTAAAATGGCAGGGGGTGGGGCTGCAGAACAATAGTTATAGTGTGATTCCTTATAAAACAAATAAAACAAAACCAGTATATGTATATATATGCAGATATGATTTATGATGGTTATGTCTTGCAAATGTAATTAAAGCAAGAGTGGGGTGAACTTTCACTTCTTGCATTAAATATGTCTGTATTAGTTGAATTTATTATAAAACATAGGGTTGTTAGTTTATGTTTTTGGAACTGAAAATAATTCTTTCTAAAAAGTTGACTTGTCTTTCAGATTCAAACTTAAATGTTATCTTATGTTGAAATGAATTCTCCCATTGCTGAAAAGCAGTAGATTTTTGTACCAATTTTTAATACTTGCTGCATATTGCTGCAATGTTTCAAATCCAATTCTGCCACTTTCTAGTTGTAGAGTCATCCTGGGAAGTGATATAACTTCTAAGCCTTAATTTTCCCTTCAGCAAAATAGGAGAAAGAATGCTAACTCCACAGATTCCTGGGAATCATAAATGATACACATGCATATACTGGTTATTTGTGTGCTTAATTGCGTATCCTATAACTTTTCAATCCCCTTGAGAGCAGGGACTCCTACATTCATTAATTCATTCAGTAGATTCAGGAACACTACTATGTGTCAGACACTGTGCTAAGCTTTAAGTATAAAATAATAAACAAGAAAGATGTCATCTTCTTCCATATGCATCTTACAGGTAAGTGAAGAGAACACACATATAATCAGACAATTGCCAAACAGTGTAGTAAGTGCTATAATCGGAGAATCAGGAGACTCCTTCTGTAGGAAATGATATTTTCAACTGAAACCGAGGGGATGAATAAATTTTAGAGGCAAAGAAGGTAGATACATCAACTTAGCCATATCTTTGGTGAAATTGTAGGCAAAGGGTCAGAGAGAGGGGTTTTATAAGCATCCAAATGTTGGTTGCTTAAAAGTCAAGAAACTTCTGAATATACAGAAAGCTCTGGCATTAAGACAAATATATGAAATAAAAAAGATATACTGCATTTGAGTACCATAATAAAAAGGCTAAGAATCATAGCATTTTAGTGCTCAAATTGGTTTCTTAAGGAACCTGGCTATCTCTCTCATTTCTTAGAGGATGAAGCCTGATGCCCAAGGACAATGAACTCTAGTCATTTTTCCATACAGGCATTCATGAATTATCATTAACAGGTGCCTACTGGCTTGTTCCCAGTCCTGTACACTGGGAATAGAAAGAAAGAAGAGTTCTTTCTTCTGGCAGCATGGTGCTTACCATCTAGTAATAAACAATTTAAGGTATTTTGAGATATGACACAATTCAGTAGAAACATCATAAGTAAAAGATGGAAGAAGGAGTTTAGGAAGTTTTGCTGGAGGATTTAGCATTGAACATGTTCTGAAGAAGTGCAGGTGTTTGGCAGGTTCGAAGCAGGAAGATAGCACTGTAGACGGAGGAATCAGGACACACAGACAATATCATAAACATGCTAAATCAGACAGCCACTGGCAATAAAACGTTTATAAAGTAGCAGCAATTTCAGACCACTTGGTCAGGATATGAATGGCACTTTCTTAACATCAATCCCATACCTGAACAAAAAAGAAACTTGAAGGTGATGGATGAACTCACATCTTCTAACACCATAGTTGTTAGACAAAAGCATCTAATAATACATTATAGATTTGACTTTCTAAGAGTTTTATTTTTCAAAAGGTAAGAAAAGGAAAAAGCATGAATGGGTATTAATCACTTAATTCAGACTTGTAACGAAGGAAATAATTGTTATGTGCAAGATGGCTGAGTGGAAAAAGTGGTGAAAGAGGGGCAGATGCATTTTAAATATACTAAGAGATTATGTACCTCATTTTATTTACTTTTCAAAACAACTTAGGGTGTGAATATTACCCCATTTTAGGGATGAGAAAAATGGCAGCTCAGAGACTTGTCAGGTGGCACAGAGCCAGCAGGTGCTGGGCTCTGAGTTTGAGTCCTAGTCCGTCTTCACTGTGAGTGTTCTTTCTATTATGTGACATGGAACAGGAATAAATAACCTATGGTCACTGGACCTGGTATATAGTAACCCTAAAATAAGTATTTGACAAAAGAACCTAAGCACCATCAAGGCAAATATATATTCATTTTATTTACCAGGAAAATGACAGACATGGTGTTCATTGGGTTTTCATTCTAGTAGGGAAGCCAGCTAATAAATAAATATATAATATAAATATAAGTGTGATAATTTCCTTACGGAAAAATGCAGGTGGGTAAGGAGATAGAGGATAATGTGTGATGAGTTTTGTTGGTTTGGTTGGTTTGGGAGGTGAGAGAATCCAAAACAGGGAAACATTTGAGCAGAGACCTGAGTGACATGAAGTGGAGGGTTAGTCACCTATTGCTGTACCAAATTATGCCAGAACTTATGGGCTAAAAACAACCCTTCTTATCTCAGGGCTTCCGTGTGTCTGGGCCCTAGGTGTGGCTGAGTTGGTCCCGGTGGGTGTCTGGCTCAGCGTCTCTCACAGGGCTGCAGTCAAGGGGACCTCTGGGACTGCAGTCCTTGCAAAGCCAGAGAGGACAGGAAAGGATCCTCTGCAGTCTTACTCAAGAGGTTGTTGGCAGGACTCAGTTCCTCCCAACCTGTTGGATGGAGGGTCTCAGCTCCTGACTAGCTGCTGGTCAAGTGACCACCTTCTGTTTTTTGTCACATCAGCCTCTCCAGAGAGCAGCTCACAAATGGCAACTCGCTTCATCAGAGCAAGTGAGAAGATCCAGAGAAGGAGAGTGAGCAGGAAGGACGTCACAGTCCTTCATAACCTAATCTCTGGCTGACATCCCATAGCTGTTGCTCTTCTTTAGAGCCAGTCTATTCTGGTCTGTTCTTTAGAAGCAAGTCACTAGGTCCAGCTCACACACAAGGGAGGGGATCACACAGACATGAATCCCAGGAGGTAGGTACCTGGAAGTCCAGTCAGAAAGCTGCCCACCACAGGAGGCCGCTGTCCATAGATCTGGGTAAAAGCACAGCAGATGTTGGGAACAGCGAATGCAAAGACCAGGACTTGTTTGAGGGACAGTGAAAAGGCTGGAGAGGAATAAAAAGAGGAGAAGGTGGAGCTTATAAAGTAGGCAGGGGTCAGATCCTAGATCATATGGCACTTTTTAGGTCTCGGTAATTTGGATTCGATTATGAGTGTGAAGAAAATTCCTTGGAGGGATTGGAGTCGAGGATATTAAATTAACCTTTGTTTTATGAGATCACAGTGATAGCAAATGGTATATGCATTCTATTTTTTATTTGTTTGTTTTGAGTTACTTTTAGTGACCTTTCTCAGGGAAAGCTGGCCATTCCATAGCTATGTTCCTTATATTAAGAAATTGTTACCTTACTGGTTCTTAACACCCTGAATCTGACAGGGTGATATAAGGTGATAATTTGAAATTAGACATTTTTTAAGATTTGAGCTCCCCTATGTTTTTCTGGGGAAGAAGAATTAGTTGATTTATTATTAATAATTATTACTATTTCATTGTTGTTCTTTGCAATCAATTGAGCTTGTCTCACATCAACCTCAGGCAAAGTCAGGAAAACAAGGAGCTGGAATGAGAAGCAACATGGTGAACGTGATGCTGACTGGACATGGGGAGCCATGGGGGACGGTCTCCTAGCACCCATGGATAGTCAGAGAGTACAGGGTCTAATTCCCCCTGGAGAATAAACACACTTAAATTGCTGATTCCTTCTCCCTAGTTATCTGGGTCAGTTAATCCCAGCACAGAACTGCCAGCTGAGCTCTTCCCTGGCCAAGCTGCTCTACTTTGAAATTCTCCAACAGGCTACCTCGCCCAGTGATGTCAGAGGGGGTGAGTGCCCGCCAGCCCTCCCCTCTCACGAGATGCTGTGTGTGCTGTCTTTGCTCAGGAAACATCTGGTTGATCTGTTAGTGCTCCATCGGGTTGCTGGGTGTTTCATAAGTTAGTGGAGCAGAATAGGATGGGAAGACATGGAGCTTCAGCGATTATTCATCCCCACCAGCAAGTAACAAACTAAAATGAGATGTGAGGAAACTGCTTCCCTGGCAGGCCCTCTCCAGGGACCCGGCACATTGGCTACACAGTCACATTTCCTCCCTTGTGATGGAAAATGAATGCTGTTTACAAGAGCTTGAAGTGGCTGGAAGGGTACAGGAGCCAAGCAGTGTAGTGGAAGGAGAGCTCCTACTTGGACACTTTCAGCAATCCAGCAGTTATTCAACACTGGCTTAAAAGAAGGCTTCTAATGACAAGTATTATTTACTGTCCCTGGGACAGTGAAACTCCACATTCATTGGTAAACAGAATCCACAACCACTTAGAAACAGACCCAGCCCTTCCTAAGCTGTTTGACACAGAACAAAAGTTGCTGTGTCCTTCACTGAGCTCTAAGTACGCTTTTTGTCCTCCTTGGTTTCTGTTGACTTTTTTCTCAGTTTATGAACTACTAGAGAGGAATCAAATAAAATAGATAAGAGAAAATGGGTTTGGGGTGCTATCCTCACCCCCACCAACCTCCATATCTGTCTCTGGGGGGATCAGGTTTTCTTAACTTCCAGGATCCTGGCCTACAAATGAAAAGCTCTTCTCTTCGTCTCCTGCTTTTCCTCCTGCCACTCTCCGCTCCTCCAGTTACATCAATGATATCTTTCTAGTGTATCAACTTCTAGACCATCTGTATAAGTCCTCCAAAGGCGTTGAATCAGAATGGAAAGGCAAAAAAATAAGATTTAAAAAAATTTACGTTATAACATTAGGCAAAACAACAACAACAAAAAACTGAAAGACAAAACAATTCCAGCTTTTAAAACGGCTAAAAATTTATGTATTCTCAATGT
This sequence comes from Mesoplodon densirostris, assembly GCF_025265405.1. Classification (NCBI taxonomy): domain Eukaryota; kingdom Metazoa; phylum Chordata; class Mammalia; order Artiodactyla; family Ziphiidae; genus Mesoplodon; species Mesoplodon densirostris. The sequence goes on from NC_082678.1 coordinate 62,615,558, forward strand.
TCACTCTTCTGGTGATAATTAGGTGGAAAGCAAGATTAAGTGTAAATTTTTGTACCCATCTTTCTGCCATAGGGTCAAATTGAGATCCTGAGGCTTTAGGATTGCTGCTCCATCATTGATTCATTCATTCCTTCAGCAGAGAGTTTGAGGACTTTGTGCGTTTTCTAAATTGAGTGTATAGCTTGGAACAAGATAAAATTCCATGCCCTCTTGGAGACTTTATACGTATACAAGGGTGAGGATGAAATGACCTAATGTGTGTGAAGTGCTCAGCCTGTGCCTGGCATTTAGAAAGTGATCAATAAATGTTCACCATTATTAGTTATTATCCCCAAATGCAAATGCCCTTCTGCCTCCCAGTTTCCCTACCTCCGTGCTTTGACTCAAGTTATTGCTTTTACCTCCCCAAGTTTCAAAGGAAATCCTCCCCACGTTTTGTCAAATTTCTGTCCATATTCAAGATTCATAGGAAGGAATTGTCTCGCGTGATTATGGAGGCTGAGAAGTCTCAGAAAGTTTTTGGAGACCCTTTTAAAGTAGACATAGCATAAAACACTTGTTGAAAAATTTATTTATAAACTTTTTTTTTGATTTTTTTAACATCTTTATTGGAGTATAATTGCTTTACAATGCTGTGTTAGTTTTGGCTTTATAACAAAGTGAATCAGTTATACATATACATATGTTCCCATATCTCTTCCCTCTTGCATCTCCCTCCCTCCCACCCTCCCTATCCCACCCCTCTAGGCGGTCACGAACCACCGAGCTGTTCTCCCTGTGCTATGTGGCTTCTTCCCACTAGCTATATATTTTACATTTGGGAGTGTATATATGTCCATGCCACTCTCTCACTTTGTCACAGCTTACCATTCCCCTTTCCCATATCCTCAAGTCCATTCTCTAGTAGGTCTGTGTCTTCATTCCCGTCTTAGGTTCCTCATGACTTTTTTTCCCCTTAGATTCCATATATATGTGTTAGCATACGGTATTTGTTTTTCTCTTTCTAACTTACTTCACTCTGTATGACAGATTCCAGGTCCATCCACCTCATTACAAATAACTCAGTTTCGTTTCTTTTTATGGCTGAGTAATATTCCATTGTATATATGTGCCACGTCTTCTTTACCCATACATCCGATGATGGACACTAGGTGGCTTCCATCTCCTGACTATTGTAAATAGAGCTGCAATGAACATTTTAGGTACATGACTCTTTTTATATTATGGTTTTCTCAGGGTATATGCCTAGTAGTGGGATTGCTGGGTCGGATGGTAGTTCTATTTGTAGTTTTTTAAGGAAACTCCATACTGTTCTCTATAATGGCTGTATGAATTTACATTCTCACCAGCAGTGAAAGAGTGTTCCCTTTTCTCCACACCCTCTCCAGCATTTATTGTTTCTAGATTTTTTGATGATGGCCATTCTGACCAGTGTGAGATGATATCTCATTGTAGTTTTGATTTGCATTTCTCTAATGATTAATGATGTTGAGCATTCTTTCATGTGTTTGTTGGCAATCCGTATATCTTCTTTGGAGAAATATCTATTTAGGTCTTCTGCCCATTTTTGGATTGGGTTGTTTGTTTGTTTGTTTGTTTTGCAGTACACGGGCCTCTCACTGTTGTGGCCTCTCCTGTTGCGGAGCACAGGCTCTGGATGCACAAGCTTAGCGGCCATGGCTCATGGGGCCAGCCGCTCCAAGGCATGTGGGATCTTCCCGGACCAGGGCACGAACCACTGTCCCCTGCATTGGCAGGTGGACTCTCAACTACTGCGCCACCAGGGAAGCCCCTGTTTTATTGTTACTGAGCTGCATGAGCTGTTTGTAAATTTTGGAGATTAATCCTTTGTAAGTTCCTTCATTTGCAAAAATTTTCCCCCATTCTGAGGGTTGTCTTTGATCTTGTTTATGGTTTCCTTTGCAGTGCAACAGATTTCAAGTTTCATTAGGTCCCATTTGTTTCTTTCTGTTTTTATTTCCATTGCACTAGAAGGTGGGTCAAAAAGGATCTTGCTGTGATTTATGTCATAGAGTGTTCTGCCTATGTTTTCCTCTAAGAGTTTGATAGTGTGTGGCCTTACATTTAGGTCTTTAATCCATTTTGGGTTTATTTTTGTGTATGGTGTTAGGGAGTGTTCTAATTTCATATTTTACATGTACCTGTCCAGTTTTTCCAGCATCACTTATTGAAGAGGATGTCTTTTTTCCACTGTATATTCTTGCCTCCTTTATCAAAGATAAGGAGACCATATGGGCGTGGGTTTATCTCTGGGCTTTCTATTCCTTTCCATTGATCTATCTTTCTGTTTTTGTGCCAGTACCATATTGTCCTGATTACTGTAGATTTGTAGTATAGTCTGAAGTCAGGGAGCCTGATTCCTCCAGCTCCATTTTTCGTTCTCAACATTGCTTTGTCTATTCGATGTCTTTTGTGTTTCCATGCAAATTGTTAAATTATTTGTTCTAGTTCTGTGAAAAAAGTCAGTGGTAGATTGATAGGGATTGTATTGAATCTGTAGATTGCTTTGGGTAGTAGAGTCATTTTCACAATGTTGATTCTTCCAATCCAAGAACATGGTATATCTCTACATCTCTTTGTATGATCTTTAACTTCTTTCATCAGTGTCTTATAATTTTCTCCATACAGGTCTTTTATCTCCTTAGGTAGGTTTATTCCTAGATATTATATTCTTTTTATTGCAATGGTAAACGGGAGTGTTTTCTTAATTTCACTTTCAGATTTTTCATCATTAGTGTATAGCAATGCCAGAGATTTCTGTGCATTAACTTTGTATCCTGCTACTTTATCAAATTCATTGATTAGCTCTAGTAGCTCTCTGGTAGCATCTCTAGGATTCGTAGAGTATCATGTCATCTGCAAAGAGTGACAGCTTTACTTCTACTTTTCCAATTTGGATTCCTTTTATTTCTTTTTCTTCTCTGATTGCTGTGGCTAAAACTTTCAAAACTATGTTGAATAATAGTGATGAGAGTGGGCCACCTTTCTTTTTCCTCATCTTAGTGGAAATGGTTTCAGTTTTTCACCATTGAGGATGATGTTGGCTGTGGGTTTGTCATATATGGCCTTTATTATGTTGAGGAAAGTTCCCTCTATGCCTACTGCAGGGTTTTTATGATAGACGGGTGTTGAATTTTGTCGGAAGTTTCTCTGCATCTATTGAGATGATCATATGGTTTTTCTTCCTCAGTTGGTTAATATGGTATATCATGTTGATTGATTTGCATATATTGAAGAATCCTTGCATCCCTGGAAGAAACCCCACTTGATCATGGTGTATGATCCTTTTAATGTGCTGTTGGATTCTGTTTGCTAGTATTTTGTTGAGGATTTTTGCATCTATGTTCATCAGTGATATTGGCCTGTAGATTTCTTTCTTTGTGACATCTTTGTCTGGTTTTGGTATCAGGGTGATGGTGGCCTTGTAGAATGAGTTTGGGAGTGTTCCTCCCTCTGCCATATTTAGAAGAGTTTGAGAAGTATAGGTATTAGCTCTTCTCTAAATGTTCGATAGAATTTGCCTGTGAAGCCATCTGGTCCTGGGCTATTGTTTGTTGGAAGATTTTTAATCACAGTTTCAATTTCAGTGCTTCTGATTGGTCTCTTCATGTTTTCTATTTATTCTTGGTTCAGTGTTGGCAGGTTGTGCATTTCTAAGTATTTGTCCATTTCTTCCAGGTTGTCCATTTTTTTGGCATAGAGTTGCCATAGTAATCTCTCATGATCCTTTATATTTCTGCAGTGTCAGTTGTTACTTCTCCTTCTTCATTTTTAATTCCATTTATTTGAGTCTTCTCCCATTTTTTCTTGATGGGGCTGAGTAATGGTTTATCAATTTTGTTTATCTTCTCAAAGAACCAGCTTTTAGTTTTCTTGATCTTTGCTATTGTTTCCTTCATTTCTTTTTCATTTATTTCTGATCTTATCTTTGTGATTTCTTTCCCTCTGATAACTTTGGGGTTTTTTTGTTCTTCTTTCTCTAATTGCTTTAGGTGCAAGGTTAGGTTGTTTATTTGAGATGTTTCCTGTTTCTTAAGGTAGGATTGTATTGCTATAAACTTCCCTCTTCGAACTGCTTTTGCTGCATCCCATGGGTTTTGGGTCATCATGTCTCCATTGTCATTTGTTTCTAGGTATTTTCTTATTTCCTCCTTGATTTCTTTAGTGATCACTTCGTTATTAAGTAGTGTATTGTTTAGCCTCCATGTGATTGTATTTTTTACAGATCTTTTCCTGTAATTGATATCTAGTCTCATAGCATTGTGGTTGGAAAAGATACTTGATACGATTTCAATTTTCTTAAATTTACCAAGGCTTGATTTGTGACCCAAGATATGATCCTGGAGAATGTTCCATGAGCACTTGAGAAAAATGTGTATTATGTTGTTTTTGAATGGAATGTCCTTTAAATATCAATTAAATCCATCTTGTTTAATGTATCATTTAAAGCTGTGTTTCCTTATTTATTTTCATTTTGGATGATCTGTCCATTGGTGAAAGTGTAGTGTTAAAGTCCCCTACTATGATTGTGTTACTGTCGATATCCCCTTTTATGGCTGTTACTATTTGCCTTATGTATTGAGGTGCTCCAATGTTGGGTTCATAAGTATTTACAATTTTTATATCTTATTCTTGGATTGATCCCTTGATCATTTTGTAGTGTCCTTCTTTTTCTCTTGTAATAGTCTTTATTTTAAAGTTGATTTTGTCTGATATAAGAATTGCTACTCCAGCTTTCTTTTGGTTTCCATTTGCATGGAATATCTTTTTCCATCCCCTCACTCTCAGTCTGTGTGTGTCCCTAGGTCTGAAGAGGGTCTCTTGTAGACAGCATGTGTATGGGTCTTGTCTTTGTATCCATTAAGCCAGTCTGTGTCTTTCGGTGGGAGCATTTAGTCCATTTACATTTAAGGGAATTTTCAATATGTATGTTCCTATTCCCATTTTCTTAAGTGTTTTCGGTTTGTTATTGTATGTCTTTTCTTTCTCTTGTGTTTCTCGCCTAGAGACATTCCTTTAGCATTTGTTGTAAAGCTGGTTTTGTGGTCCTGAACTCTCAGCTTTTGCTTGTCTGTAAAGGTTTTAATTTCTCCATCAAATCTGAATGAGATCCTTGCTGTGTAGAGTAATCTTAGTTGTAGGTTTTTCTCCTTCATCACTTTAAATATGTCCTGCCAGTCCCTTCTGGCTTGCAGAGTTTCTGCTGAAAGATCAGCTGTTATCCTTATGGGGATTCCATTGTGTGTTATTTGTTATTTTTCCCTTGCTGCTTTTAATATGTTTTCTTTGTATTTAATTTTTGATAGTTTGATTAATATGTGTCTTGGCGTGTTTCTCTTTGGATTTATCCTGTATGAGACTCTGTGCTTCCTGGACTTGATTAAATGTTTCTTTTCCCATATTAGGGAAGTTTTCAACTATAATCTCTTCAAATATTCTCTCAGTCCCTTTCTTTTTCTCTTCTTCTTCTGGGACCCCTACAATTCGAATGTTGATCCATTCAATATTGTCCCAGAGGTTTCTGAGACTGTCCTCAGTTTTTTTTTTCATTCTTTTTTCTTTATTCTGCTCTTCAGTAGTTATTTCCACTATTTTACCTTCCAGGTCACTCATCCGTTCTTCTGCCTCAGTTATTCTGCTATTGATCCATTCTACAGCATTTTTAATTTCATTCATTATGTTGTTCATGGTTGCTGTTTCCTCTTTAGTTCTTCTAGGTCCTTGTTAAATGTTTTTTGCATTTTCTCTATTCTATTTCCAAGAGTTTGGATCATCTCTACTATCATTATTCTGAATTCTTTTTCAGGCAGACTGCCTATTTCCTCTTCATTTGTAGGTGGGTTTTTACCTTGCTCCTTCATCTGCTGTTTGTGTGTTTTTCTGTCTTCTCGTTTTGCTTATCTTACTGTGTTTGGGGTCTCCTTTTTCAGGCTGGAGTTTCGTAGTTTGCATTGTTTGTGATGTCTGTCCCCAGTGGCTGAAGTTGGTTCAGTGGGTTGTGCAGGCTTCCTGGTGGAGGGGACAAATATCTGTGTTCTGGTGGATGAAGCTCGATCTTTTTATTCTCGTGGGCAGATTCACACCAAGTGGTATGTTTTGGGGTGTCTGTGGACGTATTATGATTTTAGGTGGCCTCTCTACTAATGGGTGGGTTTGTGTTCCTGTCTTGTTAGTTGTTTGGCATAGGGTGTCCAGCACTGTAGCTTGCTGATCATTGAGTGAAGCTGGGTCTTGGCATTGAGATGGAGACCTCTGGGAGATTTTGCCATTTGATATTACATGGAGCTGGGAGGTCTCTTGTGGACAGTGTCCTGAAGTTGGCTCTCCCACCTCAGAGGCACAGCACTGACTCCTGGCTGGAGCCCCAAGAGCCTTTCTTCCATGCAGCTTAGAATAAAAGGGAGAAAAAGTAGAAAGAAAGAAAGAAAGAAAGAAAGAAAGAGGATGAAATAAAGTAAAATAAAGATAAAATTAAGTTATTAAAATAAAAAATACTTTTTAAGAAAAAAAATTTTAAGTAAAAAGAAACAAACCAAAAAAACAGAACAAAACAAAAACAAAAAAATGGACGGACAGAACCCTAGGACAAATGGTGAAAGCAAAGCTATACAGACAAAATCTCACAAAAAGAGGAAATGGGGAAAAAATAATATATTTTGCTCCCAAAGTTCACCTCTCAATTTGGGATCAATCATTGTCTATTCAGGTATTCCACAGATGCAGGGTACATCAAGTTGACTGTGGAGATTTAATCCGCTCCTCCTGAGGCTGCTGGGAGAGATTTCCCTTTCTCTTCTTTGTTCGCACAGATCCTGGGTGGGGTTCAGCTTTGGATTTGGCACCGCCTATGCATGTTGGTCGCCTGAGGGCGTCTGTTCTTTGGTCAGACAGGACGGGGTTAAAGCAGCAGCTGATTCTGGGGGCTCTGGCTCACTCAGGCCGGGAGCAGGGATGGGTACGGATTGCGGGGTGAGCCTGCGGAGGCAGAGGTTGGCGTGACGTTGCAGCAGCCTGAGGCGCACCATGTGTTCTCTCTGTGAAGTTGTCTCTGCATCACAGGACCCTGGCATTGGCAGGCTGCACAGGCTCCTGGGAGGGGTGGTGTGGATAGTGACCTGTGCTTGCACACAGGCTTCTTGGTGCCGGCAACAGCAGCCTTAGCATCTCATGCCCGTCTCTGGGGTCCACTCTGATAACTGTGGCTCATGCCCGTCTCTGGAGCTCCTTTAAGCGGTGCTCTTAATCCCCTCTTCTTGTGCACCAGGAAACAAAGAGGCAAGAAAAAGTCTCTTGTCCCTTTGGAAGCTCCACACTTTTCCCGGGCTCCCTCCCGGCTAGCCGTGGTGCACTAACCCCTTCAGGCTGTGTTCACACTGCCAACCCCAGTCCTCTCCCTGCATTCCGACCACAGCCCGAGCCTTAGCTCCCAGCGCCGCCCGCCCCGGCGGGTTAACAGACAACCTCTCAGGTTGGTGAGTGCTGGTCGGCACCAATCCTCTGTGTGGGAATCTCTCTGTTTTGCCCTCTGCACCCCTGTTGCTGCGCTCTCCTCCGTGGCTCCAAAGCTCCCCACCTCCGCCACCTGCAGTCTCCGCCCATGAAGGTGCTTCTAGTGTGTGGAAACCTTTCCTCCTTCACGGCTCCCTCCCACTGGTGCTGGTCCCATCTCTATCCTTTTGTCTCTATTTTTTCTTTTTCTTTTGCCCTACCCAGGTACGTGGGGAGTTTCTTGCCTTTTGGGAGATCTGAGATCTTCTGCCAGCATTCAGTGGGTGTTCTATAGTAGCAGTTCCACGTGTGGAGGTTTTTCTGATGTATCTGTGGGGAGGAAGGTGATCTCTGCTTTTTACTCTTCTGCTATCTTCCTCAACTCTTATTTGTAAACTTTTATCTTACATTTATTTAGTTTCCTTCATCTTAACATGTATGTTTAAATCACTCATGAAAATTGCATAAGAATTAAACAGCTCACCAACATCTTTTTTCTCTGAATATTACTTTTTTTTAAGTGAAGTTATGTTCCAACCATAATCTTATCTTTCTTGATGACAAAGTCTACAATTTGAGATATCATGAGCTTATTTGATTTTTTGTAAACATAGGTACAATAAAAGTATTTAATGCTGATAACGTTAAAGATACACCTGTTTTAATTAAACCAATTCATTTAAACTAGCTTTTATTTACTGAAAATTATCCTAGATCACAAGAACTTTGAAAATATTTGGTTTAGTTTCTATATTTCTAAGAGTATACTTGATTTTTATAATGCTTGTTTGTCTTAAGTCAATTAAATAGAGCTCTTTAGGAAATAATTATGGTAATACCATTCAGAGGTACAGAAAAAAATCACATATCTATAGTATACATAAATAGACATACATAAACATACAGATGCAAACTGAGATCTTAAAACTTTCACTTACAAAACTTATTCATGAAACCTATGATAATGCAAAACTCATTAGCTTATAGAACACCAGTTTGGCCCATTGTGTTTGTGGCAGACAGAGTAAGTTAAGCTTACCTACTCAGATTGCTTTTTACTAATATTTGTGAAAGAGACTGAAATGGAGAAGGGCTCTATGGACTCCTCCTGGGTACCAAAACTTTCTGTGTCCCCTGTTTCTGGTTTTCAGGAAATAAGCTTCACTCAGCCTCCTGTGACATTCCCTGAATTCCAAAGGGCAGATTCAGTCAATTGATTATCAGAGAAGGGAGAGAATGCAAAAACAAAGGAGGAATAGTCAGGAAACAATAGTGCAGCCATTGGGCAGGTTCCTGGTTCTTCCTTAAGAGATATACAGAACAAAATACCTTTGAGTTTTTCTGCCAGAACTAAGGCCCTCACCCAGGGGGAGGATGGTAACTTCAGGCTGAGTACAAGATTCTTGGAACACCACCAACCAATCAGAAGAAAGTCTGCACATGGTGGAAGATAATGAAGACTCTGATCCCCTCCCCAAATAATGTTCCCTTTAAAAACTTTTATCGTTAAGCAGAATCTTTGGAGTTAGGTTTTTGGACACAAGCCCATCATTTCCTCAGGTTGCCATCCTTCTGAATATAGCAAACTTTTTTTTTTTTTACAACCAGCACTTATTTGCTTTTGAGCAGTGAACAGTCAGACTTGAGTTTAGTAACAGATTTTGTTGCCCAATATGGGGCTATGCTCTTGCTGGGTCTGGCTCCTCTGGGCTGCTGAGCCACTGACTGCAGCAAGGCTCCAGAACAATCATGGCTAGCTGTCCTCAGAGGAGAAATTTGAGGGAATGTCCCAGCAGCTGCTGAAACCTTCATTTCAAGGACTTTCCACATCTCTTCCCTGTCCGATACCAGCTGCTGTTTTGGCTTTTGGTAGGTGGAAATGGAAACGTGCATTTGATATGAGCTTACGAGCTCTAGGACCAGGTTTGTCTACTAGAGTGCACCTGGACAGCTTTTACTTTGTGGCCATTTGATTCTGATGTGCCTCCCCCACTGAGGATCATTTGTAAGCACCAGACACTATTTGGGCCAGAGTGCTATTTGGGCCAGTTGGCTCTGATGTCCCTGTGTCATTACGAGCTATTTGTGTTTTAAGGGTATGTCTGTTTAAGAGCCAGCCTGGTCATGTGGATTTGCAACAACCATTTGTGTTTCATCATTTGTGAACACCAGGTACTATTTTTGACAGGTGTCTGTGTTTTGTGTCTCATGTTTTGTGATTAACTTTCTGTCTTGTGAAATGGGAAATTCTGGTTCTGTGTGTCTCTGCTTCCAAATGGTACTTCTGTTGTACCTAGGTTTACTAGAGGTCAACTAAGATCATATTATATCTGCTGTGAATTTGCCAGCAAGAAATATATCTCAACATGATGAAACTTTAAATATATGTAAGTGAGATAAGAGAGGTTTTTAATGGAAGCGTTAGAAATGAGTATGTTCTGGGAATGTCTGCTTTGTGGGTGTCTCTCCAGATTTTAGTAATTTGAAACTAAACTGAGTTGAATTTCAAGAGCTCATTGACTGTCCAAGTCATTTCACATGGTATAAAATATTGGAACTTTAATTGGTCGGTGGGTCTAAATTTACCCACCTTTGCATTATTAAGACAGGAAGACTAAAACATAAATTTTCCAATCAGGAAATATTTGTATGACATAGAGCTCACAATTACTTGCTTCTTGGTTTTTGCTAGAAATTAAGGTTTTTAAGCATTAAAATTATAAGTAATTAAAGCTACTAAATGAATAAGAAAAACATTTCAGTATGCGAGAAAAGATGTGTGTTTTCATCAAAAGAGGGTATGAAGAATAGAAATGAGTTTCTTGGAAAAAGAAGGGCTATTTTGTCCTAGAATGGATTGTTTCTGAATGAAGAAGAGAATAAGAGATAAAATAATATGCATGCAGAAAGTTGTAGAGAGCTTGTAAAAAGGGAATGCTGGGAAAAGAATTTCGTGCATGATCAGGATTTTCTAAGATTGCATTAAGTTTAATTAGATAAATTGATTTTGTTAAGAATAGACTAGGGGCAGGACTGGATTTGTCTTCTCTTTATTAAGAGAGCAAAATTTTCTTGGAATGTTGTTTTTGGTAACAGATTGTGTGAGTTTCCTTGTCTTTAAGTGATCTGTATTTGCTTTTGAAATCTTTTGTTACCTAGGTTAAGTGAATAAGTATTGTTTCACAGTGATCTGTGATCCTATTTGACCAAGTATTTTGCACCCTTTTTTGATATTTTGGACAAACTCCCAAAATATCAAATTCTAACTGAAGTTCTTTTGACTTCCAGATAACTTTGAGATGCTCCAGAGGAAACCTGAGGCATCTCAGAGAGATGTAAAAGTTAACTAGGATTATTTGCTATGGGAAAATTCTACCCTCTCCATCTGGTGTCACTTCCCTTTCAAGGAGTGAGCCAATCTGGTCACATTACGAACCACTCTGAGTTCATTCTCTTTCGAGATCTGGGACACTCTGGAAGCCTCCATCTGAGAGTTGGACTAGGAGTTTTAGACTACACCTTCTCTGATCCTCTGTCTTTGTGACTGTACCTTATTTGTTGTTTGTGTTTTTGTGTGTAACATTTTGGGGTGAGCCACTCTGGCTTGCACAGCCTGGGAATTCTAGCCACTGCATCTGGGATCACTTCCCTTTTAAGGAGTGAATGACTCTGAGCTTATTGCCAGCCAGTCTGGGCTCATTCTCTTTCAAGAGCTGGGCCAGTTTGTCTTGAGGCATCCGCTTGAAAGCGGAAGTGGAATTTGAGGGCTACATCTCGTCTGACATTTTGCTTTCAGGGCCATGTTTGTTGTTTGTATGTGTCAGTGTATCAGTACTCTCATTGGCTGGTTGAGACATCTCTGGTCTCTGAGCTCTGAGGACACCACTACTGCATTGGCTTTATCCATGGCAGAGCATTGGTTGAGATTTTTCCCTTTCTGGGGCTAGGGAACTATGACCTTGAGAGACCATTTTCCATTGCATAGCTTATTTGCTTGATATTTGTGTATGGGTGATCAGATCTATTTTCCATCTTATAGTCCCATAGGGTGCATTTTTGCAAAACAGGGGGATCTTTAACTATGCTTCCATGAATAAAGGAATGATATTTTTTATTGTAATACTGTTTTGCCTCAGTACTCCTTGAGATCTGGAGGACAAGGGCCCCTAATGGATTTCACCTTGGCAGCCCACTTAAAGAGCCAGTTTGGAACTGGGCAATCCAGGCTATCGAAGTAATACATGAAAACTAGAGAGGGAAAAAAGGACAATTTAGAAGGAGGAGACATATTAAAGATACAGCAGTAAACCTTGCAAAACTTCCAACTTTATATTCAGGCCCAGATAGTAAGGAGAGAGATAACATGGAATTCAAGTGGATTATCCCCTCTGCCTTGCCTTATGAAAGACTTACATGTAAACATTTTGAAAAACAGCCAAGGCACATTCTGCTGCTATTTATTAAACACCTGGAAACAACTAGACACTTGGATATAGTTTCTCATTTAATTATCTTAATCCCAAGGAGTTGATAAAATTAAACCCCTGTTTACAAATAATAAAATAGAGACTCAGAAGAGTGGGGTGACAAGCCCAATGTGGCAGATCTAACACACGTCACAGCTACAGTTCAGATTTTTCCATAGCCTCAAGGCCACACCCATTCCAGTCCAGCAGATGGCCGCATGGACCCCCTCCCAGCCTCTCTCCTGAAGAAGGAACTCAATGCAGGCAGGTCCTGAGTCCCTGAGTTTTTGCTGAGCAGGAGCTGCATCCTCAAAGACAGGTCGCCAGACCTCCTTCCCACCCCCGGCTGGTGTGTACATAGACAGAACTAGCCCGAAGTGAGTTTCTAAACCTTCTAGTTCACTTGGATGTTCTGATTTCATCTGCACAATGCAAGAGTCAGCAAAGAATGAATTGATGAGATTTAAAAATCCACCTTGCATTGTAGCCAAGATTCTGGGGGTAAATTGAGTCTCACTCTTTTGCACCCATGGGAATAAGCATCATGCATTTTATGAGACCTTTAGATGGGTGGTCCTGGCCAGGAAGCCAACCCATGCCCTCTTTACTTTTGCTCTGATCCCTGCCATTGTCAGCCTCTGCTTGAACTGACTCACCCAGAGCACGCCTGACTTCTCTGGAAACTGTGGCATAGAGGTGCTCTGGGCCAGGATCACGTGGACCTTCTACCCATTAAACTCCATCTCTTGGTGCTGCTGCACGTAGACATACTACACCTCCAGTCAAAGCATGACATCACAGCCAGCATTTCAGATGAGCAGAAGGAAAACCCACAAGCCAGAAGCAAAGGGAGATGATTCTGTTCCTCCACTTAGCATTTGCTCCCTTGCATTGTCACTTCACTTCCTGCCCTGTCTGCTGAATTGCCCTGAAAAACTGTGGCTCCTCCCACCTGGTGTTCTCATTTGAGAGGGTGCATTACCCACCTGTGAGTGATTCCTTGCTGTTTTTAATTTGTGGGGAACCTACTCCTTTCTCCAAGAAGTCAATGAGATCTCAGAGGATTGGTCACTTATCAGCTGTGTGATCCTGGGTTGGTCACTCACCTTTTCTGAGATTGGTTTCCCTATGCAAGAAAAGAGGGTAACACTGCCCTGCAGGCAGACTTGGTAGGGACAGTGGAGAGAGACTGGAGCAGAATAAGCGCTCAGTAAACAATGGGGCCATTTCTCTCTCCCCCTGATAAGCCCCAATCACTGACCTCTATGCACAGAGGATGGTCAGGCAAGGTTATTTACACCTGGAGATCATAAGAAGACACATGAATACCTGAATATTTAGTAGGCAGATGCCCTTGCTGGCTCTGGTTCACCAGGAATAACAAAGCCATTTCAACTCAATAAATACTCACAGAACAACTGCTATGTCTATGGAGCTATCACAGGGAATTCAATCCTAAGGAACAACAGGAGTCACCACTAACTGAGCCCTTACCATGGACATACATCATGTGCTTTACATTTAGCATCAGTTCTGATCCTGAGAAAGTCCCTGTGAGTTCAACATAAATATCCCCATCTTACAGATGACAAAATTGAGGATCATAGAAATAAAGAAACTTCCTTAAGATCCCATAGTCCAGCTGAAGTGATGGAACCTGAATTTGAAGCCAGATCTGACTCCAAAACCTGGTAAGACATACACAGCTGCACAGGGCTCAGTTCTTCAATGTGTTCATTAGACCTTCCCATGGCAGAGTTTTAGATTTCACAGGAGAAGGAATTAAAAGCCTAAAACAATCCCCAAAAAATCACTCTAAGTGTAATATAATTTCACTTACTGCAACAGCCATGACCACAGCCCCAGGCCAGCTCGGAGGCTCTACAGCACCCACGGTGGGCTGCCCCTCCCCCAGACACCCTGCAGGATGGTCTATTGCCCCCACTCTCTAGGTACTGGTAAGTAAAGTTCTTAAATGTTTTAGGGAAGAAAGGATGTTGCTTTGGCTCTGGATTTCCTCTTTCCCAAGCCTTTTATTTTTTCCTCGCAGCAAATATTGTCCCACAACTCGGTCAGCTTGTGTGACAGACATCACCTGATACTCCACTGTGAAAAAATTAACTTGATGTGCTGATTACAATGTGGCAGAGGTCTCTGAAGGGTTGGAAGTTCCAGCGTGCCACACAGCCTATGACTGGAGAACTACCAGTTCACTTAGGCCCAGAGAAGTGAAGGGCCTTTTCCACGTTCACACAGCAAACCAGGAAATGAGCACACACTCAACCTGGAATCTTTCCCTCCAAAACTAATGTTCTTTTCCTCTACACTGTTCTCTGTTCTCAAAAACTGAATACCCCTTATGAGACATATGTGTATATACAGTACAAAGACTAAGATAGTCATTATCGGATTGTCTGGCATAGGAAAGCCAATGAAATAGAACTTCAAGGAGTCCCAAGTGTCCACTCCTTAGAACAACCGGCAGCAGTGTCCCCGTGAGGCCAGACTGGTGGGGTTGCCTTGATCCAGATCACCTTCTCTGGACACAGCTGGACCTGGACCCGTGCCTGCCTATACCACCCACTAGTGGTGAGAACCGATGAGAATCTGAGTGGGTTCTGAACTTCCCTTTGCCTCAGTTTCCTTCCCTGTCTGATGGGGATGATGGCTCCTACCCTGCACAGTAGTTGGAAGGAAGAGAGAAAACCACATAAAATCTACCACAATCTTGAATTACCTACCACCTGTATCTAGCAGTCTGTGGGAACTTGGCCAAAAATAATCCCTTATGGAGTCTGTAATCTAGCTGGGCCAGGGTAGACACATACACACAAAGCACACAGAAACAATACCCACAAACCACCCCCATGTCCCCTCTCTTTCTAAAGAACAATTATTTAGGAACATACAGACTTACAGAATATTAGAGCTAAAAAACATTCCAGTGATCATCCAGTTCAGTGGTTTCCAAGCTTTTTTTTTTTTAATTCCACAGACCCTTTGTTAAAAGGATTATTTATGGAAATTCAGTGTGTAAAACACTCAGCTGCTATGACTGAGGAGAACAGTGCAGTGGAAATCTCACCTGTCCCCACCTATATTCTACCCCATCTGCCCACCCAGCAAATGTCCATCAAAGCCCCCCAGGCTGGCCCTAAGGGGGCCTCATAGAGCCTTGGAGTGTCAGCTAAGACTCCTCACATCCATTCAACTGCTTCATACCGTAATCAAGGAAACTGAGGGGAAGAAACACACACACAGTGTCCATATCCAATATTCGAGGAGGAGGGAAGGTGGAGGGAGCTGGAAATGTGGGGCCTGAATCCCAGCCCCCAGTCTGCTGCTAACCACCTGAGTGTGGGCCTCTGTCACATTGCCTCTCTGGGTCCCTACTTCCTCCACTATAGATTGAGAGAGTGTATTGAATACTCTTTATGAAAAGTTGCTTTCAGGTCCCCAATTCTGTGTCCCAACAATTTCAATCCCTTGAAAACTTCTCAGGAAGGTATTATCTGCCTTCCCATGACCACAATTACAGATGCTTCACGTGGCCAGGCCTGGAAATCACACTCTGAGGTCTCTGAAAGCCACACAGGAAGCAACAGCTGTTAGCAGATGCCTCTGCAAGAATCAAAGATGATATTGTCCACACCTGCTGGACATACCACCATCGGGTGACGGCCACAGGGCACAGAAACTCTTTGAAAGCTGAGTAATGGTGCCTCTCTGTAAAGGATACATCTCTGTTGAACTTGGGAGAAGGGCTCTCCACTTCCCAGTAGACCACTGCCTCTCCGCTGCATTCTCTTTCATTAAGTTCTAAGGAGAACAAAAGAAGTTACTGCATCTGGAAACCTATTTGGCTTCAATTAACAAGGAGCTTTGATATGATGATCTCATAGGGAATGATAAACCACTGACTTATACGGCACAGAATTCTAGAAAAAGACAGATTCATTACCACTGAAAACTTGTTGCCCAGGAACAGTGTCTAGGAAATATAAAAACACAGTAAAAATAAAAGAACCCAACAAAAGTTGTTCACCATATAGCACAAACAACACTCTCAAGTAAAATGCAGTGAAATAAAATTAGGCATTAAAAAATAAATTTTCAGGTTTAAAAATCAGAGAAACCACCAGATGTCACTAGAGTACCAATAGTTTTACTGTTGTGTCCTTATGCCCCTCTTTAGACTTCTCTATATTTTACAGGTGTCCTGAGACTGAGCCACCCAGCCTAGTGCATTCAGTTGGGAAACAAAAGTTCCAGAGAAGGCAGTGTCCTTCTAAACAGCTAGAAAGTGGCTTTACCGTGCTAACCCTAAGTTTCTTGCCTTTCTCCCATGTTACATTATATCACAGCTATAGGGACCAAATCTCCTTAATATCTACAATCCTATTGAATGCAAATAGCATTAGCTCTCAGAGGGAAATAGCAAAGAAATTCTAAGAAGTGCACAGCCTCTGCCCCCTAAGCTGTGTGGGAAGCTTCTAACTAACCATTTAAGGAAGGAGCCAAGCTAAGGCTGCTGAAGTAACCAAGAGAGTCCCTTGAGGAGATGCTGACTGTGGAAATGTGTTAATTAATTTAGCTTTTGAAAAAAAATCTATGAGAAGCAGACCACGGGGTAAAGAGCTTGCCAGCCCACTGGTACAAGAGGCTGAAGATGCCCTTGAGAGGAAGGGAAGGAGTGGACATCTGTTGCTTTTTCCTGCTCAGCTTTGACTCTCCCCTTCTGGGACCAGCATCTCATTCTTCTTCAAGGCATCACCCTTCGTCTCCTTCTCCACAGTGTGGTTTATGCAGGACTGACTCGGCATTAATTTTAGGGCTGGGAAATTGAGCCAGACATGGTCACAGTGATTAGTTTAGGGAAGGCACGTGTAGACACTCTAAGCTTGCCACTCTAGCAAGTTTAGCCCAAAAAGTGGTTTAGTAAAGGCTCTCAGGTAGCTTGCAGAAGCTCTAGGAGGACCAGAGTTCGGTTCGAACCTCAGGATGGCTCCAGAGGAGCCAAAGTACTGCTGTCTCTGGACCATACTCCATAGTGTGGAACGCTGATGCCAAGTACCACCCATCAGAGGCTCTGCCAACGTCTACAGCACATGACTGAACACGGCTGCTAGGGAGATGGACAGAGAAGGTCTGGCTTCTCCCTTGAATAGGTGGCATCACAATTCCCTCTAGATAGGAAGGGTATTTGAAAACACGAAGTGGCCCAAAACCATGGTAAACATCCCCAGGAAGTAAATATATGATCCATGTTGAGGCTACGAAAGCCAACCGCGGGACTCTGGCTGCATCAGTAGGAAAGTTCCTATTCCTCTGGGGTTATGTACATGGTTAGAATGTAAGCCTGCGTGGCATCTCTGCCATGACACAAGAATCTGCCTGAGAATGAGGTCGACACAGAAGAAAACAGAGTCAAGCTGGAAATGAAATATTGGATGCGGCTGTCGTGGAAGACAGACACCCATGGACTTTCAATGTCATGAACCAAAAACACCTTTTCCTTTTCTCACTGGCATTTGTTAGTGCTTGGTTACTTGCAACCAAGAGTCCCCACCACAGCAAGGGTCTGTCAGAGTTTCTGTGCCCCTGGGCTACCTGCTGCGTACCTATTCCACTGTGACTGGGATGGCAGAAGACACTCCCCACTCAGGAAAAGCCCCTATCTAATGCCTCTCATAACACTCCATCTCTTTTAGGGAAAATCTAAGAAGTGTAGCTAGGTGGTTAGCTTAGGCCCTTGGGGCTCTGGAACATCCTCCCACTCTAGTTCCAGATTCCGCTACCCCAGCAACTCAACAGCACCAAACTGATCACAGTTTTTTTGGTTTTTTTGCGGTATGCAGGTCTCTCACTGTTGTGGCCTCTCCCGTTGCGGAGCACAGGCTCTGGACGTGCAGGCTCAGTGGCCATGGCTCACGGGCCCAGCTGCTCCGTGGCATGTGGGATCCTCCCAGACTGGGGCACGAACCCGTGTCCCCTGCATCAGCAGGTGGACTCTCAACCACTGCGTCACCAGGGAAGCCCCTGATCACAGTTTTTTTAACATTCCATGTTGTTTCATGCCTTCCTCACTTTAGTCATACTGTTCCCTGCGTCTGGAACGTCCTTATACCACTCATCCCCTCACCCTCTCACCTCCCCACATGTGTCAAGTCTGTAAAATTTTGATTCAACTTCTAAAACAAAGTTTGGACACCACCTCCTCCAAGAAGACTTCCATGTCCACCCAGGTGCATCAGATGACAATGAACTTACAGTAAGAGCAAAGTAGTCCTCAGAGTAAACTGGCGCGTAAATCTAAGAGTATGCAAGGAGCAAGTCACATTTCAGCCCAGCACTCCAGATATTTAAGCCAAAATTTAAAATGAAAAGTAACACTGTAGAAATTAAACCTATTGCTTTCTATTGGCTAGAGCATATACAAATAGATTCTACTCTATAACTGATTTTAAAAATTGTAGGTGTCACTCACCTTTAACAAATTCGTCCCACTCTTCTCTATAGTTGAAGTCCATGGAGACATCTGCAAGTAAATCCGGTGGGAAATCATCCAGAACACCAAAGGCCTTATAATGTCTAGTTGGCTGTAAAAACAGAGCAGGCAGAAACAATCTATTGATTCCCAAGTTGAGATTACACAGCATACGAAGAAACAGCTTTTCATGCAACACCACTATTGAGCACCTCCTCTGTGGTTTTTGTGACACAATGGTGAAAAAACAGATGAGATTACTGCTCTCATGGGTCTTATATTTGGCCTTAGGCTTTGGTGGTGGTGACAGCTCTAAATACTATCCAGGTAATTCAAGTAGGATAAAAGAGGGTTATGTGATAAATGGTGCCTGAGTTTGGAGGGCAGGGGTTCAATACTGTCAGGTTATCGGGAATGGCCTCTATGAGGGATAATATGTATCAGAACAGTTTGGTCTAAATATTAGAAGGATCCAGCCATGGGAAGATGAGGAAAGCCCATTCCTTGTTGGGAGGTGTCCTAAGGTTGATGGATGGCTTTACTCACAGAAAAGAAAGTCAGGGAGTCCAGAGAACTGTGTTGGGAGAGAGTGGTAGGGGCTGAGGGCAGAGAGGTAGTAGAAGCCATGCCCAAAGGGCTTTGTAAACCGGGATAAAGATGTAAAAAAATTATTCTAACTGCTATGGACAACCAATGAATGACTTTAAACAGGAGAATGACTTTTTAAAAGGTGATTCTTGTTGCTTTATAGAAAATAGATCATAAGGGAGCAAGGAGATGGGTTAGAAGACCAGTGCAATGGTGCAGATAAGAGATGATGGTGATTGCCAGGGAGGTAACAACAGTGATGGGGAGAAGTCGGTGAATTAGGGACACATTTTAGAAGTAATGTCAAAAGGAATGCTGACAGACTGGTGTGGGGAGAGAGAAAACAAAGAATTGAGGATAACTCTTGGAACCTTTCTTGAACAACCAGGTAGATGGGAGATCCATTTGTGGGATGTGTGGTAACCAAGAGTTCTACCTTGGGCAAGTTGAGTCTCAGGTGCTTACTAAACATCCATGTGGGGGTGTCATCTAGGCAGCTAGCATTCAGGGTTCAGACTACTGTTTTAGATAAACATGGGGTGTAATGAAACCCAACACATCGTTTTACCAATTCCGAGACAGAATTTTTCACCAGCTGCTTCTTTTTTCTGTAAACAACTTGTATACAAAATAATGAGAGGAGGAAGAAACACTAGGTTCAAATCATACTCGTCTCTTTTACTCAGAAAAAGATCATTTCTAGATTCCTAAGTACAAGAGATTTTCCCTGTTTTCATGTTAAGCCATATTCTGTGAGGGTTCTGGGCTTGAGCTGGTGACACGACACACTTCACTCTCCATAAAATGGCAACTAACAATTCCTGACCCTCACCTTGCTTAAAGGCTCTACTGTTAAGACTAAACCAACGGCTCTCAGATGAATTTCAGTGCAAAAGCAAACAAAACAAACAAACATGAAGTGTTCAGTTGTGCTCATACTGCCACGTGCTAACAGAATCTTATTGGCTAGACATGGGGAATCTTTCTAGAGATCCAGAGGCTTCAAGGGTCTCCTGACTCAGGTGGCATAACCCAGGGATAAGCATATCCCAATTTAGGAATCTCAGATGTATATGAAAGTACCAGGCAGGAAATGGAAGGTAAAATTGAAATTGAATTCATAAGGATGTTTCAGCTCTAAAAGTATGTGGCTTTATACCAAGGGTTTCCAACCAGCAAATGACAAGCTGGGAAGTGTGACCCCCTTACGTGCTGTGCCATGGATGCCCCATAGGAAGGGCAGGACTCAAGAGAAACAACTCCCTCCATTCCTGTCTCCTCCCCTCAAGCTCACAGATGGGGAGAGAGTGAGGGATTGTACACACCACACATCTACACCCACACACATTTTAATGCGTCAGGAAAGAGACAATTAGCTTCTGTTCAGGAATAGTGGGTCCCCATTTTCTACACATACTGAGAAAAAGGGATAATTATGTATAAAGATAATGATCTCCCTAATTTCACATGAGTTACCTTTGGTTATCTGGATGAATTAAGACAGTTTCCTGGACCTGGTTTCCTTCCCTCCTGAATGTAGTTTCAGCCCTTAGTGACCTCAGTCCTGTAATATTGCAGAAAAGAAAAACAGCACTCTTTCTCTTTAATTATAGTGTTTATCTGCATTTACATCACTAATTACAAGACAGCCTCGATGAAGCACATCTCTCTAATCCTGCAAATGCACCTCGAGTGGGCACTGAATTTTCTTTGCTTCTCATAGAAGAGGTCATTTCCATTTCTCAGGGTCCAGGAAGCCTCCCCTATCTATGATTGTGGAAGCTGTCCAACTCCCACACTCTGTGGCAAGTAACAGGCTCAGATAGTGTGAAAAGTAAACAATTTTCACTGAGGAGAATCACTCCTAATGGCAGGTGTCAAAGATGCAGGTGTCACTGGGCTGTGTGTACCAAGACTGTATGAAGAAAGACAGCTGACTAAATCTGATTTAATATTTGAGGTCTCTTCAAAATCAGATGGCAGGTTTAATCCTGAAGGACTACAGAGAGCTAGGTAAGATAACACAGAGTTAATGCTTTTTTTTTTTTTTTTTTTTTTTTTTTTTGCCATACCCGGGCCTCTCACTGTTGTGGCCTCTCCCATTGTGGAGCACAGGCTCCGGACGCGCAGGCTCAGTGGCCATGGCTCACGGGCCCAGCCGCTCCACGGCATGCGGGATCTACCCGGACCGGGGCACGAACCCGTGTCCCCTGCATTGGCAGGCGGACTCTCAACCGCTGCACCACCAGGGAATCCCACAGCTAATGCTTATTGAGTGCTTACTAAATACCAGGCCCTGGGCAGAGTGCTTTACAGGGGTCATCCCACTTAATCTACCCAATGGTAATATGAGATATGGACCATTGGTAAACTCACTTTGGGGAATGAAGGATTTGGACATTCTAGATCTTTAGAAATAACACCATACCAATACCTGGGTGAACTGGGGACTGAACTGGGCCACATGGAAGACGGTTCTTGCTTGGCCTTCCAACCTGCCTTTAATATCAAAATCACCACCTAAGGGCAGGAGGAGAGTTCTAGCAGGCTCCCCAGTGGGAGACACAAGCTCACCACTCCCTGACACTATTTTGGGAGGCTATTTGACCCTTCATGGAAACTATGCAAATGAATATATTTTTGTAAGAAAGGGAGAATCCCTGTGAATAACAGTGTTTGAATTTTAGCCTGGGATTTTAATGTTTTTTTTTTCTTTTTTTTTTTAAACATCTTTATTGGAGTATAATTGCTTTACAATGGTGTGTTAGTTTCTGCTTTATAACAAAGTGAATCAGTTATACATATACATATGTTCCCATATCTCTTCCCTCTTGTGTCTCCCTCCCTCCCACCCTCCTTATCCCACCCCTCTAGGTGGTCACAAAGCACCGAGCTGATCTCCCTGTGCTATGTGGCTGCTTCCCACTAGCCATCTATTTTACATTTGGTAGTATATATAAGTCCGTGCCACTCTCTCACTTTGTCCCAGCTTACCCTTCCCCCTCCCCGTGTCCTCAAGTCCATTCTCTAGTAGGTCTGCATCTTTATTCCCGTCTTGCCTGTAGGTTCTTCAGGACAATTTTTTGTTTTTAGTTTTTTAGATTCCATATATATGTGTTAGCATACGATATTTGTTTTTCTCTTTCTGACTTACTTCACTCCGTATGACAGACTCTAGGTTCATCCACCTCACTACAAATAACTCAAATTCATTTCTTTTTATGGCTGAGTAATATTCCATTGTATATATGTGCCACATCTTCTTTATCCATTCATCTGTTGATGGACAATTAGGTTGCTACCATGTCCAGGCTATTGGAAATAGACTTGCAATGAACATTTTGGTACATGACCCTTTTTGAATTATGGTTTTCTCAGGGTATATGCCCAGTAGTGGGATTGCTGGGTCATATGGTAGTTCTATTTTTAGTTTTTTAAGGAACTTCCATACTGTTCTCCATAGTGACTGTATCAATTTACATTCCCACCAACAGTGCAAGAGGGTTCCCTTTTCTCCACACCCTCTCCAGCATTTTTTGTTTGTAGATTTTTTGATGATGGCCATTCTGACCGGTAAGAGATAATATCTCATTGTAGTTTTGATTTGCCTTTCTCTAATGATTAATGATGCTGAGCATTCTTTCATATGTTTGTTGGCAATCTGTATATCTTCTTTGGAGAAATGTCTTTTTAGGTCTGCCCATTTTTGGATTGGGTTGTTTGCTTTTTGATATTGAGCTGCATGAGCTGCTTGTAAATTTTGGAGATTAATCCTTTGCAGTTGCTTCATTTGTAAATATTTTTTCCCATTCTGAGGGTTGTCTTTTCATCTTGTTTATGGTTTCCTTTACTGTGCAAAAGGTTTTAAGTTTCATTAGGTCCCGTTTGTTTATTTTTGTTTTTATTTCCATTCTCTGGGAGGTGGGTCAAAAAGGATCTTGCTGTGATTTATGTCATACAGTGTTTTTCTCTACGTTTTCCTGTAAGAGTTTTCCTATGTTTTCCTCTAAGAGTTTTATAGTGTCTGGCCTTACGTTTATGTCTTTAATCCATTTTGAGTTTCTTCTTGTGTATGGTGTTAGGGAGTGTTCTAATATCATTCTTTTACATGTATCTGTCCAGTTTTCCCAACACCACTTATTGAACAGGCTGTCTTTTCTCCACTGTATATTCCTGCCTCCTTTATCAAAGATAAGCTGAACATGTGTGTGGGTTTATCTCTGGTCTTTCTATCCTGTTCCATTGACCTATATTTCTGTTTCTGTGGCAGTACCACCGTATCTTGATTACTGTAACTTTGTAGTATAGTCTGAAGTCAGGGAACCTGATTCCTCCAGCTCTGTTTTTTTTTCTCAAGATGGCTTTGGCTATTTGGGGTCCTTTGTGTTTCCATACAAATTGTTAAATTTCTTGTTCTAGTTCTGTGAAAAATGTCAGTGGTAGTTTGATAGGGATTGCATTGAATCTATAGATTGCTTTGTGTAGCACAGTCATTTTCACACTGTTGATTCTTAAAGTCCAAGGACATGGTATATCTCTCCATCTATTTGTATCATCTTTAATTTGTTTCATGAGTGTCTTATAGTTTTCTGCATACAGGTCCTTTGTCTCCTTAGGTAGATTTATTCCTAGATATTTTATTCTTTTTGCTGCAATGGTTATTGGGAGTGTTTTCTTAATTTCATTTCAGATTCTTCATCATTAGTGTATAGGAATGAAAGGGATTTCTGTGCATTAATTTTGTGTCCTGCTACTTTACCAAATTCATTGATTAGTTCTACTAGTTTTCTGGTAGCATCTTTAGGATTCTCTATGTATAGTATCATGTCATCAGCAAACAGTGACAGCTTTACTCCTTCTTTTCTGATTTCGATTACTTTTATTTCTTTTTCTTCTGTGATTGCTGTGGCTAAAACTTCCAAAACTATGTTGAATAATAGTGGTGAGAGTGGGCAAACTTGGTTTTTTTCTTATCTTAGTGGAAATGGTTTCAGTTTATCACCATTGAGGATGATGTTGGCTGTGGGTTTGTCATATGTCACCTTTATTATGTTCAAGAAAGTTCCCTCTATGCCTACTTTCTGGAGGGTTTTTATCCTAAATGGGTGTTAAATTTTGTCGAAAGCTTTCTCTGCATCATTGAGATGATCATATGGTTTTTCTCCTTCAATCTGTTAATATGGTGTATCACATTGATTGATTTGCATATATTGAAGAATCCTTGCATTCCTGGAATAAACCCCACTTGATCATGTTGTATGACCCTTTTAATGTGCTGTTGGATTCTGTTTGCTAGTATTTTGTTGAGGATTTTTGCATCTATGTTCCACAGTGATATTGGCCTGTAGTTTTCTTTATTTGTGACATCTTTGTCTGGTTTTGGTAACAGGGTGATGGTGGCCTTGTAGAATGAGTTTGGGAGTTTTCCTCCCTTGGCTATATTTTGGAAGAGTTTGAGAAGGATAGGTCTTAGCTCTTCTCTAAATGTTTGATAGAATTCGCCTGTGAAGCCATCTGGTCCTGGGTTTTTGTTTGTTGGAATATTTTTAATCACAGTTTCAATTTCAGTGCTTGTGATTGGTCTGTTAATATTTTCTATTTCTTCCTTGTTCAGTATTGGAAGGTTGTGCCTTTCTAAGAATTTGTCCTTTTCTTCCCAGTTGTCCATTTTGTTGGCATATGGTTGCTTATAGTTATCTCTCCTGACCCTTTGTATTTCTGCAGTGTCAGTTGTTACTTCCCCTTTTTCATTTCTCATTCTCTTGATTTGAGACATCTCCCTTTTTCTTCTTGGTGAGTCTGGCTAATTGTTTATCAATTTTGTTTATCTTCTCAAAGAACCAGCTTTTAGTTTTGTTGATCTTTGCTTTTGTTTTCTTTGTTTCATTTTCATTTATTTCTCATCTGATCATTATGATTTCTTTGCTTCTGCTAACTTTGGGGTTTTTTGTTCTTGTTTCTCTAATTGCTTTAGGTGTAAGGTTAGGTTGTTTATTTGAGATGTTTCTTGTTTCTTAAGGTAGGATTGTATTGCTATAAACTTCCCTCTTAGAACTGCTTTTGCTGCATCCCATAGGTTTTGGGTCGTCGTGTTTTCATTGTCATTTGTTTCTAGGTATTTTTTATTTCCACTTTGATTTCTGCAGTGATCTCTTGGTTATTAAGTAGTGTACTGTTTAGCCCCCATGTGTGTGAATATTTTACAAATTTCTTCCTGTAATTGATATCTAGTCTCATAGTGTTGTGGTCAGAAAAGATACATGATACAATTTCAATTTTCTTAAATTTACCAAGGCTTGATTTGTGACCCAAGATATGACCTATCCTGGAGGATGTTCCATGAGCACTTGAGAAGAATGTGTATTCTTTTGTTTTTGGATGGAATGTCCTGTAAAGATCAATTAAGCCCATCTTGTTTAATGCATCATTTAAAGCTTGTGTTTCCGTATTTATTTTCATTTTGGATGATCTGTCCATTGGCAAAAGTGGGGTGTCAAAGTCCCCTACTATGATTGTGTTACTGTCGATTTCCCCTTTTATGGCTGGTAGTATTTGCATTATGGATTGAGGTGACCCTATCTTGGGTGCATAAATATTTACAATTATTATATCTTCTTCTTGGATTGATCCCTTGATCATTAGGTAGTGTCCTTCTTTGTCTCTTGTAATAGTCTCTGTTTAAAAGTCTATTTTATCTGATATGACAATTGCTACTGCAGCTTGCTTTTGATTTCCATTTGCATGGAATATCTTTTTCCATCCCCTCACTTTCAGTCTGTATGTGTCCCTAGGTCTGAGGTGGGTGTGTTTTAGACAGCATGTATATGGGTGTTGTTTTTGTATCCATTCAGCCAGTCTGTCTTTTGGTTGGAGCATTTAATCCACTTACATTTAAGGTAATTATCAATATGTATGTTCCTATTCCCATTTTTTAATTGTTTGGGGTTTGTTATTGTAGGTCTTTTCCTTCTCTTGTGTTTCCTGCCTAGAGAAGTTCCTTTAGCATTTGTTGTAAAGCTGGTTTGGTGGTGCTGAATTCTCTTAGCTTTTGCTTGCCTGTAAATGTTTTAATTTCTCCATCAAATCTGAATGAGATCCTTGCTGGGTAGAGTAATCTTGGTTGTAGGTTTTTCTCCTTCATCACTTTATGTATTTCCTGCCACTCCCTTCTGGCTTGCAGAGTTTCTAATGAAAGATCAGCTTTTAACCTTATGGGCATTCCCTTGTGAGTTATTTGTATTTTTTCCCTTGCTGCTTTTAATATGTTTTCTTTGTATTTAATTTTTGATAGTTTGATTAATATTTGTCTTGGCATGTTTCTCCTTGGATTTATCATGTATGGGACTCTCTGTCTTTCCTGGACTTGATTAACTATTTCCTTTCCCATATTAGGGAAGTTTTCAATTATAATCTCTTCTAATATTTTCTCAGTCACTTTCCTTTTCTCTTCTTCTTCTGGGAACCCTATAATTTGAATATTGGTGCATTTAATGTTGTCCCAGAAGTCTCTGATACTGTCCTCAATTCTTTTCATTCTTTTTTCTTTATTCTGCTCTGCAGTAGTTATTTCCACTATTTTACCTTGCAGGTCACTTATCCGTTTTTCTGCCTCAGTTATTCTTCTATTGATCTCTTCTAGAGAAATTTTAATTTCATTTATTGTGTTGTTCATCACTGTTTGTTTGCTCTTTAGTTCTTCCAGGTCCCTGTTAAACGTTTCTTGTATTTTCTCCATTCTATTTCCAAGATTTTGGATCATCTTTACTATCATTATTCTGAATTCTTTTTCATGTAGACCACCTATTTCCCCTTCACTTGTTAGGTCTGGTTGGTTTTTGCCTTGCTCTTTCATCTGTTTTGTGTTTCTCTGTCTTCTCATTTTGCTTGACTTACTGTGTTTGGGGTCTCCTTTTCAGAGGCTGTGGGTTCCTACTGTCCATTGTTTTTGGTGTCTGTCCCTAGTGGCTAAGTCTAGTTCAGTGGGCTGTGTTGGTTTCCTGATGAAGGGGACTAGTGCCTGTGTTCTGGTGGATGAGGCTGGATCTTGTCTTTCTGGGGGGCTAGTCCATGTCTGGTGGTGTGTTTTGGGGTTTCTGTGGCCTTATTATGATTTTAGGCACCCTCTCTGCTAACAGAAGGTGTTGTGTTCCTGTCTTGCTAGTTGTTTGGCATAGGGTGTCCAGCACTGTAGCTTGCTGGTCATTGAGTGGAGCTGGGTCTTTTTGAGATGGAGATCTCTGGAAGATTTTTGCTGTTTGATATTATATGGAGCTGAGCTAGTATCCTAAACTTGGCTCTCTTCCTCAGAGGCACAGCCCTGATGCCTGGCTGGAGCCCCAAGAGCCTGTCATCCACACGGCTCAGAATAAGAGGTAGAAAAGAAAGAAAGAAGGAAGATGATAAAATAAAATAAAGTAAAATAAAATAGTTATTAAAATAAAAAAAGTCTAAAATTTTTTAAGTAATTAAAAAAAAATAAAGAGAGCAACCAAACCAAAAAACAAATCCACCAATGATAACAAGTGCTAAAAACTATACCAAAAAAAAAAAAAAAAAAAACAGACAGACAGAACCCTAGGACAAATGGTAAAAGCAAAGCTCTACAGACAAAATCACACACAGAAGAAAACACATACACACTCACAAAAAGAGAAAAAGGGGGAAAAATATATATAATCATTGCTCCCAATGTCCATCTCCTCAATTTGGGATGATTTGTTGTCTATTCAGTTACTCTACAGATGCAGGGTACATCAAGTTGATTGTGGAGATTTAATCCACTTCTCTTGAGGCTGCTGGGAGAAATTTCCCTTTCTCTTCTTTGTTCGCATAGCTCCTGGGGTTCAGCTTTGGATTTGGATCCACCTCTGCATGCAGGTTGCCTGAGGGTGTCTGTTCTTCCCTCAGACAGGATGGGGTTATAGGAGCAGCTTATTCGGGGGCTCTGGCTCACTCAGGCCAGGAGAAAGGAGGGGTACAGTGAGTGGAGCGAGCCTGTGGTGGCAGAGGCCAGAATGACATTGCACCAGCCTGAGGTGTGCTGTATGTTCTCCCGGGGAAGTTGTCCCTGGATCATCGTTCCCAGGCAGTGGCAGGCTGCATAGGCTCACAGGAGGGGAGATGTGGATAGTGACCTGTGCTTGCACACAGGCTGATTGGTGGCTGCAGCAGCAACCTTTGCATCTCATGCCCATCTCAGGGGTCCACACTGATAGCCACGGCTCGTGCCTGTTTCTGGAGCTCCTTTAAGCAGCACTCTTAATCCCCTCTCCTTGTGCACCAGGAAACAAAGAGGCAAGAAAAAGTCTCTTGTGTCTTCAGCAGCTCCAGAATTTTTCTTGGACTCCCTCCCTGCTAGCTGTGGTGCACTAGCCCCTTCAGGCTGTGTTCACACAGACAACCCCATTCCTAGACCTGGGATCCAATCTCCAAAGCCGGAGCCTCAGCTCCCAGTCCCCGCCCACCCCAGGCGGGTGAGCAGACAAGCCTCTTGGGCTGATGAGTGCTGGCCAGCACTGATCCTCTGCATGGGAATCTCTCCGCTTTGCCCTCCACACCCCTGTTGCTGAAGTGTCCTCCGTGGCTCTGAAGCTTCCCCCCTCTGCTACCCACAGTCTCTGCCTGCAAAGGGCCTTCCTAGTGTGTGGAAACCTTTCCTCCTTCACAGATCCCTCCCACTGGTGCATGTCCCGTCCCTATTCTTTTGTCTGTTCTTTCTTTTTTCTTTTGCCCTACCCAGGTACGTGGGGGTTTTCTTGCCTTTTTGGGGGTTTCCAGTCTTCTGCCAGCATTCAGTGGGTGTTCCGTAGGAGTTATTCCACATGTAGATGCATTTGTGGGGAGAAAGGTGATCTTCACTTCTTACTCTTCCACAATCTTGAAGCTCCTCCCCTTTTAATGTGTTTTTAAGACACAAAAATTTTTACAGATATACATAGCTACCTTATCTTGCCTTTTAGTTTAGGAAACACACCGTTCCATAGCTACTTTTGGATTTTCTGAATATACCCTAGTAAGAATAAAACTCCAGAATATTCGTTCATGTACCCATTAGAGCAGACTTTCAGGACCTATTGTGTGCATGCATTTTGGTAAGCCCTGGTGGTGCCTGAAGAATAAGACAAAGTTCATGCCTTCCATAAGCTTTAAGACAATAAAACAGGCACCTTTTATGCTATGAAGATATGAGTTCCTGACCTATACCATTTTTTTCCTCCCTGAAAATCTTCTTTTAACGGTTCTTCCAGAACAGGTCTGCTGCTGCTGAATTCCCTCAGTTTTTATTTGTCTGAAAAAGTTTTTATTTCTTCATTTTTGAAGAAGACATCTTTGGATATAGAATTCTAGATCAGTGGTTTATCCTTTCAGAACATTATGTATTTCACTCCACCCTCTTTTTGCAGGGTGGTTTCTGATGCAATGTCTGCTGTAATTCTCATCTGTATTCCTCTGTGGTTAAAGCGCTCCCCCATCCTTCCTGCTACAGCTTCTTTCAAGATTTTCTTTTTCTCTCTGGTTTTCTGAGTTTGAATATGATTTATTTAACATTTTTTTGGTATTTATCTTCAATGCATGCTCAAGATTGGCAGATTTACTTTGAAGAGTGGTCTGGGCTAAAATGTTAAACCCCATGTGATCCAAATTAAAATATAGAGCCTCAGCCACCAGAGGGCAGAGAGCAGAAGCAAGAAGAACTACAATCCTGCAGCCTGTGGAGCAAAAACCACATTCACAGAAAGTTAGACAAGACGAAAAGGCAGAGGGCTACGTACCAGATGAAGGAACAAGATAAAATCCCAGAAAAACAACTAAATGAAGTGGAGATAGGCAACCTTCCAGAAAAACAATTCAGAATAATGATAGTGAAGATGATCCAGGACCTCAGAAAAAGAATGGAGGCAAAGATGGAGAAGATGAAAGAAATGTTTAACAAAGACCTAGAAGAATTAAAGAAAAACAGAGATGAACAATACGATAACTGAAATGAAAACTACACTAGAAGGAATCAATAGCAGAATAACTGAGGCAGAAAAACGGATAAGTGACCTGGAAGTCAGAATGGTGGAATTCACTGCTGTGGAACAGAATAAAGAAAAAAGAATGAAAAGAAATGAAGACATGGTAAGAGATCTCTGGGACAACATTACACAACAACATTAACATTATAGGGGTCCCAGAAGGAGAAGAGAGAGAGAAAGGACCCGAGAAAATACTTGAAGAGATTATAGTCAAAAACTTCCCTAACATGTGAAAGGAAATAGCCACCAAAGTCCAGGAAGTGCAGCAAGTCCCATACAGGATAAACACAAGGAGAAATACACTGAGACACATAGAAATCAAATTGGCAAAAATTAAAGACAAAGAAAAATTATTGAAAGCAGTAAGGGAAAAATGACAAATAACATACAAGTGAACTCCCATAAGGTTAACAGCTGATTTCTCAGCAGGAACATTACAAGCCAGAAGGGAGTGGCATAATATACTTAAAGTGATGAAAGGGAAGAGCCTACAACCAAGATTACTCTACCCAGCAAGGATCTCATGCATATTGGATGGAGAAATCAAAAGCTTTACAGACAAGCAAAAGCTAAGAGAAAAAATGTCTACATCAAAGGCTAAAGGAACTTCTCTAAGTGGGAAACACAAGAAAAGAAAAGGACCTACAAAAACAAACCCAGGGGCTTCCCTTGTGGCACAGTGGTTGAGAATCTGCCTGCTAAGGCAGGGGACACGGGTTCGAGCCCTGGTCTGGGAGGATCCCACATGCCACGGAGCAACTAGACCCATGAGCCACAACTACTGAGCCTGGTCGTCTGGAGCCTTTGCTCCAAAACAAGAGGCCACGATAGTAAGAGGCCTGTGCACAGAGATGAAGAGTGGCCTCTGCTTGCCACAACTAGAGAAAGCCCTTGCACAGAAACAAAGACCCAACACAGCAAAAATAAATTAATAAATTAACAAAACTCCTACCCCCAATATCTTCTTTAAAAACAAACAAACAAACAAAGAAACCCAAAACAATTAAGAAAATGGTCATAGGAACATACATATTTACATATTGATAATTACCTTAAATGTGAATGGATAAAATGCTCCAACCAAAAGACACAGGGTTGCTGAATGGACACAAAAACATGACCCATCTATGTGCTGTCTACAAGAGACACACTTCAGACCTAGGGACACATACGGACTGAAAGTGAAGGGATAGAAAAAGATATTTCATGCAAATGGAAATCAAAAGAAAGCTGGAGTAGCAATACTCATATCAGATAAAATAGGCTTTAAAGTAAAGAATGTTACAAGAGACAAGGAAGGGCACTACATAATGATCAAGGGCTCAATCCAAGAAGAAGATATAACAATTATAAATATATATACACCCAACATAGGAGCACCTCAATACATAAGGCAACTGTTAACAGCTATAAAAGAGGAAATTGACAGTAACACAATAATAGTGGGGAACTTTAACACCTCACTTACACCAATGGACAGATCATCCAAAATGAAAATAAATAAGGAAACAGAAGCTTTAAATGACACAATAGACTAGACAGATTTAATTGATATTTATAGGACAATCCATCAAAAATCAGCAGATTACACTTTCTTCTCAAGTGTGCATGGAACATTCTCCAGGATAGGTAACATCTTGGGTCACAAATCAAGCCTCAGTAAATTTAAGAAAGTTGAAATCATAGCAAGCATATTTTCTGACAGCAACGCTATGAGATGAGAAATCAATTAGAGGGAAAGAAACATAAAAAACACAAACACATGGAGGCTAAACAATACGTTACTAAATAACCAATAGATCACTGGAGAAATCAAAGAGGAAATCAAAAAATACCTAGAGACAAATGACAATGATAACACGATGATCCAAAACCTATGGGATGCAGCAAAAGCAGTTCTAAGAGCGAAGTTTATAGCTATACAAGCCTACCTTTAGAAACAACAAAAATCTAATAAACAATCTAACCTTACACCTAAAAGAACTTGAGAAAGAAGAACAAACTAAGCCCAAAGTTAGCAGAAGGAAAGAAACCATGAAGATCAGAGCAGAAATAAATGAAATAGAAGCAAAGAAAACAATAGCAAAGATCAGTAAAACTAAAAGCTGGTTCTTTGAGAAGATAAACAAAATTGATAAACCATTACCCAGCCTCATCAAGAAAAAATGGGAGATGACTCAAATCAATAGAATTAAAATGAAGAAGGAGAAGTAACAACTGACACTGCAGAAATACAAAGGATCATGAGAGATTACTACAGGCAACTCTATGCCAATAAAATGGACAACCTGGAAGAAATGGACAAATGCTTACAAATGCACAACCTGCTGACACTGAACCAGGAAGAAATAGAAAACATGAAGAGACCAATCAGAAGCACTGAAATTGAAATTGTGATTAAAAATCTTCCAACAAACCAAAGCCCAGGACCAGATGGCTTCACAGGTGAATTCTATCAAACATTTAGAGAAGAGCTAAGACCTATCCTTCTCAAACTCTTCCAAAATATGGCAGAGGGAAGAACACTCCCAAACTCATTCTACAAGGCCACCTTCACCCTGACACCAAAACCAGACAAAGATGTCACAAAGAAAGAAAATTACAGACCAATATCACTGATGAATATACACGCAAAAATCCTTAAAAAAATACTAGCAAACTGAATCCAACAACACACTAAAAGGATCATACACCATGATCAAGTGGGATTTATCCCAGGGATGCAAGGATTCTTCAACATATGCAAATCAATCAATGTGATACACCATATTAAAAAACTGAAGAATAAAAAACATATGATCATCTCAATAGATGCAGAAAAAGCTTTTGACAAAATTCAACACTGATTTATGATAAAAACTCTCCAGAAAGTGGGCATAGAGCAAACCTACCTCAACATAATAAAGGCCATATATGACAAACCCACAGCAAACATCATTCTCAATGGTGAAAAACTGAAAGCATTTCCCCTAAGATCAGGAACAAGACAAGGATGTCCACTCTCACCACTATTATTCAACATAGTTTTGGAAGTCCTAGCCATGGCAATCAGAGAAGAAAAAGCAATAAAAGGAATATAAATTGGAAAAGAAGAAGTAAAGCTGTCACGGCAGATTACATGATACTATGCATAGAGAATCCTAAAGATGCCACCAGAAAACTACTAGAACTAATCAATGAATTTGATAAAGTTTCAGGATAGAAATTTAATGCACAGAAATCTCTTGCATTACTATAAACTAATGATGAAAAATCTGAAAGAGTAATTAAGGAAACACTCCCATTTACCATGGCAACAAAAAGAATAAAATACCTAGGAATAAACCTACCTAGGGAGAAAAAAGACCTGTATGCAGAAAACTATAAGACACTGATGAACGAAATTAAAGATGATACCAACAGGTGGAGAGATATACCATGTTATTGGATTGGAAGAATCAACATTGTGAAAATGACTATACTACCCCAAGCAATCTACAGATTCAATGCAATCTGTATCAAATTACCAATGGCATTTTTCACAGAACTAGAACAAAAATATTTACAATTTGTATGGAAACACAAAACACCCTGAATAGCCAAATCAATCTTGAGAAAGAAAAATGGAGCTCGAGGAATCAGGCTCCTTGACTTCAGCTTATATTACAAAGCTACAGTAATCAAGAGAGTATGGTACTAGAACAAAAACAGAAATATAGATCAATGGAACAGGATAGAAAGCCTAGAGATAAACCCATGCACCTATGGAGACCTAATCTATGACAAAGGAGGCAAGAATATACAATGGAGAAAAGACAGTCTCTTCAATAAATGATGCTGAGAAAGCTGGACAGCTACATGTAAAAGAATGAAATTAGAACATTCTTTAACACCATACACAAAAATAAACTCAAAATGGATTACATACCTAAATGTAAGGACAGGCACTATAAAACTCTTAGAGGAAAACTTAGGCAGAACACTCTTTGACATAAATCGCAGCAAGATCCTTTTTGACCCACCTCCTAGAGTAATGAAAATAAAAACAAAATTAAACAAATGGGACCTAATGAAACTTAAAAGCTTTTGCACAGCAAAGGAAACCATAAACAAGACAAAAAGACAACCTTCAGAATGGGAGACTATATTTGCAAATGAAGCAACTGACAAAGGATTAATCTCCAAAATAGACAAACAGCTCATGCAGCTCAATAATAACAACAAGAAAAAAAAATCAAACAACCCAGTTAAAAAATGGGCAGAAGTCCTAAATAGACATTTCTTCAAAGAAGACATACGGATGCCCAACAAACACATGAAAAGATGCTCAACATCACTAATTATTAGAGAAATGTAAATCAAAACTACAGCGAGGTATCACCTCACACTGGTCAGAATGGCCATCATCAGAAAATCTACAAACAATAAATGCTAAAGGGGGTGTGGATTAAAGGGAAACCTCATGCACTGTTGCTGGGGATGTAAATTGATATAGCCACTATGAAGAACAGTATGGAGGTTCCTTAGAAAACTAAAAATAGAACTACCATATGACCCAGCAATCCCATTACTGGGCATATACCCAGAGAACACCACAGTTCAGGAAGACACATGCACCCCAGTGTTCACTGCAACACTACTTACAATCCAGGGCATGGAAGCAACCTAACAGTCCATCAGCCGAAGAATGGATAAAGAAGGTGTGGTCATATATAGAATGAAATATCACTCAGCAATAAAAAGGAAAGAAATCGGGTCATTTGTAGAGACGTGGATGGACCTACAGACTGTCACACAGAGTGAAGTAAGTCAGAAAGAGAAAAACAAATATCATATATTAACGCATATATGTGAAATCTAGAAAAACTGTATAGATGATCTTATCTGCAAAGTAGAAGTAGAGACACAGGTGTAGAGAACAAATATATGGATACCAATGGGGAAGGGGGTGGGTGGGAGGAATTGGGAGATTGGGATTGACATATATTCTCTTGATATCATGTATAAAAGAGATAACTAACAAGAACCTACTGTATAACACAGGGAGCTCTACTCGATGCTCTGTGGTGACCTAAATGGGAAGGAAATCCAAGAAAAGTGGACATATGTATACGTATAGCTGATTCACTTTGCTGTACAGTAGAAACTAACACAACATTGTAAAACAACTATACTCCAATAAAAGTTAATTTAAAATAATAAAATTCTGTGATTTAATAGAAAAAGAGAAAGGGAAAAAGTATCAAAATGTGTATATCAAAAGTAGCCATTTGTCCAAGAACAAGATTCAGAAATATTTGGTTCTACTAAAAAGAAGCCACAATCTTTTTTTATTTTAAAATAAAATTTATTTGTTACATTGCAAACTCTTTCAAGTGCCTCTACACTTACTTCAGTCTTTTCAAAACATATGATAGTAAGGAAAAGATTGCAATGAAAAACCTGACCTGGAGATTGCCAGAGGGGCCAGGCTTTTCTGGTCTGACCTCCAGTCAGGGAACTGGGGACCCAAGGCCACATGCACATGCGTAGATAAAATGATCAGGGGAGTGGGTGGAGGAGAAAGAAAAGGTGCATAATGGCAACAACACACATGGTGGATGAAATAATACTGGCCCATAAGACAGAAAAGGGTAAAGGGCTTTAAGGGAGATAAGTGCAGGTCTAGGCAGTGTGGGACAAGCTGAATTCACTTTTGATGCAGAGTGGTATTCAGATGACAAGATTTATTAACTGGAGATGAGAGGAAATTTTCTTCAAGGAGAAAAGTAAAGGATGGGAGTCAACCTGGAAGGAAGATGAGGCTCTAGCAAAATAAGTCTGGCAGCAAATAATGCTCAATATGCTAGAATCCAGTAAAGGTTCTAGGAAAGGGCTTGTACCCTGACCCAGCAGGGCCTCTTGATATTTAATACAGATGGAGATCAAAGTGGGCAGTCCTAGCTCATCCTAGCTACTGAGGCTCAAAGGCAACAACTATGGTAATCGTCTGGCCTCCAACTTATGAACATTCTCTGTAAAGACTTGTATCTTATATCAAAGTACCATGACTGCCCTCATGCCCAGAACAGGTGGAAATAAGACATATCTTATAATAAGGTTGGTAGCCATATGAACTATTCTGAATACCATTCACACCCTCCCCAAAGGAGGAAGGTGGGCCCTGCTACATAACAATACACAATGGAAACAATATACAAAACAAAGCCAGTCACTTGGTCTCAGCTCAGGCAGTGGACATTGTGGATAAAAGGCACAAAAGCAAAAGAGCAAAAAGCCTGTGGGGGGAAGTGGGGGGAGCGATTGGTGTGACTTGAGGACAGGAGGGGTATGGACGAGTCATGGGAGGTAAAGCTGGACCAGCCTAGTTCCGCATACATATCCCACGTGCCAGCACTTGCCCTCTTTCAAAGAGTCAACGCAGGAGCGTATTTGTGGCACAGGTCTGGACCTAGACAGCTGAGTTCCAATCCCAGTTTGAGTCTTCAGCAATCAACTTAACCTTTCTACATACCCATTTCCAAAATGGTAAAAAGGTGATAATCATAGTGCCTTACATATGCACACATAGGACCTTACAAAATGATACACAGTACCTTACAATATAGGGCTGATGTGAGGACTGAGTAAGTCAGTGCGTGCAAAGCACTTAGACAGTGCCCGGAGCCTAAGAAAGCATGCAATGCATGATAGCTATTACAGTAGTTATTATTATTATTAATACTGCAATCAACAGTGCCCCTGGAAGGGGCGTGATAAGATCACAACCTTTCTTTCAGGTTCTTGACTGGGCTGTAAACGTATAGGATGGAAGGGATCAGAGAGGTGGAAGGCCAAGAAGCTAGTTAAGAAGTCACAGCAATTCTAGGTGAGACGTGCCACCCAACGTGGCAAAGGGAAAGGGAAAAGAAGGAAGGTAAACAGGCCAGACGTCAGATACATCTGAGCGTAAAATGACTCTTGGCAAATGCCTGGGCATGGCTGATGCGGAAAACGAATGGTCAGAAGATAAAAGGATGTTGTCTGAAAATATGTTTCTTTCTGCACCAAGGTAGCTGCTGAAATGACAGTTGGAAATTAATTCTGCCTGCTCTTTACTGAGCTTCGTGTTCATCCTGTTGTACCCAGGGACCCTGGTACTCACAGACACTCAGAGCTTCTCCCTTCTCTAACACTCGAATCCTCTGATCCCTTGCCAGGAAACCTCTACTTCACTTACCTTGTCTAAAGGTGACTTTTAAGCTACTTGCCATACAGCTACCCGCACACAGAGCAACTGATGACTGGCCATGATCCCACCTGGTTCCAAAAGCCTCCAGGCAGGCCCCCTAATCCATTCCTCCTACCCTTTTAATCTTTCTCCCGGGAAGCTTCAGACAAGTTATTAAGTCCAATTTACAAGGAAGCGGGGAGCAGCCAAACGAAGCAAGTCAGTAAAATGACTAGAGATGAGAGTAGGTCCCTTCTCAGCAACCCTCCTGTCCCCACACGTATCCCCCTGCACATCCACTCTCTGAAAAGTCCAGTCTCTTTTCTACCTGTTCAATCCTCAAATACTTCCCACCACACAAACACCACTGGCATCCAGCCGGGAGCGGGGCTCCACGTCCCTTGCAGGCAAGCGCACGGAGCTAAGGATCAGCAGACCCACCTTTTAACTCTATCAGTCCCTTGTAACAAACGACTTGCCCTGTGGGGCCTCAGACCCGAGCCTAAATTCTGATGACCTCCCCACTCCCTGAGACCCGAAAAGGGTAAAGCCAGCTGGAGGCACCCCCAGCTCTCACTCCTCCGAGCTCCACAAGACCCGCGGGATCCGGACCGGGCTGCAGCCCTACACTCCCCGCGGGCAGGGCCCCTTCCTCTCCCGCACGCTGCTTCCTCACGCGGTTTTAGCCCACCAACCACTACTGGGTTCAGCTGCCAACAGATGCTGACGTCCAGGCTCCTCACCAGCAGCTCCCAGCCGGCCCCGCCTACCCCGGGCGGCTGGAGCTCCGCGCAGAGATTCCTGAGCTGCTCCTCGGAGAAGCAGCAGGCAGCAGAGGCCATCCTTCACTTGCCACAGCAACTGTGCCTGCAGGGGAGGCCGGGGACGGGCTTGGTGTGTGTTAGGGATGTGGGCGAGAGGGTGGTCCGGCGTGATTGGCAGGAACCCAAAAAGAGACAGGGTAGAAGGCGGGACTTAGCGGGGAGAAGGAGCTAGTGTGAGGAGGCAGTGAGGAGTGGGTCTAGAGAAGTGGGCTGGGCTGAGCAAGAGATGAGCGGGGACGGAAAAGAAGTAAAACCAAAGGAACACGGGGCTTGATCTGGGGAAAGATGGAGGGGCTAGAAAAGGGGAGGCTTCTACAAAGAAGGGAAAGGGAGAACACCAATGTCATCTCAAAAGCATCTCTTCCCCAACACCATTCTCTCCAAACCTGCTTGCATGTCTCTCCTTTACTTTCTCTGAAGAAGGTTAGGGAAGGTCTCTGAGTGGTTTGGAAGAAGTGGGAGGTGAGATGGACAGAGGGGAAATGCTTGAAAACCTCAAGGGTCAGATGCTAAAACAATATTCCATTCTTTCTATTATGCACTTTAAAACACTGTTCTGAGAAGAGGTCCGTGGAATTCCCCAGAAGGCCAAAGGGGTCCGTGGCACAAAAAGGAGTAAGAAATCTAATCTATAATTGTAATTTTCCACCTGGAGGGTGAAAGATGCTCTAAAACGGTATCATGGTGTCCATCCAGGATTTCTGCAGCTTGCATAACTTAGATCTTTTGCACCTCAAAGATTTTTCTTTCCTTCAAGTCCCTTGGCTGTTACTATATTTCTTACCAACAGACTGTACTTAGGTTTGAGTAAAATAGACAGTTTAAGCAACAATCAGTGTAACATCACATGGTGCCAGTAAACTCTGGCAACCCATGTTTTCAAACATGTAAAATGGTAGAAGGATTGTGCAGAACTTTAAAATTGAGGAGGTGACTACAGAAAATAAACATAGAAAGTGTTAGCACAGTGCCTATCAAAGTAAATGTTCATTAAAATGTCCACTTGTTTTATATTTCTATACTGAAATGTTTCTCCTTCTGTACTTGAAAGAAAGCCTTGAAGTTGATGGCAAAGTCTGCATTTATGCCAGTTTCCAAGAAGAGAAAATGATCAGACTTGGCAGCGTAGATGTTACTGCTGTATTCAATTCAAGGCTGGTTCTGTTCTGTTTTATGAGGATGGGAGGAGGGATGGGGTAGTTCCCTACACTAAATGCACAAGGGATTAGAGACTACAGTTTTATAATGTCTTTTAGCTTCTCTCTTATTTATAAAAATGTATTTAAAATTCAATTGCTTAAAAAAACAATTTCATCAAAAACCATCGGCTATGAAGTATTTTCAAATATTGTAAAGGAATCCCATTTTAAAGGTGAGCTTTGATAAAGCTGCACCTTTATCACTTTATAGCAGTTGATTAATGAAGACAAACATGAGAGTATAAATGGCATTATGAAAGATATAAGGCAGGAAGTTTATATTGTATTTATTACACGTGTGTAAAAGTATACTAAACTCAGAAGGTAAATGTGTGTATATTTAGGTATGTTGAGATTCACAACCATGTTTATTTTATTACAGCTAATGAAGGAAAGAATCATATTAGGAAATAATTTTTATTTTGTGGCAAAAGTCTGGAAAAGGTCTGTAAAGGGGTCTAGAAAACCTTTTCTTCAGGACTTGTCTATTATAATAGGCCAGCCTATTTCCTTTGTGAAAAGCTCTCTAGAGGAACTTGCAGAATATGGCAAGTGGTGAATAGAGGAATAATATATTTGGAGTTTCCTAAAATTCCAATAGACAAAAGTTCTATGGGCTTGGGTTGGAGTTCTAATACTCAAGCATGGACTAAAGATGTGGTGCTGGGCCATAGCTGGTGGGAAGCTGGACCAGGGACTTCTTCATGGAGCCTGGATCCCCCAAGAGCTGCCCCTTCCATTCCAATGAAATCAGAAAATCCCCAGCCTGTAGACCATGGAGCCCTCAAGGAACCTCATGATTTTCCTGAAGCCTTAGGTAGAAAGAAACAAAAAGGCAACTGGAAGAAACCACACCCTAAGCCTATGCCAGAGATGGAATTTAAATTTACATGACCTGCAACTGAATGGGAGACATAAGGAGATAAATTAACACAAAGGACTATTGAAATGCCTGGGACCCTGCCAGAATCAAAACCAGTGACACTTTCACAACTAGGACACGTGCAATTATCCAAGAGTAAACAACACCCACAAGAAGGTGCATGTACAAAAAAGTGAGTTACAGAGACCTGAGGGAACAACTCTCCATGTCAGAGAGTTAGCAGATGTGCAAACAGGACCATCAGAACCAAAGAATCACATAACAGACCAATATGAGAGTAATTATTCAACATGTATTTGTGATAATATAAGAGGTAAAAGAAGGTCTAGAGAATAGAAAACCAAGAAAAAGATAAATGAATTTGAAAAAGAACCAAAAGAACAAAACCACCTTGTACAAATGAAAACTGTAAGTCACTAAAATTAGAAAGTTAAAAGAGGAGGTAAAATGGTTGTCCTGCCACAGTTCAAGAAGGAAATAAGAAGGTGGCTGTAGGGCCTCCCTGGTGGCGCAAGTGGTTGAGAGTCCGCCTGCCGATGCAGGGGATACGGGTTCGTGCCCCGGTCTGGGAGGATCCCATATGCCGCGGAGCGGCTGGGCCCGTGAGCCATGGCCGCTGAGCCTGCGCGTCCGGAGCCTGCGCGTCCGGAGCCTGTGCTCCGCAACGGGGGAGGCCACAACAGTGAGAGGCCCGCATACCGCAAAAAAAAAAAAAAAAAAAAAAAAAAAAAAGAAGGTGGCTGTGAGAAAATTCTTCAGAGGTATAAAGAAATGGAAAAAATGAAAGACTAATTAAGAGGCATGAAGGATACACTGAAAAGGTAAAACATTTCTGACTGGAGTTCCACAAGAAGAGAACAGAGAGGTTAGGAGGCAAGGTGGATGGGTAGGAGGAAATAGACAAATGCACGTATGGAAACAAAGTGGAACTAAAATTCTAAACAGCAAAAATCAAAAACAGTGGAGGGCAAAGTTACAGTTTTGTGTAGAAGGTAGTTAAGATATATTGATTAATTTAGTCTCTTGTGCATGTTAAAATTTAATGGAATGAATTCTCAAAATGCAATAATAAAACAAACAAACCAATAAAAATGGGCAAAAGATTTAAACAGAAATTTCACCAATATATACTGGTGGTAAATAAAAACATGAAAGATACTCAGTATCCTTAGTCATTAAGGTAACATAAATTAAAATCACAATGGAATATGATATGCTCTGAAATTGGTAAAAATTAAATTGATTGATCAAAGTAAGTCTTGGCAAGGATGTGGAGGAAATAGAACTCTCATGCACTGCTGGTTGGAATGCAAGTGGTACAAACACTTTGGGAAACTGTTTGACGATTTCTTAAAAAGTTAAACATACACGTACAATACAATCTAGCCATTCCATTCCTAGGTATTTACCCAAGAGACAAAAAAATAGCACTGTCCATGTATGCACAAATGTTTATAGCACCTTACTTTGTAATAGCCAAAAACTGGAAACAACTTAATATCCTTCAATGAGTGAACTGATAAAACAAAATTGTGATATATCCATCCATGAAGTACTTCTCAGTAATAAAGTTTTAAATGACTAAAATGTGTGTATATAAGTGTGTGTGCATATGCATGAGTCATATATATATGTACATATATGTGTAATGCATGCAATATAGCATAACTCATTCAATTTAGGGGTGAAGTAGCATGAGACCTGCAATTTACACTCAACTCGTTCAGTTAAAAATTGTGTAAATTTTAGAGAAGCAAAAGTGACAAAATGTAAACAATTGATAAATCTAAGTAAGGGTAGCAATATTTTCTGTTCTATTCCTTCAACTTTCAGAACCACAGCAGAGAACTGGCTTGCTAAGGGAACCCAGCTACAATCAGGAAGTTGCTACCATGACCATATACCATGCCTGTTAAATGGATGTTTCCCTGGCCACTTACCTCAGTTCCTGATGCACAAATGCATCTTATTGGGAGCCCAAATCCTGTCTGGACTCTAGTGCAAAGCCATTTGGGAAATACAAATGTTTAGGTAGTAAACTAGACAACTGTTGGGGAAGACATTGGATAAGACAATCCATTATATGCACCATAGGCAGGCCCGGTACACAGCATTTCCTGAAGTTATTTAAGGCCACAGAACCATTTTTCATAAGAAGTATCTTGAAAGAAAATGTTCCAGGGAACATGCTTTTGGAAATTCTGACCCAGTTCAGCTTTCTCATTGATGAGGAAGGAAACTGATGCCCAGAGAGATGGCTGCTTGGCTGATACCACCCAGTGAATTAGCAGTGGTCCTTCCCAGTATTGTTTCTCTATGCTTACCAAGCCACAAAAAGCTCCCCAGACTATGAGACCAGACATGCTGGGTTCAAACACCACCTCTGCCCCTGCAGTTAACTGTGTGACTTCTGGCCAGTTGCCTAAACTTTTTGAACCTCAATTTCCTTATCTTTCACAATGAGATGACCTCATCTTGTGAGGTTAAAGTGAAAGTCACCATGACAGTTGAGCACCTCGTACAAGGTAGGCAAACAATCATAATATTTCCCTTCTTCTTTCTTCGCCCCCAACCCAGGTACCATGTGAGTACAACAGAGAGAGGAGGAATGTGCCTGGAATTAGAGATTTAATGATGCTTCTGGGAAGAGACAAGGCTGTGGAAAGACAAAGGGAGGGGTGCTATAGAACTTGATCTCTGGCGACACGCGAAATGTGTTAGGGAAGGTGGAGTAATATTTAAAGAAGCCGGGTTTTTGTTCCAATGACGGTTTAAAAACAAAAGTAGAAATATAATAGACAGAGGTTTAAGATTTAATATAAGGCCATGCAGTGTTCTCAGAGTTGTAAAGAGTAGACTTTTTCACAAACTACCTTCCTCTGGTTTTAGTAGCTTGCCCAGATGTCACTTCCATTCCAGAGCCTGTGAAGCTTTGATAGACTGTAAGGCGATGCCACTGTCTTTGTAGCCAAAAGATGACTCTTCACTTTCCCCTGGAAACCAGGTGTTAAATCATCACTAGATGACAGTAACATCCAACAATTAATTTTCTAGGAACTCATCAAACCATTTCACCTTTGTTTTT
Source organism: Mesoplodon densirostris (assembly GCF_025265405.1). Taxonomy (NCBI): domain Eukaryota; kingdom Metazoa; phylum Chordata; class Mammalia; order Artiodactyla; family Ziphiidae; genus Mesoplodon; species Mesoplodon densirostris. The sequence goes on from NC_082678.1 coordinate 62,658,806, forward strand.
TTCCTTTTGCTTCTCTATGCCACACAAGCATTTATTCAACATAAAATAGAAGCAGCCTTAAGCTTGTCTCATCCTTATTTTTCACTTGACTTGGAGAATCACAGAATTTTTAAAAGAAGGGAATGTCCATTCCTCAAGCTATAAGGAACAGGGTCTCAGAGTTTGTATTAGCAGACTTAAACCTGTTTGGACTTGGATGAAAAGATAAGCATCTAGTAGCGTCTGTACTTGACAACGAGTCATATACTTGTCCAAATTGTTATTTTTCTTAAGCAAGAAAAAAAGGATACTTTAAAAAATATCTATGTACTTGATGGGAATGTAGCCAACTTTCCCAAGGTAAGAGCCATCTGGTTATCTAAACAAGCTTCTTCTTAACTGCACTTTCTCTTCCAAATTCCTCCTTCCCACTCCCAAATTCATTTGTACAACCAAAGTCAGGTTTTTTCAAGGACTCACTGGGGTAGGGATGGAAGAAAAATGTAGAAACATTAAAAGGGGCTGGTAATGACTGAAATCCATGCCATGCTCTGGGAACACCAAGGAATCTGGAACTGTGGATCCCAGGATGTTCCAAGAGGGAGTTTAATGGGGCCTTGGATTAGTCCCAGAGAACTTCCAGGATACTCCTGCTTCCTACAGTATTGTTAGGTGAGCTGGGGGATGGAGGAGGAGTTAGCTTGAAACATGCACACTAAGTTGGGAGACAAAGGACAGCTCCAGAGTACTAGAACTCAGGTCATGCCCAGTGCTGCTCGGGCTGTACCTGGCTCCATCTTCATTTTGGAAATGTCTGTACCAACAACTTGCATCCAGTCAGTGGAGCTAGAATTAGACTGGTGGACACTGACCAATCTAACAGACCAGGTGGACACACTCTCCAAGGTCTTGTGTAAAACGAAAATATCCAAGTCAGTAACTGGGTCACTACAATAGAATCTGGACTAGAGAACTAGAAGTATAAACTAATTGGACAAAGGAGAGGGCATCAAGGTTGCAGCCCTAGTCTGTGGATTGGGTGAATGTAGGGGAAGAAGGTAGAACTGAGCTGCAAAGCAAGCCTTACCCATCCCTCCTGGTAACCAATCCTGCTAGAAGATCTCAGATCTAATTAGTGGCAAGCAGTGTGGGAGCCCCTCAATCATCTGGGGTCATGAATCTTGGGTCTGGGATAATATAATATCAACCTGGAATGGGAGTCATGCTGCATTATTCATCTCCATCTGGAGTAGGTGAAGGGATTGACACTCTAGCTGGGGAGCATCAGCAGAAGCAGCTGTGAGCAGCTGGGGACTCAGAAGCAGTGAAAGCAAGGCTGGTGCTAATCTAGCATTGAAAACGTTGGACCTCTTAATGTATCCACAGCGGTTACCATACAGGAGCTCTCTTAATAACTGCCTGGACTGAAATCCACTAAAAATGAGTTTTCCTACCAAAAAGAACTCATATATGACATTGATATGCAGAAATGAAAGGAAGGGGAGATTGGGAACCATCCTTTCACGTTGAAGCAAAAATACAAGGCTCCTGGGTACTTCTTTCATAAGATTCTCTTTTATATCTTTACTTTCAAATTTTGCTTTCTCAGTGAATAAAGAGTATCTGATGATGAGAAGACAAGGACAAGGAAAGACATATCCATGGAGGAAACTTTAGCTCCAAATTGTTGTAACCACTTCCCAATCTCCATTTTTTGGGGAAAAAATTAAGAAATGCATCTAGTTGCTTCTCTTTCTCAAAAGTTTGACTTTGGGCATAAGATATTATGTTAATGATAAAGACAACATGTTCCATCTGAGGTAATAGTGGGGGTCAAAGTTAAAATTTATCAGTGGAGTAGAATAAATATTTGTAGTACTAGGGTAAAAAGTCTAACAGGGGATTAGAGCTGCTTATAGGAGAAATAAAATAAGTTCTAACTGTCTTTGACAACTCAGCAACTGACTTTTAAAAACTTTAGTAATTTAATATTATATGTCCCAAATGACAATGTTTTTTTTATCCATTGGAATGTGCAGTACAGGAGGACAGGGGATTTTGTCTATTTTATTTACTGCTGTCTTTCTAATGCATAGAATGTAGTGAACACTCAGTAAATACTGTGAATAAATGAGAGAAACCAATTCGAAAGCATTATATCTGCATATGGACAGTCTCACACCCATTTCAGTGTTTCAACAAGGGCTCAGCTGTTCCCATGACATCATCCTTGCCTTTCCCTTCCTTCCACTCAACCTATCATGGAGAGTTTGGGTTTACTGACAACTAGAGGATGGCTCTCTGATCTTGAGCATCCCATTTTGTTTTGCTCTGATTCTAAAGAATCCAGTGGGAAAATCAAAGGAGGAGATGAGGTCATAAAAATTCCTGAGAATACTTCAGAATCCACAGAGTAAGAGATTAGGGATAGTCATGGAAAGACAATTCCCCTTCCAGCCTCTGCTCTTGATCACAAAGAGTGGAATGGAAGGATACATTGCTTCCCTTTAGGACTTAAATTCTGTTACTTCAGTTGATTTTCACTCTTTTTCTCAAAAACCCTGTTATCATAACTGTGTTCTTAGTTAATACCCCCATTGCAATTTCCATTGACAGGAGGTGCCATTGTGCCACTTCCCAAAAAGGGTGATCGTGCCTGTGGCTCTGCTTGGACTTGAATCATTGTAAGTTGTTCGGTCACCTTTGTCTAAGAAGAAAGAGGCAAGGTCAAGGTACTGATTTTGCCAAGCTCAGTCAAACATCCTGAAATGTTTTCCAACATTGGGAATTTGACAAGATCCCAAGCACATTTGGCTCAGGTCCCCCTTTTCCCCTTAATTGCTGAGCGCAAACAGAAAATGTAATCCATCTGCTTCAGAGTCATTTTCCCAAAACTCATCCAAATTTTCCTTGGTCAGAACTATTTGTAGCCTTTGTCTTCATGAGCCTAACACCTTCCTTCTCGCGTTTTATATCTTGGAACTTGGAAGCAGACAGATTCAAAAGGAACAGAACTCAGTTTCAAACACCAGACATAATCTGTAAAATCAGGTTCTTGGGGTGGAGGGTCAAGGGTCTCACTTCCAGAATTACAGCTGTGACACATCTGAGGGGGAGTTAAGGGAGTCTCTACAACAAATGTGTCCTAAGAAGGCCAGAGAACACAGATAACTGAGCACAGAGTCCTCTCCACCCCGTATCCAGCAGCAACTGGGACCCAACACCTCACCACAGTTCCCTGGTGGGAAAGTTGGGAAGCAGAGGTTTCACTAACTCCTGCTCTTTGGTGGTTGGTCATATTATAAACACTGGACTTGGAGCACAGAAAGGCTCACAAGATCCACCTAAGACCTTTTAATAAGCCCCTGGCACTCAAAGTGAGACAAAAATGGGTCAGAGTCCTAACTCCTAACTATTATGGTACTTACTGGTTTTATGACCTTGGGCAAGTTCCTTAATATCTTGGAACGTATGTTTTTTTCATTGTAAATAAATATAATAAAAACCTTCCTGGCATATGGTGTTTGGAGAGTACCCAGTTAGTGACAGCTGTGAGTATTGTTGTTGTTGTTGTTTTGTTTGTTTGTTTTTTGCAGTATGCGGGCCTCTCTCTGTTGTGGCCTCTCCCGTTGCAGAGCACAGGCTCCGGATGCACAGGCTCAGCGGCCATGGCTCACGGGCCCAGCCACTCCGTGACATGTGGGGTCTTCCCAGACCGGGGCACGAACCCACGTCCCCTGCATCGGCAGGCGGACTCTCAACAACTGCACCACCAGGGAAGCCCTGTTGTTGTTATTTTTTATGACAGCTTTATTGAGACATAATTCACATACCATACCACGTATACATTTAAAATGTACACTTCAGTGGAGCTTGGTATATTCAAGGAGTTGTGCAATCATTACCACAATCAATTTTAGGGCATTTTATCACCCCCAGAAGAAACTGAATACCCACTACAGTCACTCCCCATTACCTCCCAGTCCTAGGTGACCACTAGTCTACTCTTTGTCTCTATGGACATTTGGAAAATCAATTGATTTTAACTGAGAAGATTTATTTCTGACACTCAATTCTGATCCGTTGATCTATGATTATCCTCATGCCAATATCTCACTGTCCTGATCAATGTTGATTTGTAGTAAGTTTTGAAATCAGAAGCTGTGAATCTTCCAACATTTTTCTTCTTTTCAAGATTGTATTCCCATATAGAAAGTCATGTCATCTGCAAAAAGAGATAGTTTTACTTCTTCTTTTCCATCTGGATGGCTTTTATTTCTTTTTCTTGCCTAATTGGTCAAAGCCTCCAGTGCAATTTTTGAATAGAAATGACAAGAGCAGACAATCTTGTCTGGTTCTTGATCTTAGGGGGAAAGAATCTTCCATTATTAAGAATGAGGTTAGCTGTTTTCTGTTCATGGATGGTCTTTATAAGGTTGAGGAAGTTCCATTCCTAGTTCATTGAATGTATTTATCATAAAAGAATTTTATCGTTATTATATAATACAAAAATGCAGGTGTTCTATTTTGCCCTTGTTTTCTTTTTTCCCTTTTTTTGGTTTCTTTCCAGAACCTGGTAGGACATCAGGATGACATCAGGAAAGAGGAAGCCACGGGCTGCTGTGCATCCATTCCCTGAAGTGCCCTCTGAGCAAGTATCTGCCACCTCCTCCCTCATGTCTGCACTCCTGACCTAATGATGCCCTGTTGTTCTGGCAAGCTGCATCCCTCCCACTTTGATCTGTTTTTCTGGCCTACTGTCTCCTGTTTCTGGATCCCTGGCTTCCTGTCACTCTTCTTCAGTGTTCAGATCCTCTTTCTATCTCTTTCCAGGTGTCCTAGGCTGCTTTGGCAGCTACTGGTGTTTGGAAAGCTAAAGGCTGTTTTCCAGGCAGTAGAGTTTCCTTTTAACTCATATGCCCATTTTGATTCCACAAATAATTTATGTGAACTTTTTAATGCCAGAAGATGTGCTTTTTGAGTCTGATAATACAATAGTCCCATGACATTGTTCCTAGTCTGGTCCCATTTTTCAGAGGAGGAAAACAAAGGCTCTGTGTGGCTAATTTGTCTAAGATTACATACATAGTAATTGGCAGAGCCACACATTGATTACAGATCTGTCTGTTTAGGGAAAAAGAGAGAGACATGCATAGAGTCAAAATTGCTAATATAGAACTCAGGACAACAGTTGTCATGTTGGAGGAGCCAGGAAGAGCTAGGAAAAGTACTATGCATCATTTCAAATACAAGGCTTCTATTTTCTGATCCTTGCCAACTTGTCCAACCCATCTTCTAAAAAACACACACCCATCCACCTAAGGCAAAATGAATCATGTCAGGCTATCTCTATTGCTGTGCTTTTTCATACACTTGCATCTCTGCCTGTCTCTTCTACTCAACTGAGAACTTCTAGATGCCTGTCCAACTCCTACTCCTACTTCAAGACCCAATAGAGGAATCACTTCCCCTGGGAAGTTTTTGACTCACTCCAGGCTGTGCTCCATCATATCTCATACCACCTATGTCATGATGCTCTCCACATTCATGTTCTCCTCCTTCTCCACCACAATCACCAATAAATCATAAGCACCTTGAAGGTAGTAGCCATGGTTAGTCCTCCCCTCTCTCCCAGGACTAAGGATAGTTCCATGCCCAATGTTTCTTGAATTACTAATTTAATCTTAAATGAGCTCTTATTGACAGATGCGCTCTCTGGTAGGTGACTTCAACCACCTCTCTGTTCAGGTAGATGAAGGGCTGGGACCATTTCATGTTTCCTTCCACTGCGCAGAATCTGAATCCTAAACCATGGGGCTCAAGTCTGTGATATCTGAACTTAAAACAGTAAAACCACGTATCCACTCTGAAAAACACAAGTCAATGTCATCAGGTCACCATGAGGCAGATCTCAGGAAAGATGATCATCCAAAGGAAGAAGGCATGGGTCAAACATTAAATTCAGGGTAAGAGCACCCTAACGTTCTTAGATACTTCTCAACATCCAGGGATCTAGAGTCAGTGCCAGAGACCATCTTTAGGTTAAAAAGCACAAGACATTCATGTCTTCAGCTATTAAGCAAAATGATCATTTTACTTCCAACTCAATGCCAAGTCAGTGAAAAGAAGCCAGCTGCAAGAGAAGAGATTTCTGGACTCTTTATCACAACTCTGAGAGCAAAACCTTAATGCAGTCACCTTTTGCTTTCTCTTCAAAGAGAAGACTGTGAGGTCAGACCCAGGAAGACAATGCCTAACAGTCCCAAAAGGCTCTTGGTATTAGTCCTCGCCAATTTCCCTCCAAGCCCAGACATATCTTGGGCTGAAGACACATATGCTATCTTCATTTAAGCATGAATGCTGAACCACTGGGTATTTTTTCTTTTCTGGGATTTCTGATAACTCTGTCTATAAGATGTGGTTTTAAGAAAGATTACTCCTGGTCATTTATCTAACAGACCATACTGTGGTCTGTAAGCTCCATCTTTCTTAAAGTTTTCACATTCTGTAAACTGAGGAATTTACTCAGATGGGGGACTTCATTTGAGGTGGAAACTGTAAAGTGGCCAATTATTTCTCAGTCATTGGTTGCATATGATTTTACCCCAAGCTTTGGAAATAAAGACAACATTTAGCAAACATTCTGCTCCAAAGCTAATGTTTTGAAAAGAATAACAACATGTTGGGAATAAATTACATGGTCTTTAGTGCATTTTCATGTTATTGCCTGTTAACAGGCAAAGCGGTATGCCAGCTCATGAGAGAACGCCAATCTTCTAAGGAATCGATTTCTGAATTGCTGAGCTTATGGCATCTCTGTTATAAAGCTGAACAGGCTGGGAGCACAAGGGGCCATGTCTGTGGGAGCTGACCTAGGGGAAGATGTGAATCTTAGGCTGTCTTTACATTGTAATGATATACAGACCATTAGCCCACTCTGAGTACAGCATTTGAGGCTTTTTAACTAAGACTATCTAGTTTCCCACACCATGGGTTATAGTAATCCTAAAACCAGGTAATCTAATATACCTAATACAAGTAACTAATTTAACCTTAATCAAACACCTACTGGGTTCAATGTCTTTTGCCTGATTCTCTGGAAGAAAAGTGGGAGTTTAAATGATCATTGATTCCATTTCTATGAAATGTTCAGAACAGGCAAATCCATAGAGGCAAAAATTAGATTAGTGGTTTCCTAGAGCTGGGAGGATGGGGGAAACTGGGTAGTGCTTGTTTAAAGGATGTGGGGTTTCTCTGGGCGGTAATAGAATGTTTATACCTGATTGTGGTGAGGGTCGCATGGATACACTAGAAGCCCTTGAACTGTACACGTCAAATGGACAAATTGCATGGTATGTGAATTACACCTCAATAAAGCTGTTAAAGAAAACATAAAACCTTGCCCTCACAAAGGGAGAAAACATGTTAACAATATCAGGTGGAAGCAGGAAGAACTAAAGTCAGGTACCACAGGGGCTGAGGGAGAGCCACACAGCACAGAGTCCTTCCGGCTTGGGCTTTCCTTTCATCTGGAGCTGTCACTCTCTCTCGGCACATCTTTAGGTCTGGGAGGGTGGGAGAGAGGGACTTACAGGAGCAGGAAGACAGCTTCTAATAACTGACTAGAGATGAAACCCATGAGGAGATGGCGAATGATGTCATGGGAACAGAAATACCAGACCTGAGGCTCTGGGCGGGGTCAGTGGGTTCCCAATGCAGGTCCTAGCCCCTGGACAGCTGGTCGCAAGTACAGTGCCTTCTTTAAAGGAGGGAGGGTAATTCCTTCAGTTGAGAGGTGTCTCCTGTTACCTTAGCCTATCCATACTAAAGACAAGCTCTCCAGAAAAGCACCATTCCCACCCCCACTCAGGTTCCCATGCTCCTGGGGCAAAGGGCTCTGAAATCAGGGCTGCCCACAAAATAAATCAATAAGAACTAGCCCTGAAGCAACTTATATGTCTAAATATTGCCCCCCCCATACAAACAACCAAAACCTATATTTCGGGCCATGCAGGCTGTCATAGAAATTCTTTAGGCAGAAGAAGAAATTGTATTACATGCTTAAGGGATTTATTTTTTATTGGGGTGGGCTTATTTTATTTAAAAAGATCCATCACCATCTTCACCTTCTACATACACCCTCTCGCCACCAGTTTTGTTTGTTCTCCGATTTCCAATATTTAGTCAAAAGCAAAATTAACTGCTGTATTTAATATAAGTAATTCCAGTAATTTCAAATGTGATAATACTTTTTAACTTTTACATTAATTATAAATATTATAAGTGATAAATTGCTTTTGTGGGTAATATTAAACTGTCAAGCAGTGCTGTGTATAAGCATTTTAAAGAAAAGTTCCATCAACAGATTATGCTTCATGAGTGTGACACTGAGTTCCAGGTTTGGTGTACTCTGTACCTGTGGACCTCTGCTTCTTCCCTCGGACAATGAGGACCCTCTACCGTTTTGTGCTATTCATGTCCCTACATTCTTGTGGTTGGAAGAAAGGCTGAGCTGAGTGCTGAGTTAAGGAGATGGTGGGGCAGGTAACCCAATATTTCCTCTCTTCTTGGAAGTGCCTGCAACTGGGTTATAGTTGTGTAGGTTTCATACTGGAGTTCTTCGGAGTTCATGGGTCAAACTAAGCTGAGTGATGTGGTGTCACTCCTGCTCCTCTGATCCCCGTTTCCCTGGAAGAACAAAGGAGAAAGAGCTTCCTTTTCCAGTGCGTGCCTCCATCCACCTTCCATGACAAGGCAAGCATTGCCTCAGGGGAGCTGCCAAGATTCTGGGGTGGGACTTGAATGCTTGGACTCCCAGACAAAGGTAGTGATGCTACAAGCGGAGTGACACAGACCTACTTCCCGAGTCAGTGACTAAACACAGACAAAGGAATATGAGGCATTTATTTCCCTCCCCCTTGGCCAGCCTTGGCAAGGCTGCTGGTGCAGCCTGAGGTGCCCTCTCCTGGGAGTAGCTGTTGGGCCACTCCAAGGCTGCAGAGTGCAGAGCTGCTCCTCAGCTTGTTGGTGAGTTTCTTCACCTTTGGTTATCATAACTTGAATGAAAGCTCATCTTAAAAAGCTCTTTTGACCTTTTTTTTTTTTTTACTTCTCCCATCTTCTTTCTAAGAGCTGTCTTATTTTAAATGGGAATTATGACTATATGACAGAGTAGAAAAAAAAACCCACAGTTAGCAGAAGGAAAGAAATCATAAAGATCAGAACAGAAACAAGTGAAATAGAAACAAAGAAAACAATAGCAAAAATCAATGAAACTAAAAGCTGGTTCTTTGAGAAGATACACAAAATTGATAAACCATTAGCCAGACTCATCAAGAAAAAGAGGGAGAGGACTCAAATCAATAAAATTAGAAATGAAAAAGGAGAAGTTACAACAGACACTGCAGAAATACAAAGCATCCTAAGAGAATACCACAAGCAACTCTATGCCAATAAAATGGACAACCTGGAAGAAATGGACAAATTCTTAGAAAGGTATAACCTTCCAAGACTGAACCAGGAAGGTAAAAAATATGAATAGACCAATCACAAGCATGGAAATTGAAATTGTGATTAAAAATTTTCCAGCAAACAAAAGCCCAGGACCAGATGGCTTTACAGGTGAATTCTATCAAACACTTAGAGAAGAGCTAACACCCATCCTTCTCAAACTCCTCCAAAAAATTGCAGAGGAAGGAACACTCCCAAATTCATTCTATGAGGCCACCATCACCCTGATACCAAAACCAGAAAAAGATACCACAAAAAAAAAAGAAAATTACAGACCAATATCACTGATGAATATAGATGCAAAAATCCTCAACAAAATACTAGAAAACAGAATCCAACAACATATTAAAAAGATCATGAACCATGATCAAGTGGGATTTATCCCAGGGATGCAAGGATTCTTCAATATACACAAATCAATCAATGTGAAACACCATATTAACAAATTGAAGAAGAAAATCCATATGATCATCTCAATAGATGCAGAAAAAGCTTTCGACAAAATTCAACACCCATTTATTATAAAAACTCTCCATAAAGTGGACATAGAGGGAACCTACCTCAACATAATAAAGGACATATATGACAAACCCACGGCAAACATTATTCTCAATGGTGAAAAACTGAAAACATTCATGTAAAAGAATGAAATTAGAACACTCCCCAGCACCATACACAAAAATAAACTCAAAATGGATTAGAGACCTAAATGTGAGACTGGACACTAGAAAACTCTTACAGGAAAACATAGGAAGAAAACTCTTTGACATAAATCACAGCAAGATCCTTTTTGATCCAACTCCTAGAGTAATGGAAATAAAAACAAAAATAAACAAATGAGACCTAATGAAACGTCAAAGCTTTTGCACAGGAAAGGAAACCATAAAGAAGACAAAAAGACCACCATCAGAATGGGAGAAAATATTTGCGAACAGATCTATGGACAAAGGATTAATTTCCAAAATATATAAACGGCTCATGCAGCTCAATATTAAAAAAAAAAAACCCAATCCAAAAATGGGCAGAAGACCTAAATAGACACTTCTCCAAAGAAGATATACAGATGGCCAAGAAGCACATGAAAAGCTGATCCACATCACTAATTATTAGAGAAATGCAAATCAAAACTACAATGAGGTATCACCTCACACCAGTTAGAATGGGCATCATCAGAAAATCTACAAACAACAAATGCTGGAGAGGGTGTGGAGAAAAGGGAACCCTCTTGCACTGTTGGTGGGAACGTAAATTGATAAAGCCACTACTGAGAATACTATGGAGGTTCCTTAAAAAACTAAAAATTGAATTACCATATGATCCAGCAATCCCACTACTGGGCATATACCCAGAGAAAACCATAATTCAAAAAGGCACATGCACCCCAATGTTCAGTGCAGCACTATTTACAATAGACAGGTCATGGAAGCAACCTAAATGCCCATTGAAAGATGAATGGATACATAAAATGTGGTACATATATACAATGGAATATTATTCAGCCATAAAAAGGAAAGAAACTGGATCATTTGTTGAGATGGATCTAGAGACTGTCATACAGAGTGAGGTAAGTCAGAAAGAGAAAAACAAATATCATATATTAACGCATATATGTGGAACCTAGAAAAATGGCACAGATGAACTAGATTGCAGGGCAGAAATAGAGACATAGATGTAGAGAACAAACGTATGGACACCAAGGGGGTTAAGTGGCAGGGGGTGGGGGTGGGGGTGTGATGAATTGGGTGATTGGGATTGTCATGTATACACTGATGTGTATAAAATTGATGACTAATAAGAACCTGCTGCATAAAAAATAAATAAAAGTAAAAAAATAAAAAAAATAATATATATATAATCCCCGCCCCCCCAAAATAAAAGCTATTTTGACCTTTTTTTTTTTTTTTACTTCTCCCTTCTCCTTTCTGACAGCTGTCTTATTTTTACTGGGAGTCATGACTATATGACAGAGTAGAAAAATTCATATTTCCCTTGATTTTCAGGCTTCTTGCAGCCTCTGGAGTGGATATGAATAAGCTCTCATTCTAGAATGGAGACACAGACATCAAAGATGTCAATGAAGGGCTTCCCTGGTGGCGCAGTGGTTGAGAGTCTGTCCGCCGATGCAGGGGACATGGATTCATGCCCCGGTCCAGGAGGATCCCACATGCCACGGAGCAGCTGGGCCCGTGAACCATGGCCACTGAGCCTGTGCATCCGGAGCCTGTGCTCCGCAATGGGAGAGGCCACAATAGTGAGAGGCCCGTGTACCACCAAAATAAAAACAAACAAAAGATATCAATGAAGACTAGACAGAAAGAAGTAATAGGTCTGGGTAATCCACACATTGAGTTATTTTCTAATAAATAAATAAATAAATAAATAAATAAAAAATAAATAAATTTTACATCTTTATTGGAGTATAATTGCTTTACAATGGTGTGTTAGTTTCTGCTTTATAACAAAGTGAATCAGTTATACATATACATATGTTCCCTATCTCTTCCCTCTTGCGTCTCCCTCCCTCCCACCCTCCCTATCCCACCCCTCTAGGTGGTCACAAAGCACCGAGCTGATCTCCCTGTGCTATTCGGCTGCTTCCAAATAGCTATCTATTTTACATTTGGTAGTGTATATATGTCCATGCCACTCTCTCACTTTGTCACAGCTTACCCTTCCCCCTCCCCGTGTCCTCAAGTCCATTTTCTAGTAGGTCTGTGTCTTTATTTCTGTCTTACCACTAGGTCCTTCATGAATTTTTTCCTTAAATTCCATATATATGTGTTAGCATACAGTATTTGTTTTTCTCTTTCTGACTTACTTTACTGTGTATGACAGACTCTAGGTCCATCCACTTCACTACAAATAACTCAATTTTGGTTTTTTTATGGCTAATATTCAATTGTATATATGTGCCACATCTTCTTTATACATTCATCTGTTGACGGACACTTAGGTTACTTCCATGTCTTGGCTATTGTAAATAGAACTGCAATGAACATTGTGGTACATGACTCTATTTGAATTATGGTTTTCTCAGGGTATATGTCAAGTAGTGAGATTTTTGGGTCGTATGGTAGTTCTATTTTTAGTTTTTTAAGGAACCTCCATACTGTCCTCCATAGCTGTATCAATTTACATTCCCACCAACAGTGCAAGAGGGTTCCCTTTTCTCCACACCCTCTCCAGCATTTATTGTTTGTAGATTTTTTGATGATGGCCGTTCTGACTAGTGTGATGTGATACCTCATTGAAGTTTTGAATTGCATTTCTCTAATGATTAGTGATGTTGAGCATCCATTCATGTGTTTGTTGGCAATCTGTATATCTTCTTTGGAGAAAATGTCTATTTAGGTCTTCTGCCCATTTTTGGATGGGGTTGTTCATTTTTTTTTTTTTTTTTTGATATTGAGCTGCATGAGCTGCTTGTATATTTTGGAGATTAATCCTTTTTCAGTTACTTCATTTGCAAATATTTTCTCCAATTCTGAGGGTGGTCTTTTGGTCTTGTTTATGGTTTCCTTGCCATGCAAAAACTTTTAAGTTTCATTAGGTGCAATTCGTTTATTTTTGTTTTTATTTCCATTTCTCTAGGAGGTGGGTCAAAAAGGATCTTGCTGTGATTTATGTCATAGAGTGTTCTGCGTATGTTTTCCTCTAAGAGTTTAATAGTGTCTGGCCTTACATTTAGGTCTTTAATCCATTTTGAGTTTATTTTTTTTGTATGGTGTTAGGGAGTGTTCTAATTTCATTCTTTTACATGTAGCTGTCCAGTTTTCCCAGAACCACTTATTGAAGATGTTGTCTTTTCTCCATTGTATATTCTTGCCTCCTTTATCAAAAATAAGGTGACCATAGGTATGTGGGTTTATCTCTGGGCTTTCTATCCTGTTCCATTGATCTATATTTCTGTTTTTGTGCCAGTACCATACTGTCTTGATTACTGCAATTTTATAATATAGTCTGAAGTCCAGGAGACTGATTCCTCCAGCTCTGTTTTTCTTTCTCAATATTTTTTTGGCTATTCAGGGTCTTTTGTGTTTCCATACAAATTGTGAAATTTTTTGTTCTAGTTTTGTGAAAAATGCTATTGGTTGTTTGATAGGGATGGCATTGAATCTTTAGGTTGCTTTGGGTAATATAGTCATTTGAACAATATTGATTCTTCCAATCCAAGAACATGGTATATATCTACATCTGTTAATTTCTTTCATCAGTGTCTTATAGTTTTCTGCATACAGGTTTTTTGTCTCCTTAGGTAGGTTTATTCCTAGGTATTTTATTTTTTTTGTTGTAATGGTAAATGGGAGTGTTCCCTTAATTTCCCTTTCAGATATTCATCATTAGTGTATAGAAATGCAACAGCTTTCTGTGCATTAATTTTATATCTTGCTACTTTATCAAATTCATTGATTACTTCTAGTAGTTTTCTGGTAGCATCTTTAGGATTCCCTATGCATAGTATCATGTCATCTGAAAAGAGTGAAAGCTTTACTTCTTCTTTTACATGTTGGATTCCTTTTCTTTCCTTTTCTTCTCTGACTGCTGTGGCTAAAACTTCCAAAACTATGTTGAATAACAGTTGTGAGAGTGGTGAACCATGTCTTGTTCCTGATCTTAGTGGAAATGGTTTCAGTTTTTCACCATTGTGGATGATGTTGGCTCTGGGTTTGTCATATACAGTCTTTATTATGTTGAGGTAAGTTCCCTATATGCCTACTTTCTGGAGGGTTTTTATCATAAATGGGTGTTGAATTTTGTCAAAAGCTTTTTCTGCATCTATTGAGATGACCATATGTTTTTTCTCCTTCAATTTGTTAATATGGTATATCACATTGATTGATTTGCATATGTTGAAGAATCCTTGAATTCCTGGGATAAACCCCACTTGATCATGGTGTATGATCCTTTTAATGTGCTGTTGGATTCTGTTTGCTAGTATTTTGTTGAGGATTTTTGCGTCTATATTCATCAGTGATACTGGTCTGTAGTTTTGTTTCTTTGTGACATCTTTGCCTGGTTTTGGTATAGGGTGATGGTGGCCTCGTAGTATGAGTTTGGGAGTGTTTCTCCCCATGATATATTTTGGAAAGATTGAGAAGGATAGGTGTTAGCTCTTCACTAATATATGATAGAATTCGCCTGTGAAGCCATCTGGTCCTGGGCTTTTGTTTGTTGGAATATTATTAATCAAAATCTCAATTTCAGTGATCGTGATTGATCTGTTCATATTTTCTATTTCTTCCTGGTTCAGTCTTGGAATGTTGTGCTTTTCTAAGAATTTGTCCATTTCTTCCAGTTTGTCCATTTTATTGACATAGAGCTGCTTGCAGTAATCCCTCATGATCCTTTGTGTTTCTGCAGTGTCAGTTATTACTTATCCTTTTTCAATTCTATTGATTTGAGTCTCCTCCCTTTTTTTTCTTGATTAGTCTGGCTAGTGGTTTATCAATTTTGTTTATCTTCTCAAGGAACTAGCTTTTAGTTTTATTGATCTTTGCTATTGTTTCCTTCATTTCTTTTTCATTTATTTCTGATCTTTATGTTTTCTTTCCTTCTGCTACCTTTGGGGATCTTTTGTTCTTTTTTCTCTAATTGCTTTAGGAGTAAGGTTAGATTGTTTATTTGAAATGATTCTTGTTTCTTAAGGTAGGATCGTATTGCTATAAACTTCCCTCTTAGAACTGATTTTGCTGCATCCCATCGGTTTTGGTCATCGTGTTTTCATTGTCATTTGTTTCTAGGTATTTTTTGATTTCCTCTTTGATTTCTTCAGTGATCTCTTGGTTTTAATGGTGTATTGTTTAGCCTCCATGTGTTTGTATTTTTTACAGATTTTTTCCTCTAATTGATATCTAGTCTCATAGTACTGTGCTTGGAAAAAGATACTTCATATGATTTCAATTGTCTTAAATTTACCAAGGCTTGACTTGTGACCTAAGATATGATCTCTCCTTGAGAATGTCCCATGAGCACTTGAGAAGAAAGTGTATTCTGTCAGTTTTGGATGGAATGTCCTATAAAGATCAATAAAGTCCATCTTGTTTAATGTGCCATTTAAAGCTTGTGTTTCCTTATTTATTTTCATTTTGGATCATCTGTCCATTGGTGAAAGTGGGGTGTTAATGTCCCCTACTATTATTGAGTTACTGTTGATTTCCCCTTTTATGGCTGTTAGCATTTGCCTTATATATTGAGGTGCTCCTATATTGGGTGCATAAATATTTACAATTGTTATATCTTCTTCTTGGATTGATTCCTTGATCATTATGTAGGGTCTTTCTTTGTCTCTTCTAATAGTCTTTATTTTAAGGTCTATTTTGTCTGATATGGAATTGCTACTCCAGCTTTCTTCTGATTTCCATTTGCATGGAAGATCTTTTTCCATCCCCTCACTTTCAGTCTGTTTGTGTCCCTAGGTCTGAAGTCATCTCTTTTAGACAGCATATATATGGTTCTTGTTTTTGTATCCCTTCAGCCAGTCTATGCCTTTTGTTTGGAGCATTTAATCCCTTTACAGTTAAGGTAGTTATCTATATGTATGTTCCTATTACAATTTTCTTAATTGTTTGGGTTTGTTATTATAGGTCTTTTTCTTCTCTTGTGTTTCCTGCCTAGAGAAGTTCCTTTAGCATTTGTTGTAAAGCTGATTTGGTGGTGCTGAATTCTCTTAGCTTAGGCTTGTCTGTAAAGTCTTGAATTCTCTGTCAAATCTGAATGAGATCCTTGCTGGGTAATCTTGGTTGTAGGTTTTTCCCTTTCATCACTGTAAATATGTCCTGCCACTCCCCTCTGGCTTGCAGAGTTTCTGCTGAAAGTTCAGCTTTTAACCTTATGGGGTTTCCCTTGTATGTTATTTGTTGTTTTTCCCTTGCTGCTTTTAATATTTTTTTCTTTGTACTTAATTTTTGATAGTTTGATTAATATGTGTCCTGGCATGTTTCTCCTTGGATTGCTCCTGTATGGGAATCTCTGTATTTCCTGAACTTGATATTTTCTTTCTCATATTAGGGAAGTTTTCAACAATAATATCTTCAAATGTTTTCTCAGTCCCTTTCTTTTTCTCTTCCTCTTCTGGGACGCCTATAATTCGAATGTTGTTGTGTTTAGTGTTGTCCCAGAGGTCTCTGAGACTGTCCTCACACCTTTTCATTCTTTTTTCTTTATTCTGCTCTGTGGTAGTTATTTCCACTCTTTTCTCTTCCAGGTCACTTATCCGTTCTTCTGCCTCAGTTATTCTGCTATTGATTCCTTCTAGAGAATTTTTAATTTCATTTATTGTGTTGTTCATCATTGTTTGTTTCCCTTTAGTTCTTCTAGGTCCTTGTTAAACGTTTCTTATATTTTCTCCATTCTCTTTCTAAGATTTTGGATCACATTTACTATCATTACTCTGAATTGTTTTTCAGGTAGACTGCCTATTTCCTCTTCATTTCTTTGGTCTGGTGTTTTTACCTTGCTCCTTCAACTGCTGTTTCTCTGTCTTCTCATTTTGCTTAGCTTACTGTGTTTTGGGTCTCCTTTTTGCAGGCTGCAGGTTCGTAGTTCGCGTTGTTTTTGGTGTCTTCCCCCTGTGGCTATGGTTGGTTCAGTGGGTTGTGTAGGCTTCCTGGTAGAGGGGACTAGTGCCTGTATTCTGGAGGATAAGGCTGGATCTTGTCTTTCTGTTGTGCAGGACTGCATGCGGTGCTCTGTTTTGGCATTTCTGTGACCTTATTATGATTTTAGGCAGACTCTGTGCTAATGGATGGGGTTGTCTTCCTTTCTTGCTAGTTGTTTGGCATAGGGCGTTCAGCACTCTAGCTTGCTGGTTGTTGAGTGGAGCTGGGTCTTACCGTTGAAATGGAGATCTTTGTGAGAGCTTTTGCCATTTGATATTACATGGAGCTGGGAGGTCTCTGGTGGACCAATATTCTGAAGTCGGCTCTCTCACCTCAGAGGCACAGGCCTGACACTCAGCCAGAGCACCAAGACCCTTTCAGCCACATGGAGCAAACCCCAAGTCTACAGTTGCTCCCAAAGTCCACTGCCTCAATTTTGGGATGATTCATTGTCTATTCAGGTATTCCACAGATGCAGGGTACATCAAGTTGATTGTGGAGATTTAATCCGCTGCTGCTGAGGCTGTTGGGTGAAATTTCCCTTTCTCTTCTTTGTTCGCACAGCTCCTGGGGTTCAGCTTTGGATTGACCCCACCTCTGCATGTAGGTCACCTGAGGGCGTGTCTTCCCACCCAGAAAGGATGGGGTTAAAAGAGCAGCTGATTAGGGGGCTCTGGTTCACTCAGGCCAGGGGGAGGGAGGGGTGCAGAATGTGGGTGAGCCTGTGGCGGCTGAGGCCAGAGTGACGTTACAACAGCGTGAGGCGTGCCATGTATTCTCCCAGGGAAGTTGTCCCTAGATCACAGGACCCTGGCTCCCGGGAGGGGAGTTGTGGATAGTGACCTGTGCTTGCACACAGGCTTCTTGGTGGGTGCAGCAGCAGCCTTAGTGTTTCATGCCCGTCTCTGGTGTCCGCGCTGATAGCCGCGGCTCACACCCATCTCTGGAGCTCGTTTAGGCAGTACTCTGAATCCCTTCTCTTCATGCACACTGAAACTATGGTCTCTTGCCTCTTAGGCAGTTCCAGACTTTTTCTTGGACTCCCTCCCAGCTAGCTGCGGCACACTAGCCACCTTCAGGCTGTGTTCATGCAGCCAACCCCAGTAGTCTCCCTGGGATCTGACCTCCGAAGCCAGAGCCTCAGCTCCCAGCCCCCACCCGCCCCACCAGGTGAGCAGACAAGCCTCTCAGGCTGGTGAGTGCTGGTTGGCACCAATCCTCTATGTGGGAATCTCTCCACTTTGCCCTCTACACCCCTGTTGCTGCTCTCTCCGCCGTGGCTGCAAAACTTCTCCCCCGCCACCCTGTCTCCACCAGTGAAGGGGCTTCCTAGTGTGTGGAAACTTTTCCTCCTCCACAGCTCCCTCCCAGAGGTGCAGGTCCTGTCCCTATTCTTTTGTCTCTGTTTTTTCTTTTGCCCTACCTGGGTACGTGGGGAGTTTCTTGCCTTTTGGGAAGTCTGAGGTCTTCTGCCAGCATTCAGTAAGTGTTATGTAGGAGTTGTCCCACATGTAGATGTATTTCTGATGTATTTGTGGGGAGGAAGGTGATTTCCATATCTTACTCCTCCTCCATCTTGAAGGTCTGTCCCAAGTTTACATCTTATAAATCAAGATCTGAATTTCCTATGGGTCTGCCACTTTTGCCTGTTTTTATTACTGTTTTTTAAGCATTGCATTTTATATCCTTACATACCTAGTAAATTTCTTGGAAGGCATCTTGTCAGAAAAAAATATAGTTTAATATGGGTTTCTAGATGATATTCTTTTCCTACAGAGAGGATAACATTTTACCTCTATCAGGCGACTATAGTAGAGGCAGGTCATGGTACAATTTTGGATGATCTCTTTTAGAACTGGCCTTTGTGAAGGATGAACTAACTCCAGATTTTGTTTACTACTTGTAGATAGCACTTCAAGTGTCCTCAAAGAGTAAGGATGGGGTGAGGCATGCAGCGTACAGGATTTAACAAGTGAGTTCATCCTAAAACTTTGTACCATACACACCTAATTTTCTTCACTCTAGTCCTGGTCCTGGTACCATCTGAAAATCTGTGGTATTTACGAAGCATCTGTTCCTTTGGAGGTTCTGAATTCTATATTTTGCTTCACAGCCTCCATAAGACTGCCTGAACTCTGCTTAGCTTCTCAGCTTCTTTGCTTTGACTTATAAGTTAGCAAAAACCTCAAGAGGAAATGTAAAGCCTTAATATCAAGCTCATCTATTTGCACTTATCCCTGGATTTTTTAGCCCCTAAATCATCCCTTTCTCTGTAGGTTTCCCATGTTTTCAACAAGATTGTAAAAATTTTAATCTACCTTTTTCCAGTTATTCTCTGCAGGATAGTTGGTGTGCAACAAGCTAGTCCTTCAGGGTCAAAAATAAAAATCCCTTTTGTTTCTCCATGTGGGTAATAATGAATGGTTGAGAGACAATTACATAATTTTCTCAAGTTGTAAATACTAGTTGTGGATGTTTTAAATCATCCACATGGATCTTCCTTGTCTTCTGTCCATTATTTAAATGTTGGTGTTCATCAGGATTCCTTATTGAGAGATAATATCCATGTGGTGCATGAAATGCTGCTCATATTCTGAAGAATCCCAAGATTCTAGAAATAGAATTATATCTCTATTCCAGAACATTCATCTGGGCTTCAACCCCAGACTTCAGACACTTTACTGAGCACCTCTCTCTGGATATCCTCTGTGCACCTAGAAATTATTATGCCCAATAATGAAGTCATCACCTTCCTTTTCACCTCCTTACCACTCTCAACTTACTTTCTTGCTTTTATTTCCTTTCTAATTAATGATGGCTGCTTTTCCCAGAATCCTATCTTATACTACAAACTTTATAAATTTATCCTCTATTCTTTTATCTTAAAACTCACATGATTCATGAAGTCCTCTATATGCAGGAGTACATAAATATATATATATATATATTTTAACTTATTTATTTATTTATACTATATATACACATATATATGTGTGTATATATATATAAAATGTTTATTAGTATGTTTAATATATTTAGTATATATATAGTATAAAATATTTAAATATGCTCCTGTCATCTCCCACTTACACACTGAGATTGCCATAAATTAGGACTTAGGATTTCTCACCTAGACTTTCCCAACATCCTGCTAATTCAGGGATGGCAAATGCTTAGGTTATGCCTGCTGCCACTTTCTCTTCTTTTCCTTCTTACACTAATGACAAGCATTACTTCTTTATTATTGGAGACTTTCCTGCTGAGTCCAGCTACAGTTCTGAAGTCCTTCTCAAAGCAGCATTCCATAGAGACACTAGGAGACTTGAGAAGCAAGTGGAAGCCCATTTGTCCTCTCCTCTCTATCCTTCTCCACCAGATGGTATGTAGATAGTATAGACTGTGCCACCAGAGATATATCACTACAGGAAATCTGATTATGTCACTTCCATGTTTAAAAATCTATGAGTCTTATCTTGCTTACAGAACAAGTAACAGCTCACTGGTTGAGTGTGTAAGGCCTTTTATAATCCAATTCTAATAGAAAAGTTCAGACTTGTCATTACTGACACAAGTACTCTAATCGCTCATGGCAACGCAGCCCATTTATGCAATCTGAAGGTCTCTTATGTTTCTTTTGTTCATGCCATTATTTCCTCCTAAAATTCCTTTCCCCATTCACCACAAGCCTGTTTAACTCCTACAGACTCTTAATCTTTCCTAAACTTCTCTGAGCAGAATTAGTTGATCCTTCCTCTGGATCTCCAGAACACATTTTTAACCTTTAGTAGAGAATATAGCATTTTTCATTATTATGTTTTTAATTATTTACACATATGGCTAGAATATCATTCCAAGTAACAACTGTGTCCTGTTCAATGCGAAATGCCTAGCAGGTGCTCAGTTAAGATATATTAAAATAACACATTCAGCAGGCAACCCTCTATCCACTTTGTGAACAGTGACAACAATGTTTGCTTATTTCTCTTTACTCATTTACTCAACAAATACGTTTTTGAATATCTACTATGTGTTAGTCATAAGCAACATCCATGACAGAAATCTGCAGTTTTAGCCAAAGCATCACATTGCATCTAAAGCAATAGAAACCAAGTGAGAACAACTTTAAGTAGGTTTTGTGCAAACATTTAAATTTGTCGTGCTCCCTTCTATGGGTACAGGAACTATAAAGGTAGTATTTAGAACTGAGAGTATGGCACAATTCTTGGCTCACTTTGATAAATATTGATCTTGTATAAATTACTCAGGAGAGGCAGTTGATGGTTCTCTGAGCAACACACACACACACACACACACACACACACACACACACACACAGCCGCCACTCCCTTTTATGCAAAGACATAAATCATTTATGAATAGAGCTCCACATGCTCTATGAATAAGTCCCTTGGATTCAAAGATGACTGATACTCAAGGATTTTTCTCATTTGAGTGCAGACATAAATTTAAGCAAGCAGTTAGACTACATGAAATTACAACGCCCGTTTGTTCACTGTAAGGTCAGAGATGCATAATACGTTTCCAAGGGTAAATATCGCATGCTTCCAAGTAAACACCATTAAATGCAACTGCACGTTTATGCCTTTAATAAAACTGAAGGCAAGGGAGTAGCTCTTTGGAAACATCACATGTCATGATCATTCAATTTTAAGTTTCAGTTGCTGGTGGAAAGTGGAGTGTTAGTGTGTGTATGTTTGTGGAATTGTGCAGAATTCTTTTTCTTTGACTACAGTTCAATCTAGTTTTTGGTTTCATTTGGAAATTGTCAATAGCACAATGAAGGGTCTGTGTGTGGTGAAAAGTCATTAAGAAAATAGTTGGCTGGTGGGAAGCAGCAGCATAGCACAGGGAGATCAGATCAGTGCTTTGCGATGACCTAGAGGGATGGGATAGGGAGGACAGAAGGGAGGCTCAAGAGGCAGGGGATATGGGGACACGTGTATGCATATGGCTGATTCGCTTTGTTGTGCAACAGAAACTAACATGGTATTGTGAAGCAATTATATTCCAATAAAGATCTATTTAAAAAAAAAAACCCGGAGGGCAGCAAACTTTGGTTCTCAGGGAGTCTAGTGGTAAGATTACTAATGAGAATGTTTAATCTCTAGGGAGTTCATCACTGAAAGGACAGGAGGAGGATAAAAAGAGACTGACAAATAGCTTGTGGTCACTTGCAAGGAGCTGGAATTTTTCATTCGAGCTCACACAAAGGGTCAAAATGCTGAAACTTCTTGGGAGAAATAAAGGATTGTGATTTAGGCTTCTCGGTACATTTGTTTATGTGACATTCCCCACCTTGAATGTTTTTTTGCCCTCCCATTTCCAACTTTTTGCATTCTGTGTATTTTTGTCAGTTTTGTTCACAATTTAAAAGGTTTATAACCCATGACACAAGAAATCCTATTTTTAGGAATTGATGGACAGAAAATCTTTAATGAAAGCTAGGATATATATATATATATATATATATATATATATATATATATATATATATATATACACTAGAGAATTATTGCAGAAATATTTGTAGAAGAGAAAACAAAAAGCCACTTAAATGCCTACAACAGGAGATTGGTCAAACAAATTATAGATCATTCTTACAAAGAAATGAAATGCAGCAGTTAAAAGTACAGCAGGTAAGTATAAATATACCAGATGGAAGTTGTCCAAGTGGCATTGAAGTTAAAAAGAAAGAGGCTGCAGAACAGTATTTATAGTGTGATTCCTTTTAAAACAAATAAAACAAAACCACCATATCATGTCTATATACACAGATATGGTTTATGATGGCTATATCTTAGGAATGTAATTAAAGCAACAGTAAGGTGAACTTTGACTTTTGCAATAATATGTCTGTATTAGTTGAATTTATTATAACACATAAGGGTTGTTTGATTATGTTTTCGTAATTGAAAATAGTTCTTTTTAAAAAAGCTGATTCATCTTTTAGATTCAAGCTAAAATGTCATCTTATCTAGGAGTGAATTCTCCCATTTATGAAATGAAGTAAAACTTTGTAACATTTGCTTCATATTTTTGCAACTTTATGTAGGGAGCACTTAATTGGCTATCAGAGGACTAGAGTTTAAATCCATTTCTGTCACTTTCTACCTGTAAAGTCATCTTGGGAAGTTATATAACTTCTAAGCCTAAATTTTCCTTTCTGTAAAAAGAGAAAAACAATGCTAACTCCACAGATTCCTTGGGAATTGTAAAGAAAAGGCACAAATATACTGGTTATTTGTGTGCTTATCCTGTGTATCCTATAACATTTCAATCCCCATGAGAGCAGGGACTCCTACATTCATTAATTCATTCAGTAGATACAGGTGCAACTACTATATGTCAGGCACTGTACTAAGCTTTAGGGATACAACAATAAACAAGAAAGATGGCATCTTCTTCCATATGATCTTACAGGTAAGTGAAGAGAACACACAATAATCAGACAATTGCCAAACAGTGTAGTAAGCGTTATAATAGGAGAATCAGGAGACTCCTGTAGGAGGTGATACTTTCAGCTGAGACTCAGAGGATGAATAAGCTTTAGCAGACAAAAAAGGTAGAGAGGATTTGAAGAGTGTGTGAAGTACAGGGCAAGTATTGAATGACAGGGTAGAGCATTGACGTATTAAATACGTTCAGCATGGCTGGAACTTAAAGCATGAGGAGTGAAGGGTGAAATATGAGGTTTTGCACCTCCCTGACATGCTCCCTCATCCTCCCTGAGTGTTGCTGATTCTCCCTAATAATTAGTGGAGGATCACAATATTATAGGGTAGAATTTCAATGTCTTCCAAGCAACTGGACGCAGCAGCCACTGGAGGATTAAAGCGTCTGAAAGTCTGAAAGCCAGCATCATCTTAACACTTATGTAGAGACCCAGCAGCCTCCAGGATACATGAATCTACTCAAATTTCTTCAGAGTCAGGACAGAAGGGGTGTTCTAAGCCAGGTAATCTGGGATATGGAAGTGAAAGAGATGAAGAGAAGAACTTTTGTTTGTTTGGAGTGGGGGATACATCAGGAATGACAGATATATCAACTCAGCCATATCCTTGGTGCAATTACAGGCAAAGAGTCAGAGTAAGGGGCTGTATAAGCATCCAAACCCCAGTTGCTTAAAAAATCAAGAAGCTTCTGACCATACAGAAAGCTCTGGCATTAAGATTAATACTTGGAATATTTTTTTTAAGTCTACTGCATTCGAGTGGCATAATACAACATCTAAGAATCATAGGATTTTAGTACTCAAATATACATTTTTTTTTCCTTTTTTTTTGTGGTATGTGGGCCTCTCACTATTGTGGCCTCTCCCGTTGCGGAGCACAGGCTCCGGATGCGCAGGCCCAGCGGCCATGGCTCACGGGCCCAGCCGCTCCGCGGCATATGGGATCCTCCCAGACCGGGGCACAAACCCGTATCCCCTGCATCGGCAGGCGGACTCTCAACCACTGCGCCACCAGGGAGGCCCTCAAATATACTTTTTAAGGCACCTGGCTATCTCTCTCATTTCTTAGAGGATGAACCCTGATGCCCAAGGACAATGAACTCTAGTCACTTATCCACACAGGCTTCCATGAATTACCTCTAACAAGTGCCTACTGACTGTTCCCAGTCCTGTGTGCTGGGAATAGAAAGAGAGAAGAGTGCTTTCCTCTGGCTGCATCGTGCTTACCATCTAGTAGTAAATGATGTAAAATATTTTGAGATATGACATGATACAGAGGAAATATCATGAGTAAAACCTGGAGGAAGGGATTCAGGAAGATGTTACTGGAGGGCATAGCATTGAACTTGTTCTGAAGAAGTGAAAGGCTTCTGCAGTTTTGTAAAGAAAAGATAACACTGTAGACAGAGAAACTAGGACATACAGACAATAGCATAAACATGCTAAATCAAGACAGCCATTGGCAATAAAGCAATTTCAGACCCTTGGTCTGGATATGAGTGGCATTTCCTTAACATCAATCCCATACCTGAACAAAAAATAATTTGAGGGTGATGGATGAATTCACTTCTTCTGACACCATTATTTGCTAGACAAAAACATCTAATACTATGTTATGGATGTGAGTTTCTAAGAATTTTATTCTTCAAAAGTTAAAGAAAGAAAAAAAGATGAACAGGTATTAATCACTTAATTCAGATTTTTAAAGAAGGAAATTATGGTTATGTGCAAGGTGGCTAAGTGAAGAAAGTAGTGGAAGAGGGGCAGATGCATTTTAAATATACTAAGTGATTATGTACATAATTTTATTTACTTTTCACAACAACTTAGGGTGTGAATATTATTATCCCATTTAAGGGATGAGAAAAATCGAGGCTCAGAGACATTAAGTGACTTGTCAGGAGGCACAGAGACAGCAGGTGCTGGGCTCCGAGTTTGAGTCCTAGTCCATCTTCACTGTGCGTGTTCTTTCTATTATGTTACTGTTTCTCCCAGGAACCCTGTGCAATCAAGGCTGTGATATCTGGAAGTTCATAAAAGCAAGTAAAGCTATCTATAGCTATATTTCTATAAAAGAAATACAGATTGTGAAGGATAGGCAAAATTTATCCCAAAACTTTATTATGAAATATTTCAAATATACGGAAATGTAGAAAGAAATGTACAGTGAACATCCATCTATCCACCACCTAGATTCTACAGTTAACATTGTGCGTTTTTCCTTTGTCAAGATTGGTACTTTAAAAAGAAATAAACTTCTGACTATATAAAAACTAGCAATAATAATATTAAGTCTACAAACAATTATACAACTGTGAATATTATACCATAAGTTCCATGAAGTCAAGAACCACATTTGTTTCTCTCTGTGTAGCCAATGCCCAGTGTGACTCTTGGCACAGAGTTGGCCCTTTATAAATCTTTATTGAATGAATGGATGACACAATCCTAGTGAGTAAAAATGGGATTCAGCTAAAGAAGATAATATAGTATGCTCTCTGAAAAGTTAATGAGAGGAAAAAATGTTCCATAGATGGAAGGAACCAATTCTCCTGAGATCAATGTATCAGAGGATAGTCAATCTAGTAAAGATAAGAATAAACTGAAGCTACTCTTTCTGCATAGCCTGACACACTTCAAGAGAGTGTGGAGGACTTAAAATGAACATGGTAAAACTCAGTAGAGACTAATGTGAAGTCTTTCATATTAGTTAGTGATCAATTACACAAGTAGAGGAGGGGCAGCTGTTGCTTGGCAGAGTTTATGTATTTAAACTGTGGAAGAGGAATGGATTAGGAGGAGACAGTAGTATAAATATGTGGTTAAAAAGATAAACCAGACTTAGCAGTACAGAAAATATATATACATTACAAGAAGTAATAAGCCCATTGTACTATTGTGAGTATTCCTCTCACACTGGGATCCATCTAGTGCTATTGAATGAATCTTATGTGTCTACTGGAATAGAGAAAGGAGTTTATGGTGATAAAATGTCAGAAAATTATTGGAGATTAGAATTGTTAGAGGAACATGATATTTTTAGACAAAGGAGGAGAGAATAAGGGAGAATGTGATAATGATCTTCAAATATTTGAAGGGCTGAAAGAAAGGAAGTAGAGATACTGGTTTCAAAATGGCAGCTAAACTGACTACATATACATATACGTATGTATACATACTAAAATAAATGTCATATTTTATATTTTAAATATGTAAAATATATGAAACTGAACACATACATAAGAATTAAAGCATAAGGATTTCCACATAAGAATTGTTATACTTTGCGGCCCAGAAACAGACAGCAAACAGATGAGATAAACTTGAGAGAAAGCTAGAGGTCAGGACTCCTGTGGAAGAATGCAGTTGTAAAGATGGGACACAGTACAGATGATCCACGCTCAGAGATTGTCTATCTCTGGCATCTCTCATAAGAGTAGGAAAGTAGTCGGGCCAATTAACCACCGTAGACCACACACACACATACACCAGGGGTAGAGGAATCTGCCTTGAGATCAGAAGAGTGACTGTGGGAGCTTCAGGCAGATACACAAGGCAGTTCCTAGGTCAGGTGATGCAGGAGACGGTCCCTGGAGGCCTGGCTAATGGCACCATGGGCCCGCCCACTCCCACTGGAAACTGGGGGACAGTGAACCTCAGCAGTAGCTCCCACACCTCCTCTAAGGAAGCATAAAGTTGAATTGGAATCTCAACGGCAAAGGTGAACACCAAATGAGGAAACACCAAACATGCAAGAAAAGTCTACAGTGTAAAAAAGACAATAAATTCAACAAGCAGAACTTACACCCAAAGAAATAGAGTTAATGGAATGACTAGAACTGGGCTGGCAGAAACAGAATAGTTATGCTATTTATTAATTCTGAAAGTAAAGCTAAGGCCAATAGAGGAAAGTACCAGGAAGTTAGACTTCAGCAGAGTGTGAAATAAGAACTTTTCAAACAATTATGATCATCCTATGCTGGACTTCAGTCAAGCATGTACAAGCTCTGGCCTTGACAAAATATTGGCATTTTAATTAAATACTCAGTTAAAGGTATAAAAAGGTGCATTATCAAAACAGAGCAATTTAGTAACAATAACAAGAAAAAAAATAATTAGCCAAGAGACTAAATTAATTGACCCAGATACCAGGGAACAGGGATGAATAACCTATGTCACTGGACCTGGTATAAAGTAGCCCTACAATAAGTATTTTTCAAATAAACCTGAGCATCACCAGTGCAAATATATAATCATTTTTTTTCACCAGCAAAATGACCTACATGGTGTTCAGTGAATATTCACTCTGGTAGGGAAGCCAGCTAATAAATAAATATGTAATATAAATGTAAGTGGTGAAAATTTCCAGAATGAAAAATTCAGATGGGTAAGGGGAGAGAGGATAATGTGATCCGTTTTGTGGGATTGGTTGGTTTTGAAGGTGAGTTAGGAGACATTTAAGCAGAGACCTGAGTGAAGTGAGGTAGAGGATTAGTCAACTATCACTCCTGTACCAAATGTACCAACACTTATTATCTCCGGGTTTCAGTGTGTCTGGGCCCTAGGTGTGGCTGAGTTGGTCCCGGTGTCTGGCTCAGCGTCTCTCACAAGGCTGCAGTCAAGGTGACCTCTGGGACTGCAGTCCTTGCAAAGCCGGAGAGGACAGGGAAGGATCCTCTGCAGTTTTACTCAAGAGGTTGTTGGCAGGACTCAGTTCCTCCCAACCTGTTGGATGGAGGGTCTCAGCTCCTAACTGGCTGTTGGTCAGGTGACTACCCTCTGTTCTTTGTCACATCAGTCTCTGCAGAGAGCAGCTCACAAACGGCAACTCGCTTCATCAGAGCAAGTGAGAAGAGCCACAGAGAGAGAGAATGAGTAAGAATGACGTCAGAGTCCTTCATAACCTAATCTCTGGGTGACATCCCATTGCTTTCACTCTTCTTTATAGCAGGTCTAGTCTTGTCCTTTTTTTTTTTTTTTTTTTTTTTTTGCATTACGTGGGCCTCTCACTGTTGTGGCCTCTCCTGTTGCGGAGCACAGGCTCCGGACGCGCAGGCTCAGTGGCCATGGCTCACGGGCCCAGCTGCTCCACGGCATGTGGGATCTTCCCGGACCGGGGCATGAACCCACGTCCCCTGCATCAGCAGGCGGACTCTCAACCACTACGCCACCAGGGAAGCCCTTGTCTGTTCTTTAGAAGCAAGTCACTAGGTCCAGCTCACACACAACGGAGGGGATCACACAGACATGAATTCCAGGAGGTAGGTCCCTGGGAGTCCAGTCAGAAAGCTGCCCACCACAGGAGGCCGCTGTCCACAGATCTGAGGGAAGAGCACTGCAGATGTTGGGAACAGCAAATGCAAAGACCAGGTTTGTTTGAGGGACAGAGAAAAGGCTGGAAAGGAATAAGAAGAGGAGGAGGTAGAGCTTATAAAGCAGGCAGGGGTCAGATCCAAGGTCATATGGCACTTTTCAGGTCTCAGAAGTTTGGATTTGATGAGTGTGAAGAAAATTTCTTGGAGGGATTTGAGTCAAGGAAGTTGAATTAACCTTTCATTTATGAGATCACAGTGACAGCAAATGGTACATGTATTCTACTTGTTTATTTATTTGTTTGTTATGATTTACTCTTAATGACCTTTCTAAAGGGAAGCTGGCAATTCCATACCTATATTCCTTATATTAAAAAATTATGTTATTGGGCTTCCCTGGTGGCGCAGTGGTTGAGAGTCCGCCTGCCGATGCAGGGGACACGGGTTCGTGCCCCGGTCCGGGAAGATCCCACATGCCATGGAGCGACTAGGCCCGTGAGCCATGGCAGCTGAGCCTGCGCGTCCAGAGCCTGTGCTCCGCAACGGGAGAGGCCACAACAGTGAGAGGCCCGCGTACCGCAAAAAAATAAAAATAAAAATAAAATATGTTATTTTATTGGTTCTTAACACCCTGAATCTGACAAGCCAGTGATCTATAGGGAGATGGTTTGAAATCAGAATTTTTAGGATTTGATTTCCCCTATGTTTTGGGGGAAGAAGAATTAGTTGATTTATTGTTAATAATTATTAGTATTTCATTGCTGTTCTTTGCAATCGGTTGAGCTGATCCCACATCAACCTCAGACAAAGTCAGGAAAACAAGAGGCTGGGATGAGAAGCAACGTGGTGAACGTGTGATCCTGACTGTACATGGGAAGCCATGGGGGAGGGTCTCCTAGCGCCCATGGATAATCAGGGAGTGCAGGGTCTAATTCATCCCAGAGAATAAACACACTTAATTGCTAATTCCTTCTCCCTAGTTATCCGGGTCAGTTAATCCCAGCACAGAGCTGCCAGCTGAGCTCTTCCCTGGACAAGCTGCTCTGCTTTGAAATTCTCCCGCAGGCTACCTCACCCAGTGATGTCAGAGGGGGTGAGTGCCCGCCAGCTCTCCCCTCTCATGAGATGCTGTGTGTGCTGTCTTTGCTCAGGAAACATCTGGTTGATCTGCTAGTCCTCCATCGGGTTGCTGGGTGTTTCATAAGTTAGTGGAGCAGAATAGGATGGGAAGACATGGAGCTTCAGCGATTATTCAACCCCGCCAGCAAGTTACAAACTAAAATGAGATATGCGGAAACGGACTCCCTGGCAGGCCCTCTCCAGGGACCTGGCACCTTGGCTGCACAGTCACATTTCCTCACTTGTGATAGAAAATGAATGCTGTTTACAAGAGCTTGAAGTGGCTGGAAGGGGAGAGGAGCCAAGCAGTGTAGTGGAAGGAGAGCTCCTACTTGGACACTTTCAGCAATCCAGCAGTTATTCCACACCAGCTTAAAAGAAGGCTTCTAATGACAAGTAATATTTACTGTCCCTGGGACAGTGAAACTCCACATTCATTGGTAAACAGAATCCATGACCACTTAGAAACAGACCCAGCCCTTCCTAAGCTGTTTGACATAGAACATGTTTCTGTGTATCTTTCACTGAGTTCTAAGTACCCTTTTCGTCCTGCTTGGTTTCCATTGACTTTTTTCTCAGTTTATGAACCACTAGAGAGGAATCAGTTGAAATAGATAAGAGAAAATGGGTTTGGGGTGCTACCCTCACCCCCACCAACCTCCATATCTGTCCCTGGGGGAATCAGGTTTTTCTTAACTTCCAGGTTCTTGGCCTGCAAATGAAAAGCACTTCTCTTCTTATCCTGCTTTGCCCCCTGACTCTCTCTCCTCCAGCAGCTACATCAATAATACTTTCCTACTGTGTGGACTTCTAGACAGTCTGTATAAGTCCTCCAAAGGTGTTCAAACAGAATGGAGAAGCAAAAAACATTTTTTAAAATTTGTAAGCAGTAAGATTAAGCAAAAATATAACTGAAAGACAAAACAATTCTAGCTGTTAAAAATTCTAAAAATTCATTTGTCCAAAAGCTCACTCTTTTGTTAAGAAATAGGTGGAACATAAGATAAAGCATAAATTTTTATATCCATCTTTTTGGCATAGGTTCAAATTGAGATCCTGGAGCTTTAGGATTGCTGCTCCACCATTGATTCATTCATTCCTTTAGCAGAGAGTTTGAATATTGTGTGTGTTCGCTATATTGAGTGTATAGCTGGGAACAAGACAAAGTTCCATGTCCTCTTGGAGTCTTTGTATGTATAGAAGTGTGAGGATGAATCAATCTAATGTGTGTGAAGTGCTCAGACTGTGCCTGGCATTTAGAAAGTAGTCAATAAATCTTTGCTATTATTAGCTATTACCTCCCTTGTGCTTTGACTCAAGCTATTCCATTTACCTCCCTGAGTTTCAAAGGAAATCCTCCACCCGTTTTGTCAAATTTCTGTCCAAATTCAACATTTAGCACAAGGAATTGGCTCACACGATTATGTACACTGAGAAGTCCTAAAAAGATTTTGGAAACTTTTTTTTTTTTTTTTTTTTTTTTTTGCAGTATGCGGGTCTCTCACTGTTGTGGCCTCTCCCGTTGCAGAGCACGGGCTCCAGACGCGCAGGCTCAGTGGCCATGGCTCACGGGCCCAGCTGCTCTGCGGCAAGTGGGATCCTCCCAGACCGGGGCACGAACCCATGTCCCCTGCATCGGCAGGCGGACCCTCAACCACTGTGCCACCAGGGAAGCCCCCTGGAAACTATTTTTAAGTAGACATAGCACTGAACATAACTGTTGTTGAAAACTTTATTTATATACTTTTATCTTAGTTACATCTATGTAATTTCCTTCTTCATAACAATTATGTTTAGATCGCTCATGAAAATTTCAAGAGCTATTAAACAGCTAACCATCAGCTTGTTATCTTTCTTGCTGACAAATTCTGTAATAGAAGTAACATGAACTTATTTGACTTTTAGCAAACACAGGATAAAAGTATTTAATGTTGAAAACTCTAAAGATATGCCTGTTTTAATTAAACTGACTACACTAAAACTAGCTTTTCTTTTTTTGATAAGTGGGCACAAACCTTTACTGTGAATCTTGTTTTTCATTTAGTGCTAGAGCACAATGCAGCACACCATGGCTTACACAAAGTCATACTCCTTTACATGTGTTTTTCAAAATGATCCTCCCTTGAAAGGAGAATCGTAGGAATGCAGAAAACCTTGGAGTTGTCTTTGGCCCAACCCTCATGAGACCTTAGGTGCAATGGCTGCATTGAATGACGTAGGATATCAGAGACTGGTGGTAGAGCTGCTTATCAAAAATGAAGACATTTTATTTTAAATTTTTAGTTTGAAGGTGTCCACTGAAAAACAATGCACAATGTGAGAGTTGTGAGTTAAGTTTTCTTTGGGGCAAAATGAGGACTATAGCCCAGGAGAAGCGTCTCAGATATCTTTGAGGAACTGCTCTAAAGAGGTGGAGGGAGGTCAGTATATATGTGATTTTAATGAAGGGGGGTACATGCAATCAAGTACACATTTTGGCAGAGGGTTGCTGCCAGTCCCAAGAAGGTTGCTGCTAGTCATGAGGAGCAGATGTCTCCGTTAATGATTTTAGTGATTTTCTAGATATTTTCTAGATATAGGAAGAAGAAATCAGGTTCATAAAATCTTCTCCTGAAAATATCTATCTGAAGACCTGTTCTGCCAGAACTTTCCAGAGCACTGAGTGCCTCATTCCTGATCTCCACCATGAACTCTTTTCAGGATGTGTCGAAAGTCAGTGACTGCATTGGCTAGTGATATCATACTTGTAGTGACAGATGGCAAGTGACAATTTTTAGTTGGCAGTGCCCTCTCATGGTCATAAATTCGACCATGGTTTGGGAGGCATTTCATGATCATTTTGTCCCAGGCGAAGATCTCATTGATAGGCCACTCAGTGTGCTATTACTGGACTAGGCCCTATTAACTATAGCCAAAAATCTCTGGACCACTGATTTACTAGTCTGTTATGGTCCAGGAAATGATCCCCTCTTGATGCTTCTTTCCATATCTAAAGTTACACTATTACCATCATTGATCTTGTATAGAACTATGTATATGGTCAACAGCCTTAAGTCGCCCTCTTATTATTTTATCAGAGGCTCAGTCACATATTTGGTAAGGAAAGAAACAACAATCTTATAAAATAGGTAGAATACAAGTAATATAGCTAGCAGTATTTGTAAGGTTATAAGTAAGAATTTAAGCCAAGAACTTCCATTAGGTTCCACACAGTATACCCCTAGGTCATCTAACTTAATCTGTTCTGTACCAATCCTTACCTTTAAAGGAAATGATATACTGGCATTGTTCATAAGGCACCCAGACACATTTCCTTGTATTATTTAGCCTGGCTACCCTTAGTATGGTTTAACTGTTCCCAACATAAGGGGGGTCTTTTATATTTATGGCAATGGTCAGAGCAACTATGATTGTTTGGCCAAGTGAGGGAGTTCCATCCAGTAATATCAATAGTGGCCCAAACAGAACTATAACTTCTTTCTTCTAGAATAATTTCCTAAGGGCCATCCAATTAGAGCCTTGGAGTGGAGAAATCTACCAAGGTAACCAGAAGTACTGGATATAGGTAATTGACCATAAACTCAACAATTCAATTAACTTTAACTCTGCTTAAGATTGTGAAATACATTTAGTTCATAAGCAAGTATAAGCAATTATCAAAGTAACTGGTATACAGGCCAGGTTTGGAATCTTGGATCAGCTGTCTACTTTAGATGTCTTCTTCTTACCATCATGGTCTGGTAGTTTCTCCTCTGTTTGAGCATTGTTTTAAGATGATTTTGAGGTCAGCAGTGTTCTGTATAGGCCAGTCCATTTCAGGGGCCCTTTTTAAGTGGAAATATTAATCCAAGAATCAATTCCCTTCAGGTTCACTGTGCATGAGCTAGTGAAGAGGACCTGATAAGGGTCCTACCATCTAGGTTGGAGACAGTCCTTTAAATGATGTCTTTTCCAGTATGCATAATACCCTGGTTGCAGGTCATGGGGCATATGATCTTCATCCAAAGATAGATTAATGAGAAAAACTTCAGAAACAAACTAGAGTGTCCTTTTAATGATTCAGCGAAAATTTACAAGAATATAATAATAAGGAGCTATTTGGGAAGTGACTCTTAGTAAATATAGACCTCAATTAACAAAACTTGAATTTACTCTCCACAGAAACATGATCTATTTCTCTCTAAAATTACTCTCATTTCTACCAAATATAGCCAAATTAAGACTAATTTGTTTGCTAAATAATTCTGGCTTCAAAAATCTTGGCCTGATGATTTACAGAAGTGTAATTAATCATACAGGCTCTTTTGAAATTGGCTTTGCTGGAACCTATTATTTGGCACCTCGGATTGAATTTTTAAAAGGCCTCTCAAGGCCAGGAAAGCCATGGCAAAGGCTTGTCAGTGATTTCATCTGAGTTATCTACAGATTTGGGTGAATTCCTCCCTTTTCAAGGTCCCCAAAATACCTTGAGATTTCTGCACCTGCTAGGAGATGGCTTTCCTAATTTACCTGATTTTTAAAGTTGCTAGCAACCTAAGAGTTTCCAGTCTCTGGAGGAATCAAGTAAAGAGAAAAGAAAAATATTTCAATTCTGCTTACAAACATATAATTTACCAAGTTGCTGTAACTCATAATTAGCTTGAGGGGAAGGGTTTCCTTATATCTGGAAAACACAGATTAAAAGCTAGTAATATTTTAGACAGAAACCATAAAAATTATAAACATATTCACCAGTTCACATAGTCCTATATAACTAATCCTTTTCATTAATAGTTTTATGACCTTACGCCATAAGGTTTACCATTAGAATTCTTAATTTCTTACCCAGTTCAGCAGTATAAACTAAAAGTTTTCAGAAACCTGTACGTGTCAAAAAGTCCTTGCTAAGGAGCTTCTCGAAGAGGAAGCATTTTTGCAAAGCATCAGAGTAAAACAATAACTGTCTATGAATGATGAAAGACCACAGAAGGCATGGTTAAAGACCTGCTTACAGAGACTTCCCTGTTGGCGCAGTGGTTAAGACTCCGTGCTCCCAATGCAGGGGGCCTGGGTTCAATCCCTGGCCAGGGAACTAGATCCCACATGCATGCCACACCTAAGACTTCACATGCCATGTATAAGGAGCCCACCTGCCACAACTAAGGAGCCAGCGAGCCGCAACTAAAGGAGCCCTCGAGCTGCAACTAAAGGAGCCTGCCTGCCACAACTAAGACCTGGTGCAACCAAAAAGAAAAAAAAAAGACCTGCTTACAATGCAATTGACAAACTTGGTTACTGCTGCGACATACAATATTTTAAAATAATGACTAAAATTATGACTGATAACATTTTACCAGGACATACCCTAATTTTAGGAATTCCATATAATTTCTAGAATATTAATGTTCTAGAATATTAATTATTAATAGATTAACAACATTTACTCATACAGTATAACCTAAGAAGATTTATAACTCATTTGACAATGCTTCCCATGTAATTTTACATACCAAATAAACCTAATTAGTTTATAGCTCTCTTTGGGATGTTTCAAGGGTCCTTTGAAACATCAAAGGAACTACATTAAAATTTCATTTGGGAAATTTGTTATCAAAAAGTTTCAAAACACTTGGTCAAATAGGATCATAGGGCACTGTGAATCAATAGTTATTCACTTAACCAAACTGATAACAAAAGATTTCAAAGGCAAAAACATAAAGTTATAACAGATCACTTGTTAAAGGTAAAATAAACTTTACAATCTGTTATCAAAAGCAGATCAATATGTTAAGAAAACTGACCTCTTAAAAGAGAAAAAAAAAAAAACAAATTCTGGTTTTGCACCAGCTTACTTTTTAAAATATACTCAGTTAAATTTATTCTAAACTTAGCCAATCCTGACCAGGCACAAAACTCTTTTCTCAGGGTTCCTTTTCCATAAACTTTCCATAACTTTCTGTATCCATATTAGTATCCATATTAGTTTGTTCTCTTTTTTTCCATCCAGAAACAACTATCTCTAAGACAAAATTACTTTCTTTTCCCTTAACAAAATGCAATTCCATTCCTCATACCTTCTTTTACTGAAAACACACATCCTACTTTGCTACTGTATACTGAAATTTTTCCCTTATTATTTCGAGTAGCTTTAATTACATGTTTAAATTCAAATACTCAACTCTTAAAAACCTTAATTTCTAGTGAAAACTAAGAACTAAGCAATTATGAACTTTTACATTAGCATTCTGTAGATTGGCAAACATAAATAACAGTAATAATTTCTAAAAACATGTGCTTTCTTATAGAAAATATCTCAGTGTGGAACCAAACATTTATTGATAGTCCTAAATCCCTTTAGTTTCTTTGTAAAAGGAAGCCAATGTTCAGTAATTAATGTTTCAGTATCTTGTTTTATTTGGGAATGACCTAACTATTCAATAAACTTTCATCTTTTAACTTAATTTAGCACAAATCTAAACTTCAAGTTACCAGAATCTGGAGAGATTTTTTAAATTTTTTATTGAAATGCAGTGATTTATAATGTGCTAGTTTCAGGTGTACAGCAAAGTGATTCAGTTACATATGTCTATATATAATATGTACAGATATGTATATGTATATATATATAATATATACATACACATCTATGTACATATTATATATATATATATATATATATATATGTATATATTCTTTTTTTACCTTCTCTTCCATTATTGGTTATTACAAGGTATTGAGTATAGTTCTCTGTGCTATATAGTAGGTCCTTGTGGTCGGAGGGATTATTTTTAAGTAGATATTCTTAAAATATAATTATTCCTAAGGAGTTCACCCAAAAGCTCTTATCTCATTCACACTTAACTTACTTATAAAAATGTCATCATAGCAAGTTATTTTTCTTGTTGAAAAATTTACAATAGATATAATAAGATCTTATTTGACTTCTATTAAACCTGTTTATACTAAAAGTATTAGTATACTAAGTATTATCTTAGATCTCTTGAATGTGGGAAAACATATGGATTAGTCTATATTTCTGATAGTATACATGATTTATATAATGCTTATTCATCTTTAAGCCAATTAACTAGAGCTTTAAAAATAATTTTGGAAATACCATTCAGAGGTACAAAAAATTACTATCTATAGCATAAACATATACAGATATACAAAAACATAAAGAGGCAAACAGAGATCTTCTAGCTTTCATTTAAAAATTTTAGCCATGAAACAGATATGAAAATATGAAACTCACTAGTTTATAAAAGAACAGTTGGGTCCATTGTGTTTCTGGCAGATGGAATAAATTAAGTCTACCTGCTCAGATAGCTTTTTACTAATATTTGTAAAAGAGACTTTTAAGTTTTTTCATAGTTCTAATTTTAAAAATAGTCTTTTCTCTTTTTTTTTCCTCCTTCTGATAAGAATTCCCTTGCTTCCTAGAGAAGACTATGTAGAATATTTATATCTCAAAGGCACAAAGAAAGGATGGAAGCTGCACTAAGGACTTTTGTTCCTTAAGTCCAGAACGTTTACAGTATCTGCAAACCTTCTGAGATCAAAAGGGTACATTTGGGCATTGGTAGAAAGGAAAAGAGGGCTTTGAATCATTTCTATATTTTCACTCTTGTTCTTACAAAGACTTGATTTGTAAAACAAGTACAGTTGTCTTTAATTCCTCAAAGAATTGGGTAGCAACCTGAATGATACGGAGGCCGTCTCACCCATCCAACAATACTATCCTCAATTCCCTTCTTTACATCAGGGAGAAGATCTTCAACTAAGATGGAAATCAGAAGATCCTATGTTCTAGATTTAGAGCTGTGTGTCTGCGGAGTGTTTTAGTAAATCCTTCCACAAAGCCTTCAGAATATTTCTTTCCCTCTGGCTACATAGTTTGATTTTAGCTTAGAGGAGAAAGCCTAAAAAAAGGTCCCATCAGGCTGTGAATGTCAACTTCCAATTTGGCCAATTTCCTACCATAGAGCTACTAAAAAAAAATATTCCTTTTGAATATCTTATCAGGTTTCAGCTGGACAAACAGTACATATTCCTAGCAGTACTGAACAACCCCATGAGGATAAGAGGCATTCCCAAAGAGTGCAAAAAATATTATCCTCCCAAGATCCAGAGACACTCCCAAAGATAACCAAAAGAAAGAAAGCCTCAGACAATTCCCATGAAAGCAGACAACAGGGTAGGACCCTGGCCGCACATGGAGTGCAACCCACGTTTCTTCCCAGGCAAAATTTTTGGGGACCCCAACTTGGCTGTTGCCAAGCCAAGTTCTCAGGACAAAAGGTAGACAAACAAGAAGGCAATGGCTGTCCTTGGGAAAGAAGGGATCTACAACCAATGTGTACTCAAAAGCAAACTCACAATTTAAAGATCTAATTCTTATAAATGTTTTCTGCCTGCCAATCTGAATTTGGAAAGGAAGAGAGAAAGTGGAATTTTACCTTCCTCTGTTAACCAGGCACCACAGATGGAGATAGAGATGAGAGAGCTGACTTTGGTAAGAATTCTTACCTTTGCTGGCTTCTGCCAGTTCTCCTAGGATCCTGTCTGCAGTGAGTAGGGTGTCCCAGCAGGTCCCATCCTGGTCACCAAAAATTTGAGAGGAGGGAAAATCATTTTCCCTCTACCCTTTATGATGAATATTTGGCTGAGACCCCTTTTTTTCTAGATCACATCATAAATGATAAGATTATCTAGGTTAAAAGTTCTCCACTGTGGCCACTGTGATTCAAGATTATCTTTGGTAAGGTGACCCTACTTGTCCAGCCCTAAAACAATATTTTATTCACCTGAGGCCTCAAGCGTACTCACTACAACTTAAGTCAGACCCAGTCTGACTCTAGACTCAGTCCAGTTTCTAAGCTGGACCCAGTCAAATTGTAGACCAAGTCTGGTTTCTAAGTCTGGTTTCAATCTGATTTTGGTGAGTTTCTGAACCTAGTCAAGAAGAAAAAAAAATGCTCTAATAAAATCTGGAAACTCAAGGAAAAGCTGCAGAGCTACAATCTGAGAGAGACTTACTCACCACCTCCAAAGGCACTGGGAAAGCAGAGTTCAAGGGCTCAGCAGGTAACCCAGTCTGATTGCTTTTGCTTCTTGGGGTCTTTGGGGGGTCTCCTTAAGTTCCCTTTCCTCACACCAGAGCTGTTAAAAGATAAACTGAGGCATATTAAAATTTTTAAGAGCTTGTTTAAACAAAAATCAATTCGATTGGACAGCATCCCTACTAGGAGATAGAAAGGAGCTTGAAGGGAATGTGCAAACTGAGAATTTTGTAGGCAGATGGAAGCAGAAGCAAGGAAGTTATATTAGGTAAAAAGAAGGTTGGTTATTGCAACATTACTTTGGCTTAGGGGAGGACAGGGGTCTATCAGGCACATTAACTAGTGCTGATCAGGCAATTCCTGATAGACTGGTTTGAGATTCCATTTTGGGGAGAGCCAAAACTGTAATTGTCTTGGTTTGGGATGTGGGGCTTAGCATAAGTGACTCCATTTGGGGCCTGTTGTCCTGTTTTTAAGAGCAGTTAGCCACAGACTCTGAAAATATTACATATTTTCCTTACATAAGGTGGTGTGATCTCATTCTCATAAACTGTGCACATATTCCATGTCCTCTGTAGTCTGCTAATTACCTAAGGGAAGAATTTGTTCACCTTTATGAACTCCATTGCCTAGCACTGAGCCTGGCACATCATGTAGAGAACTTGCAAAGCCACTCACATAACATGCTGCCTACTTGTTGTTCCATTATCATACCTTATGAAATGGAGCACATATTATATGTGTCCAAGCAGACACACACAAAAATACATATAAATAGATTAGCAATATAATTTTTCTGAAGTCCTTCCATTATGCTGGTTCTAAACTCTGAGAACCTAAACAAATAAATTGTTTCTATATTCTCAAGAAAAAAAATATTCTTCCTTTTAGTTGGGGAGCAGTATAGTAAAATAAACTTTGGGGAAGGCAGACCTGCTTACATTTTGTATGCCTTTTCTTTTTCTCTGACATTTCTGGTTCCTGTAGTGGCTCTGTTCTGATGGGCTGCATGGTGCAGTCACACAGGAGGGCATGTTGACAACAGTGTGGGCAAGAAAAGAAGGGGGCTGTGCCCATGGGTGTTCCCTGCACCTCTTTTACTCCGCTTAAACTTCAGAGGCTGATGCTCAACCTTAGAAACTAGGTTTGGGTGTGGGCTACTCAGCATGCAGCCTGACAGAGGGGATGATTCAGAGCCACGAGGTATACAGCACCTTGGAGAGCATCCCCATGATGGTGCTGGAGGGATACTGGAGATGGTGAAGAACCATGGGGGAATGAGCAGCTGTTAGGAATGAATATGTCTTATCTGGTCACTGCTCAGCCTAAAATCCTTCATAGCTTACTGCTGTTCTGGGTATAAAGTCCAAAATCCTTGCCATACCTCTCAGGATCTCCCATGACCTGATGGCCTCCTTCCTCAGCCACATGTGAGATGCCTTCTTCCACTTTCATTGCTCAGACCTACTGGCCTCTGGTAGTTCCTCCAACATGACTGGCTTTCCTGCTTGAGGGATTTTATGGAAACGGTTCCTTCCATGTGGAATAATTTTCTTCTCCAACCTTCATCCAGCCAACTCCAACATGTTCTCCCCTGACCCCTCAAAGTTGGTTAGTGCCCCCAGCTTTAGATTCTAGCCCCCTCTACTTGCCCTTTCTCACAACTCATCACCTTTTCAACAGCTTGTCCATTGTGTCTTCTTCACTGGATAAGCTCCATGAGGGCAAACACCAAGTCTGTCTCACTCATCCCAGGAACTGCCATGCCTGTCCCCTTGCCAGATGGACACCAGACCATTAAGAAATATCTGTGAACACACATCTTAAAACTTTTAAAGATAATTCTCTGAGCCGACTGGGTGGTGCTACCAGAAACATGAGAACCAAATGGGCTCTGCCTGCTTTCTCTTTCAAACCCAGCTGGGAAGCAGGAGGATTGAAGGGTGGGCAGTAGAGGTGGGGATTCTGGGTGAGGAATCTCAGCCAGGGAGCCAGGCCAGGACCCGCACTGTGAAATAGGGATGTTTTCAAGGAAGTGACCCTCTGCTAGAATCCCTCAGTTCCAAGGTTTTCATTAACTTTGAACTGTTATGCAACGTGAATAATTTGCCTGTGGAAAAAATTTAGCACTAACAGTAGTGCTACTTTCATCACGAGAATCCTGAAATCCTGACTAATCTCAGCTGGACTGTCCAGACTGCGCCATTTCCATAACATTAAAGTATAACCCACAGCCACCCCAGCAAAGCCGCCCCTTAACAGACAAAGGACCTGAGTGCTTTCAAGGAAAAAACAATGAGATCCTCAAGAATCGGGAAACCCTAAAATGATGACTTGGGGAAGTCATTTGGCTAGAACTAAATTATTAAATATTAAAGCAGTATTTAATGTAATCAAATTAAACTTCTATATCTGGATAAGTTTTGCCTTCTGGGTGTGTGTCATTTGGTCAGTCTTCCCCAAATCATTATATTCACTCATTTAGTTATCATTTGAGGGCCAGAAGTCAAAGTGACAGAAGGGTTTCTATCCAAAAAGATCTTATTGTCTATTCAGAAAGACAAACGTGAGAAAATAAGTGAAACAAAGAGC
Organism: Mesoplodon densirostris; assembly: GCF_025265405.1. NCBI lineage: Eukaryota > Metazoa > Chordata > Mammalia > Artiodactyla > Ziphiidae > Mesoplodon > Mesoplodon densirostris. Next base: position 62,700,429 of record NC_082678.1, read on the forward strand.
TAGAGGAATGATAATACACTTATAACTTTCAAATTCCAAATGATACTTTCAGTCCCTGCACAGAGACAGACCTTGAAGAATCCAGTGCAGCTTCCAGAGCACCAGTTCTACATATTTTGGGCCCCTTGCATTTAATATTGGCTCAGGGGTTCTCAGTTTCCCACGTAACCTGTATCATTGCTGTATAGGACTGTCTTTTCTGAATAAGCAAGCATGAATGCCAAAGGGTCTTAACTCTACTAATTATAGCAAGCTTAGTGACTTTTCTTAAACTGCCTTACCTAGAAACTCAGTATTCTTAGTATACTCAGTGTTCTTAGATTATCAAACACTGTAAAAGATACAGTTTGCCTGACACCATTTCTTGCAGATTCTCTGCTCAAAGACTATAATCCTAGTGTTTGTCTTTCAATGACTTTATACATAAAATGTCAACTTGACCTCTATTACATGAGACATTTAGATTTACTTTACCAAAAATTAAATTCCAGCTACATTACTAATAGTGATATTTTAATGACACATTTATGAAGTAATTGCTAATTTGCATAATTCTAACCATATGACCACAGTGACTGGGGCAGGGATTGACACATGGTTTAGAGGGAATCATGGGATGGTTCAGGATCTACTGGAAAGAAATGCTGTCTTTTTTTTGACTCAGCAGGAACCCGAGAAGATGCAGGCCTACCATTTGCTATTAGCAGCAATCCTGTCACCAAACACGGCCCCAAATCAAAGAAACCTTAAAGGAGAACAGAGCTGATTCCTAACGCCAGTCTGAGCACCCGTATCAACCCCTACTTGAGACCACTCTACACCTGGCCTTGCATGTAAGTGAGCCTAAAATTCCTTCAAGTCCATAAGTTAGGTTGGATGTGACTTGCAAACCAAGGAGACCTAACAGACTTATTCTCACAGAAGGAACAAGGCAGGAAGGAGACTGGAGACAGGGCAAGTATAAGTCACTCTGTATTTATTTGGTGTTCAATGTACTTCCCTTTCCAGAGAGAAATTACAGAGCCTGGAGTATCATTTTAATTAATAAATCCCCTGCCTCCGGCTTTGCATCCCGAATTTTTATGCCCCTTAATCAATGTTTGGTACCATCACATACAGTGGTTAAACCTTTTCCCTGAGATTATAAGGCTGTGCCTTTGTCCACAGAATATCTTTCCCTCCAAAATTCAAGAGAAAAGTAGGAAACGGAAAGTCTTGTGGTGGTGGGAGAGGTGGAAAACTTAGGTAGAGTCAACCACACCACTAATTAGTATTTCCCTGGCTGTGAACTCTTATCCTTGCAACGTCTCCAAACATTCTAGAAGGGAAATTGCATAAAAAGACACGTTATCTCAATGCTGTGTGCAAAGTAGCTTGGCTTCTGGTAACTGCCAGAGCTGTCTTGATGCCTCAGTGTCCAGTAAAATGCAGAGCTAGTGAGGTACAGACAGCCTTCTCCAGTGGCATATGGGAAAGAGAGAAACCCAGACATGGGTGATGAGAAAAAACTGTTATCACACTATACACTTAGTCAGGCCTGCAACGTTTTCCAAAATGGTTTAAAATCAAAACAGCTCATGATCCTCCACAAGCAGGAATGGGGAGAGGCTTAGTGGATTATCCTCAAATCAAGGCAGCAAAGCATAAGGCAAATGGACATGAATCTTCCAGTCTTGGTGCACTGAGCATCAGTTCTGAAGAAAATGCAACTTCAGCAGGAAATCACCCCCCTGGGTTGCAAGAAAGCACATGTGGGAAGGAGCCAGCTTGCCAGGATCAGTCACTCTCAGATGGTGTTGTCAGTCCTCCACCCAAGATCTCCCTAGAATGGCACAATGGATTGACTGTGTTCCTTACTGAGGACTCCCCTTTTTATTTATTTATTTATTTATTTATTTTATTTTATTTATTTTTTTTTTTTTGCGGTATGCCGGCCCCTCACTGTTGTGGCCTTTCCCATTGTGGAGCACAGGCTCCGGACGCGCAGGCTCAGTGGCCATGGCTCACGGGCCCAGCCGCTCCGCGGCATGTGGGATCTTCCCGTACTGGGGCACGAACCCGTGTCCCCTGCATCGGCAGGCGGACTCTCAACCACTGCACCACCAGGGAAGCCCAGGACTCCCCTTTTTAAAAATAAACAAGCAAAAGTTTCCCTAATCTGACCCACATTCAACAGTGGAAGAAGGCAGTGGGTCCTGGGGAAGGAAGAGTGGGAAAGGAAGCTGGGCGTCAGGCAAACACACTTGGGGACAACATGCTGGAGAGCGTGCAAGTCTCTGAGGACAAAAAAGTGAAGGGCAGGCTGAGCGCTGGCGGTTGTGGCGCTTCCGGAGACATCATTCCATGGACACAAGGCTCCCAATTCCCTCCCTTAGGTTTCCTTGTGATAGTTCTGACAGGCTCTCGTCATGTCTTTCAAGAAGTTAGGAACTCCTTTCTGCAAAGGAAAGGAGACTGTCACTTCTATGTCCTCACAGGGATTATTCCTAATTCTTCGGGATGTGGCAAAGGTAAAGGGAGATGGCTTTGGGAGTACTAAATATGACAATAGGGCCCACGAGCAGATTTCCACAGAGCGTTCCAACAGATGATGACAAAAGGTGAGATGCAGGGCACAGGTAAGGCTGAACCGCAGGGGCCACTGTTACAAGACCTTGTTGTATATTTTAACTTCTGCTAATAAAAAGCTAAGATATTTCTAAGACACCATTTTTTCAAAAGAAAAAGAAAACCCAAAAATGAGATTGGGTTAGGCTGTGGGATTCTTCCAAAGAAGTGAGAGAAAGGACTCACTTTACAGAATTAGAAAATGGTAAGGACTGGGGGCAAGAGGCAGGATATGTCATTCTTTAGTTAGTGTTGAACGTTGTTCAAGACTTTCTCCAAACATTGTTCTATTTTCTCCTTCTCTACAGGGTGGGAATATCCATCTCTATTTTTAAGAGGGAAGAAATTGATGGCTTTCCTAGATTACACAGTCAGAAACAAGGCCAGGATTCAAAATATCACGTGTTTGACTCAAAACCTATGTGCTTTTTCACTCTCCCAGGGAATTGGTGAGCCTTCCAGCCAGTAAGTAGGGCCTTATAAAGCAGACTGAATGGTTGGCATGATTCCAGGTCCTAGGCAGTTTCTAGTCATCTGGGTACCACTGTGGTTCCCTCTCCTTACAGAAAAACAAAATAACCATTAAAAAAACTGAAGGCTTCCCCAGGCTTGGACATGGCTGGTGTCTCCTGGGCCAGGTTGGCCTAACTCCTCCATAAGCAGATAGAGGATCCACAGGCACCATTGTCCCTACAAGGGGTAGGCTATTGTGATCCTGGTGTGGGGTCTCAGAGCAAAGCAGGGAGGGCTGACATTCCAGGTAAAGATTATTTGTCTTTTGTCCCAGCCTCTGTGCTGGGTATTGGCAACCCCAGTCCTAACCACAGCCACTCAACAGAGCTGTCTCATACAAGAGCATCATGAGGCCTGCGACAGCAACCTCCCCAGCCTGACAGCTCCACGGGCTGAGTCAACATTCGTCACACACACTTCCCCTCCTGCCTCCTGGCATCTCACCTTGGCAGCCCAGTTAACGAGCCAGGACGGAATCTGGCCACCTGGATTATCGAAGTAATACATGAAAACTAGAGAGGGAAAGAAAGGACAATTCAAAAGGAAGAAACATGTTAGAAAGATACAATAACAAACCTTGCAAACATTCCACCTTCATATCCAGGTCCCGAAAGTAAGGAGGGAGGTGACATGGAATTCAAGTGGACTCGCCCCTCTGCCTTGCCGTACGGGAGACTTACATGTAAACGTTTTGGAAAACAGTCAAGGCACATTCTGCTGATATTTATTAAATGCCTGGCAAGTGCTAGACTTGGATAGTCTCTCATTTTATTATTTCTCTCACTAATCATCTCAATCCTAAGGAGTTGATAAAATTGAACCCCAGTTTATAAATGATAAAATGGTGACGCAGAAGAGTGGGGTGACATGCCCAAGGTAGCAGATCTAACACACGTCACAACTCAGTTCAGATTTTGCCACAGCCTCGAGGCCACACTGATTCCAGTCCAGCAGGTGGCCGCACGGACCCCTCCCAGCCTCTCTCCAGAGGCTGGAACTCAAGGCAGGCAGGTCCTGAGTCCCTGGGTCTTTGCTGAGCAGGAGCTGCCTCCTCAGAGATGGTCCCACCAGCCCTCCTGCCCCACCTTGGCCAGTGTGTGCATGGACAGGACCAGCCTGAACTGAGTTTCTAAACATTTTGATTCCCTTGGATGTTCTGATTTCATCTGGACGATGCAAGAGTCAGTAAAGAATGAATTGATCAGATTTAAACATCCACGCTGCACTGCAGACAAGCTTCTGTGGTGAAGTGAGCCTCCCTTGTTTCTTTTGCACCCGTGCCCAGTCTCTGACCTCAGGGAATAAGCATCCTGCATTTTATGTGCCTTGCAGTCAGCCTGGCCTTCACGTGGGTGGCCCTGGCTGGTGCGCCAACATGTGCCCCCTTTTTACCTTTGCTCTTCCTCTTGCCATCGCTCTGGATCGCCAGGCTCTGCTTGTACTGCATCACCCGAATCACGCCCGACTTCTCTGGAAACTGTGGCACGGAGGTGCTCTGGGCCAGGATCACGTGGATCTTCTGTCCTTCATGGTCCAGCTCTCGCCGCTGCCGCACATAGACGTACCACACCACCAGTCAAGGCACGACACCAAGGCCAGCACCTCAGATGAGCAGAAGGAAAGCCCGCAAGCCAGAAGCAAAGGGAGATAATTCTGTTCCTCCACTTGGTATTTGCTCCCTTGCACTGTTACTTCACTTCCTGCCCTGTCTGCCTACCTGCCCTGCAAAACCATAGCTCCTTCCAACTGGTGTTCTTATTTGAGAGCATGTATTGCCCACCTGTGAATGGTTCCCTGCTGCTTTTAGTTATGTGGGGAACCCACTCCTTGTTTCTCCAAGAAGGCAATGAGATCTCAGAGGATTGGTCACTTATCAGCTGTGTGATCCTGGTTTGGTTACTCAACTTTTCTGAGATTGGTTTCCCTCTGAAAGAAAAGACGGTACCACTGCCCTGCAGGCAGACTTGGTGGGGGCTCTAGAGAGAGACTAGAGCAGAAGCAGCCCTCAGTAAACAATGGGGCCATTGCTCTTTGTCCTCTCCCTAAGCCCTCATCACTGACCTCTATGCACAGAGGATGGTCAGGAAGGGTGACTTACACCTGGAGATCATAGGAAGACACATGAATACCTGAATATTTAGTAGGCAGATGCCCTTGCTGGTTCTGGTTCACCAAGAATCACGAAGCCATTTCAACTTAATAAACACTTATAGAATAACCACTATGTCTGTGGCACTATTATAGGGAAGATGATTTGATTTTAAGAAACAAGAGTCACCACTTATTGAGCCCTTACCACATACATGCATCGTGTGCTTTACAGTTAGCATCAATTTTGATCCTGAGAAAGTCCCTGTAAGTTCAACATAAGTATCCCCATCTTACAAATGACCAAACTGAGGCTCAGAGAAGTAAAGAAACTTGCTGAAGACCCCATAGCCCAGCTGAAGTGATGGAACCTGAATTTGAACCACGATTAGGCTCCAAAACCTGGTGAGATTTTCATAGCTACAGAGGGCTCAGCTCTTTAATGTGTTCATTAGACTTTCCAATAGTAGAATTTTAGGTTTCACAGGAGAAGGAATTAAAGCCTAAAATAATCCAAACAATCACTGTAAGTACAACACAGTTACACTTACTGCAACAGCCGTGACCACAGCCCCAGACCAGCTCGGAGGCTCTACTGCACCCACGGTGGGCTGCCCCTCCCACAGGCACCTTGCAGGATGGTCTATTGCCCCCACTCTCTATGCACTGATGAGTAAAACTCTTAAATGTTTTAGGGAAGGAATGAAGTTGCTTTAGCTCCGGATTTCTCTCCCAAGTCTTTTATTTTTTCCTCACAGCAAATATGGTCCCACACCTTGCTTAGCTCATGTGATAGGCATCACCTGACACTCCACTGAGGAAAAATTAACTTGATATATTGACTGCCATTTCACAGAGTTCTTTGAAGGGTTGGAAGGTCCAGCATGGCACACAGTCTATGAGTGGAGAACCCCTAGTTTACTGAGGCCCATTTGAAGGGCATTTTCCAAGGTCACAGAGCAAACCAGGAAATGAGCGCACACTTAACCTGGGATCCTTCCCTCCAAAACTAATGTTCTTTTTCATTACACTGTTCTCTAATCTAAAAATTGAATAGCCCTTGTTGGAGAGACATATGTGTATATACAAGGACTAAGAAACTCATTACGGGACTGTGTGACACTGGAAAGCAAATGAAACCAAACTTCAAGGAGCACCAAGCATCCACTCCTGAGAATAGCCCCCAGCAGTATCCACATGAGGTCAGAAAGTGGTGTTGCCCTGGTCCAGATCACCTTCTCTGGTCACAGCTGGACCTGGGCCCAGGCCTGCCTCTGCCACCCACTAGTGGTGAGAAACTGATGAGAACCTGAGCAGGGTTCTGAACCTCCCTTTCCCTCAGTTTCCTTCCCTGACTGATGGGGATGATGGCTCCTACCCTGCACAGTTGTTGGAAGGAGGAGAGAAAGCAACATAAAATCTAAGGGATTAAGTAACCACAATTTCTTGAAATACCTACCACCTGTATTTAGCAGTCTGTGGGAATTGTGCCAGAAATAATCCCTTATGGAGTCTGTAATCTAGCTGGGCCAGGGTAGACACATACACACAAAACACACAGGAACAATACCCACAAACCACCCCCATGCCCCCTTTCTTTCTAAAGAACAATTGTTTAGGAACATACAGACTTACAGAATATTAGAGCTAAAAAACATTCCAGCGATCATCCAGTTCAGTGGTTTCCAAGTTTTTTTTTCTTTTACCTCCACAGACCCTTTGTTAAAAGGATTATTTATGGAAATTCAGTGTGTAAAACACTCAGCTGCTATGATTGAAGAGAACAGTGGAGTGGAAATCTCACCTGTCCCCACCTATATTCTACCCCATCTGCCCACCCAGCAAATGTCCATCAAAGCCCCCCAGGCTGGCCCTAAGGGGGCCTCATAGAGCCTTGGAGTGTCAGCTAAGACTCCTCACATCCATTCAACTGCTTCATATCATAATCAAGGAAACTGAGGGGAAGAAACACACACACAGTGTCCAGATCCAATATTCGAGGAGGAAGGGAGGTGGAGGGAGCTGGAAATGTGGGGCCTGAGTCCCAGCCCCTAGTCTGCTGCTAACCACCTGAGTGTGGGCCTCTGTCACATTGCCTCTCTGGGTCCCTACTTCCTTTCGTATAGATTGAGAGAGTGTATTGAATACTCTTTATGAAAAGTTGTTTTCAGGTCCCCAATTCTCTGGCACAAGGATTTCCTAGAAAACTTTTCAGGAAGCTATGAGCTGCCCTCCTGTGACCACAATTACAGATGCTCCACGTGGTCAGGCCCGGAAACCTGAAAGCCACACAGGAAGCAACAGCTGTAGCAGATGTCTGTGCAAGAGTCAAAGACAATATTGTCCACACCTGCTGGACATACCACCATTGGGTGATGGCCATGGGACACAGAAACACTTCAAAAGCTGAGTAATGGTGTGCTTTTGGAAAGGATACATCTCTGTTGGACATGGGAAAAGGGTACTTGACTTGCCAGTACACCACTGCTTCTCCATTGCATTCTTTTTCATAAAGTTCTAAAAATAATAATAAAAAAAGAAGTTATTGCATCTAGAAGCCTCTTTGGTGTCTATTAACAAGAAGCTTTGCTTCCCATCAGGAAACTTGCACAAGCCTCTTAGATAGCCTCAGCCACCAGAGGTCAGACAGAAGAAACAAGAAGAAATACAATACTGCAGCCTGTGGAACAAAAAACACATTCACAGAAAGATAGACAAGATGAAAAGGCAGAGGACTATGTACCAGATGAAGGAACAAGATAAAACCCCAGAAAAACAACTAAATGAAGTGGAGATAGGAAATCTTCCAGAAAAAGAATTCAGAATAATGATAGTGAAGATGATCCAGGACCTTGGAAAAAGAATGGAGGCAAAGATCTAGAAGATGCAAGAAATGTTTAACAAAGACCTAGAAGAATTAAAGAACAAACACCTTGAAGAATTAAAGAACAAACAAACAGAGATGAACAATACAATAACTGAAATGAAAAATACTCTAGAAGGAGTCAATAGTAGAATAACTGAGGCAGAAGAACGGATAAGTGACCAGGAAGACAGAACGGTGGAATTCACTGCTGAGGAACAGAATAAAGAAAAAAGAATCAAAAGAAATGAAGACAGCCTAAGAGACCTGTAGGACAACATTAAACACAACAACATTACATTATAGTGGTCCCAGAAGGAGAAAAGACAGAGAAAGGAGCCAAGAAAATATATGAAGAGATTACAGTCAAAAACTCCCCTAATGTGGGAAAGGAAATAGCCACCCAAGTCCAGGAAGCACAGAGAGCCCCAGGCAGGATAAGCCCAAGGACAAACACGTAGAGACACATAGTAATCAAATTGAAAAAAAATTAAAGACAAAGAAAAATTATTGAAAGCAACAAGGGAAAAATGACAAATAACATACAAGGGAACACCCATAAGGTTAACAGCTGATTTTTCAGCAGAAACTCTACAAGCCAGAAGGAAGTGGCATGATATATTTAAAGTGATGAAAAGGAGGAAGCTACAACCAAGATTACTCTACCCAGCAAGGATCTCATTCACATTTGACGGAGAAATCAAAAGCTTTACAAACAAGTGAAAGCTAAGAGAATTCAGCACCACCAAACCAGCTCTTCAACAACTGCTAAAGGAACTTCGCTAAGAGGGAAACACAAGAGAAGAAAAGGACCTACAAAAACAAACCCATAACAATTAAAAAAAATGGTAATAGGAACATACATATCGATAATTACCTTAAATGTGAATGGATTAAATGCTCCAATCAGAAGAAACAGGCTTGCTGAATGGATACAAAAACAAGACCCATATATATGCTGTCTATAAGAGACCCACTTCAGACCTGCGGACACATACAGACTGAAAGTGAGGGGATGGAAAAAGATATTCCATGCAAATGGAAATCAAAAGAAAGCTTGAGTAGCAATACTCATATCAGACAAAATAGACTTTAAAATAAAGACTATTAGAAGAGACAAAGGACACTACATAATGATCAAGGGATCGATCCAAGAAGAAGATATAACAATTATAAATATATATGCACCAAACATAGGAGCACCTCAATACATAAGGCAACTGCTAACGGCTATGAAAGAGGATATCGACAGTAACACAATAGTGGGGGACTTTAACACCTCACTTACACCAGTGGACAGATCATCCAAACAGAAAATTAATAAGGAAACACAAGCTTTAAATGACCAGATAGATTTAATTGATATTTATAGGACATCCCATCCAAAAACAGCAGATTACACTTTTGTCTCATGTGCACATGGAACATTTTCCAGGATAGATCACATCTTGGGTCACAAATAAAGCCTCAGGAAATGTAAGAAAATTGAAATCATATCAAGCATCTTTTCTGACAACAACGCTATGAGATTAGAAATCAATTACAGGAAAAAAACATAAAAAACACAAACACATGAAAGTTAAACAATACGCTACTAAATAACCAAGAGATCACTGAGTAAATCAAAGAGGAAATAAAAAAATATCTGGAAACAAATTACAACAAAAAAAATGACGATCCAAAACCTATGGGATGCAGCAAAAGCAGTTCTAAGACGGAAATTTTTAGCAATACAAGCCTACCTCAGGAAACAAGAAAAATCTCAAATAAACAATCTAACCTTACACCTAAAGGAACTTGAGAAAGAAGAACAAACAAAACCCAAAGTTAGCAGAAGGAAAGAAATTATAAAGATCAGAGCAGATATAAATGAAATAGAAACAAAGGAAACAATAGTAAAGATCAATAAAATTAAAAGCTGGTTCTTTCAGAAGATAAACAAAATTGATAAACCATTAGTCAGACTCATCAAGAAAAAGAGGGAGAGGACTCAAATCAATAAAATTAGAAATGAAAAAGGAGCAGTTACAACAGACACCGCAGAAATACAAAGCATCCTAAGAGACTACTACAAGCAACTCTATGCCAATAAAATGGACAACCTGGAAGAAATGGACAAATTCTTAGAAAGGTATAACCTTCTAAGACTTAACCAGGAAGAAATAGAAAATATGAACAGACCAATCACAAGTAATGAAATTGAAACTGTGATTAAAAATCTTGCAACCAACAAAAGTCCAGGACCAGATGGCTTCACAGGTGAATTCTATCAAATATTTACAGAAGAGATAACACCTATCCTTCTCAAACTCTTACAAAATATAACAGAGGGAGGAACACTCCCAAAATCATTCTAGGAGGCCACCATCAGCCTGATACCAATATCAGACAAAGATACTGCAAAAAAAGAAAATTACACACCAATATCACTGATGAACATAGATGCAAAAATCCTCAACAAATTTCCAGCAAACAGAATCCAAAACCACATTCAAAGGATCACACACCATGGTCAAGTCGGATTTATCCCAGGGATGCAAGGATTCTTCAATATATGCAAATCAATCAATGTGATACACCATATTAACAAACTCAAGAATAAAAACCATATGATCATCTCAATAGATGCAGAAAAAGTTTTTGACAAACTTCAATGCCCATTTATGATAAAAACTCTCCAGAAAGTGGGCAAACAGCAAACCTAGCTCAAAATAATAAACGCCGTATACGACAAACCCACAGCAAACATCATTCTCAATGGTGAAAAACTGAAAGCATTTCCTCTAAGAACAGGAACAAGACAAGGATGTCCACTCTCACCACTATGATTCAACATAGTTTTGGAAGTCCTAGCCATGGCAATCAGAGAAGAAAAAGAAATAAAATTAATCCAAGTCGGAAAAGAAGTAAAACTGTCACTGTTTGCAGATGACATGATACGATATGTAGAGAATCCTAAAGATGCCACCAGAAAACTACAAGAGCTAATGAATGAATTTGGTAAAGTTGCAGGATACAAAATTAATGCACAGAAGTCTCTTGCATTCCTATATACTAATGATGAAAAATCTGAAAGAGAAATTAAGGAACACTGCAATTTACCATTGCAACAAAAAGAATAAAATACCTAGGAATAACCTACCTAGGGAGACAAAAGACCTGTATGCAGAAAACTACAAGACATTGGTGAAAGAAATTAAAGATGATACAAACAGATGGAGAGATATACCATGTTCTTGGATTGGAAGAATGAATATTGTGAAAATGACTATACTACCCAAAGCAATCTGCAGATTCAATGCAATCCCTATCAAATTACCAATGGCATTTTTTACAGACCTAGAACAGAAAATCTTAAAATTTGTATGGAGACACAAAATACCCCAAATAGCCAAAGCAGTCTTGAGGGAAAAAAAAGGAGGTGGAGGAATCAGACTCCCTGACTTCAGACTACACTACAAAGCTACAGTCATCAAGACAATATGGTACTGGCACAAAACCAGAAATACAGATCAATGGAACAGTATAGAAAGCCCAGAGATAAACCCATGCACGTATAGTCACCTAATCTATGACAAAGGAGGCAAGGATATACAATGGAGAAAAGACAGTCTCTTCAATAAGTCGTGCTGGGGAAACTGGACGGCTACATATAAAAGAATGAAATTAGAATACTCCCTAACACCATACACAAAAATAAACTCAAAATGGATTAGAGACCTAAATGTAAGACCAGATGCTTTAAAACTCTTAGAGGAAAACATAGGAAGAACACTCTTTGACATAAATCACAGCAAGATCTTTTTTGATCCACCTCCTAGAGTAATGGGAATAAAATCAAAAATAAACAAATGAGACCTAATGAAACGTCAAAGCTTTTGCACAGCAAAGGAAACCATAAAGAAGACAAAAAGACCACCCTCAGAATGGGAGAAAATATTTGCAAATGAATCAACAGACACAGGATTAATCTCCAAAATATATAAACAGATCATGAAGCTAAATATCAGAAAAACAAACAACCCAATCAAAAAATGGGCAGAAGACCTAAATAGACATTTATCCAAAGAAGACATACAGATGGCCAAGAAGCACATGAAAAGCTGCTCAACATCACTAATTATTAGAGCAATGCAAATCAAATCTACAATGAGGTATCACCTCACACCAGTTAGAATGGGCATCATCAGAAAATCTACAAACAACAAATGCTGGAGAGGGTGTGGAGAAAAGGGAACCCTCTTGCACTATTGGTGGGATTATAAATTGATACAGCCACTATGGAGAACAGTATAGAGGTTCCCTTAAAAATTAATAATAGAATTACCATATGACCCAGCAATCCCACTACTGGGCATATACCCAGAGAAAACCATAATTCAAAAAGACACATGCACCCCAATGTTCACTGCAGCACTATTTACAATAGCCAGGTCATGGAAGCAACCTAAATGTCCATCGACAGGCGAATGGATACGGAAGATGTGGTACATATATACAATGGAATATTACTCAGCCATAAAAAGGAACGAAATTGGGTCATTTGTAGAGACATGGGTGGATCTAGAGACTGTCATACACAGTGAAGTAAGAAAGAGAAAAACAAATATCGTATATTAACACATGTATGTGGAACCTAGAAAAATGGTACATATGAACCGGTTTGCAGTGCAGAAATAGACACACAGATGGAGAGAACAAATGTGTGGGCACCAAGGGGGGAAAGTGGTGGTGGGGGGATGGCAGTGTGATGAATTGGGAGATTGGGATTGACATGTATACACTAATATGTATAAAATGGATAAGTAGTAAGAACCTGTTGTTCAAAAAAATAAATAAAATAAAATTCAAAAATTCAGGAAAAAAAAAAAAACCAAGAAGCTTTGATATGATGATCCTGTAGGGATGATAAACCACTCACTCATAAGGCACAGAATTCTAGAAAAATCAGATTTACTACCACTGAAAGTTTGCTGCCCAGGGGCAGAGTTTAGTAGATAAAAAACAGAGTAAAAATTAAGGAACCCAGCAAAAATTGTTCATCATATAGCACAAACAACACTCTCAAACAAATGCAGTGAAATAAAATTAGGCATTAAAAAATAAATTTTCAGGTTTAAAAATCAGGGAAACCGGGTTTCCCTGGTGGCGCAGTGGTTGAGTCCGCCTGCCAATGCAGGGGACACGGGTTCATGCCCTGGTCTGAGAAGATCCCACATGCCACGGAGCGGCTGGGCCCATGAGCCATGGCCGCTGAGCCTGCGCGTCCGGAGCCTGTGCTCCGCAGTGGGAGAGGCCGCAACAGTGAGAGGCCCGCGTACCGCAAAAAAAAAAAAAAAATTCAGGGAAAACACCAGATGTCACTAGAGTATCAAATATTTTACTGTTGTGTCCTTACGCCCCCACCCCTTTAGATTTCTTGACATATTACAGGTGTCCTGGGACTGAGCGACCCAGTCTAGTGTGCTCAATTGGGAAACGAAGTTTCCAGAGAGGGCAGTGTCCTTTCTAAACAGCTAGAAAGTTGCTTAACTGTGCTAACCCTAACTTTCTTTCCTCTCTCCTATGTTGCTTTATACCACAGCTACGGGGACCAAATCTCCTTAATATCCACCATGCATATAGTGCATAGAGCATCAGCTCTTGTAGGGAGATAGCAAAGGAATGCCATGAAGTGTGCAGCCTCTGCCCCCACGCTGTGCAGGAAGCTTCTAACTAACCATTTAGAGAAGGCGCTACACCAAGGCTGCTGAAGGAACCAAGAGAGTCCCTTGAGGAGATACTAACTGTGGCAATGTGTTAATTAATTTAGCTTTTGAAAAAATGAAATCTATTAGAAGCAGACCATGGGGTAAAGAGCTTGCCAGCCCACTGGTACAGGAGGCTGAAGATGCCCTTGAGAGGAAGGGAAGGAGCGGACATCTGTTGCTTTGCCTGCTCAGCGGTGGCTCTCCGCTTCTTGGACCAGCATCTCCTTTTTCTCCTTCACTATGTGGTTTAAGCAGGACTGACTCGGCGTTAATTATAGGGGTGGGATATTGGGCCAGACATGGCCAAGGTGATCAGTTTAGGGAAGGCATGTGTGGACAGAGTCTTGGCTTGCCACTCTAGCAAGTTTAGGCCAACGAGTGTTTTTTTTTTTTTTTTTTTTTTTTTTTTTTTTTTTTTCTTTTTGCGGTATGTGGGCCTCTCACTGTTGTGGCCTCTCCCGTTGCGGAGCACAGGCTCCGGATGCGCAGGCCCAGCGGCCATGGCTCACGGGCCCAGCCGCTCCGCGGCACATGGGATCCTCCCAGACCGGGGCACGAACCCGTATCCCCTGCATCGGCAGGCGGACTCTCAACCACTTGCGCCACCAGGGAGGCCCTAACGAGTGTTTTTTTAAAGGCTCCCGTGCAGTTTACAGAAGCTCTAGGAGGACCAGAGTTCGGTTCGAACCTCAGGATGGCTCCAGAGAAGCCAAAGTACTGCTGTCTCTGGACCATACTCCATAGTGTGGAACGCTGATGCCAAGTACCACACATCAGAGGCTCTGCCAACGTCTACAGCACACAAGTGAACGATGTCTGCTAGGGAGATGGACAGAGAACTTGTGGCTTCTCCCTTGAATACGTGGCATCACAATTCCCCCTAGATAGGAAGGCTATTTGATAGCACGAAGTGACCCAAAACCATGCTAAATGTCCCCAGGAAGTAAGTATATGATCCATATTGAGTCTATGAGAGCCAACCCTGGGACTCTGGCTGCATCAGTAGGAAAGCTCCTACTCCTCTGGGGTTATGTACATGGTTAGAATGTAAGCCTGCACCCTCTGGTGGCAACTTTGCCATGACATAACAATCTGCCTGAGAATGAGGTCAACAAAGAAGAAAACACAGTCAAGCTGGAGATATAAAGTATTGGATGTAGCTCACCTGGAAGCCAGACATCTATGCACTTTTCAATTCCATGAACAGCAACAACAAAAAAACGCTTTCTCCTTTTCTTACACTGACATTTGTTAGTGCTTGGTTACTTGCAACTAAGATTCCTGACCACAGCAAGGGTATGTCAGGGTTTCTGTGTCCCTGGGCTAGCTGCTGCGTATCTATCCCGCTGTGACTGGGATGGCAGAGGCCACTCCCCACTCTAAGCGGCAGGAAGAGCCCTATCTAATGCTTCTCATAATTCTCCCTCACTTCTAGTGAAAACCTAAGAAGTGTAGCCAGGTGGCCAGCCTAGGCCCTTGGGGCTCTGGACGCTCCTCCCACCCTAGTTCCAGATTCTGCTACCCCAGCAACTCAATAGCACCTGACTGCTCACAGTTTTTTAATATTTCCTGTTGTTTCATGCCTTCCTCACTTTACTCATGCTATTCCCTAGACCTCAAATGCCCTTTATCCACTCACCCCCTCACCCTCTCACCTCTTCACATATAGGTGTTCTTGACATTTATAAAACTCTGATTCAACCTCTGAAACAAAGCTTGGGTACCACCTCCTCCAAGAAGCCTTCCATGACCACCTAGGTTTATGAGATGACAACAAACTTATTATAATAAGAACAAAGCAGCCCTCAGAGCAAACTGGAGAGTGACTCTAATATATGCAAGGAGCAAATCCTAAGATTAGCAAAGTCACATTTTAACCTAGAACTTTAAGACATATATGCCAAAATTAAAAATGAAACATAATATCGTAAAAATTAAACCTTTTGCTTACTGCTGGCTAGAATAAATAACATTAGATTCTACTTTCTAACTGGTTTTGTTAAATTGTAAGTGTCACTCACCTTTAACATATTGGTCCCACTGTTTTCTATAGTCTAAGTCCATATAGACATCTGCAAGTAGATCCGGTGAGCAATCCTCCAGGACGCCAAAGACCTTATACTCATACACTCCAGTCTGCTATAAAAACAGAACAGATAGAAACAACCTATTGATTCTCAGGTTGAGATTACACAGCATATGAAAAACAGCTGTTCATGCAGCACCATTATTAAGCACCTCCTCTTGGTCTTAGTGAAACAATAGTGAAAAAGCAGATGAGGAGCCTGCTCTCATGGGTCTTATATTTGGCCTTAGGCACTGGAGGTGGTGACAGCTATATGCTATCCAGGTAATTTAAGTAGGATAAAAGAGGGTTATGTGATAAATGGTGTCTAGTTTTGGTGGGCTGGTGGTGCGTCCTATATCATTGGGTGTTCAGGAAATGTCCCTATGAGGGATTTATCAGAACGGTTTCTTCTAAATATTAGAAGGATCCAGCCATGGGAAGATGGGGAAAGCCCACTTCTGGTTGGGAGGGGGCCCGATGGTTTGCCTTACTCACAGAACAGAAAGTCAGGGGGTCCAGAGAACTGTGATGGGGGAGAGTGGTAGGGGCTGAGGTCACAGAGGTAGCAGAGGCCATGCCCAAAGGGCTTTATAAACCGGGATAAAGCGGTGAACATATTTTTATAACTGCTATGGAAAACCAACAAATAATTTTAAATATGGGAATGACTTTAAATAGGGGATGGCTTTTAAAAGATGATTTTTGCTGCTTGGTAGAAAATAGATCATAAGGGAGCAAGGAGATGGGTTAGAACAGCGGTCCCCAACTTTTTTGGCACTAGGGACCGGTTTCGTGGAAGAGAATTTTTCCACGGACCAGGGTGGAGGATGGTTTCGGGATGATTCAAGTGCATTACATTTATTGTGTACTTTATTTCTATTATGATTACATTGCAATATTTAATGGAATAATTATATAACTCACCCTAATGCAGAATCAGTGGGAGCCATGAGCTTGTTTTCACTTGCCATTCACTGATAGGGTTTTGAAATGAGTCTGCAAGCAGTTGATTTATTTTGGTCTCTGTGCAGTCAGACCTCTCTGCCAATGATAATCTGTATTTGCAGCCACTCCCCAGAGCTAGCGTCACGGCCTCAGCTCCACCTCAGATCATCAGGCATTAGATTCTCATGAGAAGCAGACGACCTAGATCCCTCATGTGAGCAATGCACAGTAGGGTTTGCACTCCTATGGGATTCTAATGCCACTGCTGATCTGACAGGCAGTAATGCGAGCGATGGGGAGTGGCTGTAAATACAGATGAAGCTTCGCTCGTTCACCTGCCACTCACCTCCTGCTGTGCAGTGAGGTTCCTAACAGGCCACGGACCAGCACCAGTCCGTGGCCCGGGGATTGGGGACCCCTGAGTTAGAAGACCAGTGCAATGGTCCAGAAAAGAGATGATGATTAGACAGGAAGGTAACAACAGTGATGGGGAGAAGTCAGTGATTTAGGGACACATTTTGGAAGTAATGTCAACAGGAATTGCTGACAGACTGGCCGCAGGGACAGAGAAAACAAAGAGTTGAGGATAATTCTTATAACATTTGCTTAAACAACCAGGTAGATGGGAGATCCATTTTCTAAGACAGAGAAAACTTGCAGAGGAGGTATTTGTGGGCTGCAGGGTAACCAAGAGTTCTACCTTAGGCAAGTTGAGTTTGAGATGCTTATTAAACATCCATGTAGGGGTATCATATAGGTAGCTAGCATTCAGGGTTCAGACTACTGTTTTAGATATCCATGGGGCGTAATGAAACCCAACACATTGTTTTACCAATTCCAAGACAGAATTTTTCTATACGTGACTTTATTTTTTTTAAGTCTTTATTGAATTTGTTACAATATTGCTTCTGTTTTATGTTTTGGGGGTTTTGCCATGAGGCATGTGGGATCTTAGCTCCCCGACCAGGGATTGAACCCTCACCCACTGCATTGGAAGGTGAAGTCTTAACCAATGGACTGCTAGGGAAGTCCCTATAAAAGACTTGTGTATAAAGGAATGAAAAGGGGGCAACACACCAGACTCAAATCATACTAGTCCCTTTTATGCAGCAAAAGACCATATCTAGATTCCTAAGTACAAGAGATTTTCCTTGTTTTCATGTTAAGCCATATTCTGTGAGGGTTCTGGGCTGGAGTTGGTGACACTACACGCTTCACTCTCCGTACAATGGCAGCTAACAATTCCTGAACCGCACCTTGTCTAAAGGCTCTATTGTTAAAATTAAATCAATGTCTCTTAATTTCAGTGCAAAAGCAAACAAACAAACAAAAACGAAGCTTTTATATGTATTCATAGTTCCACGTGCGAACGCAATCTGATTGGCTAATCAAACATGAATGAACCCATCTTCTTAAACACCGTTCCAGGGACTTATCTGAGGTCAAGGGGTAAACATGGGGACTCTTTCTAGAGATCCTGAGGCTTCAAGTGTCTCCTGACTCAGGTGGCATAACCCAGGGATAAGCATATCCCAGTTTAGGAATCTCAGATATATATGAAAGTACCTGGCAGGATATGGAAGGTAAAATTGAAACTGAATTCATAAGGATGTTTCAGTTCCAAAAGTATGTGGCTTTATACCAAGGGTTTCCAACCAGCAAATGACAAACTGGTAGGTCTGACCTCCTTATATGCTGTACCGTGGATGCCCCATAGGAAAGGCAGGACTCAAGAGAAACAACTCCCTCCATTCCTGTCCCCTCCCCTCAAGCTCACAGATAGAAAGTTAGTGACGGGTTGTACACACCACACATCTACACCCACACACATTTTAATGTCTTAGGAGAAGGACAATTAGCTTCTGTTCAGGAGTACTGGGTCCCCATTTTCTACACATACTAAGCAAAAGGGATAATTATGTATAGAGATAATGATCTCCTCAACTCCACATGAGTTACCTTTGGTTATCTGGATGAATTAAGACAGTTTTCTAGAATTGGTTCCCATCCCTCTGAATATAGTTTCAGCCCTAGTAACCTCAGTCTTGTACATATCACAGAAAAGAAAAACAGAAAGCTCTCTAGGAAGAGAAAAATAGAAAGATGTGATTAACCTGAATACCAAAGAATGAACTATTGTGACAACTTCCTTTAAACACTTCCTTCGTGGCAGAACTGAGAAATGCCAGAACTCCAGAGGACAAAATGCTTTGTGACATCTTTTCTAGTCTATCAATAAAATGTTCTTTTCAGGCTCTGAGCAACCCCACCCAAATTCTTGGATCAAAGCACTTTTTCACCCCTTATTTCTTTCAAAACAGGGTCTCAGCAAACATACTCACGTTTTCATTATATCTTTTACAAAATAAAGTGATTTTTTTATAATTATAGAAATAATTCATATTCATTAAGGAAAATTAGAAAATGCCAAAAATAATAAAGAAGGGCTTCCCTGGTGGCGCAGTGGTTGAGAGTCCGCCTGCCGATGCAGGGGATACGGGTTCGTGCCCCGGTCTGGGAAGATCCCACATGCCGCGGAGAGGCTGGGCCCGTGAGCCATGGCCGCTGGGCCTGTGCGTCCGGAGCCTGTGCTCCGCAATGGGAGAGGCCACAACAGTGAGGGGCCCGCGTACAGCAAAAAAAAAAAAATAATAAAAAAATAAAAAATAATAATAATATTAATAATAAATAAAGAAAATTAAAATGATGTGAAATTCCATAATCCACAAGTACCCACTGGAAATATTTGACATGTTTTTAGAGTAAATAAATACTTCTACGTGTTATAAAATGGGAGTAAGATGGTATAAACAGCTTGTATTCCTATTTTTAACTATATTATTTTGAAACTGGAGCAATAACAACTAATTTAATTATTCTTGTAAGTTATTTCTGTTTCCATATATTTTCACAATTATGAACATTGCTGGAAAAATGATTCTGTATGGACAAACTTGGTTCATAATTCTAACATTTTCACAAGGAAAGCAAATTCTTCCTTAGAGATAAATTTTAGGGTAAAGGACATTAACATTTTAATGCTCTTTTTACTTTTTCTAAGCCTTTAAGAAAAATGTTTACCTATTTATACTCTCACCAGTAGCAAAGGAGCATCTTCCCAGGATTAGGTACCATTGTTTGTACAAACAATTTAATAGAAAAAGAACATAAACCTTAGTTTTATTTGGGCAATGTTTCTAGTATTGCCCACATAAAACTTCAGTATTTAGTCTCTTTCAAATTAGGGATATAATTCCTGTACAACATTTGTTGCAGATATGTTTCCAAACATACTACCATTTCAATAAATGACTCCAAACAAGTTTACTGAAGAGGTTTTTGGCTTTTCCTGAAGGTCCTCCAGAAAACCACTTCTAAGAATGGCTCAATTTTTTTTTTATCTAAAGTAAAACACACTGCATGATTTTCTAATGCTCCATTTATAGGATATTTAATTTCCTATACTTGACATGGTAAAGGAATTATTCAATGATAGAGAATCAGTCAATATCATGTGTAGAATATAATTCTCAGAAGAAACAGAAGATTTGTTATAGCATAAACTCTCTTTCTTACTAAGAGAACCCCTATGGCCATGTGCACAGCTAAAAACTTTCCTCGTCCCCTATACAAGTAGAGGTAATAGCCATAAGACACCTCCCTCTTGTTTTGAATATGTATATGATTCTGGAGCTGCAGCAGCTATTTTGTGACTAAAAGACAACAAACATGAGAAAGCAGAGTGAAAATATTCAGAGTTTTATTAACATCGTTGATCAGCTAAACCTATGCCAGCAACTGCTGACCTCTGAACTACTTGTTAGGTGAGAAAAATAAACCCCTCTTTGTTCAAGTCATTGTTAATCCAGTTTTCTGTTACTTGCAGCTAAAAGCAATCCTAATTATTACAAGTAGTTCTTACTGAGAATTGTACGTGAGCTCTGTCATCCCAGAAAAACAGTAGAGGTTAAGAAAATCTCCCACCCTTTGGGTTCCAGAAAACAGCTTATCACAAAAGAACCACCTTTCCCCTCATGACTTAGATGAGACTCACACACACGCCCCTTGTTTACCTGTCACAAGGCCAGACATAGAGCCTCTAAATTCCCTTTCATTGCCCTGTAAATGATTAGCTAAACTGCTTATTCCACTGATCAATTGGAACAAAATACTTGTTAACCAAGCTAGTTAAGCACCTCTCCTTCCTCCAGACCCTAAAATTTGGCCCAGCCTCAGCCTGAGCCAGCATCCAGCACCTCCTGAGAACGGACTGGCCTCAGGGTAAGATATTCTCTGTTCTATTCTCCAGTCAGGCCACCTTCATCTCACTTGCCCACACATGGCTTCTAGCCTTGCTGACTTCTCTCTATAAAAGAAAGACCTTTCTGCCTCACTTCTGAGATACTCGTGGATCTTATGGTCAAAGTATTCTCCCTACTACAATATTCCCCAACCCTAAGTCCAGGTTTGTTTTTCCTTTAACATTATTTTAAGGAGAAAAGTAGACTGACAAAACATCACAAGCAAATATGACTATGTGTAAAACATTAAAATAGTACAGAAATACATAAGCATTACTAAAATGAATTGTCAAGGAAGAGAAGAGATAATGGACACTATTAATGGACATTAAATTGAAGCATATTTAATTTTGCACAGATATCTGAAACTTCACACACACTATCATAGAAAGTTCCACCTCCTTCCACTATGTAACTCAGAAAAAATTTATGGACCCACTATGTTCTTGGCCCTGAGAAAACAATCAAGCATAGTCTTATACTTGGTTGTTCAGCTTGGAATGTATTTCCTTTGGTGATCTGTCAGCAGTCACTGCAACAATCATGTATTATGCATTTGAAGTCTTCCAATCACTCGGACCTGCTGTAAGTTCTTTCAATAACACTAGCATTTGTTTCTCTGAACACAGTGCAGTTCTCAGTTTTATATTCATTATGTCATATAATCTCAACATAGCCCTGTGGTATCAATAGGGGCATTGGTATCATCTCCACCTTTACATGAGGAAATGAAGCTCAAAGACGCTACATTAGTTGCCTGAGTCCTACAGTTAACACTTGGGACAGCCAGAAAGAGGGTGACATCGGCCCCTTCTTCTTCCCACAAAGTCTTCTAATTTAGCTCTATTCTCTCTGCACATTTGCTCCAAGCTACTGTTCCAAGTGACAAGCTAATAATTTCAGTAAAGACAACACAAGTTCTTAGAGCTGGAAGGGGTCTTAGACCTTTATGGAAAAGGTGACAGTGACTCGCCAAGAGTCAGCTGATGACTCTTGGTGGCAAAGCCAGTGTTCCTGCACCAGACCACCTAGGATGGACCTCCCACTGAGATGCTCCCATGAGTCCTTCAGCCTGGTGTGTTTGTCCAATAGGCCTCCAACAGCCAGAAGAGGTATTTTTTAGATGTTGCTTCTGGGGGATTGAGACAAGGAAAAAGGAAAAGGCAGGAATGGAGAAAGGATAAACATTATCACTTTCAATGAGCTAGGGCTGTGGTATTTTTCCATATATTATTTCAGAGTCATCTCAAAACTCCCATGCCAGGAAATACAGTGTGGTATTTATAGAATGGGCTTGGAGTCACAACCCAGGTATAGTCTAAGCTCTTCCACCTACTAGCCTTGCTTTCCTCAGCTGCAAAGTGGGTCTAATAAGGGTTTCTACCTAGGGGAATGATTATGAGGATTAAATTAGATAATCCATCTAAAGCTCTTACTGTGCTGCCCAGTATGTAATAAGTACTTAGTAAGTACTAATAAGGTAGGTGTAATGATGATCTCCTTCTTCCAGATTAAAGAACTGATAAATCAGAACTGTAATGTAATGCACATTTTACAGGAACTAACATCTACGCAGCACCTGCTCTAAGCTGGGCACTGTACTTGGAGATTAATACTCATAAAAGCCCTATGAAATAAGCATCTCATCTCCACTTTATCAGTGAAGAAACGGAAGGGGTGTGGAGGCACGCTTTAGCAAGTTGCTACTGTCATCACTAATGTTTGAGATGTTCTGTTATTCTGGCTTACTAGTCTAAAAATCAAGCTGTTACATTTCTTACCAATTGTAATCCAAATGCATTTTTTAAAAATTTCAATTATTTTAATTGCATTCATAGAGTTAAAATATTTTGAGAAACATTGCTGCCAATAGTTCACTTATTTGTCCTAAGCAGAATAAATTCTGTAGCGCTAATGTGTTTACACCTGAGAAATGTCAAAAGGTCATAATGTTTGTGTTTGACATTTGCAATTCCCACACGGGAGTTATCCCACAGAGGAGTAATCCCCACTGTCCCTAAACAGTGACACTTCACCTGCAGAAAGGCATCACTCATTCTCTTGAATTATGGTGTTTATCCGCATTTACATCACTAACTACAAGACAGCCTTGGTGAATCACATCTCTCTAATCTTATAAATGCACCCTCGGAGTGTGCACTGAATTTTCTTTGCCTCTCATAGAAGAGCTCATTTCCATTCCTCAGGCCCCAGGACACCTCTCCAATCTACCACTGTGGAAACTGTCCAACTCCAGCCCTCTGTGGCAAGTAACAGGCTCAGAAGGTATGAAAAGTAAGCATTTTTCACCAATAAGAATCACTCCTAATGGCAGATGTCAAAGCTGTAGCTGCCACTGGGCAGTGTGTATGAAGAAGACTGTATGAAGAAAGACAGCTGACTAAATCAGATTCAATATTTGAGGTCTCTCCAAGAACACATGGCATGTTTAATCCTGAAGGACTGCAGATAGCTAGGTAAGATAACACTGATAGCTAATGCTTGTTGAGTACTTACTGAATACCAGGCCCTGGGCTGAGTGCATTACAGGGGTCATCCCATTTAAGCTACGCAATGAAAATATGAGGTGTGGACCATTGGTAAACTCATTTTACAAACAACAAAACTGAGGTTTAAAGAAGTTCTGAGAAATTCCTGGGAAAGTTAAGTCTGTAGAGACAGGAAGTAGCTTGGTGGTTGTCTGAGATTGGGAATGGGATCAGCGGATGACTGCAAATGGGCAGGAGGTTTCTTTGGGGGTAACACACATGTTCTAAAATTAGACTTGGGGAAGGCTGCATGACTCCATAAATTTACTAAAAATCAGTGAACTGTACACTTAAAACGAGTACATTTTGTGGTACTTAAATGATACCTCAAAAAAGCTATTAAAATAAAAATAAAAGGTTATGAAACCCACCCAAGGTCACACAACTAATGAACTTGAAGTTCATTAGTTGCAACAGAATCTGGACTTGAAGCCAGTGATGTGACCGCAGAGTTCAACGTCTATGATCCTGCCTCAAATAGTCACTGGCCTCTCCCAACATGTCATTAGATAAATTAATAAGCCCTCCGGGTGCATATAGCATTAGGGTGACCATATAATTTATCATTCCAACCAGAACACTTTTGAGTGAGAGAGGTGTTGCAAAATGTTTCACCAGGACAAGTGTAAACCAGGCCTGTGGTGGGTACATGGGGACATAGATCACCCTTGCTATAGCTCACCACCAAACACCATTCAATTTACAAGGTGCTTCAAAATGTATCCTCTCATTGGATCCCTGTACAAATTTGGCAGGACAGGAATTATCTCCAGCTTGTAGATTGGGAAGCAGAGACTCAGCTAGGGTCTTAGGTTCATAAATCCTAAAGTGATAGAGCAATTAGGCATCAAAACTGTACGTTAGACCAGGGTTGCTAAATGTGTCATGCTGGCTATTTTTTCACAGTCCACAAGCTAAAAATGTTTTTTACATTTTTAAGTGGTTATATAAGTCAATACATAATTACCTCCACTTTGCCTCTTAGCCTGTAAAGCCTAAAATATTTTCTATTTGGCTCTTTACATAAAAAAATTCACAGTCCCTGCTTTAGACCATTGCCACCACCACTTCTAAAACATACACCCCAGGAAAACTCTGAATTACTAGAGTTGTTCTGCAATTCCACATGCAAGAGAGAAATCTTTGTGTCATAAGCCCCAAATATACTATATTTTATTTTGAATCACATGGCGGTTTACCATCTAAGCTCAGACCACCCTTCAAAGTAAATCTGCCAATCTTGAGCACACCATACAAAAGAAACACCAAAAGGTCTTAAATCAATCATATTCAAACTCAGAAAACCAAAGAGAAAAAGAAAATCTTGAAAGATGCTGTAGCAGGAGGGATGGGGGAGCACTTTACCTACAGAGGAATACAGATGAGAATTACAACAGACATCTCCTGAGAATCTACCCTGCAAAAAGAGGGTGGAGTGAAATATATAATATTTTGAAAGAAATAAGTTACTGACTAGAATTCTATATCCAATGAAACTGTCCTTCAAGAGTGAAGAAGAAATAAAAACTTTTTCAGACAAATAAAAACTGAGGGAGTTCATCAGTAGCAGACCTCCTCTGGAAGGAATGTTAAAAGAAGCTTTTCAGGCAGAAGGAAAATGGTATAGGTAAGGTGCTCAGATCTACATAGCAAAAAAAGTGCCTGTTTTATTGTCTTAAAGCTTCTGGAAGACATGAACTTTGTCTTCTTCATCAGGCATCACCAGGGCTTAGCAAAATGCAAGCACACAATAGGTCCTGAAAGACTGCTTGAATGGGTCATGAACCAATATTTTGGAGGTTTCTTCTCACTAGGACACATTCACACAGCCCAAAGGCAGCTGTGGAGCACAAAGTTCGACTTATACCTGCAGACGGAAGAGGGGGATCCTACTCACCCCTACCCCTCATTCCCCCAAATGTAAATCTTGGGACCAGCATCTTCATACTGCCTCACAACACACCCACATCCTGAGAGACAAGTGAGGAGAGGGAGAACTGAGGCTCTGACATGTCCATCCAGCTGTATGCTCAGGAAAGATGAAATAGGAGAGAGACAGACAGAGAAAGAGACCGACAGAGAGGCAGAGACAGAGAGACAGAGAGAGAGAGAGAGTCAGCCTCAATCAGCGGCAGGAAGTAGAGGGAGGCAACACATGGTGTTCGGCTTTAAGACATGGTGGCCCTACCCATGAGTAAATATGGCTCTGTAAGTGTCCTGGGTGCAACAATTGTTCCATCAATCACACTGGTACCTACTCCTCCCTTAAGAGAGAGGCAGAAGGGTGGGAGAAGGGAGCAGAAGGTCCTATCATCTGGAAGTAAAGACGCCCATGATGCAAACTGGATTATGATCCCACCTGGGGAATGGGAGTGGAAGCTTCTCATCCATCGAGGTAAATCTGTTCTCATGGCAGTTACGTCTCTGCTTCCCTCCAAAAGGCCAAACTTTCTCTCAGTCCAGCCTGGCTAACCACAGAGTTTTCCCAGTAAATCCAGGCTCTCAGTATTTTAGAAGGTCAACAATATAGGAAAGAAGAGTCCCTAGGAAAGTACTGTCTGCTCCTCAGCAAACTCATTGATTACAAGACCTATGAGAGGACAGAGGCAGTCCCTTCTCACAGTGCCAGACGCTTGGTTTAAAAACAGAAGTCAAGCGCTCAGCCAGATCTCTTCAGTCCAACACTTTCTTGGTCTAAATCAATGATGTGAGCCTCTGCACTCCAGTTTCACACCATCTATTGGCAGTTCACAATGTCTACAGGCATGGTAACCAGCCTAAAGCTCCAGCGAGATCTGACTGCAGATCCCTGGGAAAGCTTCTGTAAGTAACCCACGGCCTTTCTCTCCAGGGGAACTTCTCAACACTGTTCAGGGGACCACATTCACTCCCAAGTGACCACTAATTTAAACATCAGGGAGAGTGAGTCTTAAAGTGGGCATTGCTTTTGTCTTAAGATACTCTTTTTTCTCACCCTTACCTTTCAGTTCCCACTGCTTCTCATCTCTAGGGCCCTCTCCTGCCTCTCAATGTCAGAACCCCCTCGAGCACCATGCAAGATGCTCCCCATATATCAATGGTTCTCAAAGTATGGTCTGTGGACCAGGAGCTTCAGCATCACTTGGCAACTGGTTACAAAGAAAGAAGGAAAGAGAGAGAAAAGAAAGAAAGAAAGAAAGAAGAAAGAAAGAAAGAAAGAAAGAAAGAAAGGAAGGAAGGAAGGAAGGAAGGAAGGAAGGAAAGGAAAGGAAAGGAAGAAAGAAAGAGGAAGGGCTTGTACCCAACACAACAGGGCCTCTTGACATTTAATACAGATGGAGATCAAGGTGGCCCTCCATCCTAGCTATTGAGGCTCAAGGGCACACCTTTGGGAATCGTACAGCCTCCAACTTACGAAAGTTATCTGGAAAGACTTGTCAATGTACCATGACTGCCCTCACACCCAGAACGGGTGGAAATAAGACTTACAGTTGGTAGGGATAGGAACTATTGTGAATACCACTCACATCCTCCCCACAGGAGGGAGATGGGACCTGCTACATAACAATACACAATGGAAACAATACATAATACAATGCCAGTCACTCTGTCTCAGCCCAGGCAGTGGATGTTGTGCGATAAAAGGCACAAAATCAAAAGAGCACAAGCCCTTGGGGGGAGGTGAGGGGAGCAGTCAGGGTTGACTGGAGGACAGGAGGGGTATGGACAAGTCATGGGAGGTAAAGCTGGAAATGTGAGTTGGGACCAGCCTAGTAGCACATGCATAGCCCACCTGGCAGTACTTGCCCTCTTTCAGAGTCAGTGTAGGAGCATATTTACAGCACAGGTCTGGAGCTAGACAGCTGAGTTCCAATCCCAGTCTGAGTCTTGAGCAATCAACTTAACCTTTCCACATACCCATTTCCAAAATGGTAAAAAGGTGATAGTCATAGTACCTTACATATACATACATAGTAACTTACAACATGGGGTTGATGTGAGGATTAAGTCAATGCCTGCAAAGCACTTAAACAGTGCCTGGAGCCTAAGAAAGCATGCAATGTGTTAGCTATTACTGTAGGTATTATTATTATTAATTCTGCCATCAACAGGGCCACTGGAAGGAGACTGATAAGATCACAACCTCTCCTTCAGGTGCTTGATTGGACTGTAGTGTGTAGGATGGAAGGGATCAGAGAGGTGCAAGGCCAAGAAGCTAGTTTGGACGTCACTGCAATTCTAGGTAAGAGGTACCACTCAGAGTAGCAAAGGTAAAGGAAAGAAAGGGAAGGGAAATGGACCAGACATCAGATACAACTGAGCAGCGAACTGACACTTGGCAAATGACTGGGCGTAGCTGGTGTGGAAAATAAAATGGTCAGAAGA
This sequence comes from Mesoplodon densirostris, assembly GCF_025265405.1. Classification (NCBI taxonomy): domain Eukaryota; kingdom Metazoa; phylum Chordata; class Mammalia; order Artiodactyla; family Ziphiidae; genus Mesoplodon; species Mesoplodon densirostris. Next base: position 62,728,478 of record NC_082678.1, read on the forward strand.
TTAAAGGATGTTGTCTGAAAACATGTCCAGTTTTGCACCAAGGTAACTGCTGAAACGACACTAAGAAATTAATTCTGCCTGCTCTTTACTGAGCTTCCTGTTCATCCTGTTGTACCCAGGGACCCTGGTACTCACAGACACTCAGAGCTTCTCCCTTCTCTAACACTCTAATCCTCTGATCCCTTGCCAGGAAACCTCTACTTCACTTACCTTGCCTAAGGGTGCCTTTTATGCTTCTTGCCATGCAGCTACCCACACACAGAGCAACTGATGACTGGCCATGATCCCACCTGGTTCCAAAAGCCTCCAGGCAGGCCCCCTAATCCATTCCTCCTACCCTTTTAATCTTTCTCCCGGGAAGCTTCAGACAAGTTATTAAGTCCAATTTACAAGGAAGCGGGGAGCAGCCAAACGAAGCAAGTCAGTAAAATGACTAGAGATGAGAGTAGGTCCCTTCTCAGCAACCCTCCTGTCCCCACACGTATCCCCCTGCACATCCACTCTCTGAAAAGTCCAGTCTCTTTTCTACCTGTTCAATCCTAAAATACTTCCCACCACACAAACACCACTGGCATTCAGCCGGGAGCGGGGCTCCACGTCCCTTGCAGGCAAGCGCACGGAGCTAAGGATCAGCAGACCCACCTTTTAACTCTATCAGTCCGTTGTAACAAACGACTTGCCCTGTGGGGCCTCAGACCCGAGCCTAAATTCTGATGACCTCCCCACTCCCCGCGACCAGCAGGGGGCAAAGTCAGCGGCAGGCACCCCCAGAGCTAGCTCCTCTGGGCTCCAGAAGACACGCGAGGTCCGCACTTCCGGCTACAGCCCCGCACTCCCCGCGGGCAGGGGAACCCCGTATGCTGTCGCCCCGTGGTCCTCCAGCGGGCCTACAGCTACCTGGTCCAGCAGCCGGTAGATGCTGATACCGAAGGTCTCCACCAGCAGCTCCCAGTCGGCCCCGGAAAGTGCGGGCTGCTGAAGCTCAGCGCAGGCTTCCCGGAACTGCTCCTCGGAGAAGCCGCCGGCCCCAAGGGCCATCCTTCCGCAGTAGCTGCTTCTCAGGCCGCAGGGAAAGCCAAGGACAGGCTAGGTTCGTGTTCGGGGGCGGGGCGAGAGGGTGGCCCAGCGTGATTGGCAGGGAACCGAAAAGTGATTGGGAGAAGGCGCGACTTGGGAGAAGGAGGGTAAGGGGAGGCGGGGCCAGTGAGGGGCGGGCCTAGAGAAGGTTTCCGCAGAGTGAGAGCTGCGGAAGGACGGGAAAGAAAGAAGACTAGAGAAACTTTGGACTTCATCTGCGGAAAGCTGGAGAGGCTAGGAAATGGGGAGGCTTCTAGACAGAAGAGAAAAGGAAGACACTAATGTCATCTCAGAAGCATCTCTTCCCCAACACCATACCCACCAAACCTGCTTGGCTGTCTCTCCTTTACCTTCTCTGAAGAAGGCTAGGAAAGGTCTCTGAGTGGTTCGGTAGACATGGAGGTAAGATGGACAGAGGAGAAATGCTTGAAAATCTCAAGGTTCAGATGCTAGAACAATATTACATTCGTTCTGTTATGCACTTTAAAACATTTTTCTGAGACGAGGTCCATGGGATTCCCCAGAAGGCCAAAGGGTCCATCTCGCAAAAAGGATTAAGAAACCTAATCCATAATGGTATTTTGCCCCCTGGATGATGGAAGATGATCTAAAAAGGTATCATGGTGTCCATCCAAGATTTCTGCTGGTTGCATAATTTTCATCTTTTGCAACTCAAAGATCTTTTTGTTCCCTCAAGTCCCTTTGATGTTGCTATATTTCTTACCACCAGGCTGCATTTTGGTTTGGATAAAGTAGACAGTTTAAACATCAATCACTGTAACAGTACATGGGTTCCAGTAAACTCAGGTAACCCATATATCTTAATCTGTAAAATGGGGTAAAATTTTGCAACCAGTTAGAATTGAGGAGGTGCCTACATAAAATAAACATAGAACATGTTTGCGCAGTGCCTATCAAAGTAAATGTTCATTAAAATGTCCACTTGTTTTACATTATATATTGAAATGTTTCTCCTTCTGTACTTGAAAGAAAGCCTTGAAGTTGATGGCAAACTCTGCATTTATGCCAGTTTGCAAGAAGAGAAAATGATTAGACTTGGCAGCGTAGATAAATTACTGCTGTATTCAGTTCAAGGCTGGTTCTGTTCTGTTTTATGAGGATGGGAGGAGGGATGGGGTAGTTCCCTACACTAAATGCACAAGAGGTTAGAGACTCTTAAGACTCTTAAGTTTGGTCCTCTTTATAAAAAAAAATATTTAAACTAAAGTTTAATTGCTTAAAAAAAGGAATTTCTTCAAAAACCATTGACTATGAAGTATTTTCACATATCGTCAAGGAATTCCATTTTAAAGGTGGGCTTTGATGAGGCTGCAGCTTTATCACTTATAGCAATTGATTAATGAGGACAAGCATGAGAGGATAAATGCCATTATGAAAGATATAAGGCAGGAAGTTTAAATTGTGTTTATTACATGTGTTTAAACGTGTGCTTATCTACTAAACTCAGACGGTAAAATGTATATACATTTGGGTATTTTGATATTTACAACCATGCTTATTTTATTAGAGCTAATGAAGGAAGGAGTCATATTAGGAAATAATCTATATTTTGTGGCAAAAATCTGGAAAAGGGTTGGAAGGGGGTCCAGAAAGACCTGATCTCTTTTAGGACTTGTCTATTATAACAGGCCAGCCTCTTTCCTTTGTGTAAAACACTCTTTAGGGGAACTTCCAGCAACATGGCAGGTGAGGAATAATATATTTGGGGCTTCCTAAAATCCCAACAGACAAACGTTCTAAGGGCTGGGGTTGGGGTTCTAGTACTCACACGTGGACTAAAGATGTGGTGCTGGGCCATAGCTGGTGGGAAGCTGGACCGAGGACTTCTTCATGGAGCCTGGATCCCCTAAGAGCTGCCCCTTCTATTCCAATGAAACCAGAAAATCCCCAGCCTGTAGACCATGGAGCCCTCAAGGAAACTCATGATTTTCCCGAAGCCTTAGGTAGAAAGAAACAAAAAGGCAACTGGAAGAAACCACACCCCAAGCCTATGCCAGAGATGGAATTTAAATTTACATGACCTGCAACTGAATGGGAGACATAAGGAGATAAATTAACACAAAGGACCATTGAAACGCCTGGAACCCTGCCAGAATCAAAACCAGTGACACTTTCACAGCTAGGACATCCAAGAGAAAACAACACCCACAAGAAGATTCATGTACAAAAAGTGAGTTACAAAGACCTGAGGGAACAACTCTCCATGTCAGAGAGTTAGCAGATATGCAAACAGGACTCTCAGAACCAAAGAACCACAGATAACGGACCAATATGAGAGTAATTATTCAACATGTATTTGTGATAATATAAGAGGTAAAAGAAGGTCTAGAAAATAGAACACTAAGAAAAAGATAAATGAATGTGAAAAAAAACCAAAAGAAGCAAACCACCTTTTACAACTAAAAACTATTAACAGTCACTACAATTAGAAATGTAAAAGAGGAGGTAAAGTAGTTGTCCTACCACAGTTCAAGAGGGAAATAAGAAGGTGGCTATGAGGAAATTCTCCAGAAAGCAACACAGAGATATAAAGAAATGGAAAACATGAAAGATTAACTAAGAGACATGAAGGACACATTGAAAAGGTAAAACATTTATGACTGGAGTTCCACAAGAAGAGAACAGAGAGGTTAAGAGGTGAGGTGGATGGGTGGGGAGATAGATAGATAAATGGACATATGGAAACAAAGAGAAACTAAAATTCTAAACATAAACAGGGGAGGACAAAGTCAGAGTTTTCTTTAGAAGGTGGGTAAGAGGTATTGATTAATTGTCTTCTGTGCATGTTAAAATTTAATGGAATAAATTCTCAAAAGGCAACAATAAGAAAGCAAGCAAATAAATAAAAATGGGCAAAAGATTTAAACAGACATTTCACCAAGAATATATACTGATGGCAAATAAGAACATGTAAAGATAGGCAAATAAGAACATGAAAAGATATTCAACATCAGTCATCATCAGGGTAATATAAATTAAAATCAAATATGAGATATAAATATGCACCTTTTAGAGAGCTGAAATTAAAAAGATTGACCAAAGTAAGTGTTGGCAAGGATGTGGAAGAAATAGAACTCTCCTGCATTGCTGATGGGAATGGAAATGGGACAAACACTGTGGAAAACTCACAATTTCTTTAAACGTTAAATATACACGGGAGGGGGAAGGGTAAGCTGGGACGAAGTGAGAGAGTAGAACTGGAATATATACACTACCAAATGTAAAATAGATAGCTAGTGGGAAGCAGCTGCATAGCACAGGGAGATCAGCTTGGTGCTTTGTGACCACCTAGAGGGGTGGGATAGGGAGGGTGGGAGGGAGATGCAAGAGGGAGGGGCTATTGGGATATATATATACATATAGCTGATTCACTTTGTTGTACAGCAGAAACTAACACAACATTGGAAAGCAATTATACTCCAATAAAGATGTTAAAAAAAATACACCTACCATACAATCTAGCCATTCCATTCCTAGGTATTTATCCAAGAGAAAAAAAAATAGCATTGTTCATATAGACACAAATGTTCATAGCATCTTAATTTGTAATAGCCAAAAACTGGAAACAACTCAAATGTCCTTCAATGGGTGAATTGATAAAACAAATTGTGATATATCCACCAACCAAGTACTACTCAGCAATACACTTTTAAATGATTAACATATGTGAGTATGAACTTGTGTGCATGTGTATGTGATATATATATATATACAATGTAATTTATGCAATTTTGTATAAATCATTCAATTCAGGAGTGAAGTAGCATGATACCTGCAATTTACATTCAAATCGGTCACTTAAAAATTGTGTAATCTATATAGAAATGCAAAAGTGACAAAATATAAGCAACTGATAAATTTAGGTAAGGGTAGCAATATTTTCTATTCTATCCCTTCAAATTTTCTTCATATTTGAAATTATTCAAAATAGAAATTTTGAGAAAACCCAGCTATATGTGTTTATATGAGACATAACTAAAATACAATTACACAGAAAATGTAGAGGTAAATGTATGCAAAATATACACAAATAAGCCTTAAACAAAAGAAAGCTGATGTGGCTGTAAAATATCAGACAAAACAGACTTTAAGGCAAGAAAACAATTAGTAGAAAGAAGTTCATGAGTTAAGGGACAAAAGACACAACTCTTCAGGAGTTCTGAATGCCTAAATTTATATTCATTTCACAACATGGTCTCAAATACATAAGGCAAAAGATGTTACCTGTGCAGTCTTCCCTCAGTATTTGGGGGGATTGATTCCAGGACCCCTGAGGACACCAAAATCCGCAGATACTCACATCCCTTATATGAATTGGTAAAATATTTGTATATAACCTATGCACATTCTCACATATACTTTAAATCATCTCTAGATTACTTATAATACCTAATACAATGTAAATGCTTCATAAAGAGTTGCCTGTGTGTAGCATTTTCAAGCTTTGCTTTTGGGAACTTTCTGGAATTTTTTTATGTTTTAAATTTGTGGTTGGTTAAATCGAGGAAACCCATGGATGTGAAAGGCTCACTGTACAAGGAAAAATCATCAAATTTACAATCAGTGGACGATTTTAAGGCTCTTTTCTAGGAAATGGATTGATCAAGTAGACAAAAAATTGGTTAAGATATGAAAGATTTGAGCATATAATTCATATGTCTGATATAAAGGGCATTTATAAAACCCAATTACAAACTCTCACAAAACATTTATTAAAATTGATGATTCCATAAGCCACAAAGTATATTTTCAACCAACAGGAAAGAATCTATATCATTCTCTGATGACTATGTAAAAGATAAAAGAAAGGAATAAAAAGGAAACAAAAATAGCCAATCCCTGCCCCCCCATATATTTGAAAACAAAACAAAACAAATACACACTTATTCTAGGAACTTAGCCAGCAATTAATTCCCTGCATCAAATTCCTTTCTGCTTGAAGTACCTAGAGTGTTCTTTTCTGCACTTACTCTTGACTGATTGTTGTCTACATTAAAAAGCAAGAACTCCTGTTCAGCTACATACTATAAATAAATTAAAATCCAACACATAGATTTGTAGAAGACACTTGTTACTCACAAAGCCAACCAAGGATCAATATTGGTGATATACACAGAACTAGGAATCAGTGAGAAAAACCCAGATAATGAAATTGAAAATATGAACAGTGAGAAAACCCAAATAGCATAAGAACACATGAAAAGTTGCTTAACTTCCAGAGTAACTAGAGAAGTGCAAAATAAATTACATCATTTCATTTATGTTAAATTGGCAAAAACTTAAAAATTAGGTGTTGGTGAATATAGAGGGAAATGATAGCTCTGACAAAGTATTCTGGTTAAAATTTAAATGATAGTTTGAAAAACAACTTGAAAAGACCTATTAAATTTGAGGGTACACATACTGTCTGGCCCAGCAGTTCCACATCTATTAGTACACCTGAGACAACTGCTAATATTGCATAAGGATGCACATTGTTTTAGTGACAAAATTTTTTTTGATAAAACATAATAATCTACCAAACATAAATAAGTATCAATAAATTTTGGTTTATTCATTGTATAGCTTTTGAAATTAAAAAAATAATCTACTTGTAAATTATATATAAATCTTGAAAACACTGATGAATGAAGACAGCAAGTTGTAGAAGGACGGACAGAGTAAGATACTATATAGTGTTTACAGACAATACATATGCCCTGAAAACTGTGAATGTGAATGGGAAGAATCCCCGTTAACTTCAAAAGTAACTGTAACATTTTATTTCTTTAAAAAAGTATGAGGCAAATAAGGCAAAATAGTAATGTATACACTGGGTGGTGGGTTCATGAATGTTATTCTCTACACTTTTCTGTATATTTGAAATTTGTGTAAACAAATAAAGGAAATAATTCTAATAAAGATGTAATAGTATAATTGCCATTAACTATAGCAGAAGAAAAACACCATTCTGAGATACTATGAAAAATGAATGAATAATGAATGTTCACAAATGCCTAACTTTGCACAGGGAACAAATTCTTTTTTTAATTTATTTATGTACTCATTTGTTTGATAGGTATTTATTGAATATTAATCAATATTTATCAAACAAGTGACTATATAAATAGGTAAAATGATAAATTAAAGACAATACCTGAATTCTCCTTAAGTATAAAATTTTTTTTTAAATGCAGCTTTATGCAGCTATGAAGCAGCTTTATTTGATTTTTTGTTGTTGTTGTTTTTATTTTTATTTTTTATTAGTTTCTGCTTTATAACAAAGTGAATCAGTCATACATATACATCTGTTCCCATATCCCTTCCCTCATGCATCTCCCTCCCTCCCACCCTCCCCATCCCACCCCTCCAGGTGGTCACAAAGCACCGAGCTGATCTCCCTGTGCTCTGCGGCTGCTTCCCACTATCTATCTACCTTACGTTTGGTAGTGTATATATGTCCATGCCTCTCTTTCGCTTTGTCACAGCTTACCCTTCCCCCTCCCCATATCCTCAAGTCCATTCTCAAGTAGGTCTGTGTCTTTATTCCCGTTTAACCCCTAGGTTCTTCATGACATTTTTTTAAATTCCGTATATATGTGTTAGCATACGGTATTTGTCTTTCTCTTTCTGACTTACTTCACTCTGTATGACAGACTCTAGCTCTATCCACCTCATTACAAATAGCTCAGTTTCGTTTCTTTTTATGGCTGAGTAATATTCCATTGTATATATGTGCCACATCTTCTTTATCCATTCATCTGATGATGGACACTTAGGTTGTTTCCATCTCCGGGCTACTGTGAATAGAGCTGCAATGAACATTTTGGTACATGTCTCTTTTTGAATTATGGTTTTCTCAGGGTATATGCCTAGTAGTGGGATTGCTGGGTCATATGGTAGTTCTATTTTTAGTTTTTTAAGGAACCTCCATACTGTTCTCCATAGTGGCTGTACCAATTCACATTCCCACCAGCAGTGCAAGAGTGTTCCCTTTTCTCCACACCCTCTCCAGCATTTATTGTTTCTAGATTTCTTGATGATGGCCATTCTGACTGGTGTGAGATGATATCTCATTGTAGTTTTGATTTGCATTTCTCTAATGATTAATGATGTTGAGCATTCTTTCATGTGTTTGTTGGCAGTCTGTATATCTTCTTTGGAGAAATGCCTATTTAAGTCTTCTGCCCATTTTTGGATTGGGTTGTTTGTTTTTTTGCTATTGAGCTGCATGAGCTGTTTATAAATTTTGGAGATTAATCCTTTGTCAGTTGCTTCATTTGCAAATATTTTCTCCCATTCTGAGGGTTGTCTTTTGGTCTTGTTTATGGTTTCCTTTGCTGTGCAAAAGCTTTGAAGTTTCATTAGGTCCCATTTGTTTATCTTTGTTTTTATTTCCATTTCTCTAGGAGGTGGGTCCAAAAGGATCTTGCTGTGATTTATGTCATAGAGTGTTCTACCTATGTTTTCCTCTAAGAGTTTGATAGTTTCTGGCCTTACATTTAGGTCTTTAATCCATTTTGAGCTTATTTTTGTGTATGGTGTTAGGGAATGATCTAATCTCAAACTTTTACATGTCCCTGTCCAGTTTTCCCAGCACCACTTATTGAAGAGACTGTCCTTTCTCCACTGTACATTCCTGCCTCCTTTATCAAAGATAAGTTGGCCATATGTGCGTGGGTTTATCTCTGGGCTTTCTATCCTGATCCACTGATCTATCTTTCTGTTTTTATGCCAGTACCACACTGTCTTAATTACTGTAGCTTTGTAGTATAGTCTGAAGTCAGGGAGCCTGATTCCTCCAGCTCCGTTTTTCGTTCTCAAGATTGCTTTGGCTATTCGGGGTCTTTTGTTTTTCCAAACAAATTTTGAAAGTTTTTGTTCTAGTTCTGTGAAAAATGCCAGTGGTAGTTTGATAGGGATTGCATTGAATCTGTAGATTGCTTTGGGTAGTAGAGTCATTTTCACAATATTGATTCTTCCAATCCAGGAGCATGGTATATCTCTCCATCTATTTGTATCATCTTTAATTTCTTTCATCAGTGTCTTATAATTTTCTGCATACAGGTCTTTTGTCTCCTTAGGTAGGTTTATTCCTAGATATTTTATTCTTTTTGTTGCAATGGTAAATGGGAGTGTTTTCTTGATTTCATTTTCAGATTTTTCATCATTAGTGTACAGGAATGCCAGAGATTTCTGTACATTAATTTTGTATCCTGCTACTTTACCAAATTCATTGATTAGCTCTAGTAGTTTTTCGGTAGCATCTTTAGGATTCTCTATGTATAGTATCATGTCATCTGCAAACAGTGACAGCTTTACTTCTTCTTTTCCAATTTGGATTCCTTTTATTTCCTTTTCTTCTCTGATTGCTGTGGCTAAAACTTCCAAAACTAAGTTGAATAAGAGTGGTGAGAGTGGGCAGCCTTATCTTGTTCCTGATCTTAGTGGAAATGGTTTCAGTTTTTCACCATTGAGGACAATGTTGGCTGTGGGTTTGTCATATATGGCCTTTATTATGTTGAGGAAAGTTCCCTCTATGCCTACTTTTTAAGTATAAATTTTTTGCTTCCATGGCTATAACAGCTATTGTAGAAAAGGTACACGAGATGCAAATTCTTATCTTTAGCTTGCAGTCCACATGAACACAATTAATTAGAGAAAGTATTTTATGTATGTCATGTATTATCTAGTCCACCACTTTTACAGCTGAGAGAATTGAGGTGCAAAGAGGTAATACCTTGAATAATAACTTGGTTATCCAGTTAGTCAAATCATGTTGTCACAGACCCATGAAGACCAAGTGTCCCTAGTGTATTTTGCCTGTTAATATAAATATAATAAGACATACAAATTAGGTGTTAGGAAAGATGAGTTTATAGCTTTTCCTGTTAAAACATGCTTTGTGTGAACTTTATTAAATGAAAATGATAATTACCAAAACTAGGTTTGTTTGACTCCTGGAAGGGATCAGAGAATAAAATCATCAACCACCTTCCTTCCAGTAAGGGGATTCCAGAGACTAGCTGAAAGTATTGTATTACGAAGTCCCTTCCGTTGCCCGACAAATCACCACAGGGGATCCAAGTTCAGCACTAGGATGTTTCAGACCACGTCTAGGGTTTCAGCTGGGTTGTGATCTCCAGACTGCAGGGCTGCACTTTCATATGAATCAGCATAAATATGGGTTCCTCTCTTAGAGTGGAGCACTGAAGTTTGGATCCAGAGCCTGCCTGGGATTGTAGACTATGCTCTTCATTACTTCAGGCAACTTAATTGAGGCCATTTCCACCGAGAAAGGTCTCATTCAGGTTCTCTCTACTCACTGTCTCACTAGGGTTGCGTGTACATGAGGGTAGATCAGATTTTGTTTGGAAGTTTAAAAACCTTACAGTGATAATCCTCTCTTTCCTTCAGACCCCACATATGATTTGTCAACAGTTTTTGCTCTTTCTACTTCCCACATAGCTTGGATTTTCCCACTGCTTTCCATCTGTACTACCCACCTAGCCAAAGCCACATGACTGTTCCCCTGATTGCTCAGTGACCTTCTGATGGTCTCCCTGATGGAATCCACTCCCAACACAGAGACACACAGAATGCTGTATTAACATGCTGAGTCATCCTGTCACCCCACTCCTTACAACCATTCATTGGCTTAGGGGTGCGTTAAATAACATTCAAACTTCTTCCCCTAGCCTACAGAGCCCTCCACCATTCTGATTGGCCCTTCCTGCATCTTCATCCCCATTTTCTCCACCCTGCCCTCACTCACTAGGCTCCAGACTGCAGTTCCTTAATTGCTGGGTTGTGCCAAGTATGTCCTTACCTCAGAAACATGGTTCTCACTCTTTTCTCTGCCTCAGCAGCTTTCCCCTCACTCTTCACTCATTCTCATCCTTTGGGTATCAGCCTGAATCTTCCTTCCATAGACTCTCCTCCTCAGCCCCTTTTATTTGCTATCTCAGCCATTTGCTTTTTTCCTGTATAAAATTTACTGCTACTTGTGACTGAACCTGCACCCCAGTGGGGGCAGTAGGAAAACTAAAAAGTAAAGAAGTAAGTGCTCTTTGTTTTCCAACAATGATCTTGATCTGTAATTGGCTGAGCATCTATCTTCTCCATTAGAGCATAAGCCCAGCAGCAGAGACCTGTCCACCCCTCTCACCACTGTTATCCCCAGTTATGAACATGTAATAACATGTAAATATCTGTTGAGTGAATTAATATAAGAATTCCGTTGATCCTTACATATATTCATATATATATATATATGAATTATATATGAATTGTATACTAAGTTCTTCTGTCAGTTCCATTAGATTTTAAGTTGTTCTCAGTTTTCTACATAGACAATCATATTGTCGGGAGTGGGGAAGATAATTGCATCATAGCTTATCCAATAGCTATATCAATTCTTTTCCTTTCCCATGTTATAATATGGGCTGAAACTTCTGAGGAGATATCTCTGGCTCCATCGTGGGAAATAGGATAAACTAGCAGGTAGAGCTCCAGGCCCCCAGTCTTGCCTCAAAAATAAGAGCTAAGCTTTAGTCGGTTTTCTAATTGCTCTACAGAAGAGTTTATGAGGGGGAAATGGTTCTACTCCCCAAAAGAAACTTGAGAATCACTGGGCTAAAACTTCCAAAACAATGTAAACAGTGGTATCCCAGTCATCCTTGTCTTTTTAAAAATGATCATTTATTGACTATTTAATATGAGCCAGGTAATATGCTAACTAGTTAAAATACGTTTTCTCACTACAAACCCTATGAATTGTATATCAATATTTCCATTTAACAAATAGCTTTAAAAAGAATAAGTGAAATGTCCATACATGCAAAGAAAGTAAATATTACAGTCAGGATACAAATCTTTCTAATTCTAGCCACTTCTCACAACTACTGAGGTAAATAAGACCATATATGTGGAGATTTTAAAATACTTTTTTCCCTATAGTAATTTGAAGGTAGACAAATTGTACTTTCAAAAAAATAGCCACAACAATATCTCTTATCCCACATAACCTCCTATGATGTGACTGTGACACTCATACCACCAAGAGGTAGTGTCTGTGTCCCCTCATTTTGAATCAGGGTGAGCTTCTGCCTACACTCAGAAGCGATATTCTGTGACTTCCAAGACCAGGTCATAGACGATAATGCTTCCTGTTTCTCTAGACGATAATACTGCTTCCTGTTTCTCCAGAATATAATACTGCTTCCTGTTTCTCTAGGAAGTCTATCTCAATTCCTAGATGCCATGAAATGAGGAAGACCAAGCAGCCTTGGAAGGGATCCAAGGCCCCTGGCTCACAGCTCTGGCTGAGTTTATAGCTGGCAGTTAGCACTAGCTTGCCAGCTATGTAAGCAACTCATCTTGAAAGTAGATCCTGGGGGAGGAGCTTCAAGATGGGGAAAGAGTAAGACGTGGAGATCACCTTCCTCCCCACAGATACATCAGAAATACAGCTACACGTGGAACTGCTCCTAGAGAACACCCACTGAACGCTGGCAGAAGACCTCAGACCTCCCAAAAGGCAAGAAACTCCCCACGTACCTGTGTAGGGCAAAAGAAAAAAAGAAAAAAACAGAGACAAAAGAATAGGGACGGGACCTGCACCAGTGGGAGGGAGCTGTGAAGGAGGAAAGGTTTCCACACACTAGGAAGCCCCTTCGTGGGCAAAGACGGCGGATGGCAGAGGGGGGAAGCTTCAGAGCCACGGAGGAGAGCACAGCAATGGGGGTGCATAGGGCAAAGCAGAGAGGTTCCCACACAGAGGATCGGTGCCGACCGGCACTCACCAGCCCGAGAGACTTGTCAGCTCACCCGCCGGGATGGGCGGGGCTGGGAGCTGAGGCTCGGGCTTCGGTCGGATCCCAGGAAGAGGACTGGGTTGGCAGCGTGAACACAGCCTGAAGGAGCTAGTGTGCCACGGCTAGCCGGGAGGGAGTCCGGGAAAAAGTCTGGAGCTGCTGAAGAAGCAAGAGACTTTTTCTTGCCTCTTTGTTTCCTGGTGCGCAAGAAGAGGGGATTAAGAGCGCTGCTTAAAGGAGTTCCAGAGACAGGCGCTAGCCACGGCTGAAAGCACAGACCCCAGAGACGCTAAGGCCGCTGCTACTGCTGCCACCGAGAAGCCTGTGTGCGAGCACAGGTCACTATCCACACCTCCCCTCCCGGGAGCCTGTGCAGCCCTCCACTGCCAGGGTCCTGGGATCCAGGGACAACTTCCCCGGGAGAATGCACGGGCACGCCTCATGCTGGTGCAACGTCACACCAGCCTCTGCCAACGCGGGCTCGCACCACATCTGTACCCCTCCCTCCCCCCGGCCTGAGTGAGTCAGAGCCCCCGAATCAGCTGCTCCTTTAACCCCGTCCTGTCTGAGCGAAGAACAGACGCCCTCAGGCGACCTACACGCAGAGGTGGGCCAAATCCAAAGCTGAACCCCGGGAGCTGTGCAAACAAAGAAGAGAAAGGGAAATCTTTAGGACATATTATAATTGGTGGGTTTATTTTTTTGGTTTGGTTGCTCTCTTCTTTCTTTTTTATCTATCACTTTTTAAATATTTTTAATAATTATTTTTTATTTTAATAACATTATTTTATTTTATCTTCTTCTTTCTTTCTTTCCTTTTTTTCTCCCTTTTATTCTGAGCCATGTGGATGACATGCACTTGGTACTCCAGCCAGTTGTCAGGGCTGTGCTTATGAGGTGGGAGAGCCAAGTTCAGGACACTGGTCCACAAGAGACCTCCCAGCTCCATATAATATCAGATGGCAAATACCTTGCAGAGATCTCCATCTCAATACCAAGACCCAGATCCCAGCACCAGACCCACTCAACGACCACCGAGGTACAGTGTTGGGCACCCTATGCCAAACAACTAGCAAAACAGGAACACAAACCCACCCATTAACAGAGAGGCTGCCTAAAATCATAATAAGGCCATAGACATCCCAAAACACACCACGAGTCATGGACCTACACACCAGAAAGACAAGATCCAGCCTCATCCACGAGAACACAGGCACTAGTACCCACCACCAGGAAGCCTACACAACCCACTGAACCAACCTTAGCCACTGGGGGCCGACACCAAAAACAACGGGAGCTACGAACCTGTAGCCTGTGAAAGGAGACCCTAAACACAGTAAGTTAAGCAAAATGAGAAGATTGAGAAACACACAGCAGATGAAGGAGCAAGGTAAACACTGACCACACATAACAAATGAAGAGGATATAGGCAGTCTACCTGAAAAAAAAATTCAGAATAATGATAATAATGATGATCCAAAATCCTGGAAATAGAATGGAGAAAATACAAGAAACATTTAACTAAAGAGCAAACAAACAGTGATGAACAACACAATAAATTAAATTAAGAATTCTTTAGAAGGGATCAGTAGTAGAATAACTGAGGCAGAAGAACGGATAAGTGAACTGGAAGATAAAATAGTGGAAATAACTACTACAGAGCAGAATAAAGTAAAAAGAATGAAAAGAATTGAGGACAGACTCAGGGACCTCTGGGACAACATTAAATGCACCAACATTCGAACTATGGGGTCCCAGAACAAGAAGAGAAAAAGAAAGGGATTGAGAAAATACTTGAAGAGAGTATAGTTGAAAACTTCCCTAATATGGGAAAGGAAATAGTTAAGTCCAGGAAGCACAGAGAGTCCCATACAAGATAAATCCAAGGAGAAATACGCCAAGACACATATTAATAAAACTAACAAAAATTAAATACAAATAAAAAATATTAAAAGCAGCAAGAGAAAACCAACAAATAACATACAAGGGAATCCCCATAAGGTTAACAGGTGATCTTTCTGCAGAAACTCTGCAAGCCAGAAGGGAGTGACAGGACATATTTGAAGTGATGAAGGGAGAATGCCTACAACCAAGATTACTCTACACAGCAAGGATCTCATTCAGATTGAATGGAGAAATTAAAATTTTATAGACAAGCAAAAGCTAAGAGAATTCACCACCACCAAACTAGCTTTACAACGAATGCTAAAGGAACTTCTCTAGGCAGGAAACACAAGAGAAGGAATAGACCTACAATAACGAACCCAAAGCAATTAAGAAAATGGTAATAGGAATATACATGTTGATAATTACCTTAAATGTAAATGGATTGAATGCTCCAACCAAAAGACAAAGACTGGATGAATGGGTACAAAAACAACACCTGTATATATGCTGTCTACAAGAGACCCACTTCAGACCTAGGGACACATACAGACTGAAAGTAAGAGGATGGAAAAAGATATTCCATGCAAATGGAAATCAAAGGAAAGCTGGAGTAGCAATTATCATATCAAACAAAATAGACTTTAAGACAAACACAATTACAAGAGACAAAGAAGGACATTACATAATGAACAAGGGATCAATTCAAGAAGAAAATATAAAACTTGTAAATATTTATGCACCCAACATAGGAGCACCTCAATACATAAGGCAAATACTAACAGCCATAAAAGGGGAAATTGACATTAACACAATCATAGTGGGGACATTAACACCCCACTTTCATCAATGGACAGATCATCCAAAATGAAAATAAATAAGGAAACACAAGCTTTAAATGATACATTAAACAAGATGGACTTAATATTTACAGGACATTCCATCCAAAAACAAGAGAATACACTTTCTTCTCAAGTGCTCATGGAACATTCTCCAGGATAGATCATATCTTGGGTCACAAATCAAGCCTGGGTAAATTTAAGAAAATTGAAACCATATCAAGTATCTTTTCTGACCACAACACTATGAGACTAGATATCAATTACAGGAAAATATCTGTAAAAAAATACAAACACATGGAGGCTAAACAATACTCTACTAAATAACCAAGAGATCACTGAAGAAGTCAAAGAGGAAATCAAAAAATACCTAGAAACAAATGACAGTGAAAACACAATGATGCAAAACCTATGGGCTGCAACAAAAGCAGTTCTAAGAGGGAAGTTTAGAGCAATACAATCCTACCTTAAGAAACAAGAAACATCTCAAATAAACAACCTAACCTTACACCTAAAGCAATTAGAGAAAGGAGAACAAAAAACCCCCAGAGTTAGCAGAAGGAAAGAAATCATAAAGATCAGAAGGAAAATAAATGAAAAAGAAATGAAGGAAACTATAGCAAAGATCAATAAAACTTAAAAGCTGGTTCCTTGAGAAGATAAACAAAATTGATAAACCATTATCCAGACTCATCAGGAAAACAAGGGAGAAGACTCAAATCAATGGAATTAGAAATGAAAAAGGAGAAGTAACAACTGACACTACAGAAATACCAAGGATCATGAGAGATTACTGCAAGCAACTCTATGCCAATAAAATGGACAACTGGGAAGAAACTGACAAATTCTGAGAAAGGCACAACCTTCCAGGACTGAACCAGGAAGAAATAGAAAATATAAACAGACCAATCACAAGCATGGAAATTGAAACTGTGATTAAAAATCTTCCAACAAACAAAAGCCCAGGACCAGATGGCTTCACAGGGGAATTCTATCAAACATTTAAAGAAGAGCTAACACCTATCCTTCTCAAACTCTTCCAAAATATAGCAGAGGGAGGAACACTACCAAACTCTTTCTATGAGGCCACCATCACTCTGATACCCAAACCAGACTAAGATGACACAAAATAATAGAACTACAGGCCAATAACACTGATGAGCATAGATGCAAAAATCCTCAACCAAATACTAGCAAACAAGATCCAACAGCATATTAAAAGGATCATACACCATGATCAAGTGGGGTTTATCCCGGGAATGCAAGGATTCTTCAATATACGCAAATCAGTCAATGTGATACACCATATTAACAGATTAAAGGAGAAAAACCATTTGATCATCTCAATAGATGCAGAGAAAGCTTTCAACAAAATTCAACACCCATTTGTGATAAAAAATAAAAACCTCCAGAAAGAAGGCATAGAGAGAACTTACCTCAATATAATTAAGGCCATATATGACAAACCCACAGCTAACATGGTTCTCAATGGTGATACATTGAAATCATTTCCTCTAAGTTCAGGAAAAAGAAAAGGTTGTCCACTCTCACCACTATTATTCAACATAGTTTTGGAAGTTTTAGTCACATCAATCACAGAAGAACAAGAAATAAAAGGAATCCAAATCAGAAAAGAAGGAGTAAACCTGTCACTGTTTGCAGATGGCGTGATACTAAATGTAGAGAATCCTAAAGATGCTACCAGAAAGCTACTAGAGCTTATCAATGAATTTCATAAAGTAGCAGGATACAAAATTAATGCACAGAAATCTCTGGCATTCCTATACACTATTGACAAAAATTCCAAATGTGGAATTAAGGAAACACTCCCATTTATCATTGCAACAAAAAGAATAAAATGCCTAGGAATAAACCTACCTAAGGAGACAAAAGACCTGTATGCAGAAAATTATAAGACAGTGATGAAAGGAAATAAAGATGATACAAATAGATGGAGAGATATACCATGTTCTTGGATTGGAAGAATCAACATTGTGAAAGTGACTCTACTACCCAAAGCAATCTACAGATTCAATGCAATCCGTATCAAACTACCACTGGCATTTTTCACAGAAATAGAACGAAAAATTTCACGATTTGTTAGGCAACACAGTAGACCCCAAATAGCCAAAGCAATATTGAGAAAGAAAAACGGAGCTGGAGGAATGAAGCTCCCTGACTTCAGACTATACTACAAAGCTACAGTAATCAAGACAGTATGGTATTGGCACAACAACAGAAATATAGATCAATGGAACAGGATAGAAAGCCCAGAGATAAACCCAAACACATATGGTCACCTTATCTTTGATAAAGGAGGCAAGAATATACAGTGGAGAAAAGACAGACTCTTCCATATGTAATGCTGGGAAAACTGCACAGCTACATGTAAAAGAATGAAATTAGAGCACTCCCAACACCATACACAAAAATAAACTCAAAATGGATTAAAGACCAAAATGCAAGACCAGACACTATTAAACTCTTAGAGGAAAACATAGGCAGAACACTCTATGACATAAATCACATAAGATCCTTTTTGACCCACCTACTAGAGAAATGGAAATAAAAATAAAAATAAACAAATTAGACCTAATGGAACTTAAAAGCTTTCCCATGGCAAAGGAAACCATAAACAAATCCAAAAGACCACCCTCAGAATTGGAGAAAATATTTGCAAACGAAGTAACTGACAAAGGATTAATCTCCAAAATATACAAGTAGTTCATGCAGCTCAATATCAAAAAAAAACAAACAAACAACCCAATCAAAAATGGCCAGAAGACCTAAGTAGACATTTCTGGAAAGAAGATATACATATTGCCAACAAACACATGGAAGGATGCAAGCAACACTAATCATTAGAGAAATGCAAATCCAAACTACAATGAGGTATCACCTCACACAAGTCAGAATGGCCATCATAAGAAAAAGCTACAAACAATAAATGCTGGAGAGGATGTGGAGAAAAGGGAACCCTCCTGCACTGTTTGTGGGAATGTAAATTGATGGGGAGCAGTATGGAAGTTCCTTAAAAAACTACAAATAGAACTACCATACGACCCAGCAATCTGACTACTGGGAATATACCCTGAGAAAACCATAATTCAAAAGGAGTCATGTACCACGATGTTCATTGCAGCTCTATTTACAATAGCCAGGACATGGAAGCAACCTAAGTGTCCATCAACAGATGAATGGATAAAGAAGATGTGGCACATATATACAATGGAATATTACTCAGCCATAAAAAGAAACTAAATTGAGTTATTTGTAGTGAGATGGATGGACCTAGCGTCTGTCATACAGAGTGAAGCAAGTCAGAAAGAGAAAAACAAACACCGTATGCTAACACATATATATGGAATCTAAATAATAATAATAATGTTTCTGATGAACCTAGGGTCAGGACAGGAATAAAGATGCAGATGTACAGAATGGATTTGAGGACATGGGGAGGGGGAAGTGTAAGCTGCGATGAAGGAAAGAGTGGCATGACATATATGGGAAGCAGCTGCATAGCACAGGAGAAGCAGCTGCATAGCACAGGAGATCAGCTAGGTGCTTTGTGACCACCTAGAGGAGTGGAATAGGGAGGGTGGGAGGGAGATGCAAGATGGAGGTGATATGGGTATATATGTATATGTATAGCTGATTCACTTTGTTATAAAGCAGAAACTAACACACCGTTGTAAAACAATTATACCCCGATAAAGGTGTTTAAAAAATAAAGTAAAATAAATGAAAAGAAAAAATAAAAGAGTCATGTACCACAATGCTCATTGCAGCTCTCTTTACAATAGCCAGGACATGGAAGCAACCTAAGTGTCCATGGACAGACGAATGGATAAAGAAGATGTGGCACATATATACAGTAGAATATTACTCAGCCATATAAAGAAACAAAACTGAGTTATTTGTAGTGAGGTCGATGGACCTAGAGTCTGTCATACAGAGTGAAGTCAGAAAGAGAAAAACAAATACCATATGCTAACACATATATGGAATCTAAGGGAAAAAATCGTTCTGAAGAATCTAGGGGCATGACAGGAATTAAGACGCAGACTTGGATGGTGGACTTGAGGGCACGTTGAGGGGGAGGGGTGGGCTGGGACAAGGTGAGAGAGTGGCATGGACATATATATACTACCAAATATAGAATGGATGTCTAGTGGGAAGCAGCTGCATAGCACTGGGAGATCAGCCCGGTGCTTTGTGACCACCTAGAGGGGTGGGATAGGGAGGGTGGGAGGGAGACCCAAGAGGGAGGAAATATGGATATGTGTATACGTATGGGTGATCCACTTTGTTTTACAGCAGAAGCTAACACACAATTGTAGAGCAATTATACTCCAATAAAGATGTCGGGAAAAAAATTTACAAGCTATTAAATACAAAATAAGCTACAAGGATATATTGTACCACATGGGGAATATAGCCAATATTTTATAATAACTATAAATAGAGTATAACCTTTAAAAATTGTGAATCACTGTTGTGTATACCTGTAACTTATATAATATTGTACATCAACTATACTTCAATAAAAAAATATTAATCTCATCCAAAAAAAGAAAAAATATAGTGATTTTATACTACCTTTCACTAACCTTTGCTATTTCTTGGGTTTGCTTATATTATTTTGGAATTAAAACCTAGATTATTACTGTTATGGGTTACAACATCCATCCTGTCTTTAACGAATTATATTTTTATATTTGAAAATTGCTTCAAAACCATGCTTTTATTGTTCACTGTTAGTTCTTTTAAGCTAAATCTCTACTGTTCTTGAATTCTTAATTTTGACCCAGCCTCAAAGTTCTGTTAACATCGAGGATTGGCATTTAGCTTTAGGGAGAATAGCTTGATTTTTGTTCTTCTCTAGAATACATGATGTTTTTCTGTTTTAAAAGGCTCAATTCATGTAGAAAGCTTGATTTATCTTTTATATTCAATAATTTTGCCTGGATATACCTAGGCATGTGTTTCATTTATTTTTAGTGAAGTTTTTAAAGCTTCAAACAAATATTTCTTTAGCTTAAAAATTTCTTCTTCTGTCATTTAATTTTTGCTTGTGTTCTCCTGGTTTCATTTCCTGCTTTGGAATTCCTACTTTGTATTAACTACATGTTTTGGACTCCTTATTTCTTATCTTTTCTTTCATTATTTTCAATTATTTATTATTTTCCTGTGAATTTTGAGAGAATGCTCAAGTTTTTCTTCAGCTTCATTAATTGGATTTTTTTCAGTGTAACATAGGACATTCACTCCTTCATTGGTGGGGGGTGAACATAGCAAATATATTTCTAATTTTCACCTAGCTTTTCCAGACCTCAGATTTTTCCTTATTCATGACAATCAACCCTCATTCATTTTGGAGATGAAATATCTTCTTGTGTCCTATTGTAAACAAGGTTTTAAGTCTTTTTAAATATTTGCTCTTTGATTATGATAAATATATTTTGGTACAATTTACTAGAAAAGGATAAGCAGTGCAGGGAAAAGAAAGTGGCAGGATAAATATTTGGCAGTACTGTATATTGCAATTTTGAGTACTGGTGTATCTTTTTTAGATTCCAATGTTAATTATGGAGTGTTATCAATTTTGGCTCTAGTTTCTAACATATATTCATGGAGAATATGAGACATAAAAGGAAACTTTTTAAAATACAGCAGTGAGAAAAGCTGAGGCAGACTAAATGTGCTCCCATAAAGATGGGACATCCTTGCAATGGCACACTATGTAGCCATTTTGATGGTCCATTTATTGACATGGAGAGACGTTTTCCATATACAATTAGTGCTAAAAGGGAATTTTCAAAAACTGATATACAGCTTGATCCTATATTTGTGGGAAAAGTAGCATACATATTAGTCACTGTCACAGGCTGGAGAAAATTGTGATCTTTTTATTCAGAACAGTTAAATTTGCTAAATCAATACAAACTTGTAGTCAGTAGAGGGCGCAAGGAGAGAGAGAAGGAAGTGAAGTGAAAAAGCTGATGTATGAACAGGATGAAGGTTTTCATAACATAAAGATTATTCTGATTTCCTTTCCATTCATTTATCCAAGAAAATTTCAAAAATATCATAGAAGCATAACTACAGCTTGACTATTGCTTTTACAGCAAAATGTTTGGCATCAGCTAGAGAGTCAAAGCACGTACTTTCAGTGAGTAAGAGGAACAGAAAGTAATTGAGTGCCTATTTTGTGCCAGACACTGACATATGCATTATATACTGTGGTCTCCTATGTAGAACATATTTTGATGTTTCATCAGACATTGCAGGCAGATTAACACAGCCTTGATGAGGTTTTGATTAAAGAAAACATCTATAAAGCTTAGAGATACTGACAAAATCTGAAGGCTACAGATCACTTTATAGCTTATTAAATGCTTTCAGATTTACTATTTCGTTTCATATAACATCCTGTAAAACAGATCCTTCTTTTAAAGATTAAGGCTGAGTTGTTTATGGAGTGTGGCAAAGTTAGAGATTCTCTCAGCAAGGCTTGTGTGCCTGGGCATGCTGATTTCCATATGCTGTCTCTCAAATAATCGAGAAATCTTCAGACATAACACCTTGGCCCCATGAAAGAGCCACACGATATGAGCAATAGTTAATACCAATGCAAATCAAAGGATTTTGGTCCTCCATTATTTTTTACAGAATTTGACATTATAACTCACATCTCTGGCTCCTGGATTAATTAATCTAGCTTTGGTGGTTTCCAAATGCTAATTTGGAGACATGAACTGAAAAATGTGAAAAATAAAAACAATTTCATGAGGTTATATCCTGGTTTTGGTTTTGCTCTAAATTATTCTCTCTTTTAAGAAATAATCATGATTGTGGATGGTGGTATGCTGCTTTTTTTTTTCTTTCTTTAAAGTATTTGTTTCACAAAAGAAAGCAAGCTCATAGATACAGAGAACAGATTAATGCTTGGGGTGGGGGCAATAGGTGAACTGTTTTGATGTGTTTTTTTGCTTAATTTAAATAAATTGAATTGTTCTTTAAAAAAAAAATTACACCACGTGTGCAGAATCTGGCACAGCTTAAGAATTCCCATCAGTGTTAGCTCCATCTACAGAGATGCCAGCTGAGACTCACATGGGACCTTTGTCTATGTCTTCCATGACATGACTTTTACTACTACCTGTGGTCGGCCCATCTAACACTTAACTGTCATTTTTCTGAGATAATTTGCCCAGAGTGTGTGAGTGGAAAAGGGAGAAGAAAGGCAGTCAGGAGGATTCATTCCTAGGGCATCTGGATACAGATCAGATCTTGTCCTATGTGCATGTCATGCAGACTCCATTTAGATACAAAGGGGTGGGACTGGGTTCCTAGGGAGAAATTAAACCTCTCCACTTCTGCCTGGTCTATATGAAGCAGTTCCCTGGTTACCTCCTCCAGGCTTTGTGATTGGTTGGCTGTGAAAGTGAGGGAGGAGGGAAGTATGCTGCTGATGAAGCTGCAGCAACCCGTAGTTGCAGGCCCTGGGAGGGGGAGGGGAAAGGAGAGCTGAGCAGCACGGGGAAGGAAGAGCCATTTCTCTCCACCGACTGCAAGCTCTGTGCTCACAACTCACACCTCTCTGGAATCCAGTGGCCTCTTTGGCCAGGGAGTCCGCAATGCCGGATATTTTCATCCTGATGTTCTTTGCCATCATAGGTCTGGTCATTCTGTCCGACATTTTCTGTCTGCTCTAGGGGCCCGCAGCGGCGGCGTGGAGCCTGCAGGAGAACAGCTCAGGACGGGAAGGATGAAGCCCACCACCCTGCTTGTGGACACACCAGTGGATTTTTGCTTCTGGTCATTATTTCGGGTATTGATTCAAAAACAAAACTACAAGAGTTCCTGTGTTCCTATGTTTTTCTTAGATGCATTGATGTAGTATTTCCCAGACCACTCTGAAAAGAATGAGAAAGGCCAACTTCTTTCTTAGGGACTTAATTTAAAATACAATTAACATTAAAATGAACAATAAAACCCACAATATGAAGGATTTTTAGGTAGAATGGGTTGGGAATGGTGTGCAGGGAAGGAGGGACTATTACTTCTTAGTTTTTTCTTCAAGTCAGGTGGTCAAAAATAGCTTGAAATCCTATATCAGTCTCTCCCTCCTCATTTTAATTTTTTACTGATCTGAGTCCACAAGGAAACAGTTTTTGATCAGCAATGAACAATCCTGGATTCTCAGGCTGCCAAGCTTTTCAATAAAGTTGTCCATGAGGCTGGTGATGAGGACTTTTTGCACTCATGTTCGAGTTTCCCAACCATGAGATGACTCCACATTCATTACCATCTGAGGCCACCTGTCTGCCTGCCTGGGTCAGGCAGCAGGGTCCTCGCATGCCCCACTGAGCAGGGCTGCTGTCCTCTGCCCACAGGCATGCTGCCCCATAAGACCAAGGGAGGCCAGGCTGCTCTGGACCACCTCAAGATGTTTGATGGGATCACGCCACCCTATGACAAAAAAAGCAGATGATGGTTCCTGCTGCCCTCAAGGTTGTGCATCCGAAGCCTATGAAAAAGTTTGCTAACATAGGGTGCCTTGATCATGAGGTTAGCTGGAAGTCCCAGGCAGTGACAGCCACCCTGGAGGAAAAGAGGAAGGAGAAGACCAAGATCCATTACTGGAAGAAGAAGTAGCTTATGAGGCTATGGAAGCAGGGCAAAAAGAACAGAGAGAAGAAAATTGACAAATTCACAGAGGTCCTCAAGACCCATAGATTCCTAGTCTGAGCCCAATAAAATTGACTGTTTATTCTTAAAAAAAAAAAAAAAAAAAAAAAAACTGTCCATGAGTTCTTCAGATAAACTAGTAGACAGGTACATCCATTCTATAAGTTCGCTTAAAATTCTCAAAATAGGAAAATTTTAGTGGCTAATGAGCAGACAAATATCCTCCAGAGCCATCTTCTTACAAACAAATCTCAGAAATCTGCCTAAGATGTTTTAAAAAGAAATTGCAAGAAAAATTTTGGAGCAGAATAATTGTCAATTTGTATGGAAACAATGTCCTATTCATTGTTGTAAACCATGTGTTATTGTAAAAATACACAGAACTCACTATTTTAAAAACACCTACCACCTCTTTCAGATGAGATATCCCCAAGCCCTATATTGACAGGAAATTATTATTTTAATCTTAAAGAGATGATGATGAAGTATAGAAAAAGTTGGAAAATAAAGATTAGCTATGATGCATTTAAAAAGTAATGGAATGAGTCATGGTAGCTTTCTGACATGGTCAGAAACTGCAAAGAAAATACTAAGAGGGAATCAGTTAACCTGTGCAGGCTTCTATGTTCTCAAATGTAAAATGGAAGAGCTAGACTAAATGGTTATCAAGCCCTCTTGCAGCCCTAGCAGTATATGCATGCAGGACTTTTTGACTTGTTTGTATAGTTTTACAATTTGTGAGTGCTTTTGCAGCCTACATGTTTGGGGCATGAAATGGTTAGTGGGAAAGTCCTGGTCGGTTGCAGCTGGAGGAGAGTTGATGGTGGTACACACACAGACACACACACACACACACACACACATGCTCACACTCGCGTATCAGAGCCCACATTTCCCTGTGACAGAGGTTTTTCCCAGCTGAGCTCAACCTGGAAACTAATTCATTCTGCTAAAAGAAGGGAGGGAGGTCTATAAGCCAGCCCACCACAGCGCTGGGAGAGCATGCAGGCAAAAATGATGGCATGCCCAGGGTGTAAAAGGAAGTCGTAAAAGCAGGTCAGCAGAATGAGAGAGAGAGGTTTCTGAAGGTAATAGCTAACTGGAGAGGCATTCCATAGGGTGTATTGGAGGAAAACATCTTTACAAAGAGTGGATGAGACTCCCTATTAATGCCACACATTCTGTGCAGTTGCAGGTGCAAAACCTAATTTCCTGCCACTGATATTAAAGGCCAGGAAACAAGGAAGCCACAGTCCCAACACAGAACAGAATAGGGCTCAAAGAATGGGTTTGGCAGCTCCTGGAGGCCACAGAACATCAGACAGACCTAGAGCAGAGAAGGCTCCCTTAGGCTTGGCTGGATCTTTATCAGACCCGCACAAGTGTATATGGGGGCAGAGAGTTGAAACTTTAGGGTTTCTATAGTGTGTTGTACAGCATTATGCTTAGTCTTTGTGGTAGTCTCATTCCATATCACAGGTTCAATCAGTTCAACAAACTTTCTTGTATTTATAGTGTTCCACTTTAAAGAAATCCTCTAGATATTGTTATAAAACATTGTATTGTTTGCACAGACCTGAATTTTCAGTGCTACCCAGACTTTGTGCCCGGAGGATAAAAACATGACAGCAGCCTGTCTTCCTCAGGACACGTTGCCTTGACTAGGCTTTTTCTGCACTTTACACTTTCATAGACCCACTCACATTCCATCCACATACAACCCGAAGGCACAATGCTGATGTTTCCAATGAGGGAAACTGAGACACAGAGATGCTAATTGATGTGTCCAGAGTCACCACATTTTAAACCGTAGAGCCAACCAAGATAAGCTAAAATCCAGGTCTTCTGACATCTAGTACCTCAATAAAGTTTTGCTAAGGAAATGTGTATTACATGCCTACTGTGCATCAGGTGCTATGCCTTGGCACAGGGGACACAAGGATACATTTTGCAAACCCCCTACTCTTGAACTCTCAGAATCTCAGAGGAGATAAACAAGCAAGCAGAAACTTTCCACATTATTTGCCTAGGGCTATGATATTTGTAAGTGTAGAGCAGTGTCCTCAACCAGGTACAGTTTTGCCCCCCAAGAGACATTTGGCAGTGCGTGAAGA
Source organism: Mesoplodon densirostris (assembly GCF_025265405.1). Classification (NCBI taxonomy): domain Eukaryota; kingdom Metazoa; phylum Chordata; class Mammalia; order Artiodactyla; family Ziphiidae; genus Mesoplodon; species Mesoplodon densirostris. The sequence goes on from NC_082678.1 coordinate 62,754,902, forward strand.
CATTTTTGGTTCTCACAGCTCGGGAGCTGCTACTGGCCTCTAGTGGGTAGAGCCCAGAATGATGTTAACATCCATCAATGAACACTACAGCCACCCACAGCAAAGAATTATCCAGCCCCAAATGTCAAAAGTGCCTAGGTCAAGACGCCCTAGCATAGAGCAATATAGGGACACAGTGGAAGGAAATTCAGGTCTGCCTGGTCCAATGACAGAGGAGGACTTATCACGGAAGTAGGTGATGCTTGAGGTATCAGGAAAAATGAGTAGACATCATCCTGAGTATAGGTAAGAACCAACAGGCAAGAGGAACATGAAATAGTGTGTTGTATTTGCAATTTGATCTAAGCTGAAGCTGACCCTTCAATGAAAAGGAACCATTGATGTTTTTAACCAGAGAACCATGTGGTTAAGTGCACATACTCAATAGTTTGCTATATTAGTGTCAAGCAGAGGATCTCAAACTTCATTTGGGATATGAATAAAAAAATGCAGATTCCTGACCTACCAACACACACACACACCAAACATCTTGATGCAATAATACAGTAGGTCTAGGTAGAATCCTGAAACACTTTTTTTTTTTTTTTTGTAAGTACTCTGTGCAATTCTCATGCAGGTAGTCCAACTCCTCACTGGTATACAGAATATATTTGATGGTGGTAAAATTATACTCCTACCACAAAGAAAACAAAAAGGAATTTCAGAAAGAGGGGAATATATAGATTCATCCTTGTCTCTGCTCTAATCCATAATGTGAGGATCTGAACTGGGTGCTTATATAGGAATCTGTGTTAATGCAAGTCATAAAACAGCACAGCTGCTCCCTTCTGGATTCTGTGACCTGGGGCAGGAGAAGCACTAAGGAAGTGCACGCTCCATGTGACACACCCTTGGCAGCCCGTGGGAAGCTCAATTTCTTCTCCAACTTGAAAAATTCTGTGCCCCAAAACCTTATTGGTACAGCAGTACCTGCTTCCCGTTCCCAGAGAGACTCACCCTTGGGCTTTAGCACCAGTCTTCCCTAAACCTGGCTGCTCCTGTGTCCTGTCACTTTAAGATGTGAGCTGAGATCTCGGACTTATATCTCATCGTGACAGTCACAGCAGAGTAAGGCTCCACCAGTGGGAATTCTGGCCCCTGATGCTTGCCTTCCAAATTCAACTTGCCATCTATGGCTTAACTGATTTCCTTGGACACCTCACACTTCTTATTACATCGGCTTTGGATCAGCAAGAGTGGAAATTAGTGTGTAAACACTGCAATCCTAGAATTTCTGATTTGAACTGGAGGAAACCTTTGCACTGCAGTCTGTGTCTGAGCCAGATGTCTGCAACTCTCCTCTCAGGGAAATAGATGAATATCCACAGTAAGAGGTTAATGGCTTTGCTGACAGATGCTGCACCAGGGAATATTTTTTTTAAAGAGATTTCCTGGTAGCTAGGGTAGTTGTGTTAGCTATTTTCCCAAGTTGTCTCATCTACGTTCTCTGATAATGATATGGGAAATTATAAGACCCCAAATAGGCTTTTTAAAATAGAATAAAAGGAAAGAATACTAAAGAACCTACAGAGGGTACTCTGAGATCTGACAAATGGGACCCTGAGAGGTTGGGTGTCTTGCCTAAGGTCAACAAAAAGGAAAAAATAAGATTCAAACCCAAGTTTCCTCACTTTCAGTTTATGGCTGTTTTCATTGCACAACTAGAGTATAGAGTCAGAAATGTTAATTTTGTTGTGGAAGTGATCCAAAACCTTACCCTGTAACCCTAGAAAGAAATAACAAATCAGATCAGAGCTGTAAAGAAGCCTTTCCAAACTAAGTTTAACTTAGAAGATAAATAGAAATAGTCAGGGGAGAGAGGTTCCCCTGAGACCATCGAGCCCCTCAGATTGGAAGTCATCCAAAGATATCGATGGCAGATTTACTGACCAGGCTCAGTGGCCAGTTGGAGTTCAAAGTGGACTTGACGCCCTCAGTGTGCACGATGGAAGAAACATCGTGTTCTCATTCTGTGGTCATGCACTGTCTTGGGATCATTAGTTTCATCAAGTTTTACAAGTGCTTTTACAAAGACAATAATGCCCATTTCCTGTATAGTTTACTTAAGTAAACAAGGAGACAGCAAGGTACCGTCTCCTTTGTGAAGCAAGACTTTAAAATTTTTATCTGAAGAAAGAAAGCAAGGGATCTGTTCTCTGTATTGTTCCATAAGATAAGTTCATAAGATAAATAGTTCTAATTTGACCTCAGTTCAGCTGGGCAAATGGTTCCCTTTCCCACTACCCACCCACGTTGTGAACACCAAAGACTTTTTAAGTGGATAAAAATATTTCCAAACAGTTTCTTGAGCTGATCCTATTCCCATCAATGGGTCACTACAGGTGTTCTGTGGGAAGGTGATTGCATGTTTTTTCTGGCAAAATAATTTTTTCTAAACCCAAGTTTATTCTGGGGTGAGTGTAAACTCCTATGAGCAACAGAAAACATGCATATGATCTGAACACAGAAACAATAATGCATAGGGATAAACTTTGGAGTCAAACAGGCTTTGGTTCTAGTTCTGGGCTTCACCATCTTCTAAATGGTGACTTCCCAAAACAAGTCCCTAATCTTTTTATTTATATAATGGGACTGTCTGGCAGCTACCTGCTGGATTATTTATGAGTATTAAATGAAATAATAAATTTGTAAAAAGTATATAACACAAACTAAATGTTCAATAAATATTTGTTTATTATTAGGTACAGCCTCTTGTTGGGTCTACAGGGTACCCACCATCCAAAGAATACTGGAAAATGCAAATAATATTTGAGTAATTCAATTATAACTGAATAACTAATGTAATTAGCACTAAATAGCTGGACATTTTGAAATAATCCATTTGAAAAATGATCTGAGCTTTCAAGTTTATATCTGATTTCAATGTAGAGTCATCCTTTTACTTGTTCATTTATTTGGCAAAAACTTCCCTTACACATATAATTATTAATACTATCCTTCAGGAACTTATGGGAGATTTTCCAGTCAACATGATCTTGGAAAACCCTAATGTGAAGGCTTGCTTACAATGCATGAGGCCCAAAACAGGACATTTCTAAAGAAATCCATAGTGGACTGGGACTGCCATTTTTTTTTTAAAGCTTTAACTCGTGGGGCAACATAAAATTAGCTCTTAATATCAATAACAGACAAAGGCTGTTTCTCCAAATGTGAAGTGATTGGAACTCTCTATACGAACCCTTGGAGTAGTGATCAATGGGAGAAGAAAACATTTTCATCCCCAGAAAACATCTTTGAGGTGCTTTTTTCATGCTATAGACAACTGTACAAAAGAACTGCATACTTATGTTCTCGTTTTTGACGAGTTTAAAATTAAACTTTAAAATTGAATCAATATATTATTTGCATATAGTCAGTACATTTAAAGTCTCAAATCTGAATTTTTAAAATATTTATTTCTTGTTCCAGGCAGAAAGTTAGCAATCTCAAATCATGTATGTATATTGCATATGTATCTGCAATTTTGTGTGTTTGCATGAAATGAAGTGAATTATAAATCCAATCGTAATTTTAGTGGAAAATTCATCTGTGAGACTGTGACAACATTATTTGGCAACTAAGACAATGCTTCACAAATTAGTAGTCAGGCAGTAATGCCACTTTCTCTAGCATTTGCCTCTGTGTTGGAGAAATGGATAGCTATGCTAACCACACTAAGTGTATACCCTCCGCACCGTGCCGTCTATTTCTGCTGACAGTATCACCAAGCTATTAATTACTTAGGCTTAAAAACCTTACAAACCCCTCTCCCTTGGTAATTTTACCCTGAGAAATCCATTGCCAACTTTTACCAATTCTGCCCATTGTAGTGACTCCCCACCTGTATGCATTTTCCATTATCAGGCCCCCAGCACTCTCATGTGGACAGTCACAAAGTTTCTCTAATTTGCACACTTTCTGGCTTCCCCATTTTGACTCCCCAACCCCAGCCCCCCGCCCCCAACACTTTAATGCATCCCAACACTTTAATGCCAGGCTACTACTGACAAAGCAAAGAGCCGACCATGCCATCCTATTCAAAACCCACATTGCTCTCAACATAAAGTCCAGACTCAACCCTGAGGCAATGATCTCACCAGCAACAATTTCCAGTCTTATTTGGACTGCTCCCTGTCTGCCCCATGCTCTCTCAAATTCAGCCACACAGGCTACTCAAAGCTCTCTGCAGATTTGCACTTTTCTGAGCTACGTTTATATATAGGCTGTTCTTTCCAACTAGAATCACCTTCTCTCCTTCCCTACTTACACTGTCAAGTACCAGTCTACCATGAAGCTTTCCCTCCCACCTGGACCAGACTGGTTTCATCTTCCAGGGGTCTCCCATAGCAGTTTGGTATTCCCTCTAGCAGAAAGATTACTTGTGGCTTTCCTGTCCTAGACTGTAAGCTCCCTGAGAGCAGAAATCATGCTTTACTTACTGGTTTCAATATGCTCAACTAGAACATTCAACAAGTTCTTGGCACCCAAAACGTGTGTAGTAAGTATCAGTGCATCCCAGGCAAGTTAGGGACTTAACGCTGCTGAGTTTTAGTTTCCTCGCTAGTAAAATAAAAATACAAAGACCTGAGACAGGGTCTGTATATCAGTGGTGCATATTAGATGATTGATAAGCCTTATTGTGTTCTCTCCTCTTCAAACTGGATGTATCACGTAGGTCGACTCAGAAGGAAGCAGCCTGGAATTAGACCTGGGGGTAGTGGCACCCTCGACACCCCCATTTCTTTCTCTAAAACCTGGAGATAACAAAATCTACTTGTGAACATAAACTCAACATTCCTCTTACTTAAGCGCAGAGCTTAAAATCTATGGTTTCAACTGAATGTTTCATCATGTGGAGGAGGGCCAGACTGGTGAGCCCATCCCATGCCAGTCATTTCAAGACCAGAGCTACACAACTGGGATATGACGAATCAGGTCAGAAGGTATGTTCTGCTCTATGAATATGGAACAAGAGAAGCTAACTGACCCTTACAGAACATTGTAGATTATTAACTTTTAGAAAATTTTACTTGTTACAGGATGGTTTCAAATCCCCAGGACCAGACTGATGTTGAAACCTAGAAATGTTGTGTTGATTTGGTGTGGATTGGGGTCACATGATGTTTGTGCACATCATTTTATGGACAAGTGACATTTGTCACCAGAGGCTAGGGGGAGATCGCTTCTGTAAAAAGGCATAGAAGGGCCCCATATTATCAGGGATGAAGAGGAGGGGCAAAGCGGAGAGGGTACTGTTGTCCCTCCCTTTCCTTCTCTGGAAAAGGCAAAAATGGTGGGCTGTACAAGCCCCTGAATACATGATCCATAGCCCAGTAGGGGAAGCTGACCCAAGTGCTGTGCACTTGTCTTGGGAAAGTGTCAGTCCAATTTGCTATAACTCTTTACCTCTGAGCTTCCTCATCTTAGGCCCCCCAAAAAATAATGTACACAAATATAAAGGATTGTGCCAGATGCATGGGGATGTTATCATAGCTGTTTTAGTATATACTCAGATTTTGAAACAAGAAAATCAGCCTCTTCTCATGTGAGGCCAGAATGACAATTCGTTCTTGATGAAGTGAAAGATAGTTTATTCATCCTTCCCTAAGGTCCCACCATGTTATTTGATTTCAGCAATTCTGTTTTTTTTATGTTTATGCAATCTTTCATAGTGACTCAGAACAAAATGGGTAAGAGAATGGTGACCAGAGTGTACATCTAAAAGATGTGTTTTCCTTTCTATATCTGTGTGGATTTTATGAGTTTGGGGTACCTTAAAATTGACCAGCAAATAGTAAAATATATATTTATATCTGAGGCATACCCATTATTCCACTTGTTACTATCAGATCTCCTTATTTGATGTCCTAGACCTCAAAGAGAAGTGCTTTGGGGCAGGGGTAGGAGTAGAAATAATATGACCTGTTATCCAAAATGAAAACACAAGCACAGATCACTTTCCAAAATGTCCATGATTTCAGAGCTTAAATGCAGACACACCCTTAAAAGAAGCATTGGAAAGAAGAAAAATTGGCCAGCTTCCCAAATCTCACTGAATCCAATTGGACTGGGCGATGACGGAGATCAAAGGCATGTGGCGACTGGACAGAGAACTGGGAGGAACTGGCATCTTCAGGCCTGCTGAAAATTAGCCAAATCAACCACACCAAGCAAAAGCAAACTGAAAGTAAATATGGGAGAGTAATTGAATGCACATGGGGGTGCTCTTCACAAAATGAAAAGTTTGTGTGTTCCCAAAGGAGAAATTTTCAGGTCTTCAACAACATCGACCCATGGCAGGAACAAAATAGTGCCCTTTCTAATTGAGAAAATGAACCCTTTTGGCTTCTACTGAAGGGAAACAGGCAAAATCTCCTCTTGGTCATGGTACTCACGGTTTTCCTTGTCCTCCTCCACTTCTATATCTCCCTTCCCTAAATAACTTTGTTTCTGGCTTGTTTCTAAGTAAAATGAGATTTTTTTTTAATTTGGGGGAATTTTCTCCAGAACAGCAAGTGTTCCTAATTCTGCTTTTTATGATGCCTTTGGTGGAAGTTTAGCTCAGTTGCTCAGAGATGCGATTTTCCTGGGTACCACCATTTCCAGGGTGCCTCGCCCTCTCTGATGAACAGCACTGATAAGACCTCTCCTCTGGCTTTAGGGAGAGGGTCCACACAAGGAACCAAATGCCATTTCGCCATCAATAGATCTCTTCTTCCTTTACTCCTCTTATTACTTGCTTGTTATGGTGAAAAAATTAATTTGCCTTTTCACTCCCCACTGCACATACTCTCCCAACCCCACACCCTCCTAGAAGTATAGAACAAGGATTACAAATTCTTTTCTGCAGGTTCACAGTTTTACAGAGGGATAGTATCAGAATGGGGGCTTTGGATAGGGAAAACCTTGAAAATGGAAGCCCGAATGAGGATACAAAGAAAGAAAAACAAAGGAGGACACTCTTTCCAAACTTGGGTCCCTTTAAAAAAAATACATGGATTCCATTTTCATAGAGGGAAATATGGAAGAAAATACAACAGCACTTAAGGAATTTCCTCTCATCAATTTTCCTCTGGTCCCTTAATTGTGTTTAAGCCTTGGTGAGTACTTTGTTTACAGTCCCTAGCGTAGTGATTTGCATCACAGTCTCTGGCTAGCTGTTGGCCTGGCCGGGAGCTGGCAGCTGTGTCAGTCCAATTCTGGCTGGGAAAGGTAAGGATCTTCGCCTTGGTGTTTGAAACTGGGAAAGAAATGTGGAATGTCTTTGGAGGGGTGGGGTGGGGTAAGAGGATGTAGATTTAATTCATGAATTAGAAGATTTCTGAAAAGTTCTCCATGCTTAAAGGAATCTCCTGGAGGCTTCTGCTTAAAAAGAGCCAGAAAGATTTCCTCTCCCTTCTGAAAGAAGTCTTGCAGAAAGAAGGCTTGCTGCTTTGTGAATGAGATTTTGCATCTGGGGGCAGGTGTCTCTTAAGGCACTCTCAGGAATGTTTAATATCTTATAGGCACAGAGAGGAGGGAGGAAAAATCATTCAAAGACATCAGGCATTGATCACTAGGAATTCTTTGAATTTTAATTTGAAGAGGTAAGAATCATTTAAAACTGCAGGCGTTCTTGGGTATAATGATAGGTATCTATTCTTTAGATATAAGTTCTGCTTTATCCCAAAGCTTTCTACTTCTCTGTATTTATCAAAACAAACCATCAGTTGTCTACTAGCAATCTGAAGATGTGCATCTGTGTATCTGGGCAGACGCACATACTCTAAAGAAGAATAAGGGTGAATGTAACATCTGAAGCCTGAAAAGGCTGAGGAAAGCTTGGGTATTAGAAAAAATAATGACAGACCAACCCTGCTCCCAGTGCACAAATGCATTCACTGTCCCTCATTATAAGTTCAGCCAAGAGGTCACCATCCAAAAAAGGTGCCTCTGGCTTCTCTCTGGAAGGAGTTCAAATCATGTACCTTTGACTTTGACAATGGGGGAACATGGTCAACAGGAAAGGGTGATGATATGCAAAGCTTCAGTGGGGTTATTGGATTATGTTGAGGGAGAAAGCAGCCCCTGCTAGAAAGTAAAGAGGAATTGCCCCCGAAGGCCACAGTTCACAGTGGGAAGAATGCTGCTCTCATAAGGAGCTTCTCACAAACCTCCAATTATGTGGCCCGTGGCTCCCAATATCCCTGTCCTCCCAGGGCATTGCTGGCAAGTGCTGAAATGCCATAGTTCTAAGTACCCCTTCTCAAACACCAAGTGACAGCACTCCTCCTGGAGGATGAATGTGTCCCTTTATATCCCACATTTTTAAAGTCTGAGGATAGTCGTGGCCGAGGCCCTCCAGGTACTCATCATCCTCAGCAGGCTGGGCTCCCCCGACTCAGCCAGGCCTCAGGAACTTTTCAACTTTATTTCTTTTTAATGAAGAAGCCCTTTCTCTGATTTCCATTCTAGAAAAAAGGACTTCTGGCCCCTCTCCCTTTATGACAAAATCACCATGGTATGATTTCTAGACAAGGATGGAAAGAGTGGGCTATCGTAGAACAGAGATGAGATGCCTGAGAACGTCCATGCCCTCCACCAGAAGTCAGAGAAATCTAACAGCTCGAGAGAAAGAAGGAAAACGAATCTCTTTCAAGATTTAATTTATATTTGTAGTATTAGTTGTATCAATTAAAAAGCTATTATTCAAACTTGTATGGATTAAAAAAGAGAGGATGGATAACTTTGAGCTACAGAAGTATCGGGATGAACTTATAATAGTCACCCAGTATTATCTCATTTTTCCCTCCGGAAGACAATCTGGGGTTTTAAAATTTTAAATAGCTTATCTGTAAGAAAGTCTAAAGCTCTAAGTCCGTTTGCAGACAGGGGGTGGGAAATAGACCTTTATTGTTTGAGAGAGTGACATGTCAAGCCATATACATCTGAATATTTAAAATACCTTGCTCCTTTAAGTGGGTCGAGGATCTGCAGGTTGACATCAGCCAGGAGCTTGGTACAGACCTATTAAATCAATCTACATTTAACAAGCTCCTTACATAATTTGTGTGCTCCTTAAAGCCTACAGTTCAAACCAAGGGTTTCTCTCTGTGTGAAATTTGTCAGATTACTTAACCTCTCTGAGCCTCATTTATAAACTATCTATAAACTCGTTTGTAAACTAGTGAGAATTAATGTTAATGCATGCGCCTTGCAGGTGCTCTATAATGACAGTGATGGTAATGATGATTTCAGCATTGCCGAAGTTACCCACTTCCTAGCACAAGTAGTAATCATGTTTAAATCAAAATGACTGTTTTTCCCCCTTAGTGACAAACATTTGTATCTCCCACCCTTGTTCCTAAATGAATTAATATCAAATAAGGGAGGGTGGTGTGTGGTGGGTTAAGCTTCAGATGGCCAGCACACATATATGAAGAAAGAATACTTGGGAAACCTGGGAACATAGATTTTTGCTGGCTTAGAGGCTGGATTCAGCTGCTCAATGACTTCACAGCTGTTCCTCCCGCCCTAAAAGTGTCTATCCCTTCAGCTCTGTCCCCTTAGCTGGGTCTGCAACGCTGACTCTGGGATTTTCTTGTGAAAATGCCTGCTGGGCGGGAGGGAGATCTGGAGGTTGGCTGGGGAAAAAATGAGTAATGCAAAGCAGTGCACTCAGTAAATGCTGCAAGAGAAATAAATGTAAAAGCTGCCTCCTGTCTCTAGGGACTCTAGAATGATCCTGACTTATCATGTCACTGAGCAGAGCTGGGGGAAGCCAAAACTCGGAATCTGCTGGCAAGGAAAAGAACGAAGGAAAAAAAATGGTAGGGAGGGGCAATCCGGCGGGGGAGGAAATAAAAAGAGAGAGAGGGAAAGACAAGCGTCATTTAGGAAGAGGTAGGGTAAAAGAAAGAGCTCCAGATTCTAAAACCTGCCATACAGTATTTTATTATATCTTTTTTTTTCCCCAGAGGAGATCCCCGTCCTGTCACTTTATTTACAGACGTGCTGTTACAGGCTGTCTTCCCAGAGGTCGCAGAAGAAGCTCAGACGCTGCTGTTCCTTCCCTCCCAAGTCCAGTGGTCTCCTTGGTAATGGACTGCTTCTCTCTGAGGTATGGGTCAGTGTAAGTCTTTGGGAGACGGAGCTTCATTTTCAGGTTAGCTGAAGTCTCAGCTTTGGGGTGGAGATTTTTTCTTTCTTTCAGTCAGAGTCTCAAATATCCTTTTACTGGCCTAGCCAGTATTTAAGGTATCATTGAACAGCAGTGATTAATTTGGTGATTAAAAATCCCATGCAAATAGGCAGCTCTAACTTTTAGTTCATTGCACAAGGAGTGATATTTTGGACCTCCCAGAGCAAGGAAGAAACTGTGAGGTTTGATTTGGTGTTGAATTAGTTTTCAGTGGGTGCTTAATATGATCAAAGTATTCATCTCACTGAAATCATCTCCAGTATCTTCCTTTAAATGCTTTCAGTAACTATAACTGCTCAACCCTTTAGCTGCTGGATCACTTCTCGATGGTAAAGGAGAATGACGTACCATGTCTGAGCAAGAGAAGAGTGTTCACTGATTTCTCATAGATGGCGTTTCAACCAGAGGCTTTTGATCGAGAGTCTCAGATTTCACCCTGAAATGTTCAGCTTCAAAATATTTAGAAAGATACAGCGCAGCGCAGCAAGTTTTTGTACACAGCAGCGCGGGGTAAAAATGAACTTGTAAATCTTTATGCTTGTCTAGTATGCTTATTTTTTTTTAACGTGGTACATATAATATCAAAATTCCTTGTTGAGTTTAGTGGAAAATTTGTGAATTGACAGCTAATTATCGTAATAATTGATCTTCTCTTTAACATAAAAAAAGCACAAAATTTTGTCCAAAAAAATGTTGAATTATTTTTCTTACTTTTCCCTTTTCAAACGGATCAGAGGATATTGCCGCATTTTAGCTCACATATCCTAGCCTTATTGTCCCTGAATTTTTGCCCAACTGCACCCCCATCATGGACCCAGGATGCATGTTTCGCTGTATTTAATAGTTACAACAATATAGACTTGTTAACTGTCAGTTGATGTAGAAGAACATCATTTGTACGCTGATTGCTGGTCTTGACGTTGCTTTGGTGCACAGCGAATGGGCAATAGTTTGGAAAGAGTGCATGTTATGCCCGGAAACGCCGGCAGAGTCTAGGTTGCTGTGAGCGTGGAAGGGACTGTGCGAAGTGTTGTTTATAACGTGTTCTCCTCTTGAATGAGGCTGTTTTGGGATTAAGATTGAGGCTTCTCTGTGTGTTTAGAGGAAAGAAAAGCAATAGACAAAGCAGAAAAGCTTGTAAAACATTTGCAGACCGCCAGAGTGCATTAAGCACTGTAAAGTGCTTCCTGCTTTTTATATCTTCCCTTTCTTTATGGTTCTCTGCTTTATCTTGCTTTCTTCTCAATGCAAAGAGAATGCAAACAATTAGGAAAACAATATATTAAAGTTGATTTTCACATGCATCCATGCCTCCTAGAAAAGAACACAGTGGTCTTTCCCCCAGCTCTTTACTCCTACTTGTGGGGCTTACTCTGATGCATTTAACTGGTATCTGCTGTCTTCTCCTCCACAGCTTCCACCCTGGTGAGACCGCCCAGGTCTAGTCTGTGAACTCAGCTAGGAGGCATACTGTAAAAATGACCGAAGAGCCCATAAAGGAGATCCTGGGAACCCCGAAGTCTCCCAAGCCAGTGGCAATGGAGAAGAGCTCCAATGGTGAAGTCATGGTCACCATGGTCCCCCTGGTCAATGAGATTCAGCTGACAGCCGCCACGGGGGGTGCTGAGCTCTCCTGTTACCGCTGCATCATCCCCTTCGCCGTGGTGGTCCTCATCGCCGGGATAGCGGTCACTGCCGTGGCTTACAGCTTCAATTCCCATGGCTCCATCATCTCCATCTTAGGTCTGGTCCTTCTGTCATTGGGACTTTTTTTGTTAGCCTCCAGCGCCCTGTGCTGGAAGGTGAGACAGAGGAGCAAGAAAGCCAAGAGGCGGGAGAGTCAGACGGCTCTCGTGGCAAATCAGAGAAGCTTGTTTGCTTAGGACTGAATGAGACCAAACGGGATGTGTGGTCTGAAGGACCTGCTCTCACTCCGTCCGCCAGTGCACCCAGGACTGGTGTGGGAGAGGATGGACTTGGCATTGCCGCAGACCAGAGGCATGGGGGTGGCCTGAGGGTGGAGGATGGATGGGGTTCTTGTCTGTGAGCAATGACTCGTGTCTTCGATGACAAACTTAACTCTGAGGGCTATTTCTAAGACTGAAAAATCAGTTTTTCCTCTACATTAAACATTTTAGGGGTCATGGGAGGTGTGTGGCATTAGACAACATTTGGTTCACTTTGGAAAGTAGGCAAGAGAAGATGAGTTCTGGCACACCAGCAACCTGCCTCCAAAAGAGATAACTTACGCTATTAGGATGTTATATCATAAAAATGTTCTGCTGAGAGTCTAAACGGCCTTGAACTTTGCATACTCCTGTGAAATTCTGTGATCATTTTTTTTTTCCAAAAAGTTGATTCTCTAGCATCTGTTTTATTTTTCACTTTCAGTAACTCATCACTGGTGGTACTTTTCTTGAAGAATAAACTAATATTTTTTTTTATGTTTTAACATTGGACAGTTTTTAGATGATCGTAATGCTGTGTCAGAAGTTTAGAAAAAAAGGTAAAATGTGTAGCTACTTGATGACATGCGGGGATAAATTAATATTAAAATAATCCAATATAGCACTTTTGATGATTTTTATATTAAAGTTTAATGTACATTTTATTCAAAATAATAAATACTCATTGCTGCTGAAACTTCTTAAATGGTTATTTCCATTGTAGTTACTGTTACTGCAGTTCCGGATTGCCCATCTTTCCTTTCCTCATTGACAACGACATCTCAATTGTGTTTCTCTCGAATGGACATGTTGCTTCTTCCTAACTTAACTAAAAGATTTTTACTTTTTATCACATCATTTTTTTTCACGACCTCTGAAGAATAATATGAATTATGTTTATTCTAAAAGATTTATATGCCATTATAATTAGGAAATCAATGCCCTGGGCCAGGAATTTTATAATGTGTTGTTAAATGTGTGTTACATATTTATCAGATCAGTTGTTAAATATTTGCTTAACATATTTTTGAGCACCAGCTATATACCAGGCATTGTGTAGATTCTCAGGCTGCTTAACTGAGTTAGCAATAATACAATGCAAATAACGTTACTGCTTGAATTCTGTGAATATTGAGCAGCTAGGACTCTACGCCATAACTCTAGCCAGAAATATCCCCGGTTCACGTCGTTTAAACCATATTAAACTAGAGTGGAAAGATAGGCACAAAGCCTTTCCTAAACCTTGGAAAAACAAAGCAAAACAAAACAAGCCTAGCATAGCACTTTCGATGAAAGACATTCTATCAAGGACTTTAATTAAACGTGGCAGGAGCCCTCTGGCACTGACTGCTCCCTGGTGCTCAGGTGGTTTTGTTAAGGGGAGACACCTCGATGACCTAGTTTCTCCTGGCTTTGAAGTTCAGATGGTGAAAGTCTGGAGTTGTTGAATACAATTATCTTGAACACATGCGGGTGAACACTCCTCTGGACCAAATGCAAGTGTATGGCATTGTGTTTATGACAGCAGGAGGGATACTGTGTTTTGACATGCTTTTTTTTTTTTATCTCAAAGATATCCAAAAGCTCCCCACTGCTTGATAAAGAAATTTCTCAGGTTAGTATTCAAGGTCCTGCTCTGTATGATCCAAACAAATGTATCCAGCTTTCATTGTTACTCCAACCCCAAAACTCATGAGGTAGCCAGACCAGACGATTCCCCATTCCTGGATCAGGCTTCAATTTTCCTGCCTCCATGTATGTTCAAACTTCTGTTTTCCCTCCTGCATAATGCCATCCTTTCCCTCTCCAACTCAGACATATCCAAATCCTGCTTCTAGAGCCCCAGCTTAAGTGCAACCACTTCTCAGAGGTTCCCATTTATCTGAAAGGAATTGCTCCTTCAAGAGGCTCTACCTATTTATTCTCTGATGGCAACTTTCATTTTCTATCACGTGAGTACCATAAATGTTTTATCTTCTTCCAAAACTCCTTATAAGTGCATAACGTGTCATATATTTTTAAACCCCTAATAAAATGTCCTGCACAGATTAGGTACTCAATAAGTGTTTGCTAAATGAACGAAAGAATAAAAATCAGAAAGTGTTGAGTGTTTGATCCAGAATTAGTTTGTTTTAATCTCATAAAAGAAAATTCTTTAGTTCTCACCTCTCCCAAAATAGGTCATCCTACTCCACCCTGCTTCTACTGGAAGCACCACGTCCAGGTGAGTATTTACTATCTTTGTATAACATTTCTCTAGCCATGCCTGCCTTTCCAACTACTTGAAAAGTAAACTTGTGAATTATTTCAGGCCACCAGGGGGCCTCATGCTGCTACCTGAGAGTCCCAAAAGAAACCCCATGGAATGACTGAAGTTGTAAAGACTGAAATAGGATCATACCAAAAATAGAGATATCTCTCCTATATGTGAGGAGTTGGAGAAGATCCTCCAGGGAGGCCACCCCTACCCTCCTCCCTAAGCCACTTTGCAATGGCTAATTCTGGGTTCTTCTAGTAAATACAGGAAGGTCTTGCCCTGTTGAGGAGCCTCCAGTCACATTAAAAAGGTGTACACACCTGCAGAGCTGTAAGGCACAGAGATAGTCCTATGTACTGTGGCTCCCAACTCCCACAAGGAGAATAAACCCAGACTTGAATCATGATATCACAATTATCTCATAGCATATGTCTTTAATGGTCAAGGTTTGTCTTTACAAATGGTTTGATGATCTAATGATAAGCAGGTGTTAAATGCATGCATAAGCGTGATGCAGGCACGTATGTATTGAAAAGATAACCTGGTCCTACCCTGGAGTATCAGAAACCAGCTATCACCTGGAAGGATTTTCCCTAAACCTCATACATCCTAGAATGCACAGGAATAACTTTTAACCCCATCCTGGGCAGCAAGTCTCTGCCCAGGTGAGAAACACAGCCATCTAGGGAACTGTGCTCTCCCCACTTCACTATCTTGGTTGATCTAGGAAACCTTGCCTAGAGAAGATGGCAAGGTCAGATGGATCACCGAGGTGGCTGAGGCCAGATAAGCCCAGGAGAGCCAGATCACAAATCCTCAGACCTACCTCTCTGTTCCACCACCACCACTAGACAGACAGACAGACAGAGACAGAGACAGAGATCCTGGTTTGTACCGTGTTATGGTTTTGAACTTGGAAGATCTGGTTATGAATCCCAGCTCTCCTGTTAAACTAGTCAGGTGATCTTGAGAAGTTAAACCTCATCTTTAAAATAAGCTTAGCTTTAAAGAAGTGATTTAAATGTTGTCATCTATAAAGTACTACACTCTTGCAAAATTGTTATTTTTCTATCTAATGTTGACCTCAGCTTCTTTCTCTACTTATTGTCCCAACATGCCATCAAGCATCAAGCAGCCCCCTCTTTTGGTTAAATGGCTTTAATTAGTCACTTGTTTAACCTTGACATTATCCACGAAGTCTCTCTAGACCAAAATAATCTGGGGAAAACACCTGTTCCAAATATGAATAATAACTTACATTTTCTTAATATTGTTATAATTTTTGGTGCTTTCACATACATTGGAGTCATTGTAAAGGTATATTTAATACAGAAATTCAATTATGTGTCTTTAATAAAAAAGAGATCAAGAGAGTGAGAAATCTGCCCCCTACCTCCCCTCCTCCCATCCCCATTCCAGCCAATCTCATCCGAGGCTGCCCCACAGAGAGGAAGACCAGAGCAGGAATCTAAAGAGAAGCAAAAAAAAAAAGTAAATTCCTTGTTCCTGGTTTTTGAGCCTCAAGGGCATCTTATTGATTTAAGGCTTATCTAAGTAATTTTCAAAGGTAATTTGTTTACACTCAATTTTTTACATTACTCTTTGACCCTGTATATGATGGGGCTCAAATGTATCTGATATTACTCAATATTCTCCACCACACATTGAGGCTATAGTGCATGTCCACCCTACTCTCAAGCAAACTATAGTTCCGAGAGGGTAAGTGGTTTATCCAATCAAGGTTTCACAGTTGGTGAGGCCTTGAGTCAGACCAATTTGTTGACCAGAGATTATAGTTATTGCAGGTTTATGCTTATCTGTGACAGATATCATTTCCAGAATGATAGGAAAAGGAGACCAAAAAAAAGGTGTGCTAATACCTATTTTCAGAAAACTCTTTTTAAAGTATAATATGTATAGAGAAAAATGTATAGCTGAATGAATTTCACACACACACACACACACACACACACACACACACACACACACACACAAACCTGTGGAACCAGATGAAAAAAACAAATATTGCTGGTCCCTCAGAAGCCCCCCTTGAATCCACTTCCAGTCATTATTTCTCCAGGAGAATATCCTCACTCTAACACGAGTGGTCTTGCCTGATTTTTAACATTATATAAATGGAATTGTAGGGTGTGTGCTCTTTGTGCCTGGCTTCTGTGCAATATTATGTTTATGACGTACATCCATATTGTTGCATGTCATTATAAAGTGTTTATTCTCATCTCTGTGTAGAATTCCACTGTATGAATACACCATCATTTATTTATCCTTTCTGCTTTTGATAGGCGTTTGGATAGTTTCTAGTTTCTAACTATTAAAAGTAGTACTTGTGGTAGCCAGGCTCCCAGAGGCCCCCAAAAATGCCTGCCTCCTGATATTCACATACCTCCTACATTGTCTCAGGTTGCTTTGTGTGACCGATGGCAGAAATGATGGTATGTCACATCTTCTGTGTGTGTGTGTGTGCGGTACACAGGCCTCTCACTGTTGTGGCCTCTCCCATTGCAGAGCACAGGTTCCGGACGCGCAGGCTCAGCGGCCATGGCTCACGGGCCCAGCTGCTTCGCGGCATGTGGGATCTTCCCAGACTGGGGCGCGAGCCCATGTCCCCTGCATCGGCAGGTGGACTCTCAACCACTGCGCCACCAGGGAAGCCCTGGTATGTCACTTTTAAGACTGGGCTATAAAGACACTGAGACTTTCACCTCGGCGCCTCTCTCTCCCTCCTTTCGTTAGGGGAAGCTGTCTGCCATGTTGTGGGGACACTCAGGCCACCATGGAGAGGCCCATGTGGGGAGGCACAGAGACCTCCAGCCAACGGTTAGAGAAGAGCTGAGACCTGCCAGCAACTACCTGAATGAACTTGAAGGTGGATCTGTGTTCCCAGAAGACAGTTTGACCAAAACCTCATGAGAGACCCTCAACCAGGGCTGCATTAGGTGATTATATGACTTTAGTGGGATCTTGGCACTCATGTCTCATGGGCCCTTTCCTCCACTAAGAAAAAAAAAAAGACGATTTTCATCTATTGCAAAAAGGAATTTGTACTGACAAGCACTGTGAGCTCCAGGCACTGTACGTACTGTGCCTAATGGGTAAATTGGCCCTTCATCCAGCTAAGCCACAGATTCCTGACCCACAGAAACTGAGATGATAAATGTTTGTTGTTATAAGTTTCTAAGTTTTGGAGTAATTTGTTATTCAGCAAGGGATAACTAATATTGTGCTATTATGAAATTTCTTCTACATGATTTTTAGTTTACATACATACACAACGCCTAGGCTGAGAAAGACCTAGGAGTGGAATCCCTGAATTAAATACAGGATGGGTAATGTGTTCAGCTTTACTGCCAGTTTTCAAAAATGTTTGAATCAATTTATTCTCCTACCAGCACTATAAGAGTTCTGGATGCATAACATCTCCATCAATTTTTTTCATTTTCCATCTTTTCCATTTTAGTCATTCCAGTGGTTATAACATTCACTTTTAAGTATATATTTCAGAAAGGCGATGCCCCACCAGAACTTGGGACATGATAGGGCAGAGCAGGCTAGAAAATGGGAGATTAGAGAGGAAATATAAGATTTAGATTTGGGCTTTGAAAAAGCGAAGCAGCAAGAAATAAATTCTTAGGGAAGTGCTCTGAGACCAGGAGCTCCCAGACTAGAGACTGGGAGTTTAACTCATAATGTGAACAACAGCATTTACCAAGCACTTACTAAACTCTAAACATTACTGTCTGAGCTTTGTTTGAATGGATGATCTCACTTGATGAAGTAGATCCTAATATTATCTGTATTTTACAGATGAGGAAACTGAGAGACAGATTTTTTTTTAATTTAATTTATTTATTTTTGCTGTGTTGCGTCTTCGTTTCTGTGCGAGGGCTTTCTCTAGTTGTGGCAAGCAGGGGCCACTCTTCATCACGGTGCGCAGGCGCCTCTCACTATGGCGGCCTCTTGTTGCAGAGCACAGGCTCCAGATGCGCAGGCTCAGTAGTTGTGGCTCACGGGCCTAGTTGCTCCATGGCATGTGGGATCTTCCCATACCAAGGCTCGAACCCGTGTCCCCTGCATTAGCAGGCAGATTCTCAACCACTGCGCCACCAGGGAAGCCCCTGAGAGACAGATTAAGCCAAGTAATTAAGATCCACGGCTAGTAGAGTAGGGTCTATTACTTAACTGCAATGCCTGTACTCCCAGGTACATAGTAACCTTTCAATACCTGATTCTTGAACAAACATCCCAACAGAAGCTGAGGAACACAGGGTCAAGAGTCTAAGCTAACGCTAAAGACCAAGTCAACAGTTTTGAGAAGCTAGGACTGAAAATGCAGACGACCTCTGAACCATCTGCCACCAGAAGCCTGGTCTTCTTCTAATATGCAGCATTTTCCAAATATCTACACACTCTTATTAGCGAACCTGGGACCATCTCAGGAACCCAGCTTCATCTGCCACCAAAGCTGGTGCTTTCATTCCCAGCCTCCTTGAGTTTCCTGTGTGGAGTTTCCTGAAACTGGAGGCAGGGTACAACAGTGCATAGCAGAAAAACTTACACTTTAGGGGGAACCGAAGAAGGCTTCCTTAAGGCAGTGACTTGACAAGAGTAAGACTATTAGAAGAGTTAGCCAGGTGCAGGGAGTAAGAAGGAGCAATAAGGGATACTCCCAGAGGGAGCACCAGGAGTGAATGCTGAACAGTCATGGACAGAGCCAGACTTAAGTCTCTCTGCCTCACTGGATCACTGAAAGGCAAAAATGAAAGAACTGGTTACGGGGATTTATCAATTGAAAAATTCTGTCCAAGTAAAGAGGCTCAATAACTCCAATATCCACAGGGCTCAAACTTATCACCAGAGAATCAAACATTCAGGTTCTAAAGGAGCAGAAACACTTTACTTCAATCTATGTGTTCTATGGGGATCATGAATAAAAAATATTATCATAACTAAAATCTTCTTCTTCCTCCTGATATCAATACCTATCTTCCCTGAAGACAATGTAACACTGTGGTTAAAGCCATGAACTCTAGAGACGAAGCACCTGGTCTTGAAATTCGGCTTTCTCACTGTGTATCTCTGCACAAGTCAACTTCTCCATGTCTCAGTTTCCTCATCAACAAAATGGGAATAATAATGGTATACCTCATAGGGTTGTAGTATTAATTGAGTTAATTGATATAAAGCTCTTTATGTCAAAGACTGGTACTCAACATATTAGGTAGTACTTTTATCTATCTTAAAATTAATTTTAAAGCTTAGCTGAAGTGTGATTTGAGTGAGTTTTTATGACATTTAAAACTACAGAAGCTGCAAGAAAGTCAGTTTAAATGGGACATTAGTAGAAAAACAGCAGTTTATCCCAGGAGTGAAACTGCAAACACTGAGAGAAAACAAGTTGACACAGGAATTTGTATTAGGCCATATCTGTCAGGAACCCACCCCCTCCAAATCCATGTACATATCACAGAGGTTCCTTATGTTCAGCGTATCCTTATCCAAATTTATATATCTCAGAAAAACCTTAAAGCTATCATGCTATCTGATAGAGGGCCGGTTAGCATTTACATTGGTGCTTAGATGTAGAATAGCATTTTCACTTGCATCACCTCGTTAACTCCTTCCAGAAGCTGTATGAAATATTATTCTCATTTTTAGATGAGGAAATGGGGGCTTGGAGAGGTGAAATGGTTTGCTTGTGATCCAGCAGGTCATACCTGACAGAAATAAAACTCACAAACAGATCCAGATCTTTGTCGTTCAACTCCATCTTGTCCCAGGGCCCTGAGGTTCCTATAGGATGCCCACCCTTAGGGGTCTATGCCCCTTGGCCATGCAGCTAAAGATGTTTCAAAAGTCTTGAAATGGATTATGCCAACAGCTATGCTTTACTGTTCTTTCTGACTGGACACAGACATTTTTAAAAAGTTAAGGTGGTAAGCTGAGATTTGTATCAACATCTAAAATAAGTGTATACACACCATTGTAAAGCTATTATACTCCAATAAAGATGTAAAAAACTAAAAATAAAAAAGTATAGTTTTGTCATATAGAAAATATAACATGATTATGCCACATACAAATTTTACTAACCAGATCTTATTGCTTTTGAGGATTTTGTTTTGTTTTGTTTTGTTTTTAAATAATAGAAGCTTATGTCTCAACCAAGAGATCATTTTGATCAGTGGTTCCTAAATGCCTGTCCATGCACTAACTGCATCAGATCCACCTAGCAGCTCTACAAAGACTAGGATTCACAGGTGCTGACCCCAGAGATTCTGGTTCAGTAGATTCAAAGTGAGACCCAGAATCTGTATTTAAAAACAAACTGTCCCAGGAAATGTAAATTAATAACCACAATATGATACCAGTTTATTTCTCAATAGATTTATAATAAAGTAGAGGATTAAGAAATACAAGTATAGGTAAGGATGAAGAATCAGGTAATATGGCCATATTTTATTAAAACTTAAATGTGTATGCTCTTTATCCCACTTTTGGAAATGTATGATAGCTATAGATGTAATAGAACTACATAAGTATTTATTTCTGCATTGCTAGCTTGTGCACACACATGCACCAAAACAACCTTTGAATGAATTATGGTGCCTCTATATTATGTATACCATGTAGCTAATAAAATGAATAAGGCAGACTGGTATGTACAAATGTTAATTTGGAAGGATGTCTATAATATACTATGTGAAAAAGCAAGTTTTCAGCTAATATTTATCATCCAATACCATTCTTATAAAATAAACTGGAAGTGTATTTGAGCACATTTAAACAAAGAAAAATTATAGAAGAACACATAGTGTGTCATTAAGTGTGGGTATACAACTGGGATGTTACTTCAGGGAAAAAGAAGAAATTTTTCTTTAGACTCCTCTATATTGTTTGAATTATTATAGTGAGCAATAATTAAAAGGATATAGAATGAGGGGGAAAATAAAGTGGTACTTGGAGAAATACCACAAATACAAATAAAGCACTTATTGAGTCTCGTATGCAGCAATGTTAGGGAATTGCTGACTCACACCAGCTTCCTTCCAAGATGAGGTTCTTCTCTGATTACTCATTCACTCATTCACTCATTTGCTCAGTATTTACTGAGCACTCACATCGATGTATTGGAAATTTAAGAAGTGAAAAGAAATGTTTTGTGATTGTATTAAGTCTGGCTCAGGTATTCAGGTATAATCTTACAAAAAGAGTAAAAGCCTATAGGGTCAACTTCCCATTCTATGTGTTAACCTCATATATTTGGATTCCAGTACCTCTGGAATCATGACAGAATGGGAACACAATGTCTGTGGTAATCTGGACTGAATACATATAAGAATCTTGAGTGTAAAAGTAACCGGAGTACAACATAGACTATTGGTTTCCCCTTCCTTTCTAAGTTAATCACAGATGTTTATAGGACATAGCCTTATGTGTGTTTGGTCTCATTGCATTACTTGTGGTACAATGTTGGTAAATTAATGAATCCATAACAATTCAGAATATTCACTCAGTAGGCAACGATATCCTAAAAAATACTCTTTACCTAGGAAACTTGAATAGTAGTAGAGATAACCCAGGCAGGGCTGCTGAGAAAGCCCTTTGTGCTGTTTTAATGGGGACCATCCAGCATTGAGTCACAGTGGATCTGACACTCAAAGCTCTCGGGTTCTCAAGTATTTTCATCAGGAAGTGTAGTCCACGTCCAAAAAAAATAGACTTACACTTTTGCTCCATCTCAGCGTCCTATCGAGAAAAGCAAACACAGATGATTTTCCATTTCAAGTTCAAATACAGAATGGATGGCTTTTTGTTTTGCTTGACTGGGGTAGTTAATGAGAGTTCAGAGACTGGCAGCTTGCCAGACATAAATCAGTTGTGATCACATTGTCGTATGAACCCAGAAAAAGAAATAGAAAAGGGGGAAAGGATAGAGCCGGAAACACTGTACATTTGGGAAAGGCGTGACTGTGGTCACTGGTATTTCAAGGTCCGGAACACATTGCTTTTCTACAGAGAGTGGCTAGTCCAGAGAGAAAAGGGACATTTGGAGGCAAGATATGTGTTGCTTCACTCCTCTGCAACTAGATTCTATAATAAAGTGTTTGCATCAGAGGAAGGTTGACAACACATTTTAGCACTTTCACAGTTCTAACTTAATCATGGCAGGAAGGTTTCCTGCTACTGGGAGAACAAGTTGTGTCACTAGGAACATCTGACTCCAGGATCCAGTGTCAATCACTTTGCCTAAGGTCATTAAAAAATACTAGGGTGTCACCTTACAACATAAAGGCTTTGCCCAAGTGACAATTAATAGGTAACACATAGCATGATAAATAATTGAACAGGTGGATTAGAGAAATGTCTTTCCTGTGCAAAATGAGATGGGTGATTGCCAGTCATAAATCCAGCCTCTTTGGCCATATTCCTCCACAACCCGGGATTCTAACCAGTCAGACTGCTCTGTTTTTTTCAGTTTGCCTTTTTTGGTGGTTCAAGGAGTCTCTGGCCTCATGGAATCAGACAAGCTGTAAAGAAAGGCAGCACCTCAGGAGAAGTTCCCGAGAGAAGCTTTCAAGGGATGTCTGCCAGTGACAGGTTGCAGGGACTTGCCTGCTGGGTGGAATAATATTTGGATATGGTTTGTGCAGGACGAAGTCTGCTGTGGATCAAGTGGATTTAAGAAATGCCCTGTTTGACTCGCTGGTGCCAAAATACCTGGGAAGTACAACCTGAATGTCACCTTTCATACAGGGTCTCACATTGAGTTTTTAGCTTGCTTTCACCCCAGACCAATAACAGAGTTTAATTCTCCCAAAAGGGGACACAGGGTGCTGATTTACCATGCCTTTCACAGCAGTCCAAACAGGGTTGCTTATTGATATCCTGGAAATATTTAACACCAGAAAATTCCTGAATCCTTGACTTGGTAACTGCCCATCAATAGATGTTTTTCCAATAGAGGAAAAAGAAGAGAGAGAGAGAAGGAAGGAGGAAAGAGAAAAGGAACACGGTGACTTTTACAAACAAGCCATCATCCTAGTCTCTATTTGCAGCCCAGCGGCAGTATCTGCAGTTCTCGGTAAAAATACAACCCTTGAACTTGGAACTGCCGCTACCAAGGAATATTTTTAAATGGT
Source organism: Mesoplodon densirostris (assembly GCF_025265405.1). NCBI lineage: Eukaryota > Metazoa > Chordata > Mammalia > Artiodactyla > Ziphiidae > Mesoplodon > Mesoplodon densirostris. Next base: position 62,778,485 of record NC_082678.1, read on the forward strand.
TACGAAAGGAGTCTGAGCACTCAGACTGGCAACCCGCAAAGTTCCTGGGCCACACGGTGGATAGTATTTGAGATTCACCAAGCAGACAGACCCCTGTTTCACCAGCTAGGTCATGTGAAGAAGACAAGTTGGGACAAAAAGAAAGGCAGACGTAGCAAATTCCCCATCTTCTAAAAACAGAAACGTTAACCACGCTAGAATTGTGCAGAGGCAGAATGTGAAGACAAAATAGATTTTTTTAAATAAAAAAAATTTACGAGGGAAATTTCAAACATATATAAAACAAGAGAAAATGGCATAATGAACCCCCACGTACCCATCACCCAGCTTCAACAATCATCAACTCACGGTCTGTTTTGGTTCATTTGTGCTCTCCCCCAACTCCCATTTACCAGCAGATTATTTTGGAGTAAATCCCAGACAACATGCAATAGATGATTTAAAATGCAAACTTTTATAAGGTTTATGACTTGGTTAGTTAGTGAAGTTAAATACTGTAGAAAACCAATTAGGATAATTCATTTTGAATAGATATTCTAAAAAAAGTTTAGACAAACTTTCCCTGAACTTTCATACTAACTAAAAATTGGCTTCACATTTGTTATGTAAAACTTTTCTTAGGGGTGCTGTCTGATGACAGGTGAACAGCAGACCTATATGCAGATAAACAGTGGACCTATATGGTCTTGCAGGAGTTGTAGCTTAGGAGAAATAATGGTGGAGTGTAATTGAGAAGGGTGCTGACCCCAGGAAAGGGTGCAAAATGCAGTTTGAGATTACAGGGAGCATGGAGGGGCACGGAGATCAGAGAGTCTTTGCTGGTAACTACGTGGTCTGCAGCCAAAGCTGTTCTTTGATCTTCATCCTTCAGACCTTATTATTAATCTCCCCAGAGGGCATCCCTTTCCCTCCTCACACACCCAATCCAATCCGGAATCACAAAAGGGCAAGGAAGGTTAGGGGTGAGCATCTGAACATATTAACTTCCCTGTAGCTCTGCCTTCTAGCCTCTACTTCCTCATCTGTGTAAAGCAGAGAAGTGCGAGCAAGGCACTCAAAACACAATGGAAGTCCATTTGCAGTGTGTGTAGTATATGCAAGTACAGATTTAGCAAAGATAAAATTACAATGTTGCGTAAGAAGTTTTTGTTGTAATTGTGTATAGATTAATCAATCCCAGGGTTAATCCTTTGCAATATCTCACCTCCCCCATACATTTAATTATATCTGGATAAATGAAAACTAATTTATATGTATACATATTTCTGTTATATATAACTAAGTTATATATATTTTCACAGTTGCATACATTCAATTCAATGGTTCTTTAAGCTCCTGCTATATAAAAAGCACTGTTGTAAATGCTGGGGGCAATAAAAAGTTGAATAATACATGATCATTGGGCTCAAGGAGGTTGCAATGTAACAAGATTCTTAAGGCAAGTATCTACGTGGCCATAATGCTACAATAAGAAAAATACAAGAAAAGGAAACAAATGTGAGTGACAAAAAATGTTATCAGCAGAAGGTGATGAAGATGCAAAGAAGGGAACTGTCACTAATTGATGGAAATGGAGAAATGAATCTTAAAAGGTGTCTTGGAAGAAGTACCATTGACATGGGCCTTGAAGCTGGGGCAGGAGTTCAGCTAGTGAAATTGGAGTTGAGGGGAAGAAAGCATTTCAGGAAGAAAGAAATGTGAAAAAAAAGGGAAATAAATGGAATATTACTCAGCTATAAAAAGAAATGAAATTGAGCTATTTGTAATGAGGTGGATAGACCTAGAGTCTGTCATACAGAGTGAAGTAAGTCAGAAAGAGAAAGACAAATACTGTATGCTAACACATATATATGGAATTTAAGAAAAAAAAGTCATGAAGAACATAGGGGTAAGACAGGAATAAATACACAGACCTACTAGAGAATGGACTTGAGGATATGGGGAGGGGGAAGGGTAAGCTGTGACAAAGTGAAAGAGCGGCATGGACATATATACACTACCAAACGTAAGGTAGATAGCTAGTGGGAAGCAGCCGCATAGCACAGGGAGATCAGCTCGGTGCTTTGTGACCGCCTGGAGGGGTGGGATAGGGAGGGTGGGAGGGAGACGCAAAAGGGAGGGGATATGGAAACATATGTATATGTATAACTGATTAAATTTGTTATAAAGCAAAAAAAAATAAATTAAAAAAAAAGGGAAATATAGTACAAGTGGAACGTATTCAGGGAAATGCACACAGGCCACATTGGCAGGAGTAGAAGAGGATATAAAAGGCAAGTTGGGGGGCTTCCCTGGTGGCGCAGTGGTTGGGAGTCCGCCTGCCGATGCAGGGGACACAGGTTCATGTCCTGGTCCGGGAAGATCCCACATGCCGCGGAGTGGCTGGACCCGTGAGCCATGGCCGCTGAGCCTGCACGTCTGGAGCCTGTGCTCTGCAACGGGAGAGGCCACAGCAGTGAGAGGCCCACGTACCGAAAAAAAAAAAAAAAAGGCAAGTTGATTGCATCAAGGCAGGTAGCAGAGAACTTCAGAGAGAGTTAAATGCACAAAGCCTGAAGCAAGATTACTTGAACCTAGCTCCGACCCTGAGCTGAGTGATCTTGGATAAATCACTGAGACCTTTACCTTCAAGGTCGTTGTCTATAAAATCAGGACATGAACAGTGCCCATCTCTGGCTACTGTTGATTAATTACCTTATCTGTGCAGCATGATGAGGTTTCCTGGCTGGTGCAGGAGAGGCAAGGCCACTGCAGTTCACAGTTGTGTTGGGGATCCTTCTACCTACCACCCCAGACATGAGCTGATCCAGACAGGTTTGAAGCCTGCAACCGCTCTAGAGAAGGAGGAGATTCTTCTGGAAGATGGCTCTTTGGTTGCTGGCAGGACAGCAGAGCTTTGCCTGGATGGAAAGCATGTTCACAGTCCCAGGGAGGCCCAGCCAGCAGCAGTGCTTGTGTTGACTTTGCTGGGCGGGCCACCTGCAGGTTACTGGCTGGAGAGGGACCCATGTTCTGAGAGCAATGTCGGGATCGTCCCCTTTTCAGTTAGTTTGCCTTATGACACAACCAGCTCTGTCTTCAGTACACTCCCAGCCCCAGGACCTAGAGCGCTTTCCAGTTGAAAAAGTCTCAAATGTGGAAAGAAAAAGGGGGGTTGGGGGGTGGAGAGCGTGTGAGAGGTAATGGGAGCCGACAGCACTGGGATGGATGGATCACCTCTCTGCTCCGTCCCCTTTCCAGGGTTATAAGATCCTTTCCTCCTGGAAGGGGTGGAGTGGCAGCTGATGCCAATTTAGTGGTCACAACTGGATGTCTCTCCCTTCCTGGAAGGCCTGGTGACATCTCTCCTACCATTGTGATTAGCAAGAAAGCATTCACAAGGATGATTATCTAATCAGGGAATTAGCCTTGGTTCATGCGGCGAGAATGAGGAGACTCTTAAAAAATCTAACAGAAAAAAAGGTCCGTATCAGGAAATAGCACCAGTAGTCATACCCTGACTGAATATTACACACAAACACTATTAAGATTTGGGGCAATTATTTGTAAACAATCATCCAATATAATTGGCAGATATTTATCTTGAGCACCTACTCCACTTTAAGCTGCCAATTTCTCCTACTTGATTTCTTCCCTTCCAGTCACTGTACTAATTTCTCGGTTATGGTCTAGGGGCCATTTGATTCCAAATTCCCTGTGGTGCTTGTTAAAAGTTTAGATTTCTGAGCACCACCTTAGATCTATGGCATCAGAATCTACAGCGAGTGAAACCAAGGAATCTGAATTCAAAATATTTTTATTAAGAAAATTTCAAGCATATTTAAAAAGTAAAGAGAAAAATACAATGAACAACCTGCCATGGACTTGTCACCAGCTTTAATTATTATCAACTCCTGGCCAATATTATTTGATTAATATCCTATCCCCAAATTATTCTGAAGCAAGTTCCAGATATCATATCATTTCATCTGAACATATTTCTATCTCTAAATAATAAAGACTTTTTAAAACTCTAAATACAATTATTATTTCTTAAAAAATTAAGAATATTTTTTATACCAAACTAGTCAGTATTCAAATTTCCCATGTTGCCTCACAATTTTCTGAATCAAAATCTGAGTAACTTTCCTGAATTTCAGTTGGCTAATACATCACTTAGCTCTTTTTTTCTTTATCACTCTTTTCCCCCTTTGCTTCTTATTTGTTGAAGAAATTGGGTTGTTTGTCCTGTAGAGTTTCCCAGAGTTTGTATTTTGTTAGTTATATCTTTGTGCTATCATTTAATATGTACTTTGACCCCTGTATTGTCTTTAATTGATATAATAATGTTATATAATAATTAAATTTACAATTTATTATGTACTTTACTTATAATTATATAATAATTAATAATAATTTCCTTATTACCATTGAAATGTAAAACCTTGATCAGATTCGGATGTAATGTTTTTGTTGAGAATACTTCCTAGGTGGTGTGAAGTATCGGATACCTCCATCTGGGGGCACTGCATGTCTGGTTGTGTTTTTATAATATTAGTAGCTATTGATGAACATTGCTCAGTTCCATTAACTCATTGGGGACTCCAGTTCTTTATTTTTAAAGCAATCCAAGTAAATTTTACACACCTTAAAACTCAAGGGTTTTACTTTAGTCCTTTTTCCATTCTGCTTACACAATTACCTTACCTTACCTTATTTGCCCTCTAATAAACTTTTCTAACAACAGATTGAGGCCAGCAAGACAACCCTTTGGCATGTGGGAAGACCACATTAGTGTTGTATTTATCATTACTTTTTAAACTTAAATATGAAATTAATATGATCAATACTTCATATATGAATCCATCAAAATACTGAATAAGATTTGTAATTAGGTGCACATATATTTGGGGAGTAACTCAAAAAAAGTTGATGGTATGCATGATCAAGAAGGTTGGGACACTGTAGCCTAAAGAATGGAGCCCACATCATTGAGCTTGTCAGATAGGTACCATTCCCCCAGCTTTATTTCCCACCACTGTCCATCCCCTCACATCCTGTTTCATAGAGACACTGGACTTCAGCCACTGCTCAGTATTTCATGTTCTTTCACACCTCATCGTCAATGCATGTGCTTGCTCTGTGCCTGGATTGCCCTTCTTCCAGTTCAACACCTGACAAGTCCCTCTCTATTGAAGCTTAGCACAAGTAAGAACTTTTCCCTTCAAGCCCTAATGAACATAGTGCATACCTTCATTCTGGCTTTTATCTTTTGGCAATGTGATTGTCCTTTACATGTTTGTCTTTCACTAAGAATGACATCAATATGAGCAGAGGAGCTGTGCCTTTTGGCTCTGTATATTTTGTCTCTGTGTATTCTTCCTAGCTGTATTCCTAGCCCAGGATGGGGCACATAGGGTATATACGTAGAACATGTTAAGGATGATGAAGAAAGGTAAGATTTGAGCTTGATATGGACAAGCAGAGAGAAGTAAGGCACAGTAAAGAGATAATTGTGAAAACAACAGGTACTTTGTGGGATAGATAAGTTAGGATCCTTAAGGTTTAAAGCAACAGAAACTAGCTCTGTCTGTAAGAAGGGCAATGGAAATGTATTGGAAAAACATCAGTGGCTTACAGAATCATCAGAAAGCTGGAGGACCAGGCTTAGAAAAAGGTAGGAAGCAAACATACTTCCCCAAAGCCTGGAAGCAAGCAACACAATAGTCTTTCAGCCAGAAGAATCTAGCCAGGATGCTGCTACAACTGCAATAGGACTCAGCTAATGCCACCACCACCACTGTAAGTGAATTCCAACTGCTTATCTATCTTTGCACCACTCACTTAGTAGTCATTCTCTTGGACTGGAGTATCTGATTGGCTAAGGCTAAGTCCGTTCTCATACAATGGGAGCAAGGAGGGAAGAGATGGTGCATTTGACCCTGTCTCCCACCAAGAATAACATAATGAGAGGATTCTCCCCCAGATAAGAAGGTAAGGTGGTTGAATTGTTGGATAGCCAAAAATAAAAGTACACTTTACTTTAAAAATAAGTAAATTATATTGACATTAAGGCAAAGAATTCATCTAGGGGAATGGTGAGAGATAAGTCTAGAACGATAGGTAGGAAACAAAGAGTATAGTTCCTCACTAAATATCCAGGCAAAATAATTTAGTATTTATGCTGTAGACAATGGAAGAGCTCCTGAGATTTATCTCTAGAGGAGTAATATTATTAAAGGAATTATTTGGATGATTAAGGTGATCCCTTTTGGAATGCTGGATTAGACAGGAAGACACTGAAGGAAGGGAGATCAGTTAATGAGTATTTGCAATAGTTGAGGTTCCAGAGATTAGTCATTAATCCAGTCTAGAAAAGTTGAGTTGGAGCCTCAAATATCAAAGATAAAAGCAGATGCTAAGCCTGGATCAAGAGCCAAGCATTACAGACCAGAGAAAACAAGTAAAGGGGAGACAGGAGACCAGACTTAGAAAGTCTCCAAGGAATTTTGCTAAGTGGACTGCTGCTCTCTGCACCTGTTGTTTCTTATTTAGACACAAGTGCTTCTACTCCCACCTGGGGATACCTTGAAGGCACCTCATGGCCTCCACCAGGTATTAGTGGAGACTGGAATAAGGGCTGGGTAGGAAAATGTGATGAATGATAGACTGATGGTATTACTAACAAAAATATGATGGGAAATGTGAAGAACAGGTCTGATGGAAAATGGTAACTTCCATTAGTCTAAGTACATAGAGTTTTGGGTACTAGAAAGGCTTGATGTAGAAATATCTACAGGAAATTGGAAAAGCAAGTTCACATCTCAAGAAGTGGTTTGGGGTATGGGACGGTTGGCCCTTCTGGTTCATTCCTTTGCTCTGATTCTATAGCACTGGGAAGATATACTTAGTATTTAACCATGGAAGCAACAGTGAAGTCAGTCATTTAGATACTGGTTAGTACCATGGAATACATACATCTTTCCCAAAATGATTCCGTTGAGATCTCTAGGACATCTTGTGAAGTCTGAAGCTAGCTCCCCCAGCAGCCATGCTGATTTTGGGAGAACTTTCTAAAGACTTCTGCAAATGAGGTGTCTAGGCTCATATCAGGAACACATGGTGATTATTTAGCATCCAAGGAGATGCCCACAGATTTCTCTTTTACCCAAAGTCACCTTTCCTGCCTACCAACTTCATTAGCAGATTTTCTGCCTTAAAGTCTGGTGGGCCAGGCCCATGCCATTCTGGCTCAGCTTACCCAGAATCAGAAACAGTACAACTCTCCTTCTACCAACATTGGTGCTTTTTCCTGTGTCTCCTTCCTGTGTGTTGTCATGTATTTGCACACACCTCCACCTCAATGCTAGCTACACCATATTACAATTTACCCACCTATGTGTCTGTCTTTCTTGCTTGCCTATGAGCTTCAGGAAGGCAGGGACTTACTTATATGTACATTCCCTCTCTTCTCTTTTCCCTCTCAGTATAGTGGTAGGTAGAGATTAGGTACTCAATGAATTCTCAGTTGACTGGACCTTATATAGCAGCCTCAGTGTTTGCCTTAAACTGCTCAGCCTGAGGCAACAGGCAAGAAGCATTTACATCATTATTTGCCCTATTAGCTCAGTTTTACTTGGGAAGAAATTCATAAGCATATTGAAGGATCAGACACTTTTACAATCTCTGTTCTTTAAAAGGAATAATTTATCTCTTTAATTTTAATCTGGCTCTCTACGTCCCTCTGAATGGCTTATTAAAAACTGTGCTGTGTTTTTGTTTTTCCCATCATCTTCCACAGTCAGATTGCTAATCTCCCTGAGACCTTTCTTGCTAGAACAGTCTGAGGCCCTCATGCTCCCTGACCCCACGCTCCCAGGGGCAATGCTCTTCCTTCCATTCCTCAACCTCAGACCCTCAGCTGGCAGTGGAGGCTTGTGTTAAGCACCTTTGTTCTTTACAGGGCCTTGGAAACACTTCGAACCCTGGAGCCTGAGAGGGGAGTTGCTTATACCAGCTGAAACAATCACAGGATCCAGACTGGAGACAGAGGAAAAAAAAAGAAAAAAAAAGATTAAAAAAAACCCTCTGCCCCCATTCAGTGGGCTCTCCATTCAGCCTGGGGTGGTGCAGGGTGGTTTGGTTTGTGAATCCAGTTAGCAGCAGCATTCCTGGAAAACTGGCCCACTGCTGAGCTTTCTCGTGAACTTCATCCACCTGTCATGCTGGGCCTTGGAGGGGAGCCAGGACAGGCAGGAAATAATAGGCTGCAGGATACTGGTGTGTGTCAGTGGCCCCGACCCTCCCATTCCTGAACACAGATGAGCCAGAAGCCTGGGAGGTGTCACCGTGCTGAGGATGGGCTCAGGAGGCCACAGAAAGACTGGCAGAGGGCAGGGGAGGCCCAGAAGTTATGACGGAGCTTTCGACTCACAGTGGGCCCCTCTTCAGGATTGCGGAATCATCTCTGCAGGGAAATGGCTCTGGCTCTTGTTCAGACACATCCCTGTGTTCTCATTGACCTCATCCTGCATGCATCAGGCCCAAAGGAGAATGTCTGGGTCCTTCCCATCTCCACATCCCCCTTCCCCTTGGCCTCTCTAGTTGGTCAGAGAATGGTCTACAATGACATCAACTGGCTAGAATTACATAAAACTTCCCTTCTCAACTCCCAGACTCCTGGATTCACACTTTGTTTTGTTTTTAATTTCCAAATGATTTCCCTTTGTCCAGCTGGGTTTCCCCCCTCCCCACCCCTATCTCCGTCAATTTTAATTTCCTATTTTCCATTAGCAGGTTTCAGGCAATGGGGTGGAAGAAACATGCGTTCTCAAGGAGCTCTAACTCCTGAAGACAACCGACACTGGGAAAATTGAAATATTTTACTCTAGAAGCAAAGAATTCTTGGGTGTCTGGTGGGGTGGTATTAACTCAGCGTCAAGCCTGTTGTTCTGGGAAGAAAGAGGTTTCAGATGGTTCCTCCTCCTCATAAGCCTTCTTATAGCCAATTCCACTGTGGGTGATGAAAGTGAGGAAAATGGACATTTACCTGTGCTTCTGGATTCTGGGGATGAACCACCTACAGGTGCCATTCATAGATTTGAAATTAGGGAGATCACAGGCCGGAGTGTCTCAAATTCTAATGTGTCTGTGAATCACCAGGGGATCTTGTTAAAATGTGGCAGGTTGTGGTGGGGGCTGAGAGTCTGCATTTCTAATTGGCTCTCTGTCTATATAAATGCAGCTGGTTCTCAGGCCACAATTTGAGTAGCTAGGCTACATTTATCTTGCTACTCAAAGTGTGGCATTTTGCTTACCTGGCAATTTGCTTTTTGGAGATTTATCCCAAAGGAACATGGATAATAAAGCTGTATTGGAGAAGGAAGTAAGATTGCGTGATGGAAAGAGGACTAATTGGGAACAAAGAAACCAGTGCCATGTTCCAAGTTATGCAACAAGCTAACTGGATTCATTTGAATACGCTATAACCTGTCTGAGCTCCAAGGAAGTGGTTAAACTAGGTTGGCGAGTTCCCAGACTTTTCATATGGGACATGTGATGGGAAAGCTCTTGCAAACAATAGAATAACCCATGTGGTCCTATCATAGACAAAGGGATGATTTCCATTTATCCTTTTGAAAATTTAGAAAATGCACCAGGGCATAAACAGAAACTCCTGTTTGGCAACCTCTGGATTTGATGGTGTCCAATCTCCCCTCTTAACACTGACATCTTATAATCCCAGTAACAAGCATAAAAGGGAAAGAGGGATGGATTTTCATTGTGTACGAAGTATACATTTCTATTGGCAAAGTTTAGTTTAATCCTTGATACGTTATTGGGAAGGTTTAATGCTGGATACATTATTGAGGGAAAACATTGACTCTCTTTACCTAGAAATCATTAGGAAAGTATCCCAAGCTAGGCTGTTGAAGGATGTTTCTGCTGAAAAGCTAGAGAAGTGACAGTGTGATAATAAATATTCTGAGTGGCACCTGCCTTGTATTTCTCAGTTAGAGACCTAGCAGGAGACAGGGGGCACACTCAAATCAAGATGATTCAAGGAAGATACACAAAGGGACTATTTTCAAAGTTATGGGTAGGCTTCCTCAGGGATAGTAGCCATCCAAGTCTCAAAGGTATGGAAGAAGAGGCAGTCATGAAATCCTAGAAGGAGAAACATTTGTAGAGATGGCCAACTTGAGTGGATCTATGGCCGCTGGAAGCAACTTGCTGGAATGGAGGTGGGAAATATTACCAGGACCTCACTCTCTTCCTTCCCTCTAATCTCCTGAAAGCACGTCCCAGTGACCACACCCATGGAAGCCAAAGGGGTTCCTCAAGTCAGTTCCTGGGGCAGAGAAAAGAGCGAGTAGGGAGGTAGGGTCGGAGAGTGGGTCTCAAGGAGCAACTGGAAGGTGTTGGACACACTCATAAAGTTCCTTGTGCACAAATGATTGATAGTACAAGATATTCTGTTTATTTCAGCTCAATTTTGCCTTTAAGTTGAGCTACCAAGGCCAGAAATATCGTCCAACTCTGTATCCCTTCCAAATTGATTTTGAGGAATTCTAAAAAAGTTTGGTTGTTGAAATCCAAAAAGATAATGCTTAATAGTATTCCAACAATTTCCCCATCTATTCTATTATTTATCCTTGTCATTGTTTTAATAAATGATATTTATACACTAGACATATCTTCTTAGTTTATGTTATCTTCTCATTGATAAGCTAACAAAATTTTCACAAACATTTCTTATCAGTGTCATATAAGCTCATCATTTGAAATTTGCCTTTTTTGGTTTCTCTTGCTTCTCTCCCTACATAGTGTTTTCTCTTTCCTTATGATTTTACTTTTCTAATTAGTTGTTCTTTTCTTTTTTCATGTTAATAGGTTTTAGTATTTCCGCTGTCTTAGGTAAACTTATGGACTACTTAGGCATACTTATATGCTGGATATAAGTTCTTTGTCAGATATTTGGACTCCAAACATCTTTGCCACTGCCTTCCTTTTAACTCGCTTGTGTCTTTTGATGAAAACAACTTAATTTTAATAAAGCCCATTTGTCACTCTTTTGTGACCAGTTTAAGAACTCTTCATCATTAAAAATCATGGAGGCCCTCCCTGGTGGCGCAAGTGGTTGAGAGTCCGCCTGCCGATGCAGGGGATGCGGGTTCGTGCCCCGGTCTGGGAGGATCCCATGTGCCGCGGAGCGGCTGGGCCCGTGAGCCATGGCCGCTGAGCCTGCGCGTCCGGAGCCTGCGCGTCCGGAGCCTGTGCTCCGCAACGGGGGAGGCCACAACAGTGAGAGGCCCACATACCGCAAAAAAAAAAAAAAAAAAAAAAAAATCATGGAAATATTTTTATATTTTCTGCAAACTCTACCAGTTTACCCTTTACACTGAAGTCCATGATGCATCTAGCATTTCTGCTATATATTGTGTAAGATAACAGTTCTTTTTTTTTAAAAAAAATGGATATTCAGTTGATCCTTCTCTATTCACCCAATTAACAATTCTTCCTCCCACAGTAGTGAGTTCACACCTTTGTCATGAACTAGATGACTGCATGTAAGATATGGGTCAACCACTGGATTTTCCATTCTGTTCATTATTTTCTATCCTTGTTCCCATATCAAGCTCTTATAATTCCTGTAGCTTTATAATAAGTCTCCATATATATTCTCCAACTTGTTCTTCTTAAAGATTGTCTTAGTTCTTGGCCCTTTGCATTTTCTAGTATATTTTTCAATGAGCTTGTCAGTTCCACAAAAATATAAGCTGGAAGTCAGATTAGAACTATATAAAGTCTATAAATTACTCTGGAGAGAAATTGTCACATTACTGTGACATTTGACTCATGATTATCATATATACTTATATTTATTTAAGTCTTTAAGTCTTTTCTGTGAAGTCCTTTACATGTGTTTTGGTATCAAGATTACACTGTCCTCCACTATAAAACTCTTAGAGGAAAACATGGGCAGAACACTCTAAAACATAAATAACTGCAAGATCCTTTTTGACCTACATCCTAGAGAAATGGAAATAAAAACAAAAATAAACAAATGGGACCTAACGAAACTTAAAAGCTTTTGCACAGCAAATGAAACCATAAACAAGATGAAAAGACAACCCTCAGAATGGGAAAAAATATTTGCAAACGAAGCAACTGACAAAGGATTAATATCCAAAATATACAAGCAGCTCAGACAGCTCAATATAAAAAAAAAAACCCCAACAACCCAATCCAAAAATGGGCAGAAGACCTAAATAGACATGTCTCCAAAGAAGATATACAGAAGGCAAACAAACACATGAAAGGATGCTCAACATCACTAATCATTAGAGAAATGCAAATCAAAACTACAATGAGGTGTCACCTCACATAGGTCAGAATGGCCATCATCAAAAAATCTAGAAACAATAAATGCTGGAGAGGGTGTGGAGAAAAGGGAAATCTCTTGCACTGTTGGTGGGAATATAAATTGATATAGCCACTATGGAGAACAGTATGGTGGTTCCTTAAAAAACTAATAATAAAACTACCATATGACCCAGCAATCCCACTACTGGGTATATACCCTGAGAAAACGATAATTCAAAAAGAGTCATGTACCACGATGTTCATTGCAGGTCTATTTACAATAGCCAGGACATGGAAACAACCTAAGTGTCCATCGATAGATGAATGGATAAAGAAGATGTGGCACATATATACAATGCAATACTATTCAGCCATAAAAAGAAACAAAATTGAGTTATATGTAGTGAGGTGGATGGACCTAGAGTCTGTCATACAGAGTGAAGTAAGTCAGAAAGAGAAAAACAAATACCATATGCTAACATATATATATGGAATCTAAAAAAAAAAAAAAGAAAGAAAATTGTTCTGAAGAACCTAGGGACAGGACAGGAATAAAAATGGAGACGTAGAGAATAGACTTGAGGACATGGGGAGGGGGAAGGGTAAGTGAGAGAGTGGCATGGATATAAATACACTACCAAATGTAAAATAGATAGCTAGTGGGAAGGAGCTTCAGAGCACAGGGAGATCAGCTCGGTGTTTTGTGTCCACCTAAAGGGATGGGATAAGGAGGGTGGGAGAGAGATGCAAGAGGGAGGAGATATGGGGATATATGTATATGTATAGCTGATTCACTTTGTTATACAGCAGAAACTAACACACCATTATAAAGCAATTATACTCCAATAAAGATGTTAAAAAAAAAAAGATTACACTGTCCTCATTAAATTAGTTGGGAAATGTTCCCTCTTTATTCACTGAAAAAAATCTGTTTCTCCCCCACATATTTTTGGTAGTATTTGTGTGAGTACTTTGCCTTTTTGTTTTTCATTCATCTTCAAGTTATGTCTGTTCTACCTGGTGCTATTTGCTGATGGTTCCCAGAGAGTTATTTCAGATTTTCAAGAATTTTCCTAGAATATTCTCTAACACAATACACAAAAATAAACTCAAAGTTGATTAAAGACCTAAATATAAGTCCAGATACTATAAAACTCTTAGAGGAAAACATAGGCAGAACACTCTTTGAAATAAATTGCAGCAATATCTTTTTGGATCCACCTCCTAGAGTAATGGAAATAAAAACAAAAAGAAACAAATGGGATCTAATGAAACTTAAAAGCTTTTGCAGAGCAAAGGAAACCATAAATAAAATGAAAAGACAACCCACAGAGTGGGAGAAAATATCTGCAAACAATGTAACTGACAAGGGATTAATCCCCAAAATATACAAACAGCTCATGCAGCTCAATATCAAAAAAAAAAAAAAAAACCAACAAGCAACCCAATCAAAAAATGGGCAGAAGGCCTAAAAAGACATTTCTCCAGACAAGACATACAGATGGCCAGCAAAGACATGAACAGTTGCTCAATATCATTAATCATTAGAGAAATGCAAATCAAAACTACAATGAGGTATCATCTCACATCAGTCAGAATGGCCATCATCAAAAAATCTAGAAATAATAAATGCTGGAGAGGGTGTGGAGAAAAGGGAACCCTCCTGCATTGTTGGTGGGAATGTAAATTGAAACAGCCACTATAGAGAACAGTATGGAGGTTCCTTAAAAAACTAAAAATAGAGCTACCATATGACCCAGGAATCCACTGGGCATATACCTTGAGAAAACCAAAATTCAAAAAGATACATGTACCACAATGTTCACTGCAGCACTATTTACAATAGCCAGGACATGGAAGCAACCTAAATGTCCATTGACAGATGAATGGATAAAGGACATGTGGCACATATATATAATGGAATATTACTCAGCCATAAAAAAGGAATGAATGAGTTATTTGTAATGAGGTGGATGGACCTAGAGTCTGTCATACAGAGTAAAGTAAGTCAGAAGAGAAAAACAAATACTGTATGTTAACACATATATATGGAATCTAAAAAAATGGTACTGATGAACCTAGTGGAAGGCAGGAATAAAGACGCAGATGTAGAGAATGGACTTGAGGACATGGGGTGGGGGGGTGGGAAGGGGAAGCTGGGACGAAGGGAGAAGTTAGCATTGACATATACACACTACCTAATGTAAAATAGATAGCTAGTGGGAAGCTAGCTGTGCTTAGCACAGGGAGATCAGCTCAGAGCTTTGTGATGACTAGAAGGGTGGGATAGGGAGGGTGGGAGGGAGGCTCAAGAGGGAGGGGATATCGGGATATATGTATATATATAGCTGATTCACTTTGTTGTACATTAGAAAGTAACACAACATTGTAAAGCAATTATACTCCAAAAAAGATGTAAAAAAAAAAATGGGCAGAAAGCATAAATAGACATTTCTCCAAAGAAGACAGACAGATGGCCAAAAAGCACATGAAAAGATGCTCAACATCGCTAATTATTAGAGAAATGCAAATCAAAACTACAATAAGGTATCACCTCACATCAGTCAGAATGACCATCACCAAAAAGTCTACAAACAATAAATGCTGGAGAGGGTGTGGAGAAAAGGGAACCCTCTTACACTGTTAGTGGGAATGTAAATTGATACAGCTACTATGGAGAACAGTATGGAAGTTCCATAAAAAAACTAAAACTAGAGCCACCATATGATCCAGCAATCCCACTCCTGGGCATATATCCGGAGAAAACCATACATGCACCCCAGTGTTCATCACAGCACTATTTACAATAGCAGGACATGGAAGCAACCTAAGTGTCCATTGACAGAGGAATGAGTAAGAAGATATGGTACATATGTACAATGGAATGTTAATCAGTCATAAAAAATAATGAAATAATGCCATTTGCAGCAACATGGTTGGACTTAGATATTGTCATATTAAGTGAAGTAAGTCAGGCAGAGAAAGACAAATATCATATGAAATCAGTTATATGTGGAATCTAAAAAAAATAATAATACAAATGAACTTATTTCCAAAACAGAAAGAGACCCACATACACAGAAAGGAAGCTTATGATTACCAAAGGGGAAATATGGGGGTGGGGGATAAATTAGGAGTTTGGGACTAACATACACACTACTATATATGAAACAGATAATCAGAAATTACCTACTATATAGCACAGGGAACTCTACTCAATATTCTGTAATAACCTACATGGGAAAAGAATCTAAAAAAGAATACATATATGTATATATATAACTGAATCACTTTGCGGTACACCTGAAATTAACACAACATTGTAAATCAACTATACTCCAATATAAAATAAAATTTTTTTTAAAAAAGGAATTTTCCTGGGACTTCCCTGATGGTCCAGTGGTTAAGACTTCACCTTCCAATGCAGGGGGTCTGAGTTTGATCCCTGGTCAGGGAGCTAAGATCCTACATGCCTCGTCGCCAAGAAAACAAAACATAAAAACAGAAGCAATATTGTTAACAAATTCAATAAGGACTTAAAAAATGGTCCATATCAAAAAAAATCTTAAAAAAATTCCATATCCAGTGTTGTGTTTCATCTGGTCTTAACTCAGACATAGAGGTATATAGTCTCCTTTGAGTATCTGCTTTCTAGTTTTCTTCTTAAGGTAACTGAGACCTTAGTCTCAGAGCCTCTCTGGAGACTTCTTTGGATACTATTAATTTATAAATAGTAGGCAAATCAAGTGGTGTGTTGTCCTACTGTTCCTTGACCTTCTCTGGCCTCTCCTAATTATCCTTTTTCAGGGGTTCCTCAACCTACTTTCCTGCGACTGTAATTTTTTCATGAAGTTGTGTTACATATTAACTTTAGGGTGAGTAACATTTGGTCCCATCTGAAGCATATCTCTTGGGGGTTCCTCAAAGTTTCTGTACTGTTGATGGCACTCTTTCCTAGTTTCAAACACTCTTGAAGCTTCTTCCATCTTTTCATTACTCCATTGGATATTTTGATGAAAACCTACAGTGAAGAAGAAAGCCGGGGTGCAGTGAGCACAACTTCTTTGTACTCAGAAGTCAAGTTGGTCCTGTACCATCTGAATTTGTTCATTACCAACATTATTATCATTAAAGATTATTACATACAAGCTACCATTTATTAAGTTCTTACACATGTTCTCAAGACTATGCTAGTGTGTTACACATTTTTTATATAATTCTTACAAATAACCCTATTAGACAAATCTGATTGATTTTTTTGCCGTTTGTTTGTTTGTTTTTATTTTTGTTTTTTCTCTCTCTGTGTCTTTCTAATGTTATAAACTAGGATTCAGGAAAATAAATTGAAAAGACTTAAGGTCAGTTTCTCCTTTCCAGGGCTTTATATCAAGCCCGTTAATTCTAGGAACTGGAATTATTGAAAATATGCCCTATATTCTTCCAAACTCAATGATCAGAGTTAGTACCATGCACTCATTTTGTAGCTAGTCAATAGAGCGATGAATACTTCAGGTATCAAATCCTCATAATAATAAACAGATTTTAGTGTCAATTAATTTCCAGGAGAGAAATGAGTAACACATAGCTGCTGCCTTCCAATAGCCTACAGGCTAGTGAGGTATGAGAGACAAATGCCAACAGGTCAGTACACTTCAGTGCTATAAGTGGGAACACAGTGCTGGCATAAGGCTGGTCAAGGAGGTTTAAAGTGAATCACAAGGATGAGCAAAAGTTAACTGGGCAATGAGAAGGGGGAAGGTGATCTAGACTAGGGAAGAATGTGTACAAAACTACAATATTGAGAGAGAGCAGGGTACCACTAGGGAATTGCAAATAATTCACTGGGTTCTGAGTGCAGAGGGTTAAGGGTTGGGTGAGAGAGGTGATCTTGAGACCATAGGGCAAGGGTCAGTAAACTAAGGCCTGCAGAAGGGCCAACCATTTTTATAAGTAAAGTTGTATTGGAACACAGCCATTCTGATTTGATTTACAAATTGTTTTCTTACTATGGTGGCAAAGTTGAGTAGCTGCCACAGAGACGATTTGGTCTGAAGGGCAAAAATATTTACTATCAGGTCCTTTACAGAAAAAGTTTGCCAACCACTGCTATAGGGATATGAAACAGAGCATGATGATCTTGGAAAACCATACTAAAGAATCTAGACTGCATTCAGAGGAACGACAGAAAGGCTGATGAAGTATTTTAAGCAAGGGGATGACATGCTCATCAGATTTGTGTTTTAGGTAAATCACTTTGGCTGCATATGCAGAATGGATTGGAGGGTGTGAGATTCACAGGAGGGGTACCAGTTAGAAATGTATTACAATAATCCAGACAGGTGAAGACTGTGGCCTGAACTAGTGTATGCCCAGAACTGTGGTAGAAGATACAGAAGATCATAGTAAGTAGCATTCTCTTTTCTTAGATTTTCCTTCTGTGACCTCTCCTCTTCTTTGTTCCTCCTTTCCTGTACCTTTCCCTCTCTTCCTCCACATTTTTTTCCAGTGTGATCATTCTTTCCCCTTTTTTAACATCCTATTCACATTTGACACTATACCCCTTGTCAAGGTCAGGCAAGCAGAAACCAGAGCTCTGTGAGTCTGAACTTCTGTAGTTGTGCTGTTGCTCTAGGGGCTTATCTCTTCCCAAATCTTAACCACTTACTTAGGACATATGAGCCCTCATGACCTTCCTCTTTCTTTTCACCTTAGTTTCTCTACTTGGGCCACTACAACAATTTCTGGATTCTTTCAGTATTTCACTGCTCACCCAATACACCATGTTGCTGCTGTCCCAGCATGGACCATTCACCATAAAATTCATAGTTTGAAGTTGAAATGACTGTATTCATTCTCCCAATTTTTAAGTATGGTGATACTGAAGTTGAGCAGGTTAAATTACTTGTCCAAAGTCACAGCAAATTAGTAGAAAACCAGGTTTTCCTTTCTCACATTGCACTCTTTCTAATTCCCTGTATGTAGCTGTTGTAAGTTCCTGTCCCAAATTAGGGAGATAAAATAGCAATCACCATTTCTGTTCTGTGACTCCTTCCAAGCTGATCACTCAAAGGAAGTTTGTAAATAGCTGTAGCTGTCCCAGATACTTGACTATAAATAGATAATTTTCTTAAGAAATTCCACTGACTAGATTCAATTGCTTCATGATGCAACCCAGAACCAAATTCTGAAATAAAGGTGAAGCTAATACCCAGGTGCAAATTATAGGTGATATTTTAACTTTGAAATATAAAAGTGTTATGGGATATTATAACATTCCTTTGGTTTTCATTTCATATTGTTGTACCTTCTAAATATTCAAGCTCCCCAGATAAATCACTCACCTTAAAAAATGATGGTCTCATAACCCTCTGTCACTCACAAAAATGTCACATTTTTTACCATCATTTCACCGCAACTTTGATATTTTACCTCTGCTGCAAAAAAGTCACACATGACACATTGAAACAAGATGCTGTCATTTTCATAGCATTAAGTTTGAAGAAAGATGTGTGTGTTATTGAAAGGCTTGATTCCTTCTAGTCAGTTCCATAAGTAAGGTCTGTGGAGGACAACTATGAACCCCAGAAAATATCATGAATGTCAAGGGCATATTCACCAGGAGCAGGCATCTAAGGGACTCAATCTTGTTGTGGTCTTCGAAAGTGGCACTGTCCAATATAGCAGCCACTTGCCACATGTAGCTATTCAATTAAAATTACTTAAAATTAGGGCTTCCCTGGTGGCACAGTGGTTGAGAATCTCCCTGCCAATACAGGGGACACAGGTTCGAGCCCTGGTCTGGGAAGATCCCACATGCCGCAGTGCAACTAGGCCCGTGCGCCACAACTACTGGGCCTGCACATCTGAAGCAACAAGCGAGGCCGAGACAGTGAAAGGCCCGCGCACTGCGATGAAGAGTGGCCCCTGCACCGTGATGAAGAGTGGCCCCTGCTTGCCACAACTAGAGAAAGCCCTCACACAAAACGAAGACCTAACACAGACAAAAATAAATAAATAAAAAATCCTTCCCTCTACTTAAAAAAAACCAAATTGCTTAAAATTAAAAATTCAAAAAGACAAGAGATAATAGGTATTGACAAAGATGCAGAGAAAGGGAATCCTTTTGTGCAGTACTGGTGGGATCACAAATTGGTGTAACCACTATAGAAAACAGTATGGAGGTTCCTCAAAAAATTAAAAATAGAACTACCATATTATCCAGCAATTCTACTTTTGGGTGGCGGAAATAAAATTACTATCACAAAGAGATATCTATACCTTCATGTTCATTGTAGCATAATTTTCAATAGCCAAGATATGGAAACAACCTGTGTCCATTGACAGCTGAATGGATAAAGAAAATGTTATATATATATATATATATATATATATATATATATATATATATATATATACATACACACACACACACACACACACACACACACACAATGGAATATGATTCAACCATAAAAAAGAGGAAATCCAGCCATTTGGGACAACATGTATGGACCCTGAGGTCATTGTGCTAAGTGAAATAAGTCAGACAGAAAGACAAATACCATGTGATCTCACTTATATGTGGAACCTAAGAAATCAAACCCATAGAAACAGGACAGATTTGTGGTTAAAGAGGCTGGGTGTGGGAGGCAAATGGGTAAAGGTGGTCGAGAGGTAAAAGCTTCCAACTGTAAGATAAATAAGTTTTGGGGATATAATGTATATCATGGTGACTGTAGTGAACAATACTGTATTGCATATTTGAAAGTTGCTAGATCTTAAAATTTTTCATCACAAGGGAAAAAATTATAACTATGTGAGGTGATGAATGCCACTTAGACTTACTGTGGTGATCATTTTGCAAGATATATATATATCAAAACATTATGTTGTACACCTTAATGTAATTAATATGTCTATATCTCAATAAAAATGGAAAAATAAAATAAAATTTATTCCTAAATAATCTCATACGTTTTGTCAAAAAATTTCCATTTCTTACTTGCATCAGCAACATTTCAAGTCTTCAATGACCACATATGGCCAACAGCTGCAGTACTGAAGGGGACGATATAGAGCATTCCCATCATTACAGAAACTTCTATTGAACAGTGTTGTTAGAGAAATGCAGGAGAGAGAAATGAAATGAATGACTCTGTAGGAAGGGAAGCCTTCAGCAGGCTTGGTCACAGCACGAGGAGTGACCAAGGGCAGCAGAGCCCAGCGGCTAGGAAGAGACGTGAATTCGAGTCTAGTTTCAGCCTATTAGAAGCTGTATGGTTTGAACAAACTGATTAACATCTCTTCCTTGCTTTTCTTCTCTATAAAATGTGGATACTGATTGATTCTACTTTCCTATAGGCTTGTTTTGAGAATTCCATGAGACCATTTATGCAAGGGCTTAGCATGATGCCTGGTACATTGTGTGTGCTCTAGAAATGATAGTGCTGGGCTGAGGGTGAGGTCATTTCATCAAGCAACCACTGCACACTGAAGTCTTTCCATCTAGTAGCTTGGAAGTACTTCCGAGTACAGAAGAAGCCTTCTCTCAGGGCCCAAGGAATCTTGGAATTTAAAAAAATTATCAGGAGGTAGGTGAAGAGGAAACAACAGTTGTTGAGCACGGTATCAAAAAGGATTTCAATCAGCATCAGGCGACAGAAACCCAACTAACCTGTGACTTAAACCAGTGAACCAGCAAGAGGTTTATTTGCCGAGGAAATTATGCTGCCCAAGGTTCCTCTGAAGTCCTGCTCCACCATCTCTAGTGCATGTCTGTCATCCCCACAATGGCAACATGTCAGTTGCTCCTCCAGACAGCGTGTCTATATTCCTGGAAGGCTCAAATGGACTTCACCTTTTTATTTAAGAAAGGGTGTGAGCCTCTTCCAATGCACCTCCTCCATCATCTTTGACCAGAAGAACTCTGTGCCACCCTCAGAAGTAAGTTTGCTTTAGAATAAACCACATGAAGTTACCAATATTTCTGCATTTTTAACTGACAAAGAGTCAATTTCATATTGTTCAATCTAAGAGTTGGGCACACTGCCACCCTGAAAATTGGGGTTCCGTTGTAAAGAAAGGAGAGCAGAGACATTGGGTAGGTAACTAACAGTGTCTGCAACTAGTCCCCACCTCATACCAGGCACCTTTATGTCTTGCAGTCCCTGATGGCAGTGATTGCATTGCATCGGAGGGAAGGGACTAAAATCTGATCCGCTGAAAGACACAGAGCTGGGATGGAATGCTCGAAATTTTGCCTCAAAATACATGTGTACCCCACCACTTTCTCACAGAAGAAAAGCAAAAATGAAGAAGCCTCTTTATAAACAACACAAAGTGAAAAGAATACAAAAGCTTTGATCATGGCAGAGTTAAGTGTTGTACAACACTACTTAAATCAGCCAGAGGTGCATGTTCTTTAATCAGAAGTATCAGTCACAACTGAGATGAAACAGAATTGTACATAAGTGGAGGGAAAGTATATTGGCTCATTTTGTTAGAATTTAATTCAATATTTCCATGTCTGCTTCCTTCCCTTGGGGGGAATGATTATCTGACTTGAAGCTGAAAGGACTAGGCAAGATAAGCTTAAAGACAATACTAGAAGAAAAGGTGGTGTCAGATTTTTTGTTTTGTGTTGTTTGTTTTACTTTTTTATTGTTTTATTTTTCCAAAGGAAGAAATTTGGATGCTGAAACAAATCTACAGAATTAAAAATACCTTGTCTAAGTAAAATAAAACTACCCCCTCTATCTGGATTATTGAATTCCATGGTTCACCACCCATAACACATATTTTTCACTCTCAGGGTTTTATTATTATTTGTTGATAATCTCCAGTTTTTTCTCCAGCTCTTTTTTGATGTCCCACCATGTGTATTCAGCTGTCTATCGGACATCCCTCTTGAAAGTCTCATAGAGCACCTCTCTGTCAACATATCCCAGACTGACTTCATGATCTTTCTCCAAAACAATACACCCTGCTCCTCTTCTAGTTCATTTCCTCTTAGTAAATGACAATACCAATCATCCAGTTGCTCAGATCCCAAACCAGGAAGTCAACCTTGACTCTTCCCATTTCTTCATCCCTTTCATCTCCAATAAATCCCCCAAAGCCTGTCAATAGCACTTCCTAAACATGTTCCAGATTCAGGCAATAAGTTTACAGTGTGCCAGGAAGGTTTTCTCCACAATAAGCAAAAATTTGTAAAGCTTAACTAACTAAAGGAAGCCACACTCCTAAGCTGAACCAAAGATGACCTGCTAGGAATGGTGCCATCTAGTTCCATCACTGATGCTCCATCTCCCTGGAGACCCTCTGAGGACCCTTTTGTCCACCAGTGCCTGGCTGATTCCAGACCATGAAAGAACCCTACTTCTATTAAGGACCTGGAAGTGTTGGTATAATTGATGAAGAATTAAATGTAGTCTCATTTCTTCCAAAGGAAACCTCCAGAGGACATTATGTCAGTCTTGTCACTACTATATCCCTAGCATCTGGCAGGTGCCTGGAACATAGTAGGCACTAAGTAAATATTTACTGGGAGTTGGGGAATGAAAAAAAGAGGGGGAAGAGTGCTCATTTCAATTCGTAATATTTAAACATTTTTAATGATCATTCCAGTTTCTCACAAAAGGATTCTTCCTCTTGCCAATACCTGGGATACTTTGAATTCAACCCCAGACAGGAGTTACTTGGGTAATTCTAGCCTTAACTGGGATCCAATTATTAGTTCAGCTTCCTGCTATTATAACCTGGGAATACATCTTAGTTCTCAAAATTGTGGTAGGCAATGGGGAGAAACCAGGCTTTGGACTCTCTGATTTGTCATTTATTATTTTTGTGACTTTTTTCAACTTACTTGATCCCTCTGTGCCTCAGTTATTTCATCTGAAAAGTGGGCTTGATAAATAAATTCCTTGTGAAATGATTAGGATGATTCAATGAGTTAATATGAGTGAAGCCCTGGGCAGGGTTTCCAGCACAGAGCAGATGTTCAATTAACAGTGTTCTGTCTCTACACTGCCCAGGAGACGAATAGTACTAACATCTTACAACTGTCAGTCTTATCCAGGGCTTCTGCAAGTGTCTAGAAGTCACCCATCCTCCACTAATCCACCACAAAACTCTCAACAATCCCCTCATTCTTCTTCTCAGGTTGTGTGGCCAGGCAGGATGGGAATACTTGCATGGCTCTAAATGGGTGGTTTTGGATACTTACGGGCCATGTCAAAAGTACCCTGTTGTGAAGATAATAAAAGCAATCACAGGCCTTTATATTCGTTCACCACCACAGCCTTATTGCTGAGTACACTCATTCCTTTATTCATGGAACGTGTACTACTGAGTACCTTACTATGTGACAACAGTGTGTCAAGGCCCTGGAATTGGTGAACAAGATAGACAGGGTGCCTGCTCTCGAGAGGTTGGCATTAGAGGGAGAAAAGCAGACAAATAAATGAATAAGGAAACTGAAAACAGTTATATGTGCAATGGAGAAATTAAAACCAAGATATGAAATAGTAATTGGGAGAGGGAGGGGCAAAAGTGGATGCGAGGGAACCACTCTGGAAGCCATTGCCGTAGGTGGGGCTCGAGATGGGGACTTAAACTGGAGCAATAGGTATGGAGATGGAAAAACGTGGTTGGATTGAGGATATAAGTTTAAGTAGAGTTGAAGGGACGTGCCAGTAGATTGGATGTGAAGTGTTGAGGGAAACAAAAAATCAAGGACAATGCCTCACTTTTAGCTTAGACAACTGGATCTTGCCATTTACTGAGAAGAGAGACTAGGAAACGTGCAGATTGAGGTGGAGAGTAACCAGTAGTTCTGTTTTGACTGTATGAAATTTGAGATCACTATTAGACATCTAAAAGGAGATGCATACTCAGCAAGTGAAGATGCAATTTCAATCCTCAAAATAGAGATGCAAATCCTTGGATAGAAGGTGGATAAGCCATGAGAGTGAATGAGATTTCCTAGGCATCAAATATATAGATTAGAGGAAAACAAAAAGCTTTTGATTATGTCCAACGTCTTGCCAACATTCAGAAAGTAAGCAAAGGAGGAGTAGCTGGAAAATAAGATTGAAGAGGGTTAACCAGTGAAATAAGAGGGTTGGTATCACAAACACCAAGGAAAGAGAGGTTTCCAAGAAGGAGGGAGAGATCAGCTGAATTGAATACTGATGAGAGGTAGATTAAAATAAAGACAGAAGTGACCACTGGAATAGGCAACAGATGATTTTGTGACTTTAACAAACTCAAGTCAATGGAGTCATGGGGACAAAAGTGGGTTACAGAGATAATAAGGTGAAGTAGAGACCATAAGTAAAGATAAATACTTGAATGGTTTTGCTGTGAAGTGGAAGAGTGAAATGGAACAATAATTGAAGGGGGTGTGAGGGGAGAAGGTGTTGTCATCCTGTTTTAAGGTGGGAGGCACTACAAAATGTACACTGATGGAAGAGTCTGCAAGAGAGAGAAAAATCAATAAGGCAGGGAGCTGGGTACATGAGAATTCTGTACTATCTTCCCAATTTTTCTGTAAATCTAAAACCACTCTAAAATAAAGGATTTATTCAGGGAAAAGAAAGGAGAATGAAGCCGAAGAAAGAGAACTCTCAAGAGCAAAATCTTCAAAGAGGGGCTGATCTCCAAAGCTTAAGCAGAGGATGGTAGAGTTGGCTGTTGGTCAATAGTGTTCATTTATTAGTGAATAACAATAATTTTATTACATTTTGGGTGGGGTTTACAAAACTTGCTTGCATTCACTCACTTTTATCATTATAACTTGGGAAGAAGTTATTGTGATACTCTTTTTCATAAAATGAAGAAACTGATGCTAGACAGATAAGGCCCTGGTTGAGAACAACACTCTCCATCAGCCAAAGAAATTTTGAGGGCAAAGCCCAGATTTCCACACCTATTTTTTTGGTATGGGTTTGAACAAGTTGGCTTTGTCAAGTTTAATGCAAGTAAGGCATTCCACTAATGTTTTAGCTTGGGCCTCAGTTTCCTCTCCTGCAGAATGAAAGAATACAACAAAGCATATTTAGGGGTCCTTTGGCTCTAGATTGCTCTGATTCTTAACTTTGTTGAATAGCTTCTTGTGATTAAGACTGAGAAATGTCCGGAGTGTCTGCCATGAAGACAAATGCGTGAGCAACAGAGAGAGGGATCTGAAGTCTCCATCACATGTTGTCCATTACATGTCACTTGGAGGGTCTGTTTACAGCAACACGTTCTGTGTTGGAATCTTCCACATTGCTCCATGAGGAGGTGTTGACAGCATCATTTTTGCTGTTCTGCATGTTTTCTGTGATTGTGAATAAAGATGCAATAATGCTGAGTCAGCCTCCTTTGCCCCTTCCCAGGGAACCTCATGAGGAATCCATCAAAACTCCATGTCACCAAATAACTGATCATTCTTGAGAACTACTCACAAGTTCTCTTAGTTATCCAGTTACACTTTTTCAAGCTCTTATCCAATTTCTAGTCCTACTGTCAGCCTGAAAATGTGAGAAATTTGGGAACACTTCCCCCCCCATGACAATTATACTTCTAAAACATTTTAGATTCATAGATATCAGGCAGCATGTGTCCTTTATTAATTCAAGTCAATTCAATAAGCATGCATTGAGAGCCTGCTAACATGAGACGCCTCATGCTGGACACTGGGAATAGGAAGTTGTATGAGACACAGTCCTGGAATTCAAAAGACTCAACTATTAGGCTAGTTTGAAGGCTCGTTGTTGTGTGTAGGAACAACAGCAATGTCATGCCTAATAGTCTGAGCCAGGGTACCATGATGACACATTTAGTTATTTCCTATGTTCTTCATTATTTTACTTGCCAGCCTCCCCCAAGACCTACCTTGCCTCCAGACTTCCAGTTGAGTCTGGCCAGTTGAGAGCACAGCAAGGAGATCAGAGGTTGGGTGGAATGTGGGGTCAGTATATTCATTCCCATGGCTCCCCACTTGCGGGGTAACTGTTGGTTGACAGCATCCTTCAGCTGTCAGGTGACCCCCTCCACACAGCTCTCTGCCTTAGGTCTTGATGATCCCTCCATTACTCTGCCCCTTTGGATCCAGGGGTAAGAGGCACCCCTCTGCTACTAGCCCTGAGTACTCTGCCATTCATTCCTATGACTGGCTTGCTACTGTTGCTTATGACTTTGTAAATGGTTCCTTTTGTTCAACTTTCAATGACCTAACTGAATGTGCCCTCTGCTTCCCATGGGGACGTGATTGATCTACACACTTGTTATAAACCAAGTTCCTTTTTATTATATGCTGAGGCCCCTTAAGGATGAGCCTTTTGAGATAAGTGTGAGAGAGCCAAAGCAATGAAGTCAGGAGGTTCTGAGTTCCACCTCTGGCTTTGCTACCTACTGGGGCATGAAGCTGGCCAAGTTAAGTAACATTTAAGCTTCAGTTTTTTCATTTGTAAAGTGAAGACGAAAATTTCATTAATTTCTTGTAAATATTAAATGAATAGTGTACACATAGCATCTTATAGTTCCTGGAATAGTCGTTTCTGAACATACATTAATGTCCTTCACATTGGGGGTTTTGGAAAAAGTCTTGGTGTCCCTTTGTAGAATTCCTGAGGGAGGGTGAGATGCAGCTGCAAGGCTTCTGGAGAGAGCCACTCTAGGTTTTGCCCCTGGAATTGATATGTCATTCCTCTCAAATCCTTGGGCTCTTTGTTTGCTTTCTTCTCATAACATGGTTCATATTTTGCTTTATATTTCAAATACTGATATAATATTCAGTGTTTTATATTTAAAAATATTGAATATTACACAGCACTGTTGTAAACTTTATTTCCTTGGCAACAGAAAAATGTGACTTTTAAAGTACTTTCTTTTCTTTACAAAGTTGTTTACTGTTTGTTATATCTAAGTAGATATTGATTTTAATAGATAGATAATATATACCTAGCATATATATTTAAATAGAAAGAGAGAGGAAAACTGTTTCCTTTTCCAAATTTAAAGAGTAATTTTATTGCTTTGTATTGTAAAAGGAAAGTATGTTATCAAAAAAAATGAAAGCAGTATAAACCAGAAAGTAATATAAATATCACCAAAATATAAATACCATAACACAAAGATGACAAATGTTACCATTTGGGGGAACAGCAACCTCTCTGTCTTTACGCATCTGTACACACACACACACACACACACACACACACACACTCATGCAAGTTATACAAACAGATCGTTTTTTAACTTTTTATTTTATATTGGAGTATAGTTGATTAACGATGTAGTGTTAGTTTCAGGTATACAGCAAAGTGATTGAGTTATAAATATACAATGTATCTATTCTTTTTCAAAGTCTTTTCCCATTTAGGTTGTTACATAATACTGAGTACAGTAGGTCCTTGTTGGTTATCCATTTTAAATATAGCAGTGTGTACATGTCAATCCCAAACTCCCTAACTATCCCTCCCTCCCACCCTTCCCCCCAATAACAGTAAGTTTTTTCTCTAAGTTGTTTCTTTTTTGTAAATAAGTTCATTTGTATCATTTTTTTTTAAGATTCTGCATGTAAGCGATATCATACAATATTTCTCTTTGTCTGACTTACTTCACTCACTATGACAGTCTCTAGGTCCATCCATGTTGCTGCAAATGGCATTTATTTCATTCTTTTTAATGGCTGCTTAATATTCCATTGTATATATGTACCACATCTTCTTTATCCATTCCTCTCTTGATTGACATTTAAATTGCTTCCATGTCTTGGCTATTGTAAATAGTGCTGCTATGAACATTGGGGTGCATGTATCCTTTCAGACCATGTTTTTCTTCAGATATATGCCCAGGAGTGGGATTGCAGGATCATATAGTAGCTCTATTTTTAGTTTTCCAGGAACCTCCAAACTGTTCTCCACAGTGGCTGTATCAATTTACATTCCCATCAATATACAAACAGATCTTAACCACTATGGTATTTTGCCTGGTTCTGTGTCTTAAACTGCTTTAAATTAATCTATAAATATCTGGCAATCTCTTCAGCTAAGTCAAATTCTCCCTTTTTGTGTTGTTTTATTGTTTGAGAGAAAGAAGAGATTCTTTCATCTTAGCTTGTTAGTGGGGCCACATAAATTACCTCCAGCACTTCTAGGCCATTTTCACCAAAGCAAATCCAGTTTTCTTTTCAATCTGGAGTTCATTGAGGGTTCCATATTATATCTATGGGTTGCATCACAATATAATTGAACATGGTGTCCTCACTATGTCATTTCTCACTCAATATGTGCCCTCATCCCAGTGGAAGCCTATGCACCAAGGTCCTCAGAAACTGAGGACTCAGAGCTGAGGGCAAGGCCTGAGGACCCACAGAGCTCTCCCCACAGATTCATTTGTCATTTCCTCAGCTTCTCTCTGCCTCTTCTCCTGAGTTCTTGCAGCTTCATCAGGGCTGCACCATGCCATACTTAGATCTGGAATTCTGTCCTTTCTTTCTTTTCCACAAGAAATCCAATCATAAGAGTGTTGTCCTTTCTTTCTTTTCCACAAGAAATCCAATCATAAGAGTGTTGTAATATTTAACAACTTTACCCAAAATACAGGAAGATCACAGGAGAATGATCACATTCCAGGCCCGCTTTGTCAGCTCCTTGGCTAAGTGCTTTCCTGCCCTGCTTCCTTCTGTCACCCACGCTCTGGACACATGGCTTCCCCCCAACATGCTGCCCATTGGAAGGAGCATTCTAAGCTCCCTCTCCTGACCTCACTCTACTGCGTCTTTCACAAGGAAAAAAACTCACCAGGTCAGCCCACCTTCCCCAGACAGGAACTCCAGTCAGTCACATGTACTCCACCTTGTTAGAAGTTCATTATCTTTTAAAGGAGTCCCTTTAGTGTTCCCTCCCTGCAGAAAGAAGTCTCTTTATCTACTAGGCAAGCCTCTTGAAATTGAAATGCTTATAGGAAGTCTTCTAGGGATGTTTTCCTTATCTTCACGTGGTGCTCCTTCTTCTTCCTTGGATCGCTGTATCTGCTTTCTACTCTCAACCTCTCTTCACAGAGCCCTCGCCATACCTGTGCCCAAGCCTGCTGGGCTATGCAGGTCATGCAGGTCCATGACCATCTAACTCCTAGGGTACTATTGCCTCTTCTCTGTTATGACTGAAGCTATACTATCCTTTCACTTTCTTCTACCACTTTCTCTCCTGGTCTGCCTTTGTACACATTGCTACATCAGATGCTGTGGTCCCTCTCACCATAATTCCCCATGATTCCTATGCTAGATCACAGACAGAAGCACGTTTATTCCTCAGCCAACTCAAGCCATGGAAGCAAAGACTGGATTATCATTCTGTTTTATAGATGAGAACAAAAAATTATGACTAATTATATCAGCAAATTAATAACAGATTTAGACCTCATAAAACACAGATGTCTCTTCTTATCCTGTTTCTTTTGCCTTTCTCCCCCTTCCCTTCTTCCTTCTTTCAAATAATATTCACTGGACTTAACTCTGAGCCAGCCACTGTGGATAAAATGGCAAACAAAATAGATATGGCCTCTATTCTCAGGTGATACATTACTACAGAGAGGTGAGCACTTTGAGGAAAACAATGATGTGCTTTGAGAAGAAGGATACGGGCCCTGATGTTGTCAGAGAAATCTTCCTTGAGCTGAGACCTAGAGCAGAATTTTTCCATCTCAGCAATATTGACATTTGGAGCCAGACAATTCTATATTGTGGGTGTTTCTATAGGAAGTTTAGCAGCCTCCCTGGCCATTACCTACTAGCTTGTCCTGGGGGTACAATCCCCTTCACATGAACATATACATTTGAGAACAACTGGCCTAAAATGTGAATAAGTTAACAGCAATGGATGAGAGGAATGTGTCAGGCAGAGGGAACAGTATGTGCAAAGGCCTTGAAGTCAAGAGGCAGCGCAGGAAGTACCAAAGGTAGAAAGAATCTCAGTGGCTGAGGTCACAGAGCAAGAGCAAAGGGGGGCAGTATGAAGCTGAGGGTGAGCAAGGCCAGCTCACTTCTGATTCTTTCTCACATACAAGACATCACCCACAAGCAAATGCAGGAAAAGGAGAAAAAAGATTTGAGAGATACTTAGGGGGTGATGTAAAGGACAAAAAATAGATACAAAAAAAAAGGTTATGGGACTTCAAGCTTAGACAATTGCTTATATTGTTTTATTATTAATTAAGATAGGAAATATCAGTGCAAAATTCAGGTTTAGGGTGTTAGGTAAGTGGGATGGAGAAATAGATTATTTTCCTTTCGGCATATCGAGTTTGTGGCAACTGAGAAATACCCAGTTAAAGATTCTGGGAATATACCTGTGAAGTTCAAAAGGGAGATGGGAACTAGAGGGAGCTGATTTCCTGTGTTCAAATAGTCCTTTTAACATAATTCCATTTATCCCTCTAAAAAGAAATCATCTGTGTTTTTTCTACTCTAAGTTTTTAGAACCTTGAAGTCAGATACCTTGTCTTCCTTGTATCCCCACCGCCTAGCACATAAAAGTTGCTTAATGAACGATCATTGAACTTATGAATAGTTGTTGAACTTTGGGAATCATGGACTGGAAATATAATAAGTATTTGCTGAAGCCATGGGAGAAGTGAGATTGTTCACAATGACTAAGAAGACTAAGGAACCTACTGGAATATGAACATCTGAGGAAGAGGAAGTGAAGCCCACATAAAGAAGATAGGGAGGCAGAGATAGGAGGAGAGTCAGAAGGGAAGGTTCTTTGAGTTTCAAAGAAGGAGAGGATTTTAAAAGAGGAGATTGTAGTAGTGTCAGTGCCTTAGAGATCAAATGGAATGGGACTTAACCCTTTGATTTGGCCATTTGGAAATTAACAAGTCATTGGCGACTCAAGCAAGAACAATTATCATGAAAATAAATTTTATTAGATTCAAAATGATACCATTAAGGAAAGACACATAATAAAAGTATGCTAATTTTTATATGTTTAATAGAAATGTACAACTAATGGCTAGAAACACAAACTATGTTAAAGGGGGCTTTTAAAAAACACCATCGTTAAAAATAGTCATAGGTTGAGAGAAAGGAGCCAGTGAGATAAAAAGAAGATACAAGCAAGGATGTCTGTAGAGAAATTCTAAATTTTTATATTCTTTCAATAAATTAGGATGTATAGAAAGTATACAGCATTCCCATTTGTGTCTACTAGCCATTTAATATTTTTCTAGAAACCCTATTTTAGTCATTTTTTGGCCCATACTTCCCAAAATATTTAAGCTGCTAAATCACAATAGCCGGGGTCACTGAGATGTCTTTTAGTGTCACGTTGTTGGAGAGAACCAATCATTTCACAGACTCTAATGATACTCATTACTAATGAAAACATTTCTCAGTCTTGTCTCACCCCTTGTGTTCTTTCTTGTAGCAATTAGAGGCTTCCAAGGATAAACTCCCAATACAATCATCACTGAGCCTTGTTTCAACATGATTGCAAACAGCAGTCCATGCTATTGCTTATATCACCCAGCAAAAGGAGATGTCCATTGGGTTTTTAAATTATTATCAGTAAATTTTAAATGCTCTTAGGAATAATATTTTTACACTAAGATCATGACTGACTTCAGATCAGTCACTGCTTCATCTTAAATCTTATGTTTCACTGTTTGTCTATAAGTTTATTCCACAATATTTTGAAAGAATTGATTAATTGTAGCCAATTTTTGCACAATGCCAAACTCTTCCAGAATGTGCCTTAAGTCTGGTTTGTAGATAAGCAGCCAGCTTGAAACAAAATGACATCTGAGTGTCTCTTTTAAAATGCACTGAATGATATCAAAAACTTACCTCAGTAATACTACTATGGTAATATTTTTATTAATATTTTTAGCCCTCATCTTGTGATCCAGGACAAGTTAGTATGGTAAAGTCAAAATACTCTTTGGGGTTGACCTAATTGGACCTCTTTCCCATTTCTCTCTCTTTTGGGTAATAGGGGTTGTTTTCCAACAATGTTTTATTTTGTTGGCTCAAAAGTAAACAACATTAAGCTCCTTACCATTTTAATCTGTTCCAGATATTAGTCCTATTTGAAATGAAGAGACTATTTTCTTCAACAGGATAAGGTTTGATTCATTCTGTTCTGAGTTTGGGGAAAAAAAAATTAATTTTCACTCTTTTACTCTTAATGTTCTGTGAATACACGCATTGCTTAATTTTTAAATTCTGAACTGGAGCATAAATTCTTCTGGAACAAAAGTACAGTGGATTTCAGGAGAGGTATGAGTTAATTTAGGATGACAAAACTGGGCTTTCCATGACCAGCCTGTGTATACTGTCTTTCTCTAATTTTAAATAGTTGACACCTTCCCTTCACCTACAGAGACCACCTGGGCTAGCACAGCACAAAAGTATCAGATGTTAAAGTATTGGACCCATAGTTTAAAGCTAGCTCTCAGTGAACCAGAAATTGAAACACCCACTAACCCATAATCTAATCAACCCACGAGCTTGGTCAACCTTCAGAATAATCAGACGTGTCATTGCTGCACAAAAAGCTGCTGTTAAATGTCAATCTTTCTATCACCAACAGGAAAGTTCACTTCCATGGTGTTTACAAGTCCAGCTTTGGAAAACCTGGTCCTAATCCCAGACTAACTTCCTCTGTGATAATTTCTAACATAACAGTACAACACAGTGACCTTCTTAATGGAACCCTTATTTCAGAAATCCACAAAATACCTAACTGCCTCTCTGAGAGGGGCTTCTATTTATGCAGATGCCAGAGGCTGTGCTTCTCGGGACCCAAGTCAGTGCATGTGGCTTCTCTCTTCAGAAGAAATGATAAGTTATGCTCTGGGTACAAACTCCTCTTTCCCCAATCTACATTGCACCTGAAAAATATCGAAATACTTTTGTTCTGATAACACCACTATAGGGAAACTGGATTCTGGAGTTAGAGAACTTGTGATGGAGTGAGATGAATGTTAAACAAGTCGGCCAAAGGAATGCTTGCCTCTGTATCTTGGAAGCAAGTGTGTGTGGTAACCATGAAGAGGGAATGAATTGTGATAGAAGATTTACCCTTGAGAATGCACTTCCTTTAGCACACTGTGCAAATCTTCTTCAGAGCATTAACTGGAGGAAATTTTTCTTGTCTACTCTTCCCATTAGACCATAAGTTTCTTGACTTAAGAACTGTTATATTCCCTCAATGGCTAACACAATTCCTGGCTGAGAGCAGGTGCCCAATATATGTTTATCTAAAGAATTAATGACTCTTAAGGAGCAGAAATTCACAACACTGAATGTCTGGACACTTTCTAGAATCCAAGGAAGTCTTCAAATTTAATATAATTTGTGTATAAAATTTCTGGTTCCAACATAACTTTACTACAAATACATACAGTTCATTAGTGAGTTGGTTGTTGGTATCAGAAATTACACATTGCTGGTTTTATCATCAAGGATAATAAAAATTCATCTTCTCATTCCAGGAAATGCTTTTCCAGGTTCAAACACACTCCAGTGGGTTATGACTTAAGTCTGAAGAAGTTGATAGGAAGAGCCAGATAAGACTGTGATGGTGAGTTTTATGTGTCAACTTGGCTGGGCCGCAGTGCCCAGATATTTGGTTGAACATTATTCTGGATGTTTTCATGAGAATGTTTTTGGATGAGGTTAACATTTAAATTGATGGACTTTGAATAAAGCAGATTGCTCTCCCTCCATAATATGGGTGGGCTTCATCTAATCAGTCAAAGGCCTTAATATAACAAACAAGTACTGACCTCCTCTGAGCAAGAAGGAATTCTGCAGCAGATGGCTTTAGACTTGAACTTCAGCATCAGCTTTTCCCTGCATCTCCAGCCTGTCAGCCTACCCAGCAGATTTTGAACTTGTCAGACTCCATAGTAGTGTGAGCAAATTCCTTAAAATAAATCTCTCTATATATACACATCTCACTGGTTATTGTTCTCTGGAGACTCTTAACTAATACATGGGCCAATAGGCATATTATATAATCTATCATCCCAAAATACTGTGGCCCATTTTCCCTTAGAATATTATGCAGGATGATTCACCACACTCCTCGTTTGCATGATGATCTCACTTCTTTATTGGATGTGGAGTAAGATTAAAAAGAGTGTCCTCATGTCCATGCCATCTAAACCAAGCAGTGGGCCAGGTGTCAGGAGACCTTGGTTCCAATTAGAGCTCTGGCTCAAGCTGTCTGTCGTATTTATCCACTTGTGCCTCAGTTTCCTCTCTGCATAATGACGAGTGAGAGAAGGAAAGAGACTGGGTCAGATCAGGTGTTCTTAATCTAGAGCCCATGGCTGGCCTTCAGGACATCTATGAGCCTCCTGAAATTATATGAGAACACATATATGCTTGTTTTTGTCTCAAGATGATTTGTAGCTTTCAACAGTTTCAACCTCTGGACTTGAGTGGCAATGGCTCTTTCGAGTTCTGAGCTAACATAACACTCTTTTATCAACTGCAGGTAGTTTGTGGCTTTCCCTGAGAAATATCTTATTTCTATTCAGTGCTTCATGAAGTCAGGAAGACCCCGAGCATTCACGAAAGAAAAGGGTCTTCTTTATTTTTTCCTAATCTATGAGTATGAAAAGAAAGGGAAGGTGAGGTAGACTTTTATTTGAGAGAGATCCATTGTTCCAAATTTCAGGAACAAATCACAAGAGAGTGCTAAAAGTTGTGATTTCTGAGAAAGGGAAACTAGAGTCTGTGGAAAGATAAGATACTTTCTACTGTATGCCCATTTTCTATTGTTTACATTTGTGACCATGTACATTTATTGCTTTTACTCTTTAGATATTCTTTACATATTTTATTTACTCTTAAAATCCAACAAATTAAAAACAATATAAAAATTGGGGAAATGTGTATATTAATAAAGA
The DNA here is from genome assembly GCF_025265405.1 of Mesoplodon densirostris. Classification (NCBI taxonomy): domain Eukaryota; kingdom Metazoa; phylum Chordata; class Mammalia; order Artiodactyla; family Ziphiidae; genus Mesoplodon; species Mesoplodon densirostris. Next base: position 62,813,738 of record NC_082678.1, read on the forward strand.
ATAATAGTCATGATATATCAAGTAAAAAAGTTAAAAACTTTTTATCTATATATATAGATAGAGTATGCTCACATTTTGAATAAAAACATTACGCATATTTACATATTTGTGTATACCATGCCATTGCTTACCTTTCACTGTGGAACTGGAGAAGAGGGTGAGGATATTCATTTGACTTTAGACTCATTTACATTTTTTGAGTTGTTGTAACATGACAATCTTACTTTCATAATTTAAATAACTAAAATATTTAAAAAGTAAATGTCCCTTAGTTTCTGTATATATATATATATATATATATATATATATATATATATATATATATATATATATATGCTGTATCTATTTTAATTTAAATGGAATTATATTTTATACATAGGCATATTTGTATTGGATATCATATAGAAATATGAACTCTGTGTCATTCAAATAGGCTGGTGACTTGTGCGATGGGTAAAAAGATATAAAGGTTTGGAGGAGTTGTGGGCAAAAATTTACCCACAGAAGTCTCTGATGAGAGAAGTACAAAGGGCAGCATGATGGTTGGAAGAACATTTTGGAGGTGTATTTATTAGATGTTCCCCCTGGAAGGTCTATGCTTTGAAAGGAAATTTCTAGATCTGAGAGTTTGGGGGACATAACCCAGAGAGACTGCCAAGGCAAGAATGATTGCATTTGGGGGAGTCCTGTCTTGCATGGACACAGCACTATAAAGTTGAGATGCATCTAGAAAGACTCTTGTTTGTCTGCAATATCTGGGGATGTGGGGAGAGCATGAAAGAGAGTTCTAGCTTGAGAGAAGAGGAAGGTTCCTGGAGGGTGGGATAGTGTGAAGAAAGGAAATTGAGATGGAGATGATGGTGTGACAATCACCGCGGCAGCCAGAGCTGAGGTGAGCTGTGAGTCCAGGCACGTCGTTACTATTCAGGGGAGTGAGAGCCTGATATTTCCACCCACTGTAGTAAAGTGGCACTCTGACCAGCTGGCCCAGGACACGTAGGGGAGGAGTCACTCATGGGCCAGGTGATGGTCCCAGAGCATCGTCTTTGGAGGATAAACTCTCAATGGGCTGGGTGACAGCCATTGGCAGAGAGTTATTCAAATAGCAGCAAAAGTGCCCAAAGAAATGTGACTTGAGGGAAACTCCTCGCATCCCAAGTTTTCCCAGCACTGTTCTTCCCTAGTAGTTGACATCTTACCCACAGTCCCTTCAGCTGCCACTGTATATTAGGAATTATGCACTTTGTATCATTCACTGGACTTTATAAACAGAAAGCCCATGTCAGAACATGTATGTCTAACATTCTTCCACATTCCTGAGGTTCAAAGTAGGGCAAGCACCAGAAGGTGGCATCTTTTGATGGTGTCCCATTTCTAACCCGGGTCCAGAGTATCCAGTCACAAGTCATTTGACCTTGTTTTTCCACCTGTGAAAAGAAAGCAGGATTTATTGATGTAACTCCAAAGGTTTGGGGAGGAATCATGATTATCACAAAGCATTCAGAAGTGAAGTGGGAAGACAATCCTGTTCCATCCTGAAGATTTCTAGGCATAGTGACAAGGATAGAGGCTGTCTCCATTAATCTCCTTGTGTAATAATTTATGAAGAGAATAATCTAAATTTAGAATAATTTAGAAAGTTTCTAACAGGGGTCTGAATACCAGAGGCGTCCGTTGCCAGTGCCCTCTGGGCATCATCAGTCAAAGAGTTTGGAACTGAAATACTGTAGAAAGAAGAACCAGACAGGCTCATTGCACTGTTGAGCCTCTCAGGGGCAGCGTCTCTTTTCTATCTTCATTCACTTTTTCAGAGAGAACCTTCCTCACTAGAAAGAACAATGCATTTACTAGCACAAGTCATTGCCCTAAACTTTATTCTATTTTCCCCTAATGGGAACCATGTCTGAGCCCCACCCCTTTCCCCACAGCTCTTGGCAGCCCCTTGCCACAGAAGTAGAGCAAAGGCCAAGGCTGTCACTGACCCTCCTCACGTAGGTCTGGTTCTGCCAGGACAATGGGAACAATCTGTGATGAACAGGGACCAAAACCAAGCCTGATGACAAGGAAACAGATCAACCAACCAGTACTTCTTTTCCCAAATGAATTCCTGAATTTGGCTTTCCGTTCCCAGAGGCTTAACTGGCCATAGAACAGGGAGGCTGATATGCTCCATTCATAGCCTACAAGGGAATTTATCCAACAAAACCAGATCTGTGGGCTGGGGGAGCAGTGTAGGTGGTGAATGAGGATTATTTTTGATCTGTTCCTGTTGACCCTCTCTCACTACATGACTGCACTTTTAGTAAACACTGGTCATGTTCCCGTCACTGAGCCAGCTCTGAGGAGGGGACTATCAGAACTCTTGTGGTAATACTGGAATTTAGTTTCTATAAAAATTGGAGTGAGTGAGTCTTCTGAGAGAGTCTGCAGATCCCACTAGTTATAGAAACTCAGCCCCCAAAACAACCTAGATTGAGAGTTTAGCTCGCTTGAACTTGGCTCTCAAATACATTAAGAAGCCTGTATTCAGAAATGCTGCTTTCTTGCTTTGTTTTTCAGTAAACATTCCGTTTTTAACCTCCAAATCTTCTTCTGAGTTTCTAACAAGATTTTTCCCCTGGAAAGAGGAGAGAGGAGGAGCTTGCGTTTCCTGGAGCCAGTGGGTGGCGTCAGTGAGAAAGGGCTACTGTGGCAGGAGCCAGAGACTGTGGTGGGGGCGGGGGGGGACTGGAGGAAGACAGGGTGGAGCCAGCGACTCACAGTCTCAGGGTCAGATGCAAACAGGAATTGCTCCCCTCTCTCTGCTTGGAAATTTTTTCAAGGGCCACTTGCACTATAAACCTGTTCATTACTCAAAGAAGATAATGTTTATTATGGGAGAGATAAGCCTAGAGTTTTATGGCAATACCATAACAAAAGGAACCAATAAATTAAGGAACGGGTAAAGCCCTTTGACACCAGCATCTTCATTCTTCCAGCTAGAACTCTGAGGCACAGAGAGGGACGGTCCGTCCCCCATCCAAGGACTCACAAGGAAAGTATGACTGGGTCACAGGTGGTCTGGTTTCCCCGGGCTCCATGCCCTCCCTCTTCTTAAAGCCCACCCTAGTGACCCCCAGTGGGTCTCCCCAGTGGTTTCTGCCTCCGTGCCTCACACTGGAAGTTTGCCCAGCTTCTCCGTGGGGAGATCAGTTGCTAGTGGAATTGCTAGAGGAAATGTCTCAGGGCTTGTGAACCCTAGAGTGGGGTACCCTTCCCTCTCAGTCATGAGGCACCACATGACCATGATCAAGAAGGTGGCAAGAGCCTAAATAGTCTCGTGCCAACCTCTGCTGAAGTTCAGCTCTAAGAAGATCAACAGCAAGAGCAAGGGGGGAAGGGAAGGGGGGAAGGGAGAGGAAAGGGGGATGGAAGGAGATGAAGATAGGAATGGAGGAAGGAAGAGTGGTAAGAGGGGATAAGACGATGGATCATAGAGGAGAAAAAGCAAAGAGAAGGACGAGATAGGAGGGGGATTACTACATAGGAAATAGAACTGACTGTGTCTTTTTTTTTCTGTTATTAGTGTCGAAACTCCAAAGCTGAGAATCACAGGAAATCTGTTGTGTGCTCCAAGGAGACTCTGGGTTCATTGCATCCAGGGGGTCCCATTTGCCTTCTGAGCAGTCAAGAGGGCCAAATCCTTGCTGACTAAATGCCGAGAAGAGGGTGGAGATGGTGCCCTCACCTCCTGACCTTCAGCAGACGGACCCCTTTCTGGACACTCCATAAATTGTATTAAAGGTGCTCCCTAGTCCTCTTCCAAACCAAACTTGGTTGGTTTTGGACTTGAAGAAAATGTTGCAGGCATGGACTTTCTTCAGCAGCTTTTCAGCCAGTAACTGCACCAAGTAGCCTCCAAACCTCTTAAACAGATGTGTATGTTAGTGTCCTTTGTATAGCCAGAGTTGTCCCCAGCTTGGCTTTGCTGAAGTCTGTGGGTGCTTTTGAACTCTAAATGGCTTCCAGATTTCGTGCAAGTGCTGTGAGTGGCAGCATTCAACTAGAAATGCCTGGGGCGCAAAAAAAAAAAAAGAAGAAGAAAAAAAGAAAAGAGGGCCTCCCTGGTGGCGCAAGTGGTTGAGAGTCCGCCTGCCGATGCAGGGGATACGGGTTCGTGCCCCGGTCTGGGAGGATCCCATATGCCGCGGAGCGGCTGGGCCCGTGAGCCATGGCCGCTGAGCCTGCGCGTCCGGAGCCTGCGCGTCCGGAGCCTGTGCTCCGCAACGGGGGAGGCCACAACAGTGAGAGGCCCGCATACCGCAAAAAAAAAAAAAAAAAAAAAGAAAAGAAAAAAAAAGAAATGCCTGGGGCTGCAGGAACAAAAATTGCTCCAGAGGCTACGTAACTGCTACTCCCCCTGTTCTGACCACAGTTTGCCCTCTGGCTCTTGAATACACAGTGTTCATGGGCAGGGATGCCCACTTGAGACCCTGACCACCTCTGCATCTGTGAACACTGGGCAGACTCCCAGGCAGAGCCTGCCATGGATCTATTTGCTTGAGGGCCTGAGAGGACCCCTGGGAAAGGAAGGAGGGAGGCAGACAGATGAGTTTTACTAGAAACAAAATCCCCATGTGCAAAGGGAACTGGGGCTTAAGAGTACAAATTCATGTTTGTAATTTGAATGTTCTCCCTGTGAAGAGGGGAGACAAAGCAAAACTGAAAGAACTGTTTACACTAAAACCTGCTCTGGTAAGCTTCTAACACGCTGCATAGCACAAGGGGAAGGAGGCATTGCCTCCACGGTAAGAACACCAGTGGGTTTGGGAAGGCTGTGTATAAGGTCCTAATATTAAGGTCCCAATATTCTGTGCTGCCTTGGCAGCTGGTAAAATAGGGGGTAGTTTCTGCCTATGTGTCTTGAATCTAAGGGTCTATTTTGGGTTTACTTACTTAGGTCTTTTCAAAGTTCCTGGTAGTTCTAACAAGCTCTGGAGTGATACTATACATATCACAAACTAGATATTTCATTTGATTAGTCATTAAAATTAAAAAGAATCTGTCCTCAAAAAAGAAAACCTCTCTCAGAGATATGAGATTTTGAACACAAAAATTAATGAAAATAACTAAAATGTATTCTTTTTGAGCCTCTAGATAATATTTATAACTACCAGAGGCAGGCAATAGGCTCATTTCAGAAGAACCAGCCACAGGTAAATTGCCAGATGGGACTCCTACAAAATAAAACACAGTTCAGTGTTAAAGTAATGGTATTTTTTTTTTAATGTACCTGAGTCTAAACCCAGTTCTTCTTAAAATTACTTTTTTTAAGTTTAGTTAGCTAAATTAAAAACAATCTGATAACTTTTTGTTAAAATGACTTATAAAAATGAAATAATAAAAATTAAATGAAGCATTTTTGTTGTTGAAAGTGCTAATCAGTTATAAGAAATGGACATCTCAGTAAGAAAATATGCAAGAAAAAATAAAAATGACCACCAGATGTAAAAGAACTCAATCTCATTAGGAATCAAAAGAAATGTGAATTTAAACAATGAAACAGCATTTTCCTACAATCAAATTGCCAAGGTTTACATGAGAGAGTGTGATGTTTGAAAATTAAACTTTAGAGGCCAACAAGTTCTGGATGACAAATGAGATTTATAGGGTGTGGCCATGGGAACTGGTGACAGAATCGAGGCACTCAAGGAACTGAAAATCCAAAGTAGCACTTCTCATGCTTCTCCACCAAAGAATCCTTAAAGACAGAGCATAATACATACTCAGCCTGGGGTGTCTGAGGGCATAGTCTTAATCAGCCCATCGCTACTGTTTTGTCTTTAAAATCTCCATATAGTTGCATTCTATTTCATACTCTACCTGTGTTTATTTTAATGTGCACATTCTGCATCCAAAATCTCAAGTAATATTTTGACTCCAGGTATATGTTACATTTTCTTTCTTTTTTTCCCCAGCAGCTTTATGTAACCCCTGACACACCACTGAGTACCTTAGGGAAATATGTGAACAAGGGGTCGTGGATATCGGGATCAAACAAAATAACGGCAGACTTTGGGGTAGAAAGAAAGAGTGAGCCAGATGCCCATACTCAGTGAGTGAGAAGAGATGGTCAGGAAGTTGGTATCTGGAGACAGAGGAAGGACAAATGATGGTGGTGCTGGATGGTGCAAGGAGCATGGATTTTTAGCTAAAAACTCCAGGACTTTGACCCCCTGCTCCTTCCTCACTTGAAGGTACAAAGGGAAACAGGCAGCCACCGTTTTAGGAAGTGATGTCTTTAAGAGGAATCAGGAGTCCCTTGAGTTGGAAGTTGAGAGAATGTTCAGGAAAGTTGTGATGAATGGAGGAATCTGAAACAAGGGATTCATAGTAAAGAATAAATCCATTCTTTCTGATAACACAAGCAGATGGAAAACCCTAATCCTAAACCTCATGCCAGACTGCAATCAACTTAGGATGGAAAATTTTTTGATCAGGTGAAACCAAACACCACTTCAGTCATAAAACACCCCAAAAGAGCACCTGTAGACTATGTAGATTTATGTGACCTCCTTGTCTACCATTCAAGGTAATCCATTTGTCTTGATTCTTCCCTGGTATCCTGAACTCCTACATTAGCTGCCTTCTGGGAGGAATCTCAAACTTACAATGCCCAAAATAGATTTGAACATTTTCCCAAGATCCTGATCTTCCAATACTCCAATCCATATATATACACTCTATTTTTCTGGAAAACCCTGACTAATACATAGGGTGACATGTCCCATTTGCCTTCTTAATCCCCAAAGATGGGTAAGGATCAAGGGTAAGGATATTTATTGAGCCCCTATTCTGGTGGAGGGTAGAGGGTCTAAGTCAAATTGTTGAAAACTTGGGATCCTTTCGGCACATTTTTTCGATTCCATGTCTTGGATGCATTCTTGGTCTTCTATAGAAACCTCTTAAATTATGTCTCTTTCTTGGTGCACCCACACTGCTGATGTGTCAACAGGGCAAGGGGTTGCCATTCCCTCTTCAAGAGGGCAACGTGGCAAGGTTCAGGGAATAAGGAGCTACTTAGATCTAAGTTACCAAGGCAAAAATATTCTTATAACTTAGTTCATGTTAATTAAATTATGTATACACAAAGGCAATATAAAATCATTAGGTACAATTTTAAAAGAAGATAGTCAGGATATTCCTGTTTTATACTGCTGGGAATAATGTAACACATCACTAGCCTTTTTTGCTGAGTATATTGATTCTTTTGGTAGTATTATCGATACACAAATTTGTGTCACATTCAACTATCAATGAGTGAGCTGCAAAATAATCAGCATGTGTTGGATTTAGGAATGTTCCAGTGTTCCTGAGATGAAACAAGAGAGTGAACAGAAAACAATCTTCGAACAGCAGGAAGTGGCATATGTGGGACTAAAACATCTCAGTCCCATCGCCCTTTACTTGTCCAAATTTCCCTCCCTAAGGGGAAACAGGGGGAACGGCCCAGCCCATGAGTATATCTCAGGGAGGAAGCTGCCTTGTGAGGGTTCTTTGCTTGAAGCCATAGGTAACACTGATGTCAAGGGGACACAAAGAACAGAGAGTAAAGGTGGAAGCAAAGGTCAGATAAGGATAATAAGCCAGGTCACCCAAACTAATAAGGGTCCAAAACAGAGATAGAAGCCAAAGTAAACACGGGGATTGAAGAAACAAAGTGAGACGAGCAGGAGACCACAGGCCAAGGGCGGTTAGCAGCAGGGTATACGTGGATGAATTTTTGGAAAGATCCTTTCACCACAGATGGCTTTCATATAACCCTCCCCTCTCCCTCAGCACGATGTGTCACCAAGTCAGCCATATTGAAAGTTCCAGGGGCACGTTTTTTCTTTGACCATTTACTCATTTCATTAAATTCCTTCCCCTTTCAGGGTTGTGCAGAGATATAAGTTCTCAGGGGTGGGGTCTGAAGGAACTTTATCACTCAGCTAGCAGCTTGGCTACTAGTAGGCAGGATCAGATATCGAGCAGCAACTATTCAGCTATAGATACTGGCTTCCTGTGTCTGGAAAAGGTAAGGAAATTGTTCATTCCTTCTACAAATATTTGTGAAGGATGCAAAAATGGAAAAGGGCCTTGATGGAAGTTCAGATAAAATGCTGGGGGAGTTTAGAGGAGGAAGCTGGCATATGAGCAGGGACTAAAACCCACCCCGGCTCCTATGTGTGTGTATGTTTTCAATCCCTTCTTATAGGACTGACATTTGCATTGATCACACAGTGTTACAATTATCCAGTTGCTTGTCTGCCTCCTCCAATTAAACTAAATGCTTCTAAAGGACATGGATTGAACTTTATCATTAATAATCTGTGGCTAGTAGTAGTACACAGTTAATAAATATTCATCAAATTTTAATTTATTTTAAATTAATGATCAGACACAGAGTTTGGGAGTCATGATTCTGATTAGAAAACCCAGCTTTATAATTTTCAGTTCATTGTTTAAGACTCTCTATACAAAGATAGAGCTTGTTAAAAGTTTATGTTATCTTTCTGAGCAGTTTACATGATGGCTTTCTTGAACTTCCTATAGAATTGAAAACAGTGTCACACACATGGGAAAAAATTTTTAAAAAGCATTTGCTCAGAATAACCAAATGATTCTACTTACAGTAAAATACAAATTAATGTGACTTCAGAAAAGATTTTCATCATACTCTTGTCATTTTTTTCATCATATTCTCTAATCCCTAACAAAGAAAACAGAGCACATGTGGACTGTGTCTGCAAAAGGTTTCCCATTAGCTTTATTTGACAAAGATGTAAATACTACATGGACCATTTATACATGAGAACCATATGTCCTATTTGCATTTGGATTTTTCCAGTAGAAATGAACTATGAAGCCCTAAGAAATGCATGAAGCCCTACCAAATGCAAAGGTGAGAGTATCCACTTGAAGGTTTATAAATAACCATGAAGAAGGGTTAGGCAGCTAAGGGTAGGACTAGAAGGATCTGGAGGATGAGGAAACCATAAGGAGTTGGATTCAAAAGAACCCAATTTCACTTAACATGCTTGAGATAATCTCATGTACCAGTTGTTGAAAATGCAACTTCTGCACTCATTATGCCATTTAATCTTCACAGTAGCCATATAGGGAACTAATGAGCCCCATTCTGCAGGTAAGGAAGAGGCTAAGCTAACTTGCCCATGCACCCACAGCTAGGAAATCTGCATCAGGGCTCAAGCCCAGGTCTTGTAACTCCCTGACCAATGCTCTAAAGCAGACAAGGCAGGGAGGAGCGGCAGGTTCCCTGGTGTCAATAACAAGACTCCAGAGCCAGCAAGACCAGCTCAACTGGCAAGAATTGACAAGTAAGTGGAACTTGTTAAAGGGCCTGCTAAAGAGAGTATCCAGGACTCATAGATATTAAGTCCTTGAGGTCTTTAGGTAAACCTTAATCCCTGAACACTAGCAGGGCAGGGTTGCCATGGTCCTAGTGAAGTCATGACAGGAGTTTACCCTCTGGAGTCCTGGTCATTTTGGTTCAGTACAAGTGACAAGTCCAGACACGGAGGATTTGATCCTTAAGTTAAAAAGACCCAACCTCCAAGGCAAACTCAATTGACCTGGTCTATCCAGCTATGCCTACAGATTTAAAATGAGTACATTTTCAGTAGCTCAAAAAGAATTGTGCCCTATTGAGCAGAAAGAGTTAATCCTTTGGGAATGAGAGGGGAAGCTGAGCTGGTTATGCTGTGAAAAAAAACAGCATTAAGTTCATTGAAATGGAGAAAGAGCCTGTGAGTCTCTGTTGTTTAGCGCTGGGCCAGGAAATAGTTTATTGTACAACATTCAATAAGCATTTTCTTCGAAGGAAGTGTGCTGTAAATGTGTCAAATGACAGTGATGGGTCTCTGGGGAGAGAGGCGTTGTGCTTAGAATGTGTTACTTGAAAAACTGAGGAATCGAAGGCAAACGTCTCAATCACATAGACCTAGAGCTGTTCTGACTCTACTTGGATAAGGATATATGAAGAATAATACTTCCTTGGATTTGTGTGGTTCTTTATATGTCTTCTAGGTACATTCATACTCACCATTGTTCTTGATCACTCTTGTTACTTGAGAAAGGTGAAGTATTATTCTCCTTTCCCCCTTCCTTTTAGATAAAAGAACATGGGCTTTTTAGGTAAAAGAACAGAAAGGAGAATGACTTACCGAGAGAACCAACATGAGGGGTTGGCTGTTGTCCATCACTGTCATCACCATCATCATTATCATCACCATCACCAACATCTCTTTACTGACCACTCCACACTCAGTGCCAAGCATTCTGTTAAGCACTTGATCAATATTATCTCATTTGATCGTCATCTCAGTTCTGTGAGGTAGGTACTATTATGATCTCCATTTGAGTAAGAGAAAAACCTGAGGTTTACGAAGGTGAAGTATCTTTCAAGGTTCCCTCAGCAGGAAACGACAGAGCTGGTATTGAAGCCCCACAGTCTGCTTTCAGATCCATACTCCCAGTCCCTGTGTTCCACTACCCCTCTCTTCCTCCACTTTGTGTGAGGTAGGGGCTATGACGCTCCTTGCTTTACTCAAGAAAACTGAAGCACAGAAAGATGAATCATTTGCCCCAGTTTACAGAATGAATAAACGGTGGAGGCCAGCAACAAGTAGCTCTGCTCTAGAGGTGCAGCTAAAACACCAAGAAGGAGTATAAGAAGGGTGATAAAATGCACGTGTTGTATGCAGTCTGGAGGTGCCTTCTAGGAAACAACTGAGGAAAGACAGGACAATGACAGTCAGGCAACTGGGAACAAATGAATACCTTTATAAAGGCCACCACAAACCTTTCTGTAGCCTGAGAGGATGGAGTGACAACCAGTGTACAGTAGCTGAAAGAAACAATTGTCAGAGGCATGCCATGAGTGACTTGGGGGCATTTGAAGGCAAAGGATGAGTGACTGCAGTTGTAGGATGTCAGGAACATGTATTCAAAGACACTGTGCTAGAACCCCCAGAGCAAGCACTGATACACTTACCACTGTCCTGTCCAGGAATCCAGCCCCCATTCCCCAAAATGACACATGTAATGCTCTCTTTTAAACTTGAGTGTCACAAGAAAGTAACCCACAGTCTTTCCTAGGACATATCCCATCCCTTCCAGCTACATCATTCACACAGCAGAGATCCAGAATTCTGCATGGAGGAAGGACCCCAGTCCAGGTCACGAGGTGACTGTCACAGAGTACAGAAATATATTACTTGTTAGTAATATGCTGAGCTCACACTGATGGACAACCTTAATCTTCACTCTCTTCCTCCAAGGCTATATTTCTCCTGGGGGAGCATGACATCCTTATCCTGACAAAATATCCCAAGTGGGAGGTGAAGACAGACTACAGCCCTCTAGCTGCTATCTATTTGAAACTGACCACCTGTTTATTTGAAGAAGAAGTCCAGTTCTTTTTTTTTTCTCAACATCTTTATTGGAGTATAATTGCTTTACAATGTTGTGTTAGTTTCTTCTGTATAACAAAGTGAGTCAGCTATACATATACATATATCCCCATATCCTCTCCCTCTTGCACCTCCCTCCCCCCCACCTCAGTATTTTGAGTCCAGTTCTTTTTCCCTGAACCAATGATGAAAATGTTTTCCAAAATTTAAACATCATTGTATTATTTAATAGACCAAAATAAGCTTATTTCTCTCCTAATTTAGGCCTGATGATCATTTAAGGATAGGTAGAAAATATATACTTTTATACATAATCTAATTCTGAAATCAGAAGGAAATCAAAAAATTAAATGGTAGAAAAATAACAATAGTACCACCATATTTTAGCTGATATGTTTCAAGGCTAACTAACTGAGCTGAATGTGGAATAGACACAGACGTCAATGGAAGAGGAGATCGGCTATCCCATCTGAGCTACTTATTAGCTGTGTGACCCTGGGCAAGTCACTTTTCTGAATCTGTTTCCTCATCTATAAAATTGAAGGCAGTAAATACTGAGTTTACAGTACTGCTCTAATTACTACTTTTACAATGTGCACCATACGTTTGGCATCTTATCTGAACTTCTCCTATGCTATAATCATTTTGCTTTTATAATCATTAGAGTTTTTATAGTATCATCTCCTATTTACGCCAAATTAACTTAATTGCTTACTCCTTTACAGAGGGATTCACACACATTCAATCAACTGAATCTCACAGCAACCCTGGAAGATAGAACAGGTAGGTATTATCCAATTTTGAAATAAATAGGTGAGGTTAAAGGAGATTTCAATGATTCCCCCTGAGCTCACAGGGCTAGAATGTGGTGGAAGGGAATACAAACCTGGCACTTCTGATCTGTAGAGATTGTGTTCCCAGGGCAAATGCTGCCTAAATACAAGGGCATAGATGTGCAGCAACACATCCTTGAATCCACTTCCCTTTCCACCCCTACTCCCAGTGCCTAGAACCATCCTTTATGTATGGTAGGCTCTCCACACATACTTGCTGAATTCATTCATTCATTTATTCACTCAGTCATTCAATATCTGTGCACTATGCACTCTGCTGCATACTATGCACTCGGCTGGGTGCTATAATGAAAAATACAGACTTGATTATGCCTACAAGGAACTTATAATACAGTAGAGGGAGGAAGGGAGGGAGGAAAAGCAATCCATTTATGGATAGATATTCTTTATTTTTCAATCTGGATAAAATACACGGGGCTTAGGTCCAAGCCAGGTCATTCTCCATGGTAGTGTTCAGAAAGTTCTTGGTCTCAGCCTGACAGTAATATTTTAAACAATACTGTAAAGATTTCCTAAAGGTGGCTTGTTGCAGGGTTCTGGATTCCTGAGGGGGATGTGAAGGTGTGTCCCACCCACTGCCCAAGGTCACATGAGGGATTTCGGTGAAGTCATGGGAGGCTTGCTAGCTTCATTTTCTGTTACTTTTCTTCCTCTAGATGAAAGAAGTGTTTATTTAAGAATGTTCTCCCTGCCCTTGGCTTAGAAGCAAGCCATAAACTTTACAATTCTCATAGAAGATTTGATAGTTTTTGTGACTTTTCTCTTTGGTATAAACTCATGGACACTTTCTCTGAAAAGTAGCCCTGAGTTATGCATCAATGTTTCCAATTACATTGCAGTTACATAAAATCTAGCAACAACTCGGAAGAATTATCTTTTGGGCATGGAGATCCTGGGCAATAGCAAGGGAAGGGGAGAGAAATCACACTTTTGAGCCCTTCCTTACAGCAGGACCTCTGCCCACCTCTCTTTTCTTCACTGTTTTATGTTCAGTCCAGGCAATAGCAGCCCTCAGTAAACTAATGTTGAACAAATGTATGGATAAATGATGATAAGGCATTTAACATGACTTTGCTCATTTTACTTAAATTCCCAGCTTACCAATTAGGAATTTTATTTCTTATAGTTCATGAAAATATTTATAAAATTGAGTTCTCCTTTATGCACAATGTGTTTTTAAAATTGCTGAATTCCAATCTTTTAAAAAATTTCCTGTTTTTCTGATAACAGGCATTGATAAGAATTTATTTCTTCCAGATATACTCGCTGTAGCATACTTGTAAACATTATGTGTCTAATCAGTAGATGGAAAAATAGTAAAGAGGCTTCCAAGAATTTAGTGCTTGTGTAGCTATATTATAGATAAATAATTCATGCTGTTTATACTTTCTACTGATGGTATATAAACCTAGAGCAGTGATCATGGACATGAAAAATTACTGGGCCAGTCTTGTAGGCTTTGCAAGGTCATATTTCCATTTTCTCCTATATCCTCTCAGAAAAAAAAAATTCTATTGATCACTACTGGAAATTAGTTACTCTTGTTAACGTAAATTGCATGATCAAATCCTTAAACACTTTTCATGAATAAAGGATATAATGGCAACCAACACCAAAAGATTTATGGGCTATAATTCATTTTGTTTCTTTACTAGGTTTCTAAGAAAAATCTACAAGAAGGAAATTTTTTAAAAGATCATTGAGTTCTAAGATCCTTCTGTCTTGACTTATTCTCTGAATTGGTGTGTTTTTTTTTTTTTTTTTTTTTTTTTTTGTAGTTCCTGTCTGCTTTTTTTTTTTCCTTATAAACTTTATTTATTGCCCTACACTTTAGAGGTTGCTCTCAGTTTTACTATTACTGCTGATACAGGGTCTTTTTTTTTTTACACACACACACACACACACACGGTATTTTATTTTTACAAGAGATAAATAGACTGACACCAAGCATTGTAAATGGATGACCACAACAAAAGCAACAATGATTGCAATTACCAAACACAAAACACACTCATACTATGCCATAATATTGACATTCAGTCCAGTAATGTTCCACTGTAACAGCTTTTTACTTTGCAGTGAAAATTGATTTGTATATTTTTTGTCTCTGAGTCCATGTGGGATTTTTTTTTTATTCAAACAGAAAGTCACAAAAATTATAATCTTCTGCATCAGTTCACTCAGTCCCATGTAATTAATTTTTTTATCTTGATTTTTGTTAGCACTTTTATGAGTTCATCAGTTTTCCATTAGAGTTCTGAAAATGCTTATTCATTCAGTTCAGCAGTATAGTCAGTTACCAGAAACCTGTACTTGTCAGAGTCTTTTCCATGAATTCCTTGAAGATGAAACCCTTTTATAGGAACATATTTGCAAAAGCATCAGAGTACACCCAGAACTGTCTGTAAATGACAAAAGACTTAAAAATGACTACAGTTAAAGATTTGATGAAAGTTCATAATAATGCAATTAATGAGGAAATTTAGTAATTTCTGAGATATACATTTTAAAGTAATAAATAGAATTATGACTTATAACATTATACCAGAACATATAAGATTTTTAGAAATTTCATGTAATGTCTGAAACATTTATAGTAACATATTTCCATACAAATTACCCAAAGAAAGTTTAGTATTAGTTGTTTTTTGTTTGTTTGTTTGTTTATACTGCAGGTTCTCATTAGTCATCAATTTTATACACATCAGTGTATACATGTCAATCCCAATCGCCCAATTCAGCACACCACCATCCCCACCCCACCTCAGTTTCCCCCCCCCTTGGTGTCCATACGTTTGTTCTCTACATCTGTGTCTCAACTTCTGCCCTGCAAACCGGTTCATCTGTACCATTTTTCTAGGTTCTACATACATGCGTTAATATATGATATTTGTTTTTCTAATTCTGACTTACTTCACTCTGTATGACAGTCTCTAGATCCATCCATGTCTCAACAAATGACTCAGTATTGTTCCTTTTTATGGCTGGGTAATATTCCATTGTATATATGTACCACATCTTCCATATGCTTCCATCTGTTGATGGGAATTTAGCCATGACCTGCATATTGTAAATAGTGCTGCAATGAACATTGGGATGCATGTGTCTTTTTTTTTTTTTTTTTTTTTTTGCGCTATGCGGGCCTCTCACTGTTGTGGCCCCTTCCACTGTGGAGCACAGGCTCCGGATGCACAGTCTCAGCAGCCATGGCTCACGGGCCCAGCCACTCCACGGCATGTGGGATGCTCCAGGACCAGGGCATGAACCTGTGTCCCCTGCATCAGCAGGCAGACTCTCAACCACTGCTCCACCAGGGAAGCCCACATGTGTCTTCTTGAATTATAGATTCCTCTGGGTATATGCCCAGTAGTGGGATTGCTGGATCATATCATAATTCTATTTTTAGTTTTTTAAGGAACCTCCATACTGTTCTCCATAGTGGCTGTATCAATTTTCATTCCCACCAACAGTGCAAGAGGGTTCCCTTTTCTCCACACCCTCTCCAGCATTTGTTGTTTGTAGATTTTCTGATGATGCCCATTCTAACTAGTGTGAGGTGATACCTCATTGTAGTTTTGATTTGCATTTCTCTAATAATTAGTGATGTTGAGCAGCTTTTCATGTGCTTCTGTATATCTGTATATCATCTGTATATCTTCTTAGGAGAAATGTCTATTTAGGTCTGCCCATTTTTGGATTGCATTGTTTATTTCTTTAATATTGGGCTTCATTAGCTGTTTATATATTTTGGAAATTAATCCTTTGTCCGTTGATTCATTTGCAAATACTTTCTCCCATTCAGAAGGTTATCTTTTCATCTCGTTTATGGTTTCCTTTGCTGTGCAAAAGCTTTGACGTTTCATTAGGTCCCATTTGTTTATTTTTATTTCCATTACTCTAGGAGGTGGATCAAAAAAGATCTTACTGTGATTTATATCAAAGAGTGTTCTTCTTAAGTTTTCCTCTAAGAGTTTTATAGTGTCCAGTCTTACACTTAGGTCTCGAATCCATTTTGAGTTTATTTTTGTGTATGGTGTTAAGGAGTGTTCTAATTTCATTCTTATACATGTAGCTGTCCAGTTTTCCCAGCACCACTTATTGAAGAGACTGTCTTATCTCCATTGTATATCTTTGTCATAGATTAGTTGACCATAGGTGCATGGATTTATCTCTGGGCTTTCTATCTTGTTGCATTGATCCTCATTTCTGTTTTTGTGCCAGTACCATATTGTCTTGATTACTGTAGCTTGGTAGTATAGTCTGAAGTCAGGGATTCTGATTCCTCCACCTCCGTTTTTTTCCCTCAAGACTGCTTTGGCTATTAGGGGTCTTTTGTGTCTCCATACAAATTTTGAGATGATTTGTTTTAGTTCCATAAAAAATGACATTGGTAATTTGATAGGGATTGCATTGAATTTGTAGAATGCTTTGGGTCGTATAGTCATTTTCACAATATTGATTCTTCCAATCCAAGAGCATGGAATATCTCTCCATGTGTTGGTATCATCTTTAATTTCTTTCATCAGTGTCTTATAGTTTTCTGCATAGAGGTCTTTTATCTTGATAGGTAGGTTTATTCCTAGATATTTTGTTCTTGTTGTTGTAATGGTAAATGGGAGTGTTTCCATAATTTCTCTTTCAGATTTTTTCATCATTAGTGTATAGGAATGCAAGAGATATCTGCGCATTAATTTTGTATCCTGCAAATTTACCAAATTCTTTGATTAGCTCTAGTAGTTTTCTGGTGGCATCTTTAGGATTCTCTTTGTATAGTATCATGTCATCTGCAAACAGTGACAGTTTTACTTCTTCTTTTCCAATTTGTTTTCCTTTTATTTCCTTTTCTTCTATGATTCCCGTGGCTAGGACTTCCAAAACTATGTTGAATAATAGTGGCGAGAGTGGACATCCTTGTCTCGTTCCTGATCTTAGAGGAAGTGCTTTCAGTTTTTCACCATTGAGAAGGATGTTTGCTGTGGGTTTGTCGTATATGGCCTTTATTATTTTGTGGCAGGTTCCCTCTATTCCCACTTTCTGGAGAGTTTTTGTCATAAATGGGTGTTGAATTTTGTCAAAAGCTTTTTCTGCATCTATTGAGATGATCATATGGCTTTTATTCTTCAATTTGTTGATATGGTATATCACATTGATTGATTTGCATATATTGAAGAATCCTTGCATCCCTGGGATGAATCCCACTTGATCGTGGGGTATGACCCTTTTAATGTGCTGTTGGATTCTGTTTGCTAATATTTTGTTGAGGATTTTTGCATCTATATTCATCAGTGATATTGGTCTGTAATTTTCTTTTTTTGTAGTATCTTTGTCTAGTTTTGGTATCAGGGTGATGGTGGCCTCATAGAATGAGTTTGGGAGTGTTCCTCCCTCTGCAAATTTTTGGAAGAGTTTGAGAAGAATGGGTGTTAGCTCTTCTCTAAATGTTTGATAGAATTCACCTGTGAAGCCATCTGGTCCTGTACTTCTGTTTGTTGGAAGATTTTTAATCACAGTTTCAATTTCATTACTTGTGATTGGTCTGGTCATATGTTCTGTTTCTTCCTGGTTCAGTCTTGGAAGTTTATACCTTTCTAAGAATTTGTCCATTTCTTCCAGGTTGTCCATTTTATTGCCATAGAGTTGCTTGTAGTAATCTCTTAGGATGCTTTGTATTTTTGCAGTGTCTGTTGTAACTGCTCCTTTTTCATTTCTAATTTTATTGATTTGAGTCCTCTCCCTCTTTTTCTTGATGAGTCTGGCTAATGGTTTATCAATTTTGTTTATCTTCTCAGAGAACCAGCTTTTAGTTTTATTGATCTTTGCTATTGTTTTCTTTGTTTCTATTTCATTTATATCTGCTCTGATCTTTATGATTTCTTTCCTTCTGCTAACTTGCGGTTTTGCTGTTCTTCTTTCTCTAGTTCCTTTAGATGTAAGGTTAGATTGTTTATTTGAGATTTTCTTGTTTCCTGAGGTAGGCTTGTATTGTTATAAACTTCCCTCTTAGAACTGCTTTTGCTACATCCCATAGGTTTTGGATCATCGTGTTTTCATTGTCATTTGTCTCTAGGTATTTTTTGATTTCCTCTTTGATTTCTTCAGTGATCTCCTGGTTATTTAGTAACGTATTGATTAGCCTCCATGTGTTTGTGTTTTTTACGTTTTTTCCCTGAAATTCATTTCTAATCTCTTGGAGTTGTGATCCAAAAAGATGCTTGATATGATTTCAATTTTCTTAAATTTACTGAAGCTTGAGTTGTAACCCAAGATGTGATCTCTCCTGGAGAATGTTCCATGCTCACTTGAGAAGAAAGTGTAATCTGCTGTTTTTGGATGGAATGTCCTGTAAATATCAATTAAATCTATCTAGTCTACTGTGGTGTTTAAGGCTTGTGTTTCCTTATTAATTTTCTCTTTGAATGATCTGTCCATTGGTGTGAGTGAGTTGTTAAAATCCCCACTATTTTTGTGTTACTGTTGATTTCCTCTTTAATAGCTGTTAGCAGTTGACTTATGTATTGTGGTGCTCCTATGTTCAGTGCATATATATTTATAATTGTTATATCTTCTTGGATTGATCCCTGGATCATTATGTAGTGTCCTTCCTTGTCTCTTGTAACATTCCTTATTTTAAAGTCTATTTTATCGGATATGAGTATAGCTACTCCAGCTTTCTTTTGATTTCCATTTGCATGGAATATCTTTTTCCATCCCCTCACTTTCAGTCTGTATGTGTCCCTAGGTCTGAAGTGGGTCTCTTGTAGACAGCATATATATGGATCTTGTTTTTGTATCCATTCAGCGAGCCTGTGTCTTTTGGTTGGAACATTTAATCCATTCACGTTTAAAGTAATTATTGATATGTTTGTTCCTATGACCACTTTATTAATTGTTATGGGTTTGTTTTTGTAAGTCCTTTTATTCTCTTGTGTTTCCCACTTAGAGAAGTTCCTTTAGCATTTGTTGTAGAGCTGGTTTGGTGGTGCTGAATTCTCTTAACTTTTACTTGTGTGTAAAGCTTTCGATTTCTCCATCAAATCTGAATGAGATTCTTGCTGGGTAGAGTAATCTTGGTTGTAGGTTCTTCCCTTTCATCACTTTTAGTATATCATACCACTTCCTTCTGGCTTGTAGTGTTTCTGCTGAGAAATCAGCTGTTAACCTTATGGGATTTTCCTTGTATGTTATTTGTCATTTTTCCCTTGCTGCTTTCAATAATTTTTCTTTGTCTTTAATTTTTGTCAATTTGATTACTATGTGTCTCAGCCTGTTTCTCCTTGGGTTTACCCTGTATGGGACTCACTGAGCTTCCTGGACTTGGATAGCTATTTCCTTTCCCAAGTTAGGGAGATTTTCGACTATAATCTCTTCAAATATTTTCTTGTGTCCTTTCTCTCTCTCTTCTCCTTCTGGGGCCCCTATAATGTGAATGTTGTTGCATTTAATGTTCTCCCAGAGGTCTCTTAGGCTGTATTCATTTCTTTTCATTCTTTTCTCTTTAGTCTGTTCCATGGCAGTGAATTCCACCATTCTGTCTTCCAGATCACTTATCCGTTCTTCTGTCTCAGTTATTCTGCTATTGATTCCTTCTAGTGTAGTTTTCATTTCAGTTATTTTATTGTTCATCTCTGTTTGTTTGTTCTTTAATTCTTCTAGGTCTTTGTTAATCATTTTCTTGCATCTTCTTGATCTTTGCCTCCATCCTTTTTTCGAGGTCCTGGATCGTCTTCACTATCATTATTCTAAATTCTTTTTCTGGAAGGTTGCCTATCTCCACTTCATTTAGGTGTTTTTCTGGGGTTTTATCTTGTTCCTTAATCTGGTATATAGTCCTCTGTCTTTTCATCTTGTCTATCTTTCTGTGAATGTGTTTTTCATTCCACAGGCTGCAGGATTGTAGTTCTTCTTGCTTCTGCTCTCTGCCCTCTGGTGGATGAGGCTATCTAAGAGGCTTGATGGGAGGGGCTGGTGGTGAGTAGAGCTGACTGTTGCTCTGGTGGGCAGAGCTCTGTAAAAAGAATCAGTGTTTCTTAATATTTGAAGGGATCAGACACTCCTCTCAGAAACCCTCTCTTCAATAGAATGCCCATCAGGTGGGTTGTTTCTATCTGCTGGCTTTTATGAATAATGCTGCTATAAATATTCTTGTACAAGATTTTTTGTGGATATATGCTCTCATTTCTCTTGGGTATATTCCTAAGGAGTAGAATTGCTGGGTTATATGGTGACTGTCTGTACTAATCATTTGAGGAAATGCTATACTGTTTTCCAAAGTGGCTGCATCATTTTACATGCCCAGCAGTATATGAGGTTCTGACTTCTCCATGAGTCATCCAGTCTTTGTCATGGGTACCTTGCTTAGTGATGTCATGATGCATAGTCCTCATTCCTTTTTTGTGTTGAACTTTGACAATCTTAACATTGAATTCCCTCCCTCTCTCAGTCTTGTAGAACCTTAATATTGTTTTAATGGCACTTTTTTTGTGCTTGGTTTCATGTTATGCTTTGTGATGGATTAAAGCATAAAAAGTTCACACACACACACACACAAACGCACACACACACAGATTCTTAGATGTCAGTCAGCACTGCTGCCTGAGGCTTTGTTGAGCATCCTCAAATTGTGTCCCTGCTCATCTCCAATCAGCAAATACTGATTGGGAACCCACAAGTGTAAGTGATTTATATTAATGTAAAACTTATGGTTTCCAAAGCATTTATTTAGACATCCTCTCATTTGATCCTCTCTAGTCGTTTTTTATGAAAGGTTTGACATTAGAGATGCACATTTTAAGTTAACAAGTGGAGACAACTTTTGGTATTTTCTTTTAGGGTTTTGTACCCTCTGCTCCATCCAGCTTCCTCTCTACCTGATATAAATCTTTCCCTTTTAAAAATATTTATTATTTAGAGGAACCCCCATTTCCCATGGACATTCCAACCTCCAAATTGTGTTTCATCCTTAGCAGCATTGAGCTCCTAACCATCCCTGCAAGAAATAGTGCAAGTCTTTTTTGTACTGATATCAAACCTCATATGTGTCTGCTTTCTGTGCTCATGTTGGAGGGAATACATGGCCATGGGCTGATGTCACACTGGCTGTGTTCCTGTCAGTGAGGGTCCTAAGAAAATACCCCAATGAAGAATGGAGCAACAGTACAGCATAGCCAGGCTTGGTCTTTTCTCCAACAATAATTTCTACACCTCTGGGCAACTGGTTCTCTTCTGCTTCCTTTCTTGTCTTTCTCCCCAACAACTTTCTTTTTTTGTACCTACACTCAAAGTTTTATTGATATTATCTTTGTCTTTTACTTACTTTCTTGTGTGTTTGCATTTTTGATACCAATTTTGCCCATCCAATAAGTTTTTATTCTTTAGACCTTGACCACACAAGGGAGAACAAAATAGACAGTAACTTTATCCTGATGGGGCTCACCTTCTAAATTCTCTGGCAAAATCTATGTGCATTAAATAGTATTACTGCCAGAAAGGTTGTATCTATATATGTTGTGACTGGAACAAACATATACAAACAATACACAGGTACCTCTCATCTCTGTACTTTCTTTTAAACTACTTCTTTGTGGTCTGATATATCTAAAGATCACCCACCTGGAAAAGACCACAAGGCCAGCTTTCTCTCTTGTCCTCTGTGGCTTCAATTCCTTTTCCTGACCACGAAGCAAAAAAGTGTTAAGGATCTAATATCAATTCATCGCCATATTCTCTCTCACAATTATACCTTGGTTGGTTTGTGTACTCATTCCATTTTTGTTTCAAAAAGAAATTGGGATTTCGTATACACTTAAAAAATATGTTTATATTATTAACATCCAGTAAAACAGAGCAATCAGGCATTAACAAAGAAAGGAACCCAAAGCTTGGAAATTTGCAGCTACTGATCACAAAATTTTCTCTGGATTCACATTGGTATATAATGTCACCAGAAAATATCTCCGTAGCCCATGAGGTACTAAATCCTTTGCCTAGTTTTAAATGTTGTCAATGAAAAGCTTTTGTTTTAAGTGTACAGTTTCTTTACCTTAGTCTTACAAACAGACTCCACTCATTTCCAACATAACTTGGGTCAGCCCTTTTTCCCCACTGCCTTCGGTGAAGTTGTTTCATGCCTTTACAATGCAGTTAGAATCTATTGTCACAGTCTGCATTCCTGCATCCTGTGATTCCACCATCCTCCTAAATGATTTTTTTTAAATTTGCATACATTAATGTTCATTCTTTGTACTGAAAAGTTCTATAGGTTTTGATGAGTATATAGTGTTATATATTCACCATTACAATATCACTCAAAGTAGTTTTACTTCTCTAAAAGCAACCCCTGGGCCCCACCTATTTAACCTGTTCTTCCCCATCACTCACCCCAAATCTCTGGGAACCGCTGAATGGTTTTATAACGTCCAGGATGTCATATAGTTGGAATAATACAGTATGTAGCCTTTTCAGACTGGCTTCTTTTGCTTAGCAATATGCATTTAAGATTCACCCATGTCTTTCTGTGATGAAAAATCTTCCAGGAAACAAAAGCCCAGGACCAGATGGCTTCACAGACGAATTCTATCAAACATTTAGAGAAGAGCTAACACCTGTACTTCTCAAATTTTTTCAAAATATAGGTGAGGGAGGAACACTCCCAAATGGATTCTACGAGGCCACCATCACCCTGATACCAAAACCAGACTAAGATGTCACAAAGAAAGAAAACTACAGGCCAATATCACTGATGAACATAGATGCAAAAATCCTCAACAAAATATTAGCAAACAGAATCCAACAGCACATTAAAAGGATCATACACCATGATCAAGTGGGGTTTATCACAGGAATGCAAGGATTCTTCAATAAAGACAAATCAATCAATGTGATAAACCATATTAACAACTTGAAGGAGAAAAACCATATGATCATCTCAATAGATAGAGTAAAAGCTTTTGACAAAATTCAACACCCATTTATGATAAAAACCTTCCAGAAAGTAGGCATAGAGAGAACTTACCTCAACATAATAAAGTCCATATATGAAAAACTCACTGCCAACATCATTCTCAATGGTGAAAAACTGAAACAATTTCCTCTAATATCAGGAGCAAGACAAGGATGTCCACTCTCACCACTATTATTCAATATTCAATGTAGTTTTGGAAGTTATAGCCACAGCAATCAGAGAAGAAAAAGAACTAAAAGGAATCCAAATAGGAAAAGAAGAAGTAAAGCTGTCACTGTTTGCAGATGACATGATACTGTACATAGAGAATCCTAAAGATGCCACCAGAAAACTACTAAATCTAATCAATGAATTTGGTAAGGTAGAAGGATACAAAATGAATGCAGAGAAATCTCTTGCATTCCTATACACTAATGGTGAAAAATCTGAAAGAGAAATTAAGGAACACTGCCACTTACCATTGCAACAAAAAGAATAAAATATCTAGGAATAACCTACCTACTGAGACAAAAGATCTGTATGCAGAAAACTATAAGACCCTGATGAAAGAAATTAAAGATGAGACAAACAGATGGAGGGATATACCATGTTCTTGGATTGGAAGAATTAACATTGTGAAAATGACTATACTACCCAAAGTAAATTACAGATTCAATGCAATCTCTGTACCAATGGCAGTTTTCACAGAACTAGAACAAAAAATTTCACAATTTGTATGGCAATACCAAAGACCCTGAATAGCCAAAGCAATCTTGAGAAAGAAAAATGGAGCTGGATGAATCAGGTTCCCTGACTTCAGACTATACTACAAAGTTACAGTAAGCAAGACAGTATGGTAACAGCACAAAAACAGAACTATAGATCAATGGAACAGGATAGAAAGCACAGAGATAAACCCACACACATACGGTCACCTTATTTTTGATAAAGGAGGCAAGAATATACAATGGAGAAAAGACAGCCTCTTCACTAAGTGGTGTTGGGAAAACTGGACCACTACATGTAAAAGAATGAAATTAGAACACTCCCTAACACCATACACAAAAATAAACTCAAAATGGACTAAAGACCTAAGTGTAAGGCCAGACACTATAAAACACTTAGAGGAAAACATAGGTAGAACACTCTATGATATAAATCACAGCAACATCCTTTTTGACCCACCTCCTAGAGAAATGGAAACAAAAACAAAAATAAACAAATGGGACTAATGAAACTTAAAATCTTTTGCACAGCAAAGGAAAACATAAACAAGACGAAAAGACAACCCTCAGAATGGGAGAAATTATTTGCAAATGAAGCGACTGACAAAGGATTAATCTCCAAAATTTACAAGCGGCTCATGTAGATCAATATTAAAAACAAAAACAAAAACAACCCAATCCAAAAATGGGCAGAAGACCTAAATAGACATTTCTCCAAAGAAGATATACAGATTGCCAACAAACACATGAAAGGATGCTAACACATATATATGAAATCTAAAACAAAAGAAGTTGTTCTGACGAATCTAGGGGCAGGACAGGAATAAAGACACTGATGTAGAGAATGGACTTGAGGACACGGGAAGGGGGAAGGGTAAGCTGGGACGAAGTGAGAGAGTGTCATGGACATATATACACTACCAAATGTAAAATAGAGAGGTAGTGGGAAGAAGCCACATAGCCCAGAGAGATCAGCTCAGTGCTTTGTGACCACCTAGAAGGGTGGAATGGGGGGGTCGGAAGGAGATGCAAGAGGGAGGAGATATGGGGATATATGTATATGTATAGCTGATTCACTTTGCTATAAAACAGAAACTAACACACCATTGTAAAGCAATTATACTCCAATAAAGATGTTAAAAAATGTTTTTAAATAATTAAAAATAAAAAAGAATGCCACTTTAATTCAACACAGTATTGGAAGTCCTGGCCACAGTAATGGGACCAAAAAAAAAAAAAAAAGAAAGAAAAGGAAAGGAATACAAATTGGAAAAGAAGAAGTAAAACTGTCACCTTTTGTAGATGACATGATACTATATAGAGAAAATCTTAAAAACATCACCAAAAAAAAATACTGTTAGAACTAATAAATTAATCCAGTAAAGTTGCAGGCTACAAAATTAATATACAGATCCAAAAAAGAGGAGATATATGTATTTGTATAGCTGATTCACTTTGCTGTACAGTAGGAACTAATACAAATTGTAAAGCAACTATACTCCAATAAAAAATTAATTAATTATTTAATGTACAGAAATCTGTTGCTTTTCTATATATTAGCAATGAACTATCAGAAATTACAATTACTTCAAAAAGAATAAAATACCTAGGAATAAATCTAACCAAAGAGGTAAAAAACTTGTTCTCAGAAAACTATAAGACATAAATGAAAGAAACTAAAGACAACAAAAACAAATGGAAAGATAAGCCATGCTTATTGATTGGAAGAGTTAATATGGAATTTTTCCAGAACTAGAAAAAATAATCCTAAAATTTGTATGGAACCACACAAGAATCCAAATAACCAAAGCAATCTGGATAAAAAGAACAAAGCTGGAGGTATCACACTCCATTATTTCAAACCATATACAAAGTTACAGTAATCAAATCAATATGGTACTGGCACAACATAGACACAAAACAGACACATAGATCAATGGAACAGAGAGCCCAGAAATAGTCTCCACTTACATGGTCTGTTAATCTAGGACAAAGGAGGCAAGACTGTACAATTGGGAAAAAGACTCAAATAAATGATGTTGTAAAAACTCAACAGCTCTATGCAAAAGAATGAAACTAGGACATTTTCTCACACCACATACAAAAACAATCTCAAAACTGATTACAGACTTAAATGTAAGACTTGAAACCATAAAACTCCTAGAAGAAAACATATACAGTATGCTCTTTGACATTGGTCTTGGCAATATTTTTTGGATGTGTTCCCTCAAGCAAGGGAAACAAAAGCAAAAATGAACAAATGGAGCTATATCAAACTAAAATTCTTTTGCACACCAAAGGAAACTATCAAAAAAACAAAGCCAGCATACTGAATGGGAGATGAGAGACGATATTTGTAAATGACATATCAGATAGGAGGTTAATATTCAAAATATACAAAGAACTCATACAACTCAATATCAGAACATCTCAAACAACTTGATTTAAAAATGGGCAGAGGACCTGAATCCTTTGCTGTAAGGGGAGTTGAGAAATGTAGTCTCTGCCTGGTAGTGGTCTCCTGGTTTTTCCAAAGAAGACATACAGATGGCCAACAGACACACGAAAAGATACTCAACATCACTAATCATCAGGAAAATATAAATCAAACCCACAATGAGATATCACTTCACTCCTGTCAGAATGACTACTATCAAAAACACAACAAATAACAAGTGTTGATGAGAATGTTGGAAAAAGAGAACACTATTTCACCGTTGGTGGGAACGTAAATTGGTAAAGCAACTATGGAAAACAGTATGGAGGTTCCTCATAAAAGTAAAAATAAAACTACCATAAGGCCCAGCAATTCCACTCCTGGGTATTTTTCTGAAGAAAACAAAAACACTCATTCAAAAAGATGTACGCATGCCTTATGTTCACTGAAACATAATTTATAATAGCCAAGATATGGAAGCAACCTAAATGTCCACGGATAGATGAATGGTTAAAGAATATATGAAAAAGAGATATATATACTCAGCCATACAAAGGAATGAAATCTTGCCATTTGCAACAACATGGATGAGCCTAGAGGGTAGTAAACTAAGTGAAATAAGACAGACAAAGAGAAATACCATATGATTTCACTTATATGTGGAGCTAAAAAATCAAAACAAATGAACAAAGAAATCAATACAGAAACAGATTTATAGATACAGAGAACACAAACGGGTGCTTACCAGAGGGGAGGGGGCTGTGAGGATGAGTGAAATAGGTGAGGGAGATTAAGAGGTACAAACTTCTGGTTATAAAATAAGTAGGTCAAATACTACGTGTATGTAGGGTACAGCATAGGAAATATAGTCAATAATGTAATAACTTTGTATGGTGACAGATGGTAATTAGACTTATCATGGTGATCATTTTGTAGTGTATACAAATATCGAATCACTATGTTATATGCCTAAAATTAACATAATGTTGTAAGTCAAGTATACTTCAATTAAAATAAAATGAAACCTAGATCTTAAAAGAATTGGAAATAGGAAGTCTAACTATATTAGGTAATTGGAAAGCAAAGTAAAACTTAATTTGTACTCTATTCATCATTCTAAAGGCAAAATTTAGTAATTCAATAAAGAGGGGAAAGTATGCAAAAAAATAATAAAAGGAAAAAAAAAGCAAACTCAACAATAAGAAAACCAACAATGCAATATAGATTTGGGAAAAAGATATGAACAGACTTTTCCAAAGAAGATATACAGGTGGCAAGTAAGCACATGAAAAGATGCTCAACACCATGTGTCATTAGGCAAATACAAATTAAAACAACAATAAGACACCACTACACTAATATTAAAATGGCTAAAATCCCCCAAAATCTGACAATGCCAATATCTTGAGAGCTTTCAGAGCAACAGGAATACTCATTCATTCCTGTTGGGAATGTAAATTATATAGTCACTTTGAAGATGGTTTGGAAGTTTCTTCATAAAGCTAACCATAGTCTTACTATATCATCTAGCAGTCACATTCCCAGGTATTTATACAACTGATTTAAATTTTTTTTGCCATACGAAAACTTGGACATGAATGTTTTAGCAGCTTTATTCACAATCACCAAAAACTGGAAGCAAACAAGACGTCCTTCAATAGGTGAATGGATAAACCAGGAGCTGTGGTACATTCGTACAATGGAATTTTTATTCAACAATAAAAAGCAAGAAACTATCAAGTCCTGTAAAAACATGGGTGATTTTTTTAACATCTTTATTGGAGTATAATTGCTTTACAATAGTGTGTTAGTTTATGCTTAATAACAAAGTGAATCAGCTATACATATACATATATCCCCATATCCCCTCCTTCTTGCGTCTCCCTCCAACCCTTCCTATCCCACCCTTCTAGGTGGTCACAAACCACAGAGCTGATCTCCCTGTGCTATGTGGTTCCTTCCCACTAGCTATCTATTTTACATTTGGTAGTGTATATATGTCCATGACACTCTCTCACTGCATCCCAGCTTACCCTTCCCCCTACCTGTGTCCTCAAGTCCATTCTCTATGTCAGCGTCTTTATTCCTGTCCTGCCCCAGATTCTTCAGAACCTTCTTTTTTTTTTTTTTAGATTCTATATATATGTGTTAGCATACGGTATTTGAGTCACTTCACTCTGTATGACAGACTCTGGGTCCATCCACCTCACTAAAAATAACTCAGTTTTGTTTCTTTTTATGGCTGAGTAATATTCCATCATGCTACATCTTCATTATCCATTCATCTGTCGATGGACACTTAGGTTGCTTCCATGTCCTGGCTATTGTAAATAGAGCTGCAATGAACATTGTGGTACATGACACCATTTGAACTATGGTTTTCTCAGGGTATATGCCCAGTAGTGGGATTTCTGGGTCGTATGGTAGTTCTATTTTTAGTTTTTTAAGGAACCTCCATACTGTTCTCCATAGTGGCTGTATCAGTTTGCATTCCCACCAACAGTGCAAGAGGGTTCCTTTTTCTCCACACCCTCTGCAGCATACATCATTTCTAGATTTTTCTCATCATGGCCATTGTGACTGGTGTAACATGATGACACGTCATTGTAGTTTTGATTTGCATTTCTCTAATGATTACTGATGTTGAGCATCCTTTCATGTGTTTGTTGGCAATCTGTATATCTTCTTTGGAGAAATGTCTATTTAGGTCTTCTGCCCATTTTGGGCTCGGGTTGTTTGGTTTGTTTGTTTGTTTGTTTGTTTGTTTTTGATATTGAGCGGCATGAGCTGCTTGTAAATTTTGGAGATAAATCCTTTGACAGTTGCTTCATTTGCAAATAATCTCTTCCATTCTGAGGGTTGTCTTTTCGTCTTGTTTATGTTTTCCTTTGCTGTGCAAAAGTTTTTAAGTTTCATTAGTCCCATTTGTTTATTTTTGTTTTTGTTTCCATTTCTCTAGGAGGTGGGTCAAAAAGGATGTTGCTGTGATTTATATCATAGAGTGTTCTACCTATGTTTTCCTCTAAGTGTTTTATAGTGTCTGGCCTTACACTTAGGTCTTTAGTCCATTTTGAGTTTATTTTTGTGTATGGTGTTAGGGAGTGTTCTAATTTCATTCTTTTACATGTAGTGGTCCAGTTTTCCCAACACCACTTAGTGAAGAGGCTGTCTTTTCTCCATTGTATATTCTTGCCTCCTTTATCAAAAATAAGGTGACCGTATGTGTGTGGGTTTATCTCTGTGCTTTCTATCCTGTTCCATTGATCTATAGTTCTGTTTTTGTGCTGTTACCATACTGCCTTGCTTACTGTAACTTTGTAGTATAGTCTGAGGTCAGGGAACCTGATTCATCCAGCTCCATTTTTCTTTCTCAAGATTGCTTTGGCTATTCAGGGTCTTTGGTATTGCCATACAAATTGTGAAATTTTTTGTTCTAGTTCTGTGAAAACTGCCATTGGTACAGAGATTGCATTGAATCTGTAATTTACTTTGGGTAGTATAGTCATTTTCACAATGTTAATTCTTCCAATCCAAGAACATGGTATATCCCTCCATCTGTTTATATCATCTTTAATTTCTTTCATCAGGGTCTTATATTTTCTGCATACAGATCTTTTGTCTCATTAGGTAGGTTATTCCTAGATATTTTATTTTATTTTATTTTTTTATTTTTTATTTTTTTATTTTTTTTGCGGTATGCGGGCCTCTCACTGTTGTGGCCTCCCCCGTTGCGGAGCACAGGCTCCGGACGCGCAGGCTCCGGACGCGCAGGCTCAGCGGCCATGGCCCACGGGCCCAGCCGCTCCGCGGCATATGGGATCCTCCCAGACCGGGGCATGAACCCGTATCCCCTGCATCGGCAGGCGGACTCTCAACCACTTGCGCCACCAGGGAGGCCCATTCCTAGATATTTTATTCTTTTTATTGCAATAGTAAGTGGGAGTGTTCCTTAATTTCTCTTTCAGATTTTTCACCATTAGTGTATAGGAATGCAAGAGATTTCTCTGCATTCATTTTGTATCCTTCTACCTTACCAAATTCATTAATTAACTTTAGTAGTTTTCTGATAGCACATTTAGGATTCTCTATGTACAGTATCATGTCATCTGCACACAGTTACAGCTTTACTTCTTTTCCTATTTGGATTCCTTTTATTTCTTTTTCTTCTCTGATTGCTGTGGCTAAAACTTCCAAAACTATGTTGAATGTTGAATAATAGTGTTGAGAGTGGAAAACCTTGTCTTTTCCCTGATCTTAAAGGAAATGGTTTCCGATTTTCACCATTGAGAAGGATTTGGGCTGCATGTTTGTTACATATGGACTTTATTATGTTGAGGTAAGGTCCCTCTATGCCTACTTTCTGGAGGGTTTTTTTCATAAATGGGTGTTGAATTTTGTCAAAAGATTTTACTGCATCTATTGAGATGATCATATGGTTTTTCTCCTTCAATTTGTTAATATGGTGTATCACATTGATTGATTGTGTATATTGAAGAATCCTTGCATTCCTAGGCTAAACCCCACTTGATCATGGTGTATGATCCTTTTAATGTGCTGTTGGATTCTGTTTGCTAGTATGTTGTTGAGGATTTTTGCATCTATGTTCATCAGTGATATTGGCCTGTAGTTTTCTTTCTTTGTGACATCTTAGTCTGCTTTTGGTATCAGGGTGATGGTGGCCTCGTAGAATCCATTTGGGAGTGTTCCTCCCTCACCTATATTTTGAAAAAATTTGAGAAGTACAGGTGTTAGCTCTTCTCTAAATGTTTGATAGAATTCGTCTGTGAAGCCATCTGGTCCTGGGCTTTTGTTTGTTGGAATATTTTTAATCACAGTTTCAATTTCAGTACTTGTGATTAGTCTGTTCATATTTTCTATTTCTTCCTGGTTCAGTCTCGAAAGGTTGTGCCTTTCTAAGAATTTGTCCATTTTTTCCCTGTTGTCCATTTTATTGGCATAGAGTTGCTTGTAGTAATCTCCTATGATCCTTTGTATTTCTGCAGTGCCCATTGTTACTTTTTCTTTTTTATTTCTAATTCTATTGATTTGAGTCTTCTCCCTTTTTTTCTTGCTGATTCTGGCTAATTGTTTATCAGTTTTGTTTATCTTCTCGAAAAACCAGATTTTAGTTTTATTGATCTTTGCTATCATTTCCTTCATTTCTTTTTCATTTTTTTCTGATCTGATCTTTATGATTTCTTTCCTTCTGCTAACTCTGGGGCTTCTTTGTTCTTCTTTCTCTAATTGCTTTTTGTGTAAGGTTAGGTTGTTTGTTTGAGATGTTTCTTGTTTCTTCAGGTAGGATTGTATTGCTGTAAACTTACCTCTTAGAGCTGTTTTTGCTGCATCTCATAGGGTTTGGGTCATTGTGTTTTTATTGTCCTTTGTTTCTATGTATTTTTTTATTTCCTCTTTGATTTCTTCAGTGATCTCTTGGTTATTTAGTAGCGTATTGTTTAGCCTCCAGGTGTTTGTATTTTTTACAGATTTTTTCCTCTAAATTATATCTAGTCTTATAACATTGTGGTCGGAAAAAATACTTGCTACGATTTCCATTTTCTTAGATTTACCTAGGCTTGATTTGTGACCCAAAATATGATCTACCCTGGAGAATGTTTCATGAGCAGTTGAGAAGAAAGTGTATTCTGTTGTTTTTCGATGGAATGTCCTATAAAGATCAATTAAGTTCACCTTGTTTAATATATCATGTAAAGTTTGTATTTCCTTATTTATTTTCATTTTGGATGATCTGTCCATTGGTGAAAGTTAAAGTCCCTACTATGATTGTGTTACTGTCAATTTTCCCCTTTTATGTTGTTAACATTTGCCTTATGTATTGAGGTGGTCCTATGTTGGGTGCATAAATAGTTACAATTGTTATATCTTCTTCTTGGATTGATCCCTTGATCTTTATATAGTGTGTTTCTTTGTCTCTTGTAATAGTCTTTATTTTAAAGTCTATTTTGTCTGATATGAGAATTTCTACTCCAGCTTTCTTTTGATTTCCATTTCCATGGAATATCTTTTTCCATCCCCTCACTTTCAGTCTGTATGTGTCCCTAGGTCTGAAGTGGGTCTCTTGTAGACAGCATATATATGGGTCTTGTTTTTGTATCCCTTCAGCCAGTCTATGTCTTTTGGTTGGAGCATTTAATCCTTTTACATTTAAGGTAATTATTTATATGTATGTTCCTAT
This sequence comes from Mesoplodon densirostris, assembly GCF_025265405.1. Classification (NCBI taxonomy): domain Eukaryota; kingdom Metazoa; phylum Chordata; class Mammalia; order Artiodactyla; family Ziphiidae; genus Mesoplodon; species Mesoplodon densirostris. Next base: position 62,846,342 of record NC_082678.1, read on the forward strand.
TACCATTTTCTTAAATGTTTTCCATTTGTTACTGTAGGTCTTTTCCTTATCTTGTGTTTTCTGCCTAGAGGAGTTCTTTAGCATTTGTTGTAAAGGTGGTTTAGTGGTGCTGAATTCTCTTAGCTTTTGCTTGTCTGTAAAGGTTTTAATTTCTCCATTGAATCTGAATGAGATCCTTGCTAGGTAGAGTAATCTTGGTTGTAGGTTTTTCCCTTTCATCACTTTAAATATCTCCTTCCACTCCCATCTGGCTTGCAGAGTTTCTGCTGAAAGATAAGCTGTTAACCTTATGCGGGTTCCCTTGTATGTTATTTTTTGTTTTTCCCTTGCTGCTTTTACTTTTTTTTTGCATTTAATTTTTTATAGTTTGATTAATATGTGTCTTGGCGTGTTTCTCCTTGGATTTACACTGTATGGGACTCTCTGCACTTCCTGGAGCTGCTTGACAATTTCCTTTCCCATATTAGGAAATTTTCAACTATTGTCTCATCAAATATTTTCTCAGTCCCTTTCTTTTTCTCTTCTTCTTCTGGGACCGCTATCATTCGAATGTTGGTGCACTTAATATTTTTCCAGAGGCCTCTGAGTCTTTCCTCAATTCTTTTCTTTCTTTTTTCTTTATTCTGCTCTGCAGTAGCTATTTCCATTATTTTATCTTCCAGGTCACTGATGCGTTCTTCTGCCTCAGTTATCCTGCTATTGATTCCTTCTAGAGAATTTTTAATTTCATTTATTGCATTGTTCATCATTGTTTGTTTGTTCCTTAGTTCTTCTAGGCCCTTTTTAAACGTTTCCTGTATTTTCTCCATTCTATTTCCAAGATTTGAATCATATTTACTAATCCTACTCTGAATTCTTTTTCAGGTAGACTGCCTATTTTTTCTTCATTTGTTTGTCTGGTGGGTTTTTACATTGCTTCTTCAACTGCTGTGTGTTTCTCTGTCTGCTCATTTTGCTTAACTTACTGTGTTTGGGCTCTTATTTTCACAGGCTGCAGGTTCGTATTTCCCATTGTTTTTGGTGTCTGCTCCCAGTGGGTAAGGTTGGTTCAGTGGGTTGTGTAGGCTTCCTGGTGGAGGAGACTGGTGCCTGTGTTCTGGTGGATGATGCTGGATCTTGTCTTTCTGGTGGGCAAGTCCACATCTGGTGGTGTGTTTTGGGGTGTGTGTGACCTTATTATGATTTTAGGCAGCCTCTCTGTTAATGGATGGGTTTGTGTTCCTGTCTGGCTAGTTGTTTAGTATATGGTGTCCAGCACTGTAGCTTGCTGGTTGTTGAGTGAAGCTGGGTCTTATCATTGAGATGGAGATCTCTGAGGGAGCTTTTGCCATTTGATATTATGTGGGGCCGGGAGGTCTCTGGTGGACCAATGTCCTGAACTAGGCTCTCCCACCTAGGAGGCACAGCCCTGATGCCTGGCTAGAGCACTGACTCTCTCAGCCACATGACTCAGAAGAAAAGGGAGAAAAAAAGAAAGAAAGAAAGAAGGAAAGAAATAAAATGAAATAAAGTTATTAAAATAAAAAAAAATTTTTAATTATAAAAAATACAAAAAATTATAAAGTAATATAAAAAGAAAGAAAGAAGAGAGCAACCAAACCAAAAATCAAATCCACCAATTATAGCAAGTGCTAAAAACTATACTATAAACAAACGTCAACAACAACAAAAAAGGAGAGAACCCTAAGACAAATGGTTAAAGCAAAGCTATACAGATAAAATCACACAAAGAAGCATACACATACACACTCACAAAAAGAGAATAAGGAAAAACATATATCTTTTGGGAAGTCTAAGGTCTTCTTTCAGCATTTAGTAGGTGTTCTGTTAGAATTGTTCTACATGTAGATGTATTTCTAATGTATTTGTGGGGAGGAAGGTGATCTCCACATCTTACTCCTCTACCATCTTGAAGGTTTCCTCCGGGATGGCTTTTGTCTCAGGAGCATATATATCATCTTGGATGACTTATTTCAGTTCTTTTTTCCTCACTTTCCTAATATGATTGTGGAGGCTTCTTGAATCCAAAATCTGATGTAGTAGGTCAGCAGGCTGGTGTCTGGGAAGAGTTGCAGCCCAAATGAAGGCTGCTGCTAGAATTCCCAGGGGAATGGACGTCTATGAATGAAGTAGCCTCCTTCAACCCTCACTTAACATCATCCGTAGCAACATCTCCACACTGCCTCTTCCGTGATGTTGTTGTGACACTCTCTGTGCCTCAGTTCTTCTGTCTGGATTGGGGAGACATCACCATCCAGGATCTAGCCCAGAGGCATTCTTGTCTTGTTTCTGATCATAGAGGAAATGCTTTCAGCTTTTCACTGAGTATCATGTTGTCTTTGTCACATTTGGCCTTTATTATGTTGGGGTATGTTCCTTCTATGCCCACTTTTTGAGAGTTTTTTTCATGAATGAATGTTGCATGTTGTTAAAAGCTTTTTCTGCATCTATTTAAATGATCTTTATGGTTTTTATTCTTTAATTTGTTAATGTGGTGTATCACACTGATAGATTTGCAGACATTAAACCATCCTGACATCCCTGGGATAAATCCTTGATCACAATGTATGATCCTCTTAATGGAGTGTTGAATTCAGTTTGCTAGTATTTGCTAATGTTTGCTAATATTTTGTTAAGGATTTTTTCATATCTGTTTATCAGTGACAGTGACCTGTCAGGGCATTCTTTGAATGCCTTCTCTTGTGGTTTCCTCTATTCCATGCCTTACTCATACAGCCAGCCAAAGAGCAATAAAAAAGAATGTTTACCTCAAATTTTGTCTTAATCCATTCTGGCTTCTATAACAAATTACCATAGATATGGTGGCTTAAAACAACAAATATTTATTTCTCACAGTTCTAAAGGCTGAACATCCAAGATAAAGTACTGGCAGATTTGGTATCTGGTAAGAACCCACTCCTTGATTAATAGTATGCCATCATCTCCATGTGTCTTCACATGGCAGAAAGGGAGAGAAAGCTCTCTTGGGTCTCTGTTATAAGGGCACAATTTCATTCAGGAGATTTCCACCTTCATATCTAATCACCCCCAAAGACACCCCACACCTCCTAATTCCTTCATATTGGAGGTTAGGATTTCAACATGAATTGCGGGTGGGGGGACAAACATTCAGACTATAGCATTTTCTTTTTATCAGTTGTCCTGGCCCTTTTTATTTATTCTTTCAAGCACTTTGGTTTTGCATTACTTTTGTGGTTCCTGCGTCTACTACTATCTAATTAGATACAGATTTTAGAGCCAAGACAGTCTCCAGAGTTGGAAATAAAATCAAAGTTGAGCAAAATATGCAGTCAAATTATCAATGTGAGGAAGCCAAGCCAAACAAGATATTCCAGGTACCAGGAAACATAAGAATCTGAGAAACCAGAACATGTTTTCATTGTTGCATTATCCGTTGAGCTGATGTGACTAAGAACCTACACAGTTCTGTAGACTGAAACAGGATCTGTGACTGATGATTTATAAATAGGCATGGCCTTGTGGAGCTTACACTCTACGGGGAAGGAAGGCACCAGTCAAATACTTATAAGATTTGGCTTAGGTCTGTACTTCACTGTTATCTCATAGATATTGTCTCTTTTAATATTTCCTTTACATATGAGCACAACCCCATACTCTCTGGACCTTACGTTCCAAAGAGTGGGCAGCAAACAAAGAGCCAATTTGAGACACATGGTCATTGAGACACATAATCACTGATGTGCTTTCTGGCAACTAGGCAAGAAAAGAAAGCAACCATTAAATGAAAACAGTGTTCATCTTGCTCAGTAATAAACAGAGCCTCTCTGTCTTCTTCCTTCAATGCTCACATCTGCAGCTGTCGGCAAACATTGCCCGGTGCCTTCCTGAACGTAGGAGGAGGGGAGAGTCTCAGGGCTTTGCTTATTCTCAGGATTCTGTTCCTCCTGCTCTTATTCTTTCTCCACCAGCTTTGAGAGGTCTGCATGGTCCCATCACTATCCTTCTCCCTCCTTTAAGTTACATCTACTGCTGGTCAATCTCCCGATCGGATTACCAGGGGAGCTGTTCACCACATACCAGTACTAATAAACCCACTTTTTCTGCATACTACCCTGGATATGGAAGCAGGGGAGGTACTAACACAGAGAGGGAATGTGACCTACCCAAGACTTCTCAGCAAATGGGTAACAGACTTCAGATCAGAACTCTGGTCTCCTCACTGGTGACTCTATGCTCTTTCCACTAAGTTATGTTTTTGTTTGAGTGTTTTGTTTTAAAATAGGGTATTTTAGTCAAGAAAAGTGTTCTGGATAGCTTCCATTTTCCTGTCTGAGAAGATTCTCTAACCTCTGGGAGGCTACAGGCAGCCTTTACATTGTCCCTTGTCTTTTGGCTTCCTGGTAGATTCAGCTAATGGGGAACCCTGGCTGGAGGCTAAGGGTGAGAAAATAATGAGATCAGAGTAGTCACAACCCCACTCTCTCATCGCTGGGCCAGGGGCTTTAGTCGTTGCATTCCTCCACCCAAGCCTCAGCTCGTGCTTCGTGTCTCTCTCCTACAACTCTGAGCTCAGATAACCACTCTCCCTCATACTCCTTCAGACTCAGAGCTGGTAATGGCTCCCAGCTATTATTTAGCTCTTGCACATTTCCCCTTCCCCTGTGTTGATTTCCCTTAACTCTCCCCACCCTTTTGTAAATAGTCATTTTATTATTTTTTTCCTCAATTGCCTCACTTGAGAGTGTCCTGTTTTCTATCAGAACCAGAATTGATACAGAAGGCTTGTGAAGGAATGTCTCTATTCCTTTCAGCCATAAGGCAGTTTTTCCCTGAACTTTTTTTACTGTCCTCAAGTTTGCTAATGGGCGTATTTCACATCTTACGAAATATGTTTGCTGTGAAATATGTTTCCTCCTGAGAAAGGAGCAGAAACCACAGAAGCCCATTCTCTCCCACCTCAAGATATCCCACTAAGTCTTCAGAGGAAAGTTCCACAAATTTCAAGGGGGAAACACCATTCCCACACATAAGATACAGTGTGGACATTCATGGAGAGGATCTTCACTTCAGGATAACAGAAAATTATGGGCTAGTAAGGAAAGACTCTCCTGGACCAGTCTTTGGGAGAGCAAATGTTTGTCCTTTGCCTACACAGCCTTTTACAGTCCCCTGATGAAAAACGTACTTGACACTGAACTGCAAGTGCTTGTTTTCTGTGAACAGCAGGAGTACACTGAACTGCAGGTTCTCCTTCATGGAGGCCCCAAGGTATGTGACTTCTATCCTACTAGCACAGTAAACTCTCTTGAAAGGTCCTAAAGGAATGTCTCCAATGACCAAGCAGCAGTCTCAAGAAATCTGTGGGCAACTCCTAGGCACTGCAGTTTCAACATCTTCATCTCACCATCATCCAGTGTCATATGTTTCTCCATCCCATGCTGTATCAAAGCCACTTAAAAGCTCTGTCAGTGAATGCATCTCCAAGCAACGTAGGACCCATCAAAGCACAAGGCCTGTACAATGTCAGTGTGCCATGATCATGACCCACTGTCTGAAAACAACTCTGCTACAAGACAATTACCTGGTTTAGCCAATCTGGCCCAGATAATTCCAGTGTTATTGTTATTCGCTGAAAAACTGTTTTAACTTCCCAAAGCTTTTCCAAGTCCTCTATTTCCTTAGATCCACCTTGCAAACCTATACTGTTGGCAGGACAACTGCTGTTATCCTGTTTTCACAGAGAGATGAGGAAACTGAGATCATGATTTAAGTTCTCAGAGCTAGCTGTTGGCAGGACTGGGATTCAAAAGTAGGTCTTCTTATGTTCCCTGCATTCCTGTCCCCTCCTTTCTACGACATTAACTTTCAATTCAGGATGTTTGTATGCACAGCTTTCAATGTTCTTACTGACAGTGCTCCTAACAATATTTTAACAGTGTTCCTTTTCTTGATGCAGCTATAAGAAATTACAAACCAATTGTGTGTTCAAAAGGTTTATATTCTTTTAGGTTAAAAATTTATTTATAAAACATTTTACCGTTGGAAGTGTAAAGTGATTGTGGTTAGAATTTCAAAATACCTCACAAAACGCTAATATTGTAGAGGAAGTCGTATCAGCAGCATCACTGGACCCCAAATTCTGCTACACTCTACTTCCCTCACCTCGAACATGAACCTCTTCCCAAGCCTGATAATCTTGGAGCCTCCCAGAGGGGCTAACTAAGAATGAGGTGCATCCATTGCATCCATGCCATGATCCAGGAGAGAGGCCTACCAGCAACCTTTCCAAGGACTGGTTTCCCCTGAGTCGAGTATTCTCAGTGGATAAGCAGCTTCCCTAAGTCAGGCCCAAGATTCTCCCTTTGAAACCCTTCTGCCCACAAAGTTGTACATATCATGTGTCCCGGCACTGAATGACCACGGGAGAAAGAAGCCCCGTTGCCATTGACTACCCTCTCCTTCTGTATGGGAGCAAAGGGGGTTCCATGTTGCTCACCAAGTGTAAAGATCTGTGCACAAGCTGTGAGAGGAAAGAAGTTGTTCCCATTGAGCACCTTTATTTTTTCACTTCACCATGTTCACCAGCAGAGGTGAAATTCAGATAAGCTCCACCATCCCCAACCTCCACAATTCACTTGTCACCCCAACTAATCCTCTCTGCACATCAGCGCCAACATGGGAGACCAGTTCTTCAAGATTCTCTGACCATCAAGGATGTACCCAGCACTGTCCTAGGCCCTGAAAGAGAGATGAATGAGGTTCAATCTCCATCCTTGAATGTCTTTTCAAGATGGACCTGGAACAGTTAGCAAAATGGAATAAAGAGAAGAGAACTGGTATTTTTAAACAACATTCCTTCCGAGGTTGCTATCTGGAAAAACACACTTTCCTTTTTTTTTTTTTTTTTCTTTCTTCTCAGAACCTTAACTGATTTGCTTAAGCGAAGGTGGACACGGATTTGAGCTGGGGAAAAGGAGGTGGAAGGACCAAACATAAGGTGAAAAGTAATTACATTTCCTGGGGTTAATCTCAGAGGGCAGGGGTGAAAAGGAGACGAGAGAGGCGAGGCAGAGTGAGAAGCTGGTGAGCTGGTGCGGTGCCCAGAGCACGGTGTCGAAGCAGCTATGAAGCATCTCCAGAGCAAAATGGCTGAGGCTTTTAGAAGGAAGATGTCTAATGTTGACTTTGAATTGTTTGCATCACTGCAATGTAAATTCCCTCCATTCTTCCTTCCAACAAAATCCACTCTGCACAAATTGCCTCATGTGAGTGGGGTTTTGTAAATACAGAGGAACGGCCTGCATTTCCTGTCTGGGCTGAAGTGGTGAAGAACCCAGCACACTGGAGGGCACACATAGGATGTGACAACCGACAAGCCAAGGAGGCAGTCATCTAGCCCAATGTGACCACTATTTCTGAAAACACTGGGGGCAGGGATGTGTGGTCTGGACTTCTACAAAGCATGGAATTGGAAGTTCAAGAAGATTGTTCGAGTCCTTAAGGGTGAAGTGACCTTTGTCATCTGTGCTGCTTTGAAAAAAAAATTTGGTGAAATGTTAAAAATGTTTTAGTAGAGGTTAGAAAACATTGTTACAGGATCTGGCAAAGAAACTAAAGCAACAAGAGAGTGGGGAGCAGGGTTGAGAGGGCTTCACAGACTAGGGACATTTCTGCAGGGCTTGAAAGAAGAGTAGCATTTCACCAGATTGGGAAGGGTGGGCAGGAGAGCAGGAGGGAGGAAGAAGGAAGGGTACTCTAGGTAGAGCTAATAGCTGAGGCCAGGGTTTCTCCACTTTGGCCCGATTGACATTTTCGGTTAGATATTCCATTCATGTAAGGAGCAGTTTGGTGTGTTGTCAGAAGCGTAGCTGCATTCTTGGCCTCTACTCACCAAGTATCAGTAGCACACCCACCCCCACAAACAAAAATATCTCCAGATATTGCCAAATGTCCCCAAGGATAAGGCACATTTGGGGATGAAGTTCCATGAGGCTGAAGCCCAGGGTCCATAGACATCAGTAGATAAGGTAAGACAAAGACAAGGTTGGCCAATCATTTGTGCCCAGGTGGTGGAAGGGGGCTCAATGCTTGCCATGAACTTGACATTGTTTTCTATGTCCTGACAATTCAGATGGGAATTTTAAGCATCAATGTCACAGTTTACTATAAGTTTCAAAAAGATAACCAGAAGTGATGTTGATAATGACTTGGAGGGGTGGAGCCTGGGGTCAGAGAATTCAGTGTGATGGTTGATACATCTGATAAGAAAAGAAATACATCCAACCCTGCTTCCTTGTCACTGTGTCTGCAGACTAGTCCACGACTCTTACCCTAAGGACTTCCGCTTAGGTCCAGCCAAACCTGCCTGCCCTCCACTCAGCACTACTAGCGTGTTTCTCTGAAGGCTGAGAACACCTACAGCTTTGTTCCCCTTATTTTAGCAGCAATTCGTGAAGCAGCCAGAAGCTTACATGCAGAAGCCCTTTCAACTGTTTGTTGTGTTGTTGCTAACGAGCCTGAGGTCTAAAAGGGATTCCCAGGGCCTGTTGGCTAGTTATCTGCCGCCCAGGGAGCCAGGAACACACTGTGCAGTAGGGGCTGCTAGGCTTAAGAGCCTCGCTGAGAAGTGGTGGTTATTTAAAGCATCCGGCAGTAGTGTCAATGTCGTGTGGCTTTTTTTTTTTTTTTTAAGGTGCTTTAGTGGGCCAAGAGTAATGCCTGGCTGATTCTTCCACTTAGCCTTGCTAATTTGGGATTTGTGTTACAATTATAAACAGTTATTACAGCATCTCCAGATTCAGTTCCTCACTCCTCGCTCCTCACTCAGCGTCCACAGGGGTTTCTCTCGATTCTTAAAGTCTGCTCTTAGGTCCTAGAAGTGACTCCCAGGTCCTTGCCACTTGGCCCTCTCTGTCTTCAAAGGTGACTTAGGGAATCTGGCTTCGGACTGTTCGGGATTTTGGTAGTTGAGTTTTCTCCTTTGGGAGTGAGACCCCATGGGAAGTAAGTTCAGGAGGATTTCTAACACATTTGGGACAAACGAAATGTCCTTGATTGTGAAGAATACATGTAATTCAACAAATATGTATTGAAGGTCTACCATGGTCCAAGCAGTGAAGAGAGCTTACTAAAACACCCATCCCAGCTGAGTTTACAAAGACAATCACCTCCAACTATGACACGCAAAGGAATCCATTACTTTATTTACTCATTCAATTATTTAATCAGCTATATGTGGGGCACATTCTCTGTACAGGCACAATAGTCTTAGGTATGCAATGAAGGAAGAGCACAATCCCTGGCCTAGAGAAGCTTATAGGCTGGACTAATAAACCAAGGACACAAAAGAGCTACCATACTATGAGATACTGATTATAATAGATCTGTCTCATATGCATGCTAAACAAGAGCAAAGAGCAGAAGTTCCTAAACTCTCCCTGGGAGTCAAGGACAGCTTTCCAGAAGATAATTTGCTCATTTAGAGCTGAAAATCTGAGACGAGGTCTTTTTTGTTTGTTTGTTTTTAACAATGATTTTTAAAATTAATTTATTTTTTGGCTGCATTGAGGTTTCGTTGCTGCGTGCAGGCTTTCTCTAGTTGCAGTGAGCGGCCGCTACTCTTCGCTGTGTTGCATGGGCTTCTCATTGCAGTGGCTTCTCTTGTTGCAGAGCACAGGCTCTAGGCACGCAGGCTTCAGTAATTGTGGCACGTAGGCTCAGTAGTTGTGGCTCACGGGCTCTAGAGCACAGGCTCAGTAGTTGTGGCACACGGGCTTAGTTGTTCCGCGGCATGTGGGATCTTCCCCAACCAGAGCTCGAACTTGTGTCTCCTGTATTGGCAGGTGGATTCTTAACCACTGCACCACCAGGGAAGTCCCCAGGTCTGTTTTTAATGTGCCATTATATTCCTTGTGCTTAGTAAAGTGCCTCTTGCACAGTGGGCACTCAGAAACTTGTTGAATGAATGAATGAATGAATGAGGCAGTGATTATGCTGACATTTGGAGGCTCCATATGGTCCTGACACCAAGAAATACAAGATGCCCAATCTTGTAGTGGCAATGAGTACCAGCAAGGGTAACTTCACAAATGCCAAGACCCCTAATTTTTCTAATAAGCTCAGAATACAGTCAGTTGTCAAGATATTCATGAGTTGTTGCCTTTGAAATAGTTCCTTAGAGCAATGTGCCTCTCATTTTAATGTTAGTATAAAGCAAAAGAACATTTTCCTTGATTGTCTTCTCCTTCAGAAATAGAGCATGGAAAACAAGCATGTAACTCCTCAAAACTCTAGAAAATACTAGATGGGACTCAGAGGTCTGGGCATGTTCCCTTTGGCTTGGATCCTTCAGAACCCTCAAAGTCCTTTGCAGAAAAACTCTGTTCAAAGTACAAGATATTTCACACCCTAATGCTTGCCGTGGAAAAAGCTCTAATGTAGTGAAACTACATGGGACTGGGGGTTATGAGGACACAGGATTTTTTCTTTTAACCCCAGGCAAATCTCTTTCCCTCTTGGAGCATCAGCTCCCTTCTCTACCCTGCCTCAGCATCATAGTCACAATGAGGATCAAATGAGATGGAGGATGTAAATGCTTTGAAGGAGGCCAAAGGCTGTACAAATTCTCCACTGAACAGCTATTGATTGAGCACTCCCCTGGACTATTTGAGGAGCCACAGTGACAAGAGCTGGACCCTGCTGTCAATGATCTTGCTAGCTATTTGGAAAGACGTACATGAACACAGAAATTTATAATACCTGGCAGAATGTGATAAATTCTACAATTCTGAAAGAACCTTTAAAACTTTGAATGAGATTGATGAGAAAAGACCCAAACGGGTTAGATTGAAAACACTTTCTATTAGTTTCTTATTGCTGCATAACAAATTACCACAAATATGGTGGCTTAAAGAAACAGCCATTATTTACTTCACAATTCTGGTTGGTCTGAAATCTGGACACAGTGTAGTTGGGTTCTCCACTCAGGGTCTTTCAGGCTGAGATGGAAGTGTCACCTGGCTCTCTTCTCATCTGGAGCTCATGGTCCTCTAGCTTATGTGGTTGTTGGCCAAATTCAGTTCCTTGTTCCTGGTTCGGTGTCAAGGGAGTTTCTCTCAATTCTTAAAGTCTTCTCTTAGGTCCTAGAAGTTACTCCCAGGTCCTAGCCATTTGGCCCTCTTCATCTTCAAAGGCAGCAACAACAGCAACAGTAGCCCTCCCCCATGTTGGATTTCCTTCTTCAGGAAGACCCCAATATTGTTTCCCTTCTGAAAATACATCACTCAGAACAATGCTGGGTGCATACATTCTCAATAGAAAATTCGGAGCTATGTGTCTTGGATTTTCAGAGATAGTCCCAATTTCAAGTAGATGGTCCCAATGTCAGCTCATGTCTTTGATGTTGGTTCTGAACATTTTTTTTACCACATTTAGAATTCAGAGAGCACGAGCAGAAAATAGAAGAACGGTTTCATTTCTCTTTGAAGATATATAGCATTTCTCTCCTAGGGAAAGTATTTATAGCCACCACACAAAAAAGTGTCATTAATATTGTCTAATCAGTATATGTAGAATTCCTTGGCCACCCCTTCTGAGAAATGAAAGACTCTTTAGAAAGCTGCAAGAACTCCTTATGGTACTGTTCCCTATGGTACACACACACACACACAAAATGGGATTTGATTGTGGTAATTATTTCCTTACTTTATTGACATATTTTTCTGCTTGTGATTATCTGAGATCTTAAGGAATTGAAATACCTCATAAAGAAATACAGAGCAATTGTTCAGATGAGCTGGTAGTATGTTATTTGATCTTAATATTATCCAGAGAGAGTCATCTAACCTAGCACTTCCCAACATTTCCCCAATCCTTTCACATCGTGGCAAGCACAACATGGTGATTAGATGAAGCTGCTCACAGAGACCATTGCCTTGGGTCTCTGACTACTCTCACACTATTTCGGGCTGTGAGAACTGAAAGAGACAGGATGTCCACATACTTATAATCCATTTGACACACAGACATGCCAGTCAGGAATCTCTTCTTGACTCAGTAATTGAGTATTGTCAGGTGTTCAATTTAATAACCATTCACTGAGTGTTTATTATGTGTTAAACATTGAGCTTAGGGGGTAAGAACACAGAGATGAAGAAAAGACTGCCATCACCCTCAAAGAACTCATCATCTAGGATATTAGGACAGAAAATCCTTTTCATCTTTTGTGCAAATCCAGTTGGTTGGCAATGGCCACTGAAGCACTAGATGAGAATGCTTCTGAAGCCTCCAAGTGCAAAAGGAAAAAAATATGTCCACCAGTGGGTAAGGGGGAGGAATAAATTGGGAGATTGGGAATGACATATATGCACTACTATATATAAAATAAATAACTAATAAGGACCTACTGTATAGCACAGGGAACTCTACTCAGTACTCTGTAATGACCTATATGGGAAAAGAATCTAAAAAAGAGTGGATATATATGTATAACTGATTCACTTTTCTGTACACCTGAAACTAACACAACATTGTAAATCAACTATACTCCAATAAAATTTTTTTAAAGATTGAAATCTCCAAAAAATATAAAAGATATAAGAGCATTAAAAAAAAATACCTGCCATGTGAGGAAACAGGGAAAGTAGCGAAAGAATGCAGGCCACATACTTGCCAAATCTGTTCCTTTAACTTCAGTATATGATATTATTTAAAGTCCATTATAGGTTCTACTTTCAATTGTGCCACATTATTCATATTGTGTTTTCAGTACCCTCCCAGTAATTACCATTGTGTTTAGTAATCAACAGCACTGATTTACGCAAGTTACATTCAGTCAATCATTCTAGCACTTAAAAACAATAGCTTTGAATGGAGTTATTTCCTGGGAGAATGTTAAATGTTTCCGAGTTCAGATATCCAAGGAAAGGCGGCTCCCTGTGTGTAAGGGAGGAGAATGAAAAGTTTTCTGGCAACTGGACCAAGATAAAGTGTTCAAGTAAGTGCTGTTGTGGCTTGGGAGTGAATGGGAGTAACTCACTGTTTCCTGCCTAAAATTGTGCTGTTGGATGCATTCAGCCACCTTACGCAGCAAACTTATCCAAATTTTTAATTACTGATAGAAATCCTGATAGAGTCCTCAAGGGATCAGAAATAGCTGTTAGCCATTCTGTCTTCAAACAATTGCAGGTAGAAACAGAATAGAAAGGTAGCTGGTGCAAGTGATTCCAAGGGAACTCCTTCAGGTTCAATGTATTGCCTAAGCCTCACACCACTGAGCTGGTTGCCCTTGGATCTGGGTTCCAACCCAAGATATTTAAGTTACTAGGGCCGACTCTAAAGTCCAATTTTTTCAATAGACTAAAGGCTGGGCCCAAAGCCTGGGAAAGGATGGAAGGAAGGGTTGGACCCGATAGTGGACAATGTTGTGGTCTTTACAGTAATTGAAGGAGAGGAGATGGAAGAAAACTGCCCCTTACATAGTGCATATTCTGAACCAGATGCTTTAGATCTTACTCTAAATGTAAAGGAAGTAACTTTTAAATACAGGTAAGTGGCTTTTGAAGGTGCTTACAAACTTGGGCCAGGAAAGGGGTACAACACCTATTGCTCATAGTTGTGGCATAAGAAACCTAAAAGACAGTCCTCACATGCACCATGCAAAGAGAGACTCAGGTCAGAAACAAACAGATCACCTTAAATCTAGACACCAATCCAAACAGGGGAGGCAGAAAAACAAAGTTCAGGTTTGCAGATAAAATTGGCAAGGATCTTTCCACCTCTCATCATTCCAGACCTGACTCTCAGAATCCCAGCCAAGACCAGAGATGGCCTACCTATCCCCATGTGTCCATGAGAGAAATTCAATAGGTCCTGCCAGTTTAAAAGCTTTTCAGTGAGGCTGTAACTTTCTTAAGGAGAGTGATGAAATGAACAAGGTCAAACTCACTTTCCCACTGCATTCCCATTCAGCCACTAGGGTGGTTGAAATGTATTCCATTGAAAACATTGGTAGAGATTAAATGTATTATTTTCTTCCCAAGGGGTTAATTCTTCAAAAATAAAAACAACAACTGAAAAAAAATGGTGAACCAATTTTAGAGGAAAAAGAGTATGTGGGAAGAAGACAATGAGCATTATATTTCTTTGGGTTGATTCTCCTCTGCTTTAGCCAAGACTCATAAAGTTGCCTCTCATTTTAAATAAGAATGGCATAGCAAGTTCACCCCATCCATCATCAGTTGCAGAAAGACAACTGTTTATAAAAAGAGTTTATTAACTGATGTAATTGGATTCTCTTGAGGAACACAGTAACCTCAACTTATGAACTGTCTGTATATGTAATCTGTGATATAAGTTATGCTAAACAGAAACTCTAACTGAATCACCAGTGGACAAAGATTTGAACTATTTCCCTACCTTTTAAAATAAAATAAAAAACATCTCCTTCCTTAGACATACAAATTTTCAGGATACAAATGCCTTTATAAATATCATCATATGTAATCCTCATCATGATCCCCATGATACCAGTTAATTAACCTGGGGCTTGATCAGGCTAAATGTCTTTTTAAGGCCACCCAAAGCTAGGACTTTTATCCAGTTCCTCTAATTTCAGAATATGATATTAAAAGTCCATTATAGGCTCTACTTTCAACTGTGACATATTATTCATATGACTATACTGTGTTTTCATTATCCTCCGAAGCAATTACTATTGTGTTTAGTTTTATCCAGTTCTTTGGACGCCCAAATAAGGAGCTTTTCTCATCAAACCAGAGAGATCTGAACAAATGTCTACAACCTCTTCCTCCCTCTCCCTGGGAACACAGGCTGAATGAAGTTGGGATCATGACCATTTGTTATTTATGTTATACAAAGTGGAACTTGGTTCCTTCCATTGAAAATTAAATGTAGATTAAACAAGATTGAAGAGCTGATCTCCATTTCTCTGAGAGCAGAAGGAGAAAAGATTGATTTGACTTACAGCTGCAGGGATTTGCAAGCTGCACAGAAAGAGTGCTGAGAGCACTGAGCTTTAAAGGGTGGATGCCGGCTGAATCCACAGAATGAGACATCTGGCAAAATGGAGCACATTTGCTCTTTAGGTCTGGAGATGTGTATATAGTAATCCATGCAGATGCTAGCAAGGGCACTTTAGGTCCTTTCAATTATCATAGTAATTTTGGTGCAGAACAGGCGGCCAGCATGGGTGGGTAGAGGACGAATTGTGTGTCCTCTCTCACCCTTGAGCTCTGGACTGATAAGATCAAATACCATTAAGAACCACAGACCCTCATTTCCAGAGGATGCATAGCTAGGACCCAGGCCTTGGAAGAGAAGAGGGGACAGGGAGACGCAGCTGACATCTAGCTGAGAGGAGACACCACTTATAAGTTTCACTTCGCCCCAGGTTTGTTAGGTGCAGGCCTGTACACCTGGAAGACCTACAGGAGCTTTCCCGATGAGAGCTCATTCCTGCACCTGAGAACCAAGGCCTAGAGGGGGTCAGGTGGCGGCAGGACTCACAGTCAACTAGGACGGAGTAGAGGCAGTTGTGAGAAACCTTGAGCCTGGGGTGGGTAGGGACAGATATAAAGGACACGTGTATCTCTCACATTTTGCCTGGGGAAGCCGAGGACTTATCTCCTCTCCAGTGGTAAGAGACCTGGGAACCAAGGCCTAGATACACATATCAAACAATCTCTTCCCATAACTTCAAATATTACTGTGATGCTCTGGACTCCAAAATCTTTATCTTCAGTCCAGACCCTTCTCCAGTGCTCTAGGCCAGGGGTCAGCAACCTTTTCTTGAAAAGGTTCACATAAATGCTCTATTGCACTCCTGTAGATCTTCCCATTCAAAATAGAAGGAAAAGAGAGGCTCAAAGAACTATCTGATCCACAACAATTCTGAAACTGATCAGGGCTAATGGTAGCAACTCCTTGATTAGACTCTAGTCCTGGGAATTCTATTCCATGGCTCTTGGCTCTGCCTTTTGGACTCTTGATACTTCTCTTCCCTTGAAAAATAGCTCAAGTTTTCAACTTCCTCAGGCTGTTTTCTCCTTGTAGAAGTTTGGGAGTCCAAAGGATGCGTTTTGATTTTGTGTTATCTATGTCTCTTTTAGTCCAAACTGGTAGTGTTTCTGACAACAAAATTCTCTTAAGAAGTTTGTGAGTCTTCTATGAATTGTATTGGAGTTAGACAAAAGCTGTATTCACAAATCTCTTCAAAATAAGTACCTGTCTTAGTTTACTTGGGCTGCTTTAACAAAATAGCACAGACTGGATGGGTTATTTCTCATAGATCTGGAGGCCAAAAGTCCAAGACCAGGGTGCCGGTGCAGTTGGTTTCTGATGAGGGCCGTTTTCTGATTGTAGGTGGCTAACTTCTTACTGTATCCTCACTTGGTGAAAGGGGCTAAGAAGCTCTGTGAGGTCTCTTTACGAATCCCAAAGATCACCTCCCAAAGGCCTTACCTCCTATTACAATCACCTTCAGCAGTTAGGATCTTAACATTGGAATTTGGGAGGGGAGGGAGGACACAAACATCAGACCATAGTGTATCTGGCTTCTGATGAAGGTCTTGGGGGACAACAACCTTAGACTCTCTATTGTTTGACTAAAGCGTTTTCTGATCTTTGAGACCTTAAGGAATTTTACAGGCCTATCCTCAGCTTCATACTTAGGCAATGTTTTCCTGACAGTGCTCTGGGCTTGATGTTTGCCAGAACCCATATCTTGATTTTAGCATTAATCACCATCTGAGCAGAGGGCTGGGAATTTTCAATACCCGCAAGTTCTGCCCCTTTTTGTTGAACATGCCTTCCTTAGTTTCTCTTTTTATAATTATAAATAATTATAATTGCTCTTTATAGCATTTTACTAAAAGTAGCAAACAAAAAAGCCAGCATCTTCAACACTCTGCCCGTAAGTGTCCTTAGCTGGATCACACAGTTCATAAAGTATGTTTCCTACTTTTCACATTATCACAGGTGACAGTGTTGCTAAACCTTCTACCACTACAGAAAAGCATATCTTTCTCCCAGTTTCCAATAACATTTCTTCACTTTCTTTCCATTCCTCCTACCAGCCTCTTGAAGGCCATCAGACTTCTCTTCACAGTTTCTCCAAAGCTCTATGCTTTCCCGGACACTTTCTGGAAGGCCCTTTCAGGTCTTATTTACTGACTGGTAACATAGCCCTTCACACGTTTTAGACTTTTATTTTGGTAATTTCCAAGTAGCAAATCTACATTAGTTATCTATAACTACATAACAAATTACTCCAAAAGTTTGTGGGTTAAAACAATAAAAAATACTCTCTCAAAGTTTTTGTGGGCCAGGAATTTGTGGGCAGCTTAATTGGCTCAGGGTCTCTCATGAGTTTGCAGCCAACATGTCAACAGGGCCTGCAGTCATCTGAAGGTTTGACTGGGCTGAAGAATCCATTTCCAAAGTGACTCATCCAATGAGTAGTCCATTGGTAACGGCTGTTGGTGGAAGGCCGTACTTCCTCCCCACATCCCACGGGGATTGCTCTAGGGTCCTCATGACAAAACAGCTGGCTTTCCTGGTAAGAGAAAGAGAGAAAGCCAGACAGAAGCTATCTTTTTTATAACCTATCTTCAAAAGTCACAGGGCATTACTTCTGCCAAATTACATTCATTAGACAGGGGTTTAGATTTCACCTTTTAAAGGGAAAAATGTCAAATCTTCAGACATATATTAAAACCACTACAGTGGTCAAACTAAGAAATTTTAAAATTATCAAAAATAAGACCCAGTTAGACTGATTTTCTTAGACTGACTCAAACTTTTTCTGAAGGTATTTATCAAAATTACATCCCAATCTATTGTGACCAATAACAATGTTACTGAAATGAGCATAGATCCTCCCTCCTTGCCCCCTTCCCAAGGGACTTCAATAAAAAAGACAAAACTCTTTTGTTTATGTTTCTTAAAAGCAAATCTCTTTGGCCTCGACTTTTATTTCATTGCCTCATCTATAGAAATTAATAATGAAAACTAAATATCTTTAAAGTGAATAAAGTAGAGCAGCTGGTCCATGGGGCATACTTTGAGTACCAAGGCTCTATACTATCCATCCAACCACCATCCTGCCATTCACTGCCCCCAGAATCCCACACGAATATTTTCTCACTGAATTAATTCATAAAATAGACCTCTTGAGAAAGCCTGCCCCAGCAAGTTATCTCTATGCTCAAACATTTCTGAGTATACTTAACATAAATTGAGTGCCTACTAAATACCAGATACTTTACATAAATTATCTCATGTTATTTTCACAACAACCCTAGTTATTATCAGTCTTATCTCATGGAAGGAAATTGAAGCTCTGTTATTAAATAATTTGCCAAGGTTGTATGGCTAGCAAGTGGCAGAACTGTGTCTTGAACCCCAGAATCCTGACTAAAGATTCATGCATAACTGTTTCTGCACTATTCTGAATCCCAAATGAGAAACACAGTTTATACTCAAACTGAATCCCCATGACTATGGTAAGGATGGAGACATTGGCGTGGGGGATTGTTCTCTATTATTGAATGATACAATCAACTTATCAGCCAGGAAAAGAGAACAAGAAGTGTAGTTCTGATGGCTTTATGACCTTATTGTAAGCACCATGAGACTCCCCAACAAACTATTTAGATTTTTAGTGACATGGAAGATATGGAAATGTGACCAACTTGACAAAACAGGGAGTGTTACGAATGAACTTTAAAGAGAAAAGGAAAAATACTTGAGAAATTGAAAATTAGATATGAGAAGCTAAGGCCTGCAAGCTAAATATGATTTTTGAAAACAAAACTTTACTAACTTCAATTAACACATCCATGCCCATTGTCTTTAGCTGCTTTTGCACTACTGCAGCAGTTTAGTAGTTGAAACAGATACCACAAGGCCTGCAAGTCTAAAATATTTACTTTCTTGCTCTTTAAGAAAAGTTTGCTGACCTCTGGACATACTTATTAGAAGCAGTTTATAGGTATCCTGCCTGCTGTCATGTCTGGTTAGGATAATGTGAGAACTAGTTCATCAGGCAAGAAACTGCCACAGAAGACAGAGGGTAAGTGACTCCTCAATCTTTAGAAATCATGAATTGACAAAGGAAGAAAGTGAGGAATAGATCACCCTGTGATCAAGAAAAGACTTTTGCTCACGAGAGCAATGACCAAATTTGTAAGAGCAGACAAGCAAGTGTTGGCCAGACAGACTGCTGAGATGTGTACCTGTAGCTCAAGAAGTGCTAGGGATGAAGCGAAGTGGCAGGGAAGGCTCAGCGTGGCTCATGTGGCCCTTCATGACTGTGTGGTCTGTGGGAACTTCTTAAGGAAACCCAAGCACACTTCAGATAAGGACACTGTAAATAGGACAGAGAGACGGAAGTAAACAGGCTGCACCCAGTCACCAGTAATTCAACAAATATTTATGAAGTGTATCCAGCCATCATTTTGGCAATAAAATCCAGGGCAACAATAAGAACAGCATCAGCTAAAGGAGGGCTAAGTAAGTGCCTGGTTCTTATCTCATTTAATCCTTACAATAATCTTACAATTAGGCACTGTTTTTCTGTAACAGTGTCTAATGAGGAGACTGGGACTCAGAAAGTTTATCCAGGTGCTGTGTCAGGACTGGTTGGAAGTTAAAGATGCCAGGTTTCTTCTGCTCAGGATGGGAGCCAGTTAATAAATCACAGGTGTCACAAGTCCCACTAGGGCCAGCAGTGTGGAGGAGAGAACACAGGAGTCCCTAAGTGTCTCATCTGCCCAGGACAGGAATTTACTGATTCCTGGGAAGGTCCAAGGTGAAAACCCTCCAATGATTCATTGTTTGCTAAGATACTCACTCTAGGGTTTCAGTACTTATTTGTGCTTCTTTTGAGTCTGAAAACCACATAGGATATCTGGGACCTTGAGGCCTAATGATAACTTACAGCACTCGTGGCCCTTGTGAAATTGTTAACATCTTAACGGGTTACTGGACGCTCTTCTTAACATAAGTACGCACGTAGGGAGGTGCTAAGTTTTTAACCCTAGAACTCCTGCAATCCCCTCATCTAGGTGTTCTCTGCTGTTGTCTGGGGTGGGAAGAGTATAGCTTAATTGAGACAGAACATTCCTGCCCTCACCACAGATGAGGACAGCCTGGCTCTACCAATTTATCTGTATAATGCAGTGATTCTCAACCTTCATTTTTATTATTAGCCTTCTCCCCCCAGGAGCTCTTTTAGACATTTTTTCCTAATCATTTTTCCCCATTAAATTTTAATACCATGGTATACTGTATATCTGTTTCAGTACTACATGTGTACTTGTGCTTTTCATATGCAAAGAGTCAGACTGTTTTGCCCCCCTCTCCCCAACCAATTTTCACCCCCTTGGAGTAGATACTACCCTTGTTGAGAATACATGATGTAAGGCTTTTCTACTCGAAGAATGATCAACCATCCAGCTCAGTCAGGGGGTGATCCATTGATGGAACCATTGGCAAATCAGCATCATCTGGGTGCTGCTCAGGGTTATGAATCTCAGGCCCCTCCACAGACCCAGCTGAGTAATAATCTGCATTATAACATGATCCCAGAAGGTTCCCAGGTACATTAAAGTTGAAGAAGCACCAACCTAAGAATGAGCATGCACAGTGACCAGGAACTCATAACCTCTGAGCTGTACTGAAGAAAGAAATTGCCAAGATGGCTCTGGTTCCAGTGGAAGACTTTGGTTTGAGGTAGTGGTCCTCCAGTTTTACTGTGCATCACCTGGGGAGTGAGTTAAACTCTAGAGTGCTGGGTGTCTCCCCCAAAATTCCTGATTCAGTAGACTTGGGCTAGGGCTTGAAAATTTGCATTTCTAACAAGATCCCAGGTGATGATGAGGTGTTCATCCAGGGACTACATTTTGAGAACCACTAGCCTGGGGCTTCTTGGCTGGTTCCAGCTGAGTAGCACCTCATAGCCTGGGGACCTCAATGTAGTACACAGCCGACAGTGATGTAGTTTCAGCACAAGCACAAGGATTCTTTACCTCTCTCCAAGACAGTGAGAAGAAACACTGCTAGACTGCTGCAACTTGTTCCCCAAATACAAAGTCACCCCCACTTTTGGCTTTGTTATTCTGAGAAGCTGGGAAACTCGAGAAACTAAACAAATGCTGTGTTCACAGGTACAAGAGTAAGTAGGTGTCCAAAGCAATCCAGAGCCTTGTAATCAAAGCCCAGGGTACAAGAGGGCCCAAGTTCCTTCTTTACCCATCAGATAGGAAGGCCTGCAATGGAAAAACTCCCCACTTTCAGAAACTGTCCCAGAAAGTCAGAGGAGAGCTATTTTGGCAAGAAACCCCACAGCTGTTTTCAATAAGAAGTGGATTCTATAAATTGAATTAGCTGTAGGTTGCTTTATAATCATTACTATTGTTACTATTACTATTACATTATATTAACTGAAAGTTCAGAATGGAAAAAAATTATGCTAACCTAATCTGATCAGTATAAATTATACATTGAGCTCTGAAACCAAATGTTTTCTGATTTTATAAATTGTTTGATAGTCATGTATAGGACATTTTATGGTGCTTTAGTATTTATGAAGCTCTTAAAATTATTATCTATTTTTTTCATGAAGGGTGTAATTTTTTTTAGTTTTGTTTGTTTTCTACCTTGTAACATTTGGTAATTATTGTAGGTTTTTCTTAAATCCTTCTCACAGCTCTTTTCTTCATCTCTACCTTCAAATGAATGTAAATTGAAGTCATTTGGGTCCTACTAGTGGTGAATGTAGGTTTTGCCAATGCCAATCCTAAGGGATCCTAGTCAACCAAATAACTTCCATTATGCAAAATCAGAAGAATTTTAAATTAAGAAGCATTGCCTCACAGAACACTGTAATTTCATAAATTTCTTAAATATAAAGAAATAGGGAGTGCTTTTGCTTTAAACAAAATAAAATTAACCCATGTTATATTAACAGTTTCCTTTGAACCCTTAGAAATCTGAGGTGTATTATAAGCCACATATTGAGTTTATTGGATTCAGAATAAATTGCTTATTAAACAGGCAAAAGTCATGGTCCTTTAAATTTAAAGGGTTCATTAAAGTTTCCCAAATACCTTTCGAAACATTTAAAGCAATATACACCTTTAAAAATCTCTGCTTCAGTACTGTTTCCCGTTTCAACAATAAGGAACCTGAGGATTAGCGAGAAAGTGGCTTGCCCAAGATGCCACAAGTAGTAGATATAGCCCACATCTTCTGACTTTTTCTGAACCCTCCCCTCTCAGAGTGTGCTCCAAGGACTAGCAGCATGTGGCCTCTGAAAGTTGATTAGAAAGGCAGAATCTTATATCCCACTACAGACCTCATGAATCAGAATCTGCTTTTAATGAGATCCAGCCCCAAGCACCCAGTGATAAATCAGACCTATAGCCCTCTCCCCTGACTTGTCAGCAGTTAGATCTTAAGCAGATACTGGAAATCATTGTGTGGAGGAATCCCTAAAGAGAGATGAACGTGGAGAGGAGAGAGGATGCACCTCCTGAAAGTTGGTAGGTCATGAAGAAGGCCATGTCCACATGAGTTAAAAGAACTTGGCAAAATGGTTCCCATCATTTATCTTCCATCTGTACCCAAAGACCTGACATCAAGGCCATAGAGTACTAAATCATATAGTGTAAGGGAAAGACCTGGACCCCACCTCCTGGAGTTCATTTAAAGGTAGATGCACTTTTCAAATATAGCCTGATATAGCTTAATACAGCCAAAGATATAGTCTGATCATAGGGCTGTTGAAAAATATTTACCACTTTTTTGAAATGTAGGTCCATGTGTCACCATGCAGGGTATTTTCTGTTTGTTATCCCATGTTGAAGGTGTTATTACCTCCATCTAATAGGTTAAAAACCTAAGGTGAAGTCATTTGCCCAAGATCTGTAGCCAATGCCAACCTTTAACAGAATCCTGATCATATTAATTTGACCTTTTAGACTTTTCTAAGGCCTGAAGCATACCAAACAGTGTGATAAAAGATTTTCATAGTAGATCTTATTTTTCCTGATAACAATGAAATCCTCCCTTGAAAAGGGAACTAGGTTTGACTACAGTCAACAAGTCTGGGTTTAAGTCCCACCTCTGTGCTTTTTTAACCATGTGACCTTGACAGGTATCTTAACCAATCTGATTACGAACTAATTCATCTGAAAAGTAGAAAAAGTATCACCTTTCTCTGAAGGCTGTTTTAAAGCTTAAACAAAGCAATAAGTCTGGGGCTTCCCTGGTGGCGCAGTGGTTGAGAGTCTGCCTGCCGATGCAGGGGACGCGGGTTCGTGCCCCAGTCCGGGAGGATCCCACGTGCCGCGGAGCGGCTGGGCCCGTGAGCCATGGCTGCTGAGCGGGCGCGTCCGGAGCCTGTGCTCCGCAGCGGGAGAAAAAAAAAAAAAAAAAAAAAAAGCAATAAGTCTGCATGCATCTACCATACTGCCTGGTATATAAAAGGCATTTTATTCATTAAAACCTAATCCATGTAGTGTAGACCGTCTTATTCATTCCCATGTTCCATCCTCCTCAACCAACTTACAGTGACATAACGTAACATCTTCCCTTACATACTGTTTTTATGTTTGAAAAGTTGATGGGTCTCTCCTCCCCTCAGTACTCAGGCCAGGAACAAAAACTCCTGGTCCAGATATGATGGTCCCTGGGCAAGGGGTAATTAGGTCCTCATATCACACAGATGATATCAAATTAGGAGGCAAAGTGAAATACAGAACAGTCTCAAAACAGACCTCCTGGTTAGTTCTGCCATGTACCAGCTGTATGGGCTTGGAAAGGTGTTAAAAACTCTCTGTGGTCGGATGCTTTGTCTCTAAGACAGAGGTAATAACAATGCATACCTCACAAGGTTGTTATAAGCATTAAATGAGATACACCACATCTAAGTGCTTAGCCTAGTGACTGGGAAATCCAATAAATGTGGTGTTTTCTTAGGTCCCTGAATGTGGAAGCAGGCAGGAGCTTGGACTGTAGTTGGCTCTGCTCACCCCTGAGTGAGATAGGAGCCTGCAAGGGCTCATGGCAGCCATGGCTCCTAGTTGCTCCCTCACTGTCTGGATCAGCACTACGAAGCATGCCTTTGTCCTGCAGATCATCAATGAGAGAGTCTGTGGTCTACCATGGACCTCCTCAAGGTCATCTGAAAGGAAGTTGCTCTTATCACAAAAGAAACACTTGAAGTTCCCTAGTAGGGGAAAAAATACAGGTAGATTTCTGTTTAAACATAGAAGACTCAACAGATACATCCACTCCCTCTCAACACTCCAATACAATGATAGTAAAGCAGAAAGAAAGTAGAAACTCACAAAGTCAAAAGAACAGAATAAAAGCATAATAAATTTTAAAATGTTAACATTTTTGAAGATGAAAAAGGATAATTGCATTACAGACTTACTAGGGAGGAAATGCTGAAACCAAAGACTGCTAAGGGAAATCAAAATGAAGCAAGCTGGTTTAGGGTCATGAAGTTCTAAAAAGGCTCAGGAATTTGAGATACCAGATATCTCTGAAAACAGAGTTGACAGGTAAGACAAAACAGGGTGAGTTGATGGTGTGTATATGATGCAGTTGGTTCCCCTCATCCCCTCCTTCCTCCTGAGCAAACAGACTGAAAATTAAAGACTTGATCTCTGCAGAAGTGAACCACGGAGGCCCTGAACTGGGGCCACCAGGCACAGATGGGAGCAGGGTGAAGTGCTGTACTGAAAACAAGGCTATTAAAATGAATGTTTACATTCTGAATGCTAAGATCCTTAGCTTCCTTTTACTGTGTGGCTCCCAGACTTCTGTCAGATGGTCTTATTGCACTCCCTAGGCAGGATTTGGATATTTCTTCTTCATAGAAGTGGACTGGCCCCAGAAAAAAAAAAAAAAAAAAAACTACAGATATTGACATTTCATGTGATGCAAAAGCTAGCTCAGTCTTCATCACCCTATAATGATGCCTAACATTCAATACACTCTCTCTGCACCCAGAGTTCGGCTGTTAAGATCTTTAGTTAGCCAAAGAATGCCAGATGTTTGAGAAAAGTCTCTAATATTAAAGACAGAGATCAAAACAAATAAGAAGAAGGAGGAGAAGAAGAGGGGAAAGGGGGATCTTGCATGGTGCAGAAGAAAACTGAAACTAACAAACTATAATTTCCACCCTTAGAAGATAAGAAAAAATATTGTATCCACAGAGCAAGAGCTGATGAATTCAGAGGAGAGTCTGTAGAAATAGACCAATACAATAAAAAAATTTTGTTGTTGTTTTTAAAAGTCAATTGAAGGTCTGAAAAATAAAGTAGAGGAAATCTTCTAAAATCTAGAAAAAAGTCAGAAATGGAAAATAAGAGAAATATATTAAAATTAGAGAAGTGAGTGTTATGGCAGATTAAAGATGGCTAAAAATTCTTTGCTATCCCTTTTATTGAGAGGTAGGGTCTAAATCCCCTCCTCTTAAAGGGAAGCTGGTCATTGTGGTTGTTTGACCTGTAGAATGTGGCAGATATGGTGTTCTGAGACTTTCAAGGCTGGGCCATGAGAACCCTTGCAACTCCTATCCAGGCCTCCTACAACATACTCTGGAGACCACCACCATACTCAGAGGAAGCTCAAGCAGCTCTGTAGAGAGTCCCACGTGGAAAAGTACAAAGCCCCCCCCCCTCAACAACCACCACCTACTTGCCAGCCCTGTGACTGAGCCATCTTGGGAGCAGGACTTCTTGTCCCACTGGAGATGCCCCAGTGATGCCACATAAAATAGAGATGAAATTATCCCCACGAAGCCTTGCCCAAATTACAGATTTGTGAGCAAAATAAAGGATTGCTATTGTTTTAACCTGCTTCATTTTGAGGTGGTTTGTTATATATCAGTAGATAACTGGAACAGGGGCCAACATTTAACTGATAAGAATTTTAGAAAGAGAGATGAGAAAACAATAGAAAGAAGGAAGCTTTCAAAATAATAATACAAGAAAAATTCACAGTACTGAGTCTATAGATTTAAACCAAAGGAAAAACAAAGTACTGAGTGACCAACACAATGCATTAAAAAAAATACCTATTCCAAGATATACTAGGGATTTCAGAATACTAGGGATTAAGAGAAAAATCATAAAAAAATCCAAAGAGAGGGAGAGGTGGTGGTGAGAGAGCCACATACAAATATCAGAAATAAATTGTTCCTAACGGCAGTGTTGCAAGCTAGAAGACAATAAAGCAATGCTTCATAGTAATTGGAAAAAAATTTAACCCAGAACTCTATTCCGCCAAACGATTAATTGTGAGTGAAGAATAAAGACATCCTTTTTTACATGTACGTTCTCAAAGATTCGTTCTACCAAAAGAGTGCAAGCCAAGAATAAAGAAGTCCTGAGCTCCAGGACAGAGAGGTGAAGGAACTCCCAGGAGCGGATGAAGGGCACCCCCGCTGTACTAGCTGAGCAGTAGGCCCAGAGGCAAGCAATCCAGTTTGGAGAATGGAGGACTGCAGGGGAACAGAGGGAGATGGAAGAAGTAAGTCTCCTGGTGGTGTGACCACCCCGAAAGGAGTTTTGTAGTTTGGGAAATGATTTAGGCTTCAGGGAGTAAAAGGTAAATGAATAATGAAGCAAAAACAAAATGTTAAAGAAACCATCAATTGTAAGAAAAGCAAAATGTTATATAGAAAGGAAATATAAACACTATATTCAACAGACTCAGATATGATGATGTTTAAATAGTCGTAATAATGTAAACATAGGCTATTGAACCCATCATTTTGAAACTGTGGTGTGGATTTTATTGTAAGAGCGTGGGAAGGAACACATGTGTGTCAGAAGTGAGGGCAGTTTAAGAGAGCCGAATTGTCTTCTGTAAGAAATCCTTAGCTAAGATTTTAAATTGAAAAATCAAGAGAAAGCAGTCTAAGCATATTATTTAAATATAAGGCAATACATTTACACTTAGGCCTATATGACTTGTACCAGTCTTTCTTGAGAGAGGATTTGTTCATGGAAAACAGAGCAAGGACTGGGGTGAGGCAGATGAGGTGCCTAGGGCTCAAAATGTAAGTGCACAGCCCTGAGAGTGAGGATCTCTTTACATTTTATCCCCTAGATCTCTCACTTTACTCACCCTAGTCCTGGACCTAAGGAAGAGCTCTGTATACTATAATATACAGTATACTTGCTTTGTAGCAAGAGCAAGTGGTAGAAATGATGAGGAAGTGTAGAGGAGGGTGAGAAGGCTCGGGGCTGTGTACATCACATCCTAATGGATGGATTTAACAGGGTACATTTAAGTCAAACCTGAACAGATGAGTAGGCTTTTGCAAGGCAGAGAAATGAAAAGCATTCTAGGTTCAATGAAAAAATGCAAAGGAACAAAGGCAGGTGTGGGAAGCTGGGGGAAATGAACATGACTTCATGGAGGAAAGGGGACAAGCAGAGTTCAGTGGGACCTCACTACGGATCATAGACTCTAGAATAATGGGTTGGATTCTTAATGTGTGGTTAGATTCTTGAAAAAGAACTAGCTTCTAAAACAGAAGAAACTAATTTAAGAACACCCTATAGTTGATTGCCTTTCTCTCCAGGGCCTCAAAACAAAATCTGGAGGCTTTAATTTGTCAGCATTGGTTGGTTGATAGTATTGGTCCTAAAGAGGCCTTGGCATCAAGGGTGTTAGATGGGCATAGGAGATGCTTCCATTCAGAATTGCTTTAATATGAGTTGTATGAGTTTGCACAGTGGGGCCAGCCAGGTGGACTCCTGCTGAGGAGAGCTTTGTCCCCTGACATGAGGAAAGCATAATCTGTTAGGTGCCACGAGGCTCCCCCTACTCCAAAGCCAGGTTCCCTCAAGTCCCTGGGAAATAGATCAGAAAGTTTACGCAGGAGAGGCCCAAAGTCTGTGATGGCTGAGATATCACTGTAAAAGCAAACAAGCATTTAGCCCAAGATCCTCTAAAGAAATGGTAGAGAATGTTTTGTTTGCCTATTGACTGGCTTAGCATAATATTTTTTCAATCTTCGTCCTGTATCAATTTCTGACAGTACAATTGAAGGCTAATGCAGGAATACATTGTCTACAGGGCCAGCCAAGGAAATTGGGAGCTTGGTCAGTAGCTGTAAATATCCTCTCGGTATTTCAATTTGTTTACTCTGAAGTGCTTCCCAGGGGCTGAGAGGGTTCTGGGACACACTGGCACCAGGTTTGCAGTGGGAAAGATCAGTTGCTGAGATAAGGGTTGGGGTCCGCCTTGAGACGTGCCATGAAAAAAGATCTGATTTAGCCATTAAATCCCTCGAAAGGGTGGTGAGTAGGACTATAACAATGGGGTATTCAAAGGAACACTTGGTAGGCAGGAAAGGGATGTTCAAACACAAATGCAACAGAGATTTGGGCGACTAAAGTGTCACTCCCTCTTCTTCCAGGGACAATGATTGAACTTCGGCAAGAAGACAACAGAAGTAGATTCCTACTTTTTGTGACCCAAGAGATGGTGAAGACCAAATCTTAAAGCCAGAGGACAGCAAAATCTGCTGAAGATGTGTCCCCAGTGAACGTTTAGTCCTGGTCCACATGATTCACTGTGGGTGGTCCTGGCTGAACTTAGGGGGAATGAGCTCACTGATCCTTCTTGTTTTTAAATGTCCTAATAGACCTGATTACTCCAGGAGCAAGGTCGTTAGAAAATAGAGAAGGAGAAAGAGTGAGAAAGAGATAACAGCACATAAAGAAATACACAGAGAAAAACACATGTGCACAGAACATAAAGACATACACAGAGGAAAACATATGTGCACAAACATATGTAGGAGAGAAAATTCTGAAGAATCATTCACCAAGATTTATGCAGAGTACCAGAAGGATTCACACATATCCCACTAAAAGTCCAAGAGGTGGTCCATTAAAAGTCCAAGAGATACTCTGAAACTGACTACACACACACACACACACACACACACACACACACACACACACACACACACACACACCAAGAACTAACTTAAAGAGATTCTACAGTGTCTGCGATTCTTCAGTCTGAAATCTCTTGTTTGTATTTAGTGTGGAGTGTTTTCCCTAAAGGATATCCTGTTTGAGATTAGTATTGGCTGGTTCCTCTTAACATCCTTAAAGAAATATCCAGAAAAACTAAATAAACCCCCACCCCTCTAATAGCATGCCAAGTGATTTGTCTAGAGAAGGTCAGGGAGAGGATTACATGAACAAAGATGTATTCTCATCTCCTCCTTCAGGTTCCTGCTATAAACCAGAGTCCCTGACAACTTCTCAAAAGGAGAAGGAATCTTCATCCCACCATTGGCCTCATAGAAGGAGGTAATGTGGCACTGGAATCATACCAGTCTGAGACCAATTCCTGGCTTAGCTATTGGATGACCTCAAGTAAATCTGAGCCTCAGTTTCCTTGACTGTAGAATGGGCCATTGGAAGAATCAAATGAGCAAATATATATAAAAGCACCCTGTAGTTTATAATGAACTTTAACAGACATTAGTATTATGCATATTTCTCCCATCGACCTGAAGATATATTGACTTCATAAAATTAATAAGCAATTCAAAAAACTAAAATGATTGGAAAGATTAATTTTTATCATTTAACTCAGCAACAGTGTATTCTTTATATGATAAAAACAATGTGTTATCATTGTCAGATTTAAAATATCAAATTTCTCAAACAATGTTTCTATTGCCTCTTCTTTTAGCCACTATATATTGGTGATACATTGGGGATACAATACCAAGTGCCCTGAACACTGCATGGGGAGTGGAAATTAAGAATGAGAGAGACCCAGAGTTGGGCATCGCTATTCTGAATATTTTACCTCTTTCATGTCTCTTCGCCCTGACTTCTCATTCTGCCCTGGTCATTAGCTTGGATTTTCGGCATAACTTAACTGGATTACTATAGTAACCTTTCTAACTGTTTTCTCTGCCTTCAGATTTATGTTTCATTTTCACGGGAGTAAAGTTGGACAACACATTTATTGTCTACCACCTCAGTCTCTTCACCGTTCTTCATGATATCTATGTTGAGTCTTATTTAACAACTTTCAATTTCCTGAATCATGCTCTCTAGGTTTGAGATTTTGCCTGAAATGAATCTTGAAAACCCCACTCACCTTTGCTTGTCAGGTCATAAATCAGGTGTCCCCCCTCCATAGGGAAGTGTTTCTAATACTTCTTCTGTGTCATCCATCGGCTCCCAGCTCCTGAAAGATTCCAGTCTTATGTTATCTTTGGATATTTTTTATCATAGCACTGACTACTGGGCATTACAATTGTTTATTTGCAGATTTTTTCTACTATATTTTGAGTATCTTAAGGAGGGGACTTATGTCAAATATCTTTTTGTATATCTGAGACCTAGCATACTGCCTGGCATAGACAAGTCTAATCATGTTTGCTGTGAATAGACAAATGGGCAAAAGAACAAAGTCTGAGAGCTGAAATGAGCTACCAAATGATCACAGTTTACTTGTCTGGGAATTTTAAAGATAAGATCAGGCAGCTTTCCTTTCAGGGTGCTTTTAAATTGGAGGGGGATGGCTGGATGGTACCTGCCCCCCATGTGGTCCTCTTTCTCTAGGCCTGAGGCTGGAGGGGTGGGAGGAGCTATTTCTTTAGAAAAGGAGAAAACAGAATAAAAGGCAAGTAACTGCTGTTGACCACCTACCACATCCCCAGGACTGTGACAGGCAATATAAATATATGGTTTTGTCTTCACGATAATCACATGAGTTTGGTGGTTTTAATGCCCCCTTTTACAGATGAAGAAACTGAAAATTGGAGAGTTTAATTAACTTCCCAAGATCACATAATTCCTAAATGACAAAACCAGAACTTGAAATGATTCTCTGGAGCGCCTTTTTCTATGCTTCTCCAAGTGGAGGATGAGTAATCTCACAGTTAAGTGGTGTGTGGGTTACACAAAGCAAGAATGTATACATACATATGGCACATTTTCCTGGGGTCAGTTTACTTAAATATTTTTGGGAAAGTACACATATTCAAAACCCACAAAATCAAATACTTAATTTGTAGAAATGTTTAGGATAAGGAGAGACATACAATATTTTCAGATTTAAGTCTGGTTACTTTTGGCTTCCAGGTTCCGTGCTCTCATGCACTGGGGTCATCAGAGCCAATGTATGGAAACATTTGAGGAGCTCTGGACTACTGTCAAGAAATCAGCAGATGTATGCCAAGAGTGAGAAGGAGGCCGATGATGCACTGCTCTCCAGGCTGTGGGACCGCTGCCGAAGAAGCTCCAGCTGTGACACACATGGTTCAGGGAGGAAAAACAAAAGAGCAGAAGCTCATTTGCACACCTATCAGCTTAAACTTATCCAAGGAGACGTCGCTAAACCCTGAACACAGGACATCTCCCCTTCCTGACTACGCAGCATACTTGGCTCAGCAATGTGCAGTCTGGCCAAGGAGACTGAGAAAAGCTGGTCATGTCTGGGCCATCCAGAATGAGGACATTGAGAAGAAAAGCTTTAAATGTCACTTTTCAAGCTGAATTTAAGTGCCCATTTGGCCAATGATCTGCTGCAGTTCCTCTTTAATTTATATTTCACTCGTCACAGCCTTTGAACTGAGTCAAAAAGTTGTTGAGCAAACCTAAGATTTTAATTCTAATTCACTTCTAAAAAGCATAGCCATATTTAGTCTATATTCAGATAAACAATTTTTTTCACATTTTAGCGTCTGATATTGCTATGTCTCTTAAAATCAAGGATGTTTCATAATCTACTAAGCCATGTTTTTTTTTTCTTTCTTAGTGTCACATTTAGTAATGATGTGCTTTGTCATCAATGTCTTCTTGGAGTCAAATATATAGAGCTTTTACCACTAGTTTCCATATAAATACTGTACATGTATGTAATTTTAATGAGTTTTAAGCATAAGCTGTTGAAATTTGTCTTTTTGTGAAATCTTCAAATAAAACCATATGTACCAAAGAAATAAAAGGAACTGTCATGGTTGAGGCAGAAAGAGAGTCCCTTTTACATAGAAGGGTCCACTGAGGATTTCCTGGTGTCTCTGTAGCATATGGCAGATCAATAGACAATAAAAAGATAAAGATATTAATATAAGGTACAATGTAAGTATTAAAGTGTATCTGACTGTCTATTTTCATATTTATTTCCAAATAAATGCCAAGAAGAGGGAGTTCCTGTGCCAATAATAAAATCTTACATATTTGACCCTGTAGATAAGATAAATGCATAACTTTGGTAAATGTTAAAAAATACAAATATGAAAAAACAGGAAAAAATCTGTGTGATTTAAATGAAACTATGTTTAGAACTAAATCAAAATTAGTAACTAAATATATGAATAAATAGTTACATTAATTTATTAATTAAGCATTTGACACAAAGAAGTAGAAAAAGAATAAAAAGAAAATACTAAGGAAAGTAAAATGCAAGAATCAATAAATAAAAATAAAGGCATAAATTAATTAATTATAAACAAAAAAGAATAAATGCATGTATGATCTGTGTCTTTGAAAAAGAACTGTAACTAAAATGATCAATAAAATAGGTCGGAGGAGGTTCAAGATTGCAGAAGAGTAAGACGTGGAGTTCACCTTCCTCCCCACAAATACATCAGAAATACATCTACATGTGGAACAACTCCTACAGAACACCTACTGAACGCTGGCAGAAGACCTCAGACCTCCCAAAAGGCAAGAAACTCCCATGTACCTAGGTAAGGCAAAAGAAAAAATTTAAAACAGAGACAAAACAATAGGGACGGGACCTCCACCAGTGGGAGGGAGCCGTGAAGGAGGAAAGCTGTCCACACACTAGAAGCCCCTTCGTGGTGGGAGACTGCGGGTGACGGAGTGGGGGAGCTTCAGAGCCACGGAGGAGAGCGCAGCCACAGTGGTGCGGAGGGCAAAGCGGAGAGGTTCCCGCACAGAGGATCAGTGCCGACTGGCACTCACCAGCCCGAGAGGCTTGTCTGTTCACCCGCCAGAGCGGGCCGGGCTGGGAGCTGAAGCTTGGGCTTCGGTCGGGTCCCAGGGAGAGGACTGGGATTGGCAGCGTGAACACAGCCTGAAGGCGTTAGTGCACCACGGCTGGCCGGGAGGGAGTCCGGGAAAAGGTCTGGAGCTGCTGAAGAAGCAAGAGCCTTTTTCTTCCCTCTTTGTTTCCTGGTGCGTGAGAAGAGGGGATTAAGAGCGCTGCTAAAGGAGCTCCAGAGAGGGGCACGAGCCGTGGCTATCAGTGTGGACCCCAGAGACGGGCATGAGACGCTAAGGCCGCTGCTGCCACCACCAAGAAGCCTGTGTGCGAGCACAGGTTACTATCCCCACCTCCCCTCCTGGGAGCCTGTGCAGTCCGCCACTGCCAGGGTCCCGTGATCCATGGACAACTTCCCCAGGAGAACGCAAGGCACGCCTCAGTCTGGTGCAACGTCACACCGGCATCTGCCACCACAGGCTCGCCCTGCACTCCTCCTTCCCACCGGCCTGAGTGAGCCAGAGCTCCCGAATTAGCTGCTCCTTTAACCCCGTCCTGTCTGGGCGAAGAACAGACGTCCTCAGGCGACCTACACACAGAGGTGGGTCCAAATCCAAAGCTGAACCCCGGGAGCTGTGCGAAAAAAGAAGAGAAAGGGAAATTTCTCCCAGCAGCCTCAGGAGCACCTCATTAAATCTCCGCAATCAACTTGATGTACCCTGCATCTGTGGAATACCTGAATAGACAACGAATCATCACAAATTGAGGAGGTGGACTTTAGGAGCAATGATATATATTTTTTTCTTCCCTTTTTCTCTTTTTGTGAGTGTGTATGTGTATGGTTCTGTGTGATTTTGTCTGTATATCTTTGCTTTCACCATTTGTCCAAGGGTGTTGTCTGTCCATTTTTTCTTTTCTTTTCTTTTGTTTTAGTATAGTTTTTAGCACTTGTTATCATTGGTGGATTTGTTTTTTGCTTTGGTTGCTCTCTTCTTTCTTTTTTTTTATTACTTTTTAAATTTTTTTAATAATTATGTTCTATTTTAATTACTTTATTTTATTTTATCTTCTTTCTTTCTTTCTTTCTTTCTTTCTTTTTCTCCCTTTTATTCTGAGCCATGTGGATGACAGGCTTTTGGGGCTCTAGCCAGGCATCAGGACTGTGCCTCTGAGGTGGGAGAGTCAAGTTCAGTACATTGGTCTGCAAGAGACCTCCCAGCTCCACATAATATCAAACAGAGAAAATCTCCTAGAGATCTCCATCTCAATGCCAAGACCCAGCTCCACTCAACGACCAGCAAGCTAAAGTGCTGGACACCCTATGCCAAACAACTAGCAACAGAGGAACACAACCGCACCCATTAGCAGAGAGGCTACCTAAAATCATAAAAAGGCCACAGACACCCCAAAACACACCACCAGACATGGACCTGCCCACCAGAAAGACAAGATCCAGCCTCATCCACCAGAACACAGGCACTAGTCCCCTCCACCAGGAA
This sequence comes from Mesoplodon densirostris, assembly GCF_025265405.1. NCBI lineage: Eukaryota > Metazoa > Chordata > Mammalia > Artiodactyla > Ziphiidae > Mesoplodon > Mesoplodon densirostris. Next base: position 62,880,856 of record NC_082678.1, read on the forward strand.
GCCTTCAAAACCCACTGAACAAACCTTAGCCACTGGGGGCAGACACAAAAACAACAGAAATATGAACCTGCAGACTGAAAAAAGGAGACCGCAAACACAGTAAGTTAAGCAAAATGAGAAGACAGAGAAACACACAGCAGATGAAGGAGCAAGACAAAAACCCACCAGACCTAACTAATGAAGAAGAAATAGGCAGTCTACCTGAAAAAAATTCAGAATAATGATAGTAAAGATGATCCAAAATCTTGGAAATAGAATGGAGAAAATAAAAGAAACATTTAGCAAGGACCTAGAAGAACTAAAGAGCAAACAAACAGTGATGAACAACACAATAAATGAAATTAAAAATTCTCTAGAAGGAATCAATAGCAGAATAACTGAGGCAGAACGGATAAGTTACCTGGAAGATAAAATAGTGGAAATAACTACTGCAGAGCAGAATAAAGAAAAAAGAAAGAAAAGAACTGAGGACAGTCTCAGAGACCTCTGGGACAACATTAAATGCACACCAACATTTGAATTATAGGGGCCCAAGAAGAGGAAGAGAAAACGAAAGGGACTGAGAAAATATTTGAAGAGATTATAGATGAAAACTTCCCTAAACTGGGAAAGGAAATAGTTAATCAAGTCCAGGAAGCACAGAGAGTCCCATACAGGATAAATTCAAGGAGGATACATGACAAGTCACATATTAATCAAACTATCAAAAATTAAATACAAAGAAAAAATATTAAAAGCAGCAAGGGAAAAAAATAACAAATAACACACAAGGGAATCACCAAAAAGTTAATAGCTTATCTTTCAGCAGAAACTCTGCAAGCCAGAAGGGAGTGGCAGAACATACATAAAGTGATGAAAGAGAAAAACCTACAACCAAGATTACTCTACTCATCAAGGATCTCATTCAGATTTCATGGAGAAATTAAAACCTTTACAGACAAGCAAAAGCTAAGAGAATTCAGCACCACCAAACCAGCTTTACAACAAATGCTAAAGGAACTTCTCTAACCTGGAAACACAAGAAAAGGAAAAGACCTACAATAACAAACCCAAAACAATTAAGAAAATGGTAATAGGAACATACATATCAACAATTATCTTAAATATATATGGATCAAATGCTCCAACCAAAAGTCATAGATGGGATGAATGGATAAAACAACAAGACTCATATATATGCTGTCTAAAAGAGACCTAGGGAAACATACAGACTGAAAGTAAGGGGATGGAAAAAGATATTCCATGCAAATGGAAATCAAAAGAAGGCTGGAATAGCAATTCTCATATCAGACAAAATAGACTTTAAAACAAAGACTATTAAAAGAGACAAAGAAAGACACTACATAATGATCAATGGATCAATCCAAGAAGAAGATATAATTATTGTAAATATTTATGCACCCAACATAGGAGCACCTCAATACATAAGGCAAATACTAACAGCCATAAAAGGGGAAATCGACAGTAACACAATAATAGTAGGGGACTTAAACACCCCACATTCACCAATGGACAGATCATCCAAAATGTAAATAAATATGGAAACACAAGCTTTAAATGATACATTAAACAAGATGGACTTAACTGATCTTTATAGGACATTCCATCCAAAAACAACACTTTCTTCTCAAGTGCCCATGACACGATTTCCAGGATAGATCATATCTTGGGTCACAAATCAAACCTTGGTAAATTTAAGAAAATTGAACTCGTATCAAGTACCATTTCCGACCACAAAGCTATGAGACTAGATATCATTCACAGGAAAAAAATCTATAAAAAATACAAACATATGGAGGCTAAACAATACACTACTTAATAACCAACAGATCACTGAAGAAATCAAAGAGGAAATCAAAAAATACCTAGAAACAAATGACAATGAAAACACAATGACCCAAAACCTATGGGATGCAGCAAAAGCAGTTCAAAGAGGGAAGTTTACAGCAATAAAATCCTACCTTAAGAAACAAGAAATATCTCAAATAAAAAACCTAACCTTACACCTAAGGGAACTAGAAAAAGAAGAACCAGAAAACCCCAAAGTTAGCAGAGGGAAAGAAATCATAAAGATCAAATAGGAAATAAATGAAAAAGAAATGAAAGAAACAATAGCAAAGAACAATAAAACTAAAAGCTGGTTCTTTGGGAAAATAAACAAAACTGATAAACCATTAGCCACACACATCAAGAAAAAAAGGTAGAAGACTCAAATCAATAGAATTAGAAGTGAAAAAAGAGAAGTAGCACCTGACGCTGCAGAAATACAAAGGATCATGAGAGATTACTATAAGCAACTATATGCCAATAAAATGGACAACTGGGAAGAAATGGACAAATTCTTAGAAATACACAACCTTCTGAGACTGAACCAGGAAGAAATAGAAAATATGAATAGACCAGTCACAAGCACTGAAGTTGAAACTGTGATTAAAAATCTTCCCACAGGGCTTCTCTAGTGGCACAGTGGTTGAGAGTCAGCCTGCCGATGCAGGGGACGCGGGTTCGTGCCACAGTCTGGGAAGATCCCACACGCCGTGGTGCGGCTGGGCCTGGGAGCCATGGCCACTGAGCCTGCGCATCTGGAGCCTGTGCTCCACAACGGAAGAGGCCACAAAAGTGAGAGGCTTGTGTACCGAAAACATCAATCAATCAATCTTCCAACAAACAAAAGCCCAGGACCACATGGTTTCACAGGCGAATTCTATCAAACATTTAGAGAACAACTAACACCTATCCTTCTCAAACTCTTACAAAATATGGCAGAGGGAGGAACACTCCCAAATTCATTGTACAAGGCCACCATCACCCTGACACCAAAACCAGACAAAGATGTCACAAAGAAAGAAAACTACAGGCCAATATCACTGATGAACATAGATGCAAAAATCGTCAACAAAGTACTAGCAAACAGAATCCAACAGCACATTAAAAGGATTATACACAGTGATCAAGTGGGGTTTATCCCAAGAATACAAGGATTCTTCAATATATGCAAATCAATCAGTGTGATACACCATATTAACAAGCTGAAGGAGAAAAACCATATGATCATCTCAATAGATGCAGAGAAAGCTTTTGACAAAATTCAACACCCACTTATGATAAAAACCCTCCAGAAAGTAGGCATAGAGGGAACTTACCTCAACATAATAAAGGCAATATATGACAAACCTGCAACCAACATCATTCTCAATGGTGAAAAACTGAAACCATTTCCACTAAGATTAGGAAGAAGAGAAGGTTGCCCACTCACCACTATTATTCAACATAGTTTTGGAAGTTTTAGCCACAGTAATCAGAGAAGAAAAAGAAATAAAAGGAATCCAAATTTAAAAAGAGGAAGTAAGCTGTCACTGTTTGCAGCTGACATGATACTATACATAGAGAATCCTAAAGGTGCTACCAGAAAACTACTAGAGCTAATCAATGAATTTGGTAAAGTAGCAGTATATAAAATTAATGCAGAGAAACCTCTTGCATTCCTATACACTAATGATGAAATATCTGAAATGAGATTAAGAAAACACTCCCATTTACCATTGCAACAAAAAGAGTAAAATATCTAGGAATAAACCTACCTAAGGAGACAAAAAGACCTGTATGCAGAAAATTATAAGACACTGATGAAAAATTAAAGATGATACAAACAGATGGAGAGATATACCATGTTCTTGGATTGGAAGAATCAACATTGTGAAAATGACTACTACCACTGGCATTTTTTCACAGAACTAGAACAAAAAAGTTTCACAGTTTGTATGGAAACACAAAAGACCCCAAATTTCCAAAGCAATCTTGAGAAAGAAAAATGGAGCTGGAAGAATCAGGATCACAGACTTCAGACTATACTACAAAGCTACAGTAATCAAGATACTATGGTACTGGCATAAAACAGAAATATAGATCAATGGAACAGGATAGAAAGCACAGAGATAAACCCACGCACATATGGTCACCTTATCTTTAGTAAAGGAGACAAAAATATACAGTGGAGAAAAGACAGCCTCTTCAATAAGTGGTGCTGGGAAAACTGGACAGCTCCATGTTAAAGAATGAAATTAGAACACTCCCTAACACCATACACCAAAATAAACTCAAAATGGATTAAATACCTAAATGTGATGCCAGACACTATCAAACTCTTAGAGGAAAGCATAGGCAGAACACTCTAGGAAATATATCACAGCAAGATCCTTTTTGACCCACCTCCTAGAGAAATGGAAATAAAAACAAAAATAAACAAATGGGACCTAACGAAACTTAAAAGCTTTTGCACAGCAAAGGAAACCATAAACAAGACAAAAAAGCAACCCACAAAATGGGAGAAAATGTCTGCAAATGAAGTAACTGACAAAGGATTAATCTCCAAAATTTACAAGCAGCTCATGCAGCTCAATAAAAAAAAAAAAAAAAAAAAAAACCCAATCCAAAAATGGGCAGAAGACCTAAACAGACATTTCTCCAAGAAGATATACAGATTGCCAAGAAACACATGAAAGAATGCTCAACAAGTTTAATCATTAGAGAAATGCAAATAAAACCTACAATGATATATCATCTTGCACTGGTCAGAGTGGCCATCATCAAAAAATCTACAAACCATAAATGTTGGAGAAGGTGTGGAGAAAAGGGAATACTCTTGCACTGTTGGTGGGAATGTAAATTGATAGAGCCACTATGGAGAACAGTATGGAGGTTCCTTAAAAACCTAAAAATAGAACTACCATACAACCCAGCAATCCCATTACTGGGCATATACCCTGAGAAAACCATAATTCAAAAAGAATCATGTGGGCTTCCCTGGTGGCGCAGTGGTTGAGAGTCCGTCTGCCATTGCAGGGGACAGGGGTTCATGCCACAGTCTGGGAAAATCCCACATGCTGCCGAGCGTCTGGGCCCGTGAGCCATGGCAGCTGAGCCTGCGCGTCTGGAACCTGTGCTCCACAGCGGGAGAGGCCACCACAGTGAGAGGCCCATGTACCAAAAAAAAAAAAAAAAAAAAAAAAAATGTTCATTGCAGCTCTATTTACAATAGCCAGGACGTGGAAGCAACCTAAGTGTCCATCAACAGATGAATGGATAAAGAAGATGTGTCACATATGTACAATGGAATATTACTCAGCCATAAAACGAAGCAAAATTGAATTATTTGTAGTGAAGTGGACGGACCTAGAGTCTGTCATACAGAGTGAAGTAAGTCAGAAAGGGAAAAACAAATACCGTATGTTAACGCATATATATGGAATCTAAAAAAAAAAAAAAAAAAAGTCCTGAAGGATTTAGGGGCAAGACGGGAATAAAGACACAGACCTACTAGAGAGTGGACTTGAGCATATGGGGAGGGGGAACGGTAAGCTGTGACAAAGTGAGAGAGTGGCATGGACATATATACACTACCAAATGTAAAATAGATAGCTAGTGGGAAGCAGCCGCATAGCACAGGGTAATCAGCTTGGTGGTTTGTGACCACCTAGAGAGGTGGGATAGAGAGGGTGGGAGGGAGGGAGACGAAAGAGGGAAGAGATATGGAAACATATGTGTATGTATAACTGATTCACTTTGTTACAAAACAGAAACTAACACACCATTGTAAAGCGATTATATTCCAATAAAGATGTTAAAAAAATAAAAATAAGAGAATTCAGTAAGTGGTTGATAATAAAAACAAATTATAAACAAATTAGAAAACATAATGGGAAATTTTAAATCTAATTTACAATAGTAAATGAAAGATTAAAATACTAAGGAATATACTAAATATACTAAATAAGAAAGGTACAGGACTTTTATTTTTAAATATTAAAGTTAATCTAAAGAACATAGAAGATGAAAGCAACCAATATTGAAAAGAAAGCAATTTCACTAATCTATAAATTCATGGTAATCCAGTCAAATCCAGTAACATCTCACAAATGATTTATCTTATAACATAAAAACGTGAAAATAGTCAGGGAGATTTTGAAGCAGAAAAAAAAAGTATTAGATATTATTTTAAAAATTATAAAGCTACATTAATTTAAACTATTTAGTGTTAGTACTGAAAAGACAAGTATATCAATGGAATAATAGAGACTCCAGAAATATACCAAAATACTTATGGATATATAGTGGGAAACATGTACAAATGATTCTAGTGGAAAATATATCAAATATTCATTATGTGATATTCATATAACTATCAACCTATCTAGAAAAAAATGATAAAGGTAGATGCCTACCCTAATCCTTACTCAAAAATAAATTCCAGATGTAAGAAAGATTCAAATATTTTTGAAAACACCCTGAATGTACGAAGAGAAACATAGGTACTCTTTCAAATTAATCTTATAGTGAGAGAGTCCCTTCTAATGAGGGTATAAAACCCAGAGACCATACATTTAAAAGAATAATAAATACGGTAATAAAAAATACTTTTGGATAGAAAAAATACCATGAGAAAAGATTTAAAATAATAGCACACTGGAAAATATTTACAACACACTTCACACCAAAATGCTAATATCCTTATAAGAACTCTTGAAAAACATTTATGAAAAAGAGAAGCAATCCTACATAAAAATAGCAAAGGACATGGGTCTGAGAGTAAAGAAACATTTAAATGGCAATAAACATGAAAAATGCTCAAACTCACTAGTCATTAAAGTAATACACATTGAAAAACAATGGGATACCATTTTCATCTCAAAAATAATTTAGTGATGAATATGGCAGTGGGTGGGGAAGCTCTCTCATAAATTTTTGGTAGGAATAAATATTGGTACAACCCCTTTGGAAGGGCAATCTCTATCAAAATATGAAATGCACATACCCCTTTTGTCAGTTACTGAATTTCTAGGAATTCACCCTGCAGATATACTCTCTTATGTATGCAAATAGAAAGGTATATAAGTATTTGTGGCAGCATTGTAGCCATAACAAAAGTCAGAAAATAAGTCAAATATCCGTCAGTAGGGAACACTTAGACTGTGATATATACACATACTGTATGTCTATATATAGTGATACGGGAAAATGTCCAAGGCACATTACGTGATAAAGCAAGCAAGATACAGAGCATTGCTTGGCATAAGTCCATTTGTAATTTTTAAAGCATACGCATGTGCCTGTAGGTGCTCGCCTACACATGGAATATCTCTGAAAGGATAGGCGAAGATGGTAAATCCGATTACCTGAGAGGAGTAGGACAAGGAGCAAAGGGTAGGCACTTTCTTCTCGCATTTTATATCCTTCTGCACTACATAGATGTTCATAGTGATCATGATTTTTTTTTAATTTTCTGAAACTAATTTTTTAAATTTAATTTTTATTTTATATTGGAGTATAATTGATTTACAATGTTGTTAGCTTCAGGTGTACAGCAAAGTGATTCAGTAATACATATACACATATCCATTCTTTTCAGATTCTTTTCCCATATAGGTTATTACAGAATATTGAGTAGAGTTCCCTGTGCTATTCAGTAGGTCCTTGTTGATTATTTGTTTTACATGTAGTAATGTGTATATGTTAATCCCAAACTCCTAATTTATCCCTCCCCATCTAACTTTTCCTCTTTGGTAACCATAAGTTTGTTTTTGAAGTCTGTGAATCGGTTTCTGTTTTGTAAATAAGTTCACCTGTATCATTTTTTTAGATTCCACATATAAGTGATATCATATGATATTGAGAGAGATATTGAGATATTGAGAGATATTTGTCTTTCTCTGTCTGACTTACTTCACTTAGTACAATAATCTCTAGGTCCATCCATGTTGCTGCAAATGGCATTATTTCATTCTTTTTTATGGCTGAGTAATATTCCATTGTATATATGTACCACATCTTCTTTATCCATTCCTCTGTCGATGGACATTTAGGTTTCCTCCATGTCTTGGCTATTGTAAATAGTGCTGCAATGAACACTGGGGTGCATGTGTCCTTTCAAAGTATGATTTTCTCTGGGTATATGCCCAGGAGTGGGATTGAAGGATCATATGTTAACTCTATTTTTAGTTCTTTAAGGAAGCTCTATACTGTTCTCCATAGTGGCTGTACCAATTTATATTCCCATCAACACACCCTCTCCAGCATTTTTTTTGTAGACTTTTTGATGATGGCCATTCTGACCGGCATGAGGAGATACGTCATTATAGTTTTGATTTGCACTTTTCTAATAATTAGAGATGTTGAGCATATTTTCATGTGCATTTTGGCCATCTGTATGTCTTCTTTGGAGAACTGTCTATTTAGATTTTCTGTCCATTTTTTCATTGGGTTGTTTTTTTGATATTGAGCTGCATGAGCTGTTTGTGTATTTTGGAGATTAATTCCTTCTTGGTCACATTATTGGCAAATATTTTCTCTCAGGTTGTCTTTTTGTTTTGTTTATGGTTTCCTTTGTTGTGAAAAAGATTTTAAGTATAATTAGGTCCCATTTGTTTATTTTTGTTTTTATTTTCATTACTCTAGGAGGTGGGTACAAAAGATACTGCTACAACTTATGTCAAAGAGTGTTCTGCCTACTTTTTCCTTTAAGAGTTTATAGTATTCAGTCTTACATTTAGATCTTTAATCCATTTTGAGTTTATTTTTGTGTATGGTGTTAGATAGTGTTCTAATTTCATTCTTTTCCATGTAGCTCTCCAATTTTCCCAGCACCACTTATTGAAGAGTCTGTCTTTTCTCCATTGTGTAGTCTTGCCTCCTTTGTTGTAGATTAATTGACCATAGGTATGTGGGTTTATTTCTGGGCTTTCTATCCTGTTCCATTGATCTATATTTCTGTTTTTGTGCCAGTACCATACTGCTTTGATTACTGTAGCTTTGTAGTATAGTCTGAAATCAGAGAGCCTGAATCCTCTTTCTCAGAATTGCTTTGGCTATTTGGGGTCTTTTGTGTTTCCATACAAATTTAAATTTTTGTTGTTCTAGTTTTGTGAAAAAAGTGATTGGTAAAGTTGATAGGGATTGCATTGAATCTGTAGATTTCCTTGGGTAGCATAATCATTTTGACACTATTGATTTACAGTGGTATATCTTTCCATCTGTTTATGTCATCTTCGATTTCTTTCATCAGTGTCTTATAGTTTTCAGAGTACAGGTTTTTGCTTACATAGGTAGGTTTATTCCTAGGTATTTTATTCTTTTTGATGCAGTGATAAATGGGATTGTGAAACTAATTTTTACAATAAATATATGGGATCTAATTTTCTTGTAGTCACAGGTTTCTAAGATCTAGGATATTTGTACTCCATGCATTATTTTTTGATTATTTAATTCTCATAAAGACAGCACTGTGGGATATTATGACACCCACTTTACAGATAAGGAAAATGTGCTTTGAAGAGATTATATAACTCTCTCAATCTCACAGAGTGGCTCTGTCGTGGCCAGGATTTGAGTTTCATTGAGATCTCTTTGGCTCCAAGCCCACAATTGGATCCTGGACACTGGCTTCCAATTCTTCATGACTGATAAGAGCTTCAGGACACCACCTGATTTTTCTCTCTCTCAGTCCCTGCTGCATATCAGCCTTAGGCAGAGAGCAGACTCACAAGAACTATCTGTTGAATGAATGAAAGTCACATGGATTTAATAGGGTGAATCATGAATCTGACTTTTTTCATCACAAAAATCAGGTTAAAATCAGAAAACACCAAGGAAACAATGATAAGGCCTTTACCTAGATTCTCTCTTTAGCACTATCTTTTTTTTTTTTATAGCATAAGTCAGCCAGTTCACATTCCCCAGGCTGTCCCCTTGCACAAATGAAGCCATATGACTGAGTTTTAACCAGTAGAATGTTAAGGGAAGTGATGAACACTACATTCTGGACTTGAATATCAACAAATATTTTTAAAAGTGCCTTAGCAAATAATAATGTTTATATTGTTTTATAGGATTTATAGAGCTGTCTTTCTCCCTGTAACCAGAAAATGCTATTCTATTGTCTTTTAGCATTTAATATTACAGATGATAGATTTGGGATTTTTCTGGTTATTTTTCCATTGTAGGTAACTTGTTCTTTCTATCTGGAAGATTATAATAGAGTCACATCATATTAGGAGTTCAGATTTTACCAAAATATTGCCTGGTGAATGTTACTTTTTATCAGTCCTGCTCTGAACTTGATGAACCCTTTTAATCTGCAAATTCAGATCTGTCTTCAACTCAGGACACCCTCTCTCCCTACTACTTGTTAGGACATTAATTCTCTTCCTAATTCCTTTTTGAACTGTTTTTCACATGTCAAGTCTTTGTAATACTTCTCCCCAAACTTCTTTCTCCTCAGATCTTCCTTCTTTAAACCTTTGCTCTAGGCTTTGAGATACATCTCCCACTTGCCTCCACAGTAAACATCTTCTCCTTCATTCAGTCTGCTAAATTGTTGAATTGAGAAATCATGTGGTTTATCTCTACGCTTGTGCTGCACTTGAGCCTCCTTCAGTGTCCTTGTCAGTTTTAGTTCAGAATGTCACCTGTCATGTTCCATCAAGCCATTCATGGAAGGGGCTCTACTAGTTCTGACCCATCTTCTATTCTGGCTGCCAGGACCACTTAGTTGAGTTTTCATTTCATCTGTTCATTAATTTTCAGGTCTGATTGTTGGAGTCTCCTAACTGGTGTCGGTCACACAAATGTGGGGGAAATATTTTCTACCCCCAGGAGAGTGGCAGTTTAGAAGCCAGAAGATTGTCAGTTGCCTGCTACAAAGGGTGCTCCCACATTCTAGCACAAGATAGGTCCTCATACCATGCCCTAAGAGGTAGGGAGGATCCAGCTCCTGCTTGGCCTCATGGGGACCAATAAACCAGACACTCTCAAGGCTAATGTCATTCTTTCCCTCAGGTCCATAGATCTCAAAACCAGCATTTTCTCAGGAGCCTCCATGCAGACCTTGGTTATCCTGATGGGACAATCACCTTTTCATCTCTGTCTCTACTCTTGAGAAAGAAAGCCCTCTGCCCAATCTCCACTCCTCACCGCAGCCTCATCTCCTTCCCATCCAGCTCAAGAAAAGTAGGAGTTGGGAGTTGAGAGTCAAGGAGAAGAAGGCTACAGCTAGATGGCCATCTTCCAAGAATCCTTACTCCTCTGTGTTCTTAAAAACTGTCTTATTTCTATTTTTTAAGTGAAAGGAAAGGAACAAATATTCAAGGCAGGATTGAGAAAATGAAAAAACATCATTTAAATAATCAGGAAGAATCATGATCATGGGGTAGGAGGAAAAAGCCCTGTGTTGGAAACCAAACAACCTGCTCACTGGCTTGGGGACCCTTTCAGGAGACCTCATGGTCCTGAACCTCAGTTTTCTCTTTTGTTGCATGAAGATGTTAGACCCCACTATGGACTCAATATTTGTGTCCTCCCAAATTCAAACATCAAAGCCTAATCCCCAGTATGATGGTATTTGGAGGGATAGTCTTTGGGAGTAATTACATCATGAGGGTGGAGCCTTCCTGATTAGAATTAGTGCCTTATAAGAAGAGACAGTGAGAGATGATCTCTCTTGGCCATGTGAAGATACAGGAAGAAGGTGGCTGTCTACCAGCTGGGAAGCAGGCCCTCCCAAGCTCCTGATCTTCCAGTACCTTGATCTTGGAATTAGCAGCCTCCAGAATTATGAGAAGTAACCACTGTTTAAGCCACCAGTCTATTCATTTTAGTTATAACATCCTGAACTAAGACAGAAATAGTTATCCCCAAGGACTAATCCAACATTAAAACCTTCTGAGTCTGTTAATTTTCTGAAATGACTTACGGTCAAGGAAAGCATTGCAAGAAAAAAAAGTTTTTGTAATAAATTACAAAATGGGTTTGAGAAGTGGTTATGTCTTGTGAGCCTTGTAAATCACTTCTGAAGCAGCTTAAGTCCCTCGTTGCTTCCTTACACTGCAGCCTGTGCCAGAAGATTACAGGATGTCAGCTACCCAGCGAGAGTCTTACACTGAGTACTGGCCAAATCTGGGAGGAAAAGAAAATGCCACCTCATTCAGCTAATTTGTTAGATTCATAAAGTGTCAGATATAGAGCTCCTTAGACACCACCAAGTCAAGCTCCGTCTTCTGATTCATGCTCAGTCTGAATCCAATCTGCCTTGGAAACTAGAAGTGCAATAGAGCAAGAATCAAGAAAAAAAAGGGTCTGACATTTTCAAAAACAGTGAAAGCTCAGTTCTTCCATCTGCCCAGCTGTTTCGAAAACCATAACAGCAAGCAGCTATAAACACAAGTTATGACCTGGAGTTGTCAGTGCCTTAGATCCCACAGAATAAACAAAGAAGAAAGAGAACAGGGAGTCACTGGACTCTGCAGTCCATGCATCCCTCCCTGATGACCAGAGAGATTTGTGGAGACTGACCATAAAATACACTTCCCATCCTGCCCGAGTGATGTTAGCCAGCCTAACCCAGGCCACTTGACTAGCCCCTAATATATGAAAGAATTCATCACACTCACTCAATTCAAGCACTAGAGTCTCAACAATTTCACCAACTTGTCTTCCCTTTCCAAACTTGATACTGACCTCCTTGGCTCCAAAGCTCCTACTCTCTGTTTATGGAATCAAACTCATCCTTCAAGCCTGGTGCTTGACCCAGATTCTCTAGAATTGGTCTCCAACTTCCCTCCTTACACTCACACCTGAGTTAATGCCTGTTCCAAGGAGCTCTCAATAAACTTTCCACTTAAATGAACCTGGCCTCCAGGACCACACCCTGGAATAAGCTGTCCTGCTGAGTGGTGGCAAGATTCTTCTCCCTTAGACTTACTTGGAGTGGCTGGGACAGTTGAGGGTGCACATATCAGTTAGATATTAAAAAATCAAGCTCTGAATGCTAAGATGTTGAATTTTATCCTAAAGAAAACTGAGAGATTTTAGAGGTCTTTGAGAAGAAAGAGCCCTTGATCAGACCTGTCCAGACTTTAAAAAGACCACCCTTGAGGCAATGTGGAGAAAGAATATGAGTGAGACCAGAGAAAAAGCAAGATCTATCCACAGGCTAGTAGAGTTACACAGGAGGATGTTGCTGTATGTCATGCAATAAGGGCAGAGAAAAGTGAATAAAATCCTAATGGACTAAGAAAAGTGAATTTGCGAGATACAAATCTTGAGATGAATTTTTAAAAGAGAGGAGCCTAGGTTGGTAGGTGTAGTAGGTTTTATAGTGTCACCCCCAAAATTCACGTCTATCCAGAACCTCAGAATGTGACCTTATATGGAAATAGGATCTTTGTAGATGTGGTTAGTTAAGGATCTCAAGATGCTATCATACTGGATTTGAGGTGGGTCCTGAATCCAATGTCTGGTCCTTGTAAGAATAGGAGAGGACACAGAGACAGAGAGAAGAGGGCCACGTGAAGACAGAGGCAGGGATTGGAGTTATGCAGCCACAAGCCAAGGAATGCCTGAAGTCACGAGAAGCCAGAAGAGGCAAGGAAGGATTCTTCCCTAGAAACTTCAGATGGAGCTTGGACTTTCTGACACCTTGACTTCAAACTTCCAGACTCAAGAATTGTGAACGAATATGTTTCTATTGTATTAAGCCACCCAAATTGTGGTACTTTTTGTGACAGCCCCAGGAAACAAACACAGTAGGGAAGGAAGGGGAAGGGATAGGTGTAGGGAAGGGGAAGGGATAGGTGTGAAAGAGTTAGCACCAACAATAGCTAGGAACAGGGAAGGGAAAATTAAAATAGCTAACAGAGCACTTCCTAGTCATGAAGTATCACGTTAAGATCCTTGCAGATTAGCTTCATTTAATCTGTGCAATAGCCCTATTACATAGGCATGGTTATCTCTCCCTTTTTCTAGATGAAGCAACTGAGAATAAATTAACTTGTTCAAGGTTACGTGGCTAGTATCCCAGTTCAAGATTGGATCCTATCTGACTTTAAATTTCATGGTATACTTCTAGACATATACAGAGATAGGAACTGGGTTAATGTGATTGTGTCAGTGAGTCCCTGAAGATGAATCATGAAATATTAAATCTGAAAAATGTTTTTAGGACACATTATTAAATGGAGAAAGTTTTGGAACAAACACAGGCACTTGGGCTTGATTAAACACCAGTTAGAAGCCATTGTCTTTTCCCGCTTAACTATTCTATGTTGACCAGATAAGATTAACAGGCTGCCTCAAATCATTCTTCTTCACCCAGAGCACACAACTTCCCAACCAAGGCTGGGCAGGTGGGGTGGTGGGGCAGGGTTACAATGTCAGAAAGGGACAGTGTCCTCCTACCTCATGGACCCTGGAAACTTGGGTCCAGAAAAAGAACTCCACGAATCCAAGAGGAACTGTTCACACCTGCAAACAATTCTCTTTGCAAAAATTCTGGTCAGTTTTTTGCTGCATACATACACACAAAGATAGATAAGATTAAGCAGATAAAATAAATTATAAGAGATCTCCTTGGGGTAAGGACTGAAGTTCTCTGATTATCAACATACCATACACATGGCGCACATGCACACAAAAGCTCACATATGCCTATTACACACACATGTAAAAACCCTGTGCACATGCATACATGGGAGCATGCGTGCACTCACGCGGACACACACAAACACACACACACACACATCTGCCTCTTTCTTTCCTCCAGGACAACTCCCTCACTTGTTGGGGGAGGAGGGAGGGTTCCTGGGGGATTTTACTTCTCTGAAGGAAGAAACCAAACCGATCTTACTGCAGAGTCCAAGCACTGGGACAGCTTAGGGGGAAGGTGGGAAGGTTGGAGGCTCAATATGTCTCTCTGAGAGCCTGGAAAGTTTATGTCCTCAAGTTCAGAACTCTGAGCCTGCTCTGTGGATGGTGCCTGGGAAAATTCTCAGAGTATCCCTCTGAGTCAGCCTGTGCATTTTCTGATCAGGATAGAGTGAAAAGATTGTTATTTTTGAGAAGCAAGAAGAGAGAGGAGGTTGCCTCTTTCAACTAAGGATGGACCAACAGCTGTCATTTTAATGGCAGTAACTGACAGTAACAGCTTGGTGGCATCATGTTTAATGGGAAGAGACCAGCTCACCTCATGCCCTGGTTGCTATGTACAGAGTTCCAAAGAGGCCATAACAAAGGCTGGGAGAGTCACTGCTTAAGGTAGAAAGGAACAGGGCCTGTCCCCAAAAAAGGGGGGCTTGCTTTGACCAGCCTCGTTGGAATTTATGAGGTCTGTGTAGCAGAGTTTATGGGAGTGGCCCCAGAGGCAGCCAAAGCCCCTTTGAATTGCTCAGAAAGCCTTCACTCCAAGCTGCTTCCCTAAATAATTATTGAACTTGGGAGAATGTAACTAAAGAACCTAGGTCTCCTGTGGCCATATTTAGGCATAATGGAAGATTTCCTGGCATTTTAAAAATAACATCAGCTTCATTTTTATCTCCTTTGGGAGTTTGCTGACCCACCAGCAATTGGCCATTCCTCGGCAGAGGCTAAAAAATGAGCCATATAATTTTATATATGGAAATGAAAGTTCTAAGCAGATTTCATTAGCCCTGAGGGAGAAAAGAAGCATATGTTCCAAGAATAAATATGTGTGAGTTTAAGAAATCAGCAGACTTATTTTCTTTGCTTCCCACCCCATAACCACCCTGGGGAGAGAGAAATTGAGGACACATGTTGCTGAAGCCTGGTGGTGGGTGTTGCCACTGAAATGTTGCCAGGTCCCCTTCAGAAGTCAGTGTTGCTGACTGAAGTGGTGGCTGAGAGCCCAAGGCAGGTGACTAACAAATCAAGTGTTGTTTTTATTCATTTATTTATTTATTTATTTATTTATTTATTTATTTATTTATTTATGGCTGTGTTGGGTCTTTGTTGCTGTGTGCGGGGTTTTTCTAGTTGCAGCGAGTGGGGGTTACTCTTTGCTGCGGTGTGCGGGCTTCTCATTGCAGTGGCTTCTCTTGTTGCGGAGCACGGGCTCTAGGCACACAGGCTTCGGTAGTTGTGGCATGTGGGTTCAGTAGTTGTGGCTTGCGGGCTCTAGAGCGCAGGCTCAGTAGTTGTCACGCACGGGATTAGTTGCTCCGCGGTATGTGGGATCTTCCCAGACCAGGGCTCGAAACCCCGTCCCCTGCATTGGCAGGCGGGTTCTTAACCACTGCACCACCAGGGACACCCAATCAAGTGGTTTAAGGACAAGAGATCTGCCTCCAGGAGCCCTACAAGCAGGAGGGGAAGCAACAGACATTTGTCCTGTTGTGTACAGGGTGCTGCATGTGGTGATGATGTTAGCCTAGAGGGTTCAGAACTAATGCTGCAATGCAGAGGGCCTGCTTCTCCATCCTACAGTGGGCCACGATTTCCTGTAATGTCAAACATAATTTGTCTATCTCCTGTCCTGCTCAGTCTTTTACCAGGTTCCTCACCCCAAGTATTTCTGAGAACCTCTGAGGCATGTTGCGATGTCTCACAGTCCAGCCAGTTTGTCCCTTGTCACCTCAGTCAACCAGTCTGAGACGATCTGATTTTTATAGAAGATTCTTCTTAATATCTCATGATCAGTTTCTTGAGGCTTGCCACCCTAAGAATGGATATATTTCTATCCCTTAATTACTCAGTCACAAGCAGGGCCACTTTAATATATAGTATCACTTTATTGAAGGCACTGGGCTCTAGCAGAAGGGAATTGCAACATGCGAAAAGCAAAGTTCTAAGCCCTAAAAAAGAATGAAATATTCCCATGTGCAGGAACATGGATGGAACTAGAGATTATCATACTAAGTGAAGTAAGTCGGAAAGAGAAAGACAAATGCCATATGATATCATTTATATGTGGAATCTAAAATTTGACACAAATGAACAGAAATTAATGAAACAGAAACAGACGCACAGACATAGAGTACAAATTTATGGTTACCAAAAGGGAAAGGGGGTGGGGGAGGGATAAAGTAGGAGTTTGGGATTAGCAGATACAAACTACTATATATAAAATAGATAAGCAACAAGGTCCTGCTGTATAGCACAGGGAATTATATTCAATATACTGTAATAAACCATAATGGGAAAGAATATGAAAAAGAATGTATATATATGTATAACTGAATCACTTTTCTATACATCAGAAACTAACACTACATTGTAAATCAACTATACTTCAATTTTTTAAAAAAAGCAGGGAATTCCCTGGAGGTCCAGTGGTTAGGACTCGGTGTTTTCATTGCCGGGGCCTGGATTCGATCACTGGCTGGGGAACTTGCGGTTCAATCCTGCAAGCTGTGTGGCATGGCCAAAAACATAAATAAAAATTTAAAAAACACAAATTAAATGCTAGATCATGGATATAGCTATTTCCAGTATCCACGATGGCCATCCATCCCCTCCCCGCTGGTTCTCCAGCATGTTGCAAGGGTCAGTTACCTATTCTCAGTAAGACTTCTATGGACCACATCTCCCTTTCTTGGAGCCCAGACCCCCAAATCCTGAATAACCACATATATATGATCACAAACATAATCTGAGTGATGTGATCCCAAACACAACAAAGACATTTTTACATTATATGTACAGCAACATTGCACCCAATTAGGCAGAACATTCCATTGCAGAACCAAGAAGCAGGCTCAGCTCTAGTGATTAGTTATAACAACAGTTACAACAGCAATAAATATTATAGCAGCAATGGTTTATTGAGCATCCACTACATACCAGTAGCAATGCTAACTACTGCATATATGTTATTTCTATTCTTTATATTGCTATTGATGTTGTTAGATATTAGTTCCATTTTATGGATAAGAAAACTAAGGAGAAATAAAGTAACTTGTCCAAAATCATACTCTTGGAAAAATTAGAAATAAGATTAGGATAAAGATGCTCCAAGACACTGAACCAGTATGAAAGCTGATTCCCTTCCCCAAGGAACTACAGGGGAAAAACACCAAGAAATTTCCAGGAGACCTGGAGTTAGGCTATTTTGAATGGTGTATAGATGGGGCTTTAATAAGAGGCAGAACTGCGTACTTCAGGAGAGTACAATAAGATAGAAATGCTTGGCAATCTGACCGGCTCTCCTCTGCTATTGCCTTGAGCAAACAGTGTCTGCCCTCCTACTTGTGGCTCTGAGCCACAAGTCCAGTTCTAGGCGACACAAACAAGGTGACACACAAGATATGTAGTTGTGAGGTGCTAAGAAAAACAAGTGAAGACTAACCTTGAGCAGAAATCCTCCTTCCAAACTCCTGCGACTGACAGATGTTTTAAGGATGCTTCTTCCTGGTGGGCAAAGAATGAGACCCTGACCAATGAAAAGTCTCTGATTGGTTGTCCCATGCCTGGCTTTTTCCTTCACAGGGCTCAGCTCCCTAAACTGTGCTAACTAGGTTTGTTGCAAACTAAGGTCTACCCTCATCTGACAAAATAGCCAATATCCCAGGGAAGATGAGCTCACAAGCCAAAATAACAAGCATTTGAGGAGCACAATTATTTCAAATGAAACTAACTTAGTAGGTTATATATTCCACCAAAAGCAGAAATATTAGCAAAAAAAAAAAGTTTGCCTAATACAAATATTAAAAGAGATAATAGAAGTTATTAGCAATTTGAAAGAGAACTAGAAAGTATAAAAAGATCCAGGAAGAAATATTAAAGATGAAAAGATATTAGTTAAAATAAAAACTATAAATGAAAGGAATAGCAGAAAGAGTTAGCTATGGAATGGATCACCAACTGAAAGACTGAACTGAGAAAAAGAATCCCAGAGGGAAGAACGAAAAGGCAAAGAAATACAAAACACAAAAGAAAATCTTTAGAGGTGACGGGCCAGGGAAACAGAAGTCATAATAGAACTTCCAAAAGAGGGACCAGTAATGGAGAGAAGGAAATATTCAAAGAAATGGAGATAAGCTTCCCTGCATGTAAGAGAAGAAGGAAGTGGGAGAGGAGGGAAGGGCTTCAGATGGAAAGGGCCAGAGAGTCCCACAAAAACCCCACATTAGACACTAATACGAAAATGTAAGACTATCAAAGACAAGGAGAAAATTATGAAAGTTCCTAGACAACAAGGACAGGTCCTGAATTCATAAGCAAGGATTAGATTAATTTCAAAATTTCAATAGCACATTAGAAACAACCATGAAAAAAAAAAGAATGAAAAAATAGTGTAATGTCTTCAAAGCATTGGGGAAAAGTATTAGAACCATAGAACCAAGAAATTTTATTCTTTCAAATTGTTATTTAAATATGATAAAAAAATATTCTCTGGCATCAAAACCCTCAGACTGCCACAAAAAGACTTATACTGAAATTAATTCTGTATTAAGTACTTCAATTTGAGAAGAGAAAATTCCAGGAGATAAGATGTGTATGAAGTAACAGTGATCAAATACCTTAGTAGAGTTTGATGTTGTCTTAAAAATTAGCTACAAGAAAAACAAAGAGAAATTACATGCATAGTTACCCAGATTTAAAGTCTACATCAGTGGTTCTTAAAATACGGTACCTGGACAAGCAGTAGCAGTATCACCTTGGAATTTGTTAGAAATGCAAATTCCCAGGCCCCATCTTAGACCTGCTGAATCAGACACTCTGGGTGTGGGGAGCAGCAGTCTGTGATTTAACAAGCCTCCCAGTGATTTGGATACACCATGAAAATTTGAGAATCACTGGTCTCAAAGTGTGGTTTATGGACCCCTGGAAATTCCTGAGACTCTTTCAGGGAATCCACAAGGGCAAAACAATTTTCATAGTAATACTAAAAATGTTATTTGGCTTTCCATTCTCTCTCATGAGTGTATAAAGGAGTTTTCCAGAGACTCTATGAGTTATGAAATTTTTTTAAATGTAGTAACAAATATCAGAATCTTTTCTAAGACAAAAAGAGATTGGCTAAAATGTAAGGCAACACCACTCTTTCATTTTAAAAAATGCAGTTATTTTTCATGAAGATATGTTATGTTATCATGTAATGGGTTTGCTATTATTATTTTTCAATGAATTAATAAATGTTTTAAATATTCTGTTTTAATTTGTAATATGATAAACTTTAATAGATATAACTCCCATAAACAAAAGTCTTTGGAATTCTAAACATTTTTTCAGCATATAAAGAGGTTCTGAGACCAAAAAGTTTGAAATATTGGTCTGGATATTGTCAATATAATGGGATAACAGGTAATGGAGAACAACCATATGAGAATAAGCTAACATTGTGTCATAATGGGGTTATATAGTTAGAGCAATTCAAAGAAAAAGTAAGGATTAAAAAGGAACTTACAAAGTGGGATAAAATAAAATAAATAAAATAAACTTTAATGGTAAAAAGAGGTCCAACTTATAAATGATTACCTTAAATGGACTAAATATTCCAATTAAAAGACAGACTGTATCCACATCACCTTAATCAGACTGAAGAACCATAAAATTAGAAAAAATGGACATTATTTTTTTAAAAAGATAAAAATGGGCATTACTTAATGATAAAAACTTCAGTTCAACGGGAAGATGTAATAATTCTTGATCTGTATACACCTAATAATTTAGCCTCTACCTAAATAAAGCCAAAATTGACAAGTCTTACATCCAATATCTATAAATCCAAAAATACACTGGAAATTTGACCAAAAATGCCATATGCTGGTTTATAAAGCAAGTGGCAAAAAGTTTCAAAAAGATTGTAATAATAGAGAGTGTGCTCTTTGAACACAGTAGAATTAAGGTACAAATGCATACAAATGAAAAATAACAATTTATTTCTAAATAATCAGTAGATCATAGTAGAAATAACAATAGAAATTAGAAAATATTTTTAAATAAATACTACTGAAAATATGACATATCAGAATGTGTGTGAGGAAAAGAAGCCATATCAGAGGGAAATGCCTAGCATTAAATGCAAGTATTATAAAAGAACATGATGAATAACTTTATGCCAATACGTTTAAAAATTTAAATAATATGAACCAATTTCTAAAATATGAATAAATACATTTATACCATTCAAACTGGTACAAGATATAGTTTCCAAAACTAATATAAGAAGATATAGAAAATATAAATCATTTATTCATTAAAAAAACATTGAACCCTAATTAGAGGATAAAGAAAGACTTGAGGCCCAGATTACCTCACCAAAGAATTCTTCCAAATGTTTAAGGGAGAAATAAAACTAATTTTAGCCAAACTCTTCCAGAGAATAGGAAAAAAAGAAACAATTCTAAACCCATTTTTTGAAGCCAGTACAGACCGTGCTCGACTTAACAATGTTTCAACTTACCGATGGTTTTGACTTTAGGATGATGCAAAAGCGATACAAACTCAGTAGAAACCATACTTCAAATTTGGAATTTTGATCTTTTCCCAGGCCTCTGATATGTGGTAGACACTCTCCGGTGTTGCTGAATAGGGCAACAGTGCAGCTGCTGGTTGGCCACTTGATCACAAGGGTAAACCACCAAAACACTGACAACCATTCTGAATCCGGACAACCATGCCGTTTTTTCACCTTCAGTACAGTATTCAATAAATTCCATGAGATATTCGGTACCTTATTATAAAATAGGCTTTGCGTTTGATGATTTTGCTCAACTCTAGGCTAATGTAAGTGTTCTGAGAATGTTTAAGATAGGTTGGGCTAAGCTATATGTTGGGTAGTTTAGTTATATTAAATGCATTTCTTACTTACAATATTTTCAACTTACAATGCATTTCTTGGGATGTAACCCCATTGTAAGTCAAGGAAGTTCTGTATAATCTTGATACTAAGTTAAATGTACCAAGACCTTATAAAAAAGGAAATTTATAGGTTAGTCTCTTACTCATGAACAAGATGTAAACATCCTAAAAAGAATATTAGTAAGCCAAATCTAGCAATTACACGAAAAGAATAACTAGATTGTGTTTATCCCAGGTGTGCACCGTTGGTTCATTTAAAAGTCAACCAATGTGACTCCCTAAACTAAGAGAATAAAGAAATAGAAAACAATATGATCACCTTAATAGATTAAAAAAATGTTATAAAATTTAACAGTATTTAAATAATCTTTAAAGCCTTAGCAAACTTCCTTAATCTGATAATGGTGAGAATGAAAAAGAGAGAAAGATGGTGTGGGTGGGTAGGGGAAAAAAAGAAGGAAGTTAGGAAGGAGGGAGGGAGGGAGGAAGGGAGGGAGGGAGGGAGGAGGGGGGAGGGAAGAGAGGACACCTACCACACAGGAGAACAACAGCAAAATGATTCAGAATGCTAGCTATGCAGCAGTTTGGAAGTTTGAGGCAGGAGGAACTCATCCAAGACAGCAACCAGTTCTACTGGCCTCCCTCTTTATCTTTTTGGTTCAAACCCTTTCAGAGAACTCAGAGCCAGTTTGATGGAAGGCCAAGTGGCCTATTCATCCCTATACCTACAAATGCCTTACCCATGCTTTGCACATAGTAGGCACACCCTAAGTGTTTGTTAGAGACAGTAATTCGGGGACCGTAGTCCTTAAAGCAGCACTGATAAGCTTCATTATTCTTTCCCACCTCCTCATCATTAGGGTGGAATCTTTTTTGCAAACATGAGATGATGAGAGTTAAATACCACAGTGTGTTGATTTTACTCTTCCCTGTACCCGTGAAATTAACTCAGCAATAGTTTCCTGCCTGGGGAAGTAATAGGACAGCTTCACTTTCCCAGGTCTCCTCTCTCCTATGTGGTGTGTTAGCATGTGTTTGTTCTCCCCTCTTCTCTCGTCCCTCTATCGATTTGGCTGGAGATTCTTTTACTTTTTCCCATCATTCTCTTGCCTTTATCTCCTCGGAAATATCAGTTAATGAAAGTTTAAATGAATGCAAGCCTTATTCCAAGGCTTATAATCTAGATTTCTATGCCCAGCACTGATATTAGGGAAAAATAACAAAGAGCTTTTCTGGAAAAGCACACCTCTTTTGTTTCTGATTTAAAATATAAATTTCCTACAGTGCTCTCAGCTTCACCAATTCACAGCTTCCTTGGGAAAATCCCTATAACTCTGGGAAACCACTTTGTCCTAGTTCAGTGAAGGCAGTCCTTAAGGAGGCTGCATAGAAGTATGGGAACAACAGAATAGCAAAGGCCTGGTTTTTACATTATTTACATAAATTAAAAATTATTTTTACATAATTTATATTTATGTATAAAATATGTAATTACAGAAACATAATTATAATACATAGTTGTATTACAAAATGTATAAATTATTTTACATAGCCAGGAATCCTGAACAACTCTGAAGGGCCTAATGCATTAGCCCTTAATTCTGTTAAAATTACATGTCTACATACCTCAAGAGAGGCAGCAAGTTGAAAACTCCCTGTGGAAATTTCCTTTTCCAGTGGGAAGCCAGAAAGATTTCTAGATCAAAGACATCACCACTTCAGGTTTTCCCTCCAGAGTACAGTCAGATAAGGGGACTTTTCTCCTAATTCCACTTATTGAAATGATAACAAGCAGATACCCTGTGCCCCCCAGCCTCCCAGCTGCTGTTAAGTCCTGAAATCACCCTTATGATTGTATACCTCCGGGAAAGAGCTGACTTCTGGCTGTCAAAGTGATAGCACTGTGACACCATCTCTCCTGTGCTTTCTTGGATCTCTGCACATCTGGTGTCAGATTCCCTGAGGAGACGAAGAGGACATACAATGGGTGGATGGGCCCAAGGGAGGTGGTGGGAAGGCAAGTTGTTATTCCCATTGGGAACTCCTATTTGGGAATTTTGCTACGACAAATGAAAGTCTAGTGTGGAGCGTAGTTTTCCCAAGATATACGTAGCTCTATCTTAAGTATCCATTCTTATCTTTCAGGGGAAAGGCAACTATGCCCAGATTAGTAGGTGGCCTCTGTTACCTCTTCGTCTATATTCCTTCTCTATCAGGGGTTTTAGGTTTGGGGGAAGGAGGTTGGTAACTCTGAGCGCAGAAGGGAGGGGAAACTTGGTTTTCACACAATAAGCACAGAGGGAATTTTGAAGCCAAGATTCTTTGTTCAGCTGCTTTGTAACAGATAGTACACTTGCTCTGCAGCAAAGGGATTTAGGGCTTTCCAAAGGGTTCAGAGGTCTTGGAATATGCCTCCACTGCAGGCTACAGAATTCTGTTGTCTAGAGACTTGAACTATTACAAACAATGATTATAGAATCCCCATGCCACTTGGAAAGGGATGTTGTAAGAAGAAAATGAGATCATATCAGCGAAGCACTTAGGAAGAGACAGGGTTAAGGACCTCTAATAGCAGCAGCAATTGTTCCTGTTGTGTAATTTGTATGTTTATTTTCCTGTGCTCGTCTTCCTCAGTGGTAACAAGGCCTTGCTAGTTTATCAATGCTAACTCTTCCAAACGCATCAAGATACCTGACTTCCATTATATCACCGCTGTTCTCATGTCCTTGGACATACTCATTAATTCATTCAACAAACATTTAGGAATACCTATTACATATCCTACTAAATGGAGGTTCAAAGATGGGCAAGATACGGTCCTTGTTCTTCAAGGGCTTACAGTCTAGTTGGAGAAATAGACACATGAACAACCAACTCAAACATAAAGCATAGAGAGAGAAGTGATCCCCAGTGTAATGAAGCATAAGGTTTGCAGTCTGTGTAAAGCAGGGCAGCAGAGCTACGGAGAGAGCCGCCAATTCAAACCGGGAGGGAACAGAGAAGGGGGTTGGAAAAGGCTTCCCGGAGCAGGGGAAGCTTGCGCTGCCTTTGTAACTAAATGAGGACTCTGCGTCCACCATTCCAGCAGCCTGAACGGAGTGGGCAAAGAGGGCCACGGGTCACCGAGAAGTGTTAGTTCAACTGCAAATAGTCTGCGTGCCTGAGGCCAGGAGAGGCCGGGAGTTCAGGCAGGAGGGTGGGGAGCCGGCTGGAGGCCGATCCTCGAGGACCTTGCTTGCCGGGGACTCCCACCGCTCCGCAGCCAGACAAAGAGAGGCGGCCCACCTGTGCTAGCGAGCAGCTTGCGGCGCGAGATAAGGAGCCCAGTAGGGACCCAAGCCCCGTGGTACCCGCCTCCAGCGGGACTGCTCAGCAGCCCAGAGCGCGAAAGGCCGGCGGGCGCACAATCCTGTTCTGAAACGCAGGAACTGGGACTTTTGTTTTGGCCACAGGACGGGACTCAGAGAGCACACAATGCCCAGTGTTGAAACTCCCTGTTTGGAAGGAAGAACAGTTGCACATCTGGGAAAGGTTAGGGTCAGACCCAGAAGCGCGGGGAGCGGGCACATTCCTCTGAGACGCTGCGGCGGTGACGTCAATCGCGGCTGGGCTTGGCCAGAGCTGCTCGCGGGCAGGAGTCAGGGCCCATTAACTCTGCCCAGCGCCCGAGTGTTTATGTGGAAAATGTGAGGCCAGGAAGTTGCTCCTAATTATGATTTGGAGGTTGTCAAGTCACTGTTCTTTAGCGGTTGGTTTCTCTCTTTCCCACCTTCCCAGCTCCATTCGTTTCCTAGTTTCTTTTGTGTAGCTCAATCACTCTCTCTCTCTCTCTTCCTCTCTCGCTCTAATTCACTCTTTTACTGAAAAAAAAAAAAAAAAAAAAACAGGAGAGAGAGATTTGCTTTGCATTTGCTCCCGCGCCTTCTCTGCGTTGCTTCCTTCCTCCCCCTTGTAGATCTTACCACCGCTTCACGCCCACCGCCCTCCCGCCACCCCCATGGCTGTGGGCCCATCTGGGGAAGGAACTCTCCCGACACATGGCCACTTATAACATAGTGTTTGGACCATCAACGTTTTCCTCTTTCAAACAAGCTGCACTCTGCACAGGCACCATCATGGCCCCTCCCCAAAGCCAAGTCAGAAGGAGCCAGGAAACCTGCCCCTTACCCCTTCAGGCATCAATCAAATTTAAAGTAAAAGACGGCAGAGGCGAAACTTTGTAAGCCGGGAAGTGCTCAAGGCCTGAAATTCCACCTTCTCTTCTTGCCTCCATCACACCCCCAACACTTCCAAAGCCATTATCATCCACCCAGAATAATAACTTGGAGAACTAGAGACCTGCTTGTAATTACCATTATCCTATTTAATCCTCGGCCAAGGTGAGGCACCCCAGCAGTCCATTGCCAACGCCCAGGGAAAAAATCCTAACAGCCTCATATAATGAGCAGTTACCCACATACAGATGATTCACTTGAATAATAATTGACGGTACATTTTAAGCCCAAGGCTACTTTTGTATTTGCCCTGTGACTTTCCCCCACCACCCGCTGATCAGCCTCTTCCCCAAAAAATACTGCCAAGAAGCTTGAGGAAGGAAGAGAAGAGCTGAGACTACACTTGGAAAACACAACTCACACCGGCCTCAACCACACATGAACTGCAAAGTAAAGAGGCAGGAGAAAAAAATGTGTATATATAATTTATTTTTATATAATTTAAAGTCACATATTCATATAAAATTTACGAATTTATACTTATGTATATAATTTAACTTTATATGTATAACTAATTTTAATGGGAACAGAGATAGAGAGAGATGTATACATAGATTTACTTTATACTGATGTAAGATTAATTAACATTTATTGTTACATATTATAATTAACATTAAATGTTACATTATATTTAATAATGAACACACATCTTCAGTAAACAGCTTGATGTATTTTAACATATGTAAAATGTATCAAGCTGCTGAGAGCCAGAGCTAGAGCAAGAGAGAGAGAGAGAAAGAGAGATCATTTATCATCACCTAGATCAAAATAGAGGACACTTTCATTACCTAGAAGTTTCCTTTATGGCCCTCTCAGTCAATAACTTTCCCCCAGCGGTGACCACTATTCTGACTTCTACCATTGTGCATAAGTTTTGTCTGTCTTGCTCATCACATAAATGGAACCATACAGTATTGTATTCTTTTCAGTCTGGCCCCTTTTGCTCATAATGTTTGTGAGATTTCCACATTGTTACATTTAACAAGATGTAGCCCATTATTTTTCAGTGTTGTGTAGTATTCCAGGAATTCCCTGGCAGTCCAGTGGTTAGGACTCAGTGCTCCCACTTCATGGGGCTCGAGTTCAATCCCTGGTCAGGGAACTTGGATCCCACAAGCCACATGCCCCCCCCACCGCCAAAAAAAAAGTGCTGTGTTCCATTTATGAACATACCATAATTTATCTATTCTACTGTTCAATCACTTAATTTTTAAAACATCTATGCTTTAGGATTATACACACTACTCTTTCGCTTTAATCAGGTACTAACTACAGGACAGTACACTCTACACCAATGATTTGCAACCTCAGTTATATGTGAGAGTGACTTAAATAACTTTATACCTTACTTGTGGTTTTTGCTGTATCATGGATCATGGGTACCTCTGTGGAAAGACATAGCTCCCCAGACTTCCTCAGAAGATAGAATGGTTTCTTTATTTTGATTGAGACTAGAGGATATAAAATGTAATTGAAAGATTCTGTGTTTATGTAGCATAACACAGATATGATGATGATGATGATGATGATGACGATGATGGCAGACATTACGTAGTAAAGCTTTCTGAATAACATACACTGTGCTAAGCACCGTACAAACACACTATCTGGCTGGCTCTTTATTCAATCTCAGTACCTAGCACAATGGCAGGCACACAGCAGTTCCTCCAAATATACTCAGTAAGTAAATTTAATTTGATCCCCAGAAAAACATTTTGAAGTAGTTATCATTATCTCTTTTGTAAAGAGGAAGAAAACTAGAATGTCAGAAACTGTGCCCAAACTTACCCAGCGTAAATATGGGAAAAGTAGGAATCAAATCCAGATTTTAACAACCCTACTAATCTATCCTTGAATGAGACTTAAAGATATGGCTTTTCTGATGAGGGAGGGGTGAGAAGAGGGTAGTATTATCCCAGATTGGGGGAGGGGGTGGATGACCTGGGCAGTGAAATCTTAAAGAAGCTCAGATACAAGGAAAAAGTGTGGTACTTTCATTGATCATCTACTATGGGCTGAGCACCCAGATAATTAGTATTGAAGGGATGAAGACACCTACCCATCTTCACAACAAGCTCTTTAAGTTGGTTTTATCATCTTTACTTTATAAGTGAGAAAACTGAGGCTTTGGAACATTAAGGGCCACAAATGGCCAGGAATCATACAGTAAGTTGTGTACCCACAGTTCTAAACCAGGTCTCCGTAACTTCAAAGTCCTCACTCTTTTTACTACATCCTGTCGAAAAGGGGTGAAGATGTGGCAACAGTTGGAGATTCAGTAGGCTCTGATATCAGCCTTACAAGAACATCATGAAAGGTTGAAGAAAAGTACAAAGTGAGATAATATTTTTAAGAAATAACAGCTTATGTTTATTTGAGCACTCATGGATGTACTACAGCCTACTAAGGATTTTTCATCCATCATCTAATTAATCCTCACAAAAACTTCTGAAGAAGGAGCTATTTTTATTTTCACATTATAGATGAGTCACTTGAGACTTAGAGAGGTCAGGTAGCATACATAAGATCATGCTGTCATTAAGTGACCAAGCCAAGGTTAGAAGTCAACTATATGGCTCCCAATCGCATGCTTGTAACCCCGTTGCTGCACTGACTCTTGAGGAATAGACAGGAGGAAACAAATCACCTGGGCAGAAGGAAAACCAAGGAAAAGCTCTAGGACTCAGTGTGATGTAGCAGAGCTAAGGGTGGTTCAAGACTAACCTATCGCATGAATGTCACATTTGTGTCCCCAGGGTCATGACCTAAAGCTGAGATAGGGACTTGGGGACCAGAGAGAAAAAGCCCATTTTCCCAGGGATCAAGGTGGTTGAAAATAGAACTGAAACAGTACAAATACGTTTTCAAGAAAGAATAATAATCTTAAAATTATTTAGTTGAACAATCTTCCTGGTTCTCCCAAACAAGAGAAGACCAATAATAAACCAAAGAATGGTTTAATCTTAAACCAATATATTGATCACTGTGAGACTCCAAACAACACTCCCTTAGGCCACTTCATAGAAGACGTGGGATGACCTTCTGTTAGCTACCTGTGCTCTCAGACTTATTTCCGTAAAGGACTATCCACCCTATCTCAGCTAGACTATCTATTAAGACATGTGGATTTGTAATGGGAAACATTAATTAGCTACATTCCAAGCTCCTCCTGGGGGTTACAATCTTGGGGTAGGCAATCTTGGGGAGCACACTGTTGCCAAATGTCTACCAAAAGCATGCCTGAGTGAAGCAATATTTAAGAATGCTTTTTAGAAAGGAAAATGAATCTTTAAATTAATCGGATTATAAAAATAATATATGTTTAGTGGAGAAGATTCAAATATAGAAAGTATAAAGAAGGAAGTAAAAGCTGCTTGAGAGTCAATCACCCAGAAAGGACAATTGTTAACATTTTAGTGCACTTTCATCACCTACATGTGAAAACACATACATACACACAATCCAGGTGCCAACTGGGCTTTTCCATACTTTAAGACTGAAAGATGGTTATGAACCCCTTGTCTTTGCCTGGAGGGAGAATCCATTACCTCCCGCATTTCTATGAAATACTCCAGTGCTAACAAGCCCATGATTGCCTCTGTCTCTGATGTCATCCCATGTTCCCTGAATTTTGGTTCTCTGCTGTGTCTTACAGCTATTCCTCTAACTCCAGACGGGTGTTGACCCAAACGAAGAAATCAGTCACATTCGTCTCACACAATTCCTTTGCTTGTGAAACAAACTATAACAAATGGGAGTTATATGGCAAAAAGGCAAACAACAAAATCTACCGTTACTCAGTTACTCTGGTTTCTCCTTTTTCTTGCTCCCTCTCTTCTCTTCTCTACTCTCCTTCCATCCCCCAAGTCTCTGTGCATTTCTAAGGCACAGTGATTCAGTCGTCTCCCTTGTGACTTTGTATCTTGCTAATCCAAGTCCTTGGGACCTCACCTTCTCCAAGTAGCTTAGAAAGGTGTTTTACTAAACAAATATAATACTTTTTTAATAAAGGGAATCAAATGTCTACTGGTAGGATATTTTTAACCTCACTTTATCACCATTCTAATAAATCTACATGTGCCCTGTTAACTTCTAAGAAAGGAATCACATGCAGCTATTTGCAAATATATTTGACATTTTGTTCCCCAGAGTGTCTTTCAGGCCCAGTGTGCCACAGAACACACTTTAGAAAATATTGGGTAAAATTCTGTTAGAAAGAATAAAAATAAAAAAGAATTGTTAAAAGCAAACAGCTTTGTGACAATGGCACACTATACCTGATAACCAATCCCTTAGACAATAGGAGGTTTGTTCACACTCAGTAGTGTGACACTGAGAAAAATCCAAGGTACTGTAGCCCTCAAAAGTGGGATACTTAGAAAGGAAATACAGTCATTTAAAGCACTTAAAAGTGAAAGTCTTGAAGCCACACTACTATGAGGATGATCTAGGTAAATAGCCTCTTATTACTGGTCTTATTAACACTTATTCTTAAAATTCCAGAAAAGTAACTTCCTTTTATGAAGCCATGATAGAATTCTCCACTTTAGAAATGTTAGATGTCCCCATTCCTCACTGCCACATGCTCATGTAGCTTATTGTTTATGAAACTGGCATGGTGCTAAACTCTTTGCAGTGTCACGATCTGTGATGGTTAATTTTATGTTTTAAAATGGCTGGGCCATGGTGCCCAGATGTTTGGTCAAACATTATTCTGGATGTTTCTGTGAAGATTTTTTTGATTGAGATCAACATTTAAATCAGTGAGTAAATCAGATTACCCTCCATAATGGATGGATTATGATTGGATAGGAGGGCCACATCCAGTTAGCTAAAGGCCTTAATAGAACAAAAACTGGCTTCCCCAGAGCCAGAAAGGTTTCTATCAGCAGTCTGCCTTAGGACTTGGACTGCAATTATTCCCTGGGTCTCCAGCCTGACTGCCCACCCAGCAGACTTTTGATTGCCAAGCTTTCACAATTACATGAGCCAATTTCTCAAACTCAATCTCTCTCTATGTCTCTTTCTCACTTCCTCTCTCTCTCTCTCTCTCTCTCTCTCTCTCTCTCTCTCTGTCTCTCTCTCTCTCACCATATATATATATATATATATATATATATATATATGTGTGTATATATATATATATATATATATATATATATATATATATATACACACAGACACACATAGACACACACACATATGTATGCAGATGTATATACACACAAACATATATAGATATTATACATATATATTTATGTATATATTTTATATATACACATCCTGTTGGTTCTGTTTCTCTCAAGAGCCTTGAAGAATTCACTATCTGTTCCTTGTCTGCTTCCCTAGCTAAATGGAGACTTCCTTGAAGGGAAGGAACATGGCTATGTACCTCTCTTACTCAGGGTCTAACTCTCCACTTGGCATAAAGTAAGTACTTTTAAAATGACATAAATGAAATTGAAATTATTAATGTTATAAATTTTTTAGTTTAATGGAAGTATAAAAATTACTTTTACAATAAGAAAAATAAAAACTTTTAGTGACCTAGAAATCTCTACATCTTTTTAGTTTTCCCTAAAAGTCCAATAAGCTTTTTTAAAGAATTTAAAAATTCAGCAACTAATTTTTTTAACCTGCAAAGTATAGGATAAAGAAAACACAAGTGGACCTAAAAAGATGAACTTGCAAACATTCCACTATTAGCTAAAAGAACTAAGTTTAGCAATAGATCAAGTGAAAAACAAGAACAAGAAAGAGAAATTGGAAATGCTAAATTGTACAACTTTTAATTATTTCAAGGACTAATTATGTTAAGTGCATATAAATGCCACAAGGTATAAGTTTAGTAGACTAATAAAAGTTGCACAGTCATATTGAAGAAAAGATTAATAATTAACATATAACAAACACAACCAATAGTATATATTTTGGTTGCTTAGGGAAGGTAAACTTTTTGCATATTTCCAGAAAATATTTAGATTACACAAACTAAAATATTTAAGACTAAAAAAAAAAAAAATGATGAGGGCTTCCCTGGTGGCGCAGTGGTTGAGAGTCTGCCTGCCAATGCAGGGGACACGTGTTCATGCCCCGGTCAGGGAGGATCCCACATGCCGTGGAGCGGCTGGGCCCGTGAGCCATGGCCGCTGAGCCTGCTTGTCCGGAGCCTGTGCTCCGCAACGGGGGAGGCCACGACGGTGAGAGGCCCGTGTACCGCAAAAAAAAAAAAAAAAAAAAAAAAAAAAAAAAAAAAAGATGAGACAGTGGTTCAAAGAATAAATGAATAGAGGGATAAGATTATGAAAAGAATTTTGCATAAAAATTAATAATAGTCACATTATCAAGAATCAAACAATTCCCAAATTATTAAAATGCCTACATTAAAAATGGAAAGAGGGAAAAACCCATAACATTCACAATTAAAGAAAAGAAGATCACTTACTTAAAATATATGGGAAAATCTCAGCTCTCCATACTTGTTGGAGATGCAAATCACTAATTTGTAGCCAGAACTTTCAAAATTGATGGGTGGAGCAATGAAATAGCAATAAGTAGTTTAATGTAGCTGTTGTACAGGGACAGAGTGGCAGGAAATGGGACCAATACTTTCTGTTTTTCCTCTCTTCCTAAGCTTCCTGGCTGACGTCTTATCTGTGCATGATTTTCTACATCATCATGTAGATGGAACCAGATTGCAGATGTCCTTAAATGCCGTAAAAAGGGGTTTAGATTTCATTCTAAGAAGGCAATGCGAGTCCATTCAGAGACTGTGAAGTGGAAGAATAGCATGATCAAATCTGTCTGGTTGGTGGACTGAAGCAAAACAAATATGATATCTGAGGGTATATTAATGAAATTCAGTAAATGGCCATTCTATCCTTATTTATTGAGCAAGGCTCCATGTTAAGAAATAAATCTAAAGAAAACAGATAAAATCCAACCCTTGTGGATGTTGTTGTCCAGTGGAGATATTTCCATAGTCCATGAAAAAGCTTAATTAAATCAGATGAGAAACTCAGTCTAAGAATATTTGACCTAATCAGAGCATCAGCAATTACTTGGTGCAGTCCTCTCATATTTACAGAAAATAAAGGTGAGGCTAAAAAAGAACCAGAGTTCTGATTTGAGTTTGGCAGTCATATATTCTATATGGACCACAATGCTAGATTTTGGAATCTGTGTTTCCGAACTCTAAGCATGAAGTTTAAGGAATGTATCCATTATGGATCATAGTTGCTCAGTTTGTATTTATCTTAACAGAATTTCTTACCTTAAACATAGATATAAGGATGGATGTTGATTTAAAGGGTAGCATGATGATGTAGAAGCCCATGCACAGGAAGTTTAGAAGGAGAGGGAAAAGAGAAAGTGAGAGCATAGGGACATCAATAATACATAGCATTGCAACATGTCAATAGATTGACAAAAGCTGACACCTGAGTGCCAGAAAAAATGTACTCTGAGGTCTTTAAGTTCCAAGTGAATTTTAGAATTGTACCTAAATTTAACAATTTTAACCCGTATAAATGACCCATCATTGAAAATTAATCCAAGTGTAATTCGCATGTTCTAGACAACCACTTACGAGTAAGTTCTCCCATAAAATTTCAGGACCACTTTTGCAGTGATAATTGCATTGGTACTAAGTGAAGTCCAAATGACCCCACAGAGCACTGTTTAAATGAAGGTTTATAGATGTGCAAATAGAAAAGGTGATGAGGGAATTCAGACATCTTTTGGAAGTTAGGGGAGAAGGGAACATAGGTATCCCAACTGCAAAACTCCCTAAGTTGTGTCTGCCAATCCTAAATTCAGGTTGTGAGTGAATGGATACTGCGACATCCATGACAACTCAGTTCAAGTGAGAGTAGTGAACACGCGTGAAGAAATGTCACTCAGCTTTTAGACTGCAGTGCCCAATAAAATAATGGTAATTAAAAAATTATTACATCTGAGGCTTCCCTGGTGGCGCAGTGGTTGGGAGTCCGCCTGCCGATGCAGGGGACACGGGTTCGTGCCCCGGTCCGGGAAGATCCCACATGCTGCTGGGAGCGGCTGGGCCCGTGAGCCATGGCCGCTGAGCCTGCGCGTCCGGAGCCTGTGCTCCGCAACGGGAGAGGCCACAATGGTGAGAGGTCCGCATACTGCAAAAAAAATAAATAATAAATTATTACATCATTGAAACAGAAAAGCAGTGATTCAATTGAAGCAAAGTGACTCTCTAAATGTCTTCTTAACCATTCAGTGTTGATACGTTTGTCCTTTATAATCATTTGTTCATAGAATGATTTTTTCATTGGACATAAACTCCTATAAAGCAAGAATAGTGCCTTTAACAGCTTTACTGAGATCTAGTTCACATACCATGCAATTCACCCATTTAAAGTGTATGATTCATATATACACTACCAAACGTAAACTAGATAGCTAGTGGGAAGCGGCCGCATAGCACAGGGAGATCAGCCCAGTGCTTTGTGACCACCTAAAGGGGTGGGATAGGGAGGGTAGGAGGGAGGGAGATGCAAGAGGGAACAGATATGGGGACATATGTATATGTATCACTGATTCAGTTTGTTATAAAGCAGAAACTGACACACCATTGTAAAGCAATTATACTCTAATAAAGATGTTAAAATAAATAAATAAAATAAAGTAAAGTGTATGATTCAATGGTTAGGGTATAATACATTATTAACTTTTTAAATTGTGGTTAAATGTATATAAGTAAAATTCGCCATTTTATCCATTTTTTCCCATATATTTATTTATTTACTTACTTACTTTTGGCTGCGTTAGGTCTTCGTTGCTGCACGTGGGCTTTCTCTAGTTGCTGCAAGCGGGGGCCACTCCTCATTGCAGTGCGCAGGCTTCTCATTGCAGTGGCTTCTCTTGTTGCGGAGCATGGGCTCTAAGCACACAGGCATCTGACTAATATTTATCATTTTGTTGAGTTCTCCCAACAGCCAAGAGATATTTTTATTCCTATTTTAAAGATGAGGACACTGAACCCCACAGGGGTTAATCAACTTGCCAGTTATACATACAAAGTGAAGAGGTGAAACCAAACCCAGATCTTTAAGGCCCGCACTTTCTCCCACTAGAGTGGACATTTCAGTCACAGTTTCAAAGCAGCAAATCAGAACTCAGGAAGTTATAGATAGATGCCCAAAGAACAAAAATAGAATATTAAAACCACAATTTACCCATGCAGGAGAATAAAGGAAAACAATACAAATACAACAGTAGAATTCAAAATAGTCGGAGACCATTTAACAGAGGGGCAAACAGCAACAAACAGGCACATGTACCTGATGAAATCTACCCTCTTCTTATAATGGTGTAATTAGGTTGGAATCAGCCCTGAGTCACCAAGCAAAATTTAAGTTTTGTCTCTTATTTTTAGGGTACCAATAAAAATTATAAGGAATTAAGGGAAGATTTCTAATAGGTACTTAATATAAAAGGTTTGGTCCTGGAGTAGATGTATTCATTCAACAGAATTTCATTGAATATCTAATATGTGCAGTATACTTAGGCAGTATTCCAGGCATTGGTGATGCAACAGGAAATAAAACAGAGAAAAATCCCTGACCTAGAGAGATTACATTTTAATGGATATTGAATCGTGTATAAAATTTCTTAAGTGTCAGATAAACAGATTACTTTGTACCGTTCTTTCACTATTAATTTGCAGTCATCTCTATCATCTTGTAAGTCTGAGCTAAACCCTTTGTAAACCAGGCAACGTGTCCTTCCTCTCCTGTTAGGACACAAGTCATGTCTTTAGTTCCTACAACAGCCATCACAGCACTCAGCTCCTCTTAGGGCCACACACACAATCTGAATTCAATCATTGTTGTTCTGCTGGGCTTTACAACAATTACAAGAAAAGGAGAGACTGTGTTCCACCAAGTTGCATCCAGGACTCGGAAACCCAGAGCCCATTTGGATCAAGAGAGGGAAGCTCATGGAGGGACCAGTGCCCAGATTCATCTCCAGCTAACACGTGGGAAAGTTACATAACTGCCCTTTCTTATTCATCACTCCGACTAGGCTTTAGTTGAAATGTCAGATGTTCATCCTTGTCGTTGCATAGTTATCTCTGCTTTGGAATTGCCCCTGTGCTACTTCCAGTAGTAAATGAAGACCCTGGGATAACACTGGGCCTATTCCTCCAGGTCCACTGAGCTGTCAGCTTGGAATCAAGGTCCCGCTTTCTTCTTAGAGACCTGCCCCCTCCCTTGTCCAGCTGCCAAAGAAACAGACTGCTCCTGCCAAGGTTTCAGAAACTGCAGTCTTTGAATGGTGCAAGAAAGGCTGTGTTTTGGTACAAGTTCAAGAAAGCTCTCGGGATCCTGCTTAGGAGGAAATCAGCCAAAACAAAGGGTTAGGAGGGAGTGATGGGGGAAGCTGTTTGATCCAATATCAAATCTCACCACTGACTCCTTTGAACAAAGGCTATCGGATGAAGTCCTCTCCCTGTGAGCTGTGTGAACTGGATTCCACTTACCTTCTGCCTCTTGGAATTAGACAGGCCCTCCACTCAGCAAGGGAGTGAATGACAAGGGTGTGGGCAGTCCTTTCTGAGCTGGATGATTTAGTGAAGCATCTGGGGGATAGAGATGAGGTGAGGGGGATTTGGAAGGAGGAGGGGACTGAGCAAGAGGACTTTCCATCCCTCTGTTTGTAGAGCTGATAGGACCACATTGGTTGGGAGGTGGAGGAAGGAGGGCTCACTGTTCCCAAGGTTTGCACTCTGCCATAGAGTTGGTTGGGAGCCTTTGAAGAAAGATTGCCCCAACCCATTCCCCACCCAAGGCCCAGGGAAGGACTTGAGTTGAATCAATGATCTGGAAACAGTCAAAATCCAGTTACTGTTTGGCTCTCCACTTCCAGGGAAATGTGAGCCGTCTGTTTTTAATTACTTTGCTCTTATCACATCAGGCTGTTCTTTATTAGAGGCAGTCTCATTTCCAAGAAACCTGTTTTGCTTCTCCTCCCTTGCAGTCTTCTGGGGCCCTGCCTCCTCCCTGTCCCCACCCCCTGCCTCACCATTTCACCCCTCACCCCATCTACTACTGCATCAACTCCTTGCTTGTCCAGGAAATAAGCTGCTACATGACCCTAGCTAATACCAGACCTAGAAAAAAAAAGATTAAACTTCAGTCAGTGGCTGCAGCCGATGGCAAAATATCACTCCCCTGCCTTTGCCTTTTCTAGGTTACTACCTTCTGCCTATGTTGTTAATGGGACAACGGACC
Source organism: Mesoplodon densirostris (assembly GCF_025265405.1). Taxonomy (NCBI): domain Eukaryota; kingdom Metazoa; phylum Chordata; class Mammalia; order Artiodactyla; family Ziphiidae; genus Mesoplodon; species Mesoplodon densirostris. The sequence goes on from NC_082678.1 coordinate 62,917,979, forward strand.
TCAGTCCATTTTGTGGTCAAAAGTCAGCAACTTGGTGGAAGTAGCCACTGTGTTTGCAAGTAGGACTCCTTGTGAGAGTCCTGGTGGCCCATAGTTTGAAAGGCAGGATAAAGCAAGACACCTGGATGTGGACTTCCCTGGTGGCACAGTGGTTTAGAATCCACCTGCAAATGCAGGGGACACGAGTTCGAGCCCTGGTCCGGGAATATCCCACATGCCGCAGAGCAACTAAGCCTGTGTGCCACAACTACTGAGCCTGGGCTCTAGAGCCCACAAGCCACAACTACTGAAACCCATGTGTCACAACTACGGAAGCCTGCATGCCTAGAGCGCATGCTCCACAACAAGAGAAGCCACAGCAAAGAGTAGCCCGTGCTTGCCACAATTAAAGAAAAGCCCATGCACAGCAATGAAGACTCAATGCAGGCAAAAATTAATTAATTAAGTTTTTAAAAAGACATCTGAATGAGCCGAGCAGACTCGCTCCAGTGTCTTTTCCCTCCGAACTCACCAATGTTCACAAACGCTGAGCATCTTCTACTGATCCACGTGCTCCACCAGGACGCGAGGCTGTTCTCAGCCAATGAGAATTGACTGAGTGGCCTGTTTCTTGCCCAGGTATCACTCAGTGAGACCCTGGGAACTCCTTGTGCCTCCCTGCAAGTTCCTCTTACATTCATTTTCTTCTATTTGTATTCCTTCTTTCCGTCTCCCTCACATTTCCTCTCCCTCCACACTTTTCCAATTTCCCCCATCTTTTCTTAGAGTCTCACTCATGGTGACTATGGTTGAAGGGCTTACTAATTTCTCCCTCACTAGTGTGAGAACTATCACCTAGAGTCCTCTGAGGTCTTCCTGCCCTTAAGCTTTAGAGAAGATTGCCACAACTCCATTCCCTCTTATGCCTTCCCTGTAGAATTCCAAAGTCCACATCCAATTTTCTGTGCATTCTCAAGAGGTAGATTCTTCAAAAATCAACCTGGTTCTCAAATCCTGCTTTCACCAAGTAACGACCATGTGGACATTAATCCTGCTCTTGCCATGTTATTTATTTCTATACCAAAGTCACCCAGATAAGAACCTGGAACCTTCCTTGGTTTAAAAAAACAACAGGTCTCACCAGTTGCATGTGTGTAAGTAGACAGAGATGTTTATATTAGAACAACACACACAACTTCATATTACATATGGAGATCACTTTACATGAAATAGTCAAACCATACTTGAAGATTTTTCATAGACTTGCTGGCCCCAGCCTCATCCCCTCTCACTGTCCCCTCTTCCTCCATCTCTCCTCTCATCACCACCTTGCTGTTCAGTCTTTGTTATTGCAAAAGGGCCATCCATTTTTAAAGACCCACCTTCCTTAGGCAAAAGACCTGTACACTGAAAACAGTAAGATGCTGATGAAAGAAATGGAAGATGACACAAACAGATGGAAAGACATACCATGTTCTTGGATTGGAAGAACCAGTATTGTCAAAATGACTGTACTACCCAAGGTGATCTACAGATTCAAGGCAATCCCTATCAAATTACCAATGACTTTTTTTACAGAACTAAAAGAAAAAATCTTAAAATTTGTATGGAGACAATAAAGACCCGAAATAGCTAAAGCAATCCTGAGAAAGATAAATGGAGCTGGAGGAATCAGGTTCCCTGGCTTCAGACTATACTACAAAGCTGCAGTCATCAAAACAGTATGGTACTGGCACAAAACAGAAATATAGATCAATGGAACAGGATAGAAAGCCCAGAAATAAACCCATATACCTATCATAAATTAATCTATGAAAAAGGAGACAAGACTATACAATGGAGAAAAGAAATTCTCTTCTATAGACAGCTACATGTAAAAGAATGAAATTAGAACATTCTTTAACACCATACACAAAAATAAACTCAAAATAGATTAAAGACCTAAATGTAAGATCGGATAGTATAAAACTCTTAGAGGAAAATATAGGCAGAACACGCTTTGACATAAATCACAGCAAAATCTTTTTTGAACCATCTAGAGTAATGGAAATAAAAACAAAAATAAACAAATGGGACCTAATGAAACTTAAAAGCTTTTGCACAGCAAAGGAAACCATAAATAAGATGAAAAGACAACCCTCAGAATGGGAAAAAATATTTACAAATGAAGCAACTGACAGAGGATTAATCTCCAAATTTTACAAGAAGCTCATGCAGTTCAATATCATAAAAAACAAACAACCCAATCCAAAAATAGGCAGAAGACCTAAATAGACATTTCTACAAAGAAGATATACAGAAGGCCAACACACACATGAAAGGATGCTCAACATCACTAATCATTAGAGAAATGCAAGTCAAAACTACAACGACATATCACCTCACACCAGTCAGAATGGCCATCATCAAAAAATCTAGAAACAATAAATGCTGGAGAGGGTGTGGAGAAAAGGGAACCCTCTTGCACTGTTGGTGGGAATGTAAATTGATACAGCCCCTATGGAGAACAGTATGGCTGTTCCTTAAAAAACTAAAAATAGAACTACCATACAACCCAGCAATCCCACTACTGGGCATCTACTCTGAGAAAACCATAATTCAAAAAGAGTCATGTACCACAATGTTCATTGCAGCTCTATTTACAATAGCCAGGACATGGAAACAACCTAAGTGTCCATCAACAGATGAGTGGATAAAGAAGATGTGGCACATATATACAATGGAATATTACTCAGCCATAAAAAGAAACAAAATTGAGTTATTTATAGTGAGGTGGATGGACCTAGAGTTTGTCATACAGAGTGAAGTAAGTCAGAAAGAGAACAACAAATACAATATGCTAACACAGATATATATGGAATCTAAAAAAAAAATGGTTCTAAAGAACCTAGGGGCAAAACAGGAATAAAGATGCAGACACAGAGAATGGACTTGAGGGCACGAGGAAGGGGAAGGGTAAGCTGGGACAAAGTGAGAGAGTGGCATGGACTTATATATACTACCAAATGTAAAATAGATGGCTAGTGGGAAGCAGCCACATAGCACAGGGAGATCAGCTCGGTGCTTTGTGACTACCTAGAGGGGTGGGATAAGGAGGGTGGGAGGGAGACGCAAGAGGGAGGAGATATGGGGATTATATGTATATGTATAGCTGATTCACTTTGCTATAAAGCAGAAACTAACACACCACTGTTGGTGGGAATGTAAATTGGTACAGCCACTATGGAGAAGAGTATGGTGGTTCCTTAAAAAACTAAGAATAGAGTTACCATATGATCTAGCAATTCCACTCCTAGGTAAAACTGAGGTTCAAGAGGATACATAGGGCTTCCCTGGTGGCGCAGTGGTTGAGAGTCCGCCTGCCGATGCAGGGGACACGGGTTCGTGCCCCGGTCCGGGAAGATCCCACACGCCGCGGAGCGGCTGGGCCTGTGAGCCGTGGCCGCTGAGCCTGCGCGTCCGGAGCCTGTGCTCTGCAATGAGAGAAGCCACAACAGTGAGAGACCCCGCATACCACCAAAAAAAAAAAAAAAAAAAGAGGATACATGCACCCCGATGTTCATTGCAGTGCTGTTTACAGTAGCCAGGACATGGAAGCAACCTAAATGTCCAGTGACAGATGAATGGATAAAGACGATGTAGTACATATATACAATGGCATATTACTCGGCCTTTGAAAAGAATGAAATAATGCCATTTGCAACAACATGGATGGACCTAGAGATTATCATACTAAGTGAAGTAAGTCAGAGAAAGACAAGTATCATATGCTATCACTTATATGTGGAATCTAAAAGAAAATGATACAAATGAACTTATTTAAAAAACAGAAACACTCACAGACTTAGAGAACAAAGTTATGGCTGCCTGGAGGAAGGGGTGGGGGAGAGGGATAGACTGGGAGTTTGGCATTGACAATGTACACATGGCTATATTTAAAATAGATAACCAACAAGGACCTACTGTATAGCACAGGTGGAGAAAGAGTTTAAAATTTAATCATTAAATTTTTCTTCTGGATTGTTTTAAAAGAAGAGAGAAAGAAAGAAGGAAATCTTCTGTTCAGAAGGGGAGAACAAGGAAAAAACAAAGACCCATCTTCCTTAAACAGCAGTCATAGGATTATTTTTTAATGTTTAATTATAAAACATTTGGAACATTTAGAAAGTACAGAAAATAATACCACTGATAAGATTTTTAGATTTAGATGTTGAAATGTTGCCATTTTTGTTTCAGCCTGCTCTCTCTCTCGCTCTCTCTCTGAAATAAAATGCTTCCCAATGCAGCTAAAAGCCCAGGCCCATCCCTTTCCTTCCCTCCCACCCTCCCTAAAGTTAACCGATATTCAAGAGTTGTTGCATCATTCTCCTGCATATTTTTGTATTTTTATTGTATACGAATGTTTCTACAAACAATATAGAGTATTGTCTGTGTGTGTAAAAATATTTGCTTAAGTGGTGTATTGTACTGAATGGTGAGAATGAGCTTTGTGAGAAAGAACAACACTACAACATTATCTTACTCTGGTTTCTATTTTCCCCAATCTCAGCCCTGAGCCCAGTGGCCCAACGTCTTGTACTCAACAAATGTGAATGAATAATGAGAAAATAATCTCCTCAAAATCATCAATAACTAAAATATGCCAAGTTAAGTGGTAAACCAAGATAGATGATATTTATACACTTTTTAATTTTTAGTAGAAAACTTCAAGAAGTACAAATAACTTTTGCAACATAGGTATGTAGAGGAAGGGGGTTTCATGATGCCTCATTAAGGAGCCTCCTGACCTCAGAGCATAATTTGTGTCTCCCTGCTCATGACTCACAATGACAGATTTCAGTGGGATCTCCTGAGACTGAAGTTCTCAGCCCATATCCTCCCATTCCCAAAACTGGTGACCTCATGGATGAGTATATCCTCTCCTCTTACCTCACCCTGAGTTCATCCCCTCAAATGCCAGGAAGAGCACCTGACATCATTGTCTGTGGAGCAGCCAAGGACACCATCAGTCATTTGGCTTCATGGCTAGGGTCTGCATCCCTAAGGCATTATTCATTCTGCCAGATTGTGAAGGAGCAGAATTGGAGGTCTCTGGTCTACACTCCCACTTGCAACTCTATGTAAGACTGAAACCTCACCCAAAGTGACAGTGTGGGGAGCTGTTCCAACCTCCTTAGTTACCCTGAACTTCAGTAGAGTGGCCATATAAGTTATATATATGGATGTCTAGTTACCCTAAGTCAGTAACCCTGAATAAAGCCAACATGGAAGGCATCTCAGGTGATATATTATCCAGAGCCTCAGAGAATGATGCCCTTGATCCCCCTTCCAGTGTAAGTGTAAGGATGAATGAGTCCATTCTCTTACACCTGAATGTGAAGACCTAACTGCTTACAGTTTAGTTTGGGTAACAGAGACAACTTTTCAGCAGAGAGTAAGCCCATCCACTCTTCATTTCTTTAGTCTTTCTACACTGGGATGAAAGTAGGGCCAACTCCTCCCTCACAGTCTTCTGAAAGTTTGCAGCAAATGACAACTTATATCAGACCAACATAAATCAGGGGAGAAGAAAAATGATCCCAGTGGCTTAAAACTGTGGCTCTGAAGTAGAGCCCATCTGATGTCAATAGTGGCATTTGCCAGGTGACCATAAAGTTCCATGAATAACAACATGGGGATTTTAATATTAGATAAATTTGGGTTTGAGTCTCAGCTTCATCACTACTCTCCATGTGACCTTAGACAAATGACTTGTCTAAACTTCACTTCATCCATCTGTAATGGCAGGTAAGGATAACATCAATCTCAAAGTTTAGTTAGAAGCTTTCAGCGAGGTAATGAATTTAAAGCCCCAAGGACAGGACTTGGCACATTTTAAGTGCCTGACAAATATTAGTTGTAATTATTACTCATACCATTTAAATCTTCACTGTATTTTGTCAGCATCCTCTCTCTCTACTTCCACACATATACTCTCTGTCCAATCAAACTGGCTACTTAACTTTTTTTTTTTTTTTTTTTTTTTTTGCCGTACGCGGGCCTCTCACTGCTGTGGCCTCTCCCGTTGTGGAGCACAGGCTCCAGACGCGCAGGTTCAGCGGCCATGGCTCACAGGCCCAGCCACTCCGCGTCATGTGGGATCTTCCCGGACCAGGGCACGAACCTGTGTCCCCTGCATCGGCAGGCAGACTCTCAACCACTGCGCCACCAGGGAAGCCCTTCCTCTATATTTTTGCTCCTGTTCTGCCTGCCAGCTTGTCTCTTTCCTCTCTATCCATACACTCTTGGCTCAAGTATGGCCACAACTTACCCATTTTCCAAGGCCCACTTCCACTGTTACACCCATCCGAGAGTCTTCTAACAGGTGAGTTCTCATCCCTAAGTCCATCATCTACCATGCATTATAGGGGATTAGTATTTTCCTGGTAAACTATAAAGTCTTCAGGGGCGTATGCTATGTCTGATTAAGACTTCTCTTACCCACAGTGTTTAGCATATTACCTTGAAATATGCTCAATAAATATGCCTTGACTATAGTAAATCTTAGAACACAGTGCTTAACAGCTGCAGCCAGACATGGGGCTCAATCATAACTTATTAACTGTGTGAGCTAAAGCAAATTATTTAACTTATTCAAACCTTGATGCTCTCCTATGAAAACCAGGCATGGCACTGCACAAGCAGGGTTGAGGATTCTTGCTCTAGACTTGAGCCACTGGTGAACCTTCAGGAAATTAGTCTTCTGTTGGATTTATTAGTGCTGCAATTAAGTTTAGTTATCTTTAGTAATACACTTTCGGAATGAGGTATATCTGGTCTCATTGTGTTTTTAAGTCTTCTATTTTATGTTGTTCAAATCACTTTTTTTTTTTTTTTGCACCACACAGCATGCAGGATCTTAGTTCTCAAACCAGCGATCGACCAGTGGCCCCTGTGGTGGAAGCGTGGAGTTTTAACCACTGGATCTCCAGGGAAGTCCCTCAAATCACTTTTAGGAAACGCCAGAGATCTATGTAAAAAGACCTACTCTATATCCTCCACTCAGGATGAAGTCTAACTTCCCACAAGCTGTCCATACCACCTCACAAGCTCTCACCTTGGTACACCAGGACTGCATAAGACTTCAGCCCTTCTTGCTCCTTCAAGATCCCTTGCCAGAAACTGAAGCAGAGAAGAGAGTTGCTTTCACCCACTGAGGAGGGAAGTGACTCCAGGGTAGGCTTTTGGACGGACTCTCTGTACACACCTTTGGCTACTTCACTTTGGAATTCTAAGCAAGCCCATCCCTTGCTATTGCATCCACACAATCAGGAAGACTGACTTTGCTCTAGACACCAGACCTCAAATCTCAAATAGACCACTTTCGGCACTGTACTCTCTTGATCTGCCCTCAGATATTATCCCTGAACCATTCCCTGCCAGCCACACAAAGGCTGCAGCAGCTCAATGACCCCGTCATTCTCAGCCCAGGAGCCTATAGCCAATCTCATTGAAAGTTCCCGTCCTATGGGAACTCCCTCATATTCCTATCAGCAAATCTACAGACATAACTGCATCCTCATCTCCTGCCAGTTACCACCCGGATATCCCACCTCATTTCAAAGGCCAATTTCTCAACAAGTGCACTGGGTCTCATCCTCTCAAAGACTTTGATCATATGGTCTTTTCCTCTCTCTCTGGGATCATAAGTCACTCTCTTTATATTGGATTTTTCCTTCGCTTCATACAAAACAAGATCTAGCATTTCCCATTAAAAAAAAAAATCACTGCCTTGCTACTGAGTCTGCACTCTAGAGCCCGCTAGCCACAACTACTGAAGTCCGTGCACCTAGAACCCATGCTTCACAATAAAGAGAAGCCACCACAATGAGAAGCCTGCACACCACAACAAAGAGTAGCCCCAGCTCTTGCAACTAGAGAAAGCCTGTGCTCAGCAACAAAGACCCAACACAGCCAAAAATAAATAAATAAATAAATTTATTTTAAAAAAATAATCACTCCCTGAAACTCTCATAACCTTCCAGCTGCTGCTCCCTTTTCTTGTACCTTTGCATTTGCTTAAGGGTTGTCTACAAATATTGTGCTCATTTATTTATTTTTGACTTACTGTTTACAATCTGAGTTTCTTCTACAGCACTAGACAGCAAAATGTTCTCGTCTAGGTCACCAGTCATCTCCATGTTGTCAAATCCAATGAACCCATTTTGTTCGCATCTCAGTTGATTTCAGAGTAGCATTTTAATAGTCATCCATCCTTACCTTATTGGAATGTCCTTCTATATGGGCTTGTGTGACACTCTGCAGTCCTGATTTTTATTATATCCCATTGATTATTCCTTGCCTGTCTCATTTGCTCACTTCGCTCCTCTCTACCCAAACCCTAAACACTGGTACTCCTCAAACTCCAGCTGCCTCACTCTCATCTTCTTTCTTTATCCTCTCTCCATATTTAAGCCGGGGGTTCTTAGTAAGGATTGATTTTGCCCACTAGGGTATAATTGTCAATTATGAAAGATATCCTTTTTTTTTTTTTTTTTGTGGTACGCGGGCCTCTCACTGTTGTGGCCTCTCCCGTTGCAGAGCACAGGCTCTGGACGCGCAGGCTCAGCGGCCATGGCTCACAGGCCCAGCCACTCCATGGCATGTGGAATCTTCCCAGTCCGGGGCACAAACCCATGTCCCCTGCATCGGCAGGCGGACTCTCAACCACTGCGCCACCAGGGAAGCCCTGAAAGACATTTTTGATTGTTACATCTGGGAGGATGTCACTGGCTTCTAGAGGGTAGAGGATGGTGATGCTGCTAAACACTGATGGTTAATACATAATCCTACAATACATAGCCTCCCACAACAAAGGATTATTGGTCCAAACTGTCAATAGTACCAGCATTGAGAAACCCTGTATAGCCAGTCCCTTGACCTCATATACTATCTGTGTGGTAGGAAAAAATGTGTCATCTTCTGGTATCTATTTTTCTTTTCTTTTTAGTAGTGGAATTGACACCTCATCATGTGGCCAGTTTAGAGAATGTATGTTACAGCCTCTCTTGCAACTAAGCAATATATAAAAGTTCTGTGTCACTTCCTTAAAAAGAAGATGCTGTCTTTTCTCGTTTTTCTGAATGATGGAATGTGGTCCTGGTGTTAGTGAGCCAATGTCAATCATTCAAAGAAAAATAATATTCAAGGGGATGACGAATCAATAAGATAAAGGTAAACTGGATCCTTGAATGACCTTGTGGAGTGGAGCTGTCTACCTAACCCAGACCACCCACCTCCTCTGAACCATTACGGGAGTGAGAAATAAACTTGATCCACAGTATTTAGGGCCCTGATTTTTTTTTTAATTTTATTGAAGCATAGTTGATTTAGAATGTTGTGTTAATTTCCACTGTACAGCAAAGTGACTCAGTTATACATATACATATATTATTTTTCATATTCTTTTCCATTATAGTTTACCACAGGGTATTGTATATAATTACCTGTGCTATACAGTAGGACCTTGTTGTTTATCCATCTTATGTATACTAGAACAAACACTCATATTTTAAAACCACCACATTTTCTAGGAATTGCTATGAATATTTTTAAACATCTTTATTGGAATATAATTGCTTTAAAATGTTGTGTTAGTTTCTGCTGTATAACAAAGTGAATCACCTATACATATATATGTATCCCCATATCCCCTCCCTCTTTCATCTCCCTCCCACCCTCCCTATCCCACCCCTCTAGGTGGTCACCAAACACTGAACTGATCTCCCTGCTCTATGCGGCTGCTACCCACTAGCTATCTATTTTACATTTCGTAGTGTATATATGTCAATGCCACTCTCTCACTTTGTCGTCCCAGCTTACCCTTCCCCCTCCCGGCGTCCTCAACATCTGCGTCTTTATTCCTGTCCTGCTAGGGTCCTGATTTTTTAAGTCTTTGTTGACGTCACAACTGACATACCATCTACATACTGATGAAGCTGTAGTTTGTAATCATAGCCTTGAGCTTTCCTCTAAACTCCAAAATTATAGAATTAAGTACTTATTTGATTTGTACTCTTGGATTTCTCCTGGACATCTCAAACTTAACATTTTCAAACTGAGCTCTTCATTTAACCACCAAACCACTTCTCTCCCAGCCTTTCCTTTTCTCAATAGGTGACTAGAAATTGTAAGCCATCCTTGATTACTTCCTCTCGACCCCAGATTCATTCTTTCACTTCTTCTTCCAAAATAAGCATGATGTACACCCACTTTTTTGCTTGCTCTAGCTACCATCCTGGTTCAAGCCACAGGCATCTCTCCCTTGATCACAGTGACAGCCTCCATACTGGGCTTCCTGATTTCTCCCCTGATCCTCCAATCTACATTCCACAGATAAGCCAGAGTAAATCTTTCTAAAATAAAAATCAGATAATTTCATGTCTTTTCACAAATACTCTCAGTGTCTTCCCAGTGCACGCAAAATAGAACTCATACTTCTTACGCAGAGCCCACAGATCTAGTCCCTGGTCCTCACTACCTGACTACTTCATCTTGGGTCACTCTTTCCCTTTATGCTTGATGCCAAGCCACACTGATCTCCTCCCAATTCCTCACACAAATAAAGCTCTCTCCTGTCTCAGGACCCTCATTCATGCTATTCCCTTTTTCTGAATGCATGTCCCTATGCTCTTTCCATGGCTGACCTGTCTTATCCTGCAAATTCATATCTTCAGAGATGCTTCCAGGCTCATGCTAAATAAGCTTCTTCTTTCTCTCCTTGTTTTTCTCTATTAATGTGTCCTGTTTATTTCCTTTATGGGACTTATTACCATTTGTTGTTATTATACATGTACTTGTATGTGTGTTTTTATCTCCCCCATGACTGCAGGGATTCTGATTGTTTTATTCACTGATGTGTACTTACTATCAATATTGCCAGGCACATAGTAGTCACTCAAGATTATGTGAGTATGAATGCTCACATAATGAGCATTATGTGAGTATATGTGTTCTTTATTTAAATTTAATTGAGTGAAAGAATGTCTCAACAAAACAAAGTTTACCCTGTGTATCTCCCCATTAATTCTTACCAGCTGAAAGTAGGCTACAGTGAACATTAAGGACAGCCTCAAAAGGGAAAGAGGTTACACTCAGGCAACGTGAAACATAACAAGAGACTTAATGAGAGATGATTGGACACAGTGAAGGGTGTGTGTTGTAGGGAGGAACATGATGCTGGCTTGGGAACATGGATCTCTGCTCAAACCATCACTCAGTTCTAGTAATAGGAAAATATAAAACAGGTGCAACTCTTAGAGTCTAATTGTTTAAGATGTAAGTTAAGAAGAAAGGAAACAGGGAAGAAGAAAGGAAGGAAGGAAGGGAGGAAAACAAGGTACAAAATGTTCCTGACATTTTTATTCCTATGCAGTCAAGAGCAAAACTCACCAGGGAAGAGAGAAATCTAATGAAATACTTGGAAAACTTTATTACTGGAACTAAAGTGATTGGTGCTGGTCTTTGAAAAAGATCTTGTTGAATAGTTGGCCTCCAATCCCAGTCCCTGATGACAGGCTATCTGTGCATAAATTATTCATGTCTTTTCCAGCAAGAACTGGTCACACCACTTTCTCCTCCTTTTCCTGATGCTGCCTCTAGGAGTCTGTACCTACCCACGGTCTCCCCAACACTGTGCAGGATGTCTCATATCTGAGACTGATTTCACAGCTTGTCAACATTGGCCCTGGGGATGCCAGTGCTTGATGTGTTTCCCTGATTTTCTTCCAAAGAGCAAAAGCACCTTGAGGATGAAGATCACAAGAAACCAATATTATTCCCAGGTCTGTTATGTACCAGGTATTTTACATGAGTTAAAAGTCAATTCTTCAGAAAACCCAGTGTGAAAAGTGTTATTATCCCAATTTTACACATGAGGAAAATAAGGCTAAGAGATTTATGTACTTTTTCTCTGTCACACAGCTAATGAGAGGCTGTGTCTGGTTCAGTTAACTGCAAAGCATGTGATCTCTGTATATATGGGACCTCAGCTATAAGTCAGGAGAACTTGTGAGATAAACAAAACTACCTCGCTAGAGCCTGAGTGATATTTTTAAAAACATAGACCTAATCATGTCACTCTCCTGCTAAAAACACTTCTTGAAATAGTTCCTTCCCACCTGGAGGTTGCACACACACACACACACACACACACAAACACACACACACACTATTCAGAGTTTCATTTACATGATTACTTCTCTTCAACCTTTTCTATACCCCAAACCAGTAGTTCTCCAAATTCAGGGTGTGTATAAATTATATGGGAAAATTGTTAAAATTTTTAATTGCCCAGCCTCACCATCAGAAATTCAACATCAGTGGATCTGGGGAGGGGATCAAAATGTGCATGTTAAATAATCACCTGAAATGTTTCTTTTCTTTTCTTCTTCTTTTTTTTTTTTTTTGTTGGCCGTGACATGCAGCATGCAGGATCTTTTTTCCCTGACCAGGAATCGAACCTGTGCCCCCTGCAGTGGAAGCACAGTGTCCTAACTACTGGACCACCAGGGATTTCTGTCACCTGAAATGTTTCTGATGCAGGTGTTTCCAAGGACTACATCCTGAGAGGAATTCCAGGTTGTAAAATTTCATTATATTTTTGCCTTCCTCTCTGTAGCTCTTTCATTAAACACTCATTTATTAACAAACATTTGTTAAGCATTCACTATACTCCAGACATTTTTCTGGGCTTTGGGAACACAGCAGTTACAAAGAAATCCACAGGGATTCTTGCTCTCATGGAGCTTGCAGTCTTACTAGAGTAAAACCAAAAAATTTAAAAATACACATATGGTATATCAGGTGACAAAGAGTATTATGAAGAAAAATAAGAAGATGGCAGAGTAGAAGGACATGCTCTTCCTCCCAGAATCAAAACTAACTGCTGAACAATCATTGATGAGAAACACTGGAACTCACCAAAAAAGATACCCCACATCCAAAGACAAAGGAGAAGCCACAATGAGATGGTAGGAGGGGTGCAATCACAGTAAAATTAAATCCCATAACTGCTGGGTGGGTGACTCACAAATTGGAGAACACGTATACCACAGAAGTCCACCCCCTGGAATGAAGGTTCTGAGCTCCATGTCAGGCTTACAAACCTGGGGGTCCAGCAATAGGAGGAGGAATTCCTAGAGAATCAGACTTTGAAGGTTAGCGGGATTTGATTGCAGGATGTCGACAAGACTGGGGGAAACAGACACTCCACTCTTGGAGTGCACACAAAAAGTGGTATGTGAATCAGGGCCCAGGGGAAGGAGAAGTGACCACATAGGAGACTGAACCAGACCTACCTGCTAGTGTTGGAGGGTCTCCTGCAGAGGCATAGGGTAGCTGTGTCTCACCGTGAGGACAAGGACACTGGCAGCAGAAGTTCTGGGAAGTACTCCTTGTCATGAGCTCTCCCATAGTCCACCATTAGACCCACAAAAGAGCTGGGTATGCTCCAGTTTTGGGTCACCTCAGGCCAAACAACCAACAGGGAGGAAACCCAGGACCACCCATCAGCAGACAAGCAGATTAAACTTTTACTGACCTCTGCCCACCAGAGCAACACCAAGCTCCAGCCACCACCAGTCCCTCCCATCAGGAAACTTGCACAAGCCGCATAAATAGCCTCATTCACCAGACAGCAGAAGCAAGAAGAACTACAATGCTGCAACCTGTGGAACAAAAACCACATTCGCAGAAAGATAGACAAGATGAAAAGGCAGAGGGCTTATGTATGAAATGAAGGAACAAGATAAAACCACAGAAAAAAAAAAACTAAATGAAGTGGAGATAAGAAACCTTCCAGAAAAACAATTCAGAATAATGATAGTGAAGATGATCCAGGACCTCGGAAAAAGAATAGAGGCAAAGATTGAGAAGACACAAGAATTGTTTAACAGAGATCTAGAAGAATTAAAGAACAAACAAACAGAGATGAACAGCACAATAACTGAAATGAAAAATACACTAGAAGGAATCAGTAGCAGAATAACTGAAGCAGAAGAACAGATAAGTGACCTGAAAGACAGAATGGTGGAATTCACTGCTGTGGAACAGAATAAAGAAAAAAGAATGAAAAGAAATGAAGACAGCATAAGAGACCTCTGGGACAACATTAAACACAAAAACATTCACATTATAGGGGTCCCAGAAGGAGAAGAATGAGAGAAAGGACCTGAGAAAATATTTGAAGACATTATAGTCAAAAATTTCCCTAAAATGGGAAAGGAAATAGCCACCCAAGTCCAGGAAGTGCAGAGAGTCGCAGGCAGGAAAAACCCAAGGAGAAACACGCTGAGACACATAGTAATCAAACTGACAAAAATTAAAGACAAAGAAAAATTATTGAAAGCAACAAGGGAAGAATGACAAATAACATACAAGGGAACTCCCATAAGGTTAACAGCTGATTTCTCAGCAGAAACTCTGCAAGCCAGAAGGGAGTGGCATGATATATTTAAAGTGATGAAAGGGAAGAACTTACAACCAAGATTACTCTAACTGGCAAGGATCTCATTCAGATTCGATGGAGAAATCAAAAGCTTTACAGACAAGCAAAAGCTAAGAGAATTCAGCACCACCAAACCAGCTCTACAACAAATGCTAAAGGAACTTCTCTCAGTGGGGAACAAAGAGAAGAAAAGGAACTACAAAAACAAGCCCAAAAACAATTAAGAAAATGGTAATAGGAACATACATATCGATAATTACCTTAAATGTGAATGGATTAAATGCTCCAACCAAAAGACGCAGGCTCGCTGAATGGATACAAAAACAAGACCCATATATATGCTGTCTACAAGAGACCCACTTCAGACCTGGGGACACATACAGACTGAAAGTGAGGGGATGGAAAAAGATATTCCATGCAAATGGAAATCAAAAGAAAGCTGGAGTAGCAATATTCATATCAGATAAAATAGACTTTAAAATAAAGAATGTTACAAGAGACAAGGAAGGACACTACATAATGATCAAGGGATTGATCCAAGAAGAAGATATAACAATTATAAGTATATATGCACCCAACATCGAAGCACCTCAATATATAAGGCAACTGCTAACAGCTATAAAAGAGGAAATCGACAGTAACACAGTAATAGTGGGGGACTTTAACACCTCACTTACACCAATGGACAGATCATCCAAACAGAAAATTAATAAGGAAACATAAGCTTTAAATGACACAATAGACCAGATAGATTTAATTGATATT
The DNA here is from genome assembly GCF_025265405.1 of Mesoplodon densirostris. Classification (NCBI taxonomy): domain Eukaryota; kingdom Metazoa; phylum Chordata; class Mammalia; order Artiodactyla; family Ziphiidae; genus Mesoplodon; species Mesoplodon densirostris. The sequence continues at coordinate 62,933,208 of NC_082678.1, forward strand.
TATAGAACATTCCATCCAAAAACAGCAGATTACACTTTCTTCTCAACTGCACATGGAACATTCTCCAGGACAGATCACATCTTGGGTCATAAATCAAGTGTCAGTAAATTTAAGAAAATTGAAATCATATCAAGCATCTTTTCTGACCACAATGTTATGAGATAAGAAATCAATTACAGGGAAAAAAAAGTAAAAAGCACAAACACATGGAGGCTAAACAATACGTTACTAAATAACCAAGATATCACTGAGGAAATCAAAGAGGAGATCAAAAAATACTTAGAGACAAATTACTACGAAAAATGATGATCCAAAACCTATGGGATGCATAAAAAGCAGTTCTAAGAGGGAAGCTTATACCAATACAAGCCTACCTCAAGAAACAAGAAAAAATCTCAAATAAAAAATTTAACCTTACACCTAGGAACTAGAGGAAGAAGAACAAACAAAACTCAAAGTTAGTAGAAGGAAGAAATCATGAAGATCAGATCAGAAATAAATGAAATAGAAACAAAGAAAACAGTAGCAAACATCAACAAAACTAAAAGCTGGTTCTTTGAGAAGATAAACAACATTAATAAACCATAAGCCAGATTCATCAAGAAAAAGAGGGAGAGGACTCAAATCAATAAAATTAGAAATGAAAAAGAAGAAGTTACAACAGCCACTGCAGAAATATAAAGCATCCTAAGAGACTACTACAAGCAACTCTATGCCAATAAAATGGACAACCTGGAAGAAATGGACAACCTAGAAGAAATGGACAAATTCTTAGAAAGGTATAACCTTCCAAGACTGAACCAGGAAGAAATAGAAAATATGAACAGACCAATCACAAGTACTGAAATTGAAACTGTGATTGAAAATCTTCCAACAAACAAAAGTTCAGGACCAGATGCCTTTACAAGAGAATTCTATCAAATATTTAGGGAAGAACTAACACCTAGCTTACTCAAATTCTTCCAAAATATATCAGAGAGAGGAACACTACCAAACTCATTCTATGAGGCCACCATCACCCTGATACCAAAATCAGACAAAGATACTACAAAAGAAAAAAGAAAATTACAGACCAATATTGAATATAAATGCAAAAATCCTCAACAAAATACTAGCAAACACAATCCAACAACACATTCAAAGGATCATACAACATGATCAAGTGGAATTTATCCCAGGGATGCAAGAATTCTTTAATATATGCAAATTAATCAATGTGATACACCATATTAACAAACTGAAGAATAAAAACCATATGATCATCTCAATAGATGCAGAAAAATCTTTTGACAAAATTCAACATCAATTTATGATAAAAACTCTCCAGAAAGTGGGCATAGAGGGAATCTACCTCAACATAATAAAGGCCATATACGACAAACCCACAGCAAACATCATTCTCAATGGTGAAAAACTTAAAGCATTTCTTCTAAGATCAGGAACAAGACAAGGATGTCCACTCTCACCACTCTTTGATTCAACATAGTTTTGGAAGTCCTAGCAATGGCAATCAGAGAAGAAAAAGAAATAAAAGAAATACAAATCGGAAAAGAAGAAGTAAAACTGTCACTGTTTGCAGATGACATGATACTATACAAAGAGAATCCTAAAGATGCCACCAGAAAACTACTAGAGCTAATCAATGAATTTGGTAAAGTTTTCAGGACACAAACTTAATGCAGAGAAAGCACTTGCATTCCTATACACTAATGATGAAAAATCTGAAAGATAAATTAAGGAAACACTCCCATTTACCATTGCAACAAAAAGAATAAAATACCTAAGAATAAACCTACCTAGGGAGACAAAAGACCGGTATGCAGAAAACTATAGGACACTGATGAAAGAAATCAAAGATGCTACAAACAGATGGAGAGATGTACAATTTTCTTGGATTGGAAGAATAAATACTGTGAAAATGACTATACTACCCAAAGCAACCTACAGATTCAGTGCAATCCCTATCAAATTACCAATGGCATTTTTTACAGAACTAGAACAAAAAATCTTAAAATTTGTCTAGAGACACAAAGAATCCCGAATAGCCAAAGCAGTCTTGAGGGAAAAAAACGGTGCTGGAAGAATCAGACACACTGACTTCAGACTATACTACAAAGCTACAGTAATCAAGACAATATGGTACTGGCACAAAAACAGAACAATAGATCAATGGAACAGGATAGAAAGCCCAGAGATAAACCCATGCACCTATGGTCAACTAATCTATGACAAAGGAGGCAATGATATACAATGGAGAAAAGACAGTCTCTTCAATAAGTGGTGCTGGGAAAACTGGACAGCTACATGTAAAAGAATGAAATTAGAACACGCCCTAACACCATACACAAAAATAAACTCAAAATGGATTAGGGACCTAAATGTAAGACTGGACACTATAAAACCCTTAGCAGAAAACATAGGAAGAACACTTTCACATAAATCATAGCAAGATCTTTTTTGATCCACCTCCTAGAGTAATGGAAATAAACACAAAAATAACCTAATGGGACCTAATGAAACTTAAAAGCTTTTGCAAAGCAAAGGAAACTAAAAACAAGATGAAAAGACAGCCCTCAGAATGGGAGAAAATATTTGCAAAAAACCAATGGACAAAGGATTAATCTCCAAAATATATAAACAGCTCATGCAGCTCAATATTATAAAAACAAACAACCCAATCCAACAATGGGCAGAAGACCTAAATAGACATTTCTCCAAAGAACACATACAGATGGCCAAGAAGCACAAGAAAAGCTGCTCAATATCACTAATTATTAGAGAAATGCAAATCAAAACTACAGTGAGGTATCACCTCACACCCATTAGAATGGGCATCATCAGAAAATCTACAAACAACAAATGCTGGAGAGGGTATGGAGAAAAGGGAACCCTCTTGCACTGTTGGTGGGAATGTAAATTGATACAGCCACTGTGGAGAACAGTATGGAAGTTCCTTAAAAAACTAAAAATAGAACTACCATATGACCCAGCAATCCCACTACTGGGCATATACCCTGAGAAAACCATAATTCAAAAGGAGTCATGTACCACAATGTTCATTGCAGCATTATTTACAATAGCCAGGTCATGGAAGCAACCTAAATGCCCATCAACCAACGAATGGATAAAGAAGATATGGTACATATATACAATGGAATATTACTCAGCCATAAAAAAAGAATGAAATTGGGTCATTTGTAGAGATGTAGATGGATCTAGAGACTGTCATACAGAGTGAAGTAAGTCAGAAAGAGAAAAACAAATATCATATATTAACGCATATATGTGGAACCTAGAAAAATGGTATAGATGAACCAGTTTGCAGGGCAGAAATAGAGACACAGATGTAGAGAACAAACGTATGGACACCACGGGGGGAAAGTGGTGGTGGGTGCTGGTGGTGGGATGAATTGGGAGATTGGGATTGACATATATACACTAATATGTATTAAATGGGTAACTAATAAGAATTTGATTTATAAAAAAATAAATAAAATTCAAAAAAAAGAAAACTAAGGTAGGGTAAAGAGTTAGTGATAGGATGCTATTGTATTATGTTTATTTATTTAATGTTTTCTCCTTAAAGGAAAAGGCCTCACATGCCTTCTTCACTTCTACATCCTAATTGTTAGGGACCTAACCCCCAATAAATATCTCTTTAGGTAGGAATAGAACTACCTTATAGATGCTAGAAATAAAGACCTTTATAGTGGCTTTTATAAATCTAAGAATGATGACATGATGCCTAATGCTGCCACCTGGAGTGGCCTGTGTAAACATTCTAAAGCAAAACTAAGTGATTTAGAACCAAGGAGCTTAAGTTTTATCACAAAAATAGAATAACACGATTTCCACTTCCAATAAAGATGGAGTAACATGAGAATGGATTTACCCTTCCACTAAACAACTTTTTAAATGGGAAATATATATATATATTTATATATAGGTATATATTTATTTTATATATATGAAATGATGTTTTTTAGGCACTGGACATTAAGCAATGCAGGACAGAGATTCCTTTAAAAATAGCAAACAATAAAAGTAAGCACAGTTGTCACAGTTTACTATCTATAGATATCTTTCAGGCAGCAGTGCAGGGAGGTGGAAACCAGGTTGAACCCAGGCATCTTCCTGAACTGAGGAGAGAAAGCTGGGTGTCCAAGGAGATAAAGGTGCCTAGAATTTGTAAGGCAAATCCCTTGAGAGACAATATCTATACAGACCAGAAATGTTCAAAAGATCCCTCCCAAATTTTCAGCTGAGTACTGACCAGTACATGCATGTGAGGAAACCACATGAGGCTGTGGAAAGAACAACCTAAAGGAGAAGAGGTAACAATCAGTGGATTCACACATCCAAGAATAGTTTGTGTTCTCACTAGCCAGAATGGAAAACCTTGTAAGTCATGGTTCAATTAGGTAGAACATTCAGAAAGATGTTATCTCTGTCACGGAGAAAAATTAGCCCTGGATAAAAGGCTGCTCCAATTCTACCCCAGAAAGCTTAAAAGCAAGCCTCAAAAGTATCAAACTACTTTAAGTAAGTAATATAACTGCTTCCAAGAACAAAGCTAAAGAATACTTATTAGAATATAAAAACATCCAGTACCCAAAAATTTGACAATGTCTGATACAATCAAAAATTACCAGGCATGCAAAGAAGAAAGAAAACACTACCCATACTAAGGAGAAAAATTAATCAATAGGAACAGACCCAGAAAAGGCAAAGATGATATAGTTAGTAGACAATGACATTAAAACAGTTATTATTACTATATTCCATATATTCAAGATGGTAGAAGTAAGATGAACCATGTGGAGATATGGAAGACATTTCTCAAAAACCCGATTGAACTTCTGGTGTTGGAAATTATGATGTCTGAGATTAAAAGCATACTGTATGGGCTTAATAACAGATTATACACTGCAAAAGAAAATATTAGTGAACTTGAAGATATAACAATAGAAACTATCCAAAATAAAATACAAAGAAAGACAAAAAACCCCCAGAGCTTTAGTAAGTTGTGGGACAACTCCAAGAGGGCTAATAATTAGTTGAAGGGAAGAGAGAGAGGGATAAATAGAAAAAATATTTGAAGAAAAAAAATGGGAAGAAATTTTTCCAAATGTGATGATCACTATAAAACCCACAGATTCAAGAAGCTTAATGAACCCAAAGCACAAGAAATACAAAGAAAAATAAGTCAAGTTATGTCATAATCAAAATATTAAAAAGAGTAATAAAGAGAAAATCATAAAAGCAGCTGGAGGGCGGTGGGGAGGCACATGACATACAAAGGAATATAGATAAGAATAGTAACAGACTTCTCTTCAGGAACAATGTAAGCCAGAATACAGTGGAACAACATCTTTAAAACATGGAAAGAAAAACAAAAATAAAAAACTGCCAACTTAGAATTCCAAACCCAGTGAAAGTACCCTTCAGAAACAAATGTAAAATAAAGATTTTTTTAAGACTCACCAAAGATAAAAGGTTAATCACCAGAAGACTGATTAAAATAAAAGTAATAAGAATGTAATATGAGATGTATAATTTAGACAGAAGTAAAATATAAATATATAGCAAAAAGAGCACAAACACCAAGAGAAGGGGAATAGAATTATGCTGTTGTAAGATTTTTATACTATTTGTGAAGTGGTCTAATGTTACTCAAAAGTAGTCTATGAGAAGTTAAAGATGTATGCTATAAACTCTAAAGCATCACACAGAAGAAGGGCATAGCTAATGAACCAATAAAATGGAATTTTTAAAATACTGAATTAATCTGAGAGAAGGCAGCAGACTGGGAAAAGGGAACAAAATATAGATGGTACAAATACAAAGCTAATAGCAAGATGGTATATTTAAAGCAAACCATAACAATTGTGAATCATATTAATGTTAGTCTTCTTTACAGAAACACTTGAAGCTAGAAAACAAAGAAGCAATGTCTTCAAAATTCAAATGAATGACCTTCCACATAGAATTCTACACACACACTACTAATCACACAAGAGGGTAGAGTAAAAATGTTTTCGGTCATGAAATAATCTCAAGAAACTTAACTGTCTGGTTGGCAGCCATACACTTCCTCAGCCAGCTTCAACACGAAAGCACTGCCCACCTCCACCCCACCGTGCTTGGCAGTTCAGGCACCCTATCTCAACTTAATGCAACCATATTCACTGGGTATACCAAACCTACCAGGTGCAGTCCTGAGCACCAGGAATCATAGATAGCTAAGTCACTGTCCACATCCTTAAGGCGGAGAGCAGATGTATACATAAACATTTCTAGACACAGCAGATGACAGTCAGAGATAAAACAGAGCAATGGGAATCTCCTGTGGGGAGATGTGCAATGGAGCAACTAACTGTGTCTGGAGCATTTGGGAAAGCTTCTTGAAAAGTGTAGGACTGTATCACATCTAAGATCATCCGTCTGGCATCCCCAAAGACCTCTACACAATCTGTCTATGCTCTACCTCCCAACAACCAACTGATACGCTACTCCACCAGGCACAGGGCCTCCATCCGACCTGACTCCCTTTCCTCCTCCAAGACTCCCTCTGCTTATATCTGCCAGCTCCCATAACACCCTGACATGTATGTCAGACTCACTGGACCCTAGAGCCTTTGTCGTTGGTCTTCTCCATCACTGAAAGCCCTTCTCTCTATTGATCTAAATCCTGCTCCACCCTTTCAGGGAATACTGGGGCGTTTCATTTCCTCCAAGCACTCCTCCGCCCCCTCTTTTGTAAGCATGATGCACTTATCTGGGAAGGCAAATGACCATCATGTGCCTACTGCCTCTGTTCCCCAAGCACCCTGTAGCAGACAACCCTCCCTCGCTGGTCTCCAGCCAGCACACCTCCCACTGCACCCTAATGCAGCTTCCCATGATGCCCAATCAGGCACGGCCCCCAGACTGGAGTAGGCAGGTGAGTCAAAACTGTTCGCCACAGCAGAGTTAAAAGCTGTACCATTTGCATTTAATCATGAAAGTAAGTCATAACAACAAATGCTTGAGCACCAACTATGTACGAGGCCATGAAAGACAGCAGAGAGGGACAAGGTGCTGCCCTGCTTTCCAGAGCTCTTGGTCTAAGCTGGGCAGGTGAACCTATGAGGTGTCGTCTTGTATCATTGGTAGATTGTCAGTATTTTGAGAGCAAGATCCATTGCATCTATCTCTGTATTCTCTTTCACCGTACAAGCAGAGAACTTAGCACTTAGTCTCAATAAATACCAAGATGGCATCATCCGCAAAAAGAAAATAATCAGAGCCCAATGCTACATTTCTGAGCACCTGGGCCGAGGCCTTGTCTCACTATCAGGGAGCCCCACCGGCAGTTCTGACATCCAGGCCCAGATCCATTCGCCTCTCCTCGATGAGTTACAGAGCTAGGCTTTCTTTCTTACCTGTATCAGGCCGTTATATCTCGTTCTGACAGCCCAGGTCAAGGTAAATGACACTGAGATTATGTGTCCTACATGGGGCTGATCAAAGTAGCTCGCTACCTCCTGGGAATCTAGAGGTCCCAGGTCATGGGAAAACTGCCAAACCCCATCATTTTAGAAAAGAAGTCTTTCCTTAGCATTGCTTTGTTTGCCTGACCTGAGCCGAATGCTCCACGTCCACCTACTTGGCGGAAAAGAAATGAGCCAACAGTTCAAAATGGCAGGAACTGAGTAAGTTTAAAACCAAACGCCTTCATTTTGACAAAAAAACAGTCATTCCTTTCCTCCATTAACAGAGCTAAAGAAAAACCTTTTACATTTGTCTATGGTTAAATTTCCTGACATCTGAATTATAAGTGTAATCTTATCTCATGCCCGATGCTTCCTTGTATCCCTGTAAACACACCAATTGCACACCTGGATACAGCACTTGGGAAAAGAAACATGTTCCAATCTCTTATCTCAGCTGATTCTCCAACCTACAGAGTAAGACAGGCAAAGAAGGGATTATTATTTACAATCATGTATGAAGGTCAAAGTCAACAGGAACAACAAAGAACAGTGCACTCTGGTTTGATAGGACCAGACTACACGAACCTGGTGAGGGAGCATACCTCCTCACTGTCCCGTGCCTGCCAAATCTCACCTGGGCTTTTACAGAGCTCCACCAGGACCTCGGCCTAGGGCCGTGAAGGCAACTTGGACTGAGCAACCTGAGGACACACCTTGGAGGCAAAGCTGCTGACTGTACGTGTTGGTAACTGGTGGGCGGCACTGCCTGCATTTAAGAACGTTTGCAGTCAAGTGTTCAGAGGCACTTAGACCTTGTCCAGAGGCGGCAAAAAGCCTGGGGTCAGGTTGCAGATCTGCCACTTACTGGCTTTGTGGACTCAAGCAAGCGACTTTACCCTCCTTACTAATACTTCATCATAAAATGAGAATAAGAGGGGCAGAAATGACCCAGGTTTGTTGTTGAGTGTGAATGAGGCAACACGTGTAAAACACGTGAGCCAGGGTCTGCGTGGAGCTCACACACATGGATGCTGGCTCAGATGCTGGCTCAGTTTACACTTGTGTCTGTGTTACACGTTTCCCTGGCCTGGCTGAGCCCCAAGAACATCACAGAGCCTGGCACGGAGCAGTTGCTAACAACTCACTACAGGAGCCCTGGGCCAGCGGCCCAGCTCCCCACCCACCCTGCAGGTCTGCATACCCACAGTGCAGGCATCTCTCCTAGGCGGTGGGGGGTGACGGGGGCTGGCCCGAAGTCAGCAGCAGCTCCACGCCGAGGGAGACAGCTGCCCCATCCACAGCGGCTCCTACACCTCCTGGACTGCCCAGCAATGTCTGTCTACTGCCCATAATAGAACAGAACACTCAGGAGATAACACAGGGCCCAAGTCCCAGGCCCCATGTCACCCCCTCCCTCCACTGTGCCTGCAAAGGAGCCGATGTCTGTGGGTCAGGGGCAGGTGGAAGAGGCGGCATTCAGCTCACCAGACGTTTCTCCCCACCATGAAAACCACTCTTTGGGATGAACAACCCTAATTCACAGTCACCTTTTGTCCAGTGAATGTAATGAGACCATAGGAACATAAATCATTTCGTTCTGAATAAATTCATGAATCAAAGTTTAAAAAGAAAAGAAAAGAAATTTAACTCTCAAGCGCCCTTTCTCAACAAACGACTGGAAAATATACCCTACAAAATGAGAAAGTAGCCCAAGAAGAAGGACCCAGGAAACAGAAGAGCCAACACAAGAGGGGGACGAAGTTTCCAGAAAGAAGGTAAAGAGACGTCCCAGGATGTTAGTTGGTCATCAAGCCCAGAAACCTACCAAGGCTGGCACGAGAAGTTAGAAAGTTCCAACATGGGTGACTCCAAGAAAACAATAGAATTGATAGACTATCAACTGAGAAGTGGCATGCAGCAACTCCAGTAGAGCATATTAGAATGAATTAATGACCAATAACGTGCAAAACAGGCAAATCAAAAAATAAGGCAATGATTAATGCTGGGGAAAACAAACCCTTATTCAAAAGAGTAACATGTAATTGTGTATTTCTTTGATAAAAAATATACATTTTAATTTTTAAAATATATTTACCAAGGAGCAGAGTCTGCCCAGAAGCCCGATTTCTTTTCTTGTTTTAAAACACTTGATTTTTTTAAAAAATTGTATATCATATTGCACTTGCTGACAATGGAAAAAAAATGTTTAGATTTGTGTATACTAACCTCCCTCACTTATACATATACACACGCTTCTTCTACCCCCACCTTCCCAATAGTACAATTTTGGGAAATCCAGAATTCAGTGGTAATAATATTATAACCATGCAAATGTTGCCACAGCTGTAGCTCAAGAGAAGAGGAGTTGGAAAAGCTGTGCACAGAAAGTCAGTTGGTAAAATAATACCTAAAACTGAAAAAAATCAATATTTTTTCAGCATATTTAGAAATATGGAGATAAAATTCAGATGAGTCAACTAAGAGTTGAAGGTCTCTGCTCCAGGGGAGCATAACTCAATGTTAGGAAGCAGGACTCCTGCAATCCTATTTTATTTTTTTATAATATGAGTCTGCTTTTCTTTAACAATAATTTTAATTAAAATTAAAAAAAATTATAATCACCAATGTGCTTAGGCTTTCCAGCTAACATTTTTTTTAGAAAAAATATCTTGAAATTAAAATAAAGATTGATTTGCAAATCAAATAAGGTATTCTGTCAAATTGAAAAAACAAATAATGCAATATATATTTAAAACTTGGACAAATTATAATCCAGGAGTTCAAAACTCTAACCCCACACCATTTGGTCGAGGGAGATTGGCACATGACATTTAACTTTTTTTTTTCAGTTTCCTGTTTATCAAAAATTAGACTTGAATAAGTAAAATCCAGATGTTGGGGAAATTAATTTAAAAACTAGTGAAAGTATAACACGCTAGCAGTGCCGTCATATGTTTTGTGAGTCGTACTATTAATAGTAGGATGTAATAAAAAGAAGACTGGAATCTAGGATTTTAATCCTAGATCTGCCACTCAAATATCATTTAATAATGAACTAGTCAATTCCCTTCTCTGTGCTTCACTTTCCGTCTGTAAAATGAGGGGCTCTTAACTGGGTCATCTCTCAAGTTTCTTTCAGGTCTTACGAGAATACAAAAGATACATTAGGAACATGACAAGACTTTCCTCTTTCTCTACTCATGCACCTCTTAGATTGATTTATACAATTATATGCAGACATTTGAAAACTCTAGTCTTCAAGGATCTGACCATCGATCACAGCAAGAAATGCAGTAGTCTTATTTAAGCTAAATCTTAAACATCATCAGCCCCCACGAATTAAGGGTGTGGTGTCAAGAATAATCCAATAAAATTACCATACGACCCAGCAATCCCACTACTGGGCATACACCCTGAGAAAACCATAATTCAAAAAGGGTCATGTACCACAATGTTCATTGCAGCTCTATTTACAATAGCCAGGACATGGAAGCAACCTAAGGGTCCATCAACAGATGAATGGATAAAGAAAATGTGGCACATATATACAATGGAATATTACTCAGCCATTAAAAGAAACGAAATTGAGTTATTTGTAGTGAGGTGGATGGACCTAGAGACTGTCATACAGAGTGAAGTAAGTCAGAAAGAGAAAAACAAATACCATATGCTAACACATATATATGGAATCTAATAAATAAATAAATAAATAAATAAATAAATAAATAAATAAATGGTACTGAAGAACCTACGGGCAGGACAGGAATAAAGATGAAGACATAGAGAATGGACTTGAGGACATGAGGAGGGGGAAGGGTAAGCTGGGACAAAGTGAGAGAGAGGCATGAACATATATACACTACCAAACGTAAAATAGCTAGCTAGTGGGAAGCAACCATATAGCACAGGGAGATCAGCTCGGTGCTTTGTGACCACCTAGAGGGGTGGGATAGGGAGGGTGGGAGGGAGGGAGATGCAAGAGGGAGGAGATATGGGGATATATGTATATGTATAGCTGATGCACTTTGTTATAAAGCAGAAACTAATACACCATTGTAAAGCAATTATACTCCAATAAGGATGTTTAAAAAACAAAAAAGAATAATCCAAAGCACTTCCACTTAGCTTTAAGATCCATTATATATTTTTGGTTTACAGCAAACTCAAATTAACATTTTGGTTTATTCGGGCTGATTTTAAGTTTGTTGACCTAATTACATACTCAACAATCTAGTCTAAAATACGCCTGGCTTGATAGAAGAGACACTGTCTTTGAATTCGACATAGTCCTTTAATTTCTAAAGGCTGGTTCACACAGAGACCTAGTTGACATGGTAATAAAAGAGACTTTTGTAGTGTGTGTCCTGCTCACAAGTTTCTCTTCCCTGAGAACAGTTCTCCACTCTGATTCTCCAAGCCACATTTTAGTTACATAACCACTGTTCAGGACTCGATTGGCAGTGGCCGAGCACCAGAGCCAAAATGAGCCAATCAGAGCTCTGTAACTTGAGAGAGTGAAATCTCAATGTGGGTTTGGGTTCAGTTATATGAAAACTACATAAACTTGAGAACTGGGGCACAGCCATTGTCGTATGAGTAGAAGTAGCTGAGATAGCTGATTTGCAAAGGCAGACCAAAAAAAAAAGAAAAAGAAAAGAATTTGCAGAAAGAAATGAAAGCAAAATATAGATAAAGCCTGTTTTCTGGGCTTCCCTTGGCCTTCTTAATCCCTTTTGAGTCACAGCTGCATTCCTGTCACTGGATCCCAGGTCATTATATTAAATTCTTCCTTCTTGCTTAGACTAACTAGAACCAATTTCTATCATTAGCAGCAAAAAAAATTTGCTACCGTTAAATTGACTTTTTCAACCGAATTGAAAATTGTAATGAGGAAATCTTTTGGATTACTTTTTTTTTCTTTTTTCTGAATTAACCTGTCATTTGCTGACACAAAGTGGCTTGGTATCACAGAGCCCCAGATTATTAAAAGACGATTGTGCATTTAGAAATTTTGTCTTATTTTCCATGCTGGTCTCTATTCTATAAAGTTTGAGCTTTAGTGTATAACTAAGATGATATACTGCACTTATCAGGTTAATAGAGGGTCATAGCAGTGGAACTTTTCATTGGAATGTCCAACTGCATTCCTGAATCAGTCACTGGTGAATCCATAATAATTACTTATTTTCTGAAAGCAATGGCCAAATGTTCCTACTAACAGATGAATAAAATAGCCACTGGAGCCCCTTGGCTGCTATTTGTTGACTACTTCCAGATAGCTGCAAAGCACATGCCCCCTTCTGCAAAAATTGAAACTCCAAAACCCTTCAGATAAAGGGGGACAGATGCTATAATGCAAAGTGCACCAAAATGAGTGTCAGCTGATGTGAGTCCAAGGCTTTACAACTGTTTTCGCCTCTGTGGATCTTAGACTCTTCATCTCATTTGGAATAGAAAAAATCCAACATGAAACCCATAGGCCAAATGAAGCCCAATAGACCACCTGCTAATGCCTCCCTTTCTTGGAGGGAAACTTTGTTTTTTTCTTCCAAGAAATGTTAAACTTTTTGTGCCTCTGTCTCCTCATCTGCATGATGGGGGTGTTCATTGTACCTACCTCATAGAGTTGTTGTGAGGCAGCTGGTACACACAAAGTGCTTAGAAGAGTGCTTGACAAATAGGAATGCTCAAGTAATTATAGCCATTGTTGCTATTATCTTTATTATCCTGAGGATATTTTTAACAGACTAGCTAGTTATGGGTGTCCCACTGTTAGTATGTTTGACTGCTACCAATGATAAATTTCACAAGATTTGTTGGACAAGTTTGTAACAGTAGTCAAAGCTGAATATATTTAATGATAGTATTTTGAGACATTCAAGTTCAATTCCACTAAAAGAATAATTCAATTGGATCAACTTAAAGGATTATTGAATAAGGAAGAATAGGGCTGACTAAAGCTTGCAGGTAGCACCTGACTCATTTTGGGGTCATGGCCAATATTGATGCTACAAGAAAATTTACCATTATAGCCTTTTCATATCATGAGGAAAAACTGTTGAAAACATGTGGACAAAGGAAAAGAAAAGACATAGATATATCCTATTTGTCTGAGTTCTAATATTGCTTCCAAATCAGACATTGTGGGCTTCCATGTTTTCAGCTCTAGAAAATTCTGAGCCTAGAAAGCAACTATTTCTATGGTTACCCAGAAGCAGAAAACTACTGCTTAGAACAGATTGTGGTCTCTTCTGCACACCTGCCAAATAGCATCAGATCAGAGGAGATGTGTTCATTTAGAAAAATACATGCCTTGTCTTGAACCTCACTGTGAATGTCCCCCCCACCCCACCTCAGGCCATAATCTGGAAGGATATGAAAAATTAGAAGTGAATTGCTCGACACAGTTAAGTGGGAAGAACTTTGAATCTCAGCAGGCAACCCAGGCAGGATGATAGGAAGGGATAAGCAGAAGACATGAGCCACAAGAAGGAAGGCCAGCCCACCACATCACCTCCATATAACAGCCAGTAGCAGGGAATTTTAGGACAATAAATCTAATGCTCATTTTTAAATTCCTGTCTTCATGATGCTATGCTGTAATCCCTTCAGTCCCCACAAAGCTTCAATAAAAAAGAAAAGAAAGTAGAAACCAAGAACAGTATTTAGAAAGCGCATTGCAGCATTTTTTTCGGCAAAAATCCACAGGTGGGATTTTCCATAGGAATATCTTATTTGGATTTTAAAATAAACATTGACTCCAGAAGGTGAGGGGACTTGGGGGTACACACAACTGACAATTGGGTTACATATGAATGACCTACCCTTACACAATGGAGAAATACTTCTTCCACATGACAGCAAATATCTCAGTGTCTTTAACTTTATCTTACCATTGTCTGATTTGTTTAGCTCTTGCTTGGGTCCCATTCAGGACTATTGTGTTCTCTTAGCTTATTATTATGGTTACCTTCCACTTCTTAAACAATCATGTCTCCTATGGGTCCATGTTTACATAAAACAGGGATTGAGTACTGATATGCAGCCAGAATAAAAGCAGTCCATACAAAATAGGGTTGGATTTCAAAGGAAAAAATCATTTAAGTTTTTTTCCTTCTGCATTCATTTCTCTCTGTATGTAACCAAAGTGAAATAACATTCCCACTTTATCAAGACCAAAAGTTAGGTACCAAGAAATTCATTTATTCCACAAATATTTATTGTCCTCAGTTGTATGACTGATACCGCTAGGAGGCAGGGCCATAAAGATAAATACAAAATGGGCACAACTTAATTAGGGAAAGAGAAATAAAAACAAAAGTGGAGGCCTGTGTGTATAGTACACTAAGAAAACGTAAGGAGGTTTAAAGGCCTGTGGCTTGGGGAGATGCAAAAAGTCCAAAAGAAGATGATAACTGTAACAAGTTTTGAAGAATTCATGGGAGTTCACCAAGCCAACAGGAGGGAAAGGGCATTGCCAGAAGGCGGGGCAGGAACCTATGAGCTACCACCACTCCAACAGGAAACAACAGGAAGCTTGATATGTAGGGAAATCAATTGGCAGGAGAAAAGGGAAAGGCAGGCATTGTTGGGATTCTGAAGGTCCTTACATGACGGAGATGTTCTGCCTTGAATCCATGAATGATGAAGATCCAGCTTAATAAAGACCAGAGTGATGAAGAGGATTGTTGCTTTAAAAGGGTGGGTTGGAAGGAAATAGAAATGGAATCTGGAACTCCAGAAGACCTGAACTATGATGATGACTGTAGGGGAGAAGGAACATTATATTCTTATTAGTGCCCAGGCCCAAATGGGATACCTCTGCTTTATTCCCTGAGCCTGGCTGCCTACGTGGACTGTTAAATTTGCCCAAGGGAGGAGGGGGAAAAAAAATCACTTTTTCTTTTTTCCTGGACAATTCCCAAATGAGGAGCTCTATATCCAAGCAATTTTTTTCTGCTTTCCTGCATTTTTTAACATCTTTATTGGAGTATAATTGCTTTACAATGGTGTGTTAGTTTCTGCTTTATAACGAAGTGAATTAGTCATACATATATGTATATCCCCATATCTCCTCCCTGTTGCGTCTCCCTCCCTCCCACCCTCCCTATCTCACCCCTTTAGGTGGTCACAAAGCACCGAGCTGATCTCCCTGTGCCATGCGGCTGCTTCCCACTAGCTAGCTATTTTATGTTTGGTAGTGTATATATGTCCATGCCACTCTCTCACTTTGTCCCAACTTACCCTTCCCCCTCTCCATATCCTCAAGTCCATTCTCTAGTAGGTCTGTATCTTTATTCCCGTCTTCTTATCCCTAGGTTCTTCATGACCTTTTTTTTTTTCCTTAGATTCCATATACTTCTACAGCCTCTTAGATTTCCATCCCAATTGCTAAGCAGAAAACTTTCTGTCCCCACTAAGATTTAGACGACTAAAGGGAGGACCTCAGGGCTTTGTCTGTAAATGGCAGTGAAGGTATGAAATCAACTCCAGTGTGAGGTTCTGAGCTCAGAAAGCAACACTAAGTTCACATCCCTGAGCTGAAGTGATCTGCAATCCTCACCACCCTCCTCAAACCACCACCACTGACGTCTATTGCCCCTGACAATCTCGGGAAAGCCAAGTTGTATTCCTACCATCTTTACATGCAATCCATCCGAATGAGCTTTTGCCAAATCCCAGTGGAGTGTAGAGATTCTTGTGAAGAATTTGTGAAATTTTGTTGTTTTTCTATCCAACATTCTCATTTTGTTTCTCTTCCTTCATTCGGACTTTGGGGGAGAGCTCAGCTTTCAGTTTGGTGGTGAGTTATCAGTTAAACACCTCGTCCCCAAAGGGCTGTCTTGGGGTCTTTTACGAATGACATTGGAAACAGTCTCAGTTGATTCAACAAGGTGGACAATGATGTCGTCAATGATGACTCATGTGCTATAGCTGGGCTGTATCTACACATGCTAACTTATTTATGAGGAAAAGTTAGGTTTAAGTATTGGATAAAATACTTTTAATATGAAATTAGTTATGACTTGTTGGATGAAATTCAACTGATTATTTTCAAAGCCAACTAGCCTTTAAAATAAAATAACCATATTCTCTTTTTTAACATCTGTGTATGGATATCTCTTGTGTACTGCAGTTAGAGGAAACCTGAAAAGGATAGTTCCGACCAATTCTTCCTCTATTTCTTTGGAATAAATATTAATATCTGTGAGTCGTCCTCATGCAATTTTAAAGAGTGCCAGAAAGACCAGAACAAACATCTGAAAGAATCCCCTAAAGGTGCAAATGAGGCCACTAAAAACCACAGAGGTTAAGTGACACCCAATGTCACACAGGAAGTATGTGTCAGAGCTTGAATTCTACCCAGATGTCCTGGCTTCTTTGTCCAAATCTTTTTAGCTACATTTCTTCTTTTTTTAGAAAAAATATGTATGTATGTATGTATGTATTTATTTATTTATATGTCTTAGGTTTACAACAAAATTCAGAGGAAAGTACAGAGATGTCCTCTATACCCCCAGCTCTCACATGTGCAGAGCCTGTCCCATTATCAGCATCACTCACCAGAGTGGTACATTTTTTACTAAGGATAAACCTACACTAACACATCACAGTCACCCA
The DNA here is from genome assembly GCF_025265405.1 of Mesoplodon densirostris. Taxonomy (NCBI): domain Eukaryota; kingdom Metazoa; phylum Chordata; class Mammalia; order Artiodactyla; family Ziphiidae; genus Mesoplodon; species Mesoplodon densirostris. Next base: position 62,950,304 of record NC_082678.1, read on the forward strand.
GAGTCGATTATTTACCTTAGCGTTCACTCTTGGTGTTATACATTCTATAGGTTTAGATGAATACATAATGCCATGTAGCCATCATTATAACATCATAAAGAGTATTTTCACAGCCCTAAAACTCCTCTGTGTTCTGCTTATTCATTCCTCCCCCAACCCCCACCCCTGGTAATGACTGACCTTTTAATTCTCTCCATAGTTTTGCCTTTTCCAGAATGTCATATAGTCGAAATCGTATCATATGTAGACTTTTCAGATCGGCTTCTTTCACTTAGTAACATGCACTTAAGGTTCTTCCCTGTCTTTTCATGGCTTGATAGCTCATTTCTCTTTAGCGCTGAATAACATTCTGGAACTACACTCAACAGTGGGCCAGACTATGCTTCCCTGATCAGACTCTGCTGCCGATTTGGCTCTGCAGACGGGCAGAGTTGCTGACTGGGGCTAGACTTAGTCTCTGCAGGTAGGGACTGGATCTGCCAAGACCCCAGTGTTGGTTTTTGCAAGTCCCTCCCCCTTCTCTGTCGCAGATTCCCTGTGGTCAAGCCCCACAGTGTCCCTGCAATCCCCATGGGGTCTCCCAAGAAGTGACCCACAACACCTGGGGTGTGGAGTCTGGATGTCCCCTCGGGCTCTCTTTTCCCACTAGAGGAACCACAGGCTCAGGGACGGCCTCTCAGTGTGATGCTGAGGCGGCCTGGGGGAGGACAATGCCGTCAGCCTGTAGCTACAATTCAATAACAAAACAACAAACAACCCAATTGAAAAATGAGCAGAAGACCTAAATAGACATCTTCTAGAGAAGATATATACAGATGGCCAATAGGCCAATAGGCACATGAAAAGGTGCTCAACATCACTAATTATTAGAGAAATATAAATCAAAACTGCAGATATAAATATAAATCACGCCTGTCAGAATGGCCATCATTAAAAAGTCTACAGATAACTAATGCTGGAGAGGGTGTGGAGAAAAGGGAATCCTTCTACACGGTTGGTGGGACTGTAAGTTGTTGCAGTCACTATGGAAAACACTATGGAGGTTCCTCAGAAAACTAAAAATAGAATTGCCACATGATCCAGCAATCCCACTCCTGGACATATATCCAGGCAAAACTATAATTCAAAAAGATACATGCACCCTTATGTTCACAGCAGCACTATTTACAATAGCCAAGACATGGAAACAACCTAAATGTCCATCGACAGATGAATAGATAAAGGTGTGGTATATATATATATACAATGGAATACTACTCAGCCATTAAAAAGAATGAAATTATGTCATTTGTAGCCACATGGATACAACTAGAGATTATCATACTAAGTGAAGTAAGTCAGAAAGACAAATACCATATGATATCACTTATATGTGGAATCTAAAATATGGCGCCAATGAACCTATCTGCAAAACAGAAACAGACCCACAGACATAGAGAACAGACTGGTGGTTGCCAAGGGGGAGAGGGTTGGGGAGGGATGGAGTGGGAGGTTGAAGTTAGCAGATGTAAGCTATTATATATAACATGGATAAACAAGGTCTTACTGTATAGCTCAGAGAACTATATTCAATATCCTATGATAAACCTTAATGGAAAAGAATATTTTTAAAAAGTATATATATGTATAACTGAATCACTTTACTGTACAGCAGAAATTAACACAACTTTGTAAATCAACTATATTTCAATAAAAATAATAAATAAATAAAAATAATAAATAAATAAATAAGAATTGCCTGCCTTCATCCTCAGGCAAATCTAAGAAAATACAATTTCCCTGACAGGTTACCTTAGTTGACAATAAGACAAGATGTGGGACAAAGAACCACAGACTGAGGAGAATTGAGACACAACAGGCTGAGTGCCCTTAGGCCTCTGAGCTGTTTATAAAGTTAGTGAACTGCACTAAGTGACCTTCAACGCTCCTTTCTCTGACATTCCCTGTCTTCTGAAAAAATATGGCTCATTTCATCCTGGCCAAATACAAAATGTTTGTACTTGGACCACATTCACAGGAGTTGATGGCTCTGAATGAACCAGAGAATCCCTACCAGCAGAAAAATGTCATTTCTGGCTGTGGCAGCTTTGGTCTCTGAATTTTCCACAGCACCAGAGATAATGGCCCAGACAATTTTCCTTTTCTCTGCCTCTCATGTTTTTTGGCAATAAAAAGCCTACTGGAGATGGTAAATAATGTAAAAGCAGCAGAATCCCAATCCATCCCTGCAACACACTCCCACCACCATTTTAATCTACGAATCTGCCAAATCACACATCAACCAAAAGACACTTTGAGTTTATTACGAGATCCAGAGGATAGCTTCTTCACAAATGATTTCATTTTTCAGGCTTTCAATACAATGAGCTGAAGTGAGTCAGCCAACTCAGGTGAGTAGAGAAGGGATCCTTGAAATTTGTGGTGTCTGGGACATGCCCCACAGATAATCTAGCAAGTGCATCATGAAGCAAAAACAGTTTCTGTAAATTGAGAAGACAGAGTATGAAGAGGGGAAAGAAGGGAGATTGATGCAAACTACGAGAGGTCATGTGGGAAAAATTAGTCTATTTTCTCAGCTGCTGCCAAAAAATGTCACTTGTGTTATAAAGAAATGGAAAATGAGAGAACTCCATTATCATCCAAAAACCACTTGTCCGTTTCCTGCTCCATGTGAGAAGGAAAATTGGACCATAAACCCGATTTACACGGGGTTGTGGTCTTCTGGCGTCCTCTACTGTCAGAGAGGGAGACTGCAGTCGCCTGCACTGAGGAAGAAAATGACGCCAAGCCAGAATCTGGCCCTGGGCCTGAGAATCAATAAACTGTTAGATAATGAGAAGAGAGAAAAGAAGAAAGGAGTGTGAGGGGGAGAGAGTGGACAGGAAATTCTCAAGTTCCTTCCAAGGCTGGAATCAAGCTTGAGTCCATACCCAGAAGAGAGCACTGCTCTCCTGAGTCCCACAGAGCTGGGTGATTAAATGGGTAAAATGCCTAGAAATGCTTAACAGAGGGCAGCTCTTGACATCAGATAGGTGCTTGATGAATGAAAAAGGGGGGAAATGATGGGGGGGGGAAGAGAGAGAGAGAGAAAGATTGTAACTGACCAAAACTGCCTCCCTCCAGCTCATCATTGTAACAGAAATGTCTGACTCTGTCACTCATCCAAACATTTTTCGTAAATTATATCAATCCTCCAGATATTTTCAAAAGTCTTTATGTTTGAACTACTGACTAAGGTAACAAGAAGTACTATAATTTGAATTTTATGGAGCCTTATAAATTCTCAATTGTTCTATAAATTATTTGTTGTATTTGGGTCATTTAAATTCAGAAACCTTAGAACCTGGTGTGCCTGGATCAGGGAATTTCTAATTTAGGGGTGGATGGGAAATGTCTACTCCTCATAACTATAAGAGGTATTATTTGCCAGTTTGTTTCATTTTACCTAAAACTGTTTGTGTCACAATAGATCATAGGCCACCATTGATTGGACAAGCACTACTGGTATCACCCCACTACCTGTGAAATAGAGGCTGCTAACTGATAAGTGAGAGGTGTTGTAAGACGGCTTTCACACTCCTCAGCAAATACTTGGTTCAGTGCCAGGAGGGTTGAGAGCTCTCTGACTGCCTTGACAATTACTAGAATGTAGCAGTTAGGTAAATGAGGCTGCCGTAACAAGTAGGCCCCTCCAATAAGCTCTTCTCTTGCTCATGTCACAGTCTCAAGGTGATGTCCCCACTCAGCAGCCAGTGTTCCACATGGTGATTCAGGGGCCCAGGTTTCTTCCATTTGGTGGCTCTGCCATTCTGCAGGGTCAAAGCAGCATCATCCTTGTCCAGTCCTGGAAGAGACAAGACCAGAGATGGCCTCCAACCTTTGTGCTCAAGTCCCACTGGCTAGAGCTCAGGCATAAATCCACATCTAACTGCAGTGGTCCAGCCACGTGTCCAAGAAGAACACAGACTTTGGTGAACAACCAAGTTCTAGGCTGTGGCTACCAGAAATTTGGAGGTCAATTTGTGTTCTCCCTTCTGGTAACTCATGCTATTTAAATCCCTCATTATTATAAATCCCTCATGTTAATCCATCACAACACTTCTAAACGCTAGCACTAACATTTACAAGTTGTGGCACTTTGGACAAACTACATAGTACCTCTAAGATACATATTTCCCTCATCTATAAAATAGTGATAATGAGATTACTTATAGATAGTACTTATATATTGTAGGGGATAAATGAGCTAGTGTATATAATGCATTCAGCATGGTGCTAGCTGTTAACGAGGATGACCACATTTATTATTTCCTTCTTCTGTTCTGACTATTTTTCCAAATCAAAGAACATCAATAAATCTCTATTTTCATTATGTTCAAAGTATCATATGGAGTAGCTATTTTATCCCTGCCCTCAATGAATTAAATCTGTTTTGCAGATGAGACATAAAACTGGTGAAAAGTAAAGCCTTAAGAATATTTATACAGAATATTGAGCCAAAGATAGAAAAATTTCAATTAAAAAGTACGTGATTAATTCGCAAATTAGTTGTGTGTACAATGAAATTTTCAGAAGGGAGCGTTAATGTAAGATCTTATGGGGGAGGTAAGATTTGAATTTGGTCTTCAAGAGTAGATTCTAGATCAGGATAATAGGTAAGACTGAGGACAGAAGGCACTACAGGAAACTAGAATGACCTAAAAAAAAAAAAAAAAAAAAAAGGCAAAGACCAAGAAAGCAGGGACGTGGGGGAGGGGGAGGGGCGCAAGGAAAAGTTGATAGACAAGATGATACAATCTTTCTAAATGTATGAGAATAATAAAAATAAAGCTGGAAAGGTAGGCTTGTGCTAATAGAAGGCTAAGTTAAGAACTTGTCCTTGTAGGCCAGTGACTAGCAAATCTAAATGTGCAGGAAAAAGCCTTTTGAAGGCAGCGGAAGATATATAAAAGGAGGTGGCGTGCAGGAGTTAAAAGCACGGGCTCCAGAGACGCTGCCTAATTCAAACCTTGGCTCTGCCACTTAAAACATATGACCTTGGGCAACTTTGTCAACCTCTCAGTTTTCTCATCTGTAAAATGAGGTGATAAACTTTCACAGAGCTATTGTGAGGATTGGATGACTCAATGCATGCATGGGAATCATTGGAAGAGGACCTGGCATACGGTAGGGCAGCATTGGTATCAATGGTGATGACAATGATAGTCGTGGTCTGCCCCGAAGGGGAGGCTTCATTATTCCAGGATTGAAGTCAACTTAGCTCTATACGATTGCTACTAGTAGGACACCTTTCTTTCTTAGTAATCATGAACTCTCTAGAACCACTGGACCTTTAGAAACCTTTAATGAGCTTATGTTACCATTTGGCTTCACATATACAAGTAGACCCAGGCATTTGTAAGTCCAACTCAAAATATCAGCTTTCCCTGAAGTTAGGTAGAATCATTTGCCAGGGTTGCCATAACAAAATACCACAGACTGGGTGATTTAAACCACAGAGTTTTTCTTCTCACAATTGGAGGCCAGAAGTTCAAGAACAAGGGCTTGGCAGGTTTGGTTTCTCCTGAGGCCTCTCTCCTTGGCTTACAGATGGCTGCCTTCTTACTGAGTCCTCACATGGCCTTTCCCCTGTGTGCACATCCCTGGTGTCTCCCTGTGTGTCCAAATTTCGTCTTATAAACACAACAGCCATATTGAATGAGGGCCCACCCTTATGACCTCATTTTAGTTTAATCACCTCTCTAAGGGCCCTTTCTCCAAACACAGTCACATTCTGAAGTACTGGGGGTTGGGCTTTCATCATATGAATTTGGGGGGACACAGTCAATTCAATCCACAACACCAAGCTAGGATCTTTCTTCTCATTATAATATTTTCTCCAGTCCCCTGCCACGGAGGTCTCTTTTCATGACCATTATCTCATAATAAAGAGTCTGAGACTTTACCAAGAAAGCCAAGAGGTGTACTTGTGGTGACCATCCCCAGATACATACTCAGTGCTTCCTGTGCCGTATTCTGGGCAATGTACCTGGATCCAGCCGTACACGGAACAACCTGCCTGCCCTGGTGAAGCTTGCATTCTAATAGGGGTGCCATAATCTAACAAAATACATGACAGCACTTGGAGTGACTCAGATGTGAACAAGTGCCATGGAGAATACGAAAGAAGAATAAGGGAGAAGGGGAACCCCCTGGGCAGGGGGATGACTACCTTATAAGGAGTGGTCATGGGAAGCCCCCCTCCTGGGGTCACACTTTAGCAGTGACTTGAGGAAGTCAGGGAACAAGTCATGCGGATAACTGGAGGAAGAACATTTCAGGCCGACAAGTGCTTCAGTGCTAAGATCCTGAGCTGGGAGTGACTAGGAACATCAATGTGGCTGGAGCAGAACAGGTGAGGGAGAAAGTGCTTGGAAATGAGGAGAGGTAGGTCAGGTCCCCTGTGTGGTGCCTTGCTGTCATTGTAGGGATGTTGGCTTTTGCTGGAGTGAAATCAGAAGTCACTAGAAGGTTTTTTTTATTAATTTTTATTGGAGTATAGTTGCTTTACAATGTTGTGTTAGTTTCTACTGTACAGCAAAATGAATCAGTTATACACATACATATATCCCCTCTTTTTTGGATTTCCCTCCCATTTAGGTCACCACAGTGCATTAAGTAGAGCTCCCTGTGCTATACGGTAGGTTCTCATTCGTTATCTATTTTATACGTAGTATCAAGAGCGCATATATCCCACTAGAAGGTTTTGAGCATGGTCTGATTTGTTTTTAAAGGCTCCACTCAGATTATTGTGTTGAGAATAGACTGGGTGAGGGAGTGGGGAAGGGTGAGTGGGTAAGTCAACTAGTTACAATTGTCAGGTTAGATGTAACAGTAAAGTAGGAGCAGTGAAGTGAGTAAGAAAGGTTTAGATTCTTGATGTTGCAAATGTAGAACCACCAGGAATTTCTGTTATTCCATCTGGTGCTTATAACTCCCTCTAGATTGCCTTTGGCATCCTGCCCATCAGCACTATCAAGGTTTCAGTTGCATTGAGCATTCTCTATATCCTGGAGCCAAGTGTACAGCTTAAATCCATGCATAGCCTCCCGAGTTCAATCTCCATATCAAAATAAATGAGCACTAACGTTACATAAATCCTACATAGGAAACTGGATAAAGTGGGCATCTTTAACCATCTATATTCTGATCACAGGTTATAAAAAGTCCAAAGCCAAAAGGAATGCAGAATGCCTCCAGATGGTATCATATTCGGATAAAGAAATATAAAATGTCATCATGCATGTGAAACACTTCTAACCAGAAAAGGAAAAGAGAGCAGAAGAGAGGAAGACAGACCAGGAAAGTGATAAAAATTTGCTAACCCTAAAAGTGGGTGACTGGCATGGTGCAACAGTTCTTGTCAATACTTTTGAAAGCAAGCTACAAAATTGTTTTCCAATTGCTGACGTTAAGAAGTTGTATCTTGAGTTTTTCTTATTTAAGATGAAGACTTTAGCATAGTTCTACTCATCTTTTCCTTCCCTGATTTCTGTTCATATAGTCTGAGAGTTTAGCTCAACACAGCTTTTATTAAGTAAAAATTATCAAGTAAGAGGTGGGCGGAGAGTGCGGGAAGTGAGCCTGGTTGCCTTTCGCCGCCCCGAACGCGAACTGCGCATTTCAGATCTGCTTGGTAAACCAGGTGCACCACCATACTGGCCACAAGACTTGTGTGGCTCTGGACACTGCCTTCCAGAGGTTCCCTCCCAGCTTTCACCAAGGCCTCCCTTGTTGTGAAGAATTCCATCATGAAGAATCTATGGCTCTTCACACCCAGCAGGGAATATGCCACCAAGACAAGAATTGGGATCTGGCTTGGGAAACCTGGCCAAGGACTCAAAAGAGGCAGCTTTGGAACCATCATTGGAAAAAATATTTAAAATTGATCAGATGAGATGTTTTATTGCTAGAGGGGCTGCTGTTTTGGTGTTCTGTGTTACTGTGACTTGGAAATGTCTAATGAGATCGGCACTATTGAAAAGGCTATAATTTGGCCTCAGTATGTGAAGGGTAGAATTCATTCCACTTATATGTACTTAGAAGGAAGTATTGGCTTAACAGCTTTGTCTTCCCTGGCAGTGAGCAGAACTCCTGCTCTCGTGAATTTGATGATGAGAGGCTCTTGGGTGGCAATTGGTGCAACCTTCGATTGCACCAGTTGTTATGCAGCCATGATTGGAGCTGGAATGCTGGTATACTCGATATCATATGACAGGAGCCCAGGCCCAAAGCATCTTGCTTGGTTATTACATTCTGGTATGATGGGTGCAGTGGTGGCTCCTCTGCTGATATTAGGGGGGCCTCTTCTCATCAGAGCTGCATGGTACACGGCTGGCACTGTGGGAGGCCTCTCCACCATGGCTATGTGTGTGCCCAGCGAGAAGTTTCTGAACATGGGAACACCGCTGAGCGTGGGCCTGGGTCTCGTCTTTTTTGTCCTCAATGGGATCTATGTTTCTTCCACCTACCACTGTGGCTGGTGCCACTCTGTACTCAGTGGCAATTTATGGTGGATTAGTTCTTTTCAGCCTGTTTCTTCTGTATGACACACAGAAAGTAATCAAGTCTGCAGAAGAGTACCAGTGTACGGAGTTCAAAAATGTGATCCCATCAATTCAATGCTGGGAGTCTACATGGATACATTATACATATTTATGTGAGTTGCCAGTATTCTAGCAACTGGAGGCAACAGAAAGAAGTGAAGTGACCAGCTTCTGACTCCCTTAATACATCAGATATCTGGCTTGTTTAATAGGGGCAGATATTTGTTAAGTAGTTTGTGCAAGCAGCTTTTGTTGAAGTTTAGAAGATAAGAACTTGTCAGCATGTTTCAAGTGTTCCAGTAATGTGATGCTTCAGGTCTGCTTTTTCTTCTGGAGAATAAATTCAGTAGTTCTATTCCAAGTAGCACACACATTTTCAATTCTCATGTTTGAGTAATTCTAAAATGTTCTAATGAGTGTGAAAGCCAAGGTTTGTGTTGCAGGAATTTAAGTATTTTATCTCTTTTTAAATTTAGTTGGTTAAGTGAAACTTAGCAAACTTGTGTACCTCCTTTTTTTTTTTTTTTTTTGAATGTGGACTATTAACAAGTAATGTCACAAGTGACATAGGGGTTTGGTAAAGGGACCAGAGAGAAGTAAAGTGTCACCTGCAGTCTTTCTTTGAATGCTGAGAACTTAGCACTTATGTAATTGTGGTGAGTCAGAGAGGGGGTTGGGACATTTGGAAACAAGTCATGGCTGTACATCTGCTGAACTTAGCAGAAGCACTGAGCAGAAAACAAAGACATAGGTGATTGTCAAGGCTGTTCTTACAGTACATATGTGATCATGTCTGGCTTCCCATTGTTTGACACTGTTAGAAGAGTCCACAATGCCAATCATATGGAGAATTCCTTTCATATAGCATGTGTGCATGTGAGTCTTACCTTCGAATCTTCTAGAACAAAATATCCTTAAAGCACTCAAGAAAAAAATACTCAAAGCATGAAAATTGTTGCAATTTTAAGTATACAAACACTATGTTCATAATTGCTGAATATTTTTGTAAATTTATTGAAATGTTTAAAGGAAAACATGCTTGCCTTTCTCATCTCATCAAGCTTTAGAGCCTGTTTGTGGTTTACACTTGAGATTATGAAAGCAGTTTTTCCCCTCAGATTTGGTTTCTTGCATTCCCTTTCAGAGGAATCACTAAAAGACGGAAGGCAAAGTGAGGTTTTTTCATGAACTATATCAATCAAAAATATAATGGAGAAAATGCTTCATTAGAGTTCCCCCTAGCAGAATTTTCCTCCTCTCCTCCATAGACCATTATTTAACTCTCTTGTGCCATTTGTAACTTTTTTGATACAGAAGAGTTATTTTTGGAAGTTCTTATGAATGAAGTAAGTATATGAGTATTGAGATAGTTGGTGTTATGACAAAGATTTATTACAGTAATCCAGAAATAATTACTTACCACCTCAAGTCACATAGAATGCTTATTTCTGATATAATAAAGGTCCCAGCCAGATAAAAAGTAAAAAATTATCACTATTAATAACTAGTACTATTTTAATTGAAAAATGACCATTCTGAAGACTCTGGTTCCCCACCAGCTCTCTCAGATAAAAGCTGATTTTTTTTTCCATACTCCATGTAGTAGGTTGAAAAATGACCTTCCAAGAAGAGATCCACATTCCAATTCCTGGAATGTTACCTTATATGGTAGTTTTTGCAGATGCCATTAAATTCAAGATCTTGAGATGGGGAGATTATCCTGGATTATCTGGGTCGGTTCAAAATGCAATCAAATGTACACTTCTAAGAATGAGGCAAAAAGAGATTTAACACACACACAGAGGAGAAGGCAATGTGAAGATAGAGCAGAGAGAGATTTGAAGATGCTGGCTTTGAAGATTGAAGAGATGTAAAACGCAAGCCAAGGAGTGCCAAGAACCTCCAAAAAAAATGAAAGAGACAAGGAACAATGGATTCTCCCTAGAATCTCTAGAGGGAGCACAGCATTGCCAATACCTTGATTTTGGCTCAGTAATACTGACTTTGGACTTCTAACCTCTAGAACTGTGAGAGAATAAATTTCTGTTGTTTCAAGCCACAGAGTTTGTATTAATTTTTTACAGCAGCTACAAGAAACTAATACACCCACATACTTGAGAGCTGCAGTTTAAGTAGGCATTGCTGACTCTTCTAACCGTGTCAAACAATGGGAAGCCAGACATGATCACATATGTACTGTAAGGACAACCTTGACAATCACCTATGTCTTTGTTTTCAGCTCAGTGCTTCTGCTAAGTTCAGCAGATGTACCGCCATGACTTGTTACCCTGAATGCTACTTCTAAACATATCTTTCCCCTTTATCTATCAGACTTGACCATCAGACACCTCTTCCTTTTACTGTGATCTGGCTATCTCCTGACCTCTCCCCGCTCATCAAGGGCTTTAGTGCTCAGCTGGCTTCATTCTCTTCACTCTTACTCTTTCAACCTACTTGGAAATTTCAACAATCCTCTGTTTCTGCAGATTTTTTACTATTCAGTTGAGAGGACGTGCCCTTCACTTCACTCCAGCCATCCACACTTTTATGGTTCTCCCAAAATCTTATCATCACCAGTAACCATACACCTTCTGAAATCTCAGTTCCAGTCATGCCCCTACCATCCACCACCTCCAGCCCTCCTGGCTCATGGACTCAATTCTCTTCCCCAAGCGTCTCTTGACCACACAGGGGCTGCCATTGCACTGACCCTACCACTTATCCCTACTCCACACTGCCCCCCACCCCTGTATGTCCTCATTTACCTCCAGCTTAGAAGCTTTGATCTAGTTTGAGAATCATTTCCTTCCTAACACCCTTATTGGCCCTACCCTTTGTTTCTTCATCTGATTAAGCCTCCAATCTGCTTAACCAAACTATCTACCTACTCTGAGCTAAACATATTACTTTAAATTCATGATGACTAATCTCAACTCAACACTGCCCAGCACTCCTACCCTACTTCCCTAGGATATTTGTTTTCTCTTTCTCCAACACAAATATTTAAGAACTTCTCGTTTTCAACAGACCACACATTTCCTCACTCAATCTCTGCTGATGACTTTGACTCATTCCTGAGTGAAAAACAAAACAAAACTCAGGAATCAGATGAAACTAACCTCATCTTCCTACCACTAAAGCCACTCAAAACCCACTTTTCCTTCTCTATTGATATGACGGAATAATTGTCCCAGGTCCTAGCTGTGACCCATTCTTCCATGTGTACATGGGATCTCATCCCTGCTCAAGGAACTTGACCCTATAGTTTTCCCTTTTCTCTTGTGTTATCAACTGCCCTTTCACAACTGGACTGTTCCCATTGGCTCACATACATGCTTTAATATCACTCATCTAAAAAATAATTTTAAAGCAAACACCTGTCTTTCACTCCCACACTGGCCTCCAGCTACTTCATTTCTCTGCAGTCTTTCACACCCAAACCCCTCAAAATTATCTATACTCAGTCTCTATTTTCTTACCTTCTCTTCTCAACCTACTTTTTTGGGTTTCATCCCTCACCCCACCCACCTTCATGAAAAACTCCTTCAGTTTTTATCAGGATCTCAAAACCAATGGTCAATTCCCTATTCTCATATTACCCAATCACTTAGCAGCTTTTAACGCAGTTAGCTACTTCCCTTTTTACACCTACTTTTCCCTGGGTTTCCCTGATACCATGCTCCCCTGGCTTACCTTTTACCTCACTGGCCACTCCTCTGTTTCATTTGTTGGCTCCTTCTTGTCTGCTGAGTCTCTAAATGTTGGAATACTCTGGACCCCATCCTTAGCCTTTCTTCTCTTCCCTGTCGGCACTTTCTCCCAATCTCATCTTGTCCAGTTCTGTCACTATGAATGCTACCTATATATTGCTAACTCCAAAATCTGTACCTGCAACACTGATCTTCCCACTAAGATCAAGACCCAGATATCCAGCTACCTCCTCAGTATATCAAATTTAACTAATCCTAAGGAGAACTCTTGATCCACCCCCCAAATCAGCCATGTGCATGTCACTAAGTGATAACCCCATATATGGTACCCCCCTATACCCAGTTGCTCAGGCCAAAATCCTCTTTCTCTCATCACTTACATCCAATCCTCAGCAAGTGCAACATATATTTCTCAAATCCAAGCCACTTCTTAGCATCTCCATCAACACTCCAGTCCATGCCATCATCACATCTCACCTACACCATTGCAGCAGTCTCCCTTACCCATCTCTCTTCTCCAACTCTTGTCTCTCTGTAACTCATTCTCTGAAGATCAGACATAGTTTCTCCAAGATTAAGTGTGATCACTGTCACTCTATTTAAATATCTCTGATAGCTTCCTGTGGCAATTAGAATAAAATCCAAATTCTCTAGTATAGCTTACCAAGCCCTCTGTGATGTGACCCTGCATTAATCCACTACAGCTTTGTTACAGAGGTGGAATCTTCTGCTGCCCATTGTGCCTTTCTCAGGGTTCCTCCTATTTTTTTGCTCTCTTTATTTTTATTTTTTTATTTTCTTTTTTCCAGCTTTACTGAGATACAATTGACCTATAACATATTTCAGACCATCACATTGTACACCTTTAACTTGTGAGGAATAGCTGCCCATGATGTAAGTCACCACCATCTCCACCATCCCCTCCTTCTATACTCACTTCCCTTGGATTGAAGATAGGAGGACAGCAATAAGGCTCTATGTATCCTGGGTCTATGATACAGGGGCAGATGGTGGGTTTGGTTGGTCAAATGTCCAACTATCCTTAAACATTCTGTATTTAATTAATGCAAGGCCTGATTATGCCCTGCAGTCAAAACTGTTTAAATACTGCTAAATCTAACTCCATCTATCTGATGTCATGAGTTTCTCAAATTCTTATATTGGGTTGTCTTTCAGTCTTATTTTAATGCATGTATAATTTATAGGCATGACTCAAGCATACGAAACCTATTTTCCTTCATTTCTCTGTTAGAAAGATAAATTAATTCAGAAGCCTCCACATCTGCCAATGCTGAAAATCCAGTCTTGCCAATAAAAAGTAGTTCAACGACTTCTTGTTTAAAGCTTCATCTTTGGGGAAGTAAATACTTATTCAAGTTCTGGATTCTCCCTTGTCACCTTCTTCCCACATTCTTTCTTGGAATCATCTAAGTTCCAGGGGTCTTAGGTCCCAGCTTTGGAGAAGGAACATGTGGTCTACATATTTTCATTTGCCTTCAATGTCCCCCACTGACGTGTGGCTTGTCCCATCTGTTCTTGGGCATCAGACTCTGCACCAGCTACTTCACTGCTCCTGTCCAAGCCTCCAGTCACACAGCTGGCAGTCTGCTCACTCTGTGCTCTTTGGTAGAACCCTGAGCCCTTCAACTGAACATCTGTCAACTCTTCCACCTTAATCGTATTTGTGGGTCTTGGAAACTCTTGGCTATTTTCCTTGCACCATCCTGATATGCCTTCAATTATAAGGTAGCCCTGGCTTGTCCAGTTAGCCACCTTTCTTGGAAACTGTTCTCTACCATTCCAGCATGCTGCTTCTCAGTGTCATATAGGGCATGTGGCCTCTCCAAGAATCTGACAATCTCCCATAGACATACTATGCAATCAGATCCCAAGACTTTCAGCTTTGGAGTTCTACCTGCGTGAGTCTACAGTCTCTCCACCGATAGATGGTATGGGGGAAGGGAAGGGCCTTCACAGGGGCACACTAACATCTACTCTCTTGTTACCTCCCCTTGGAATCCCCCTTTCAACTCTTTATCGCCTTAAAAGTAGAAAAGTTGCTCACATTCTTTACTTTCTCTTTCCTATATTTTGGCCTGAGGTGTAAATTCTAGGTTCTTAGTCTCTTGATACACAAAGCCAATATTTTGTAATTTTTAAAATGGTCTTTGCTCTCTCCACAATGCCTGGCTCTAAGCCTATAGACTTTGGTATAAATTTACAGAAGTCTACAAAAGAGCTCAAGAATGATGAATCTGACTCTTTCAGGATGCATATCTCCTGTGAGTCACTACCTTTAGAAACCCTGGATGCTGAAGGGGAAGAGAAATGGCTTCAAATAATTCTTGGGAAGGGGAGAGGGAAGAAACAATCTTTAAACATCTCTAAAATACTACCCCCTGCTACACTGCTTTTTTATTTCTTTTGTAGGTCTTTATATTTTTCTGTATCTTCCAAGGAATTTTATTGGGAAGATATAAAAGGCTATATCATGGGCTGCCAACCAGTTGCTATTTTTAAACTTGTATTTATTTTTTATGGAAGCAAACTTCACATACAGGAATTTTCTTTCATCTCAGGCATTTTCTTCATGGAGTCATACTTAGCAAAGGAGCCAGGAACCAAAACCAGAGCTAGAAGGGCAAATACCCAAAGGAAGTAGAGGTAGGTATATCCAAAGTAGAGCTTTGTTTATCGCCCACTTTGCTCCAAGCTATGCCTAGTTTTATCTAAGCGTTAGAGAGATGGTATATTCATTTTCTAGTACTGCTGTAACAAAAATACCACAAACTGAGCCACTTAAAGCAATAGAAATTTATCCTCTCACAGTTGTGGAGACTGGAAGTCTGAAATCAGAGTGTTAGTGGGGTCGGTTCCTTCTAGAGTCTCTGAGGGAGAATCTGTCCCATACCTTTCTCCTAGCTTCTGGTGGTTGCCAGCAATCCTTGGCATCCCTTGGCTTGTAGCTGTCCCCAATCTCTGTCTCCATCTTCACGTGGCCTTCTCCTCTCTGTGTATCTCTGTGTCTTCATATATCCTCCTTATAAGGACAACAGTCACTGGATTTAAGACCCACCATTATCTACCATGACCTCATCTTAACTAATTACATTTGCAAAGACCTTATTTCCAAAGGAGGTCACATTCTGAGTTTCTAAGAGGGTATGAATTTGGAGGGAGACTCTATTCAACCTAGTTCAGGTGGAAAAAATATCTTGAAGTTATTCTGTGATAATACATGGAAGTATTTTTCCAGAAGGTCCCAGGTGAGCCACATACTAGATTCTGACTGCAAAGTTGAGAGGGGCCATGGGTTGGAGGTAGTTATGTTCTCTCTCAAATTTTTAGGTCAGGTAGACTTTTGAAAATATAGATGGCTAGCATTTGGTTTTTATGATGATTGCCATTCTTGCTTTTCTAACATCTATCACATCTAAACCTCTTTCATCTTCCTCTCTACCTAGTCAATAGCTCCAGAGAAAAAGCACTAGATAAGAATTCAAAACTTCACTTAAAGTCTATTTCTATCATTTACCATCTGCTTAGCTCTAAGCAAATCACTTCCCTGAGCTTCCATGTCCTGAACTGTAAAATAATTAGACTTCCAATGATTCTTTTGTAAGTTTGTGACATTTTTACCTCCAAAGTTATTGAAAATTTAAACTACACTAAGGCTTTTTGGATGCTGTATTTTATTGAAGAAGCAAGGCAATGTGTAATGTCAGAGATAAACTCCTATGCAGCCTAATTAAAATTCAAAAATATTTTGGAGTTTCAAGAAATAAACTCTAGTTGCCTGGAAATGCATTTACATGGAGCACATATTTATCTGGCATTATTAGGTGACGTCCCAGTGCAGCAGACAAAATGGACTAGACTGTGAATAAGTGTATACACAAATGAGAGCCCAGGGAATATCTATCTGATTAGGCTTCAAATGCCCCAGAGCACATAGCATAGGGTAGTCTATGTAGATATTTGATTTATATTTCAG
This sequence comes from Mesoplodon densirostris, assembly GCF_025265405.1. Taxonomy (NCBI): domain Eukaryota; kingdom Metazoa; phylum Chordata; class Mammalia; order Artiodactyla; family Ziphiidae; genus Mesoplodon; species Mesoplodon densirostris. Next base: position 62,966,593 of record NC_082678.1, read on the forward strand.
GCAGGAGAAGAGAGGTGGAAGGGTGAGAGGGAGAAAAGGAATAAGAATGAGCTAATTAGAATTCCATTGCCTCTCTGAGCTTAGATTTCCTCATTCCTAAGATGCAGCTGATGCTCCTGCTGTTCATTAGTGCTCTCTACCTATCATCAGGCACTCAGTGTAGCTTCAGCATTTATCACATCGTCAAGCTCCAAAGCACCGATCAGGATGCCACATGGTAAGTGCACAATACATGTTTGTAAATGAGTGAAGGAAAGACTATGTCCGGACTATGTCAAGGGGTTGTTTTGAACTGTAGCTTCTTATTATTACGTCTGTCACCCTCTGCTGCTGATTACAAAGCTCCCTCCCAGCTTTCCTTTGCCAGTTTTTTCTTTAGTTAGCAGTCTCTGCTTTGGCCACTAGATGGCACAAGAGGAAAGTTCTTTAAAGATCAGGAATGAAGGAAAGGCACTTTGGAGACGTTGAGCTGCAATACGAACAAGGCAGCCACCCCCAGGGTTCATTTAACAAACCAGGTAGCCAGCATTTCACCTAACACATTGGAAGGAAGCAAAGCCTCCACAAGGCTGGATTTGAAATGACCTTTGGGCACTGGTAGATACAAAGACAAAAACACTCTCTGCAGATAGTAATAACCACCTGGTATATACTGCTGCCTTTTAAAGCCTTGCTGTAATCTGGGAGCACTGATGTGACTTACAGAAGCACCCGGCAACTCTACTTGCTGAGATTCGGTGCTCACAAAGAAACTTTGTATTATAAATGGACTTTGTCTTTAGATCTGCCTCCAGGGAGAAAAAGCTGTGGTCATTCCAGCATAAGACCTTCCAACTTTTGTGACAGGTGTATGTTTCACTGTAACAATAAATCGGTAATCTGATTTAAACATCAGTCTCCTATGAGCTTGGTAAATGTGAATTGCAACCAGGAAAAGGACTTTCTCTTGACAAAATGAACTATCTGAGCCTGTTGGACTGGTGTGATGTCTGTGTTGAATGCCTCCTATGACATCTCTTAGTGGCACCACTGTTGTGGTGACCCATTTTCTACACACCCTTCTTTCACACATCTGTGGCCATGATTCGCCATCCTGGCTGTATATCAAAATTATCCATGACGATTGTTACTGATGCAGAGTCGCAGACTCCAGCCCCAAAGATTCTAATTCAATAGATCTGGCGTGGATCTGGGAATCTGTATTCCTAAGAAGTCCAGTTGATTCCAACGAGCCTGGCTCCACACGTATGGTGTTTGAGAACCATTCATCTTTCTAAGTATAATTCCACAGCTTAGTCCAGAACCACAGATTCATGGAATATTTTATTTGAAAAAGGTCTCCACATCAATAAGAATGCCTTTTACAGCAACCCTGAACCCTCAGGTTCCCAGAGAAGGCATCAAGGACTAGACAGGAAGCTGCTAGGCCATTAAAGCCTAACAGCCACAAGAAGCTAGCAGACCTCTGGGACCTTTGACCTTTAACCAGGAGTATCAAAAGAATCCCATTAGCTCTTGGAGAAATGGCCCTATCTGGTCAAAAATATATACGTGAAGGACTACCCCAGTGGTCCAGTGGTTAAGACTCCGTACTTCCACTGCAGGGGGGCACAGGTTCGATCCCTGGTCAGGGAACTAAGATCCTGCATGCTGTGTGATGCAGCCCAAAAATAAATAGATAAATAATATTATATATATATATATATATATATATATATATATATATATATACACACACACACACACACACACACGAGACCATGAGACCAAGGCCAGATACATAATTTGTGAGCCCAGTACAAAATTTAAAATTATTAAAAAAATTGAAGATGGAGACGGCAGGGCATTAAACTAGTGTGTGGCCCTTCTGAGCAAGAGGCCCTATGCAACTGCCCACATCCCATGCCCGTGAGGGTGGCCCTCTACAGGACTATTGGGACAGGCTACCACTGAGGCAGGAAGATGATTATAAATCAAGGGATAGCTGTATTTTTAATTGATCTTCTTTCCAATTTGCTTATTTTCCTGTATCCACACAGCAGCCAAGGTGATCTCTGTAAAGTGCAATCTGTCCCGTCCCTCCCCTGCATTAACTGATCCAGTGGCGCCCATAGATCCAGCATCAACTCTAAAGCCCTGAGCAGGGCTAGCACATCCTTTTGCAATTTGACTCCTGCCCACTGCTCTCATGTTATGCTCCCCATTCTTTCTCTATACTACAGTCCACTACCCTTGTTTCAATTCCTCTAGTTTTCCAGGCTTCTTTCTGCTCAGACCTCTCATGAATGCCGTTCTCTGTGGCTTGAAAAATCTTCCCTACCTGTCCTAACCTGGCTAAATCTTGACTATCATTCAGGTCATAGGTTAAATGTCTCTTCGTCATGGAAGCCTTCTCTGACCCACCATGGGACACACTCTCCTATCACCCTCTCCTTGTCTTTATAAATTTATTCCCACTGTTGTTAAATGGTAACTTGTGCTGTTATTTGTTTAATGTCTGTCTCCCCTGCTAGGCTAAATGCTTCTATCTTATTATTGTTTGGCACAGTACCTAGAACACAGAAGGTGCTCAAGAAGTATTTTTGAATTAATGAATGAAAAAAAACAACAAAGGCAGAAAGGGTGAAAATGTCAGGTGCTGTGCGTGTTCCTCTTATTAAAGAAACACATCCATTCCCAAAGCCCAAATCACTCCAAAGATGGATACTTGGCATTAAAATCTCCCTTAGAGAGCTTCCCCAGTGGCACAGTGGTTAAGAATCTGCCTGCCAATGCAGGGGACATGGGTTCGTGCCCTGATCCAGGAAGATCCCACATGCCACGGAGCAACTAAGCCCGTGCACCACAACTACTGAGCCTGTGCTCTAGAGCCCGTGAGCCACAACTACTGAGCCCCGTGCTGCAACTATTGAAGCCCACGTGCCTAGAGCCCGTGCTCTGCAGCAAGAGAAGCCACCACAATGAGAAGCCCGCACACTGCAACAAAGAGTAGCCCCCACTTGCCACAAGTAGAGAAAGCCCGCGTGCAGCAACAAAGACCCAACACAGTCAAAGATAAATAAATAAATAAAATAGAAAAATAAAACCCAAAAACCTCCCTTAGATAGAAAAGGAAACAAAAGCAAAAATAAACAAATGGGACCTAATTAAAAGTTTTTGCATAGTAAAGGAAACCATCAGCAAAACAAAAATACAACCTACTGAATGGGAGAAAATATTTGCAAAGGATATGTCTGATAAAGAGTTAAGGTCCAGGGCTTCCCTGGTGGCGCAGTGGTTGAGAGTCCGCCTGCTGATGCAGGGGACACGGGTTCGTGCCCCGGTCCGGGAAGATCCCACATGCCGCAGAGCGGCTGGGCCCGTGAGCCATGGCCGCTGAGCCTGCGCGTCCGGAGCCTGTGCTCCACAATGGGAGAGGCCACAACAGTGAGAGGCACGCATACTGCAAAACAAAAAAAAAAAAAAAAAAAAGAGTTAATGTCAAAAATATATAAACAACTCAATATAAAAAACAAACCACCTGATTAAAAAATGGGCAGAAGACTTGAATAGACATTTTTTCAAAGAAGACATACAGATGGCCAACAGGCACATGAAAAGATGCTCAACATTGCTAATCATCAGGGAAACCACAAATCAAAATCACAATGATACAGTATCTCATACCGGTCAGAATGGCTATCATCAAAAAGACCACAAATAACAAACATTAGCAAGGATGCGGAGAAAAGTGAACCCTTGTGCACCATTTGTGGGAATGTAAACTGGTGCAGCCATTGGAAAAGACTATGGAGATTCTTCAAAAAAACTAAAACTAGAACTACCACATGACCCAGAAATTCCATTCCTGGGTATATATCCAAAGAAAATGAAAACACTAATTTGAAAAGATATATGCACCCCAATGTTTATAGCAGCATTATTTATAATAGCCAACATATGGAAGCAACCTAAGTGTCCATCAACAGATGAATGGATAAAGAAGATGTGGTGTATATACACATATTTACATATTAACCATAAAAAAGACTGAAATTTTGTCATTTGCAACAACACAGATGGACCTGGAGAGTATTATGCTTAGTGAAATAAGTCAGAGAAAAACAAATACTGTATATTATCACTTATATGTGGAATCCAAAAACAAACAAACAAACAAATAAATATAACAAAACAGAAACAGACTCAGATACAGAGAACAAATTCTACCAGTGGGGGTAGGGCAAGGCATGGGTAGGGGATTAACAGGTACAAACTACTATGTATAAAAAGAATAAGATACACAGATATATTGTACAGCACAGGGAATATAGCCAATATTTTATAAAACTTTAAATGGAGTATAATCTATAAAAATATTGAATCACTATGTTGTACACCTGAAACTAATAGTATTTAATTTAAAAAATAAAATGAGATAAATAAACTTCCCTTATATAAAGGGCGACCATACTTCACAGCTTTTTCCAGGACAATCCAATTTTTAACAGTGTGCTTATTAACAGCACTTACTTTTGTTCACCAAAACTCCCTGTTTGGGCATTGAATTATATGGACCTCCTGCTTACATACCACACTTTGGTAACATGAACCATCTCTCTTTTTCTCTTTCTCTCTGCGTAGGTGAGTTGATGAGACCGTTTCTGTGCTTTGGTGGCTGTAGTATTAACAGAAGAGCTTAAGTTATTAAACCGGGCAGCTTTAATCTGTGAGGTCTCCTGAAGCAGTGAGGATTAATGTATTTTTATTGCAGAGCCAATGTAGCTATTACATCGAGCTAAGGTTTGCTTCCAGCAACCCCCAAACTGGCCCCACTGCCTTTCTCTAGACCCACTTCCCAACCGTGAGGGATGCGATGGAATTTTACCTGGAGATTGACCCTGTCACCTTGAACCTGATCATCCTAGTTGCGAGCTACGTCATCTTGCTCCTGGTTTTTCTCATCTCCTGCGTGCTGTATGACTGCCGAGGCAAGGACCCCAGTAAGGAGTATGCTCCTGAGGCCACCCTGGACGCCCAGTCCTCCATCCACCTGGTGGTGATGCAGCAAAGTGCTCCGCGGGCCCACTGGGCAAGCGGCCCTGGCCTTCATTTTGGGAATCGTGCTCCACTAGGGAAGAAAAGCACAATGGTGTGAGGCTGGCTGAAGGATACTGGGGAGAGAGCACTAGACATTCTGGACAAAACTTGCCCCACGTGGCTACAATTCTCTAGGCACACAGGTCCTGCTTGGCTATGTAAGTGGGAGCTCTGCCTTCCTTTCTGCTTTCTCGTCATCCTCCTTGAGGGTGAAGCAACTGTTTCAGGTAAGAAGCCCACGGCGACCTTTGGTCAAGGTCTCCAGATGCAAAATCTCAGCACGATTATTGCTTAATGAAGCTGGTTACAAGTACATTCCTGATGAAGCTCTCCTTGCAACTTCTAGGAGAGATTGACATTTGAGAAAGGGTTTAAAGAAGCGAGTGCAATGGTATGTGTGCGTGTGTGTGTGTGGTGAGGAATGGGACTAGCTCAAATCTAGCCTATACTTATCAAATCCTTTCTTTTCAAGGCAACCACTGAACTTTTCCAGACTTAAGATTTTTATTCTTTCTATAGGTACCAGCTCTTCACATTCATTCCTCACTCTGAGTCAATATGGTGAACACAGTAACCGTAGAGCATGGTGGTTTACTGACAAAGCTTGGAGCCTGGGTTCAGATCCTGTCTCCTTCACTTACTGGCTGTGTGACCAGAGCCATTTGTTTGTGCCTCAGGACTAGTGGGAGGACTTCCAGGCTGTTTGGAGTATTTAAATGAGTGAATTCACTGAAAACACCTGAGACAGTACTTGGCATGTAGGGTTAGCTGTTATGATGAATATTAATATTATTCCCTTTCATACTTCTCATCAAGAAATTTAATCTCCAGTCCTGAAATCTGACCTGGTCCAATGCAAAGTTACTGAGGTCCCATGGCTTGGTGTTTCACTCCCCCCAGCACTACTTGCTGTCTTCCTGTTCCCTTTCTTTGCTGCTAATAACTATAAATTTGTTTTCTGCTCATTCACTTATTTTCACAATTTTGAATTAGTATCTCCATTGTGTATGTATGTTTTTTATTAACCCTCCCTGCTTTGAGCTCAGAGCAACTTACGTGTTCACTTGGTGATTTACTAAACCCCTCCTTCTAATCAGGCCCTGTTGGAAATACAAAGAAACGAGTGTGTCATGACCCTCTCTTCGGTCTTTGCTGCCTAACAGGAAGAGGAGAAGTCAGGAATGACTCAGAGGATGAAGGACAAGAAAACATTGCGGATTCTGTGCTAGAAGTTCTACCTAGAGTGCAGGAGTCTGCAGAGACACGGGTGCCCAGCCCTAAAAAGGGGCTCAAGGGACATTTGCATAATGTTGAATAAACAATTTCATCTTAGACTCAGGCTTCAAAGATGAGGTGATTTGTCTTGAAAGATAAGCAACTATTTTCTAGAAGGACAAAAATGTGTTGGGGGCTTGGAAGTAGGACAGGAGATGGCATTTTAGACAGAAGAGATAATGTAGACAGAGCTTGGAAGCAGAAATTGTAGAGTTCACTGACTGTGACAGTCTGATGGCTTCCAAAACTTGGAAGAAAAAGTGAGAAATTAAGTTTCATTTTAACTTATAGAAAACTTGAAGAGGAGGTATTGGCCCAGCCAGCCTGCCCTGCCAGCTTCAGCAATGGGCACTGTTTTGGCATTGGATTGTTGAGTAGTATAACAAAAACAAATAAAATCCCAGTAATTTTGTTTTTGGATTTTTAATAATTAAAATTGTTTCTTTATATTTTATCAGAAAATCATATTTTTTCTTACATATGTGATTTGAAAATTATATTGAGAATCTTTCAGAGAAATTTTTTTCTTTTATGGTCAAGGAGTCATCCTTACCTTAATAGTGAAAATATAAAATTAATGGGAAAACAGAGTAAATTAACAGGCAGCTTCTAAGAACCTGCACTTTCCCTAGTGTGAACTTCACCTGGACTAACCTTATTTATTTCCCCATCATGGGAATACATATCAATTAGTGGAGAAAAAAATATATCAGTGAAGAAAACAATCCAAGGACCACAAGAAAAGTGTTGACAACAGTAATAATTGTAATCATAGCTTTTTGAGAGAGAGAAATATAAAATGTTTATCTCATCTAATTTTAAAGTTCAGATTATGATATAACCATTCATTGATAATTTTTAGATAAACAAATAGTTTCAATTATATTTCAATTCCATATTGTGGTCAATTGAAGAAGAAAAATTAACAGAAATGGAAGGAAAGAAAAATAAATTCTAAGAGAAAGAAGGAGAACGAGAAGAACCAAAAACCAAATAGTTAAAGTAACAACAACGACAGAAAAGGGAACAGAAATAAAGTCAGAGGAGAGAAAAAAGAAGTAAAGAAGGAAACTAAAAAGACTCTAGGGTGGATGTTGGAATACAGGGCATTAAGCTTTTCCAAGCCTGTGGTTCCTTTGATTTGTGGTTCATCTGGAGTTGTGTTCTCCAACAGGAACCAGCTTCTCAGCTTTTAAAAGAATCTTTTCTGTATAGCACGTACACTTAGAATCTTATAAGAACTAGAAGTATCTTTAAGAATTTTACCAACAAGGAAACTAACCCAGAAAGAACAGTGATTTTCCCAAGAGACTTTGGCTTCAGAACTGACACAAAGATCCTGTTATTCCCTTTTTCCTATTTGTCCCCCAGTCCTCTTTCAGGTAAACATTATCTCTTACCTGTTTGCAGTTTAAAACTTTGTGATTTATTTCTTATTTTTTAAATAAAGCTTTAATTCCCAATGGAATTATTAGTTGCACAGCTATGAAATTGTAACTAATGTCTTAAAGCCTGGTGAAATGGGTGCCAGCTAGAACCAAGGAGTTCCTTTTACAGTCAAATGCTACAGCATTATTTTTGTTTCCTTTTGGGATTAGGACTCCCTTATTCCACCTTCTTTTAATTCATTATTCTCCCATCATGCACAATTTTTATCAAAGCAAATGCAATATTTTGACCTAATTTGGATGATAGTTGTGGGAAGGACATAAACAAAACTCTTCCAAGGCCAGGGAAGGGAGGGAGAGAATGTAGGTTTGTCAGGAATCTCTACATGCCAGATACCTTTGTTTCACCCTCCTCCTCCCCATGAGATGGACACAATTAAAAGTAGTTTAAAGATAAGAAAATGGAGGCTCAGGAAGGCACTAAAGCTTGTGCAAGTTCACAGCGGGTCCATGCAGGAGGCAGTATCTGAACTCAGTTGCAGGTATGTCACCTCTGCTCTCTATTTTTTTCAGCCATTCAAGGGCAGTAGCAAACCCATGTTTATTCTTCTTTTTCTCTCTCCCATGCTAGAAGTGCATACCTGGGAGGCTGCTCAAGAAAAAGCTGTTAAATCATATAACAGTTTTTCAGATTTCCAGCAAAGAAAAAATAAATTGTGATAATTTGGCCAGAACATTATCTTCTGATATTCCAAAAGACACCAAGATGGAATGGCCTAAGGCAGGGCTTGGTGCCAGAAATGCCAAGCTCAAAACCCTCTGTCTCTACCTGCTGTGGAGCCTTTTATGCATCACTTAACTGCCTAAGTCTTTTGCCCAACTTAAATACAATGTTGTCGATGAGGTTTAGAATTATATATGTAAAATATCTGGCATATGGTATGATTTCAACACAACGAAAGCCACTATTATTATAATACCAACAGATAAGGTGAAAGTAAAGTAGGGCATCTCGCCACTCAGCGGGCAAAGACTGCTCCTCCAGATTCAGGCTCATTTATGGGACCGCTGAGGAGAAGGAGGATGAGGTTGGAGAGCTGCCACACACAGCAGGAATTGGGAAACAGGAGGAAGCATCTGTGATGGGTTGAAGACATGTTGAAGTCTTTACCCCCAGTACTCCAGAATGTGATTCTGTTTCAAAATAGGATCCGTACCAGTATAATTAGCTAAGGTGAGGTCGTAGTGGAGCAGGATGGACCCCTAATCCAATATGATTGGTGTCCTTATGAAAAAGGGGAATCTGGACACAGACATACACACAGGAGAATGTCTGTGAAGACTAGAGTTATTCTACCACTTGCCAAGGAACTACCAGAAGGGAAGAGAGAGGTCTGGAACAGATCCTACCTTAGTGCCTTTGGAGGGAACATGACCCTGCCAACACCTTGATCTCAAACTTTGTGCCTCCAGAACCGTGTGACAATAAATTCCTGTTGTTTAAGCCACTTAGTTTGTGCTAAATTGTTAAGATAGGATTAGCAAACTAATACAGTTCCTAAAGATAATTTTACTACGTATAATGGGATGCTTAACATTTTAAGGCCCTTTGGAGTCAGTGACATGATTCTTTTGGATGTGACACCATACTGAGCTGGGGCCTTGGGCAGAAGCTAGAAAGCTAAGCTTTATCAGAGTTACCTGGGAAAGAGACATGCACAAGCACAGTAACAATTTGTTGTGTTTTTAAGGAGGTTAGACTACAGGAGAAATGTCTTGAGGAAGAAAATGTGCTTGTGATTTTCCTAAATAGAAAATAAAGGATAATTGAGAGGAATAAGTTCTATAAAGAGGAGGAAGGGGCCAGTCACAAAGAAAAGATGTTATGGAGTCCAAGTGTAAACCTACTGGGTTGAAGCAAAAAAAAAAAAAAAGCCTCAGAACTAGCCTTAAAGAATCCAAGTCCCTTGGTGTCGCAGTGGTTGAGAGTCTGCCTGCCGATGCAGGGGACACGGATTTGTGCCCCGGTCCGGGAAGATCCCACATGCTGTGGAGCGGCTGGGCCCATGAGCCATGGCCGCTGCGCCTGCGCGTCCTGAGCCTGTGCTCCGCAACGGGAGAGGCCACAACAGTGAGAGGCCCGCGTACTACAAAAAAAAAAAAAAAAAAAAAAAAAAAAAAAAAAAAAGAATCCAAGTCCCTCCAGATATTCCATAGATACTTCAGAAGCCACTTAGTGAGTGCCAGACACATCATTTAATCTGCCAGAAAATTTGTAGGGGGAGGAACATTTATTCTTATTTTAGAGACAAGGGAGTTTCAGATTGTCTTGTCTGAACTTTTAGGGGACAGAATAGGATTAGCAGAGCCCTGGGATCCTGACTCAGCCCTGTGTTTGCCTATAATTCCATGACAGCCCAGAATCTATGCAGAGTAGCAGAGCAATTGGGCCTGCTGAGTGCACACTTTTGCAATCTGTCTCTCACTGCCTTTACTTTCAGGGAGCACCGATAACACAAACCTATTGATGAGGGCAAAAGCCCCTGAGAAATAGAGGGCACAGTCCAGTGTTGCTCAAGAGTACCAAGAACAGCCCTTTTCTCACTACTTCATCTTCCCTGAGAACAGTAGTGGTTGAAATATACAAAGTAAAAGAACACTTGGGCTGTCAGTGTTCCAGATAAGGGTTTTGTAACACTAAGATTAAGAAAGATCTCAGCTATTTCACATCCTCCCAAGATAGTGGGAAGTTGTCTGCACGTGCTTATTTTTTGTTCAAAGCTTCTCTGTACTTGACTGTTATTTAATTAAACATCAGCCATATGCTGGGATCTGCTGGTTCTCTGTTTGGCATATCTACAGCCTGGTGGCCTCAGATGCAATCTAAGGTTGAAAGACATGCAAGACTTAGGAGATACTAGAAGAATGAGGACTTGGTTAGGATGAAGGGGACCAAGGGAGAGAAAAGTCTGTTGCACCAAGGGCTGGGGTGGAGTGTGCTTAAAATTGGCCAACAGGGCTTCCCTGGTGGCGCAGTGGTTGAGAGTCTGCCTGCCGATGCAGGGGACATGGGTTTGTGCCCCAGTCCGGGAAGATCCCACATGCCGCGGAGCAGCTGGGCCACTGGACCTGTGCGTCCGGAGCCTGTGCTCCGCAACTGGAGAGGCCACAACAATGAGAGGCCCGCGTACCGAAAAAAAAAAAAAAAAAGATTTGGCCAACAAGCATGCAAAAGAAACGTGGCAGTGGAATTTGGAATCTGAACTGTTTGTCAGAACTGATAAGGACATTCTTACCATGGAAATTTATCAGTGACAAGTTGCTTGCCATTAGGTGAGGGAGAAAAACTTATGATAGAATTTTGGAGAAAAATTTCAATGTTAACAGTCGTTAGACAGATACTCAGGAGGAAAACCAGAAGGTCCAGATAAGGAAACGATTGGTTTCTTAAATGTCAACAAGAATGTTTCCCTAAATTTAACCTAAATCTCTTCTGCCTCTTATACTCTACATTCATTTTCTCTCATTTGCCCCTTCTGGGTTTTATTTTTTTTAAACAATCACTGTTTATAGGGTGATTTGTATAAACATGTCTCATGAAAGAATCCAATCAGGGCTTCCCTCGTGGCGCAGTGGTTGAGAGTCCGCCTGCCGATGCAGGGGACGCGGGTTCGTGCCCCGGTCCGGGAGGATCCCACATGCCGCGGAGCGGCTGGGCCCGTGAGCCATGGCTGCTGAGCCTGCGCGTCCGGAGCCTGTGCTCCACAACGGGAGAGGCCACAGCAGTGAGAGGCCCGCGTACAGAAAAAAAAAAAAAAAGAATCCAATCAGATTAGATCACAGTCATAAGTTTGGTGATCACAGTCACAGCCTATTGACGAGTCACCATCAGTTGTGAGATGTCTGCAAGTCATTTGTTACTAAAAATAAGTTATCTAAGTTTGTGACTGATTTACCTGTTTTCAAATAGGGGGTGAAGTAAAGGTAATCTCAATCCTAATGCCATTGTCACTTCCGTGTACTCCAGTGTTGTTGCTGAGGCAGCACAGATACAGGTGTGGTGCCAGCTAACATGGAAGCAATTGCACGTAGCTATTGATCACTCATCTACTTGACGAATATTTGACCTACTTTGTACAGGCCTCGTGCCAGGTCCAGGAGATGCACTACGCACACAGCAGATGCAAGTTGTGTCCTCACAAAGCTTGTCAAGTAGCAGGAAAAATTCCTGAGCACTTTTCATGTATTGTCTGTCTATCCACGACAGCCCTAAGAGGTACTGTCTTTTTCCCAATCTTATGAAGTTTTGGTAGCTAAGACTCTAAAACCCATTCTCCAGACCAGCGGCCTCCAAGCACCTCTGAGCCTGCATTCCTTTCACTAAAGGAAACTTTAGTACTCACCTGTGTGTGTGTATTTATATAAGTATACATTTATGAATATTTAAATAATATATATTTAAATAAGCCTAGATTTGTAGATAGTTACACTTTATATATACACATATGCATATACTTATACATTTTATGTACTTTATGGATCTTCCTGTACACCTCACCTTGGAGACCACTGCTCCACACCATTCCACCACCTTGCCTCCTGATTTTGTCTATGTATAATGGCAATAATCTACCTCCAATCCCCCCCCCCAGCTTAACCCTAGGTTTTGCTCTGGATGAGTGGGGATGGGAACCTTGTCTAAGAACTTGATCTAGGAAATATTTGTTTTTAATAATGAGCAGTCATTTTCAAGTTTGGACTAGATCTTTGTACTGTTAAGGCCGTTTTGGCAAAATTCCTTGATGAGTTTTTTAATATGCAAAGATAAGTTCTTCTACTTTGTAAATCCTATTCATTTACTTTGAATTTTCTTTCCTGGCTGGATCTTAAGTACCTCCAACAAAAGAGTGAGTGTCCTGTATGCCTGTTTCAGTCCCCGCAGCACCCAGGAAAGGACTGAACACATCAGGAAATCTTCATCCTGTTAGAGAAAGGAAGACTTTTTTACTTCATCTGTAGAATAGGAATTACTATCCTGTGGAAACAAAGTGCCCCAGACACAGGAGGCAGGTGGCCGGGCTGCTCTGACATCCCCAAGCTTGGAAGACTAGGAACGTGCAGCACATAGTCTTGTAATGAATGAAGCAGCCGAGATGATGCCAGGGCTGACCCCCTCCCTCACAGGCACAGTGGAGAGGAGGCTGGGAAACCAGAGCGATAGAAAAGAGTCCTTCCACCTCTCTACTCTGGCCCCAGTGCCACCAAAGTCACCCAACTTCCTTTTTCCCTCTTTTTTCCTCTATGAAGATGCCTCTACTGAACCACCAGGAAAATGGTTGCAAGTCCTCCTGGACCTGGTCCTGCCACGTCCCTCTGTGCCACTAGACTCTGCTGCTGCCCCAGATTCCAATTCTAACCCAGTCGCTAACTTCCTGGGAGGTTTTAGGTCCCACTTGCTCATCTAGAGAAAGAAAGCAATGAAGTTAATTAACAACCATCCAAGGTCCTTCCAGCTCTGGCATTTTTGACCCCATATCTCTCCTTTTTCCTGAACTTTCCTCTCTCCTGGCCTTTTAGAATGAAGAAACTATAGACAGGAGGATTTGTCCTGAAAACCTGCCTTTGGTTCTGGCATTGTTATTGATCAGGGAGCTGCAAAGCGAGGCTTAACAGAGGGCTAAGTCCTTTTCTTTCACAGGAGGGATGCACACACCCCATTTTCTAACATGTTTTTCATCTGACATTTCAATGAACTATCCCCACGTTGGTGCTTCTTCAAGTCAAGGTCTCTTTTGCACGCTTTGGAAGGAGCATAAACTGTGACAAATGGTCTCAGTGTAGGCATATGGTGATGCATTGATTTCCTAGTTGCTGGGATGTATTAACAAACTTATTGTCCCCAAATGTAAAAATAATGAACTTACTGCCAAGCGTGGAACATTGACAATGTGAAACAGATTAGATTTATTGGAGCCCCTGAGACAATCCTTAATTTTTAGTAGAACATTGCCTTTTATTTCCATCCTAAGTGAATTTCAATTGCCTTCTCCCTTAAAACCTTGTTTTCACATGGTCGCAGTGATTAGGAATTAAAAAAAAAAGTTTTTAAGTGGATGCATTAGTTAGAAATTGTGCTCAGATATGACTAACAAAGACACAAAACACAGTGGCTGAAACATGATGGGGACTTTGTTATCTCTCCTGCAGCTTGAAGTTGGGAGGGAGATGGTTCAACCTTGTACAGTGGCTCTAAGATACCCCCAAGGACCCAGGTACATTTATTTCTGCTCCATCAGCTTTACTTCATGATTTCTATCTCTGAAGTTGTCTTCTCATTACAAGATGGCCACTGCAGTGCCAAACCTTCCATCTGAGTTCCAGGCAGGGAGAGAGAGGAATAAGAGGGGAAGGGCAAATGGGCTGATACCAGTCAAGTCAGCTGAGAGGCCCACTCAACCACTTCTACTTATATTTCATTGGCTAGAACTTAACAAAATGTCTACCCCCATCTGCAAAGAAGCCTGGAAGATGCAGATTTTTGCAGGGTACATTGACATTCCCCCCAACCAAATTCAGGGTTTCATTACAAAAAAAAGGGAGAGAATGAATTTGGTATGGGCAACTGTCCTAGTGGGGTTGTTTTTTCTTCTAAAATTAATAACTGTCTGTTAAGGTAAACTTGAAAGCTCTGGAATTGGAAAAGAAAGAGATAATGATGATTTTAACTACCCTAAGTGATCTCCAGTAGCAGTTAGTGTAATTGCATGCTTAGTTTTTTATTAGTATTTGTGTTTTTCTGATTGTATTTTTTTGACTATAAAAGGAATGCCTATCCATTAGGGAAACTTTGAGCAAAGTATGGAGAAGAAAATAGGAATCACCCATAACCCAGAGATAATCACTATACTATTCTGTTGCATTTTCTGCCACTTTTATGTATATTTTTCATATTAGTAATCATAGTGTATGTATAAGCTGGTACCTTTTTAATTACTTTCTACATAAGATAAGTGAATTTACATATGACCCTACCTAACGTCTCCCTGCACCCTTATAACAGAGCATTCCAAATCGTGGTTGCAAAGCTGTTTGGAAGGTGCTTAAAGTAGGAGAGGATGAATAGCACAGACTGGTTTTCTCCTCTTCTGCTTCTGGGAGGCCATACGGCAGATCTGGCTCACTTCTCACCCTCACTCTAAGACTATATCATATGCTCTCCTTTCTGTATTTTTCCATCTTAAAAAATGTCAAGTGTACATGCCAAAAGTTAAAATGATTCTTCAGGGAACATGAACTGTCATGTCCATTCTTACTGCATGGCTCACAGAGGTGGATTTTGCTCTGGCTTGTAAATTCATAAAATCTCATAGCTAGATAGGGCCTTCATGGCCCCATGCCCAACCCCTAATGCAACAGTGGAGAGAAGCAGAAATGAAAAGTACCCTGTTCAAGGTCACATGGCATGGTCAGTACCAGAACCCTGGCCTCCCAAGTGCCTTTCTAGTGATTTTCCAACCTACTTGAGATGCTTTGGATGGTGCAACTGATCTCTAAACTTCAAAGGTGTTATGAGTCCCACAGAAAATACACAGCCAAATGCAGCCAGTTGCTAAAGGAATTAACTAAAGCCTAGAGATTGGTAACTTGCTTAGGGTGGCATTTCTCAGATGGGCAATTCCATTTAATATACATGGATTTTCAGAGAAAATATACACTCTACAGAAAACAAGTTTTTCCATCCAGTGTTCATCTGCTATGAGCTCAGACCTTGTTAAGTGACAAAAAGTTGTGCTATAGATTATAGAATTCACAGACTGGTTGGGGAGATGAGAGAGACATAAGCCAATATGGCACATTCATACAATAGAATGTCATGAAACTGTAAAGGAATGAGGTAATCTGCAGGAACTGCTATGCCCATGATATATCATTAGAAGAAAAATGCTGATCACAGAGGAGTTTGGTAGTATATGTAGTATGATTCCTTCTGTGTTTAGAAAACAAAGTACATTCACACACTTACATGTTTTGTATGCATAGAAAATATGTAGACAAATACACACCAGCTTTTAACAGTGGTTATTCAATAGAGTGGGATTTTAAGATGGGGAAATAACTTTTTATTTACTTTTTTCACTCTCATGTTTCTGTTTTTAAAATACAATTATGTATAATCAGTTTCTTCATCATACATTTTGAATAATTATAGCAACTACCACAGAGGAATTGTGACAATTAAGCAAATTGCTATGAATAAAATGCTTAGAACTTTGCCAGGCACATACTAAGAGCTCAATAAACATTAGCTTTTATGATGATGTTGGGGGGTGTTGGGGGGAGAGATGAGTGCTCACATGCTCTTGCTAAGCATATACATTCATACAAGTTATTTATAAGGCAATTTGACCAGATACATATGCCAAAAGCCTTTAAAATTTGAAAGCATTTTGACCCAGCCATTCCACTTTCAGAAATTTCTCCTATGGAAAAAATTGTGTAAGTATATAAGAAATACGTACAAAGATGAATAAAGAGCAAAATGTTGGCAACAAGTTAAATGTTCAAAAACAGGAATGGTTTAATAAATTATGGTGCATCTTTTTTTTAATTTATTTTTTGCGGTACGCGGGCCTCTCACTTTTGTGGCCTTTCCCGTTGTGGAGCACAGGCTCTGGACGTGCAGGCTCAGCGGCTGTGGCTCATGGCCCCAGCCGCTCTGCGGCATGTGGGATCTTCCCGGACCAGGGCACGAACCCGTGTCCCCTGCATCGGCAGGCAGACTCTCAACCACTGCGTCACCAGGGAAGCCCTATGGTGCATCTTTACAATGGAATAGTAGGCATTCATTGTAGCAGTGAATTCATTAGCATGGTAATATGTTAATGATATAATATTAAGTGAAAAAAGCGCAAATTTCCAAATAGCATATACAGTATGGTTACACAAGGGTACAAAAAATATATGTATGTATGTCTAAAACCACATGCACTTAAGTATTAATAGTATTGCACCCTGGGCAACTGTGAAAATTTTCTTCTTGTACTTAGCTGTAGTTTTCAATTTTTTCTACAATGAATCTCTATTACAAGTATTTTTTTAAAAAGGCAAAGGGGGAGCATTTCATAATGTAGCCTCCATGCCCAGGCATGGGGACACCTCTGCCTGGGAGCCAGAGGAGATGCAAGTGCTTCCAGCCTCCAAGGATCATGTGGGTAGGTTTTTTCAGTCTCTACTGCAGACTCAGCAGACATGGGCTAGTGTCATTGCCTGACTCGGGAGACAGACTTTTGAATGTTGATTGAATGTCAAAAGAAGGAAATAGATGAGCAAAGTTGGGGATGTCATTGCAATCAGCAAACTCAAATTCTTATGATGACAATTCTAGTTTTTCCTGGTACACTCCCAGTTTATGTCTTTTGTCCCAGAATAATTATGAATAACATCTCTTTCATTCTCGGTCACCCTACCCACTTGGAGTTTACTCACTCGTTTCATTATTTCCTTTAATTTGTTCTTCTAGATGTTGTATTTCCTGTACATTGAAGTTATTAAAGGCTTGTTCAGGTTCAACTTCTTTCTTGGCAAGAACTCTTCATAGGTGGTTCTGTTTGCTGTATATTGCCTCATATCAGGAGGTGTGCAATGTCTGGTTGTCCCACTTTTAGTGATAAGCAAATTGATGGTGGATTCAGGTGGTGTCCATGTGGTCAAGCCATCATAAAGTTCTCCATCTTCTTTATCTCATGGTTTCATCAATTGCTGATCACTGCCTGAATGATTGCATTAGAAGTTAGAAAATAGGTCTAGCTCTATCATCCCTTCCACATTTATTGGCTGGAATTCTTTTGTAAAGAAGTCTGTCCCTCATCAGTTAGGGCTGGGTTACTCTCTAGTACAGTTTATATAGGAAGGACAGATTACATGCTGAACTCTTTCCTTGTAATGGTCAATTTTCAGAGTAAGGAGTTGAAACCCTTACAATGGCACCCAGAGTTTTTTGGGTTTTGGGGTGGTTTTTTCTGAAGTTTTTTGTTTGCTTGGTTTTTGGTGGGAAGATGTCTATCTATTTCATTCTTAAAATTTTGGTATCATGAATTCATTGAGTTTTTCTATGTTAAATCTAAATACATTTATAAAACAAATTATACTTATTAAATTAGGAACTGTCTGTATTAGTCAGGGTTCTCCAGAGAAACAGAACCAGTGAATGTGTGTGTATATATACTGTATATATATGTAGAGAGACAGAGAATTTACTCTAAGAAGTTTGCTCACACAATTGTGAGCCTGGCAAGTTTGAAATCTGCAGGGCAGCCCAGCTGACTGAAGAACCAGAGATGAGCTGAACAACTCGAGTTTAAGCCTTCTGGAAGCAGCCTTAAACTTCTTCTGTTAAGGCCTTCAACTGATTGGATGAATCCCACCTATATTATGGAGGGTAATATGTTTTATGAAAAGCCAGCTTATTTAAATGTTAGTCTCATCTAAAAATACATACCTTCACAGCAATATCTAGACTGATGCTTGACCAGATACCTGGGTACCATGGCCTAGCCAAGTTGACACATTAAATTAACCATCACATTATCTCTATTTAAAAAAAAAAAACTGGCAATAGAAGTTAGGAAATGCAAAATGAGTTGTAGAATCAATGCTTACTGTGGGTGTTCACAGATGCAAAAGAACTCTTGGGCTGAACCAAACAAGAAAGGTTTGCATTAGTCATTTCTGTGTGTTCTACTGGCTTAAGTGCTAGACTGAGTGTTGGCAAAAATGGTGCTAGTTCTGGCACTTCTCGTGTAACTTCTCTTGTGTAATTTATACTAGTTCACTGAGATTCAGAATCTTCATCTGAAAATCAAGATAATAGCATCTGTCCTACCTGCCATTATACTTTGTCATGACAGCCAAAAGAAATTATGTCTATTAAAGCATTTTGAAAACTCTGCATGTTATGCAAATGTAGGGTGCTATTAGACTACTTTTGTTAACAGCCAACGAATCACAGAGTGTCAAGCAAATGTGCTTTAAAGCTGCAGCCATAAGTGCAAGGCCACATTATGATGATGTTTAGTGACTTTCTCTTCATTTGAGAGAGGCCACCACTCTTAGCCCCACATTTTAAGAAGAGGGAAAGTTGTTACTTCCCTAAAGGAAAAAGAATCAGTGTACTAATTTTCCATATTAATACCTCTGTCTGTAAATTCATGTTTCCCCTAGAGTCCCTATTTCTGTATGTCAACAATGTAGCATTGACAAATACAAATGATGGATATCTGACTGGCTTGACTCATTCATTTATTTACTCAATAAGCATTTATCAAACACCTAGTGTATGTGAGACACTATGCCAGATGCTATTGGAGGCACAGAAGTGAATCAAATCTAGATTCTCTCCTCAAGCAATTTACATGTTCTTAAGAGGAAAAAGCCATAATTAAAAAAAAAATACAATACAATATAGAAATTGAAATGTACAATGAGAGAGATAAGTGACATCTCATGGAAATTCAGAGAAGGAGAGATCAAGTTCAACTGAAAGTTCCAGACAGCTTCTTGGAGGAGGTGGCACTGAGCTAGCCTGAAGAATAGGAATAGATTTGGGCCTAGGTGTGGGGAGGTAGGCAAGGTGGAGCAGATGGTATGTGGGGAGGGTGGTGTTGTAAATGTGCTGGAGAATACAAGGTTCTTGAAGGGAAGAAGTAGGAACGATGTTTGGACATGTGCTATTTGTGGCAAATTACAAATTCTCTCCTTTACCTCTAACTTCCTTCTCTGTAATTTTGGAGAGGATCTTAAGATGCATCTAATGATGGCAAAAAGGCTTCCTCTGTCTAGCCCAACAGCTTCTACTAATGGGTACCCGAAGGTCATATCTGGTCAGTCAGCTCAATGGAGAAGGTTGTTGTCAAATAACTACTTAATAAATTATAATTTTATTATGATTTTGATGCTTTCAATTCTAAAACTACATGATTCCAATGATTCTCAGAAACCAAATCTTCTCTGAAGGTTTTTAACATTTTAGATATAAATCTTTCTTAGCTATAGTACCCATGACCATGCTTCCCAAACCTAAAATACAGAACTTAATTTAGCCTCCTTGAAGATTCAGAGTCACCCTCAAAAACAGAAAGAATCAGACTGTGCTGTATCACAGCATTGCCAGGACCCATGGGAGCACAAAAGATTACTTATCTCAAAACTCAGTGACTCCAGATTGCTCTGTTTGTTATCCCTTTTTTCTTTTCTTTCTGCCTTGTTGCTGAGCATTCAAAGCTCAGATTTTGATGGTCTCAGCAACCCCACCCATCTCATCCCATTTTTGTTCTGTTTGCTGCTTCTATTCAACATGAGGCCTGGAAGTCAGATCACCAAGTTCTGTTAGAATTACACGTAAAGTAAGAGTAAATAAGCCTGAGTAAGGGTCTAAGAGGATTACTTACATGTAAAGTATCTTGAGACTTAGTGCCATCTGGTCTGGCTGTTTAATTAAAGGGGTGTGTGTGTGTGAGAGAGAGAGACAGAGACAGAGACAGAGAGACAGAGGTAGAGACAGAGAGAGAAAACGTATGTTTGCACATGTGCGCACATGTAAATGTGCTTTTCCCTTATGTTTTTTTACTGTGATTGTGTGACAGGTCAAGTGCAAGATAAGTAAAATGTGACAGTCTATAATTTGCCTAAAGAAATTGAGAAGCATTGAAAAATCTAAGTAAGAAGAAATTTTGTAGCATTGTGTATAAGAGATAATCATGGTTGCCCCTGGTATTACACAGACCCTGTGATGATTATAAGGTAGTGTAAGGAGAAACCATTATCTCTGAGAAACAGCAGTTACATGGTTAGTCTAAATTCTCATGGGAAATTGAAAGAAAATGATGATTAGACTTGAGGTCTCCAGATCCCAAACCAGAGTTCCTTCAACTACTACGAAATGCTACCCACATGATAATTATTATTAGAAATCAAAGGAAATCCTGCACCTCTGCACTTCTACACCACATTGGGGTTGGGGGAGGGATTTAACCAAGGGATGTGAGTTTGGAATAAGTACAATGTATCTCAAAAATCTACCAATGCGTGTGCTAAACAGAAACACCTGGAAAACTTATTAAAAAGATGGATGTTCAGGTCCCATTATCAAGTCTATTTTAGGAGATCTGGGATTGGGACCAGAAGTTTGGAAGAGCTTTTCACCCTTAAGTACTGAAGCATCCAATTCCATCATAACTACAATACCATTATCACACCAGATTTTGATTTTATGAGAAACCCAACTGCCTTGTGTTCCCAGCCATTTAGTATTCAGGCCTGGGCTTTAGATAGTCAGAAGGTCATTGTTTTTTTCACAGAACATCTTTCTTCCTGCCCCTGCCTTTCCTGTTCAGCTCACTGTGTACTTCTCAGCCCCTTCACCCATACCTGTGCCAAAATAACAGAATACCTAGGCATGCATGAGATGTCACCCAATTCCTTTCGGTTCTACCTTTGCTTGTGGTGCTCAGCTGGATGTGGTGATGAGGTTACTATAGGACATTCTCACTAGCCAGGCCCTGCCTCACAGGAAGGTTGAGAATTTTTCAACAATGATCATGTTTCTGAAAGAAAAGTCAAATGGTCGAAGGTAATGTTAACAGTAAAAATGGTGACGATGATCCAGCTGGGAACTCAAAGCATGCAATGGGGTTGGAGGCCCACCTGCCGATGCTACACCAGCAGCAGCAGGGGGTCTTACTGAGAGTACACACTGGAACAAGTGTTTTTGTGCATATCACCTCATTTAAAACTCATGACAGTCCTAAGATGGGAATACTATTATCCTTATTTTATATGTAATGAAGCTAAGGCTGAGAAGTAATTTGTGCAAGTCTGTACAGCTAGAAAGAGGCAAAGCTGGGTTCAAAATCATCATAGCAGATGTAGGTTAATATCAGCCACTGGGCTACATTGGCACACAACCAGACTTGTGCCAGAATGTGATCTAAATACACGTTCAGGTGTTGTAAGGATCTGCATGCCTGACTGGGGTCCTAAACCATGCTATGGAGAAGGTCAGTTCTGGTCGTATACTTTGGCGGCATTGTAAGGATACTGAACCCTGTGGGAACACAGGCTAGAAGCTTTGTTTATGCATCAGAAGACCAAGAAGTCCTCTGTTCCCTGAAGTCAGTGCAGGATCTGAGGCTGACTCAATGCCTGGGAGAAAAGTGGGGTCCTGCTGTCCCATTGGGAACACAGAGAGCCCTCTCTGTCAGGGAGATGGAGCACTATAGAATTCAGAAGACATCACAGAGAAGGAGGCTGCCCATTGGTCTGCAGGACCTGGAGAACTGGTCTATGGGCTCCCTGCTACTATAGAGAGGTTCCATTTTCCTTCCCCAGACTCAAGAACAAATATCGACATGAGGGAGATGGGTTGGAAGTAGCATCCTCATCAATGAACGTTTAACCCAGTGGTTTTTGAACTCCCAATGTGGCTATTTCCACAAAAGTGTCTTAAGAGACACTGCAAAGGAACAGGGTAAATGCATCAGGCCTGGTTCTTCCCAACTAACCCCATTTCAACCAGAAAAGCTCTGCTGAAATACATTTTATATATTGGGCTCCTTTGTAAGCTTCTATTTGAAGGAGGGATTCCATGTTAAGAAACAGGCTTGAAAATAACTGTTTTCTATCCTCCTGAATTCTTCTGCTATTATTCCTAAACTTCTGGATAGTCAGAGACCTGAGGCCAATTTTCTGAGGCTGAACAAAATCTGAGGAATAACCTCCCCCTACAATAAGTTTCCAACACAGCTGGTTGGTCTCTATCTTAGCCCTTTATTGAGATGGTATAGAGACCAATGTATCAGGTATCCATGATGGCAAAATTGTACCCTTCTCTGAGGAAAGGGACACATCTTCAATTAAGCTTCAAGTCTCAAGGGACAGAAGGGGACTACCATTCAGGTCCATGTACCTTGGGGAGAGGAACACCAGCCAACTCTACCACTGTCCACCTGTAGTCAACTCATACCTGAGCCCCTGCTGAATACAATATTCAGAGACACTCTGACTTCTATAGGGGAAATGCAAAGAAAGGGTCTACGGGGAAGACAATGTTGACTGCCTACTTGATGATCATTTCCCACCCATACCCTGCCTCCTCATTGCTGTACTGAACTAAAACAAATAGATGGCCAGATACTTCTCTAGAAAAGATGGGTTTACTCAGGAGCTGCGGAGAATTGCAATTCGGGGTCTGCAATGATGGCAAGCCATGTGCAAGTCCCCGCAGGGCAAGGGAAGGAAAATGCTTTATAAAAGAAGAAAAGGAGGGTGGGAGTCTGTAGTAAAAAAGAGTCTGGGGCTTTTCATTGGCTCAGTCCTTGCCAGGAAAGAAGAGGAGTGTTTCTTCTTCCCGCTGGGCTTTGCTGTCATTACCGGGCGTGAGAGTATCCTTTCCTGGTCTCCCAACTCTATTTAATTGAGGTTTCAGTTTATTAACTTTTTTGTAGCTAGCAGGGCCCATGTCTCATTGTTGAGACTAAAAATATCAGATATTCACTTTCCCAGCCTCACTTGTATTGAGGATGTGAGAATGTGACCCACCCCTGCAGGGGACTTCTACAAAGGGCTTTCCTCTCTCTAAGAAAAAGTGATATGTCCATGAAAATGTCCTTCTCCTTCATCACTTGCCAGACACTTGGCAAATAGTATCTCCTTTTATCCTCGAAACAACCCCATGAGGTGGTTAATAGCATAGTCCTGATTTTAGAGATGAGGAAACCAAGGCCAAGAGAGATGAATAACTTGACCAAGATCATGTCTAATAGATGGCACAGCCAAGATTTGAAGCCAGATGTGTATTGCTCCTGTTATAGATTGAATTGCATCCCCTCCAAAGTTATGTTGAGGTCCTAATCCCCACTACCTCAGATTCTGACCTTATGTGGAAATAGGGTCTTTATAGAGGTAATTAAGTTAAAACAAGGTCATTAGAGTGGACCCTAACCCAACATGACTGATGTCCTTATAAAAAGGGATAATTTGGACACAGACACAGACACACACAGAGAGACGATAATGTGGAGACACAGAGGGAAAAGACAGCTATGTGGCTGGAATGATGCATGTACCAGCCAGAGAATGGCAGGAATTGATGGCAAACACCAGAAGCTAAAAGAGGCAAGGAAGTCTTCTCTAGGAGGACCATCAGAGACAGCGTGGCCCCGCTGACACCTTGACTTCGGACTTCTAGCCTCCAGAATTAGGAAACAATAAATGTCTCTCGTTTTAAGCCACCCAGGTTTTGGTACTTTGTTACAGCAGCTCTAAGAAACTAATAGAAGTCCCCAAACCTTAAACACCTTCGTATACTACTTACTGAAAGGATGCAAATTTAGATATATTTGGCTAGGAACATTACAATCCTAGAAAATAGTGGTGTCTTCTAGAAGGCACAAAGGTAGGGCCAAGCAAATCATGTGTTGGCTTAGCCAGAGAGCCAGGTGACAGTGGAGACCATCACAGACTCAATCTGCATTTATCAAACTATAAGTATGGTCATAGGTGCTTCATACACAAGGCTCCCAACACCCTACAAGGTCTCTATGTCCAAACAGGTCGTGGAACTGACTGGCCCCAATCCCACAGCTGATAAAGAAAAGCAAGCCTTTAAACATAGAGCTTCTGACAAGCCCCACTGTTCTTTCTGCCTGCTGAACCAGCTTCAGGATCATTGCCTCAGGATGTGGGCAGGTATGAGAAGGAACACTGTGAAAGTACAGTATTTGCCTTATGCATTGCACTTCTACATATCTTTGGCTCCTGAGGATTCAGGAATAGGTTTTGGTTTTAGACTTTTTTTTTAAGACTTAAACTGGTCAGTGTGATCAGTTGCAGTTCCTATCTATGCTGTATCTCCCCCATGGCCTCATTTCCCCCTCTGTTATTGTGCGTTCTACTGCAGTAGAGCTAATAATTGCAACTAATTAACTTAAGAATTGCCTTGAGATAAAAACAAAAGTGCTTACATTAAGGAATTCAGTAGGTTTGAGGTAGGCAGAAGAACTTGTCCCTTAAGAGGAAATCTCTGAACTTTGTCTTCCAGCCCTTGGCACCTCTGACATCATCAAGATTGTGATCTTGAGGCTGTCGCTTTTCGCTTGAGCAGACCTGTGGGTGCTTCCTCTACTACCTGGGGGAACTACCTACGTGAAAGTCTTCACTTTCTTTCCACATACTGGGAATGCAAAGGTGCATTAAAGATGCGTCATGGATCTATCACCACACATTGTCCAACTAAGAGTAGCTCAGGAATTAAGAAAATGGGAGGTGATGAGTCAAGCTATAGGTTCCAAGATGGTGAACTCCAAGAGGAAAGAAATGTAGTGTCTGGAATTGCCTTTATTCACCCTTCCAGAATGAGGAATTTTTGTAACTTCCTTTGCATTACGTTTATCATGGAACCCTGTGTGATACAACCTCAAACTCCCATACGTCACATCTAAAGCTCTCCACACACTGGCCCTAACTCTTTTCCAACCAGACCCCAGCCACACTTCTACATGAAACCTCCATTTGACCCCAGAGACTCCAAAATATGCTTGGTGCTTTTTTATCTTCCTGTCTCCTGGCTCATAGCACCTCCCCACCAGAATCCCGTCACAGCTTAAATAGGTACAAGGGGACACATTCTCCAGTCCAAGGGGTCTAAATTGCCTGTTCAGGTACTGACTTTATCAGAACCACCTGAGGAGCTTAGTAGAGACTCCTGAACTCTGCTCCCAGATGATTCTGAGGCACAGCTAAGTTTGGGAACCTAAGAGCCCATACTTACTCACCCAATACAGGACTCCCCGCTGTACCATCCTAAGACATGGAAGTCAGCACCTGCTTGAACACTCTGGTAATGGTCTTGAATTGCATTTTTTAACAATGCTATTTGTCAAAATTTTCTGCCACGTGTTGAGACAATATCATCTTCTTCTCTGCAAATCCTACTATTTGACCTAATTCTGTCATGTGAATCACCCAAAAGAAATCCATTAACTCTTCCTAAAAGTAGTTGTTCAAATATCGAAAGATAGATCTCACCTCCCTTTCACTTCCCTCATCCCCTCCCATCAGACCTTCAATTTTCTGGCTAAACAATTCTAATTCCCTCAAATATAGATCATAATTCATCATCATCCTCATCATCCTTGCCATAGCTCCATGAGACAGGTACAGTTATTTCCATTGCATAGATAAGGAAACTGAGGCTTTGGGAGGTTAAGTAACTTCCCCAAGATGACACAGTAAGTGTCAGAGCTTGGACTTGAGCAAGTCTGCTGACTCCAAAGTGGATGGGTTTAACTGCTATGCTGCCACCAACTTGTTCATTATTCTTTGGACAGTCTCCAATTTTAATGTCTCTCATTAAATGTGATATTCAAAATGGGACACAGTGTTTGTGAACGTTTCTGCTTGGAACAGAATACAGAGTTCTCTTACTGTCCACTGCACATTTCTGTTAACACAGGCCAAGATGAACTTGGTATTTACTGACAGCTCTATCACATGGTTCACTGATATCAATTACAATTCACATGGACTGCAGTAAAATCATGTATTTCTATTGTATTAATTGCCTATCATGGGATTCCTCTCCCCACCTGCTGCATCTAGGGAGGGTTCGGGGTGGGGTCCTCATTCCATTTCTTGGTGCCCCCGCCCCCTGAGCTGGAGGGCTGGTCCTTCCTTGGTCCCCAAATAAAGAGCAAATTTCACTGAAAAAAATATTGCCTAACATGGGCAAGTCAAAGAACTGTGGACTAGAAATGAAGGAGTGGATACAGTGTTAGATTAGGTACACCCTGCTCTCAAAGGAGAAAAGTGGAGAAAGAAGGGGTGGGAGTGGAAGAGATGGTAGAACTGGTTCCCAGCCATATCGCTGGTGTTATAAAACTGTCAGGCACAGAGACCTTAGGGAGACTCAGTCCTTCTCCAACTCTGTGACCAACGTTACTTTGTGACTCTGTACCGTTCAGAGGCTGAGCAGAAGAGCATGTCAGATGCTTAAAGCTACCACCCAAGATGTCTGATCCTGTACCTGTGAATTGATCTATTTTAAACCAGAGTTAAGGATTTTCCTTCTATTTGTACTTAATTGTACCTTATGTATTTATCTTATGAGCTTTGGTCCATCTTTTTAAATTTTAAAAGTGTTTTGTTTTGTTGTTGACCCTGATACTGCAAGAATCAAATTCTACAATGTCAACACACCCAGCTCTGAACTTCCCGCAAATGGAATGAACATGCCTTATATGTCACTAATAAAAGTGTTAAATAGGAATCGACCTTGGACAGACAGCAGTGTGACAGAGATACAAGCTCAGACTGGGAGTGGGCTATGTCTGGTTTGTTCATTGCTTTCCATCAAAAACACAGCACAGGGCTCCACACAGGTGGATGCTGTCAAGGCTTGTATAAATCAATCAAGGTCCTTCTCCAGGATCAAACCATAGAATATTAGAATATCTTAGTTGAAAAGGACCTTAAAAACCATTTAACTCAATGTCCTTTCTTCATATAGTCAGAAAATGAAACCCAAAGAGGAACAATTATTTAGCTGAAATCACCTACTTAGGGGAAAAAAAAAGCTCAATGATCCAGCCTTCCTACTTTCTAATTCAGAACACCTCCTACCTACCACACTGAGCAGCGGACTTACCAATCAACACTCTTCTATTATGTGTTCACCCCCATAACTGTACTACTATCAAGCCTGGAGGGACCCTTGGAAGCCCCAATTAAGGCAGAAGAAAGACCTTTCCCTTTTGACTCAGAGACCAAATGCTCCTGGGTAAATAAAAATAAGCCGCCACCTCTTTAGGCAATAAATTTGTCATAATAAGGGAAAGACTCTTAACATAGAGTTCCAGAAAGTAGCTATGGGGTTCTAGAGGAGAAAAAAAAAAAGTCTTCCAACATTCCTTACACACAGAAACAGGCCTCCCAAGGATTTCTCCAGAGTATTAAACCACATCAGAGGCCCATGACCCCATAGGCCCAGGTGTTCATTCTACCTCTGGGCCTGACCTATTCTGAATTCTGCTGTCCAAATCACAATGAAGAGTAAATACTATAGATTGTTGAGTATGTACTAAGCTCCCCATGCTGGGGTTTTACATTCTTTATTTCAAATCTTCATGAAAACACTGCGTGCTAACTTTCATTTGCTCATTTTCCAGATAAGGAAATAAAGATTCAGAGAGGTTAAATAACTTTTCCAAGGTAATAAGTGGAGAAGCCAGTATTGAAACCCATGTCTATCCATCTAAATCCAAGATTTATTTCAAGGCCATATGCTTTCCACAGTATCAGCCTGCTTCCCCCAAAATCTGTCCTCAATTATTTTAAGTTTGACCTCAACTAACCCCCAAACAAGTTACCCAGAAAAACAGGAATTTGGCTACCACCAAAGACTATCTACAGCCTTTCCAATCTGCTCCTCCAGACCAATCTCCCAATGGATTCCTAATGTAGCCTACATTTGCAACTTTCTTCTGCAAGAACTCTCTGCCCTGAATTGTTCTATTAACCATATTACAGAATCAAAAACAATATGACTTCAAGGATACACTTAACTCATTCAATATTACCACTGCAGGGGAGATGTCTAGGGGTTTTTTCCTCATTAAAGAAATAGATCAAATAGACCATGAACAAATTGTATTGTTCTGGATACTCACAGAAATTATTTGTTTAAACCACCCCATCTGTGGTATTTTATCAGAGCAGCCCTAGCTGACTAATATAGTTGTGTAACTTCCACCATAATCAAGATATAGAATACTTCCATCATTCCAAAAATTTCTCTCTTTGTAGTCAATCCTCTTTCCCCACCTTCAGTCTCTGGCAGCCATTGACCTGTTTCTGTTGCTACAGTTTCACGTTTTCCAGAATGTCATATATATGGAATCATACAGTATAGAGCCTTTTGAATCTGGCTTTTTTTCACTTAGCATGATGCTTTGAGAGTCATCCATGTTACTGCATGGATAATCATTTATTTTTGATGAAGATGTTTTGAAAGTATATGAGCAAGAGAAAAGAGAGAGAAGGAAGAGGAATAGGACATTGGTTTTGAGGAGTAACGGGATATTGAGTCAAGAATCAGGTATTTGAGGGCTTCCCTGGTGGCTCAGCAGTTAAGAATCTGCCTGCTACTGCTGGGGACACGGGTTCAAGCGCTGGTCTGGGAAGATCCCACATGCCTTGGAGCAACTAAGCCCGTGCGCCACAACTACTGAGCCTGCGCGCTAGAGCCCGTGAGCCACAACTACTGAGCCCATGTGCCACAACTACTGAAGTCCACATGCTTAGAGCCCATGCTCCGCAACAAGAGAAGCCACTGCAATGAGAAGCCTGCGCACCACAAGCAAGAGTAGCCCCCGCTCGCCACAAGGAGAGAAAGCCAGCATGCAGCAATGAAGACCAACGCAGCCAAAAATAAATTAATTAATTTAAATTTTTTAAAAAGGTAACTATCCTTTAAAAAAAATCAGGTATTTGAGAAATTGAATGTACTCAAAATATAGTACAAATAATTACTCTAGATTTTCCCAAAATCTAATCTAGTTGAATCTCTCCCATCTCTCTCTCCTTGGCCTTAGGTCAGAGTTGAGATAATCACTCTCAACTCTGGGATTCTCAGTCCCCAATTTCCTATTATCCTTAGTCTGTGTGAGGATTCACTCCTGCTTAATTTTATATGTTTCTCAATTTATTCTCTACACCACTGCTGTTCTCCCCCCAGACTCTCTCTCTCTTTCTAACATGTTTATTATACATGCTTAGGTGTATGAGAATCTTTAAAACCTATATAGTGCTGATTTGTATTCTAATGTGTTTTATTTATTTTTTTAATTTAGTTAATTTATTTTTATTTTTGGCTGCATTGGGTTTTCATTGCGGCACACGGGCTTTCTCTAGCTGCGGTGGAGCAGGGGCTACTCTTCGTTGCTGTACACAGGCTTCTTGTTGTGGTGGCTTCTCTTGTTGCAGAGCACGGGCTCTAGGCATGAAGGCTTCAGTAGTTGTGGCTTGCGGATTCTAGAGTGCAGGCTCAGTAGTTGTGGTGCACGGGCTTAGTTGCTCCGCAGCATGTGGGATCTCCCCAGACCAGGACTTGAACCCGTGTCTCCTGCATTGGCTGGCTGATTCTTAACCACTGCGCTACCAGGGAAGTCCCTACTTATGTGTTTTAAATATAGGTAAAGGGTATTGTGATATAGAGCTTGAACAATTTCTTTTTTACTCAGCACTATGTTTTTAAGATCTATCGAGGTAATGCATAGTACTTTGTAAACTGTAAATAACTCTACAAATATTTTCTACTACTACTTTTAATAGTAGTAGTGGTGGTAGTAATAATAATAATAATAATTTATTCAAGAAATCTTTTTGAGTATCTACTTTGTTAAACCCTAGGTATAGAGAAATCTTTTTTTAAAAAAAGACACAATTCCTCATGGAGAAATGTGAGAGTTTCCTATTCTCTAGTATGAGAGTTTCTAACAGGAGGGCCTAACCTCATCTTGAGACTCAAGACACAATTCCTCATGGAGAAATGTGAGAGTTTCCTATTCTCTAGTATGAGAGTTTCTAACAGGAGGGCCTAACCTCATCTTGAGACTCAGGGACTGTTTCTCTAAGGCAGGGGCACTTCAGCCAATTTTTGCCCCTTAAGCTAGGGCTCCTACACATATAAGCCACATATATTGTTCATATGCCAGATGGGTTTTGCCTTTTTTTCAGAAGGGTAAGTTTGAACAAAAGAAATCTAGGACTGAGCTGCAGAAAACTGGGTCCAATGACTACTGTGGGGAGATGAGTCAAACCCAGGTGATTCAGATGACAGGGCAACACAGACGATTGAAAACTGGAATCGTGAATAATGTGCGTCACCTTCTCATCCTGTGCAAGTGCATGTTGTCACAACATGCCAACATCATCAAAAGAAATATTAAGCTCCTACTGCCGTGCATGGTGGGTCAGAGTGTGGGCCTGTTTGTTTGCTTGGATGGAGGTGAAATTAGAGAAAGTAAGTAACACAACCCCAGGACACAGGATCAAGTCACTGCTCTCAGTTCTAGCACTGAATTGTACCCAAGTTCAGAATAAAAGATTAATGCCCTCAAATTGACTAGGCACTTTATATTACATTAATTTCCATTTAATATGAAGTAAGAAGGAGGAACAAATGGGAAACAGTCTAAAAACAGGGAGCACATACAAGAGTGTAGATCAGTTAGTTCAGGCAGCAGGCAGATCCCAACTCTCCACTCCCATTACTCTCAAAAGCAAGATCTGCTTGTGGGTTAATGGCACTCACCATGTTTTCCCTTTAGTGATAGAGCCAGATAAAGATCTTGGGAGCTGTCAACAGGATTTTGTTTTTAATGCAAGCCTGTGTAAATACTGGTCTTCATTTAGAGAGCATTTTTGCATTTTCTAGTAATGCAGACTTATGTGAAAAATGCCTGGTTTATCCTCTCCCAATCTACTCCTACCCTGTGAACTCTTAAAAATCTGTGTCCTCGTGTTAGAGGAAAACCATTACATTATAACTGCTTGCTGATCTGCAATCCTCTGACAGGAAATTTGAAACTGCAAACTGCTATGTAGGGTTCACCAAAATGCTTGACATTTAAGAGGGTCTAAAAGACTAAAGGTCATGGTCTATTTCAAATGTATTTTGAAAGCCTCTCAATTTGCCTTTTTTATGTGTTGACATGGTTAGAGATTTAACACCAAGGTGACTAGAAAGGAATGAAATTTATCCTTAAACCCCGAAGAGTAAACTCACAGCATCATGTTTTAGTCTCACCACCTTCCTGTTTGAATGATTCATTGTAACAAATATTTTTTGAGCTTTCCTTCTATATTCAAGAGAGAAACAAAAATTAACAAAACACAGACTCAAAGAGCCACAGTTCTTAACCGCAGGGCCTTATGTGGGCTTCCAGTGATGCTTAAATAACCATATAGTTATTAAATATCCATACTTCTAAATCCATTGGGAAAAAAATAGGGCTCAGAACTTTCATCAGATTCTCAAAGGCATCTGTGGCTTCAGGAAATTTAAGGATCTCTGACCTAGTCATGGGATAAGTCATATATAAAGACTGAATGATAAATTGTTAAAGGTGAAATGGTATTTTAAAGCCATCTAAGCTGAATTAGTCTTCTTCAGTTTACAAATGAGAAAACTGAGGTGCAGCAGGGGACTGTGACTTGCCCCAAGTGCCAGAGAGCACTAAGACGTGGGCCACAGCCCTCATTATGGAGCTAACTATGGCTATGACTAGGGTAGAGTAAGATAAGTAACAGAAAAGAACTACAGGAGAAATGGGAAAGATTACATTTGCTTGAGAGTGTCAGAAAAGACCTGATGAGGGACGTGGCCTTTGAAAGAGTCTCAAATGTTGGATTTTGAGACATATTATTGGGAAGGCTAAGGTGAGAGTGGATGGAGTATGAGTGTCATCTGGGGAAAAGAAGCAAGAAAAATAAAGTTAGGAACACATGAACGTGTGTGTGTGTGTGTGTGAGTGTGTGTGTATGTGTATAAGAATAGGAGACAGGACTGGAAAAATAGGCGGTGGCCCTATTGTGAAAGGTGTCAGAGGTAGGATGAGAATAGACACGCCATGTACAACACAAGTTAAAAAATCCACAAAGCAGCTTCCCTGGTGGCGCAGTGGTTGAGAGTCCGCCTGCCGATGCAGGGGACATGGGTTCGTGCCCCGGTCCGGGAAGATCCCACGTGCTGTGGAGCAGCTGGGCCCATGAGCCATGGCCGCTGATCCTGCGCATCCGGAGCCTGTGCTCCACAACGGGAGAGGCCACAACAGTGAAAGGCCCACGTACCGCAAAAAAAAAAAAAAAAAAAAAATCCATTGCTGACCAATGACACTGACTGGTCAGCTGGTAATGAGAGAGAAGAGGAAGTAGGCTTGACTCTAACTTGCCCTGATGTCCTTCCAGCCTGACATGTCGTTGCACAGGGAACTGATGGGGTCACACCAGAAGGCAAATTCCCACAGTGCCAAGCTGGTAGATATTTCTTAGAAAACAAGGGCTCTGCTATTGACCCTCAAAAGGGAAAAATCTATAGGTTATTCCAGATATCACCCAATGAAGACCCATCCCACCGTCATATACTTAAATAGTCTTGATCAGCTACACTGAACACCTGTGGAATTTACTACTAAAACCTAGGGACCTGCCATTAACAGTAGACTGGATTAATACACTGTGGTATATGTCTCCACGCCTGCAGCGGGAGAAGAGAGTGATGGGGCCTCCTGGGGAGCTGGTGATATTCTGTTTCTTGTTCTCAGTGCTGGTTATAAGGGTGTATTCAGCTTCTAAAGATTCATTCAGTCTACATATATGACTTTTTTTAGTATATATGATACATTTCAATAAAAAGTTTAAAAGAAAAACCTACCTGGAGACCACTATTATCATCCCCAGAGCAAGGATCCTCCGTTGGACCAGTGCTGAACTTACCAAGAGACGTGAAGGATAATGTATATGGTTTGCATTTTCACTTGAGAGTGAAGGGAAGGGAGAAGGAGGTGGAAAATAAGAGAGACCCGTATGCTTAGAAACCAAGCTGTGTGGCCTCGTATTCTGAGGAATTGTCCAGGTGGTGCGCTTCAGAGAAAAGGGTAGGGGACCATGTGGGGACTAAGCCTCCTATTCTCGCCTTCGCCATGGAGATCACTGAGCATCTCACTTTCCCTCTCTGAACTTCAGGTTGGCCAGCTAGAAAAGGAAAATATTTGATCTTACTAACCGTGACCTAAGGGCTTTGTTCTCACTGGGGTGTTTAAGAAAAGACATAATTTGTGGGGGGGGGGGGGGGAGTACTAAAAAAATGTAGCAATGACTGACAGATCATTTTTCTTATTAGAAAGCAAAGTTAAACATTTTTAGGTGAATCTCAGGTCACCCAGACAGGATGTGATGACAAAGCCCATTTTCCAGAACAGGACAGCCACTGTGGAAGTGAAGCACTTGGAGCAGCAGAGCTGGAGCTTTCAGTGGGCTGTTCACAGCAACTTCTTGGTTTGTCCAGGCCATGGTCAAAGTCCCACTGAGAAGCTGAGAACTTGTCCCACCCATTTTCCCTCCGTTCAGCGTTAGTGATCCATGGGCCGACATTAGAGTCTCCTATTTCTCCATCCTGTGAATTTTCCTTCCTGCGTCACCATCACTAAGCCAGCTCTGTTACCAACTTTACTCTGCTGTTTCCATACACAAAACTGTGTTTACACACACATGTGTATAGTCTGGAGTCAACCAGCTATTTTCAAACAAACTGGTAGTTTAACAGAATGCAGCAGGATTTTTATACCAGAAATTCCCAAACTGTTCTGTGGAGCAACTATACTCAGGGATATTCATACTAATTCCTTGACCAAAGGATATGTGGTCAAATACACTTGGGGATTGCTGAGTTCTTTTTAAGTGTTTACTTAAAACTTCTCAGAGATTTTGATATGCATTATGGATGTTCCAGAGGATTCAAAAACCCTTAAATCTTTTTTGTAGGAATAGTAACTCCTCAGGCAACCTAGTTTAGGAAAAATGGTAAATGCCTTCATTCAATAAACATTTATCAAGTACCTACTATGTGTCAGGCACTGTTCCAGGTGCCTGGAGAATATATCTTTCTCAAGGTCCTTTTCAAAGCATTTTTATTCTAGTGGCCAGAGGAGACAATAAACCAGTAAACAAGACAGATTCTGCATGTGATAAGAAACATATGGAGGAAACAGCCAGGGCCCACTTTAAGGCCTCTTTGGGGAGCTGTTTGAGCTGAAACTTGAAGATAAACATGAGTCAGCCACAGGAAGAGCCATGAGGAAAACATTCTAGACAAACAAGAGAGTAAGTGCAAAGGCCCAAAGGCAGGAAAGATCTTGGGCTGCTCCAGGATCAGGTCAAGTTCTGACCAGGCTGGGGTTGCTGGAGGGCAGTGAGGGATGAAGACAGTGGTGGAAAAAATGAGGTTGGGGAAGAGGCAGGTATTGGATCACATAAGGCCTGGTGGCAACAATAAGGAATTTGGATCTTCATTTAAGGAGGATAAGAAGCCCCTAGGGGGCTTTAAGTAGTGAGGTGCTGCCAAGGGAGATGGAGAGAAGCGGGTGAATAAGACATATGTCCTGGTAGGAAAGCCTATGGAACTCCCCGGTGACTGTCTAGACTCTACTTACGCTTCGGCACTTTATCTGTGCTTTGCTCACATTACCTTTCTGTGGTTGTGAGCCTCTGTTTCCTAACTCAATTGCGAGTTCCCTCTCTCTAGGCTCTAAGCAGAAAAACAAAGAGTAAACTCCAGGTATCAAAAGACCTGGGTTCCAATCCTGGGCTCACAGCAGCTGTGAGAGTGTGGACCAGTCACTGCACCTCTCTGGGCCTCACTCACTTCATCTGTAAAGTGAAACCAAAGGACTAAGTGATCTACTGCTATGATTCTGAGATCTACATTCTACACCTCTCAAGGCAGGGAGAGACATAACTAGACAAACAGAGAGAAGGGAACTAGGGATTTGCTCCACATCCCTTGAGAGATGACAAGGAAGAAAAATAAAGGTTAACGATTAACCCCATAACATCGGGCTTGGTAACGGTTTCTTGGATATGACACCAAAAGCACAAGCAACAGAAGCAAAATTAGACAAACAGGAACTACATCAAACTAAAAAGTTTCAGCACAATAAAGGAAATAATCAGCAGACTGAAGAGGCAACCTGGAGTATGGGAAAAAATATTTGCAAACCATATATCTGATAAGGACTTAATATCCAAAATATACTAGGAACTCCTACAATTCAACAGCAAAAAAAAAAAAAAAAATACCCCATTTAAAAATGAGCAAAGGACTTGAACTGCCATTTCTCCAAAGAAGACATATAAATGGCTAACAGATATATGAAAAAATGGTCAACATCACTAATTGTCAGGGAAATGCAAATCAAAACTACAATGAGGTATCCTCTCACACCTGTCAGAATGGGTTTTATTAAATAATAATAATTTTTAAAAGATAAGTGTTGGCAAGGATGTGGAAAAATTAGAACCCTTGTACACTCTTTTTTTAAATTAATTTGTTTTATTTTTGGCTGTGTTGGGTCTTGGTTGCTGTGCGCGGGCTTTGTCTAGTTGTGGCGAGCGGGGGCTACTCTTTGTTGCGGTGCGCGGGCTTCTCATTGTGGTGGCTTCTCTTGTTGCGGAGCACGGGCTCTAGGAACGTGGGCTTCAGTAGTCGCAGCACGCGGACTCGGTAGTTGTGGCTCCTGGGCTCTAGAGCACAGGCTCAGTAGTTGTGGTACACGGGTTTAGTTGCTCCACAGCATGTGGGATATTCCCGGACCAGGGCTTGAACCTGTGTCCCCTGCACTGGCAGGCGGATTCTTAACCACTGCACCACCAGGGAAGCCCCCCCCTTGTACACCCTTGGTGGAAATGCAAAATGGTACAGTTGCTGTGTAAAACACCATGAAGTTTCCTCAAAAAATTGAAAATAGAACTACCATATGATCCAACAATCCCACTTCTGGGTATTTATCCAAAATATGTTCAAACCCACAAAATATATACATGAAATATGTGAAATTTTTTTTAAGTCAAAGGTTAGACATCAGTTTCCTGTGGCTGCTGTAACAAATCTCCACAAATTGAGTATCTCAGAACAACAGAAATTTATTCTCTTACATCCTGGAGGCCAAAATCAAGGAGTTGGTAGGGCCAAATTCTCTCCAAAGGCTCCAGAGGAGAATCCATTCCTTGTCTCTTCCACGTTCTGGTGGCTCCAGGAGTTCTGGCTTTGGGCTGTATCACTCCAGTCTCTGGTGCCTCTTACTCTTCTGTTTCAACCTCCCGCCATCTGTTTTTTTAAAAGATACTTGATATTGGGACTTCCCTGGCGGTCCAGTGGTTAAGACTCCATGCTTCCACTGCAGGCGGCTGGGGTTCGATCCCTGGTCGGGGAACTAAGATCCCACATGCTGCATGGTGTGGCCAAATTTTTTTTTAAATAAATAAATAAGTAAAGATACTTGATATTGCATTTAGGGCCCACCCAGATAATCTAGGATAAGCTCCTACTCTCGAGATCCTTGACTTAATTATGGCTTATGCCATATAAAGAAAGTAATATGCAATCTTTTACCTCATAAAAGAGTTTCTAGAAATTAGAACATGGACATATCTTTCTGGGGGGCCATCACTAAGCCCACTACAGATATCAATTACTGCCCCCTAATATGCCCTCACACTGTTTTTAGGTATTCATTCTTCCTTTCCAGGATTCCCATTCCACCATGACTTTCATCTCTTTCACTTCTCCTTTATAGTGCCCAGTAAAAGACTCTGCATACAGTAGGTAGTTATTCAATGAGCACTGCTCTCAAACAGAAACTTCAGGAAACCTTTAAGTAAGAGTATCCCAGGTACTTCCCTTACAACTCAAAGACTGGAAAATCGGCTAGACAGCAGCTGATTTGTAAAGCAGCAAAAGAATACACTCAGCTAGGCATAAGAGATTTAGGTTTTAGTCCCTACTCTGCGCCAGTCTGTTTTGTGACCCAGCAGGAAAGTCTTTCCAGCTGTCTGGGCATTGGTGTCTAAAAGAGAGAAGCCTACTGTGATTGGCTTCTGGAAGCTGTTACACCACTTATATTGCACAAGAAGAATTTGGAAGGGAGAAAAAAAATATTTTACTCTACCCATCTTAGGTTCATGGGCCCTGCAAATTGGACTGGCAAAAGACAGATTAACAAGAGTGAAACAGAAATTTGTTAACATGTGTATCATGCATACACATGACAGAATTCAGTGATAAATATCTCAAAGGGGGGTTAGAATTTAGGTTTATATAGCATCTTAGCAAAAGAACAATACATTTGTAGAGATGTGACAAGACAAAGGAAGAGGACTTTAAGTTTTTAGGGGCAGTTAATTGTGAGAAGGTAAATACATTGGGAAAACCAGTGGAAAATAAGGGCTAGTTAGCAAAGTTTGTTACCTAGGTTCCTCTGGTGCCACTTTGGGGCTGATAAGAGTCTGGAGTTGTCTCCAATGATTAAGAATCATCCTGCCTTTCCAAGTAGAGAGGGGGAGGGCAGGGAGTTTTTCTCGTGTCTGCTTTTTCTCAATTGCCTTTGGCTGAAAATAATCCTATGTCAGAGTGGCATATCTTAAGGGGTGGCATTCTCTGAACCCCTTCGAACTCAAAATTAAACATGTTCTTTCTGAGGATCCTTTGAAACATGTATTTCCTCTAAGTTACAGAAGGAAAACATAGCCTTTTGCCCTTTTCTACTGCAATCTGGGGGGAAGCTCCTGCCCTAGAAAGAAGAAAAGCATTGAAGCGAGATAAAAATCTTCATTTTCCAGTCCTGCTGGCCCAGATCTGAACACTTGAGGCTTTTGCAATAAGGAGGGTCAAGTTTCAAAGATCTCTATCTCTACCATGAGCTCTATTGCTGTTTTGGAAAAAGCTAGCAAATCCTTCAGCTGACAAGTATTCTTCAGCCCAGCAGCATATAGCCCGATGGATGCCTGCTTCTGTCTCCCAGCCTCATCCTGCCCTCTCCATCCCCCCTCCCACACCCAGCATATCCCCATGAAAACTTCCTCCCATAAATAATTTAAAGAGTCAAGCTATTAATTAGAGGACTTAGAGAGTGAGAAAGGCACAGGAAAAGGAAAATAATTATCCTGTCCTTCTCAACACACTCCCTTACTTAAGTGCTAGAAGAAATACATGAACTTTTGTACCAGAGAGAAAGGAAGAAAATAACATTAACTGAACACCTACTATGTACCAGGCCTTTTCCTGGTTATCTTAGCCTCACAACAACCCTGTGAAATAGTTATTATCGTTCCCTTTAAAAGATATGGGAACAGCCCAAATACCCATGACTGGATGAAAGGATAAACAAAATGTGCTATGTATATACACTGGAATATTATCCAGCCTTAAAAAGGAAGGAAATTCTAGTAAATGCTACAGCTCGGATGAGACATTAAAACATTATGCTTAAGACTCACAGATATAGGGAACAAATGAGTGGATACCAGTGGGGAGAGGGAAGGGGGGAGGGGCATTACAGGTGTAGGGGATTGAGAGGTACAAACAATTATATATAAAATAAGCTACAAGGATATATTGTACCACATGGGGAATGTAGTCAATATTTTATAATAACTATAAATGGAGTATAACCTTTAAAATTGTGAATCACTGTACTGTATACCTATAATTTATATAATATTGTCCATCAACCATACTGCAATAAAAAAATTTTTTAAGACGTGTGCTAAGTGAAATGAGTCAGACACATATTATATGATTCCACTTATGTACCTAGAATAGACAAATCCATAGAGACAGAAAGTAGTATAGATGTTACCAAAGGGTGAGGGGAAGGGAGAACAGGAGTTATTGTTTGATGGGTACAGACCTTCTGTTTGAGATGATGAAAAACTCTGGAAATAGAGAGTGGTGATGGGTTGCACGAAATTATGAATGTACTTAATGCTGCCGGACTGTATACTTTAAAATCGTTAAAACTGTAAAAATTTGTGTTATGTATTTTTCTTTTTTTTTTCTTTTTTTTTTTTTTTTTGCAGTACGCGGGCCTCTCACTGTTGTGGCCTCTCCCGTTGCGGAGCACAGGCTCTGGACATGCAGGCTCAGCGGCCATGGCTCACGGGCCCAGCTGCTCCGCGGCATGTGGGATCTTCCCGGACCAGGACACGAACCCGTGTTCCCTGCATCGGCAGGCGGACTCTCAACCACTGCGCCACCAGGGAAGCCCTGTGTTATCTATATTTTAAGACAATTTAAAAAAAGGATATGGAACCTATGAGGTTAATTGTCCCAAATCACACTGCCATTAAAGGGAAACCCAGGGTCTGAACCCACTTAACTGACATGTGATAATTATTATGTGGAGAAAAAAATCCATAGATAAGAATAATACTAATCTCCAGACAAAGCAGAAACTGCAATTGAGTAAACTTTAGCTTCTCATGTCTACCCCAAGCTAATTTCCTGACCTGAAGTTGGTTGTCAGATGACGGCTGGGTGGAAAGAATGCTAACTCATCACTCATTGAATATTATCCAACCACATCCTCCTAAGTCTCTTCTGTAGATGGCCTCATCTGCTGTGTTATCCCCTGGTTCAGCTCTGTTTGAACTTTGAGAATAATTGAAGAACTAAAGATAAATATATTAACCTGGCCCCTAAAGCCTACAAATAATGGCCTTAATGAGAGTAAAGTTAGTAATCACCTTTAGCCACTGTTGAGAGAATTTTGAGAAGTCACTAGACTGTAATGCTCTGGTCTAGTTTCATCTCTCATCCCAGGTATACAGCACAATATCTGGCCAAAAGCAATATTTGGAAATGTTTAATTAATTGAATTAAATTTTGAAAATTTAACCCCAAAACTCACAGGAGATACTCTATATGACCAGCCTAGATACTGAATAATCCAAAGACTCTAGTGGCAGTCAGTGATTCTGTTGTTGCTGGTGGTAGTGGTTGTGGTCTCTCACTCCTTTCCTACCACCATATGACACACAGAGGTTAACTCTGCTTTTTGGTACCATGTCCTGGGTGTGTTAATCAAAGGACCACTGAGGAAGGTTTAAGTACTGTATCACTTCTTGGTAAGAATAGCTCAGGACATGCCTGACACAATGTGCCTACAAAAGTGACGAAACATGAAGGGCCAACAGAACCTGTGAAGTGCTGTATTCTTCCCCAAATATTTATCCTGAACATAAGGAGGGCTTTAGACCTCGCTTCCAACTTACAGGAAATATACAAGGCAGAGACATAAGTTAAATCACACCACAATTAGATAATGACAGAATGTAAGACATTCCTCAAGACAATTGACCTTCCTACTGCAAAACGTCAATTCCATGGGAGCAAGAAGAGGCCACTGGTCTAGATTAGAGGAAATTAAAGAAATATAAAGCCAAAATACATTATATGAACCTTAATTAGATTCTGGCTCAAAAAAAAAGCTATAAAATGGGCAATTAAGAACATCTGATTATGGACTAAAAATTAGTCATTAGGGAATTATTTTTCATGTTTTTACTATTATAATGATATGGTATGAAGGAAATTGTCCTTCTTTTTAGGGCATGCATCCTGAGGTATGTGAGGCTGAAGGGTCACAACGTCTAATACTTACTTTCAGAAGGTTTAGCAAAAAGAAGTACACATGCTCACACACATGTGCCTAAGAGTAGGGAAAGCAAATATGGCAAAACCTTAACTGTTGTTAAATTTGGATGTTGGGCATTTGGGTGATCATTGTACTATTCTCTCGACTTTTCTATATATTAGAACATTTTCCAAATTAAAAATTATTTTAAAAAATAAAAATCAAAATTACAACAGCAAAAAATAGCTAATGTTTACTGACTGTGTGCTGTGTGCCAGCCAATGGTCTAAGACTTTATATTAGCAGCTTATTTAATTTCCATAACAACTCTATGAGACAGATTCTAATATTCTTCTCACTTTAGTCATGAGGAACATATTCAGTTATACAGTACAGATCTCTTAAGGAAAGAACATGGGGCCATTTCAAGGCCACTTCCTGATGGTGAATGAGTCCACTCACAGTAAATGCCAAAAACAGACATGATGCAAGCTTGGAATGAAAGCCACTTGAATTCCAGATTATTTAGTGCTCTCCTGACCCAGGAAACTCATGTCTTCCATTTATACCCCTTAAATATTCATTAATGCAGCTACTGATATCACTAAAGCTCCATCTATTAGGAAGCTGTATAATAAAATGACCTCTATCCTACCAGAATATTGTTCAGTTTTTAATTTAAGGGTCAACTCGTTCCATTTTGATAGCAAGAAGGGGAGGCACTGCATTTACTGCACCTCTGCAACTAACAGTTGTGGGGTCTGGACGTGGACGACATACTTTTACCTTCCTGGGCCCCTCGCTTGTGAAATGAAAAGTTTGGCCAAAAAAGTATAAGATTCTTTCCAACTTGGCCTTGTTGTAACCGGAACTTAGAATAGTCAGTTTCACAACGAATCTGTTCTATTTTGTTCAATTACGGAATTTTTTAAACAAAGTTTCTCAGAGCTGAGCAAATCCTTCCCTTCTATGGGAAGTTTTATGGTTCTATTTTAAAAGTGTACTCCACAGCTGCTCCCTGGCCCCTTTTATGGCCCATGCGTCTGTTTACCTGGCAACCAAGTGTAGAGACCCCTTGTGACCTGAGGCAAGAGATTCAAGGTTCAAACATGCGGGCATGGTAGGGGGACTTTAAATTGCAAGGCTGCATCTCGGAACAGAAATCATCTGAAATGCTAAGCTCAGTCCCAAACTTTCTCACCTCAATTTCATGTCCCTAATAGTAGGAAATGCACTACGTACACCTTAAACTACCCACAGGTCAGGAACCATCAGATGGAAAAATAGCACAAGAATTCTGCTCAAATCTGT
The DNA here is from genome assembly GCF_025265405.1 of Mesoplodon densirostris. NCBI lineage: Eukaryota > Metazoa > Chordata > Mammalia > Artiodactyla > Ziphiidae > Mesoplodon > Mesoplodon densirostris. Next base: position 63,008,888 of record NC_082678.1, read on the forward strand.
TTAGTCTCCAAAATTGTCCAGCCAAAGAGCCGTTCCATCTGAGGGTCAGTGAGTGTGGCCAAGGCCAACTTCTCCAAGTGGTTAGAGGTTATATGGATTCTAATCCTCTAACTGAATCATCAAACGGGTTTGATTTCTACAAGTTGCAGGCAGGTCTGCAGTTACTCCCATATTTCAGCTGGAACTCTTGAAGCAAACTGCCATGCGATGACAGCTCCCAAGCTCCACCCACATGCCAACCTTCCATCCTCTTGCTGCCACCAGCCCCGCCCCAGCTCCAGCTCCCTCCTGGAGTGCTTCCTCAGCATTTTCTTACTTAGGGAAAGGTTTTTAGCAAAAGTAACTTTGCATTGTGATTGATTTTTCACCTTTATTTCACACAAACACTAAAAATATATATATATGAAATGGAGGCATTTCAAACTTCTCTTGGAAGGGATTTAAGGTTGCCTCTGCTGTTTGTTGCCATTGTTAGTTTTAAAGATATGCATATTGTCAACTTCAAGATGTAGCCCTAAACCCAGAGCCCCACAGAGTGGGGGGGAGTCCCTTTACCACCCCCCCAGCAGCTGTGGGAACTAGACCTTTCTGGTTGCCAGACTTGGGTGGGAACGTGGAAGGGCCTTGCCCCACTTTGACTCCGCCATCCTTGCTCAGAGGCTGACCTCCCTCCCTCTGCCCAGGACACAGCACCAGTATTTCTAAATCAGGACCGAACACAGCAAAGTGTAAACCCTACATTCCATTCCTTCTGTAAGAGAGTCCTGTGAAAGTTCTCTTCTTGAAAAGGGGGTGGGGATGGGGGGAGCTACCACTGGCTGCCTGCTTTCAGGGCAAATCCTTCCATCTCCCCATAGAAGGAGACTTTGAAAGGAGACTGGTTAGGGTGATGCACCATGCCCCAAAGGTGGTCCACGTACATTCTTCTACCAAACAATTTCATTTTAAAATAAGGTCGGGGAATAATGCATGTTACTGACTCTTAGAGATTCACACTGACATGTTAAAGGTTCTGAGAAAAAAAGCTGTTTTTTTTGTTTGTTTGTTTGCTTTTATAATTTATTTTTTTATAACTTATTTATTTAATTTTGGCTGCATTGGGTCTTTGTTGTGTGCGGGTTTTCTCTAGTTGCAGCGAGCGGGGGCTACTCTTCGTTGTGGTGCGTGGGCTTCTCATTACAGGGGCTTCTCTTGTTGCAGAGTACAGTCTCTAGGCATGTGGGTTCAGTAGTTGTGGTGCGTGGGCTCAGTAACTGTGGCTCGCGGGCTCTAGATGCAGGCTCAGTAGTTGTGGCGCACGGGCTTAGTTGCTCTGCTGCATGTGGGATCTTCCTCGAACCCATGTCCCCTGCATTGGCAGGCAGATTCTTAACAACTGTGACACCAGGGAAGTCCAGAAAGCTGTTTAAGTTTCGTGCAAGATTTCCAAAAGCTATTTGACCATACTGTCTTTTTTTCTCTTTTATGCAACACTTATAAACATCTCTTCTGAAGAACACAAACTGGGAAATGCAGGTTTAATGGAAAATCGTGACCTTTGGTGTTAATAAATCTAGATTGGAATCACCATTGTATCGTTTACTTGCTGTGGGGCCCTGGGAAATTTACTTAACCTCTCTGAGTCTCTGTCCTGCCATCTTTAAAAGTAAGCTAATAATTCCAATCTCATGAGGGTACTGTGAGAATGAAATAAGTGAAGGTATTGCTTGACACCTGATGGGAGTCCAATGAATGGTAATTGCCATTTATAAAAATGACACCTTGTGGAATGGCGGTTGTGAGGCACTTTCCAGATTCCCCCTTCCAGAAGAAAGGAAGGAATTATTTCCCCAGCTGCTGAGAAGGCTGCCCAGGAGGGCTCAACTCTCAGCCCTCTTCAGGAATTGTCTTGGCTGGAGACAGCATGTCAGTGACATACCCCATCCTTCCAGCAGCTGTGGAGGGGCCGGGGTTACAAAGGCCTGACCCTCTCACCCAATATGGGGACCTGTCTGAAGGGTCATCTCAGCTTGAGAGCTTCCTGTGAGGTCGGCTAAGGCTGTCCTCCTCCCCCAATCCCACTTCCCTCCCTTCTACAGGTGTCAATCCAAGAGCAGTCCCTAAAAAACCTCCAGCACACCAATTTCCACTTCAGAGTCAGCTTCCTGAGGACCCAGCCAGCACCACTGTGATTCTAATAGAGCATCTTCCATCAGGACTTTGATGGCAGGAAGGAAAGGCAGTAGGGCTCAAACAGCCTCAGCAAGGCCCAGATTTATGCATCTAATGAAGTAGGAGTTCCTTAAAGAAATGCATCTTATGCCAGGCAAATGTCCTCCCCAACCATGTTTCTGACAGGTTCTCTCAGTAGTAGGCTATGGTATCACCTGAGCAGCTTGAAAACCATGGGGCCTGTCAGGCCCAGCCCAGACTGTCTTAGGAGGCACTTTGGGATGATACTGAGCATCAATATTTGTAACAAACCCTCCAGATGATGCTGGTGTCGGCTACTCTTGGACCACTGTTAAGAGAATCAGTGCTGCAAACTTTTTCTTTTTTAGGTGTGGCAGGTCAGATAGCCTGTGCCATAACTAATCCACTCCGCATTTGTTGTAGCATGAAAGCAGCCACAGACAAACTGTGAGATGAAACAGATGGCTGGACTCCAATAAAACTTCATTTACAGAAACAGACCGCAGGCCACATGAGTCCGTAGGCCATGCTTTGGCATCCCCCATCCTAGACTCTTATTTTTCAAGGCATGATCCTAGGATCATCAACTTCACCTTGGACCCTGCTATAAAAGGCTGGTTCTCAGGCCCAGGCCCAGAAGTACTGAATCAGAATCTGCAATTTAACAAGCTGATTCGGTGATTTCTACTATGTTTGAGTTTGAGAAGCAATGCTATATAGTGTCCATTGGAGCAAGGTCATAGATCTATATGGCCATGACCTAGTTAAGCTTCTCTCTGTTCCATGATTACAGAGGAAAGATTGGAACCTTCCCAATCTGAGCTAGGTAGCTTGCAAAAGTGTGCCATGTAGAGCAGGTCAGCTCAAGTGCCCCTTTCCTGGGCAAACCAAGTAAATTCTGACTTTCTAACTGGAGGCCAGTGGTTAATTAATACGAAAGACATTATATCTTTGTAAAAAGATATAATCAAGCTGATATGGGAGCCAGGTGGGGGTCAAAGAAACCTTTTCATCCTTGTGGGGAAGTAGAGTGGAAGAGGCCATCTGGATTGCCAGGCACAAGAGCTCATCTTCCTGACTCATTCAATCCTGTTTTTCTGGCAGAGAATATTTGCAATATTGCATTAGTCAAATGATTCTGCAACATCATCTAAATGACATAAAATGTCTGCTTGTGTCTGAGCATGATTCTGAGGGAAGACTTGTGCCAGCCCATCTGTTTCTCTGGAGAATAGATCCAGAATTAATTATATTAGAAAAAAACAGGCTCATTTTGACAGGATGACCCTGGTAAGTGCGTATAAAAGGCCTATATGCTAGAACTATCTTCACAAGGGGCATCACCAGCATAAGGGCAGATACATCTTGTCCTACCCTCCACACATGCCCTGACAAAAGCCCAGAGATGCTTTCTTGGTTGGGCTTAAGCACTCCATCTTCTAAAGCAGTGATTGGCAAACTTTTTCTGTAAAGGGCCAGAGAGTAAATATTTTAGGCTTTGTCAGCTATAAGGTGTCTGTTACAACCACTCAGCTCTGCACTGTAGTACAAAAGCAGCCATAGACAGTGCGTAAAGGAATGAGGGGAACTTGCTTAATAAAACTTCATTTACAAAAGCAGGCAGTGAGCTGGATTTGACCTACGGATTTTAGTTTGCTGGCTCCTGCTCTAGTGTGGTTTAAACCACTGCTTCTCAAATTGTAATGTGCATAGAAATCAGCAGCATGTCTTGTTAAAATGCAGATTCTTATTCAGTAGGTGAGGCTTGAGATTCTACATTTTTTTTTATCCATTTATTTAATTTTTGGCTGCATTGGGTCTTTGCCGCTGCACGTGGGTTTTCTCTAGTTGCTGAGAATGGGGGCTACTCTTTGTTGTGGTGTGCAGGTTTCTCATGGCGGTGGCTGCTCTTGTTGTGGAGCACGGGCTCTAGGCACGTGGGCTTCAGTAATTGTGGCTCACGGGCTCTAGAGCGCAGGCCCAGTAGTTGTGGCACACGGGCTTAGTTGCTCTGCGGCATGTGGGATCTTCCCGGACCGGGGCTCGAACCCGTGTCCCCTGCCTTGGCAGGCAGATTCTTAACCACTGAGCCACCAAGGAAGCCCGAGATTCTACATTTTTAACCAGCTCCCATATGGTGATGATGGTAGTGGTCTAGAATCATGTTTTGAGCAGCAAGGAATGAGTTTAGACCAGAAGCTCTCAACCTTGGATGCACCCTGGAATCACCTGGAGAGCTTTAAAAATACCATTACCCAAGAGGAATGACAACAATGCCTGGTTCCTACCCTTACCCTCTGAAGTTCTTATTTCACTGGTCTGGTTGTGACCTGAATATCAGCTTTGTTTAAAGCTCTGCAGGTAATTCTGATATGCAGCAAAAATTAAAAATCATTGTCAGGATAGAATCTGGAAGTTGGGGCATTCATGTCAACCGTTTGGTAGAGGAAGGGATATTCCCCCAACAAACACTTCCTGAGCATTTAGCATGTCTGAGGGAAGGTCATCTATTGAGTGCGGGAAATGCAGGTGGAGGTGAAGGACTTGAAGAAAATTGTGGAAATTCAGAACAGGTTCTCAGAACACTAGCAGAAGATGCAGAGCAGTGGACAAAGGGATTTCCCAGTGCTGTAAAGGGCCCGGTGCAGTTAGAGACGTTTTCAACTGAATAAAAGGAAGAATTTGCTGACAGTAAAACTGTCCAAAGTTGTCATGGGCTCCCATCGGAAATGGTGAACCTCTGTCACTGGATGATTTCAACCACTGGTGAATTCAGCACTTTTCATGCACAAAACCTAGGTATCAAGAACAGCCTAGCAGGGTGTTACTAGTAATTTTGGCCATTAGGAGTTAAACGGCCAACCTTTGCAAATGAATGACTTTAAAAATATACTTTAGAATACAGTCAAGCCTGTTTCTGTAACAGCATCCCTCTTAACTATTTGCATTATTTTTTTTGATTTTTTATTAGTTTCTGCTTTATAACAAAGTGAATCAGTCATACATATACATCTGTTCCCATATCCCTTCCCTCTTGCGTCTCCCTCCCTCCCACCCTCCCTATCCCACTATTTGCATTATTGACTCACTTCGAGTGGAAAAAAAAAGGCGTGGCACAAAGTTAATGCCAGGAATTGCACACAACCCACTAACTCTTAATCTCATCAGCAAAGGTGTTGTATCTCACAGGTAGCATCATCCATCAAGTGTGGAGTAGTGGAAAAAAAGGACTTTGAACTGCTGAGACAGATGGTACCTTGATAGAGGGGGATCCAAGAATTGAATTTGGAGTGGAGATGTCGAGTCAGCAGCAGTTAAAACTCCTTCCAACTCTGATACTTGGTGATTCTAAGAAAACACCTGTGCTTCTGTTTGTTCTTTTGGTTTGAAAGTAAAAGCTTCCTATTAAGAGGGAGAATGAATCACTACATAAATTATTCAGGGCTTGAAGTCCTTTAGAGAACTGCTCTCTGGTCTTTGAGGCAGGGATCTTCTCTTACAGCCCAAGTCTGGGTCAAGCCTGCATTTATTTTTCAGATGCAGAGAAAGGCCACACATAGATAGTTAGGTAACTAGGCCTCCTCGATCTCGTATCTTTATGATTATCAAAAGCATCACCTTGTGCATAGCTTGCAATAAATTATTTTCCTTAAAGCCCAGAATTGTTGTTTGGCCTAGATTAGGTGTTGCTGCAAAGGGATTTCATTGCTAGCAAGATGCAGTGTGACACAGCAGTGTGCCTGCATTCACGTATCAGCTTTGCCACTTTCCAGGCAGTTACCTTAGATAGGTTGCTTTCTGCTCAATGCCAGCCTCATCATCAGTGAAATGAGGATAATGGTACCTATGTCAGAGGGTTAGTATGAGAACATAATACAGGTCGAGTGCTTAGATTAGCAACTGGCAGGTACAAGGTAAGTATTCAGGCTACATTAGTTACTATATAATTCCTGCCTTGTAGGTGCTGAGAGAAAGATACACTTAAAGGACACACTTCGACAACACAGGCAGCCAACAAAATAAGAGCATAAAACAAAAACAAAATTAGACAGTGGGTATTTTATTACTTTTCTTTTATAGATTCTACTTGTTTTTAAAATTAAGCACCAACTCTTTAGCTTGGAATCAAAGTCCATTATGATCTGATGCCAACATTTCTACACACAGGACACATTCTTTCCCATTAAGTAAATAACCTATACTGGAACCTAACTGGACCATTAACTGTGATCTAATGGGCTCCATACCTTCTTATCTCTAAAAACTTAAACCTGTGTGTAATATACTTTTTCCTCACCTTTACTGGTGAGTATCTCCCCACCCTTCACTATCTAGGCCAGATGACTTTCTCCATGAAGACTTTCTCTATAACCCAGCAGACAGGACGTTATTTATCCTTCTCTGTGATGTCAACACTTTATGCCACCGTTACCATATTTATCATATACTCCCTTGGTTTAGAGTTATTTTGTGAAGCCCACTAGGTTTTAAGTACCTTGAAAGACAGAAATTGCCCCTTATTCATCTTTACATCCTATCCTCTGACCTGACCCTACCATCACCACCTACACAATGCAGGCCATGGTGCCTTATACACTGTAGGCATTTGACAAATATAGGCTGGGTCTGTGAATCTCTGGGATATAGGAGAACATAAGTGTGGAGATGGGGGAGAATTTCCTATGTAGCCCAAGTAAGAAAAGAGAAAGCATATGACTATAACCCAGGGGCTTAACCACTTATTAAAATTTGATACTCAACATCTGAGAACAAATTCTTGTACACATGTAGTATTAGGCATCTTTTAGGTACTAGCCACACCCACACACCCTTCTAAAAGGACTGTCCCCCCCCCTACTCAGAGATCCTGATGAAATGGTGGATAAGTCAACTCTGTTGCTCTACCATAGTTCACCCTCCAGCCTGAGTTGATTGGATCAGGGCAGCCAATTCACAGAAAGCCTGGTTACCCATAGCCTCACAAGACAAGATGAGCTCAGCCAATGGCTCTCCCACTGCGATGTCAAATTGGGACTTGGAGTATTCAACCAAGAGCTATAAACACCAGAGCTGCTGTAATAATAACAACAACATAGCTGTATTTATTGAGCATGGACTATGTGTCATGACTATGTTGAGTATTTAAGGACATTATCTTAATTACTCCTCACAATATTCTGTGAGATTGAGGCTGTTATTAGCTCCATTTTATAGATGAGGAAACTAGAACACAGAGAAGTTAAGTGATAAATCAGGAGTCAGACTCAAGCAATCTGTCTCTAGAGTCTACGCCCTTAACCTCTGTGCGGAAATGTTTGTTTCCCCAGGACAGGGCAGGGCAGGGTGAAATGTCTGAAGACTGAGAGATGAGACGACCCTTTGAAGGTCACGGACAAGCCAAGGAGTAAGTGGAGGAAGCCAGTCTTTGTAGGAAAACAAAACAACAACAAAAGGAGGGTCGAAGAGAGAAAAGTAAATGAAAGATTACACAGTGGCAGAAAGACCTCATTTCCCATCAGCTGTAAAATTCCCAGGGGCTTGGCAGTATTGTGTTTCCTGCCATAGAATTTTGTAACCCAACTGCTTATGATAAACTGACTTTTGTATGAGTTAAATTGAGTGGGGCTTCTTTGCAATGAAAAGAACCCGTGTGCACTTGTTCAAAGCCTGTGTTTCCATATTGCACGTTCAGCCTGTGGACTCAGAGGCCCCACTCATTGCATGGTCCCCAACTCAGCCCTGCCCCAACTCTGCAGACCCTCTGGCTCAGGGAAAAATTCCTTACTCAGAGTCACAGGACCTTGTTGTAGTTCTAGCTCAGCCATCTTATGAACTGTGTGACCTTGAACTGGTCCTCGATGTGTCTAAACCTTAACCGCTTCATTTATAAAGCGGGTGTCGAGGAGGGGATGGCCAATAACAAAACATTTGTCCTTCCTCCTGCCTCCAGCCATAAGTTGTGGTTGCAGTTTAACTAAGTTAACAGAGTAGGTGAAGAGGCTGTGCAAAATATGCAGCACTCTTTTAAGCACAGCATTCCTTAGGGCTTGTTTGTAAACTACGGCTTTTATCAGTGGTGCTGGGCCAGTCAGTAAAGAAAAAGGTAATGTTATCACCATCGCATTCTCTTACTCTTATCTCTGTTTACAAGGTCACAGGTATTGCCAGAAAATACTCACATTCCTTTCTTCTCACTCATGAGTCAACTCTGGAAGCACCAGTCTCTATCAGTAAGACATCTATTTTTCCTCTCCTCTGTGTACTCATGAGTGGAAACACACTCCTGGGCCGGTTCTCCCTAGTCTTGGCTCTGATTCTTCCCATTTCTCTGCTTCAGCACACCTTACCTACTCTGCCAACTTGGGCCTATATGGTCCCCTCCTCACCCCCAAAAAGAGTTGTGATTGCTGTCCAGGGAACCCTTAATTAACTGGGAAGAAACTTACTTGACAAAAAAGAGATGGCCGAGACAGATATTAGCTTGAAGTCAGGCCCATTGTGTGATTCTCTGATATAATTAAGATCAATTGTATCTTGTGATACAAGACAGAGGGGTTTTAAATCTAGTTTAATTTCTTTGGTGGGTTTGTTAGTAAATGAACCTTCCTTATAAATGTTATTTTCTGGGGTTTTCCCAACTTCAGAAATGTTTATTATCTCAGCAAAACTACAAAAGTCACTAAATCATAGTCTTCCTATTTTGTAACTCATGCAGACATAACCCAAATTTCCTATAAATAAATGATGAGATAGTTTATGCTTGCTTTATTAAGTTAGGGAGTAGGGAGGATCCTGAGACATAGAAGCCCTGAGGTAGGCTGGCAGATAAAACACAGGACCCTCAAGTTAAGTTTGAATTTCAGATAAATAATGAATAAACAACTGTGGATGGAAGACGTCTCCTGCCATATCAGCAGACAAAGGGTGTGGCAGCCATCAAGCCATCAGTCATTGCGGCCACCTCCCTGAGAGGCACACTGTGCACCCTGAGAGGGTTCACGACAGAGAAAAACAGGACACTGGCCCTAGATTGTTAAGGTGAATATCAAAGAAATGATTTCAATGACCCCAGACTCTTGCATCTTCCCATACATAGAAAAGCGCTAAATTCATTAATTTGAGGTGTCTGTTTTTTCTTTAATTAGCAGTAATCTTTTGTTTTAACTATCTTTTCTTTGTTTGTGTTTTTTTTTTGTTTTTTTGTTTTTTTTTTTGTGGTACGCGGGCCTCTCACTGTTGTGGCCTCTCCCGTTGCGGAGCACAGGCTCCGGACGTGCAGGCCTAGCGGCCATGGCTCACGGGCCCAGCCGCTCCGCGGCATGTGGGATCCTCCCGGACCGGGGCACGAACCCGTGTCCCCTGCATCGGCAGGCGGACTCTCAACCACTGCGCCACCAGGGAAGCCCCCCTTTGTTTGTGTTTTTGGTTTTGGTTTTATTTGCTTGTTTGTTTTGCAAAAACTCCTATATATCCTGGCTCCTCCCTTCCCTTTTTTCTTGTTTTTCCCCTTACCTTTTCAGAGAAGTCCCTAAGAAATACCTGAGAGGCTGTCTCCCGGGCGTAAGGCCTCAATATGTGCACCAAATAAAATATAATTCTCGGGCTTCCCTGGTGGCCAATGCAGGGGTCACGGGTTCGAGCCCTGGTCTGGGAAGATCCCACATGCCACGGAGCAACTAAGCCCGTGCGCCACAACTATTGAGCCTGTGCTCTAGAGCCCAGGAGCCACAGCTACTGAGCCCGCGAGCCACAACTACTGAAGCCCGTGTGCCTAGAGCCCGTGCTCTGCAACAAGAGAAGCCCCCTCGATGAGAAGCCTGCACACCTCAACGAAGAGTAGCCCCTGCTCACCACAACTAGAAAAGCCCGCACACAGCAACGAAGACCCAATGCAGCCAAAAATAAAGTAAATAAAATATATTAATTTTTTTAAAAACATAATTCTCAACTTTTAGGCTGTGCTTTTTTTTTTCAGCCAACACAACCAATTCTTCATGGGATGAACTTATACTAAGAAATTATTTGTTGTTAACTGAAATTCTAATTTAACTGGGCGTCCTATATTTTTATTTGCTAAATGTGGCAACCCAATCCCACTCTGACTCTTATTAACAGATAACATTTAAATTCTGCAGTCCTCAGAATCCTCTATAAAATGAGAAGTCTGAACAAGATGAAACCTAAAGTTTCCTACAGCTCCATAATTACATAATTCTGTGACTCAAATACTAGTGAACAACAAATGTGATATTGGGTGAGTGATTTAATCTATGAAAGGATCAGTGTTCCCATCTTCAAAGTAAGGATGATAAAGCCAACATCACAGAATTGTTAGATGAGTGGACCTTTGTCAAAGAGAGACAAAGCCAGACATTAACGTGGTGAAAACATTTTATTCAATAAGTACTGACAGTAAGGGAAAGAGCTGAACTCCACTCTGATCTGTGCAGAGCTGACCGGGCATTTAAAGGGAGGATGAGCTAGTGGAGGTTGAGCGGGGCAATTGGGGGCTCAAATAGAGGAAGTGAAAAATTACAAATGGTTAGTGTAAATTGACTAGCCAGCTGTGTCAGCTAGCTGGCAATTACTGAAACAAGGAATCTATCCTCCCACCAAGACTGGGAGACTGAGGCTCTGGATTCCATTTCAAAGGAATAACTCTTAGGGGAATTCCCTGATGTTCCAGTGGTTGGGACTCTGTGCTCTCACTGAGGAGGGCCCAGGTTCCCTGGTTCCTAACCAGTTTCCCTGATCAGGAAACTCAGATCCTACAAGCCTCTTGGCACAGCCAAAAAAAGTAATAGCTTTTAGGTCCTTGAGAAAAACACTCCTGAGTTGTAGGAGATACATATACATCTCAAAGTGACAGAGGAAGAATTTACAGTTGTAAGGGATTTTTTAGTAAATGCTCTAAGAAAGGGAGATCAGGGGCCTATTGTCAAGGACTGGCTAGAACTGGGAGTAAGTTATTTTGACAGCCCTGAGCTTTTCTAGCAGGAACTCAAAAGGGGGCTGGATTATCCCAGGAACATGGCCTTAGGCACTGGAAGCCACAGACCATTGGTCTCTAATACAGGGGTTTGAATGGAGTCCTCCTGTGCCCAGATCTCTTTGCACTTCTCACCTTCAAAAGTGCCTGGCACAGGAACTTGTGCTTACAAATAACACTCTCCTGTTATCACATTAGATGTGAGGCCTCCCTCCTGGGGCCCTATCTGAACCGAAGTCCCCTGCCTTGGTCAGGGAATACCTTCCTGCTCACATTCACGCTGTCAATAACAAAACTGAGTTTGGTACAAGCAAGACAGGCATTTATTCAATGGCCAGGGAATGTAGAAGAGGAGCTCATGTTCCCAAAGGGAGGAAAGGGGGGAACTTTTAAGGGGTAAGAGGCAGGTGCATCATCAGAAACTGGGGGAAAGAACAGAGACTTCCAGAAACAGATGGCACATGCAGTCCCTCGGGCTCCCTTGCACATGGCACAAATTGTGCCTAGCAGAGTACAGATCTCCCCTTTGGGTGGAGATCTTAGTATGGTAATGAAGCTAAGGTAACTTTCAAACACCTCCAGATTTCACCTGCACAGGCACATTCCTATGGTCAAATCAGAGCCAGTTTGAGGTAGTTGACCACTGTAAATCTGTCAAAGCATATATCTCTCAACGTACAGCTGCAAAGCATCTCTGCCAAACACCAGGAACTTTTGAAACAAACACAGAGATAAATCGAGGCAATGAAAGTGGTGACCTTTAGCCTATTTTGCCCACTATCTTGGATCTAGCTGGTTAAGTCTGGTTTTGTGGGGGGCCTTTGTGGCATCCTGTTGATAAAACACAACTAGGCTGTATGGTGAAAAAGAGTTTTGGGGCCTGGGGCCTGGCCTGCATAGCAAGGGTGACAATTCCTTTATTCATTCAAAATACTATAAGATCTTTCATAATCAAACTGTATCCAACCAGAATTTTTTACAGTGTGAAGAAACAGCTTTTGATGCAAAGTTTTAGTGTAAAAGGGGGAATAGAAAATTTGCTTAACTTGCTTAAAATATCATTGTCTTAAGAAATTGTTGGCAAGCAATGGACATGCTGCAGTTTAAAATGAATCTTACTTTCCATTAAGACATCTCTTAAGACTTGCCATCAATGTTTTCGTTGACATGGAATTGGTGGTTTACAGGCACAAAATACAGATACTTAAATTATTCTACAACTTGTACTGTATGTTAGTTCTCAGCTTGCCCTCCCTTAGTCCAAATACAAAGATTTCTCAGTTTCTGAATAGGTCAGGGTACTACATTGATTTAATCATATCTATATTGCTGCCAATCTGAGCTGGGTCTGGGGAAGAGCATATGTCCTATTTTTGTTTCCCTTTACTCATTAGATTTCTATTTTTAAATGGTACTGAATTGTGAGTTTCACTTAATGCTCACAGAAGCAGTCATGGATAGAATTGTATTCTTCCCTGAGTTTTCACAGATTCAGGCTTTGTATAAATAGCCCTTCTATCCTTCTCAGATGAGCTCCTTTCTCTCCACTCCAATGGCATTACCCTAGTTCTGACCTTCATCACTTCTTGGCTGGATTATTCTAATCATGTTTCACCTGGTCACTCTACTTCCCGTTTCAGTCACAGTATCTGTTAGAATAACTTGCATGTGAGAGAAGCACAGACTAAGAGTGGTATAAATGAGATAGAACTTCTCTGGTGCTCAAAAGTCTGGCTGGCGTGGTAGCTCTGGACCATGAGGGCCTGACCCCTATCGTGCTGCTCTGTTCTGCCACATACTCCCCACGTTGCAGTTCAGTCTGTGGAGAAAGGGACATGGATGCGGGGGCAGTACCTTTAAAGGCATAACCCAGGAATTGCACGTCAGTTCACACATCCCACTGCCCAGAACTTAGTCATACGGCCCACACTTAGCTATAAGGCAAGCTAGAAAATGCAGTCTTTATTTTGGACAGCCATGTGCCCAGCTAAAGAATTGGGTCTCTATTAGGACAGATAAAAAGGAGAAGGATATAGTATAGTGATGTCCAATATAGTCTCCACTAGCCACAGGTGGCTATTTACATTTAAATTTATTAAAATTAAGTAACAGCATAAATTCAGTTTTTCAGATGCACTAGTCGTGTTTCAAGTGCTCAGTAGTGTAAGTGGCTACATACCATGATACTGGCCAGCACAGATATAGAACATTTCTATCATCATTGAAAGTTCCACTGGATAGAGCTGATATAGACAACCAACAATCTTGTCCACACCCCTCCAATTCTTCATATAAATTTCATCATATATAACTGATCACCTCATTTGTGCATTTAACGTTTTTCAACAGGTCTCTACTGCTTTCAGTATAAACTCTAAATCTCCTTAGTTTACCACGTCAGTCCTTTGTTTAATCTGAACCCTTCTTATGACTCCATCTTCATCTACTACAATTCTCCACAAATGCCTTTTACTTATAGCATGTGGAATTGCAGGTCTTGAATCACATCATGCTTTTGCATATGCTGTGCTCTGTTACCCCCAAACTGAGTTCACCTCTTGGTGGGTGTCAAGCCAAAAGACCCCCTACCTTAACTGCTTATAAAATCCCCCCTTGAGATACTTCACTCCTCAATCTCGAGTGCTACAGGGCCAAAGGTCAGTCTTCTGTAATTGCTTCCTGCTGAGAATAGGTGATGTAGTCTCCCTAGTTAGAGGAGTGAAACTCTCTTGCTGCTAGAGCTAGATAAGTTTTGGAGTCCACTGAAGCAGAGTCTGAACCTCGCTTAAAGAGCATGATTCTAGCAGTTGTAGGAGAGGCACAGCAAGAGAGACAATAAACAGCAACTTTGCAACCATCATTAGCAGAGATATGAGCCAAGAGCCCCCTAAATCAAACCATTTTTCTAATATTTTCCCTAAACTAGGAAGAGGATCATTCAGAGAGGAGATTTGATTTTTCATATGCATCATAAGTTGAATCACATTAGAAGACTAATCAGGTATAAAAAACAGCATTTGGTATATATTATAGCATAAGTTCCTCCTAGAGAGACTATTAAAATATCAAGGGCCATGCGTTTTTGTAGGACCACTTTTTATTTTATCATAGAAACATTTGAGTTCAGCAGATTGACAACCTGATTACTATCATTTTAAGGCTTGCTGGGTAAAATTCATTAAGGCCTCTATGTGAGTGATAATATCCTCTATTTTTTATTTCTAAATGCATTTCCCTCCTCAACAGCCAAAGCAGATGTACAATGCATGTTTATAGGCCACAAAACAGGCCACTCTGGTCAGCATAAAGTTTGAGTTAAATTATGTATTCATCAGAATGACTTCCTCAATTGGAAAATTTCTTTTATCATTTCCCCTTTTGATTGCAAATCTTCTGCTAGATCAAAATATCTGTCCCTACATGACAGGGTGGTTGCTGCCTGCCATGGGTCCATCATGTCCATCAATGCTAAGCCTTCTTTTTGTTCATATATTTGTCTAGTTATCCACATTTTGGGAAAACTAATCAGATACAGTGAACAGAGTTATGTTAATGGGGAAACATTTTATAGGCTATACATGTTATTATACTGAATTGTCACACTAACATTGTACACATGCTTTTAGCAGTAGACTTAAAGCAAGCCATGATACATGCCATGAGTAGTTGTGACAATTTCACTAGAGAATTTCCTTCCCATCCTAAACATTGGGGGAACTTTCAATGTTGATAAGGAGACAAATGTTTGGTAAACAACTCAATTAAATTAGTAGGATGGGTCTTACAGGCCTGGTCCAGATTTTCAGGTCAGCTACCTACCACTGCTGTTGTCTTTTTCCCCTTCTGGTGTGGGTGTCCTCTGGGGTCAGCAGTCCTTTGTATAGACCAGTCCAATGCAGAGTGCCTTCTGACAAAAGTCATTTTAATAATTCAATTAAACTTTACAATAATATAACATAGCAGCAAGGAGCTATCTGGGAAGTGAGTCTTAGGCAGTAAACACAGACCTCAGTTAACAAACTAGAATTTAATATCCACAGAAACATAATTTTTTTCATTCTAAAGTTACCCTCATTTCTCCCAAATATAGCCAGATTAAGACTAATTTGCTTGCAAAATAAGTCTGGCTAATGGATCACATAGGTTCTTTTAAATTGACTGTGCTGAAACTTTTCATAAGGTAATTAATCCTTTCTGTTAACAGTTTTATGAAGCCATCAGGGTTTTCATTAAGATTCTTTAATTTCTTACCCAGTTCAGCAGTATGATCTGAAATTTATCAGAAACCTGTAATTGTCAAAAACTCCTTGCTGTGAATCTTCTTGAAGATGAAGCACTTTTGCAAAAACATTGGAGTAAAGCAAAAGCTGCCTATGAATGATAGAAGACTCTAAATGCATAATGAAACACCTGATCACAATGCACTTGACAAAGAAACTTGGTTATAGTAACTAGAATTATGACTGATAATATTTTATCAGGACATGCCAGATTTTTAGGAATTTATATGATTTTTAGAATACCTGTATTAATAAAATTTACCCATACACCCATACAGATTTTTAGGAATTTATATGATTTTTAGAATACCTATATTAATAAAATTTACCCATACAGCATAACCTAAGAAGGCTTAACACCAGGCATTTTACAATACTTCCCACATAATTTAACATACCAAATAATCCTAGTTAATTTAGTCTCTCTCTGAGATGCCTCAGAGTTCCTCCAAAGCACCCCAAAGTTAGCTGGTCAAAAGAACTTCAATTAGTATTTGATATTTGGGAAGATTGTAAAAAATATCAAAAAGTTTCAAAACACCTGGTCAAATAGGATCAGAGGTCACTGTGAAATACCCATTCACTTAACCAAAGTGATAATAAAAGATCTCATAGGCAAATACAGAAAGTTCCAAAAAAGGCAAGGAAACTTATAATCTATTATCAAAAGCAGCTCAACACTCTAAGAAAACTGTTTTCTCAGCAGAGAGAGAAAATCAAACTCCAGTCTTGCATCAGCCTACTCTTAATAATGAAGTTCATTTACTTAATTAAATTCAATCTAATCTTAGCCAATCCTAACCATTTACAAAACTCCTTCTCGGTGTTCCTTTTCCACAAACCTTCTATAACCTTTTGTATCCATATATTTTGCCCCTTATTTTCTTTTCCATTCAGAAACAACTAGTTCTAGAACAAAATACCTTTTTGTTCCTTTAGCAAATGAATTTCTATTCCTCATACCTTCTTTTACTCAAAACATGCATCCTATTTTCCTCACATACTGAAATATTTCCCCTATGATTTTAGTAACTTTAATTACATATAATTTTAACCCTTAAAAACCTTAATCTCTAACAAAAACCAAGAAGCAAGTAATTGTGAACTGTTTGTCACACCAGCACTTCCCGATTGGCAAACTTATGAACATATTCTATAACCTCTAGAAACATACATTTTCTCATAGCAGAATATCTTTCCTTAATGCAGTATAAGACATGCATTTAATAAACCCAAACATCTTTAGTTTCCCTCTCATAAGAAGACAAAAGTAGGTAAGCTTAGACCTATTTAGCAATTAATGTTCCAGTATTTTATCTTATTTGAAATGACCTAGTCAATGAATTCATTTACCTTAATTTAGTTTCAAGCTACCAAAATCTGGAAAGAGTATTTTTAAAGTAGAAATTCATAAAACATAATTGTTCCTAACAAGCTCACCTTAAAAAAAAAAACAAAACTCTTATCTCACATCTAATTTACTTAAAAGTTTCATTGTATAAGGTTATTTTCCTTGCTGACAAATTTGCAATAGATATAATACAATCTTATTTGACTTCTAGAAAACCTAGGCACAATAAAAGTATTATACTTAATGTTGATGACTCTAAAGACATGTCTATATTAATTAAACCAACAAGTTTAAGCTAGCTTCAAAACCAGATATCAGTTTAATATTAAATATTTTCCAGATCACATGAACCCAGAATTCATTCTAGTCAGTTTCTTTTTATGTTTCTGAGAATTTATATAAGCACTTAATTTGCTTTAGGACAACTAAGTAGAGCTCATTCACAAATTTTGGGCTTCTCTGGTGGTCTAGTGGTTAAGACTTCATGCTTCCACTGCAGGGAGCACGGGTTTGATCCCTGGTAGGGAAACTAGGATCCCACATGCCGCGCGGTGAGGTCAAAAAATAAAAAACAAAACAACAAATTAATTTTGATAATACCATCCAGAGGTAAAGACATTTCATATCTGTAATGAACAAAGACATACTTACATCCACACAGACACAGAGATTTCATAGTTTTCCTGCGTGAGTTTAAAAAGTCCTCTTTTTTTTTTTTTTTTTTTTTCTTCTTTCAGTCTCAGGAATTAAGAATGGTCTAGATAAAAGTTCCTGAGAGCCTGGGTAGAACATTTACATCTCAAAGGCACAGGGAGAGAAATTCAGGTTACTTTTAGAAAGCCAGTTGTTATTAACTGCATAGCAAAACCAGTTTTAGAATGTCAGAGGAGCCCCATCTTGGCCATTTCCAGGGTGAGATTTCCTAGTATCTTTCTTTCTTGATGGCCCTTTGATGATGTATTCCCTCTTGGAGAGGGGAACACCTTCGGATTGTCAACACCGAAAGTGTGGCTCTGGTATCAAACAAAAATTCAATTGGCTCTTCCCTTACTTCTAAGGTAATCCAGGGCTCCTCAGGGGAGATTGGGATGGTATTTTGAAGATCCAGTTGGGGAGCCCCCAGGCCCCATCAGTCCTTTTCTTTGGCTACTGGGGGCTGAAAGGAAGGGTGGTGAGCTGAGGCCTTCCCTCTCTGGGGAGAGTCAGAGTTCCCTCTTCCAATGTCCCTCTTTCTTGCAGTAAGTGCATTGACTAGGTCCCAGTTTTGCTGGAGGCCTGCATGTCTCACGTTGGGGGCAGGGGCCATTCATCCATACCGGGGTGGTCCACCTTTTGTCTTCATTTTCTTCTTTCACCACGTTCCAGTTACTGAAAACTCTAAAGGCCACTTCAACTAGTTGGGAGGTGGGGGTGTTAGGTCCCACTGCAGTATTTTGAACTTTGCAGCAAATATCTGGAACACTCTAAGATATGAACTAGGTGTTTATTACTACTGCACTTCTTGGATCCTCAGAGTCCAGGGTGGGGTGTTGCCTAAATCATCTCTAATCTTCTCCAAAAATGTGGAGGGGTTTTTATCTTTTCCTTTTATAAAACAGTTCAAGTTGAAAGATGGTGTTATAATTTAATGAACCACTCTCTGCCCATTTCTCCTAGTTGCCTAGTTGGTATTGTGGCCAGACAGTATTACAAAAGAAAATAAGTTGTTTTTTGTCATTGGGGTATAGCTACAGAGTTTCTGAAGACTCAGAATGCATGCTAATTGGCTGTCTGAGGGAACAAATATCTGTTTCCCCATATCCTCAGATCTTGGTTGAGGATTTGTCTTCAACTACCAAGAGGTCTATAATAAGGGCTGAAGGAGACACAGATTCAGCCATTCTTAGCCCACTGAAAATTTTCTTCTCTAGAGAGTTAGTAATAATTTCTTCTAATCAATAGTTTAAAAGTATATATGCAGGTTGTTCAGGTATACCAAACTGGCATCCCTCCAGGAATAATTCAAGTTACCAGGACCCCCTAGCTAGGACCAATACCAGGAGAGACACAGATTGTCTCACTGAAGGCTGTCTCACTGAAGGCTTTCACAATCAGGCATCTTTCTCCCCACTTGAGATGGGGACAGAGCCCTGAAGCCAATTTGTGGGATAAATGTCACTCACCTCTCCAAAGGGACTCCTTAAATCAAGATGTCCAGAGTGGCCATTGAGCCTGTTCAGTGAGTTGAGGTGCACAGACTTGACAACTCAGGTGCCAAGAGGGATTCTCCTATGCCCTTCCCCACTGGTACTCCAACAACATAGATAAATTCACCTGGGTGAGCTGCCACAGCCCACTGCATAGCCTATTGGGAGCTGGAGGAATCCAAAGGGGTTAGGCGAGATATCCCATCTGGGCCAAAATTTGTTACTGGAAAACTGGGTTCACCTCTTGGTGGGTGTCAAGCCAAAAGACACAACCAAGCCAAAGAGCAGGAGAAGGAAGGATCTATTACTTGCAGCAAGTAAGGAAAACACCAGGGACCTCCCCCAAAGAAATGTCTCCCCAAACAGCAAAATTGGGGAAGTTTTAAGCTAAGGGTACATGCATATACATTCATATTCATGGCTTAAGCAGAGGGGAATTCAGAATAGAACTGGAGCTTAGGTCAACAGAGTCCAAGCTTTCGTTGATTGAAGGCACGAGGGTTAAAAAAGGTCAATATGCCCCAGATTATGGAATGTTTTTCTCTCACTCATCTTCGTCATGTAAACCAAAACAGCCTATCTGCCAAGGCCTCTTTTTTTCTCCCTGGATCTTTCTCCCCATTGGTTTCTCCAATTGTTTTCATCATGAAAGTCTAGGAACTGGGCATGAAAGAGACAGGTACTCCTCTAAGGTCAGGTGTCTTAATCTGCTTGAGCCACTATTTAAAAACAAACAAACAAAAATGGCTGGGTGGCTTATCAACCGCAGAAATTTATTTTTCACAGTTCTGGAGGCTGGAAGTCCAAGTTCAGAGTGCCAGCATGATCAGGTTCTGATGAAGGCCCTCTTCTGGGTTGCAGACTGACTTCTTGTGTCATCACATGGTGAAAGAGGCCAGCGAGCTCTCTCATGCCTCTTTTATGAGGGCATTAACCTCATTCATGAGGGTGGTGGTTGACCTAATCACCTCTCAACATCCCCCCCACCAATACCGTCGCATTGAGCATTAGTATTTCAACATATGCATTTTGGGATGAGGGCATAGACAATCAGGGAATGTGGGCAAAACACTAAGGACTAAGACTAAGATAGCATTCCTCTCTTCAGGAAAGGGGAAAGGATGGGAGCGTTTACATTTTAATAATTGCTTTACTTTGTCATATTCGTAAGGAGACATATTGAAAGCTAGTCACAGAACAAGACTTGCAATCAGAGGTTCAGGCAACCTTCCTGGGCATCTGGAGTGACAGTCTGGAGCACAGCTGCTACTTTCTGATTGGATGATGGCAGCCGAAGGACTACGTTCCAGGTGCTTCCTAGTATGGTCAGCATCCAGTCCAGGAACTCTGTGTCCCTCAACAAGCAGAGCAGGTGTTCTCCCAAGAGATTCCTCTGCAGCTGGCACCTGCTCCTTCACAAATCCTTTCTTCTAGGCAGAGGCCATGCAAATAATTTTCTGCAGCTCTGCAGAAAGAAGAACTTGTATATTTTTGAGCTAAACAAAAATGTCACATCCTACTAATGTGAAAAACTTTCCATTTTCTTCCACTCCAAAACGCTAATCTCTAAGTCGAATCCAGTACCTTTTTCCTGCAAACATATTCAGGATTTCTCCTAAAAAAAGAGTCAAATGGACACCTCACCGAAAAAAAAAAAAAATGTGGCAGGTGTTTATGTAAATAATCTTAAGCTGTTTCATAGTTTTTATTTTTATCTTTTGAGAATTGCTTTCACTTCTGGGGGAGAGTCACCAAAAATGAGGTTGATTTAAATTTGTGATCATATTGTTTAAACAAGCCACTCTCAGTTAATACTCCTGCATATTATATTCCTTCAATATTTCTATGGAAGACACCACTGTAGGTCAAGGTATTTTATTGTGATTTGATCTAATTTTTTTCCCCTTGGGTAAATGCCATTCACACTGATGTTTCTAAACCTAGGTGGCCATTCACAAATTTTCCCCATACTGACCACATCCTCTCTTTGTCCAAGCTGTTGTACTGTATGAAAGGCTGTGTCGTCATGCCCATCATCTCTTTCAGAATTCATATCCAGACTTCCTTCTCTCCTGTATCCCATTACCTAATTAGCCTCACCACAATCCGCTAGCTCCTTGCAGTCCTCTGCATGTTCCTAAGTCATTGCTAGGATGTGACCTGACATCTGCTGGTTCATTGTTTTCTTAATCCTTCCTATGTTATTTCATATCATTATTTTTTACCTATTTTTATTAGTTATTTCCTTTGTGACCTTTCCCTCTCCCACCAATTCACTGAGCCCAGGGGCTGGACAGAGCAGTTCAGTAAACCTTCGATCCATGCTCGTTTTTCTGACTTTTAGAAAAAAAAAATTTAAAGAAATATACTACTTTAAAACTTAGGTAAATAAATAAATAAAAACTTAGGGAGAGGCAGTCTGGCCCACTGAAGGGATCTGAGTCTTTAACGTTAGACAAAGCTAGGTACAAATCCTAGTTTTGCTTTTGGCAAGTTTCTAAACCTCTTGGCCTCCTTATCTGTGAAATGAGTAAGATAATGTTTAGCTCCCGGAGTTCTTGAGGAAATTAATGAAATAACCATGGAAAGCACCCTTCTAGAGCTCACCAACTTGGCAGGTGTTAAAGGAAAGGAAACTAGAATTATGGGTGAAAGAATTCCCAGCTTTCCAAAGCTCTCACTGCATGAAAAGTGAACACTCCTAACAGGCTAGCCTAATGTCCCCTTGAGCGTCTGAAGTTTAGGGTGTGGAGCACGGTGTGGACAGGCTACCTGGAGGGGGCCACATCTACATTCCAGAGGTCATAAGGGAAAGGATCAAGAAATCAGACATAGGGCTTCCCTGGTGGCACAGTGGTTAAGAATCTACCTGCCAATGCAAGGGACACGGGTTCAAGCCCTGGCCCGGGAAGATCCCACATGCTGTGGACCAACTAAGCCCATGCGCCACAACTACTGAGCCTGTGCTCTAGAGCTCGCGAGCCACAACTACTGAGCCCACGTGCCACAACTACTGAAGCCTGCGCGCCTAGAGCCTGCGCTCTGCAACGAGAAGCCACGACAATGAGAAGCCCACGCACCACAATGAATAGCAGCCCCGGCTCACCGCAACTGGAGAAAGCCCACGCACAGCAACGAAGATCCAACAGAGCAAAAAAATAACTAATTAATTAATTATTTATTTTAAAAAAGAAATCAGCCATTTGGGACTTCCCTGGCCATCTAGTGGTTAGGACTCCGTGCTTCCATTGCAGGGGGCACAGGTTCGATCCCTGGTCGGGGACCTAGGATCCCTCATGCCACGTGACATGACACCGCCATAAAAAATTAAAACTAAAAAAACAAAAATAAAAAATAAAAACAAACATTATCATTTACGACTCTGAAGATGATTAAAAGTTGTACATAGCTTAGTTCATCCCAAGAACACTATCCCCCCCCCAAAAAAAATCAGCGATTCATTCACTATCCTTTGAACCTCTCTTACAGCAAGCCCTCTGAATTTAGGTTTTTCCCACAGGACCCTGATTCAAATCTACTTTTTGGTTTATTTGGAAGGTGCCTGGATTAAATAAATAAATAAAAGGATAACACAAGCATCCCTGCGGAGGACTCCCTCCTTTGAGTTTCTCATAGAATCTGAGTTAGACAATGCTTGTCATACGACAGACTAGGAAAGGTTTTTAAAAAATCTACCCCAGAACCTCGCACAACAGCCTAGGTGTAGCTGACCTTGAAAATGACGAAGGAATAAATGAACGGAGGGATGGAGAAATGATGAGGAAGGAAGGAATGACACAGAGCCAGGACTAGAACGCAGACAGAGGTCCTTGTTTGCTGCTATTTTCATCACAATTTCTTTCAAGATTCGTGTCTCACCTCCTCCTTTACAATTTTTCTTCCTCTGTCCTCTGGCTCTTCTATTTTCTCGCTCCAACTCCACCCCTTCTACAAGTGAGCCGCCCTTCTAGCTCTCCGCCCCTCCCCGCGCTCCGCCCCTCTGCCGCGAGGCCCCTCCCCTCCGCCCGGGCGCTGCGGGATGAATGGCAGAGTTGTCACTGCTCCGCTCTGGGCGCTGATTGGCCGCCCGGCGAGGTGACGCGCCGACGGCCGCGGGAGCACACAGGCGGGCGGGGCGGACGGGGGCGGAGCCGGGCTCCGCTGTGGGGCGGGGCGCGGGAGATCGTGGGTGGAGGAGCCGGGAGGCTGGAGGCGGGAGGTGCCCGGGCCGTTTAAGCGGCTTCCCTCCCGCCCCCAGCCGCCTGGTCTGGCTCCGGCCCTGTCCCGACCCCCGGCCTGGCCCACTCCGACCCTGCCTGGCCGAGTGGTCCGCCGGGCACGCGGCGGCCTCCGGAGCAGCCCAAGCCCATGAGGGCCGCGCGCCCGGCCGCCGGCGCTGACGAGACCGAGCTCCTGGCCCACGAGAAGGAGCGGAGGATCGATGCGGTTCCAGAATCGATTCCAGCGGTGAGAGGGATGGCGCCTCCGCCCCGCCGCCCGTGCCGGGACCGGGGCCCGGATCCCGCCTCCTCCCGCGTGGGTCCCGGCTCTTCACCTGGGTCCATCCCCTGGGGATCCCGCGCCTCGGCCGGGGACCGGCTCCTGGGGGATTCCCCTCCCTGCTGTCCCTGGGTGATTCCCTTCCTCCAAAGACCAGGATCTCGTGCCTGACCCGGGTCCCCCCTCGCGATCTGCGGACCTCTGATTCCCAGACCTCGGACCACGAGCCTGCCCTTCTCCCGCGGTACCCCATTGCTCACCCGGCTTCACCCCATCCACGCGGGGCTCTTGCTTGCTCTGAGGACCCGAACCCCAGGCGCAGGCGCCGCCCCCGAGTCTTCCGACCCCGGCTTTGCCCTCCATCCCTTACCGGGAGTTTGGAGGGCTCCCGGTGCGCGCGGAACCGGGGCCCATTCGTTGCTGCGCCCTGCAGCGAGAGTTGTGGTAAAGCGGGGTTGCTGGCCGTTTTAGGTGCTTTGTTTTTGAACGGCCGTAGCAACGGGGAAACTGAGGCAGGCTCTGCTGGCTTAGTCTTTCCTGGCCAAGTCCGGGCCCTGAGGGTACTCAGGCTTAGAGTCCCATGGCGTGCTATTTGGGGGCGCCGCGAAGGGGCAAGTTAGCGTCCGGGTGGTGAGACCTGCTGTTGAGGCGCCGGTGTTAGGAAACGAGGAGGAGGAACCGAGGAGGCAGCACCGGAAGGCTGGCCGGCTGCCCTTTCGCTGGAGAGCCGATGGCAACGCCAGCCTGGGGAGGTACCGTGGCCTTAATCCCGACCCCGGGTCTCTGCCATCTAGCAATGAATGGAGGCTGGCCGTAGTTCCGAGAGGAAGCTCTGGGCTTTTTTTTTCCTAATCTCCTTCGTTTAAGTGGGTGAAAGTTCACTTCTCCTGTGTTGTGGTAACTCTCCATCCCTTTGTCTGAATCAGGCAGCCGTCCCCATTCCCAGACCTTCACCCTGAGCAGGCTAGCTTAGTGTGCAGTGACAGGGGGAATTTGGAAAACTACAAAGAATGCATGAACTCTTCCAAGGAGGTTATTGTTGAGTTTTTAGGCACTGCTTTTTATTTCAAGATTTTAAAGTGCACTTTTTTTTTTCTTTCCAACTTCCTAATCCCTTGACGCCCCCTCTCCCATTCTGATCTTATTCCTCCTCCAGTCCCACAGGGTAAGGAGTGAAATATGCACAGGGAGAGTTGTGGTGGATTGTGCCATCAGAAGGGTGATCAGTTTGAAGACTTGGATTAACTTCCGAATATTGCTCATCACTCCGGGTGTTGAATGCCTGGCAGTATTCCCCTAGTGGGATATCATATCAGTACTTCGAAAGGCAAAACGAAACCATGGTGTTCTGGCTTGAGAACATGAAGTCAGCCGTGAGGACTGGAGGGGCTTTAAGGGAGGATGTATGTAACACAGGTTCAGTAGTGGTTGGCAAAGCCCTGTGCATGTGGTTTGTTTGATTTGGTTTTACTTCCCAGCACATCTCTGCTCTTCCTGTTTTCAGAGAACAGTGGCAATATTCTGTGAAATTACTGGTTTTTGTTAGATTAAGAGTTGTATTTCTTTTCTATCCTTTCAATTCTTCTCTAGAAAGAAGAAAAAGAAAAGGAACCTGTTTTATTGTTTGTCGCACAAACATTAAAAGTGTTAAGAAAAATGAAAAACAAACCTTATTTAGGACCATCTCAGCTAATGGAACTTTTCTTTTTTTTTTAAATAAATTTATTTATTTTTGGCTGCACAGGGTCTTCGTTGATGTGTGTGGGCTTTCTCTAGTTGCAGCGAGCGGGGGCTACTCTTCATTGTGGTGCACGGGCTTCTCGTTGTGGTGGCTTCTCTTGTTACAGAGCATGGGCTCTAGGCATGCGGGCTTCAGTAGTTGTGGCACGTGAGCTCAGTAGTTGTGGCTCACGGGCTTTAGAGCACAGGCTCAGTAGATGTGGCACATGGGCTTTGTTGCTCTGTGGCATGTGGGATCTTCCTGGACCAGGGCTAGAACCCGTGTCCCCTGCACTGGCAAGTGGATTCTTAACCACTATGCCACCAGGGAAGCCCTGAACTTTTCTTTTTGCTTGACACTAATCTATCCAGCCCTTATTATCACAGTTGTAAGGTGCGCTCTATTTCATTCATTTAAAAATGAAAGAATACAGGAGTTTTCTTTTAGTGCAGCATAGACATTGTAATTTTCTCAGCGGCTGCACAATATCAATGGATATTTAACAGTTATTTTCTTGATGACATCTAGATTTTCTTTGAACCATGAATGATCCCATAATTTCTTGTTTTTCTGTATTATAGGCTAGAGTGGAAAGATATTTCTAAGAGTCAATTTGAACTTAGAAATAAAGCCTGCAAATAAAAAGTAATATAACAAAAACATCATGGTTTTTGTGGTCCATACATTAACATGTTGAGAGTACTGTTCTGCTTCTCTTAAAAACTGTGTTTATTATCCATCTTTTGAGCATTCAGGAGAGATACAAGTAGGTAAATGACAGAGGAACTAGAAAGAGGAATACACTGTCTTTGAACCCATGTGTTCCTTCTGATAGATTTACCGGGACTCCATTGACGAGCATTTGACTGCAGTAAAAACATTTCATTAGGCCATAGTTTGTGGCTTTGTCTAAATTATAAGAAAACCTGAACACCTTGCTGGTTTGTTCGTAATGGAAACTTGGCGGTCACTGTGGCTTTGGATCAACTTCCAGAGCTCTGACATATCTGTGGAGGAGGGCTCTAGGGATGCCTAGCCCAGTGTAATAAGTGGAGGGCTTTATGCAGGCATGGCTTCTCAAAAAGCTTAGGCTGTGAAAAATCCCAGTGGGACATCTTTTATCTTCTGTGCTTTATCCCTTCCACACTTGATTCCACCACCCCTCCACACAGAGTCATTCTCTCCCTTTCACAGCATCTCTGACTCATTAGAATACCTGCTGACATTTATTAAGTACTTACGGGTGCCAGGCAGTAGCTGGGTATTTGTAGATTACTCATCTCATCCTCAACTGTAACCCTAGAAGGCAAATTTTATACCCATTTAATAGAAGAACCGATAGGGTTAGAGAACAAAAGAGAGCTTTGCCATCATCACACAGCAAGGAAGGGGCGCACTGAAGGGTTCAGTATCATGTCCCTCTCCACCACCCATGCAGCCGTTCACCTCTGTCTCCCTGCCCACATCACAACATCTGTATGACAGCGCAGAGGCCTAGGACCCAGAGCTTC
Organism: Mesoplodon densirostris; assembly: GCF_025265405.1. NCBI lineage: Eukaryota > Metazoa > Chordata > Mammalia > Artiodactyla > Ziphiidae > Mesoplodon > Mesoplodon densirostris. Next base: position 63,035,597 of record NC_082678.1, read on the forward strand.
TAATGTATCTTACTGGTATCTTATTGGTGCATGCTCGTTTCTCCAGCCTGGCAACCAAAAATCCAAGGAAAAGGATGCTCCTTTCCTTAGCCCCAGCCTCATGACCACTGGTTAGCTTCAAATTGAATATGTGGCAAAGCATATAATTCTAAAGCATTAGATGTCCTCCAGGACTGCCTATTGCCTTTTGTTTGTTTGTTTGTTTGTTTTTTGGCGCGTTCGCAGAGCATTGAATCATAGGCATGGGGTAGTCTCCTTATATATGCCATTTCCCTTATTTAAGTTAAATGTATCCCATCACTATCACTACCTCTGGCAGCAGACACTTTTCCTAAACATCATGCTTATTCATATAGGGAAGCTAATTAGTAAGGTTGTGCACAGGGGTCAGCTTATGTTGCCCCATCAAGTGATGTTGAAGGAGCCCTTGGAATGCCCATGGTATTGGCCTTTGAGAATTCTATTTTCATGAGATTGAGGATTCTCTTTGCTCTAAGACTGCCTGTTTCTCTTTGTTGCATACAGAGTCCCCAGTGAAACTAATTGACGAGTGGATCTTTCTCGGGTAGGATAAAATACTTCAGCAGCAGGCAGAATGTCTGTCTTTCTATTCATTCATTCAGCACTTATTTATTAAGCTCCAGCAATAAGCTGGGCCTTGTGTTTGGAACTGGAAATGAAATGGTGGACAAGATGGCCTTCATGGAATTCACATCACAGTGGGAGAAAATGAAATAAAAAATAAACAAGTTCAAAAAGTCCAATTCTTACTAATTGTGATAAGGCCTCTGGTGGAGTGAGGAGGGCTGAAGTGATACTTTAGGTAGAACGGTCAGGGAAACCTCTCCAAGGAGGTTACATTTGAGCTGAGCTTGACCGGTGAGAGGAGAGCTGTGCATTCTGGAGAAGAATGTTCTAGTTAGAAGTAAACAGCAAACACAGACACCCTGAGGCAGATAAGACCTGGGTGGTTTGAGGAGCAGAAAGGATGCGGTTGGTTGGAGGCAGAGAGTGAGAGGAAGGTAGCACCAGGCTGGAGAGGTGGTGAAGGCTTGTGGCCTGTGGAGGATGCAGCGTTATCCCAAGCACTTTGGGAAGCCAGACAGATTTTAAGCTGTGGTTAGTGTTTGATGTGCTCTGGTGCTGATAGACTTGTGGCTGCTGAGTAAAGAAGAGAGTCCATGTGTGGGCAGGCAGGGAGACCAGAGACTTTGCATGTTTACAGACCGGAGGTGTCGATGTCTTGATTTAAGGTAGGGTCTTTGGAACTGTAGAGAGGGCAACTGATCTGGAATATATTTTGAAGGTAGCATTGATGGCGCTTGCATGTGGAGTACGGGGAACACAGAGGAGTCAAGGACAACTTCTGAGATTTGATCTTAGGCCCCTGAGATCTGCTGGTGGGCTGCAGATTTACCTTCGGAAGGCCACTGCTTTGGGCTAAATTTAAAGTGTGCTAAGGAGTGTCCCCAGGTCCCTCTCTCCATAGTTTTGAAATTCTATCCCGGGGAGAGCAAGAGGACACTGGGCCAGGGGAAGTGGAGAGAGTGTTGAAAGAGAAAGTGAGGGGATGAATGAACAAACCCTCGTCAACTAAAAACTTTAATCACCTTCCCTCAAACCCTCTGAAGCTGGCTGGATGCTGTCTTCTAGCACTGGATAACCATTAGGGTGGCTTTGCTTTAAGTAGAGCTGTCTTCCATAAGTGGGTGCTATTTCCCATAACTCTTGATAACCTTCCTCATTCTTTTTGGGGGGAAGAGAATAGGCTCAGTGTGTGGGAGTTTATTTGCATTTTACATCTGCTTTTCCATTTAGGTCTTGGGCGACTAATTTCTTCACAGTGATTTCTGCAGGAGGCCTTATTGGAGGCTTGATGGTACCCTGGCAGATCAGAGAGAAATGGAAAAGTGCATTGTAACTTTCCCGGCAGAACCGTGTGCTGTCCCACGGGGCCCCAGACAGTGATCTGTGCCTGGAATACTTGCTCTTCCCTTTCTGTATTGCCGGAATCTTGGCCCTGCCCTTAAGGAGAAACTACCTTAAGTCACATGGGTGGGATATTTTTCTCTGCAACTTCTGAGTTTATTTTTAATCTGAGTGATTCCAGGTGGGCAGGGACTAAGTTGTCACAAACATGGCCACCGAGCTTCTCTGTTTTTAGGAGAAAATTTGAAAGTCTATCCCTGTCACTGTGTAATAGCCTATTTTTAGATTGGGCTGCCAGAGATATAAATTGCTATTTTAGTTTGTAGTCTGGTGGTGGGTAGTCAAACCCTGCTTACTGTGCCCTGCACAGAGTGCTCACAGTTTAATCTACCTTCAACCATCTCGGAGCCTTGCTCTTTACCCTTTACAATTCCTAATAGGATATGCTACTTATAGCCCTGTCGTTATGTCTCAGGTTAATGATTTGGTAGATCCTTGAATGCTAGGGACACTTTTTTTTTTTTTTGCGGTACACGGGCCTCTCACTGTTGTGGCCTCTCCCGTTGCGGAGCACAGGCTCCGGACGCGCAGGCTCAGCGGCCATGGCTCACGGGCCCAGCCGCTCCGCGGCATGTGGGATCCTCCCGGACCGGGGCACGAACCCATGTCCCCTGCATCGGCAGGTGGACTCCCAACCACTGCGCCACCAGGGAAGCCCCTAGGGACACTTTTAAAGCATCCTTCCCAAGAGTGTAATTATTTTCCTTTTTACTAATAACTGCTGTATAGCAACACTCTCGTTCCTTAGGAAATTTAGTAAAATTATTTAAAGGATTGTCAGGGGAGAAAAGATTTATTTATCTATGTGTGAGAATAGCTTGGAATAATTCTGAAGCTGTTAACTGCACATTTCTCTTAAACAGTTTCCAAGCCATCTGGTGAATTCCATTCCATATGTGTATATTTTGCATGCTAGTTAGATAGCTACCCTTTGGTGGTCCAAGTAAGGTATCTTCAAGGTCCCAAATCCATTTCCTAGTGGATCTGGCACTTGAACTCTCTATGTTGGGTTAGCAGGGACTTCCACTTTATTTATTTGCTCTAGGGATAACAGGCCCTTCTTAATTCAGGGAGAAAGTATTGGCTAGTCTTTTGTTCTTAAAGTGGGCACTGTTTGGAATCGCTTGACCATGTGTTTTAGTCAGTTTTTGGCAACCTGGCTGTGCCATTTGGCTTAGCCTGGTACCATTTTTTCATCATGTTAATAATGAGGTGTGACTAGTGACTAGTGACAGAATCTCCTCCCCCTACCCCCTTAACCTAGCTCAAGCAAAAAGCTACTTTATTGTGCAAAGCCTGTTGACATCTTGCATGCCCCAAGCCCAGGAATGCTGCTTGAATGCTGAGACCTGAATGCCATCATGGCTCTCTTACCTCCGTTATTTCTCTGGAACTGCTCCTTTCAGGCAGCTGCCTTTTTATCTTCCTGAGTTTACATCTCCCTCCTTCTAAAGAACACACAGACTAAACCAGAATCCTTCATGAAACATGGCATGGGTATGAATTGGGGCTGGGGGGATCCTCACCCACACACTGAAATAGAAGAAGGCTGTTTATCTCTTCATGTCCAATGGTATTTGTGCTTTTCACTGCTTTGCTGGTTGCCACAAAATTAGCCCAAAGGGGATATGGAATATGGGCGTATGTCTATATGTGTAACAGATTTTGATATTTAGATACATACACATGTGTGTATGTATGAATTTTATAGCCAGTGTATCAGGCGCTAGTCACATATTTAGATTTTGAAGGAAACTCTTTTAATTCAGGAAGAATGCAGGTGAAAACGTACCTCTTGTTTCAGGTGCCAGGAGGCAGCCAGGTATCATTTATTTAAGCTGTCTGGTGCCAGAACAAGTAATACAATAGAGGGAAACTAGTTCAACAGGCCTGCTAATCATGGGATGGAGGCTTTAAAGATCTACATGTATAAGCTTTATACATTTTGAGAGAAAAAATAGAAACCTTTCAAATACACTGAATTTGCATTAAATGGTGGTTTCTGGTATTTGTTAACTTTAGAAAAATGACCTTGATTTTTTTTTTCTGTTAAGATGTAAGATTTGGTTGTACCATTTTTTTATTTTTAATGTTTTTTACTGTGGGGGTACCAGTTGAAGGGGGTGGATATGGTTTTGGTTTGTTTTTGGTTGGTAGAAAGTTTTTCTTTTAAATGAACTGAAAGAATACTTAATCCAATAAAGTAGGGCATTCGCTTTAGGATTATGGCTGTTGGCTCCGTTTACACCTGTTTAGTGGCTTTCGTTTTGTTCCCGTAACTAGGTATTTCCAGCAGTCACCTCTTCAGTTAGAATAGACCAAACAACCACTGACAAGCTTCAGCATTGTTCTTTACAGGCTCTGAGCTTTTCTCACGTGATGTCTTTGTCTCTACAGGTTCATGAACCACCGGGCCCCAGCCAATGGCCGCTACAAACCAACTTGTTATGAACATGCTGCTAACTGTTACACACATGCAGTGAGTATGAGTTTTCTGCCTTTTCCATCCTTCCCAAAGGGCTTTGGTGGGAGGAAGGGGCAATCGTCTCTGTTAACCTCAGCCCCGTTAGTCGGGTTTACCCATCTCTGTGACCTTACCTGCCAGAGTGTCAGTGCTAGGTCATGTCACCAGAAACTGTGAGCATGTCAGACACTTTGAGTGCTCTGACTACAGTCAGCTCTGTCTATCCTGGACTTGCTTTATCAGGCGAGATCGTCTTTGAAAGAATAATAATAGTAAGTACCTTAGTTAAAAAAAAAACAAAGAAAACTATGAAGACTGTCACCCCTGGAATGAAATGAATCACCTTTTCAAGATAGTCAGCTGTGTTTATTGGCAAGAAGAATTCACCGTTTGTTGAAAAAGGTGTTTTTTTTCCCTGAGTGATCCCCTAAAACAGGTAGCCACATCCTCTCCATCTCCACTGTGGTCACTGCTTCTCAGAGCAGATGTTAGTCCATGTTGCAGAAGAAAAGTTTCATTTAATCCCTGAATTCTTAATTTTTTTGATAGTAGAAGAAAAAGCTGATTTAATCCCTAAATTCCTAATTTTTTTCTTCCTTATAAAAATAAAACGTATTCATTATAAGAAACATAGAAAATACTGAAAAATATATGAGAAAAACAGAACTACCTAGAAATAAATTTTTAACACTTGGGTGCATTTCTTCTTTTTGTCTGTGGTGTTTGTAAATATGTGTGTATTTTCATAGTTTTCCTATTAATTTCATTTTATTGGCATTTTCTTGTGTCATTATAAATTGTCTTTTATCTATGATTTCATTATTCCCTTTGAAAGTTGTATTTAGTGAGACTTTTGAGGGGAAAGTGGTGGCAGGTGTATAGTCTGAAGACAAGAAATAGAGAAGGAGACCAATATATTCCTTTAGTGAAGTGTTAGAACAGGCTAATTGAATTATTTTAGACAGTGTTAGTACAATGTGTAGTTATATACATATGTCAGTAGAATAAAACTTGCTTGAATTCAAGTTGTGCCTTTTCATTTCTTGAATGCTTCTTCATAGAATAGTCAGTATTTCTATAAAGGAGTCATGATGCCAAATAAACCTGAAATAAGCTAGTTTTTGGTGGATTTCTTTGTAATCTAATAGAACAATGCTGTTTAGTCATTACTTAGCAGAAATCAAACTTTATGAAGTGTCAGTTTTATGTATTGTAATAGTGGAATTCAAATATTACTTGGTAATATTGAAATGTTATTCTCATCACTGTCCTTTTTCTTTAGGTGTTCAAAAGATTTTTATTTAAATAATTAATATGCTGAAATCTTACTAAATTTTTTTTCTTTAGAAAAAAGTTTGTACCTGACATGCCTGCCCTGGATTCCATAAAAGGGCTTCAATAATGAAATTTGGAGTAACCTCACTAGTGGACAATGTCCCTGGACCCATGGTTTGGATTCTCGGGGCAGGAAGGATTTAGTGGAATTCTCTAGCCTTGAGCTGACCCCTATCTTTGCATTAGTGAACACTTTGTGAAGTGAGCTTCACAACACCAGAGGGTCAAAACGTTTAGAGTCCAAACTTGGTTTTAAAGAATGCACAGCCTAATTTGATTGTCAGCTATACTTGCCTGGATATCCATCTTTTATTTTTTTTTTAATTGAAGTATAAATATAATATTTACAATATTATTTCAGTTTCAGGTGTACAGCAAAGTGATTCAGTTTTATATATATATATATATATATACACACACACACACACACACACATATTTTTCAGATTGTTTTCCATTATAGGTTATTACAAGATATTGAATATAGTTCCCTGTGCTATACAGTGAGTCCTTGCTGCTTATCTATTTTATATATATTAGTGTGTATTTGTTAATCCCATACTGCTAATTTATCCCCCACTCCCTTTCCCCTTTGGGAACCATAAGTTTCTATATCTGTGTCTGTTTCTGTTTTGTATATAGATTCATTTATATTATTTTTTAGATTTCACGTAGAAGTAATATCATATATTTGTCTTTCTCTGACTTACTTCATTTAGTATGATAATCTCTAGGTCTATCGACGTTGCTGCAAATTGTCAATATTTCATGCTTTTTTAGGCTGAATAATAGTCCATTGTGTGTGTGTGTGTGTGTGTGTGTGTATAATATATATATATCCATTCATCTGCTGATGGGCGTTTGGTTTGTTTCCATCTTTTATTCTTAACTAAATGTCTGATGAATTTAACAGAGATTAAAGTTACTTCTGAAGTTAATTATCCACAGGCCCCTAAGAAGATGCAGGGGTGTGTGTATTTAAATCTAGGTCAGCATTAGGATGTAAAGAATGTAAAAGTTTGAACAGCAGTTTATATGTCCTCTTCCTTCACTTATTGTTCCAATGCACATCCACTATTTTATGGATATGCCTTTACCAACTGCAAAACACGGATCAAAGTTATGAAAATAGTGCTCTGATAGTTTTCATAATACTGACCAATAAAAACAACCAATGAGGGACTTCCCTGGTAGTCCAGTGGTTAAGACTCCACACTCCCAATGTAGGGGGCCAGGTTCAATACCTGGTCGGGGACCTAAGATCCCACATACCACAAGCAAAGCCTTCGCGCTGCAGTGAAGACCCAGCGCAGCCCAAATAAATAAATAAATAAATAATTTAAAATAAAAATAAATAAACCAAGCAACCAATGAAACACTTATTACTTAGCATAATGTTGAGCATTTAAATATAATGGTTTGGCTGTCGAGATTCACAGCTCACCTTTAAGAATAATATTTGCTTGAGATAAACCTGAATAATCCCTTAGTTTATCTCTTCTGGATTGTCACAAGGAACACTTGTAGAAACCAAAGTTAAGGAAAAACTGACAAAACATCCACAATTAATTTTTTAGAAAGAAAATGTCATCTTGTTAAACTTACTAAACTGTATCCCTGATTTTTGGATTTCAGAGAGCAGTAAAATTTTTAAAAGTGACAAAACAAGAAACTTCCATCTAATGTCATCATTTCATTAAAGAGAAGATACTTTAACATGAAAAAAGTAGAAAGCACATAATCTCAAAATTAAATTGTTTTATGAAAAACTTTGTTGCCCTTAATTTTCTTTTTGTTCTGGGCCATTGAATACTTCAGCATTTGAAATTCAGTGCTGATCTCATCTGGGAGATTTAATATTCTGTTTCAAGAGGGAAATAGCAGGTGTTGGAGACAAAAAAGATAAGATTGCTAAAGTTTGCATTCTTTGCCAGGTATGTTTATTCTGCTATCAAATAAAGTAGTTTATTTCTTCTGATGATTTCTGTTATTATAAAATGTTTACTAGTCACACTGATATGACTAGACATTGAAATTTGTGTCCATATGTAGTGTAAAATGTGGTGCAGAAAGCCAAGTTCTCTCTAAGATTCTAGTCTCAAAATTATTTGAATAAGTAGGAGTGGATTACTCTTGCCTCCATGAAAGGTGCTATTAAAAATGAAATAACCCTTTCACTCTGCAGTAGCTCGCAAATTGGTGGAATGTAGACATCCAAACTAGACATCAGGACATGTGATTTGAACAAATGATTTATTTGAATGTGGTATGTACATAACAGTTACTGACTTGATTCATTTAGTTACCCTTTGCTGAAATATTGGGATCTCAGTAGCACATGGGGGAAACAGGAAGGAATATTTAAAGATCAAGACCTCCCTGGGAAATCTGGGTACATGCTCGCCATTTGAATATTTTAAGTGCCTACCCTAAATCACATTCGAGAATAGGATGAAACGTGTTGTTAACTAACGAAATTAGGATAGAGGACATTTGTTTTGCAACAGTTGAGTAATGTTTCATTCTTACTGCTTGACTGTGTACCCATTGGTAGACACAGGTCCTGGGCCCTAAACCACAGTACTTGTTTTCAGTGCCGTAAACGGACAACTTCATCTGGCTCTTGTTATGATTATCCAGGAAAGGCAAATGTTTGTTTTAAAATGATCTTCCCAAAATTGCCCCTGGTAAACCTATGTATTTTTAATAAAGTTCTCAATTCAGTGTTTTGCTGAATATTTACTTTTCTTTCCCTTTCTCTCAGTTCCTCATTGTTCCAGCCATTGTGGGCAGTGCCCTCCTCCACCGGCTGTCTGATGACTGCTGGGAAAAGATAACAGCATGGATTTATGGAATGGGCCTCTGTGCCCTCTTCATTGTTTCCACAGTATTTCACATCGTATCATGGAAAAAGAGCCACTTAAGGTACAGTGGATGGTACTCTGTTTCAACAGGTCACTCACAATAGTTGGCTCGGGTTAGCCTCTCACGCTGGCATGCTTTGGTCAAGTGAGGCAAAGAGTGGACATTTTCCTGCCTGGTAGAGTCTAATGCTGTCCCAACACTCAGGAAATTTCCTACGGATTGGACAGAATTTGGGCACCCCTGTCTGTGTCTTAAGAAAGCAGGTCTTTACTCAGAAACCCCAGGACTTACAATGTAAAATCCTGACACCTGTTTTCCAGTGTGTCAGCCCACTGAGGAAGAGCATGGCAGCTGCAGGGTGATGACCAGTACTCTGGACTTGCAGTCACCAGTTGGGCTTTGAGTCCAAGCCCTGCCACTTAGCCTCGTGTAGCCTCAGTTTCTTCATCACTAAAATGAGAATGGTAATACCCGACTGGCGGGCTGTTGTGATAGGTGAATGAGATGATGCATGTGAGAGTGATTTGAAAATTAGAAATCACTACAGCTGTACTACAGGTATATTACAGGTCGGGTTTACTGTTTTGCAAAGTTCAGCTTTCAGAATTAGGTCCCGTGCATCTACTCAAACAAAATTCACATATGTTGCTACAGTTAGCTGTCAAGCACTTTCCAAACAATATTGTGATCCCTAGCCTCCCAATGAGAAGGACATAAAAGCATTCATCCTTTGAGTGAAGGGTTAATTTGGGCGATACAAAGGTAGCAGCACACCATCTAGTTGCGTATGAAATGGATTCTACACAACCCAAAAGGGCAAAGTTTCTTCTCAAAAAGGAGGACTCAGAACAGACTTAGAGTGATTTAATGTAATATTAGAAGATAACTTTTGGGGGCTTCCCTGGGGCTTCCCTGGTGACGCAGTGGTTAAGAATCTGCCTGCCAATGCAGGGGACACAGGTTCGAGCCCTGGTCCAGGAAGATCCCATCATGCCGCAGAGCAACTAAGCCCATGCGCCACAGCTACTGAGCCTGTGCTCTAGAGCGCACGAGCCATAACTACTGAAGCCCGCGCGCCTAGAGCCTGTGCTGCGCAACAAGAGAAGCCACCGCGATGAGAAGCCCGTGCACCGCAACGAAGAGTAGCCCCCGCTCGCCGCAACTAGAGAAAAGCCTGTATGCAGCAATGAAGACCCAACACAGACAAAAAATAAATAAATAAAATTTAAAAACAAGGTAACTTTTGGTTTTACAGATAGAATGTTCAAAAAAATCTCGTCATTCAAACAATCTAATATTAAAAAGATATGCTTTATTTAAGAGCAGGATTTGGGATTTATATGATGATTACTAGTTTCCTCACATGTAAAATCAGACTTTTAGAGCTGGAAGGATCCTTAGGGACCCATAATATTCTCCTGGGGAAACTGAGACTCAGTGATTCCAGCAGAATCTGATCATCATCCCAGGATCTCTGACTCCCAGTACTGAGGTTTATTTCCACTGCACCCTTTACAATATTGCTTCTAGTTGGCAGTCTGCTACCTTTGCCTATAAGCTGACAGTTCCCAGGGCTTAACATAAAACCACAGCATTGAATCACGAGGGAGCTCTGGTACACACTCAAAAGCAAGCCTCAAAAGTACTTATCCTGGGCTTCCCTGGTGGCGCAGTGGTTGAGAGTCTGCCTGCCGATGCAGGGGACACGGGTTCGTGCCCCGATCTGGGAGGATCCCACATGCCGCGGAGCGGCTGGGCCCGTGAGCCATGGCTGCTGAGCGGGCGCGTCCGGAGCCTGTGCTCCGCAGCAGGAGAGGCCACAACAGTGAGAGGCCCGCATACCACAAAAAAAAAAAAAAAAAAAAAAAAAAGTACTTGTCCTGGGGCTTCCCTGGTGGCGCAGTGGTTGAGAGTCCGCCTGCCAATGCAGGGAACGTGGGTTCATGGTCCGGAGCCTGTGCTCCGCAACGGGAGAGGCCACAACAAGTGAGAGGCCCGCGTACTGCAAAAAAAAAAAAAAGTACTTGTTCTGGCTCTTCAGGGTGCACTGTTGCAGAGCCCGGAGGCAGGGGCACTTCATTATCTTATGGCACGATCCAGTGCTTGTGGTTGCCTTGGCTGACTTGGCTTTGCTGTCTAGATATGTGAATCAAAGAGTTGTAGGTGCCGGCTTCATTACTCAGAGCCTCCCTGCCAGGGCCTAAGAAGAAGGTGTAATAGAAACCAGTCTCTCTTGAACCTTGAAATAGCACTGCTAGACTCATAAGCCACATGTGGATTTTTTTACTCTGCATTAGTTCTTTAAAATATCCCAAGTATAGCCTTAATTTAAGTACAAGAGGGAAGGGAACAAGCATTTATTGAGTACCTACTATGTGCTAGGTGCTGTGCTAAATGCATGGCTACATCGTCTCATTTAATGTTCACACGCATTCTGTGATAGAGATGATATTACTTCTGCTTCACCCTTGAGGAGAGTGAGGGTCAGAGATGGGTGGTGGGTCTTGAATAACACTGCACGCTTGACTTTACCTGCTGCAACAGTGCATAACAGTCTAGAAAGCAGAATTAGAAAGACCCCAGACCTGGCTTGGAATCACAGTCATCCAAGGAGTTATTCTTCTCTTCCCTGCACCTTCTACCACATCTTCTAGCCCTTTTAAATCAGGATCTTCTGGACTGGAGTTTGCGACTGTATTTTATAAGCTCCCCAGGCGATCCTGCAAGGCAGTCAAGTTTGAGAAACATTAATCTAGTGTTTGCTTTTTTAGACCTAAATTATTTTCACTTCTTCACTAACATGTGACTAGCCCTAACAGTGACTAAAACATCCTCAGCCTGCTTTGGTCGACACAGAGCGTGTGATGAGGCAAAATCTAATACTTGTGTGCCACCAAACCACAGCTACTACCCCTTGGACTGAAAATGGATTCAAGACAATGCAATGCATTTGTACTTTTAAATTACCTCAGGAACTTCCCTAGCCGTCCAGTGGTTAACACTCTGCACTTCCACTGCAGGGGGCACAGGTTTGATCCCTGATCGGGGAGCTAAGATCCCGCACGCTGTACGGTGTGGCCAAAAATTTATAAATAAATAAATAACCTCAGTAAAGGGCGGATTCTGTCTAATCCGTTTTGTGAATAGACCTCAATGAGCCAAATCTTTGTACACTTCCTGACTCTTCAGTTTTAGAAGGAAAAACTTGGTGAGAAGCCCAGGTTGCGGGGCTTCCCCATTGGCACAGTGGTTAAGAATCTGCCTGCCAATGCAGGGGACATGGGTTCGATCCCTGGTCCGGGAAGATCCCACATGCCATGGAGCAACTAAGCCCGTGCACCACAGCTACTGAGCCTGGGCTCTAGAGCCTGTGAACCACAACTAAGGCCCGTGCACCTAGAGCCCGTGCTCCGCAATGAAAAGCCACTGCAGTGAGAAACCTGTGCACCGCAACGAACAGTAGCCCCCACTCACTGCAACTAGAGAAAGTCTGCATGCAGCAACAAAGACCCAATGCAGCCAAAAATAAATAAATAAGTTTGTTAAAACAAAAAAGAAGCAGCCCAGGTGGCTACCCTCTTGACAGCAAATGAGCCTTTTTTTTTTTTCTGGTTTGCGTTATTGCCGTTCCTAAATTAGTTTCTAAATTTGCTTTATTGCAGCTTACTGTCTACACTAAGATTTGGAGTCAAAGCTGCTTCTAAGACATTCTAAAAAGAATGTGGCTTTGGGGAGCATTTACTGAGCCTTCATGATTTTGTGCCCTGCACTATGATAGGGGTTGAGAGGTGGTCTTCCCTCAAGGAATTTCATTTTCCAATTAGATAGGATCTAAAAAAAATAGAAAATATCAGAAAAGACAGATTTTGAGTTCCTGATTATTGTGGGGTTCTTACATGGAGAGGATCTATGGTATATGCAATCTTACAGATAATATAAAGCTTTTACTTGTGGCTCCATATTCTTAAGAATAGCTGTGCAACTTTGAAGGCCAAGTTATAAATGCCATGAGAACCAAGAACAAGAGTAGCAGTTGTGACATAGTGGAGTGATAACCCCTACTTCCAGTTGTCAAATTTTCTGAAAACTCTAACTTGTTCCCCCCCCACAGGACAGTGGAGCATTGCTTTCACATGTGTGATAGAATGGTTATCTATTTCTTCATTGCTGCATCTTACGCCCCATGGTAAGATACAGTCTTTATATTTTTGAAGATAGTGTTTTTATGAGAGAATTCTTGGTCCTCCTTCCTTCCCCTCTTCCTATCCCTGCTCCCCGGTTCCCCCACCCCAACACACATACATGCTTTTTTTTCTTTCCCATTTTGATTTACTTGGGTCAGATTGCAGATTTTAAGGGGCGAATGTTACTGCCATTCAGAGTACAGATCTGGCACTGGATTGTTTTGAGAGAAGTGCTACTAAGTTGTGTGTAGGCAGCATGCTAACCTTTGAAATATGTTACCTTTGCCTTCCATATTCTTCCTCTATGCTTCTGCTGCTGCTCAGACTACCTGGACATGTCATTGTTTAAGTGGAAATACTGTAAATACGTACAAAGAAATCAAGCTCCCTTTTGAAATTTATACTGTTGGTCTTCAGAGCACAGTAGCTCCTATGTATGGAGCACATTTCTCATTTCCTTAGCTATATGAATAAGAGAACTAGCCTAATTAGTTAGCTGTTTAAAATACCTAGTATTTAGTTCAATGTCCTTGCTCTCCCTGCCTTTTTGGTATAAGTCAGATAGAGTCTTTTGCTGCTGCTCTGAAACCCATAATTAAAGAAACATTGATTTTCCTCTGTCAAGATATGGTCCAGTTTTAACCACTCAGAAATTCATATTATGCCGTCAACTATATATCATTAGAAACAGCAGGCCTCTAGATTCTGACTAATGCAGCATCCATCATTCAAAAGAAACCTAATTATCTGTTGGAGTAAAGAGTAAGTGCTGTGTCTCTCCCCAGTAACTGTTATTAAATTATAGGCCTGAACCATACTGGGACGAGACTACTTAAAGGCTTTTGTGAAGTACACCTCAATTTAAAATAAGTAAGTAAAACATTTAAATGTAGACTGAGGAGTCAAATATTACAGTAGGCAGTTTGTTCGCATGTAATCTTCGATATGCAGGTGGTACCTTTTCCATTTGGAAATATTAATTTTGTAGTAATAGCCATTCAGAACATTTTATTTTCATATCTATTCATCTGAATTCAGTACAGATGAATTTGCAGCATTTTAAATTCAGGCCTCACAAGAGTCCATGGTTAAATTCTAACCTACAAAGTACCTTCCATAACGTGTATTGGGCTAGATCTTCTCATGTTCTCTCTTGGTGGAGAAATTGATAATGGAGACACTTGGTCTGTGTATTAGGTATCCACTGTGTGTATGTGATCTGGTTCAGGGTTTTGTTGCCTTCTCAGTAAGCTTTGTAAACAATCTGCTCCCAAATACGTAGTCAGGAACAACAAGGCAAGTAGCCTTTACAGCACTCTGCCTAATAAGGAAAGTCGGGCATCACAGATGTGCTGGGACTTACTTATACATGTCTCCTTTTAGCTGGTTCTATTTTTAAACCACATTGGAACTAATTCTAAGTCTTAAAGCTTGAACGACAATTTTATCCTTGAGTTATTAATTTTATCCCAATTGCCCAAATACTTCCAACCGCATGTTGACTGCTTTTTCTTTCTGGTCTTGTCCTGGTACCTTCTCTCCCAATTTTCAAGACTAGAGGAAAACACAGGTTGTATGAATTCCCTTCGTTTATCACTTCTGTTCTTTGTTGTCATGTTTACATTTTTAGGTTAAATCTCCGTGAACTTGGACCCCTGGCATCTCATATGCGTTGGTTTATCTGGCTCATGGCAGCTGGAGGAACCATTTATGTATTTCTCTACCATGAAAAGTAAGAGAAAATAATTTACATTTCATAGCTTTAAAATTAACTTCCTAAATTTTATCTACATTACAGTACAATTTACTTTATATTTGCAGTTCAAAATAGTAGAAATACATAAATAGAATATATATTGTTTTAACAAATCTTTAGAACCATTTGATATTCATCATTGGTCTACAGATTGCTGCAGACAGAAGTGAATGGTGCCTGTGTGATATATGATATAGTTGAAGGACAAGGTGCACTTGTCCCTCATCTAAAATGACAGTTTTGGAGTCAGTCAGACCTCATTTCACATCCTCAGGCAGGCTAGTCTTAGCAAACTAGCCTTATCCTCTATGACTTACAGTTAGCACATGAGAAAAATGACTGCTTTTCTAAGTTTCTTTGAAGGTTGAAGATTATAGGTATTAAGCCCCCACAGAACACCTGGTTAGGAACCCAGAGGATGTTCCAGCCTAGGACTCCCTGAGAAAGGGGACATTTGGAAGGGCATCTAAACCCTTAGTATCCTCACCATGGGACACACCTTTTTTAACCCATTATTCATATCTCCTAGTCTTAAGTGTGAAGCAATATAAAAAGAAAACTTACTGAAACTTAACAGCTTAGTTCTAGAGGAGACCTTCAAGGTCACCTATTTGTGCTTCATGTTTAAAAAAAATGAGAACGTTTAGTACTTGGATCAAATTAGTGACTCATCTGGAATTAGGACCCATGTGTCCTAGATCCCGTTCCATGGCTCTTTTCATTACCTCACATGCCTGAACTTGAGAAACTCACAACCATGAAATAATTGTCATTGGATACAGTTTATTAAATTCTTTATCTATTGTTTTTGGCAGAATGGCCCTCAGAATTAAACATAACTTGTGTTTGTCACAAAGTAATAAATTGTTTTCTCTTTTCAGAAGAAAGTGGTAGTTTTAGCTAACTTCTCTCTGACTTTGAAATTCACTTAAATGCATTTTTGACCATAATTAGCAATTCTGAGTGGTATTATGTGTTATATATATATCCAAGGGAACAGTTTGCTTCTCAGGCTCAAACCCCTAATTTATATCCTTGGATAAATTAGGAAGTAAAGTAAAACAACTATCTTTCTCCTATTCCAGGCCTTCTAATATAAACCAAACCCACATTCTTCCCCAGTTCCCTGATATGATTACTTCATGGGGGACTTTGAGTATAAAACACTAAGAATGAGATGCGAGTCACCCTTGGCCATTTGGTTTGGCAGGTATTACAGAGAACCTAAATGGTGCCACATACTGTTCTATGTGTGCAAACCCAAACATAAACAGAACTTGGTCCCTGCCTTCGAGGAACTTAGAGTCTAGTTTGATTAGGCATAAATGTAAGTTGAATTTCAGTACAGTGTGTTTTTTAGCATTTTCAGACTTCTGCACCTAAGGTGATGAGCCTTACAAACTGGAGTTTGTACAGATACAAATTCAGAGACAATCAAAAACACATGCCCTCAAAAAAATTAAAAAAAAAATACCAAAAAAAAAGCAAAAAAGAAAAAACCCAATAACAACAAAAAACACATGCCTTTAGTTCCTTAGGGCTCCCATCCCTTTGCCACTGATAAACTGCTCCAAGCTATTCCCTGTGCAGCTTCATAATTTCAGTGTCTTATAACGATGGATTGGAATGGCGATGAAGGCAAACACTCTGGGATTAGAAACGGAAAATGCGTGGTGAATTGGATTCAATGATAGCTTTTGGCAGAGAACGTTTTGCATGTAGTATGTGGAATTTGATGCCTTATCAATCCTGAAAGAAATGCTAGTTCATTGTTACTCAACTACAGTATTTCAGCTAGAGCCCTAATGATCTCCTACAGGGAAAATACATTTCATTTGAATAGTCAAGTGTTTACATTTGTTTTTCAAAAGAAAAAGGGAAAAACTGGTAAGGAAATAGTCTGAGTGTTGTAGGAATAGATATGTTAAATTAACACATTTCTATTCTGCAGGTATAAGGTGGTTGAGCTCTTTTTCTATCTCACAATGGGGTTTTCTCCAGCCTTGGTGGTGACATCAATGGTAAGAAGTTACTTCATAATTTATTTCACCTTATTTTCTTTTAAATCACTGTGACTCTTAATATGTCTATAGATACGATCTGAAGCTTTTCTTTCTGAAGTTATGACATGTCCAATAACTAGAGATTCAAAAGAAAAAATGTATAAATTACAAAGTGCCACAACTTGTACTACCTACTGTCTATAGTTTGGAAAAGCTATACATCTAAGCGTGACTCCTTCCATATGGTAATCTGCTGCATTTATTCTTTGGGATAATCCTTCTCTTCACCCCACCTCCACTCCCACCCTTTTCCCAATGAATTGTGAGATTATGTGAAGGTGGAAATTTCTACTTGGGTTACTTAGTGTCTAAACCCTAAATCCATGGTGAGGGTAAATTTTGAGGTTTCTTACAATGAAGAAAATATAAATTAGTGACTTCTTTTTTTTTTAGAGCAGAAAATTTTTTTCTTAATTAATTAATTTATTTCTGGCTGCATTGGGTCTTTGTTGCTACGAGCGGGCTTTCTCTAGTTGCGGCGAGCAGGGGCTATTCTTCATTGCGGTGCGCGGGCTCCTCATTGTGGTGGCTTCTCTTGTTGCGGAGCACTGGCTCTAGGCATGCGGGCTTCAGTAGTTGTGGCACGCAGGCTCAGTAGTTGTGACGCATGGGCTTAGTTGCTCCGCAGCATGTGGGATCTTCCCAGACCAGGGCTTGAACCCGTGTCCCCTGCATTGGCAGGCGTATTCTTAACCACTGTGCCGTCAGGGAAGTCCCGTGACTTCTTAAAACTTAAGAATTGGAAGGACCTCAAAACGTCATTTGGCTCAACATTTTATTGGATATTTCTCAAATCCCTTCACTTTTCCTTTCACTTGCTGTTAAGTCATATTATTTCTCTTTCTCAGGAAAGTGCTTTTTTTTTAACTTTGCTTGAAATTTTCTTTTGGGGACTTTGTTGGGTGAAAGTGTAGCATTCATTACCTGTAGTAGGCATTTGCACATATGTGTTTTATGCTCCCATTCAGACTGATTACTGTTGAGAAATCAGTTTATCTGTCAATTTAAAACAATAACATAACAACCTCATGATCCCATCTGCTGGTGACTTGTGCCTTTAGCTTATGTTTTCCCAGTCCTACACTCTGCATTTTGGGGCACCAGCCACTGTGTGTTTAGTTTGAACTCTCTTCTCAGCCTACAAGGGTCAGAATTGTACCTATAATTTCCTCCTGATCTCATAGGCAAGTTATAAGAATGTAATTTTGCTGTGTACAGTTCTTGCCCTGGTCACAAAAACACCTGTAAAAGGTTTAGGATTTATAGGTTTGCTTATGTTTTTTCAGAGGGTATGTCTTATGAGAATGTATCAAGATATGTTCTTTGAGATATGAGATTTATAATGGCTTTAATAATTACCTCGTATCAAAAATACATGCAGTTTAGCTGGTAAAGGCAACAGGGAATAGTGAGGGGAGAGAGGTGAAAGTCAGAAATGAGAAGATCTGCCTTGAAGGCCATATAGATAGAGGGTGATTGAAGACACCCAGAGCAAGGTCTATGTTGATGGGTCACTAATCATTAGAGTGGAACTTCAGGTAAATTCCTTCTGGGTATCATAATAGCAAGTTTATCCAGTACTTTTACTAGCCTAAATCTTTCATTGAACTTTTCAAGTACAGTAACAGGTGACTAATGTTTATGTTAATCAAACAGGAAAAGCCGCACACTTGCCCAGATAGAACTTAGAATCAAGCAGAAAAATACAATTCATATAAAATAAGAAATTACCATAAAGTTTTACAATGTCTTTGATTGGGGAAAGTACAGCCTGCTATGGGAGCACATGATAGATGTACCAGAGGAAGTTCTATTTAAGCTGATTTAGAAAGACAGATAGGAGCCAAGAGATGGAAGGAGTGATGCAGGTGGTACAGGAAAAGGATACAGCATGAAGGAAGCCCCAGAGATGTGGAGAACATGAGCATCTGAATATGCATGAGGGGCTGTAATTATGCAGGTAGCACAAGTCTCGTGATAAAACTGGTGAGCTAGACAGAGACCAGATCAAAAAGAACCACACAGGCCATCTGAAGGTTCAAAGGAATGGTACAAGTGATGAAGACTCAAACCTTTGGTGTTCCGGTCAGAATAATGGGTATCGGAATTACCCTTCTACCATAAAGAACTTAGAAAAGTGGGAAACATATGTGAAGCAACTATTTTTTTGGCGTTGGACACAGACATATAGGACTATGATCCTTGCGGGGAGAGAAACCAAAAGATGAACTTCACATGCACTGCAGTTTTCTCCCTGGAATGCTTTCCAAACTGTGAAAGAAAATGGAGTCCAAGAGCAGCAGTCTGGGTGGAGGAAACAAATCAGCATTTCAGCTCCCAAGCCAGCTGCAGTTTGGGGGCAGGGTACTGGAGAGGAGGGAACTTCACAGAGAAGAGTCTCCAGAAATCTACAAGGGGTTTCCTGGAGTCCTTGCCTGACTACGGAGCTACATTTTTGCCAGGCAACACTCTGCGTGCCCTGGCTGAGGATAGCTGTTGGAAGGCTGTGAGATTCCAGAAGGAGCCTAGTACTGGGAGATACCAGAGTTCCAGCCAGCCAGAGCGGGAGACCATGCTGAACAACTTAGGCATTCCATTGACCCCAGCAAGACCCCACCTTAGGATAAGAGCTCCTCTGGCCGTAGAGTGAGGGCAGCTCTGTCACTGCCATAACACAGCCCAGAAACCTCAAAAGGATAAAACTGACCCTTCGGTAAATAAACCGCCTCCTGGAACAAACCCAACATTCCTTCGAGGAAGACAACAAACTCTATGCTCGTTAACAGCTCAGCATCCATTATCCAAGCAAATACTACTCGTCAAGCAAGAAGGGTCCCATGGAAAGTCTAGATCTGAAAACTGTACGTTAAGAAACACATTTATTTGGAGGGGTTTAACAACAGATGGGATACTGCAGAAGAAAAGGTCAGTGAACTTGAAAATGAATCATCAGGCCTCAGACTGGGAGAAAATATTTGCTTTCTCTATATGTATCGGGCAAAGGATGTGTATCAAATATTGTAGCACTCTAAGTCAATAATAAAAAACCAATCCTATAAAAATGGGTAGAACACTTGAACAGACACTTTACAAAGAGAAAGCGCTACAAGTATCCAGTAAGCCCTTGAAAAACTGCTCAATGTAACTAGTCATCAGAGGAATCAGGGAAATGAAAATGAAAACCTCAACATGCCACCACTACACACCCTATATAATAGTTAAAATTAAATTTAAAAGACTGAGGCCACCAAAACCCAGCAAGGATGTAAAATAACTAGAACCCTAATTCATTGTTGGGGAGAGTATAACATGGTATAACCACTTTGGAAATTTGTTTAACAGTTTATTATAAAATGAAGCATAAATTGATGACAACAAAAATGAAAACATATCTACAAAAGGACTTGTAAAACAATGTAAATGTTAATTTTATTCATGATAGCCCCAAAATGGAAAGGATAAACAAATTATGTTAAGTAAATCAATGGAATGCTAAGTAATGAAAAGGAATGAATAACTGATGTACAGTAGCACATGCATGAATCTCAAAAACATTATATTGAGCAAAAAGTAAGCCAGACGCAAAAATGTACATACAGTTTAATTCCATTTATGTGAGGTTCTAGAACAGAGAGGCTTAGCCTGTGCAATAGCAATAAGAACAGTGGTTGTCTTAGTGGAAGGGCAAACCTTACTGTTCACTTAGTATCTATGCATTACACCATGTGAATTAATCATCAATTTTTAAAACACCCCCTCCCCCCCAGAAAAGGAATATAAGTTCATGAAATAAAACACTTTGGTTCTTGGTTCAAATCCTGATTCTGACACTTAAAAGTTACGTGACCTTGGTAGATTATTTAACCTCTTATGTATTCTAGTTTTCTCGTCTGTAAAGTTTGGATAAAAAAGTTAGGGTTGTGAAGATGAAATGAGTGCTTCAAACAAGTCCTGGTACATAGAAACATAGTAATGACATTGATAATGAAGAAAACATACCTGGTTTTGTTTGTTTTAGGATTAAGTATGTTCTGGTTCTTTGAAAGTTGATAAACAGATGTGGTATCTTGAGGAACTACCTATTAACAGAATGTATGTCAAAACCAACCTGTGTGCTTGGTTTGCTCTCTTGTTTATTGTTTTAGTGGAAGAAGAAGGAGTGGTGTCTTTTGGGGCAGCAAGCAGCTGTGTGACTTTGTTCAGGCTACTTATTTATCTGGCCTTAACCTCTTCACCTCTAAATTAAGGAGGTTGTGTTGGATGAGTGGGTCTTCACTGGGGAGTCAGATGCCCCTGTGAGAATCCCATGAAAACCTCAATCCTCTCTAGGAAAATGCCTCTAATCACACATACACAGAGAATTTTGTATAATTAATGGATACTAATGGCTTTATAACCTCTAGGAACTAATACATGTAGCTGGCGTTTTGTTTTGCTACGTTTTACTTTTTAAATAAAATGAAATCTGACGGATGTGCCATCTTACCAAGGTTAAGGAGAAATCCAGTATCAGTCAGTTTGGATTGGCTCCTGCCTCATCTTTTGATCTTACGAAAACCAAGGTGCTTATGTGAACTTTGAAAATAAGGCTCATCCTCGCCCCTGGCCCTGGATCCTCACACTTGGTTCTTAGCTCGTGTCGGTTGCTGCCACTGCTCCGGCCGAGGCCAGTGGCGCCATTCAAGTAGGTGGCTGCACTGGAGCTTCCCCGTGTTCCTTGTTGGACTTGACCACCAGGACCTGCTCCAAGGCTAACAGGGTCACAGCCACCAGTGCCCAGGCCTCTGGGACACCCACACACCTGTCCCCTTCCAAGGCCTTGCCACGATTTGACTTAGGTTTCCACTCACCTTGAAGAACCTGAGACCTTGCTATTCCTGGTCCCCAGAAGTCCTGGCTTGTTTAAGCCCTGCCTCTGTTCTCTTCCCCTCGCATTCATACAGCCCAGTCTAATCTTGTAGATGGGCTGAGGTCTTTGAAAACCAAGAGTAGCCTATAAATATTCCTTTTTGTGCTAAAGCACACCTGACTGTTACTTTCCTCCTAAGCTAAGAAACTCCCAGGCACAAAGACAAAAAGGCCTGGCAACATCTAGAAGGTTGGGAAATATATTGTGCTACATGGTCTCAGATCTCAGAGGTCACTCCTAGCTATGATTTTCCTGTATCAGCCATGAGGAAGCCGTAAGCTCACAGAAGCAGGTGAAGAGTCTGGGAAAAGCGATGAGTGTAGAACAGTGTGTGAGGAGGACAAAGGGAGTGAAAACCAGGCTGAGATGTGGATCATAAACGGAGTGGCAAGGGTGCAGGGAAGAAAGCTCCTAAGGAGGAAGGTGAACGCCAAGGGTTGTGCTTTATTCAGATGAGCTGTTGTTCACTTCAGATGCGATTGCAGTCTGCTTAAACACGGTGTAAATGAGCAGAAGGTGCTTCTTTGTCCCATGGGACCTGTAACCTGACTGCTTGGTCAAATCAAGACGGCCGATTCAGAGGGTGACCCAGGTCAATTTAAGTGTCATTCGTGTGTACAGATGAGGATTCTGTCTGTTCAGAGCTACTTCATTGTCTAGAAAATCAGGAGACTTAGGGGAAATTGCAGTCATCTCTTTAGCTTGTCGTATCAGAATGACATGGAAACCTTTTGATGTTTTTCCTCTGTCGACAGAGTAACACCGATGGACTCCAGGAACTCGCCTGTGGCGGCTTCATTTACTGCCTGGGCGTCGTGTTCTTCAAGAGCGACGGCATCATCCCGTTCGCCCACGCCATCTGGCACCTGTTCGTGGCCACGGCAGCCGCGGTGCACTACTACGCCATTTGGAAATACCTTTACCGAAGTCCTACAGACTTTATGCGACATTTATGACCCATCCTTACTAGGTCTCCAAACCAGTATTACTTCCTTTATGGCACTTAGGAGCGGGGTAAGAGCTGAAAACTGCACAGAGGGGAAAAAAAAGAAGAAGACAGCTGTACTGACTTTATATCTTTTGAATGTAATTACTGTGAAAGTATAAAAGCTGTGTTCTGGAATTTTCCCCCTCACAGCAGATAAATAAGGTAGTGAATTAATTATTCATTCCATTCCACTATCATGAAGTACTCTGGATAGACTTGGCCAACGGATGTTTACAAACCAGAATTTTGTATTTTAATTTTACAGATTTTACTACCTAATTTTTCTAAATTACTAGGTCAGGCTGTAAAAGTCAGTGCAATAACAAAACTTCCTTTTTAAGAGAAAATGGTTTCTATCACTTTCCCATTAGCTGTGTGAAGAATCATGGACAGAATTTACACTACTTTTTACCATGTTTCATCTTGGCATAACATGGTTATTTTTTAAATAGAAACTTCAGTTTTTTGTAAATTTTTAAAAAATACTTCACTGAAGCGCATTTCTGCAGTTCCTCATTCATGTGAATTTTTGCAGCAAGCTGTCAACATTCCACAAATGAACAAACATTATACCTCTTCTGATAGTTTTATTAAGCATGGAGAAATTGCCAATTTTTAAAAACTACAAGTTTTCCAAAACTCTTCTGCCAGCCTCTGACTCTGAATTCCATGTTGCTTTGGGCTGTATACTTGACCTAGTTTGGTTTCCCAGCAGTGGAAAAGTATTTTGATATCATTAACTTTTTCAAAAGATTCAACTTTTTCTCTATGCCTTTGCCATGTCTTCTTCAGGGTCTTTTTCAACAGCAGATGAGTATCTAGTCTGTCTGTACTAAGGGAGTATTGTTGGGTTGGCCATCCACTGAAAACTCCTGAAGAGCATCATGGATTACAGCGAATAGTGGTCATGCCTGTTTGGTGCCCAATGGTTAAGTCATTGTCACTTAGCTTTATATTATCAGTTTGACAGTCATTTCAAATTATGGAACTAGATGCATAAATTCACATTTCTACCTTTCCTTTGCATCTTCTGATACACTTTCCTCTTTTTCATGGAAAAGTATTTAAAGCACTGTTTGACAGATAAACTCATGTGTCTGTCGTCCATGGGTTATATCCTGGCTCAGTGGAGTGGTATTTAATCTATTGTTTTTGGTTTTCCTTCAGTGTCTTATATTAAGATTAACATATTAGTTGCTTTGTTGGTTAATCTCCTGTTGGTGTTTTAATATATGAGATAACCTTGCCTTTAGATCAGGTGCTGATATTGCCTGTTTTCTAGTGATGGGTTTGATCATTGGAATTGTTGGTTTGACAATACACTGAATTCAATTCATTGAAATTTTGTACTGATGTAGCTTTAAATGAGGGTTTATTTTGTGTGTGTATATTTAGAACTCTTTGACTTTGTTAAATTATGTGGGAATGAAGAACAGAAGAACGGCCTCTTGCTGGTGAATTCTTAAATAGGCAAGGTATCCAGTGATAACACCAACCAGACCACCCCTTCTGCATGATTCTGAACATCTGGATGCCTCGTTTTATTGTGTATATTTTATTTTAAATGTATTAACTTTTGTGGATTCATTTAAAGTCTACTCAAAAGTACCACTGTCAAAACCACTAAAATGTATGTAAAAAATTGTGCTGTAGACTAAAATAAAATTGTTACTTGGATTTGTTCCACTGTCTCTAAATTAGATGACTGTGAAAATGATAATGCATTTTTGAAAGCCTGAGCTCATCTAGCATATGTAATACGTATAGTAGCCTTTTTTGTTTGTTTGGGTTTTTTTTTTGAAAAGTCAGGATGGGAAGAAAAACAAATGTACCCTGACATCTAGAATCTTCTAGTCCGCTTTTTAATCATTTAATTGCCAGAACCAGTGCAAACATTAAAATCAAACCACATTTTCAGTTTAAAATACACTAGTCTGGGCCTAAAGATTATAAATTGTATAAATGATGTATCTTCATCCCAGAGAAGACTTTTGGTTTAGTTTATATAATATACCATAGGACTGAGGTTACACGCTTTTTTGTTACCAAGCAGACACACAGATTGCAAGCTAACAACTCTGTGAGTGTTTGTTAGATTTCATTCTCCCTCTTCTACAGTGTGGGAAACAGAGTCAGAGCTGCTCTGACTGCTTCATGCTTAGGGAGCTGAGACAGGAACCCAGGTCTCTCCAGCTCTGAAGCCTCCTATTCACTTTACACCACAGCAAAAACAAGTGAATCGAAAAAATTGAACTGAAAATTCGTCAAAGTCAGCAAAAACAAATGAATCAAAAAAATTGAACTGAAAATTCATCAGGCATGCACATGGAAAAGAAAACATAGTCACGCAGTCTAGAGCCTAAAAATACCCTCGGGGGAACCTCCATCGAGTCTAATTTTGAAGACCGAGGGTCTTGAAGCGTTATTATCCCCAAGAATTCCGTCCTCTGGTCCACCAGGGTAACCTCGTCTCTCTCTAGAGCATCTGCCCCCACTTCTGTGCTATCATCTTCCTTATCCGTATCTCCGGCCTAAAACTTTTCTGAAGGCCAGGCCTCTCTCATCAACTGCCCAGATGCCCCCCTTCCCCACCTCCGGAACATTTTACTCACCCTGTCCCAAACTGAGTGCATTACCTTTCTTTATTCCCCCACCAAACCCATGTATCTGAAGCGTCCTATCCTGGTTGCTGGCGTGGCCATAGCCGTCTACATCCTTGATTTCTCTCACCCCCCACGTCCGACCAGTCAGCCAGGACTGTCACCTCCACTTTAGGCCCAGCTCCCTGATCTGGTTTCTCACCCCCTTCCCACTGCAGGGCCCTAAAAAGCCCTAGTTAGCTGTCCTCAGACTACTTCAGCCACCTCATTTGTACCCCTGCCCTGGTCACACCCATCAGACAGGCTCATCCTCCACACTTACCAGCATTATCTTCCTGAAAGAATCTGAGCATGTCTCCCCCCTGCTTCAAAACTGCCATTGACTCGGAGTCTGTATGACTCAAGCCAATCTCTTTCTCGTGGCCTCTTCACATGCTAACTTGTCCTGATCCTCTCCCCTGCTGAACCCCACAGACCAGTCCCACGACAACACCTTGCCCTCATGGTGCTTTTGTAACTGTGCTTTTGTACCTGCTGTTCCTCGGCCTGGAATGCCTTTACCCCAGCCCTTTCCCTGCCCTGAAACATTTGCTGGGTCCAAACCTCCACCGATGCCAGCCAGGCCCAAGCCTCTTTGACGCTGCAGCACTAACGCTCCTTCGTGGCCCCTGTCATGTTGCACTGGGATGCATTTGCTTGTCTGCTCCCTCTGTGGCTGGGGATTGCCCTCTCTCATGGCAGGAGCTGAGTCTCGTCCACCTCTGTCCCCAGCACAGCTCTAGGCTCACAGTAGGAGTGGAAAGAGGGCTTGGGAATGAAAGAAGACAGGGAGAGGTGGGGTGGAGGATGGTGTCACGGAAGAGAGAGACTGAAAATAAAGTGTTTTTAGGGTGGACTTGATTGTCACCCTGTAGATCTGGTCCATGAAAATCAAGCTGGCTCTCACTGACTGGCTGAAGCCTGACTTTCAGTTCCTTGGCCTCACTGGCTTCCCTGACCAAGGGCCAGCTAGAACACTTGTAGCAACCACAGCAGAGTTGATGAGAAGTTGGCGTGGAAACATTAGACAGTGTGTCCTAAATAAGGAAACATCCAAGTTTGTTTACTGAAGGGTCCAGAGGACCAACTATCCATCATGTAAAAGTCTGAAAAACGGTTTTGCCTGCCCTGCACCCCTCTGGTCCTCTTCTCTGAACATAATAATAAACCAAAATAGCACTCAGTTCTGCAGCCCTTGAACCTCAGTGCAGACTGCACTCAGAAAGCAACAACTTTAACATAATTCTACATATTATTTTGTATATTTTTACTCTCAGAAAACTAAAACTTACATAGAGTTCACTCATCCTAATGCACGTTCATGTATTTCCTGCCATTCGTCTTTCCCCCCTATTTATGGGATTTGGTTTTTGTTTTATACAGTTGTAAGTATACCACATTTGCAATTATTACACTGCTTTTTCCCACTTATTACATTATAAACACTTAAAAAATTATTATATAGTTTTTTAAATTTTTTTTTTATTTTGGGCTGCATTGGGTCTTCGTTGCTACACACAGGCTTCCTCTAGTTGCGGCGAGCGGGGGCTACTGTTCGTTGCGGTGCACAGGCTTCTCATTGGGGTAGCTTCTCGTTGCACAGCACGGGCTCACTAGGCTCACGGGCTTCAGTAGTTGTGGTATGCAGGCTCAGAGTTGTGGCGCACGGGCTTAGTTGCTCCACAGCCTGTGGGATCTTCCTGGATCAGGGATCAAACCCGTGTCCCCTGCATTGGCAGGTGGATTCTTAACCACTGCACCACCAGGGAAGTCCCTATTATATAGTTTTCATAGCCAGAATTTTTAATGGCTCCATCATCTTTCCAGACCAGACATGCAGCCAGTTTTGCTTAGTCATTCACCTAATTTGGGATTTTTAGATTCAGATTTTTCGTTATTGTAAACAATGCTGCATGAACAACTTTGCATAAAGCTTTGTCCATGTTTGTGACTGGGTCTTTAAGGTAATAATAAGAAACAATTTTTAAGTTAATAATAAGAAACAATTGAGTGCTTCCTATGTTTGGGGGACAGGCACTGTGCTAGTTACATGGATTATCTCACTCTTTACAGAAAACCTTAGGGTAGATAATTGTATTATCTCCATTTTACAGATTAGGAGACAAACACAGATGAATGAATTTCCTTGTCCAAGGTAAGTGTTAGTGCCTGATTAAACACAGGGAGCCTGGAGTCTTAGTGTTTTCATTCTCAGGAGTGTAATCCCTGGGTCAAAGTTTTATTAATGGGTTTACCCAAAGGAAGACCTTTTAAAAATAAAACTCATTCCAAACCTCCAGATTTTTATTTGGCATCTTCAGGTTATGTCTGCTCTTCTCATGTGCCAATTAAATGGAGAGGGGAAGAAGAAAATCTCCGAATGAAACTGACATCGAGGAAGCCGATTCACCTCCATCCTTGGGAAGCAAAATAAAGTGCCCCAAGAGGACACAAGGAATGTCTTTAGTTTAACAAGGTTAGAATTACTGCATTCATGTCTTTCTGCTGCTTTTGCTGGTTGGAACAGACAGTGCCAACGTGTTCTTATATTCTGTGCGTCTTCCTACATCCCAGTGATGGGTGATTTTTCCAAGAAACAGTGCCACTGTGCAGTGTAGCCATTTGCAAAGGGAGTTTATTCCCTTCAGGGGACTGTTCAACACAACATCACATTCTCATTCTCCTACACAGTTCACTGTCCCTCAGACTAAGTCAGAACACTGGCTAGGTTTCAGGGGGACTTGGGAAACATGCTTTCAGCCTTACCTTATCTCCTGGGAGAGGTCACAGGTCCCCTTGCTGTTCTGTGCCAGGCCAAACTTAGTACACCCAAACAAATGTGTCAGCCACCGAAAGGGTCAGGAAACTTTATCCATCAAAAAGATTTGGTTCTCGGGCTTCCCTGGTGGCGCAGTGGTTGAGAGTCCACCTGCCGATGCAGGGGACGTTGGTCCTTGCCCTGGTCCGGGAAGATCCCACATGCCGCGGAGCGGCTGGGCCTGTGAGCCATGGCTGCTGAGCCTGTGCATCTGGAGCTGTGCTCTGCAACGGGAGAGGCCACAGCGGTGAGAGGCCCGCGTACTGCAAAAAAAAAAAAAAAAAAAAATTTAGTTCTCTTAAAATCACGAGTGTTTTCTGATCTCATCTGCGAGCTGTGTGTTGAGTCGGTGTGGAATCAGCCAGCCTGGGACAGATTGGCCGGTGAACTTAAGCAAGTCCCTCCTGACCTTGGAGCCTCCGTTCCTACCTGCAGAAGGGGTCCAGCACATCCCTTGTGGTGCAGCCCTAGGATGAAATGATACCCCTAAAGTGTCTAGTTCATGCATTCTGGCATGTGACTGGCACTAGACAAATGTTAGCTTCCTTCCCATATGGCTGAGCTTTTAAAATGATTGTAGCCCACCTGCAGAGATTTACATGCAGAAGCAACCTGAAGGAACAGTTAGTAGCACTCTTAAAAAGTCTTGTGCAGTTTTTAGCTCTTAAAAATGCATGGAAGTGTGGCCAAAGCTAAACGGAGGCATGTGGTCACCCCTGGCTTTCTAATGATTTTGTGCCCTGTTTAACAAATGTTCTTTCAATATTCAATGTTTCTTGAAACAGACGCTGAGCGCTATGTGGACAAAGGATGGACAAGGAAGGCTGGGTAGTTCTACTTCTGTGCACAGAGAGGATGCTTCCTCCACTTAGTCAACCCAAGGCCTCTAGTTAACTGGGCCCACACTCTTGGACAGCAGTTTGGTCACTGTGTGTTGTTACCTGAGCGTGCCACTTGCTAAGCTCGCCTACCAGGTGCACCTTTGTTGGCTTTTGTTAAACAATTACTCCTAACTACGGTGCTACAGTGTCTCCTCCATCTTGTTTCTTTCCCAGTGAAGTTGCGCATTCATTCATCAGATGTTTAATGGGTGTCAAGTCTATGCTAGGGACTGATCCACCACTGGGGATGCTATAAAAAGGCAAAACCCCTGCCTGTCACTCAGGCCAGATGATCCCCCGACTCCACTCCCTCATCTGGTTCCGAGGCCTTGGTGGAGTTTTGCTGACCTGTTTTTGGCACTTTCCAGATGAATGTAGCCAGTAAACACGACAGTGTGAACAGGCAAGTAGAAAGTGATGCTGGTTTAACTAGCTTTTCAACAGGGGTGCCTTGCTTGGTTCAGTAGGTTTGCATCTGCTGGGCCGGGTTCAAATTCCGTCTGAAAATCAGTTCTTGCTTTGGAAGAGCACTGAAAGCAGCTTTATGCTTTAGAGGAACCCTGTGCGAACTCTGCCCTCAGGTGTGTGATCCCTGAGAGGGAGCGAGCCACCCTGCACCCCAAAAGCTCATAAGTTCAAGTGTGTCAGGGTGCCTTTGAAGCAGGCTTTCCCCAGCCTCCCAGGCAATGGGTGAGGAATGAGAAACACCGGACCAGCGAGATGTTTCTCTTGGGTTGACAGTGCCTGGGCTGCCTGTAGCCCCGCATTGTGGACCCCAGTCCTGGGGTGTATCAGACATGGGTCAGTGGCTGGGGAGACAATACCAAATAAGGTAAGTCTGTGCCCTCCAGGCTCCCACATTCTCCTAGGGAGGTCAAGGGAACAAACTAGCAATTATAATGCAACCTACTCACAGTGTTTATACTGGCTGCTATTACTGGAGGAGTGATTAACTCTGCCCAGGGGAGTCCAAAGTCTTCCCTGTAGAGGCAATTTCAGCTGAGACTTGAAGGGTGTGTGAAGAATTACTAGGGAGACGAGAAGTGAAGGGGCTGTGGGTAGAGACAGGGTGGGGGAAGACGACATTGCAGGCATAGGAGCAGCAAGTGCAGGGGCGCCTGGCAGCTGAAAGCAGGGCAAGTTTCAGGAACAGCATGGGGTGCACTTGGGAAACGCCGCATAGGGTGTCTGGAGGGAAGATGATGATAACATAGTAGTAACAGCTTATATGGATTGAGTGCCAACTAAGGGCCTGTTATGCATGATCTCTCTGGAGAGGGGAGAGAGAGAGAGGGAGGGAGACTGACTCATCTGTTCTTTTGGAGAGCGAGGAAGATGATGCCATACACACGTGGATTTTTCTGCCGCAAACTCTGAATCCTAGACGGGTTTCTTTCTTCCAGTATTTCTGGGCTTCCTTTTCCTTTTTCAACCTCTCCTAAGCACATAACACCATAGAATTTTTATGGGAGGCAAATATTCCATGGTTCATCTGAGCTAACTCCTGGGTTACTGTATAAAATTTGAAATGACGCATGGTAAAGTACATTATGAGTTGGTTGGATGGGTCTTCCAACACTGGGGACTGTTATCCTTGGCTGTTGACATAGATAATCAAGATTTGAGGCTATTATGGAGACCATCATCCAGACATCCAATTCATTCAGCAAAGAATGAGCCCCTCCTACGTGGCAGATGCTGTTCCAGGTGCTGGGGATACAACAGTGAACAAAACAGACACAAGTTCCTGCCTCATGGGACTGACATTCTCCTGGGGGGGAAACAGACTATAAACAAAATGTATAAATAAAACACTCAGCGTGTTAGATGGTGATAAGTGCTATGGAGCAAAATCAATAAGAAAGAGGCAGGGGGAGTGCGAGCTCAGGGGTGGACTTACACTCACAGACGGGCCCGAGAAGGCTTCTAACTGAGAAGGGGAGATTGAGGGGCCATGAGTCCTGCTGGGAAAGGCGTTCCTGGGAAGGCCTGAGGATGGAGTGTGCCAGGCACAGAAGGAGGCCTGTGAGGAGCATTTGGAGCAAGGGAAGAGCAGCTCTGGAGATAAGGTCAGAGAGGCTGGTAAAGACTATCTCCTTGGACCAAACTTGAGTCAGCCTCCTGAGTCCTCTTTCTGAATAGTCCCTGACCTTGGGCTCTGTCCTTGGCTCATTTAGTCCAGTTTTAGCAAGAATCCTGCTGGATCAGTTCAGTAGAAAATCCCCCACCCTTGATAACTAATGAAATTCCTCATCCCCCAACCATTGATATCTTAGTAATTTTCCATCCTCTGACCTAACCCCTTCCCCCGCCGGCCCTGGTCTTTGGGCTATAACTCCGCACTTGTCGTTGTATTGAGTTGAGTCTCCTTACTCCAAAACCCCACTGCAGTAGCCCCTGAATGAAGTCTGACTTCCCATCTTTAACAAGTGTCATGGATAATTTTTTCTTTAATAGGGGAATGGAATGACGGATACATAGGGGCTTGGAAGCCACTCTAAGGTCCCCGGGTGCATGTGTGGGGTTGTTATTAGTGATGGAATTCCTTGTGGGATCATCCACGTCTCAGGGTTAGAGAGATCCCAACACTAGGTTCTGCATAATGAATTGAGTTCTGGCTCCTAAATATCAGAAAGGACATGGGCAAATCCCCGAGTTTTGGTTTGTTTATCTTTAAAATGCAGATTTTAGTAATAAGACCAACCTCAGAGGATAGTGAAACATGTAAAATTATTCATTTAAAAACAAGCAACAATCTTAGAGATAAAAAGTGGTCCTGTGTATTCCCTCCCAAGCAGCCTTGAACTGTCTAATTGTTTGGGAGGGAGATTTGCAGCTAAGTCATGGAGGGAGCTGATCTTCCTCCCCTACAAGTACCCCCACCTCCACCCCTCCCTGGCTTATCTTTGCTCCTGAAAAAGAAAGCTGCTTTGTGCAGGGTCTCCACCTCTCTTCTGCTCATTGATTTAACTTGTCCACGTGGAGGCCTCAGTGGTAGAAATCTACTCTGTATCTGGCCCAAGCCTATCTTTATTCTTTATCAGCTTTAGGAACTTGAGCCAGTGAGACATGAAAGGCTGGCTCTTCAGAGATCTGTTTTAGGGGCTGTGACCTGGCCAGAGGAAAGATGGATAAGTGACTTGACTCAGCCTTGATGTCCTCAGTTTGAAAGGGAAGCTTATGTTGTCACCTCACCGGGCTATGGTGAGATTATTTGCATGAAATGTCCAACACAGGACCTGACAATCACTAGGTGTCGAATTCCATTTCCAGCTGCTCTTCCTCATCAGAGGTGCTCTGGAGAATGTGAAATAGTTCTTGGCTAGGATCTTGGCTAGGAACTAGGGTAAGGCAGATGTCTCTCCTCCCCAGCTCCTTTCATCCCATGTTAGTAAAGTGTGGCCCTCCTCTTAGCTAAGGCTCTTCCTCAAGCCCATCAGCTACGGGGGCCCATGCTCTACCAACCACGCCCCTCATTTTTCACCTTCATCAGACTTGCCCTCCCTAGGAACCTGACAGCACTGTCCACTCTCCCTTCTGAAATCCGCCCTGTCCTCCCTGGCATGCTGTCTCGTGGTTCCCCCCCTGCATTTTTGGACTCTCTTTCTCAGTCTTCTTTCCTGGATCGTCCTGCTCTACTTGACCTAAAATGTTGGTTTCCTGGGGTCCTCCTTGGCCCTCCTGCTTCCTCTCTTCCCCTACTCAGCCTCGGTGATCTCACTGACGCCCATGGTGAGGGTCTCTAGCCTCAAACACTCTTGTCTTCCAAATCCTCAAACCTGTTTGCATACTGGCTATTTCCACATAGGTGTCCCATACTCACCTCAATCTTTTCAAAGCTAAATAAATCATCTTTCTCCCAAATCTGATTCTCCTCCCGTGTGTCCTATGTGCCAGCAGTCTGATCATCTACAGTCACCTAAGCCAGTGACGCTGAAAGCTCAGCTTCTCTGTACACCAGTGCTGAATCAAGTCTCAGAGGCAGAGTTTTGGGTGAAGTAGGAAAGGATAGCTTTATTACTTTGCCAGGCAAAGGGGGACACAGCAGGCTCCTGCCTCAAAAAACTATGTGTCCCAACTTGGAGAGGATAGTGAGGAGTTTTATAGTAATGGTTCAAAGAGGGTGTGATCAACTCGTGGACATTCTTCCGATGGGTTGGTGGTGAGGTAAGTAGCAGTCAGCATCATCAACCTTCAGGTTCCAGCTGGCCTGGGGTCTACATGTTTGTGGGCAGCATATCATCGTTAATCGTTAACTTCTCCCACCTCTAAAGGCTTTCAGTATCTGCAAAACAGCTCAAAGATATTATTGTGTGTATCTGTTGATGGGGAACCAGTACCTTGCCCCAAGGCTGCACTACTGTTTCTCTTGACTGTTTGTTTCTCCCTGGTCTCACATCCCCTCCCTCCCCTAATGAACAACGGCTTGAATCTGCCCATTGGAACACAGGGAAGGTCATGGAGGCTGAATGAAGGTAATCAAAGAAATGGGGACACGGGAAGGCTTTGTGCCCAGGAGCCCCACAGGGCCCTGCTCAGTGTCACCAGGAATCTAGGAGCCATTCTAGACTTTCCCTCCCTCACATCTGTTCCCCACATTCCATCAGGTCCTGAGTCTCATACCCTCTGCTCAGATCTCTCTCTCCAACCCTCTCCTCCTCCACCAGCACTGGCTGAGTGGAGGCCCTTATCCATTTTCAGCTGGTTCATGGTGAAAGCTCCCAACAGGTCTCTCTGCCACCCACCCACTCCTTCAATCTCACATGTCTCTATTCTAATCTCCACATTTCTGCCAGAGCATTCTTTCTAAAATGAGAATCTGACTCAATTCCCCAAAGTAGTTCCCCATGTCCTTCAGGATGAGCCTAGTGCTGGATCTGGCACCTACTTACCTACTTAGTCATCTCTCCTGCCATTCCACAGGGGCCCTCCAGCCACTCCGAAGGCTTGCTCTTCCTCAACTATGCCACTGCTATATCATGCCTTCATGGCTTTGCACATGCTGTGCCCTCTTCTTAGAATGCCCTCCCTCCCCCCACCTTCACCTTCATCCGTCCACATGATAAATTCCTACTTAGGCTTCAAGTCCAAGTGTTACCTCCTCCTGAAAGTCTTTTCTGACTCCACTGGGCTTAGAAAGTGCTCCTCCTTCCCAGTCACCGAAGGCAGTCCCCTGTGATAGTTATTCGTCACACCATATGGTGCCCATCTGTTTCCCACAACAGACCTCAAGGTAAAGGAAGGTTTCTAATCCTTGTACACCTGATCCTTAAGAAGTTCTCAACACATAGGAGCTACTTGGAACATACATTGAATAAGCAAATGAATGAATGATTACATGAAGACTCGATGGTCAGTGGCACTGAAGGAAGCATTTGTTGAAAGAACATCCATAACACTGAGAAGACAAGAAGCTGGGACACCAGGCTGTCAGATGAGCGATCAGCACGTCTGTGAAAGTGAAAGCGAAGAGAGACAAGTCTTGAGCCAGGCTTAATCCCAGATGACCTTCCTCCCCCGATCCAGTATCTATCTGGGTCGCCTCTCTCTTCTGTTTTGCAAAGCTAAACCCGAGCAAACAAATTTAAGGAGGTAAAAAAAAAAAAAAAAAAAAAAAAAAAGTAGTATTGCAATGTTGAATTTAAATGATCCCATTCCTCGAGAAGATCTGCCCTTTGAGACGATGATCGGCCCCTTAGCATGGATAATCAAGGACAGACCACATCTCCTTCTCAGGACACCCTGCTTCCTGAAGCATCAGCACAAATTCATAACACCTTACGGTGTTATGAAACCAGAGGCAACCAGGAGGCATCCAGCTTCCAAAGCTCTGAGGTCCCATTCCAGGCAGGTCAATCACTAAGGTCCTTTCAGATTTAATTCCAGGGCAGCAGAGGCTGCCAGTGCCCTGGACTCTAGTAACCCACAAACCCAGGTGAGTTCAAGGAAAGTTCTAATAAAAATGTCTCCCAGCTTAAGACATTCTACTTTGGAAATTTTCCAAGAGCCTTCATGGCTATCACCCCACTTTCTTTTTCAGTTTTCTTGGGAGACCATTTGGTGGCAAATAACATAATTCCTATGCTCCAGTTGAAGAAAGTGAACCTCTTAGGAGGGAAATAATAACCCAAAGATCACACAGTGAAACGGACATCAAGCCAGGGCCTGCACCTGGGCAAAAATACCTTCTGAGAGTCTGCTTCACCAAGTCTTCTATGAAGCATAAGCTGCTCTTTATTTAAGTCTGGGGGAAAATTAAATTTGGGAAAAAAGAATAGAAGCATAATTAAAGGATCTGGCAAGAGAATATAAAACCCAGAGGGAAAAATTCATTCCTCTGTGCCTTTTTTTTAGCTGCTTGAGCACACATATGATTTTTTCTTATTTCTTATTCCCAAATGTTCTTTTTTTTTTTTTAATAAGTGAAATCTTTTTTTTTTTTTTTTTTTTTTTTGTGGTACACGGGCCTCTCACTGTTGTGGCCTCTCACTGTTGTGGCCTCTCCTGTTGCGGAGCACAGGCTCCGGATGCGCAGGCTCAGTGGCCATGACTCACGGGCCCAGCCACTCCGTGGCATGTGGGATCTTCCCAGACCGGGGCACGAACCCGTGTCCCCTGCATCGGCAGGTGGACTCTCAACCACTGCGCCACCAGGGAAGCCCAATAAGTGAAATCTTAAATCATTGAAGCCCAAACCCTTCAGCACCTGACTTTCTTGGGGCCTGACCTTCCCTTGATTCTCTCTGCTGAGGACTGCCCAAGCCACTCAGCCCTATCCTTTCAATGTTTTAAATTTTTCATTATGGAAAATTACATATGTATACAAAAGTACACAGCAACTCAACTGTAAACAGAAAGACAAATAGTGCAAAAAAAAACCCCTAGGCCTAAGTATGTATTTTCATCTCAGGAAATCATTAGCCCATTTTTCTTCAACTACACTGAGGCAGCATGAACTCAAGATTTGAAGGAAAATGTCTGCTCACAGCTTTTCCTCTTCTGAACTGCATGGCTTTTGGAAAGTCGCTCTGAGGCTTGGTTTCTTCACTTGCAAAATAGGAGTAATAAAGCCAACCCCACAGAATGGCTATGACAATGAAATGAGATAATGTCTGGGAATATGTTTTGTAAGTTACGAAATGCTCTTAAACTGTGAAGAGCTATTATTAATCTATTACAGGGCCCTTGGAACATCGCCAAGGTGTATGCAAAAGTGTAATGTGCTCAGGAACGTAGACAGAGGTTTGTGGGACAGGAGCTCTGTCTGCCATGCCCGCCCTCTGTCTGGACTTGGTCCTGAGCTGGTCATCTCATGCCATTTTGCTCTTCACCCATTTGACTACCAACCTCGCTGCCCACTACTTCTTTCCCTTCTCACTTCAAGGATAATTTGTCCCTCAATCTTGTCTTCCCAACTTTACCTAGGTTTCTCTTGCCTGCAGTTCTGTTCTTCCACCCAGACTAGACCAACTCAGATCGCCTTTGTTTAGAAAGACCTCTCCTGGGACTTCCCTGGTGGTCCAGTAGTTAAGAGTCTGTGCTTCCACTTCTGGGGGGGCATGGGTTTGATGCCTGGTCAGGGAACTAAGATCCCACATGCTGCGTGGCACGGCCAAAAAAAAAAAAATTAGAAAGATCTCTTCCAAGTGGCACCTGTGATCCTCATATTCCAATAATATTCTGATTGGCAGTACCTCCTTCCAGTAGTCACGACCCAGGCAGCAAGCATCGTGGGCTTAGAAAGGATGGCAGGGAAAGAAGATCCTTTTTGCACACTCAGCCTCTCTCCTGTGTGTTGAGGAGGGACCCCAATCTGCTTAGAAGGTGGTTTAGGGACCAATGGGGAACAAGATGAAATCCATGACCTCATGAAGCTTATATTCCAGAAAGGGAGCTGACTCTAAATGAGTAAACAAACAAATAAATAATAAGCAAAATAAAAAATAAATAATAGTTCAAATTGTGAAAGAGATAATGCAGAGAGACTGGAGCAAGAGACTGGAGGTAGGGGCGGCTAATTAATATAGAATGGCTAAGGTCATGAGTTGTGGCTTTAGTTTTGTAAGTGCCCTCTCCTCCCTGCCTCATCATGAACAAGGACGCTAAGAGCTCCACTAGCTGCTGGCAGCCATCCCATACCCTAAAAGGAGTTAGTTATAGGATAACACCATCACTATAGATAACAGAAAAAGGAAAAATTGTATCCTTGGTGCTGTGGTTAAGCCAATGTATCACGGACCCCTGAAGCCCACCTAACTCTGGACATCCTAGTTAGGTGAGCCAACAGCTTGTCCAGGACATTTTGATTTGGGTTTTCAATGCCCAACAACCAAAGTCATCATGACTAATGAATGCCTCTTGTGGGTTGTAATCCCCATACAAGCAGCTTATCCATCCAGCCATGTGCAGCTCTTCAAAGCCATGAAGATTCTAACAAACCTGAGTTTCTCCACTTCTTACTTTTCCAGGGATGCCATTACCCAGGTAAGGTACTTCTTCACATGCCTGACATATTAATAATACTTGACAAATGTCTGTGGAGATGAATTGAGTGAATAAGCCAGAGCGCTGCTTCAAAAGGGATGAGACACAGGAAGCCCTAGTCTCCCAAAGCCAAAGACATTCCAAAATAAAACGTCACAGCCCTTTCTAGGTCACAGAAAGCTTTCACATACCTTCTACCCTTTAACCTTGTACTACCCCAGGGGCCATCATTATCGTCAGTTTATGGATAAAGAAGGAAGGAATGAGAAAGATCAAGTCAAGGAGCATGGCAATCAGGTGATACTCAAAGGTACTCTGACTCCCAGTTTCCCACTCTTTTCTGGATTCTGAAAATAAGCTGGTTCATGAAGTATACATTCAGGCTCCAGGAATAACCAAAGAGATGTTCATAGCCTTATTGACCTCGGAGAGCAAAGATTCTGGAGATGATGGTGTGGAAAATGTGTTTATCCAGAATCAGCCAGGCACGGAGGGACCACATGTTTGTGACAGGAACACAAGAGCTCTTTTCTGTGTTACTTCAACCAACACTGACTGAATCCCTCTTGACTCACGGGAAAGTAGGATAAAGGCTTATACAGCAGCTGCCTCCCACCCCCACCCTAACAATGCCAGCAGTAAGTTTACAGGACTTTTTCTCATTGTGCAATTCATCTTTTTTTTTTTTTTTTTGGCCATACCGTGCAACATGTGGATCGAACCCATGCCCCCCACGGTGGAAGCACGGGGTCTTAACCACTGGACTGCCAGGGAAGTCCCAATTAATCTTTTTTAAAAATTCATTTCTACAAATGACCCAATTTCGTTCCTTTTTTTTTTCTGTAGAGACATGGATGGATCTAGAGACTGTCATACAGAGTGAAGTAAGTCAGAAAGAGAAAAACAAACATCATATATTAACGCATATATGTGGAACCTAGAAAAATGGTACAGATGAACCTGTTTGCAGGGCAGAAATAGAGACACAGATGTAGAGAACAAACGTATGGACACCAAGGGGGGAAAGTGTCGGGGGTGGTGGTGGTGTGATGAATTGGGAGATTGGGATTAAAGTCATTTATTTTTAACAACAAAAAAAATCCATTTCCCACAAACTTTTAAATTTAGAATAATTTGAGATTTACGGAAAAGTTGCGACAATAGTATCGAGTTCCCATGTACCTCCACACCCAGTTTCTCCTATTATTAACATCTTACACTAAGATGGTATATTAATCACAATTAATGAATCAAAATTGATAAATTATTATGAACTAAAGTCTATACTTATTCAGATTTCCCCAGTTTTTATCTAATGCCCTTTATCTGCTCCAGGATCCCATCTAAGATACATTTAGTCATCATGTCTCTTCAGGCTCCTCTTGGCTGAGACAGTTTCTCAGACTTGCCTTGTTTGTCATGACCTTGAGAGTTCCGAGGAGGATGTCAGGTATCTGTAGAATGTTCCTCACCTGGGATTTGTCTGATGTCTCTCTCATGATTAGACAGGGTTATGGGTTTTGAGAGGGAGATCAACAGAGGTGAAGTGCCGTTCTCATCACGTCATACCAGGGGTGCCTGCTGTCCACATGACCTACCACTGCTGATGCTGGCCTGGGTCACCTGGCTGAGGCAGTGCCTGTCGGCTTTCTCCACAAGTTACCCTTTTTCCTGTCTTTCCACACTGTGCTCTTAGGAAAGAAGTCACCACGCACAGCTGCAGGGAGTTTACTCCCCGTCCTTAAGGACATAATATCTACATCAATTATCTGGAATTCTTCTGCAGGGAAAGTTAGCTATTCTCTCCCATTTACTTATTCAATCCTTTATTTCTATCACTATAGACTCATGGATATAATCCAATACTACTTTATTTTACTTGCTCGGATTGTTCTGGCTTTGGCCGTTCGGAACACTTTCCACGGGCTGAATATACATTCTGATGTCTTTTCACCTAAGAACAATGAAGCAAAGAACCAGAAGAACAGAGGTTCCCCCCCACCACCCCACCCCTACTCCATCTCTACCACAAGTTTCTGTGTTGTTTTGGTCAAATCTCAACTTGTCTCTCTTTTTTCTTCACCTGTACAGTGAAGTTAACACACTCCTCTCCCCTTTACCTCTACTGTGGCTGTGAAGCAAAAGTGAGACGGTAGGTAGGAAAGGACTCTAGAAAATTAAAAACAAACTATGCAAATACATTTTAAATCTCCTTTCCCCTCCTAACTCACTCTGTAAAGCTTCACGGTTCAAGCACTCGATAAATATTTTCTGAGTGAACAAATGAAAGAATGCACACACACTTCCTGAGCTGTGACAGCAGGTGAGCAAATGGAAAAGACACGACACAGCCCAGGTGTGCCAGGCAAACATAACTCCACCTCATCTCATTTCAGAGCAAACTTCTCAGTTGGACCTATGATGTGCAGAAACCGGGCTTGGGGAGAGCAGGGATGCACGAGACACAAAACGTACCATGAAGGAGTTTACAATCTAGCAGGGATCCAGGCACACACACAGCTGTCCACAGAAGATGTGATATATCTCATGCCAGAAACACATGTCTACTTTGTTGTTTCCTGTAACTTGACTTCATCTCTATAAAAGTCTCCATCCCCCGCCTCACTCACTTCTGACTGAATTCTTAGTCAAGCCAATTCCAGGCTGTTCCAGTCAATCCCGTATTTTCCACTTTTCCTTCCTAGCACTTCCTAGGACTGTGTCTGAGTTCTAAACACCATATGCTGAGTGAGCATTAGAGGTTGGGGAGGCATCAGATGCCTGGGTGGCACCTGTCACTATTGGGCTGGCCTCCACCTGATCCTCAGGTGTGGTTTCCTGACCATCTGCTTCATTGTGACGCAGACACCATCAGGGTCTACCAGGTGGCTGTCTCTCATAATCCTTCTTGGACACACAGGGAAATTTAGAATTCTCCCATGCTCCTGTGGAGCCTAGGAAACTCTGAGTGGCTGCTTTGGACTCTCTCTACTCTCAGCCTCTGACATAATAATCTCTACCTACTGCTCTCAGGCCACAGGGGCATAACGAACACCTGCATGCTGGGTCCCAGGCCCAGGGCAGGGCTCCCCTAATACTGGATATTCACACTCATCTGGGGACATTCATTTCACCCCCCTTGAAGCTGACTCTGGGGAGGGGTGTGGTGGTCCCTTCTTGGGTACACCATCTGCTTTCTTGTTTTCCTTCCAACCCTCTAAAGTTCTTCTCCTTGGGAGATGGAGATGGGCAGGGGGAACCCAGCTCAGCAAGTATCCTGAGCTAAATCACTACAGCTTACATCTGGATTACGATGGTGATCTTAACACCCAATAATTTGACAATGTTGTTCTTGCTTTTTAGTCCCACCTTGAACTCCAGAGACCTTTTATGTAGCGGCCTGTGTACAGAAAGATCTCAAGACGGTAAAAGAAGGTTTGGAGAGGGAAAGGCCAGACGTAGTAGTTGGGTAACACCCAACGCCAATGAGAGTGCAAAGTGGCATTTTCTCCCTCTGGGAACATAATGTGATGAAGAAACAGGATGAGGCAGCCCATGTCTTCATCCACGCTTCATACACACACTTCACTCCTCACCTGCCACCCCAGGCTGTGTAGACTCCTGCATAAAGGAGGTGTTTCCTCTCTTCTTGTCTGTGTTGGTGACCTTCTGAGGTTAAATGACAATAGGACCTTAGGTGTGCTTTACTCAGCCTAGTCTACCAAGAATTTTACATCCTTTAGTGCGTTAGGTTATCCCATCCCTATTTTACAGAAAAGGACACCAAGGTTCAGAGAGGTTAAGGGATTTGGTCTGGGCAAACCAGAGAAAGATAATAATCATCAGAGCTTACAGTCTTCTGTTTCTAAATCCTTTGTAAAGGGTACACTTATAGGTGTGCCTCATCACCTTGGAGTAAGAACAAATGGCAAAGTGAAAAGCCCAGTGCTTGCTTTGGCAGCACATATACTGAAATTGGAACAATACAGAGAAGATTAGCATGGCCCCTGCGCAAGGATGACATGCAAATTCGTGAAACGTTCCATATTTTTAAGACCTAAATGTAAGGCCAGACACTTTAAAACTCTGAGAGGAAAACATAGGCAGAACACTCTATGACAAAAATCACAGCAAGATCCTTTTTGATCCACCTCCTAGAGAAATGGAAATAAAGACAAAAATAAACACATGGGACCTAATGAAAATTAAAAGCTTTTGCACAGCAAAGGAAACCATAAACAAGACCAAAAGACAACCCTCAGAATGGGAGAAAATATTTGCAAATGAAGCAACTGACAGAGGGTTAATCTCCAAAGTATACAAGCAGCTCATGCAGCTCAATATCAAAACAAACAAACAAACAAACAAACAACCCAATCCAAAAATGGGCATAAGACCTTAATAGACATTTCTCCAAAGAAGATATACAGATTGCCAACAAACACATGAAAGGATGCTCAACATCACTAATCATTAGAGAAATGCAAATCAAAACTACCATGAGATATTACCTCACACCAGTCAGAATGGGCATCATCAAAAAATCTACAAACAATAAATGCTGGAGAGGGTGTGGAGAAAAGGGAACCCTCTTGCACTGTTGGTGGGAATGTAAATTAATAGAGCCACTATAGAGAACAGCATGGAGGCTCCTTATAAAGCTAAAGATAGAACTATCATACGACCCAGCAATCCCACTACTGGGCATATACCCTGAGAAAACCATAAATCAAAAAGAGTCATGTACCAATATGTTCATTGCGGCTCTATTTACAATAGCCAGGACATGGAAGCAACCTAAATGTCCATCAACAGATGAATGGATAAAGAAGATGTGGCACATGGGATCCCCTGGTGGCGCAGTGGTTGAGAGTCTGCCTGCCGATGCAGGGGACACGGGTTCATGCCCCGGTCTGGGAAGATCCCACATGCCACGGAGCGGCTGGGCCCGTGAGCCATGGCCACTGTGCCTGCGCGTCCGGAGCCTGTGCTCCGCAACGGGAGAGGCCACAACAGTGAGAGGCCCGCATACTGGAAAAAGAAAAAAAAGATGTGACACATATGTACAATGGAATATTACTCTGCTATAAAAAGAAACAAAATTGAGTTATTTATAGTGAGGTGGATGGACCTAGAGTCTGTCATACAGAGTGAAGTAAGTCAGAAAGAGAAAAACAAATACCGTATGCTAACACATATATACGGAATCTAAAAAAAAAAAAAAAAAAAAAAAGGTTCTGAAGAACCTAGGAGCAGGATAAAGGCCAGGTGTAGAGAATGGACTTGAGGACACGGTCTGGGGGAAGGGTAAGCTGGGACAAGGTGAGAGAGTGGCACGGACATATACACACTACCAAACGTAAAATAGATAGCTAGTGGGAAGCAGCCGCATAGCACAGGGAGATCAGCTCGGTGCTTTGTGACCACCTAGAGGGGTGGGATAGGGAGGGTGGGAGGGAGATGCAAGAGGGAGGAGGTATGGGGATATATGTATACGTATAGTTGATTCACTTTGTTATACAGCAGAAACTAACACACCCTTGTAAAGCAATTATACTCCAGTAAAGATGTTAAAAAAAAAAAAGTGAAAAGCCTATCTCTTTCCTTCAGCTTTGGGGAAATTGTCGTGATGTGACAATTACAAGAGGACGACTTCTTTAGTGACAGTGAACTGCTGCCTTTCAGGTCCATGGAGAGGAGTATGTGATAACAAAAGGGCGTAAATTTGGGTATTAATCATGTGTTCATTCAACAACATTTATTAATGTCTATTAGTGATGGTGTTCTAGGTGCTAGGGATAAAAACGATGAATAACAAGATTTTAGGAGTTCACTCCCTAGTAACAAGGGACACATACACATGTCTATGTAGAACTGAATCCCGTTGCTGCGCACCTGAAACTAACACAACATTGTTACTCAACTCTATTCCAATATAAAATAAAAATTTTTTTAAATCTCAGAAAAAAAGAGACACGTGAACAAATAAATAAAATTCAATCTTCACGCGAGTCTTAGAGGTTGATATACAGTTCAGCTCAGAGAAGGATTGGTCAGTCCTGGGGAGGAGAGGTGGGAGGTTTAATAGAGGAGGTGCCTCTTGGGCTGACTCTAAAAAATGAGTGGGTTTTGCCACGTGAAGAAGGAGATGAGGGACAGGGCAGGGGAGGGAGAGGAGGTTTCTTGGAGGAAGGTCCTGAGGCAGGAAATGACATGAACTATCTCAGGAAATGTGCTTCCCTGTAATGAATCTCTCCGTGCAGCAGGGATGCGACGGGGATGAGACTGGAGACCGGGGGAAGAAGCCACGTCCTGGAGGGAGGGCTGAGGGTTAGGATTTTGTCCTTTAAGCCATACTGACCGACATGGTAGCACAACCACACGTGACTACAGAACATTAGAAATGTGGTAGCGTGACTGAGAAGTTAATGTTTAATTTTAATTCATTTAAATTTTAAAGGTGTTAATTCAATTATTGAAAAACCCTTAAGTATGTTTGGAGCAACTTGGATAAGTACAACTACTCTTTCAACTCACCAGTAAATTTTATGAAATCTAAATATAAATTGAGTATTTTCAATGAAAATTTAACATCTGAATTGAGATACACCTGTAAGCATAAAAATATATACCAGATTTCAATGATTTGGCATGAAAAAAAGAATGTAAGGTATCTCATTAATGACTCTCATATTGTTTAGATGTTGAAATAATATTTTTGATATATTTGATTAAATAATATATTATTTAAATTAATTTCTTTTGGAGACTTCCCTCGCCGTCCAGTGCAGTGGTTAAGACTCCACG
Organism: Mesoplodon densirostris; assembly: GCF_025265405.1. Lineage (NCBI taxonomy): Eukaryota > Metazoa > Chordata > Mammalia > Artiodactyla > Ziphiidae > Mesoplodon > Mesoplodon densirostris. Next base: position 63,079,778 of record NC_082678.1, read on the forward strand.
CTTCCACTACAGGGAGCACGGATTCGATCCCTTGTCGGGGAACTAAGATCCCTCATGCTGCATGGCCAAAAAAAGAAAAGAAAAAGGAAAAAAAGGAATTTCTTTTTTTTTTTAATTAAAAAATTTTCTAGTAGCCACATAAAACGATTACATATGAGCCTGCATTATATTTCCTTGGGGACGGTGCCACTTAGGCACTGGGGGAGCATTGAAGAATTTTATGTAGGGTAGAGACATGATCAGATTTGCAGTTGGAGGGAACATTCTGGCAGGAAAGGAGAGGAAGTGTGGAGAGATCTAAGGCTGGAGAAAGGTACACGGTTAGGAAATCATTGCAATAGTTCAGAGGAGGGCCTGACTTAGGAGCTTTAGGAATGGAGAAATTAGAGAGATAATAAGGAAGGTCAATTTAGAGCGTCATCAGAATTACCGGGAGGGCGGGTTACACCACAGATTGCTGCGTCCCAGCCCCAAAGATGCTGGTTCTGAATGAGGATGGAGTCCAAGCATCTTTATTTCTAACTAGTTTCCAGATGCTGTTGCTGCTGGTGATCTGGAGACCTTACTCTGAGAATCTCCCCTCTACAGGACTTGGCCACCAATAGGATAACAGGAAGAGAGAGAGAGAGGGAGTGGGAGAATTCTGTGAACTGCGGGTTTCTGCCACAGCTGTCTGGGTAGATGGAAACTAGAAGAGATGATGCTTGTTTGGGACAAAATGGTATGGGTTCAGTTTGGGATATATTGAGTTTGAGGTCCCTTAGGAACACCCAGGAGGAGACACCTCATGAGTAACTGGATATAAGTGGATCGGAACTCAGGAAAGAGACTGAACTGTAATTAAAGATTTAGAACTCCTCAGAATAGAGCTGGCAGTTAAAGCCCTAAGCATGAGTGAGGTCGCACAGAGAGACAGTGGCAAAGTCTGCCCAAGGGCAGACTCCCCTAGTTGGACCTATGTCTTGACCAAAATCAGCAGTGTTCAGGAAAGATAAGGTAGGCATGAATTTCCACTTGCCATTTTCAACTGTATGCCTCTTGTGTTTGATCACAGTGACCCAAGCTTAGGAAACAGTTTCAAAGAACTTTAAAATTCTTCAGAAGATTCTAATCAAAGGTTAGCTATGCTTCACCAGTGACATGACAGGCATCAAATAAAACCTTTCATTTATGAATTTCATCATTAATAAAATAGTCTTGGCCAAGACTCTCCTAAGCTTCAGTTTCTTCATCCATTAAGCTGGGCTGCTGATTACCTTTCTCACAGAGTTTCTGGAAAAATGGGGCTAATGCATGTCAAGCACGGCACCTAAGTGACACGCAGGAGCACCTCACTGCAGGTGGTAATGACCATTACTGCTGTGAGAACACCTTCTAGACCAGGCTGCATCACTAAGCCTATTTGGTAGGGGCCAAGGAAAGACTCACGTCCAGTGGAATTCCAGTCAATGCCAAGAGAGTGATTTAGGGTCAACAATAGCAATAATAGTTTCAGTATTACAATTATTGCAATTTTAGAATTCAGAGGGAAAACAATTCTTTAGAGCAATGTGTGTTTTCCATTGTTTCATTGTGATTTTATCATTGAAGTGGAAGGAAAGTAGCCTTCCTATGTGCTAGGAAAGCTGGGTATATTATTCCATGTAATTTATCAATGTAATATCTTTAAATAGGGCCCCAGTGAATGGCTCTAAGTGTTTCTTAGCAAGAGGAAGAGGAAGTGGGTCTCTGTGGTCCTAACAAACGCCACTGCCGATCAACAGCTGGGCCATGGCAGAGGGCTTGTTGTCCTGTATTCAGAGCAGCAGATGGCTGGACACAGTTCTGACTCAGCTGGTGGGCAGACCAGACCTGTGTAGACAAGCATTGCCTTCCTCTGGGGCATTTAGTTCAGATGGGCGGTCTGTCTCCACGTCTTCTCTTCCCATTCAGACTCCCCCTTCACCGTCGTGCCCATTCTGGTCTGCTTTCTCCCCTCACCACTCCAGAATGGCTCCTCTCTGAGTCCACAGTGATTCCTCTGTCCTCGTCCTGCTCTGACTGCTCCCGAGGGGACAGCATGACCCCCAGAGTTGGCTGTGATCAACGGGGAGTTCTTCTGTGTTTCTCTTTCCCTGGTTTTCTCTATTAGGCTTCTGGCTGCTCCACCACTTTGTTTGTATCGTGCAGATATCCACAAAGATCAGGGGTATTTTCAACAACGCTCTTAGGCATGGAGTTCTCCACTCTTTATTCCAAATAAATTCAGAGCTGTGGAAGTTTTCTTCCTTATGGCCTGCCTTTCCCACTAGGCAGCACCCCTCTACCACTGCACTGGCGCTGGGCCAGAGACTCTTTTCCCAGGGTGATGTGTTTGCCTTACAAGTGGGTTCTGGGGGAGGGGGATGTGGAAACCCCTTGTCATCTCAGCACAGAATCTCTGCCCTGCAAGTGAGCTGGGTGTGGGCAACCACGGCCCTTAGTACCCTGACTTGCCAAGCCTGGAGCAGAGATTCCGCCCCACAAGTGGGGGCCAGATGAGAAGAGGGAGGCCTGGTCCTCTTGGAGTGCCTATCTGCAATGCGACTCCTGCAACATGGGGCTGGGGGCCAAGAAGCGCCACCATCCTGACTCTTCGGGGGTCAGACCACAACCCCAGACTGGGATCTCAGGAGAGATGGAGCCCTTGGCTGTACCTGCCCTGGGCAGAACTTCCATAACATGGAGCTGGTGGGGAGGGCAATGGAGCAGAGTGGGGCTCAAACACCACAGACTTTCACGGTTTTTATTGAGATATTATAGATTTTCTTGATCGAATGTTTCTCTTTTGCTGTATGCCCTTAGGACACTTTCCAGAGACTTTCAATGATGACTATTTTATTTATTTATTATTATTATTTTCTGTGTGTGGTACACGGGCCTCTCACTGCTGCGGCCCCTCCCGCTGCAGAGCACAGGCTCCGGACACGCAGGCTCAGCGGCCATGGCTCACGGGCCCAGTCGCCCCGCGGCATGTGGGATCCTCCGAGACCGGGGCACGAACCCGTGTCCCCTGCATCGGCAGGCGGACTCTCAACCACTGCGCCACCAGGGAAGCCCAGTGATGACTATTTTAAATAATATTCTCAGTTCGATTGTTATTTTGCTGGGGATAAAGTCTGCCAAGCTTTCTACTCCTTTATTCCAGAAATGCTGCCTCTTAATTCATCTTTATATGCCCACCAAAATGTCTCTTGTCATGTTAGCATAGCCATCAACAGCACAAGCCCCAGACTAACCAGCTTGGGTTCAAGTTTCTATTCCGCCACTTGTTAGCTTGTTGCTAAGAACGAGTTATTAAACCAATGGTAGCTACCTCAGAGGAGTGTGGTGAGGATGAATGAGCTAAGCCTAGTGTGATATTTGGCTCAGAATTCGACACCCACTAAAGGATGGCTCTCACCCTCTCTTGTTGAACTCTGCATGGTGGCAGATTGCCACAAGGGGGCACCAAGAGCCAGGTTAACGATGAACCACCCCAGGGATTCAGTTAGGTCATCCCAATAGTTCCATCTGTAAGCCAACCAGAAGTAGGTATTTTTTCCAGACAACAGAAGATGGAAGTGGAAGGCACTTCCTAAACATCACCACACCATTTTCCACAGAAAATAGAAATTCAGGACCTTCCTAAACATCACCAGGTCGCTTCCCCATGGAAATTGAGCTGTGTACAAGGGATTATGCTGTGAAGAGAAAGGTCCTGCGTGCAAGGTCATGTTCTAGGAGTTGGGAGGATGCAAAACTTCCCTTAAGGAACAAATATCATAAGTTGGCATTTACTTATTGAGTGCCTGCCATGCACTAAGTGTTCTAAACAGTGTCAGGCATCACCCCATTCCTTTCATTCTTTTTTTAAAATTTTATTTGTTTATTTATTTATCTGTTTGTTTGTTTATTTTTGGCGGTGTTGGGTCTTCACTGCCGCAAGAGGGCTTTCTCTAGTTGGGGCGACCAGGGGATACTCTTTGTTGCAGTGCAAGGGCTTCTCATTGCAGTGGCTTCTCTTGTTGTGGAGCACGGGCTTCAGTAGTTGTGGCACGGGGGCTCAGTAGTTGTGGCACACAGACTCAGCTGCTCTGTGGCATGTGGGATCTTCCTGGACCAGGGATTGAACCCGTGTCCCCTGCATTGGCAGGAGGATTCTAATCCACTGCACCACCAGGGAAGTCCCCATTCCTTTCATTCTGATTGAAGACAGCCCAGGGGCTCAGCTGGGGATCTGATTTGTTCAGAGAATGATAAAAAGTCAACAAATATTCTGTATCAGGGGGGAGGTACCTTAATGAAGAAGCACTTAGAATGATTTATTTAGAGTGGGTGCAGGAAAAAAAAGTGGCAAAATCAGGGATGCCCTGGCAATGCTGCAGTAGACCAATGTGATGCCAAACATTGTTACAGCAAAAACTCTTAATAAAGCTGAATTTTAAGAGAAACCCCAGTAATTAAGAGAAATAAAAATGAAGCTGTTGTTCTGACTGAAACAGGAGTATGGAACCTGGGTCTTCACCTACTAGGCCTCTTTCTTACCTTCTCACAGCTCGCAAATGGTGAATTGACTACAGTTTTTAAAAATCAAATCAAATGTTGGGAGAACCTTGGGTGCACCTCTGGGTAGCACAATTTGAAAACACCTGCAATTGCCCAAAGAATACAGTGAGCGGATGGAGATACAGGATAAAGGATGCCTATGAGGTGAAGAGGATGGAGCAGAAAGGTGACCAGTGCTCACACCTGCTGCCGGCAGCCTTGCTCAGTCCACACTGCAGCCTGTGCACGTCACTCCCTTCCTCCTCGTCCCACTTCTCCTGCTCCCCTGCATTCTGCCCATTGTCTTACACCAGCACAGGCTTAGGGTCCGAACCCCCTTTGGCATTAATCTTCGTCTGGTCCTTGATTATAATTCACATTTGCCTCTCCTCCCCAGAGGCCACCCGGCTTGCCCCAGCCCTATACATTGGAGCCCTAGCGTGGACCTAGGTAGGAGACCACCACTTTTGTCAGGATTTTCTAGCTCCAGTGAAAATTAGGAAAGAAAAATGAAGGAGACCTAGCAAGTGACCATATATGGAGGCAGAACTACTATATACTACATAGGTACTATGTGTATATATATATATATATATATATACTGTGTATAATACTATATACTACATATATGCATATACATGTATATGCATCTACATATATGTAGATGCATTTGGAGGCAGAACTACTACAGGAAGGGAAAAAAAGAAAGGTTAAAGCTAAAATTTATTAAGTGGTGGTTATGTACCAGGCACATTGCTAAGTTCATATATGTATTTATATATATATATATATATATATATATATATATATATATATATATATATTTATATCTATATAAATATAAGGGAGGCAGATAGGAATAGGACAAGTTTACATGCACAAAGGACACTGTTTTTGATGAGATTCAGGCATTTTTTCGTAATAAATACTCCTCAGATTGTTGCAAGACTTTGGTTAATTTCCAGAGCTCTGAAAATGCTAACTCTGACCATTTTGACCCAATGGTCAGTGTTCTCATGGCTTTGTGGAAGAGCAGAGTTTCACAGTCTCTACTCTGCTGCTGTGCAAACTGGAAGCCTGGTTGCAGGACTTTCCAAGCAGCAGCATCACATTCTCACTCACACTTGGCTTGTAGTCATCAAAGGCTGCAGTCTTTTGTCAGGAGCTGCTGGCTGCTCCTGCTTGTATTTAATTGTTTTTAAGGAGGCTTAAGACTTTTCATCTTCACTAATTAAATTTTGTTTTCCTTTACTGTTGTTTTTCCAAGATGTCAAATCATTGTGAATCCTGCATCAGTAAGTGTGCTTTTTAGTTTCATTTAAGTCACGGACAACATCCCTGGCTGAGTCAGAGCGCAGACCAGTCTTTTGGTGTTTCACCAGGTACCCCTCCAGGGGGACTTTTAGTCCATTAAAATCTTTTGGAAGCCTTACCTGTTTCCAAACTGTGCCTCTAGCATTCCAAAATCTACTAGTAAGACAAGTTTTTCTCAGAAGGAAAGTTGGTTAATTTTACATGATTTATTCATAGCAAAATTTTCTAACTCTCATGCTTCACGATTTCTTTACTGTTCACACATCATCTCTTTCTAAAGAACGTTATACTTAGTGAAATATCAAGGGGCCATCGCTGTCCCTTTTTGAAAATTGAGGCAATGTTGGTCTGCCCTCAAGTTCCTAGCCCCTTTTTCATCTCTTCACATATTTCCCAAAGGACAATAACAACTGGGTGAGAATTCATCTGCATCCTCAGCAGTCTTGTTCCTGATGAAGAGATGGTCGGGGGAAAGCTGGCTTAGCTACAGAGGCTGGTTCCAGTGTAGGCAGCCTGGGCAGCTAATCCATAGTTCCAGGTGTGGTGTCACGGGATGTCAACAAGATCAGAGTTCCAAACTGCACTCAGAGGGCTGTGGTGGGGCTCAGAGCTGGCTTTTTTTTTTTTCTTTCTGTAATCATGAGAGCACCTAGTCAATGATTAGTGGACAAAGGGAGGAGAAACCTGCATTCCCCACTCCCTGTGAGGGGGGCTGCTGAGAGTAGAATGGCATAATAAAGCCCAGCTAAGCCAACTGCAGTCTGGGGTGGAGCTTCTGACATAGCCCGCAGGGCAGGAGTCCTGTGCTGTGAGTCGGGCAGCTGTGGGCACAGCCCTATTGATCCCACTGCTGACGTGGCTCCTGCTTGTCTCACGAATGGCTCAAGGTGGAGGGTGGAGCACCTGTGATTCCAGCTGAGAGGGACTGGAGAAGGTGGGAGCCCCTAAGGAACACTGCTGTTGAGAGTTTACCTGGTCCTGTGGGAATGGAGGTTGAGAGAGGCTACTCACACTATGGTCAAACATCTTGGCAAGTTACTTAATGTCTTTGAGTTTTAAATTTCTCATTTATAAAATAAAAATAATCATATCTCTCTTGCAGGAATGGTATGAAAGAAAAATACGTGCATTAAGCACTCAGAGCACAAGAAGCCCAATAAGTTGTACTTTGGGGAATTCCATTTTGTATGTGGGTTTCTTTCTGGGAGCAATTTCCCACCTCTACTGTAAGATGGCGCCTGTGAGCAGCACTGCCCTTTCCAAAGGCTTTCATTTCCACCCCTTGGGTGCGAGGTAGTTATCTTCCTCTGTCAGTGCTCAGGCTGGTATTTAAAATCCAGTATTGCACACAGACTTTGTGTTTTTGATCCATCTGCTCCATGAAGAACTGTGAAACTCAGAAATACCTACTTCCAGCCAGACACCCATTTCTCCACTAGGATTTGTCAGTTGTTAAGCCTTTGTGATATAACCAGGCAGTTGGGCATTCCAAAGAAGTCAAACACTTAATTAGGACGCTGGCTTTTTATATGTTTACCTCTATTATAAGTTAAAGAACCTGGAAAGAGTGCAGTGTTTCAAAGTTCAGGTATGTGGATTTGAATCTCAGAGCACTGAGCAACCTCAGACAAACATTTGATCTCTCTGAGCGTCTCAATTTCTTCATCTCAAAAATGTTTGTAATCATTGTGGCTATTTCATAGGATTGTTGTAAGGATAAATGAGATAATATACTTAGGATAATAAGCATAAAACCTGGTACATAGTAAGCACTCCTGTGAGTATAAGCAATTATGACTGTCAAGGGCATGAGCTTTGAAGTCTGTCAGATGTCGATTTGATGCCCTGCTCTTTGACTTAAGATCTTGCATGATCTTGAATAAGTTATGTAAACCCTCTGAGCTCTACTTGCCTTACAAGTCGAAAGATTATCATGAAAATTACAGAAATGTGTATACAGTACCTTTCACTTTTTATTTGTATCATGACCCATTTTAGATAGGATTTGAATTTACCCACTCAAAAACAGAAATTAGCCCCATGACTTTTTTTAGAATAGGTCTTAAAATCAAGGATAGAAAAAACAAGAGACAAGGTTAGGATCTTAGCTCCCATCGTAAGCGTCTGTATAATTGCTACTGATGGGGCACAAATTTGGCTTTGAGCTTCTTAGCATCCAAAGCAGTAAGAAAGGAAATATGGTTAGTTATGATTCAGAGTGCTGAGATAAATGCAGAGGAGTTCTGAAGAAGCCCAGCTATTCCTAGATCTGAGACTTAGGAGACTGTATGTAGCACATGGTGGATACACAATAGACACATAAATGTTAGCCGTCCTCATCTTCAGCACAGAGGGAAGAGTGCGTCTAAGAATAAAAGCAACATGGAAGGGATAACATTTGAGCTGAATAAGACTGAACAGAGTTTGCCAGAGGCCTGGAGAGAGGCCGGAGAAGGGAGGGAGCCTGCCCACAAGGGGAGAGAGCGGCAGCCTTGGGATCATCCCCACCCATCAAGGGCAGGGGCTGGGGATGCAACTGCCGTCAGGCTGAAAGGCACAGGGACTTGTAGTCTGAAGAGGCTGGAAGCAGCCTTGTCCACACAGCTGCTTTGGTTTAGAGCCTCCCTCCTGGACATCTGGTGTTTAATGACAATCCTCAGAGGGAAGCTGGTTGTCTTTTTTTTGAGTGTTTTGTTTTGTTCTGTTTTCCTGAGAACCCAGCCTTATGGCTCTTGAAGGAAGAAAATGGTCAGGATGGTTACAGAGAATGTTCCTTTTTTTTCTCCAGGTCTTCTCAGCCATTACAACCAGTGCGGGGGGATTCTGTGACATAACATTGAGAAGGTGTTTTTAGGCCGTGAAGACCCAGAGAACTGTTAGGGAATCGTATACTAATTCCTCCTCTTCTTTCATTTCTTCCAACACATTCCCTCTCTCTCTCTCTCTTTCTCTCTCTCTCTCTCTCTCTCTACGTGGGAGGGGGTGAGATAAACCTAGCAGACATGTTTCCTCCTGCTCAACCACGCAGACAGGACAGGCCCAGGTCCCTGCATTGCCCTGTGACTTTGTCCTAAATAAACCTCTATGTAAAGATGGAGCTTTGCTGCTTCGAGGTATTTGTGCCCAGGAGGTTGAAAATGACTCATTAGTGGTTACAATTAGGTTGGATCCCTGAACACACACCTGGTGTTGTTGCCTCACTCTCAGAGACAATTGAGTAGTCATTCATTTTCAGGACTTGAATACCCGATGGGCTCTTCCCAGCCTGCCCAGGATAGGCGTAGGTGATCATGCAGCCTCAGGCAGTAGCTTACTATCTCTGCAATCAGCTGTGTTCTAAGAACTCTCCAGGTGGGGCCAGTTCTTGGAATGGTTCTGATTGTTATCTTTGTACCCTCCCGTGTGACATCTGTGGAAGAGTCCACATGCCCTGCCCAGGCACAGGATGGGAGAGTCAGGACAACTGGGCTTCCAGGTATGACTGTCATAGACAAATTTGGTGGCTTTGGATAAGTCACTTCTGTTTTCTGCTCCTCCATTTTTCCCATCTGTTAAAAAAATTGCATATTAGAAGAATTTTTATATGTGGAATTTTGCGGAAAGTGTCCATGGAAATCATTGTTTTCTCAAAAGGGTCTGTGACCAACAATGGCTTAGAATCCCAGGACTTATTTATTTACAAATTCTTATCATCCAAATTGGAGCAATTCTTTGGCTCCGTACTTCTAGAAATGTCGTACATCTAACTGTTCAGCAGTCTTTGCTAACTGCCTACCAATTCCTTTGATATCCTACCAATTCCTTTGCATCCCAAGGATGCAAAAGTCAATAAGACACTTTCAGAGAGACTACTCTCCTATGGGGGAGATGGGCTCATGAACAAAGAGGCCATGGGTCCCCACTGACTGTCCCCGAGCACCCTCCACATGGCTCTCTCTCCTTGTGCTGCCAGCAAGCTTGCTGCTCTTATGTGGGATTGGGCTGTAACCCCTACTGTGTATTCCTCATATCTGCACCTTCTGGATGAGAAACCCCATACTTTGCAGGAGCCCTGGGATCCCACCAGCCCCTCTTTTCCTGCCCTTCCTGGGGCCTCCTGGACCCTTACAGGCCCAGCACTGCGGGGGAGTGAACTGTGGAGACACTGATGAATGCGTATCACACCAGCACGCTAATTTTGCTCAGGTGTGGACCTTAGCAGTTCCCAGGGACCTCCTGTACCTCTGCAAGAAACACTGTTAAATGGGAAATCTACTTAAAATAAAGTCCTCGCGCAGAGACGAAGACCCAGCATAGCCAAGAATAAATAAATGCATAAATAAATAAATAAATAAAAAGAAAAGTAAAGCAGGAATATTTCTCTCGCACACAGTGGGCCGGAGGGGCATGTGCTGCAGCAGGCCAGGCTCTATTCCCAGTTCCCTTACTGCCTGGACCCAAGCTTTTCCTTTGAGTCACTGTCCCATTGTCCTGCTACCATCACCTCTGCCCTCAACTATTTTGCTTAACTTCCACATACGTGTCATTATAATTCATCCTCCATATGGCAGCCAGAGGGATCGTTTAAAAATGTAAATCAGAACACGCTACTCCCCTACTAAAACTTTCCAAATATTTTCACTGCATTTAGAATAAAATCCAAACTCCTCACCAAGTCCTGTAACACATCCCATGATCTGGCATCTGCCTACCTGTCTAGCTCTATCCTGGACCCCCTCCTCCTCCCTCACCAAGCTCACTGACCTTCTGTGTCCACATTGCGGTAATGTCCTTTCTGCCTCAGGGCCTCTGCACTTGCTGTTTTTGTTGACTGAACTGTTCTTCACCAGTTTCATGACTTCTCCCTCTTATGAGTCAGATCCCAGCTTCACAGGTACTGTTTTGTTAGAGTTCTTCCTTGAGGATTTCCTATAAATTTCGCCACCCTAATCTATCACAGCCTTTTCACTCTGCTTTCTTTTACTCTCATATTTGTTGTAATCTGGAATTATCTACTTTATTTGTTTATTGTCTGCCCCCCCCCGACCCGCTAATGAGCCTGGTCTGTTCCTTTCACTGTCGTATCCCCAGCATCTAGAATAGAGTATGGACCATAATAGATAATCAAATATTTGTTGAATGATTGAATGAGTAATGATGGGAAAGGCATTTAATATATTGGAGCCCCCATTCCTTAGCTACATATCTGATCTTTTATTAACCTCAGAAAACTCCCTGAGGTGGATATTACCATCACAGCCAATTTACAGTTGAGGAAATGGAAAATCAGATGAGTTTAACAACTTGCCTAAAATCATAATTGTGGCCTGGAAGTTTATCCCCTTTGAGATATCAATAGACCTTTTAGGGAGAGAAATTCTCTCTCTTCTTCCAAACTTTAAATCCCGCCATCACGTTACCCATCCATTGGAGAGTGGAATAATGCATTGTCTGTCTGTTCTACTCAAAAGCAAGGTCTGTGACCAGGACTCAGCCCCAAGGAGTGATGGACTCTATTCCCACACACACTTCTTCTGCATCTGATTCATTCTGAGCACATCTACTACATTCAGTCATTTATTTATTGATACATCGATTCATCACATATGTACTTTTAGCAGGTACTATGATAGGCACCTGGCAGCTCCAGGGAGGAAAGGAACCCTTGATTCATGCTAAGGGTTTGTCCCTGGTCTCCCCTAGAAATGGATGGTCCCTAATAGGTTCTGTGGGTCAAATTCTAATTCTTTTGACTAAATAAGACAATGCATATAAAATGCTTATTAGCTGGGATTCTGGCATGGAGTAGGCACTCAAGGAATATTAGTGATGATGAAGATGATGATGATGATGATATTAGAACCTGGACTTCTTTTCTCAGCCAGGATGATTACAAGGGAAGAAAAGATTAAAAAGGTCCTTGGCATTTCTTCCCTTCCAGAGGCATCCCATTAAAAACTCCAGCTCACATGACTTCCATTGCCTTTTCCTAAACCCACAGCAAGCAACTGCAAGCAATAAGCATAATTTAGATGCTGTGTCTTTCCTAATTAAAATCCACACAGAAGGGGGTGCCAGAGTTATTTTAGTCCATAAGGCAGAGGAAGTTCCATTATATTAACCCAGGCTTTTCAACAGAGCCGAAGGGGAGATGTGTTCGGGTGTGTGTGTGTGTGTGTGTGTGTGCGTGCGCGCGCACGTGCATGCTCATAGTGTGAGTTTGGAATGCATAGTTGGCCCTGAACAGGTTGTAGGATATGAATTTTCAAAGGGAGCTGTTGATGGAGCCACTGGGGATTGCTTCCTGAGCGCCTCAGGCTGGTGAGTAACTCTGGGGGCTGGCTTGGCCCTATTAGGTGGCTCTGAAGGAACCCACTGGAATGGCTTTCCCATGAGGAGATGCTGTCCCAGCTCCCTCCGTGGAGGCTCCAAATGCTTGGCGGCTCTCCTTGGAAACGACGGTTGCCAGAGCAGCTGTGTCAGCCCAGCTTCCCCAGAAGAGAAGGGAAAGCAAGCAGAGCTCCCTCTGCTAACCCAGGGGGCTCTTCCCAGGGGACAACTCCCAAGAGCAAACCATACAGGAAACCAAATCCAGATAGAGAGGAGATGACAATGGAAAAACAAGGAGGAAAAGAAAAGAAAGGAAAACTCAGAAGGGCAAGCAGGTCTAAAAGGTTTAAGAGACATTCTCTCTGAGGACGAGTTTTGCTTTGCAAGGGCAGGAGTTGGTCTCTGTGTAGAACAGTAAGCTGAAGGGTGAAGACAGTTTGGGGCATGCTTTTCATGTTCAGAGAATTCTTCTTTTCCACCACTGGGCCCTGAGCCCTCACTGTAATATTTTTGAAATACATCTAAACGTATTTTCTCTTATTGATGAATCCATTTCTTTCCCAGGACCCCTTCAGCCATATGGCCACTGGGAGGGAGAGGAAAGCTATGGAGTAGCAAAGAAGGAAGACAGGATATGAAGGGAATTCCACACCCAGCAGTAAAGGGGAGGAAATGCATTTGCAGGCCTGAGAAGGGGACTTAGAAGAGAGACAAGTCAGGGCAAGAAGTATGAGGTGTGGGTGTTTCTGTTCCTCCACTCCAGGTCAGACTCAGGTTGTTGGGGGTAGGAGGGCAGGAAAGATATTTATCAGGGGTTAGAAACACCCAGATAGGGAAATAGGATGGCTTACCCATCCCGACCTCAGGAAATGCAAATGTCTTAGCCCAGGGCAGCAGGCACCAGGGCTGAGGAAAGTTTCCAGGAGATCCAACTTTCAGAGACTTGCAGACTCCAGGTTGGTGCGGGGTACACATCTGAGAGCTCCTGGACCCACAGGGAGATGCAGAGGCTGAAATAAATGAAGCACCAGAATAGATCTGGGTGGTAGATAAGATGGCTGCAGGGAGTGGCGACTCACCTCTGGAGGCCAAGTCGGGGACCCCACACAAATCTCCGAAGGGCCAGGTGGGATTTCTTTCCCAGGTATATACCCAGGAACCAGAGCAGAATGGCCCACGGGTCAGCACATACCCAATAGCAGCACATGGAACTGTGACTACCCCCTGCTACTGTAGGACTTTTAAGTTCTATCTCCACCCAGACACCTCCACCTCCACCCTGGAGAAAGAGAGGAAGGTGGAGAGATATCTTGAAAGAAACTGCCCTGGACATTTGTACTTTGAATTGATTGAATTCTTAACTCAAAGAGTTCAAGTTGAATGAAAAAGCCTGTTTTAAATTGGAAAAGAAGAAATTACTTTTAATTGGCCAATTAAATGTTCTGGGGACTCAAATAAATTGATGAAATCAATTATAGATACTTCTTAGAGCTGCAATTTTCTTTTTTTTTTTGCCCAACTGAATTGCAGTGTAAAAATTTTTACCTCTCTATAATGATGTGCTTACACATTCACAAACAGATTTAGAGCCTATGAATCATCTTCACATACATTATTACCAATTTTGAACTTGACATCAAATCAAAGTAGATGTTTTATTCCAACTTTATAGATGCAGAGAACAGAGGCTCAGTGACGGTCAGAGCCTTGTTCAAGTTCAGCAATTTAGGAGAGGGCCTGTTCCATGTCCATTTCAATACCAGCTGCTCAATCTCCGCCTAATGTAGTGGTTCTCGGCTGGGGCCGTTTCTGGAGACAATTTTGGTTGTCACACTGAGGGGAGGGATGCTACTGGCACCCAGTGGGTAGTGTTCAGGGATGCTGGTGAACAACCTGTGGTGCAAAGAACAGCCCCAGCAAAGAATGATCGGGCCCCAAATGTCTGGTGTCAAGGTGAAGAAACCCTCTGATACATACATTATAGGGGACTGATTCCAAGGGGGAAATTGTCTCTCTCCTTTCACATTGGTGAAAATGAACTAGGACCCAGAGCCAAGGTGATCACTATTTAATAAGGAAGACACAACTGATAAAACTTAACTTACCAGAGACATAGCCTCATTGGAGTTTCGTTTCTGAAATGCCGTGGGGGATGGATAAGTCAAAGGCTTTATTGGATCAAGAGGAAATTGTGTGCACCCTGGGCAAGCTGGCACTCAGGGTGTATTTGGAACAGATCATTTTTAACTTCCTTCCCTCTGTACAATACGATTATATTCAGTAATAATCGAATTAAAACAAATAATATCAGCCAGAAGACAAATTTTTTTAAATTGAACAACATATACATAATTGTCAGTAATAAAAAGATAAATATAGTAAAAAAGGAAAAGAGTACTATATTAATACTTTTAAATTATATGAATGTATTTTATTTTTTTTTTAATAAATTTATTTCTTTATTTTTGGCTGCTTTGAGTCTTCGTTGCTGCTCACGGACTTTCTCTAGTTGCAGCGAGCAGTGCTACTCTTTGTTGCTGTGCATGGGCTTCTCATTGTGGTGGCTTCTTGTGTTGCAGAGCACGGGCTCTAGGGTGCAGGCTCAGTAGTTGTGGTGCATGGGCTTAGTGGCTTCGCAGCATGTGGGATCTTCCCGGACCAGGGCTCGAACCCTTGTCCCCTGCATTGGCAGGTGGATTCTTAACCACTGCACCAACAGGGAAGCCCTGAATGTATTTTCTTTCAAAGGAAAAAAGTATACCTATATATTGGTCTTCTGCAATAATGAATAATATTATAGCTTCTATGTTCATGCCTTGACTTCTATAAATTTGTCAATGATTTTGTTAAAATTAGTCTTCTTTGCATATTCATGTTCAGTAGACAATGCAGCCAGCTTTGTCAAGCTATCTTCACTCATTGTAGTTCAACGAAGTTTTTTACTAGTCAGTCTTAATTTTGAAATTTTCTTTCACACAAAGCAACAGTTTTACAAATAGGAATTTTAATACCTACCTAAGGGTGAGTTTGGCTGAGATACATAAAATATCCCATTTCTCAATAAATTCCAGAAATTGCAATACTCCTCGTGTCTTTGTTTCTCTTCAGGATGTATTCTAGCAGCTTTCCAAAGTCTCCACAGTTGACAATTTCTACTAAAATACCTTCAGCAGAAAATCCATCTAATTTCATTGCATTTGGTAAAAACTTCGAAAAATTTTCTTCTGCAAAAACAGAAAATGACTGAATAACAGAGAACATTGATATTATCATTTAAAAAAAATCACTTCAAACAATGAACCCCTTACTGCCTACACCCAGGGCTGACCTATCCTACCCCCCAGCCCGCCCAGCCCTTGGCAGACACTTCCTGGAGGAAGTAAGTTCCATTTTTACTTTGTTAGGGGAGGATCTGTGTGGTCAGGCGGCCTTCATGGAACCAGTGTTCCACATGAGGTCCTTCTTTCTTCACTTTTTTTTCAATCTTGGCATAAAAGATATGCAAATACAGAAACACATTAAAGAATAAAAAGGAAACATTGTGTTAGTTAGGGTTATGTTCGGTTTTCCATTCATAATATACAGTCTCTGCCCACAAAGATGTTGATGTCTTTGTGGAGGGGCTACTTTATAGACAAATGTATTATTGTAGGATGTTAGCCGTCACAAGAGCGGGACAGGTGGAGAGCCTGGGTTGGAAATGGGGTGAGGTTCAGAGGAGAGAATAACTGCATCCAACCAGGAGACTAGAGGAGATTTCACAGGAAAAGTGACATTTCAGTTTGTCCTGAAGAATGAGTGGGATTTGGATACTTAAAGGTTATGCTGAGGCCTAGAAGCAGGGCCTCTATTTCTCCATCATCTCAGCCCCTTGGGTCTACATGGAGAATAACACAAGAGGAGACAGGTGCTCTATTGAACACAGCCCGGCATGGGAGGTAGGGGATCACTGTAGTTGCACTTAGCTGTGTGTGATACTCAGCAAGTCATTTTCCTTCTCTAGGCTACAACACGAAAGGGTTTACCCGCTGAAATATCTCAAAGGCATCCTCTGACTCAAACATTATTGCATGATCCTAAAAGGGCCTTGGGGTGGATTTCTGAGAATGGGCACTGGGCTTCCTGTTCACATAGTCACTTTAGCGAATGGGTATTGCTTCAGGGAGTTGGCTGTGGTGTTTACAAGGTCACAGAGAGGGGGCCAGGAAGTCTGGGCTTTTCCTATTCCATCCACCTTCCCGGGGGCCTTGACTCTCTGTTCCCCCTTCCCTGTAGTCATCTCCCCCTCTCATTCACATCCACCACCACATAAACAGAGGGAAGTAAGAAGGGAGAGCGGGGGCTTCCCTGGTGGCGCAGTGGTTGAGAGTCCACCTGCCGATGCAGGGGACACGGGTTCGTGCCCCTGTCCGGGAAGATCCCACATGCCGCGGAGCAGCTGTGTCCGTGAGCCATGGCCGCTGAGCCTGCGCATCCGGAGCCTGTGCTCCGCAACAGGAGAGGCCACAACAGTGAGAGGCCCGTGTACCGCAAAAAAAAAAAAAAAAAAAAAGGAAGGGAGAGAGGAAGGAGGGTTGGGGAGGGGAGAGACTGCAGGAGACAGAGGGAGGGGAGAATAACCATCTCAGTGCACAAATAGCTCAAATCCAAGCTTCCCACCGAGAACTGTGAGACCAAGGAAGTCTCATCTCCTTTCCGCTCACCCACCTCCGTCTCCTTTTTAAAATTTTTCCTCTATTTCTGAGATTCATCTTCATTCAAAAAGAAAGAAAGGCCCTTTGGTCTTTTAAGGGTACCTTTTCACGAGGCTTTTGTGGGTGTCCACATCCCTCTGTAGTGCTGGGGAGGCAGCAGGGGGAGGGGGCACCTGAAAGAAGGGGTTCTGCAAGGTTCCAGGGCAGGAGGGGCCTCCCCGGGCTGTCACAGAAGCCTTGTCAAAGGGCTCATGTTCTGGTCTTCAAAGCTATGAACAAAAAAGTTAGGAAGAGGAGAATAAGGGTACAGGTGCGGAAGATTCATTTTTAGGAAAGGCAGTCCTATCGCGGATGAAGTCACCCGAGCCCCGGCTTCTCACTCACAAAGCCTAACCTGATCTCAGAGGTTGTGGGTGATGAAGCACCAGGTGCAAGTTGGGGAGTCAGCACCCTGTCAGAGGCATTTATTTTTTTTAATATATTCAAAATTCATTAATTATAGCTGAGGAAGTCGGGGTATGTTTTCAGAGTATTGAGGAGCATATGATGGGCTGGGTCAGTACAGTCCCTTAGGGGATGTAGGGATGTCAAAGCCACTCTGCAGCTCAGGTTGGTCCCTCCTCTTTGAACTTGGGCCAGCCCTCAGTTTCCTTGTTTATTCTACCTGAAGCATCTCACAGGGTTGCTGAAAGGGCCTGGATGAGAAACAGATGAGGGACCATTCTGAGGTGCAATGGTGTTCAGACATGTCGGCAGCCTCGGCACAGGTAAGGGAATCACTTCCTTCCCTGAGTGAGTCTTCCTCATGTGAGAGGTTCAGGAAGGGACCTGCCTTTCTCTTTCCCTCCTTTCACCCCCTTCTCAAGTCACAGGAGGCTGCCCGGGGAAAGGACAGAATTTGAGAAGAAACCTGACTTGTAGCTGGACCTTGTGTCATGCTGGGAGCCACCCACTCCCCACGAAAATTGCACAATTTTCCTGTGGGTCCACACTGAAGGGCATAAATCTCTGAATCTTTACATCCTAGGACTCATTTTCAGGGGTGGCTTCAGAATTTCTAGGTAGAAGTGGCTTAGGGGCTGCAATCTGTTTGGGGAGTGGGGTGCAGTCATGTTAGTAAAGCAAGCATTATGGTTTTACATGCTAATTTGGGGAAGCTTTCAGAAATTAGTGCTGATCATGGGGTAGAATATTCCATGATGCTCCGCTACCAGTTTATCTTGGAGTGAAAAATTAAAGATGTGTTGATGGTTCTGATGCCAGAAACTTGGCCTCTGTGCACCGGAGCTGAATGGAATCTCTGAGATGAAGTTTTAGGTGAAGTAGAGAAGAATACCTTTATTGCTTTGCCAAGCAAAGGGGGACACAGCAGACACGTGCACCTCAAAAACTGTGTAGTGCAACACAGCAGGATTTGGTGAGGAGTTTTATAGCGGTGATCTCTTAGTCTTGATGAGCTTCTCTGGTTCCTTTAATCTGGAATGAGGAATGCTAACATCTTCCATTTGTTGGGGGTTTTAGTTCTGTAAAGAGCTCAAAGATATTGTTATGTGTATCCCTTGAGGCAGAACCAGGACCCTGCCCCCAAGCTGCACTATTGTTTCTGGACTGCTCCCTCCCTTCCCTGATTAGTAACTGTTGGAATCTGCCCTTTGGAACTCAGGGAAGGTCTTGGAGGCTAGAGTCTATTCTCTACAAATAAGAAATGGGGGACATAGAAAGACTTCCATGGCCAGGAGCCCCACAGGGTCCTTCTCGCTTTCATTTCTTAGGAGGCAAGGTTGATGTTTCAGCATGAGCATTAGACCAGGAGTTTGCAAACCTACGATAGAATCCAGTCTCCACTAGCAAATGTTTGATTTCTAATCTTAAAATAAGGGTAGTAGATGAGAGATTCTCCAAGAGTCCTTTTTAATCCATTCACTCTCCTATAATATGTTAGAATAGGAATCTTACAAGTAAATCTAACTTAAGGGACAAAAGTGCTAAAAGGTCTCATTGTGTTCTGTCATGTCCTGTCTTGTGTTACTCATTTGAATTTCAAAGCCCAGAATGAGGACTCCAACTCTGGGCCCCTCCTACCTGGAGCTTCTTATTTACCTCCTGCAAGGTCAAGGAGAGGAGAAGTTGGGTAGTGTGAGAGAAGGAATTAATACTTGTTGAACGTCTAATATTTCAAGTTGCCAGGTGCTTTATATATGTTGCTTAATGCAAACAAGATGGCATTAAATGACTCTGAGACTCAGAAAAATTAAGTACAGTGCTACTAGCTAAAAAGAGCTTCTCCATAGTGAATGCTCAATGAATATTTTTTCATTAAATAAATGGATGTCAGAGGCAGGGTTTGAACCCAAGTGTAAACTCCAAAGCATTAGAGTATTAATTCACAAGCTGCAGCTGGAATCACCTGGGGAATTTTTTAAAATACTGATGCCTGGGTTCCACCTACCCCAGCAGATTCTGATAACAACTGGTTTGAATATGACCTGGGAATCAGGATATTTTTTAAAGTTCCCCAAGTGATTCAAATGAGGAGCAAGGTTTAAGAGCCACTATCTTAGATCAAACTCTCAACGGATTAGAGGGAGTGGCTTCTCTGGAGTTAGGTGTCCCTCCTGGTTCAGGCAGCCATGGATGGAGCTGGGGCTCACAAGGTATAAACACACCAGCCCCATGGGACTGTATAGGGCATATGGGCAAGGATCAGCACATCTGGAGCAGTAGAGGGCATGGGAGTCCAAGAAGCTTGGTGCGAATCCTGGCATTTCCTATTTGTAAGCTCTGCTCCAGAAATTCTGATTTCAGAACTCTTTGAGCCTTGGTTTCTTTAAGTCAAAGGTGAAGGGTCTCAAATTAGGATGTTTGATTTGCCACCAAATGAATACACATACACATTCACAGAGATAGAATGGAAACTTTTTTGGTAACTTTCTTTGGGCACTTCATCTTTTGAAATATACCTTAACATCCATAAAATAGAAATAGCCTCAAGCCTCCCTTACTTTCTGAGGCTTGCCAGAGAAAAGTTGCCCATCTTGGATCCATATCCCTCTCAGGGTGTTTTGAGAGTCAGTGCAGTGCTCTTCAACCAAGGGTGTACAAGGGAGACTCAAGTAGGAGAGTTTTCTAGGGAAAACAGGCTGGTCTTCCACACCAGAGTCTGCGTGTCTCAGGGTGGTGCAGGCAAGGGTGTCTTTACAAGCTCCCCAGATGATCCTTTTGTGCATCCCTGGCTGTGACCCATTGATCAACTGAGGTCATATAAATGAAACCTTAGAGCTATCCTTGACTCTTTTACCAAATCCTGTGGACTCAACCTCCCAATCTATCCATCAATCTCATCCCTAGAGCCTTATTCAGAGACTAATGTAAGATCCTCCCTCACCCTCCAACTCTTCCTAATTCCTTGCAATCCATCTTCCACATAGCTGCCAGTATAATCTTTCTAATAAGGAATCTGCTAATGTCATTCTCCTGATCAGGATAAAGTCCAAAGGTCTTGGAGTGATGTGCAAGGACATTCATGGTCTGGCCACACCTCGTTTTCCACCATGCTGCCTCTAGGACCCTATGATCCAACAATGCTGTCACCCCAGTGAGGGTTCTGGTTTCTCTCACCTCTGTGCTGCTACCTGGAATATCCCTGCCCATCTTTTCCTCACAAACTCTTGCTTTTCCTCACTCAGCTCAACCACCACCCTCCCTTGTAGAGCCCCCCAAGACCCATCCTGTTCCCCATCAGAGAGTGAGGGAGGCTTGGGGCCACTCCTATTATATGGCTTTTAAGGTATATTCCAAAAGATGAAGAAGTGCCCAGAGAAAGTTACAAAAAAATTGCCATTCTATCTCTGTGAATTTATATTCATTTGATGACAATTCAAACATCCTAATTAAACAACCTAAACCCTTCAAAAATGTAAGACTTGGCAAAATGACCTTCCTGCTCCCTACCCCCCCATCCATCTCACTCCAACACACTGCTTTGAGCTAGCATAATCTTCAAATTGGAGGAGCCATGCAAGTAGTGGGATATGTGTGCACAGGCGAATTTTAAGGGAATTTCTAGATCCTCAACTTCTATATGTACTTTTTCTTAAGCTGATCTGCCCAAGGAAGTGCTGTTGATGAGGCCTCATGCTGTTTCTCCTTTCCTTTCCTCCCCTTTCAAAATCATACTCCTCTCTCTTTACCAAAAATAAGCATACTTCCTGCCCAGTCTA
This sequence comes from Mesoplodon densirostris, assembly GCF_025265405.1. Lineage (NCBI taxonomy): Eukaryota > Metazoa > Chordata > Mammalia > Artiodactyla > Ziphiidae > Mesoplodon > Mesoplodon densirostris. The sequence continues at coordinate 63,100,860 of NC_082678.1, forward strand.
AGTCTTACTTGGGGGGGCTCTGGTTCCAGGTGTAAAAATGCCTGGGGCACCAAGGGATGAAGAGGAAGTTGGCTGTCTTCAAAGTCTTTTGTTGTCAAGGCACCACAATCACCCACATCCATCTCCCCAAGATTTGCAATTCCACTGAAGTTTTGCTTTTTAAGGTCAGTAGTAAATTTATCAAAAAATTTAACATATGTATGGATGGATCTAGAGATTATCATACTAAGTGAAGTAAGTCAGAAAGAGAAAGACAAATACCATATGATATCACTTATATGTGGAATCTAAAATATGACACAAATGAATTTATAAGACTCACAGACATAGGGAACAGACTTGTGGTTGCCATGGGGGAGAGGGGGTGGGGGAGAGATGGATTGGTAATTTGGGATTAGCAGATGCAAGCTATTATATATAGCATGGATAACCAACTAGGTCCTACTGTATAACACAGGAAACTATATTCAATATCCTATGATAAACCATAATGAAAAAGAATATGAAAAAGAATGTATATATATGTATAACTGAATCACTTTGCTGTACAGCAAAAATTAACACAACATTGTAAATCAGCTATACTTCAAAAAAATAAATTAAAAAAATTTAACATATATATGTGGTTTTGATCAATTGCATAGTAGTAGTCAAGGTAACTGTAAATCACACCTAAAGAAACATTTTTAAAACTTTTTGAGCCTTATGTTCAGAGAGAATAAAAATAATAATCTCAGTCTATAGATATGGTTTCACGGCTGAAAAATATGGAGGGTCATTACAAGATTTTTAAGCCCCCAAATATATTACATTAGAAACAAATTCAATGAGGGACAATACCATGAAAATAACGAGTTTGAGGGAAAAAGAAATGATGTAAAAATTCCAACTGCATTTCTTTTTTACTCTTTTTTTTTAATTTTTAAATTTTATTTTATTTTTGGCTGCATTGGGTCTTTGTTGCTGTGTGCAGGTTTTCTCCAGTTGCAGCAAGTAGGGGCTACTCTTTGTTGTAGTGCACGGATCTCTCATTGTGGTGACTTCTCTTGTTGTAGAGCAGGGGCTCTAGGTGCACAGGCTTCAGTAGTTGTGGCTCGCAGACTCAATAGTTGTGGCTTGCGGGCTCTAGAGTGCAGGCTCAGTAGTTGTGGCGCACGGGCTTAGTTGCTCGCGGCATGTGGGATCTTCCGGGACCTGGGCTTGAACCTGTGTCCCCTACATTGGCAGGCAGATTCTTAACCACTGTGCCACCAGGGAAGCCCTGCATTTTTCAAATGGATGTTGGCAGGTATCTGATCACTTGGGGTTTTGTACCTCACTGGCTACATTAAGAAGAGTCATGTTGTGCTTTATTAAAATGCTGATATTTAGAGCAGCTATTGCTCTGTTTGTACCTATTTATACTTGTGGTGAAAAGTTTTAGATGTTAGCTTTATAATGTGCAATGTGGGTTCATGGTTAACAAAGAATTTTAGGGAGTTATGTAAGTTAAAATATGGGAAGAAGCCACCGCAATGAGAAGTCCGCTCACTGCAACTAGAGAAAGCCCATGCACAGCAACGAAGATCAAACACAGCCAAAAATCAATCAATCAATCAATAAAATTTATTCTTTAAAAAATGGGAAAGTCAGTGCTCTAAGAAACATTAGGCCTCATTTCTAGGTATGTAGCTGAATATCTGGGGTGAGGGACCAAGTGGCCAGGGAGAGAGTCTAGGCTAGGGGAAGGATGGATGTAGAGGCTGGTCCCCTGAGGGCATCTAGAGAGCTCTGGACAGTGTTCAAATGCAGGAGAAACTGAGGCAAGAGGCAGGCAGTGATATTCTGAGGGTCCAGCCCAACAGGCTGGGCCAAACCAGGGTGGGAGGTCTGTCCTGGAGGTAGGTAAACCAAGAAGTCCTGTATGCGAGAGGTGACGAGTCTGGGTTTTAACCAGGAACCATCCTCCACTCCCCAGCCTGGAGAAGAGGCTGGCAAAGATGTGAAGACTTTAAATAAGGACACTGGACTGCAGAAGGTTCTCAAATCAGGGTAGGCTGACCACTGCAACAGCCAACCCAGTATCTCAAAGGCTTAGTACAGGAAGGTTTTTTTCTCCCTCATGTAACAGTTCAGTGACTCAAGAGACCTAGGTCCCTTCCTCCTTAAGTCCACTTCTTCTCAGAGCATCTGCTGGAGCCAGAAGAAGGAGAAGAGGAAGATGGGTAGATGGGGATGTTTGTGGGCCAGTCGTGAAGAGACACCCAGGCTCACTCCTGCTCATGTTCCATTGGCCAGAATTCAGTTGTCTGGCCACACGAAATGAAAGGAAGGCTAGAAAAGGTGGTCTAGGTGAATGTCTAGAAGGGAAAGCAATGGGTTTAGTAAGCGGCTGACATAGTTCTCAGCCTTGTCATAGACCACGGGGGTCTGGGCCTGGCTTTACATGTTATTAGCAGGAGCTAAAAAAAAAGATGACAGATGATAGATAGATAGAGAGATAGAGAGATAGATAGATGATATATGATAGGTAGATAGAGATAGAGAGATAGATGATAGATAGAGAGATAGATAGATGATAGATAGATAGATAGATGATAGATAGATAGAGATAGAGAGATAGATGATAGAGAGAGATGATAGAGATAGATAGATACATAGATAGATGATAGATACATAGATGATAGAGAGATAGATAGATAGATAGACAGATGATAGATAGAGATAGATAGAGAGATAGATGATAGAGAGATAGATAGATAGATGATAGATAGATGATAGATGCATAGATAGATGATAGATAGATAAAGGTATAGATATAGATGTATAGCGTGGAGACTGGGGCAGGCCTGAAGGCAGAAGCTAACAAAAGACCCTTGGGAACCACCCACGACTTCTCATCTCTGTGTGAGCGGGAGCCTTCCCTCACACTGCAAGTGTCAGACTTTCAGTACCATTCAGTACATTCATTAAAGTAAAGGTCTCCAAGATCCCAACAATATCAGAGGCGACAGAGTTGGCTTAAAATTGGTGAGGCTTCATGAATTTTATGGTTATAAAATCAATCTCAGAAACACAACTTCCCTCATAAAGTGACCACACTGTCTCTGCTGTTTACTCACCCATAAAACAGGGATGTCACCAAAACGTAGAAGAGGCTCTTGAATCAAGTATTTGCAGAATAAAAATGCACCCACTAAAATACACAATATATAGTCTGACTCTGTTGTAGCACATCATCAGTGAAATCAAATCAAGCAACATTTATTAATAATGACTATTATTATTACAAAAAGCAAATCTTTGTTGAGTTCCTGTTACACTCTGCACATTGATCCAAGTGTTTTAAATGCACGTTCTCACTTAATCCTAATTACAACCGTATAAGGAGAGTTGTAGTTTGTCCATTTTGCAGGTAAAACTCAGGGCAATTTGGTGAATTTTCTATGGTCACACAGTAAATAATAGAGATGGGATTTAAGTCCAGGTTTGCCTGCTCCGGGCTCACCCTCCTAATTACAGTGATTGCCTTTTGCCTTTTCTGAGCCCATAGTTTAAGCCATGGAGTACAGTAGCATAGAACACAAACTCTGGAATCAGGCTTCCTGCCTGGGCTTAAATTCTGCTTACTTCATTTCCATGAGCCTGTTTCTTTATCTTTAAAACAGGAAAAATGTTAGTAGCAATTTCATAGCATGAGAATGAAGTGAGATGTGGCAGGTACAGGGTTTAGGACTCAGTAACTGTCAGCTTTTCCTATCGTGCCAGGCTTTGCAGGATGAAGAGAAGTCAGAGAGGGGCCTTTGGATGCAAGTCTTCACAGGCTCAAAGCCCAGAGAGGCAGAGGACGCTCACCACCTACTTTACTTGGGCCTTTCTCCTCCAATAGGGTCCTTTACATTTATTACCAAGAAGCCATCTCCCGACCACAAAGGCAAGACTTCCACATTTCCCACCCAGATCCTTGCTAAAGATGCCCAAAGAGACTCCTAAGCCAGTGATTTTCAAAGAGGGAACGGAATTCCTGTGCTTTGAAGAGAAGGGCTTGGCAGTTGAAGGTTTGTTATGTTTAAATGGGAATGGAAAAGCCATCCCAAGGGCAGCATGTGATGGGCCCTGGGGACTGAGGGCTTGTGAGTGACTGGGCATCTACAGAGCTGGGCTTCACATCAGTTCCTGCCATCCTAAAGTCACAAGTCTCTCCAGGCATGGAGAAGCAGTCATTTCCTCTAAGAGATTTGAAGACGCAAAAATATAAAATCAGTTACTCAAAGAGAATCTTGCTAAGGTCATTGTACCTATTCCTCTGAGAAAGGACAAAGTTGTTTAATGGTGAAATAGAGCTGACCCCTGACTTGTAGCTGCTTAAATTGGAAGGTGCCACCTGGATGGAGGTCCCCCAACCTGTGGCCAAAGCTCTGATCTACTAGGGATGTCAGAGTATGAACCACACCCATGCTGGGGCATCACCTGTTCTCTCGCCACCAGCCACCTATCCCTCCTTCTGCACAGAATTGTTTTCTGACTTCTTTGGAGGAACAAATGGTCTGAAATATTGAACTGGAAAAAGTGCAACAGGTACACATTCTACTCCTCAGGCCCCTGTGGCAGTTATTTACTGAGGGCCGATGATGTACCAGAGACTATGCATTTATGTCATTGATTCTCCCCTCAACCCTCAGGGGTGGAGAGCTAACCTTCTCACAGATGGGAGGTTTAGGTTTAAAAGTGCTTAGTAGCTGTTCAAGGTCACACACTCGCTAAGTGACAGATTTGAACCACTGAGCCCCTCACCAGAGCTCCCTTCTCTCCTGCCACAGATGCTGAGCTCCTTGGCCTGGACCGTGGCACATGAGTGCCAGTGTTTTGAGCTCCCCAGGTGATTCTAATGGGCTGCCTGGGCTGGGAACCACCACTCTACATCAGCCTTCCTGGTTAATCAGGGGTTTTTATTCCATCTTGCATCACAGATTCCTTTGGGGGGTGGGGAAGCTATGGATCTCCTCTACAGAAAAATAAATGTTTATACACAAAAAGTTGCATAGTTTCAGGTAATTATGGAAGTTTTGAAGCTTCTACATGGATCCCCCAAGGTCATGAACTCAAATTAAGGTCAAGTCTGTAAATCCTTGGCTCTAATTACTTGGCCACACATGGGAGTTAGCTGGGAACCTTTAAGAAATTCAGATTTCCAGGCCCCATCCCAGATGTACTGATTCAGAATCACTGGATCTGCAGTCTTGTAATATGGTCCCAGGTGATTCTTATACATCCAACCAGAAAAGAGTCTTTGGACTGGTTTTGGGGAACCACCACTCTAAATGACACCCACTTGATGGATCAGAACCCTTTTCTGTCACTTCTACCAGCTACTTAGCTCCTGCACCTTCTATCTTTCTTCTGTAAATGGAGATAACAATTGTCCCTACCTCATAGGGTTGACATGGGATTAAATCAAATATTCCATGCAAGTGTTTAGCACAGGGTCTGGCATGTAAGGACTCAATAAATGTTGATTTTTCACTAATTTTATAGTATTATTCCTTTATCATCTATGTAATTAATCTCTGTCAATGGCTTCTTTATGATAGAATTGGGAACAGAATCTAATTTCCAGCAGACTGTCAACAAAAATAAAGGAAAGACAGGAAACAATCCAAAGTTTATTAAACATTAAGAATAACAGACAGATAAAGGTTTGGACTTATCAGCAATAAACACCACCAATACCATGGTGTATAATTACACTGACCTCAAGTGAACTTGTACCTGTTTAACAGATGCAGTCTTTGTGGTGTTGCCAAAAGGATAACGGTGATTATTGTTATGTTCGGTAAGGTGCTCCAAAATGAAAGATTTTATGCCTTAACTATTCACACACACACACACACACACACACACACACACACACACATTCCTCTACATACACTTGGCCCTCTGCAAAATGTACTGACTTTAGTTGTCAAATCCAATGCATCAAGATTGAAGACATGGCTTTGCTCATTTAAAAATGACATTGTTAATTGTAGAGAAAACCTAGAGGAGATCTTGGCCTTCCCAGTGGGGGCCTAGAAGCCCTCAGCAGGAAGCTGGTAGACTGAGAGCAGGTGTCTACCACCTTCTGGGATAGGTCTGATTAACGCTGATAAAATTTGAGTTTTCCTAAAAGGAACATTAGGGGAAAAGTAGATAAACTCCTTGCGTTTTACAGAATGACCTTTGTTTTACTTTGGGGTGGGGGTGGGAGGTGGGAAGGACTCTACTTAAAATTCTTCTTGACTCTTCTGAAAACAGACTCAAGACCTTTCAAATGTACATTTAGAATTATTGTGGGTTCCCTCACAAAACTGGTGAGTTGGAAGGAACCTCTGGGCTTTCTCATACAGCTTCCTCCCCACCCAATGCCAGAATTCCGTCTGAATGCTCCTCAAACAAATGGTCCTTCTGCTTCAAAGGATGGTTTCACAGTGGTCTGTTGTATTTGAAGATGAAAGGCCTGTCACTATCCTGCTCACTGTGGGTTTTGAATGGTCAAAAGTGGCCACTTTCTCAAGGGGAGGAAGTGATCACTTACCTCCCTCCCATTCCCTACCTATGTCCTCAAGGCGGCACAAGCAGAAGGATAGGCTGACCAATTTTTGCCTTTCTTTGCAAGTCTAGTCAAAAGAAATGATGATGTGACCTTGTCAGGAAGTTCTAGGCCGCTCATTCCAAATCATGTCTAAATGATGTTGGCATAATATGATTTGGATTCATTTTTAATGGCCAAGTAATTAATCTCTGAAAGATGCTTATGAAGAAAAGGTGAAAAATTACAACAGGACTCTTTTAATAGCTTCAGTCTGCAGAACTCATTTGACCCTGGATGATCCAAGTCATTCCAAATTGGGCCGGGCTTCCCATACCATTTAGCAGAACTGCTTTCTTTACTAGTTGACTGCCCTGGACAGAAGGCAGTGAGTCCAGGGGTTGAGTGCTCATGTGTGTGGTGACAATGACCTACATATAAGGCACCTGTACAGACTCCAAAGTTTTTAAATTTTTAAGACGAGGTAGGTTTCTGAAACCTCCCCTGGCACGCCAAAGAATGTTTTATTATGATCGTCTTATTTCTTCTGCAGAAAACATTTATGATGCTCATTTGATACAAACAACCTAATTTCAGAAAGACCAGTACTCAAATACAGTTTTTTCAGCTACCATTTTAAACGTCAATGAATTTAGATGGTCTTCAGTACAATCCTTCAACACTTCTCCACTTAAAGATGTCATTTGTTTCTGTTTTAGTGACGATTTAACAATTCTACTGCAATTAGTCTCTTAACCTATAAAAAGGCCAACTCCATGTCCACTTGTTTCTCTGAATAACACTTATTCAGTTCTGCTTAAGTTTGCCAAAGGTCTTGTTTATTTTATTGGTTATTTACCTGAACAATGTATTTTAATTCCAATACTCTCCCATCTCCCACCATAATCTGTAGCTTGGGACAAAATGGACACCTAGCAGGAATATTTTACTATTCAGATTTCCCAAGACTATGACACTATGAGGGAAGCATTGCTGATGGATTGACAAGGAGACCACCAGGTCGCTAAAGAATTACATACTCTGGACACAGGAAACTAGAAAATCCCACTGATTAAAGGGTATTTTAATCTCGCGGAAAATGTTTCTTTGCAACAACAGCAGAATCTCTTGACACAAGTTAGTGAAACAAAAGAACAACCATCTTTAAAGTCAAAACATCTATCAAATTATAAACCATACACATAGCACCAATATTAACCTTATACTGCGTAAGATGCACGTGCCCACAGAGGAGAACAGAACTGTTTGGGACGCTTGCAGTGATGCTCCATTCCAGGAACTCATAATTTTGAAGTGAACATTTTTGTGGCAGATGCTTTTCCTAAAAAACACTGTATCATCCAATAAATATTTGACTAACATCCATTTTGTGCTTTTGGGTGATGTTAACTGACTTCTTTCTGAGACCTAATAGGAAATAAGGAAGCTCCTTCGATGTTTTAGAGCAGAATCTGTCACAGCAAGCTTCGACACTGTTGTAAAATTTTAATTTAAAGCAGAAAACATGCCGATGTGTCAGTGATAGACTTAAAATATTAAAGACTTCAAAAACACCCAAGCACTTCTTCTCTGTACAACATTGATGAATATATATCTTTGCTATATAATTTTAAAACATGGAATAGTTTTCGCTTTCTCTTTGCTATATATAATATATGTCTTCCAAAATACATCGTCAGTATTTATATCTGAAAAATACTGTACAAAAAGAACTTCCTATAATTACTCTGTATAAACATTAAACAATTTAATAATCTCTCCTTTTGGTCTACAGTAAACATTTAAATTGATTGGATTAACCACAGTTTGTGACAACACCATCCCCTTCTGAGATACACCAGTGTCTTTTACATTCATTTTTCAGAAGTCCACTTTATAAGAGCACATACGTTCAAAAGCAAACAGAGAATAAGAAACATAAGCTCCAAAATCATTAATTTATGAAGCATTCAAAAATGACACCACTAGGAAAAAGGGTTTTACAAAACATCAACTTATTAACTTAACTGACTGATTTTTAAAAACGACAAAGTATGATTCACAAAAACATATATATTACAAAAAATGGGGAAAACTGAATCTTAATTGAATTGTATTGAATATCAAGAGGGATGTGGAAAAAGTTAACTAGAAAATTGGGGGCTAAGGGTATGGGAAAGAGGAGAAAACAAAAGCAAACCCATCAACGTCAAAAACTGTTCCAAGATGCATTTTTTGGCTGTATACTGATAAGTTAACCCCTTGTTCTTAGACCTGGCATTTCCCTCTGCTTCTCTGTCCTGGGGATGTTCTGGGCATGCTCAAATGCATTACTGTAATTTTTGTTTTTTAAAAGACAGTGAAATTCTTAGGTAGGGAAAATATCCTACGTCCACTAGTAATACTCAGGCAGCATGCTCTAGCGTACAATAGGATTATTGCTTTAGGTACAGACAGTGCAAAAACACATTCTGTGTTCTATAATAGTACTCTTACTTGCCGGGGTTGGTAGAGTTAAAAGGAAACTTAGTAGACAGCAGTAAGTAAATATGGGATCTAATAAATCTAAACAGCACTTTAAATTTGAAGACGATTATCACCAAAACTGAAGATAGGAGGGAAGCAACCTGTAACTGAACGGAGCTGCAGTGTAGTGCTAAATTATTCTGTGCACCTTATTAGCATGGTAACTTACAGATTACACAGAAACAAGAGCCTGTGGTCTTGAAAACCGAGATCTACTATTTCACCAGGGCCCTTCTTAGCGAACCCAACCAGAGGGTCCTGGAAGAGTAGGTAAGTGCCAACATGAAGCCACGCGGAAAGGGCAGGAGTGGAGGAGGAAGGGGGTCAGTAAACCCACGAGAGGTCTCCGCAGTCCAGTAAAAACATGGCACCTTTCATTTTGAAACTAAAAGACGATGGAGGGCTATCAAAATGGCAAGTGCAAAGGGACGCGCGCGCACGTACGCACGCGCACACACACACACACACACGCACACACACCCGTTGACCACACGAGCACAAGCACATACACACACCCACGCCAAAATGTGAGTCCGTCCTGTTGATGCATCTGGTAAAGTGCTGATGTCAGAAAGGTCGGTAGGTGCGGTGCGATCAACCAGGAGGCCCCTGTCCGGGGCCTGAGGCCGCCCGCGGAAGCCGGCCTACAGGGGCCCGTGCCGGGCCTCGTACTTGGCCAGGATGTTCTTGCACTTGCCCAGCTCCTTGCGCAGGTCGGCCACCTCCTGGCGCAGCGCCGAGTTCTCCTTCTCCAGGAAGGACGCGCGGATGGCGATCTGGTTCTCCTTGAGACGCCGCGCATCACGCGAGCGCTTGGCCGCCATGTTGTTCTTCCGGCGCCGCGCCCAGTACTTGTCGTCCTGCTCGGGGCGGGGGAGACACACACCGACGCGGTTAGACCTCGGCCCGCGGCCCGCATCCCCACCGGGCTTCCCGCCCCCCGGCTCCGGCTCCGGCTCTGAGAGCCGACGGCACCCACCCTTCCCCGGGCCGCCTCTCCCGCCCAACAGAGCGCCCGTCCCCGAGCAAAGCCGGGCCTCCCGCACTCCCTGAAGGACAAGCCTAACTCCTTCCCTCTCTTTGCTGGAAATGTTAGACCCTTTTCTTCCCTGGGAGCGTGCTTTCCTGAATAAATTGATACAGTATTGTTGGAAGGCGACCTGGCAGTATGTGCACCGTGCCTCTGGGCTCACACCCTAGTGCAGTCCTCACGCACGTGCGCACCCACGGGCCCCAAATTTTTAGTGCAGCATTGTTTGTAATAGAAAAAAATGAGCAAAACCCCCTAATTATCAGGAGCTTTAATAACTACATCATGATAGATTCACACAACTGTTAAAAATAATGATCCAGCTGAACCAGAAAGATGCTAGCGACGTATCACTATGTGGGTAGAAACAGTGGCAATTTGCAGATCAATAGGTTCCTCATCCCACTTCGGTTAAAAAATTATAATAGTATATATTCATGGAAAGAGGCCCAGAAGATTTATACGTAGCTATTGAAAGTGGTGGCTTTGGAAGGGGGATTGAAGGAGGGAGCCAAGGAGAGAGGTAGGATCTTTCACCTTTTATTTTATATCCTCCTGAACTACTAGACTATTCTATAATGGGCATGTGTACTTTGGCAATTAAGAACAAAAAAGTTCCACCTGCCACTGATCAATACTCATATTGGTGGCTAACATTTCAATAACTACTCTAATTTCCTGTTTAACTGTTTTCTAGGCTGTCTGAGCCTAAGTGATGTTTAACTGTGGTCAACATGGAAGCAGTCCCTCCTTTCCCCCCCATCACTGCTCCCGCTGCCAAAAAAGGGAACACCCTCCTAGGAGGACTGAGAAATGTAAGTCTTCTTCCATTTATGGTGCCACCTGGTGGGTTTTGCAACCCCCTTTTTTCAACAACTTGCAACAGTAGATTCCTCAATCCTAGCAAAGCTAATACCTGCAGTTATGTGCCACCCAGAATAAGGGAGTGAGCCAGTTCTTCCCCTCCCCCCAGATTCCAAGAGGCATTTGGCACTGGGGGAGGTCACATGGTTTGAGGCCAAGGCTGCGAGCAAAGTCGAAGGTCAGTGGTCTGCGCCATCCCTGCCATTTATCCTGTGCCAACACTTGCCCAGCACAATGACAGGAAGTGTGAGACAGAAAGCATACGGAGGCACCTTCTATCTGTCCTTCACAAGCTAGTACTGTTCTCTTACTTATAAGCCACTCCCAGCTTGCTATACCTTTCATAATAATGTGTCACAAAGTGAAAAAGGTGATCTTCATAATAGCTAGTACCAGAATTCTTCTTAGAGAGGAGGCTGCCCTTCGGAAAATACCTGGATAATTAAGCTTGGGGCAGGATTTGTTGCTTCCCTTCAGAAAGGGCGCAGCAGAGCGGGAGGAAGGGGTGAGAGACTAGGCTGCTGGCCCAGAGAAGCTGGGAGGAGCTAAGAGAGCACAAGACTCCACAGGGGCGAGAGAGCCTAAGGCACATTAACAACAGTGAAAGCTCCAGCTCTGACGGAGGTTGTCTGCGTTACTTTGTAAGCCCCAATTCCACCCCCTTGGTCAATCAGTGAATCTACCATACTCATCAGTGTTCCCTGGAGTGTAGTTTCCAAGACGATTGGAAAGAGGGGTTGGCTTAGGATGTGTCAGGACCTGCACACAGGGGCCGGGGAGTGAAGGGGTACACGAAGACAAGGAGAAGCTGTGTGCGACGGCAGGAGGATGGGGATGCGGTGCCACCACAGGCCGTGGACTTGCTGGTTTGTGACCAGGTCTTAAGGACCAGGGGCGTCACCAGCTGACCTCAGTGCAGCAACCAGTTTCTGAGCTCTTCTCGCTTCTAAGGTGCTTTCACTTCCCAGCCTCACCTGTCCACATGTGCAGATGAGCTAGGCGAGGTGTGGAATGGGGACCATCTCAGGTGGGAGGGGAGCTGGGAACAGGAGTGGAGCGGAGGCTGCAGAAGGCGGGCAGGACCGTCCCAGACGAGAGAAACCAGCTTTCCCACCTTTGTCAGCACAGAAATGGGGGGCGGGGAGAGCGGGATATTGAGTGGGGCTGAGACATCACCTGTACACTTCCCCTCTCTCTCCCAGGGGCAGATGCCATCTGGCTACGGAGGTAGCCCTACCTGGCAAAGAACTCCTCAGCCCAGTCCCATCCTCTTGGGGGTCTGGTGTTTGATGACACCTCTGCCCAGCAGGCCCCCCCTGACATGTCAACACTCCCTTTTTCTCACTTGGGGGCTGTCAGTAGCGGCTCCCCTGGGAATCCCCAGGCCCTGACACAGGACCTGGCAGACACTAGCATTTGAAAAATATGTGTCAAGTGAACGAATGGGTGTTTGAAAGACACCAAGGCGATTAAACTGAGTCTCAGCTAGGAATCAGTATGCCACCCCTTCATCCTCCTGGGGCTGCCCGCTAACCCAAATGAATGGCTCCAGAGAGAGACTGCAGGCAGCGGCAGGGAGGGCCACTTCACTCACTCGGTCTGCTCATCCAGGGCTGGAGGCCACCTGCCCCAGCTCAGCCCTCCTGCCACATGACAAACATCTTACAGCTCTGCTTCTTGCTTCACCATTGCTCATGCTCTGGGGCCTGAGACTTTACTCACAACTGAAGGAACCCAGGGACACCTGGCAGGACAGACAGCGTTCCTGCCTGCGCCCCTCACTGGCACGTGAGAAGGCCAGGCCCAGCCACGGTGGCAGTAACATGCATCATTCCAGCACAGACGTTTTTCGCGTGGCCTCTTTGTTGCTGAGGTTACCGGGGTAATTAAGTACGCTTGCTCTTTGCTTTAAATTTGTAAATTTGGAGACCATGTGCAGGTCTGGCTGGAAGTTGTATCTACTACTCAGCAGCATCCCTTCAAACTTGCCTCCATTCAAGAGGAAATCCCTACTGAATGGGCTCCCCGGTTTAGTTTAAGAGGCAAGTTCCAAAATGCACACAGAATTGTATGCCTAAGAACACAGGATGAGGAAAAGCATGAGCTGAAAGAAGATGCCTAATTGCCCAGGACCTAATCCCATGGGGCCCCTTTCTTACCCCATCTTAGTCTAACCATCGATTCCCTGACTAGCTTCAATTTTCTGGTGTTTTTACTATGCACTTGCCTCTTTTGATTCTCAAGGTGACAGCTATTGATTTGTCACCCAAAGGCTCCCGATGTAGCTCCTGTCAGGGCCAACGTGCTTCAGTGACCTTTCTGGAAGCTAGCCGACTTGGGGACGAGGCTGGGCCTTACACTAACTAGCAGTGCTCACCTGTACCTTTCTGTGTCTCCATTTCCTCAGTGGTAAAGTGATCACTTTGGTCTAATGAATTTCTGAGGTCCCTTTTAAAACCCGACATTTTATTTTTTAATAAGTTTATTTATTTATTTATTTTTGGCTACATTGTGTCTTTGTGGCTGCACGCGGGCTTTCTCTAGTTGCAGCGAGCAGGGGCTACTACTCTTCGTTGTGGTGAGAGGGCTTCTTGTGGTGGCTTCTCTTGTTGCAGATCATGGGCTCTAGACATGTGGGCTTCAGTAGTTGCGGCACACGGGCTCAGTAGTTGTGGCTCGCGGGCTCCAGAGTGCAGGCTTAGTAGTTGTGGTGCACAGGCACAGTTGCTCCGCGGCATGTAGGATCTTCCCGGACCAGGGCTCGAACCCGTGTCCTCTGCATTGGCTGGTGGGTTCTTAACCACTGGCACCACCAGGGAAGTCCCCAAACCCGGACATTTTATGATTCTGCATCGCTGAAGGTAATCTGAGGTATTGGATGGCAGCAGTGACTTAAATCTGTTGGGTACTTTTTCCTCCAGTGCTCTTTGTATATATGAAAAGCAGAAGTAAATGGTCTAAATCAGTTCCAGGACAATGTCCCAAACTCCCATTTTCCCAACAGGAGTATCTCTTCACGTGAACTGTATTTAGGTTTGAGAAATGGTGGTCAGCAGTTAGAAAATTATGTCTGCTTCCAATGCCTTGAATGTATACAATCATAACTCTATTGTCCATATGATTGGAAAGCAGCATAAACACAAAATATTCTAAGCAATGGGTAATCAAAATGGTTCTATTTTGGTATTAGTAGGCATGGCGTAAGTTTAGAATTCTCTTCCTAAGGTATCATTAAATGTGTCAGATTAATTTCAAGTTGTATCTGATTTCCTAAGGTAAGGCTATTTTCCTTTATAAATAATGTGTGCCTTCAACACAGTAGAGACAAACCAACCCCAAATTAACCTTTTGTTGAGATACTCAAGTGATCTTTACTTGAGACACAGAGTGAATATTACTTATAAATAGTGTCAGGTAACCCACCAGCTTCCTTAAAAGTCCCACCCTAGCATCCAAGGCTGGCAATGTGGAGAGAGGTCCTGTCTCTGGCTGTTACTCCCTGAGGCCTACAGAGAAATGGAAGCAGTTAATTAGTGTTAAATTCCCAAAGGAAAGGTAACCCTTGGGGACGATGAGGTCCAGATGCCCTTCCCAAATAATTTTTTTTCTCTTTTCAACCTTGAAAGATCCTGGTTTGATTTTATTAGGCTTTCATAGGTTTCCTTGCAGATAGTAGTGGGTTTGCTTCCTTCATGGGCTGCAAAGCACTCCATTTTATTGCTTTTCCTTCTATCTATGCATTATCAAGATATGAAAGGCGTAGTTCAGAAGACACCCAGAGAGGAAGCAACTTGCCTCGTCACATGCCAAGAAATGGGATCAGAAATCCCAAGTCTTTGTTCACTAGCTTGTGTGATTTTCCTGGGGTCACCCTCTTAATCTGCCTCTTGATCCCACTCTCCACTTGCCCACAGCCTAATTACCAGTTCCAATTTACCTTCAGATCATCTGGGATGAAGACTTTGCGAGCTTTCTTAATCATAGGCTGTGGCTTCAGTTCTTCCTCAGAGAACTTGCGTTTGCGAGGGTCAAACATTTCCTGCCCGGGGATGCTGGAGAGGGCAAGGTCGGCCGGGTCTGGCTCATAGCCCACCGGGACCTGGATGGTGTCAGGGTCAATGGGGCTCGGAGTATTGCGGTTGGCTGGCAACAGCTGGCCTGGAACAACACAGGAGTTTTAATTCATGCACACTTTATGGAGGAGGCCCAGGAGACAGCTACTTGATGATGCTCAGGATGAGGGCAAGAGTCTTAAACTTACTTAAATGTGACTCTAACATCGTTCCTGAAGGCACAGCAGGCTGAATGGCTTTACTCAGGTCAGATCAGGGAAAACAAGGACCCACATACACATATTCACAAACTAAATTAAAAAAACACATGCATTCATCCCGTCCTACAACATATTCATGAAGCACCAACTATGTGTCAGGTACTCTTTTTTACCTTTAAGGTGTTTTCCAGGGGAGTCAGGGAATCAGACCAAAACTAGCCAGTGAGATATAGTGAAGGGATGAAAGGAAACCACACGTGCTTCCAGAGTGTGGGGGGAAAGGACGTAACCCGAAGCAGGTTAGGGAACACTCCTAGAGAAGATGCTTGGAATAGCGGCGTCTTGAGACACACAGTAATTAGCAAAAAAGGTAATCCAGGGACAAATACAAGACAGGGGGTTGCATTTTTGAGGCACCACAAGTAGCCTTGGGTAGCTGTGTCAGAACACAAGATGGAAAGGAGAGAGGCATAAATGCAAGAGATGTGGTCAAGGGAAGTGGGCAGCAGGGATGTTATAAAAGGCCTTGAATGTCACTGAGCGGTTCTGAGCACTGAAGATAGCAGAGCTGAAGTGTGCGGTTCTGAGCACTGAAGTGATAAGCAGAGCTGAAGTGTGGAAAGAAGTGTGAGGAGTGAACTGAAGGGGGCAGGACTGGAGACAGGAGACGAGCTACCAGGCTGTGGTGCTAACCCATGTGTGCATTCAAGGAATATTGAGCAAAATGGAAAAGATGCAATGGAGATGATCTAACTTCCACTTGACGGTTCTGCAAACCAAACCACTGAAACGCACAAAGGTCCTCGAAGAAGGGTGGACTGCATTTTGGAATAACAGACTGCAGCGTTTATGCGGGGAGCTCTGAACCTCAACTTCTAGTTTCATTTGAATTTTACAATCACCCCTTTCACGCCCAGAGAATAAGTGAGAGGATACAGCTCAGCTCGGTTTAGCACACGTCCTCTTCTCCCTCACTGCTGAAGGCTGGACGCCACGTGGAGTATCCTGTAGGTGCCATTAGAAACTACCCCGGGTTGAAGAGCAAAGCCATCGATTTGCTTTCTGGCTAACCTGTGAAACCAGGCTTGTCTGCCTTCCGGAAAGGCCTGGTGGGGAGCTTGCAGAATGAACGTTCTGGGGACCTTTTGGTCCCCACTCTGCTTTGAGCTCTCTTTGTATCCTGCTTGCCAAAGAGGAAGAGATGGGTCCCAAGCCATTGGCAGAGGATGGAGATTTCTCATTAGCCACGCTCAGTTCAGCTCCAGCTTCTAGAGGCTGCTGAGTTCTGCACTGGATGGTGTCAAGCTAGATTTGATCTTGTGCCTCTCGACATTGCCTCAGAAAATGGACCATATCTGAGTCAAACGGGTATTTTACTTTCCCTTTAGAAACTCTCTCTGAACTTAATAATAAAGCTACCCAATGCCCTCTCAGTTCAACCACCATGCCCCATGCATCACCCCCGCATCACATACACACACCCACAGGTAGATACACCCTCTGCTCCCCTCTGGAAGCATCTCTTAATTAATATTTCCCAAATCTAATTGCTCAAAGTTACTTCAAGTTCTTCCCTAGTACTTCAGTATTCTGTTAATTATGTTGTATTTAAATCCCCTTTATTGATTTATACATGTTAAGGTTTACACACACACACCCCCTCCTCTACCAGACCACATGGTCTTTCATGTTTTCTCTATTTTATCCCCACCCCACTCCTCACAGTGGTGCCTACTTCAGAGTTCTGCTTCTACAAAGAATACTCCTCATTTAATGGGGGCCCTCTGAGATGCTGGGCGCTGTCATTCATTCATGAACATTCTAACAATAACACTTCACATTTAAGCAGAAGCTTTATCTGCATTCTTTCTCTCGAGCCCTTTCTTCCAATGGAAGTAGGTCAGCCCTACCTGCAGCACAGAGAAAACCTAACTGGACCACAGACGAGTCAATGGCTTTCAATAGCTTCCCCAGCATCACAGAGCAACCAGCAAAGGACATGAGAAACACAGCCGGGTCTCTTTTCTCCCAAGATATCCTTGCATCATCTTGTTTGTCTATATTTTCTACTGTATTAACTCTGGTAGACTCATTTTTCCCCCTTTATTCCTAAGTGTCCATAGTATCACTGAGTAACAGGGAGGAGGATCTTTATTATTTTGTCCTACCTTTTGTGGATTTGCAAATTTTTAATATAAGAATTTTCAAGTTAAGGGCTTCCCTGGTGGCGCAGTGGTTGAGAGTCCACTGCCGATGCAGGGGACATGGGTTCGTGACCCGGTCCGGGAAGATCCCACATGCCGCGGAGTGGCTGGGCCCGTGAGCCATGGCCGCTGAGCCTGCGCGTCCAGAGCCTGTGCTCCGCAACGGGAGAGGCCACAACAGTGAGGGGCCCGCGTACGGCAAAATTTAAAAAAAACAAAATTTTTTTTCAAGTTAAGAATGCATCATTACATTAATTTTTTAAATTACCAAGGATGTTCATTGCAAAATTTCAACAAATGCAGAAATGTGTCTCCCTTACCCCCAATCTACCTTGCTGCTCTTCCCAGAGGAGTCCACCCTTAACTGCTTGGTGTGAACCTCTCAATCCTTGGTTTTTACATATAAATGATTTAACCCAAATAGGATTATACTACCCACAGATCTTAAATTACTTTTTCAATATACCAGTATACCATATGCAATTTCCCATGTTAGTACAAACGGAACTACTCTGTTCTTTTTAGAGGGTGAGTAGTATTCCATAGCTTGGATATGTAACAATTTACTTAATCATTCCCCAATGGAAGGATTTTTAGGTATGTGAGCATTTTTAGAGAAGGGATGTCTAGAAGTGAGACTGCTCATGCAAAAGACATGTATATTTTATATTTCTAAAAGCATTGCTGAATCTTATCTATACCAACATTTCTAAGAGTGCATTTTTGTACAATTAAATATTAATTTTTAAAATGTTGCCAATCTGATATATACAAATATCACTATTGTTGAATTTACATTTCCTTGTTACTAGTGAGACTGAGCATCTCACATGTCTATTGGATCTATTTCTTCTCCTGTATACCACCCTCTTCATATCTTTTGCTTCTTTTTAAATGGATTTTGTTGCTGATTCATTTGTAAGAATCCTTTATAGAAATAACTCTTTATGGACGATGGATATAATCCTTTCATCTGTTTTATTTGTAGAAAATATTTTCTCCCAGACTGTTTGTTTTCTAACCTTGCTTATAGAGTTTTGCACTATTGACGAGATCTTACACTGTAATATGGTAATAATGTCTTAGTTTTCTCCTTTATGGCCTCTAATTTCATACCTTCTCTATCCCCAAATTATATTATATGCATGCACGTATACAAGTATGTATGTATACATATACATGTGTGTACATACGTGTGTGTACATATATTACTCTATACTTTTCTCTAATACAACTATAATTAATTTATATTTTTAGGATTTTGAATCACCTAAGATTTATTTTTGTATAAAGTACATGCAAGGGGCTTTACACAGTATTCTCCAAGTGCCTTAATATAATGGTAAGTAAGGTTTGACATTTGATAGGGCAAGTTCTTCCCTCTTTACTGTTCTTTTCGTAAAATTTTATTCAGTATTCTTACAGTCTTCTAGATGAATTTCAGGATATATTAAGTTATATTTAAAATTATTAATGGGATTTTTGAATGAAGATTGCATGAAAGCCATAGGTTAATTTAGGGACAACTGATACCTTTTAAATATTCAATATAACCTTAGTATACTCCCCATTTTTATTTTTTGTTCTTTTTCTTACATCTTTAAGTTTCACAGTTTTCTTCACTTTAAACTCTCACATTTTTTGCTAAGTTTATCCCTTCAATGTTTTCTCATAGTTGTTGCTAGTGTAAATTCCCCTTGTTAGACTTACTAATTGGTTACTGCTGACATATAAGAAGCTACTGGTTTTAAAATGCTGGGTTTATATCCAGCCACTTTACTCCCTTATTAGTTCTAATAGTTCTAACTTCTCTGAGTTTTTTAGGTAAATTATCTTTTCTGCCTCTAGAGATAGTTGTTGCCTCAATGTTTATAATTCCTACCTAAAAGCACACCTCACTGCACTGGCTGGGCTCTGCAAGGCAATAGGTAAAAGGGATGAGACTGGAGGTCCCTGCTTGTCCCAGACTTCAATGAAAAAACTTTTAATGCTTCATATCCTTAAGGTCTATTACAGAATCCTAGCAGATAACAGTTTGACAAGCTAAGGCATTTCCAACCCTTCTATCCCTACTGCACTGAGAGTTGTTTTTTTAAAATCAGAAATCACATACTACATTTCCTCAAATGACTTTTTTTAGTATCTGTTGAGATGAGCATGTGGTTTCTTCCTGTATTTGTTAAGTCTGAGCTTGGTATTTCTCCAAGGCTTTCTTTGAAATATCAGGGGTGGACAGGATCAACCCCATGGTGTAGACTCTGCAGTTTGCTGGAACATTGTTTTCTTCTTTTTAAAAGCATCTTAATGAAAGTCACTTCCAGGAGAGCCAAGGAGGATTTCTGGTGGAAAGGGTGGAACAAAGGGCTTAAATCTAGAAGATTAGAAGTTACCTTCAAACCCAAAATTGGCCTCCACATTTGTCATAGAGTAGGCATGCCTAAACCTCCAAACAGCATAACTGAAGATAGGATGTTTTTTATTCTTACATACTTAACAAGAATTTAGCATCTCATGTTCAATTAGCTGATTAGCTAGAAGGCATCAATGAATGGGTACAGCCACAATCTGTGTTCCGTGTCCCAATCTCAAATTGATGGTTTATTTCTTTAGTTTATGGCTGCATCAAAGTAATAAACTGTAGCTACATTTACGACTTAACCCTTAAGACTAATTACAGCATCTCCAACCTTTCTGAAGTGCTCCCCATTCAGGAGGTTAAACACAGCCGTACTGTCAGGACAGACACCATATCCTAGTGTTACCACTGATGAGCGTCAGCCAGCTGGTGAACATTATCCCCTATAAAGAATACTGAGGGGCTTCCCTGGTGGCACAGTGGTTGAGAGTCCGCCTGCCGATGCAGGGGATGCGGGTTCGTGCCCCGGTCTGGGAAGATCCCACATGCCATGGAGCGGCTGGGCCCGTGAGCCATGGCCACTGAGCCTGCACGTCCAGAGCCTGTGCTCCACAATGGGAGAGGCCACAACAGTGAGAGGCCCGCATACCGCCAAAAAAAAAAAAAAAAAAAAAAGAATGCTGAGAAGAGAGAAAATAATTTGGTTTTGGCCAATGGGTTCTCTCTTAGAACTGATGGGTGAAATTCCTTGTGATTCAGTTTGGTTCATGATCTTCCTCTCCTTCCCATAATGAGTCTGTGGTCTGTTTGCTTCTCACGACCTCTTTGACCCTAGAGAGTCATAATTTGAGTTTGAAATAGCACTTCTGACCCTCTTTGTACCAACTGCTTTCAGAAGAAAACCATCATCAGGGCTCCCTTCACTGCAAAACACCCAGCTTCCGAGAATCCTTACATTACAGGGTGCCAATTAACTTAGAAGACTGCAGTAACACTCGAGGGTATGTAAAGTGTTACCATGCTAGGTGCAAAGATTAAATAGAGGCCTTAAAAGTACACCCTAAGGATGCAGGCTTTCTGAACTCTGAGGATGATTTAGCTAGTCTCTATTCCGATGGCAGGAACCTGTTAACTTGTCCAACAAGCACTCTGCAAAGGCGACAATGTCCTAATGGCCAGAGGTCTCATCCCTCCCTCTACCCACGTCCTGCTCCACGTGACTCTGCAGTTCCAGGCTGAGTCTCTTTCCCCACCCCTTGAATCTGGGCTGGCCTTGTGGCAGAAGTGACAGAGTGTCAGTTCCGAGGCTGGGCCTAAAGAGGTTTTGCATGTCCTGCTGCTTCTCTGCAGCACTTTCGTCACCACCATATATGCATGCTTGGTCTAGCCTCCTGGGGGGGTGAAGGGCACGTGGGGCAGGCCAGTCTAGGTCAGCCCAGATCACTTGTGCCTGAGATGTGCGAGTCTAGCCAAGATCAGCAGAGCTACCTGACCAACCCACAGCAATTTCAGACGAGTGAACAATAAACCCTCATGTGTATATGCTACCAAGTATTTGTGAGTGTTTGGTAAACACTGTCATGGCAACAGATGACTGATCTACAAGCTGAGCTAGTATATTTGGGGACATGCTTATACAATAACATTAATATCACAGGAAGGTTTTAAAATGCACCGGGTAGTGGTTAAGCTGTGAAGTGAGTCAGACTTAGGTTTGATTTCTCATTCCGCCACCTATACGGTATAAACTTGGGTGTTTGTGAATAAAGGACCAGAAAAAAATATTCCACATTTCCTAGTAAGGTCTGTTGTGAGGACAGGAACTACTAGTGAATTTTTTTTTTTCCTTTTTTTAAACCTACCTCTCTTAGTTCTAGTTTTTTCATCTGCAAATGGAGATTACAATGCCTGCCTCATAGGGCTGTGTGAGAAATGAATGAGACAAGGTACTTATAGAGTGCTTAACATAATGCACAGTGCCTGGAAAGCAATCAGTAGTCTCCATATAAACACAAATATAAAGTATAGATACTGTGGGGAATTCCCTGGTGGCCCAGTGGTTAGGACTCAGCGCTTTCACTGCCATGGCCCGGGTTCGATCCCTGGTTGGGGAGCTAAGATTCTGCAAGCCACAAGCCAAAACACATATAGAGATAGACAGATACTATGATCCCAGATACGTTAAAAAAAATCCAGTAAAAAGACTGCCTCCTCATCCAAGCTGGCACGGTCCCTCCCTCGAGCATCTCTCCACATCCTCCTGACTGCTCCCCTCCTTCCACTGGAGCCCCCACAATGCACTCTCCACACAGCCACTGAGAAACATTCTAAAAACAGAAGCCTATGCAGCTCACCCCCTACCTCAAACCCTCCAGAGGCTTTGCACTGCCCCACATGGTAACACGCAAGGCCCCTCCTTACCCCGCATGCCCAGCCGTGCCGGCCTTCCTTCTGCTCCTCACCTGCCCTAAGCAGGGCCCCCCCACCCAAGGCCTGTGTCCTTAGTATTCCCTCCACCTAAACGCTTTCCCCCTGCTCTCTGCCCGCCTGGCCCTCCTGCATGCTTTAGACACCAGTTCAAATGCCACATCTTCAACCCCTCTGACTCTCCTCTGCCCCAACTCACCACCTATCAAACCACCCTGTTTCATTTCCTTTGCAAAATTTATCTCCCCCCCCCCACATTATCCTCTGTATTTGTTTGACCTTTGTCAGTGACCTCCTTCCATTCGCATGTAAGCTCCAGGGAAGGGGGACCTTGTCTTCTTTGCCGCTGCATCCCTGGCTTCTAGAAGGAGCCTGCATGGAGAAGATGCCTAGTACTAACTACTGAGTAACTGGAGATAAACACCCCCGGTTCCTAACAAGGACTGTTGTGGGGAACAGGGACTATTTTTGCTTTTTATTTGTTATATTTTTCAAATTATCTATAATGAGCAACATTTACTTTCAAAGACAGAAATAAAAATTTTCCTCTAAAAATGGACTTTGCTTCACTTTGCACATATATAACCTTCAAGAGGCTGTGTTAAATACTGTCAAGAAAAGACCATTCAAACCCCCAGAAAGGAAGAAGAGGAGGAGAAAGAAAAGGCTTAACCAAAGATTATATTAGAAAGTGTCCTTCCCACCTCCAGCGGCTGGGAATCTGTCATAACCCTGAGACTTTTCAAGTGTCCTGAGCCTTACTCAGCTGATACACTGACTTCAAGGCAAAAACAAATCCCGCCCCCCACCGCCTCTCTCTCTCCCTCCCTCCCTCCCTCTCTCTCTCTCCTTCCCTCTCTCTCTCTATCCTCTCCTCTCCTCTCTCTCTCTCTCTCTCTCTCTCACACACACACACACACACACACACACTTCATTTGTGCCATATCCAGACAAGGTGCCCAGTAAGTGCTGTCTGTGATTGTGGAACAAATACACTGAAAGATCCTCTATAAAGATTGCTTTGATCAAAGCAGCTCTTTTCCAACAACTCTCTCCACGCAGTAACAGACTGTCAGCAGAAATATGGGTAAAGCACAGCACCGAGAAGCCAGCCCAATCCATTACTTGTAAACATTAGGAAGGGTCTGTCTGTTACCATTTACTGAGAGGGCGAATGAAATGCAGTCCTGTGGGCTGGCAGACAGGCCTCCCCTGCCCGCTGAGTAACCACTGTTAGTCAACAGTGATGAGTGGCCGGGAGGAGCACCCCCTCGCCAAGGCCCTGCCAGTGTATCACCTCACTTAATCCTCAAGATAGCTGTGTGGGGATTCCCTGGTGGCGCAGTGGTTAAGAATCCGCCTGCCAATGCAGGGGACACGGGTTCGAGCCCTGGTCCGGGCAGATCCTACATGCTGCAGAGCAACTAAGCCCGTGCACCACAACTACTGAGCCTGCCCCCTAGAGCCCGGGAGCCACAACTACTGAACCCGAGTGCCACAACTACTGAAGCCCACGTGCCTAGAGCCCGTGCTCCACAACAACAGAAGCCACTGCAATGAGAAGCCCGCGCACCGCAACGAAGAGTAGCCCCCCCTCTCCCCAACTAGAGAAAAGACTGCGCGCAGCAATGAAGACCCAATGCAGCCAAAATAAAATAAATAATAAAGAAATTTTTAAAAAAGATAGCTGTGTGAAGGTGGAATCATTACTAACTCCATTTTCCAGACAGTTTAAGACAAGCTCAGAAAGCTAAATGATTTGCCGAAGGTTGCCCAACTAGTAGATGAAACAGAATCTCACCTCCCACCTCTTCTGACTCTAAAGCCCAAGTTCTTAATCATGTAAATGCTTCAAAGGACAGCAAGGGACTGTGTGCTTCTCAACTGAGAGTTTTGCATCAGGACCTGGGTCTCCTGGCCTCAAGTACAACGTTCCACTGACCCATCAGCCCACCCCACATTTTATGGATGAGGAAGTGGAGGGTCGGAGGTGAAATCTGCCCCCAACACCCATACACAAAGTCATGCAGCCAGAAAGCTGGTGGGAGGTTGGTGGAGTTCAGTCTCCCATGGCCCATAGGGTTCCTGTGCAGCAGATGGTCCCCCAAGGAGGCAGGAATGCCTCCGGCTATGGACAAGAGCCCCAGGAACTTACGGGCAGCCAGCCACCCCATTTCCTTTCCCTCCCTTCCCTCCTCCACTACTTCTGTCTTCCTGAGCTCCTGCCAAGAGCACTTCTTCAATGACAAAACAACTAATGACCCTCGGGGCTAGGGCTCCTGTCAACACTACATCTCACTCAGGCATCTTTAAAGAGCTCCTGGATAGCCAGAGGCCACGCCTCATTTATTCTGTTATGGGATATGGCTGCAGAGGCCACGTCATGGGGGAGGCACGCTTTAGGTCTATACCCTTGAATTATCAGTATGCCAATTAATACTGGGTCTGGGTTTGGGCAGAGACAGCTGGAATACCGTTCCAGGCTCCTGCTCTGGCCTTCGTCCCTCACTTTGACCCGTCCTGGGAGATGGCCTGGTTCATCAGAAAGCACAGACAGACCTGGACTCACAGTGCTTTTGCCCCTAAATAACTCTGTGGCCTGGGGCCAGCCACTCCACCATGCAGAGTCCTGCTCCCTCCTCTGTCCGCTGGGGCCGGCTGGGATGGGCAGGACGTGGGGAGGCCACTCGGGGGCGGGGATGTGGAGTCCGCACATCCCCCCCTGAGCCCCCCAGCACACACCTCCCTCCAGCTGCAGCCCAAGAAAAGCCTGCTGGCCGTCACCAAGTGTGACCTGTGTCCAGGACCAGCACGCTGGTCTGGGATTGTGCACCAGTACCCAAAATGGCCCTGACTTGACTTGACAGCTCCTGATCTGGCAGAGGCTGGGACTGGATTAGCAAGGCCTCTCATTCCAAGGGTGCGGAACAGCGCGTGTCTTGCCAGTGGAGTCAGCAAGAAACCTGCCTCCTTGAGGTGAACTTGAGAGGCGAGAGCAGAGCGGCTCAGAGCCACGCCCGCTGGCAGTCAGTGACATGGGGCAGATCAGTTCCATTCAGGGGTCAGGGCACATGTGGGCCCCCTGGCCACCACGCCACTGTCCCCAAGACAGAGCAGCAGAGTCCCCTCCACCTGCTCTCCCGGGGCCTCTCCTCACTGCTGTCACAGCACCTCCGTGCGCAGACAAGGAACAGGGTGGCCAGAAATATACTCACAGCACCAGAGACCAAAGCCTGCTTGAACTGGATTTCAGATCTTGCAACACTGACCCCCCATCCCTGCCCCGCCACAGGTGCGTAGGGAGCGTCATAAACTGGAAACAAGGTGCACTGTCCCTCCCCCCCACACACTCATGTCCCTGTGCCACTCCACCCCAAGTCATGGAACATGCATAGCTGGAGAAAAGCAGGCCTCCTGGCTTCCTCTGCACTTGTAGGAAACGCATGTGGGTGAAGACCTGGGAAATGCAAGGTTGAGTCCCACCAACTGCCTGCTTGCCCAGTCTTCAAATGCTCTGTGCAGAAGCCATTCCTTTTTTATTTTATTTATATTTATTTATTTATTTTTGGCTGCACTGGGTCTTTGTTGCCACGTACAGGCTTCCTCTAGTTGTGGCGAGCGGGGGCTACTCTTCGTCGCGGTGCGCGGGCTTCTCATTGCGGTGGCTTCTCTTGTTGCGGAGCACGGACTCTAGGTGCGTGGGCCTCGGTAGTTGTGGCGCACGGGCTCAGTAGTTGTGGCTCGCAGGCTCTAGAGCGCAGACTCAGTAGTTGTGGTGCACGGGCTTAGTTGCTCCAAAGCATGTGGGATCCTCCCGGACCAGGGCTCGAACCTGTGTCCCCTGCATTGGCAGGAGGATTCTTAACCACTGAGCCACCAGGGAAGTCCCCGCAGCCATCTCTTCTGAGAGAGCAGAGGCCCAGTCCTCCCAAGGCTGTAGCAGTGCCAGTGGCTATAATGCAGAATGGCCACTTCAAGCCCTTCTGCAACTGCACATGCTAGAGGATAAGCAACATGAGACATCTGGAGAGGATCCAGTGGGGCCTGGAGTCCTAACCTCAGCCCCGCCTCAGAGCCCCCATGTGTGCACGGTGGTGATGTCAGCTTTCCAGGCAGCAGCAGAGGAGGGGCTCCCGCCTGCATTTACATGCTGCATCTAGACCTGGTTCAAGTGCACGCCGAGTATCTACAGCCTCATCCCACCCTCCCGACAACCCTGCGAAGCACATAGGGCCCATGGGCACATTTTACCTACGGAGAAATTGAGCCACTAAGCAATTTACTGAGGTCCCCCTAGGCTGGGGCTACCTTCTTATCAAGCAGAGAAACAAGCTCTCCATCCCTGGAGGCTCTTTCCATCTTTAATGACAACATGCACCGCTGGAATCAGCACCACCCAGGTCCCTGGAGTCTCTTTAATTGTCTGAGTTGGTGAAAATGTGCAGGCCTAGTCATTTGAAACCCGCAGTTTTCAAACTGCTGTCGCGGTGAGTTATTAAACTGACTCTTCTCCTTTAGGCCATGTGAGTTTTTTGTTTGGATTTAGAGGAGAGAGTGAAGCAGAACGTGAGGTAAGTGCAGGGCTTGCTGACGTCCACTGTGAACCCAGGAACCGACTGCAAACAAGTGGCCCACACTCTCCTGAGCAACACCCTTCCTCCTCTCTCAACCCCCCAGCCAGTCCAAACAAACATTGGAAGAAAACCAGAATTGTTTTAAAGCCTGAGTTTCCGGATGAACGTGAATAGGATTCAAGTGTGTCTGTGGTTCTGCGGCTGCTCAAGGAGATGCACAAAAATTCCTTCCTGTGCGAGTCTCCAAGTTGAGTACCCAAAAGTAAACAAGCTTTTCTAAAGCCTCCTGCCTTGGTGCCTGGCCAGCACTCTCTGAAATTCCCTCACCCCAGAGTTCACAGAGAACCCTGCACTGGTCTGGGCGCTGCTGGTCACGGCCTCCTGCTTGCTGTCGTCTCAAAGCCAAACTCATCCTCCAAGCTCCCAGGGACCATCAGCCTGAGAACTGTCGTCGCCTTTCCGTCGGGCTCTGAACTTTAACCACACCCCTCTCATGCAGAAGGATCGGAATCCAGAGACCACGCCAGTTATGGGAACTGTGGGGGAGACTCACAGTTGGGCTTCGGTTTGACCATCCGTTATATAATGGGACAAGAGTTTGGGATGACAGCAAAGTCTCATTCTAGCTCTTGCAATAAATTATCCTTAAGTTCAGTGAAGGTTTTCCGCTGTGGTTCCGATCCCTGTCACAGGCGAGGGCAGGCCATTCCTCTGAGGACCTGGACAAATCAGTGCCTTCCTAACTGGCCTCTCTGCCGCCTGCAATCCTGTCCTTCAACACAACCACCAGGTTCCTCTTCCTGGAACATCTCTACCATGATCAACGGCAGCAGTGGCCTCCCACTGCCTCCAGGTCCAAGCTCTCCACCTGGAGGTCAAGGACGTCCTCACTCCCACCTCTGCTCTCTGCTCCAGGCACACTGGTCAGCCTTGGGTCCTGGACATTCCCGCTTCTCATCCTCTCCGCCTCTACCTGTCGCACCATCCCTCAAGGCCTAAGTCTGGTCCTCCTCCCGCTGACTGTCCCAGTGTTGGTGACAACTTCCAACTTCCCTCACATTTATTATCTATATCCTCTTGCACTTAAGCATATGCTGGCCTGGAAGTTTTATCAGGTTAAGTGACTCTATAGCCTTTAAGCAATTACCTATTCTCAAACTAGACTGGAAATCTTTTCAGGCAAAGGCCTTGCCAATGCCTCACATAGAAGGTGATTAACAAAGGCTTGTTGATTAAAACACTGATTTGTTTAACAAACATATATTGAGACATACTATGGACTAAGCTCTGGAAATATATAAATAAAACCCACGCCTGGGAGCACACAGTCTGGAAGTGGAAATAGGTAAGCAAACAGGTGTTCACAGTACAGGTGCTAAGTGCTATGGGAGGGCTTTGCCCAGGGAACCAAAGGGTGGAATCCAAAGGTGGATCACTAATCCATATCCTTGGAGGCAGTGCAGGGGCATCAGGAAATGCTTCTCAGAGGGAGTTGGCATCTTGGTGGATTCTTGAAATTGGCCAGAAAATAAAGAGATAAGGGTTAATCAAGGCAGAGGAACAGAATCTGTGAAGGCATGAAGATGTGACAGAACTCATGGGCCAGGCAGGGAACTGAAAGCAGTTGGTAGTTGGAGCTCAGAGGGCAAGGAGAGGGGCAGGAAGAGTTGAGACCAGACAGAGAGGGGCCCCTGATGGTCAGATCTTATCCTCAAGGGAATGGTGAGCAATGGAGGAAATAATGCTGTGGCAACCAAGAGGAGAAGGCATCGGAGGGCAGACAGGAAATGGTGAGAGTTTCGTTCACATCAATGGCAGAGGACCAAGTAGATTTAAGGGTTATTAATGAGGTGGGGTCAATATAAGTCTCAGTCAAGTCAATATAAGGGAGAGAGAAGGAGAGAGCAAGATTAACTTTCAGGTTTCTAGCTTGGACAGCCAGAAAGGAGGTGGGAAAATTCACTGAGATACAGAATACAGTGTCCTGAGCACATTCAGAGGAAAAGGCAGCATCTGACTGTGGATGCATCAAGTCCAAGGCACCTATGGGCTACAGATAAAGATGCTGAAGGACGTAGATCTCAGCTTTAAACATGAGTCCAGGCTGCAGGAGAGCAATCCTAACTAGAGATACAGATTTCATAGCCTTGAGATTCCCCCAGGAGAGAATACAGAGCAAGAAGAAAACCAAAGACAAGGCCTTGGGGGGCCATGGACATTTTAGGGACGGGTAGATGAAGAGGACTCCATGGACAGTACTTCAGAGGAGCCAGAAAGGCAGGAGGTAAACTAATCCTTGGACAGGTTGGTGCAGTGGGACTCACTGAGGTAGGGTTCTCCTAGTTATGTGATCAACCCCTCACAGGCAGTCCAACCAGGGAGCTGTATCATCTCCACTGAACAAAGGAGAAGCAATCGACCAGCTTGGGTAACTTGCTCAAGGTCAAACAGCTAGTGAGTTGGAAGAGCCTACGTTCAAACCAGGGCCAGCTCCAAAGCCCTAACCCTCCTCTCTACACTTCCACTGCCACCCGCACGTGCCCACCCACAAAAGTAATGCCACAGGCTGGTGGCCAACAACTCCCTTCAAGCAGCCCACACCTAGACCCCACCTGTGGCAGGAATCCTGGGGCTGTGACATGGTCCTCAGGACGTTCCTGTCTGTTCTGCCTTCTCTGGGGGAGATCTCTGTGAGGGGTGTTGAGCGACCCAGCCTCTTACCTTGTTGGCCTACGACATCTTTTTTTACTCTTGGTCTAGAGAGTGTATGTTGCGGGATGGAGGGCAGGGGCTATGGAGAGAGAGGGAGGGCGACAGATTAAAATGCCTGTAGACACCCCCTCCAGCCTACAACAGAGAGGTCTGTAACGCAGGCTGTGTATATAACACGGAATAGGGATGTTCTCTTCCTCTTCCTTTATTAGTTAACGATAATTCTGAAAGGTTACTAAATAACTATTGCTAGGCAACAGAGCTGCGGTGGGGGTGAGGGGTGGCGTTACGCTAAGTCAGGGATCTGGATTCTTGGGGGGAAAATCAACTTAATTCCACAGAGTCAGCCGGTAACTAAACACAATGGATTTTGTGCCCCCCAGTGTCTCATCCGGGGTGAGGTGAGCACTGCCAGCCTCTGCAGCAGCTGCCAGGCACTCTGCTTCATGTAGGCATTCATTGGTCTTGTTATCGCCTGACCGGCATATACATTTGTGATGAGGTATCACGGGAGGAATTCTATTTTAAAGAAGTGACAGCTCAGTCTCAGTCATCTGGGCAGAGGAAAAGGGAAGACTAAAGAGCAACTTATACAGTTTCCAGTGATCTATAACCTGAATCAACATTCAATGAGCATGCGTCATGCATCTGATTTTACAACCAGATGCAAGCCAAGACTTGGGAAAAGGCGTACACTCAGGTTTTCTCAAATAACTTCAAGTCCCACACAAGGGGAAAACTGCCCAACAGCCACTGATTTTGACAAGGAATAAAAATGGAGGGGCTTACTGAGTGCAGCTCTTACCACCACCATGTTGGTGCGGGACAAAGGGAGCCACAGGTAAACGTTCATACATATTTATAAGCCCGCAGTAAGTCAGCCCATAGTCATGCGGTTCCCTTACATATGCTAGAATAATATTCTAAACCAGACAATTTCTTCGAAATGTGTTGTTTTGGAAAAATTGGAATTTTCCAGCTTGTACTAAGATTAGCCAAGCTAAACCCATCTGGCTCCTGCCTAATGTAGAGAAATCTGTATGGGGCAGAAATCTGCCTTTCTATTCCACAGGCACAGGTGAGGTCTGTGTGCCTCTTGGGTAAACAGAAATGAGACACTAAGTCATTACCAAACACTTGTGCGGGTTCCTTAGTGTTGTGGCACACCTTCTTCTTTAGCTTCAGGCCGGGGCCCATCAGGACCACACATGAGACATGAGATGGGAAGGCCCAGCATAGCCTGCAACCTTTCTGTGGACCCAGGGTGTCCCAGCACCTCTGAGATCCTTTGTCATTCCAGTGTGCACCAGCCCCCACCCCGCTCCCTTCCCCCCCTTCCCCCCGATCCCAATCAGCTCAGATTTCCTAATATAAACTTAACGGAAGGCAGTTCTTACCTAAACATGGAAGTGAGATAAAGAGACCAACTGAAAAGAAATGTGGGCAAACGACAAACGGGAGGGCGCAGGGGTGTTTCCTCAAAAAGGCAAAGACAGGCTTGCTGTTAGATTGAAGGCAATGGTCTTCGGGGTGGTGGGAGGAGTGAAGGTGTGACACGGCACCCTAATGCCACAGAGCAAGGGACCCCGCCCTTGGTAGCAGCTCAGTGGACAGAGACACAGAAGAGGATGGCAAGGCACGGCCTCAAGGGGAGGAATGAAACAGGCTGTGAAGGAGGAACCATTCCCCAAGATGGAGAATGCTTACAACAGGCTCTCTGGAAAACAGATGTCATTTTTCTCTCTCTCCAGCTACTGTGGCTAACTAAGCAAGAGAAAGGAGACACTTTGGTTACTTCCCAAAGCTGGCCAGCTGCCTACCAGCCCAGGGGCTCTTCCTACTGAAATCAGAGAACAAGGTACTGACTTTAATATCCACAAACCCTACCTCTTCTAATAGAACCTGAAGCCACACGGAAAGGAATTAAACAATTATTTCTTAAAAGTCTTTAAAGGAGAAATGACTTATGAACAAATGATTACAGAATAGTGAGAAAAGTATCAAACTGTACCTAGGTGTTACTTCTCTGGCTCTTGTAGCTTTAATCCTACTCTAATAAATACAGATTCATTTAATGTTATGTCTGTCTAAATAAAGATCTCTAGTTTAACAAGAACTTCAGAGGAAATGGGTAGCTCTATTCCCCAGCTGGCCACAGTAAGGGAAATCTTGCTGTTTGGGTCTGAAAGGGCATAACCAAAGCATCATCATTTAGGAGAATGGCTCCTAACTTTAACCCCTCTATCTAAGGCCATAGCTCCCAACCCTGGTTATGGGCCAGATTCACCTGTGGATCTACAAAAATAAAGATGCTCAGCACCCCTCCCACCTCAATCAGAAGCTCTGAAAATGGGGCCTGGGGCTCTGTATTTTTGTTTTGTTTTACTTATTTATATTTTTAATGAAAGGAGAAGTAGCCTTCTCACACACTTTTGGTGGAGTATGAACTAGTACAATTCTTTTGGAGCCTACATACTTTGATCCAACAGATTCACATCTAGTGATTTAAACTTCAGGTATGCTGAATGTATGGAGAACGGCAACCAAGGATGAAAACAAGCTAAAGGTACTTGTTAAATAAATTATGGCACATCCAGGGAATGGGATTCCATGCAGCTGATAGATCTATATGTACTAGTATGAAAAGATATCCAAAAGATATTAAGTAAAAAAGGCAAGTTGGGGCCTCCCTGGTGGCGCAGTGGTTAAGAGTCCGCCTGCCGATGCAGGGGATACGGGTTCGTGCCCCGGTCTGGGAGGATCCCATATGCCGCGGAGCGGCTGGGCCTGTGAGCCATGGCCGCTGGGCCTGCGCATCCGGAGCCTGTGCTCCGCAACGGGAGAGGCCACGACAGTGAGAGGCCCGCATACCGCAAAAAGAAAAAAAAAAAAAAAAAAAGGCAAGTTGCACAACATTATGTACAGTATATATGCACTATGTATAGTATATAGCCTATGTATAGTGTGTGCATATACATATATTTCCATACTTCTGTGCACACACAATCAATCTCTATATAAATATATGTACAAATATATTTATACACACACTCACACATGCTTATAAACACAAAGCAAATGTCTGGATGAGTATCCAAGGAACTGTTGACTGTTAAATCTAGGAATGGGATATAGGAACTCAAGCTGTACACCTGCACAGTTCTGACTTTATTTTACAACGGTCATATATTACTTTGTAATTAAATATTTTTAAATAACTTTTTCCAAAATCTCCACTGGTGATTCTCAAGTGAGGCCAAGGTTGAGAACCAATGGCCTGGAGGAAATAGCCCCTGTGGAGGTAAGCAGCTGGTACACTGAAGCTTGTAAAACCCACCACCTATACAGTCCGAGGATTCACACCATGTCCTATCTCGGATTTGCCAGAAGGTGGTGCCACAGAGGCAATCACCCAGCTCTTCGGCCAAAACTTCAAAACCAATTTTTCATTAACTCAAGTCCTTTTGCTACTCTAGGGACGCTTTTACTTATGCCTACAGCATTCTTTGCTGCTGCTGCTTCCATAAAGGGAGATTTGTACACATTTATGCCACATGCATTTTTTCATAGAAATCCATGGGTCATGCAATAGATTCAAATACAAGGCTTGGGAGGTATCTTCCTGAAAGGAGTTGGCACTGCTTGCTCAGAACTCCCCTCCCTCCTCCACACTGCTCCCCTGTTGTCTTTGTTCCGGTTTACTCATCTCCTATCTTAGTCCAGCGTCAGTTCCACGGAGGCAGGCGGCAGTCAGCCACGTGGGGCATGTGTCCTTCTCCAACTATCCACACCTGTGGCCCAGAACAGGCAGTGTGGGGCACGGGGCAGCCCAGGGCAAGTACCATGAGTTCTCCTGCCCTCCCACTAACTGATTTTCTGGAAGTGGGTGTGTTGCCACAGCAACTGTCAAATCACATCTGTTATGCCGCCTATAACCTCCCAACTTCTTTAAACATGCCATGTTTGAGACACGTGGCTCGGCTGCCCTGGCAGTGCAGAGCCCGGGTCCCTCACCATGCAGCAAGGTTTCCCTTCTCCGGGTAGGAGGGAGTTAGCCCCTCTGTGGGTTAACCACCCTGTACATTCTTTTTATTCTCCTTTTTCCCCCTCATTTTTTTTTATTCCAGTCCCATGTCCCTTAACACTATGATGTGAATTAATTCTTGAGCATATTTAATGGAAATTAACTTAATATCAGACAAGAAAAATTCAATGAGTCACTTAAATGCATCCTTCTTTTTTTTTTTTTTTTTTTTTTTTGCGGCACGCGGGCCTCTCACTGTTGTGGCCTCTCCCGTCACGGAGCACAGGCTCCGGATGCGGAAGCTCAGTGGCCATAGCTCATGGGCCCAGCTGCTTCTCGGCATGTGGGATCTTCCCAGACTGGGGCACGAACCCGTGTCCCCTGCATCGGCAGGCGGACTCCCAACCACTGCGCCACCAGGGAAGCCCTAAATGTATCCTTCTTATTGAACAGTTTGTGCTCATTCTTCACTACACAATTCAAAGATCGTCTCTGATCTTACCTCCACAGCCCATTCAGAGCTGACCTCTCTTGCCTTCACCTTGTACATACCCTTAACACTTTATTCGCAATTATTTAACTATCTCTTTGCAATTCATAAACTGCTCAAGTTCCTTATCTCTGAATTCCCAACACCTAGCTCAGTGCCTGGTAAATAGTTGGCCCTCAGTAAATGTCAGGTAAGGGAAAGGATAAACGCACTCAAAACTCAAAACAAATGTCCATTTGCTGTGGTTCTACATTAATTTTTGTCATGTTCTTAAATAACGGATAATGATGTGATGAACAGGTATCAGACTTGAAAGTAAGATCCAAGTAACACGCAAATCCTTTTTAAGAAGGAGAATACAGCAAGTTCACTCCTGGGACTTTTATACCATCCTCTTTTTCATTCTTGTTTTTCAGATGCAAGAAGTGCGTGGAGAGGGAGGCCTCTCCATAGAGTGAAGAAGCAATGAGGCCCCTAAGAAGGAAGCTGTCACGTTCCTGGAGTCCTCACCAGGCAGCCTGACATCTGGTCCACACTCAAGGAAAAGAGGCCACATCCTCACATGGAGATCTATTTTTGCATCCGAACTGCTGATGCTTCCCTTGTACAACTTGCCTCACACACAGGAAGGGGAAGGGAACTAATATTTACCAAGTGCCGGCTGCATGCTCTGTGCTGCTTCACACACACAGCTCTCAAGAACACACGTCCCCCATGTTTTGAACCTGCAAGGAGCTCTCGGCAAGCACATCTCTGAGAAGCACGTGAAGGCGAACACTCCTTCCATCCAGCTGACGGCGAAGTGCAGAGCTGCCGCCCAGCACATCCACACAGCCATGCGTGCTTCTGTGCGTGGGCTTCTCAGGGCGGCTGAAGCGGGGGATCTCAGCGTGGAAGACTGAGAGTCTCCGGGCTGATGGGTCTCACTATTGTACCAGGGCAGATCCGCAAAGGATGGGCACCAGGAGGATGATTCCTGCTCTCTGCCTTGCATGGACTGTGCCGTGGGCTTGGCACCAAGGCATGACGTGTTCCCAATACCCCTCTAGTCTGTCCCTGACTTTCTGGGTGTCTGTGTTTATCATTTCACAGAGTTTCACTTTTAAGAAATTGGAACGCACTGTGGATTTGAGAGTCACACCAAAGCACAGAATCCATTTTTAAATTAAACGCTTCATGATTTAAAAGTAAAGCCTGTGCTCTGAAAGCTGGCCTCTCCAGGCCCTGGCTGCAGAGACCTCAGGGCCGCCACAGACAATGCGTTTGACTGGCCTGGCTTTGTTGCTCCTTTCGTCTGCGTCCCCTCCACACCCAGGTTCCCAGTACACCTAAGACACTGTGTTGTGCCATCCACACGGGGGTTCTGAGGTCCCAGGAGTTCTCCACCTTCCATGAAGCAAAGTGCCTCCTACAGAGAAGGAGACGTAGCATCTCAGTGCATGGATGCTGGTGCCAGACCGTGGGGCTGCACGTACCAGCCCTGCTGTCTACCAACTGGGCTCCCGTCAGCAATTACCTGGTTCTCTGGGTCTTGGTTTTCTCATCTGTGAAAGGACCATAATAATAGTACCTACCTAGTACTAAAAATAGCAGTGTCCAGGGTTTGTTTTGAGTTTTAATGAGATAATACGTGTCCTTAGCCTAGTGCCCAGACTACAATAAACACTAGAGAAGGGTTAGCTATTATCACGCTGTTTCTTTTCACCCATCTGTTTGATGGAAGCTCTGTGTTCAGAGAAAAACTGGTGCACACTGTAGACTGCCTGATTCGCAGGATTTCACCAACCAGGAGAGAAGGCACAATGGTGACCACTCCGGCTGCCACCTCTAACGGGCATCCCTATGACACCGCAGTCCTTGGAGTGAGCCAGTGTCACAGCTCACTACCTGTCTTCAGGCTGCACCACGCCCTTCTTTGAACGTTGGTTGTGCGTATTTGTCTGTTTTTCTTCAGCACCGAGGGAAGAAGATAGCTCTGGTGCAGTTTCTCCTGGGGTTAAGGGATACTCCTTTTATATTCCAAAGGGAAACACCCAGAAACTCTGTGCCAAAGAGCCGCCTGCCTATCCTCTGACAAATTCTAACCAAAAGGAATGCAGCGTTCTGATGCACCAGCCTGGCCTTCTTTTCTAACTAGACTAAAATCAGGCTTATTTATTAATACAACAGACCCAAAGTGCCAGGAGGGATTCACATCTGAGAAAGCAGATTTGGAGTTATTTCTGTTCTGCCTTATGAGTTCACACACGGCTTTTTAAAAAAAGTTCCCCAAGAGCCCAACTTGATCTATAATGTTAAAATTCATAGATGACTATATAAATTTATATATGAACATATAGGTAAATATGCTAAGTTGTTAATTCTGGATAATGGAGGAAGGGTGCTTGCTATGTATTTTTGAAGTATTTTAAATCTTTCTCAAAATAATTTTTCAAATGCCTCAGTTATTTGAATAATTTTCTGCACTGTTCCTTCCAGAGACCTTTGCAACCTCACCCTGGTAGGAGGGAGGTTATTTTCCCCAACGTTCTACTAAATTGAGACACAGCAAACTGAACATGCACACGTGGGAAGGGCCGAGCATCTCCGGGTGTTGCTAGAAGCTTCACACTGTATTCCCTGGTGTGGGCACAGAGCATGTTGGGGGCTTAGAATGAATTCTGCTCAGGGACTGCTGAGGACATCACAAGTCCAGCCATCAACCTGTTCTAACTCTTGACCTGCTGCTGTGGAGGCAGTGAGCCAGAAGAGCAGCCTCCTGCCACCCCTCAGTGGCGGGCTGCAGCTGCTCCTGGGGTGGACCTTGGAAGCCCCTCTC
The DNA here is from genome assembly GCF_025265405.1 of Mesoplodon densirostris. Classification (NCBI taxonomy): domain Eukaryota; kingdom Metazoa; phylum Chordata; class Mammalia; order Artiodactyla; family Ziphiidae; genus Mesoplodon; species Mesoplodon densirostris. The sequence goes on from NC_082678.1 coordinate 63,137,705, forward strand.
CTCTCCAGCAGGGCTGTGTCTGTTTTAGTGACCCCAACCACTGGCAGGTAAGTGCAGAAGCACCACTCCATACACCAATCAAATCCTATGCTCAAGGAAGTCACATCCTCACACGCCAACCAGAGAAGCCTCCCCCGCATCTATTAGCCAAAGAAATATAAGTTGGTGTTTTTAAAAAAAAACAGACATCCCTCTCCATTCCTCCCTTCCCCCAGCCCAACATGGGACTTCTTACTTGCTCAGTTAAAATTCCAATTAAGAGGGGACTTCCCTGGCAGTCCAGTGGTTAAGACTCCACACTTCCACTTCCACTGCAGGGGGTCTGGGTTCGATCCGTGGTTGGGTAACTAAGATCCCACATGCTGCGTGGAGTGGCCAAAAAATAATAATAATAAAATAAAATATTATGAATTCCATGTTTAAAAAAATTCCAATTAAGAACCTGTTAGATGGGCTTCCCTGGTGGCGCAGTGGTTAAGAATCCACTTGCGAAGGCAGGGGACACAGGTTCGAGCCCCGGTCCGGGAAGATCCCACATGCCACAGAGCAACTAAGCCCGTGCGTCACAACTACTGAGCCTGCGCTCTAGAGCTCGCGAGCCACAACTACTGAAGCCTGTGCTCCTAGAGCCCATGCTTTGCAACAAGAGAAGCCACCGTGATGAGAAGCCTGGGCACCACAACCAAGAGTGGCTCCCGCTCTCCGCAACTAGAAAAAGCCCGCGTGTAGCAACGAAGACCCAACGCAGCCAAAAATAAATAAATTTATTTTTTAAAAAAACCTGTTCGATGAGTTTCAAGAACTCTTACAGGTGATCTGGGAATAACTGTAGAGTCTGGAGCTGCTGACTTCCAGTTGTGTCTGTCATTGAAGATGGAAAGTCAGGGGTGAGTATCCACCTTTACCTGTGATCTCTCATCTGAAAACACTTCATTCTTGGCTATTTAACAACCAATCAGAAAATAGCAAAAAGTTCACATGGAAGAGCAGCTCACCGAAGCCTTGCGGTGAGCCCTGGCCCTGTCACTGTCCACAGGGTTCTGTCTGCATGTCCCTTCCTCCAAGACCACCCTGACTCAATTCTGCCCCAAAGGAGCTCATCACACTCCAGTGACCTTTTGCAAAGACTTGCCATGTTGAACTGAATTCTGCCAGCATCACTGAAGATATTAAAGTGAGCACAAGTGCTCTTGTAAAACCATTTATAGTGAAAGTAATGTCTTTGTTAGTTCAATCGCTGAACAAATGTTTACTGAGTAAACACTTACACCAACTACAGTGTAAAGCGTGGGCTTAGGTGCCCGAGAGAAAACCCTTTCCTGTGCCTCTGAGACACTCGCAAGCCGAGTGCAGAGTCCACAGAAGTGCTTTGGGGAAACCTGGGTTCAACACACCTCTACCCGTTTTATGCAAAACTCTCACAGGATTCAAGTACCCACAGTGGCACGAGAATAGGCCAAACTCAGGCCCAGCTACTTAACCTACTGATTGTCAAAGCAGTCCCGATACAGTCAATTCTGAGTGATAAGTGTCATGCCATTATAACACACTAAGAAAAGCACTGCACATTGCTTCAGTTAATTATAACATGAAATTACATTCCCTGAACACCTCCCCAAGTGAGGGCAGAGGGTTAAAGCCTCGAGGTGTTGTCTTGCTGGGTGGCAGATGGCAACTAGCCAGAGCTTACACATTCACCACGGCCCATGCAGAAAGCAGATGACCCACACAACAGACCTACCGCTGACTGCAGATCAGACCATCCCAGTCATCCGCCAGATTTTCTGTCCATCAAAAAGGAAAATGTGACTAAAAAATACCTGTCTCGCTTATAAGGGAAAGGGAAACAAAGCTTCAAATCAACTTCTGAACTTCAACCATTTCTCAGTGCTTTCAGGAGAACTCTTTGAAACTGCAGGGTGACTTTCATCTCTCCAATAAACTTTATCTGACCTCTCCTGAAATGAGTAATGTGATTGCAACGGTTTTACTCTGTGAAGTAGCACTCTTTCCACCCCGCACTGAGTTGAGGCATCTACCCACCATAGGAGAACTTGGCATTATTTTTAAAGCTACTTACTTGCAGGGGGAATGGGTTTCTGCCGTCTCCCTTCTGCAGAGCAAGCATAAGCTTCACCAGGTGACTGGCAGGAGACTGCATCCTGGTCCCCAAGGTTCTGGGCATCCTTCTCAGTGAGAGGGAGCTTCCCACGGGTGGCCTGTCCTATGAAGCAGCAGGTGGCACATGCGTCTTGTGGGGAAAAGTTTCTTTAAATCTTGATTAGTTGTTGCTTGGCTGGATGGGACCGACAGCAAAAGCAACATCCCAAAGTAGTCAACACTAGAATCAGAATAAGCTTTGGCACTTGGGAAATCCTCATGGATTTTATGGGTTGGCGTGATGGGGAAGGAAGAGTTTATTTTCAACTTTTTTGTTTCAAGAGGGATCTATTTCATTGAGAAAAGTCAGTATTATTCCAGTAAATCTTTGTTTTCTAACCATTCCAATCTTCCCTAAAAAGGGTTTAAAATTCCAGGACCAAGTTTCTTTTCAAACCCAAGTCAGGCTTCAGGCATCCACGTGTAAGAACTGAGTATGACGGGACACCAAAACAAGTGAATTATACCACCTCTTTCCCCCAACTCCCCTTTTTGAAATTGGGTATTTGTGCTACTGAAGGCAAAATGATCAGCTTGCTCCCTGAGAAAAGTGAGATGGAGATGGGAGTGGGAGTGGAGAAGGGAGAGTATTACAAAATGTTAAGTACCGGGGTGGGGGGTGGTAAAATAAGAAATAAAACTAGACCAGTAAGGGAAAACTGAATGGAAGAGGTTCGTTTGTTTACTTTAACAGTGTTTTCCATTCCAGGAGGCTTGCTGAAGTTCTTTCTTTCAATGGTTGGCCTTGGACCAGCATTTGAAAAGTCTTAGATCTTTGGAAAGGAAGATTTGGACAACAAAGTTGTTTTATCTGGGAGGGTAACTAGTTTACTCAAGAGTTCCAGGACTTTGGTTTTGATGTTATTACCTTGGCCTGAGTTCCTCTGTCCCAGGCAGTCCTGGCTATGTTTACTGATTTAGGAAACAGGGGAACCTGGGAGGGAGGGGGCTTCTCTCACGTGCTGCTGCTACACTTCACCGGATCACCTAACTACCTGGGCACCTTGAAGACAACAAGGATGGGGCAAAGTCAAACATTTTTTAAAGGTCCTATCTCTCGACACGCAGAAGAGGGAAATAACACTTCTCTGACTTACCCCCCAAATAGACACCGCCGTGGATGTCCTGCCAACGAGTGATGTGAAAGTGTGTTCCAAAGTGAAATGTAAGCTTGGTCCAGTGCCCAGCTCTCGGCTGTATTCTGCAGAGAGAGCTGAGGGCTGGCGAAGTGAAGGAGCACACTTCTCTCCATGTGACTGTGAGAGCCAGGCAGCCCGAGCAGATTTCTTTGTGTTAATAAAATGTGATCTCTAGACTGTACACACAAGCAGCCCTGGGAAAACGTGAGCCAAAGGGAAGGACCCAAGGAAACCCATGGCCCAGGCTGAGAAGGGAACGCAGCTGTCGGCAAACTGGGTGGTACTGAGGCAAGGCATCCAGGCCTGGCAGGTGCAGGATGATCCCGGAGTCAGAGGTGAAAGGATGTGCCAGGTGCTTGGGTGAACACTGCTTAAGACACAAAGATAATCCACAGAAGCCCGTCAGCCACCATCCTGTGCAAAGGCTTGTTCTTCCTTGACAGGCCATCGACCAAAGTCCTTCATGGACACTTCCTCAAGATTTGGAGTTTACCTGGGATTCAAGGTTCCTCCCCACAAAACTGAGATCACTCCAAGTACGGCAGGAGTTTGGCCCCTGGGTTGAACCGTGTATACTCTGGGCTGCTATAAGCTGTGGCGAACACCTTGCTCTTGTGGGCAACTCCCACCTCGTTACCACTGTGGCCTGGGCCTCCTACGACCACAGCGGGGATCCACGGCTCAGGGTCTCAAGCCTGTCAACTACGTCTGTGGGGTGGCGCTGGAAGGGTGGCTCACGGGCTGAGGAAGAAAGGGGGCATTCGTGCCCCTGCTCACCGCGCCCCTTTCAACGTATTAGATCCCTTCATCTCTGGGAATTCCACATGCACCGTGCCCTCCGGCCAACATGATCTTCCCAACGTGGAAGGTACCGGAGACAGGGGCAGAGCGCCAGGACCCCGGGAGCCTTGGACCCTCCCAGGGACGGTCCTGGAGCCGGAGTTCACGAGCCACTGGGCTCCTCTGGCCGAAGGGGGTGGAAGGTCCTAGAAGACACTGCTCCTCATCTCCCCTCCCTCGCAGCAGCCCAGCCCTCAGGCTCCTGGACCACGGGGTATGCAGTCAGCCATAACCAGCTAATGATGGAGCAGTGGAGATGAGGAGCACCTCCCAGGCCCAGGTGAGCCTTCACCCGGGTTAATCTGCAAACCGGATAATTGGCTCAGGATATGTGAAAGTTAATCATATGCACAGCTCAAGTGCAGTCACTGGAAACAGCAGGAAACCGCAGTAGCAGAGGAAGTCAGGTCCACTCTCAGTGAACTCTTTTGTGGCTTCTCCATAGACAATGTTTAAACTTGAGCCCACTTCACCCCCACTGCCCCATACACCCCTGCACCAATCCCTTGTCACACAGTGACCCTGGTGCCTGGAAACACGTACTAAGTGCTCGATCAATCGCAACTATTATTAATCCACTAGTGTAGTGGATGGATTTAAAGTTAGGAGATTAGGGGGTCTCCAAGACATTTGGCTGGCTAGGGGAAGCACACTGGGGGAGCTGTGAAGGGCACTACGCTCCCCCAAAGCATGCTTTACAAAAAGAAAAATCTGAAGTGTTCAAACATCCCTAGGAAAGCAGATCAACAGCACAAAAACATAAAGCACATTCCAAAGCTGAAGGGAAAAAAAAACTTCAGAATTACTAACATGGATAACTGAAGGTCATCTCCAATCCTAAGTAGACTGGTAAATTCTCCAATGCTTTTTAAGGAAGGTAACAGAACTCCTGTATTCAATGTCAAGAATCACAGTGTGTGGGGGCTTCCCTGGTGGCACAGTGGTTGAGAGTCCGCCTGCCAATGCAGGGGACACGGGTTCGGGCCCCGGTCCGGGAAGATCCCACATGCCGCGGAGCGGCTGGACCCGTGAGCCATGGCTGCTGAGCCTCCTCAACGGGAGAGGCCACGACAGTGAGAGGCCCACGTACCTCAAAAAAAAAAAAAAAAAAAAAAGAATCACAGTGTGTGGGGTCCCGAGGGCCCAGCCTCCTCGTCCTTCCAACGGCCAGGTTTCCAGGGACTCTGCGGCCGTGACCGCTGGCCACAGCCTTCCAGGCTCTGTGGCTTGCGGCTGCCTCTGCTGAGCAGTAAGCACCCCAGTCTGTGCTCCACTGGAGTATCCACGGGAATCTGACGGGGACTGTTGGAATTATAGCTTCCTTCCACCTGGCCACTCCTGTCCTGTGACCATGGTACCGAATCAACAGACTTCCCTTCTTCCATTCTGTGAAGCTAACCAGAGTTAAGACTTCCGCTGACAGAAAACAATACTTGCCAGGGTCTTGGGTAAACACTTGTCCAGGACACCGGAAACAGCACTGGCCCGAGTCCTCGATCTTCCGCCCACTGGAGGGACAAGTACTAAAGGATCTTCCCAACCTGCTCTGTCAGGAGAGTAAATACCTGGCACAAATATGGTCTTACCTAAGCCCAGGGCAGACATCCCTAATCAATCACAGAACTCTTTCCATTGAGCCCAGACCAAGTTTCAGTCTTTCGAGATGACATTCCAGGTACCTACTAATCCATCCAAACCGACTGCATGGGAAGCTCCTTCAAACCGGGATCCGGCCACCCAGAGGAGCAAAGCCAAAGCGCAGCTGGCAACTGCCCTTCTAGAAGAGTTGCCATCAAAGCTAGCTGTGGGGCGTGGGGTTTTCCTTTTTTAAAAATTATTTTCTCTGGCTAATAAAACCCTGCTTAAAAAAATCTAACCCTTGGAGCAAAGACTCTAGCCAGATAACTTGCTTTCAGGCGTCCTCTGGAATGCTGAACACCAGAGAGAAGCCAGCGGCTCCCATTCAGAATGAAGGCCATTTTTTAGGAAGTAACGAGCTTTAATGCTGTTGCCTTTTTTCCCCAAAGGTGTCAAATGTGTTTTGCTTTTACAGTTTTAGCTTTTGAACTCTGTCATCCTCTATGAGTGGCAGAACGTCAGACTCTTAATCCATCGACCAGCTTGGGAGCAGCACCATCACCCCAAGAAGCTTTACATTTTTTGCACCAAAATTTGAATATTTGTCTTTCAATTGATACTAGTCTTAGAATACAGGGTCATAGAGTTAAAAATAGCATCCATGTTTGATAGATAAGAAAACTGAGGCCTTGAGGGATTCAGTGACCTGTCCAGAGACACACCACCAATCCTTGCAAACCAGGTCCGGAACCTAGATTGGCTGATTCCAAATTCTGTGTTCTTTGTAAATGGTCCACCTTGAAATTATTGCTATGTGTTTTCCCCCCTTACCACTTAAAACCCAATGTAAATAAAAATGCTAACATGATTTACACTTTGATTTGAATTTAGATTGGTCAATTTTCTAATTGATTATCTTATTTTATATTTATTTGTAAGTTAGAAAAATATAGATTATTCCCATCTTACAAATGAAGAGGTGAAGCCCAGAGAGGTTGACAACTTGCTTAAGGTGATTAACAGCATAGCTGAGACAATAAATTAGATCTGTTAGTGTACCTGAAGGAGCATCATGGGGCTTGAAGAGACTCAGCCCAGCAACTCGGGAATCTAAAAGTGAGACTCCAAAGATATGAACTACAAGTACATTCTTGTAGAAAGTGATGTTTAAATACCAGATTATCACTCTGAGTTAAAACTTACGGAGTGACAACTCTCCCAGGTCTGCTCACTGATTAGCCCATTTAATGGCATTTAACCCTCACGGCATTCCTACAAAATAGGCTGCTATGATCCAGACGAGGAAACAGGGCTCAGAATTTAAGTGACTTGACCTGGGTATCATGGCTTCCCAGGCGACCTCTAACTCCAAATCTGATTTATAATAGTTTAGTGTCTAAAGGCTCCAACAAGAGTGTGTTGATGCTATTAAGACTGTGTTTCTCTGAATGTCTTTATCAAAGCTTGTTATTTCTGCCTTAAAATGATTTCATCCTGATCACCATGGTTTTTGGCCCCTGAGATGGGCCCACATTTATTTTTAAGCAGCTTGTAATCAGGATGGAAGGGCTGACGAAGAAAAAAGAAAACATGCTTTGGCAGTGGATCCTCAACAGCCAATCCTCTTGCGAGCAGACTAAATTCCAGGAATCAATTTCATTTCTTTTCTTTTTAAAAAACATTAATTAATTAATTAATTAATTTTGCTTGTGTTAGGTCTTCGTTGCTTCACGTGGGCTTTCTCTTGTTGCAGCGAGCGGGGGCTACTCTTTGTTGCTGTGCGTGGGCTTCTCACTACGGTGGCTTCTCTAGTTGCAGAGCACGGGCTTTAGGTGCGCGGGCTTCAGTAGTTGCGACGTGAGGTCTCAGTAGTTGTGACTCGCGAGCTCTAGATCGCAGGCTCAGCATTTGTGGTGCATGTGCTTAGTTGCTCCACGGCATGTGGGATCTCCCCAGACCAGGGCTCGAACCCATGTCCCCTGCAGTGGCAGGTGGGTTCTTAACCACTGTGCCACCAGGGAAGTTCCCCAATTTCATTTCTAATATGACTGACTTGATTTCCTACAACCTCTTACACTGAGTGCTTAGCAGCATCCCAGCTTTAACACATAATGGGTATGGCTATGATTTCATATGCATTTAGCTCATTTAAACTTAGGAGCATTGTGCCTACTTTTTTATAAAAGCTCAGAGATATCTGATTGGATGTAAAAATATGCTGAGGGAGCTTTAGTTCCCTCTTGTGAGGGAACTCAAACGCCCCTCACAAGAGGGAAGGTCTTGACTAATTTGATGCTGATGTACTTTGTTATCCTTAAGGCAGGACTGTTGTACCTTTAAAAGGTTTATCCTGCCACACCCATATGTACACGCTGTACTATATTAAGACCCATGCCAAGAACTCCACATCTCTGATCTGGCTGCAAAGCAAAGTTATATCAGGTTAATCCCAATTCTTAAATTAACTGACTTACAGCTTTCCCTTTTGTGTAAAAAACTATTTTCACACTTTTCTTCCACATAATTTACCTCTGTTTTCTCAGTTTCCTCATGTTTCCATTGTACCTTGACAGAAGGGTCTATTTTTCCTCTCTGGAGACACCCGCTGCCAGGTTTTCATCTTGTAGGGAGGGTTAAGAAAACGTTTGAGAAATTTGCACCAGGGGGAGCAGAAGCCTAGGGGTTCGTTACCGTGGAAACCCACGGTCCTGCCTCCCCCACTCAGCAGCCCATCACCCACAGCTCGGGGCACTGCCAGTCCTCCACTCCACCACCCAAAGGTGTCACCAAAAAAGGAAAAAGAAGAAACCCCAGTCACAAATCCTATAGCACGCTGGAAAAGCTTGAGAGCACCAACAGAAACGAATGAAGTCCCATTTCCCCCTTCACCCCCTCAAGGTCTTCCAGGAACAGAGTCAGAGGATGGTGAGGGGTGTGAAGATGAAAGACACAGACCTTGCCCACGGAGCTCTCCAAGGAAGCAGGCACTGACACTGCTACGGGATCACACACGGGTTTTTTGGGGGGTGGGGTATATGTTCTCACAGATGTCAGCACCTAGAATGCTCCGCTTCCGCCTCTCCATCACCCTCTCTTCCCTACAATAACTCCAGGGGCGGAAAGCAGTGCTGCAGCAATCATCGCTGGCCAACACTACTACAGCACCAGATTCGTTCCCACTTAAGTGTCCATAAGGTGACGATGGAGGTAGGAAAAGAGAAACATAGTAATCGTAGAATCAAAATGGGGCTTCGCTGGTGCTCAGTGGTTAAGAATCCACCTGCCCATGCAGGGGACATGGGTTCCAGCCCTGGTCTAGGAAGATCCCACGTGCCGCGGAGCAACCAAGCCCATGCGCCGTAACTACTGAGCCCACGCTCTAGAGCCCGCAAGCCACAACTACTGAGCCCACGTGCCACAACTGCTGAGGCCTGTGCACCTAGAGCCCGTGCTCCACAACAAGAGAAGCCACCGCACTGAGAAGCCTGCGCACCGCAAGGAAGAGTAGCCCCTGCTCACCGCAACTAGAGAAAGCTTGCACGCAGCAACGAAGACCCAATGCAGCCAAAAATAAATAAATAGAAAAATATTTTTTAAAAAAAGAAATAGAATCTTTCAAATTAAAAAAAAAAAAAAGAATACAAACGAAAGTGGTGGAAGCTTTCATTCAGGTTGGCCGCTGTTCTAAGTGCTTCCCGTTGAGCATCTCGTTTACTCATCCAGGAATCGGCGGGAGCAGGTACTGCCACCCCCACTTACAGAGGAGAAAACAAAGGCAGAAGAGTTAGAGAGAGGGTCAAGCTGGCTCTGAGAGCCAAGGTCTAAGCCAAGGCTGGAATTTTTTTTTTTTTTAGCGGTACACGGGCCTCTCACTTTGTGGCCTCTCCCGTTGCGGAGCACAGGCTCCGGACGCGCAGGCTCAGCGGCCATGGCTCAAGAGCCCAGCCGCTCCGCGGCATGTGGGATCCTCCCGGACCGGGGCACGAACCCGTGTCCCCTGCATCGGCAGGCGGACTCTCAACCACTGAGCCACCAGGGAAGGCCCCAAGGCTGGAATTTTAACCACATTATGCTGCCCGTCGGTGAGAGGAAGCAAAGAATGAGAGGAGGCTGCTCTAGGAGATGATTATTTCATTAGTAAAATTCGAGAGAAAACCACCATCCTTGCGGATTGGTCTATGACATCCTCTCTGACGGTACATAATTGAACAAAAATGCTCTTTTGTTTCCATATATTTCCTTATATGAAAATCTAAGTTTAAAAATATGAAAATTTAGTGGGTGGAGACAAGTGGGGGAGAGGGGCAGAGAGAGATAAACGGTAGCAGTTTGGGGGGAACACTGATTCGAACGACTGAAACGTCTGAATGACAGAAGTTCTTTGTTCCTCGCTAATACACGCTGTGATTAAGAACATCAATGTATACACACGCAGCTAAAGTCTTTAAAGCCTGTTTTGTACTCAAATAAGTGCCTCCTAAAATTATATTTGCATAATTAATTTGTTTTGCAATATCGTTATAAAGAAGACAAAGATACCAATTTCAGTTTAATCAGCGTAAGATCAAATGATCACAAAATCTGAACCAATGCAATGTTACTGCCAGGTAAGCTTGAGGGTAAAAAGAGAAATAAGTAGACTATGAGTAAACTCAAATTGCTTCTTTATACCTAATTTTTGCAATACTGAAACTTCCAGTGTTTTACCTTTAAACATCTAAGGAATCCAATAACTAAATACCACTAAATGCCCTGTTATATTTGGGGCAATTTCATTTACAATGCTAAAAAATATTTTTGACATGAATATAAATATTATTTTAAAAATCATTCATGTGTTACTGGCCATTTGAAATAAACATACTTTAGATTCTGTGAGGAAAAAAAGGCATCCAACTCCCCTGGTAGAGTGTATTAATAAAAAGAAATCAACTGTAGTGAATTCTGTGAAATGCCTATGAAGTCAGTTCTACAAATTTTCCTTTCCTAGTCTAGAAACTCCATCAAGGCTTTATTTCTATCTTTACATTTTATATTATTTACTCTTTCCTCTATAAATCTTTCGGCGGCATTTGGTCTCTAAAAGCAGTATTATTCCAACTGGATATGAGATCTCCATCCTATTTTTAAAGTTTTCTCTAGTAAAAGCCTCCCTAATCTCCTTCAGTGATACTAAGCTCACAGCACAATGAATCCATTCTAAGGTGAACTAAGTCTTCTGATCAATCCTTTGGGCAGATGGAGTTTGACTCTTTGTCACTCTCCTTGGAAGAACTCTTCCTACCTTGGGGTACTGAGATCTCTGTTCTGAGCAATCTGATTACTGCCTGTCTAGATGATCTTGTTCATCTGGTTTACAGCCTTGATTCCCATTGGTCAGGGCCTGGTGGCATCCTTCCCCAAACAAACCTTCATGTTACCCATTCAATTCAATTCAAGAGGCATTTATTGCGCCTGAATGGACAGCCTCACTGAACTCTTTCCATAAAGTGCAAAAACACTCACAGAGCAGCAGCGAGGCTTTCCTTCTCTGCTCCACTATCCAGGCTTGGGTTCCACAGCAAGGACATCAAAGCAGACTGTTACCCAGAGCTAATTACAAAAGAAAGCACTGCTCTTTCCCACTCAAGGAGTTTCTGCCAAAGCACTTATTTCTGCTGAACCATTTATGCAATCTCACTTTCTAAGAGAACATTTTGTCACAGATGATTTAATGTTATAGCTCCCTGGAGCACCCTTCTGCAGCATGCACTCATTGTTTTTAGGAATCTAGGGTCTCCCAGGCAAGATTTGAGAGGGAAAGGGGTTTAATTAGCCACAAGCCATCTCTCATTACAAGACCCTAAATTCCAAAGCATTCTTCCAAAAATCATTAATGAAAAAAAAATCCTAGATTAAACTTCTAAAAACAAAACTTTTAGAAGATCTGTTTGACAGTGGAACTGTATAATTTTTCAGGACAGAAAATGAGACTGGATTCCCATTATGAGCTGGATGGTTAGGGACTTGAGACAGTAACAATACTTGCTAAAGTCAGAAAAGAAGGAAAACAAACATTTTAGGAATTTTCACATTAAGTCATGGAGGGTATATCCACCAGAAGCCAATTTGACAGAAACGAGTACTGAATAGTTTTTCCCCAACAGATGCCTGATTCTGTCAACACTCCTGTAATTGTCTATTGTACATAGCTGGAGGTGAAATTGCACACATTGACTGTTTTGTTTTTTTTTCTTTTACTTCAGGGAACTGGTTTGGGTTAGGGCAACTCCTCCTCATTTCTGTCATCTTGGCTTGATCTCAGAGAACACTTCAGGGGTACCTGAGTGAGTTACTTCGTGCAGGTGCCATTCGGCAGCTCCCATTGCTCTTCCAGAGCCTGTCTGCTCCCACAAAGTCCCTTTCCTCCAGCAGCACCCCCCAAACCCAGCCACCAGATCTCTGCATGATATGCAACTAATTCCGGCTTCAGGGAAGAAAGGAGCCACAAATACAAGGTCAGGACTCAAGAATACAAAACTGTAATAAGGACTCCTTTGTCTCTCAGGAGTAAACTTACTAAGCTGGCCAAACACTTGCCTAAGTGTTTTCAGCCTGATATTACTGCTGCAGGTAATCCTTATAATCAAGTACTATTTGTATCACTGAATCCTTCCTTCTTTCTCTCTCTCACATATACATATACACACACGCAAAGGAAAACAAAAACCTACACTCATAGAAATAGGTTTAACATACTTGTTTGCAAACCCAGTAAGCTTTATAACAGAGGCATTGTAAAGTCATGAATATTAATGGATTGGGCTTATTAAAATCTATTTTTCTACCCCTATGAGATCAGGCCTGCTTTTGGACTTTTAAATTCTGAATCATTCAAATCCCTCAAACTATTTTCTTGCCAAAGAGTGTTTCCCCTAATTGCCAAAATTATGGGCTTCGTAAGTGAAACTTAAACCCTGTGTTTTTGAATTGCTTTCTCTAGATCATTAGAACATTGTGTTTTGAAAAGCTGTTTTATGTTCAAGGGAGAGTATTTATTTTCAAAATAACAAAAATAAGGAAGTCCCGGTTCACCAGAGGAAACCATTGTGAAGTATCTAAAAATGTTTCAGATCCAACCTTGAACCCAAGAGGAAACGTCCACATGCCACTTCCCTGCTCAAACACCTTCAATGGCTCCCCACTGCCTCCTGGATCAAGTTCAAGCTCGGTAGCCTGGCATGCATGAAGCTGCCAGCCTGGCTGGCACCTGCCTCTCCAGACTCACACTCTTGCCCCCTTCATATGAATTTTCTGCACCAGCCAAACTGGATCCACACCTTGTTCCCTAAACACCCGTGGGCATCCCTGCCTCCACGTTCTGCCGTTCACCATCCTGGCTCCTCCACTCGGAGGCCCAACAGAAGGTCCAACTCCTGCAAGAAGCTTCGCCCCAGGCCCTCTTGCCCCAGGCACTGACTGCTTCCTGTGAGGCCTGGCAGCCCTCACCGTCTGCACTGCTCCCTTATTAATTTTCAAATGTTTTACTCACTTTCTTGCTTACTCTTTCACCCTCCTCTTTTCAGTAGATATTGGAGGCTTCTATGTACACATCTCTTGGCACTGAGAACACGCGAGCTTGTCCTGTCACTCATCTTTTTACCTACAAGTTCTGTCTTCCCTACTGAACTGCCATCTCCTCGAGAGCAGCAGCCAAATCACACCCTTGTCTGTCTTCCCTAGGGGGCAGCACAAAGCCAAAGCTGATGCTATTGCTGGGGACCGTCCACATGGCTCCCCACCCCGCCAGCTTCCTCTGCGGCTTTCTCGTCTTCATACCATTGACTGCAGGAAAGTAACGGTATGGATCTGGGGTAAGGGTTGGCCAACTAGGGTGGGTACCATGCTGGCCCTTCATGCACATTAGAAAGCTCACATCAACCCAACCAAAATGCTACTTTGCACATGAGAAAATAAATGTGTGGAAAGAGAAAGATTTATCCATTAAAGGACCACTGAGGGGAGGAGGAATTATTATTCTGGAACGCTTACGTAAAGTCTTACTTGTAAGCAGGAAGATGAACTAGACTCCTCTCCTCTCCCAGCACCCTAACACGCCTTTACGGTTCCTTTACCCCTGAGGTCACTGTAGTTCCTTCAAGTATAATTACAGCTTACTAGTAAAAATTCACAATAGTAACAACAATTGATTGGCTGATTTACTAGCCATATATGTCCTGGAGAAATCCTCTACTCAAGAACTTCTTTGAAGTGCATTTTGCTTGCTTGATTTTTTTTAATCTCATGAACAAGGAGGACTGAATAAAGGTTACAGTTAGCTGCCCAAGGCTACTTAAAACTCAGAGGCGAAGAGAGGGGCGAGCGAGACTCGGCAGACAAGCAGAGGAGGAATTCCAACGCCAGAGGCCTTAACTGGCTGGGAAGGGAAAAGTATGGCGACTGCCTAGGAGTCCAGTGTGACGTCCTCCTATGAGACATGAGATCAGATGGTAACGAGAAAGCCACTCGGAGCAGCTGATATTGGGCGTTGCTGTGTGCCCGCCACTGTGCCAAGTCTTCTCCATATAAACTTCAGCAATCCTAGGAGGCAGGTCCAGGGATTACTCCGAAGTGCCAGGTGGGGAATCCGAAGCTCAGATCATTTGAAGGACCTGCCTGAGATCCGTGAGCAGGCGTGGCAGGGACGGGATTTACACAAGGTGTGTTTGTTTATCGGGTCGTATGCCCTAAAGCACTGCTATACTGCCTGGATGGATCTGTGTCTTTTCAAACACAGGTCATTCTGATGGACATTTGAATGGTGAGCCAGCTGGCATCTAGGTCTGCAGCACATTTCAGTTTATTCCAAAACAATGGTTTAGTGGTTTCAGATTAAGACATTTGCTGGGGGGACACCAAATATTATAATCAAGGAAGACATTAGATGAGACCAATACTCTCAATCATTCCCTTACAGAATCAAATACAGGCCCTGGACCTCCCCGTCCCTCTCTCATGTGTTCTTTTTTTTTTTTTTTTTTTTTTTGTGTTACGCGGGCCTCTTACTGTTGTGGCCTCTCCCGTTGTGGAGCACAGGCTCCAGACGCCCAGGCTCAGCGGCCATGGCTCACGGGCCCAGCCGCTCCGCGGCATGTGGGATCTTCCCAGACCGGGGCACGAACCTGTGTCCTCTGCATTGGCAGGCGGACTCTCAACCACTGCGCCACCAGGGAAGCCCACTCATGTGTTCTTTTCCAATGTTTTTTGCAACCTCATTACTTCCCGTACTACCTTCCCTCTCTCCTCCATTTCCACTGCTGAGACATAAAAAATGATTCCTGGGTGAAAGTGATGAGTGCCGGTTGGAAGGGAGGTTTCTGAGAAACCTAATAAGTCACCGTTGTCTCTCACCCTCTGGCTCTCTACACCAGGACGTTATCACAGCTCCTTTCTTGGCACCCCCACCCCCACCCCCTTCCTTCTCCTCTGTCCTGATGTTGCTATTTTTCTAGTCTGGTAGACACAGCACTGAACTGCAAAGACTCTGGCAAGGCCCCTGGCAGGCACTGGCCTGCAGGAATCCCGCCTCCTGTAGCGGCGCAGAGAACACAGCGCCTCTGGGCAGACGGGCAGGAGAGAGGGTCGCATTTGGGGTCTGGCTAGGATGTGGGGCACAGCAGGTTTCCCTGGCACGGGAACGGCCCTCCAGAGCTCAGCTTTCTCATGCCAGGGTCAGGATTACAATTCCTCACTGGCACTCGCTGTAGTTCGCCTGGGAAGAGAAGCGAGAGTGGGGGTGGGAGGGTGGCAGGCAGCCAGCACGCCACCCAGAGCTGGGCGAGCTCCACAGGGCACAGCCACGTGCCTGGAGCACACGGTCACGCAGGCAGGCAGCCAGGGTGCCCGGGGCTCGCACGAGACCTGGGGGCTGGGCAGCCAGTGAGCGGCCGTTTCCACACCGGAGGAACAGGAGTTGCTAACCCAGAAGCGCAGCTGCTGCGGTAACATCAGGGAAGTGGCTCGTCTCAACCCAGAACAGAGGAGAAAAGTCAGGCAGGCTCTACGGAATAGGGCCTGGGCATGCTGGGGGAAAACAACAACAACAACAACAACAACAAAACGCACGTCCTATTTTTGCAGAGGGAAGGGCATTGGATGAAACAAATCCCTAAATGGAGAACGGGTTTGGGAATAAGCCATGCCTTTCCCTACTTGCAAGCCACGACATCATTCTAGCTCCAGGCTCTGAGTATGCATGTGCCACACACCCTGCTAAAACCCCACAAAAGGGGGACTATTTACAGTCTCTATTCTACTGATGAGAAAACCAAGGCTTAAAGAAGTCAAGGAATCGACCTCTGTTTACAAATCCAGGATGTGAACCCAGGTCCCTGGGCCCAGAGCTGATACTCTTAAGCACCCAGTCACCCTTGCTGTCCATACCTGTCTGGGAATACCTCTTGCCAGAAGGCTAGGATCCACTGCCCTGGGAATGTCTCACACGACAAAGCCAAGAGAACAGGGCAGGCCTGTCCTCTACAAGGTGTGGTGAAGAAGACAAACCCTTACAAGAAACAGAAAAACGTCTGCCTGCTTCCAGAACAAAGCTGTCTCTCTCCCCTCGTGATCTCCTTGAGCCTGATGAATGAAAGGCACTTTCAAGATATACTTGGGGCACAGTGCACCTCAACTCAATCAGGGTGCTCCCAATCTGCAGATTTATCAACATGCTGGAAGGGAAAATATATGAACTGCATGCCCTGAAGGGGAGGGAGAAACTGAAGCTTCATCTCATGATGCTGGAAGAACGAAAAGAAGCCTGTTGCCTAAGCAGGACTCTCATAATCCCAGAACAGCACAGAATCCCAGCACAGAACTCCCCTCCACCATGGTTCAGATCCCAGAGCCAGCATCTTCCTTCCATGTGAAAAGCTCATTACAAGGCAAGGTCAGCAATTCCAGGACACGGATTCCATCCTGCAAAGGTACCATGGGGTCTCCCCTACCTCCTCACTCTCCTTTGGCCACCCATTCATGCCCTCCTCTTCCCACTCACCACCACATGTAAGGGTTTTCACTTCACTCCATAACCAGCCTTCATCACAACCTAGGCTCTGTGCTCAGAACTGGAAACAGAGGCTTCGTAATTCTCAGCTGAATACGGGTCTAAAGTGGTAGGACACCCCCAAGCTATTCAAAGAAAAACCACCAGAGGAAACAATTTCAAATCTGGCTTTACAAGCATGTGATTTAAAAATAACTCTGCCTTTGTCTGCTATAGATGACTTCCCTAAAGGGACTGCTGTCCTGAAAGCAATTGCTCAATTCTCAGGGCAAACCGATTCTTATTTTTCCAGTACGCAGCACATACCTCCAGGAAAGCACTCCCGGGTACCACCTCTGATAGCATCTGACATGCAAACATCGAAGTGGTCAGGATGATTTCCTGCCATCTCTGCTGGCCTGGGAAAGTCCAGGAAGCTGCATCTCAGGTGACTGAGAAGCCCGTGCAGGTGGCTATAGCATCCAGGAACCACCACTCTTCCTTCATTAAGATGTCACCCCAGAAAGCTTAGCAATAACCCCATTGCCACAGGAGGTTTCAATGGATCCCTGGGTTATTTCTTCAAGGAAAATTGTATTCAGATATTTAATTCATTCTTTGATCAGATAGCTAGACAGAGGAATAAGGATGAGTATATAAAACAGGAAAGGGGTTGGAGGGCAGTCAGGGTAAACAGTAAGAGAATTCACAAGAACGCTCACCTTGTCATTCCAAGACACGCTTGGGGTAAACCTAGAAATGCATGATTTGTCACCTCTCAGCTTCATTTCCCTTCAACCACACAGGCAGCACTAAAGGCACAATGTTACTGAGTGTAACTCAGAAGATGCAGCGTGCTGAGCAGAGAGCGGAAAACAAGTGTTTAATAAAATTGCTTTGCAATTATCTCCTGATTAGTCTGATGTCTCAGTTTTATCAACTAGAAGTGTATAAGTATACTCTTATTAACATTATATTTCTTCTTGGCAACTTAAGGTCTCCTGACCTTCTCAAAAGTTTTGCCATAAAGCATTACAGGAGGTAAAAAGCATCCATGTGTGTGACAGGACCCTGAATTAAGCCCAGATTGTGTCACTCAAATCGAAAGTCGAGATCAGTAGTTCTCAACGGGGGTGATTTTGCCCTCAGGGGACATTTGGCAGTAACTGGAGACATTTTTACTTGTCACAGGTTGTGGGAGGGGGTAGTTTTACTGCCTTCTGGAGGATAGGGGCCAGGGATGCCCTTAAACATCCTACACATGCACAGGACAGTCCTTCCAACAAAGACTTACCTGAAACGTCAACAGTGCCAAAGCTGAGAAATCTTGCTCTAGACTGAAATTCTACAATTCCCAGAATGTTCACAGCTACATCTGTGCTCTTCCCTTCTGAGGACTTATTTTCCTCAAGATTAACTTGGTATTTCTATTCTGGTCACCACTGTGATTACAGAGAATCATCAAGAACTTCCTCCTTTTTCAGGTTTGCTTGTGATATACCATCCAACAATTCCACATTCCCTAGAATTTTACTTTGCATTATCACCTTTATAATGTTCAGCGCTGTAAGAAACACAATGTTATTTTACCTGCATTTGGTATTTTAAGAAGAGTTCTAACTTCTTTTCCTTTTTTGTCAGGACTATCACTGAGTTTAAATGAATTGAAGGGTATTATTTTGAAGTGTGTTTCCATTATGAAAAAAGATGTTTAAATGAAGAGCTTATTTCTAGATGCCAGTGCCCCGTTTGATCCTAGTGCCTTTAACTCCATAACCTAACAAAATGACAGCCACTGAAACTCAGCAGTCCTTTGTTATGGATTGCAAACCTGATTCAGGCATCAGAAGTTTCTGAAAGTCATTAATTAATACTGATTCTGTGAGCCCTGACAAATGACTTTTAAGGAAGCTTCAAACTCCAAAACCCCAATTCTTGATTTTTCAGTAGAAACCTAAGGGTGGGGTCCCAATATCTGCATGCCTCTTGGGAAAAAATACAGAGTTTCTAACATGGCACGTATCCTGTACGTGAGAGAAAACTGAGAAATACTTGTCAACTGAGTATATGTGTTAGGCTTAGAATACCCCAAGCCAAAAACTATCGGTCAAAATCTCCTGACATTTCTCTCCAGAATAAAGGGTTATATACTGTACCTAATTACTTTATGAAGGTATTTCAGAAGACAGAAATTGGAATAAATGATGAAAGTTGACACAGAATAATGATCGTAACTGCTCTCGTTAAAAAATAACTAGTGCTTGTCATTTGACCCTTTATACATACTGTCTCTAATTTTCACAATAGTCCAATCAAATAGAAATTATACCCTCCTACACAAAGGGAAACCGAGGCCCAGAAAGACTGTATCACTTTGTGAGGTCACATGGCTACGAAGTGGTCAGTCTCATCCTGCAGAGAAGATGACTGAGGCGTAACTGCGCCTTCTCACTGGGGCTCTGTGCCCTTCCTCCTGGGTGTTTTCTCACTCTGAATGCTTATTTATTTTGTTGTCTGTTCCTGGGAAAACGGCCTGTGTGTCCTAAGGAACAGGGGCTCTCACATAAAGGAGTGTTTCCCTAAGCTTCCGTGGCCTTCTGAGGTGGTCAGAGGCTAAGACTTAAAGCCATTCCAGCCAGTAGCCTTGAAGTTATAATTCAAAGTGGGTTTTGGAGAATGGACAGCACAGAGAGATTGGATGGGAGAGCTTCAACTCCAACACTGGCATTTCAAGGCAGGGGCGTTCTCTTCCTCCTCTGCACGGTTTCCTTTCATTTTAATCTCGCTCTGTGTGTCACAGAAATTCTACACGAGTTGAGGACACAGACTTCAGGAACGATCTCTAGCACAAGTCTCCCATTGTCCTGCTTTGTGTCCTCCCCGCAGCTAAGGCCCTTGGCTCAGCGACCTTCCTGACAATTTATCTGGCTGCATCTTTGTTCCTGGTTACCTGCGCTCGTGAAATGGCCTTTCTTCCTGTTCATTTTGTACGACAGGGTGCTAAAGGCACGAAGACAGAGCTCCCTCAACTTGTGTTTGTATCTGAGCATTTGGAGGTGGGTTTTGAAGTACTGGTCATTTCAGGTAACGTTTTTGTGTAATGTTTCAACACCGTTTAAAGCCAGCCTTGTGGCCTTGTGGGTTTTGATAAAAGTGGATTACGTGTGGTGAACAGATGAAAATGAAAAAAAATATAAGAACAATTTGGTTTATAGGAATAGGGAAAAGAGAGAGACGGGATCTGATGCTGAAGAAGGCTAAGCTACGCTTAATATGAGAGCTGCTTTTAGATTTAGTTTCTCAATCGACGACAACACAAGATGAAATGGATGGAAAAGCTATCTGCCCCACACCCCTGACTCACATTTTTTTTTCCTTTGGGCCAGAGAACAATGCGTATAGGTAAACCACAGCCTTACAGACAGTCTACCCAAATCATTCAGCAAGGTCCTATTATCTGTGTATTTGGGGAATGAGGAAAAGAGACAGAAGATGAGATGGATGCCTAAATTATCCGAGTCGTTAACTGCAGGTTGGTATTTCTTAAACTGCAGTCCTTGGATCAGCTGCATTAGAATCCCCCAGGGAGCCGGTTAAAAACGCATATTCCTGGGCCTCATCCAGACCTGAAAAATCAGACTTTCTGGGGGTAGATTCCATAGAATCTGCCTTTAGCTGACTCTCCGGTGATATGCTCATTGAAGTGAGACAACCAGTACAATGAAATACAAGACTCCACTTTCAAGTGTTGCTAAAGCACCCCTGACCCTTAAGACGTTTATATCACCCCCCCTCCCTCCTTCCCCCTCCTCCCCACCTGAAGGGAGAACCTTCTGAGAGTTTACCTGGTCTGATGGGGCTCTGCATACAGTTTGGGGATGGGATGCCAGGGTGAATGGGTGCAGAGGTCCGACTGCTGAGGTCCATGACGGAGGGGGCAGCTGAGGAAGCCGGCTGTAGCCCGGGAGTGTGAGGGCTGTGGTCATGCTGAGACGGGCTGGGGGGAATGCCATTTTCCGACAAAAACTCCTCCAGGTCCATGTATTCCAACTGGAAAGTATCTCCGTCATAGGGAAGGGTTTTGTCCCATAAGGTGGGTCCCAAGAATGCTGACTGGGGGACCGTCGGGCTATTACTCTCATCATCCAGCTTCTTTTCCTTGTCTTTATCTTTACTAAATGCTGCAAAAAAGGTGGGGGGGGAATTGGAGTTTAAAAAAGAAAATGAAAAAGTCTTGCTTTTTAAATCACTTCTCCTGGCTTCTGCTACAAAACTACTTCCCACAAATGCCGGGGTTCTTCTCTAGCTGCTGGTTCTTGTGGACCTAGAGTTAAAAGTTCAGGCAGGACATGGATCTCTGCCTGTTTTTCAACATCTTCCTATTTACTTTGGAAAGAAAGCACTAGTCCTCGGGACAGGGCTAGAGACTGATCTGGGATATAAACAAGACAGCACAGGATTCAGTGCATTATTTGAAAAGACAATAATTTAAATCTACAGTGGTAAAATAACACCTGCAATTACATACAACTGCTGTGATTTTTAAGAAAACAGCCAATAACCAGGCATGATTTATCCTCCAGGAAATTGATTACAGTAACAATATGAGGTCATTCATATTTAGAAAGCCAGTGCATTCATAACTCTAATTTTGGTAAAGCAGGGACTCTCCACCCTTCTTTGATACCGTGTACTGAGCACCTACTAACATACCTGGTTCTTTCCATATATTTCCCCCCCCCCAAAAAAAATCTCATAATAAACTTGCAAATAGCGACGATCCCCATTCACAATGAAGTAATGGAGGCTCTGAGACTTGACAGGAGCTTGACCAATGCCTCACACTGCAGAGAGGAAAGCTGAGAACTGCCTAGCCCACATGTGCTTGCTTCTAAAGCCACTGAGGTACGTTGTATTTTACAAAAGGAGCTTTCTGTTTTGTTTTGTTTTGGTTTTAAATACGAAGTGTTTCTTCCTCCTCTTCCCCAAACACTGAAGTATGATCCAACTCAAAAATGATGCATGTATGCAACCTGTCAAAAGCACAAGTATCAGAAAAGGTGGTTCCTCTGTATACCTGTGATGGAGGTGTGCAGCTGCTTTCTACCTGGAAGTATCACTCACCCCATTAGGTCTTTAACCAGCGCTCTGGATTTGGACAAGTCTAGTACTCAGGTGCGGGTGGCATCTGGGATTAAGCAATTTGGCTTCTGAGCTTCTTCCTCACAGAAACACAGTCTCCATCGCCATTCATTCTAATCCTCTACGGTCTCATCTCTCAAGAATCTGACTTTAAAACACCCACAGATGCAAAAGACTGCAGGCAGCACCTTCCTCCCAAGTGCTCCTCCTTAAAGGGGAGTTAAGGGGGAAGCTATGTTCTGCAGACGGCGAACCAAACCCCTCAACTCTTGTAATGCAACAGGTTGCCCTAGGAAGGAAGATGCGCGTAATCCCGGGCTACTTGTAAGCCAAATGATCTTTCAAGACTTTACACTCTGAGCCGCACGGTTCACCGCACGGTTCATATCTGCTACCGTGATATCGAAGGCATGAAACCCAAACGACAAATCCCTGGCGGCACCAGCTGGGTTCGGCGCCTCCTCGCACGACCCCTCCTGGCCCGCTCCAACCAAGGTTGCCTGGGGGAAGGTCTGGGACTTACCAAGAAAAGGCTCAAGCCAGAGGAGGCTCCTGCGCGGTTACACGTGAGCCTGCTCCGCTCTCCCCTCCCACCAGGAAAAGTGCACTGGGAAGGTGGCAGCGCTGGGGGCGTGCGCGGCATCCCGCCCAGAGACCACTCCCCCAGCCAACCCCGGTACCCCCCCACCCCCCTTTCTGAAGCACCCAGCCCGGGAGAACAGGCGTCTCCGCTCTCACCTCGGGAGTTCCAAACACTAACAACTAACAGCAACGATAAGCACGATCCCAATACCCAGGCTCCGCAGTGAGACCCCCGACTCGAGCCCCCACCCGCGTGGAAGTCGGCCCTGTGGTTTCTCTCCCCAGCCCGAGCTGCTCTGCCTGCGTGCAGGCGGTTTCACTCTGCGTGCGGGTGAACCTCAATCTAGGGAACACTGACCTGTCAAGTTCTATCTCCCACCTGCGCCGCCCGAGCGGGACCCGGGAAGGCCCGGTCGGGTCCCCAACGCTATTTTAAACGTTGCTCGGCGAGGGGGTCCCCTCCCCTTTTTGAGTAGGAGGGATGGGGCGCTAGGTGAGCTCCTCGATTTCATCAAAGCAAGGCCGGGGTGCCGGGGGCAGGGACGGAGGGGTATGGATACTCCAGCGGGGGTGCCCGGCCCAGGAGGGGGCCCCGGAAGCGTTGTTCCTTCCCAGAGCGGGGCAGCCAGGAGGGCAGCGCTCACCGTCTTCGTGATGAAGGGGGAGCTTCAGCGGGTTCTCCAGCAAGGACCTGAGCACGCCGTAGGGAGGCGGGATAAAGGTGGGATTCAGTGGGAGCGGTCGGGACATTTTCTCCATCGCGATGCACTCAAAATTTTTTTTTTCTTAAAAAAAAAAAAAAACCCAACCTCCCCCAAAAATGTTGCTGAGCTTTCTACTCCGTCCTTTGCCAAAAGTTCTCGCTTTCAAGGCGGTGCAGACAGGGAAGAAAAAAAATTACTTATGTCTTTATAAATACATCTGCGTAAAAATATAAAAACAAAAAACTTTCGGGTTCCCAGTGCAGTCCCCAGAGAGCGCGCCAAGTGCCCGCGGGCTCCTCCACGACGTGCAGGATGCTCTCACTTGCCTCGAACCCCTCGTCTTGTTAAATGTTCAAAATTGCGAAAAAGAAAGAAAAAATATGCAGACAGCTGCAGAGGGCGGAAGGCACCGCACCGCCCGGCCGCGTCGCGCGAGCTCAGAGGCCGCGGGCCGTCCCACCCCACCCCCCTCCCCGAGCCGGCGGCCGCTGCTCCCCCGCGCTCCGCTGCCCCGCAGAGCCGGGCTCAGCGCATCCGGCCGCCCATGTGCCGCGGCCTGACAAGAGTGACGTCAGAGCCCGCACCGCGCGCCGATAGGCGTGCGGGGGCGGGGCCCCACGCGGACCCGCCCGCCCGCCGCCGCGTGTTTAGCGTCGTCGCGCGCGCCAATTTTCTGGGACCGTGTGGTTCTGGCGGGCTGCAAAGAGACAGGCGTCAGGGCGTCAGGTCCCCTGGGCCACCGACCTGGGCTGAGAATCTAACTTTTTCAGAGTAAGAAGAGGAATGAGAAATTTATCTCAGTAGTTTTTAACCGGGGAATAATCTAGGGAGTTAAAAAAAAAAAAATCCAGATGCCCAGGCCGCACCCTAGATCAATTAAATCAGAACCTCTGGGCTGACATCCAGGCAACATTAGTATTTTTTTGTTTGTTTTCTTTTTACAACTTTATTGGAGTATAATTGCTTTACAATGGTGTGTTAGTTTCTGCTTTATAACAAAGTCAACATTAGTTTTTAAAGCTCCCGGAGTGGTTTTAAGGAGCAGCCAAGTTCGACAATGATTGGTTTAGATCGAATTGAAAATACCCTTCTAAATATTTCTCCTGGCGCCAGCCAAGCTTAGCATCCTCTCTCTTGCCCCGTCCTTGCTAGAAGTTCTAATCAGTTACAAAAAGCAGAGAGGGGGACGACAGAGACTCGCTGTGAACTGTTTCCCCCGCTTTGAAGGGGGAATTCATAGGGATAAGCTTTTGGCCTGAAGTTGAGTGAGGACAGGAGAGAGACGCACAGGGAATGGTATTTCAGGAATATTTGCTTTAGGAGAGAACATATGACTGTGCTTGGGTTACGAGATCTGCACAGTAATTAAAATAATTTTGTAAAGTTTCCCTTAAAGTGGTATAGGCGTTCAGGACCATCGCAGCGGCTGCAGCTTTGCCAGTTTGGTCGCAGGGCGCTGGTGGTCGCTGAGCACTGCGTGCAACCAGGTTTGGGTTGGGCGGGAGCGCTGGCATCCAGGCTTGGAGAGCTCGCGGCAGGCATTGGGGTCTTCCACCCAGCCTTCGTCTCCTCCCTAAGATTAGGGTACCATCATCTGGGGAAGGGACTGAAAGAAGGAATGTGCACAAATTAAAGAAAACATTCTTTCAGTGAGGCAGAAAGGCCTCTGTAAAGACTGCCTCTGAGGTGGGATATGCTGGAGTCTCAGTGGCTCTTCCCTGGAGCCCCCGATAGCATCTGGAAGCCAGGAGACCAGGTGCAGGGTGCCCCTGGCAGTGTGACTTCTGGCAAGTGCCTTTCCCTCTTTGAGCTGCAGTTTCCTCGTAAAAGGCATATGATCAAGTGACCTCTACATTTCTCCTCACTAGAAAATTATGACGAAAGATAAGGTACCGTTCTAAGTGAGACGGGGCTGTAATGTTTCAGATTTCAACCAAATTCCAAAAACATCAGACTTTTAGCTAATGCCACATACATTTATTGAGCACCAACTGCATGCCAGGCACTATGCTGGAACTGGGGAGAAAAAGATGAATAAGACATATCTAAGCCTCAAGGAAGTTTAGTTTCGGGCCTGGCATATATGCGCATTATAAGATTGTCTTAAATGAGCAAAAATGGATAGATGGAAGTGACATCTCCAAACAAGTCACTCAAAAACCTACTGGCTTAAAAGAACAACCATTTTATTTTCTCTCATCATCCTGCAATCTGGCCTAGGCTCAGCTGAGACTCTGAGGTGGCTAGCCTTCTCTTCCTCTCCGTGGAGTGTCAAGGTTTCTCTACTTTCATGTGGCCTCCTTACATGGTCTCTTTGTGTGGTCTCTCCAGCAGTGTAGTCTGACTCCTTACATGGCAGCTCAGGGCTGCCAAGAGCCAGCCATCCAAGATAAGCCCCAATGTGCAGTGCTCATCAGGACTTTTCTTGCTAATGTTCCACTGGTCAAAGCAAGACATGTGGCCAAGCCTCGAGTTAGTGTGTGAAGGGATTATACAAGGGCATGTAAGTTGGGTGGCATACTTCATTGGGAGGCCCCCAAAGTAAGGGTCTTCCACAGTCATTAAGTTATTTTATCTTAAATAAAGGCAAGTAAGATCAGAGAATTTATCCAACATCATTGGACAGAGCCAGCATTTGGACCAAGATCTTCTGACCGTAAGTCCAGCGTGTCATTGGATGAATATGTGTCCACTCAGTCATTCATTCGGTACTGTAAAGCTCTGAGTGCTGTGCAAAGATAAATCAGACCAGAGGGATCAGGTCGGATGGGAGCTTAGAGACTGGCTGGCAATATGCCATATGTAACCAATGTGAAAAGTGATGTTCTATGAAAAACACAGGAAGAGTACAGAAGAGGTCTGGAGGATAAAGAGAAGGGAAGGGAACCAGCAAGCTTCCTCAAAACAGGACATTAAGACTGCATGGTATTTGTACGTGCAGAAATCAGGGATGGGATGGGAAAAAGGGAATTCCAGAAGGGAATGACATGGGTAAAGATATGGAGAAAGGAAATTGACAATTTGTGAATGTGTTTTCATTTCTCTTGGATAAACAAATAGGAGTGGAAATGGTTTCATTGGGTAGATACATGTTTTACTTTCTGAGAAACGGTCAAACACCTTCCTGAAGTAGGTGACTTATTCTACATTTCCAGCAGCAGTTGAGGATTCTGGTTGCTCTGGATTTTCACCAACATTTGGTGGTGTCAGTTTTAAAGTATTTTAGCTATTGAAGTGGGTGGATGTCTCATTGCGCTTTTAATTTGAATTTTCATGATAACAAGCGATGTTAAGCACTTTTTCATGTGTTTTTTAGTCATTTGTACATCTTTCCGTGCAAAGTGTCTGTTCAAGTTCCTTGCCCATTTTAAAATCAGGGTTTATTTTTTGTTGTTGTTGTTTGTTTTTTTTTTGCGGTACGCGGGCCTCTCACTGTTGTGGCCTCTCCCATTGCAGAGCACAGGCTCTGAACGCGCAGGCTCAGCGGCCATGGCTCACGGGCCCAGCCGCTCCGCGGCATGTGGGATCTCCCCGGACCGGGGCACGAACCCGTGTCCCCTGCATCGGCAGGCGGACTCCCAACCACTGCGCCACCAGGGAAGCCCCGGGTTGTTTTTTTTTATTATTGAATTTTTGGAGTTCTTTATGTACTTTGGGTACAGGTCCTTTGACAAATATATGTGTTGTGTTTCCTTCCAATCTGTTGCTTGCCTATTAATTTTCTTAACATTGCCTTTCCATGAGCAAAAACTCATGGACTCATGGAACTTTAATTTGATGAAATTTACTAAAATTTTTTCATGGGTATTACTTTCTGTGAACTAAGAATCCTGAGTTTGGGAGATATTTTCCTCTAAAGCTTTTATAGTTTAAGTTTTTCCTTTTAAGTCAATGACCCACCTCAAATTAATTTTTGTGGATAGCACTGAGGTAGGGGTTGAGGTTCTATTTTTTTCTCATGGGAATATCTGATTGTTCTAGCAGCAACTGTTGGAAAGACTTTTATTTCCCCCTTGAATGGCTTTGGTGCATTTATTGAAAATTATTTGACTGCATATTTGTGGGTGACCGAAACCTTTGACCCCAAGGGAAAGTGGGTGCTTTATTTCCAAGGGCAGAATAATGCTATTGCTAAGTTTCCTGGGCTCTGCTTCATATCAAGCAACAGAACAAAGTTCATCCAAGTTCATAGCTTAAATGAATGGCTCACTTTCGATGGCTCGTTTGGTTTGTTACAAGACCTTCTACAAAGTTGTCCACATTAAGGTAAATAAGAGTCTAGAGGCAGAGGCAATGGCCAATTTGCTTTTTATGTATATGTGCAAATAATCAAGTCTACTGAATGTTTTTGGTTACAAGTATGAATATTTTTAGCACTCCTGTCCTAACCTGCATATGCTGGCGGGGGAAAAAAAGTCAAAACTAAACCTCTGTTGCATAAATCCAAACAAATAAATACTATAAGGAGAACACTTGACAAGTCAGTGGAAAACTCTTCAGTTGCCTCTTCAAGCAAGGAAGGAGAACAGAGGCTCCCGGGGTATGGAACTGTCCTAAAAATAGAAATGACCAGAGAAGAAAGGTTTCTCAGAATCCACTTCTTAAAAGATGCCAGCACAGCCCTGCTCTGCCCCGAAGCTCTGGAAATCAGCCTTCTGCCCAGCCAGTGGTTTCTACCTGTCTTATTTCAGGAGTTTGAATAGTGCGGTTGGGTAAGGAAGTCTTTCTCGCAGCCCAGTGGGAGCAGATGTGATGCAGCCACCTTGGCACTGACCCTGCAGGTCTGCAGAAAGGTCTGTGCAGGGTAAATAGTGTCTGTGTTTCAGATTCCCAATGGGTGTGAAACCTTGTTGAGCACACAATGCCTGCCACTGTACCCTACCAGGGGCTGGGAGCCGGGGGTGGAGAGAGATAAGCACTGGGGTTATAAAAGTCTTTATATGCCAGTGAGCCAAACTTCTAGATGAAAATGTTCATCTTGTTGCCAGAAAGGGCACTTTATCCAGGGAATTAAATCAGAAGTAAAAGGCAGCACATGGGAGTTGAGGTGGATACACCTAACCAAGCTTTCTTTCTCTCCTTCCTGAAACCTCTATCCCAGCTAAAACACCGAAAATGGAAAATTATATTGAATTAGCTTAACTACTGAAGACCCTCAAATCCGTTTTCTTGGTGCAGGAACATGCAAACCAAAACCAATCAAACACGTGTTTGGAAGGCTAAGCTTTCCTCCAAAGGATGACTCGTGCAAAGGACCATGGCTGGGCTTCCCATCCCAGCTCTGGGTCGTGGGGTGCTTAGTAAATGTGAGTGAGGAAGACTGGGACAAACAGGTAGGTAGTAAGCCAAGTATGTGTGTGTTTACTGAAAGCCAGAGGCTTTATGGATGTGTGATAGGAAGGAAGGCGAAGAAAAACTGTGTTGAAGAGAAGGAAAGAAAAAGATATATGTGAAAAAGGGAGAGAAAAAAAAACAATACAGTGTGTTACAGTAGAATAAACAGAGTTTGGGGTGAGACATACTTCGGTATCTACTACTGCTCCTACTAAAATAATAATTACAAAACATGAAGGAGGAAAAAGTCACATTTATTGTGTGCTTAACTGTGTTCTAGTGCAGCATTAAACAATTTCAATACACTATCTCATTTTTCACTTGCAACAGCAGCATAGGGTATGGAGCATTGTTATCCCTATTTTACAGATGAGGACAGTGAGACTCAGAAAAGTCAGTGACTTGCCATGGTCCTATGGCTAGCTGAGACATGGAGAAGCTGTAGTTGAAAACGGTTCTGCTTGACTGCAAATCTTGTGCTCTTAACCTCCATACAGTAAATGAATGGCAATCATCCATCCAGTAAACTTGCTGGGCTTCCAACTGGTTCAAATTCTGTCTCTGTCGTGTGACCTTGAATAACCTCTCAGATCTCCACTTTCCTTGTGTAAAATATAAACTAAAGCTCACAGAGTCGCTTGGAGGACTAAATGAGATAGTGCCCATGGAGGTGTTTGGTAAATTGTGAAGGACTAAACAAATGTGGGAACTTGCTTAGTGGGGCTTTTTTGCATTTTCTGTTTTTCTGCTCCTTTGCAGGGACGCTCCCACTTGTGCGTTTGCATTTCTGTTTATTTGGTCCATGATATTAGATGCTCCTTTTCATCCAAACACACATGTCCTTTTCTCTTCTCACCCTCTTCTCCCTTTCCCCAGGGCAGCCACCTTCTATTGCTCCCAGACTCCAAATGACATATGAGTTTGAAGTTCAATGGAAGAATCAAGTAAAGCGGATTCCAAGTCGCTCTTCAGCCAGAGTAGAGGAGGGCTGCCCATTTCCTGTCTTACTAAAAGCTGAGGAATAGAAATTTGTGGTTTAATTAACACGTGAAAATATTTCAAATCTAGTAAATATAACTGAAGTTAGAGACAGCTGAGCTACAGAGGCAAGGACTTCCATGACCTCGAATCTAGTCTTCAGTTTTCTCAGGATCCAGGGTCAATCAGGCTCAGCAAGATAGATTAGCGTTAATCACTCTCTAAAATATAATTTCCAAGCTGCACATTAGGCTCTTTTAGGTGCATGGAAAATGTAAGGCCAGGTGCCCTGAGGTGATGAGAATTTAATGTTAGGCTAAACATGCAGAGAGGAAGACCACAAAATTGTGCTAAGGACACACGCTCTCATGGATCAAGTACTTCCGTGACCAGCACATCCCGCAGACCTGGAGAGAACAGGAACAGTTGGCTCTCCACATGCAGGGATGCAGGGCAGACTTCCCTCTGTTCATTGTGTCTTCACGCCAAGACAAATGTTGATCTGTGGACATCGTCACCATTCTATATCGAGTTTTTGCACTGGGCGGAGTTTCAAGTGAGCCATCTCATAAGTGATTGGCCAACCTGATGCCTATAAGTGGGTGTCTTTGTTGGGACATTGGTAATCGATTCAATTACTAGAGGCCAAGGCAGCAGGTTTAACTCAAACACGTGGCACAAACCATGTGCCACCAGATTAACTTGGCATGGCTTTCCTTTGGAAAGGAGCTCTGGGCATGCCAGGTATGTTGAACTTCAAGCAATACTTAAAAATTCATGTCAGCTGGACAGTGTGTTCCCATATGGACGCTCTCCATGAGAGCATCCTTGCTGGGCATAGAGTCAGAGTGAGGCAAGTGAGTTGCATGGCCTTAATGCCACCAGGCAGAGCCAGCCGGGTGCACACAGTCTTGCTGGGACTTCTCTCCCATTGAGTAGCTGTGAGGATGTGGACATTTACATCACAGAGGCTGAGAACCAGAGTGGGAGAAGCAGGAGAAAGGGCCTTTCTTGGCTAGAGGTGGTGCTAGGTCTTCTCACACACTGACAGACATGTTCTAAGCTCACCGTTCCTACTGGGTATATCTCACAGGCTTCATATCTACTGGTCTTTGCACAGAGCTGGAAGCAGGCTTCCTGGCTCTTTGGGTGCCACTTTTACTAGACTCCAAGCACACTATTCCCCATCGGTTAGTGCTTTTTTTTTTTTAATGTCAGGCAGGGAACATGAAGATTGAGGAGCTTTCAGCGGGCCTGTCTTCCGGATTCTACAGGTCCTCTTCTCAGTGCACAAAACACTGATGCAAGACCCTGTGGGGCCAAGTGCCATGCTGGATGCCGAGGACTAAAGCAAAGAAGAGAAGTATGGGGTTCCCTGCAGTCAGGTGGGGAGCCAGCTAGTTAACTAGATACCTACATCAGTATGATCTGAACAGTTGAAAGAGAAAAAGGGAGTGTGAAGAGGGAAGTGACTGCCTCTGCCTGAATGGCTTAGGAAGTCTTCAGAGAGGGGCCTCAGGAAGGTTTTGTAGATAACATAGGAGTAGATTAGGAAGGTGGGGAACAGGAGAGGTATGCCCGGTACAAAGTACACAGGTGTGGAAGAGCACAGTTGGAACTACGGGCTGCCCAGTTTCTGGAATGCCAAGTTCACAAGAATAAGGATGATACTGATGATCTTAACCATGACAGTGACTATTTGCAGAACACAGACCAGGCCAGGCTCTGTACTACATACTTTGTATCATCACAGACCATCTTCAAGACAACCTTATGAGACAGGCACTGATATTTTTTTATTGATGAAAATTCTTGAGGTGTCATAAGCCAAAGTCACACTGGCTGAGGCAAGTGTGGGGAGCTTGGGAAGGCTCCTCTTTGCCTTCTCATTGTCTCTTGCTTCTCTCTTTCTGCCAACTGGCCTCTTCTGTGCACTACATGACTTCCAGTTGTTTAGGAGTTTCATTAAACTCTTTGGCTTTCTTCCACCAGAGAGGGACTAACTCTCTTTCTTGGTTTTTTATTTTTATTTTTATTCGTTTTATTTAACATATTCATTGGAGTATAATTGCTTTACAATGTTGTGTTAGTTTCTGCTGTATAATAAAGTGAATCAGCTATATGTATACATATATCCCCATATACCCTCCATCTTGCATCTCCCTCCCACCCTCCCTATCCCACCCCTCTAGGTGGTCACAAAGCACCGAGCTGATCTCCCTGTGCTATGCCACTGCTTCCCACTAGCTGTCTATTTTACATTTGGTAGTGTATATACGTCCATGCCACTCTCTCACTTCGTCCCAGCTTACCCTTCCCCCTCCCTGTGTCCTCAAGTCCATTCTCTATATCTGTGTCTTTATTCCTGTCCTGTCCATATTAACAAACTGAACGATAAAAACCATATGATAATCTCAATAGATGCAGAAAAAGCTTTCAACAATATTCACCACCCATTTATTATAAAAACTCTCCAGAAAGTAGGCATAGAGAGAACTTACCACAACATAATGAATGCCATATACCACCAACACATGGCCACCATCATTCATTCCCAAGGGTGAAAAAGTGAAACCATTTGCTCTGAAATCAGGAACAAGGCAAGGTTACCCACTCTCACCACTATTATTCAACATAGTTTTGGAAGTTTTAGCCACAGCAATCAGGGAAGGAAAAGTAATAAAAGGAATCCAAATTGGAAAAGAAGTAGAACTGTCACCGTTTGCAGATGACATGATACTATACATAGAGAATCCTAAAGATGCCACCAGAAAACTACTAGAGCTAATCAATGAATTTGGTAAAGTAGCAAGATACAAAATTAATGCACAGAAATCTCTTGCATTCCTATACACTAATGGTGAAAAATCTGAAAGAGAAGTTAAGGAAACACTCCCATTTACCATTGCAACAAAAAGAATAAAATACCTAGGAATAAACCTACCTAAGGAGACAAAAGACGTGCATGCAAAAAACTATAAGACACTGGTGAAAGAAATTACAGATGATACCAACAGATGGAGAGATATGCCATGTTCTTGGATTGGAAGAAGCAACATTGAGAAAATGAGTATATTACCCAAAGCAATCTACAGATTCAATGCAGCCCCTATCAAACTACCAATGGCATTTGTCACAGAACTAGAACAAAAAAATCTCACAATTTTTATGGAAATACAAAAGACCCTGAATGGCCAAAGATATGTTGAGAAAGAAAAAAAAACAGAGCTGGAGGAATCAGGCTCCCTGACTTCAGATCTTTCTTGGTTTTAGTAAAAAAAAAAAAAAAAAAAAAATCCCAGAGAAGGGCTCAGATGTGCCCAGCTTAAGTTGGCTGCCCATTCTGGGATTAATCAGCAATGGCTGTAGATGGTAAGAATGTGACCACCCCAACTGGGACCAAATGGTTGGAGTGGAAGGAAGACCAGTTAGAGGAGAGGGTCCTTGGCAGACAAAATCACATATGCCCCTTGCATTCTTTATTTTAGGAATGGGGATACTGAAGCTTGAGAGGCTGACTAACATGTTGAGGTCACACAGCTAATAAGTAGCAGAAACTGGAATCCAATCTAAGTCTTTCTCTGTGGTTCTCAAAGAGGGAGGATTTTGCACCCTCCCCTTGGCACAGCTGGCAACATCTGGAGATATCTCAGCTCCTCACAACTCTGGTTGGGGGTGGGGCTGCTTCTGGCCAGGGATGCTACTAAAATTGTACACTGCACAGAACAGCCCCCACCCCCAGGGAATGATCTGGCTGAAGAATGGCAGTAGTGCTAAGGCTGAGAAGCCCCGGTCCATCTGAGTACTGATGACCGCTCCCCTACACAGCCCCACACTCTCGAAGGGCCTTGCTTGGCCTTTGGTGGCTCCCAGGCCTCCTCCCCATATGCATTTACAGACAATATGTTGGGTTATCTCAACCTCCTTTTTTTCGGTTTTGAGTCTTACCAGTTTCCCTGTCAGAGAGTTGCCTCCTTGTTTTCAAGTGCTGGGTTCAACTCGTGCACATAAAAGCTAACTAGATGCCAAATAATGGACAAAATTAAATGCAAACCCTTTGGAGCTAAATTATTTTATCAAAATTAAAGTTGATAGTCTAAAAAAATGCTTTCAGTATATGAGGATTACGTATTATCTCTGCCTCGAACTGTTTTTCCATGAGGAGAGATGGATTTGCAATGAGGTAACTATATTCTTCTATCTCTCCCCTCAAGGATAATAGCGCAGTCTGTGGCATCAGAGTTGGTGAGTTTGCCTGTGTTTTTTATTCTTTCAGGTGATGATCAGTCAGGTGCAGCCACAAGAGAAGGCAAGGAGAGGCTCAGGAAAACAAGTTTATTATACCCACAGGTCCTAGAAATGGGAGGCACGGCACCCTGTGCGGGGCCGCATGGGAAAACCCCAGTGCTGGTCAGGAGGCAGAAGGGGCAGGAGTGAGGGGAGAAGCTGTGCCACAGCGTTTCCTGGAGTTTCCGTGGGGAAGGCAAGGCCGGGAAGGGTACACAGTCTACAGTTGGCCAGTTTAATAATTTCAGCGGGCTCCAGGCTATAGAGGTGGTCCCTAGCTGCCTAGCACCCAGCCCTGGGATAATTAAGGCAAAGGAATTTTGTCCTCAGGGGTGTGCAGGCCAGTTAGAGGAGGTGTGGCTCTGGGTTGGTTGGTTTGTAAATCAAAGGCATGCTCCCAGCTCAGTCCTCTGCTATCTCTAACAATTGTCTAGCACCAAGAGGGGCAGTCTCCCCCCAGGCAGAAAGGTTTTTAAGATGTCAAACCATCATAATATGAAGAAAATAGAAAATGGAAACAATACAGCCTGGCTAGCACAATTTTCTAATTCAACCAAGTGAGCTTAGCTGAGAATCTAATGCTCCTTGCAATATAACTCTAAATTAGATTCCACTTTCCTCCTGCTCTCAAATAAACTAACTCCTCCCCTTTTTGTATTTCCTTCCCCCCCACCCTGCCCCCGCCACCACTGGCACCAGTTTACGAAGTCACCAAGTTAGAACGTACAGAATTGACCCTTCTTTCTTCCTCATCCCCCCTAAGTTGACTTTTTGAGAACTAAATGCAATATTTAAAATCGAAGGCGGATTCTATCTGTTTCTCAGAAATACCCCCTCCCCTCTGCCCTCAGTGCCGTTGGCTTGCTTACGACTTGCGGCAGCTCTCCTTAGAGGGGCGCCTCCTTACCTACTGCTGTCCCTGTACTTTCTCTCTTCACTCCCACCCCAAAATAGTCTTCCACCAAAGTTATCTTCCAAAAGCCTGATTGGGTTTTATTTTGTTTTGTTTTACTTACTTCAGTGTCTCCACACTACCTGCAGAGTGAAACCCAGCCTTCTTCCCATGCAGCAGACACCCTGTCCCAGTGGAGCACCAGCCTCCAGATTCTTTCTAGCTCCTGCAGTCTGCTGCTCTCCACCTGTAACTCCAGTCCCACCAGCAGGGGGCAGCATGCAGTGTTTAAGTGGAAGCCTCTGGAACAAGACCTTAGGGCTCAAGTCCTGGCTCCACCCTCTGTCAGTTGGATGATTTGGGGCAAGTCACTTAGCTTCTTGGTGTTTCAGTTTCCCCAGTCAGAAGATGAGAATAGCCCTTGTACCAACCTCACAGGTGAGGATTACATGCATTAATACACAAAAGAATTTAGACCCAAAGTATGAGCTCAATACTTTGAGTCTAAATTCAATCCTCTGGCCCAAAGTATGAGCTCAATAAATATGAGCAGTCATGCTCTCACAGCTCATGCTCCCTTCCTTTCCCCATTTGATGAATGCCTGTCTTGACCTTCGGGCTCCGCTCAGCTGCCACTCCTTGCTGAAACCTTCCTGACACCCCGAGAAACACTTCCTCCTCCTTTGTACTCCTGAAACTCTTTCTTACATGTCCATCTCTCCCTCTTCTCCTCGAGGCTGTGGTTCTTTCCTCTTGGTATTCATCACCATACCTAACTCTGTACCACCAAATAGAAGACGATACCTGTTTGAAGGCGTAAGTATATAGATAGCATGAGGGCAACACCAAAATTTAGAGTCATTTGCCCGGGTCATCCATAGGTCCTGATCAGTTTACCTAACCATTGTTTTCTCTGACTCTCACATTTCAGCTGTTCCTACTTGCCTACATTCAAAGGCGTGGAAAATATCCTTTACAGAGTTCAGTAGCTTGGTCCTTCCGCCTTCATCTGTCAGCTTTTATCCACATCAAGTGTTAGTCGTGTTTGTTATCAGTGCTTCCCAGATTCTCCATTACCTCTCCAGCTGGGTTTCTGTTTACCTGCCAGTACCAACCCATGACCGTTCAGCTCTCCTCCCTCATTAGTTTCTGCACACACAGTTGAGAGGTTTCCCACAGTGAGACCGGCCACCAGGTCTCCAGGCTTGTGGCTCCAGTTGCTGCACAGTCAGGGCTTAAGTAATTATGTCTCCAGTAACCAGTAATCTGGGTATCTCATACTTCTGCCTAGTAATCCTAGGTTCTGTGCTAAGAAAATGGCAGGCAGCCTATGGGATTTCCTTTTTCATTAAAAAAAAAAAAACTTGACATATTGGGCCACTTCAGTCCTGAAAGACAGAAGCCACGCTCCTTCTTTATCAGCAGCCATCAAGCTTTATACACCAACTTTTAGAGGGGTTCGTAAGAATGCAGAGTCCTGGGCCTGCTGTAATGGTTCTCGTTCAGTAGTCTGGGGTAGGGTCTGAGTATTTGCCTTTTCATCAAGGCATATAGTTTCCTAGGGCTGCCCTATCAAATTACCAAAAAACTCGGTGTCTGAAAACAAAAGGAATTTTTCTCTCACAGTTCTGGAGGCCAAAACTGAAGGGGTCGGTAGATGAGGGACCCCTCAAAGGCACATAAGGAAGAATCCTTCCTTGCCTCTTCCAGCTTCTGTGGGCTCCAGGCATTCCTTGGCTTGTGGCTGCATCACTTCAGTCTCTGCCTTCACCTTCACATGGCCTTTGCCTCTGAGGTGTGTCTCAAATATCCCTCTTCTTTCTCTTATACGGATACCAGTAATTGGATTTAGAACTCATCCTAAATATAGGAGGCTCTCATCTGGAGATCCTTAATTTAATTTCATCTGCTGAGATGCTATTTCCAAATAGGGTCACATTCACTGATACTGGGGGTTAGGACTTGGACATATCTTCTTTTTTTTTTTTTGTGGTATGCAGGCCTCTCACTGTTGTGGCCTCTCCCATTGTTGAGCACAGGCTCCAGACGCACAGGCCCAGTGGCCATGGCTCACAGGCCCAGCCGCTCCACGGCACATGGGATCCTCCCAGACCGGGGCACGAACCCATGTCCCCTGCATCGGCAGGCAGACTCCCAACCACTGCGCCACCAGGGAAGCCCGGACATATCTTCTTGATGGGACTAAGTTTGACCCACTACAGAAAGCTACTCTGATTTATGGAGTTCTGGGATTATACTGTAAAAATGCTGCCCTAGGTCCTGGATCAGTTTTAGAGCTTATCTTTGTACTAGTTTATATGATATCTAGACAGTTCTACACTAGAATACTAGTAAGTTGAAAAACTAAGAAATAAAAGAGAATGCTCTCTCCCTGGGCAGAGCACATCTTCCTTCCCACATTGCTACTGTGGAAGAAAGGGCGGGGAGGAAGTGCAGAAGGGCTGGCTTCCTTCCTCTGCTCCGTACTGCTCTCTCCCCACCTCTCCCCTCCTTTTCCCTCTTCTCTCCCCCTATCCCTCTCTCTCTCCCCTCTTGAATGCCTGGTCTTTTCCTTTCCAGCCTATATAAGACTTTGGCTCTAAAAGCAAAGTTCAAGGCTCAGACGCTGCCTCTTCACCAAATGCATGGAGCCTACTGCTGGAAACGTAGATATTAAATGCATGAATGAATGAACAAACACACAAAGGAATGGAAGTATTTCCTCTTCTTTCAACTCATGCAGGGCTTTGTATATTGAACCTTGAAAAATAATCAGCGCTTCCTCCCTGGAATCCTTATCCTGGTTTTCTCTTCCCTATGTCTTATCAGTATGGGTTTACCATTGAGATAAGAGTCCTCCTTTTTCTCTTTTTGTGTGTTAGTCACCTTCCCCTGTTTCAAACTAAAGAAGTCTTTGAAACCAAGGATTCACAGTAATACCTGCTTTTTCAGCAAAAGTATGGGCGTCTTAATTTCATGTCTGCGAACTGCCTTGCCTACAAGAGCCCCGTCTCTTTTACCATATGTTTATTTCCTGTACACCTAATCCTCCAACTATCGGTTACAAATCCTATAGCTGCCCCCTCTTTAAACAAGACACCTTTTACCTTTCATACAGTCCTCAATCCCTTCTCTTCCCCCCAAAACTCCAGGTCTTAGAATGTTTCCAGAAGCTGGGACCCTCCTTGACATTGGGATCAGGGCCAACAACCACACTGTGTTCCATCGCAAAGCTCTGACTCACCTTTCTAACTCCCTTCTCAGATATTATCCTGAAAGCAAAATCTGGCCAAAAGCACCTCTTCACTGGTGTCCACCTCTCCCATCCTTGTACCCCTGCTATTCATTCTCCCCTCAGTGAATTCACTCCACGTAACAACTTGGATGAGTCTCACAAATACAGTATGGATAGAACCAAAGAGATAAATATTCAAAAGAGTTTGCACCATGTATAAAGTTTCTATGGGTCTAGAAGCCAGTATAGTTGCCATTACTCTAGGAGGGATGGGTGGGGGACAGATGAATGTTTAACAGTTGGCTCTCAGAAAAAGAAAGCCAAGATTTCTAGTACTGACTGTTTTCCCTGTGTAAGTACTTCTATCTCAGCCAATTTCAAGCTACTAATGCAATGTCATTTAATGCAGAGTTGGGAAAAGCTATATTGTAGCATAACATTATGTGGAATTTCCACTGGACAGATGTAAATAACCTCAAGAGCATAAAT
The DNA here is from genome assembly GCF_025265405.1 of Mesoplodon densirostris. NCBI lineage: Eukaryota > Metazoa > Chordata > Mammalia > Artiodactyla > Ziphiidae > Mesoplodon > Mesoplodon densirostris. The sequence continues at coordinate 63,176,088 of NC_082678.1, forward strand.
ACTAATAAAATGTATTAGAATGCTTAGGAAGTGGAGAATTTTGAATATTTATTACCTTTTTCTGGGTACTAAATGATCTGTCCAGCACCTCACTCACATGCAAATTTGAAAGCCCCAGCAGCTAATGTCTTCTAAGACATAGGACTGAAATGATGTCAAATGACCAAATACCCTCTTGATTTCCACCATTCTTTTTTTTTTATAGATTTATTAATTTTATTTATTTACTTTTGGCTGTGTTGGGTCTTCATTGCTGCGCGCTGGCTTTCTCTAGTTGTGGCGAGTGGGGGCTACTCTTCGTTGTAGTGCACAGGCTTCTCACTGCAGTGGCTTCTCTTGTTGTGGAGTCCGGGCTCTAGGCGTGCAGGCTTCGGTAGTTGTGGCACGTGGGCTGAGTAGCTGTGTCTCACGGACTCTAGAGTGCAGGCTCAGTAGCTATGGCGCACGGGCTTAGTTGCTATGCGGCATGTGGGATCTTCCCGGGCCAGTGCTTGAACCCATGTCCCCTGCATTGGCAGGCGGATTCTTAACCACTGCGCCACCAGGGAAGCCCGATTTCTACCATTCTTGAACCCTCCTAGTCTATCTATATTTATTCAGCTTATGAACAAATATTTAGCAAGCTATGTTCCAATCAGTTTTTCTTTTTGACAGTTCTGTTGAAGTATAATTGACATAAAATAAACTACACATGATTAAGCATACAGTCTAAGTTTTGATATCTGCATATACACCCACAAAACCATCATCACAATCAAGATAATGAACATATCCACCAACCCCCAAATTTCCTGATGCCCCTGTGCGACCCCTTCCTCCTTCTCTCCCTGCCCGCCCCGGTCTCCAGGATACACTGATCTGCTTTCTGTCACTATTCATTAATTTGCATTTCCTAGAATTTCTTACCTTTCCTTTTAATGTAATTCATTTAATTAGAAGTTTATATAATTTTTTGATAGTTGCTGTGTTTAACAACCAGTTCATAAATTCCTGAAAATTCAATCCTCATAACTCACAAGCCACTAGGAGCCATCTTCAGCATGTGACGGGGGTGGATAAGTGAATGGAATGGGACATGAGGGGAGATTCTGGGCTTGGGGTGATGTTCAGTTTCTTGATCTGGTTGCTGGTTAGAGATCTTCACATTGTTAAAATTTATTGAGCTGAACACTTACAATAAGTGGACTTTACTAAACTTATGAACTTCAATAAATTTACCCCCTGAAAAGCCTGAGGATTAAAAAAGACGGAGGCATTGGATCACTTTTCTTCCCTGTTTAAAATCTTTCTCTGGCTTTCTCCTGCATTTCAGCTAAAATCTAAGCTCCTTAGTACAGCTCTCAAGCCCTGCCTTGCAGATTCTGGCCCCTGATTCTATTTCCAGCTTTACTTCTTCAAGCCTCCGGTCCTCAAACCTGGTGTGTTCTTTCCAGCCTTTGGGCCTTTACACACGCTGTTCCCTCTGCCTGGAGCTCTTCCTGCCACTTTCTCTAGAACTCCGAGTCCTTCCAGGCTGGACTGGTCAGTCAAAACCTAACCTTCCCAAGTCTGCCCCCCGCCCCTGCCAGATGCTGTCTTTAAAGTTGAGTTACTCTTTTTCTCTTTTTTTCAAAGTCTTATTTTTTTCTTTCTAAACACTTTTTTTTTTAAGATGTTGGGGGTAGAAGTTTATTAATTAATTTATTTATTTTTGCTGTGTTGGGTCTTCGTTTCTGTGTGAGGGCTTTCTCCAGTTGCGGCAAGCAGGGGCCACTCTTCATCATGGTGCACGGGCCTCTCACTATCGCGGCCTCTCTTGTTGCGGAGCACAGGCTCCAGACGCACAGGCTCAGTAGTTGTGGCTCACGGGCCTAGTTGCTCCACGGCATGTGGGATCATCCCAGACCAGGGCTTGAACCCATGTCCCCGGCATTAGCAGGCAGATTCTCAACCACTGCGCCACCAGGGAAGCCCCTAAATACTTTTAAAAATGGGTAATTCTTTGTTTGTTTCTGGCTTGTGCCCCCTACTAAAGTATAAGCTTTATGCAGCCAGGAACCATGCATGTCTTGTTGATCAGTGTGACCAGGGCACAAGGTCAGGCTCCTAGAAGGTGCTCAATACATATTTTGTGAATGAAGCCCTTGATCCTTGGCTGTCTTGTGGCCTGTGGGGAAGCTCTGGCCCAGGGAGTGTGTGTGGCTGCAAGGAAGAAAGCAGAGACACTGGCTCAATGTGCGGATTGGGAAGCACTTTGTGTCATCCCTAACCAACTGCAGGTTCCACGGCCTTCTTCCCACAAGAGCCTGAGATAGTCTAGCTCAACCCCAGCACCCATGGTCTTCAGATGAGGACACTGAGCCCCGAGTGCCTGGTCCTGAGAACCCCTTTTCCTGGGCCCCACCCAGAACTCACATCCCTGCATCACATTGTCAGAAGACTGTGGGTGGGGGCAGGGTGGGTGGATAGAAGGAGCATGAGTTTTTAACAAACACAAGAAAATCTGACTTCAGAATTTCCTTGTTCAGCATTTGTGGACAAATAGCCAAGTCTCCTAAGCCTCAGTTTTCTCATCAATAAAATGGAGATCGTAATGACAATTTTATCCGGCTCTTGCGAGTAATGAAGGAAACAATGTGTGTAAAGCACCTGTCTCATTTTTGGTATTTAGTAGAAACCCTGTTGGCTGCCTTTTCCTCTCTGTAGTGGCAGCAGCTGGTGGAGGCTGAGCAAGATGTGGCCTCTCTTCACTATTCCACGGATTTTCTAGTCAGGGCTCTCACAGTTGGCCAATTTAATTAATGCCCTGGCAGTGGGCTGACATTCACAGGCCTTAACAGTGTAAGAAAAGAGCTTGTACCATCACACAGGGCTAACACATCAAGCTTCTGCCACTGAATGTCTAATGAATTCATTCCTGCAGGCGTCTGAGAAGTGTAAGAAAACTAAGGCTTAGATTGGATGAAGAGCTATCTATGACAGTTATAAGGCATGAAATCAACAATGCCTCACTTTCCCAAAGCATTGGAAACTTTTGAATGTCAAAAATATAGCAAGGGGCTTCCCTGGTGGCGCAGTGGTTGAGAGTCCGCCTGCCGATGCAGGGGACACGGGTTCGTGCCCCGATCCCGGAGGATCCCACATGCCGCGGAGCGGCTGGGCTCGCGAGCCGTGGCCGCGGAGCCTGTGTTTCCGGAGCCTGTGCTCCGCAACGGGAGAGGCCGCAGCAGTAAGAGGCCCGCGTACAGCAAAAAAAAAAAAAAAAAAAAAAAAAAAAATATATATAGCAAGACATCTCCTGGCAAATATATGTAGTGGTGCTATCCTCTTAAGAACAACCTTTTGTAATTATTGGTATTTAGTTTCCCATTAAAACGTAGTCACATTGACCTTGGGGTTTCCAGGCATTAAAATGATGTGCTGAGTGAAGTTGGGGGAGGGGCAGGGCACTCATATTTTTAGTGCATACTTTGTTCCAAACACTGTGCTAGGTGTTGACCTCCCTATGCATACTGGTCTTCTCATTAAGGACTTCAGATTTAGTGTGAAAGGAAATATATCAGTTAGGTAGGATCTAAGATGATGTAACAAAGAGACCCCAACAGTATAGAGGTTCCAACAGGTTAGAAGTTGATTTCTCTCTCACATAACTGTCCATAAGTAGGAAGCCTAGGATCAGGAGGTGGCCAGGCAATCCTTAAGACAATGCTTCCACTTCTGAACCCAAGATGGCTGCTCCCTCTACTGTTGTTGTGTTTGCATCCCAGACAGCAAAGTCAGGGAAAGGCAAGGTGATCTTTTCTTTTAAGGGCATGATCCAGAAGTACCACACATCATTTCTGCTCACAGCCCCAAATAGCAATGATTTAAGCAACACAGAAGTTTATTTCTCCCTCTGAAGGTAAGAGAAGGTATCAGTCTGAAGGTAAGCAGTCCAAGGACCTCCATGAGGTCAAGAACCACCTTTCTTCTTGTTATCCTATTCATCCCCCATAATTTGCCATCTTCTACATGGTAGAAGGTAGCTCATCACCATATGTTCCCCATTGGGACCAGAGGAAAGGAGAAGGAAAGGACAACTCTTTTCGTTTTAAGGGCACAATCTAGAAATTGTTCACATCGATTCTGTTTGCATCCTATTGGCCAGAATTTGGTCACATAACCAAAACTGGCTGCAAGGGAAGTTGGGAAATGTGCCTAGCTAAAAATAGGTGCTTCTATTAACAGAGGAAGAGGACATAAATGCTTTCTGGTTGAAACTAACCCTCTCGGGCTTCCCTGGTGGCGCAGTGGTTAAGAATCCTCCTGCCAATGCAGGGGACATGGGTTTGAGCCCTGGTCTGGGAAGATCCCACATGCTGCAGAGCACCTAAGCCAGTGCACCACAACTACTGAGCCTGTGCTCTGGAGCCTGTGAGCCACAACTACTGAAGCCCATGCACCACAACTACTGAAGCCTGAGTGCCTAGAACCTGTGCTCTGCAAGAAGAGAAGCCACCACAATGAGAAGCCTGCACACCACAACAAAGAGTAGCCCCTGCTCGCCACAACTAGAGAAAGCCCACATGCAGCAACGAAGACCCAACACAGCCATAAAATTAATTTTTTAAAAAAAGAGAGAAAATAACCCTTTCTGTCATAGAAAGTCATTGTAGGGATTTGTGCAAGGCAGTGACACAATGTGACTGATTCTTCAGAAGTTGTTATGGATACTAGAGGAAAGTAGATTCAGGAGGGAAGAGTGGAAACAGAGACCAGTGGAGAAATAAAGATAGCTTGGTCTAGGGTAGTAGCAGCTGAGGTTGTGAGAAGTGACCTGATTTGAGATATATTTTGAAATCTACTTTCAAAAACCCTCAGCTGGGCTTTCTGAAGGGTTGGATGTGAAGTGAGACAAAGAAAGAGGAATCGAGGGTCTTTGGATGAATGGCTTCTTCAGGTCATTCAGGGTTCAGCTCAAACACTGAAGTTATCCTCGATCCACTGCTTCCTGGCAGTCACACTGTTAACATCATCCTGGTTTCTCTTCCTAAAATGTATCTCCATCTGAAAGGATCTTGTTTAGTTTTCTGTTTATTTACTACCTCCTCCCAATAAAAGGTGCGTTCCATGGGGTGGAAACTTGGTCCATCCCCTTCATTCCTCTACTGTTGTCATCTAGAACAATGCCTGCCACATAGAAGTATTGAGTGGTAACCAACATTGAATATTTGTTGAATGGATGAATGAGTTAAGACAGATAGTTGGTGTATCTGAAGATAACAGAATAAAAAGAAAAGTTAAACAATATAACAAGAAAATGGAATGATGAAAGCCAATGAGCTACACAATGAAGGGTCTATGGTGTTTTTTAAAATGGTTAAATATTGACCAATGCTGTCACATAATCTTTGTGAATTTGTTATTCTAAAGTTTACAATCTATAAGTGCCCCAGCAGAAGTCAGGTTACTCTAAAAGAAGAAGTAACCAGGCTGATCTTAAACATCCCTTCAGCCCAATAGATAAATAACAGATAAAAAATATCAAATAAAAAAAAAGCAATCCCCAGAGACCTAAGTGGGAAAGGGAGTGACTCAAGAATTCTAAAACAATCAAATTGTCATTCTCCACCCAAAAACTGCTAGAACTAGTAAATGAATTCAGCAAGGATACAGGATACAAGGTTAATATACAGAAATCTGTTGCATTTTTCTACCCACTAATAATGAAATATCAGAAAGAGAAAGTAAAAAAAACCAATCCCATTTAAAATTGCATCAAAAAAAATTTTAAATACCTAGGAACAAATTTAGCCAAGGAGACCTATATGCTGAGAACTTCAGAACATTGATGAAGGAAATTAAAGATGATTCAAAGAAATGGAAAGATATCCCAGGTTCCTGGATTGGAATAATCAAAATTATTAAAGTGGTTATACTATTCAAAGCAATCTACAGATTTAATGCAATTCCTATCAAAATGCCCAGGACATTTTTCACAGAACTAGAACAAATAATCCTAAAATTTATATGGAACCACAAAAGACCCAGAATTGCCAAAGCAATCCTGAGAAAAAAGAACAAAGCTGGAGGTATAACTCTCCCAGATTTCAGACTGTACCACAAAGCTACAGTAATCAAAACAGTGTTGTACTGGTACAAAACAGACACAAAGATCAATGGAACAGAATAGAGAGCCTAGAAATAAACCCACCCACCAACGGCCAATCAATCTACAATGAAGGAGGCAAAAATATACAATACAAAAAAACAGTCTCTTCAACAAGTGGTGCTGGGAAAGCTAGACAGCCACATGTAAAAGCATGAAATTAGAACATTCCCTCACACCATATACAAAAATAAACTCAAAATGGCTTAAAGACTTAAATGTAAGACATGAAACCATAAAACTCTTGGAAGAGAACATAGGTGAAACAATTTTGTACATAAATCATGGCAATATTTTCTTGGATCAGTCTCCTAAGGCAAAGGAAACAAAAACAAACAAATGGGACTTACTTAAACTTAAAAGCTTTTGCACAGCAAAGGAAACCATCAACAAAACAGAAAGACAACCTGCAGAATGGGAGAAAATATTTGGAAATGATGACAAGGGGTTAATATCCCAAATATACAAATAGCTCACACAACTCAATAGCAAAAAAAACAAACAATCCAATAAAAAAAATAAGCAGAAGACTTGAATGGATAATTGCCCAAAGAAGACATACAGATGGCTAACAGGAACATAAAAATGTGCTCAACATCACTAATTATAAGAGAAATGCAAATCAAAACTACAAAGAGGTATCACCTCACCAGTCAGAATGGCCATCATCAAAAAGTCTACAAATAATATGTTGGAGAGGATATGGAGTAAAGGGAACCCTCGCACACTCTTGGTGGGAATGTAAATTGGTGCAACCACTATGGAAATCAGTATGGAGGCTAGAAAACTAAAGATAGAACTACCATATGAACCAGCATTTCCACTCCTGTGTATATACTGGAAAAAAAACGAAAACACTAATTCAAAAAGATACAGGCACCCCAGTGTTCATAGCAGCACTATTTACAATAGCCAAGACATGGAAGAAACCCATGCCCATCAACAAACAATTGGATTAAGAAGATGTGGAATATGTATTTATATATATGAATATTACTCAGCCATAAAGGAGAATGAAATACTGCCATTTGCAGCAACATGGATGGACCTAGAGAATATTATGCTTAGCAAAATAAGTCAGACAGAGAAAGACAAATACTATATGATATCACTTATCATGGAATCTAAAAAATAAAACAAATGAATGTACCTAAACAGACTCACAGAAATAGAATACAATCTTGTGATTACCAAAGGAGAAAGGGAATGGGGAGGGATAAATTAGGAGCCTGGGATTAACAAACACAAACTACTATACATAAAATAGATGAACAACAAGGATTTACTGCATAGCACAGGGAACTATACCCATTATCTTGTAATAACATAATGGAGTACAATCTGAAAAAATACTGAATCACTGTGCTGGACACCAGAAAGTAATACAATTTGTAAATCAACTATATTTCAATTTTTATAAATTGTCATTCAAATATGAAGAACTCTGGGAATATATCACTCATATATCCTTTTTGGAATGAAAAGATACCACCAGGGCCACTGGGCATGATTAAGAATAAGGTATTTATGAAAGGGGTGATGTTGAGACACATAAGGATTATTGGTGAACATTGAAATATACGAAGCATAAAGTGGATTTTTAAAATATTTATCTATTTATTTTGGCTGCGCAGGGTCTTAGTTGTGGCATGCAGGATCTTTTTAGCTGCAGCAGGTGGAATCTTTAGTTGCGGCATGCGAACTCTTAGTTGTGGCATGCATGTGGGAATCTAGTTCCCTGACCAGCGGATGGAACCTGGGCCCCCAGCATTGGGAGCACAGAGTCTTAGCCACTGGACCACCAGGGAAGTCACTAAAGTGAATTTTTAAATAATTATGGTTATAAAACATAATGTAAAAGTTACAATTCTCAAAAGAAAAACTACGCAATATAATAGCAGAATATTGATTTAACAGATACCAACCTAACAGTGGTTTAAGTAATATAGAAGCTTATTTCTCCCTCTTACAGAAGTCTGAGTGCAAACAGTCCAAGGCTGATCTAGGGCTCCATGGCATTAGGAACCCAGGTTTTCTCTCTCTTGTTGCTCTCTGTTCACTACAGGGGGGCCCTCTTTGGCTTGGTTGACTACGGCTTCCCACCATTTCCACTGGTCCATATTCTAGCAGCAGGAAAGGTTAAAAGAGGGAGGAGGGGCAGAGGTTGCACTGACGTCTTCTACTCTCGTCCAGTTAGTTGGCTATCTACCGGCAAGGGGCAAGGGAGGCTGGGAAACCTTGTCTCTAGCTGTGTGGTGCACGTCTACCTAAAGCTTCTATTATTATGGAAGAAGTAGAGAAAAGAGACGTATGGGAAAGGGAGATGCCATCCATCTTCGCCATACTACTTCAGGGGTTCTTGTGAGGATGAAATGAAATGTCAGGACACACGCTTAATAACTATATCAACACAGTAAGTATTCAGAAATTATTTGGTATTATTTTTAAATGAAAATAAGCGTACTTTTTCTTATAAAAATGTTGGTTATAAAGTATTCGAACAATACGAAAGAAAACAGAAAAAGTAAATGTCACTCCTTAGAGTTAACCACTGCTAATACTATGTCCACATCTGATAATTTGTCAAGTGTTTGAGCCCAGTATGTATTTTTATAAATGTTTCAACACTTAAAAAAAAAAGAATATGTATAAGGAGGGTGGGAGGGAGACGCAAGAGGGAGGAGATATGGGGATATATGTATATGTATAGCTGATTCACTTTGTTATAAAGCAGAAACTTACACACCATAGTAACGCAATTATACTCCAATAAAGATGTTAGAAAAAAAAAAGATAAACACAACAACAAAAGAGCATGTATTCTCTATTTACAGGGTAAACCATTGATGTTTGTCTATGTTATTTCCACCATATTAGTTATGTTTTACATTTTTGTGTTATGTTATTTGGTGCAAAAAGATTTATGATAGTTATACTTTGGGGTAGTTATACTTCCCCTTGGTTTTGAATGTCTGATGTTAACATCACAACCCTTCCTTATTTTCTACTTCCACTTCCCTGGACACTCAGGTTGATATAAGAATTTGACCCAAGCAAATTCAGAACTTTAACAGGTTAATTTTTTAAAAGGGCTCAATTTTCTTATTCCCTTTCCTCTTAACAACTAAGGTACAGTTTATAGCCACATGCTTTGTACTCAGTAATCTTGGGTTCTATGAGAATCTGAGATCATGTAAATACTACATATCCTATTTGAATCCACTTCCCCCATATTGAAAAAGATTGTGCCTAAACTCTCCAGGGAGTTTGAGTTTTCATTAGATTTCAAGTGGAGCTATCAATTCACAGCTAATGTGCAGTTCAAAGGAAGTTTAAGGGCTTCTTTTCACTCCCTTGAGAATGTCGCATATACCATAGTATATGTAGACATTTTGTGCTTCATCTATAGAGAAGCAGCCACTTCAGAGTTGGCATCCCTGGTTACCAAGAGGCAAGTCAGGGCTTTCCAAATTTATTCTCATTCCTTTTGAATTCCTCTCATTAAGGTGGAACTATGAAGAAAAAGTAAATCCTTGCTTATTTGCACCTATTTTGTTCTTTCTAAGAAAATAATAATGATGATGCCAGGAACAAGTTGAGGGTAACTATTATGTGCCAAGCACTTTACATACATAATCTTTACTCTGATGCTCATAGCCACCCTGCCACATGAGTGTGATCTGCCATTGTGCAGATTCAAGAGCACTGAAGCTCAGAGGGGAAGAAACAAATAGTTACACATGTAAACTAGTTGCAGCAAGAAGGAGCTGGAGTTCGAACCAGTTTTGTTTGACTCCAAAATGTCTGCTTATTCCACTGCTCCAAGAGCTGGACTTCTGGGGGAAGCAGAAAATTCTTTGTTTTTCGATGTGTTGAGTAATGTTTCCTCTTTTTCTCTACTTGGATGCTCTTTACTGGAGTCCAATGAGAGCAAATTCCATATGCAGCCACAGAGATGCAAGTCTGAAGGAGTGGAAAGCTAGAACCTGTTTCATTTACAGTTCAGCAAAAGCAAATATAATTTCCTTACATAAACCCTCCAGGAGAGTTGACAGAAACAAGCCTCTTGTTATTTTAGTGCTGTAATTCCAGAATGTACCTCAGTGATTTAACAAAAATGTTGATACCAAATATTGCTCTGCAACTATTGCAAATGCCACACAAAGTTTTGTTGTTGTTTATAGTACATCAGCTCTGTAGCAAAACATTACCCCTAGTTTCAGAAATGCTAATCGCATTTACAATGGCAAAATAGGTAGAATTTTATGAGTTACTTAGATTTTTTTTTTCTCACAACAAACTAAAATTCCTAATATGTAACTTTGGGAAAAAAGAATTGTCCCTCTTGATTGCAGATATATTTCCATTAACATGAGCTGTACTTGTAATACAAGGTGTTTTAGCATCATTGGCCTAAAGGAACTGGGAATGGTTTATGGGAAGAAGGAAAGAGTTTGGATCAAACCCGCAGTTTGGAACTGGTTATGTGTGGCATTATACCTGTAGATCTTTCCACAAATTCAGGTCCTTCTCCAGAATCACTGATTCAAAATATTGAGAAATGGAGTCACAGGCATGTGTACTGAAAAACTGTCACAGGTGACTGTGATGTTCATCCCTGTTTAAGAACCTCTGGGCTGGAGCATGCCTTCCTGGGATGGTACACTGAGAAGCAATAACAAAATATTTTCCTTAGAATGCTGGCTTCCACTATGAACAATTCTTCTTCCCTCCCCTTTCCTCACTCTAGGAAAAAGAAGCAAAAGAATTGTACAATGAGATAAACATGGGCAGATGTTCAAAGATGGGATATCTGGATCATCTCATTCTTAGGAAATGTGCCTTCGTTATCTGTTGTGAGTACCTGATGCAGGTGGTGTTAATAGCCACTTGCTGGACTTCCCCGGTGGCGCAGTGGATGAGACTCCATGCTCCCATTGCAGGGGACCTGGGTTCAATCCTTGATCAGGGAACTAGATCCCACATACATGCCGCAGCTAAGACGTCACATGCCGCAACCAAGGAGCCTGCCTGCCACAACTAAGACCAAGTGCAGCCAATAGATATTTCTAAAAAATAGCCATTTGAATGCTGGGAAAGAGTTTTTGAGAACACTAAGTGCAGTTTTTACTAATAAAGCCCAACAAAGAAACCAAAATACATTCTTTTCATCTAATCCTATGATAAATAGACAGAAACAACAACGGAAATCATGGAGTCCAACTGCTTCACTTACATTCAGAGAAACTGAGCCCAAAGGTGGGGAAGTGACTTCTATGTCCCACAGCTTTTCCCTATAGTACAAAGTATGCAATTCAATGACCAACCTAGGAATACAAACTGAGCTCTCCATTCTTTTTTGGAAGGTTGCCTTACTGAAATTAGAACACAGAAACAGCTTTTCAAGCAGGTCCCGAAATGAGATTCTACTCTTCAATAAAGCACCAGCAGTTTAGCCAAGAAGTGTTAAGGGAGGGAAAAAAAAATCTGCCTGAAGCATATTCTTTAGCAAAGTTGCCCATCTTCACAAAGAGTAAAATAATCAAAGCTTCCTTTACATTTGCTTTCCTGTCCTCAATGTGGATTGTTCTTTGAGGACAGATATTTAAGAGTAGATTTAGCCTGAGCTTCATTGCATGCAGTTTTTCTGGGTCTATATACCCTCAGGCATGCTCTTCCAACATCAGTCTCTCTCCCTTCCTGAGCCCCTACACACACACACACACACACACACACACACACACACACACACACACACACACAAGCAGTCCTGAACAAAAGCCTTGGAGAAGAGAACTAGAATAAGCACTAAGATATGATATTAAATAACCCATATTATATCATTAATGTCTTGTTGGATGTTATGAGCTGAATTGTGCCCCTCACCACTAAATTCATAAATATTAAGTCCTAGTCCCCAGTATCTCAGAACGTGTCTGTATTTGGAAATAGGATCTTTAAAGAGGTAATTTAGTTAAAACAGAGGCATTAGGGTGGGTCCTAATCCAATATGAATGGTATCCTTATAAGAAGAAGAAATTGGGAGACAGACACACACTAAGGGAAGAACATATGAAAACACAGAGAGGGGATGGTCATCTACAAGCCAGGGTGAGAGATCTCAGAAGAAGTCAAGCCTGCCAACACCTTGATCTCAGACTCCTAACCTCCAGAACTGTGAGAAAACAAATTTCTGTTGTTTAAGCCACCAGTCTCACCATCCAGTGGTATTTTGTTATGGCAGCCCTAGAAAAGGAATACTTTGGGTCATTGTATTCATCTGCCATGGAGGTAAGATTTAATCCCATTCTTTAACAAGTTCATGCTCAGAATGGAATGCCAGTGTCATCATTTTAACCCTTTAGTTAAAATAAGGACCTAGGCATGGTTTCAGATAAGATGTTTCTGCTGGCAAATAACAGATAGCCCAACTCCAGTGGCTGAAGTAACAAATGGGATGTGTTTGGCTCAGACAACTGAACTGTCAAGAGGTGGTTGGTGCAGAGGCTACAACTGAAGTTTGATCGGGGTGTGGCCTCCTCTGCCCCCCTTGTTTATCAGGTGTGCGGTGGGTTGGCTCCCCTCAAGGTGGACGGATGGCATCAGTGGTTACACGTGCTTCTTTATCCCCATCCTAGGAGAAAGAATGTCATCATGTAACCACTGAAACAAGTTCAGGCTTTCTCTCATTGACTAGTCATTGTTACAGTAATAATAACAACAGTATCGACAACAAATGTTCATTGTGCACTTAACATGTGGCAGTCACCATTCTAAGTGCCTTTGCTGAATTAACTTTTCTAATCTTCATAAAAAGAGCAATGGGACTACACTGATTTGTTAATTCAATCAAGGCCAGCCCCTGAAGCTGAGGGGTGCTAAGCCCCCAAAGTATAAGGTCATTACGCAACGTGCAGAATGGATATTAGGGAAACAACCACAGTATGAAGTACAGCCATGTCTCTGCAAAATCATAACTGCCCCATGCTTCTGTTTTCCTTAACCATCTAGCTTAATACAGGCAAAAAGTAAGAAATGTTCTGCTTTCATAGTCCGTATTACCTAAATTACTTTTCTCCTAAATGTCCTTTTCAGTGTCACAGTATTGTTTTCTCCTTGCAGGTACAGATGCCAACAGAGACCAAGCGGAAGCATGTTGGTTTCTGGAACTTCGTTCCCAAACACATGACCAGCCTTCCTCCTGTAAGTTATAGTGGCCTTTTGGGTCAAACTCAGGGCCTCTTTGATTCTGCTGCTGTTCTGACATTTGCAGAGAGGCGTGGAAACTTCTTGTCTTGTTCTGGCTTGTGTGGAGCTACTTTCTCTTCCTCTTGATTCACAGCAAGAAAGGAGTAATCAGAGTAATCAGGTATTTGTGCTGCTTTAGTTAGTATCACTCCTATCCTCCCCTACTGTCCCCCTCGTACATGCTACCTGGTTTCCTGTAAGGATGAAATGCATTGATCTGCTATTTTCCATTTTTCAAACTTGAATTCATTCAGAATTTTATCACGAAAACTAGAAATGCATGTATTATGATTTATGGCATTCTAGTAAATCAACTGTTAATCTCATCAGGCTACGTTGACTTGAAATAATTAACGGGCAACTTACTGCCTGAATGCTAAATACTTACATGCCACCTTGGTACAAATTTACTACAACTTTTTTGGAAAATAATTTGACAATGCTTTACAAAAGATACAAAATATTTGTGTCTTCTATGCAGCCATCCTGTTCCTGGAGTTTAGTTAAAAGTGGAGGGGGGAAAGTATCGTGCATAATGATGTTCATTAAAGACTGGTTTAGAATAACATAAATGGAAACTATATACATTCCAACTACATGCACGGCTAAAACAATTATAGTAAAGAACTCCGTGAGGGAAACATTATGTAACTATTAGCTCCCTTTGTTTGGAACACTTTTCCACCCCCTCTGCCTTACTTTTCTGCCAGCTAACTCCCACTTAGCCTTCAAGGCTCAGGGTACCCACCCCTGCGCTCGGGTGCCCCTCCTCCTCTGGGCTTATGTAACACCTGGGCACACCTCTATCGAAGGATTTACAGCCCACCACGGTGTAGACCATTGACTTTACTTGTCAGTCTCTTCCACTGGATTGCAACCCACTTAGGCAGAGCCTGTCCTTTGTGCAACAAGTTTAAAATCAGAGAGGATGCAGGCACGAAATAAAATGATTCCTAATGCATAAAAGTCAGGCTTCAGTTGATTCGGGGCTGCCTTCACACACTCCCAGCCCCATCGGCACCGCCATCACCTCTGAAGTCTCTTGTAGAAGGTGAGAAGTGTGCCTAAAATCCTTGTAGGGGGGTATATTTGGGGGGCGGTGGGCAGGAGATTAGAAATGGGGCCTGTAGAACATTCCTGCAAATGTTCAGGAACCATTCACATTCTTTTCTATTTCCTTTGACGAAGTTTGTTTCCTTGAATGTCTGAGTTCCCTTATAACACGGGGACCGCAAAGGATCGGTGGGATTCGTCTGACACCGAAACGCGACGCACTTCCCCTCCTTCCAGGCTGCAATGCGTCAAAAAGCCGCGTGCGGGTGTCAGGGACGCGAGGCCGCTTTCCTTTGCCGTGTGTTTCCACCCCGTTCTGGGAGGTTCAGTGCGGCGCTCCACTTGCCCGCCCGACTTCGGAGCGGAGAGCCCCAAAGGGAGGAGAACCGGCGAATCCTCGCGGGCGCTGGGCGCTCGCGGACCCCGCCCGCCCCGCCGCGCCCGGCCGTCACGTTGGGTGCGGAGCGCCTGCCGGCTGTGCCCGGGCGGCAGGCGCCGGGGTAGCTGAGGGGAGCGAGTCACGTGACAGGAGGAGTCTGACCTACTTTTCCTGCGGCCGGCGCAGGCGCACTCCTCCTCTGCGTGCCGCTAGGAGCCTCACGTGGAATCGCACGTGCCGCTCCTCCGCCGGGGGCTGCGGGCAGGTCGCGTGCGGGGTGGGGCGGCGGGCGAGTGGGCCGGGCGGGGCGTGGCTCCTCCCTGCGCTGCTGGAGCCAGAGCTCGCTCTCCGGGTCTCTAAGTCTTCAACCCGGTATCTAACCGGCAGCTTTAGAGAAGTGATCAGGCGCCCCACGGGGCTGCCCGCGAATTCATCGAATTTAACATTCATGAATTCGAAAATGAAAAAGTTACTGTACATAAGCCCTTTGAAACAGCAATTCCACGACTCGGAATTTATCCTACAGATGGGTTCCCACTTCTGTGAAATGTCTCCCTAGAAGGATAATCATGACATCACTGTTTTACATCCCATTATCGTTTCCGCAAACGATGGGAAACGCTCTAAGTGTCCAACGGTAAACATGGTCAAATTCATGGAAGGAGAAATTTCGTTTGGGCTATGTTTGGAATTCTCTGAAGTGGTTAAAAAGAAATGGACAGCCCTACAGACACTGATATGGAGAGGCCTCCAAAATACATTATGTGATCTGAAAAAAATAAAATGGAGCACGGCAGTGTATATGGGATGCTACTGGTGCGTACAGAATAGCTCTAGAAATATGCACAAGAAATGCAAAGGAAGGTTTATCGGCTACTGAGGGCTAGGGGAGGAGAGAGACTAACTACACTTACACACTTTGGTAACTTCATGTACCCTGTATGATAAGTTTGTCTTTAAAAATAAAAATAAAATTTAAAAACAAAGAGTTATTTAGCACTGTGTGCTGGGCACCAGGTTTTATGTAAATCATTTCCTTCTAGAAAGTTCGTCATGTGCAGTGCTTTTTATTCTGTTCAGCTTGTATTTTAATGTTTCAAGCTTTCTGATAAATTCTGTTCAGAAAAAAATTTAACTCCCAAGATAGCCACCCAACAAGACTTCTGCATCTTTAAGATCCTCTCCATGCTCTATCTCCTAAGAGAAGACATCTTAACAGAGGGACTCTTAGCAACAAACATTTGCATGATAAAGCCTACACAAGCAGTTACGCATCTGTGATTAACTTTTACTCTCCGGACTACTCTGTGAGTTTGTAATGCAGCTATTATTGTCATTATATGTATACCGGTTATAATATATTTGGTTGCAAGGAACAGAAAATCCAACTCTAAGTGGATTGAGTTGAACTTGAACAGGTACCTCATTTAACTGAAGTCCAGGATAGGATGGACTTCAGGGATAGTCTGATTCAGCAGCTAAACAATGTCACCAGAAGCTGGTTTCTTTCTGTCTGCCATGCCTTCTATGATGTCAGCTTCCTCTAAAGGTTTGGGAAGGTCTTACTTAATGAAAATGCTTCTCTTCCAGAGTCAGCGAGCAAATGTCTTCCCCATACTCCTTGGCCTGAGTTGGGGAAAGTGCCCACAACTGAATCAACAATGGTAGCAGGAGATCGGATTATTGTCATTCATTTGGGTTAATCCATTATCCCACTTGCTTTGAGGGGAGCTACAGAGAACAAGCGACCATACTGGATGTAGATCTTGAGGAGGCAAACACAGTGCCCCTCACATCACTTTTATTACTACTATGGCTATTATTGTCCCCTTTTCCAGGTGTGGATTGGGTGACAGATCTTGGTTTGCCCCAAATTATGCAACCAGCGTATTTGCAGTTTTTCCTGCAATGTACATCTTCCCATTGAGGGTATGAGTAAGAGCTCAGTACATCAGGGAAAATCTGTCTCCACTACTACAGAAACATGTTATGGTGAGAGATTAAGTGGTGTCATTTTGGCAGAATCATATAAAGGAAGTACACAAACACCACATTTATGAGCTATTTCTTCATCCACACATCCAATAGGTACCAGACTCCTACTATATGTGAAAGCACAAGGGCTCTTGGAGAAAAATGGAAGACATTTATGACCCCTAAACTCAAAGGAAATATAGTCAACTTAGGCAAACAAGAGAGACACTTGGAAAACTTTAAAATAATGATATGAGACAGCATGCAATTAAGTGCCTAAGTGGATGATAATGCAGTGTGGCAGGTATTCACAGCAGAGAGAGACCACATAGGTAGATATTAGTTTAAAGAGATAACAAATAGAAGAGGGTCTTGAAGGATGGCTCAGATGGGGTCAGATAAACAGGGGAGAAAGGAAGGGCTATATAGATGGTTGTACACCATAGGAGCAAAGTAGTGGAGGTACAGATGAATCTAGTATTCTCAAGATTAGCGACCAGGCTTATTGGCATGGGGAATGGTTGTGTTGGAGAGGAGTGAGAGATGACGGAGTGTAAGAAACCAGGTTCCCCAGGTTTATATCCCTTGTGGATAAAGACGCACAGTAATTATTTAAATTGCACCGTCTCCTGCTCTTACCTGCTCATCCTTTCCAAATCTCATCCAGTTATATCAGAGAGTACTCAAGGGTCTTTCACATGTGCTCAGAGGTCAGTCAGCCAATTATCGTCACCCCACAGCAACTGCCATGCACGTCCTGTCCTGCTCTCTTCCCCTTCATATCATCCTTTCCTAGGAAGCAGGATGAAAGATGTCTCACCACCACTTGACTGTGTATATGGGAAGGAGAGGGAGGAGTCAGGAATGATTCCAAATGTATCCACTGTGTTTGTGGCGTGCTATGTCATCACATAGAGAATGTTACATTACACGGAGAACATGCCCATATAATTGGCATGTTCACGCCATAAGGGGAAGCTTCTCCTCCAGCCAACCGAATGTTCAGATATTCAACAACTATCAATTCAAGATCAAGGCACACTCTCAAGGGCAGGGCCAGGACTAAACTGAGGCAAATGAAGCTGCTAAGGAGGACCTCACTTGGGATCTTGCAACTTTACGGGAATGGTGTGCCCCTGTCTTTGTCTTGTAATCGGGACAGGCCCAAACTAGAAACCTCAAAGTGTCCATCTGAGACATTAAGACTCACAGAATATCAAGGAAGTCAATAGCCGGCTGTGGTAGATGTTGATTTTGGCTCACATACATGTATTTATTTGTCTGTTTTTTTCCTCTTTCTATTTCTTTTGAAAATCTTTCTCATCCATCCTTTTCTCCTACAGCCCAAATCATACGCTACACTTTGGATTATTAACTTGGTGTGTGAATTTATGTGGATATATAAGCTGTCTGTCCACCTGACGATTAAACATACATGCATTAATGGTCTGCAAGGATAGACTAGGGATGCATTCGTTGTTAGGACTATGATGAAAATAAACAAAAATCAACGAAATACTTGCTTTCCAGGAAATCCCATCTTATAAGGAGGAGACAAGTGTGTAAACAAATAAGGGCAATAAGCAAGTGTAAAATTTTGCCAGGGTCATAGGGATACAAGAGAGTGAACAGCTCCCTCTACCACAGTTGGCAGCGGGTGGGAGGTAGAGGAGGTCAAGAAGGGCTTTCCATAGGATGTGACACCTGAGCTGCATCTTCTCTGAAGACCCCACCCCTGCATAAGCCAGGCATCGCATTAAGCAATTCGGTTAGGGAAAGGAAGTGTATTTAAATCTCAGCTATTGAAAGCCTCACAGTCCTCTTGGGGACAGACCTGAAAACAGAAAATTGCAGAGGTCCTGAGAAGTGGTCAACAGAGATTTCTGCCCAGTGCTATGAAGAGCCAGGAGAAAGAACCAGATGCCTGATATGTGGGAACTGGGAGCCACGTTGGGTGTGTGACAAAGCTACACATTCTCCCAGTATAGAGAACTAAAAGATTACCCGACGGGGTTGAGCATATTTACATCAGGAGCCATGTTTTGAAAGGGCTGGAAACTCCCTTTTACTTTCCCTTTTTATGTTCAACACTGTTTGAAAAATTCTGATGATGTAGATGGTACTGACTGAAGCCAGAGTAGAAAAGGGTACCAGAATGTCACGGTGATGGAGGGGTGACTTGGTTGGAGACAGGGCATTTGTCAAACCAAGGACGAAGCATGTGTTTGAGGCTGGGCCAAAGTATCACCAAGTGACATTAGCAAGGAACGACCATAACATCGGGAGCTGATAGTTGAGCAAAATACTGGAAGGGGCAGCCTTATTTTCCCTTCCCCCATATTTTCCCAGAAACCACCCAGCACCCCCCCACCCCAGGGAAATGCTGTGGCAGAAACAGCCACTGGTAAAGAACCTTTTTGAATTATTGATAAGCCATGGCCCCCTTCTCTGGAGATATACTTGCAATGCAATAACTTGTGTTGGGATAATCGAGTTACTGGTGTGTCAGTCAGTATAGGCTAGGGTGGGTCACAGTAACAAGCAAATCCAAATCCCAGTGGCTAAAAGAGTGAAGAATTATTTCTCGCTCATCCTAGACATCCACTGCAGGCTGGCAGCAATTCTGCTCCATCTTGTCATTCTCAGCTGAGGACAGAGATAGAGGGAGCAGCCCTCCTCTGAAACGTTGCTGGTCTTCTGGCAGGTTCCACATCAGCAATTAAAAGCTCCAGCCCAGAGGTGACATGCGTTGCTTCCACTCACAACCAGCGGCCAGAACTAGTCATGTGACCCCCACCCAACCACAAGCCATTGAGTGAGTCCAGTTCTACCTGGTGCCAGGAAGACCAGGGAGCTGGAATACTTAGGAGCAGTTTCAACAACGACTGTGCCCGTGACATCCTTTTCCTCTAGCTGGCTCACCAAATTCAGACTCCGATGGCAGACTGAAACACTGGGAATGATACTGATGGTGGGAATAATAACAAAGAATATTTACTGAGTGCTTGCTATTCTATTAGAATTGAGCTGGACACTAATGTAAACACTTTCCCAATAATAACTTATTTAATTCTCCCAACAACCTGGAATCACAGAAAAAGTAATCATAGAGCAGGAAGGAATAGTCTCTCAGCAGCAAGTGTAAACTTAGAGTTATAGATTTTATTATTAACAGAAAAATGAACTTATTTCACAAACCCCGTTTATGACGTGGGATGTATAGATTTCACATATATATCCATTTTCGCTTTGTAAAAGATGGATTCAGTGTGTAACAGAACAAGGGAAGTATACACTCAAAGGCCTGAATAAGTCGTTTCTTGTACTCCACTGTCCACAGTAATACTAGTTACTTTATCAGTGCATGCACAGCATTTCATTACAGGCTTTCCTCATCCCAAGGAACCACAGGCTTCTCAAGGGAAACGGTGATGAGAATGACTTCCTCCGCATGGGCTCAGAAATCATCCCTGGAGGGGCAGAGCCAGAGTGCTTGCTACGACATGTTGTTTGCAGAATTCTATCCAAGGGACACCCGGAAAAGGGGAGTGTGTGTGTGTGTGTGTGTGTGTGTGTGAGAGAGAGAGAGAGAGACAGAGACAGAGACAGAGACAGAGACAGCGAATCAGGCATGCCTGTGTATCCCTGGGTGTGTTCTTCCTTTTATGTCTGCACACCTTCCCTGCTACAGTTTGAATGTTTGTTTCCCCCCAAAATTCATATGTTGAAATCCTATCCCCAAAGATGATTGTATTAGGAGGCGGGTCTTTGGGAGGTGCATAGGTTATGAGGGTGGAGCGCTCATGAATGGGATTAGCTGTCCATAAGAGAGCCTCCAGAGAGCACCCTAGCCCCAGCCATCATGTGAGGACACAGCAAGAAGGCATGGACTATGAACAGGAAGGGGACTCTCGGCAAAGGCAACCATGCTGTCACCTTGATCTTGGACTTCCAGCCTCCAGAACTCTTGAACTGACTAAGACTCTGCCCAACCCTTTAGAAGTAGTTTATTGAGAGTCTTTCCTTCATAGCTATTTTCAGAGCCCCCAAAGGGCACTAGCTATCAAATATTTCTGAGAAATTGCTGCTCATTCGGGAAAATGTTTTATGAATTGCACACAAAAATAATGATGTAATGGCTAACGCTTGAGGGCTTATTATGTGCCCAGCACTGTGCTAACTACTCTACACGCATTACGTTGTTCATCCTCAAGAGAACCCTAGGAGGTGAGTAATATTATCCACCCAAGTTGGCAAATGATGAGTTGAGGCACAGAGAAGTTACACTGTTGGTCACTAGAGCTCCAGGGCCCACACTTAGGACCTCAGCGCTGTTCTGCCCTCGGGAGGCTTCCTTTTGCCCACCTGAGGTTTGGCACTGTGTTCTAACCCTGACCCACAGTTGAAACTGATCATCCTCTACCAACTTAAACTTCCTGCCGCTGCTCTTTGGCTGCTTTCTGAACACCTCCAGGTTGATTCACCTGACTTTTCACCCTTGGCTCATTCTGTTCGCTGTGCCTGGTTGGGGTGCAGAGGTGAATAGCATACTATCCATGCCCTCAAGTATCTTACAGCATAGTGACAGGACTGATGCCTGACCAACTAGCTTAGATGCAAAGCAGGGGAGAATCGAATGTTTTGCCAGAGGAGGTGTGGAAAGCAACTCATATTTATTGAGTCCTTGAATGTGATAGAGAAATGGCAGCTTTGATCCAGCCACATGCTAAGTGGTGAGAATGCAGAGGTTGATAAAATCCAGCCACACACCCTGCGAGGGCTGGGACATTGGTACGTGGCCCGTGTGCACACAGTGACCACTTTCCTGGGTAGATCTCAGGTTGTCCTCAGTAACGAGCTTTGCTCCCCTCAACTCCCCTCCATGTCCGGCTGCTGCTGCTGTCCACGCTATGAATCAGAAACGCAGATTAAGAGGGGTCCTCAGTGACCATCTGTGCAATGGATTCAGACTGTCCTGTGGGGCCATCGGAGGTTCCCAGGGGCTCTCACAGGGGCAGCTGGAGGTGAGGAAACCGGGGAAAGAGAAATCAAGCAAAAGAGATTAAACCACATCCCTTTCTATTTCAATCAGGACAGCTCTGTCTTTACTGCAGGTCAAGGTGGCATTAGGTGAGCGTGTGGGATGTGGGCGTGTGCTGGGAAAGAACCCAGAGGTCTCTTCCTGATTCTGAGAAAGAGAACTCAGTCGGGGGTTCCTGGGAGCCAGGGAGTTGGAAGGTGGCAGTGTGTTTGGAAACAGGCATCGTTTACAATGTGTCCCAGAAGAAACAGAAGTCAGCAGCTTTACCCAGGGCACCAGAAACTCAGGCAGCTTTTAGGATAATGACCCATTCTTCGTTGATTTTCTGAGTGTGTATGGGGGAAATAAAGGTGAATCGGTCATGTTCTGTGCCATAAAGAAGCCTACAGTCCAGTGAGGGAGTCAAGGTATCTACAATGATAAGTGTAACACGAGGGTGAAAGAGAGAGGGCCACGCGCACTAAGGCAATGGGTGCCAAGCGAGCTAGACACTGGTGAAGGGGACATGGTTGATGCTTCTTGGCGGGGGGGGGGGGGTTGCTTCAAGCTGGCACTTGAAGCAAGCTAAGCCCTCAGGAGCTGGGAAAGGGGCTCCATCCAGAGGCCACAGCAGGAGGCCCGTACCGAAGCAGTCCTCACTGGCTCTGAACGGGGAGTAGGAGTGCTTTAGTCTCGGGGGCGCACTGTGGAAGGTTGTTTTCTTCCCAGAACCTGAGGGGGTGCCTCAGGGGGCCCTGTGCCTGGGAAGACTAAGTGGGCCACGGCCTACACGGGTAGCTTTGGGGGACTTGGTTTTGCTCCTCATGAGAGGAAGCTGGCATCAGATAGAAACAGTAGAAGTGTCCCAAGTGACATCACTGCTCACTATTCTTTGCCTCCTTCCTGGAGAGAGAAGCGGAGATGGTCTGAAGGGCCCAACAGTGAGTCTGGAAGGGCGGTGTGTGGATGGCATTCACTAAGAACTCTGTTCTCCCTCCTACTTCAGCAAACAGCTTGGAAACCAGCCTGAAATCACCAGGAATTACCAGCTCCTGAGCCAGTTTGAAAACAGCGTTTATTATTCTTTGGCACCTCCCCAAGCAAGCCACCTGACATAACTCGCAGAGGAGAGAGGGAAGGGGGGGCACCTTCCTCTCCCCTGGAGAGCAGGTGGAAAAGGGCCAAAAATGGGGGTGGGGAGACATTCGAGCAGCCCTTGAATCCAGCATGGCTGGATTCTGATGCATTTCATTTCTTAGAAAATTAAGTCATTACCAAAGAAAACTTGGAGATAATGAAATGCCTTCCAAGATATCTGGTTGCCCCTGACAAAGCATACAAACAAAATAATTGCAGTCCCACTATGGATGTGTGACCAGGTGGACAAGGGTCACCATTCAGAGAGCCTCAAGCTAGAGTGACCCAGCTAAGTGGACATCCTTTTGAACCAATTTTGATCATTTATGTTTTCCTGCAAAAAAATCATTGAAATTAGCATGGAATGATGTGTGATATTTTCTTAAAGTTTAGAAATTAAAAAACCCTCTTTATACTTTTTTAAAAGTTCTAACATGCATCTTCAATGAACCTGCCATAGAAAAATATTTATTTTCATGGTCAAAACATCTTAATATATTATAAAGTACAAAAAGGTAACAATAAAGTATGGATGAATTTTTATAAACATATATATATATAGAATGAAAGAAAAAATGAAGATATATATACGTATCTATATGTATCTATAGATATGTATATGTACATATATGTATCTATCTATCTATCTATCTATCTACTTTTGTGCTTATCTGTCTTCTCCACAGGTATATGTCTTCGTGGGTGCCAAGACTGGTCAATGCTTGGAACGTTCTGTCCTTAAGCTACCTATTCTCAGAGAAGGTGCTGGTATGGGTCCCAGAGACCATACTCAAAGGGGCTGGAGAGGTCAAAGCAGGGGAAATGGGATCATAGCAGCAGAGGGGAGCCTATGGTCAGAGCCAAAGGACAAGTGTTCAGCCAGAGCCAGGAAATGGAGTAAGAGGTCAGGAGCTGAGGTACCAGACCGGGTCAAGAAGTGAATTAGCTGTAACCTTGGGTAATAGGGCTCTAGACTTGGGCTCTGTAAGGTGTCAGGGACTGAGTTTTCCAGGATATTGGCTGTGCAGCTTGGGAGTGGCTTGGATGATTTAAAAGAACTCAGCTGGGTCAGATGTGTGATTGATTTGTTGAACCCAGGTCCATGACTTGATCTTTATCTGTTAAATTCAGTCTTGCTATATTACATTCATTGTTACAGATCAATAAGAGATTTATGGGACCTGATTCTGTCACCCATGTGTTAGTTCTTATTCCTAGGTATGTCTGTGATCCACAGATTTGATCAGAATGCATTCCAGGTACTTGTACATAATCCAATAAAATCCATCACCAAAGACCCCCTCTTGCATCCTTCAGGGATGGTCATTCAACATTCAACCATATGCCAATTCACCTGTCTTTTCCCTTCTTGTCTGTGAGAATAACCTGAGAGATCCCACAAAATCCTTTATTGTAGAACATTCCCCCAGATCCATCAGCTTAATGACCCTCACCAAAAAAGACATGAGATGAATTTGACAAGGCTTATTTTAGTGAGCAGATTGTATCTCATCTCAGCATTTTCTCCTCTAGGCTAAGTAATCCCAAGGGCTCAAATCTTTTCCTGACACCAGAACAGGGAATAATGGATTGTAATATAATTGAGTGACAATAAGCTAGATTCACCTCTTCAGAAGTAATGTACAAATTTCCATTCCCAAATGTTTTGTGGTTGTGTAGAGTCACTTTACCTAAAGATCCCAGCTGTCTGGATACCCAAACAAGTATCCACAAAGTAACCTGATCTTGGTACCAGATCTTGTCAAGGCCCCAGTAATTAGCTTTTTTGGTCTAGAAACTCTTTCATCAGTTCCCCATAAATGAAGAGATTCAGGGAAACCAACCTATGACAAACATCCATTCGTTCAACAGATTCATTTATTTATTTGAAAAAAAAATGTGCTTCTTTGTATCTACTTTGTGAGTGGCACTGTTCTGAATGTTGGAATATAGCAGCAGCAGGATGGTCTCCAACCTCATAAGCTTACATCAGATGGAAGAGGCAGATAATAAATAAGTTAGAAAATAAATAAAAGATGAAATTTCAGATAGCTGTAAATGCCATGAAAAAATAATGCAGGATGGAGGATAAAGAGTGACTGGAGTGGGACTGGTAGGTAATTGATTTATATATGCATTGGTAATATGGATTTCCTTTTCTGTGGTCAATGCTTGTGTCCTCATTCCTGGGCTTTAGTTTTCAGTTATAGAGGGCAGGAAAGCTAATCGGAATATGTGTTAGTTTGGAAATCTAGGAATTTGTACAAAGGAAGAAGGATGGTAGGATGCGGTAGGTTATAGCTTGTTGTGTTGCACTGATACCTCTGGTAGACTCAGTGGAGCAATAAGAAATGAAATATGGAAGTAAGAATATTATATAAATATGGTTCAGCAAAAAATATAAACCTAAACTCAAATGACATCTTAGAGAAATAATCTGAGACCCCCCTCTCTCCTCTTCACCTACTAACCCAAGCTAAAGTGTATGAAGGCTATTAGTCTACAGTTCTGGGCTCTTCTGACTTGACAACCCCCTTGCTCTGTGTGGGTTGTTGAGCCCACCCCATCTATCACTTAGAAAGCAAGAGAGGTATTGGAGACCTGCTCAGTCATGCTGGCATATATTCATCATCTCATTTATACCTTGGGTAGTGTTTTTTTGGCTAATACGGCAAAGAAAAATCGAAGAAACTTCAGCTGAGTCTGACATCAATTTTGTCATCTTCAAACTTGCACCAGCCTCAAAGGCGTCTGGTTTAGCTCAGAATAAAAATGATAGCTATACATTTTAAGCACTTTCTATCTAGCAGGTACCATCCTACAGGTTTTACATGGACTCATCTCTTTTTATGCAACAAAACAATTAGTAGTATATTAGTTAAGATGGCTAACTGCTGTAGCAAATAAGTCCCCAAAGAATAATAGTTTATCCCATAGAATTTAATTTTTTCTCCTACAAATAGTCTAACGTGGTTCCAGATTGGTAAAGGGGTTCTGCTCCACACAGTCATTCAGGTCCCCAAAGTGTTGGAGGCTCTGCCACATCCAGCCAGTGGGAAAGTAAAGAGGATAGAAGATTGAATATAGGAAGTTTTTAATGGGTTGGGCCTGGAGGAGTCGCATGCCACTTTGGCTCCTATTCCACTGGGTGGAAATCGGTCACATGACCACTCCTAAAACTTCAGGAGAGGTTGGGAAATGTAGTCTCACTGTGTGCCCAGGAAGAAGTGGCAACAAGGAACTATTAATATTATCTTGGTTTTACATATGAAGAAACCAAGGCTCACAGAACTTAAGTATCTCGTTCAAGACAGCAATTAAGTAAGTAAGTAAGTAATAAGCTATGGTCCTAGTGTTTGAACTAGGTTAGTCTGACTCCAGAGACATCCTAAACAATGCACTCTGTGGCCTCTTGAAATATATGCAGGTTGTGGCGAATCTTCCAGACTTACAATCTCTCTTCCCTGGGTACTGTGCACACAAGGCCGAATTTTGCCTATCTGATCCCCATTTTTCTACGCTTTTCTGGCTAACCAACTCTCTTTTCTAACCATAGTCTTCCTTTAGATAGGTTAATATCAATTAGGCTGGGATCAACTTGCCTTTTCCCTTTGTCCTGGAAAATTTTCCATACCAAATTTCTGCATTGATTTTGTTGACAAAATGTCAGAATTCTCAAGTGCATTTCATTGTTTCTTCTACTTAGATGATTCTGCCTTTAGTCAATAGTCACTGTAGAGAATCAGGATACTTTCTAGGCATCTAGGTGTAATCTGTGCATTCAAGGCTGTCAAGCCAGCTCTCTATTTTGTGATCATTGCCAGGAAGTCTTATTTGCAGCTGTTACTCCTCTGAGATCCCTGGAAAACATGGTTCTGTCTGTCTGTCTTCAGTCAATTTTACTGACCTCCTGAGCACACTCTCAGCGTGGGAGAAAGCAGGTGAATGACAGCTCAGAGGATAACACTTTCACAAAGGTTTATAATTGTTCACACCCTGCCCTGTCCACATTGCAATGTCTTTCTCAGTTCCTTCCCAGTTCTTCACACATGCTCCGCCAACCATAAAACCTACAGCCCATAATACATAAAAGGACTATTTTCAAGATAAAGAGAGGAATGAGCCTGACTTTTGACACCAGTTCAGAGGTGTTTGTCCTCAGGTCCTCAATTGGTGGCAGGGTGGTCTGTGATGCGGACTGGTTGACCATTGACTGAAAACCAGCTCCTTCCTCAACTTCCTCCCCTTCTGACCTCCTTGAGACCAAACATTTCAGCCTCTGCATCCCAGAGAATGATGCTCAGAACCACAGATGTCTTTTCCAGCATGAATAGAGTCTGCAACTAGGGACAAAGGAAAATTATAGCTCTGACTATAGAACTATTTTTTGACCAGAAAACCCTTTAAGAAGAAAGGGAATGCTGGTTGTCCCTACAATGCAGGATTTTAGGAAGGATAAAAGCACTACCCTGAAGAGAAAAAGGTAAAGAAATTAATTGGACACCTTTTCTCTTTAAGCTGGAGAGTCACTATAATTCATCCCAATTCCGTCTAAATCCCACTTTCAAAGCTCTCTAGATAGTAAATAAATTGTATACGATGGGAAGTACAAACCTGACCTTGTTACTCTTCTAAAATTCCTAATGGGTTCCTTACCATTCAGCTATGAGGAAAAGTGTGCAAAGTATAAAAAATGCATCCTCTATTTATTATTTCAACCAAGAACTTCAACTGTCCATTGCTATAAAGTTTTTTATAATATGAATATTCAACTCTTAAGGTTGGATACTCCTTCATATCTTCTCACATATAATCAATATAGCTCTGGCCCACTAGGGCTGAAGAAATATCACTTTCATATGGCCCTCTACACCTCTTGGGAAAAATGGCAAGAAATGGATTGGAGAGTTGGTTTCTGTGACATGGTGATTAAAATATTTGAGAGTGGTCCAGTGGTTAAGACTCTGAGCTCCCAATGCAGGGGGCCTGGGTTTGATCCCTGGTCAGGGAACTAGATCCCATATGCATGCCACAACTGAAGGGTCCCGCCTGCGGCAATGAAGATCCTGCATGCCGCAACTAAGACCCAGTGCAGCCAAATAAATAAATATATTTTTTAAACTTTTGAGAAAGGTAAGTAGAAAAAGGCATTTGGGAGAAGTACCTGCGTGAGCAGAAAGTTTGTTCCAATGTGGAGAAGTGAGAAGGTTCTGAGATGCTGGGCAACCAATGTCTTTTTTTTTTTAACTTTTTAATTTTTGGCTGTGTTGGGTCTTTGTTGTGGTGGGCGGGCTTCTCATTGTGGTGGCTTCTCTTGTTGCAGAGCACGGGCTCTAGGCACGTGGGCTTCAGTAGTTGCAGCATGTGGGCTCAGTAGTTGTGGCTCACGGGCTCTAGAACGCAGGCTCAGTAGTTGTGGCACACAGGCTTAGTTGCTCTGTGGCATGTGGGATCTTCCTGGACCAGGGCTTGAACCCATGTCCCCTGCATTGGCAGGCAGATTCTTAACCACTGCACCACCAGAGAAGTCCCAGAACAAATGCTTTTGAATGCCAGCCTGGAGAGTGCCACCCAGATGTTCCTTGGCACTTGAGGATGTTTTCTGAAGTTACTAGAAAAGGAAGAAAAGTGCAATGTTAGATTCTGTGCTCCACAAAGTCAGTGACCATCATTGTCTTGTTCTCCACTGTGCTGCCAGTCCCAACCCCAGTGCCTGTCATGTGGCAGCTGCTGATTAAATATTTGTTGAATATATGTTGAATGAATAAATGAAAATGGTGAGAGCCAAGCTATCCTTTGGGGTTGCTTGTAAAAAAGTTACATTATTGCTGAAGAGAGAACCTTCTCCCATTTCACTGGCAGTGGGAAGGTCAAGCTAAGCAGTGACAGCCCAATGTTAAGAATGCGGCAGAGGTGGCAAAGAAGATCTGATGGTCAAGGCCACTACAGGGAAAATTGAGCTCACCTGACAACGTGGCAGAATGTCAAGCTAACAGCAAGGAACAAATGAATGAATCCTTCCTCTCCCAGCACCTGCCATGGGAAAGCAGGAGACCAGAGAATTCAAGGGCTGATGATTCTACTGGAAATGTGATTTCAAGCCACTGTGGATTATCGCTTGCATCCTGAGCAGTGACTCAGCCTCTTTCCTCTATGTTCTCCTTGGTTCCCACTCTGCTCCCTCCACAGTAGCATGACTTGGGAGAAATGAGAGTAAGTTTATATTTTAAAGTCTGTCTCCTTGAAACTGAAGTATAATTCTGCCTTGTGGACCAAGAACCCCAAATAAATCTAATTTTTTTTCCACCTGTTAGCCCTTCTAACAGAGAATATGTGATAGGAAAGATTTCCGCTTTCCTTTTATCTTGGAAAAGTCCAGGGATTATTTCTCCTACTTGTATTATATTGTGGTGGTTGGAGAATTTGGTTCAAGTTACACCTTCCAGTCTCACCATACCTTCTCGAGGCTCAGAAGAGAATTTAATTAAGACATTGCAAATTGATTAGTAAATAGAGGTGGGACGTCACACTCCCCAGTTCACTTTTCTGACCATTCCAAAGGCATTTCAGGTTGGAGTCATATTAATCTGGTTTCGTTTGTTACAAAGTTAAAAATGTGTTCACTGGCCAACGTATAGGACCTAGGTGGATAGACTTTCTTTGTCATTCATTTCGCGTTGTCAAATTCATAAAATTAAAACGACAGGTAAACAAATAATTTTCTGAATGCTTAAAGCTGATCCTGATCTCAGTAATAATCCTCTCTGGGTATGATTGCCTTTCTTTCTACCTTTTGTTTCCAGGGATACTTCTGATGTAGGAGAGCACAGACCTGCTAGAACCTCTCCCGGCTGACCTCCATAGATTCAGCTTGCTTTGAAGTGCACTTTTTGGTAAGTAATGGGCATATATATGCCTGCTGCCGAGTTTCTTTCCCCACCCTTAGGCCCAGGAAACTGTAGAACTATATGTTCCCCCCCGTTGGCTAGGGGTAGAGAAGAAGTGGGTGTACGTGTGGTGACTTTTGTTAGATAACTGCAGATTTGAAACACATGTATTACAGATTAAAATGTAGAAACGTTAAGTGACGTTTGGCTCCTTCCTTTACACCATGACCCTCTCTCCGTTGACTTAGCGGCATTAACAGCTCAGAGAGCACTCACTGAAAGGAGCCACAAAGAACTTAGAGAGAATAGGTGCAAATTCTTTCTTTCCTTTTTTTTTTTTTTTTGCGGTATGCGGGCCTCTCACTGTTGTGGCCTCTCCCGTTGCGGAGCACAGGCTCCGGACGCGCAGGCCCAGCGGCCATGGCCCACGGGCCCAGCCACTCTGCAGGCATGTGGGATCTTCCCGGACCGGGGCACGAACCCGTGTCCCCTGCATCGGCAGGCAGACTCTCAACCACTGCGCCACCAGGGAAGCGCTTTCCTTCCTTTTTTAAATTCCAAACAGATTCTTGAAACTCAGAGCAGAGGCATTAGTCTTGAAATCTAAGGCCTTTTATTTTTGAGGCAAGGGATGAAGTTGTTGGTGGGTTTTTTTGTTTTTCTGTTTCTAGGCTGAAACGCTGAAGTAAGGCAAGTATAGAGTTAATTCCTTCTATAGCTTTTTATAGAAAAAGGTGACAGCCTGTGTGAGGAGGAGTTTCTGAGGAGGATGAGGAAGCTTAGCTGCCAGGCAGTACCCGAGATGAGCCTGGCCCTTTACCCCTGCCCTGAATAAGCCTGGAAAAGCTAGATGACAGCAGGACACAACCCAGGGACGGAGGGTGGGGGGCGGCAATATCCAAAGTAGAGAAGATCTGTATCCTGCTTCCCAGATAAGTGTGAGGGGGTGACAGTGCTTTAGCGAAGTCTTTTACATCTGCTTTTGAAAGTGGCTGTACCATGTAAATGGAGATAGGGCAGGTCTAGGTAAAGAGAGCTTGAGATAGCACCGCCCCCCCAACTCAGTGGCTCTTATGACACTGGAGAAGCACGAAATAATGGCCCAAAGTTCCACATGCCCCTTAGAGCTACACAGAGTGGCTGACAGAGGATGGCTCACCCAGAGGACCCTGGTCATCAGAATGAGGAGAATGACCTCTGTGACCCTGTCAGCTGGAGGCAAGTCAGGATGGAGCATATGCTGGAAGGCACAGAAGGGACCCAAGTAATGACAGAGTTTACACAGGGTGCTTTGTATCCCAGCAAACTCTATCAGATACAGGAGGAAATCTGCAGACCAGACACCCATTCCACTGAAGCTCCTCTCAAAGTTCGATGCTACTTTAGGAGTAGAATAAGTCTTAGCTTAAGGTGCCTTGAGAAAATCACTTAATTAATTGACAGTTTATCTGGATTGAATAGATTATGTTTTTTACATCAGATAGATTGAAGGCCCTTGATGAGTTATACTGGATGAGTTAGAGAAAAATTTTACAAAATTATGTTCTTTGTGTCCATGAGTTTTATGGCCTGAAAATTAATATCCACTATTTACATTAGGGCTCCTGGTGGCAAAGGGCCTGCTCAGAAATGGTTTGATTTTATTTAATTAAATCTCCCTTACAAGTTTCTTAAATAGAGGGAATTTGCATATGACACAGATGGCTTAGCTGTCGTTGGTCTGTAGAAAGAGCAGTGGACTAGATGGCCTGGACCGTTCATCCTTAGGGTTTACTGGTTTGATCTTTGAGCATTTAAAAACATATCTGCTGCTATGTAAACTCCCTAAGATAAATAATTGAATGTCACTTTCCTAATTTGCTTGATACTCTTCATTACATTTTATGCTTATTATTAAAATAATATTGAAATTTGAACAAATGTAACTGTCATGTTGAACATCAGCATTTGAAGGATACAACAGAAAATGACTTGCTTCTGTTCTTAGCACTGCTCCTGCATACTGATTTTGGAGGGCTAATTCTTTCCTAATCTCTTGGATAAAATCCAGGGCAGAAACCGTGATGTTCTGGCCTCTCTGAGATAATTAATAAGGCTTCGGTCACTATAATCCTTAAAACATTCTCATTCCAATTCAAAGTCCAAACTCCCATTGAAGTTAAAGCTTTTCTCATTTCCCGGCTTTGGGTGTGTGTTTCCATTCCTCCACCACTCTACTTGCTGATACCAGTTCTCACCCTTCTAAAGTCAAAATGGGTGGGGGGAAGGGGTGGGAAAAAAGGAGGAGAGGAAAAAGGGCAGAAAATGTCTTATTTGCTTCATATTGTGCATTGTCACTCTCTGGGCTCAGATACTTCAAGGGGACTTTCTTTGGAGCACTTTGTGGCTTCTTTGAAAAGCCCCTACCCCTGAGGATGTCATGTCTACTACCATGTACTGACATGGAGGATGTACACTCGCACAGTCATCCCAACTCTTCCCTTGGCTGCCCACTTCCAGCATCTTGCTGATCAAGTCTTCTTTTTTAAAAAAAAAAAAACATCGACTCCATGATTCTTTCTTTTTTTTAATTTATTTATTTTTGGCTGCGTTGGGTCTTCATTGATGCATGTGGGCTTTCTCTAGTTGGGGTGAGCAGGGGCTACTCTTCGTTGCAGTGTGCAGGCCTTGCATTGTGGTGGCTTCTCTTTTTGTGGAGCACGGGCTCTAGGCATGTGGGCTTCAGTAGTTGCAGCACGTGGACTCAGTAGTTGTGGCTTGCAGGCTCTAGAGCGCAGGCTCAGTAGTTGTGGCACACGGGCTTAGTTGCTCTGTGGCATGTGGGATCTTCCCGGACAAGGGATCAAACCCATGTCCCCTGCATTGGCAGGCGGATTCTTAACCACTGCGCCACCAAGGAAGTCCCTGATCAAGTCCTCTTGTGCCACCAGATAGCTCCACTGATTCTATCTGCACTCCAGGAGAAACAGGTTTCTTAGATCTGCTGTTGGTGGATGCAGTTTTATTCTACCATAGCTCTCTACTTTCTGCCTGAAGCTGCTTCAGACTCTCATCCTTTAGATCCCTGAGGCCTGACTCGGTCGCCACACCATCATGCCGCCAGCTCCAGAGCACTCTCGACCAGTTCTCTGAGTGGTCCCAATGCATCCACTTTCACTTGACTTGTGTAGAGAGAAAAGCATCCTACACCTTCTACCCATGGGACCATGTGTGTTGTGTGTAAGAGGGAGGGGAGTGGAATGGGATGCATCTTTCAGACTATTCTCTTTTTAAAAGTCTCCATTTCCAAATTCTCCTCACCTCTCCAATTTAACCCTTGTGATGTTTGAGAAGGTAAAAAGACAAGGATCATAAAACCGATTTTCATTGTCTCCTCTGCTAGTCCTTGAAGGTGAAGGTGATCTCACTTTGGAATACAGATGCAGTTGACACCTATCGTTCTGAGGCTTCAGGCATTTTAACAAATAACAATTAAAAGATGTAGTACAAAATGTCTTTTTTTTTAACAGTACACCAAATACCTAGGAGTAAGCATAAGTAAAAATGAATGGTATCAATCTTAAAAATTTACTGAGAAATACAAAAAGTATTTGAACAAGAAACACTCCAAATTCCTAGATAAAGGACTAACGATCATAAATATAATATGACAATACTAACCAAGTATTGAACATAAAGTGTGTATCAGCCACTATGTTAGGAACTTAAAATTTGCTATGCTGGGTCTTCGTTGCTGCACAACAGGTTTTCTTTAGTTGCGGTGAGTGGGGGCTTCTCTTGTTGCGGAGCATGAGCTCAAGGTGCATGACTTCAGTAGTTGTGACACGCGGGCTTAGTTGCTCTGCAGCATGTGGGATCTTCCCGGACCAGGGATGTGTCCCCTGCATTGACAGGCGGATTCTTAACCACTGTGCCACCAGGAAATCCCTGGATTATATATATATTTTTAAATTTAAAAACAGGAAGAAATTATTGGCAGGTAGTAAACTAATTAGGGATAGATGAGGACTTACAAGCATAAAAGCATCAGGAGAGATCTTTAAAAAAAGATTGTTATATGTGGCTACCTAATAATGTAAGTAGTTTGTCACCAGCACAAAAAACAAAATTAAAAGGTAAATGACAAATTGGAAAATCCATTTGCAAACAAACACAAAGAAGTGCTAATAGCCTTAAATTTAAATTTTAAAACATTTGAATTATACAAACACTAACACTGGTATAAAAATGTGAAAAGTACACACACGAATCAGCATAATTGGATGGTGCTCAAGGCTGGTGAGGGTGGGGGGTAGTGCTTGGCCTGTATCCCTTCTCCTGGCAGTCACACAGTAACAAATTTCACAGGGAGACATTTTGTAAGAAATATCCCAAAAGCTTTAAAATGAGCACTTCTTTGAATATAAAAGTTCCATTTCTAAGAATCTAAAGCAATATCAGATTCCAAATTTATATTTAAACATGGTTACTTCTCATACATTACTGACAATGATGATCAACTGGAAATGGTCCCTACAGACAATGACAGAGGCCTCTTCAATTAATAATAATCTATGCCTTATCTACAGTTAAAAAATTATTTTCAAATAACATTCAGTCAGAAGCAATGATAATAATATAGGATTAAGTGGAAAAGAGCAGGATACAATTTATATATGATGTGTGATATCAATTTTACCACATACATGAATGTCCATGGATTTGCATGCGTATCTCTTCATAGAAAAATGCTAGAAGAAAACACACATAATGCACACAAGGTCTATGTATATTTTAACTGGGGATAAAACAACTACCTATCAAGAATTAATCTTTTTCTTCTTTATCTAATTTTATGATTTTGTAATCTGATGAATACATTATAGTATTGGCACATCAAGCAAAACCATAATCTTATTTTTGGCATTTGTTATTTCTCCTTTGAACCCTATCAAAGGAAGTAATACAGGCCTTTCAGCTGGCAACTTGCCAACATCACAGATCAGGATTTTAATGAATTCCCTCCTTCTGAGGTTTAATTTAAGCCCAATTTAAAGAAAGAAAACCAAACAACATATTACTCCAAAAAGGGGAGTGAGTGCTTTTTTGTTGTGTAGGCTTTGAATTTGAATCTCTTTATAAAATGAAAAATAGACCAAAAAATGAGCTTAATAAGCTAGACTTCTCCCCTACTCAGTCTTTTCTCATTAAGTTTTAATAATGTAAAATGCCATTCGAAAATTTAGATTTATATAAGATGTCAGTGATGCAGCTTTCTTCTCCCTGATGTTTAGAACAAGTGGATATTCTAGATGCAGGGGTTTGGGATGTTTGGGAGATAATCTGTGGTTCATCAGTGACCTCAATCCTTTTCATCTCACTTTTCTCTTCTCACGAAACACACATGCACACACAGTTAAACATGTCTGCATGCACACACACACACACACACACACATGCTTACCCTGACTTGTTTTGTGGACCTACTCACCGCCAGGGGTGTTAGACCTTATATAGTCAGCCTGCCTCTTGAGAAAGCACTGAAACCCACAGAATGAAAATTCAATGACCCTACTGACCCTACGATGGGCATCCTCTCAGAAAATGGGCATAAATTGTGGGATGGAAGCCATATTCTCAGCAAGCTGTAGCTGTCATTTCAGTGCATGACATGTCCTACAAGACAACACTAATGTGATGTGCTTTGTCTGTCTTAGTCCATTTGGGCTGCTATAACAAAAATACCATAAACTAGGTGGCTTGAATACATGCAAATGCAAAGAGCAGGGAGAGAGCATGCCATCTGTTCTTTCTGACTTATTCTCAACTACAACAGAGGAGCTCCTTCCTGTAGCTAGGAAATATAAGTTCCAGCAGCTCCAGAATTGCATTGTTCCAGCTTAGCAAACTCATTGGAAAGAAGCTTTTACCTAGAGTCCATTTATCATTTTCCAGAAATGGAAGTTAATTGACCTTGCTTGGCTCTTGTGTCCACTCCCTGAACCATTTGGTTTAATAGAGGAATGTAGTACCAGGATTGGACAGTCTTGAAGCATGTACCCAGCCTTTGGAAGATAAGAGGGTAAGATTAGAGAAGGATCAATAATTTCCATCTCCAGTGGAATCACATGGAGGAAGAGAGGTTAGAATCCCAAGGCATTAGATGTTGGTCAGAAATAAGCAATGGCCATTACACTTTCTCAGCCTAAACAGCAAGGGCTCTCTGCAATCCCATTCTTGAGAGTTCTTCTGTGTTGCCATGGAAAGAGCATTAAATGTGGAGTCTGAACTCCTGGACTGTTTCATCACTTACTACCTTTGTCACCCTGAACAAGTCTTTCTTTAAACTTCAACTTCTGTGTTTATAAAAATATGTGCAATATCAAACTGGCTAAACTCTTGAAAAATTCATATCAGATCATCCACCTGACACAAGTTCTGATACTCAGTACCTACATAGATTTCCTTTGTTTTTCCCTTGGACTCTTAGGCATCTAAGAGATCAGGCCTGGAGGTGAGAATTGTATATATACAGATCAGGTATTCCCAAGGTTGAAGGACGTCAAAAACAGACTGTGGAAAGGGCTGAGGTGGTGGGAGAGGACCAGAGAGTTGAGTCATGGTGAAGAGGATTTGGGTCTGAAGAACTGGGTGTCTTAATTTATGAGTAAACTCTGTCACCATTTGTGTGTGTGTGTGTGTGTGTGTGTGTGTGTGTGTGTGTCTATATTTATGTCTTGATTACATTGATCAAGTCAAATGTAAATTATTGATATAAATACAAATGATGCTGAAGAATAAAGAACAAGAGAAAAAAAAGAAACATCTTGATTTAACAATGTAAATGTAATTCCACCCTTCATATGAATTGTTTACCATTTATGCTAACTACTCTGTAGCATAATAACTCTGAACAGTATGATATATGCTTCAGATTAAATTCATTGGAAGTTGCATTTGGTGACAACAGTCAACTGTGTTTATGCATGCTCAGCCTTGCAGCTGGCTCTCTGCTCAAAATTTTGAAAGAGAAAGAAGACTGCTGAGGAAGCAAATACTGATAGAGCAGATATCCTAGTGCTACTTTCCTGGTCTTCCCTGTCTTTGCTGTGAACATTTCCTTCACTATGACCTTAGCAGTTGCATCTTGATTAGACTCTTTCTTCCCCAGAATATGTTTAGGTTTCCTAGGCATACTGAGAAGAGAATTGGAAGTTGATGGCAATGAGAAATGCTATAATTACAAAGCATCTTCATACTGAAAAAGAAATTGGATCTTTAAATTTATTTTCATTAATAGCACAAGACACTGGCATTCTGGAACATAGCCCCCTTCCCCCCTCCTCTCCTACCCCCTCCCACCCTCTCATTTTCCCCTTTCCCCTTTCCCCTTCCCTCTTTCATCTTCCTTACTCTTTCTTAATTTTGATCTTTATTGTTTGAATAAGACATAATAATAATAAAAATAATTTCTAAATGAACATTTATTATTTAAATAAAAACAGTACAATCATTATGTGAAAAAAAATAAAGCTTAGCTGACTTTTAAAATTGCTCTTGTAATTACTGCTTTAAACGTCAGTGTGACTGTGGAGGGGAAGCTTATTTCTGCAGTCACAGCTTACACGCTGCCATGGAAGCTTCTGGGTTAACAGTGAAGCTTGTCATAAAAATCAACTTTGGTGTGGGTAAATAACAATGAATGGAACAATTTTGATTATGGGGGTACTTAAGCAAAGTATGTGCACAACTGTCTCCAGAGAAAAAAATATGGATGAGTCTTCTCCTTTGACTATCCTTAATACGGATAGCAGTGGATTCCCCACTGGGTTAGAGAGAGAGTGTGGTCTCTGTTTACTCGGTCTCTTCCACTGTCCATTTTTTATGGTTTGGTTTTGTTTTTAACATATGCACTGTGTTTGTTAATTGCTTAAAATGTATGCTGAAACTGCTCCTAGAAATGAATTTTCTCCAGCAACTTAATTTAGCTGTACATTCAATCAGATTTGAAATCAAACTATATTTCTCCTTCAGGGTAGATTCTTCCGAAAATCATCTCCAGACTTTGGCAGGAGTAACTTGACTGCAAGACAGAGAGACCAATGAGGCAGGGAAGAAAGACCAGTAAAATTAAGTACCTATTGACCTGGGTTTGAGTCCTACTTCTGTCTTTTATTAATTTGTAATCTTGGGCAACTAAGGAGGTACAGAAATTCTGTACTTAGTGTTTCTTTTTTTTTCTATAACGTAGGGAAGATAATGGAAAAAGTACAAGGAAGCTTTGTGAGTTATAAACTGCTCTACAAATGGCAGTTATTACTATGGGTTTTAAGTTGCTTTGAAAATTTTCACTTCCTTGTTACAGAGAAAGATCCTTATTTAGGAAGACCTTCTCAGTTTCATTAGCTGTGACAGAGAAAAGAAAGATACATGTTCCATTGTAAAACATGGTTTGATCACATTGTTAATTAAAATGTTAACATTCATGTACTCATGCATTCATTCATTTCTTATAATAGATATCTGAAATTTTTTGAGATGCTAGTAAGTAAAAGCACTGTGCTAGGCAGTGGACATACTATTATATGATGAACAAGAATAACTTAAGCTCTGTCTTTCTAGAGATTTCCTTCCACTAAGAGAAAAAGACCAAAGAAAAGTACACACAAAAAATGAATTACAGGGCTTCCCTGGTGGCGCAGTGGTTGAGAGTCCGCCTGCCGATGCAGGGGACACGGGTTCGTGCCCCGGTCTGGGAAGATCCCACATGCCGCGGAGCGGCTGGGCCTGTGAGCCATGGCCGCTGAGCCTGCGCGTTCCGAGCCTGTGCTCCGCAACGGGAGAGGCCACAACAGTGAGAGGCCCGAATACTGAAAAAAAAAAAAAAAAAGAATTACAAACTGTGATGAGTGGTACAAGAAACAGAAAAGGAAATTAGAAGGGCTTTACAACAGGAGGAAGGTGGATCCAGATAGATATGATCAGGAAGGACTATCAGAGGAAGTAAAGCTCTAAAAGACAGAGAGGTAGGAAAAGTATTCATGAGAAGCAGCATGTGCAAAGGCCCTTGGGTAGAGAAGATGATGGCTTAATGGGAGACAGAACTGAAATTAAGCCAGTGTGTCTGGGGCATATGGGCCAAGGGGAGACAGGCACAGTTGGAGAGTGGAGACACAGCTAAAAGCTAAATCATGCTGGGCCTTGGTCATTTTATTCTCTGTGAAGTGGAAAACCATTGAAAATGCTTTAGGCAGTGGAGGAACACAAATAGCTTCTTGGGCTATTTTACTGTTGAGCCTTTTTGAGTTAGAATTCTAGATATTTTGCTGAGTACCTTGGCATACTTGAACATATAAGTATAAAGTGAATTCTGGTTACCACCATTAAGGGAAATCTGAAAATTAGGTTGAGTTCATTTTCCTCACCTTAGAAGTTTAAACTGAAAACAAGAGATGATTTTATTAGTGGAACCATCTTCCATTTGTAGTGATGGCAAACTTAGGATGTTGATGGTCTTTTGGAACTCAGGAGCGGGAAAGAACGATCGAGGCTTTTCATCAGGAAGACGTGCATATGATGACCTGAAATTCTTTGAACTTAACTGCTTTCAGGGAAGAAACATTGTTAGAAAACTTTGTTAGCTTCCTATAGGTTTTTGTTTTGTTTTGTTTTTTCCCTAAGAAGACATTCAAGAATTCACAGAGTACTGTTTTCAGGAAGAATACCAATCAAACTTTCTGTTCTATTGTGCTTTCGATTTTAAAATTGTTGTTCTGGGCAGAATCCTGTCACTGAGCAAGAAATGCTAATTGGACATTTGATTCATCTGGACAGCTGTGAATGGAATTTTTGCTAACCAGCAGCAGATGTAGACCTGAAACAGCATGGCAAAAGGCCATTGGTATAGATGTGATGTTAGCTGCATGTGTCCATGCTCCAATCCACAAGTATCTCAAAGTCCTTTTCTTCCTTGAAAGATTTTTATTACATATTTCTATAAATGAATATTTGTAATTCTAAGAGGCCAACCCGGTTCATTGGCATGGAAAGAGAGAATCTGTCATAGCATGTATAGTACTCCAAAGAGTGAATCAGCAGAGTTAGATGGGAAATACTTGCTTTCCAGTTGAAAATGCAGAACAGATGCTGGCATTATTAACAGAATATTGCCTACTTGCAGTTCATGTCCTGGATGGAGTTGTATGCCACTTGGTCTCCAAGTAATGCTCTTTATTTTATTTAGAAATAAATATGCCTTTGGAAAAAGCAGGAATTCAGTACATTCAGAAGGTGATATTGATCTTTCTTTTTGCTTTTCAGTTTGATATGCTGGTGAATTGATTTTATACCAGATGCTGGTTCATTTAAAGTGCTTATATTTAACCAGGAGGGAACCCTGGAAATCACCCATGGAACTGACAATAAACAAATGAAAAAACAAAATGGATTCTATCTCCAGAGATTTTTATTTCAAAATTCTTTTTTGATGATTCTGATATACACCCCTAGCTGAGAATCTCTCATCAAAATAGCACTTGAAAACTAGTTGCAAGAGCTTAGTCATTAGCTCAGTGCAGTGTCTATGATCAATCACACCACACACATGTGGTATAGTTCCTATACTGAAGAAGGAGGTGGGAGGAAATCAAAGTGTTTGGGAAAGCTTATCACAAAAGAATGCCTGATCAATTCTCTAAGGTAAATAAGGGAATACAATCATACCTTCTTATTGGCGAGTTCCCCATCTGAGGATTCAATCAACAGCAGATACAAATTTAAAACACATACACAAATTTGCAGATACAGAAGAAGGCTGACTATAGGACTTGAACATCCTCAGATCTTGGTATTCATGGAGGGTCCTGGAACCAATCCCCTGCAGATACCGAGGGACAATCATATATTTATGCGGGAAAAAAATCCATGTATAAATGAACCTGTGCAGTTCAAACCCCTGTCCTTCAAGGGTCAACCATACATAAAAGTAAAATAGGACAAGTTGAACCAGGTGAATGGAAGCTCAAGAAGTAGCTATGGTATAGGGTTGTATAGAAAATTCTAGGCAAAGGGAAGACATTTTGCAAAGCCATGAAAATTCTCAACAGCAGTGTATGTATGTGAGCTAAATATAATTTAATGGAGCTGGCTGGAGTATGGGGTATGTGGTGGGGAATGGTACATGGTAGGCGGGGATTGATCATGGAGGGCCTTGTCTGCCATCCTTAGGAGTATGCATTTTAATTTATAAGCAATGGAGCACCATTGAAGAGAAGAAAGATGCAGACAAGTCATGTACTATCTTACAAAATGCAAGTCACTATGACTGACCATTCCTCCAAAAACAACCAGTTAAATTATCTGTGAGCCAACCCTTACTGAGGGGCTTCAAGCAAGAGATGAGCTACTTAAAAAATACAAACCATTCATTCATCCATTTATTCACTGAACAAACATTTATTGAACACCTACTATCTGCCAAGCACTAGGGATACAGCAAGATTTCTCAACCTTGGCACTGTTGACATTTTGGACCTACAGGACATTTGTGTGTGTATGTTGGGGAGGGGTGGCTGTCCTGTGCACTGTAGGATGTTTAACAGTATCTTTGGCCTCTACTAGGTGCCTATAGCACCCTCCCCAACCCAACTTGTGACGATCAAAAATTGCCACTGGTTGAGAATCATTGGGATACAGGGATGAATAAGGCATCCAATCCAGCAAAAAAGAGATGTGCATTTAAAAAGCGTAGTTCAGGGTAAAAGTATAAACGAGATACAAACTGTTATGAGGGCTTATATAGAATGGAAACAATTTAGAGTAAGCAGGGAAGTCTTCATAGGGATGAAGAGGCTTTTGTACTGGGCCTTGTAGAGGTTCTGGATGCATGAACTGTAAAGACATGTTCAGAATACCCCTCATCTCCACCGTCCCATCTAAGGTGCTCCTTCTGTGTAGGTTGCCATGTGAGTACTGGCCAATTTGGACTTTGCTTATTGGACCAGGGGTGAGCACTCAATCACCAGTGTACAGACTGACTGTTGGCCCAGAAGGTGGTCTAGCAAAAATGCTCTTCTCTTGTGCTTTCCACTAGATTTTAACTTTTCTCACCCATTTTCCCCTCCTGGTTGGTTTAAAGGTATGACTACTTAATGTCCAGGTCCCATTTTGATTGGTTGATACTTGAGCTGTCCAAGTCATTACATATTGCGGATATACCCCTGACCCTTCTACCCAAGGACGTCTCTCAAGTGCCCCTAGAATTGTGCAGCTCACTCTGCTTCTACCTGCCTCCACCAGCTATGTGTAAGGTGGAGTAGAAGAGGGAAAGCCTGACGTTTCTCCTCTGGACACAGGTTTCATGAACAGCTAAGCTTCTTGTCTCTGGTTCTCTTGACCTTTGACCCGTCTGAACCTATGATGGGTGATTGTACCTTCTGTCTGTATCTGCATCAGTAGACTGATTTAGTTCAAAGAGGAAGCTGGAAGACTCCACAGCTTTTTCCAATCTAGCCATTAGCAGAGGCCCATCAATAAAGCTGATATTTCAATCTGTGCTTTTCCTTGTGTACATTCTTAGAAGAGCAGGAGGGACAAGTAATTAGCTGCTTTGCACTGCAATTGTGTTCTGATTGGGTTTCCACGGACAACCCAATGTCCGTGGAAACAGTGGGGAACAAGAGACAGGCTCCAGATTCCTCACTATCTCCAGCAACATCAGCATCATGGAGCCAGCTGGAAATGCAGAATCTCAGGCATCACCCCACACTTATGACTCCAACTCTGCATTTTTGACTCCCAGGTGGCTCATGTGCACATTAGAGTTTGAGAACTGCCTGAGGGTATCCAAAGATCATTAGAGGGAAAATCAGAAGACTTGGGCGCAAATATTCCCTTCACCCCTCTCTAGCATGTGACTCTAGAAATGGATTATTCCCTGAGTCAGCTTTCCCATCTGTATAGTGGGAATGACATATCCCCACTCCTTGTTTTCAGGACTTGTGGGGCAGAACCAATAAAATTTGAATGTAAAGGTATTTTGAAAACTGAAAAGCGCCCTGGAAATGGAAGCTCTTCAGTCACTTAGTACATGAGGCTGGGGAGGAAACACTGACCTTTCCCCTGGCTATCACTTGTGGGTTGTACTTGACTGCTGTATTCTTTCTTTCTAGCCCCGAGTAAAGTTCACCCTGTGTGAAGGAGATGTGAACAAGTCAGCAGATGATTCATTTATTTTTGAACACATTAATTTCTTTATCAGCTCTATTTTCTGAGGGCATCGCTGTATTACATTAATGCCTCAAGTTGTTAATGGTACCAGCTGGCACTGCAGGCATCACTTATCCTCACTGTGTAAAAGCTCAGAGGGTAGAATGGAAATTGCCATCCAAAGCCCAATGCTGGCTCTCCTTCTTGGTATGCTTTTAATCTCCCCTTGGGAGCAGATCCACCATTCCCTCCTTTGTTTCCAAAGCCTTTTATTCGTGATATCATCTGGCATCTCTGCCATTTATTTTGTGGGTTTTTTTTTTATGGATTTTGAGGTTTGAGGGGTGCAGAGACTGTTCATAGTTTCTTTTTTATTTCTGTCTCCTCAGGGCTTAGCACATAGTAGGAATGCAAGAAATATCTGTGTAATTTGAGTGGTGGAGGAAAATACAAAATCTACCGATTTGTCCTATTCATCCATTTTTTCTCAGCATAAATGGGACTTTCAGATAAGCTACATTTGACAGTTTAGACTAGACCCTGTGCTCTCATAGCACTGTTTCAAAACACTCATCACACATGTACCTCTTGAATGAATGTCTTTCCTAATAGCTTGTGAGCTCTCTGACAGGAAGGATTGTGTGTCTTATTCTTGCCCATATTCTCAAGGCTCATGTCTGTCACATAGTAGGTATTCAATAAATATCTGTAGAATTAAAGTGAGTGATTTGATATAGATTCCAATTTTTGAGGATTCCTACTTTTGCTGTTCCTTTCCACAACCAGTTTATTTCAACAGTAAACGTTCCCCAGTTGGAAATCTGGGCAATTTCTTCCCAGTTTAGGAAGTTTCCCTCTCAGTTCTTTTTCGCTAGTGGCTGACTACCTGGAGAGAAGGAAAGTAACATTTATTGAATGCCTACTTTCAACAATATGTAGTAACAAGTGTTATTATCTCTACTTTTCTACTGACAAAAATGGTGCTCAAGAGGCATGACCAAGGTCATAGAGTTACTAAGAGGC
The DNA here is from genome assembly GCF_025265405.1 of Mesoplodon densirostris. NCBI lineage: Eukaryota > Metazoa > Chordata > Mammalia > Artiodactyla > Ziphiidae > Mesoplodon > Mesoplodon densirostris. The sequence continues at coordinate 63,220,121 of NC_082678.1, forward strand.
AGGATTTCAACCCAGATCTAACTGAATTTACAGTCACTCTTTTGCTGAATCACACTTCTTGTGCAGAGTTGCTTCAAGGTAGCAACTTTCTCTGAATAGGGGCCACAGATCCGGTCAATGTTTGAGAACAGAGATATTCTGAATTTAATTCCGTGTATAGATTTATCTTCAAGAAGAACCACTTCATAACTCAACCTTCACTCTTCCACATTAAGTCATCTCCTTCCAGCTGGCGCCTGTAACTTGACCGTGGCCTTGTTCCATCTTTCTCAGATCTAGGGCAGTGATGGTCAGCCTGTTTCTCATAGACGCTTGTTGGTGTTTCTTTCATCCAGTGGTAGGAGCTGGGTTAAGGTTCAAAGTAAGCTCTGATGCAAATGTATTTGGATTTTTAAGAAGTACATCTTCCTCTCTCCCAGATAAACGATCTGTCCTTGGTTTCTACTTACACAGGGCCTATTCAAGTCACATAGTTCGTAAAGCCTAAAGAGCAAAAATGATCATCAGTATAATTACTGTTGGGCTGTAGACCCACTGATAAGCATCATCATGTTCTTAACAATATTCATATCATATTCTCATATCACATATTCTTGTAATTTATATTTTGTTTTATCTATTACTTAATGTTTTAATTGATTTTTTTGAAGCATCCTTTCAACATTCATTCACCAAATACAGGAGGGCTGGCATCCCAACCTCCCACATTGCTCAAGGGTCAACTGTACAGTAGTCCCTTGACATCAGCAAGGAATGGGTTCCAGGACACCCATGTGGGTCCCTAAATCCACTCAAGTCTCTTATATAAAATGGCGTACTATTTGCATATATACTATGCACATACTTCCATATACCTTAAACCATCCTGAGATTACGTATACAATGTAAATGCTATGTAAATAGTTGTAAATACAAGGTAAATGCTTTGTAAATAGTTACTGATGCACACCAAATTAAAGTTTTGCTTTTTGGAACTTTCTAGAACTTTTTATTCCAAATATTTTTGATCAATGGTTAGTTGAATCATGGATGTGGACCCAGCAAATATGGAGGGAGGGCTGACTGTGCCTACCTGACTGTGTGGATGCCTACCTTACATCAGGTGCTTTGCTAGGTGAGAATGCCAACCGGAGATATCAAGGGCCCTGGCCTCAAGTATAATTTATTCCTATGAAAAATGCCCATGTCTACCTGATAGACTCAAGAAAGGCTTTCTAGAGGAGGAGACCTTAATGGAGACTGGATAGAGAAGAATGAACGTGTCTGGGAGCAGTCAAGTGGTAGCTGAGAAAAGGATGTGTTGTAGTAAGTTCAGGGCACATAAGGACAAGCATAAAACAACCAACTTTTTAGTCCAATAAGGTCTGTCCATGAAATATTGTTTAATGCCTTAAAGACAAAAAGAGAATTTTAAAGGAGAGAAAAGGAGCTATTGAAAACATTCAAGATTATAGTTTTGCTCTGAGTACATTCTAAGAGGTTTTTCCTGCCCTTATGTTGTCGTTTTGGTGGAAAAGAACCCTACATTTCAATTGCCAGGAAAGAGCCATCGGCTGAGCCAAAAGAGAAGCCCTTCGTGGGGTCATTTAAAATCTTGACTGAGACAAATGGGACAACCTGGTCACTGAGAATGAAGTGGCAACTGTGATAAAGGGCCCTTTTGTTAATGGCAGTGTCCTCTCCAACCAAGCCACAGGGTGCTCTAGAAAGATGTGTGTATTTTCCCAGCCTAGACACATTTTTTCTCTTGGAAAAGAGACACAATTTCACACAGCTGAAGGGACTTGGGTCAAAGTTACATTGAGAGCTCTGGTTTAGGCTAGACGGATAGTTTTGTTTAAATGCTGGGCTCACCATATGACTCATTAATCATATCATATAACCCAGGGAGCATCTAGTCTAAACTTCTTTTTAGATGAGGAAAATGCAGCCCAGAGAAGACAAGCAATTTCCACAAAGACACAAAGCTGATTAGTGCCAGTTCTGTATTAATCCAGTGCTGACCTTATAATAACATTTGTTATTTCGTTAATTAGTTATTTTATTAATAACTATTTACTGAATACTTATGGTGTTACCGAACTCAGGTTCAGCTTGAAAGCAAATACTTGAGAGATGTATGTTTGTTGGAAAAGAAAGTTTGTTTTTTTCAAGAGGCTGGCAATCTGGGGAGAAGATGGCCTCATGTCTAACAATCAACTCCAAAGATTCTGCTCAACCACGAAAGTTTTTAAAGGGAGAATCATTTAGGAAGGGACACAGAGTGTTTGTTTTCTTCCACTGTGTGAAGACTTTCTTCTGATTGGTTGCTGGTGAGGTAACAGAGCGGAGTTCCTGGAATCTTGTGCTCAGCCTGAAGTTACCATCCTCCAGCTGGGTGCCAGCCTTAGTTTTTGCAGAAGAACTCAAAGATAGTGTTATGTATATTCCCTGAGGAGGAACCTGGACCCTGCCCCTAGGCTGCACTATATTTTCTTGACTGCTCCTCCTTTGCTTCTGCATTCCTTCACTTCTCTGATTAGCAGCTGTTTGAATCTGCCTTTGGGAATTTAGGGAAGGTCAAGGAGGCTGAATGAAGCCCATTTCCTATAAATAAGAAATGGGGAACAGGGAAAGGATTTGTACCCAGGAGGGCCCCAGAGGGTCCTGCTCCACTTCAATGGTGTGATAAATGCTTTGTTAGGATTATTTTTGTCATGGATTATTTTCAATGGAGAGGCAACATCCAGTTATGAGTTCAGTGCTCACTGCTGTTGCATCTGGGGCTAGTTGCCCAGTCTCGCTAAGCCTCAGTTTTCTATCTGTAAAATGGAGGAGGTAAGAGTCCTCGTTGCAAGCACATCATGAAGATTAAATGAGATAATGCACATAGAGCTCAGAACAGCATCTGGCACACTTAATACCCAGCTTGCTAGGATTTAATCTTTCTGAGCTTTCTATCAGAGCACAAATCTTTACTCTGTAGTTCTTATGTCTGCCTGCCCTAAAGATGATTATGAAAGGTTTATTTCCTTTGAGTGCTTTCATTCTCTCTAGGTCCCTCTAAATCCCTGATTGACAAGTCTGGAGGGCTGGAGCTTGTCTCTCTCACAGTCATCCCCTCTCTCTAGATCCTCTTTCCCCTCCTCCAGGTTCTTGGCAGCTTCCCCTGGAGGGAATTCAGATGTGTTCCATTAGAGCCTCAACCTTGGGAGGGAGCTTCATCAGTGGTGTGCCTGCATCTCCTGATCCATTCAGAGGGGAACAGGGGCCAGCTCCTGGATGGCGTGTCATCCATCTCTGAACCCAGCCAGGTTTAGGTTGGCTCACAAGATTTGGGACTTTTCAAAATCTTTGGCATTCTAAGAATGGGTTCCATAGAGCCCTGGAGTTGAAACAAAACACAAAAAACCCCAACCTAATAAGCTGGACAGTACATCAGCCCTTTTGGCAAGAAGCAAGGGAGGAGCAGTTAAGCACATATCTGGCTATGTATGTTTCTAACAGCATAATGGAGCTTTCTTGGTTCCTTCTGAAGTTTGATCACTTCTAATGTAATAAGTCATGTTCTGGGCCAGGTTTTTGCAGATGCATGAACACCTTACTTCTCTGCTCTCCTTTTGCAAATCATCCTCCCTATGAGTGAGTATGCAATCTACTTTTGTACACAGCTAGTTGGGAGGAAAGCTGGCAATTCAACATGCATTTATGAAGGCAATACATTCTGGAGGGAGGCAGAAGCTTCAGGAGAGGTCTGGAAAAGATTTTTAAAATACTCTATTTGCATCAGACAGTTCTAGCCTTCAGTGCATTCCTTAGACCCTCAGTCTCTGAGGCTCATTTGAATTGTAACCTTTTATGGTTTCCTTGTTCCTTTTGATTTGAGGAATGAGCTCTTTATATTTTGGATATCATAAGGGAATTTTGGAGAATCTTGTCTTGCTCTTTTTTTGTCACCTGTGAAAATAAAGAAGATGTAGCTTTGAAGTGGGGCAAGAGGAATTAATGGAGACTTTTTTATGGGGGGAGGACTTACATGACAGTACACCCATGTGTCATTTAACCTTCATGGCAACTGGTCCTCAGAGAGGTTAATTGATTGGTAGAAGATTACAAGGACCTTGTTTATTTCTCCCCAGGTTTGTCTGCCTCCACAGACCATGCATACGACACAGATAAAACGATTTTGTCATTCTACTACCTCTTCTCCAGTTCATTTTTTTTTTATTCTGAAATTTGCCTCCTTCTTACACTTCTGTGTTCTTTTGATCGAAACCTCATGCATCCTTTAGGATCTGGGGCACTGCATGTTTTTCCCATTTGGATTCCAATACTTATTTCCTTACATACTTATTTTTTTTACAACACTACATGCTTTGGTTTACTAAGCAAAACCACCCAAGTTTCTTCTAATTTTATTATTGTTAGAAGTATTAATATGTAGCAGAGCTATTAATTCTTAAAACTTTTCTTATTTATGTTAACAGCTAGAGCTTTTCTTTCCACATATCATTTTTAATCCTGAAAACTCCTATTCATGGCATTCAGTGTTTCAAGGCATTTATTCCAAACTAACTGTTTAATTTATATTTTTGTTCATTGATTTTAGTGTTAGCAACAATGTGAGAGATACTTGTAGACAAGTAATTGTATAATGGAAGTAGGATCTCTGTTTAATAAGAAATGTGTGGAATGAAGTTGGCCTACATCATTTTGAAGTTTGGGAAGCTGCAATGGTTGACCATGGCTGGGACCCAGGTTTCATGTGTGGAGCCAGCAGACCACAAAGCAGCCTGGACTTATCCTGAAGGTGATGGTGCATCATAGGATGTTTCACCCCTACGTATGATTTTTGCTGTGAATTTTTTTATAGATACCCTTTATAATATCAAGAAATTTCCTTTCTATTTTGAGATTGCTGTTGATTTCAGGTGGCCTCGGCCTGCAGTGGCTTGAAGCAAGATTTTGGTTCCTGGCTAGAGACTGAGGTCAGGCGGAGGCAGAAGATAGATGGGCTCCATTTTAAGCATTTACAACTGGCCTCCTGTTTACAGTTCTTGGGGTGAGAAAAAGATGGGCTTTAGGCTGGACACTTACGACTAGCCTCCTGTTTGCATTTCCTGAGACAGGAGATAGGTGGGCTCCAGGTTAGATATTTACAATCAGCCTCCTGTTTGCACTTCAAAATAGAAATAACAGCAGAAACAGGGTAAATAGCCAGGCTTTGTCTCCTGTGGATACCTTAAGATAACAGTCATGGCAGGAACAGAGAGAGGCTAAACCTTGTTTGAGTATAGGGTCAAGAGGTCACATATTTCCCATCCTTGGGGCAAGGGAGACATTGCACATGCGCAGAAAGGCTCCTTGGAGGTCAAAAAGAAGGGGGCACCACCCCACAATATGTGATGCCAAGGCCGTCCCATAGGTCTCTGGGCTGGAATCCACCTTGGAAAAAAGTTGCACACGCCTGTTGGGGAGGGTCCTAGGGCAGGTCATGTGTGGAAAAAGAAACCAGATGATTGGCCAAAGGTAAACAAAGACCCAGAAGACCTGCCCTATATCAATGACCTAACTGCCCGTTCACTGCACTCCTCCTCATTAGGGAGGACGCCCACACCCTTTCTCTCTGGGTGTGCATCTCTGCCTTGGTTCTGCTTAACAAAATCTGTGTGCTCTCCCACTTGTTATACTGTGTCTCTATAATAAACTTTGTACCAGTTTTTACAATTTTTGTCTCCTTGAGAAATGCATTTTTCAATGGGGTCAAGAGCCCAGGGAACTCTGCTTCTAGCCTGTAGCCACTGCTGGACTAGTGGCTAGGATTCCTGGTTTTCATCCAGGCTTCCCAGGTCCAATTCCTGGGCAGAGAACTAAGACCTAACTTCACGCCACCACTCACTGCTGCCTCTCAGAGATCAGGGCCATGGCAGTGAGAGTGCTAAATATTAGCCACTAGACCACCAGGGACCAGTGGCCAGTGACAAGGCCCTGGCCCATCAGCTGTATAAAAATGAATTTCCACATAGAGACAGCAAGTAGTGAAGCAATTAAAGTGTTTATTAGGAGGAAAAAGAGTACAATATGTGTGGATAGACACATGGGTGGGCTCAGAAAGAGAGTTGCACCCTTGTGGTAGTTTGAATCACTTTTACGGGACATTTCTTCCAGGTTTCCTTCGACCAATCATCTTGCTTTGCTTGGTTCTGAGTCCGTATTTAGTATTTCTCAGGGTCCTCCCCTGTGTGCGTGCGCATCTCTTAGCCAAGACAGATTCTAACGAAGAGGCCTATAGGTGGTTGACATCACTTACTATGGGGTGGTGCCCCACCCTTTTGGCCTCCAAGGAGCCTTTCTGCACATGTATACTCAGGAAGGTCTCCTTGACATCGAGAATGAGGAATATGTGGTCTTTTATCTCTTATCTGGGCAAGGCCCAGCATCCTCTCTTGATTGTCCTGCTATTGATATTTTAGAGTTTCTGTCCACAGGGAATGAATTCCAGCTGTTTACCCTGGGGGCCCCATCTGTCTCCTGCCTCACTATGAGATTCTTAAATCATAAAATGGAGACGACTTCTGTTAAAAGCTTTTTCTGCACTGAGAAGACAATATGATAATTAGCCTTTATTTTGTTAATGTGGTGAGTTAATTGTTCCATATTTTTTGACAGTTAAACCAATCTTGCTTCCTTGGAATAAATCTTTCTCAGTCATAATGTATTAACCATTTTAAACATTGCTGGATTTTGTTTGTTTATATGTTTTGCATCTTCATGACTGAAATCATCCTGTAATTTTCACTTCTTGTAATGTCCTTGTCAGATTTTGGCATAAAGATTTTGCTGGCCTCACAAGTAAGTTTTGAGAGTGTTCCATTTTATGCTGTTCTCTGAAACAGTTTGTGTATAATTGGCTATGCCTTCCTTAAATGTTTGGTAGAATACACTGGTAAACTATTTGGTACTGGCTTTTCTTTTTTGAGAGTTTAAGATTATGGACTCAATTTCTTTGATGTTATAGAATGATTCAGATATTCTATTTTTTCTTGTGTTAGTTTTACAAATTGCATTTTTAATGTAAGTTTTTCTATTTTTATCAAACTTTAAACTTTAATGACCTAAAATTGTATTATAGTATTCTCTTGTGATCTTTTTAATATCTATAAGATCTTTAATGATTTTCCTTTTTTCTTACCTAACATTGGTTTTTTTTTCTTTTTCTCTTTTTTCTTGATTAATCTTGCTAGATAGTTATTAATATTACTACTCTGTCCAAATAACCAACTTTGGTCTTTGTTGATTCCTCTCTATTGTAAATTTATTCTCTCTTTCCTTAATTTCTGCTTCTACTATTTTTCTTCTTTATTCCATTTTTCTTTGGTTATAACTATTGCTAGTTTCTTGAGATGATTACTTAGTTCATAACTTTTTAGTCTTTCTTCTTTTATAATGCATACATTTAAAGGTAGAAATTTTCTGTAAGATGCATCCTATAAGTGTTTTATGTACTGTTTCCTTGATCTTTTAAATATTTTATTTAAAATATTTTCTAATTTTTATTTTTTATTTCCTTTGAATGATGTGTTATTTAGAAGCATATTCTTTAGTTTTCAAACACATGGGAATTCATAGTTTTGGGGTCATTGATTCTTAGCTTAATTGCACTGTGTTTAAAAATATATTCTGTATGATTTTAGTCCTTTGACATTGGTTAAGGTTTGTTTTATGATCAAGGGTATTGTTAAGCTCTATAACTACTTCATGTATATTTGGAAAAAAATGTGTATGCTACAGTTATTGAGTAGAATATTCGTATATGGTAATTAGGTTATATTTACCAATGTGTTGTTCAGATTATCTTTATCTTCATTAATTGTTTTGACTACATATACTATTACTGAAAGAAGTATGCTAAAACATTCACTAAGATATTGGATTTGTCTATTTCTCCTTTCAGTTCTATCAGTTTTTGTCTTGTATATTTTGGCCTATGTTATTTGGTGCATATAAATGTATAATTGCCATACCTACCTAGTAAGTAAAATCTTTTTAAATTATAAAGTTTATTTTTTATTCATTTGTAATACTTTCACCTTAAAGTACATTTTTCTGATATTAATTTAGCAACACTAGCTTTTATTTTTTCAGTTATTCTTTACATGGTATATCTTTTTCATTCTTTTACTTTTTATATACTTTTATAATATCTCCATATTTTAGATTACTCTTGTGAATAGTTGATAGTTGAGCTCTTTTTAAATTTTAAAGCCTGGCATTCTTTGCCTTTAGTTAGAAAATTTGGTCTATTTACATTTAATTTATTACTGATATATTTGGTTTGAATCTCCCACTTTACTGTTAGCTTTCTATTTATGCCAAACAACATATATTCTTGTATTTCTTGTTTCTTGTCAGAAGACAAGAATATAAAATAATTTAGATTGTTTGAATTTTTTCATCATTTTCCCTCTTTTGTTTGCTTAATAATTATATACCTTTACTGGAGTTTTGATGGTGTCTTACTCAGTTTGGGCTGTATAACAAAACTAGGTGGCTTATCAAAACAGAAATCTATTTCTCACATTTCTGGAGGTTTTATGTCTGAGATCATGGTGCCAGCATAGTTGGGTTCTGATGAGAGCCCTCTTCTGAGTTGCAGATAGCAAATTTCTCCTTGTATACTTACATGGTGGAAACAGAGAAAGGAAACAAGCTTTCTCATGACACTTAGAAAGGCACTAATCTCACTTATGATGGCTCCACCCTCATGACCTCATCAGATCCTAATTCCCTCCCAAAGCCCTATCTCCTGATATAATCACACTGAGGTGTAGAGTTTCAGCATATGAATTTTGGAGGGACACAAACATCCAGTCTACAAGTGGTTACTGTAGAGATTACTACATGCATCCATAACCTATCAAAGGCTAGTGTTATTTGGTACTTTTAACCCTCTTTATGTTCAGTACAAGGATCTTAGAATAATTGATCTCTATCTCTTAACTTATTTACTATTATTGCTGCACATCAATAAGTTTACAGATATTTTAAATCCTATCACAGATAATAATGATTGCTTTTCACAGTCAATATTCACCGAGCATTAATCACAAATTTACTCTTTTTGTTGATGTTTATTCCTTCCTTCACCTCTAAGCTTCCATCTGGGCTAATTATTTTTTCCCAAAAAAACTTCATTTATAATGGGTCTGCTGAATTCTATTTTTGTCTGAAAATATTTTTATTTCATCTTTATTCTTGAAGGCTATTATTGCTGGATATAGAATTCTAAGTTGACAAGACATTTTTTCCTTGAATACTTTGTCAAAATAACTTTGTTGTCTTATTTCACTATTCCTGTTGAGGTGGTAATGTGTCTTTTTCCTTTCTATTTTTAGTGTTTTGTTTTTGTCTTTGGTTATCAGCAGTTTGACTATGATGTGTCTAGATGTGGATTTCTTTGCATTTATCTTGCTTGGGATTTGTAAGAATTCTTGAATTTATGACTTAAAACCTTTCATCAGTTTTGGGAAAAGTTCAGCTAATTGTTTCAAATATTTCTTCTTCCCAATTTTTTCTGTATTTTCTCTCTGAGATTTATTATACATGTTAAGCTTTTTTAGTGTATTTCATCTGCACTTAAGTCTCTGCAGTATTTTGTTCCCTCTTGCATAATTCTGGATATTTTCTTCTTTCTTCCTGTTTTAAGTTGTACCTAACTGCTGCTAAACACATCCATGGAGTTCTTGCTTTTGCTTATTGTATTGTTTAGTCCTATTATTTCCATTTCATTATATTTTTGTAATTTCCAATTATCTGCCAAAATTCTGAATCTTGTCTTTTATCTCCTCAGAAGCATTATTATTCTAAAATCTATGACTAATAATTTTACTATCTAGAACTACTTGGATCTTTTTCTGTTTTCTTTGTTCTTGTGTATCTTGTCTTCTTGTTGTGCCTTGTTTCTTTTGATTATGTGCTGGACATTGTTAGATAAAAATTAGAGGAAAAAAGCTTATCATGATGTTCTCTTTCTCCAAAAATGATTTATGTTTGCTTATGGAGGACAACTAAGTGCACTTGCAACCTAGGGTCATGTTAATCCAATGTCAGGGACTGAAATGGTTTGAATTTTGGCTTCAATTTCTTTAAGGGTTATTCTTCTTCTATTTTACCCTTACTCATAGAATCTTGAGCCTGTAGAGTTCCACAAGTTTATCAGTGTCCCTTTGGTGACTCTAGACTCCAATTTCTCTCTAACTTCAACTAATCTGTTAAAATTTCTGTTTAGTAACTCAGACTCTCATTAACCTCTCCTGGAATCAGCAGATACACGAAGGGTAAAGAGGTCCAGTTGTTGAACTTAACTCTGTTGGTTTCCATCTTCTTTCAGATCTCAGTCTTATGATTTCTTATTGCTTTTTAACTCTCCATTGACTGCAGGCAGATTAAAATAAAATGTTGTCCAGATTGTTTAATTGTCCTCAGTGAGTGTGTTAGACAGACTACTTAGCTCACCATTTCTGAAGCTATTTAATTAGCTTAAAATGAAATTGCCCCCTCCCTGTGCTGCCTAAAGGAACCAAGGAGAGAAATTAGGTTCAAGCTGGTGCAGTGGGTTTTAAGGTAAATGTAACATTTTCCAGGGTCTGGGCAAGATAGTGGCAAGAAGAATTATGAGAGCACTCTAAAGGGAAGGTGAAATTTATGTAGGAAAAATTCAGGACCACTGCTGTAATTTCTCATTTTATCATAGATACCTCTGTTTTTCCTATAATATAATACAATTTAATTTCAGGTTTTGTTTAAATTGTTTTCTATCTAACCACACTTTATCTAAGAAATGTGGTTATTAATAGCAGGAAGACTTTTTCAAATTGTTAAATACCTTGATATATTTGGATACTCAAGAGTGGAGAAAACTGAATAACTACAAAATAGGATAAGAATTTGGAGTTTTATGTGGCAATCATAGATGGAAGAGGTGAGGGGAAACAAAGAGAAATGTTGATAAAGATAGATGCCAGTGTGATAGAGGTTATGAGCTTAGTGATATGGCACCTGTACCTCTACTTCCCCTTCCACCATCCCGCCATCTTCAGGAAGATTGAATAAACTCAGCCTTTATAGTAGAAAGCAAAACATGGCTTATTTTGTGTCAGTCGGCATGGTATAGGATGAGTCTTGGAATAGAAACCCAGAAGGAGGTTTGGACTTCCATAGGCATGTGAGGCAGCCTAGGTATCCATCATGACCTCTGGGCTACAAGCAAAACTGTCTCTCCTCCCCTCTGGAGTCTCTTCATGGGACACTCCCCTCAATGTAAACCTTGGCCAACCCTGTGTTTCCCTGTAATTATGGAGGCTCTCTTTCTACACCACATTACCATTCCCACATCAGTCATAGTGAGATGCTATAGCTTAAAATTATCATTTTAAGCACAGTGACCTAGGAGTCCAAGAACCTGTGTTCTATTTCTGACTCTGTCTCAAATGGTTGTAGGGGTGGTTACCTTACCTTTGGATTCTTTGTTTCCTCATCTCTAAAATGGATTTGCATTAGATCAGTGGTTTGCAATTATTCTCTGAGGAATCTTTTGTTAAAATGAAATCTTACATGGAAACAGGCACACACAAAACAAGTAAAATGAACTCTAGTTGAAGTAGAAGGTTGGGTAGGATGGAAATCTTACCCAAATGTGCTTCCTTACCCCACAAGCTTTAAGAAGGCTCAGTAGAATACGGTATGATAACCAGTTGAGTTGATGGGTTTTTTTCAGTTCCAGCTATCTCCTTATACAGAGGAGAATGAATGTCATCTTTCAGTCATCTAAAAACAACAGTAATTTAATAAAAGTTTACTTTTTCCCTTGTTGAGGTGGGAGATGGAGAGTGGAAAGGAAGCTCATATTTATGGAGGCCTTATTAAGTGCCAGACACAATAAGTAATTTCCTTAACCTTCCTAAGGACTCTGTGGAGTTTATGCCCAATGGAGGGAGTCTCTGAAGCTCAGAGATGAGTATTTGGCTGAAGGTAACATGGCAAGAATGTGGCAGGGCTGCATTTCAAGCTCAGCTCTTTCTAACTCCACCATCAGAAATGAAGGTGGTGGGACTTCCCTGGTGGTGCAGTGGTTAAGAATTCGCCTGCCAGTGCAGGGGACACAGGTTCGATCCCTGGTCCAGGAAGATCCCACATGCCACGGAGCAACTAAGCCTATGCACAACAGCTACTGAGGCATCACTCTAGAGTCCACGAGCCACAACTACTGAGCCCGCATACCACAACTACTGAAGCCTGCGCACCTAGAGCCCGTGCTCTGCAACAAGGAGCCACCTCCATGAGAAGCCCGTGCACCACAATGAAGAGCAGCCCCCGCTCCCCGCAACTAGAGAAAGCCTGTGCACAGCAACAAAGACCCAACACAGCCAAAAATAAATAAATAAATACATTTATTAAAAAAAAAAAATGAAGGTGGTGAGTAGAAAATGGGCACCCCAGCAAATGAAACATAGGTCTGGGTGCAGAAAAATGCCATGGGATATTTTGTGCAATGGGTATATATATATATACATAATACATACATACATACATACATATATATGTCTTTTTGCCTTCAGATTTAAACTAATTTTTTCCTTATTACTTAGGATGATATGGGAACATCTAATGAGATGCCTCAGCCCAAGGAAGTGCCTACTTTTAATTCATGGTCTAAGCTTTTCCTTGCTTGGTTATCTATACTCACAGCCCTAGCCTAGAGTGTTAGAAAGCTGTTACTTAAGCCTTTTGTTTTTCTTAGTGTTCTAGGGCTCAATATGTGGCATTCTCCTATTTCTGAATTACTAACATACTTTCCCACCTTTTCCTGAGTTTTAGGGAAAACAGTCCCAGTGTTTGGAACCCTTGCCATGAATTAAATATGCAAGATGTTGAAAAATTCCCCAAGGGAAGAAAAATTTTATGTGGCTTTTGATTTCATTATCATTATACTGGAGACTCTTTTTGGTTTTGAGGCAAAGTGAAACAGTGGCTAGACAGACATAGAATGCCAAGCATACAAAGCACCATTTAGTAAGTGTGATGGTTAATTTTATGTGTCAACTTGACTGGACCACAGAGTAGTCAGATAATTGGTTAAACATTATTTCTGGGCATGTCTGTGGTGATATTTCTGGATGAGATTAACATTTGAATTGGTAGACTGAGTAAAACAGATTGACCTTCACAATGTGAGTGGACCTCATCCAATCCATTGAAGACCTGAATAGAATAAAAGGCTGAATAAGAAAGAATTAGCTCTCTTTACCTGTTTTCCTGGACCCTGGACATTGGCTTTCTTGTGCACTCAGACTGGAACTTGGCACTCCTGGTTCTCAGGCCTTTGGACTCAGACTGGATCAACACCTCCGGCTCTCCTGAATCTCTAGTTTGCAAATGGTGGAACTTCTCAGCTTACATAATTGCATGAGCCAGTTCCTTATCATAAATCATATTAGTCAGTAATCATTACTGACTAATGCACTAAGTGATTACTGAGTAGCAGGCCATGAACTAAAGTGCTGCACATAATATCTCATTTAATATGATCTCCTACACTCTTATGAATTCAGTATCTTGTTACTTCCATTCTGCAGATGAGGCTTAGAGCAAGTAAAAGTAACTCTGCCAAGGCCATAGAGCTTAAGTGGGGAGACATTCACACAAGTCATGTGGCTTTGAGTAGGTCAATGAGTTTGTCTGCATTTATGTGTTAAATGGAGATGATAATGCCTACCTTGAAGGACTGTCAGGGACATTACATGAGGTGATAGGTGTGAATTACTTGGATAGGGTAGAATGCATGGCAGGGACTCAGAAATAGTAGCTTTTGCTATTTTATTTCTTACTGTGTTAAAAAATTCAGAGGATTTATAGCTTGTGGAAAAGATGTAATTTCTCCAATGTAATATATCAATAACATCTGAATTTAATCTTTTGTTCATCTCCATTAAGCTCCAATGATATTTCATGTTATCCTGGGGAAAAATGTGATCACTGTGACATTTAAAATTCTGCACAACCCAGGGAGAGGGAGGAGGCACACTCCTGGAAACACGAGGAAATCCTGGTTAGACTGCCCTGAGACTCCAGGTTGCTGTGCTTTAGGAAGCTGAACAGCTGCAAAGGTCATCAGGAGGTGCTTGGTTTCCCAAAAGGTGTTTGCTATTTATTTTCACTCAAGCATGTTCCTTCTGCTCTGATAACCATTGTCATCTTCCATTACAATAAAAGATGTCAGAGGGATTTTTACAGTCATATGGCATTAATTTAGCTTTCCCTCCATGGTCATAAGAGAGTTTGCAAAAATGAAAATAAAACAAAACAAAGCCTCACTCAGCCATTCATCAATTCATATTTATTGAACAGTGATCATGTGCCACACAACAGGGAGGACAGGATCTCCATTTCAAACTCCATGGCATGCACACGCTCTTTTCAGTGTGCTGGCTCTGGGGCTGCTTCATTCTCAATTTCCTCTCTGGTCTTTGGGAAATGGATCAGAGGACCATGCAGATTTCCTTGGGAAATATAACAGTATCAGCCACATTTTCTTTTCATCACAACGCTGGTGGGAATTCTGAGTACACTTTATAGTTGCCAGAGCCCATTCATGTCCCTCTGATTCTTGCCCCAATCTAGTGAGGTCAGTTGGGCAAGGCTGATTATTTTTGTCATTTGGGTGAGGGAACTGAAGCTCAGGGCTGTTGAGGCACGTGGCCAGGGTCTCAGCCAGAGAAGGGGCCAGGCTGTGAAAACTCCTTCCACACTTGTTCCTTGTCCATCTGTCCTTCACACCTTGGAGAGCCTTAAGAAACATCCAGTTATGCCATTACCTTGCTTATGATCTTTCCATTCCTCACACTCAGTCTTAGCATGCTCACAAGGTTTGTTTGAGATCCGGCCCTTCTCACCTATCTAGACTTCTTCCAGGCCATTCCCATTGCCCCCATCCCATTGTCCACTCCCAAAGCTATGCTCTGGCTATTCTGAATCCCACTGTATCATCTTCGATCTCACCTCCCTGCCATTACTCAGGAGGCCCTCTCTACTTACGCATTATTTAAATCTCCCTTTAGATATAACTTCCTCCAAGAACCTCTCTCTGATCTCTTACATCTGGGTTAGCTGGCTCTACTCTGTGCATCTGTCACACCCTCTGCTGGGTCTATTTGAATGCCACTCCCACTGGGCTGTAAGCTTTGTGAGAGTGAGGACTGTGTGCATCTCATTGATGGGCAGCACCTATGCCCCTAGAAGGGGGGCAGGAATTATCCTTCAAGGAATGAATGGTTCATTTACTCATTCTGATGAAATTTCTCAGATAGCAGATCTTCTGTGCACACAGATCAGGAATCCCTGGATTACTCCTTATGCTGGTTGTTTTGGGCTGACTTCATTCCAGCAGTGAGAAGTACCCAGAGGAGAAGGGAGGGTGGGAGGAGAGAAAGGCCAGGACAAATCCCCTCCCTTTCTGGCCCTTCTTGCTTTGACACCATGTTCTGAGAGTAGCTGTGTCTCTCCAGCAGGGAACCTTCTCCTCTACCGTCCGGTGCTCAGACTCCAGCAATATTATGTTTTCCTTTATCCCTCAGCCCTAAAAGTAGAAATAGCTTCTAACTCTTGTTAGTTTCTGTGTGCTTCACCATCACTTGCTTCTTCCCTGAACCCTCACCATATCTCCATAAGTAGCATCTTCATTTGGACCATCTGTGGTGGCTTCTGTTTCCTGCCAGGTTTCTGACAAAGTATTCTATTTGGTACAGGTAAGATTAGGATTTTCATATTCTCCGGGATGGTTCCTAGCAACTTGAGATTCTTGAAGGTAATTCTCAAGACAGCTCCAGGTTGCTCCCTTATTGTACAGATGTAGACAAGAATTTCCAGAAGGCTGGCAATATAATTTCCTCCCTCTGCTTAATTTTCAGTGTTTCGTCTATGGGCATCACCAGGTATCCTTAGATCTGAGAAGTCATATTTGTTCTAAGCAGATTTGGTGTCTATATATCTATTTAATTCACTGGTAAGGAAAATCTCTGCCCCCTGCTTAGGAATGGTTCTGCAGTGTTCAAAAACATTCCTTCCAGTTCACTTTGACTTCCTGTCATTTGACTCCCCTAATGGTTCTTTGTGAAGGCCACATCCACAGTCACACAATGTATGTTAGAAGGGACACTGGTGTGAAAGAAGTTGTAGATGCCATGAGGTTAGGCATCAGGGTTTTCCTTTAAGATCATGTAATCTTTTTTTTTTTTTTTTTGGCTGTGCTGGGTCTTCGTTGCTGCGCGTGGGCTTTTCTCTAGTTGCGGCGAGCGCGGGTCACTCCTGTGTGTGGGCTTCTCACTGTGGTGGCCTCTCTTGCTGCGGAGCATGGGCTCTAGGCTCGTGGGCCTCAGTAGTTGTGGCACACTGGCTGAGTAGTTGTGGCTTGCAGGCTCCAGAGTGCAGGCTCAGTTGTTGTGGCACATGGGCTTAGTTGCTCCACATGTGGGATCTTCCCGGACCAGGGCTCGAACCCACATCCCCTGCATTGACAGGCAGATTCCCAACCAATGCGCCACCAGGGAAGCCCCAAGATCATGTAATCTTAATAACAATTTTTTTAATAGAGCAAAAGTCATATTCTCTTAATGGAATATAGGGATAGATTAATTGCCCTTATAAGTGTGGGCTCATTTCTGGGCTCTTGACTCTGTTCCATTGATCTATGTGTCTTTTTGTGCCAGTACCATACTGTTTTGATTACTGTAGCTTTGAAGGAGAGTTTGAAATCAGGGAGCATGATACCTCCAGCTTCATTCTCTTTTTCAAGATTGTTTTGGCTACTCTGGGTCTTTTGTGTTTCCATATAAGTTTTAGAATTATTTGTTCCAGTTTTGCGAAAAATGCAATTGGTATTTTGATAGTGATTGCATTGAATCTGTGGATTGCCTTGGGTAGTATGGTCATTTTAACATATTAATACCTCCAATCCATGAACATAGTATATGTTTCCATCTCCTTGTGTCATTTTCAATTTCTTTCATCAGTGTTTTAATAGTTCTCTGAGTACAGGTCTTTGCCTCCTTAGTTAGATTTATTCCTAGGTAGTTTATTCTTTTTGATGCAATTGTAAATGGGATTGTTTCTGTAATTTCTTTCTGATATTTCATTGTTAGTGTATAGAGATGCAACATGTTTCTGTACATTAATTTTGCATCCTGAAACTTTTCCAAATTAATTGATGCGCTCTAACAGTTTTTTGGTTGTGTTTTTAAGATTTTCTATGTATAGTAACTTGTCATCTGCAAACAGTGACAGTTTTAATTCCTCCTTTCCAACACATATTCCTTTTATTTCTTTTTCTTGTCTCATTGCTGTGGCTAGCACTTCCAATAATATGTTGAATAAACGTAACAAGAGTGGGCATCCTTGTCTTGTTTCTAATCATAGAGGAAATGGTTTCAGCTTTTCACCATGTTACCTGTGGGCTTGTCATTATTACGTTGAGGTATGTTCTGTCTGTATCCCCTTTGTAGAGAATTCTTATCATAAATGGATGTTGAATTTTTTATTAAAAGGTTTTTCTGCATCTATTGAGATGATTGTATGATATTTTTAGGTTTAAAATCATCACATTATTTATTGATCGGAGAATGATTTATTTAATATTTATTTTTATTTTTATATTTAAAAATATTTTATTTTATTTTTATTTATTATTTTATTTTATATTTATTTTATTTTATATCATTTATTTTATAAATATAAAAATATTTTATATTTATTTATTATTTATTTTATAATATTTTATTTTATTTTTTATTTATATTATATTATATATTATATTTTATATTTATGTTATGTTATATTTATTTATTTATTTAATAAGTTTTATTGGATTATAGTTGATTTACAATGTTTTTTTAGTGTCAGGGGTACAGCAAAGTGATTCAGTTATACATACACATATATTCATTTTTTTTCAGATTATTTTCTCATATAGGTTATCAGAGAATACTGAGTAGAGTTCCCTGTGCTATACAGTAGGTCCATGTTGGTTATCTATTTTATATACAATAGTGTATGTATGTTAATCCCAAACTCCTTATTTAACCGTCTCTTTCACGTTTCCCCTTTGGTAACCATAAGTTTGTTTTCGATATCTGTAAGTCTGTTTTTATTTTGTAAATAAGTTCATTTGAATCACTTTTTAAAAATTAGATTCCACATGTGAGTGATATCATATGATATTTGTCTTTTTCTGACTTACTTCACTTAGTGTGATAATCTCTAGGTCCATCCATGTTGCTGCAAATGGCATTATTTCGTTCTTTTTTATGGCTGAGTAATATTCCATTGTATATATGTACCATATCTTCTTTATCCATTCCTCTGCTGATGGACATTTAGGTTGCTTCCATATCTTGTTTATTGTAAATAGTGCTGCAGTGAACATTGGGGTGCATGTATACTTTGGAACCATGGTTTTCTCTGGATATATGTCCAGGTGTGGGATTGTTGGATCATATGGTAGCTCTATTTTTAGTATTTTAAAGAACCTCCATACTGTTCTTCATAGTGGTTGCACCAATTTACATTCCTACCAACAGTGTAGGAGGGTTCCCTTTTCTCCATGCCCTCTCCAGCATGTATTGTTTGTAGACTTTTTGATGATATTCATTCTGACTGGTGTGAGGTGATACTTCATTGTAGTTTTGATTTGCGTTTCTCTGATAATTAGTGATCTGAGCATCTTTTCACCTGCTCTTTGGCCATCTGTATGTCTTCTTTGGAGAAATGTCTATTTATATCTTCTGCCCATTTTTTTTTGATTGGGTTGTTTGGTGTTTGTTTGGTTTTTTTGACATAGAGCTGTGTGAGTTGTTTGTATATTTTGGAGATTAATCCTTTGTTGGTCACTTCATTTGCAAATATTTTCTCCCATTCTGTGGGTTGTCTTTTGGTTTTATTTATGGTTCTCTTTGCTGTGCAAAAACTTTTAAGTTTAATTAGGTCCCATTTGTTTATTTTTGTTTTTATTTTCATTACTCTAGGAGGTGGCTCACTCATATTGGGTTGGCCAAAAAGTTCATTCGGCATTTTCTGTAAGACATTACAGAAAAACCTAAATGAAATTTTTGGCCAACCCAATACATAAATTGTTGCTTTTCTTCTGCTGTTTTTAGTGTTCTCTTTACCTTTAATTTTTGTTATTTTAATTACAACATGTCTTGGTGTAGTCCTTTTTTTAAAAAATTTTTGGCTGCATTGGGTTTTCATTGTTGTGCATGGGCTTTCTCTAGTTGTAGTGAGTGGGGGCTACTCTTCATTGTGGTGTGCGGGCTTCTCATTGTGGTGGCTTCTCTTGTTGCAGAGCATGGGCTTTAGGCACGCAGGCTTCAGTAGTTGTGGCACTTGGGCTCAGTAGTTGTGGCTTGCAGGCTCTAGAGCTCAGATCAGTAGTTGTGGCACATGGGCTTAGTTGCTCCGCGGCATGTGGGATCTTTCTAGATCAGGGCTTGAACCCATGTCTCCAGCATTGGCAGGCAGATTCTTAACCACTGCACCACCAGGGAAACCCTGGTGTGTTCCTTTTTGAGTTGATCCTGTTTGGAACTCTCTGTGCTTCTTGGACCTGGATGTGTGTTTCCTTTCCCAGGTTAGGGAAGCTTTCAGCTATTATGTCTTCAGATATATTCTCTGCTCCCTGTACTCTCTCTTTTCCTTCTGGGACCCCTATACTGTGACTGCTAGTATGCTTGATGTTGGTCTCTTAAACTGTCCTCATTTCTTTTTATTCTTTTTTTTTTCTGTTCAGCTTCAGTGATTTCCAATCCTCTGTCTTCCAGCTTATTCGTCTGTTCCTCTGTATCATCTAATCTACTGTTGATTGCTTTTAGTGTATTTTTCATTTTAATTATTATATTCCTTATCTCTGCTTGGTTCTTCTATATATTTTCTAACTCTTTGTTAAAAAATTCTAACTTCTCACTCTGTTCATCCAATCTTCTCTGGAGTTTCTTTGAACATGTTTATGATCATTACCTTGAATACTTTATCAGGGAGATTGCCTAATGCCATTTCACTTAGTTCTTGTTCTGGGATTTTAATCTTGTTCCTTCATTTACATATTCCTCTGTTGCCTATTTTTGCTTAATTTTCTGTTTTTATATCTATGTATTTTGTAGGTTTGTTACATTTCCCAACTTTGGAGAAGTGGCCTTTTGTAGGAGACATCCTATGCAGTGCACTCCACTCTGATCACCAGAGATATATGCTTTAGGGGTGCCTTATTTTGGGGCTGGATGGTTCCTTCTGTTGTGGTGGGCTGACTACTCTGGGTGGTCTAGTAAGTGTGGCTGGTCCGCACTCTGTTTGCTTGCCAGAACCTACCTTGTGGAAGCTTCTGGCCACTGATGGGTGGGACTGGGTCACAAGCTGCTGGCTGCAGGCCCCAGGGAGTCCTGGTGCTAGTGATGGCCCTCTGGTGGTCAGAGTCCTTTTCTAAAGGGTGCGGTTGTGGGCTGGTGGTCCTGGATCTAGTGTTGGCCTGAGAGTGAGTGGGTCCAGTTCCTGACGTGGCTGGCTGTGGGGCCTGGCATGTCCTAAAGCTAGTGTCCACCTGCTGGTAAGTGGGGCTGAATCCTGGTGTGGCTGACTGAGGATTCCAAGGTGTCTCAGATCTGATATCCACCCACTGGTGGGTGGGGGCCAGGGTCAAGGGGGTCCTGGGGCTGGTGCTGGCATGATGTTGCATGGGCTGGGTCCTGATACAGCAGGATGTGGGGATGTGGTGGCCCTGGGGCTGACGTCCACCCACTGGTGTGTGAGGCCAGATCCTGGGGCTAGTGCCTGCCCACTGGTTGATGGACCCAGGTCCTGGGGTCTCTGGCTGCAGGGCTCAGGGGTTCCCAGAACTGGTATTGGCCTACTGATGGGCAGGGCCAAGTCCCAGAGGGTCCTGGGGCTAGTGCCAGCTGACTAGTGGGCAGAGTCAGGTGCAAACTTTAAATTCTTTATAAATGTGAGTTGGTGGCATTATTATTGACATTTAAAAAATGGAATTTAGGGCTTCTCTGGTGGCGCAGTGGTTGAGAGTCCGCCTGGCAAGGCAGGGGACATGGGTTCATGCCCCGGTCCGGTAAGATCCCACATGCTGCGGAGCGGCTAGGCCCGTGAGCCATGGCTGCTGAGCCTGAGCGTCCAGAGCCTGTGCTCCACAACGGGAGAGGCCACAACAGTGAGAGGCCCACGTACTGCAAAAAAAAAAAAAAAAAAAAAAAAAAAAAAAAAAAAAAAAAGTTATTTAGTGGCAGTTTTCAAATGTGCAAAGTGGGGAAGTTTTATCAGAGGAAATCATGCAGTTGGAGAGTACGTGTGTGTATCTGATTGTAAGCATTGTTGAAATTGCACTTTCAATTTTGTGACTCTAAGAATATATGCACCAAGAATGTAACTTTCGTTTTCAGCAGGCTGCTCCCTGGGAAGTTTCAGTTACCTGGATTCAAAGATGTCTAGGGCAATAATTCTCAACCTTGGCTACACACTGTAATCCCTTGGGGATCTTCAAGACATAGGTGCCTGGGTCCTACTCCCAGGGTTTCAGTTTAATGGATCTGGGGTCTGCTAGGCTTTGTGATTTTTAAATTCTCTCTAGGTGATTCTGACGTGCAACCATGGGCCTCTTAAATATTGGCCTGAATATCACCCAAATGGGCCCCTTGGAGGTTTGTTCTTACTGTTACCCCCAATAGATAAGATGGTGGTCTGTCTTGTGAGCTCATACCGCAAGGGAAGAGGCTGAGACGTGCCTCCAGGAGAGCTGACTTTTGATCTCAATAGGACAAGAACCCATCTCCACAAAGAATGACCAACAATGATATCAGTCATTCAGGTAGCTAATACTGTGATTGTTACTGTTTTTCTAATTTAGAAGGGGCAGTTCTGGATTTGGGGGTGTATTAGTCTGCTAGGAATGCTGGAACAAAGTACTACAAACTGAGTGACTTAAATAACAGAAATGCGTTGTCTCACATTCTGGAGTCTAGAGCCAAGAGATGGAGGTGTTGGCAGGGCCATGCTCCTTCTGGAGGCTCTAGGGAAGGCTCTGCTCCAGGCTTCTCTCCTAGCTACGGGTAGTTCCTTGGCTTGTGGTAACATCAGTCAGTCTTCACATGGTGTTCTCCCTGTGTGTGTTGGTATGTTTCAAAATTTCCCCTTTTTATAAGGACACTAGTGATATTGGTTAAGGCTCACCCTAATGACCTCATTTTAACTTCATTATCTTTGTAAAGAGCTTATCTACAAATAAGGTCACACCCTGAGGTTGGTGGCATAGTGGTTAGCCTAGTTGCCTTCGGGAATTTGGGGAGGGGGTGTGATTCAACCCCTAACATGAGCGGAGTCACAATTTCCGTGTAGATGGCGCCATGTATCTTATTCATATGTACTATAAACACCACGGTGGGATGGGGGTGAAAGGGACTGGCATCCAGTTTAGTCTCCGGTGGGGAGGTATCTCCACCAGCAAAGAAAATCCATGTGAGGAGACTAAGTCACAGGTTACTTCTTGTTGATAGATCAATGTCTTTGTTGAATGTTACGAGATGACTTTTTAACAAAAATCATCTTTACGGAAATAAGAATTTTTTTAAGGAGTTAGCAAGTTCCTCCTCAATAGGAGTATCCCAGCAAAGCTCTGAATAGCTATTGGTCAGGAGTGCTTTAAAAGGCTCCTTTCATTTGAAAGATGGTTGGACAAGAGGGACTTACAAGTCCATATAGACTCTAAGATTTTGTGCTTCTTGCAAAGACATTATTCAGAGGCTCAGTTTTTAGGGCAGAGTCCTGGACCAGGCACTGTGTCCAAAGGCAGAATACTTCAGACCTGGCTCTAGGTGCAAAGAATTAATCTGAAAAACTTAATGACACATCAACTCTGCTAGAATCCATTGCTATTTTTACTGCATAAATATTTTCAGTGGAGAGAAAATAGGTCCAGGATCTTTGAAAATGGCAAGATACAGATGGCAAACTCAGGGTGTCCTGCAGGATGGTTACTCAATGCTACTGCTCAGGAATATTTTAACTGACATCCACAATAGCAGTGAAAGTCTCAGTCTTTATGCTACCATCAAACTTGGCCCACCCTAGAGAATGAAAAAGGAAATATCACATCTGTGACAATCCTATTTTTCTAGCAAAAGAAAAATCCTGAATAAGCATTAAGGCAGTGAATCTGGACACACAAGTGCTGTAGAGAGAAATTTTAAATGCAAATTTTGTTTGTTTGTTTCCACAATAACCAATTTAATTACTGAGGATACAGGTCAGTTCTCATTCATACCCACAGACCAAGCAGTCCTTTTCCCAGCCTTTATGTTATAGCATTAAAAACTTTTACCTGGGCTTCCTTGGTGGCGCAGTGGTTGAGAGTCCACTTGCCGATGCAGGGGACGTGGGTTCGTGCCCCGGTCCAGGAAGATCCCACATGCCATTGAGCGGCTGGGCCTGTGAGCCTTGGCTGCTGAGCCTGTGCATCCAGAGCCCGTGCTCTGCAACGGGAGAGGCCCCAACAGTGAGAGGCCCACATACCGCCAAAAAAAAAACAAAAACAAAAACAACTTTTACCAGATTGTATACGGAGTTCTAAAGCAAAACTCTCCTAGGAAATGAAGGGGAAATAAAAAATATCATCAGCTCACATATACTTTTTTCCATACATACCTAAAATTACTAACATTTATTTTTTCTTATAAAATACTGTAGAGAATTTTTAAAATATAGAAAAGTATAATGAATAAAATAAATATCACTAATAATGTCATCTAATATTTTCTTCAAGTTCTTCTATGGTACTTATATACAAAAATACTGTTATATCATACTGTAAACAGACTTCTGTTTTCTTTTATTTCCACTTAATGTTATACTATGACACTTTCCCTGGATCATTAAATATTATTAAATATTTTCCATCATGTTAGATATATTTTACTTATCAATATTCTGCTGGTTTGAGGTCTATGGGTATTTATTTCTATTTTAAATAATGCTTCAGAAAACCTTTTCAGTACAATTTTTTTTCTGGTCTAAAATTGTGATTATTTGTGAGGATAAATTCATAGTAGTAGAACTATAGGGTCAAAAAGTATGAATATTTTTAAGGTTCTTGATAGGTAGACCAAGACTGATTTCCAGAAAGTTTACAGTGATTTATAAATGCCCTAAAAATACTTGAGAATATTGATGTCATGTACCCTCCCCAACATAGAGTATTACTGTGTTTTAAACATGGTTTTTTTTTATTTTATCTTAGGTAATTAATCAATAATTTTAGGGAAGCCTCATATCACAGGTGGGGGAGGTTTGTTTCTAATTTCTTTGAAATAGGCAGGAAAGACGGCACTGGTGTAGATTATCGAGGGAGCTTGCATAGGCTTAAAGATCGACTTCACAGAGTAAATTATATGGGTTCTGTCCTGGATAGTTTAGACATTCAACTCCTGTCAATGTGGGGGTACAAATCACTTGATCTCTTTAAAGTATTTTCCGTTAGGATTTTAAGAATAGCTTTTAAAGTAATTTGGATTGAATTAAATAATTTTTTAGAAAGGTCATTCTGTTTTCATTTGTTAAGACATTTCATCTTTAACTCAATGTTAAGGATGCTGTGAGATGAGCCACCGGAAGAAGGAAATCGGATCCTCAGTACCACATTTAATCCGTTTTAAGGCATATATTTTTCACATTTAAATGTCTGAAACTGGGATGTGTAACAGTCATGGTCAGTGCTCTCGGATCCCTCTACAAACTCTTATGAACATTAGCTCTGTGTGATTTTACTCCCAACATCCAGCACCTCTTTGTTGTAGGGCTGCATGAACCCACTTTGCCTACACAGAGCTAGAAGGACCTAAAAATTCATATATCCCTCCCGGGCCTCCCATGCTTAACCAATGACTATTGGTTCTGGGGTATAAATACTGCAGCTCCCTGGCCTCTACTTGGACAACTGAAGCAGGACTTACACTGTCCCCAGAGCTCCCTTGTGGGACTGAGCCGAAGTGCCATCCCCACGTCCACACCTTCTGATGGATGGGCTTTGCTTGATATCACACCCTTGTGTGGGCTTTTCTCTCTTCCCTTTGTGTCAGTCCTATTTCTCTATTTTCCTACCATGTTCCCCCCCCCCAACCCCAGTTCAAACAAATTCTCACCTCAGGGGAACCGAACATATAACAAGGTATGTCTTACAACCCATGATGTCTTCCACTTCCTGTTGGCCAAGAAGGCAGTTAGGTTCCCCCTGATACCACCAAAACTGCAAAAGACAACCATAATGTTACAGTTGTCTTTGCCTGTGCATGCATGAGCTTGGTTGTTTTTCTTGTGGTATGAAAGGACTGTTACCTTACTTTTCAGTAAATAAAGCATTTAAGGACTATTTGAGGAAGGAATATGAATCCTGATTATTGTCTAAAAATCTTCTATTAAATCCTTTTGAAAAGATCAAAAAAAAGTACCAGCATCAAAACTCAGAATAGACGTCAAGACCTGGGGAGAAATTCATAGGGATAGTAGTGGAACAGTCCTTTAAGAAATGCTTCATTTTGATGGCAGAGAGGATGTTATTGTGAAAAATGTGGATGAAAACTCTGATTTAAAAGAGAGGTTCAGAAGAGTTCCATTCTGAATATACAGAAGTTTTAGGATTATCACAATTTATTTGTATTTAATTTTCCTTTATATATACACATGATAAAAACTATGTTCAAATAGCTCTTAAGTTTACTTAAAAAGGCATAAGACAAAAATCCAAAGTACTATGTCATATTTTAGATGCTTTAAAAAAATTTTTGGTGATAGAAAAAATAATGGTAAGTCTTATAATTGATAGAGTCTTAAACTTGGTGAAATACTAATCAGGAATATGCTACTCAGAGATAGAAGGAATATAATCAGTGAACAATCTTAGCAACAGTGGGAAAACTGAGATAACTTCATACAATTTTCACCTTGTATGAGTCATAGTAGGGGTTACATTTGTGAGTGAGGGGCCACCATTTCGTCACATTCTTGAAATTCTGTAGATGTTAGTCTATTAAATATTTCTTATTCCTCTAAAGTGTGTATGTGTGTACATATACACATATAAATGTATGTGTGTGTGCACACACACATTACTCAGAGAAATAATCCATGCATTTAATTTGGTGCCAGCTTTTTATTTTTCAGTGGTGATCACAGAACTATATATAACCCATGTGATCACTGCACAAAAATAAAAAGCTGGCATTAGATTAAATGCATGGATTACTTCCCTGAATGACAAAACTACTCAGCATATAGAAATAGGATCTCCCCACAAACATCTTTTCATATTCCATTTCAGAGAAATGCCTGACCTGAACTGTCTATATGTCAAGGTAACTTTATTATCTACCCAATTTACTTTGTCTTCCTGTTTTCTCACCCCATATTTTGCTGATGAAAGATGTATTTCTCTATTGCGAAAGAGCACACACAAGCAATTCCAACAGACTTGTAGATGGGATAATTTCTGCACCTTCAAAGTACTGTGGCAATACATAACTCCCTTGTACCAAATCAACTCTTTAGCAACATGATTAATTAACCTGTAAGAATAGAAGTTCAACACCGTTGCCTTGAAATGCACATGTATTTTGGTTTTAGGCTTTACCTACCCTTCCATACTAAAATCATTCTGTTGTATTTTTCAAAATCTTGGGTAGATCAATAATATTTGTGTATGTGTTTTACAACCCTTCCACTGCAATCACACTGTGAGTTTTATGGTCAAACGTATGCAGCATACACTTCCTTCTAGAAAAATCCATTACATCATTCCAACTTTAGTAGAACTATCTGGTGTAGATGTGCTTAAACTCCCATCTCATTTTCTTTTTAATTCACTTTGTTTTTTTCTGCCAGAAGCAGGAAACAGCCAAAAGAGTTTTTGAAAGCAATGAATCACTTTAAAAAATTATTCTGTAAGCATTTATTGAACATTACTGTGCCATGTTCTGTGAGAGGGATAAAGAATAAGATATGGACTCTGACTTAAAGGGCTCAAAGTCTAGTAGGAGAGACACATGCCCCCTTTTCCAGCCCAAATTAATGGCAAGTAGAGTGTGACAGAGGCTTTATTAAAAGGTTTGCAGTGATAGGGGGATGGGGTAGGATTTTAGAGCATGTCTCCTCCCAGTTAACCTTCTAACCCTCCAGGTTGTAGATAAAAATACCCCAATGCAACAATATATAAATAAGAAACAATGGACTATCTGAGCCAATCTTCTATCTTCCCATTTCCCTCCCAACTCCCCCTGATTTACTCACCTAGCTGTGACGTTGAGTGGGACAGCCACAGTGAGAGGGACTAGTTGGCTTTAAGCAGAGCTCTGATGCTTGTTACCACATGGAGACAGGAAGCACACAAGAGAGGGTAGGACCAGACCTCAAGCCTTGACGACCCAGTAACCCAGTTCACTAGATAGAAATAAATTAGTAAATAAATGTAGTACACCAGTGGGTGTTTGGACAAATAGGTCAGCAACTCCTCTTGGGATGGAAGTTAATACTCCACCACCCCTGAGTGGGAAGAGGGGCTGAACAGAGGTATGAACAAGAGGTAGCACCTAGAGTGCCAGTGCTGGCTGGGGGGAAGCAGCACGTGTCAGAATCTTCACAGAAGAGGTGTATTGAGGGGTGTCTTGGAAGGATGAGAAGGAATCTGCTGAGGGAATGAGGCAGGAGACGTTC
This sequence comes from Mesoplodon densirostris, assembly GCF_025265405.1. Lineage (NCBI taxonomy): Eukaryota > Metazoa > Chordata > Mammalia > Artiodactyla > Ziphiidae > Mesoplodon > Mesoplodon densirostris. The sequence goes on from NC_082678.1 coordinate 63,247,901, forward strand.
CCTAGACAAAACAGTCTATCTGAGTGACTGTTGGGTGAGAAATGCTGCTGGAGGAAGAGAGGAAAGGGTCAGTTAATGGCAGGTGTTAGGAACTGAAGAGCAGCAAGGGGGCAATAGAATCAGATGTGTCTTTCAGGAAGATAATTCTGACAGAAGTGTGGTGGGTAGGTTGACGGGGACAGGTGTGGTAGAGAGGGAGAAAGGTATATTGCCTCCATTGCCATTATGCAGGTAATAAATGAGAAAGACCTGAAAAACAAATAGGCAGTGTTTGCATGGATCAGAGAAAGGGGAATATATTAAGAAATGTTCTAGAAACAGTACATGTCTTTTTCTTTCTCCCAAGCAAACCAAGCATGTCAGTCACTACCTGTGAATGCAGAGGCAGAGAGGCCAGAGTGTTACTCTTGAAAGGAGCTCCCTCCATTAGAAAGGAAACATCAGGGGTAGGCCATAAGTGATATCGACCAATACTAATCTCAGTCAACTTGCAGTTTCCCTCCATTCTGGGGAGTCATTGCTAAACTCTGGGAGGCTTACTTAGTGCCAGGGCACTCTGGGTTTAGATGGTCTGTTGTCACTATCCAAGTTGGGTTTCACTGAGAGGCCATGTGGACTGAATGGAAAATATCTTCATTTAGGTCCAGCGGTTCTTCCTGCTACTCCTGTGATCCTTTTGGGTTCATGGGAATCAATATGATCTTCCAGTTTGGACCACACTGGGCTAGAGGAAGCTCACTGAAGCTGTCCAAGGCTCTATCTGCCTATACACAGCATGCAATCATTTCCATCCTAGGGTACAGTGAGGAATGGGTCTCCTCTGCTCTCAACACTAATTCATGTAATTGGGTTTTGCTGCTCCCAAGAAGGTGGTCCAGGAAGTGGGGCTCTCTGAGTCCCACCAACATTTTCGTTCTTTTTCCTCTCACACAGCCAGGGCAATTATTTCCTAGACAGGGAGTAGGACAGCTTTGCTCTTCCACATCTTATGTGCTCTCAGATCTTTGATCTAAATCATGAAGCCTTTCCAATTCTCTAAGGAGCCAGACTTTTGAAACTTAAAAGAGCATGTGTTCCTCTGCTTTCTGATGCCACACACCTTTCTTGAGACAGTGAACATTAAATGGACTAGAAGTTCAGCTATGGAATAAAAAAGGGGAATAAAGAAAATAAGTGTAAAAAGCTTTGGTTAACTTCAGTTGAATGTCCTTTGCATAAAATATAAATCACGGGCTTCCCTGGTGGCGCAGTCGTTGAGAGTCCGCCTGCCGATGCAGGGGACACGGGTTCTTGCCCCGGTCCAGGAAGATCCCCCATGCCACAGAGCGGCTAGGCCCGTGAGCCATGGCCGCTGAGCCTGCGCGTCCGGAGCCTGTGCTCCGCAATGGGAGAGGTCACAACAGTGAGAGGCCCGCGTACCTCAAAAAAAAAATATATATATATATATATATATATATATATATAATCACATAGGGGCTAGGATCACATATGTTTTGCACTGTATCTCTAGGACTTTGCAGTGTTTGGCATCTGGTAGCACTCAGTGTTTAAAGTGAATAAAGGAATACAAGGGCATGAGAGTTAAAGTGGGAACTACGTCTTAGCTATGGACAGCGCATTATACATTCAATTTGGCAAGTATGCACTGAACACCTACTATGTGACAGGCACTGTGTTAGATCCTCCCCCATGGTGCTAGATCCTTCGTACAATGGTGAATGAGACAGATAAATCCCTGCCATCAAGGAACGTACTCTCATTCTTACTCCCATTATTAAGGAAGACAAAACACAAATAGATCATTACAAATTGATAAATAATGTATAAGGAATAAACAGGGTAAAGTGACAGATAATATTTTAGTGATGGGGGAGCAGGGATGAAGAGGGGTCATAGCTACTAACCTGATTGCACTTTCCCTCAGACCACCCCTGTATGCTGAGAGTGAAATTCAAACTTAAAAAAAAAAGAAAAGTAGTATTAGTTAAATGTTAAAAAGTCATATGAAGAAAGCAAATACAGAACTGCATTTAATATTTACATAATCATCATGCAGGCACAATGATATTACATGTGGATAGCTATAGTTAAAACATCTTGGGATTTTATTTCTAAAGTTAAGTTTCATGGGCGTATTCTATTTCAAGTTCTTTTCATCCTCAAAATTTATATGCAATAAAGTATGTAAGTTGTTTTAATGTTAGCTTAGTTCTTTTTGTTCTGTATATTGTAAAATTCAAGTTTGTTGACTTTTGAAATAGTTGCATTTTACTTAGCAGAGAAAATAAAAATGTCCATTTCCCCCTAGAAAAAGGATAATACTTTCTAATTTTGCAAATACTTTATGAAAGTATCATCTGACTCTGTATTTTTACAGCTGCTTAGAATTTATTATTGGAGAGGCCCTTCATACAGTATGTTCTTTTTCTTTCATTTCTAGTCAGAAGGTGTTGTTAATATTATTTTGGAATTATTCAAATTTAAGAGAGTGATAAAGGGCCTCTCTTCAGGGGTTCTTATTAACCAAACCCCTAACTTCTCACTCCTTTAAGGAAAAATACAAGGTTTTTGAGAAAAAAGGAAAGAAAGGAAAAAAAGGTTTTAGACTATGAGCTTCTTGATTTGGGAATCAGAACTACTCAGCGTGTTATCTTCAAGACCTTGCATCTTGTCTGGCATCTTGCAGGTGCTCAGGAAATGGTTGCTGAGCTGAACTGGTTTGGGAAGAGTCAGGGGAATACTATCCCCGCACAGAGATGGGGAAACCAAGGCTCAAAGTGCATTTGTATTGTGCTTTGCACTTTACCAAGGCCTCTCACCTCAGTTAACTAATTTAAAAGTCAGTCCTCCACAGGGAGGGGAAGGGTAAGCTGGGATGAAGTGAGAGAATGGCATGGACATATATACACTACCAAACGTAAAATAGCTAGCTAGTGGAAAGCAGCCACATAGCACAGGGAGATCAGCTCTGTGCTTTGTGACCACCTAGAGGGGTGGGATAGGGAAGGGTGGGAGGGAGACACAAGAGGGAGGAGATATGAGGATATATGTATACATATAGCTGATGCACTTTGTTATAAAGCAGAAACTAACACACCATTGTAAAGCAATTATACTCCAATAAAGATGTTAAAAAAATTAAAAAAATAAAAGTTGGTCCTCGCCACCGTTATATATAAAGTAGGAAAGGTCAATACTTTCAAATAAAAAGATGACAGTAATTACGTGTTTGACATACAGTGAATTAGTCACTGCTAGCCTCCCCTATATACAGAGTCAGCCTCTGCTGTCAAGGGATAACTAAAACCCAATAATTAAAAAATTCAGATCTTTAGATAATGATGGAAAGAGGATCATTCTAAGGACAAAAACAATCAGAAAAGTTATTGGCAATCTTTCGACTAAAAATTTGCTCTATAATATAGAGAAGAAAAGCTCTTATACACTATTGCTGGTAGTGTACATTGGTCCTATTTTTATGGAGGAGAATTTGTGAAATTATACCAAAATTAAAATGAACATAACTTTGACGTAGTAATTTACTTTTATGAATGTATCCTCACTATAGACCTACTGGCATAAGAGTACATAGATATATGAGGAAAAGGATTTAATGAATATGAGAATGTTCACTGTGGCATTGTTAGTAACAGAAGACAAATTAGTCTAAGTGTTCATCAATAGATTGTTAGCTACAGAAATTAGGTGTTATCTGGGCAGTGATATTTTATAGAGACATTTGAGGTATAACATTAATCTATGTATCACCATGAAAAAAATGACCATAATATATTAAGTCAAAAGAAAGATACTTAACAGTATGATTTCCTTTGAGTAAAAATTCTCATGAAAGTATTAGTGACAGTTACCTTGGGAAAGTGAGATAGGCTATCTTTTAACTTTATTCAATTCCATACTACTTGATTTTTTAAAAATGGAAATAGATTATTTATTTTTATTTTTTATTTTTATTTTTTCGATACGCGGGCCTCTCACTGTTGTGGCCTCTCCCATTGCGGAGCACAGGCTCCGGACGCGCAGGCTCAGCGGCCATGGTTCACGGGCCTAGCCGCTCCGCGGCATGTGGGATCTTCCCGGACTGGGGCACGAACCCGTGTCCCCTGCATCGGCAGGCGGAGTCTCAACCACTGCGCCACCAGGGAGGCCTGAAATATATTATTTTTTAAATAAAAACATTAAAGAGAAGCTATTCAATTCTGACTACCTGAGAAGCTTTTAACTTCTCAGCCAACAGTAAGTAGACTCCAGGAAATGGTCGGCTCTTGCCCTACTTCACCAGAGTGCCTAGTACTGTGCTTGGCTCATTGTTGGTGCTCGGTCAATATTCTGAGATTAAATACGTAAGGAAGGCTAAGCCAGGTCACTCTTTAGTAAAGTGAGATGGAAGCATGTAAGAACATTGAGATTTTTAAATCCTACAATCTGAGTTAGTGGGTCAACAGAGAAGAGTTTACAATGACCACAACAATAGAGGTGACTTAAAGAAAGATGGGCTATATAAATGTCAGCTCACTCTGAAATAATTGGGGGATTCTACTTGCACTGAATAAGGATTCTTAATGACTCCCCACAATATGTTTCTTTGAGCATCTCTTAGGGCATTCATCTGTGGGTTCAGAGGTCACAGAAGCATAAAGAGGAAGAAATCTCAGTCAGTGCTCAAATGGTCCAGCCAGTTCAGACCCTGAACTTCTCAGCAACAGTCTTGCAGTAAGGAGTTCAGCCTGACAGAACACTTCCTGGGACATGGTTTCCAATTACTCCTGGGGAATTCTTTCCTGATGTGTTCTGACTACCAGGAAGTTCCTTAGCACACCAGAACTTGAATCCGCCTCTTTGTAAAACTGACCCCCGGACCCCAGCTCTGCCGCCAGTATCACACACAATGGTTCTGCAGTGGTCTAAGAGAATGGGCCCCACAAGACTTGCCTTGAGCCGCAGTTTCCACACGTAGGTGATGAATCACACTGAGGCAAAGATCAGCAACTCTCTCTAATCCTAAACTTGTTTACAAAATGAGGATGATCATAGTTTCTACCTCATGGGGTTGTTTTAAGAAGATAATGAAATAATACATGCAAATTATCCATCATGAATGTATGGCACAAAATGCCCAATAAATAATTTCATTACGATTTTTGTAGGTCTTTTCCATCAGGTGTTAGATTAGGAAGCAGGAAGGAAAGTGGCACCAAATGGTAAAGTTAACCTCTGAGGCGTCTGCCAGTGAACTGCTTCCTGAGGATCTTGATGCCAAGTGACTTGAGCATCTTCTGTGTCTTCCTCACTAGAAACAAATTAGAAAAACACTCCCAGGAAGGGGAGGGACACTTCATACCATTAATTTGGCAACGACAAATAGTCTGTACTTTCATAATTATAGATACTAATTTATAAGAGTAACTTGGGGTGTTTGAGAATCTCACTCATCTCTGGGGGACACAAGGAAAGAGCTCCTTCAGGGCCTTCTCTCAAAACTTGTCTCCCTGTAGCTTCCTAATATTCAAAGAGCTGTCAGAGGAAATACAAGTTTCTCCAGCCATTCTGAAACTTTTCTCAGGGCTAATGACTACCTATCAGCCTGGATTTGACTTAGGTTATCATTCAAGTCATAAATTATAAATCCTACATATATTCAGGAATGTGTGCATGAGCATAATGTACACATATATTTACAACATAGATCTATATAATATACCATATGAAATGTAGTAGACTTGGAGACTCAAGATCTAGGTCTAAGTTTGACCTCACTGTGTGAGCTCTTAGGATCTCAGTTTACTCATCTATATAAATGGTTGCAATTGATGATTCTGACACTATATTCTAAGGAGTTTTAGGTTTGCATAGCAGTGCTGGGGGCTGTTTTGATTGGGCTTCAGGCCTCCATCTTGTTTTAAGCAGGACAGCAATATTTTAAAAAAAATCTGTTACAAATATTGAGATTCTGTTTAAGAATTCATTTGAAAAAGGAGTCTTTTTCACCAAAAGATGTTTGAAAATCACTGAGTCAAGTGATCCTCAAGGCTCACGAGCTCCTTTTTCTTACTTGTATTACAGAGGTGGGAAGGGCGGGAGAGAAAGAGAAGGAAGTGAGGAGGAGAGGAAGAGGGAAGGGAGGAAGAAGAGCAGTGGTGGTGGTGGGGAGAAGAGGCCAGACAGACACAGTAACGTCTGTGCTACCACGGATGGTTTGGGAACACTATTCTGATTAATTAATGATTCTTGCTCACTTGCTTCCTTAGTACAGTACATCACCTAACTATATAATAACACTGCGTAAGGATAAGTCCCTTTTTATTATTCAGTTGGTACTTAATGCCCAGAGCATTTAAAATGACTTCCTCCTCCCTGCCCACCCCCCACCCCAACTTCCCAGCCCCAGGTTTACATCATTAAACGGAGAGAAAATCTTTAGCGCTCCAAGTCGATGGCTCATTCCTTGCAAAAACTGTCTAGTAGCATCCTTACAATAAGATGAAATAAGAGCAGAAGCATAATCGGTCTGGAGGCTGATATCAGCAATAATGAGGTCAGTCTGGAACACACAGCAGAGGAGTTCAAGGATGTCTCTTTTGATACATAGATTGTGGATGCCCCTCTATTCATCAGCTCCCCTCAACACTCCCTCTGGCAAGGACAACCCAGCAGGGCAAATCCCACAAGGGAGTCAGTCCCTTTACTTTAGAAAAATGTGAGCTGCTGAAAGAAGCCCATTGAATCAACATCACAAAGCCATGTCCCTGCTTGGTGAGTGTTTGGGGGAAGGGTTTATAGGAGAACCATGTGATTGGGTGGGGGCCATGTTTGAATGAACAAGTGCCCCCTGAGTCTCTGTGGCCCCAGAGGTACACAGCTGTGGAACTCAGCTGCATCAATAGAGACACGGGACCCTGTGTGTCGGGCTGCGACCTGCCTCTGTAGGGACAGCAGGGTGTGGGGCAAAGGGGCCTGGACATGGAATTGGAAGGTGAGGGTGTGAGCCTCAGCTCCAGGACAAGGTGCTTCATTTCTCTGAACTGCTCTTTTCCTAACTGAAAAATACCCACTGGAGTTGCCTCACAGGCGTGTTGTATGGTTTACATAAAACAGGGTCTGAAAAGCATTTTGTAAATTAGAAAGCATCATAAAGATGTAAGCTATATATCTAGTGGCCTGTGGAAACGCTTGCTTAAATCACTTTCCTAAGGTATGCATATAAAAGGTTAGTGAATTACCAAATAAATGAAGTGTTTCACTATGTTCACGTAATTTTTCAATGTCTTAATTATAAAAAACCACTGTATCTGATATTTTATAAAGAACTAAATATAAAATTACATAATTACATATGAAAAATTATATATATATTATAAAATCTAATTACATATGATTTCAAAAACAGGACTAGATTATTCCTAAAGAACTACTGTAGTGGCAATTAATTTTGTAAATGTATACAGTTATATCAAAAAGTTTTACAAAAATAGCTTAAATCCAGTCTCCATTTCACAACTTCACTAAGTAGTGTGTGTTTTCCTCCTATTTTAGATGTCGCATCTCAGAGCCCTCCACGTCGACGGAGATGCCAGAAGACCATGGACCGCAGCTTCCCACAGAAAACCATCAATTCTTCTGGTCAGGAAGTTCTCTGGAGCAATCCTCTTCATTCTCCTCTGAGCAGGACAGGGTCAGTGCGCTCATCACGGGATGCATCCAGGATGTAGTCTGTGTTACGTGACTTGGGAAGAAAAAGGGATACAATTACAATCTGAAAGATTGTCCTTCTGCTCACCATGCAAGCAGTGATCCCGGCGACACTGCTTCCACCCTACTGCAGTCTCCTGAATTAGGAAGCAGTTGGAACTGGATCCAATAGTTTTTAAAAGTCTTAGATATGTTTTTAGGTTCAACAAAACCCATTTTTTTCTTTATTCTTTGGTAAAAAACAAAACCAAAAACAAAAGAATGCAGGAGAATGTGTCATCTTTGACTCCTCACCCTACTTTATCCATCAGCAAGTCCTGTGATTGTCTTTCTGTAACATCTCTGGAATCTTTTCCTTTCTCCTTTTCCAACGCTATGGCCTGGGTCACTGAAACAGCTTGTCTCTTTGTCTCTGTTCTAGTTTTTTAATTCATCCTCCACTCCAGCCAAGAGATCTTCCTAAATGACAGATCATACACTGCTGCTCACCTGCTAAAAATTCAGTGCCAACTAATGCCTTCTGGATCAAATACATATTCCATAGTATGAAATACCTTGTTTCTTACCTGCCTCAACAATACTTTCTTCTCTGCTACAATCTTCCCCCTTCCCATCTTGTTTATTCAGCTAACTCAAACTAATTCTAAAGAACCAAATCTCCCTCTAGATTCCTCCAATCTGTGCCCATGGCCTTATCTCTTATACCATATTACAAATGCCTGTTTATTTTTAGGCCTTTGTACTGCATACAAAGCTCCTTTAGGGCAGGAGCTATGTTTCTTATCTCTGAGTCTATGGTACCTAACATATTCTCAGAACAAGTAACTAGGCGTTTCAGGGAAGAACACAAGCAGAGGTAAGGAAGGATGTACAAACATATGAGGCATGTTCAGGAAGTGGTGAAACATCACTACTTGTGCCCCTACCTGATGCACGGTGTTTTTTAGATCTAGTATCAAAGTCCCAGCCTTCAGCTAGATGACTCGCTTAAATCTACCACTATCTGCCCAGCTCCTGAGTCCTGGACAGACAGCTTCTGGAATAGGATGACTTATTCCTTCTCCTTGGATCCTCGTTCTAGCCCTGGCTTACCTCGCTGCCCTATCCATCCTAGATCAGTTTCCCCTGCCCCCATCCTACCCAAACTCAACCTCAGAGAAGCATCATGTCTTAGATCAAGTCCATCTGAGGGCTGGCACTTATGAGGATCTAATAGGATTGTGGATCTCAAAGTATCTCCTACTTCCTAAAATATTATGGAATAACATTTCCGAAGTGTGTTATAAGTGTTTTTGATACATATTATGTGAAGAAGAGAATTCTATGGTCAAATAACTTTGAGATACATTAGTTAAAACATAGTTAAGTAGGTTATTTTTACTGTAGGATTTCCCAGAGCCCTAAATATACTAATGTGTTTTACGACTCTCCAAGAGTTTATAATATTACTCAAACTAACATGTCCTATTAGCATGCATGGGACGAGTGTGCCTTTGAGCACAATTTGGGATCTATCACAAAGGGGCAGTTACTTTAGTGCCTGTTGATGACAATAACTGAAATGTTGGACTTAGTACCAATGGTCAGTTTCACTGTTATTACTGGATTTGGTTTGTTTTCAGTCCTATATTCTAAATTCTATCCATATCCCCCAAAACAAATTGTTCAACTCTTCTGTTTAAATATTGAAAATGCAGCTTTCCATGGAAGAAGATCACTTATAGTTTCACGATAGGGTAAATGCACTTAAGTTGTTTAAGAATCGAGGTGGAGGTGGCAAGGCCCAGATATCTTCATAGTTTCAAAACCTCAGAGTGTGGTTATGTGATACAAAGAATAGTTATTCTCTTGACAGTCATCCATAATACTATTACCTCTTTAAAATGGTTTAGTGCGATTTCTTATTATGGAGGCTAAACTTACAAAGCATTTGATTCTGCACAGGTTAACTTCATTTCAAGGCTTTTGTAAAGCTGGAAAGCTGCCTAGATTGAAAGTGGTTTTAAAGAATTACCAGGCAGTGTAACACAGAGGGCTAGAATACCCCTGCAAGGGGAAGTGAGGACACATTGTCCCGTACAACGTAGCTGTTTGAAACTGAAAGGAAAAAGCTTGATGGGATATCTTAGTATATTTACTTTACTGTTTATCAGCACATTTATAATATGTTAGTTCAAAGAAGAGACTTTAATTTAAATTATTATAAATCCTTCCTCCCCTACAATGCTCCTTAACTGGGGAGGCTGGAAAGGAAGACAAACAGGTGCAATTAATTACCTGAGGGGTAAGGTCGGGTATACGCTTACTTATGTGACTTAAAAAAAAATTCTCACGTTTGAAATATTATAACTGCCCATATATGGACATTCCACTGAATTGATAATATAAAATAAGCAAAAGTAAAATGTTTAAGAAGAAAATGTAGTTATAGACTCTGAACAATGAATATTAGAAAGTTCTGCCAGAAAGTCATCCTTGACAGTAACTTTCATTAGGCACTTTTTAATCAACAAATCAATACCTGATCTTTCTCCAAATACAAAATAATACCATAAAATATTAATTGATTAATCTTATGTTCATAATCCACTTCTCTGTACACAATTGAAAAACACACACCTTAGCGCCAAACATGCAAATACAGTAGCCGATCACTAGAAAAAATAAAACTGAAGCAACAGAGGGTTAGTTTCTATGCTTCAAGTACACATTTCACACCTGGCTCTTTTGTAAAAACATCCAGAAGCAATGCTTCTGAAACACAGGTAATGCATGTAAAGTGCCTGGTGAAGAGTAGATATTCAATAAGGATCATGGCTGTTTTTTTGTTTTTCGTTAATAATTAGGGCTTTCTGAATATTGTAAGAAAAACTTGGAATTCTTCCTGTGATGCTGGAACGGGGCCATTTGTGTGTATACGATTCAATTTTATGTCCTGGTGAGCATGGTGACTAAAGAGGTTTGACATAATCGGTATGATGAGATAATCCCAGATTTACTGGCTTGGAGAACATTCTACTATTAGAAATATTTCCTCTCTGATTTGTGTGCTTGGTAATTCAACTGAGAAGAGAGAATAAATCAACCCTGTTGACTCTGTTTAATTAATAAAGACCCTATGGTTCACAAAGTGAGATGCTGCTACTTAGTATGAAAAATTTAGAGGTCTGGAAAATAAATGAGGCTGACTGTGGAACATGAAAATCTTCCATTTGAACATACAGTACCTCTGGGAAATGTTCCTGCAGAGAGTGTATCTGACCTGATTTGGGGAGCAATCAACAGCAGTTCAGATATATTTGAAAATCTAAAAAGCCTAATACTACTTGCCTCTGAATGACTGCCAAATCTGTTGTTGGAAAACAGTAATATTTGAGCTGGGAAGATGACAGTGTTGTGTGGTTTCTTTTATAATATTAGTAATTTGAAAGACATATTTTAGAGCTTATGAAAAAATAAACCCTTAGAGAACATGCTTTATTTTATTGCCAAAGAAATGTAAGTGAATTATTTAAATTCCATTATAATTACCTTCCTTATGTTTCTTACCTCCTAGCATGCAAAATGCTTTCTTTCTAAATAAAAATTTAGGACAGCCAGTTAAAAGAAAAGTGGTTTAAAGACAAAAAGAACACTAGCTTTGTAGAAATTCATTCTTATAATAGTCTGTGATGAAGAAAGAGGTTCTTTTGTTAATCTTCCATTGTACATGATACTATTTATATGTTATTGTGAATTTAGCAAGATTGCATATATTATCTATTTAAGATAAAGCTGCAGAATAATAAGCCAAAGTAATTAACTTACAATGTTCTTTTTTGACAGAGAGCAGGGTAATCTTATGTATATAGTATTCATATGAACCAGAAAATAAAGACAAATAAATATGTTAATCCAAAATGTTTCTGGTATCAGTACTTGGAATCACTGAAAAATTTTACAACTGGCCATAAACTTCAAGTAGTAATGAAAATAAAAGATTTAATAAAAAATATTCCCAATTGAAAACAAATCAGAAGGGAAGAACAGAAAGTGAACCATGTCAATAAAATTATAAAAAATTCACCAAACCTTGGTGAGGCAGCATGTAATCTTGTCAGACACTGGTTATGAGAATGACTACAGATTAGTAATAGAAAGTATCAATTCCAAAACATGTTTAAGAGAAAATTGCAAGCAGTTTATTTCCACTGATATATAAAGAGTTTCCTCTTACATAACTTTGGAAATATACTCCTAAAATCAAAATGAGTATTTCTCATTAATGAACTCTGTAAATATCACAGAATACTTTGAGAATTTTGTAATTAGGCATTTGGAAAATCCAGTGAGGCTCTGATCAAACATTAGCAGGATCCCATTCAAATCTTTACAGTCTTGAAGACAAATTTTATTTCTATTCTATATTTATGGCATTCTTTATAAAAAATATATCAGATATATTTTGCAATTAAATAATCCAATTAATTAAAAAATCTTTAGGCCTAGATATTACATTATGTTACAAGAATCTAAAGCTACAGTAATATATTACTTATGCATAATATTGGAAAAAAATTACATCACTAGACTTGTAAAAAATGAACATTGAAAAGTCATGAAAAAATATGAATTATATTTTTGCAGTAATATACACAGGCTTAGATTGCTGTCAATTATTGTACAGAGGCAAAAACGTACCAAGTCCAAAGGTGATACATTTTTCAAAAAAAGAAAATATTTCTATGGTCTCAGACTATAGCTTTGGGTAACTTTTAAAAATTCATGCTGCTTTGGATTGTGATAGAATAAAAAAATTCAGAAGACCTCTAAGAACATGTCCTACTGACACTGGTACCTAGACACTGGACTATTAGATACTAATAAACAATTTTATAAAATTCTGTAGTTGGTGTATTTGTACATTCTCATATACCCCCTTTGGCAGTGTCCACCAAAATTTATGTTCTCCATTCCACGCTGTAGAGTTGTTTTCAGGAGGCTGCTCCCAGGCAGAGACTACATTTCTCAGCTCCCCCTACATCCTTATGTGAGCATGTAACTAATTCCCACCAGTGGAAGGGGAGAGAGTTGATGTTTACGTCTTGTGGACCAGGAGTTTTCAAGAACAGCACTGGAATGCCTTCTCTGTTCTCACTCCTCATCCATAACTGAATGCAGAGAACTCAGAGGCCCTAGGGGATGGCAGAGCCATGAACTGGAAGGAGCTGGGGTCTCAAAATCACTACCCAAAGAAATGAAAAGCCACCCATCGACCAGGGATTCCCACACTGACTGGTGTGTGAGTGTTAAGCCACTGAAAAGCAGGGTTTGTAACAGCAGCTAATGTTACTCTAAATGACTTCAAGAGAGTATTTCAAGATGAAGCCATGACTATTACTTTCCCATTAAATATATGTACAACTTTTTACAAACCAAAGAGCTTGTCTTTCTAAAATACAAAAAGCAGGCAATAAATACATATTTTCAGGCTACTCGAAATATGTTAGTAATCAAAAGACTGTCAGAATATAGATTAATGGAAACTAAATATAATTAGACGCAAGTTTGCAAGACCATTGCCAAAGTTTCCATATTAAATTCCTACTTATGAGTAGAAGTGCATGAAATATAGAAGATATTTTAAATTTTAATGTTCTTATTAAAATGGTAAGAATTGTAATACAAGTTATAAGGCTTTCATTTAATTTATCCAATAAAATAAGTTTAATAAACATCTAACTAAATGTATTTTTTTAATTGCCAAATTTGAAATCTTAAAAAAAATTAAAATTATTTGAAACATACAACTTCAACTTATTTTATACTTATCCTAATATTATTTTTCTATCAAAGTTAAGCTGATTACACTAAAAATATAAAGCTATAAATATACATATGATATTAGAAAACTGAGCATCACAAAACTGGGGACTTGGAGGGGTTCCACATGAGACCATCTTTAAACTCTTGAGGTGTTTTGTCAGTATTATTGACTCCATAATGCTAAGTGCAAAAGCCACTTGAGAGTGAGTGCTATAACACAGAAACCTTCAATTACAGTAAAAAATTATGGGATAAAAACCATACACGCCATCAATCTTTACAGTTCTCTCATGAACTTTACATACTGATTGCTTCTAATGGTGCCACCTTGGACTTGTGAATAAATGGGCTTAACTGTTTTTTAGAACCTTATTTTATACTTATATTTTGTAAATATTATATATCCTAATTTACATATTCATATTACGTTTATATTTTATATATTTATATTATATATATTTATATTTTAAAGGGGAGACAGTTATATTTATTATCCTCATTTTATATATGAGGAAGCTAATACTGAGAGAGGTGAAATAACTTACTCCAGGTCATAAAACTGGTAAATGTTAGAGCCAGCATCTGGATCCAAATCTGACTTCTGAGAATTTTACCATTATGTTATATTCCTCTCTGAGGCTCTATTATATGGGTTGGTTTTAACAACAGTATATATGGAGGCTTTGGGATAGATTAAATGAGACCACCTGAAAAGAGGTCTTTAGCTTTACAAGATGAAATAATTACAGATGTATTGACTGATTAATTCAATGAACATAGATTCTATCTCTAAAGCATTTAAAAATAATTTATCATAAAATTCATAAAAACTTTATTCAGTATGAATAAAAATTATTTGTGTGACACCTGCTTCTCCAGCAGTCTTAACTTTTCACATCATGTGGCAATTGAAGAAATTGAGGCTAAGAGAGTCCCAGTGCCCTGTCCAAGGTCACACAATAGCAGATCTCAGGCTTAGATGCAGACCATGGTCACTATCTTTTTGTATCACCTTCACAGACCTGGTCTGAAATTCTGTATTGCCCAGGCACTAACTGGGTTATTTGTATGTCTCTGGGAAACTTACTTAAACTCTGAGTCTGTTTCCCAATCTAGAAAACATGTAAGACCTTCCTCGATAGTGTTAAGAGAGAAAACATATAAATCCCCTAGTTTAATGCCTGACACATTCTAGGTCCATCATAAGCATCACCCTCTCTCCTCCACTTCTAACTTCCTGTATTAGTTTTCTCTTGGTGCAGTAACAAATGACCATGAATGTAGTGGCTTGAAACAATGCTAATTTACTGGCTAACTGTTCTGTAGCTCAGAAGTCCGACACAGTTCTCACTGGGCTCAAATCAAGATGTTGGCAAGGCTAAATTTCGTTCTGGAGGCTCTAGGGGAGAATCCGTTTCCTTGTTTTTCCAGCTTTTAAAGGCCACCCACATTCCATGGCTTGTGGCCTCCATCTTCCAAGTCAGCAACACAACATATCTCTGACCCTGCTTCCACTGTCATATCTCTTTCTGACTCTCTCGTTCTGGCTCCCTCTTCTACTGCTGAGGACTCATGTGATTAGACTGGACCCACATGGATAATCCAGGATAATCTCCCTATTTTAAGGTCATCTGATTAGCAACCTTAATTCCACCTGCAACCTTAATGCCCATTTACCATGGAACCTAACATATTCGAAGATTTTGGGGATTAGCTCATGGATATTATCAGGGAGCCATTATTCTACTTACCACACTCCCTTGCCCTTCAGCTACTTCTCACACTAAAGCCTAGAGCTTGAGGGAAGGGGCACTGGTTTGTATTAATTCTTGCAATTTGCCTGAAACTTGGCAAATGTACAGGACGAAAGATTATATGCTCTAATACATTGTACTGGAGAAAACTGACTGAAGAAAAAGGTGCTAGAGATCTATGGAAAGTAATTTAAGGAAGAAGCAACTGTTATGGAATGAACTGTGTCACCACCCCCCAATTCTATGTTGCAGTCCTAAACCCTAATGTGGCTGTGTTTGGAGGATGGGGCCTTTGTGGAGGTAATTAGGGTTAGATGAGATCATGGGGGTGAGGCCCTGGTCCAATGGGACTGGTGTCTTTGTAAGAAGAGGAAGACACATCAGACTTTTCTCTCCATGCACACAGAGAAGAGGCCATGTGAGGAGGTAGTTGTCTACATCCCAGGAAGAGGGGCCTCACAAGAAACCGATCCTGATGGCATCTTGATCTTGACCTTCTGTCCTCCAGATCTGTGAGAAAAATAAATTTCTCCCCCAGTTTAAGCCACCCAGTCTGTGGTATTTTGTCATGGAAGCCCTAGCAGACTAATCCAGCAACCAGATTTGGAAGGGAAAGTGACAAAAAAGTTAGTATTTGTTGAGAAATTTAAATAAAGGGTCTTGGAGGCAGAGAAGATCCCATATCTGGCTAAATAAAAGTATAACCCTGGAAAGGTGATGAATTTCCGAAGTACTTTACACAATCCCAAAGGATTTTCTTATATTATCCCCCCAAAATGCTAAAAAACATGCTTCTTGCCTCAGTTATACCTGTTATTGGTTAAATGGGGGAAAAAGAGTTTGATGTTGGCTGTCTAGATCTGGATATTTTATTCATTTCAGTGGGCTTTGCCATTCTGAGTAACCTCAGTCAGCTGGCTGGCCTTCTGTTTAGATGACAGTTGCTCATACAGAGTTTCATATGGCTATACCCCTTTGTAGATATTTATAGAAAATCCAGCGCAGGCTGTGTCAGGCTCCTGAGCACTGCAGCCCCTTTGCTCCTGTCACAGGGCTGCGGACTGGCTGGGGAGAGGTATAAGTGTAGGTTTTGGTTGCTGGTTTCTATTTGCAGCTGTGCAAATGCTGTCATATAAAGCTCCTCTACTGGCAAATAGCAGTAGAATAATATAAGGGAAGGGAAGGGGAATGAATATCTATTAGGCGCTCACCTTGTGCCAGGTGAGTTATTTTATTCAATTCTCAAAACAAGCCTGGGAGATATAAACTACTATCCTTGTTTTTTGATGAGAAAAGGTTACAGACAATAGAAATACTACTAATTATACCAAGGTCATACTCAAAAGTGGTGGTGTAAACATTAGAAACCAGGTCTGTCTGATACTAAAGCCCATATTTTTTCCCTACCAACTGCTTTCTCAATGACAGTATTCACTCATTTGATAATTATTTATTCAGTCCCTACACATACCAGGCACTGTACTAGTTACTGGATATTCTAAACCAGTTATCACATAGATGGGTACATCCAAACTAGTGGTTTTAATACCTTACAATTTAATCATAGCTAGAAGTGTTTGGGAACAAAATATTTTAATAAGCTCCATACTTCTTCCTTCAAGTCCTCTGTTGATTTCTTCATTATAGTCTCATTAAGAATGAAATGCTCAGGATTGCCATACATGCAAAGGCAGTGAGGAGCCTACCCCCATTTCTCTTATCTATGCTGAAGTTAGGTACATAGAAATTGCCATGACATCTCATCAAGTGAGCCTTAGACTTCAGTAGTCTGTCCATGGGTATTTCTTAACTCATCCAAAATTAATCAAAGCAGCCAAATTAACAAGGTCTTAAGAGGGAGGGCTCCTGACAGTACCTTCTAAAGTGGAGCTAAAATCATCTGCTAAGGATTTAGGAAAAGTTAAAAGTAGTAGCTTTTTATTTTCCATCCAGAAACCATCCCTCCCTCTCCACCCTCCCTTCCCCAGTCTCCTTAATTTCTAATCACATTAGAATTACCTAACATGGACTCTACGTGCAAAATAAGGTTGGAGGTAAGAAAAACAATCTCAATTTTTTTCTCTTTTGTGTTTTCCATGTTTTAATTTATTTTATAAATGAGATGATACAATGTAACTTAAGCCTTTAATTAATACAGTAGGCTGACAATGACAAATTTCATTCATATATAGGTTATGATCTACATTCTTTCCTACTTGGAAGCAACCTAATAGGCTGTTCTACCCCAAGTTCAGACAATCATTTAGGGTTGTTAACGAACTCTGACTGGAAAGATATGAGAAAAAACATGCCTATTGGAAATCAGTTTTCCTTTGAAATCATAAAGGCAAAGCTCTTAAATACTATCTCATAAGAACTATTGGCGGGGAGTGTCACTGTTTATTTTGTCATTCCAACCTACAATTTGCATTATTACTCTTCATCCTGGCAGAGTTCCCGTGTTGGCAATATGCTCTAGAAGACCAAAGACTGAAAAGATGTGGTATGTGTCCCACATGTCTCTTCCCCCGGCACCCACAGCAGACATCTCTGATGCACCAAGACAAATATCAGGGACTTCCCTGGTGGTGCAGTGGTTAAGAGTCCACCTGCCAATGCATAGGACATGGTTTTGATCCCTGGTCTGGGAAGATCCCACATGCCGTGGAGCAACTAAGCCCATGCACCACAACTACTGAGCCCATGTGCCGCAACTACTGAAGCCCGCAAACCTAGAGCCTGTGCTCCACAACAAGAGAAGCCACCACAATGAGAAGCCCACGCACCACAGCAAAGAATAGCCCTTGCTCACTGCAACTAGAGAAAAGCCCGTGCACAGCAACAAAGACCCAACACAGACCAAAAAAAAAAAAAAAAAAAAAAGACGTATCAGTGAGGTTGAATATAGCCTCAGAATTCTTCACACAAAACACTTGAGAAAGTGAGTTGAAATCTATTTGCCCTCTCTGCTCTAGACAGAAACTTCTGTTTTATTCAGAGATCACAGGTTCCCTAGGTTTTAGTGGTATGCATTTGTAATGTTGTAAGTATAATACTTCCTATGTAATGGAGAACAGATTTTATAATACAAGGTGTGCTATCTCAGATTTCAGGATGTGATATAAAGGTGTATCAACACAAATGAATTATAAGCCAGGTGTGAGTAACTTTTAAAAACCAATGAGTAGACGGATTCAAGACGGCGGAAGAGTAAGACATGGAGATCACCTTCCTCCCCACAAATACATCAGAAATACATCTACACGTGGAACAGCTCCTACAGAACACCTACTGAACGCTGGCAGAAGACCTCAGACTTTCCAAACGGCAAGAAACTCCCCACGTACCTGCGTAGGGCAAAAGAAAAAAGAATAAACAGAGACAAAAGAATAGGGATAGGACCTGCAGCAGTGGGAGGGAGCCATGAAGGAGGAAAGGTGTCCACACACTAGAAGCCCCTTCACGGGCGGAGACTGCAGGTGGCAGAGGGGGGGAAGCTTCGGAGCCATGGAGGAGAGCGCAGCCACAGGGGTGCGGAGGGCAAAGCGGAGAGATTCCTGCACAGAGGATTGGTGCCAACCAGCACTCACCAGCCTGAGAGGCTTGTCTGCTCACCTGCCAGGGCGGGCGGGGCTGGGAGCTGAGGCTCGGGCTTCGGAGGTCAGATCCCAGGGAGAGGACTGGAGTTGGTGGCGTGAACACAGCCTGAAGGGGGCTAGTGCACCACAGCTAGCTGGGAGGGAGTCTGGGAAAATGTCTGGAGCTGCAGAAGAGGCAAGAGACTTTTTCTTCCCTCTTTGTTTCCTGGAGCACGAGGAGAGGGGATTAAGAGCGCTGCTTAAAGGAGCTCCAGAGACTGGCGCGAGCCGTGGTTATCAGCGCGGACCCCAGAGATGGGCATGAGATGCTAAGGCTGCTGCTGCCGCCAGCAAGAAGCCTGTGTGCGAGCACAGGTCACTATCCACACCTCCCTTCCGGGAGACTGTGCAGCCAGCCACTGCCAGGGTCCCACGATCCAGGGACAACTTCCCCGGGAGAACACACGGTGCGCCTCAGGCTGGTGCAATGTCACGCCAGCCTCTGCAGCCGCAGGCTCACCCCGCATCCTCACCCCTCCCTCACCGTGGCCTGAGTGAGCCAGAGCCCCCGAATCAGCTGCTCCTTTAACCCCGTCCTGTCTGAGCAAAGAACAGATGCCTGCAGGTGACCTACAGGCAGAGGTGGGGCCAAATTCAAAGTTGAACCCCGGGAGCTGTGCGAACAAAGAAGAGAAAGGGAAATTTCTCCCAGCAGCCTCAGAAGCAGCGGATTAAAGCTCCACAATCAACTTGATGTACCCTGCACCTGTGGAACACCTGAATAGACAATGAATCATCCCAAATTGAGGAGGTGGACTTTGGGAGCAATGATATATATATATTTTCCCCTTTTTCTCTTTTTGTGAGCATGTATGTGTATGGTTCTGTGTGAGAGTTTGTCTGTATAGCTTTGCTTTTACCATTTGTCCCAGGGTTCTGTCTTTCCATTTTTTTTGTTTGTTTCTCTTTCTTTAGTATAGTTTTTAGGACTTGATATCATTGGTGGATTTGTTTTTTGGTTTGGTTGCTCTCTTCTTTCTTTCTTTTTTCTTTTATTACTTAAATTTTTTAAAGTTTTTATTTTAATAACTGTTTTATTTTATTTTACTTTATTTTATCTTCTTTCTTTCTTTCTTTCTTTTTTTCCTCCATTTTATTCTGAGCCGTGTGAATGACAGGCTCTTGGTGTTCCAGCCAGGCATCAGGGTTGTGCCTCTGAGGTGGGAGAGCCAAGTTCAGCACATTGGTCCAGAGGAGACCTACCAGCTCCAAGTAATATCAAATGGTGAAAATCTCTCAGAGATCTCCATCTCAATGCCAAGATGCAGCTCCACTCAATGACCAGCAAGCTACAGTGCTGGACACCCTATGCCAAACAACTAGCAAGACAGGAACACAACCCCGTCCATTAGCGTAGAGGCTGCCTAAAATCATAATAAGGCCACAGACCTCCAAAAACACAGCACCATATGTGGACCTGCCCACCAGAAAGACAAGATCCAGCCTCATCCACCAGAACACAGGCACTTGTCCCCTCCACAAGGAAGCTTACACAACCCACTGAACCAACCGTAGCCACTGGGGGCAGAAACCAAAAACAACAGGAACTAAAAACCTGCAGCTTGCAAAAAGGAGACCCCAAACACAGTAAGTTAAGCAACATGAGAAGCCAGAGAAACACACAGCAGATGAAGAAGCAAGGCAAAAACCCACCAGACCTAACAAATGAAGAGGAAATAGGCCATCTACCTGAAAAAGATTTCAGAATAGTGACAGTAAAAATGATCCAAAATCTTGGAAATAGAATGGAGAAAATATAAGAAACGTTTAACAAGGACATAGAAGAACTAAAGAGAAAACAAACAGTGATGAACAACACAATAAATGAAACTAAAAATTCTCTAGAGGGGATCAATAGCAGAATAACTGAGGCGAAAGACGGATAAGTGACCTGGAGATAAAATAGTTGAAATAACTACTGCAGAGCAGAGTAAAGAAAAAAGAATGAAAAGGGACAACATTAAACACACCAACATTCAAATTATAGGGGTCCCAGAAGAATAAGAGAAAAAGAAAGGACTGAGAAAATATTTGAAGAGATTATAATTGAAAACTTCCCTAATATGGGAAAGAAAATAGTTAATCAAGTCCAGGAAGCATGGAGAGACCCATACAGGATAAATCCAAGGAGAAACACGCCAAGACACATATTAATCAAACTATCAAAAATTAAGTACAAAGAAAAAATATTAAAAGCAGCAAGGGAAAAAAAAATAATGCACAAGGGAATCCCCATAAGGTTAACAGCTGATCTTTCAGCAGAAATTCTGCAAGCCAGAAGGGAGTGGCAGGACATATTTAAAGTGATGAAGGGGAAGAACCTACAACCAAGATTACTCTACCCAGCAAGGATCTCATTCAGATTTGATGGAGAAATTAAAACCTTTACAGATGAGCAAAAGCTGAGAGAGTTCAGCACCACCAAACCAGCTTTACAAAAAATGCTAAAGGAGCTTCTCTAGGCAAGAAACACAAGAGAAGGAAAAGACCTACAATAACAAACCCAAAACAATTAAGAAAATGGTAATAGGAACATACATATCCATAATTAACTTAAATGTAAATGGATTAAATGCTCCAACTGAAAGACATAGACTGGCTGAATGGATAAAAAAAACAAGACCCATATATATATACTGCCTACAAGAGACCCACTTCAGACCTAGGGACACATACAGACTGAAAGTGAGGGATGGAAAAAGATATTCCATGCAAATGGAAACCAAAAGAAAGCTGGAGTAGCAATTTTCATATCAGACAAAATAGATTTTCAAACAAAGACTATTACAAGAGACAAAGAAGGACACTACGTAATGATCAAGGGATCAATCCAAGAAGAAGATATAACAATTGTAAATATTTATGCACCCAACATAGGAGCACTTCAATACATAAGGCAAATACTAACAGCCATAAAAGGGGAAATCAACAGTAACACAAGGATAGTAGGGGAATTTAACACCCTACTTTCACCAATGGACAGATCATCCAAAATGAAAATAAATAAGGAAACACAAACTTTAAATGATACATTAATCAAGATGGACTTCATTTATATTTATAGGACATTCCATCCAAAAACAAAAGAATACACTTTCTCCTCAAGTGCTCATGGATCATTCTCCGGGATAGATCATATCTTGGGTCACTAATCAATCCTTGGTAAATTTAAGAAAATTGAAATTGTATCAAGATTCTTTTCCAACCACAATGCTATGAGGCTAGATATCAATTACAGGAAAAAATAATAACCAAGAGATAACTGAAGAAATCAAAGAGGAAATCAAAAAATACTTAGAAATAAATGACAATGAAAACATGACAACACAAAGCCTATGGGATACAGCAAAAGCAGTTCTAAGAGGGAAGTTTATAGCAATGCAATCCTACCTTAAGAAACAAGAAACACCTCAAATAAACAACCTAACCTTGCATCTAAAGCAATTAGAGAAAGGAGAAAAAAACCCTGCCAAATTAGTAGAAGGAAGGAAATCATAAAGATCAGACCAGAAATAAATGAAAAAGAAATGAAGCAAATGATAGCAAAGATCAATAAAACTAAAAGCTGATTTTTGAGAAGATAAACAAAATTGATAAACCATTAGCGAGAGTCATCAAGAAAAAAAGGAAGAAGACTCAAATCAATAGAATTAGAAATGAAAAGGAGAAGTAACAACTGACACTGCAGAAATACAAAGGATCATGAAAGATTACTACAAGCAACTGTATGCCAATAAAATGGACAACCTGGAAGAAATGGACAAATTCTTAGAAATGCACAACCTTCCGAGACTGAACCAGGAAGAAATAGAAAATATGAATAGACCAATCACAAGCACTGAAATTGAAACTGTGATTAAAAATCTTCCAACAAACAAAAGCCCAGGACCAGATGGCTTCACAGGCGAATTGTATCAAACATTTAGAGAAGAGCTAACACCTATCCTTCTCAAACTCTTCCAAAATATAGCAGAGGGAGGAACACTCCCAACCTCATTCTACGAGGCCACCATCACCTTGATACCAAAACCAGACAAAGATGTCAGAAAGAGAAAACTAGAGGCCAATATCACTGATGAACATAGATGCAAAAATCCTCAACAAAATACTAGCAAACAGAATCCAACAGCACATTAAAAGGATCATGCACCATGATCAAGTGGGGTTTATCTTAGGAATGCAAGGATTCTTCAATATACACAAATCAATCAACGTGATACACCATGTTAACAAATTGAAGGAGAAAAACCATATGATCATCTCAATAGATGCAGAGAAAGCTTTCGACAAAATTCAACACCGATTTATGATAAAAACAGTCCAGAAACTAGGCATAGAGGGAAATTTCCTCAACCAAATAAAGGCCATATATGACAAACCCACAGCCAACATCATCCTCAATGGTAAAAAACTGAAAGCATTTCCAGTAAGATCAGGAACAAGACAAGGTTGTCCACTCTCACTACTATTATTCAACATAATTTTGGAAGTTTTAGCCACAGAAATCAGAGAAGAAAAAGAAATAAAAGAAATCCAAATTGGAAAAGAAGAAGTAAAGCTGTCACTGTTTGCAGATGTCATGATGCTATACATAGAGAATCCTCAAGATATTACTGGAAAACTACTAGAGCTAATCAATGAATTTGGTAAAGTAGCAGGATACAAAGTTAATGCACAGAAATCTTTTGCATTCCTATACACTAATGTTGAAAAATCTGAAAGTGAAATCAAGAAAACACTCCCATTTACCGCTGCAACAAAAAGAATAAAATATCTAGGAATAAACCTACTTAAGGACACAAAAGACCTGTATGCAGAAAATTATAAGATACTGATGAAAGAAATTAAAGATGATACAAATAGATGGAGAGATATGCCATGTTCTTGGATTGGAAGAAGCAACATTGTGAAAATGACTGTACTACCCAAAGCAATCTACAGATTAAATGCAATCCCTATCAAACAACCACTGGCATTTTTCACAGAACTAGAACAAAAAATTTCACAATATGTATGGAAACACAAAAGACTCTGAATAGCCAAAGCAATCTTGAGAAAGAAAAACGGAGGTGGAGGAATCAGGCTCCAGGACTTCAGACTATACTACAAAGCAACAGTAATCAAGACAGTATGCTACTGGCACAAAAACAGAAATATAGATCAATGGAACCAGATAGAAAGCCCAGAGATAAACCCACACACATATGGTCACCTTATCTTTGATAAAGGAGGCAAGAATATACAGCAGATAAAAAACAGCCTCTTCAATAAGTGGTGCTGGGAAAACTGGACAGCTACATGTAAAAGAATGAAATTAGAACACTCCCTAACACCATACATAAAAATAAACTCAAAATGGATTAAAGACCTAAATGTAAGGTCAGACACTATCAAACTCTTAGAAGAAAACATAGGCAGAACATTCTATGACATAAATCACAGCAAGATCCTTATTGACCCACCTCCTAGAGAAATGCAAATAAAAACAAAAATAAACAAATGCGATCTAATGAAACTTAAAATCTTTTGCACAGCAAAGGAAACCATAAACAAGACGAAAAGACAACCCTCAGAATGGGAGAAAATATTTGCAAATGAAGCAACTGACAAAGGATTAATGTCCAAAATTTATAAGCAGCTCATGCAGCTCAATGTCAAAAAAACAAACAACCCGGGCTTCCCTGGTGGCACGGTGGTTGAGAGTCCGCCTGCCGATACAGGGGACGTGGGTTCGTTCCCCAGTCTGGGAGGATCCCGCATGCTGCAGAGTGGCTGAGCCTCTGGGCCATGGCCGCTGAGGCTGTGCGTTCGGAGCCTGTGCTCCACAGCGGGAGAGGCCACAGCAGTGAGAGGCCCGCGTACCGCAAAAGAAAAAAACAAAAAACAAAAAACCCCCAAAACCCCCAAACAATCCAATCCAAAAATGGGCAGAAGACCTAAATAGACATTTCTCCAAAGAAGATATACAGGTTGCCAACAAACACATGAAAGAATGCTCAATGTCTTTAATCATTAGAGAAATGCAAATCAAAACTACAATGAGATATCATCTCACACCGGTCAGAATGGCCATAATCAAAAAATCTACAAACAATAAATGCTGAAGAGGGTGTGGAGAAAAGGGAACCCTCTTGCACTGTTGGTGGCAATGTAAATTGATACAGCCACTATGGAGAACAGTATGGAGTTTCCTTAAAAAACTAAAAATATAACTACCATACGACCCAGCAATCCCACTACTGGGCATATACCCTGAGAAAACCATAATTCAAAAGTAGTCACGGGGGCTTCCCTGGTGGCGCAGTGGTTAAGAATCCGCCTGCCAATGCAGGGGACATGTGTTCTAGCCCTGGGGCGGGAAGATCCCACATTCTGCAGAGCAACTAAGCCCGTGCGCCACAACTACTGAAGCCTGCACTCTAGAGCCCATGCTCCACAACGAGAAGCCAATGCAATGAGAAGCCCATGCACCACAACAAAGAGTAGCCCCCGCTCCCAGCAAATATAGAAAACCCGCCAGCAGCAGCAAAAACCCAATGCAGCCAAAAATTAAATAAATGAATAAATAAATAAAAATTTTTAAAAAAGCAGTCACGTGCCAAAATGTTCATTGCAGCTCTATTTACTATAGCCAGGACATGGAAGCAACCTAAGTGTCCATCAACAGATGAATGGATAAAGAAGATGTGGCACATATGTACAATGGAATATTACTCAGCCATAAAAAGAAACGAAATTGAGTTATTGGTAGTGAGGTGGATGGACCTAGAGTCTGTCATACAGAGTGAAGTAATTCAGAAAGGGGAAAACAAATACTGTATTCTAACACATATATATGGAATCTAAAAAAAAAAAAAGGTCATGAAGAACGTAGGGGCAAGATGGGAATAAAGACACAGACCTACTAGAGAATGGGCTTGAGGATACGGGGAGGGGGGAATGGAAAGCTTGGACAAAGTGAGAGAGTGGCAATGGACATATATACACTACCGAACGTAAAATAGATAGCTAGTGGGAAGCAGCCGCATAGCATAGGGAGATCAGCTCGGTGCTTTGTGACCACCTAGAGGGGTGGGATAGGGAGGGTGGGAGGGAGGGAGATGCAAGAGGGAAGAGATATGGGGACATATATATGTATATGTATAACTGATTCACTTTGTTATAAAGCAGAAACTAACACACCACTGTAAAGTGATTATACTCCAATAAAGATGTTAAAAAAATCAAACAAAATAAAAAACCAATGAGTATACCTACTTGAAAAATCACCAACAGTACAATATAATGTTTGAAGCAAGTATATGATATTGAGATTTTTGTATCATTTATAAAGATGTATAGATTATATATATAATAATTTAATTGTTCATTAATATATTATATATAGTACATTGTGAAACAGCCTTGTCATAGGCATCCTGTAAGATAGCTCCCAGTGGTCCTTTCCTTCTGGCATGCACACTTTTGTATAGTTGCCTCCTACACTGTACCAGGGTGGTTTGTGTGACCAGTAGCATATGGCAGAAGGTATGTCAATCACTTCTGAGATTGGTTATAAAAGACACTGCAGGTTTTATCTTGGTGTTTCCCTTGCTTTCACTTTTTCTCTTGTCCCTTGCTGTGGGGGAAGCCAGTTGTCATGTTTGTGCAGCCCTATGGCCCTATGGATGGAGAAAGGTCCACTTATGGTGAGGAACTGAAGCCTCACATGTGAGCCTGGAACAAATATTCCAGTCCCATTAAACTACTCTTCAATTCCCAGACCTGGCGAAGAGCTTGACTGCAACTTTATGAGAAACCCACATCGAGAGAGAGTCAGATGATCCAGCAAAACCACATCCGGGTTCTTGACCCTCTGCAACTTGGGTAAGAAAATAAATGTTTATTGTTTAAGGCTGCAAAATTTTGGGGAAATTTATTAAGCAGCAATAGAGAATTAATACATGAAATCATGGCCAGTGATCACAGTGAATCTGAAACCTTCAATAGTAAAAAAGAGTTCAATGAAAGCAATGTAGCAGTTGTGTCTAGTTTGTAATATTAAGTTCATTTTTACTATCAAACATAACTCATAATAATTCTGTTAAATTATATAACATACATATAAAGTATATGAACTTTTAAAGTGGAATCATATCAAAAGACTATTATAAATCTGTAATAGTATATAACTGCAAAGGGAAGATAGGAAGTTGGGTGGTATAATGGTCAGGTTTATCAGATAATTTCATTACAGTGCTATCAAGATAACTGGCATTTTGTCATTGAACTTAAGAACGCTGCAACTCTCTCTCTAAGGAGAAAATAAGAAAGTTTTCCCTTGAATGCACTGGTATTTATATAGCAAGTGAGTAAGCCCTGCCTATTTGCATATGTGCATACACATATTGGTGTATACACACACACACATATAGACGTATATGTTTGTTAGTTCCGTGAAACACTGGCTCTAGCAATGCCAATATTTTGATCATATTTGTTTACACCAGATAAAATGCTTTCTCCTCTTGTGTCAGAAGGTAAGTAGATGACTACAAAGTATTAATGGGTGTGCAATGGGCATGTGGGTGGATAGGAATATTCAATGAGGACCGTCTTTGCCCAGGCATTCTTGAGATAGCACTGACAGTTACTCCTTTGCCCGAGGCTTGGCTTCCATCAGATGTAACAATTCGGTTTCCGGGAAGACAGTGACAGGTGTCAATCTCAGGGTAGAGGTTATACGTACACAGACCGGCATCTCCTCCAATGTTCTGGAAGGGTGATCTCGGTCACTGTTCTTTTTAAGCAAAGGTGACAGAGGCAATGAACTGAGTTCATTACTTGTTATTTCTTGCCTCCAAAGTACCATTCACATGGTAAATGAACTACTACCACCCAAAAGCTAACACAGGCTATCCAGGCTCAAAATTTTGGTTGGGGTAGTGAGAGGATGAAAAAACAAAAATCTAAATAGTTCCAAGAAAGACATGTAGTGGATGCTTGCTGATGCAGACATGACTTATTTGGCATCCTGTCTGAACGCAGCTGAGAGCTGAGAAGAAACGCTCATCAAAAGGTTAGGAGCAAGTGAAGAGGCCTAACCTTGGCTGAAAGTGTCTACTTTGGGTCAGGTGTTATGATAGGCTCTTTACATACATAAGCTCATTCATTCTGGGCAGGAACTCTACGAAGGGCTAATATTCTTTCCATTCTATATGTAGAAATTAAAGCCCAGAGAGGTTTAGTACACATGCCAAGGTCATTCAGCTATTCTGTGGAGACACCAGCATTGGAACCTTCATTTCTCCGAATCCAAAGCCCACGCTCTTCTTTTCCACATACCAGATGGCCTTCCTGGAATCAAATCCACCTGCACCAGAACTTATGCACTTGACTCACATACAAACACTTGTAGATGCATACTCCAGGACTATTTACAGGCAATTCAAATTAGTCTGATTATTTGGCATCCTGTCTTCCTCAAATAAACTCCTGGGGAAGATGGTGAAGTGTGTAGAGGATCGAAAAGGAGAATGGAGATGAGGAGATGGCCGGGCATGTCGAGAGCGGGGAGAGATGAGAGCTGTGTCTCTATTCTAGCTTATGCAGCTTAACATCACCCTGCAGAACTCACTGTATTATGTATAAGATTGATGTTTATAATGATTTTGTTCAGGGGCCTCAGTAGAAGAAGGCAGGGAAGCACACAATACTTGTAAAGTAAGACTTCCATTAAGAATAGTTAAACTAAAATAAATGTTGGTGCTTGAATGGGGTTAATGACTAGCAGAAAAGCCAACTCGGGCTTCCCTGGTGGCGCAGTAGTTGAGAGTCCGCCTGCCTATGCAGGGGACACCGGTTTGTGCCCCGGTCAGGGAAGATCCCACATGCCGTGGAGCGGCTGGGCCCGTGAGCAATGGCCGCTGAGCCTGCGCATCCGGAGCCTGGGTTCCGCAACGGGAGAGGCCACAACAGTGAGAGGCCAATGTACCCCCCACAAAAAAAAAAAAAAAAAGAAAGAAAGAAACCCAGTGCAAATTTGGATGTGGTTTTTCATTTTCTTGCTACCCCTACAGTACAGTCATTCAAATCTCTCAGGAACTAAACATAGTTAATACAGCATATTGAAGTGAAACTTTCCTTCCAGAAGAGTTATGATTTGGAAAGTGAATAGTATGGCGCTAAATGTAATCTATTCATGGAATTCCTGGGTCCTTTTTTCCAAAAGTCCCTTTCTCCTTCATGTATTATAAATTACACCTTTGCTTTATTAATTACTTTTTGCTAGAGACCACAAGAAAAAAAAATCAAGAAAATACTTCGCCAGATTTACCTCTAGCTTTTCCTTAAATCTTTTCAAATATGAAGCTTCTGAATTTTCAATGTCTTTAATGGTCATACGATTTTTCCTGTTCTTTTTTCCACCATGATGTTTTCTCCATGTTGTAAATTAATGATGACTATTTTATTAGGTACCTACTGTGTTCAAAATTTTATGCTAGGTGGTTAACATTTAACAACTCTATAAAGTAGGTACAGTTCCCCTTATTTTTTGATGAGAAAACTGAGATGAAAAGAGATGTAGGAACCTGTGTAAAGTCACAGAGCTTGAGAATCCAAAATGTGGATATTGCTTTGAAAAATACGTGCTCATTTGAAAGAACGGCAAGGACACATCTCTCTTTTCCTCCCCAAATGCATACCAAGTATCATTTGCTAAAAAAAAGGGTCATATAAGGAAGTCTCTTGGAATTTTAAGAGGTTGTTGGGAACCCCCATTGTGTTCTCATAACTCCAACTCTGACGTGAAAAGAGCCACCCAGAACATAGTGGAAGTATACAAGATTGCTGTGTCCAGAGTAAAATTAACCAGTCCAGCAGCTAGAAAATGTATTTCTGTTGAGGCTTTCAAAGAGAGGTCTCTATCAGTCTAGTACACTAGAGAGAATCCTGGTGTCAGAAGACTTGGATTCCCTTCTGGCTTGTTGATTTAGTTAGCTGTGGATTTTTTGGCAACTACTCTAGGCTCTTATTTTTTTCATCTATAAATGAAGGATGTTCTGAGACTCCATTGAGATGAGGTTTGTTCATATACTGTCTCATTTATCTCCTCACTTATATATTGTATGTTTTTCCTCACTATTAAGTAAATTCCTTGATATCAGAGAATATATAGAATATATATAGTCTGTATATCTCACTACTGTATCTCCAAGGTATGGAATACTGCCTGGTGCACAGCAAATGCTCAAAAAATATTTGCAGGGCTTCCCTGGTGGCACAGTGGTTGAGAGTCCGCCTGCCGATGCAGGGGACGTGGGTTCGTGCCCTGGTCCAGGAAGATCCCACATGCTGTGGAGCGGCTGGGCCCATGAGCCATGGCCACTGAGCCTGTGCGCCCAGAGCCTGTGCTCCGCAATGCGAGAGGCCACAACAGTGAGAGGCCTGTGTACCGCAAAAAAAAAAAAAAAAAAAAAAAAAAATTTGCAGAATGAATGAACTGTGTACACTGCAAAGCAAGAAAAAATGTTGATTATTATTACTATTATTGTTAATAAGTTTTAAGACAAACCAGACTTTTTCATTAGATATTAACTTTGCATAAATATTAATACTTTTAGCCAGAAGTGAATTGAGGCAGCCAACATTTAGGTTCAAATGAGAATCCTGTTCCAATTTTTTGATGTTTCCCTTGAAATAATTATTAGGGTTTTTTTTTTTTTTCTAAATGATATCTGATAGTAGCATTTAAATCACATGAAATGAAAATGGTGAAGTTTCACTTCTTGTTACTAATTTTTGTAACCTCCAAGAGGGTTTCTTGGTATTACTGATTATTCTGCAACTTCCAGGTTCTCTCCAGATGTGAAGAAAATTGCTTACTTGGTTGAGATGCTTGTACTTACTTGATGAAGTACTTGATTCCATCTGCTGTGTAAGCTTCCTCCCACCCGTAAGGTAGACCTTGAGTGAAAGGAAACCAAAAATACATTTAATAAGATGATAAAGATAACTTTATTTCCTGGACACAAATTTCCCACAGCTTTACAATTATTTGAGTATGTTTCTTGTACAAAATAATTGTCTAGAAAGGAGGAATTAAAACAATTCAGATGAGCTTTCATACTCAGCATCTTAGAACACAATAAATAAGTCTTGAACAGTTAACAATCTGCTTTAGTTGCATTAAATGGATCATGACTTGTCATTTACATGTGGTGAGCATTTTTGTCAGCAGGATTCAAGCAAAAATTTTTGGTGCAGGGGATGGTTTTTGCCTGGAGGCAGAAGGATGGACAAGATGGCCTCTGCTTGTCTATTCAGGCTCAGTTTCTTTAATTAGCTCCCTTTACATTCTTTCACTCAGCTCCACAGGGAATCGACATATGAGTACCAGATCAGCAAGTGGTTTGAAGGTAGCACTTGGACAAGACAAAATTCCTTATGAAGTCTGAAAGTTTAGCAAAGTGATTTACAGTGGATTGTAGTATTTTATTTTATTAATTAAGAATTTTGTGCACTAGATGTTAATGGCCAAACAATTTGCTGAACTCAGCTTCCATTTCAGTAATGGGATTGAGGTTAATTAGTTAGCTATAAAGAGATGCAAACTGAAGTAAGCAAGCAACCATTTGGCCATATTTCTATCAATGAGTACATTTTTGTCCTCATCATACCAAACAGAACAGGCCCAGGTTGAGGCAGCCCATTCTCTTATATTCCAATTATGGGTGGTACTCCTTTAGAACACAAGGGTTTCCATCCCTTGGCTCCACCCTTGAATACTGTTAAGCAGGGGTCCCCAATCCCCAGGCCACGGACCAGTATTGGTCTGCGGCTTGTTAGGAACGGGTCACACAGCAGGTGAGCAGCGGGAGAGTGAGCGAAGCTGTGGAATTGTCTTCCAGGAAACCGGTGCCGAAAAGGTTGGGGACTGGACTTCCCTGGTGGCTCAGTGGTTAAAGAATCCTCCAGCCAATGCAGGGGACACGGGTTCGAGTCCTGGTCTGGGAAGATCCCACATGCCGCGGAGCAATGCCTACTGAGCCTGTGCTCTAGAGCCGATGCTCCACAACAAAAGAAGCCACCGCAGTGAGAAGCCCTCGCACCGCAACAAAGAGTAGCCCCGCTCTCCGTAACTAGAGAAAAGCCCGCGCGCAACAAAGACCCAAAGCAGCCAAAAATAATAAGTAAATAAATAAAATTAAAAAAAAAAAAGGTTGGGGACTGCTGCTGTTAAGGATTGTAATTGACCTTTTGGATCAGTCTTTGGTATTGACTTATCAAGCCTCCTTTGATGAGTATAAGATACATTAACACATCAAACAACAGACTCCTGGTCCAGGTAGCCTACTTCTTTAGAAAGTAACTGAACTGTAACAACAAACCATTTCCCCAAGTCTCAGCAAGTGGCAGAGCAAAAATGCAGGAAGAGCAACTATGAACAAAATAAAACCTTTCTCTATCATCATTCGCTTCCTATTCTTTGAGAATAGCTCTAATGATGTTATTTTTATAAGAAAAACAAAACAAGCTTTACTTTATATTTACCTCCAGTCTTTTAACACAGTTGTATAAAATAAAAGCCTGGCCCAAAATTCTGTAACTACTTCCTTTGTGGATTAACACAGGCCACCTAGGAGTTTCTTTTCTCCCTTAATGAATAAATGATCCTACTTTAAGCACAAATAAGCATATCTGGGAACTCAGCATAAGCAAATGACTGGCTTCTTAAAAGCCCCTGAAGTGACACTATATATATCTCTGATAGTAACCATGGCCAGCACACGCTCAGCCAGACAGGCCATGATCAACTGCTGCTGCAGTTCACGTAGATTTATCGCCTTTACACTTTCTACACCTTTGTTACAGATCACTTCATTTTTCACTGACAAGCCCCTCACCTGAAGGGAAGAATCTGATGACTGTACACAAAACCCCTGCTTTTTTGACAAAAAGGTTCAGAAATGCCAGGAATGATGATCAATAGGGCAAAGACATGCTAAAAGTAGAAAGTCATTCTAATGTGACTTAGATTTTTGTTTAAATGACTTGTCTCTCCAGTGCAATTATAGCCATATTTCTAATTTCTTAATTCACAGGTCTTTTTTTTTTAATGAGGAGAAAAAAATATGTATACTTTAAAGACAGTATCTTTTAATCTATAGGATCATTTGAGAATTGAGATTGAACATTGGGATACCGCATCCCCATGCCATCAAAATAGAGTTCCTGTCCTGATTATTTTCTTACCATTAGTAAACAAGGACTATAACTTCACAACGGACTTATTAAAGGTACCAATTCATATCCATATAAGTCAAAATGGTTATTCAATGACTGCAGCCATCAAGATATTCCTGTTTATTAAATAATATTTTAGGATAAATTCTCTGTTCTGAAAAAATAGCATTTCTTTTTAGAAGACTGAGTGGTTTCTTCTTCTTCATGCAGTTAATATAGTCTGTAAAAAACAGACTTGGGGACTCAATTGATAGCACTATCTTTCAGTGATAGTTCAGTAATAGAAAACACAATCACTGTCCAATTAGTTATAAATTAAAAACCACAATATATTGATAAACCAAATAACCTACTTTATAGAAAAAGGGCGCTTTTGATTTCTACAAGCTTATATAACTATGATGGATGCAATTGTCCTTTAGTAAAGATTTTCATCCCTTCACAATAAGTGATTTGGGTATAATTACAACATACTATCTAAATACTTTTCAATAATCGTTATAGTTCCAAGGCATTAAAAATTTTCTACATTCCCCACATCTTTATACTTGCAAATATATAATGCTTCTATTTTTCCCTTTCATATTTGCTTTAAAACTGTTATGACAACTATTGTTTCTGATTGGAAGTATTTGTTTATGAACCCTCACATAACATTCCTTCCATCAGAGATCATTTGTTTCCAAGTACTCTTCATGAGTATTTTGCCAAAGTAGGAGTCTCGTGCATATTCAGCTTAGAATACTGGCCGTCACCTAACACTCCACATATCCAAAACCAAACTCATCACACGTCCATACAAAATAGTTTCCCTTCTATTTTCCCAGTCTATTTACGTAGGAAAGTTCTCTTTGTCATATTTGGCCCGTTCATTAAATATTTATTGATCATTTTCTTAGTGATTATTTTTCTGTGTTTAGCATTTTACCTGGTGTTCAATACATAATGATTAACAAATTAACATGTACCTTGGTCTTATGAAACATTAAAAAGTAATCATAAATAAAGACACCATTAAAAGTAGGAATAAGTACTAGGAAAGAAAAGTATTGAATACTATGAAAGAGTAACTCATAGCACAGACAAAGGTTAAACTCCTTAATACATAAATAACTCCTACAAATCAGTAAGAGAAAGGAAATGACAAATAGGAGTCTGTGAAACATGTGGAACATTCAGGTCATAAATGTACTTAAACAATAGGCTTAATTTCACTCTTAACAAGAGAAATACAAATTAAACTAGTATGAGAGGCTGTGTTCATCATGTTAGCAAAGAGTAAAACATAGTTTAATAAGACACTGTGTTGAGGGTATGAAGAGGCAGTCATTCTCATACTGATGGGAGTATACATATGATAACATATGTATGGGGAGAAACTTTTCAAGATCTACCTAAAATTTTAAATGCTAATAACAACAGTTCACATTAATGGAGTGGTCATGTGCTAAACATTGCATTACACATGTACCAACTCTCTTAGGCCTCACAACAATTTTACGAGGTACTACTATTATCCCCATTTTACAAATGAGGAAACAGGTATGGACATGGAAACAGCCATCACTTGCCCAAGGTTACACAGCTGGCAGGCAGTAGAGCCCAGACTCTTAACCACTACGCTGAACTGGCTCCATGGACCATTTCATCCAGCAATTCTTCCAGGAATTTATCTTATAGATAACCTTTATGTACAAGATTATTAATTATAAAAGTAAAAGATTGAAAATAATCTAAATAACCACCAATGGGGACTGATTAAAGACTATATATCAGATAATGGGATATTGTCCAGCTGTGAGAAAGAGTGAGGAAGTACTTTATGTACAGTTTGGATAAAGGGATGGAGGATGAAGGAAGGATCTCTGAAGTTGTTGGAGTTATCCAGGTACAGATAGGGGCAAGAACACTAGGTTGAGTGAACAGCAAGTGCAAAGGCTCTGGGATGGGGAAGAGCTTGGCATGTTTGAGGAACTAAGAAATCATTGTTACCGGAGCATAGTGAGTGAGTTAGGAGGGGACTGATACAAGACTGAGCCAGAGAGACAGGCAAATATGACTATGCAGGGTTTTGCAGGCCATGTTAAAATTGTCTGAAAGTTTCTTAACAGGAAAGCTGGAGATATGCTACTGTTTAAGATGAAGAAAGCTGCAAGAGAATGTTGCTCCCACCATATGTGCGGAAAGCTGCACAACCTAAAAAAAATTTTAAAAATTTTGTTTAGTTCCTCAGAGACTGAGTTCCTCACCTGAGCTGACCCTCAGTTGAACTGAATTCCAAAGAGTGACAAGCCCCTCTGAGGGAAGATGGGGCACGTGAACTCTTTCCCTCTTGGCAGAGCACAGGAAGAAGTCTTGCCATAAAAGTGGGTAAGAAGAAAATATCTGAAACTGTAATAAATTTGTAAAGCCTGATTATGGGCTAGCATGATAGCTTGGTGTCCCCGGGAGCCCTAGACACAAGGAGAGCCTGCTCTCCCTGAACAGCTCTTTGCTCATGAGAAAGACAAGGGGTAGACAGGAGACCTGAGAGAGCCCCTGGGTGGTGTGGGCACATGCGGGATCTGCAAAAGTTCGAGGGTGGAGCAGAAGTATCATCCATGACCTGGACCCTCCTCTGATATGAAGTAATAGCCGGCTGCAGCTGGGGGAGGAACAAGGGACACTCCCACATGTGGACAGGAATCTGCGTGACAGAAGGCAAGTCATCTGTTCCTGGGGGAGGGGAAGAAACTGTCACACCCCCAGTCCCTCCCAGACTCCACAAAAACCTCATTTGTACTTGTGGGGTGAGGTGGGTAGAAAACCTGATGTCTCCACCCTGCACTGAGACTAAGTCATGGAGGGGTGAGGGCAGGAAACCTTTCAAATCCAGAATCCTGCACTGATGCGACACAGAGTTTGACTTCCACGAGGAGCGGGGCAGGAAATCCACTAGAGCACTTAGTAGGAGGTAGGGTTGTTTGCCACTAAGGAGGGACAGGAAGGCTGGGAAAGTCCTACCCCTGAGACTTGGGCATGGGGCCTGCCTGAAACCCAGAGATCAGAGTAGGAAAGCTGAGACCCTCTCCACACACACCCCACTCCCCACATGTACCACTCACCTGGCACTGAACTGCCTACTCTGGGAGAGGGCAAGAGAGCAGACAGTAAATGTCCACTGTGATGCAGGTGTGTGGAGCCTGCTGCCTGCTGAGGATGGGGCAGGCATACTGAGAATCCCTACCCCCAGCACCCCAGACCTCACATGAGCACAAGAGAACAGCAGACAAGCACTAGAGGAATTTGAGGTCTGTGGTAAACTCAGTAGAACCCTAGAAACAAAATGCAAATCCAGCTTGCCTACAAATGAGAGTGAATACCGCCCCCCACCATACACACACTAAAGGCCTGACAGAGAAGAGACAGACCCATTTCTGGGTTTAAATAACATTTACCCCAGTCTCTACAGTTTTGTACCTCCAAATACTGACAATCACATTTATGAGACACAGAAAAGCAAGAGAAAAAGATCCATTGCCAAAAGATAAAACCACCAACAGAACCAGATCCAGAAAAAATATTGAGCTTTAAAATAATTATAATTACACATTAAGAGATCTAGTGGAATCTAGTGAACTATGGTTGTGTGACTGCAGTGATGCTCATTACTTGGGTATATCATGCAGAAGGTAATGACTGAGCTTGTTGAGGCCCAGAGTCTTGTTAAATAGCGGGATGGAAGGAGAGAGTGCCAAGTGAGCTGAGGGAATGTGTAAGAGTGATTGGAATAATGGACCCCAGACTTTAAGCTGAATAAGAAGACAAGTAAAAATAACAGTGGAGGCTGAAGGATAGAGAAAATAGGAGATCTTATTGAGGACAATAAACCATGTAGTGAGCTGGAAAGGTGGAAGGTTTGAGAGGGAGAGTCGGGAGTCTGAACCACTGTCTGTGGTGCCAAGGTTTGTGGTGGAATTGGAAGACCATGGTAAAGTGGGAAAAAATGGGCATTGGACGAAAAGAACTGAAAAGTAAAGGTGGTGGACTCACATGGATGATGGCAGGAGCTGGGATGGGGAGAAACAATGGAGAATGAGAATTCCAAGAATACAATAGAGAAAGACAACACCATCAGTCTCAGAGGGCTCAAATAACCAAACTTATCTGAAAAGCATTTTCTAGTGTAGTTGTTATGAAAACTCAAACATATTTAACTTTTAGCATCTGATATCTTGAGAAAAAGAGAAAAAAGAGGGAAAGAGCTTGGGCGGAAGGGTGGCTATGAGAGAGAAAGAAAGAAAGAAAGAAAGAAAGAAAGAAAGAAAGAAAGAAAGAAAGGGAGAACCTCTAACTCACAATTAATAAAGCTTCACTAAAGAATATGATATATATCACAGTGAAATTTTTTGCAGTCACAAAATCTGAATCTATATGTAATGTTCATCAATTATAATTGAAAAACTATGGGAAAGTAATAATCTTGTGGAGTCTATATGATAGTGATAATAGCAGTCAGCTTGCCTAGCTTACAGGGTTATCATGAGACTCTTATTAGAGAATATATAACTATATGATATGTATACAAAAGGAGACAATTATTATTCAGAGTAAGGAAAATAACAACAGCTCCTTCCTTCTCCGTCGTTTATGGTTCTAGAGATATAGAGAAATTTGGATGCTTAATATAGGAAATGTGTTTAAATTATCTATAGGGGAAATCTCCATTAATATACTGGGATATTTTTTAGAATCCTCTCCCAGTATAGGAAATTATATAGTCTCTATTTCACTCATGATAACACCCAGTAAAAGAATAACAGAAACCAGTGGGACACTCTGACCCTCAATGAGTGGATGATAAGTGCATAACAACCAGCTCTTGGGGGCAGGAGGAGCCCTAATTTGTAGCATTTGCTGATTTCCGTGGTGCAAATACTCCTACCATAACTGATTTCAAGCTACTTATGTGACGTCGATGACTACCGAGTTGGGAAGAAATGTGTAGTAGGAAGCCATGATATAGTATTCCCAGACATGAGACATAAATAATCTCAATGACAAAGATAAGGAAAATAATTAGGAAGTGGTAAGTTTTGAGTATTTATTCCTCTTTTAAATGTTTAAACTGAAAATTTAAAACAATTTTTAATTTTTAATAATGACTATGTTTCACACTTAGCTCACAGAATTCTTGTAACCCGGTACTAGCCAGGTCCGGTATAACCACCATGGAACCTACCTCTTACCTCCCTGGTCCTAATAGAAAGTTCAAAAATCAAAGGATAGAAATATCATTTTATCCAAAAGATGATAACATGAAACCGGTATCAGTCTAAAATGATGTGAGAATTACTGTTCTAACCATAAAGTATGTGTTTATCAAATGTTTACACAGAGCTTTCTATATGCCTGGCATTTTTCTAGGTATTTTAAAAATATTAACTCATTTTATCCTAACAATCATTTGAGATAGGTGTTATTATTAACCTCATCTTACAGAGAAGAAACTGAGGGATTAAGAGGTTTAAGTAACTTGCCCATTGTCACACTAAAAAATGGTGCAGCCACAATTTGAACCCAAGCAATCTGGTGCTACAGCCTATGCTTTTAACTATTGTCATACTGCTTCCATTTCCCTAACTCCCGTTAGCATTGCCAACAATCAATATTTTTAAATGGTCCAAAAGTATTTTGCTTAACTTTCTGAAGAACAAAAAAAAAAAAAAAAAAAAAAAAACCTCTCAACATCTCAAATTCTGCATTATTACCTACAGAAATGCTCTTTTGAAAGAAACTGAAATAATTTTTATGCTTAAACAGAAAGCAGTCTATTTTAGAGACATTTTAATGTTAGAGTTACGATTGTAAAAGTTAATTTGTAGGTATGAACTGCAGTGCCAATTTTAAAAGAACTACTAGCTAATGTTCCTATGAAAAATGAACCTATTATACTGAGAGATGGTTGTAACCTGTAAATAACCAAATAATGCAGTATTTTAAGTATTAAAACTTTCTAAGGACATAGTTTATTAAAAACCTATATAGATTTTGTGAATTGTGCTTTAAACATTCCTTAAAATTAGACTTGCATAAACTCTATATTAACAGACAATTTAGGATCTGTGATCTGACTTTTTACACATGGTTACATACATCATCATTTGAACAAACAAAAAAGCAAATGACTATATAATGTAGGAAGATTTTATGTTTTTATATTAGTATGTCTCAAATTTAGGAGTTCAAATGTTAACATAATTAGATATAAGTCTTTTCTAATTAGAGGTCATTCACTGGGCAGGTTAAAAGCTGTAATATATTAAAGAACAACATGGTAAAAATATCCCTAGAGGTTATTTGATGGTTCATAGTCCTATTTATCTTGTCACTCTTTTTGGGCAAATACTACACTAATAAATACCTAGTTAGGAGGAGGGAAAAAGCTAACATTTATTTTCTACATTTCTTTTCCCAACAGATGCAAAAGTCAGGGTTTTTACAGTTGAAATTTTACAGTATTTTACAGTTAAAATCATGGGGTGATTTCCTTGAACTCTGATATGCAGACATTCGAGAAGCCAGCTGAAATGTTCTTTCTTAGGTGGCTAGCTTTCATTCCGTGACCCAGACTGAAGGTGAGAATGCAGAATTTCACTGGGTGTTGTCTCTGGGCATTCAGACTATGCTGGGGGAATGAACTGGTTAGGTTTGTTTGGCTTAAAATCAATAACATACAACAAACTTCATTTTGTGCACTAATAAAACAGCATAAAACCTGCTGAAGCTTTCTTCACTGGAGTATGAGATCTCCCTCTGCATAATAGTCTAAAGAGGTCAAGTGTGTGTGTGTGTGTGTGTGAGTGTGTGTGTGTGTTCCTAATTCCTTTTAGTGTACAAAGATAAACAGGATTTCTTTAAAGCACCGCTATTGTTACAATAATAAAGATACTAAGAGGTCAGTGGCTGCTGAACATGAATTAATCCATGTATTAGAAGGGAAAAAAATGAACTGCATCTTCTTTCTTCTCCATTCAGCAAGACTGATTTTAGTAATTAGAAGTGGCAAAGTTGCTGTCAAGCAAGCTTGATTTCCTCTGGTTAAGAGTACCAGCAATATGTTGGGTGGTCCAAAATGGATACTACTATTGGCCTGCAACTAACAGTTGCCTGAGAGTTATAGGTAGACAGACTTGAATTGGGAAAATAGGAACAGAAGAAGGGAGAGAGAGAGAATACATAAAAGGGATTATGGCAGCTTAAATTTAGGCACAGTAAACTTGGGCAGAAAAAGTGAGCTTGGAGATGGTGGACTCAAATCTCTAGATCCCATCTCTCAATCTGATTTGGAATCTCATCCAAGCTATCCCTGGTCCAGCTGGTCAAAATCTCCCTCACACTTGTCCAGCATGGTAACCTCTTGATCATTCTCAGCAGTGCTTCTGGCTCCTTATACCTAGCTAGGCTCTGGATCTGTCAGAAACTTTACTCGACACTTTTTCTCCTCACATTTGTTGAGTGACTAC
This sequence comes from Mesoplodon densirostris, assembly GCF_025265405.1. Classification (NCBI taxonomy): domain Eukaryota; kingdom Metazoa; phylum Chordata; class Mammalia; order Artiodactyla; family Ziphiidae; genus Mesoplodon; species Mesoplodon densirostris. The sequence continues at coordinate 63,288,536 of NC_082678.1, forward strand.
TATCCGAGGCCCGGTAGAGTGGTGACCAGATTCAGAACAGTGCCTCACACATACATCCTGGGCACCCAAGAAATATTTGTTGACCCACTGAAGAAATCTGCTTCCCATGAAGGCTGATGGTTCAGTGAATCCTGTGCATATTTGAAATTTTACTGTTGTTATAAGGTCTTTGTACTCACCAGGGGAACTTTCTTACAAATATTTGCACAACTGTTACTTGTGGATTTTGACAACAGGATAGTGGAGGACCAACAGACATGCAATTTTAGAAACACTATCACAGAGCAGATGAAATTAGGTCAAGATCATTTATGTTCCCACCCTAAGGACAAATAATGCAACTCTAAGCATCACTAATCCTTAGTCATGTAGCAGTTTGCTGTTAACATCCTTCTCTTTAAATTTTTAAAAAATGTGATTATCTGAAAAATCTATTAAGGGTGTCACATTACTTTCAGATAAAATTTGAAAAAAATCAAAAAAACAAGAACTCTTTTGGATATTTGCCTTTAAAAAGATTTGTTTAAATTTTTATTAAATGTATTTTTAAAAATATGCAAAGAAAAGCAATAAAAACACATTAGTAGAGCGGGTAAAATTTTGAAACAACAGCCTTCATGCAGTCAGATAAACTCAATACTGATTAAAGAGTTATAAACTCTAATAAAAGATAAAAGAACTTTGCTTTTTTTCCTCTTCAAAGAATATTAGTGCTCACAGAAGAGCTGATTACCACTTAAAAAAATCAAAAATCCATAGTGTGGCATTTAAAATCCTTTCAAAACACATTTCTTACAGAAAGACACGTACTGGAATGTACACAGAAACTTTATTCATAACAGCCCCAGCTGAAAGCAATTCAAATAACCATCAGTTGGTGACTGGATAAATAAACTGTGGAATATCAATCAATGAAATACTGCTGAACATTGATACAATTGATGCAGACAACACCAAGGATGAATCTCAAAAGCAGTATACTAAGTGTAAGGTGTTATATACTTGGAGTCTATTTATATGAAATTTTAGAAAAGGCAAAACTATAGTGACAGAAAGCACATCAGTGGCTTCCTGGGACCAGGGGTGATGGAGGGGACTGATTACACAGGGGCACATGAGAAAGTTTTGGAGTAATGGAAATGTTCTATAATACAATTATGGTGGTATTACACAACTGTATATATTTGGCAAAACTCAGTGAATTGTACACTTACATTTTATTATATGTAAAGTATTCCTTTTAATTTAAAATTTTAAAAAGCAGAGGGAAATCTCTGTGGGCAGCAGTATAAAAAACCTCATTTAAAAAAAGACTTTAAAATACAGCTTCAGTCTTTTTTTTCATTTTCATGTCCTATTAATCCCACCTAGTATCTAGCCTCCTAGAATTATTGACTTCTTTCCTTCTGTGGTTTTTTAGATATTGTTTTTTCTACCTGGAATGCTCATCACTGTGGGATATATTCATTCAATAACCACTTTTGAACGAACTTCAAAGACAATAGTCATGTACCGCAGTGTCTTTGTCAGGCTATAGGCTGTTCTCTAATTTAGGCACTTCTTCAGTTGTTCCCAACTATCTAGAATTTTTTTCTTTGATGTACAATTTACATACAATAAAATGCACAAATCTTAAGTGTACATTCACTGAATTTTGACAAATGTATAATCCAAAACTCCATCAAGTTATAGAACATTGCCATCACCCCAGAAAGATATCTTTGCAGTTGATTCTCACCACCATTCCCCAGGCTACCATTGTTCTAATTTTTTAAAATATTATGTTTTTTACTTTTAGAAATTCCATTTAGTTTTAAAAAGGATTTCTGTTTCTCTGCTTAGATATCCTATCTTTGCATTCATTGTGAATATATTTTCCTCTACTTCATTGCACATAGTTATAACAAGTACTTTCAAGCACTTGTTCCAACATCTGGATCTTTTGGGAGTTGGTCTCAGCTCATTGTCTTTTCGCTTAAGAATGGTTACATTTTCCTGTTTCTTTTTACACTGGTAATATTGTTTTATATTCTGGAAATTATGAATGTTACACTGCAGAAACTGAATTCTGATATTACTCTGAGGAGTGTTGATATTCTTGATTTTTCAGGAAATTTACTTGGTCGGACTCAAGCTATAGGATATATCTAACTCTTGGGCACAGGCTCAAATCTCAGTTCAGTTTTTTTTTTTACCCCCTTGGCTGGGCTGTTACAATCTTCCCTGAGCTTGGGGTCAGGCAGAGAGTTGGGCGGAGTTTATATACAGAATTTTGGGGCCATGTATCTGCCTGTCTGCTCTCTAGGCTTTTCTCCCTCACTTTCTGGCAGTGGTGGTTACCTCAAACGTCATCTTCTAGTTCCACACATCATAGAGATTTCAGGTTATCAGAGTCTTACTGTCCCATGGGTCCTGTTAGGTCTTGGAGTAGGGTGAGGCAAGCAAGGTGTCTATGGTGCAAAATTTATGAAGGCACTCATCCTCAGGCTCATGCAAGTGCAGAGTCAGCACCCAAGAGTGAGTGCCTCCTTAAGAAGGCCTTGCTTGCCTCACGCTAGTCCCAGCCCTGGGTGCTGCCCTCAATCTGAAAGTGGAACAAACAAGAAACTTATCCCATGTTTGTTCCTTCTTCCAAGTTTTGACTATTGTCCAGAACCGGCCTGATTTTATTTACTCTCCAAAGCCTTCAGGTGGTTGTTTTTCTATTTTGCCCAGGGTTTATAATTTTCTTTTCTTTTTTTTTTTTTTGAGAGTTGTTTTATTTGGCAGGAACTTTTAGGATGCTTCAAGCAGTATCTCAAGTAACCCTGAGGGAACTGCTCCGAGAGGCAATGGGGGAAAACTATATAGAAGTTTTGCAACAAAGAGCAGGTAGTCAGGAACATCAAAAGATTATTGTTAATTAAAGAAAACCAGATATCCCAAGTTAAGGAATTTGGCACTTTTCTGTATATAGGGAGATGCAAGAGTCTGTACTCACTGATATGCACCTCAGCTATCTGGGACCAGTATCCTGTATTTTCACATCCTGAGTTTCCTCAGGGCTCACCATGGGGAGTGGCTGCAGTCTGATGGCTGCTAGATGGCAGGTATTCTTCCTGAGTTCCCTCAGGGCTCACCAGCTCACCATAGGCTGTGGCTGCAATCTCTGATGACTGTGACATCCTTTGTTTACTGATATGGCAGCCAGTATACAATTGAGTTCTGAGGGATGGTTAGTCTGTCAGGAGATTATTCAGTCATACTGGAAGTGGAACTCTAAGAATCAAAGAATTTTTGAGTGGAAAGAGATCTTAGAAATTCTCTATTGGATTGTCTTACGTTAGAAATTGGAGACTGACACCAAAAAAGGTTAAAAACCTTTGTTATAGAGTCAATTATAGGGAAGGAAAGTAATGTAACTTCTAACCTAGTGACCATCCTCTATGCCACTCTGTAATAATGCTGAAAGAGCAACTTCTGTGCAGAGCGTAAACTGTTGCACTCACACCTCTTTCAAATGTAAACCGTGTATTAATTCTCAAATATTAATTGCTGCCTATTTAACAGTTTGCTATTGTTATGGACTGAATGTTTGTGTTCCCACAAAATTCATATGCTGAAACCCAAACCCCCAGTGTGGCTGTAGTTTGATCTGATAGAATCACTGTCTTATAAGAAGAGATTCTGACCCCTCTCTCCATCGTCGTGTGTGCACCAACAGGAGATCATGTGAGCTAACAGAGAGACAGTGGCTGCCTACAAGCCAAAAGAAGAGGCCTCAGAATAAAACTTACCTTGCTGGTACCTTGATATTGGACTTTCCAGCCTCCAGAACTGGGAGAAATAAGTTTCTGTTATTTAAGTCACTCAGTCTGTGGTATTTTGTCACAGCAGCCCGAGCTGGCTAATACAGCTACAGAAATGGATCCAAATTTTACACACTGGTAAATCAGCTTACTTGACAGAATTACTTTAGATTGACCATACAGAGGTAAATTCATATGCTTCTTTAAAAGAGCTTGAACTCATTTAAAACTAAAATCTGACAATCAGTACAATAAAAATAAATTTCTTTTGAGTGCTAAACCCATCACTTTAGGTAAATCTGCTTTGAAGTGGGAGGGCAAAAAATGTTTCTAAAACGATTTATCCTATTTTTCCTATCTTATTTTTAAATGCATACATTTTAAGTATATATATATATATATATATATATATATGGCTATTAATATATATCAGAGTCTATTCTGCAAATGCCTTATAGACTCATACCTTCCAAAACAGCATGTAAACAGGCACCGTGTACAAGTAAGGCCCAAACACATACCCCTTATTTGCATCTTTCCATCTAGCAGCACTTAGTAAAGATCATTGGTACCCTAAGAAGTTAAGAACTAGGAGAGTTATCTCTCATTTGACCAGTGATGATGATAATTTCTGATAATTCAGAATACAAACACATGCAATTATAAACAATTTTTATTTCTATATATTGATTTGGTTTGACTGATGTAGACAATGATTCCAAGTAAATCAGATGTCAATTCTGCCAACTCTCCCCTTAACTTTATACCATCATATCCAGCTTTAGTAAGGCCCCCAAGTATTTCTTTCTCCTTCATTTAATTATCTTAAGTTACCGAACAAACAGAAAACTTGCTATATTTGGGGATCCTGATAACAAAAGTACTTAGGTAGGAGATAATCCAACTACTGTGTTGGAATTTGGGGTCCTCTGGACATTGCAAGTTTTAGGACTGGAGTTTGAGCAAACCTCTCCAAAATTGTATGTCTGCTTTAATTAATAACAGAAAAGATGAGGGGTAATAAATGAACACAAGGAATATAAACTCAAATTTGAATTAAAAAAGGAGAAATCACTGAAATCTCTGAAAGAGATTTTCTAATTAAGAACATTTAGTTTCCTACTTTCAAGTACACTTTGATTTGAGATAATTATCTTTAATGATATATTTTAATGATTGTATGAAATACTTTTAACTAAAAATGTTAAGTATTTATAGCTAAATAAGTGCTTCAAAAGTGCTTAAACGTTTCTTTTACTTTTGGCAATCTCCTTCTAATTTTAATGGTTTAATTTGCTTAGAAAGTCATACATCAACACATACATCTAAATATGTGAGTTTACAATCTAAGGAGAAACTACTGATTAGCTCATGTTAATATTTTCATAAATTCAAAAGAGATAAAATTTAAATTAACTACCTTCTAATAATTATACAAGTAGCTTCATGGGGTAAAATCTGTCTTATTTTTAAATAGAGTCATTCCTGAAAAAAAGCAAACTTAAAACATTCCAACCACTCGCAACTTTTTGCTTTTCCCAAATACAGGCCACGCCCCTTCAACTCATCACTGCATTTGCACAGGCTATTAACTCTGCCTAAAGTTACTAACACTTTCCTTTCTTCTCTGCCTTGTAAACTTCTGCTCACCAGTCTGGAACCAGCTTAAATTGTATTTCCTCTGTGCCTCCTCCCCTAATTTCCTTGGCAGAGTTCATCTTCCCCTCCTCTATGGAACTTCTGTGGTTTGTACCAGTCTCTATCACAACACTTATCACTTTTTCATGTTAAACATGAGTTCCTTGAGGGCATTGGCCATGTTTTATCTTTGTACCACTTTCTGGTACACAGTACAGTCTTCGGTGCACAGTAAATGTTCAACAATGGTTTGTTGAGTATTCGCATCCCAAGAAGTAAGACTTATCTTCAGATTTTTAAAAGTAACATTGCCTGGAGAGATTTAGGAAAAATGTTGCATATTAGTTACGAATGTTTTCAGGTGAAAGTGACTGACTACCCAATTACAGGCGCAAACAAACAGGAGTTTATTTTTAAGGAGCCTGGAGTTTACCCAACAATAATATCAAGGTCCCAGGTTTTTTCTGTCTTTCTACTCCAGCATCCTTAGTGCAACCTTGTAGTTGCAAGAAGGCCTCCAAAGCTACAGACATCATATCTATATTGAAGGCAGAGAGAAAGGAAAAAGAGGTAGTCCCAGTTCCATCTGTCCTTATCTATTAATTAAAAGTTTTACAGAAGTTCCTAAGCAGATTTTCCTTCATATCTCATTGGCCAGGAATGGGTTGTGTGGCTACTTCCAGATTCAGGAGGCTGAGAAAGCAAGTGTCTGGCTTTACAGTTTCTACTGTAGGGCAAACATTAAGTCTGCCATAGATGACAAAAACAAAAATAAAAAGACAACAGGAGAGTGGATGAAGGTTAGTTAAGATACCAAGGTACCTGGTTTGTCAGAATGAGTGTGCCTGAGAAATTGGGGACCCTAGAGTATCAGTGCAAATATGCATACAGTTAATAATTCATGTTGTGATATTTTCTCAAGACTGTGTTGCTTATAATGGCATAAATAATGAGATAGCTGTTTCAGTCTCGTATCTCGCAATTCTTCCAGTGCTTTTAAATTATGACAGTTCTTTATCTTCCATTTGCTCCAGTTTCCTTTTGATTCCATCACTGCCATTCAAAATTTCTCAGAGCCAAATCTTAAATGTTTCATTCTCTATAAATGCTTTCCTGATTTTAAAACAATTTCCCTCATTGTTCTTTTGAGCTATTCGTACTTTTTTACCATTCATAAAATACTTCATATCTTCAATTTAGCATTATGATAATTTGCAGTTACTTTATTCCCCTCCTTTCATAGACTGCTAGCTCCTTGAGGGTACTGAGTCTTACTCAGACATATTTGGTTCCAAAAAATTTATCTTCTGAGTTGAATATTTAATTCATTTCCTTTCATTTGCTTAGTCAGACTCTTAGTGTTGGAGGGAAGGAAATGGAAGGCAAGACTAACATGTATAAGAACAAGGCCACTGCTTGTTCTTTTAATGGTGACATTAAAAACTAGAGAAAAAAAAAGGTTGCATTCTGGGTTGAAAATGTGCAAGTGCTAGAAAATAGAACCTCCTCTGAGCTGATGCAACTCAGGTATGGAACTTGGAAGGCTGGTGGTCCTGTGAAGATTATAAAATAACACTCCTTCCTCTAGGAGATGCGGTGCTGTACCACAGCATTCACGTGGGCGGACACAGCAAGGATGGCATTTCAGCCCCAAAGTACTCCCTTGACTTGCACGAAATACTCAATGCTCTGTGGCAGCCATACGTAGGAATTTAAGAAGTTCCATTTTCATCCAATATATCTACAAGTCTTTCATGATTTCTCCAGGCTCTGTAGTGATGGGAAACATAGGACTTCACATTTTTGGATAGGTCTAATTGTCCAAGGTTCCTTCTCATAATTGAGACAAAATTTGTCTTCCTGTTGCTCCTATCTGATGGCCCAAAGACTTAACTTCTGATGCTGTATATAATAACCATGTCCCAAAGCACTATACATGTCTCTGGCAGGAAGCTACCTCCTCGGCAACACGAAAGTAACAGAATGGTGTGTAGCTATTTATAGGTAGGGAGCATGGACATTGTATTTGCTTATTAGACATTTGTGCATGTGTACAAAACCCGGTATTTAAAATCCAACAAATCAAATCTACTTTAAGAATCTAATTTATAAATTCTGGGAATCTTAAACTTCATTTCTATTTTTCCCCCCATTGGATCACTGTCTTCTATTATACTTTATTTTATTACCTACTCACTTTAATCACTTGCTGTCCTATATTGTTCACTGACAATTTGACTATTAAGTATGGAATTTTAATTTTAAAATATTATTATTGATAATTAAATACTTGCAGCTGAATTTATAGAGCAGTAAGAACTGATATTGAACATGTAGCAACACTAAATATTATTATTTCTCATGTCTTCTAAGTATCTTGGGTAAGTTCTGAAGTTAATTGTAAAGAGAATTTCAGAAAATAAGGGTTAAATCCTTTCAATTTATAATCTCTACTTGAGAAGTATACTTCAGTAACTTTAACTGTGGTTATGTTTAAGAATAAAAGTGAGACTATAATCTTGGTTGAAATAATAGGTAATCAATTACATTCTTAAAAGTTATCAGTGTGATTAAGGCAAAGAAATAAAGGCTAGGTACAGAAACAAAGACTAGGTGCAATATACATATGCTTAGAAAATTCAAAACACTCAAAGGCTCATTTTCCTTGTTTCAGGTATTTAAATATCGAAACCATGAAAGAAAAGGAATAAACTTTTATTGTAAGATTCCATTTATTCAATGATAGTTTGTTAATGCATTTTGGTAATGGACATAGGCTGAGTTAAAGTTTATCTTTGTATTGGTTACAGAAGATTAACCATCAGTTAAGGTATCATATATATATGGATATATTTTTATTTTATACTTATATATTTTATTTTAAATCAAAACATATAAATATATATTCATTTGCCAATCTTTATTAGGCTAGAGTCTTTTCTTTGTTGATCAGTCCTCTGATTAGGGTTCTGTGTTGTTTTTCTTGCAGAAACCACACCCAAAATGCAACAGCTATCATTTCCAGTTTCAGGTTCTTCAAAATGGATTGAGACTTAACAACAGTTATGAAACATCCCAAGAGCAGAAGAATCCTTCTAGACTTTTATAATTTCCCTCCAATCTTTTACAGGTGACTCTTTTACATCTAATGAATAGCATTATTAACTCACCTTTATTAAATCTCTCTAAAGTATTCAACTTAGTTTTTGTAAAATCAACTTTTTCTTTCCACTTTCACATTTCATCAAATTACAAAAATTACAATTAATTTACAGTGCAAGTACAACTAGCATTAATCGTTTTGGAAACAAACACAACCAACTCTGAAATACATTTTAACTGGCAGCAGTTTAAATTCATGGTAGTACTAGAGAGGGGCCTATTAAGATTGGTTAAGATAGTTTCTACATTGGAGAAAGCAGTTCTGAAATATATATACACACATATATATAATCTAAAATGAATATAAATATAATATATATAAATATATATTGGTTCTATATTTAGAACTATATTATAGTTCTATAAAGTGGTTCTAAAATATATATAAAAGAAATATAGAATAATTATATATCAGGTACTATGTAATATAAAATAAATATATAAATATTTAAAAATATATTTAAATATTAATAATATAAAATTATATAATTTTTTATATAAAATTTTTTATAAAAATATATAAATATTTATATAATATAAAATATATTATATATATTAGTGACTATGGAGTCTTTTATAATTTGCTGAGAATTATTTTTTAAAATTTATCTACCAGGACAATTATTTAAAAGCATTCAGTTTTCCTTGTCTTCCACAATACCACACACACCTAATTTTACACCTAAATTTAGAAAATGAAAAAAGCCATCTAAATTTTTAAAAGATTATTCCTTTTTTGTCCAGTTTCTTCTTTCTCTACAGACCTCTAAATGTTCCTAGGGTTGAGTGAGTCTTGCATCCCCTTCTCTTCCCTACTAAGGAGAGAATGCTCTCTCCTTAGCTTGGTAGATAGTTGGCTCCTAGCCATTTTTCAAGTCTCAACTTAAACCTTACCACAGACCATGCTTGTCCTCTTCCAAATTTCCTCTATGAGGGCAGGGATCATATTGTTTCATTCATTCCTATCTACTATTAATGTAGCAAAATGACTGACACATAGCTGGTCCTCAAAAATGTTTGCTGAATAAATAACACTTTATTCTTGTTCCTTAGAACACTTACCATAATTTGTACGTATATAATTAAACTTTAAAAACTATCCAGTTACTCCTTACCAAGTATATGCCCCAGGCCCGGAGGAAGATGGCGGAAGAGTAAGACACGGAGATCACCTTCCTCCCCACAGATACATCAGAAATTCATCTACACGTGGAACAACTCCTACAGAACACCTACTGAACGCTGACAGAAGACCTCAGACCCCCCAAAAGGCAAGAAACACCCCACATACCTGGGTAGGACAAAAGAAAAAAGAATAAACAGAGACAAAAGGATAGGGACGGGACCTGCACCAGTGGGAGGGAGCCGTGAAGGAGGAAAGGTTTCCACACACTAGAAGCCCCTTCGCGGGCAGAGACTGCAGGTGGCGGAGGGGGAAAGCTTCGGAGTAGCGGAGGAGAGCACAGCAACAGGGGTGTGGAGGGCAGAGCGGAGAGATTCCGGCACAGAGGATCGGTGCCCGCAGGCACTCACCAGCCCAAGAGGCTTGTCTGCTCGGCCGCCGGGGCGGGCGGGGCTGGGAGCTGAGGCTCGGGTAACGGGTTTCAGTCGGAGCGCAGGGAGAGGACTGGGGCTGGCGGCAGGAAGAGAGCCTGAAGGGGTTAGTGCACCACAGCTAGCCCGGAGGGAGTCCGGGGAAAAAGTCTGGAGCTGCCGAAGAGGCAAGACTTTTTCTTCCCTTTTGTTTCCTGGTGCACGAGGAGAGGGCATTAAGAGAGCTGCTTAAAGAAGCACCAGAGACAGGCGCAAGCCGCGGCTAAAGGCGCGGACCCCGGAGACGGGCGTGGGACGCTGGGGCTGCTGCTGCCGCCGCCACAAGGCCTGTGTGTGAGCGCGGATCACTGTCCACCCCGCCTTCCGGGGAGCCTGTGCACCCCGCCACTGCCGGGGTCCCGGGACCCAGGGAGGACTTTCCCGGGAAAGCGCACGGAGCGCCTCGGGCTGGTGTAACGTCACGCCGGCCTCTGCCGCCGCAGGCCCACCCCACACTGCGCGCTCCTCCCTCCCCTCTGCCTGAGTGAGCCAGAGCCCCTGAATCAGCGGCTCCTTTAAACCCGTCCTGTCTGAGCGAAGAACGGACGCCCTCCGGCGACCTACGCGCAGAGGCGGGGCCAGGTCCAAGGCTGGGACCCGGGAGCTGTGAGAGCAGAGAAGAGACAGGGAAATCTCCCTGTGCAGCCTCGGAGGAAGCGGATTAAAGCTCCACGGTCCACTTGATGTGCCCTGCGTCTGTGGAGTGCATGAATGGACAGCGAATCATCCCAAATTGAGGAGGTGGACTTTGAGGACAAGATTACAGACTTTTCCCCCTTTTCCTCTTTTTACAACGAATTATCCCAAATTGAGGAGGTGGACTTTGAGAGCAAGATTTTCGATTTTTCCCCCGCTCTGTTTTTGTGAATGTGTATGTATATGCTTCTGTGTGAGATTTCCTCTGTATAGCTTTGCTTCCACCATATGTCCCAGGGTTCTATCTGTCCGTTTTTTTTTTCAATAATTACTTTTTAATTTTAATAATGCTACTATATTTTATACTTTATTCTATTTTACTTTACCTGCTCTTTCTTTTTTTCCTACCTTCCCTTCCTCCCTCCCTCCCTCCGCCCCTCCTTTCCCTCTTTCTCTCTTTCTTTCCTTCCTCCCTCCCTCCCTCCCTGCTTCCATTCACTCTTTCTTTTTCTTTCCTTCCTCCCTCTCTCCCTCCCGTCTGTCTTTCTTTCCTTCCTCCTTCCCTCCCACCCTTCTTCCTTTCACTCTTTTTCTTTCCTTCCCCCCTCCCTCCTGTCTTTCTTTCTTTCCTCCCTCCCTCCCTCCCTCCTTTCTTTCTTTCTTTCCAGCCTTCCTCCCTCCCTCCCTCCCTCCTTTCTTTCTTTCTTTCTTCCTTCCTTCCTCTCGTTCTTTCTTCTACTAATTCTTTCTTTATACTTTTTCTCCCTTTTATTCTGAGCCGGGTAGATGAAAGGCTCTTGGTGCTGCAGCCAGGAGTCAGTGCTGTGCCTCTGAAGTAGGAGAGCCAACTTCAGGACACGGGTCCACAAGAGACCTCCCAGCTCCACATAATATCAAGTGGCGAACATCTCCCAGAGATCTCCATCTCAACACCAGCACCCAGCTTCAGTCAACGATCAGCAAGCTACAGTGCTGGTCACCCTATGCCAAGCAATTAGCAAGGTAGGAACACAACCCCACCCATTAGCAGAGAGGCTGCCTAAAAACATAATAAGGCCAAAGGCACCCCAAAACACACCACCAGACGTGGACTTGTCCACCAGAAAGACAAGACCGAGCCTCAACTACCAGAACACAGGCACTAGTCCCCCCCAACAGGAAGCCTACACAACCTACTGAAACAACCTTAGCCACTGGGACAGACACCAAAAACAACGGGAACTACGAATCTGCAGCCTGCAAAAAGGAGACCCCAAACACAGTAAGATAAGCAAAATGAGAAGACAGAAAAACACACAGCAGGTGAAGGAGCAAGATAAAAACCTACCAGACCTAACAAATGAAGAGGTAATAGGCAGTCTACCTGAAAAAGAATTCAGAATAATGATAGTAAAGATGATCCAAGATTCTATTTCCAAGATCCAAAATCTTGGAAATAGAATAGACAAAATGCAAGAAACAGTTAACAAGGACCTAGAAGAACTAAAGATGAATCAAGCATCGATTAAAAACACAATAAATGAAATGAAAAATACTCTAGATGGGATCAATAGCAGAATAACTGAGGCAGAAGAACGGATAAGTGAGGTGGAAGATAAAATAGTGGAAATAACTGATGCAGAACAAAATAAAGAAAAAAGAAAGAAAAGAACAGAGGACAGTCTCAGAGACCTCTGGGACATTAAACGCACCAACATTCGAATTATAGGTGTTCCAGAAGAAGAAGAGAAAAAGAAAGGGACTGAGAAAATATTTGAAGAGATTATAGTTGAAAATTTCCCTAATATGGGAAAGGAAATAGTTAATCAAGTCCAGGAGGCACAGAGAGTCCCATACAGAATAAATCCAAGGAGAAATACGCCAAGACACATATTAATCAAACTGTCAAAAATTAAACACAAAGAAATCATATTAAAAGCAGCAAGGGGAAAAAAAAAAAAACAAATAACACACAAGGGAATCCCCATCAGGTTAACAGCTGATCTCTCAGCAGAAACTCTACAAGCCAGAAGGGAGTGGCAGGACATAATTAAAGTGATGAAGGAGAGAAAGCTGCAAGCAACATTATTCTACCCAGCAAGGATCTCATTCAGATTTGATGGAGAAATTAAAACCTTTACAGACAAGCAAAAGCTGAGAGAGTTCAGCACCACCAAACCAGCTTTACAACAAATGCTAAAGGAACTTCTCTAGGCAAGAAACACAACAGAAGGAATATACCTACAATAACGAACCCAAAGCAATTAAGGAAATGGGAATAGGAACATACATATCAATAATTACCTTAAATGTAAATGGACTAAATGCTCCCATCAAAAGACACAGATTGGCTGAATGGATACAAAAACAAGACCCATATGTATGCTGTCTACAAGAGACCCACTTCAGACCTAAAGACACATACAGATTGAAAGTAAGGGGATGGAAAAAGATATTCCATGCAAATGGAAATCAAAAGAAAGCTGGAGTAGCAATTCTTATTTCAGACAAAATAGACTTTAAAATAAAGACTATTAGAAGAGACAAAGAAGGACACTACATAATGATAAAGGGATGGATCCAAGAAGAAGATATAGCAATTGTAAATATTTATGCACCCAACATAGGAGCACCTCAATACATAAGGCAAATACTAACAGCCATAAAAGGGGAAATCGACAGTAACACATTCATAGTAGGGGACTTTAACACCCCACTTTCACCAATGGACAGATCATCCAAAATGAAAATAAATAAGGAAACACAAGCTTTAAATGATACATTAAACAAGATGGACTTAATTGATATTTATAGGACATTCCATCCAAAAACAACAGAATACACATTTATCTCAAGTGCTCATGGAACATTCTCCAGGATAGATCATATATTGGGTCACAAATCAAGCCTTGGTCAATTTAAGAAAATTGAAATTGTATCAAGTATCTTTTCTGACCACAATACTACGAGATTAGACATCAATTACAGGAAAAGATCTGTAAAAAATACAAACACATGGAGGCTAAACAATACACTACTCAATAACGAAGTGATCACTGAAGAAATCAAAGAGGAAATTAAAAAATACCTAGAAACAAATGACAATGGAGACACGATGACCCAAAACCTATGGGACGCAGCAAAAGGAGTTCTAAGGGGGAAGTTTATAGCAATACAATCCCACCTTAAGAAACAGGAAACATCTCGAGTAAACAACCTGACCCTGCACCTAAAGCAATTAGAGAAAGAACAACAAAAAAAAAAACCCCAAAAGTTAGTAGAAGCAAAGAAATCATAAAGATCAGATCAGAAATAAATGAAAAAGAAATGAAGGAAACAATAGCAAAGATCAATAAAACTAAAAGCTGGTTCTTTGAGAAGATAAACAAAATTGACAAACCATTAGCCAGACTCATCAAGAAAAAAAGGGAGAAGACTCAAATCAATAGAATTAGAAATGAAGAAGGAGAAGTAACAACTGACACTGCAGAAATACAAAAGATCATGAGAGATTACTACAAGCAACTCCATGCCAATAAAATAGATAACCTGGAAGAAATGGACAAATTCTTAGAAATGCACAACCTGCCAAGACTGAATCAGGAAGAAATAGAAAATATGAATAGACCAATCACAAGCACTGAAATTGAAACTGTGATAAAAAATCTTCCAACAAACCAAAGCCCAGGACCAGATGGCTTCACAGGCGAATTGTATCAAACATTTAGAGAAGAGCTAACACCCATCCTTCTGAAACTCTTCCAAACAATTTCAGAGGAAGGAACACTCCCAAACTCATTCTACGAGGCCACCATCACCTTGATACCAAAACCAGGCAAGGATGTCACAAAGAAAGAAAACTACAGGCCAATATCACTGATGAACATAGATGCAAAAATCCTCAACAAGATACTAGCAAACAGAATCCAACAGCACATTAAAAGGATCATACACCATGATCAAGTGGGGTTTATTCCAGGAATGCAAGGATTCTTCAATATACACAAATCAATCAATGTGATACACCATATTAACAAATTGAAGGAGAAAAACCATATGATCATCTCAATAGATGCAGAGAAAGCTTTCGACAAAATTCAACACCCATTTATGATAAAAACCCTGCAGAAAGTAGGCATAGAGGGAACTTTCCTCAACATAATAAAGGCCATATATGACAAACCCACAGCCAACATTGTCCTCAATGGTGAAAAACTGAAACCATTTCCACTAAGATCAGGAACAAGATAAGGCTGCCCACTCTCACCACTCTTATTCAACTTAGTTTTGGAAGTTTTAGCCACAGCAATCAGAGAAGAAAAGGAAATAAAAGGAATCCAAAGTGGAAAAGAAGAAGTAAAGCTGTCACTGTTTGCAGATGACATGATACTATACATAGAGAATCCTAAAGATGCTACCAGAAAACTACTAGAGCTAATCAATGAATTTGGTAAAGTAGCAGGATACAAAGTTAATGCACAGAAATCTCTGGCATTCCTGTACACTAATGATGAAAAATCTGAAAATGAAATCAAGAAAACACTACCATTTACCACTGCAACAAAAAGAATAAAATATCTAGGAATAAACCTACCTAAGGAGACAAAAGACCTGTATGCAGAAAATTATAAGACAGTGATGAAAGAAATTAAAGATGATACAAATAGATGGAGAGATATACCATGCTCCTGGATTGGAAGAATCAATATTGTGAGAATGACTCTACTACCTAAAGCAATCTACAGATTCAATGCAATCCCTATCAAACTACCACTGGCATTTTTCACAGAACTAGAACAAAAAATTTCACAATTTGTTTGGAAAAACAAAAGACCCCGAATAGCCAAAGCAATCTTGAGAATGAAAAACGGAGCTGGAGGAATCAGGCTCCCTGACTTCAGACTATACTACAAAGCTACAGTAATCAAGACAGTGTGGTACGGGCACAAAAACAGAAAGATAGATCAATGGAACTGGATAGAAAGCCCAGAGGTAAACCCACGCACATATGGTCAACTTATCTTTGACAAAGGAGGCAGGAATGTACAGTGGAGAAAGGACAGCCTCTTCAATAAGCGGTGCTGGGAAAACTGGACAGGGACATGTAAAAGTATGAGATTAGATCACTCCCTAACACCATACACAAAAATAAGCTCAAAATGGATTAAAGACCTAAATGTAAGGCCAGAAACTATCAAACTCTTAGAGAAAAACATAGGCAGAACACTCTATGACATAAATCACAGCAAGATCCTTTTTGACCCACCTCCTAGAGAAATGGAAATAAAAACAAAGATAAACAAATGGGACCTAATGAAACTTCAAAGCTTTTGCACAGCAAAGGAAACCATAAACAAGACCAAAAGACAGCCCTCAGAATGGGAGAAAATATTTGCAAATGAAGCAACTGACAAAGGATTAATCTCCAAAATTTATAAACAGCTCATGCAGCTCAATAGCAAAAAAACAAACAACCCAATCCAAAAATGGGCAGAAGACTTAAATAGGTATTTTTCCAAAGAAGATATACAGACTGCCAGCAAACACATGAAAGAATGCTCAACATCATTAATCATTAGAGAAATGCACATCAAAACTACAATGAGATATCATCTCACACCAGTCAGAATGGCCATCATCAAGAAATCTAGAAACAATAAATGCTGGAGAGGGTGTGGAGAAAAGGGAACACTCTTGCACTGCTGGTGGGAATGTGAATTGGTACAGCCACTATGGAGAACAGTATGGAGGTTCCTTAAAAAAACTAAAAATAGAACTACCATATGACCCAGCAATCCCACTACTAGGCATATACCCTCAGAAAACCATAATTCAAAAAGAGACATGTACCAAAATGTTCATTGCAGCTCTATTCACAATAGCCCGGAGCTGGAAACAACCTAGGTGTCCATCATCGGCTGAATGGATAAAGAAGATGTGGCACATATATACAATGGAATATTACTCAGCCATAAAAAGAAATGAAACTGAGCTATTTGTAATGAGGTGGATAGACCTAGAGTCTGTCATACAGAGTGAAGTAAGTCAGAAAGAGAAAGACAAATACCGTATGCTAACACATATATATGGAATTAAAAAAAATGTCATAAAGAACCTAGGGGTAAAACGGGAATAAAGACACAGACCTACTTGAGAATGGACTTGAGGATATGGGGAGGGGGAAGGGTAAGCTGTGACAAAGCGAAAGAGAGGCATGGACATATATACACTACCAAACGTAAGGTAGATAGATAGTGGGAAGCAGCCGCAGAGCACAGGGAGATCAGCTCGGTGCTTTGTGACCGCCTGGAGGGGTGGGATGGGGAGGGTGGGAGGGTGGGAGATGCATGAGGGAAGGGATGTGGGAACAGATGTATATGTATGACTGATTCACTTTGTTATAAAGCAGAAACTAAAAATAAATAAATAAAATAAAAGCAAAAAAAAAAAAAAAAAGTATATGCCCCAGGAAGGCCGTGTCTTTTACTCCCCCACTCAATATACAGTGTCTGACACATAGTGGGTACTCAGTCTGAATTTGTTGAAGAAAGGAAGGGAGGGGAGGAAGGAATAGAAGTGACGATATGATTGAGTGAGAGAACAGAGCCTAAAGGAGAATGCTTTAGAGTAATACTCTGAGACTATGGTAAAAATTCAAACACAAGCTCAAAACATTCAATTAATCATTCAGTTGTTTTGCTCACATAAATGTAAATGTCTGCACCTTTGGAAACAGCTAGATGAGTCGGTATTTCATTTGTAATACAGATGTTTGATGTTATTTAGATACAGTTGCAACTATCCTTTTATTTTCTATTAGTGCAGCCAATTTGGATAGACCTATATTTCTTTAAGATGCATAATACTTAAAAGACTGCTGTGCTATTTAGTCAAGGCCAGAGTGTTGGGAAGCCTTGACCATGTGATGCACGTTCAGTGAAATAACCTGGAATTTGTCCAGTTTCCTAGCAGCAATGTTAAAGCATAATGGTTGCTATTTCACAACTAGTCTTTTTTATACTAATGGCTGAGCCAAGAGGAGAGGCTATACTATGGCTGAAATCTGCCAATATCACTTCACATATGACAGAACTGCATAGGTGTTTGTTTTCCAGAGTGTAAATACTCATTAAAAAATAATGAAATTATAATAGTAGATCGTAATAAGAAAAATTCTTTGAAGAGAATAGATCAAAAAGTATTTGTTTAGTACAATATTAAAGAGTCAGTTTCTGCCTACCAAGAATTCCAAGATTACATCAGACTTAGAAATAAGACATTTCTTTATGCATAAAAAAAAGCATATTATTAAAAAAATTTAAGAGTGAATCTTTAAATATTTACCTCTTGAGAAATTTCTCTTTAGAAAGATCCTTAATTATACTTAGTTTATTAGCTCATCTGCATTATAATGGCACTTTGTATTTGTTTTTATTAATAAAAGGTTTTGATTAAAAAACCTTACACAGATAGTGCCTCTGCATAGCTGACTCATATTTTATTATTAGTGGTAGGTGCACAGAGAGAGAATACACTGGTTTTATACAGGAAATACTACAGAGATTTGAAATCTAGGTCACATAACAGAGCACTGCCAAAACAGAAGAGCACAAAGGCCCAACATTTTTTTGTCTTCCACCCAAACAAAAAAAAAACAAACACCTTTAAACAAAAGTTAACAACTGCTTTGTAATTACATTTGGTTAACTTACATGATAATTAGATACAACCATAATTATCCTTTTTGACCTCTTCACAGTCTTAACATGTTATCTTCTTATTTAAGGAAGTTTATATTCAATGTGTACTAAGAAGAACCACTAGACAGAAAGCCAGATAATAAAATTTGTGCTTCTGTGAAATTTTTAATCTATAAATCTCAAAACTGTTTTAAATACCAATTAAGTTTCCGTAGCATCGTTAGGCATTAGAGTTAACTTGTCACATGGCAAGTCAACAACTAAACAAAAAAGAGAGCACACTTGCTGCCCTGCGCATTCCAACAGACCGCTTGCCTTCATGGCTTTCTGAATGTGATATTATGGTAAACAGATATCTCTGTGCTGTGATTTAGGCACTAATGGCCTTTAGAAAGAATAGAAATACCACAAAATACTTTGGCTATAAAATATTTAAGCTATACTCTTAAATGCAAATATACTCCACAGCAATGTTTTGAGTGCATTTATAACGTCTTTGGGAAACAGCAATATCTCCTTTGAGCATTTAAAAAATATGTTTATAAATGTGTATGTTTCATTGAACTTTCTAGCTCTTGAGACATGAGAAAGTAGCTCAGATGTTTTAATTTAGATATATATAAACAATCGGGCTTCCCTGGTGGTGCAGTGGTTGAGAGTCCGCCTGCCAATGCAGGGGACACATGTTTGAGCCCTGGTCCGAGAAGATCCCACATGCTGCGGAGCAATTAAGCCCGTGCGCCACAACTACTGAGCCTGTGCTCTAGAACCCGCGAGCCACAACTACTGAAGCCTGTGCACCTAGAATCTGTGCTCCACAACAAGAGAAGCCACCACAATGAGAAGCCCACGCACTGCAATGAAGAGTAGCCCCCCGCTCAGTGCAACTAGAGGAAGCCCGTGTGCAGCAACGGAGACCCAATGCAGCCAAAAATAAATAAGATAAATAAATTTTAAAAAATATATAAACAATCAAACAAGGCATTATTTCCTGGAGTTTGTCTTTATTCCTATACTGGACTACCAAGACTAAAGTAGGAAGCCTGAACTAAACTAAACCCTTCGTTAACAATTCATAAAAGGATTGAAGAAGTCTTAACTCTGTCATTTCCCACCATGGTTAAGCCCAGCACATGAATCACTTCTGATTAATCAAGTTTAGCTCAGATTTGACTCCTGAATTGTAAATTTAAAAAGTAATCCAGGTGCTGGAAGATGATACCTTGCCATCCTAACAAATGTTCTCATTATTTAGGTCTTCTTCCCTTTGCAACTGCTTTAGAACTCTGAACTTCAGATTCACTGATGGCAGAACTCTGCTGATGAATTACTACTGTAAACTGTGATTGGGCTAGAGATCCAAATATTCTAGTAAAAGCTTACTTTTAAATAATCGTGTCATTGCATTTCATTAAAGAGAAAGCAAATAAACAATGGTTTCTACTCCAAAGAATAAAAAAGAGGGTACAGTTAAAAATTCAGAAAATATGTAAATAAAATTTGCTTTTCTATTTGGGAAGAAGTACATAATTAATCACTCTTTAAAAGAAAATTTCAAGACCATGAACTGAGCCAACACAAGTGGTCACACAAATGTGACCTTCCTCTTAGTCAACTCCTAACAAATGAAAACACACAAAGAACTAGGAAACCGACATCTCTGCTGGAATAAGAACATCCAAGCTTTTTGTTATCTAAATCTCTAGGAAGTCATATTACAAATTGATATATTTTTCTTATCTTTGGATTAGAAAAAAAGAGCTAGATGATTTAAGAACTATGTTTAATATATTGCATTTATATTTTTAAAAAGAGCCAATGTGTTTCCTAAGGAAGTCTTTGAAGGTTGATTTACTGCAAGATACTTAGAAAAACCTGCAGCAGTCTGTTTCCTTAAGTTAATGTCAATTCACCATCTTCTCAAGCAACAAAACAATAGCACTTTGCTGTTTATAAAAACTCTCCAACCCAAAGCACAGCGATGCACTTCACAGAACCTTGTCAGTACCTTATCAATAAAGACAGATCCACCTTTGGATCATAACCTACATTACAGTACTAGAACAGAGAAAAGAGGTTTCAAAAAAGAGTAAGGTTGATAAAAAACTTGCTCACAAAAAAAAGAATATTATAGATACTTCACCTATTTTTTTCTGAGCCCCTAAACAGGAGAGTAATTGAAAGGGTGCCAAAACACTCAAAAGCAAGGTTGGCTTTGGGAAATATAACTATAATTGTCATACGCAAATGACCCATTGAGTTTGATTGGGAGAACTCAGGGCTTACTTTTGTTTTCGATCATGAAGCCATGAGAGAGGTGTTGCAGCTTTTATGGCCATGTTCTTCTGCCTTGATGCTATTTGACCAATTATTTTAACCAAGAGGCTAACAAGGCCATTTTTCTTAATCTCCCCTTTCTTTAAAGATACTTGAAATCAATTCGAATCCTTTCCTTAAGTAAACAAAAGAAGAAACTGTTTTCCCTTGGGTTCTCTATTACTTAAATAGTTTACATTTTGCCTAGTCTTAGAAACGTTTCTGTCACAATAGTCTGCACATAATGCACACAGTTGTGATGTGGTGCCCTAGGGACATATTACTGGTAATGGCCCATCCAGTCATTTGATTATCATTGTATGGTTAATGGCTTCAGGATAATAACTCTGATACAGACAATCAAATGCTTTAATTAGTTTATTATCCTCTTCAATTTCAGAACAGAGTCAGGCCATGTTTGACTTTAATGTGGGGGCACAGTGCAGTGCAAATTTAAGGCCACTATAGACAAGTACAATCCTCAACAGGGTTCCTCAGTTTCTCATACTAGCTCAGTATCCAGGAGTAGAGGTGGCTCCCAACCTAGATTATATTTGGAAACAATATTTGCATCTTAAAACCAATGAGAAAATTAGAGAACATTAGGAAAATGATAACTAAAATAATGAAAGTGATGAAAAGTCTTGCAATTGAGTGCCAGTGGAGGGGAAAAATAGAACAAGTAAGTTTGGAAAAGTGGAAAGAGTCTGGAATCAACTCTGTTTTATATGCCAGATATTAGGACAAATAACCTTTAGAAGAATTATTTGTTCCTGCATTTTATAGATGAGGAGACTGAGGTGCAGAGTGGTTATGAAACTCATCAAGAGATGGGATTTGAACCCAGGCAATCTGATTCTCAAGCTCATGCTGTTGGCTACTATGTTCCTCCTCCCATTATAGAAAAAAATAACACAAAAGTGTTAGAAGTTTTAAAAATCTGAAATAAAGGACTGAAAGTAATTAAGTCAAAATGCAAACAATGATTGCCTCTTGGTGGTGGAGTGTGAGCAATTTTCCCTGCTTATTCATTCTTTTCAGATCTTTTCAAAATAACAAAAATAAAGTTTAACACATTTTTATGTCAGCAGATAATAAAATAAAAATATTGCCCAGCTTAACTAACATTTTCCCTTTTATCTTAGCACTTCTCAATTTAAAAAACTATGCGCACGCTTAATGACACTTTGTTGACAGCTATCAGAGCACATTGCTTTCTTCAGTAGAAAGTCACAGAAACCTGGGCACAGGCAGTAATTTGTTTAAATTAAGGAACTTCTACCATATGCTGTAGGATCTGTATAGATCCAGTTCAATTTCCTTTACCTTTTTTCCTTAATCCAATACTTTTTAAACTACTGAGTTACATAACTGATATTTATAAAATGACCAAGAGGTCCTTAGAGATGTTGAAATGCCTTATGAATCACAGAGGAAAGATTAAACTGACATTCAAGTCAGTGTTGGTGTAAAATGTATTCCTGCCCTCACCAATCTACTGAAGCTTCTCTCTTAAAGGTCACAAATGCTTACAATCACAGCCAATCCATTTTTCACATGTTGTCCTCTTGTTATCAGCACTTAGAACTGCTTAACACTCCCTTTGTGAAATTCTCTTCTTCCTGAGCTCTTTTTTGTTAAGCTCCCCATAATCTCTTTATTCCTATTCCTGTCGTCCTGACTGCTCCCAATCTGGCCCCTCTTCTTCTGAGCTGTCCCCAAAGGACTTTTCCTTCTTCTCCTGTTACACCCTTTCCCTGCCATCTTAGGGCTTCAACTATAAGAACTCCATGAATTGCTCCCTAAACATCTCTAGTCGTGACCTCTCGATGTCCACTAGCATTCCTAACGTCTAATACAGAACTGGTCCTTCTGTCTTTCCTTCTGAGTTCCTTGTGATGTTTAACGGTTCCACCACCCTCCAATAATCCAGGCTTGAAAATTCGTATTATTTTTACCTCACTTCCTTGTTTCTCTGTTCAGCTGATGTTTAGTCCTACACAGGCTATCTCTATGAGCTTAGTTTTTTACTTAACACATATTGAATAACTGCTGTAGTAATTTCTGGGGCTACAGTGGTGAACAACACAGTGAGGACCCTGCCTTCCTGAAGTTATGTTCTGGGGGGGCAGACACAATTTCAGATGGCAATCTGTGCTATTAGAAAAACATGAGTAGAGGGATCATGAGTGATTGGTAGTGATGACTGGGCTAGTATTTTAGATAGAGTGGCCAGGAAAAGCTGCTTTCAAAAGAAGACATTAGAGCATGGACCTGAATGAAATGAAGGAGTAAGTCTTGTGAAGATCTGAAGGAAAACAATTCTAGGAAGTTGGAAAAGCAAGTGCAAAGGCACTGGGGTGGAAATGAGTTTGGCATGTTTGAAGAATTATAAAAAGATCATTGTGACTGGTGTAGCATAAGCAGGGGAACAGTAGTAGAGAGCTAGTCAAGGCCAAAAATGAAGGACCTTTCAAGCCATGGTAAGGAGCTTGGAACTTACTCTAAGTGTGATGGGAAGTGATCAGAGAGTTTTGACTTGGAGAGTGATATAGCATGATTTATGTGTTAAAGACCACTAGACAACAGACTGTAGGGAGAAATAATATAGTGCTTGTTTAATTTTTAAAAATTAACCACGTTCTTAGGCATTACACATGACCCCTGAGCACTTACCAATTCATTTTTAAAAAAAGGTTTTAATTCTACAGGTATGTAATTTCCTAATTCATAAATAATGACATTATGAGTTGAAATAGTTTCATTTCCTTAGTTTAGATTTTAAAATTACCATGTTTCTGAAATGGATAGTAAAAGCAATGGAGTATACATTTTTGCCCATTTTATACTTATATGTTACATAAATGAAACTATAATGGGGCATTTGTCATCAGTAATGTCCAACAAAGCAATTAGGAATTAATTAATGAAAGTATTTATAAAGAATTCACAAATTGTTAGTAATGAGGTACAATGTATCATGCATTCAATGTACCAAACAGGAATGAATAATGTTAACATTATGTTTCCACTGGAGGTCTACAAAGAAGGAAGCTGACAATAAAATGAATGAGAGATAAAGGCATTCCAATTATTGTCAGGTTATAAATGGTTTGTACTTTTACGTGATGTGAAGACAGAAAATGGAGACATAACAAATGAGTTCATTATGTCAGTATCATTTGGAATCAGACAATTAAGCTTTTGGCATTTACCAACACTGACCAAGACTCATAAAACTAAACATGTCAAATATATCTCAATTAAAAAAAGCTAAACACAACTGTAGACTGAGAAGGAAAAAAGAGAATTATAACATTATCATTATTCATGTTAGGTTTTATAGATTCCTTTTATGAACAAAAAACAATTCGCTCATCTTTGTACTCTCAGCATTCATTCATTTATTTCCTTGTACACATATAAGTGTCATGATTGCCTTTTCATTCCCAAAAGTCTAAGAAGGAAAAGGACCATAGTAGGGAGGGATGACTTTCTTTCTTTCTCATTGGATTTATAGGTGAGGTAACTTAACAAGGAATTCATTCATCAGACAGTCACTGAGCATCAACTTATGTGTCATGCACTGTGATAGGTAGTGGGAATGTGACATGTGAATGAGACATCACATGGGGAGGAGGAAGAGCTGTTTCTCTCAGCTCATGACACCACTTCTAACATAACAGCAGCTGTCTGCTTCTGGAGGCCCTTGTCTTAACTATGCTTGTAAAGGAGTATCCTTCAAATTCCCCCAACCTTCCTTTGACTGGATAGAAAAGAGTTAAAGAGGTGGCAGAGATAGAAAAGAGTCATCTCATGGGGAGTCTGAAAGTTGACTCAAAGCTCTAAAAATGTAATTTGTATCTTTTACTCTAATAGAAGGAAATTTTTTTATTCCAGGGAAAATTCTAGCCTTGCTGCTTTGAAGGTCATTTTCTCAACTAGGAAGATAGAAGCAAATGGCAGTAGTTATGACATTCATTTTCTATTGCTGTGTAACAAACTACTGCACACTTGGCAACTTAAAATAATACATATATATTTTTTAATCTCACGGTTTCTGTGGGTTGAGAGTCTGGGCAAGGCTTAGCTGAGTCCTCTGCTTAGGGTCTGGTAAGACTGTGGTCTCATCTGAGGCTCGACTGGGGAAGGTTTTGGTATTGTTAACAGAATTCTTTGTGGTTATAGGATCCAAGGCTTCAGTTTTCTGGCTGTCAGCCTGAGGCTACCCTCAGCTCCTTGCCCTGTGGGTCTCCCAACATAGCAGTTCACTTCTTTGAAGCGAGGAAAGAGTGAGAGACTCCAGCAAAACGAGCACTAAAATCTTATGCAATGTTATCGTGTACATCCTGTCACCTTTGCTGAGTTCTACTGGTTACAAGTAAACCACAGTTCCTGCACATACTCCAGGGGAGGGGAATCACACAAGGGTGCAGACACAGGGAAGTAGGGACCATGGAGACCACCAAAGAATCTGCCTACCACACTACTTAGACTTTTCCCCTCTCTATATTAACTTAACATACCAAATCTTCTTTCTCTTTGTTACTGCTTCAAATATAGCTTGTCTCATCTTTAATTTTTTTAAAAAAACTTAAGTTAATCTTGGCTTTAACATTCCTGCCACTGTTCTGAAGAGTTCATGTTAGTTCTAGGTTGTTTCTTTGTCCAATATTTGTATATTTTTTAAACATCTAAGCTCATCAAAGAGTTCTGTGAAGTTTCCCTTGATTTATTTGTATATCACTACCTTTTCTTTCCTACTGAAACTGTAAGTAATTGTGTACAGTACAGTTCTTCTTTTAGGATTTCTTACTACACAAACCACATTCCCATTGATGGTTTCTAAACATGAGAACAAATCCAGTTTACCTAAATTTAAAACAAAACAAAGCAAGACAAAACTGCTTTCATGGAATCTGTGGTATATGTCCAAATATGTACAAACATAAACAATGACATCCTTTCCATATTCTTTTGGAAGAACTACAATTCCAGCAGATGTTACACAAAACAGTTGAAGTGCTTCAGTATTACAACAGCTTGGCATGCACTAGTTAATGATCTACTTTGAGAAAGTATCATTCATACTCTTTTTCTGCCTGGGCTGTTGAGGTCCACTCTTACAGATTTACTTTGGTTTCTTTCTTTTTCATCTCTAATGCTCTTTGTGGTGCATCACTCACAGTTCATGGCTTTCAATAGTCTTACTCCCCTTCTATCAGATTTGTTGCTTTGAAAAAAAAAAGGTTGCAGCTGATGATGTGTGGTACCCCAACTAGGGTCTACATGTACAAGAGAGAAGAGGTGATTCCGCTGTTCTTCAAGTCTCACCTGCCTCATACCTGAGCCTCAGGGACATTCTCAGCATTAGCAGAGCCAGCATCTCTTCTCAGTGCCTGATACACAAGTATGCAACAAATATTTGTGGAAAGAACTGACTATTTGATATCTATTTGCACATACAAGTGGATATTTCTGTATATTAGATTCATGCATATGAGTGGGCATTTATTTCCATAATAGATTCTTAGAAGTGAAACTGAAGGGTCAAAGAAAATGTACATTTTAGATTCCTAGAGACACAGACAGACTGTTCTCCAAAAGAGCTGAACTGAGTAGCATCTATCAACGTTGTGTGAGTGTGCTGGTTTCCTCATGTGCTCACTAACACTACAGACTGAGGGTCATTGTTAATAGATGGCCCTCTGGTGAATAAAAATGGGACCTCATTAGTTTAAGTTCACACCTAAGTAAATGATATTAAAACATATATGTTAAACATATACATTAAATATATTTATTAAATAGATATTAATCACAATGTTGAAATATTAATATTTCATGAACCTACTATGTGCCAGGTACTGCTTTAGGCATGACCTAAATTGTGCTGAACAAGACAGTCAAGATCCCTGTTCTCAGGGAGCTCATATTTTAATAGAAGAGACAGAAAATTAACAAGAAAAGAAAAAAAAAATAGTGTACAGTCGTAAGGAGACAATAAAATAGGGGAGTGAAATAGAGTATTTGGAGGGAGAGAGAAGGCCCAAATTAAATAGGTAGTTAGGAAAGGCCTTGCTGAGAAGCAGACAATGAGCTGAGGACTGAATGATACAATGAACTGGACCTCTGTGTCCAGACTGCTCTCTGTTTTTCTCAAACATACAAGGCAGCTTCCTGCCTCAGGCCTTTGCACCTGCTGTCTGGAACATTCTTGCACCAGATATCTATATGGCTTACTCCTCCCTCATATGGGCGAAATGCCGGTCAAAGTTGTGCAGAGAACTGATGCCTAGTTATACCCATCCATGGGCACTTTCAGTATCTCTATCATCTATAGAAGGTCGGCAAGTCCTCCCTCTCCACAGACAAGACAGTATGAAATATGAGAGTCCTCGAGACTGCCAGTTAGACACAAATTTTCTTTATTATTTCAAACTTTATATCCATGAAAAAAAATTGAGTTGAAGCTGGGTTTCCTATTCAAATTTTTACTGCTATATTAAAGAGTAAAATGATACTTTGGAATTGTTTTCAGGGATTTTAGCACATAATTTTTACGTGTGCTCAGTGATTTAATAATGATAAATTATATAAATCTACATTAATAGAAATCTTTCATCACTTTCCAAGGTTTCCAGCTTTCCTAAAAAAAGAGGGAGGAAGAGAATAGTTGGTCATATCAGACTAGGTTGCAAGGACAAAGCCCTTTTACATAATGACAATGAATGATGAAGATTATAATGACTATGATGAGATAAAATAATGATATATTATAATGATGATATGAGCCGCTTTATAAACATTAACTTTAATCAGCTAGTTACTTCAGTTACATTATCTTTAATCCTCATAACAACCCTATGAGTTGGTGATATCTCCATTTCTTTTTTTTTTCGGTACGCGGGCCTCTCACCACTGTGGACTCTCCCGTTGCGGAGCACAGGCTCCGGACACGCAGGCTCAGTGGCCAGGGCTCACAGGCCCAGCATCTTCCCGGACCAGGGCACGAACCCACGTCCCCTGCATCGGCAGGCAGACTCTCAACCACTGCGCCACCAGGGAAGCCCTCTCCATTTTTATAGGTGAGAAAAATGAGACTCAAGAGAGCTTACAGAACCTCTTTTGGGGCTTTTGCACAAATCTATTAGGTGTTAGAGCTGGAATTTGAATCCAGCATATGGTCTTTTCACTATGCTATTCTGCCTCTGTAATAGTAAAAGTGAATCTATCTTTTTGACAAAGATATTCATTTAGGGTGCAAACAACTATTTTTTATGTAAAAACTAAAGACAATTTCACAAATGTTACTTCATTTCATCCTGTAATGTAATAAGCTGTAAGGCTCGATCTTTTCATTTTGTAAATGGAGCAAAAGTGAAGTTGAGGAAGTTACCTAAGGTTTAAAAAATCTTATCCAGTAATTAGATTTTCTCACTCCCAATGCTGTATCTACTTTGACTTTAACTTTCATTAGCATTTGGGGGTTATTATAAAAGAAATGAAAAACATCAATAGTATTTATAGTCCCAAGATCTAATCATTTTAATCTAATTGGTAATCTTGGTTGGATGAGTTCAGAAGGTCATAAATTTGTGAAAAATATTATTAAAGATTTTAAAGTTTTTGTCTAGGTACATTTATTATTCCCTCTTTATACAGTGTTTTGTAAATGATTCCAAAGAGCTTTTATTTATTTATTTACTTTAACTAATTAATTTAATTTATTTTATTTTGGGCTGTACTGGGTCTTTGTTGCTGCACTTGGGCGTTTCTCTAGTTGAGGTGAGTGGGGGCTACTCTTTGCTGTGGTGCATGGGCCTCTCACTGCGGTGGCCTCCCCTGTTGGAGAGCACCGGATCTAGGTGTGCAGGCTCTAGAGCACAGGCTCAGCAGTTGTGGCACACGGGCTTAGTTGTTCTGTGGCATGTGGGATCTTCCCAGACCAGGGCTCGAACCTGCATCCCCTGCATTGGCAGGCGGATTCTTAACCATTGCACCACCAGGGAAGCCCAGAGAGCTTTTATTTTTCACTGTGAGGTTTCCATGGTGTTTAAAAATTTATTTTAGTTAAGGATGCTTTAAATTTTAGAAGTAACAAATGCTCATTCTAAAAAAAAAAAGAAAAAAAATCAAACAATACAGAGGTTTCTAATAAAAAAAAAGATACTCTCCCAATCTGACCTCCTGAGAAAACAACTATATCACTGAGTCAGGTATCCATCTATACCTAATTGAAAATTATTAAAGCTTCCTGAACCAATGTAATCTGTTGCTTTATTCTGAATATTTGTAAGTCAAGAAAATTAGTCAATGATTCTAATTAAAATAATAAATGAACTCTAAAACATCTTTTTTGTTTGTTTGTTTTTGTTTTTGCGGTACGCGGGCCTCTCACTGTTGTGGCCTCCCCCATTGTGGAGCACAGGCTCCGGACGCGCAGGCTCAGCGGCCATGGCTCACGGGCCCCACCACTCTGCAGCATGTGGGATCTTCCCAGACCAGGGCACGAACCCATGTCCCCTGCATCAGCAGGCGGACTCTCAACCACTGCGCCACCAGGGAAGACCTAAAACATAATCTTATCTTTACATAGCACTTTATATTTTACAAAGTGCTTTCATACTAGTTCATTTAATCCTTGAAACAATCTTATGAAGATTGTATCCCCAGTTTAGATACAGGAAACCAAGACTCCGAGAGGTTACCATATTTTATCATATCTAAGATAACAATGAATATAAGGCATCCTGCCATTTTAGATGCTCCCAAGAAAAAAAAATTCTGCTAATTAATTGCGATATAATGACTTAACTATACCCCTGTGAGACTTATAGGACTTAATATTAGAAGGCCTAGGTTAGGGTCCTGGCATTGTCCTTTCCAGGCATGTGACTTAAGTAAATTAATTTCTCTGAGTCTTAATCTTTTCAAATCTTTTAAATTAGACATAATAATGCCTATCTCACAGGGTTCTGTGAGAACATATTGATGTAAAATGGTACTTTTAAACTGTAAAACTCATAAAATTTAAAAAATCTTCTATATATTTGGTATTATTATTTTAAAATATATTATCTGTAATAGTAATATTAATATTCTATTGTTGAAGGCAGGAACTTCTGGATCTAAATTGAACTATTTATCATATTAAATAATCATTAAAGCTGTAGCTGTACACAACTGCTACTGCTGCTGTCTTTCCTAAGATGAATTAATACTTTGTCCTCATATGAACTCTGGAGAACACCTATTCCATTAACCTAAAAGAATGCATTCAGTTTGAATGAGGACATTTTCAGGCCTTGAGGGAAAATATTTCTTTCTGCCACCAGTTACATTTTGCTTGTCCAGTTATAGGATAGAAACATGAACTATACTTTAGACATCCTATTATTACAGCGAGTTCTAACTGTGCAAGGAATTAGTTTCATTTTTTGGAAGAGAGCTAATTCACTACACTTTACCATCTATGCCTCTGTAATTTCTGAAGCATTCCTTGTACTTTTTCTGCTTTTGTGTTGGAAATCCTTTTATGTTATAGTCTGTTCACCATGTTAGTACTAAGGTATACAGCCTTTTACTTGATTTAATCCTAGATATTGTGCATTCTGCATTCCCCTTGACAACTATATTCCTACTTTGTGTGAGAAATTAGGTCTTGCTTGTCTAGTCATGCCTTCATACCTTACGGCTGCTGGCAGTATATGTGATTAAAGTATATATCTGAAATACTGTCCTGTACATGATCTTCTATAAAAACACACACGATGTGGTAGCTCTGGGATTGACTCACCCTGGATATCTGTTTGTGTATACTAAATACTGGAAACATGGTGGCTTCCTGATTTTTATGATTGACAAACTGTATTATGTTTGCTTCCTATGTACCAATAGAGAATAGCAGATGGTTACTACAGATTTGCTATTATTAAATCATTTCAACACTTCAATTCTCAGTAACTTGTTTAATGAAAAAAGCAAATACCCAGTACTTCATTAATGTGCAGAAGGGGCAGTAGGGAAACATGAGGTGGTCTAAGACCCAAGACGATGACAGGCAATTGCTTTGTGCTTGTGGACTTTTGGTTACTCCTTGACCCGATATGCAATGAATATAAAGTTTAAACATTAATACTGAATTTCAAGTGTTCCAAAAATTATACGTGCTGACCAACTTCTCTTTTTAAAAATGAACATTGTTCCTTGCTACTCCAAACCTAGCCCACGCTACAACCATCTCCTATGTAAATCAGGTAATAGCCAACTAGTCTTCCTGCTTTCTTCACTCTTCGCTACTCCTACAGTCCAGTTTCAAAAAGCTTCCTGAATGATCTTTTAAAATGTAGACCAGATCGATCACGTTATTCCTTCTGCTTAAAACCATTAATGGCTTCTATAATACTCAAAATACAATCCAAACTCCTTCTTATGGTGTTCAAAGCCCTATATGATCTGGCTCCTTTCTAAATCTCCACCCTTACCTCCTGCTACTCTGCTGCTTGCTCATATGTATCAGATACCCAGGCTTTTTTTCTGTCCCTCAAATATGTCAAGATTGCTCCTATCTCAAGGCTTTTATAGCTGGCCTAAAAAACTCTTTCCATATAGGTTTCTTCCTGGCTGGATCTTGGTTCAAATGTCACCTCTTCAAAAAAGGAGGAGTAGCATCCCCACTTACTCACATTCCCTTACACATCATCTGGCTTATTATATGCCTAACAGTCATCACTGTCTGGAATTGTCATGTACTTATTTGCTAACTTGTTTGTCCATCTCTGCCCTTACAATTTACTTAAGCAGCTTGATAGCAAGGATTTTGTTTATGCTGCTATCAAAGGGTCTACGTCAGGGTCCGGCGCATTGTAGATACTCAATAAATAATTCATGAAAGAATGAAGTAATGAATCTAAGTGAATCTAAATGATTACCTTTTCTTAAGTGATATATTTTTCCCTCACTTTGTTTTTTGGAAATAAAATTGTACCAGGAAAGAAATTATTTATTTTTCTTGAGGCTAATAATAATTTGCCCACTTAAAACAAAATTGAATAACTCAAGTATAGTTTATTTTCCAGAAACCACCCAAGATTAAATTTGATATATTTTCTTAATGGAACATTATAGCAGTAACCTACTTTCAATTTGCAACAATATAAGAGAATATGTGAGTTTGCCATTTTCCTTGAATGGTAAGACACCACAAATATTTACAGTAGTTATTATCTGGCTCTGAATAACCAAGTCACTAGAGAATAGTTCTGTCTTAAAAAACAGGTGAAACTGTCCCTCAAATGGTATCAGATCACATAACCTATTCCCTATGCGTGAAACATTTTCCTCAACTCTAGGAGAAGAAAGATATATAAATAATATGATTACTTTATGGGAAGTAAATACCATAATGCCCATTCTAAATAGTATAGCTGACTTTCAAAGATATATATATATATATATATACACACACACACTGCTATACACACGTATACACATTATATATATATATACATATATATATATATATATACACATATACATATACATATATATATATATATATACATATATATATATATATATATATATACATATATATATATATATACAAGGCTTTTCCTTTGATAAATTCATGTTGGTTAATAAAAATATGTTTTGAAGGAAATAAGGAAAGCAAAGATGAGCATCTGAGACCTTGAATAAGTACAATGAGAAGATGCTATATCAAGTGTGAGCTTTGGATCCAAAAGAAAAATTGTGAAGGCCTTTAAATATTGCAGTACTGCATTTCCCCTTTTTCTCAAAAAGCCTTTTCCCATCTGCCTAAATAACTTCTAACTAGCATCAGAATGTAAAGACAAAAAGCAGCTATTACTGACATTCTAATTTTAAAAGTTAAAATATTGCTAATTTCAGACAGGAATATCTAAATTGAGACAGGAGTCTTATGTAGACAAATATGTGTAATTGGATGGTTGTTGCTTGGTAGGGGAAAAGTTCATCCTTATTTTCAATGGGTTGAGTAAAAGCTATATAATTATTCAACCAATATGTAACAGTTGAACATCCATACTTCTGCTTTTATAAGAAATGTCACAATGAAAATACTTGTATATACATTTTTAAGCACATCACTGATTATTTTCTTTGCAAAAATACTAACAGGTAGGATTATCAGGTTAAAATATTTGACCATTAAAAGTTTCTTTTAACTTTCAAAAAAACTTTTCAAATAGACATTTTAAAAGCTCTTGATATTTACTGCAAAACTGATACCCACGAATGTTGTGTCAAGTTATATTCCCACCTATAGTGGATGAGAACACTTACTTTCAAATTTAATTGGCGGCAGGCCCAGATGGCTCCTAAACTGAAGGGATTTTTTTATTTGTTTGTTTAATGCCTTATATGTGAGTAAGTTGAGAAAAGAAAGTGTATTTTATTCTGGAAGGTTCCTGTTCCTTGCTTCCTTCACTCTGGCATCATTTGGGCCCTCGTGGGTGTTTGAACCATTGCTCCAGCTGCTCACGTCAATCCTGTGTATCTCAGAAGCTGAAGACCCCAGTTATTATTATAGTTTTACCCTCTGTTTTTGGTGCAGGGAGGCGTTCCTTTCTCGGTTTTTATCTTTTGAACACACACACAATTTTAAACGTCATTTCTAAGTGTAGGAACAGAATGGCATGAGATCACCCTGCCATCTTGATCCTGAAGTCTATTCTGAATCTTGACAGCTATCTCCTATTTTCTTGAAAGTGGACTTGTTCATAATCATATATTTCTATGTATACATATATATCTATTTGTTTATAAGAGCTTGAATGAACTGTGTGTGTGTGTTACATGTTTCTCTTTATACAAGCCTTGAATGTAGAGAGCTCTCGACTCAGAATTGGTTTTTGACCTTTGCAAGAATATGTGGATCCCTGGCTGCCCTGACACCCAACCAAGTTGCTGATGAAGGCTCTAAAGCTCAGGCTGGAGGCTGTCCCATGTGCATTGCATTGCAAGTATAAGGACAATGCAGCAGTATGAGGGGAGTGAGTTGTGAGCCAGGACCAGAGGCGGCTGTGCAGAGCAATGTGGACTGTGGTACAGAAGCTGCTGTGCCAGGTTCCCTTTGCATTTATTTCTTTACATACATTTCTTGTATGCCCCAGTGTGTGTCACATCTAAAGTGTGTCTAGGCTGCCTAAAGGACCAAGCCCCAGATGGCCTTCTGCTTGACACAGAAACTGCGAGGACCCCGAGGATTTCAACAAATGACACTGACTCGCCAAAATAATAGAGTAAAAAGAGTCCATCTACCCCCTAGCCTGTCTTTGACTTTATTCATTACCCCTTCAAACTAGAATGCCTTAAGGGGTGCCCTCCTGCCAGGGTTCCCTCCAGTTATTCCCATAATTGCTATTGTTGTTTAGCAGAGGACTTTCATGCTTCTCTTCTATGTGGTCCTACCTGCCCTATGTTGAAAAGTTTTGGGGATTTGCCTGTAACTGCTAGTGCTTTTGAAGACTTCCCCCCTATTTTTATATTCCATTGATCATTTCCATGGGAAGGAAGGTAGAAGTCTGTGTTTACTCTGCCAACTTACCAGGGAGTCAATAAGTTCTCTTTTTATAAAAAAAACCCTATTAGGATATCCAGCCAGATATTGTTTATTTTATTTTTTTTCAGATATTGTTTTAATATGCATTTTTTTAAAACAGAACTGCCTCTTCCTGCTTTCATTACAGAATTTTGTTAATCTAGAGGTCAATCAAATGAAGATTACACTTTAAAACATGTAGTTATTTCAAATAAAGATTACACTAAAGCATTACAATACTGACCATGTAAATATTGAAGGAGATCAACATAAGGGCCTCCAGAGGTTCCAGTACTGATAGAAAATGCCTATTATGTCTACATACTGTTTCACTGAAGGTAATGTAACCGAGCAGATCTAAGTTACCTTATAGTTAGCAATAAACAACGGAAAGATAAGCTGCTGATTCAGACATTTAACCACAGTTTCCTGTGATGATTACGTTCTAACTCAAAATCAATAATAGCATTAAATGTTATATATTAAGAAAGGGTCTCATCTATCACATTTTCAAATGTATCGAAGTTAAACAAAGCTTTAGAAAATAATTATATAATACTTACCATAGAGAAAAAGTATTCTTTAAATTAATTACTATAGATAGTAATGTGGTAGAAGCAGCAGTAACAGCCATTTATAGAACATCTTATACTTTCAGGTACTTTACATATATCTCATTTAATCCTCCAATCCTGCCACGTCAGATATTATAATCTCTACCTTTTATATGAGGAAACAGGCCCAGAGGTTAAGTAATTTGCCTAATGAAGTTGGATGACCAATTGAGGTGTTCTCTGGGGGACCTCTAGGGAACATCAGAGATTCTGAGGCACATTGTTTACGTGGATTCAAAGTGCTGCTTGACTCTTGGCTGCCTATGTGATTCATACACTTCTCCACTGCTAGAGGTATTCTTGTGAGAGATGGATGGCCATGTTTGCAATGCTGTAGAAAGCATTCGTGTTCCCTGTAATTTTACATCAGGGGTTCTTAAGTTCATAAACACTCTGAAAATGCATGAAAAAATGTGCTTAATTGCATATTTCTGGGAAGAGGA
This sequence comes from Mesoplodon densirostris, assembly GCF_025265405.1. NCBI lineage: Eukaryota > Metazoa > Chordata > Mammalia > Artiodactyla > Ziphiidae > Mesoplodon > Mesoplodon densirostris. Next base: position 63,323,993 of record NC_082678.1, read on the forward strand.
CTTTCACCAGATTTCAATGGAGTCCATGATCCAAAAATGGTTCGGAATTGTCCTCTAGATATTCCTTAGTGACTGGTTTTAACCTATAAGACCTAAGAAATCTTAATTTCATTTCTGAGGAAATTCCATAGTATAACATCCTGGAGTATACTTAAATTAACAAGAAAGTGGAGGTAATTACCCAAATGAAAATTTCAAATTGAAACTTGAAATAATCAGATAGCCATGGCAAAGGAAATGAGGTGGAGGTTGTGGTTGAATTATCTACCACATGATAGCAATTTTCTCCTTTTCATTACAGATAGAAAAGGCTACTGCTTAAAGAGAAAGAAAAATGAGCTGAGCTTATCTGAATTATCACACTGAAAAAGACATGTCACATATAATTACAAAAGTGCTGGGAAATATGCAAACATCAGCAATTGTATTTCTAAATAGGAAGACAACATAGAAACAATTTTCTAGTCTTAAGCAGTGGAGTGGGTATAATCTTATAACAGATAAAAAGTGAAGATGTAATTTTCCACTTTTCTTCCAAAGAAGTTCTGCTGAACTTCAAAAATTTTCTTTGAATAATCATGTTTGACAAATATAAAGGTTAATGCTAGCAAGGTAATTAAAATTAATGATTGCAATGTCCACTGGGCTATGTCTGTGCAGGTGTTTCCCTCCACTGTTCCCACCCTAGCTTAAAAATGTCTGATATATAAAATTCTGATCTTACACATAATACATTAGTAGTGGCTATTTTCATCCCTCCTAAAAAATACAGAATTTCTTTACAAAAAGAGTTTTTATAGGGTTTCTAAAATATAATTTGATTTAAAAAAATGTAATAGGTCATACAAAATTACAAAAAAATACTCATTGCAGAAATTGAGAAGATACTATCAGAGGCATGGATTCCAATCCTCTCTAGCATTGTTTTAAAGTCAAAGGTTACCTTGAAGGAAGGGTCTTGAACATTGCCCTATTACCTAGTCAAGTCATCTACTACCCAGGACTTTACTCAAAACTTACTAGTTTGATACTTGATTAACATAGATTTTTTTTCTTTTATTTTTTTTTTGTTATTTTTTAATATATTAACACAGACTTTTATTTCTTTCTCTCTCTCTCTCTCTCTCTCTCTCTCTATATATATATATATATATATATAGAGAGAGAGAGAGAGAGAGAGAGAGAGAGAGAATATATATATATATATATATATATATAGAGAGAGAGAGAGAGAGAGAGAGAGAGAGAGAGAGACTTTAGATGGAAGTAGAGATAAAAAAAGTCTTAATCAGCTATCTTCTGTTGGAAGCCATTTTGAGCACTTTCAATAAAGCAAGTATTCTCCCCCTACAATTGGTTGCATTAAGATTTTTACCGATAAGCTACCAATTTTACTGTAGGCAAACCAATGCATTTAACAAGATTAAACTATCAAACTTGAAGTTTTCTTCTTTTGTTTTGCTAAATAAGTTATTTTTAAAAGCATGAAAAAACGCAGAAAACTTACAATCCATATCAAGTATGGCACGGACAGATTTAACAAGTTCCTTCGATTCAAGTGCCAGCGTTGCTGGGGTGTTACGTCCACTCCTTCCCAGTGGCATGAGGGACGTCTGGGAAGCTAACATAGCTCTTCTTTCACTATGGGAGCAATAAAATAAAGCTAAACTTATTACATAATGAATAATATCTATCTTTGCTAGGTCTGAATTCTTATTAGTTATGAAATTGTACAAAAATTTTTCATTTCTGGGAACATTGTGTTCTTATAGCCATAATCGAAATAATTCCCACAAAATAATATTTCTGTTTTCAATTCTTTATTATATAATAAATAGGCATATTTAAAAAATTAGGTTTACCTTATACATAAGGAGGAAAGGATAGAAGGATAGCTCCCTCCTCAATCATTTGTTTGGCTTATTTTGTGAGTGCTTGTGTTATGCTAACATGATGTGGCCTTTTATTTAGTTTTGTAAACACTTAAGCACTTAAACATAAGTTTATTAACGAGACATTCACTACTACTTCTAGTAATATTAAATATAATTTCAATATGTATATTTGCTCCTGAAATTCTCTCTTAAACTCTTCCCTTTGCTATCCCTAAATCTAAAAAAGCTTAGAGCATTTATACCACTTTTAAAAAATGTGAATGTCACCTGAAATGAATGCATTCTGATACAATTAAAATGCAAGGTTTTACTTTTACCATTATGCTGAAACTTTTAATTGAAAAGAGACAATTTTAAACGGATGACAAAGCCATCATTACTTATTATAATCCATCTACCTAAGCATGATAGTATTAATTCACAAGGAGAAACTAAAGCATCAATTCTCAAATTCAAATACAGAGCCTTTATTCTGTGTAGAATACCAAGGCCAACATCCACTACAGATGATATAGTGTATTAAAAGGACTGAACCAAATTTTACTAGTGTTTAACTTTCCAAGATGTAGCAAAAAGTTGCTTAATGTTGCTTTTTTAAAAAAAAATTGATGTATAGTTGATTTACAATGTTATGCTACTTTCAGGTGTACAGCAAAGTGATTCAGTTACATATATTAATGTTGCTTTTTAAAGTTACTTTTGTTCTGTGAACCTGCAAGGGAAGGCTCTGGCTTTTAAATAGTCATTTTTAATACCAAAGCTTTTGAATTATTATTCAAGGTCACAATGAAACCTTGGGTGGTGGGAGTTGGGGATATGTCTAACCCATACAAGTGGAATCCGACTGCTGAGTATTTTAACATCATACTGAAAATAATCATCATGGTATTCACATAATTATTTTACATCATAAGCAGCATAGATAACAATAAAAACATCAGATTTCACCTGAAGAAATAAAGTATTACATTAAAATGAGTTTAAAGGTGTACTACCATATGTACTACCATATTTTTCTAAATTCAAAAATGCTGTGTGGAAACTTAAAATATAATGAATCATCTTCATTTATTGAACTGTTGCTTTCACAGAAAAGGGTGGAGTTTTCCTATGTTTCTGCAAGCATACGTTGCCAGAAGTAGAACTACATTGATAGTGGCAGTCTTTATAAAAGGAAAAAATTGCTTTGACTATATTAAGACTTTAAGAGATTTCAGTATTTTAGCACAAGTACCAGATGAAGAATGTAATCAGTGGCCATACTCTGCAGAAAACACTTAAATTTTCTTACCTTAAATTTGACAAAGGAAGAGAATTATCACAAAACACTTCTTGAATAGCCTAGAGACAAACAAGAGAGCGAAGGTGATAATGTAACTTAGATAGTTTTTTAAAATGTTTTCTCTTGCTTAAATAATATTTATAACCCCCTCCACCCATATGATTAAAAAGGTGTTTCTGTTATATAGGGAAAAAAATCAATTACATTAACATACAATTCTACTCAGAATTTATTATAATACACAGAGAAACATTTCTTTATAGGGTAGTTATCAACTAATGTTTACATAGTATCAAAAGTTAAGAAAGTGTTCATTAAAACATAGTATATATTTGGGATCATATTACCCTGTCTCAATTATTTCTCTTAATCTGTACGTTAGCTGGTCTTTTCATTATCTAAGCAATTTAAAATCTGACTGTAAGTCACCATTGCTGTTTTGATCCCAGAGAATGTTTCACTAGCCATCAAACACCATGACATTTACCTGTATGTCAGTTGTCTATACATTTCTTAAAAATGGACATAAAGTGATGTAACAGGAAAATTTACCTCTACAAAATGAAGAAGCTTTTCAGTGGATGCCTCAAAAGTTTTTCGAGCCATTTCTGATTTTCGTAATTGGCAGTCAAGTACTGTGATTCGCTTTCTTAACTCCTGAACACTTTCCTGGACAGAGATATCAAAAGGAACATATTATACATTTCTTTAATTTTATACTAGTGGCTCCTATTTTCATTTTTTATTAACTAATATCCAACATTACTATATCATTTATTTTCTCTCTTATTGTACATATCTGCTGGTTTTGGGGGGTACTTAACTAATTGCATATTTTTAAAAGTTAAGCTGCACAGGAATGCTGCAAACTTTTTAAGATAAGCTACAAATAACTTTTATTTTAATAAAAGTTATATAATAATACATTTATTATATATAATGTTATATATAATACACTTTAATTAGTTTATATTATATTCTTATATTAAAATACATTTTAATTAGTTTATGGCGTTTCTTGACAACATGGTTACCAGATGCTGACGGTTACCAGCTGCTGACTAATATGCCTATTAGTGTGGCACAATCCAACATGCTGAAGATATACATACATATTTAAAGTAATATGACCCAATGTAAAGCTGAGCTGATGGGGAAGTAAAAGAATTCTAGGAAAAGTGAAGGAATTTCATGAAGATAAGCAATAGCAATGCTGAGTGAACCCACTGAAGTTACAGTACACTATAGCACAATTTGATCTCAGGGTATTTGCTGATCCTTGGAGGCCTATAGTTTGGGGTTTCATCAGGCACAAATGGCAAACAAGAGAACTTTAATGGGTGAATTAGGGAGAAACAAACCTTTTGATTTTGCCTCTGGTGAATGGTTAGAAAAGTGTCCCCTGAATAATTGCCGACCACAGTCCCCCAACTCATGCAGGTTCCAGGTCAGAATTTATATTACCTGTGTGGCCTGTACATTCATAAGCTGAAAATTTAGTTTAAATTGGTCCCTGGCTGATAAAAGCAAACAAAAAATTTCTCTAGTGGGTTATTTGCTAAACTCAGACATCAAAGAATGCCTACATTTAATGTATCAAAAGAATATGATCTCAGCAAATAAGCTACTATGGATGAAAAGTCAGCTGAAGGAAACAAATTATAGGATCAAACCTATAGAGATAGCAGCTACTGAAGTGATCAGATACAGAATATAAATTTATGTTTAATATGTTTTAAAAATTAAGAATTTAAAGCATAATAAAGAAATTATCAAAATAGATCCAGATGACACAAAAAAATAGATCTGAAAAGTAAAAATACAGGGAGGGTGGGAGGGAGATGCAGGAGGGAGGGGATATGGGGATATATGTATATGTATAGCTGATTCACTTTGTTATACAGCAGCAACTAACACAACAATGTAAAGCAATTATACTCCAATAAAGATATTTAAAAAAAAGCAGTAATAATTAGAAACTCAATTTATGCATTTACTATCCAATTAGATACAGATGAAAAGAGAATGGGTGAACTGGAAGACAGAAGTAAAGAAACTTCTCATAACAGAGCATAAAAATAAAAATGGAAAATATGAAGAAAGAAAAAATAACCGGAAGAAGATCTAGCATACATCCAATCTGATTTACATAAGACAGACTAGAAATAATGAAAGACGAATAGGTCAGGATAAAAACTTAGGGTTTTACAGAAATGGTGAAAGACATTGTTCCTCAGATCAGGAACCTCATTCCATGAATCTCAAGCAATATAAATAAAAATAAGTGAACACATGACTGATCATAGTCAAGCTGCTGAACACTAAAGATAAAGAGAAAATCATCTAAAAAGAAACAACAGATAGCAAACAAATGACAGACTGACATCTGATATCACAACCATGGAATAAAAACACTGAAAGAAATTCAGTGCCAATTTAACAATCTAAATGTAGCAAAAATATATTTTAAGAACAAGAGTCAAAAAAGAAGTTTCCAGACAAAAATAGAGTTTATTACCAATAGATCCTCACTATTTCTAAAAGATGTACTTCAGGAAAAACGAAAGTAATTCTAGCAAGGATATCAAATGAAAAGAAGAATGTTGAACAAAGAAAGTGATAAACATGGAGGTCTATCTAAATGAAGGTTGACTGTACAAAATAAACTGTAGTAGCATCTAATTTATGATGTTAAAAGTCAAGAAAGAACTAAAATACTTAGTTAATAGAAATTAAGCAGAAAGGGATGATTGGATTTATGTTTTAAAGTCCTTACAATATTTGGAAGAAGTGGAAAGCCAGTGATTAGTTTTATAATTTAAGTTAAAATAGAATGTTAACATTTCTAATATAATCTTTAAAAATTAGAAACCAAGTGTCTAACTTCTAAACTAGCAGAGCAAACTAAATGAAATGGGAGTAGGGGAACACAGAAGAAGTCTGACCCAATCCAAAAAATGAAAAAAAAAAAGGAGGCAAGAAATGACAAACAACTAGAAAACATGGGACAAATGAAATGCACAAAATAAAAGGGTAGAAATGAAGCCAAGTGCATTTGCGAATAAGAATGTAAATGGAAAGACCTTTCCAATTAAAGGTCAAAAATCAGTAAAATGGGGAAAAAAAATCCAACTGCCAGTTGTTTATCATAGACACAATTAAAATATAAAGACACTGAAAAGTTGAAAGTAAAAGGATGGAAAAAATACATAGGTAAATACCAAAAGAAAGCTGGTATAACTATTTTAATATCAATCAAAAATAAGCATTAAGGGGAAAAGAAGACTGAAGAGTCACAACATTTTCGTAAAAGGATGATAACATAATTCTAAGCTTGTATGCAATTAAAAACATTACTTCAAATATATACAGAAAATTTAAAAACGTAATCACAAGGGAAATTTTAACCTATTCCCTGACAAAGAAATTAATATGACTATATAAAATAACATGTCAAATGATTGCAGAATTCTTTTCAAGCTCTCTTTGAATATTTGTAAATATTGGTCATACAGTAAGCCATGAAGCAACCATCAATGAATTTTGGAGTTATCTATAGACTAGATTCTCTGGACACATGCAATTAACCTTTCTGTTCCTCAATGATGTTTATGAATCAAGATGCAATCATAAATCTGTAAATTTTTCCCAAATTATATATTTAATGCATTTTCAGTAAAAATGGCAATCGTATTAATTTCTTTTGATGGAATTTGTAATCTGAGTCTAAAATACATATAAAAGATCAAAGGGTTATGTAGCCAACACACTTTTAAAGAAAAAGAACTAGACAAGTTGGTCGGATCAAGATTTAGAGTAAAAGAGACTTTTGAATGAGCGGTGCTGGTATAGTTGGTCATTCACTTGGAATAAAAAAGAAAGAATGAAATGAATCCCTACCTTATACAGTGACATAAACCATGACAGAAGGATCAAAGTTTTAAAAGTTTTAGAGACAAATATAAAAATATCTTTGGGAATGGAAAGATTTCTGGAAAGACACATGAGAGAGAAGACTGAAAAGCTTGATTACTTGAAAATAACACCTGTTCATTTCACCAGAGGGTGAAAAGGTAAGATATAAATTCCAGAGAGGATTTTTACAACATAAAATATAAGATAGGTTAGTAACCAGAACATACAAACAATCACTACATATGAATATAAAAAAGACAAATAACCCAATGGAAAAATGGTTAAAAGATATGAAGAAGCATTTCACATAGAAACACAAATGCCTATTAAATGCATAAATATTAGCTCAACTGACTATCTGGAACAAGGGGCAAAGCCCTGTTTTATTGCACTTGGGGGTGTAAATAACCCCACCATGGCTGATTTCAAGCTAACAACCTGATGTCCTTGAACATGCAGTTAAGAAGAAAGTACACAGTCAGCTCTCATAAACCAGTACCAGCTGGTCCCAGCACATCAGTAGCTCAAAATCATTAGAGAAATTCAAATTAAACCACAATGAGACACATTTATCACACCTAACAGTTTGATAAAAATTAAAAGTAAAAGAAAGCAAACATCAGCAAGGATTTGGGGTAAACGGTAATTCTCATTCATTACTGTTGGGAGTAAAATTGGTTCAAACACTTTCAAACACAATTAGGAATTGCCTAATTGTAATTAGTAAAGTTGATCATACAACCATCATTCAACCTAGCAATTCCACTCCAAGATATGAACCCAAGAGAACTGTTACACATGTGGAGCAGGATATATGTACAAAACTGTTTTCAGCAACGTTGCTCATAAAAGAAGAAAACTGAAACAATTGGACTGTCCATCAAATACAGAATGGACAAATATACTGTAGTATATCCACTCCATGGAGTACAAAAAAGCAATGAAAAGACATGAACTAGCTATAAACTTCAAATAGATGAATCACAAAAACAAAATTTTGAGTGAAAAAACAAGTTGGAACAATAAAAGTAGTATATTTCTATTTACATAAAGTTGACAAACAGGCAAAATTAAACAACATATTGTTAAGAGATATATACATAGGTAGTAAAATTATCAAGAAAATGTTTAACACTAAATCCAGGAAAGTGGTTTGTTTACCTATGAGGGTGAGGGAGGGGGATGCAATTGGAAAGGGATATTGTGGGTCTTCGAAGGTACTGGTAAAGTTTTATTTCTTAAGCTGAAGGTGAAAAAAAAAGGGAAATAAGTAAATATAGAGATAATATAAGGGAAAACTTGTAAGAAAAATAATATTGTTACAAAAAGAATCTGCCTTAAAAATGAATATTTGAATCTGAATCCTGTAATATCTTGGTCAGTGTCTCTTCAAGCAATCTCAAACAATTAAAAAATTTTTTCTTCTATTTCTCCACTGGTATTGGGTTTGGAAAATGTTAAGATGCTCATGTATAACATCTCCTCTTTGGAAAAAAAAAAGATTATCTTCAGAGACAGGTTAATGGTTTAGTTTAGGATTTTGTTAAGAGGAATGGCATGAGACACCATTATGCTAAAAAAGAGAAGAACTGAATTAATTATATTACTACACGACTTAGGACAAAAACGTTTCTCAGCTAGGAGCTGGAAGAAAGAATAGCAAATAACATGCTTTAAAAAAATGAATAAATTCATGTGAACTCCTTGAATGTTATATTATTTAAAAAGTATTTTTAAAGACTTGATTATCCCTCCAAAAGTAAATCAAGTTATTATTTTAAAAAAGTACTTTTAGTATTTTGAAAATTCCCAAAATATTTTCAGAATCATGTTAAAGTTACTCACATGAAATAAGCACAGATCTCTGATTTCAGAATGTAAACACTGGGTCAAGAATAATAAATACATGTAATATTCCTAAGTATTTCTGCTGTCTCAAGTAATGTTCTCCCCTTGGTCTTGTGGTATTATCAAAGGGTGACGGGAATGTCAACCTTCTTTTGGAACTGGTTTAAATGGACAGATGTGAGAAATATATTAGTGATTCTTCAGAGCTAACCAAAGAAAATTTCAGATTTTCTTCTGTATTTTGCTTTTCTAAAACTGGTTTCATTTCTACTTGGTATATTTAAGGTATTTAACTCTTTTATGTTTAAATAAATACACATAAATTTTTCAAATTTGTTTTATGTTCTCTTGAAAGATGACTGTATTAGAGAGATATAAACACTATGGTTATAAATGAACTCTACGAAGTTATAAAATATCTATTTCAATTTATTTAATTTTCTACCTCACTTCAGTGAAATAAAAATGTCTGTTACAGTTTTTGAAGACCATTCAATGAATACAGTATGTTTTTAAAAATCTCATAATGAAAAAATTCACATTAAAAAAAGTTCACATTGCCTTCTGAAAAGCATTCAGTATTTCACTATTGAAATTGGAGTCTGCTAAATTCAAACTCAAGTTTCTTTCTATTAATTATCTTGGGCCTTGGGCAAAAAATTCTTTAACCTTCACACTTCCTTGAGTGCTCTAATCAAAGAGCAAACTCCATCCCTAGACTCTCCTCCTCCCATCCCCACAGGACAAATTAGCAAGTTTAGGAAAAAGGAGGAAACCAATGTAATCAATTAAATGTTAAATAGTTCCAGGACTTAGTGCCTGAGCTGTACAATGTTGACCAATGACCCGAATAAATTTGGGCACATACTTTTCCATCCCAAAGCTATCTGGATAAACGGAGGCTCATAAACTTCACATTACCCCCATCATGACACATCATCCTATCACTGAATTATAGAAGACAAACACTGACCTAGTTTAGAAGTGCAGATGAAAAGAAAATGAAAACAGGATACATGACAACGGCAAGGAAACCATGGTAACTAGAAGAGAGAACTGTTTTGCTTACTTTATTTTGGTCAGAATAATCAGCAAGCTGAGCTTTCAGCTCTGTAATCTCGGCCTCTAACAGACGGATCACTTCTTCATAATCCATTTCCATTCCATGTGCCTGTCTCTGTGCAGCTTCGGCAAGATGAAGCCGACTTCGCAGGGCTCTTGTTTCTTCGACCACAGCTTTGGCTTCCTAAAGATATCAAAAAATAATGTCATTGAAAAAAAAACATGTAAAAACAATTCAGTGGTTTAAACAAAATATTTTCCTCCTTCCTGGAAGTTCTAATTCTAAAAGTGAACCAATATACATATGTTTCTCACATCTCAGTTTGAAAATTAATATTCACATTATTTTACTGTACAGAGTAGCTGCCTGACCTTACTTTTCCTTTCTTGATTTCTTAGAAAACTTTCAGTATGGAATCTCCAACTTCACACATTTAGCATAGAATTTTGAAAATAAGAGAAGCAAAAGAGAATTGAAAGTGGAAAATAGAAGACTAAGAATTAGCTCAAAAGATAAAAAGAGTAGGCTTCTACAAAAGTCAAGCAGGTGGTAGGCTCATGTTCTAGGAAGGCTCTTGCAGCTTCATCAGATACTGCTGAGAGATTTATAGTGTTGAGGGCTTCTCCGTGGTCCAAGCCCCAGGAGCCAAAGTTTATTCCTAGACATCAGTCTAACTGCTATTTCTCCATTTTGATTTAAGCCAAAAGGTAGAATTCAGTAGCAAAATATACAGCTATTTCTATGGGATGCAATGTTCGCAATACATTTATTAACCACATGTTATGTCTCAGGTAATTCATGCATCTTCTCCCGTTTAACATTTAGAACACTGAGGGAAAGGCATTATTAAAAACCATTTTATACATAACCAAACAGAGGCTCAGGAGGTTACATATTCTACCCAAGGACACATACTAGTGCCAGAATTTAAACCCAGGTTTACCTGACTCCAACATTAATGTTATTTTCACCATTTTATTCCACCACTAGATGACAAACAAAAACAAAAGCAAAACAAAACTATATAATAGCTACATTCTCCACCTTAGGAAGAGGACGGTGTGGGCAAAACCACTTGCTCTCTCAAAAATGAGTGGTGTTGGGTCAATAATAGTCCCCCAGTACACCAATATAATTTAATACGGCACTTGTTGTAATGTAAACCACTTCTTTTTCTTTACTTGATGCAGAAATCTCTTTTCTCTGCAATGGAACTTTCTGCTACAACTGCCATGGCTAATATTCAACTGTGGCTATTTTAATTTTCTGGGAGCTATTATAGGACACTTGCTTTTGTTTGAGCCTAAGGGAGGATTAGAAGTATTTTTACTCTAGGACATATTTTTAAGGGTCAATTTTTCATTCATACATTCAATAACCATTAAGTACTTATTATGTGCCAGTTTCTGTTTCAGGTACTGAGAACAGAGTACCTAACAAAATAGACAAAAAGTCCTCCTTTTGTCCCCCAGAATTTACAATCTATTGAAAGTTTGGGAAGATAGACAGCAAATTGGGGATAATCAATGAAGATCTCATTGAGAAGACATTTAATTAGAGAACTTCAGGAAGGATGGAGCCATGAAAGTTTCCCAAGTGGGAACTTTCTGGGCAGAGAGGACAATTTGGGCAAAGGTCCTGAGACAGGATTGTGCCTTGCATCTTCAGAGAACAGCAAGGAAGCCAGTGTGACAGAAGTAGACAGTAGTAGGGGACAGGAAGAAGGAAATAGTAGGAAATGAGGGCAAAGTGGTCACAGGAGTTTGGGCAGGGATGGTGTTGGCGTGGAGTTGCAGATCTCAAGAGGCGTTGGAGGCCACTGAGAGGACTTTAGTTTTACTCAGGGTGAGAGGGGAAGTGACTGGAGAGTTCTGAGCAGAGAAGTGGTATGATCTGACTTATATTTTATGTGGGTTACTTTCACTGCTGTGTTGAGAGCAGACAGCTCATCACAGGAGTAGGCAAGGGTGGAATAGGGAGAAGAGGAATGGGATAGGCAAGCTACAGTTACTTTAACTTGGACAGGGTGACAGTGGTGGAGATAGTGTGAAGTGGTGAGATTCTAAATGTAGTCGGAGGGCTTCCCTGGTGGCACAGTGGTTAAGAATCCTCCTGCCAATGCAGGGAACGTGGGTTCGAGCCCTGGTCCGGGAAAATCCCACATGCCGTGGAACAGCTAAGCCCATGCACCACAACTACAAGCCTGCGCTCTAGAGCCCGCAAGCCACAACTACTGAGCCCACGTGCCACAACTACTGAAGCTCACGTGCCTAGAGCCTGTGCTCTGCAACAAGAGAAGCCACCGCAATGAGAAGCCCACGCACCACAACGAAGAGTAGCCCCCGCTCACCTCAACTAAAGAAAACCCACGCACAGCAATGAAGACCCAATGCAGCCAAAACCACATAAATAAATAAATAAATTTATAAAAATAAAAGAAATAAATGTAGTTTGAAAATAGAGCTAACAGGAGGGTTCTTCATCATTAACAACTTTTACTTAGCACTTACTGCATTCAGACAATCATGTTATGTGATAAAAACTACAAAGGGGGTAAAAGACACTTTCCCTCTTTTGGCTCAGCTTAGAACAGAAGATATGACTTATAAGTGGAGGAAGAGAGTAGGACATGTTAGACAAACGAGCAGTGTGAACAAAGGAAGAGGGAAAAGAAGGAATCTGAATGTGGTGCATTTGAGAAACGACTGACTTTGAAATAGATCAACTTTGACTGGAGTAGATGCTTCATCTAGGGGCACAATGGAGAAAAAAGACTGGGGAGAGGGAGGGAAAGGGCGGGGCTCTGGTAGAAATGGCGTGATAGGCAAAGGTGCTTGGATCTGGGGAAGGCTTGAAACCTTCTGAGCAGAAATTGATATGAGAACACAGTGGTTTAGAAAGCTAGATCTGGCAGCAGCTGCAGGATGGAGACATGGCCAACCAACTGCCTATTGTACCCTTGACTCAAATAACTTTGCTTTCTTATTTTTAAAGGTAATTGGGCTTGCAATAAAAGGTACTTTTAGAAAGAAATATCTAAGGAAATAAAAGGACATTTACCTAACCACCACGTCAGTCAGTTCAGCCCAGGTGATCAGGGGGCACCAGTGTCAGAGCAGGGTCCACTTCACATTAGACTGTGCATACAGGGGGTAACGGCTTAGTGTGTGTTGACAGAGCTCTAGATGTTTTACATGGATCAACTCAGATAATCCACCTAATGCTGTGAGAGGTATGTCTATTATTATCCTCATTTAATAGATAGGAAACTGAAACGTTAAGGAGCTTGCTCAGAATCGCAAACTTAATAAGTGGCTGAGCTGGGATTTGAACCCAGCCAGTATAGTTACAAAGTTCGTGCTCTTGGCTACCAACTACAGAAAATGTTAAAAAACCAAATCACTTGTAGATGACAATATCATCAGTGCCCAGTCCTGCATGAGCTTTTAGGATGTGGTCATTACAATAAACTCAAACACATTCGAGGCTGCTACACTGTTGCCCATTTTCCATTCACTCAGGCTAGGAAAAAAAATATTGCTACTGAAGAGAAAGGGAGGGACAGAATTCTCCATAGCTGCAATAAAGAATAACTTATTTGGTGATTTGTCTTCTTCACACTTGCTTCAGGCAGTTTTTATTCCTCTATAAAAACAGCACTTTTATTTTTGTTCAAAGAATACTAGTTAATTAAAAGAAGAATCTGGATGAAATTTATATAGCCATTATAGTGCACTGATGGCAATATGGTGTGAAAGGCAGTTGGGTGGTAAAAGATGCAGAGGTTTTGATGCTGAATAAATTCATGCTATTTCTTTTGTAAATGTATAATTGTCAGGTTGGTAAATGTGACCCCTTAGCAAAGTTCTAGCCCAATTCCCACCAAACGGCTGTTTAAAAGATTAGTGCATTGAAATGACGACTCTTAGAGGAAGCAGTAAAGGGAAGGTAGCAGCAGCAGTGTGCCGTATTTAGCAATACAGGATCACATAAATCCATTTTTTCTTTTCCTCCTGGGCTGTCTTCTAATAACTGTAAAGCCTCCTATGTCAGTAACAGTTGAGCCAGAATTTTCCCAGTACCTTACTATGAGCCTGAAATCCCATCAGGGTAAATGCGGTAGCCAGTTCACTGATTTACTTTGTATTAGGTACAGATTAATTCATTTTAGAAAGTTAGAAAATAAGAGAAACTAAGATGTAATAGTAAATAGAAAAATCAACATAAGCATTATGCTTTTTAATACTAAGCAGTACAAACAAATGCACTAGAAGGGAGTCATGAATTATGAAGGCAAATCTCTGACTTAACTTTCTTTCAGTGACACTGAGGAAATGCCTTCAACTCACACTGTCTTATTGTAAAATCAGGATTTTCTACCTCACAATTTCACAATGAACCTTCAGGGAAGATCAGACCACATTCTTCTTTGAAAATATAGTTCAAACAAATGAAAATCTTTGTAGGCTACAAATACTTTGAAGTTAGCTATGTGATTGTGTTGAAACAAAGGGCAGTATAAACTCAAAGGGGAGCATAAGCTCAGACAAAAGACAATATATTACCTGTTTTTCCACATATAGCACTTTTTCCCCCTTAAGGCATTAACATGATATTGAATTAAAAATATGGGCGTTTGATGAGATATACCTCAGAATCTTAGATATGTGATTTTTTTTCATTTTCTGGCTCTGTAATTCTCCAAGACTCTGTTCAGTTGTACAATGGTAAATAACAACACCTACTTTATAAGATCAAAACAACTGTCACAATAGGGTTAAAGAAACCACTACAGTTCTTGGTACAGTTTTTTTCCTGTTCATCTTTACTGCTTTTGAAATATATTCATAATCACCAATGTGATTAGAGGGCTAGACTACATCAAATGATTGAAGGCTTTCTTGAGGCACTGAAATAGTTGTTCGGAAATATAATGTGCACATGTCTTTTTTAATGTTAGCAACAATTATGTAAAACCTTTCTTTCTCTAGTTGTGAGTTTTTAACGGCTCCCTAAAGTAGAAGGAAAAAGCACTAACTGCAGTTGCTCATTTGTAATTAGGTAGCACATCCACATCACTAAACTTAGAAGTTCTGTAATTTTTAAGCTAATCAGTAAATCTTTCAAAATGTCAGTGGTTGACAGGAGAAAAAGGAGACTGCAAAGAGATATGTGTTTTAGTGTAATGTAACTTACGCTACCAAGCCCAAAAGAATACTTCTCTTATCAGCTTCCTACATCCACTCATTGGAAAACCCTTCTTGGTCTTGATCCCATTACAGCTTGTGAAAAAGATTAAGGGTTACTGCAGGAAGAGGGCTGTTGAAGGAAAGCGTTTAAAAGCAAGTTATATCTAGTTTCCTTAACTTATGTGTCAAATTTATTAAAATATGTTTCATATTCCTCTCAATGGATGATCACAAAGTAATTTGCTAGATGTTCACAAAATGAACCTATAACTCATCCCTTAACCACGATGCACTTGGGGGAGAAAATGAATTCACAGAACTTTATATATGTCTCTGATATGTGCTCTCTCCTTTCCCTTTCTTTATGCCTTCTCCGAGCATACATCCATCCCACTACTCCACCTCCATACCTAACCAGTTATTAAGCACCTGTGAATTCTTCATTGATGATGTATTTGTACCATTCCTTAATATCCATTCTTACCATCATGCTACTGTTCATGTCTTTAACACCTCCCACTTAGGTACTATGAAAATCACATAAGTAATCACTCTGCCTACTGTGTTCTGCACTATAATGTATTCTGCATACTTCTGAAGGATCAGTTTTCCTGAAATACTGCTTAGGTAACAAACCTAAGGTAACTAGATAAAATGTGGCTTAGGTAAGTACATGGTACATGATAAATATATCCTCAACCTCCATACTTCAAGGTTCTCCACTATTTGTTCCAAATCAACCTTTCCAGTTTTAGCACATTTGACTCTCTTACAGGATTACCACATCCAAGTACATTCACTTACCAAATTTCCCAGACTCAACTCTCCCACCTCCAAGATGCTTTTGAGCACATTATTCCTTCCACTAGGTGAATGCACTTTTCCTCTTTTTTCTTCATCCAGTTCTCATCTATCCTTCAAAATCTACTTCAGATTTTACCTCCTCTAATCTTTCCAAACCACTTAAGCTTGCAATGATTTCCCCTCCTTTTATTCTTAATAATATCTGTTGTCTTTAATTAATCACATACTACTTAATATCACCTACGGCTATGTTGAACTGTCATTAAAATAGTATTTTACTCCCAAACTTTCTAATGTCAAACGGTCTTGACTGCCCAAATTAGAACACAAGCTGTCTGAGAGTAAAACCCTATCTGATATTAACAGGTGCTCCATTCAGCATAAATATGAGATATATCTGAGTGGACAAACAGTGAAAATGACTATTTTGTTTTTCATATGTAATAATTGCCTTAGAGAACTTTATTAGGTAAGAAGTTTTCACAGGAAGGTTTCAATTTTATGGGAATATTTGAGAACTGTATTTCATTTAAATAATTACAGTAAGAACCATAAGCCATGCTATGAAAAATACCACATAATAAAAAGCAAATCATTTCATTACACTCTCTTTATATATAAACAAAATCCTTTTATAGTATTTATCAAGTAAATGAGATTACATCTAAACCATGTGAAATGAAGACTAACAAGGTCGAAAAAGGACAGATAGCTACACTTTATTTGTGTTTGACAATTTTATTTCCTGCTTTTTCATTAAATAGATATAAAAATTTAAAGATTTAAAAATTATGCATGCTAGTTTATATTTCTCTAAAATTTACAATTTTCCACCATAAGTTAATATAATAAATACATGCTCCCAAGGACTATATAATCTTGAAAGTCCTTTCCAACCCCACCCATATCCCTGATTCTGTGATTTGTGTGGTGACACTCCTTTGTAAAGTAAAAATGATAGATATTTGTCAATCCAAAAAGCAAAGATTTTCTTTACTTTGTATGAAAAAGCAAAATCCTAACTTTGCAAAGGAAGACTTGGTTAAGCTTTCTGGAGGAAAAGCAGGTCAATCAAATTATAATTAGCTCTAATTAACCCTCCCAAGAGCTGTCAACTTCTTTACCTGCAGCTGCCTCATCCTCCAAAAGGTGCAAAATTGAATTCTGCCTCTGAACATCAAAGAAAATCAAAGAAACAATGTTCAATCTCTGTTTATAAACAGAAATCCCTAATCAAAGACAGACACACAAGTACATCTATCTAATAAATTTTACCATGTGAACTTTGTTCAAAATATAAATTAGTTAAAACTCTGTTTTGACAATACATTTAACCCTGAACACATATTTTCCGGTTTAGTGAAGGTTGACATAAAAGAAAAAACTATTTTCCTACTTCTCCAGTTCTGGTTACAAATGTACCAAAAGAGAACATTTACAGTATTAGAAATTCCTTTCATAATCAGAATTTATATCCTGTTCATTGAAACCTAGTACCACTCAAAGGCTACTTTTTTAGCTATCAAATATTTAGAATTCATCTGAAGTTTGGAGTTTAAAAACAGAAATTTAGTCCTTCCACATTAACTTTTAGAGAATTCAGTTAGAATCAAAATTTTATCAAATTTTGTTTGTTTTGATGGAACTTGATCAAGAGTTCCAAACTGGAATCTAGATATAATAAGATCTAAATAATAAATAAGATTCTTAAATTGATTTGGAAGAAAAAAAATCAGTGAGAACTGGTAAGCAAATTCTGAAAAATAACAACAATAAGAAGGAAAAAAAGAAGGAAAGAAAGAAAACAAATAATGTGGGACATGGCCCAAGGATTTAAGGCATATATAAACTACAAAAGTTGGTGCTAGCCAAAGAAGAGTTAGATAAAACATTAATTCACCCAATATTTATTGACAAAGCAACTGGAAAGATTAGATGGCCCAAACAGACCCCTAGACTATATGAGAATTTAATTTATGGTAATGGAGATACCACATAACAATGAGTGGTTGTGACAACAAACTATTTGGAAAAAAAGTGCAAAGTGTAGACACTCATCTCATACCATATACCAAACAGAGTAAATTCTTAGGTGGGCTAAACAAACACAGAGATGGGAGGAAAACCAGGTAAATATGTATCTGAAATTGCTAGAAATGAAATTTTTTAAAGTTAAAAAAAGGGGGGGGGGAGAAATCACAAAGAAAAAGATAGATTTGACAATACAAAGACACCTGTGTTTAAAAACTTTTAAAAAATTAGAAAGACAATTTGTATATAGGGGAAAATATTGGCAACAGATTTGGTAGAAATAGGGTTAATAACTACAATGTAAAGAGATCTTATAAAATGATGTGGGGAAAGTGGGAAAACAGTTATTGATTAAGAATAGAAGTGAAGAAGAAAAAGCAAGAGTGGGAAGGGGATACAAATGACATAAGGGGCATATATGGTCAGGAGTGGCAGAATGTCATGAGCAATCATATCAGGAAATCAGCTGCCTTGAATATGAAGAATTGTGATGGAAGTCACAATTTTATTTGAAACCCATGGTCATAGACAATCTTTGGTACCTAATGAGGATGACAATGTATCAAAGTACATACAATATTTTCAAATAGGGTGATTTATTTATGTAAGGTTAGGTAGGACTAGAGAAGTCTTGTTTTTAGTTCTAAAGTAGTTTGTGAATAAATCATTTAACACAATGTCATGAGTCACACAGCAAAGTAAGAGTACTGAAAGTGTTTCTCACAGGTTAAACTGCCAAGACAGGAGTTTTATAGTATCAACTGCCTTATCACTACTTCCTCCTTGGGTAAAATTTACTAGTTTGTCAGCCAAGTTAATATATATTGCTCTTACATTAAGAAACATAAAATGTTTGGCATCTGCATAGATGTTTAAAATATACCATGGAAAGGTGTTCTTTTAGCAACTGACTTATGAAATTTTACAGATTTATATTTGCTTGTTTTTGGTTAAATAAGGAAAATTATAGGGAGTAATGCCTACTTTGATATACAATCATGTCTCTGACAACTCACCACCTATAGGGCACCTATTCTGAAGTGCTTTCTAGGAAGTGATGGTTTTCCTCTATTTTTCATTTTTCTTACTAGATTGAGAGCTCCTTGTAAAGAGTATATCTAGCTTTCACAGTGCATTCACACAAAACGAGCATTAAAATAAAAGAAGCTGAAACATCTCCCTTGCCAAGTTGCCCCTATAAGTTACTGCAGGCATGTGTGAAACAACTGATGAAATAATGCTGAATGTGGTCCCTGAACAGCCAGAAAATAAGTGGCTCACAGTAGGGAAACCAGAACCCTAACATCAGTTCTAACTAAGACGACTGATATAGAATATACTGTAATCAAATTGAACTGAAAGGTTTCTATGAAGAATGAGATCACTTTCCTCCTAAACTTCTCTAACATTGAAAATTCTGTGAGTCTAGTTAATCTAACACAATTAAAACAGTTCCATAGTATCAATAGGGTAATAAAATTTCTCTCAGAATTCTTAAAATGGTAAGAACTTTTCTACATTAAAAAGAAACAACTATTTGGAAATGGGTATCTGAAATAGACATCTTTGTTTGCCGAAGCTAGGTTAGAATGCTACATTCACCTCCAGTGAATCACTAGATAATGGCCGCTGTCTGCAAATAGGAATGCCAACTGGGCTGTCTTCCTGTTCCTTTTCCAAGCAAGCTGGCTTTAACTAAGGCAGTTACTTGGGAAAGTTTAACACTGGAGAATACACGGGTCATTTTTTTTTGATTCTCATAAAGGGAATTAAAGTTGAAAAATAAATCCAACCAAGTTTGTTTAACAAGTTTCTCCACTCAGATTGCTATCATTGTAGGAGCTTTATAATCTTTTTTCTTAAGGAGGGTGCTTTTTTGTTTGTTTTATTTGCTTTTTAAAAATCATTTTAAGATCATTGTAGACTACACATGGTTGTAAGAAATAATACAGAGAGGTTTCCTGTACTCTTCACTCAGTCTCCTCCAATGGTTATATCTTTCATTAGTATAGTAGAATATCACAACCAGGAAATTTCATTGATACGATCCACCAACCTTAATCAGATTTCACCAGTTTTATAAGCACTCAGCAATAAAAAGGAACAATATAAATACACAAAACAACCTGGATGGATTCCAGGGGAAGGACGTTGAATGAAAAAAGCCAATCCCCAAAAGTGACATATTGTATGATAACATTTAGATAACATGCTTGGAAAGACAAAATTATAGATACAGAGAACTGATTAGTGGTTGCTAGATGTTAAGAGATGGGGCATGGAAGGAGGTGGCTGAGACTATAACAGAGTAGCAGGAGGGATCCTTGCAAAGCGGGTTTTTAATAGAAAATACAGGTTGACATTCAGAGGTTATAAGTGACCATCTGAAATGGGAACACAGGAACATTTTACTACAGTCCCCTTTCAGAACAGAAAAAAAAAAAAAAACCCTGACAAATACATGTATTTTTCTTTTTTTTCCTCTAAAGATGAGATTGGCATCTTGGAATATCTACTAGTTCCATACAGAACTATTGTAAAAACTTCAGATCACTAAAGAAGAATAAAAGTGGTGTAAGAACTCTTATCAATTCTAAAAATTAGAGGTTTTACTGTTTCTTTAAAAAATGCACAAAATTAACAAATCTCTTCAAGTGTGAAAATGTGAATATTCTTTAGTAATCACATATTATTGTTCCTTTTAGAGATATATTTAATCTGTTCTTAAAGTTTCCGTTGTTGCTTAATCCATAAACCAAGATAGTGCACATTCCAGCTGTTCCAGCTGTATCTAAGTTCATGCTCAACTGTCCACAGAGAATCCTGTGCTGATCTGACCTCGTTTCAGCCTCGGGACTTCACGCCCTCCTCAGGCGTTCAACCCAACCTTTACACAGGTGAGGCCAACTACAACTGGGCTTATCTGAACTTGGAGAAATTTCCCGTGTTTCTTTAGGGCAGAGACTGGTTTAGACAAGCTAAATATTTTGGCTTTGGACTGTTCACCAATTCATTGCTGCCTTAGGTCATAACACTATGCTGAAAGAAACTTTAAAAACAACTTGTATGAGAGTAGGCTTTAGAAAGCTGTTGATCAAAGGAAGTTGCTAGAAAAATGGCCCATGCCTGTTAAAAGTTGTTAGAACTTGAAGAAAAAAGAACAAGCAGTATATATAATTTCATGGGAAACTGTGCTCATGATTTTAAACAGTTAGATTGGATTATTCTGTAAGGCATGAAAACTCATCAAAAATACTTAGATTTTAGAGAATAGTACCACCAATTCTTTACAAAACAGTGAGTAAAGTATTATGGTAGCCACCCTTGGTTGAAAAAAATACAAATGTACCTGATCCTTCTAGTGGAAAAGGATCCCTTCACAGCTTGTTCTTTCATTCTTTTAATTTCTTTCTTCCCTTGCTCTCCCTTCCTTTTCCCCATTCTTCCTGTCTCCCTCTCTTTAGTTCTTCATTGCTTTCTTTTTGGGCCATTACACTAAATAAAGGTAAATTAATTTCCATAATTTAAAATAGCTATTGTACCTTCAAAAGGGGAGATTATTCTGCTTTTAGGATTAAGTCTCACAATAATTAAATTAAAAGTTTTAAATGAACAAAGGATATCAAATTGTGCTCTCTTCTCCTTTGTAAGCAACTGGAAACAGCACTGTAAAATAAATTGAAAGTCAATCTAATGGTGTTTTAATAATTAGGTTACTTATGTATTTAAAGGATTTATATGGCATAATTATTAGTACTGTACTGATTTCATATCAAGATCTTCAAAAGGATACTAAAAAGGGGGAAAGATATTTTGCCAAATTTCATATGACTCAAGTTACTGGTTTTTAAAAGTTTTTAAGAGAAGAGTTAATCACAATTACTTTGTAAATTTTATTTTTTTTTACATCTTTATTGGAGTATAATGGCTTTACAACGTTATGTTAGTTTCTTCTGTACAACAAAGTGAATCAGCTATATGTATACATATATCCCCATATCCCCTCCCTCTTGAGCCTCCCTCCTACCCTCCCTATCCCACCTCTCTAGGTCGTCACAAAGCACCGAGCTGATCTCCCTGTGCTATGCAGCAGCTTCCTACTAGCCATACGTTTTACATTTGGTAGTGTATATATGTCAGTGCTACTCTGTCACTTCGTCCCAGCTTCCCCCCTACCCCCGTGTCCTCAAGTCTGTTCTCTACATCTGTGTCTTTATTGCTGCCCTGCCACTAGGTTCACCAGTACCGTTTTTTTTAGATTCCATATATATGCGCTAGGGTACGGCATTTATTTTTCTCTTTCTGGCTTCACTCTGTATGACAGACTCTAGGTCCATCCACCTCATTAGATGTATTTATAATTTTTAAAGACTTGCTAATTATGAAAAAAGAAATTAATCCTTGGAAAAATGGAGAAGTAGTATTTTCACTAAAGCATAGAAACTCTTTCATTAACAATAAGTCTGAAATCCCCTTAAACCGAACAATAACATTCTACATGAATAAGAGAAGATGAATTGTATGCAAGGTCAATATACTAAAAAAAAACGGACAGTTTTGGGTTGATTTTGGGTGGTATATTTTTATTGCAAGTGTGTGTTTCTGAAATGAGTAGTTGTGCCAGTATGTATGCACGTGTTTGTACACACACATATATATTTTAAAAATTATTTTTTGCTAAAACTGGAAAATATGCATTAATCTATAGTATGAATTAAAACGTCTTTACTCTCAATCTCACTTCTCTTGCTTTGTTAATTGCATTATTATAGACTCTCAATCACCAAATTACAAAGCCTCGACCGCTTTCTCTGATTATTACTGAACATGCTATATCTGTTAAGTCTGGTTGACTTTACCCTCATGGTATCTTTCACACGACGGCCCTGGTATACTTGGTATAATTCCATTGCCACTACCCAGTTAAATCCTCCATTGCCTGTTATCTGGACTTCTCAAATTTTAAGGTGCATTCATATCACCCAAGGACTTGTTAAATGCAGATTCTATTTCAGTAGGTCTTGGGGTAAGACCTGAGACCCTGCATTTCTAAGTTCCAGGTGCTGCTGACACTGTTGGTACTCAACTGCTCTTTGAGTAGCAAGGATGCAGAGTTCTAGACCTGCCCTGTCTAACACAGTAGCCACTAGCTACATGTGACTATTGAGCACTTGAGATATAGCTAAGTAGGCTGAAGAACTGAACTTTTAATTTAATTTTCTTCAGTTTGCATTTAAATTTAAAAACTTAATAAGCATAAAATATTTTTCCATTACACAAAAGTATTTTGTTTTGGTAGAATTGTATTTCACTTTTATCACTGCATCATTTAAGATATTAGTGTTGAACTGTAGTGTTTGTGTCAGGCATGTGAGTCATTTGAGTTGTATACATAAACACATAACTGATCTGGTCACTGTTAATGAATGAATTAATTTCAAAAACTTTTTACACAACAGTGTGCTTATCTGAATATTTTATACAGACAGCATGAGTTACAGTAATACTTGTGTAAATCATGATTGGTAATTAAATTGAAATACTTATTTTTATTAGAATATAGTTAAATTATTTTTGTATTTAAAAAAGTAGGTATGGAGAAGATTTTTAATTTAAAATGAAGACATATTATTGATGCAGAATAAAGTAAAGATGAATTAGCTAGTAATATAACCAGGATAGAAGACAGACTAGAAGAAAATCTGTTGCAAGTTTTATGATGAACGCAATTGCAATTTACAAAACTGTTTGTTGTGTAAAATTTTTTAAACATATGAAAAGTGAGAAATTGAGAGATTTTTGCAAATGTGTAATGAGTTTGTTAAGAAGTTTTCTCTCAACAGTCAAATAAGAACTAATGAAATTAGTCACTTGATATCAGAAGTAAATGTTCAACATTTGCTAACTTTGGCCTGCTATAAAATGGCTTGGATTTTTTTGTATAAAAGAGTAAACCATTTTTAGATCAATATAGTAATTTCAGTTATGATAGAAG
Organism: Mesoplodon densirostris; assembly: GCF_025265405.1. Taxonomy (NCBI): domain Eukaryota; kingdom Metazoa; phylum Chordata; class Mammalia; order Artiodactyla; family Ziphiidae; genus Mesoplodon; species Mesoplodon densirostris. The sequence continues at coordinate 63,348,015 of NC_082678.1, forward strand.
ATTAGAAGAAATATTTAATAAAAAATGAAAGAACTTCAATTAAGTCACAAAACAAATATCCATAGAATGCAAGGCATTTCTAACAATATCAATGACCAATTGATTCAAAATTTGAAAAACTACAAGTACCTTTCTTCAGCTTTAGATAAGCAATGGGATATAGGAGATACTATCAAATTCATACTTCAGGCATGTACTGTCTTAAAGGACTTCCAAGTTTATGGCAAAAAGTTGTCAATCTACAGCCTAAAAAAATCAGACTTATGTTGTAGATATTTAAACTTTTACATGTGTCAAACAAGCGTTTCAGCTGGATAATGAAGAAAAGTTTTTTTTTTTTTTATCATAATAGGTGCTCCAGCTATGTTGGATCAAAAATTCTGATTTGCTGACATTTTCAAACAAGAGACTGTTTTCTTTATTGTTTCATGCCATTGTAGGATATATTTTGAAAATTTCTGTGCTCAGTTTCCTGAAGCTGACTGTAGGAAAAACATCATGGATACAGTTGTTAACCTTGTTTAATATATATGTGCAAATTCTATGAATCTTCACTAGTTAAGAAGACAATGAATTTAAATATCCTGTGTTCTTTGCCAGGGCTCCTTGGCTGAGCTGTGGAAGAGCTTAATAAAGATTTACTGTATTTTTAATTCCAGATTAAGATTTTCTTAAAACAACAGGAATGGTTGCCTAATAGTCAATAATCAAAGACAAAAAATGGCAGTGTGATTTACATTTTATTATCAATATCACACTGTACACGAATGAGCTAAATTTGAAGCTCTAAGGAAAGAGAAAGCTTACTTGTGAAGCTAGACAAGTATAAGAATTTATACTGATATTGAAAATTTTCATAATATAAATCAATAATGATTTACATATTTTCTACCATAAATCAATATGTAGATTTTAATTATTGATGTTATGTAAATTAGCTCAAAAAACCTTAAAAATTTTGAAGTATGCTTAGTTGATATTGATACATTTACAGTTGCTTTCAATATATGCAGTACTCCTTTGAATTTATGATATACTTAACTTGAAAAGATGTGGCTTTGAAATGATGTGGCTTTAAAGACTAAGTCTTCTAAAAACATGAAAAAGTTTTGCCAATATGGACATAAATATTAAAAGAAAAATATTCATTTTAGTTTCTGGGAAGGTTTTAACTTTATTTGGAACATTTGGGTATATGAATATAAAACTATAAATCTTGTTAAATCTAATCACAGCAGTGTTTCCAATGAAAATTTAGTGTACAAATTAAGATATGCTGTAAGTGTAAAATACCACTGGACTTCAAAAATACAGTATGTAAAAAGAATGTAAGAATATCTCATTAATGAATATTATTTCATGTTAAAATGATCATATTTCAGATATATTAGACTAAAAATATATATTTAAAAGAATTTTACCTGTTTCTTTTTACTCTTTTCAAAATGTGGCTACTAGAAAACCAACAAGGCATAGTTGGCTTCCAATATATTTCTATTGGACAGTGCAGGTCTAGACTATTATAAAAGCCTCTTAGCTGATATTCAGTTACTTCCAAACCTGCTGCTAGGTTAACTTTCTTAAAGTCTAGATAGTCTTCATTCATCCCTTCATCTATTCACCAAATATTTATTGAGTACCTAATCTATGTCAGTGATTGTTCTAAGATAAGTCAGAGAACAAATGAAAGATAGCTGCCCTCCTCATGAAGCTTACCCTCTAGTTGGTGGATATAGATGAAGGACAAAAACATAACAAGTATAAAATATATAAGAAAGCAATCAGGAATACCAAAAAACTTATCCACAGACAGTGAGAGCTGGAGCATAAGGGGGGTGATGGTGCAGGGACGTCAGAGGGGCTGGAGAACTAGTAGTGGAGTGGGGGGAAGAGTGGTAAGAAATGAGGTCATTGAGGTTAGAGGGGTGTAGGGATGGGGGATAGGACTGGCTTTTATTCTGAGTGAGATGGAAAGTTCTGGAGAGTTCTAACAAGTTTTAAAAGGCTATTTCTGCCTGCTGTGTTCAGATCAGACTGTATGGGGGTTGGGCAAGGGTAAAAGCTGGGTGATCTGGTAGGAAGCTATAATTACAACACAGGCAGAAGATGATGATGGCTTAGACCAGTGACGGAAGTGATAAAAAGTGGCAGAATTCTCCAAGTTTTAAAAAGTAGGGCCAACAAGTTAGATGTAGAGTGTGAAGGAAAGACAGGGGTCAGATTATAGGTGGAACAAGTTGATCTTTCTTCTCCTCTTGTCAAGTGTCTTCACTGGCAATCCACTGTCTCAAATCTTAGATTGGTATTCAGGTGCCTATATGCTTTGGCCCCAACACAACACCTCCTCACAGTCCCCAAATGTTATTTCCTAATGCTTTCATCTGTCCATGTTTCCCTTATGTTCCTAGGCTTTTAATAATGACAAGATAAAAGAATACAAATCAAAACTATTATTTTTTAGAAACTTATTATATTACTGATAGTTTTAGGCTCTTAAACTCGAAAGAACTAGGAACAAATTATAAGACAGACATTATCATCACATTTTTAGATACAAACATATTAACAATAGTAAAATTAGCATACAAAAGAGGGCCCATTTTGACTCTCAAGATAAGACTTTCCCTTTCATACCACGATTTTCATGCTGCACCCTCTGCCTGGAATGCTATCCCCTTTCCATGTCTGGTCCACCTTCTCTTTAATAAAAGTCTCCTTATTCCATCAGCCAGAATTAGGTTTTCTTCCTCTAAATCAAATCGTTGAAACAAATCATTTCCACCTCTTTCTCCACACCTAATATTCCTTCTTCTATTATTAATAATAATGACCATAATAGTTAACGTTTGTTGAGTGCTTACTTCGTGCTATATACATTTATACTATCATATTACCTTACTTTACTAAGTGTGCTCGATATTCTAAAGCTTTTAAGTTCCAAGCATTTAGGAGAAAAGAAAATTTTAAGTAAATGTAGAAAAAACCCTACCCCTTAATTTATTCTACATGTAAAAATTAACAAAGAAGATTTATAAATGTCCACTTTGAGCATTCAAAGAAACACTAAAGTGTAAATCGGCCTGGCCATATAAACTGATGCAAGTATTGAAGATACAGAAGTAAAAAGGCATATCAATCAAAGTACAAAAAAACTTAATAAAATGGGGGTCTAAAAACTGGACAAAAAATAGAGGACTTTTAAACACTTTTAATTTGGAAAAAATTTCAAATTTACATAAGGGATACAAGAATAGGAATAGTACAAAGAACATCTTTATATCCTTGGCCCAAATTTACCTAACTCACAGATTCACCCTTTTGCCAACATGTCCATGAGTGAGAAATAAATTATTCTTGGAAACACTAATATTTCAAGGTTGTTGTTACCGAGATTTTGCATGTTCTCAATCTCTCACTTATATACATATGTACACACATATGTATACATATACATATTTATATACACATATGTATATAAATATATATACACACACAATTTTTTCTAACCATCTGAGGGTGAGTTACATTACACTCATCATGGTTCTTTACCCCTACAAATGTCAGTATTTCCTAAGTATAAGGCTATCTCTTATACAACCATAGTACAGCTATCAAATTTAAGGAATTTAACATTGAACCAATACTTTTATCTAATCTACCATCTGTATTCCAATTTTGTTAATTGACCCAATAATATCCTTTATAGCATTTTCCCCATTCCAGTGCAGGATCCAGGTAGGATTAGCTTTTTATTTAGTTTTCATGTCTCTTTACCCTCTTTTAATCTGGGACCTTCCCTCCCTCTCTCCTTCCTCTTTCTTTCTTCCTGTCTGTCTCTCTTTCTCCCCCATCCCTCTCTTTCTTTTGTCCCTCCCCTCCCCCATCCTCCCTCCCTTCCTTCCTCCCTTCCTTTTGTTTCTTTATGTCATTGACAGCTCTGAAGAATATAACCCACACCCACACCCCCAACACACACACACCTTTAAAAAAAATAAAGCTGTCCCTCATTTGGGGTTTGTCTGATGCTTCCTCATGGCCAGATTCAGGTTTATACATTCTTAGCCATAATGCTACATAACTGATGTTGTGTCCTTTTCAAGGTATCACATTTGAAGCCACACATGCCCACATGTTCTTCATTGGTGATATCCATTTTTAGCACCAGTCTAGGAGTTGTCTGATTTCACTACTGTATAATTATTATTTTCCCCTTGCAATTAATAAGCAGTTTATAAAAAGCCACTTTAAAACCATGTAAATATGTAAATGTTCTGCTCTTCATTAAAAAAATGCCCCCCTAGATTTAGCATTTTATGATTTGAGTCTGATCCAGCCATTACTGAAACAGATGCAAAATGCTGACTTCCCAAATCTGGCAGCTTCTCTGATAACTGTAGTTATCAATCAGCACTCAACAGTCTATAATGAGCAAGAGCCCTCAGTTCTCCCCATTAATTAATTCATCTCTTTACTATGGCATAGACTCATGAATCACAATTTTTTCAGTGGTTCATTACTGTATTTAATTATTTTGGTGCTCAAGTATTTCCAGATTGGCCAGTGGAAGGCCCTTCAAGCTGGTTCCTTGTGATATGATCCCATTATTTTGGGCATTTCCTTATTTTCTAGCATAAGATGTTTCAGGCTCATTTTGTACTTACCCACCCCCGGCCCTGAAATCAGTCATTTCTCCCAGAAGCCTGGATTCCTATTAGTGGGAAATGGGCACTTAGATATGCTATATGCTCACTGCTGTTGGGGTGTCTGTTTCTTGGCTGTTTCAGCTCTCAGAGCTAGGATTTTATATATATATATATGTATATATATATATATATATATATACACACACATATATATATATATATATACATATATACATATACATATATACATACATATATATATGGGCACATATTATTCATATTCACATACATACATACATATATATTTTAGAAATGATGCATTCACAATGATACCTCCAATTCTAGTACATCCACAGGATTCTTTCTTGACTTCCTTCATTCTGCTTTGAATGTCTTTGCTTTTTCATTGAGATTCTGGCTCTCAACAACAATCAACACATTTGCTGAGACCTATATTACATCTTAAAATTGTTTCAGAATGGCTTTGGCCACACCTCTAAAATAACAAGACAACAAAACATACTATAAAAGTTTTGGGATTTGTTTGCAATTCTTTTCTAATTCAACCCAACCTGTCAAACACTGAACATAAATACTGTGTTCATAAGTTACTGAAATTGATTCTTTCTTTTGTTTTCCTTTGGTATATTTATGGTATTCATTTGACATGCAAATGAATTAATTTATTTCACTTTGCTTGTAGTTTTAAGCTTATTTTCCCTTTCCTATCTTTTCTGATTTCTTTATATATTTTTAAAAGGTGTAGAATATTAACATGTCCCCCAAAGTAAAAATTACATAAAAAGGTATTCTCAGAGAGGTGTCACTCCCTCCTGCATCTTGTCCACTCTGTGCCCACCCGTGTTGTAGATAACCAATTTCATTGCTGCATAGTTTATCCTTCCTTTGGTTTCTTCTGTAAAGATAAATAGATACACATGATAATTTCTCTTGTTTATAAATTATAATACTATATACACTCTTTCATCCTTTGCTCTTTTTTATTTGAAAGTATCTCTTGGAAATCACTTTGTACTGCTGAGGAGAGATCTTCCTTCTCTCTCCTGCAGGGGCATAGAGCTCCATTGCACGTATGGACCATAGTCCATTCAATCACCTATGCTTAGAGATTAAGGTAGTTTACAATATTTCCTAATTACAAATAATATCACAAAAAATACTGTGCACATGTATTTTAATATTATTAAAGGTATATCTTCAGGGCAAATTCCTAGAAGTGAGGTTGCCAGGTTGAAGGGTAAATGCATAAATAGACTTGTTAGAAATGCCAAATTCTCCTTCATAGCTGCACACCATTTTGCATTACCACCAGCATTGTATGAGGATGCCTGTTTTGAAACAGCCTCACCAACAGCGCACTGTCAGGCTTCTGAATTTTTGCTAATCTGATGGATTAAAAGTTGTACTGGCATATCTAAAAAAAAATAGCTTTGCTGAGGTAGAATTTATATATACAATAGTAAAATTTACTAATTTTAGGTATGTGGTTTGATAACTTTGCTTAACCCAATGTCACAAAAGTTTCTTCTGGAATTTAAGTTTTAGTTCTTACGTTTAGATCCATAATTCATTCAGAGTTAGTTTTTGAATATGAAATGAGGTAGTGGCTGAGATTCAATTGTTCTCACACTAATATTCCCTTGTTCTAGCACCATGTATTGTAATGAGCAGCTTTTCCTCATTGAATTGTCTGTGAATGTTTTCAAATACCAAGTGACCCCAAGTGAGGGTCAACTTCCACTGGTATCAGATTGCTGTTAGCTCCAGGCTTAAAACACTCGGAACAAGAAATTTAGTTCACATAGTTCCTCTCTTCCCAGAGGAGCAGCTTCTCTGTGTTCACGTTCCAGTTCCTTTGGCTGTTGCTTAGTGTGTAATGTCCAGGTTTTAGAGTTGTTTTCTCTTGTGAAATGTCCTCTGCAAGTGTCTTGCTCAGTACTAGAAGCTGGAAGTCCTGTCTCAATGCAGATTTAATTGGTATTTCTCTTATTATGAGAAAGACTGAATATCTTTTCATGTTTCATGTGACCTTTTTATAACTTTTTTGGTGAGTGGTCTGTTCATGTCTTTTACCCATTTTTCTATATAATTTTTGGTTTCATCTAAACTGTTAAAACTTCTGCTTATAATTTGTGTATATGGATGCAATTGAATTTTGCATATTAATTTTAATTTTTAAAATATTTATTTATTTATTTATTTGGCTGTGTTGGATCTTCGTGGCTGCGTGCGGGCTTTCTCTAGTTGCGGCGAGCGGGTGCTACTCTTCATTGTGGCGCGTGGGTGTCTCATTTCAGTGGCTTCTCTTTTTTGCGGAGCGTGGGCTCTAGGCGCAGGCTTCAGTAGTTGTGGCACACGGGCTCAGTAGTTGTGGCTCGTGGGCTCTAGAGCACAGGCTCAGTAGTTGCTGCACATGGTCTTAGTTGCTCTTCAACATGTGGGATCTTCCCGGACCAGGGCTCGAACCCGTGTCCCCTGCATTGGCGGGCAGATTCTTAACCACTGCCCACCAGGGAAGTCCCTTGCATATTAATTTTATATCTTGCTGGCTTGTGGATTTTTCCAATGAGTTAGTTTTATCATTGATTCTCTAGAGTTTTCTGGATTACTATTATGTTATCTGCAAACAGAGATAGCTTTATTTTTTCTTTTCCAATTCGTATGTCCCTAGTTGTCTTTCTAGTCTAACTGCATTTTCTTTTTTTGTGCTACTTTTATCAGGTTTAGGCATCAAAGGTTATACTTGCTCCCAGAAAAGAATTTGGAAATTTTCTTTCTTTCTTTTTTTTTTTTAATACTCTGAAGCCATTTATGGGGGATTGATTGCCAGAGGTTTGGTTAGATTCCCCTGTGAAACTATTTGGCCTGGTCCTTTTCTATAGGGTGGCTTCTTGGTAACTTTATTTCTTCTATGGAAATTGGTATATTAAACTTTCTATCTCTATTGAGGTCAGTTTTGGTAAATGATATTTTCCTAAAACATTTTAATAGGTGAGTTAATCCCAGTTATGTTAATTAAGATGACTATTATATTCAGTCTCAATTTTGTCATACTGTCTTTTGTTGAAATTATTGTGTATATTTACTGCATTTCTTCATTCATGTGTCCCTTTTACTTTTTAAAAAATATTCCTTTTGGTAATTAGGAAGATGTGTGTTTTCATTCTACAGGTTGTATCTGTATTATTGCTTTTTATAGTGCCTGAGATTCCCTCAATCTTTACCTCATCTTTTTAATATTTGGTGTCAGTTTTAAATAATATTCAGTGACTATTATACTTTACTCATACAACAGAATGATCTTATGCTATTTTCCCTTCTCCTCTCATTAAAAATAAAATTGCATCTTTGATTTTTGTCAGACATGTAACGTTTACACATTATTCTTTTACCTGTGAACTCAACCTCATTTTAGTCTCAGCTATACAATAACAGCTAGGAAATGCTCACTGTTTGGAAATTCTTGTCAAAGTTATCCCAGGCATTTTTTGGCTGGGTGAAACTCACCTCTCCCATATTCCTCAGGAATACTACATGTGTACATTATGCTCTGAATACTGGCACATTTTAAACTGTTTTTCTATGGCCTTGATATCTGGGAGTCAACTTGGTGCTATACAGTATTCTTGGTTTACACATTCTTTCCTTTAGTTTCATGAAAATATTGCTCCACTAATGCCTTACTTTGTATGTTGTGTCAAGAAGGCTGATGCTGGTCTAATTCTATTGCCTTTGTAAGTTATTTGACCTTTTCATTTGAAGGCACTTTGCATATTTTTTCTCTATCTTTAAAGTCTACTAGTTTTACTAGGATATGTCCTACAATTGACCTTTCCAGGCCAAATTTCCCCACTACCCATTAACAGTGTCAGGTCATCTTTTATTTCTGAAAAGTTTTCTTGGATTACGGTTCTAAATATTAGTGCTGTTCAGGTGTTTTGATTTACTTCTTTAAGAAAACCTTTTACTTCTTTATTTCATTATTTTTCTGGTTTTCTTCAATGCCTTTTCATTTGATTATATTCTTCCTTGGGAAACCTGTAATTTAGTTTCCATTTCTGGTATCATTTTGTCTTTTTCTTCTCTTTCTTTTCTAAGTTTTATCAAGTCTCATTTCATTTATTCCTGTTTTTTTGTCATTTTCTAAGTCAGTTTTAAATTTCTGATTTGAGGTTTTTTTTTTTCCTTAATGCCAAATGCTTGTTTGAGGATATTAAATTGAGTTTGCAGTGATGTGTTACAGTTTTTGTCAGCTTTGTGGTTGAATTGTTTTGGAGTTTTCATTAGGAGGAAAGCTTTAATTCATATTGCCTGATTTTTACAGTTGTCTTGTAATCACAGGGACAGTTTTTTTTTTTTTTTTTCCGATTCCTTTTTCTTTCATAGAAAGAGTTCTTAGTTCAACAGCACCCTCTTCTGTGCAATTTCTTTTATGGATCATGTTGTTGACGGTCATAGTGGAGGGTAGATAGAGGAGGTTTGGTATGTCTTGTTTCTCTTTCATTTCTGCAAGATCCTTAATTTCCCCCTCTTATTTCTTTGTTTCTCTTTATTTCCTAATCTCCAAGGGATACCACCCCTTCTCTATTTGATTCTTCCCCAGAAGCAATGATTCTCGAAGGCTGCCACTTCTGGTTGCACACACTTTCTCAAGTCCTGAGAACCACAAAAACCTGGCCTCTGTTCAGTATTTTGGCATTAATAGTTGCATTTTTCTCTTTCTGGGGGTGATTTTATTTGTAGTATTTCATCTAATTGCTCTGTTTCTCCTTATTCTTTTTCAGAGTTTTTAAGCCTTATCTCCTCTGCTCTTTGTACCCCAGGTTTCAGTGGCAGGCAAGCTGCAAGAATTTGTTGGAATTTTTAAACTCTATTTGTATGTAGTTCGAAGGTTCTGGTGTTCCCTGTCCAATAGCCATATTTAAGGTATGGGTCCTGGGAATTCCCTGGCAGTCCAGTGGTTAGGACTCGGTGCTTTCACTACCATGGGCCTGGGTTCAATCCCTGGTTGGGGAACTAATATCCTGGAAGCCAAGTGGTGCAGCCAAAAAAAACCCCAAACAAACAAACAAAAGAAACTGCTATGGGTCCTGTATGGTTTTATTTTGTTCTGTAAATTTTATGTTTTCTGGGAGGATAATGTTGGGGAGATTCAAAATCAGGTGATTGCCACTGATCTATAACAATGGTCTCTTAACTTCATACTCTTCTTAATATTTTATTTGTTTGTTACTTGTATGTCTATTTCATGATGTTCTTGTATTTTTTTGCTGTAAGTTACTTAAAATTCTCTGAAGAATGATGCAGAGTGAAAATTAATTTTTTTAAATTAATTAATTAATTTATGTTTGGCTGCATTGGGTCTTCATTGCTGCGCGCAGGCGTTCTCTAGTTGCAGCGAGCGGGGGCTACTCTTTATTGCGGTGCATGGGCTTCTCATTGTGGTGGCTTCTCTTGTGCAGAATGGGCTCTAGGCATGCAGGTTTCAGTAGTTGTGGCACATGGGCTCAGTAGTTGTGGCTTGCAGACTCTAGAGCGCAGGCTCAGTAGTTGTGGCGCATGGGCTTAGTTGCTCCATGGCATGTGGGATCTTCCCCGACCAGGGATCAAACCTGTGTACCCTGCATTGACAGGCGGATTCTTAACTACTGTGCCACCAGGGAAATCCCAAATTTTTACTTTTAATTATTAAAAAATAAAATAAAAAAATGTTCTGCTTTGGAGGTTTCTGTTTTTTGCTTCCTTTGTTTTTATCTTTAATAAGATGAGTATGAGTAACAGAAGAAAAGGAAAAGGGAAAATAAAAGAGAAAGAAAAAAAGAAGAGGAAAGCAATGAGATGGGTCATTTCAGTCCATAGATATCTGGCTTTGAAAGCAATTTCCAAGAGGAGTTTTAACATTTCCTTTGGTAGCAGGAATTCAGCATGGCTACAGCCCCTGTGAGTGATTGCTTTTAAGATCTATACTATTTTATACTATACTGTTTACATCTGTAAGCTCTGGGATATTATACAGCATCAATGCTTTGTAATTATACCTCATATGTTTATGCACACATATACAAAACACATATATACAATACATACACTTACTTGTTTCACATTCTGGAGTTCTTCTGTCAATTGTTTCCTTTGCCTTTCCGATTGAAATAATTTTTCCTATATTTAAAAACCACTGAATTAATAACTTGTTATGAAGCTATCAACGGGTATGATATTTAGGGCTTTGTTTCAAAGCTTATAAATTCCCCAAACATCCAATTTCTACAATTTGAAAATGTAGTTCCCAGGCATTTTTCTGGCTTTACACATACCATCTAAAAGTAATTAGTTATTTACAGTATAATTGTGGTGATGTAAACATATTTTCTGTTACTATAATTAGTCACTTTTTTTTGGAGGGGGGTCCGGCACCATGCAGCTTGCAGGATCTTAGCTCCCTGATCAGGGACTGAACCTGGGCCACAGCAGTGAAAGCCCGGAATCCTAACCACTAGCTACCAGTGGACTCCCTGTTAGCCACTTTTTAAAACCTCAAAATCCAAGGTCTAAAATAAGTCAATCAGGATCAGAATGTATAAATATTAACTAAATGTTGGGTAATAGCTATCATTGACAAAGAGCTTGCAAATTGAAGAACATTATTATTACAACTTAGAGTGTCTCTTACTATACTAAAGAAGACTATGAAACTGGGTTAACTATTATTTCTTAATTTAGTTTATTTTTGGAAGATTATCCATAAAACTGAAGATACGACTGGTGTAACCAAAATATGAAATAATAGTTATTAAGGAAGAATAACATTAGGCATGTCAATAAAATATTAAAATCTTTGAACTTAAAATTCAGTTGAGCAAATATCCTAAAATGTTCAATTTTGTTAAGTATGTCATAAATAAATCTACATGTTTTTGATCAAATCAGAGATACTAAGAGTAATTTAAGAACCATTTTACTATGAACCCAAGCAGAGGAATCGCTGGAAGATTATATTAAGTATTAAATATTCATGGCAGCATTGCAAGGTTTACAGGAAGCAATTTGCTTTCTGTTATACTTCAGCTCATTCTTGTCTAACAGATGAAATGAAAGTACATGACAATGAATATAATATAGAAATCTAATGAATCTGCCACAGACCAGAAGCCAAGAAACTGCTGGCTCCTGGGTTTTATGCAAGTCACCTTCACTTTTTGTGTCCTAGTTTTTTGCATCTGTAAATGGAAAATATATCTATTTTCATTCAGCTTTACAAAGCAGTAGCAATGTGAACTCTGCAGAAAGGCTTTAAGTTAAATGAGGCCCATGGCACTTTTAAAAATCATTCTTGCAAAATAAAAATTAGCCATTGGTATCAAATTTTCTTGGCTTCATTTTTCTTTGTACCTCAAATGAGACATGAAGCATAGAGATGTCACAGGATAATGGGAAGTGATGAGAGACCACCTACACACTCCATGAACTTCATTTAACAACCTCTGCTATTTGTGTGAGTGCGTGTAATATCAATACAAGCAGAAAAACTCAAAAGTGCAAACATTATCTCAAATGAAATATTTATTGCTTTGTACAATCTTTTCTATAGTTAAACAAGTGGTTCTCAGCCAAAAGATAGGTTCTCAGGTAAAGGAAATTATAAAATATAGAATATATTTTACCCATAATTTTAGGTTTTGTCACAGTAGGATATGCTCAGTTACATCTCAAAAATTTTAAACGTGAATCCCGATTTACTGAATAGCTCTTCAGGAAAACTTTGTTTAAATGTTAAATTAAATTAAAATTCTAATAATTACTACTGATATTCCAATAAAAAACAGGAATATATCATTAAATTTAACAATGATAAACATTAGGGAAATAAAAAAGATCTGAGAGACTCAGAAAATTCCGATGAACCGTAAGATTCAATGACTTATGCAGAGTAAATTATATAAAAATGCTGTCTTACCAATGTAAACAACCCTGGAGATGTTTTCTAAGAGAATATGCGGAAACTACTGTCAGTATATTTTTAAAACTAAATTTATATTTTTCATCTTAACTCTTGTTACACAAAAAAATGTGGATAGTGGTTTCAAAGATGTAAAAAGAAATATAAAATATTCCTTTAGTAGTAAAATGCTTACATTTGGCAGTAACATGAATTGGTAATATCTTTTGAAAGGGAATTTGGCAACATGTAAAATTTTATGCATCCATATTCTTTGATAAAAGCAATTCGGCTTTCAGAATGTATTCAATTTGTACTTTTACAACTGCACAACGGTCCAAAGATACATCTACAAAGCTACTTATAATGGAATTATTTTTAATAATGGAAAACTGGAAATAGCCTAAATATCCATCAATAAGGAACTGGTTAAATAACCTAGAATAGAACCTTTTGATGATAGGAGAGACATTAAAAAGGATTAGGTAGATCTGTATATGTTAACCTGAAAAGTAACCAAAGATATAACGTTAACAAAGAGAAAAAAAGAAGGCAAGTTGTAAAAAAGTGTGTAATGTATGCAATTTTGTAAAAGTTAAAAAATATATACACATGTATTTTTAAACATATGATTGGCTACATAGAGAAAGTCTCTGAAAGGATAAACAAGATATGTTAAACAATGGCTTCCTCTAGAGGTCAGAATTTAAAAACTAAGGTAGCAGGGAAATTTCTTTCTTTTTTTTTTTTTTTTGGTGTAAAGATTTTGCTTTAATAAAAATTAAACAAATAATAGAATTTCACTTATTTAAGAAAATAATTAAAAGTAATTTAAAAATATATCCCTTTGGTGAATTAATGGTAAATCAAGTAGTTATGTTGCTTTTCTTGAAGATTTGAAAAATATAATGGCTTTCTGTAAAACTTAGGATATAATGTAAATTTAATATTCTACTAAACATGAAATGAAGATATATAAAGAGAACCAAAATCTTAAAGTATATTTGGGATATACTGTGTTTTTATTTCCCTTAAATCACATTGCCTTAATTCTAAATTATGTTAGCGGAACAAGATGTCCCTGAAGCATTCCCATGAACATGGGAGAAAATGTATTTTCCAATGAACATCTGAGGATCCAAAACTGTCATGGCTTGTTTTGTGGGCTTCTCATCTAATCTTTGTTGGCTCCTTATTCTTGCCACCAGCGTAAGAAAAAAAAGGGGTGAAAAGTAGCCAGATCAGAAGGGATGACTAAAAACCACTGTTTACACTGAATCTTAGATGGAGACCGTGAAATATAAATAAGTGTGTGAACTAAAAAATTAATTCTCTAAAGGTCAGCTGAAGAAATAAATATCAAATTACTTGGTATTAATATTCAATGCTAAGCTATTTGATATTAATATTCTTTAAAAAAAAAAAAAACTAAGCCCCTATACTCCAGAATTCAACAGAAGGTAATTTTCTTTCTTTTCATTTTTTCTAAAGAAAATATAAGGAAGCTAAATTGGAGATTACCTTAAGTGTATTCACTTCTTCCAAGGCATCATTTCTTTCATGTTTAAGCCTCTCCATTTCATCTGTTTCTAAGGAATCACAGGGAAGAAGCTGTCAACATTAAAATATAAGAGAAAAGTTATACATTAGATACTAACTATGAGAACATAAAAATCCTTTTTGATGAGTCTTAGGCTTTTGCATTCCAATAACAAGATTCAGTTTCTTACTTTGGAGTCATTTCATTAGATAAAAGAGAATATTAAAATAATCTGGGGTAACAATTCATTTAAGCTTAACCTTATATTTTTGTTACTAATACAGAATTTAGATGATTATGAGATATACACACGCTGTTCTCATCTTTATTATTCTTATTTTAACAATATAATTTTTCCTTTAAGTCTAAATTTTAAGACTGTGTTTATAATGTATGTGTTTATATATATGTGTGTGTGTGTGTATACACACACAATGGAATATTACTCAGCCATAAAAATGAATGAAACAATGTCATTTGCAGCAATGTGGATGGACATAGAGAATATTATGCTTAGTGAAATAAGTCAGAAGAAAGGCAAATACTATATGATATCACTTACATGTGGAATCTAAAAAATAATACAGATGAATGTATATGTAAAACAGAAACAGACTCACAGACATAGAAAACAAACTTGTGGTTACTGAAAGGGAGAGGGAAGGGGGGAGGGACAAATTAGGGGTATTAACAGGGATTACGGGTTAACAGATACAAAGTACTATATATAAAATAGATAAGCAACAAGGATATACTGTATAGCACAGGGAATTATACCGAGATTCTTGTAATAACCTATAACGGAATATAATCTGGAAAATACTGAATCACTATGTTGTATACCTGAAACTAACACAATACTGTATATCAACTGTACTTCAATTAAAAAGACTTTATGAGTTATCAACATAAACTACTCCCTAAAGATGTCCACACCAAGTACATGGTATATAAGGCTAACAAAATGCTGGACATTATCAATCAAGATAGTTTACAGGAACCCAGTAAAGTACATTAATTGATTATGTCTATTATTGTTTTAACTAAACGAAATGTAATGTAACAGACAAAGTGGCTTAAAAAGATTCCTGCACAGAAACTGTCTTGAAGATAATATTAATAATTCATGCACAGGTGAATAACAACAACAACAAAATAGCAGAAAGGACAATTTCTCTTACTTCTAGCTTGATCTCTGACAGTTAATTATAAGGTAAAAAAAATGGCAATCTTATCAGAGATAAAAATCCAAGTCTAATTATAGCCATCTTCTATGCAGAAGTTATAAAAGAGCTAAAAATAAAGTATAGAAAATATGATTTATAGGACCGAATAGAGAAAGTGATTGCTATATAAGTATGAGCTTTAAAGCAGGGCCCTTCAGATAGGAGAGGTGAATGCAGAGTAGGAAAAGATAATACAAATAGTTAATAATATCAACCATTTATTAGGAACTTTGTGCAGATACATTGCTAAGGACTGTATATATTCAATATTAAATCCTTACTATAACTTTGTGTCTGTTTTACATGAGGGAATGGGTTCAAAATGTTAGTAAAATGCCTAAGGTTTCACAGCTAGTAAGTGGCCATTCCAAGATTCCCACAGAGATCTGACATTAGTCTGTGATTTTTACTAACTGCTCAACAAAAATTCATGGTGGTATGGATATGATAAACTCAGATTTGCTTTCCAAGTCTTAGAATAACAGAAGTAGGGGTCATTCCTCAAGTTTTTGCAGAAATATTTTCCCTAAAATTATTGGTTCCTTTTGTTCTGACACATTTGCTTTTGTGTACCTATGGCCATTGTCCATAATAACATGATCTCATATTCTTCATCTGTCTCTGTCATTCTATTTCATAAGTAGTCACAGAATTCATTCTTACACTGTTTTAGATTACTTCCAAATACAATTTCAAATGTAGCAATATTTCCCAAGATGTGTTCCAAAGGATATTAATTAGATTTGTATAAAAGCATAACTGGGTGATGGTGATGGTGATAGTGGTCCTTGTAGGTCAGATAAGTTAGAGAAATGCAGGATTTAGAAAAAATTAACTTTCTTTCCTGCAGGGCTTCCAGTAGCTTTGATATGCTAATAAGCATTTTGAATATCCCAAAAGGTAACATAATGACTTGTTTTCCTCAAGTTTTCCAACCACATTACACACACACACCCTCCTTTATTTTGTAGTATCTCGTGGGACTAATGCCTACCAAGCACATTCTGGGAAACACTGCTACTATACATTCAGATGGTCTTATTCTATCTTGTTATCTTAAGAAGTAAAAATAAACAATTCAAGAGTTTAAATGAGAATCTAGATAACAGAGCTATCATAATTTACTAAGATAAATTATGGATTGGGATTTTTAGGGATGTAATCATAATTTTTTGCATTTAAAATGAAGGTAAATCATGCATAAAAGAGTCCATGGTACCATTTTGGGAGGCAAAACACTAGGCGACAGTCATAGAACAAACCATGACTTTAAAAAAAAGTTTTATAACTTTATTGCTATTTTAGGGCTAAACAGAAAAAAACTGGCCATTCTGGTAATATCACAACATATTACTTGTGAATTCTTTGAAAAGCCCCTTTGTACCCAGTGACTTTCCAAATATGCTTCAACTAAGCAAGCAGCAAATGAAATAAATAAACTGTTGCTATTTAACACCAATGATTCCAGACAGATACCTATTTTCTAATATAGCTCCAGTTCTTGGACTTTATCCTCCTTTCCTTCTTACATCCCTTTCCTGCCTGGCTCCCATGATATAATTTTCGACCCTCAGGCCCCTTGACCTCTGCGATACCTGGTACATAACATTATAAATCATTTCTACTCTGCTTTCTCACGTCTCCTATGGAGATATCAAGAGATACTTCAGAAAGTCACTGCACTGTGCTGAGCAAGTCTGACCTCAACTCTCCCTTCACTGTGCTCCATCATCAAAATTTTTAAGTTATTTGACTTGTGCCAAATATGGATAGCCACTATTGCACTGGCCACATTCCTAGCCTCAATTCATTTGAAACAGAACAAAACAACAACCTCTGTTTCAGTCTAATTTTATTGATAAACCCTTCCATTATGAACCCATCCAATTACGTCCTTTCCTTAAAATTTCTGTGTATCCCCCCTTTTCCCCTTCCATTTCCCCTGCTTACTGCTTTTACTTCTTATAATCTGGTTTATGTATCTTTCCTCCCATCCCCACATTTCAAAAATAATTACTTGTAGTGTCACCAAACAACCTGTTATTTGACAAAATAAATGCCCCTCATCTACTTTCTTAACCACTTTGCTACATATAACATTGCTCAAGCCATTTGTTCTTGAAACTTTCTCTTCCCTAGGTTTTTCATACTCCACTATCTCATCTACCCTCAGAATATTTAGGCTGTTTTGACTTAATTTCACTTCTACTCCTTACATGGGGGAAAAGGGAGGTTCCCCAAGTTTGTCCCTTTCCGCTGCCTTCTCTACAAGCTCTCCCTGAGTGATAACATTCACTGCCATGCTATCATAACTATCATCATCCAGATCATTCTCAAATCCCTCTCCTGGTGTCCAGTTCCTTATTTCCAATTGTCTTTTGGTTATTTATACCTGGCAGCATCTTGAACTTACCCTTTCCAAAACACAACCCATCATCTTCTCTACCTTTCTCTTCTTATTCCTTCTTTCCAGTAAAAGTAACAACATGTCATTAATCATCCGAATAAAAACTTCAGAGTTATCTTTAACTCATTCTCCCTTGGTTCTGACATCCAAATGCAAGCCTCATTGATGAGATACTTGTTTCAGTAAGTATCTTAGATCTGTCTCACCATTCCTTTCCATTCTCATCTTCATCATAGTTTAGTTCTTTATTATTCCGTATTTGGTAGTCTAGACTACCAACCACCACGTTAATCCCTTCCAAGATAACCAACACTATTTAAGATTACTATTTCTAAAATACCACTTTGATCATGTCACTATTCTCCTTAATGGCTCCCCACTTAACACAGGTACACATTTCTAAGTTTAATATTTACTCTTCCTTCACTGACCTGCATGTACCCAATTATCTTATTTAAAACATAGATTACTCTCTGCTTACCAACACATTATACACATTGTTTTTCATGCTAATAAAAATGCTTATCATTCTCTGTTCACCTCTTGAGCAGATAAAATCCTATTTGTCATTCAAAACTCACTCAAATGCCAACTCTGTTATGAACCTTCTCTTAATGTTCTAAGCTCTGTTATTACTATGGCCTTATCACACAATGAATTTTTAAACTTTATTTGTAAATTTCTTTACATTATACTTTAAATTCCTTGAGGGGCAGGCTCCAGTTTTATTTATCTTAATAACATGTGCTGGAGCACCTAACACAATGCCACACACACTGTAGTTGTTCAATATACATTTAATGTTTTACAGATGAGTATATAGTGAAGTGGCTATAAAGTATTTACTGCTACACATAGTGAGAAATACCATTTATATCAGTGAAGTATTATCATTCTTATTATATACAGTTCACTTTGATATTTTCCATTCTATTCTATTTCACTTGTTAAAATGCAATCCACTTAATTGATTTAGCACGTACCCCAATTGTGAAAAGTCTGCATTCAGATACTTATGGTGTTCTGTGATTTTAATATAATCCATTTATGATACTTGATTAGTGTGGTAAAGCCATCACAATATCATGGACTACAGTCTGCTGTTGCTAATTTTAGAATACTGCTAAATGTAGGCTCCAACCTTGCCTTTTCTGGGTGTAATCTTGTGCCAGTCACAGGTATAGCACTGTGTGAATTTTTTAATATAGCAATGATGACTAGAATCACAGAAAGATAATTATATTTTTGCTTCTAAATGCCATATTATTCCAAAACCAAAAGTTTTTTGCCAACTGAACAAGAGTAGGACTGACTATACTGGCTCAGCAATTCTTTCTTCTTAAAAGATAGTATCTCAAGAAATCTTATGAGTCAGAATGATCAGCAAATTAAGCTAGTTACAAAAGAGTACATACTGTATGATCCTTTTTTTATTATTAATTTTTATTGGAGTATAGTTGCTTTACAATGTCATGTTAGTTTCTGCTGTACAGCAAAGTGAGTCAGCTATGCGTATATATATATGCCCTCTTTTTTGGATTTCCTTCCCATTTAGGTCACCATAGAGCACTGAGTGGAGTTCCCTGTACTATACAGTAGGCTCTCATTAGTCATCTATTTCATACGTCATAGTGTATATATGTCAATCCCAATCTCCCAAATTCATCCCACCACTCCCTTACCCCCTTGGTGTCCATACATTTGTTCTCTACATCTGTGCCTCTATTTCTGCTTTTGCAAATAAGTTCATCTGTATGATTCTATTTATTACTGTGTCCATTATGATTCCGTAAAAATATTTTTAAAAAATAAATTAAGAAAAATATAAGCCAAAACAAAGGAAACATATGGGTAAAAAACAAGCATCCCTAACAAATGGATTATAAAATCTGACTCTGTTGTTTAAGATGAGATGGTTGAGGGGGTGACCAGAGGGGAATTTCCTCACCTTCACAGAATGTCATGTCAGCATCCTGACCTCAGATTAATTGATATACTATTTCACATGAGGCGCTATACTGTTTTACAACTGAAAAAAAAATTGGGAAACATACTAAAATATATATATTTTAAAATTTGTTTCTGGTGAGCTGTTTGACAAGTAATGATTTTTGCAGTATTTTCAAACTGTGGTGCATAACTCATTAGTAAATTATAAGAGCAAATATTTAATGAAATAAAATTGAATATTAAATAAGAACACAAGGATGTAGAAAAGGTAAGTAATGCTTTGAGACTTTTGTTTCAGTTACACATGTGAGTGTGGTGAAGTAAAATGCATTCTCACTGTGGATTTGTGGATTCAGGTCATTTTATGGGGATTCTTCTGTGTGTTGACAAGCAGAATACAACAAAAGAATTCTTGTAAACTGATATAATGACTCTTGCACAACATATGATCTGAAGCCACAAACAGGACATTATTGGCATGTGGGCCTTGCACCATTACCATCAGCACTTTGCTTTTGCTATCAAAATGCTATCTCCGCAACGGGAGAGGCCACAAGTGAGAGGCCCGTGTACCTCAAAAAAAAAAAAAAAAAAAAAAAAAAAATTAGACTTAACCTAACAATAACAATGAACCTAGAACTAAACAATGAACCTAGAACTAAAAAGCTGGAGTAATTAAAATAGTAATGTACTGGCAGAGAGAAATGGATCAACAGAACAGAGTGGTTTGTTTAGAAACAGAGCTATGTACATGTAAAGGAATGAAATTAGAACACTCCCTAACACCATACACAAAAATAAACTCAAAATGGATTAAAGACCTACATGTAAGGCCAGACACTATAAAACTCTTAGAGGGAAACATAGGCAGAACACTCTATGACATAAATCACAGCAAGATGCTTTTTGACCCACCTCCTAGAGAAATGGAAATAAAAACAAAGATAAACAAATGGGACCTAATGAAACTTAAAAGCTTTTGCACAGCAAAGGAAACCATAAACAAGACGAAAAGACAACCCTCAGAATGGGAGAAAATATTTGAAAATGAAGCAACTGACAAAGGATTAATCTCAAAAATATACAAGCAGCTTATGCAGCTCAATGTCAAAAAATCAAACAACCCAATCCAAAAATGGGTAGAAAACCTAAACAGACATTTCTCCAAAGAAGATATACAGATTGCCAACAAACACATGAAAGGATTCTCAACATCACTAATCATTAGAGAAATGCAAATCAAAACTACAATGAGCTATCACCTCACACCAGTCAGAATGGCCATCATCAAAAAATCTACAAACAATAAATGCTGGAGAAGGTGTGGAGAAAAGGGAAACCTCTTGCACTGTTGGTAGGAATGTAAATTGATACAGCCACTATGGAGAACAGTAGGGCAGTTCCTTAAAAAACTAAAAATAGAACTACCATATGACCCAGCAATCCCACTACTGGGCATATAGCCTGAAAAAACCATAATTCAAAAAGAGTCATGTACCACAATGTTCATTGCAGCACTGTTTACAATAGCCGGGACATGGAAGCAACCTAAGTGTCCAGCAAAAGATGAATGGATAAAGAAGATGTGGCACAACTCTACAATGGAATATTGCTCCGACATAAAAAGAAACAAAACTGAGTTATTTGTAGTGAGGTGGATGGACCTAGAGTCTGTCATACAGAGTGAAGTAAGTCAGAAAGAGAAAAACAAATACTGTATGCTAACACATATATATGGAATCTAAAAAAAAAAAAAAAAAAGTTTCTGAAGAACCTAGGGGCAGGATAGGAATAAAGATGCAGACGTAGAGAATGGACTTGAGGACATAGGGAGGGGGAAGGGTAAGCTGGGATGAAGTGAGAGAGTGGCATGGACATATATACACTACCAAATATAAAATAGATAGCTAGTGGGAAGCAGCTGCATAGCACAGGGAGATCAGCTTGGTGCTTTGTGACCACCTAGAGGGGTGGGATAGTGAGGGTCGGAAGGAGATGCAAGAGGGAGGGGATAAGGGGATATATGTATATGTATAGCTGATTCACTGTTATACAGCAGCAACAAACACAACAATGTAAAGCAATTATACTCCAATAAAGATTTTTTTTTTTTAAAAGAAAGAAACAGAGCTGTGTATCCAGATGCAATTTAGTATGTATTAAAGTTGTATTTCAAATTAGTGGTAAAAGTGGAAAAGGATGGTTATTGAATAAATGATGGTGGAATAAGCACACGTGGTTATCCATTTGGGGCCCAACCTCATGAATAAACAAAAATAAGTTATCTATATATGATATGTTAATACATAATATAAATTGGGAAGACCTTCTTTAATAATGTAACAGTATCAAAAATTCATAATGGAAAGGACTGAAAGATTTGGCAATATAAGTGTCAAAGGTTTGTAGAACAAACGACTTACAAAGTTAACAGTCTTCACAATTCCATTTTATGTAAAGCACAAAAAGACCAAAACCAATCTATGTTGTTAGAAGCAAGAGTAGTTGTTACCTTGACTGGGGGTGGGGAGGGCAAGCGCTAGTAATTAGAAAGGAACTCGGCGAGTAGGAGACAGACATCAGGGTCCTGGTAAGTTTCTTTAACGTTATGTTTCTTGATGTGGATGCTGATTACACAAGAATGATTCAGATTGTAAAATTTCAGAGGGTTTACACTTACGACATGAGTACTTTTCTGTGGTAAATTTAAAGATGGGACTAGCATGAGGGAATAGTGAGAGAGGAGGATAGAGGAGATCAAGGTAAAATTTTACTTTTGATTTTAAATTATCTGTATTTTATATATTTATCCAAAAATCATGTATTATCTGCGTAATTTATTTTTTTAAAAAATAAAAAATGAATAAAGCCTATATATATGACAGAAAACATTTAAGGCTTATGATTTAAGTACAATCAAGACAATTCTATAGGGCATACTCTACCTGTGAGTCTAATATGTTGGAAATTTCATGTGCACCAACATTTGCTTCACCCAAATGCAAGCAAAACAAGTTTCTGGCAACCTGGACAAAATCTAAAATAGAACATATTTCAGTAAGAATAGAGCATTTAACCTTGTCTAAGCAAACCTTACCTTTTTCTACATGAAGCTGAAGCTATGTGTTATAACTAATGCTTAAAATTTAACTTACTTAAATTACCTTAAGATAGTGTTAACTGAAGTGACAGATAAATTTAAGTTCACATAGAAGTAAGAGATAAACTGGTTTTCACTCATTTCATTTAACTTTGCTGAAATTAATAAATCAGATACAATAATGAAGCAAATAAATGTCACAGGCATAACTATCTCTCCAACTCTTTTATTATGAATAGTACTCTTTCTAAAACATATGAAAATATTATGATTTACAGCTTTTCTAGCCGAAAGAACCTGAGGTTTAATAATAATAATAATAATAATAATAGCAGGAAATGTTTTTATAACAGCCTCTATATGCTACGTATGGCCCTTTGCGATTTCACCTTGAGAATTCTCTGCGGTAGTTCTCATGTTCTCCATTTTACAGTTTGGGGTAAGATAAGTTAACTGTCTTAAACCTCCCAAGGCTACTTGGCAAATAAGTAGCAGAGCAAGATTCCATTGAAGTGTGACTCGGAGGCATATTCTCTTGTTTGTTATATAACACTGCCTGATGCCAACCTAGCAAACTATATGCTTCTTCAGACATGGAGTGTGACCTGTTCATCCATCTAACTTCAATTTATTTTTAATTTGATTCTTATATTTTTAGTTTCCAATAATCCTTTTAATTGTTCCTATTTTACAGTATCCTACTCTTATTGCATGGATGCCTTCGTTTTCCTTATCTATTTAAAAGATGCTAATTATGGTTTTCGTGAAGTTCTTTTCTGCTCTCATAATATTTCTCTTTTTTCTGAGTTCCTCTTTTTCTATTTGTCTGATACTTTGGGGCTTTATACTTTATGTTGGAGGATTTCTCCAAACGTCTGGTGTTCATATTTAAGATGAATCAGGCACTAAATCGTTGACTGGAAATTTTGTGTGCATAACTCACTTTGTCAACTAGTAGGTTTCACTACAGAGCAATAAGGTGGTCAGCTATTATGATACTTTGTTCAGGTTCTTCAGAGAGAACCTTACAACCTGTTGCCTACAGAGTATACACATGGTTGCAAATATCACTGAGCAATCTGTGTGTGTTTTGTAAGTGATAATTCACCATACACACCCCCAAATTCCTTAGCTGTTGGCAACTATAGGTCCAGAATCAATCTGGTTTAATTTCTCAAGGGAATATACTTATTTTCCTCTGCAAGGGTAAGGGATGGTAGTTGTGGATTACTTGAGACGGGGCAGGGAACAGCATATATAATTGCTCCTTAACACAGCCTTAAGTACTCAATGTTTTCAATTCCTAAGCCTTTCCAGGGATCAGCTTGTTTCCCGTTGTGATTCTCCTATCTCTTCAGACACTTGGACTTTACATGCCTCTGTTCATTAATTCATTTTCCTCATCTACTTTGTCCTTATACACTGTGGTTTTACATGTAGTTGTTTCTTGTTCTCATTACACTGTATGATTTCAAGAGCAGAGGGGAACAAATACATCTTTTTTCATCACTTCAAACCCCCAAATTTCTTTTAGCAATGCAGATGCTTTTAAAATGATACAATGTTGCATCTACTCTATAAGAAAAAAAAATACTTAATGCTGGAAAGGATACAAAAAAACTGTTACATTCAAACATTACTAGTGGCAGAACAAATATGTGTGTAAAATGTCTCTGGAAAACAATTTATCAATACATATCAGAAGTCTAAGCCACTTATGGGGATTTATCCCAAGAGAAAGAAGAAAAAAAGCTATATTAAATATAGAATTATTTATATTGTCAGTTAATGAAAAACCATCAAAATTCCCAATAGTGGAAAAGCTTAATATTATAGTATATCAATGGAGTATGTTCACAATTTGCTATCTTTAATAATAATTATAAAATAAAAATAAGAATAATTATACAGCATAATGGAATATTTATTATATCATATTGGCTGAAAAAAATTAGAATTTCACAGTAGCAGAACTAGGGCTTCTATATATTGTACTGTTTCTTTTGTTATTACTAAAGCAATGTTTATGGAATAAATTAAAAATAAAAAAGATATGATTGAATGATATTTTAAAACTGAAAGATTCTAAGAAAGTTCTCCTTTCTGCTGACCCAGTAAGACCAATAATTCTATCTGAGTCTTTAGAATACTGATTAAGGAACTTAAAATAGATGTGGTTTTATTTTTCTTTCTCTCCTTCCAAAGAAGAGGCACTCAATGAATATGGGCCACAATAAGTTTCTGTGATGACACACGTGATGAACCTAAATATTACCTCCAAAAGACACTGTCCCCTTTGGGTCTACTTGCACTTGCTGTCTCAGGGCTTGGTGTTGTTCCTTTGTGGGCTGAATACCAAGATAATTTAGAGCCTGGAAGGAAAAGGATTCATGTGAAGCAATTTTTCAAATCTCCAAAGAATAAAACTTTTCATTACAACTTTATTTTACAATCCAGTGAAAAGAATCAATATCAGGAATAGTGACCATGATCAAAGAAAGTCTGATGACTATTTATGGATTAATTTTCCATAAAATATTAGCTTCTTGATCTACCACCACCTCATTTTTTCCCCCAAGGCTAGCACTTTGGCCAATGCCAAATAGCATATCCCTAGAACCAAAATTCAAATTATTTCTTAGTTTAAAATATGTGACATGGCAGAAGAAAAACAGCAAGGAAATCCTAATAAATCTTATTTAACATTAATTTTTCTAAGTAGCACTCTAAAACACTGATATTTTGTTGATATCTTCTTGTACTTGAGACCAAAACTAAGGATGACAGGAATTGGTTGGAATACAAAAAATTCTAATTTTGGCTCGTTTATGGGCAGGCTTACATAAATAATAAACTAAAAAGCTTTCTCTGGAACCCTCTTCTCTCTACCTTCTCTTTTTAGTACCCAAAGCTAATTAAAATTTCAGAGCCTGCTAGTTGTATTTCAGTGTCCATTCTCTCCTTGTTCTTTAGTAACAGAACCAAAATCTTTAGCTAGAAACATTGTCATTCAGCTAAAAGATATGTCCCAGCCGATTCTGCAGCTTGATAAGGCCATATGACTATGTACTACCCAAGGAGACATAAAGCGAACTTGCAGGGAACTTCTGGTAAGTCTTTCAAAAGTGGGGTAGGGACTTCTTGTCCCTTTTTTCCTTCTCTCTTTGGTCTTAATTAAAAGGAAAAAAAGATGAAAGAAGGAAGGAAAAGAAAGGAGGGAAGAAAGAAAAGATGGCTGGAATTTAAGTAGTCATCTTGGTTCATGAGCCACCTCAACAAAGACGGTGGAGCAGAAAGATACTTAAAAGCATGTATAACCTCCATGCCAGCCCTGGATTACTTTCTTTCAGGTTTCCTTTGGTGTAAGAAAAATAAATTTCCATTAGAAACCACTGTTATTTTAGGTTCTCAGGTTATATATAGCAAAATCTAATCTTAACTAATGAATAAGGACTGACTAGATGCCCTATTATCTGATTCTGGCAAGAACATCAAAACTAAAATGTAGGTAAAGGTTAATACTAGTAATTGTCCTTATATATTCCTTCCTCCTTTGAAATCTGTTCAGTCATCCATCACTTCATTTACCAAGTATTTATTTAGTGCTTACTATTTGTTAGGCACTAAACTATACAAAGGGACACAAACAAGATATAGCCACTACCCTCAAAGAGCTATGGTCTCTAGAGAGAGGATAACATGTAAATAAACGTAATTAGTGCAATATGTAATTTAATAGAAGTGTGTACAGGATGTACTGTGGCAAAACCAAACTGGTCAATGTATAGGTGGCTGGGCACAGTGAGAAAAGGAGACAGAAGGAAGGGAAAACATCAGGAAAGAGTCCTTCAAAAGTGATTCTAGAGCATTTTAAGCAAGCATCATCTGCTTTCCCTACTACACAGTCATTGCCTTGCATAACATGGAATAATGATTCTTAATTTTTGATATTCTTTTCCTTCAGTCATAAAAAATGTTGCAAATACACCAAAAAAAAGGAAAGAAAATAATACAAAGAACACCCATTTACTTCTTATCATCAAGTATATACTCATTAGTATTTGCTTGAAATTTATATATATATATATATATATATATATATATATATTTAAGAAATAAACATTATAGACTTGTTTGAAAGCTTTCTCCATTGTTTCTCAGCAGGAACCACTATCCTAAGTTTGGCATATCCTTCCTGTCTATGATTTGATGCCACTACTACATTTATTCCCTAATAACATGTACTCTTGTGCATTTATTATTTTATATGCATAGTATAATATAAAAGGATAACCTTACAAATTATTTTTATTTTTTACCTCAATGTTACAATTTCACAATTGCTCCATATTGTTAACTGCAAAACTAGTTCACTTATTTTAAATTTAAATGGTGTCTAACTAGATGAATGTATTATAATTTATTATCCATTCTCTCATTGATGGGCTTTTTATAATTACTCCACTCTGTTTTTTATAATAAGACATTTTACACATCTCCTCATATAGATGTGTAAAAATTTCTCTACAGTACACCCCTAGAAGAGGAAATGCTGAGTCATAGGGTATACATACTGTAAAATTTCTTAGATATAATAAAATTGCTCTCCAAACTGGTTGCATCAATTTATGCGCAACACTAGTATATAAGTAGCTCTATTTTTCTACATTCTTAACAGCATTTGCTGTTTTCACACTTTAATTTTTGTCAACATGTTGGATATGAAATAGTATGTTGTTTGTTAATTTGAATTCTCCTAACTACAAGTGAGATTTAGCTTCTTTTATATGTTTATTAGCAATGTTTTTGACATGAATTATTTATCAATATGTTTTAAATTTTCATATATAAAGTTTGAGGAAGTATTTTTTGTTATTGATTCCTAATATGGTGGCATTCTCCCAATTGTAAAAACCCAAAATGTTCCCAGACATTGCCAAATGTCCCCTGAGGCAAAAAACCCACATCCCTGCTTTTGAGAGCCACTCCTCCAGAGACAAACACTATTAATCGACTCGTGTATAATTTTCCTGATTTCTTCTATGTATATAACACCTGTATATGTAAAAAAAAATTATATATCTTTTGCAATAATTAAATTATACTATATACTGTGTTCCATGTCTTTTAAAAAAATTATCAATATGTAACAGCCTTCTGTACATTTTAGATATTTTGCATGCTTCTAAAACTTGTTATAATAGTACATTAAAGCTTAGTATTTAAGTATATTTAGTTCAGATTTTGAATGTAACAAAACATTGCAAAAGCCCCTTTTGTACTTCTCCCCAAGAATTTTATTATATATTTGAAATATACTAAAAACATACATGTAACAAATATATGTTTTAAAACATCCATGAATCCATTTAAGAATTACAAAATTGCTAATACTATTGATTTATGTAACATATGCTTCTCCTACTATACTAGAGGTAACCACTACTAAGGAACTATGTCATTATCATTCCCATACTATTTACTTTAAAATGGTTTGTCACAGACTATGTATCCTTAACATGTTTTTTTGTTTTGCTTTTTTTTTAGCTTCATTAAAATGCGACTGATAGTCTTCTAAAACTTGTTCTTTTTACCCTACAGGATTGTTTTATCATTCATCCACCTGGTTATATGGTATTGTAACATTAATACATTCACTTTGATCTAATATTTGATTAGATGAATATGCCACAATTTATTAATCCATCCTCCTCTAGATGAACATTGGGGTTTTCTGCTTACCAGCAATGAACATTCTTGTACACATCTACTACAGCACATGGGTAAAAATTTCTTTAGAGTAGGAAGAAATTCTAGGAATTTCTACCTACAATAGGAATAGTATTGACACGTCTTTTTCTGATTTAGTTCTAGGAGTTCTTCATATATTCTGGATACCAAAATTGTATATGTCGTGTGCATTACAAATATTTTCTCCCACTTTTTGGCATAACTTCACTTTCTTACAATCTCTCTTTATGCAGTTTCTCATGGATAGTTCCCAAGTGTGATTTTATACCATTACTTCATACTTTTATAAATATATGTGACAAATAGTTTTAAAAAATATTTTTAAGTTTTAACTTTTATATAAATGGTACCATACTCTATATATCAATGTGACTTTTTATTAATAACAGATATACTGAGATATAATTCACAAAAAGTTCACTGTTTTAGTGTCCAGTTAAGTGGCTTTTAGTACATTCACATAGTTGTACATCAATCACCTAATTCTAGAAAATTTTCATCACCCCTAAAAGAAACCCCATACCCATTAGCAGTCACTTGCTATTTTTCCCTATCCCGCCAGCCCCAGGCAACCACTAATCTATTTTCTGTCTATATGGATTTGACTATTCTGGGCTTTTCATATAAATAGAATCATGTAGCTTTTTGTGCCTAGCTCCCTTCACTTAGCTTAATGTTTCAAGGTTTGTTTATGTTATAGCATATATCAGAACTTCATTCCTTTTATGGCCCAATAATTGTCCATTGTATGTATGCACTACATTTTGTTTATCTTTCTTAAGTTAAAAAAGGTGAATCAAGAATAAAATTAGGAACAAGACATTATTTTAAAAATACTAGGTAGAAAATAAATTAGAAACTCAGTGGTTATGTGACTGAAATAGCAGGTGACTGCAAAGAAAGACCGTGAATTAGAAAAACAATGCATCACTAAAGTTAAAATACTGGGCAATGAGAAGCATGTAAGTTCAGAAGAGGCTAATCAGAGTTAAAGTATTATAAGCACCTTGTATATTTGAAAGGAGGGTAAAGATTCTGATTAACTTTAGACTAAGTTAAAGATGAACGTTAAAATTTTAAGGTAATCCTTAAAAGATTAGCAAGAGAAGGTACAATTTCTAAATAAGACGGGGGAGTAAAAATATAAAATTAAAAAACCACCAACCAAAAAATCAAACATAATCAAACCAAAACAATACAGTAAACATGGGGTAAAAAAGGGATTAAAAACAAGAACAAAGAAAAAAATTTTTAAATAAGATGGTAGAAAGAACTCAAAATGCATTATAATTAGACTAAATGTAAAGAATGTGGAGCAATGGGAACTCTTGCATAAGACTAGTAGGAATCAAAATTGGTAGAATTACTTTAGAAAACAATACACCAATCGAACAATTATTTTCTGAGCATATACTATGAGCCAAACATTTTTCCCGGAGATGAAGAAACAGAAGGAAAATTCTAACAATACCTTAAGTTAGGTTGAAGGTAAATAAACTTTGACCTTATTAATATTTTAGGAATCAACTTTTAAAAAGCATATAAATGATACTCAACATTTGGAACAGAGTTACCTCTTGGGGAAAGACATATATATATACAATCAAGAAGAGAGACACAGGCAATGTCAAAGATTCTCATTTTTAGCTGGGTGGCAGAGTATATGTGCATTTGTTTTATTAATCTTTAAACTCTACACATAAAATATAATCATTCTTGCAGATGATTATTATTCTCATATAAAGAAATAAAATAGAAATATTTTATAAAGAAATAAAAACAGGGACTTCCCAAGTGGCGCAGTGGTTAAGAATCTGCTGTCAATGCAGGGGACACGGGTTTGAGCCCTGGTCCAGGAAGATCCCACATGCCACGGAGCAACTAAGCCTGTGCGCCACAATTACTGAGTCTGCACTCTAGAGCCCATGAGCCACAACTACTGAGCCCACGTGCCACAACTACTGAAGTCTGTGTGCCTAGAGTCCGTGCTCTGCAACAAGAGAAAACACCACAATGAGAAGTCTGTGCACCACAATGAAGAGTAGCCCCCACTCGCTGCAACTTGAGAAAGCTTGCACACAGCAGCAAAGACCCAACACAGTCAAAAATAAAAAAATAAAAATAAAGTTTCCTTTAAAAAAAAAAGAAAAAAAAACAATTTTACAAAAATAATGCAAACAAAAGACCTATCATAGAAGGTACTCAATATACAGTGATTCTTATTGTATTAAGTAATAAAATTGCAAAATGCAATTAACTACTGTGTAAATTTTTCCTGAGCTAAACTTAGTAACAGATGGAAGTTTTGTTGAAAGAAAAATTTACAAGAATACAGCATGTCAGTGAGGTAAGCTCATAAATTTAAATTGAAAGTAATTTGATGGGAGATGAAGATGGCAGAGTAAGAGGACATGGAGCTCACCTTTCCCCACAAACACATAAAAAATACAGCGATATATGGAAAAATTCTTATGGAAAACTAACTGGAAACTGGTAGAAGGACTCCTATACAGCCAAGGCTGAAAGAAAGATATGCTGTACCTATATAGAACGGGAAGAAAAGTGATTGGGTTGGGACCTGTGTGCATGGGAGGGAACTCAGAGGAAAGGGGGGATCACATGGGTGGACATTCATCCTGGGGTGTGAGTGGGTTGAGGCACAGACTGGGTGTCCCAGTCCTGGGGTGCTATGCAAAGGAGACAAGCTCCCTTGGCCACTTGGAGAACTGCTGGAACAGACAGAAAGGCTGGAGAAGCCTAGACTCCACTCCTCATGAGAGGTCTGCCCTAGCAGCTGCCACTAGCAGTCTGCCCTAGCAGCTACCACCTAGCCATGCTCCCCAGTCCAAGCAAAGAGAACACCCCACTCACTCTCCGCCACAGCATGGCACTGGATCTAGGGCACCCAGGACCTGGGAGAAGACTTCACTTAGGGATGCAGAGGCAACCTGGGGGTGCAGGGTGTAGCCCAGATAGGGCAGCGGTAGCCATTGTTGGTGCTTACTCAAGAGATGCCCCAAAAGCAGCCCAAATTTCTTATAGCAGTGTGGTGGCCAGATTTCCTGTGACTACCTTGCTAAGTGTGCCAGCCCAAGCTGAGCAAACAGTCCAGCCCCACTAACTCCATGCCACCGTACAACACTAGATCTCAGGTGACCACAGCCAGGGAAAAGATGCGACCACGGATTGCATCTGAACAAAGCTGTAGATGCCTACACAGGCAGAGTATCAGACCTCTGTGAGTACACAGGCCCCACTTGCTTCAGGACACCCCTCCTTTGGAGCAAAGGCCCCAGTGCAGGGAGAAGGAAAAACACATACTTAAAGGGAACAGAGTTAGCTCTAGCTCGACCCTCAGGGATTCTACTCCAGCAACTTGGGAGCAAATCCTGCCCCTGACAGGGTGGTGACAGCCAATGAGCAGAGAAGTCCCACCTCACACCCTGCACAGACTTTAGCTCCTCCATCACCAGCCACAGGCCCTACCAAGGTGACAGCTGCCAGCAAACCTTGAGGAAAGACATGACTGGCATCCACATCAAATCAAGCCCTTCCATTAAAGGCACTGGGAACACGCAGTCAGCACAGCGATGCTCTCAAATAAGAACATGCCCTCAAGACCACAACGGATAACTGTTTCACCAAAATTCCTAGAAACAGAGAAAGTTAACTAAAATGAAAAGGCAGAGGAACTACTCTTAATTGAAAGAGTAAGAGAAAACCCCTGAAAAAATAAATAATGAAACAGAAATAAATATTTTACCAGATACAGAGTTCAAAACATTGCTAACTAAATTAGGGAAAATAATCAGTCTAAACACAGATCATCTTAACAGGAACTAGAAAATATAAAAAAGACCCAATTGAGGGAATTTCCTTGTGGTCCAGGGGTTACAATTCTGTGCTTTCACTGCCGAGGGCACAGGTTCAATCCCTGGTGTGGGAACTAAGATCCCACAAGCTGCGTGGCTTGGCCAAAAAAAAAAAAGAGACCCAATCGAAAATAGATAATTAAATATCTGAAGTAAAAAACACCCTGAACACCCTAGAAGGAACAAATGGCAAACTAAATGACACAGAAGAACGCATGCATGATCTGGAAGATAAAATAATGGAAATCATCCAATCAGAACAGCAGTCAGAAAGGCAAATTTAAAAAAAAAGTAAAAGTAACATATGGCATCTCTGGGATGGCATGAAATATAACAATATTCACATTATAGGAGTTCCAGAAGGAGAAGATAAAGAGGAAGGGTATCAAAAATGTATTTGAAGAAATTATGGCTGTAAAATTTCCCAAACTGAAAGAAGGAAACAGATATCTAGGCACAAGAGGCACAGAGATTTGAAAACAAGATGAACCCAAACACACCCACACTAAAATATATCATAATTAAAACAACAAAAGTAAAGAGAGAATTCTAAAAGCAGCAAGAGAAAAAGAAAGAGTCATAAAGAAGGGAATCCCCATAAGGCTATCAGTTGATCTCCCTGTAGAAATTTTGCAGGCCAGAAGGGAGTGGCATGATATATTCTAAGTGCTGAAAGGGAAAACTCTGCAACCTAGGAAACTCTACCGATCAATATTATCATTTAGAACAGAAGGAGAGAGAATTTTTCAGACAAGCAAAAACTAAAAGAATTCACCAATACCAGATCTACCCTAAAATAAATCCTGAAGGATCTTTTCTAAATGGAAGCGAAGTAAGAATCTATAGGAAATGGTAAATCCCACTAGAAAGGGCAGATATATATTAAGGATTGAAGATTACTTAAATAAGTAGATTAAAAGACAAAAAATTGTAAAAGAAACTCTGACTACAATAAACAGTTAAGGGATAAGCATTAAGATGTAAAATATGACATCAAAAACACAAAACATGGGGGAGGGGAGTAAAAAATGTATATCTTTTAGAATGTGTTTGAATTGAAATGACTATCAGTTTAAATGAAGTACATATAATTATGGATCAACATATATGAACCCCACTGTAACCAGAAATCAAAAATTTACAAAAGATATACAAAAAATAAAAAGAAAGGAAACCAAGCATACTACTAAAGAAAATAATCAAACCACAATGGGAGAAACAAAAAGAAGAAATGAACAGAGAAGAACTACAAAAACAACTGGAAAACAAGTAATAAGATGGCAATAAGTACTTACCTATCAATAATTACTGTAAATGTCAGGGGAATAAACACTCCAATCAAAAGATATAGGGTGGGGACTTCCCTGGTGGCTCAGTGGTTAAGAATCCTCCTCCAATGCAGGGGACACGGGTTTGAGCCCTGGTCCAGGAAGATCCCACATGCCGTGGAGCAACTAATCCTGAGCGCCACAACTTCTGAGCCTGTGCCCTAGAAACCATGAGCCACAACTACTGAGCCCATGCGTCACAACTACTGGAGCCCATGCTTCACAACAAGAGAAGCCACCGCAATGAGAAGCCCATGCATCGTAATGAAGAGTAGCCACTCGCTGCAACTAGAGAGCGCCCACATGCAGCAATGAAGACCCAACGCAGACAAAAATAAGTAAATAAATAAATAAATAAATTTATTTTTTAAAAAAGGGCATAGAGTGGCTGATTGGATTAAAAAAAAAAACTTCAATATGTTGCCTACCAAAAGACACACTTCAGGGCTAAAGAGACATACAGACTGAAAGTGAGGGGATGAAAGAAAGCTATTCCATGTAAACGAAAATGACAAGAAAGTGGGGTAACAATATGTGTATCAGACAAAATAGACTTTAAAACACAGGCTACAACAAAAGACAAGGACATTATATAATAATAAAGGGATCAATATAAGAAGAGGATATTACACTCATTAACATAAGCACCCTATAACAGGAGGACCTAAATATATAAAGCAAATACTAACAGACATAAAGGGAGAAATTGACAATAATACAATAACAGTAGGAGACTTTAACACCCCACTGACATCAATGGACAAATCATGCAGACAGAAAACAATATGGCAATAAGGTCCTAAATGACACAATAGAGTTGGATTTAATCAATATCTACTGCATACCCCCCAAAAAGCAGAATACACATTCTTTTCCAGCACACAAGGAATGTTCTCTATAATAGACCACATATTGGAACACAAAACAAGTCCCAACAAATTTAGAGGTAAAAACTATATCAAGCACCTTTTCTGACCACAAAGGTCTCAAACTAGGAACCAACCACAGAAAGAAAAAAAAGTGAAAAGAACAAACACGTGGAGAGTAAACAACATGCTATTAAAAAAAACAATGGGTCAATGATGTAATCAAAGAAGAAATCAGAAAATACCTTGAGACAAATAAAAATGAAAACACAACTTTACAAAATCTTTGGGATGTAGAAAAAGCAGTTCTAAGAAGGAAGTTCATAGTGATACAGGCCTTCCTCAAGAAACAAGAAAAATCTCAAATAAACAACCTAACCTACCACCTGCAAGAATTAGAAAAAGAATAAACAAAGCCAAAGTCAGAAGAAGGAAGGAAATAATAAAGATCACAGAGGAAATAAAATAGAGATCAAAAAAACAATAGAAAAGGTCAATAAAACCAAGAGCTGGTTTTTTAAAAGGATAAACAAAATTGACAAACCTCTATCTAGCCACCAAGAAGAAAAGAGAGGACCCAAATAAACAAATTAAGAGGGGTAATAACAACTGATATCACAGAAATACAAAAAATTATAAGAGAATACTATGTACAGTTATATGCCAACAAATTGGACAACCTAGAAGAAATGGACACATTTCTAGAAACATACATCCTGCCAAGACTGAGTCAAGAAGAAACAGACAATTTGAATGAACAATCACTAGAAGTGAAATAGAATCTGAAATAAAATAACTCCCTGCAAACAAGTCCAGGACCAAGCAGCTTCACTAGGGAATTAATTGTACCAAAACATATAAAGAACTTATACCTATCCTTCACAACTATTCCAAAAAAAATGAAGAGGAGGGATATCTCAAAATATCTACAAACAATAAATGCTGGAGAAGATGTGGAGAAAAGGGAAACCTCTTGCACTGTTGGTGGGAATGTAAATTGATACAGCCACTATGGAGAACAGTACGGAGGTTCCTTAAAAAACTAAAAATAGAGCTAACATATGACCCAGCAATCCCACAACTGGGCATATACCCTGAGAAAACCATAATTCAAAAAGAGTCATGTACCACAATGTTCATTGCAGCACTATTTACAATAACCAGGACATGGAAGCAACCTAAATGTCCATCGACAGATGAATGGACAAAGAAGATGTGGCCCATATATACAATGGAATATTACTCAGCCATAAAAAAAATGAAATTGAGTTATTTGTAGTGAGGTGGATGGACCTAGAGTCTGTCATACAGAGTGAAGTAAGTCAGAAAGAGAAAAACAAATACTGTATGTTAACACATATATATAGAATCTAAAAAAAAAAAAAGGTTCTGAAGAACCTAGAGGCAGGACAGGAATAAAGGTGCAGACATAGAAAATGGACTTAGGGACATGGGGAGGGGGAAGGGTAAGTTGGGATGAAGTGAGAGAGTGGCATCGACATATATACACTACCAAATGTAAAACAGATAGTTAGTGGGAAGCAGCTGCATATCACAGGGAGATCAGCTCGGTGCTTTGTGACCACCTAGAGGGGTGGGATAGGGAGAGTGGGAGGGAGTCACAAGAGGGAGGGGATATAGGGATATAA
Source organism: Mesoplodon densirostris (assembly GCF_025265405.1). NCBI lineage: Eukaryota > Metazoa > Chordata > Mammalia > Artiodactyla > Ziphiidae > Mesoplodon > Mesoplodon densirostris. The sequence continues at coordinate 63,384,304 of NC_082678.1, forward strand.
GTATACGTATAGCTGATTCACTTTGTTATACAGCAGAAACTAACACAACAATGTAAAGCAATTATACTCCAATAAAGATGTTAAAAATAAAAAAAGAAGAGATGACTGGATTAAGAAGATGTGTGTTTGTGTGATTGCATGTGTGAATGTATATATAATGGAATACTACTCAGCCATAAAAAAGAATGAAATTCTGCCATTTGCAGAAACATGGATTGACCTAGAGAATATGTTTAGTGAAATAAGTCAAAGACAAATATTATGTGATATCATTTACATGCGCAATCTAAAACACAGTACAAATGAATGTATATGCAAAACAGAAACAGAGTCATAGTTGTAGAAAACAAACTTATGGTTACCAAAGAAGAGCAGGAAGGGGGGGGTAGGGACAAATTTCAGGTATGGGATTAATAGATATAAACTACTATATATAAAATGGATAAGCAACAAAGATTTACTGTACAGCACAAGGAATTATAGCCATTATCTTCTAATAACCTATAATGGAGTATAACCTGCAAAAATACTGAATCAGTATGCTGTACACCTGAGACTAACATAATACTGTAAATTGACTATACTTCAATAAAAAAAATAAATTGGAGGCAATTTATTTTTGATTAAAAATAGGTTTCAATAATTTCTTGTATAACTAATGTCATGTTTTCACCGTAAACAAAAATGCAACTTTGTTAATTGGGCAAATAAATGTCCTTAACTTTTTCTGATATCTAAATGATGAATCTAAAAAATGTCACTTCCTTATAATATTAGTCACCTACTTCCCAACCTAATACAAAGAATACCTCATTAACTATATTCAGACATTGGGTATACCATTGCTCACTACAGCTTTCTTCAAGTGTTACATAAATGGCAAGAGGTAAAGTAAATATCAGCGAAATGGCATCTGTCTCCCAAAGCATTTTCCTCAGATACAAAAACATAGATAGCAAGAAGGTGCAGTAATTCTTCTTCAAGCCAACTAAAAAAAAAATCCCTATTTGCTATGTTTACCATACCTACTTATAAGTTTAACAGTGGGATCAAAGGAGACACATAGTATTAGTTCAGTGCTAGAAATTACTTTCCAGTATATCCTGATACAAAAGTGTCTACCTCGACTACTAAAACATGAAAGATTTCATGAAGTCAATGCCCCACAAACATACATCTTGACAGGTAATTTCCTCCATCAAATTCTAACCTCTTAGCCTTTCTTAAAAATTGTACTGTGTTAGCTAATGACTTAATAACCACATAATCAGTCAACACCTTTCCCTTGTGAAACCTTTTATATCACCAATTTCCTAGATACTATATGCAATATACTTATAAGTGATAAAGTAAAAAAATATAATTTTATTACATTTTAAATACTTGAACATATTGGCCTTATCTATTATTAAATAGGAAATGTGTTAAAAATGTAATGGACAATAAAGTTGAATTTGTCTACAAAGTAGCAACTAAAATAGAAGGATCTATTTCAAATTAAAGTGATACAGATATTATTACATTAATATGTAACTATTCAAAAAAGTAAGAGTAGCTTAGGAAATGTATGGGTGGATAGAAGCTAATATGGATTTTAGAAAAAAAAATTTTTAAGTGAAATTTAGTTTCAAACTCTGAAAACAGAATGCTCTACTAAATATAGTCACTAAAAATATTTAGAATAAAAGCAGGGAAGCTGAATTTACACAGAATGTAGGTTTCCTTTCCTGTAAAACTGCCATTTTATGTTTCTACAAAAATCAATTTGCTGAGGCTCAAAGGAGGACCAAAAGTGGAATACTCAATATGCGAGCAACTCATATTTCTCAGAATCAATATAAATTTAGATGATTTTCATATCTCTAAGAAAATTAATCAGACTTTAAAAATATCATGTGCTAGGAAAATTTAAACTGAGTCAAAGAATAATGACTGCCAGGTAAAGTCATTAGCTGAATAGTTTTCTCCTTATCCAGAGGAATGGTTAGTATTAAATCTTGGATGTTCAGAAATGTATATTACAGCAATATCATTAAAAAACAGTAATTATTCATTTTTAGATATTAATAGATAAGTTTTTAAACCTCAAACATTCTATTTTTTGAAAATGTTATTATTAACTGATTGTAAAACTTGCTATTATCCAGAACTTACATTTCAGCCACAAATAAAAAGAAAGTAAAACATAGGGAAAGATACTCAGGATTTCAAAGATATGAAGGAGACATCTCAAGTACCTAATTAATAAGACAATTTTATAGAGCACAAACCAGGTGTTTAAATGTTGGTAGGTACACAGAGATTGTAAGCTTTGACTTACTGATAAAACAAAACACAGATTACAGCGTACTGCAAAATAATGTTCAGTGTTACGGATGTGCAAAATATGGCAATATTGCCCTGAACTATAAAAGTTAGCAAGGAGCTGTACAAAGGAGTTGGAATTGAGTCAGAATTTGAACAAAGAGTAAGATTCAAACTGGCACTGAAAAGGGTATTACTATAGGACCACGCAAAGGTCTGAATATGTGAATGAATGGTAATGCATATTTATTCCAGCTATGCATTCTCACACTGTTCCTAAAAGTGTAAAAAATCATTATCCACAAAAACTGACAGGAAAGTAGAGGCTGTGAACCTTCGGCACTATATCCATTTTCATATTAAAAAAAAAATCACACATTTTTGCTGTCATCTTCCAGGTAGCCTGAGAGGAAAAGTTTTAAAATCATTTTCTGCTTATAACTTTTCTTTTTTAATCATCTTATGTTTCTTTTATATACAGAAACTCTCAATATAATACTATTTGGTACATTGCTACCATCTTCTTTATATCTAGTAGGCTTCTATTTTGTTCTTTAGGATTTAGTTTCCCTTCACTTTTTAAACAACTGAGTAATAGAGCATTACTTCCTTGCACTTATTGCCATTACATATTTGAAGTCTACTACACTTTGTCATAATTTATTCCATGTTTCCTTTGATTCTATATTGTAAAACATCACATTTGTCTCATTCCTACGCAGGAGGAAACTGATTAATTTGAAGGTCAATTTAGTTACAAAAGGTTTTATTTCTATTTTGTACTAACGAACCACCATGAACTGCCCAAATTAAACATGAATTAAACAGTTTAAACCCAAAGTGCCATTCATTTAACTGTAAATCGATAACTCTTCAAGAAACTAATGGCTCCAATTCCTTATCCTCTCAAAGAATGAGAATATTTCCTTGCTGTTGTTTTATGGAAGAAAAATGAAAATTTCAAGTATTTACCATTTCCAGTTTCTCTACTTTAAGGCGAACAGAGGGATTTAGGGAAACCTTCTTTCCTTGTGGTCCATAATTATCAGTCAAGGCAGGGGCAATATCTACGAGACAATAGGGTACACATTAATTGGAAATTTAATTGGAATAGAACTTTTCATTTGACAGGATGTGTTCTGGGCTCCTGAAGTTCAAAAAGAATTCTGGCTAATCAGTTGGCAGTTTTCACTTTTGTTTTCATGATTCTTTGTTCTTTAAATCTAAAATGTCTTATATAAACCAGCTTCACTTAAGCCTTAAAAGACATGATATAAAAAGCGTGGCCAATTATGCATTAAGTCCCACAGAAATATTAATACAACAAACATACATCCCACCAGTTACCTTGTCATCACAACAGCTTACTAATTGCAAAATGAAAAGTCTTTTTTTCTTCCAAAATAAGCAAAATCATATTAGAAATTTTAAAAGGTCATGATTTTTCTCTGGCAAAAGTGGTTTTGGTACATGAGTTCTGGAGGTACTATGGAAAAACTCACAAATACAAACTGTTTCAAGTTTGCACATGAAGTATGATATAGGCTCAGAACTTCTTGAACTAAAAATCCTATTTCTTATTTAACAGAAGTTATATTCCAAGTAGCATAAATGGATTCTCAAGAGTTGAGTGTCATACACCTCTCACCCATTCTCTAATGCCTTCTCAGTCTACCCTGATTATTTAGATGAGCTTTGTCCTTGTTGCATGAGTAAAAAACAGGTGTCACAAGGGACTAGAACTTGAAAAATTATTTGCCTTAATATGCCAAAGTTTCTCAAACAAATTCCTGCAATTCATGTCAATCCTTATATCTAAATTGTCACCATTCTAAATACACTTTTAAATGGTATTTTACTAGTTCTACATAGAAACAAGAGGAAGAGAAAAAACTTTTTAAAATGTCACATTTTTATGCAGTGTTTTAATTTTTTTTTTATTTCTCAGAGCATCTGTCTCTAAGTACAAAATGATTTGCATTCTCTTTCTTAAGAACATAAGAAGTGCATAGGAAAATAAATAGTCTTCCTCTAAACCTTTAACGCTTCCTTAACATTCTATGTAAAATCTTGAATATAGCTTATAGGTGTCAAGATCATGAAAAAAAAATGGTTACTGACTTTTAGCTTTAAATGGAATTCAAACCTAGAGAAAGACTGATTTTAGTATAATAAAATTTTTACAATTTTGACAAAAGCAACAAAGATGCCTTAGTTGCTGTGATACCTAATTGTTGGCCAAGGGCTAAAAATATATTATACGTATAAAATTTTTTTCCTCTTAAGAGAAATTTTGTGCCAAACCTAAAGTGTAGCATAAAATATCAGCATGGAGTGAAGTGGTATGGAAGCCCAAATAGCGGGTAAGTCAAATCCTATCTTTAATTTTTAGGGTTTGGACGTGTGAGGCTTGACAATGACTTTCAGTCTGGTGCCTGACCTATCATTAAGGCACAGTAACACAAGGTGGACCCAAGCTAACCTAATTATGATCTCAGACCAAGACTAACCCTGGGTGTGAATTACTCAATTCAAGTGTATGTGGAAGGCATAGAGAGAAGACAAAAGAGAGGGAGGGATAGGGACTCACACCAAGGTGTGGGTTCTCACTTATGTTTTCCTACATCTAAGCATAAAAATTTGCTATGTGCAACAGTGGAAATAACAGATTAACTCTTATTTATGCTTACTTTTAGCCAGGCATTACACTAAGTACTTTATATATATAAGCTCATTTAATCTTTACAATAACCACAGTGACACAGGTGTTATTATTTCCAACCCAAGAATGATGAGACTAAGGCCCAAAAGGGTAAAGAAACTAGCCCAAGATCATATAGCTAGTAGGTGACCATGTTAGGATTCTAATCTCTTATGACCCCTGAAGACAATTTCTTAAATGTGTCAATATCTTTCATCATCAGTTTTCTCATCTGTAAAGTAGGAAGAATAAAACAGATCACCTTACAGGAATTGTAAAGGTAAATTAAAAATCATAGAAAACTACTATGAAAACTATAAAGTAGTGTTAATAGTAACACAGACACACAGAGATTAAATAGGAGATTTAATGTAAACTTATACTTACATCCCATTTAACAATATGCAATCATGGATTAACAAAATCTCACTTTCTTCTAGCCAAACTTTCCCTAAATCTTTACCTTTGAGCTCAAACCTTAGGAGGATGTGGACATAAATCCAGCATGCTTTGGTAATTCAAGGTAGCTTGACCTGAAATGCTCCCCCACAGACAGTTTTTGTCATTTGCCAGTGTCCTCTCTCACTTTCAGCCTTGGGCTCTTTATTTGCTCCTCTCTGGGGGCGGGGGGGGGGGGGCGGCGCTGAGAATTTTCAAAGTATGGCTTATTATTCCCTTGGATCCTCTCTTCCTATACCTCTTTTTAGGAGCAGAAGAAAGGACATGTTTTATAAGGGTAGGATCAATACCATTTAGTTAATACCATGAACCCTCACCATGGATATTTTTCCTCATCACTAGTTTGTTTTCAGTTTTAAAAGCCTTATTGCAGGAGAATTAAGGCTTGTGTGGTGGTAAAGTTAATGATCGTATCCCTTCACGTAGTAATTCTTTACTGATTTCCTTAGGAATGTCTTTAGCATGTTTTTAGCTCACTCACAAACTCACGCATTATTCAGCGTATGGCGGTAGTAAACAACTCTGGATTCTGAAATAAGAAATTTATATAACAGAATAGTTTCGAAAAACATACTCAAGTATAATGTGGATTTTAAACATTCTAACCAGTTTTACACTTTGGAATGCCTTTGAGATGAGAACAGGGGTAGACTTGCCTCATTAAGTTTATTTTTGTTGAGGTTAACATTAAAACTCATTTATGTTTTTTAATAAACACCACCTGGCTGAAGGAGTCTAGATGTGATGGTTAAGGATCTAATTTGGGAACAATCTATAATTAACTACTTATAACAGACAAATCACAAGGTATATAAGTTACCTAGAGATAATTTAGAGTTGACTTTGCCTTTTTTTCTCCCCAGAAACATCTGGCCTACTACATTTATGTGGAAGAAATTGTACTGAGTCAATTCCATTTCTGCTCTAGAAAAATGTTCCATTTTTAATGCATTTTAATATTTACATACAGTTAACTCACTCAAATATGTTTTTCACTAAATTATTTTTCTATTACAAAATCTAGCATCAGTTCTTATAGTCACTGATGTAAATTTACCTCAGTTTGTTCATTACTACAGGATCTCCTTGCTCTAATCACATTTGCCTCCTAGGGTCACCTGACATGTAGCTTGACCTTACTTCTTTGCATTTGATGATGATGCCTCCTTCACTTAGGATGATCTGTTACCTTCATCCATCTGTTGATGTTTATCACTTCTTTCAAGATCCAGATGATGTCTGACTTTTGCCCAGAAATTTTTCTCTATTGATTTCTGCATGTTTTGTGACAAATTCTTTACTATGTACTAGCTTCTGGGGTAGAGGGGGAGGATGCAAAATTGAATTAAAGGACAGAAGCTTTCACTTCTGCTCTAAAAAACATGCCCTGGAATATTACCTGAGCTATACTCTAAACTTCAGTTTCCGTAATATTAATAACAATGACAGCAAAATGTACTGAGCATATTCTATGCACCAATTACAAAGTGCTTGACATACATAATCTTGTTTAATACTCATAACAACCCCATGAGGAAACTATTTCAATATAATAAGCTAATTCAGCCAATAGGTTGGGAGCAAGGATCTGAATCTCTACGTTTGCATTTAGAGCCTGGTGATTAACCACTGTGTTTTCCCTATATCACACTCAGGTCACTTACTACTTCTTCCCTTAATCTACTTTGCTCATGTCTTTACACATCTTGTGCAAATGTGTTATTTGTCCATAAGACATATACTTCTTAGAGTACCAGAACCACCCGCCCCCTGCTCTAGTCAACACAGAACACTGCAAATAGTCGAGTTGATATTCAATAAAATAATCACACATGCACACACATAAATAAACACACACATATATGTGCTTTCTAATCTGAATAATGAAGGTTTTTAGTCCCATATTTTATTTCACAATATACTATTAAGTATCTCATGGAAAAAAATCCCAGTTCCTTCATATTTTCTACCAAACTATGAGGCACATGACATACTCAGTAAATACTTACTGAGTGAATAAATCGGCTAAAAGAGGCATCAAGAGAATGAAAATTAATTATGTAAAGGAAATAATACTAATAAAGTTTCTAAGGGTCAACAAATCCCACTAAGTAAAAAGGCATATAATTGACGGCTAAAGATTGTTCCTAACCCACTGGTAAATATTGCTCCAAATCAGAGAAACTACTATGGAATTCACTATAAATTCCTGTTAAGTATAGGAGCTATGTGCTATGGTCTGAATGTTTGTGTCCACCCGAAATTCATATGTTGAAATCCTAACCCCCAAGATCATGGTATTAGGAGTTGGGGCCTTTGGGAGGTGCTTAGAGCATGAAGGTGGAGCCCTCACGGATGCGATTAGTGTTATTACAAAAGAGGTCCCGCAGTGCTCCCAAGACCTTTCCACCATGTGAGGACACAATAAGAAGTCTGCAACCACAAGGAAGCTCTCACCCAGACCATGCTGGCACCATGATCCTGGACTTCCAGGCTCCAGAACTGTGAGAAATGTCTGTTATTTATAAGCCACCCATTCTGTGGTATTTTGTTATAGTAACCCACACAGACTAAGACACTATATAATTTCTGCTAACTCTTCCTTATTTTGCAGTTTTGATCTACACAATGCTATTAAAAATTAAAGTATACGAGTAACAATTTGCTTTATAATTTAGACATGTAATTAACTCATCTTTTCAATAAGTATAGTTTTTTTTTTGGTTTGTTTGTTTTGATTGTTATTCCCTTTAACTTTTGGAGATAATTTAAGGGAAGGAATTTTTTCTTGATATTTGAGCCTACAAACACTTTACAGATTGATAAAAATCCTTTTTTTATGGGTAGCTTACACAATTAATCCTTTATTGTTTTGAAAAGTCAATAAATCATTTCATGTTAATTAAGAACCAGTAATATTGAATTCACAATACTGATGTTCTTTCTAATTTAGATCTATATAATCTCTTCCAAGAAAAACAAAACATACTTCTTTTTTAAGCTATGCTCCCTTCTATAATTTCTCTAAAAGGTGCATTTAATATACCTCACGAGGACTTCACTAAAAGGGCAAGGAAGCCTAATCTTGAGTTATAGAAGAGTTTTCATTATTTGGTTTCAACAGTTCATTGATTATTACAGCTTCATAGACACTGCGATGATAATGCATCTTTTAAAATTTCAACCCTTTGTTCAGGAAAATTTCCAATAAAAGTCATAATCTAACAGGGACCACTGTACAATGGATTTATTTTGCTCTTTTATTCAATGAAGGAAAAAGGCATAATGTACCCTTCTTTAAAGTCTTTTAAGTCACATTATGTACTCCTCATTGAAAGAGTAATTGAAAAAAATAACAGGAAAGAGGAATTAAATGTGCATTTACCTGTATTAGGCATATCTGTAGGGCTGTTGTCTGAAGAAGTAATTGGAATCTGTTCTGTTTTCTTGTATCCAGTTTTTATCTATGAAAGAAAATGAGGAAAATGAAATGTCGTTTTCTAAAGTAGGTCAAAAACCAGACGAGAAGCTCACGTTAACATTAGAAGGATGATTAAAGAGATTAAAGCAATAGTCCCTCAAATATAAAACCTTTAAACTTTTGGTATATTCATCTTCAAACACAGCAATTCAGAATGAAAGTAACAACTGCTTTCAGCTCTACCATATCCAAGGACAACAAAATATAAGGCTATGCACTGTGTCTCTGAAAAGGTATTATAACCCCAAATGAGAAAGTATAAAGGGCTAAGAGAAAATCTTAAACTCTGTATCTGATTAGCATGGACCTGAAACTGAAGTTACCTTTGAGGAATTTTATTTCACTGACTAAAAGTCTACCTGATTTTCAAGTTTGTTTTATAGAGTATACACTATATTTTATAACTCATTATTTATGGCACTGTTGCAATTAGTAATCACAGTCATCCCTTTATATCTGCCATTTCTGCATGTGCAAATTCAACCAACAATGGATTAAAACTATTTTTTAAAAATTCCAAGAAGTTCCAAAAAGCAAAACTTGAATTTGCCGCATTGGCAACTATTTACATAGCACTTACACTGTATTTATTTACGTAGCATTTACATTGTATTAGGTATTATAAGTAATCTAGAGATGATTTAAAGTATATGGGGAGGCTGTGCATAGGTTATATGCAAATACTACACCATTTTATACAAGAGACTTGAGCAGCCTCAGATTTTGGTATCTGCTGTGGGGGTGTGGGGAGGTTATCCTGGAGCCAATCCCTCCACAGATGATGAGGGATGACTGTAATTTTATCGATTTTGATGTGGGAACTCCCCCTTTTGTGTGATTCTAGGGTGAACTATTGATGTATTCCAGCATACACACATGAGGGAACAAAATCCACCTACACTGTACAGGAAAGAGCTGAGCAACAGAAAGGAAGATTGCCTGTCTTCAGTCAAGCAGAAAACAGAAAAAATAATGAACAGAACCATATTAGAGACTATCTGAAAATAAATATAACATTCCATATCATAGTTTTGAGTGATATCTAGACATATCTTTGTGATGCCATTCCTGATCATGATTTTCTGGACAAAGGATATATTGACTTGAAAAACTGTATTTATTGACAGCATAGCATAAAATCTTAAACAAAGAAAAGATCTTTCAAGGAAATACCAATCTGTTAACAAACTATATTACCAAAATTATAGTTCTATATGTATATGACAAACATAATGACACATAGCAGATTTGCGGACTACATAAATAGAGGAATTTAAGATTACCTGATTTATCTTAAAAGAAGATAAAATGGCATCTGTAGATTTGGGAGTGGATGAGGTCTTTGGAATTAGTATTTCAGGGGGAGAAGAAAGAAGACTAAATTTTGAGGCTTGAGGTCCATATTCTTCTGTAGCTTGTAAAAGGGATGAACACGATGGATTTTCTAAATGACTGCTGTGAGATTTCTGTCTTATGAATGCTATCTCCCAAGCAGATTCTGACCTAGCATTAAAAAGAAATCACTTTATAGATATAGTACAATTGAATTCTAAGATAATGTTTCATATATTATCAAAAAATACTTCTTTTGGGTCTAAAGTACTAGGACAACTTAAATTTCTATTTTTAGGGAGACATGCTAAATGACTCATTCTATCTTATGGATAGAATAGTTACCTCAACTTGGCTCTGGTAATTATGCTTTTTGCTTCTTCAAATGATACACCAATCATAGACTCCTTGTTTATTGAGACAAGTTGATCTCCTGGCTTCAAACGTCCATCCTAACAAAAATAGTAACATTTGTAAAGAAACTGATTAAGGTATTTCTTAAAAAATTAATTGATGCAATTAAAGCAAAGCACAGTTTTAGTAAAGAATGACTTAAAGAAAAGAGTAAAAAGAAAATTTTAGACAAAGAACCTCAACAGCAAAATGTTTTGATTAAAGTCTGGTTTGGTAATATACATGAATGAAATGGAAATGTTCACGTATTCCTTGAATAAACTTTCAGGCTAAGGAATCCTGAATATATGAAGACGTAGTCTGGTACACTAGGAAAGGGGCCTGTTTTAAAAGGTCAGTTATATGAGACAAACACAGCTCTGAATGTGATAAAGTAGGCTAAATAATTCTGGTATATTTCAGAATATAAGCCTCATTCACTTCAGTTTCTGAGCATTCCTTTATCTTTCATCCCACCAAACACCGAGTTATTCCACAGTTAGAATTTTAAAAAATTCAGTCAAGGATCTTAATTATATTGATTCTACCCACATTTCTGTTCATGGTGAAACATCTTCTTCACTGGATCTGCTGCCCCTCCTGTGACTCAGGCCCAGTTGGTTGGACAGGTAGCTTTATTCACATCCTACTAATAATGACCAATTCTAATTGGCTGCCTGGCATTGTCTTTGTCAAGTCCTGGCTCTGCCTATAACTAGCCTAACTGAGTAAGACAAAGCACAAAAGTTACAAAATTTAAAGTACATGTTAGGCAAGTTTTCTCAGTCTTCAATTGCCTTTTCTTTTAATTCAAACTGGAAAAGAAGAATGAGCTCTCCTCATTTTCAGCTCTTAAGACGCTTCTCCATTTATCATTAGTACAACCACAGAAAGCATTATTTCTATAACTAGGGAAGAAGCTTATATGGTTAAAAAGCATTTTCACCATTGATGGTATTTAAGTAAATTCCACAAATTAAGGGAAGATCTTTTAAAAAGTCTTATCTACTATGTATAAAATAAGTTTTAATTAATAGGATTAACCAGGGAAAAGAGATGGTGAAGATAAGGGGATGGAAGGAGGTAAAAAAGAAACGTATTACCATCAAGGAGGTAGCAGGATAAAGATACAGAGATGAGAAGCAACATATAGTGTGCAGGGGACTATAGCCTTCAACACAGTGCTCAATTAAAAAGTGTGAGCCAGAAATCATGAGAAATGAGGATGGGGAAGTAGGAAGAGTTCAGGTATCTGCAGGCCTTTGACCCCAAGCTATCCGTGAGATAGCTTCTGCACTTACTGTTTTTGTTTTCATAATGCAAACATTACCTAAGTATTATTTCCCACACTTCCTTGATGAAAAGAATCAACTGGAGTTATAAAAAAGGTCCATGTTATGAGACCCCTCTGTTTGAAAGTCTGATACAATATTGATATAACCCTGAATAACTGATCTTTGGTCTGAACTGCATTATATGTAATAAATGTATATAATAATGGTGATTATGGTTACTTTACTTTTAAATAACAATAATTTTTTTTAAAAAAACCTTTACTATTATCTCTCACACTGAATACTGAGTATACAGGAAAGCAAAATAAATATGAAATATTTATCAACAATTTTTATGGGAACATGTTATTTCAAATACTGTGTAATAAAAGATATTATAACCTAGATGCATAATGACCCTATGACCCTTCTGAAATATAAACATAAAAAAATCCAAAAAGGCAATTTGATTTTAAAATATATAAAATTTGAAAACTAATTTGGATTTTATAGGTATGTGATTAAACATAATTAGCAAAGTCAGAGAACACAAAATTGCTATATTCACAAGTGATTTTTTTTTTCTCCTTCCATTTGATAGATGTATGGGGAATAAAACACAATAGTAATGCTGGAAAAGGCTAAGCAATATGGAGAAAGTATCTACCATATGGATCCTATGTGTTCAGTAAAATGAAAGAGCTGATTTTGTAAGATTTTATAAACACAGTTCTGTATTACCTGGGCCCAAGTCTTATGACAGACTTTGGCTACATATGCATTTAAATCAATTATACCCAGACTATACTTAGAAACTTAGGTACAAGAGCTTTCAATTTAATATGCTAAATATTAGTTTGAGGATAAGTCATTCCCTCAGGTTAAAGTGAAATGGTAACAAATAAACAAACAAAAACAACCTTTTTGCCACAGGCAAAACGATAAGGCTAATAAAACTTAAGGAAGAACAAAATTCTGGAGAGTGCTTATTTCTGGGAGGGAGGGTGGGGAATGCAATGGGGTGCGGGGAAATCATATAGGAAGACTTAATAGTAAAATTTTCTACTTCATAAGTCAAATGGTGAACTCTAAGTGGATTCATAGGCGTTTGTTTCATTATTATTCTTCATAAGTTAGATACATGTTCCAATATCCTTTTGTATGCGTAAAATATTATATTATTAAAAAGAAAAGAGGGCTTCCCTGGTGGCGCAGTGGTTGAGAGTCCGCCTGCCGATGCAGGGGACATGGGTTCGTGCCCCGGTCCGGGAGGATCCCACGTGCCGCGGAGCGGCTGGGCCCGTGAGCCATGGCCGCTGAGCCTGCGCGTCCGGAGCCTGTGCTCCGCAATGGGAGAGGCCAGAACAGTGAGAGGCCCACATACCGCAAAAAAAAAAAAAAAAAAAAAAAAAAAAGAAAAGAAATTTTCCAGCCCATCAAAAGAAAGCTCATGACATTTGCCTCAACAATGTTCCTAACCAGATGAATTTTATTTTGGTTCTATATTCCAAAACTGGCATTGGAAGTAAGGGCCAAAAAGAGGTTCTTAAAATCTAATTTTAAAATAAATAAAATTAAATAAATGTCATTGTTAAATCCAGCTCTAGACCATTTGGGATCTGCAAAAAAAATTCCTCATTAGAATCAGCTTAATAAGGTAGATTATAACTGAAATTTAATGACTATTCTACTATTGATTTATGTCCCAAAGCCTGGAAATAATTTGAGGAAGGAAAGGGAAAAATGAAGAAAACCTTGCTTCATTGGAGCAAAGCATTTAAAGGGCACTGACAAGGGAAAAAAGGTTCTTTTAGAATTGGGGTGGTGGACAGTAAATATTAGGTTATTTTGTTTTAATCTAAATATTCTTGGTATTAACCTGCCTTTTATTGAACTTCCTTGAAAAGGGAAAATTCTATAATGAGGACTGTAAGCCAGATGGCACCTCATCTGTCTTCTAGTTGGGCAGCAGTCTTCAGAGGCAGTGGACTGATGAGGAAAAAAGAGCACGAGGTGTGGCAACCAGATAGATTTGAATTCGAATTTGAGCTCCACAACTTGCTAGCTAGATGTCCATAAACAATGGGAGAAAGTGGAGGAAGGGGACGGGGAGGTGCACAATCTCAGCTACAAGGCACACGGAACTGAATTCTAAACTGTCGGAGACAGCTCCTCATCCACGTATCTTAAAGAAACCACAGTTGGTTGACAGCATTACGGAGAAAAAGCCTTCAGAAAACAGAAGCCTCCCACATTCGCCTCTTGGGCCGCACAGTATTAGCCATACAGAGGAAAAAGTTCTCAGTAAGGCAATTTAACACATCTTATATTAAAGTACACCCATGTACTGAAGTAGCATTTTCCAGGAAGACAAGAGTCAGAGAAGAGAAGAAGAAGAAAGTCTCTGACTGTGGTTTCTGGTGTTTATATATATTTTTGTGTCTAAAAAGTACTCACAGCAGTTGTTGTTTTTTTTCTTTGCCTCCTAGAATAAGATCTTAGCTGATCATGTGAATTTCTGAACTTGTTTAAAAGTCAGAACCTGCAAACTAAAACAAAGCTATTTCTGTAAAAGTCTGGCATTCAAAGCCAGTGAATTCTGCCCCAGCTGGATTAATGTGTCTGTGAAGATAGTAACTTCAGAGAGGCCTCTTCCACACTGTCTAGATTCTGATTCAGCACTTATTGAGCAACTACACAACATGACAGGCAAGGTGCCAAGCACTTTCACACACCTAACTTCAGTCTGAATTCTTTCACATTGACATTTATAAAGATTTTGAAATAATAATGTATTCTTGAACACTTGCATACTTGCATTAAAAGCTGCCAACACTGTCCATTTCAGATTATAATGACCATTACAGTTTTCTAAATAATGTGTTACCATAACCATATATACAGCCTGATTCTAACTCATTATTCCTAAATACTAAGGAATGCTCCTGCAAGCCTTTGGATTCCTTTCCCATACTTTCATAAAGGATGAAAGTCAATGGAGGTATCACTTTTTTAATACCAGTTATTAACATGAATGTAGGCAATTTGTTTAATCTCCATGAGACTCATTTTTTTAGCTGTGAGGTGGGGATAAGTACCTATTGTACAGGTTGCTGTGATAAATAACGTATATAAAATCCTAGCACATTGTAGGTGTTAAACTGAAGTGAGTTGAATCAGAATCCCATATCTGTTGCAGGCAATTTTTACAGTAATAGCAAATTTAATCCTCCCACTCCTCAAATTAAGAACCCTTTATGACTGCCCACTGGTGGCAAAAGCTGAAACTCCTGAACTTCCCAAACCTAGCACAACAAACTAGCTGCAACCTACTTTTTCTAGCCTCATCATCTACCTTCCCTCCTCAGCATATAAATTCTTCGTTCTATTCTCAGAAAATGTCCTTCAAACCAGCGACGGTCTTTCAAACTTTAATGCACTTACACATATTAATTCCTATCTAGAATGCCACCACCCACCTTGCCACTTCTCTGTCTGATGAACTCTCATTTAAACTTCACAACCAAATTCAAACATTATTTCTGCTGTAAGTTTTCTCCATCTCCCTAGATTTACTTACTTGTCCCCTTCTCTTTGCTCCAAATGCACTTTTACTTATCTATATTATTGCACTTACTCTGTACTGTCCTTATTTGTTTACATATCTTTTTTTTTTCCATTGGAGTATATTAATTCAGCAACTCCCAAATTAGAAGCATTGATTCTTTCAGTTGACCAGAACTATGTCCTTTTCATGGTTATATCTCTGAGCATAGTGCCAGGTATACAATAGGTCCACAATAAATGAATAAGGCCCAGGAAACACTTTGAAGAAATTAAGGTGGCTCTAACACAAATAATAATGGCAAAGGAGAAAAGTGAGTGACATCTTAAAGTGAACCCTCTTGGCTGCTACTGCTTTAGCTCCCACCAATTGATTGGTTTCTTTACCCCCTGCCATCCAGAGGCCTTTGTCCTAACTATCCAAAAATCCTTGGTCCCAGTTCCAGTGAATAAATGCTGCCAATTATACTATGACATTTACTGTAAGATCCATTTCAATTTCAGAGATGCTAGAGAGAGGAAAAAAAAAGATATATATATATATAGATATAGATAGATAGATAGAATTACACACAGGTAATTCTATACCTATATATTTATTTTATATACATGTGTGTGTATGTGTATACAGTAGTCCCTTGGTGTCTGAGGGAGAGTGGATCCAGTACCCCCTTGAATACCGAAATTCATTTATGCTCAAGTCCCTTACGTGAAATGGCATAACATTTGCATGAAACCTATGCATACCCTCCCTGTATACTTTAAAGCATCTCTAGATTACTTATCATACCTAATGCAATGTAAATGCTATGTAAATACAATGTAAACGCCATGTAAGTAGTTGCCTGTGCTGCAAATTCAAGTTTGCTTTTTGGAATTTTCTGGAATTTTTTTTTCTGAATATTTTCAATTTGAGGTTGGTTGAACCCACAGATTTGGAACCCGAGGATATGGAGGGCTGACTGTACGTGTGTGTGTGTGTGTGTGTGTGTGTGTGTGTGTGTGTGTGTGTGTCCCCTAGAATCAGGTAAATGAAATATATCAGTTTTGAAGAAAAAATTTTGATTCCTGCCTGCTGTCCTTACAGTATTAGCAGAGAAACAAAGAAAAAGCAAAACATTCAAAGTGTTGTTCAGAATCGGAAACAAAGGGCTAAGAAGAAGAGGTACTTTTGTGTGGAGCCCAGATGGTGGCGGTTGAATGGTAAACAGGCAGATCAGTGAATTCTCAGAAATGTGACTAAAGGATTATTCATTCATTGGTATTAATTGAGCAATTAATATGTGTCAGGTACCAAGCTAGGAACTAAAGATATTATTGTGAATAAAATCAGATAAAATCCTTGCACTTAGGAAATAATCTGAGACTTGTGGTTCAGGCAGAGTCGGTACAACAATCACAGATACTGATGTATGATCACAAACTGAGAAGGAAAGAAACAGGCACAGACAGGTGATATGAAGGAAAGGTGCACAGACAGGAAAACAACCTGGCCTAGACTTGGGATTGGGGAAGCACAAGGAATACCTCTCTTTGTAAGTGGTCTTTGAATTGATATATGAAAGTAATGGGGGGAGCTGTTCTTAGTCAGAGGGAGCAGCATATAAGATGAGAAAGAACCAGGCCCTTTCCAGGGACTGAAAGAATGCTACTCTGAAAGCATAGGTGGGGATGGAGAGTCAGAGAAGTAGAGGGCAGAAGTCACATAATACAGAGCCTTGTAGGCAAGTAAGTATTAGTAGGAGAGCTGGGAGGGAAATAGGAATGGTGCATAAGAGCAGACAAAGCTATTGTGAGGTCTGATAAAAACTGATGATAGTTTAAGCAATGGTGATGGCAGTGGAGATCAAGAAGACTGATGGGTTCAAGAGCTACTGAGAGAGTAGAACAGTCAACAGTATGTACTAAGGAATTGGATATGGGTGTTAAGGGAGAGGAAGTAGTTAGGATGCTGTAAGGTTTTCTCACTTTGTGCTACTGGAGGGTGTCACTCATAGAGATTGGGAACACTGGAAAGAGGTCTGTCTGGGAAGAAATGGGTAGATGAGGGTGTGATGTGATTATCATGAGTCCTGCCTCAGACACGTTGCATTTGAGATGTCTTTAAGAGATCCAAGTGGAAATGTTGATCAGGCAATTGGATATGTGGGTACGAAGGTCAAAGGAGTGTCCCACCCAAAAAAGGATCTAAGATTTAACACTGAGACTCCAAACTGATATCGGATTGGCTGGTGGGGTGAAAAGGGCCTTGGAGTTCCCATATTTTATATTTCCCTTAACTCAGTACGTAGTATATTTGTTCCCAACCTATAGGCTTCCTCTAGCTCTTAGAGCTGGGAGAATCTTCTTTCCTACTTGAACTAGCAAAACGTGTCAATATGTTCCAAGTTTGAACTCAGAATACGTTTTTCAAAGAGACAGGACCATTTTGGTTACTGAACTAGTGTTGTATTTCATATCTTCCAGGAGGAAAAATACTTTTGTGTGTGTATTGGTATAAAGGGGAGGAGCTAACCATAGTTACTTAAAGATAACTCTTGTGTTCCAATAATCCCCTATCTATAAAGTTTGGGAATATAAATGAAATATAATCCATCTATAAACTTGAGATTGCCTATGTTATTAGTTCTGAAACAATATAATGTTAAAATAAAATTACAGCAAGTGAAAGCACTCATATGCATTTAAAAAATATTAACAGTTGCTCAGTTCAGCAACTTAATAAGGATACCCTATGAGCCTGTGTTTCCTATTCCATAAAAACAGGTGTTTTACCTGCAGAAATTTTGTACAGATTAGAAGTTTATTAACAAGCCTAACACAGTATTTAGAATACAGTAAATTCTATTATTACTGTTCATAATTTTTTTAAAATAAAATGGAATTAATTTGTATTTGCAGAGTAAACATGTACATAACTCTCCAACTTGAGGAAGAACACAAAAGTAAATGTAAGCACTGCAAGCCTACTTATTCTTCTCTGTCTACACCTTTCTCTATTTGGGCTGTTTTCTTCTCTTGGACATGACCAGATACTGTCAAAAAATATTAATAACTCTGTGCTGCTCTCTAGTGGTAAATATGAAATGTACTTTATTACATGGTTTTGCTTTCTAATACACTTTCAAACAATGAAATTCTCAGAAAATCAACAAGAGAAAATATACATTATAGGTATAATTTCTTAGTCTGTAATCACTGACAGGAGATGAGTCACTCAGCACCACTGCTATCAATTTATTACTTTAACTACAAATATTTTTCATGGGGGGAAAAAGCACAAATTGATGCTTGTCTTAAAAGTAAATTCTTTTCACTTGTTAGGTACCATGATCTATTGCATTACTTCAAGTATAGTCTAAGAAATACCTTAGCTATACTGAATACACACACACACACACACACACACACACACACACACACACAGACATATCTCAGCTTTAAAACTAAAGTAGTACATCTCAATTCTTACAAGAAAAATTTTGGTTTTTGTTTGTTTGAATTTGTTTAAATTTAGCATTTAAGTATGCTCTTAGTTAATAAATTAAATTCAATAGCCAAAAATTATATCATTATAAACCCTATACTTATTGTATAATACTTACCACTTGGTAAGTGTATTTGGAGGAAACCTTATTATCTCAGCAAGATTGAAACAATTTAAATCTATTGTTTTGGAAGTTACTGGTTAAACTGATTTTTTTTTTTTCTAACAAGGAAAAAAATCCAATTGAATAAACAAACTGCTTGCTAAACAGTGTTTGGTGTAGGAATCCGGCGGGGGGTGGGGGTGGGGTGGTGGTGAGGGTAGGACTATTTATTCAACCAAAACAACTAGAATAAGGACAACGACAATATAAACAGACTTTATAAGAGTATCCCTTATCATGTTATATAGCTTGATATTAATAGAATGTTTTATTAAATTCTTTATATCCTATATCTCTCCAAAAAGGGAGGCAATTTTCAACAAAAGACATGTAGAATCACATTAGTAAAACAGAAATAGCAAATAAAATTCAAGAGAAATGAGCATGAAAATATAGTAACCAATTTGTTAACTAAGTGCTTCAAATATCGATCTGAGCTTCCTAGCAACCAGAGCAAAATGGAACTCATGCTTTATATATTTCTTACAGTGAAGAGGAGAGTAAGGTTTTCTAACTCTTAAAAAAGATACTTTCTAGTCTTAATTCTAAATCTAATTTCTCATATGGGCTAATAGTAACTGGTATAATTAACAAATTCAATAAGAATTACTGCAAAGTCAGAAATGAGTGGATTTTATTTGCTCTGTTTGTTTTGTTTTGCATTTAGGAGAGGCTAAATGAAGTACTTTAACTGATCTAACTTAACCCTAACTTGGAGCAGTGGATAGATAACACGTCTTCAAATATAACCTCTCTCAGCCAGACTTAAAATAAAATTTGAACAGCATATAATTAAAAATATATAATATTTACTTACAGCTTGAAATCTGCTACTTTCATATTTATTTCATATTTATTTTCTATTCATTTGTTAGGTTAAAGCTCCATGAGTATAAAGGTCTATCTTCCAATCCCTTTGCATCTTTCACTAAGAAATGGTCACAGTGAATATTCAGTTAATATTAAAAATTTACTGAGATTGGTTCAAGATCACAGAGTAGAAGGACATGTGCTCACCGCCTCTTGCAAGAGCATAGGAATCACAACTAACTACTGAACAACCATTGACAGGAAGACAATGGAACTCACCAAAAATGATACCCCACATGCAAAGACAAAGGAGAAGCTGCAGTGAGATGATAGGAGGGTTGCAATCATTATAAAATCAAATCCCATAACTGCTGGGTGGGTGACTCATAAACTGGAGAATAATTACACCACATAAGTCCACGCACTGGAGTGAAGGTCCTGACCCCCACATCAGGCTTCCCAACCTGGGGGTCTGGCAATGGGAGGAGGAATTCCCAGAGAATCAGACTTTGAAGGTCAGCAGGATTTGACTGAAGGACTTAGGACTGGGGGAAACAGGGACTCTACTCTTGGAGTGCACACACAAAGTCTTGTGTGCACCAGGACCCAAGGGGAAGGAGCAGTGACACCACAGGTGACTGAACCAGACCTACCTGCTAGTGTTGGAGGGTCTCCTGCAGAGGCGGGGGGTGGCGGTGGCTCACCATGGGGACAAGGACACTGGCAGCAGAAGTTCTGGGAAATACTCATTGGCGTGAGCCCTCCTGGAGTCTGCCATTAGCCCCAAAATAGAACCTGTAGGCTCCAGTGTTCAGTCTCCTCAGGCCAAACAACCAACAGGGAGGGGACACAGTCCCACCCATCAACTGACAAGTGGATTAAAGTTTTACTGAGCTGTACCCACCAGAGCAACATGCAGCTCTACCCACCACCAGTCCCTCCTATCAGGAAGCTTGTATAAGCCTCTTAGATAGACTCATCCACCAGAAGGCAGACAGCAGAAGCAAGAAGAACTACAATCCTGCAGCCTTCGGAACAAAAACCACAATCACAGAAAGATAAACAAAATGAAAAGGCAGAGGATTATGTGCCAGATGAAGGAACAAGATAAAACCCTAGAAAAACAACTAAATGAAGTGGAGATAGGCAATCTTCCAGAAAAATAATTCAGAATAATGGTAGTGAAGATGATCCAGGACCTCAGAAAAAGAATGGAGGCAAGGATCAAGAAGATGCAAGAAACGTTTAACAAAGACCTAGAAGAATTAAAGAACAAACAGAGATGAACAATACAATAACTGAAATGAAGAATACACTAGAAGGAATCAATAGCAGAATAACTGAGGCAGAGGAATGGATAAGTGACCTGGAAGACAGAATGGTGGAAATCACTGCTGTGGAACAGAATATGGAAAAAAGAAAGAAAAGAAATGAAGACAGCCTAAGAGACCTCTGGGACAATATTAAATGCACCAACATTGGATTATAGGGGTCCCGGAAGGAAAAGAGAGAGAGAAAGGACCCAAGAAAATATTTGAAGAGATTATAGTTGAAAACTTCCCAAACATGGGAAAGGAAATAGCCACCAAAGTCCAGGAAGCACAGAGAGTCTCAGGCAGGATAAACCCAAGGAGAAACAGGCCAAGACACATAGTAATCAAATTGACAAAAATTAAAGATGCAAAATTATTAAAAGCAACAAGGGAAAACCAACAAATAACATATAAGGGAACTCCCATAAGGTTAACAGCTGATTTCTCAGCAGAAACTCTGCAAAGCAGAAGGGAGTGGCACGACATATTTAGTGATGAAAGGGAAGAACCTACAACCAAGCATACTCTACCCAGCAAGGCTCTCATTCAAATTTGATGGAGAAATCAAAAGCTTTACAGACAAGCAAAAGCTAAGAGAATTCAGCATCACCAGACCAGCTTTGCAACAAACGCTAAAGGAATTCCTCTAGGCAGGGAAAAGACTAGCAACATAAAACAACCTTGTACATATATGGACTACTATATCAAAACCTCATGGGAACAGCAAACCCAGAAACTACAATAGATACACACAAAAAAAGAAAAAACAAACAAAACAACACTAAAGATGATCATCGGAAGAAAACAAAAGAGGAAGGAAAGAAAAAGACCTACAAAAACAAACCCAAAACAATTAAGAAAATGGCAATAGGAACACACATAGCAATAATTAACTTAAATGTTAATGGATTAAATGTGCCAAAAGACAGACTGGCTGAATGGATATGAAAACAAGACCCGTATATATGCTGTCTACAAGAGAACCATTTCAGACCTAGGGACACATAGAGACTGAAAGTGAGGGGATGGAAGAAGGTATTCCATGCAAATGGAAATCAAAAGAAAGCTGGAGTAGCACTACTCATATCCAAAATAATAGATTTAAAAATAAAGGCTGTTATAAGAGACAAAGAAGGACACTACATAACAATCAAGGGATCAATCCAAGAAGAAGATATAGCAATTGTAAACATATATGCACCCAACATAGGAGCACTTCAATATATAAGGCAGGGCTTCCCTGGTGGCACAGTGGTTGAGAGTCCGCCTGCCGATGCAGGGGACACAGGTTCGTGCCCCGGTCCGGGAAGATCCCACAGGCCACGGAGTAGCTAGGCCCGTGAGCCATGGCTGCTGAGCCCGTGCGTCTGGAGCCTGTGCTCCGCAACGGGAGAGGCCACAACGGTGAGAGGCCCGCGTACTGCAAAAAAAAAAAAAAAAAAAAAAAAAAAGAAATATATATATATATATATATATATATATATATATATATATATATATATATATAAGGCAAATACTAACAGCCATAAATGGAGTAATCGACAGTAACACAATAATAGTGGGGGACTTTAACACCCCATTTTCATCAATGGACAGATCATCCAGACAGAAAATCAATAAAGAAACACAGGCCTTAAATGACACGTTAGACCAGATGGACTTAATTGGTAATTATAGAGCACTCTACCCAAAAGCAGAAGAATACACGTTCTTCTCAAGTGCACACAGAACATTCTCCAAGATTGACCACATCCTTACCACAAAGCAAGCCTCTGTAAATTTGAGAAAATTGAAATCATATCAAGAATCTTTTCTGACCACAATTCTACGAAATTAGAAATAAGCTACAAGAACAAAAAACCATAAAAAACACAAACACGTGAAGGCTAAACAATACGCTACTAAACAACTAATGGATCACTGAAGAAATCAAAGAGGAAATCAAAAAATACCTAGAGACAAATGGAAATGAAAGCACAATGATCCAAAACCTATCGGATACAGCAAAAGCAGTTCTAAGAGGAAAATTTATAGCAATACAGTCTTACCTCAGGAAACAAGAAAAATCTCAAATAAACAACCTAAACTTATACCTATAGCAACTAGAGAAAGAACAACAAACAAAACCGAAAGTTAGTAGAAGGAAAGAAGTCATAAAAATCAGAGCAGGAATCATAAAGATCAGATCGGAAATAAATAAATAAAGAAGACAATAGCAAAGATCAATGAAACTAAAAGCTGGTTGTTTGAAAAGATAAATAAAATTGATAAACCTTTAGCCAGACTCAAGAAAAAAGGGAGAGGAGTCAAATTAACAAAATTAGAAATAAAAACAGAGAAGTGATAACTGACACCACAGAAATACAAAGGATCATAAGAGACTACTACATGCAACAGTATACCAATAATATGGACAACCTGGAAGAAATGGACAAATTCTTAGAAAGGTACAGTCTCCCAAGATTGATCCAGGAAGAATTAGAAAATATGAAGAGACCAATCACAAGCACTGAAATTGAAACTGTAATTAAAAAACTCCCAACAAACAAAAGCCCAGGACCTGGTGGCTTCACGGGTAAAATCTATCAAATATTTAGAGAAGACCTAACATCTATCCTTCTGAAACTCTTCCAAAAAATGGCAGAGGAAGGAAAACTCCTGAATTCATTCTATGAGGTCACCATCACCCTGATACCAAAACAAGACAAAGATACCATGAAAAGAGAAAATTACAGGCCAATATCACTGATGAACATAGACACAAAATTCCTCAAAAAAAGAGTAGCAATTCAAATCCAACAATACATTAAAAGGATCATACACAGTGATCAAGTGGGATTTATCCCAGGAATGCAAGGATTTTTCAATATCTGCAAATCAATCAATGTCATACACCACACCAACAAAGTAAAGAATAAAAACCATACGATCACCTCAATAGATGCAGAAAAAACTTTTGACAAAATTCAACACCGATTTATGATAAAAACTTTCCAGAAAGTGGGCATAGAGGGAACCTACCTCAACATAACAAAGGCCATATATGACAAACCCACATCAAGCATCATACTCAATGGTGAAAAGTTGAAAGCATCTCCTCTAAGGTCAGGAACAAGACAAGGATGCCCACCCTCACCACTTTTATTCAACATAGTTTTGGAAATCCTAGCTACAGCAATCAGAGAAGAAAAAGAAATAAAAGGAATCCAAATTGGAAAATAAGAAGTGAAAATGTCACTGTTTGCAGATGACATGATACTATACATAGAAAATCCTAAAGACATTACCAGAAAACTACTACAGTTCACCAATAAATTTGGTAAATTTGCAAGCTACAAGATTAATACAGGGAAATCTGTTGCATTTCTATACACTAATAATGAAAGATCAGAAAGAGAAATTCAAGAAACAATCCCATTTACCATTGCATTAAAAAGAATAAAATACCTAGGAATAAACCTGCCTAAGGAGACAAAAGACCAGCAGTCCAAAAACTATAAGACACTGATGAAAGAAATC
Source organism: Mesoplodon densirostris (assembly GCF_025265405.1). NCBI lineage: Eukaryota > Metazoa > Chordata > Mammalia > Artiodactyla > Ziphiidae > Mesoplodon > Mesoplodon densirostris. The sequence goes on from NC_082678.1 coordinate 63,409,104, forward strand.
ACAGATGACACAAACAGATGGAAAGATATACCATGTTCCTGGATTGGAAGAATCAATATTGTCAAAATGACTATACTTCCCAAGGGAATCTACAGATTCAATGCAATTCTTATCAAATTACCAACATCATTTTTCACAGAACTAGAACACAAAATGTTAAAATTTGTATGGAGACACAAAAGACCCCAAAAAGCCAAAGCAATCTTGAGAAAGAAAAATGGAGCTGGAGGAATCAGGCTCCCTGACTTCAGACTATACAAAAAAGCTATAGTCATCAAAACAGTATGGTACTGGTACAAAAACAGAACTATAGATCAATGGAATGGGGTAGAAAGCCCAGAAATAAACCCATGCATCTACGGTCAATGAATCTATGACATAGGAGGCAAGACTATACAATGGTCTCTTCAACAAATGGTGTTGGGAAAGCTGGACAGCTACATGTAAAAAAATGAAATTAGATCATTCTTTAACACTATACACAAAAATAATCTCAAAAGGTTTTAAAGACCTAAATGTGAGACTGGACACTATAAAACTCCTAGAGGAAAACATAGGCAGAACACTCTCTGACATAAACCGCAGCAATATATTTTCCAATCTGTCTCCCTGAGAAAGGGAAATAAGAACAAAAATAAACAAATGGCACCTAATTAAACTCAAAATCTTTTTCTCAGCAAAGGAAACCATAAACAAAACGAAAAGACAACCCACAGACTGGGAGAAAATACTTGCAAATGATGTGACTGACAAGGGATTAGACTCCAAAATGTATAAACAGCTCATGTGGCTTAATATCATCAAAACAAACAACCCAATCAAAAAATGGGCAAAGACCTAAACAGATATTTTTCCAAGGAAGACATACGAATGGCCAAGAGGCACATGAAAACATGTTCAACATCACTAATGATTAGAGAAATGCAAATCAAAACTACAGTGAGATATCACCTCACACCAGTCAAAATGGCTATCATCAAAAATCCACAAACAATAAATGCTGGAGAGGGTGTGAAGAGAAGGTAACCCTCCTACACTGCTGGTGGGAATGTAAAATGGTACAGCCACTATAGAGAACATTATGGAGGTTCCTTAAAAAACTAATAATAGGGCTTCCCTGGTGGCGCAGTGGTTGAGAGTCCGCCTGCCGATGCAGGGGACATGGGTTCATGCCCCGGTCCGGGAAGACCCCACATGCCGCAGAGCGGCTAGGCCCGTGAGCCATGGCTGCTGAGCCTGCGCATCTGGAGCCTGTGCTCCGCAACAGGAGAGGCCACAACAGTGAGAGGTCTGTGTACTGCAAAAAAAACCCCAAAAAACTAAAAATAGAGCTAACATATGACCCTGCAATCCCACTCCTGAGCAAATATCTGGAGAAAAACATGGTCAGAAAGGATATATGCACCCCTGTTCATTGCAGTACTGTTTACAATAGCCAAGACATGGAAGCAACCTACATGTCCATCAACAGAGGGATGGATAAAGAAGATGTGGTATATATATACAATGGAATATTACTCAGTCATAAAAAAGAATGAAATAATGCCATTTGCAGCAATATGGATGGACATAGAGATTGTCATACTGAGTGAAGTAAGTCAGAAAGAGAAATATCTTATGATATTGCTTATTTGTGGAATCTAAAAAGAAATGATACAAATGAACATATTTACAAAACAGAAACGGACTCATAAACTTAGAGCATGAACTTATGGTTACAGGGGAGAAGGGTGGAGGGAAGTTATAGTTTAGGGGTTTGGGACTGACATGTACACACTGCTATATTTAAAGCACAGAGAACTCTGCTCAATGTCATGTGGCAGCCTGGATGGGAGGGGAGTCTGGGGGAGAATGGATACATGTACTTGTAGGGCTAGGTCGCTTTGCTGTGCACCTGAAACTATCACAACATTGTTAATCGGTTATACTCCAATATAAAATAAAAAGTTAAAAAAAAAAGTAAAATTTGAGATTATTCTTCCTTAGCTTAATGCATGCTTAAATGTTTCTCTGTCTTAGTAGTCAAAATGTTAATTCTTTCTACTTCCCAGATGTATACATTAAAATTTGTATGGAGACACAAAAGACTATCACAATAAAAAAATTAAAAACTTACTGATGATATAGGAAAACACACCTCATCACTAGTGGTTTTGTCTTTTAGGTGAAGGGTTATTCTTATTTTCATTTTTACCTTATAACAGTCTCCTCCAGGAATGATTTCCTGAATATATACCAAGGGACCTTCATTCCGGTTAATTCCTCCTAGGATCTTCAGACCAAGGCCTGTCTCCTTGGTAACTGTAATCATCTGAAAGGCAGGATCCCTAAGATAAAGTAAAGTAGCATGCACAGGTTAGCCTAGAGATGGGTACCTACTTTTTCTTTAAACTGTTTGGTAAATCAAATTCTTAGAACTAGACAACTCAGAGTACTCAGTACACACTAACAACAGCATTTTAAAAAGTATGATCATACAAAAGCAATCAAATGAATTTTTTTAGCTCTAATTTTAGTTTTTCTATAAAACAGCCAAACAGTACAAGAAATTACTGCAGTAATGCTTATTTCTTTGGAGTAGAAGAAAAATACTTTAAAAATATTATTTAAACAACTTTAAAGATTTATTAAAGGTGACTGAAGAGACTTAGTTTTAACTGATTTTTTTTGACTACACTGAAGGATTCCAAAACAAAATACTTCAATGAATTAGGTAAGTGACTTTAAAAGACATGTTTTTGGCCATTTAAAGCAAAATAAATATGACCTTCATTTGAATCTCAAAAAAAAAAAAAAACAGTTTATCTTTTTAATTTAGAAAGAGTATTTTCCTGGGACAAATCACTTGCTCCAGCTGCAATTTCTGCCAGACTTAAAAGTGATGCCATTAGAAAAGACAGAACTGTTAAAAGAATTCTGCAAGAGGTACTCTCCCCCCTTCACTTCAGTTGTGTTTCTAAATAGTGGTCAGAGCAGACACTTTTACTGGTCCAAGAGAACTTAAATAAAGCATGAAATGAAGCTCAGGGCTGTCTGCTTATGGTGTAGTGGGTGTTGTGCTAAGCAATATATATACATTAGGCCGTTCAACAAATATTTATAAAATTCCTACGATTATTACCCTCATTTTTCTAAAAGAACCCAAATCTGGGCAGGTTAACTTGGTGGCCCAAGGTTATGAAGCTGGAGAACAGCAATGTGAGGGCAGTCTGTCTAACTCCAGAGGCAAAGTATGGTCTAAGGTCTACTTCACTGGTGCATTAAAGCCATTGTTGAATATAGGACTTCCAGCTGTCTTCAAACGTGCCAAAACACAGAAACCGCTGTTTAAAAAGAGTTACTTCATATCTTACATATGATTATAGATTTAAAAAAATTTTCTTAACTTCTGCCATAGAAGTTCTGACTATATCTTTAAGAAGACTTGTATTCAAAAGTTAAATCATAAAAAAGTAGAATGAAAGAAACTAAAATTTTAAAGAACTTACAAAACTCCCTGTTTTTGAATATTTTGCCCTTTATATAGCACATCATTTAGGGTTGCATTATATTGAATTCAGCTCTAGGGTTGGAGGGCCTATCTGGGGTTACTAGGGTAATAGTCAATTAGCTAGGGAAAAAAGGCAGAAAATGTTCTCCTGTCAGATTTCAGAACCTCAGTCCATTCTTGACAGGAGGTTTAGACTGCAAGGACGTAAAGGGGTGAAGCCTAGAAAAGGGCAAGATGAAGAAAGGGGACAAAGGTCCTCATTAAGCACCTCCAATAACCTCTTAAACCCTCTAAATGTCAATTTCCTTCAATGGGGACACACACGATCTCCCGCATATGTTATTATTTCAGTAAAGGATCTCTCCTTTTCTAAGCCCAACACAGAGTATTTATTATTAACACAGCAGTGTATTTACTTGCTAGGACCTTACTTTAAAATTCCCTCATTGTTAAGAATTTATATTACTTTTTTTTTTGGCTATTATAAACAGCCAAATATATATATATAAATAATCAACTTTAATCATAGTAAGAGAATTACAAGTTAAAACCAGGCAGAGACACTGCTTTTCACCTATCAGATCAACGTAAATTTAGAACTTTCACAATATAAGACAAGGCTTTAAGAAAGAGGTACTCTTTTACACTGTTGGTGGTAATGCAAAATGGCATAACCCCTAAAGAGGGGATTTGGTAGTCTCTAATTTTACCTTCTGATCCAACAATCCCCTTTCTAGGAACCTTTCCCAAAGGTACTCTGGCAAGAAATACAAATGACTTGTATACTAGGTTCGTCATTTGGCATAACTTGTGATAACCAAAAATAGCAAACAATTCAAATGTCCATCAATAAGGTACTGGATGAATAAACTATGGTATATTAAGAACAGAATACTATACAGTTACAACAAGGTACAAGGAAGATCTTTATAAATTGATATGAAGTGATCACAAGGATATAATTATAATTATAATTATAATTATAATTATAAAACGTCTGGTCAAAACACTATATATAATATGCTACCTTTTTGTTAAGAATGCACTGGCAAGTGGAGGCTGGGAGCTGGATGCTGGGTGTTTTGGGACATTTTGCCTTGGTCACATGCTACTTCCTCATGAACTTGATTTTGCCCTAAGTAGTTGGATAAAACTCTGTGCTGTCACACAGAGTAAAACTGTTCAACATCAATTCATGGAGCTCTGTAGACAGAGCTCTTCACCTACCACACAGCTGGGCCTGGCTTATATCCTTATGAGACTGGAGCTTTCCAGTGCTCCCAGGAGGAGGCATCAGAGGACGATACCCTGAGTTTAACTAACCTGACACCCTTCTGCAGGGAAGATCTTCAAACCTGAGTCAAAGTGCTGGTGTACACTTGTTTACGATGTAAGCAAGAGTAGAAGAATGTCTATACAGTGGAACTATATACAGAATAAATAATAGCTTTGAGAAAAAATATAATTATATACACACACACACATATATATATATAACATGCATATATATTTATATGGATATGTATTTGCTTATGCAAAAAGAAACACTGAAAAACAACTAAGAATAAAGATGGCTATTTATAGGAGGAATGAAGGCACAGAGTGGAAGACAAGTCTGAAAGCAGGACTTCTCCAAATATACCTTGTTATATGTGTGTTACATGTTTGCAAAACGGCCACCAATTCTTCCCATCTCTGTCTGCATGCCCCCAGGAATGTGACTTTACCGTTCCTTCCGTTAAAAAGTAAAGTCTGTAACTCTAGACCTTGAATTTGGACTTAGTTATCTCAATTGCTTTAGCCAATGGTGCATAAGCAAATGCGAGGAAAACAGACATTTGAAAAACACTTGTGTTTGTTGCTGGGAACCATTCTGCCACCACGTGAAAAAGTCTGAGCTAGCTGCCTGGAAGATGAGAGGCCAGGTTGAAAGAGACTTCAGCTATACAGCCTTCCTAGATGAGGCCCCAGAACATGTCAATGAGGCCACCCTACGTGATTTGGTGCAGCCCAGAAGAACTGCTCACAGAATCATGAGGAAGAATAAATGCTTGTTTGTTTTAAGGTACTTTGAGCTGCTTTGTTAGTCAGCAAATGTTAACCTTAACATTATGTTATTTTTATACTGGAATTATAAAATATTTTAGGTATTCAAAAATTAGATCAAATTTTTAAAAAGCAGTCTATATAAATAATTCTAAAAGAGAATGCATAATTTGTCCTTTACCCTGATTTACATAGAAAGCTGTGATCAACCTTTTCATTACCACTATCTTAGACCACAGATAGGTAGCTGTAAAAAACTTTCCACAAAATGTTCATTAATATTCTACATATTTTAAACTATGATAGTTTAAAACATATTAAATTTAATTTAGCAATTACTTTTCAAGTAGACAGGATGATACTACGGCAGATGTATTTTTATTCATGGTTTCACCACTACTGTAGCCTTGGATCTAACAGCTGTATAAATGAAGATCTTGATGAAGAGTCTATAAATTCTTCTTTTCCTAAGATTAGAGAAGTAGAAAATAAACTGTCATAACTTAGAACAGTCAAAGTTGATTTTAACTGTGCATAAAAACATTACATATACTTGGCATGTAAACAATATGTGCCTGTGTATAGATGATAGATGTATTTTATATATGTTGGGCTATGGCATTTTAGTCATTGCTGATAATATCTGAGAAATGTAAAGGCAGTTCTGTAGATAGGAAGCTAGATAGAGCTATAGGACTATATCTATATCATTATCAATATCTATAGCTATATAAAAATCTGTATATTCTAGCAGAAGTGAAGAATACAGTTAAGCTTTAGGTAACTATTATAGCTTCCACCGTTAATAAGCTTAAAAACCACATAATACTAAAAGACTGAGGAAAATGTCTCTTGTGAGCACAAGGCTAGGAATTTTACAGTCAGAATGTCTGCAAAATAATTATACTTTGAAGAAAACACAAATTCCTACTGTCTCACCAACTATCTTGAGGGACTTCCTGCAGATCCTATATTACTCTGACTCATATTACTCCATGAGCTTCTCAAATATTTTCCTATAAAAAGAAAAAAATATTATTTTAATGTCTCACATAGCTCCACTGTGAAAATTATAGAGAATAGTGCAGTTTCATTTCATTTAAAAACTGTATTGGAACAGATTTACCACTTCTGTATAAGAAACATAAAGTATAGAAACCTGAAGTTGAAAAAGACCTTATTAGAGTCATTTAGCACAGCTCTCTTATTAAAGAAATGAGTAGCTAGATTCAGAGAGATTATATACTTTCCCTATACAAATGAGAAATAGTCAATGGTTTTTTTCCCAACTAGAACTCAGGCTTCAGAGCCCACAGCATGGAACTTGACATCACACAGACCTGGATTCCAATTTGAGCTTCCAGGCTTCTCCAAGCATCAGTTTCTTCGAAGGTACAGTAGGTAGTAGTGATGGTTTTACAAAGGGATACACATATAAAAACTTACCAAACTGTCTCACTATAAATATGTGCTGTTTGTTATAAATCAATTATACCCTAGTAAAGTTAAATTTTTTTTTAAATCCAATTTTCAGTTAAAAATGGCAGCTTGACCTTGGCATGTATCTTCTTTTCCTCCAAGAGCCCACTAATATAAGAGTAAAGGGTTACAAACAGTATAAACTCCTAATGTTAGAGAAAAAAATGAAAGAAGAACCATGAGATGAAAAATTTCAATAAATTTCTGGAAGACAAAAAATAGATGGTAGGGTGATAATTGATAAAGGAGGCCTGAAGAAGCTGAAAGCTAGGGAAAGGCTTTGTAAACACTTTTAAGTTTGAGCACACATATAGAAAATGGTAATACTTGTATGGTGTACTGGGGTAAACAGAGGTGGCATGCTATACCTCTAAGAAGCTGAGGGGCAATCACTAACTCAGCACACCATAATTGATTCATGGCAAAATTCTGGCCTAACAAACAGCTAGAGATGTTGAGGAACATATCTTATAGAATCCCAGAGAGGTTGGGGACTCAGGAACCCAAAGTACTAGGGACAGTGAAACTGAGGTGGATAACTAAAATCAAGGGGATTATCCCATCTCTTCTCCAACTACTTATGTGAAAGAAATCCTAGATTCTTCTGTCAATAAATTAAATGGACTCTGAAGAAAGAGCCAACAACCGTCTGGGATCCTAACACAGAATTGTATCACTGGTCTGGGTGTTAAAAACCTGCTTCAACTTTCATAGCCCCTGTGGTAGCAAGCAACAGAAACAGTGGGAGCACACAGATCAGCAGTAGCAGGGAAATGAAGCCACCAAGCGCTGTCAGCAGCAAAAGTCCGATGGCCAGGAAGCAAGAGGGTTACTCAGTACCCCACGGGGGAAGGAGGGGAAACTTGAGGGAAGAGCTTACAATCCTAGGGCTTAACAGAGTAATGACTCAGAGTCAAGAGCTGCTGCAGTGGTCCACAAGACTAATGCAGCGGTAGAAGAGAGTTCAATTCTAAAAGTAAGTTTTTATAAGTTCATTATAGACTGCTTTAATAATATAGCAGAATGGAGCAGATTCCCAAACCTTCAGTGAGGAAGTTTTGATATAACAATAATAATAGCAACTACCATCTATTGGCACCATGTGTCACACACTGTGCCAAGTATTTCAAATGTATTTATCTTATTTAATATCATGAAAAATGCATTAGCTTTAAGTAAAAAAAGGCTGAGTTCAAATGCCAATACCGCTATATGCTAGCCATACAGCCTAACCTCCTGGCGTCTCTTCATATTAAGGTAGGAATAATAACACCTAGCTAAAAGGGTTGCCATGAGGATTAAAGGAGATGTAAAAAATTGGGCTGTCTTCACAGTGTTACCAAAGTGAGTAAGATCCCCATGCAGTAGTGATTTGTCTTAGCTGGGCGCTGGGTCCCCAGGTCATGGAACATATACAAGTATAATGGATGTGTCATTGTTAAATTCTATAATAGATTCCACAGAGTGTCATTTAATTTTTTTTCTACTTCAAACTATTAAAATGAAATTTCAGTTTTTAAATCATTTCATTCACCTAACATACCTGTCATTGTCCTAAGTGCTGGAGGTGAGATAAAAAGAAAAGAGTCTATCCCCAGAGACGGTCAAATAAACAGATATCAGGAGTGTGCTAAGTGCTCTGACAGTGGTATTCACAGGGTGCTGGGGGCATGGAGGAAGGCCGCCTAACCCAGAATGGAGGAGTCGTCATGAAACAGCAACACAGCCAGCCATCATACTAGAGGATTTTATCCTCAGAGGAGCCCCAAAAGGCAGGTATTAACCCATTTTACATAAGAGAAAATCAGTTAATGGAGAAGCTATGTGACTTGTCCATGGCCACAGTGCTAAACAGTTATAAAGTGGAATTTGATTCCAGCTCTGCCTGGCTTCAAACACAAGCTTTTTCTGCTACAGGATGCTGGAAAATTAATTTATGTGGAAAAATGTCATCCTCCAACACAGTAGGATAAGAGGGTGTTAATTAATGTAGTAATGTGCTGTCTCTCTTCTATGATACTCTTTCTTTTTTTTGGGCTGTGTCACGCAGCATGCAGGATCTTGATCTTAGTGCCCCAACCAGGGATTGAACCCGTGCCCCCTGCAGTGGAAGCATGGAGACCTAACCACTGGACCGCCAGGGAAGTCCCTATGAAGATGATACTACTGATTAAACTTTTTTACAATAATGAAATGGGTTTAATCTTATCCATCCAAACATCAGGCTTTTTTTTTTTTCTCTCCACATGAACAAGGTATCCATTGTCATATCCTTAAAAATCATAAAATGCCTTTTCCTTCCCTCTCCTTTGCTTGTTTCCTACTCCCCCCTTTATACAAGCGAGCAAGGCCCTCAACTGATAGGAGTTCTAGGAATGTTACACATCCACCCCAACCCCCCAACTTCACAGTATTAATGAATGACACAAAGAAAATAGTCTATTCTTTTATTAAAAATACGACCATTCAGGGAAAATATTTTGTTTTTCTAGATTGCTGACTCATAGAGGGGAAAAGGTTAGGTCAGCAAAAACAGAGACTGTAGAACACTGGGGGAAAATATCTTGTTTTATAAGCTGACTCTATTCTGGAAAACTTAAATTAGAGCTTTACTTTGATACACAACTCTCTTATGATTGCATTAGAAGTTTTCATTCCATACAATTAAAAATCTCATCAGATAAAAATCTGCCTATCATGCACATGATGTCTGAATAACAGACTTAATAAGTTATATTCTCAGAGACACGACATTCAGTATTTTCTAAAACTAGTTCTTTTTACCAGACCAAAAATAGAGAATATAAAAGGGAAAGGGACAAAAACATCTGACAGAAATGATGGTAAGTGTTAACTTGATTAAACTATAATAATGCCATATGAAACATTATATTTTTAAAATTTAAATAATAGTTAATACATTCCAATGTGGTTATATATTATGGATGCATATCTCTGTCCTATCCAGCTCCACACCATTTCCACACTTAGGTACCCACTGTTTTAGTCTCTTGTGAATCCTTTTAGTTCTTTTACATACAAATAAACAAATATAAATAAATATTCTGATTCCTTGACATTTTTTTGATGCAGAAAGTAGCTACAATCAGGCACAAAGCACCCAGCTGTTCAGGTTGTACACTGTACAATCCAGAGGGTATGGGTCATACAGACTCTGATGTGAACAGGTACTCTGGAATGTGTGGTAGCCCTGCATACTATATGCACTACTGTGCAACCTGTTTCTTTTTTTCTTTAACTTAATATATAACTTGGAATTCTTTTCATATTTTTATATAGCATACTAATTTATTTTCACAACTGTATTGTATTCCATTTTATGGATGGACCATATTTATTTATTCCCTTACTGATAGATATTTAAATTGTTTCAATTTTTTTGCTATTGCTATAATGAAATCTTTATATATAGGTCACATTACACATTTACAAATCTATCTGTAAGATAAATTTACAAAAATCAGAGTTTATTCAAACTTGCTATTTTGACAGAAAATGTCAAACTGCTCTCCATCAGGGTTGTACTATTTACCATTCCATCAATAATAGTGCCTCCATCAATAATAGTGCCTGGTATTCCAAATCCTCACCAACATGGTATACTACATTACTTGGATTTTGACAGTCATATTGATGAAAATGGTATCTTAATGTAGTCTGAGTGAGGCTGAGCATTTTTTTTTTAATGCTTTCAGAAACTTTTATGTGAATTGTGTTTTCCTATCTTTTGCCAATTTTCCTATTCATTGTTAGCTTTTTACTGTCTACTTTCTAGTTCTTAAATCCTAGGGAGATTATTCCTCTGTCTGCACTAAGAATTGTAAGTATATATTCCTCCTTTTGTTCTTAGATTTTTTTTTTTTGGTTATGCAAAAGTCTGTGGCTAAATTTATCTTTTCTTTTATGATTTTTGGTTTAAGTCAAATGAAAGTCCTTGCCCACTCCACAAAGTTACAAAGAACTCTCATATTTTCTTACAGTTTCATTCTAAAATCTTTGATCCATTTGGAAACCACCTACAGTATAAGGTATAGATCCAACTCTTATTTTCGCCCCCAAGAAGATCACTCAGTTGTCTCAATCACATTTATTAAATGTGATTTGAGATGCAACCTTTATCATACACCAGATCTCATAAGTACTTGGGTCTACTACTGTACTTTTTTATTCTGGCCCATTTGTTATTCTACGTATTCATGTACCAACACTATTTTATTTTAATCATAGAAGCTTTATAATATGTTTTCATATCTGGTAAGGACAAAACCCCCCTCACTGCTCTTTTTTCAGCCAAGTTTCCCTGGCTATTTTTGGTTATTTTTACACATTAACATCTAAATCTCCTTGTTTTGTTTTGTTTTTTTTAAAAAAAGCTAATTGTTGGGAATCACGTTAAATTTACAAATTGATTGAGGAAGCTCTGGTATCTATCTTTTTGATTTTTCCTGTCACAGTACTTGGTATATCTTTCCTTTTGTTCAAGTCTTCTTTTATGACCTTCTGCAGTGTTTTAAAGTGTCTTCATATGGGTCTTGCACATTTCTTATTTATTTAATTCCTAAGCATTTTGATATTTTTTCTATTAACTTAATGCCTTTTAAAACACTTATTATTTTGTAAAGGATAAAAACAGTTTTGGGAAAGCTTAGTAAAATCTTCTAGAAAACAATCTCTTTCACCCCAGGTTCTATCACATGACTTAATGTCTTTATTTTTTAGTGTTACTAGTAAACTAGTTGAAGGAAAAACAGGCCCAATTCATATATTAGATTTTAGTTGAAAATTGTGTAACTGCAATATGTTCGTTTATATCCAAGTGCATCTTAGTTAACACTTCAGTACATATACACATACTCACAGCTTATAGACAATTAATTAATTAGAAGACTTACTGAGTTATCTTTACAAAGATTAAAATAATAACTCTAGAATAGACTCATAAGAGCTTTATAAGCAAGAACCTAATTCTCATCCTCCCTTGACAAAGTATTTTTATATCTACTTCAAAGTTCTTAACAAGCTATGTTGCCAAGGAACTCTAGTGTCTTTTAGGAACTCTAGTGTCTTTTAGTTGTTCCTCTAAGGTGAAATGGTAAACAGAAGAGACAAAGGACAGGTGTTGTAACAATGGAGGAGAGATTTATTGGCTTAATACTAAACCCAAACAGTCTCTCCCTTCTCCCTCCTCTTCCACCTCCTCCATCATCATCATCATCATCATCATCATCATTCCCATCATCATCTTAAAAAGCACATGAGAAAGGTGCTTTGTCAGAAGCTATCGAGTCATATACAGCTAAATGTCTTTGAAGACTCACCAGATTATTTCACTCAAGTGACTGGGGATCTTTAGTTCATCACTGAGTGTGACAGCTTATGCTTATGTCATTAGAAAGGGGGAAAAAAGGAAAAAAGGAGAACAAGGAGGCTTTTTCTTAGGAAACAGTGAAATTTTACATTAAGGTCATTTTAAGGGAGAAGGAGGGCTACCCAATAAGTTATCTGTCTGGATTCTGTGACTGACAAATTAGAAATGCCTCCTATTTATAAATTCACTGGAACTAATATTAAAAATGTCAATATCGCTTATTGTAAAGTTAGACCTATAGATTCAGTATTATACTTGAAGAAACACACATATAAGAAAATGACAATGTTTAGGAACTGTGACAACTTGTACACCTTATGACAGCAGAAATTCTTCAAGACAGCATTAGCTATTTATATAATCCTAGGGTTGTTTAAGAACGTGGGCAAAAATCAGGAATGCCTCCCTTCCCTGTGCTAGACTTTAACTGATCTTTTAAAATGGCATGAAAGTTTCAGGAAATCAAGATATAAAAAATCAGTCAAAGGGTTATTTTACTATCTCCTTGATTCTGTACTCAAAGGCAATATTCCCCCTGGTGGTACATTTTTTGCTTAGATTTTCAAGAATCTAAGCAGGTCAGGAATGCTACTCATTTGTCCTGGAGGTGGATGAATAGCATCTGCTTGTAACCCACAGCACAACCCAGTGGGAAACAACAGAAAACTGCTTCAAAGAAGGAGTCCTGGGCTTCTTTTTTTTTTTTTTTTTTTTTCTGGGCTTCTTGAAAGCTCTTCATCAGACCAACAGCTCACTCACTGCTCTCACAAGTCTCCTTAGACTACCTGACTGCCTTCTGCTTGCCAATCACTGGCTCAGTACAATCATGTGCACGCACTGTGCTAAATGCTTATGATATTATGCCCAAAAAGCCAAGGCCTCTGCTTTTATGGCATCTACATGCTAGCGCTGGGAGAAAAATAACAAAAACGGAAACAACATGAACTAGATTTCAGATACTGAAAGGTGATATGATCATATGCGACTGGACAAAGGAGAGCTAATTTAGATTGGGTACTAGAGTTCCATCTAAGATCCAAATAATAGGTCAGCCAGGAGAAAAACTGAGGGAAAAAAACTGAGGGACCAAGTATTCCAGGCAGAGAACGTCTCAAGGCAGCAAAAAATTTGGGATGTTTACAGAACAAAAAAAGTGTCACTGGAGCATGATGAATGGGGAGAGAGAGGAGATGAAGTTAGAAAGAAGTAGGCAGGGTCTAGAGTACTTAGAGTCTTAGGAGTCATGTAAGAAATAGGAATTTTTGCTTGATCTTATTTCGTACAACCTGACTGTTCTCAGGAGATCTGAATTTGCCTTTTGCCTTATCTCTTATCTTTAACTTCTGCTTATTCTAGGTAGGCTGACTATAGCCTAGCCTGAATTATGCCAGAATGTCAGTCAGTTCATTTGGGATAGAATCAATTGGGGGAAGGGGGCAGTACAAAATGAAAATGCGAAGCCCCTTGTTAAAAAAAAAAAATTATTAACAATTTCAAGAAAGTGACAGCAGAGCATTAAACCAAGTACAGGGTCCAACTAAGTGAGCAAGGCCTGTGCGACTGACTGCACAGGTCACATACCGATGAAGCTGGCCCTGATCTTGATAAATGTTACTTGAAAAAAATAAATGCCTTCTACTGATGAATAATTTCTGTTTTCATTTCACCTTATCCGTCAGTCACATAAACTTATTCAAGATCTTTTAAATGGAGTAGCCTCTCAAACATGTGGTTTAAAGGAAGCTGCCAGGCTATATGGGAAAAGAATAAAAAAAAGAGTGGATGTATGTATATGTGTATGTATAACAGATTCACTTTGCTGTACACCTGAAACTAACACATTGTAAATCAACTACACTCCAATAAAAATTAAATCTGCAAATATTTCCACATTTTTAAAGTGGATTCTACATGATGATAATTTAATATAAACAACTACTTTTTTGTTTTTATATCAAAAAAAATAAAGGAAGCTGCACGGAAATAAAAAAACTAGGATATCAAGACTTACTGCAGCAACTTCATGCCATTATTGTGTACTAATTGGAAAACAGTGATTATCCAGTCTATTCTCAGGCAAACTACAATTCATTTGTTCTTACTATTTACTCAAATGTATTACTCTTCCTCTTTTAGGTAGAAGGAAGGTACTGCAATAAATACCTACCAAATAAACAGTTGTTAGTACTGTTGGAATAATTGTTAGGTCCTTCAAATTGCCAAATGGATCTAAATGGCTTTATTAGGCAGCCAGCTAAGAAATACAGCTCAGTGGCTAACATATTAAGATTTACAGTGCAATGTCCTTAACTTATGCATTAAAAATACTAAAAAATGTAATTATAAACCAAATTTTTTTATTTTTGGCCATGCCGTGCAGCTTTCAAGATCTTAGTTCCAAGATCGGGGATAGAACCCATGCCACCTGCAGTGGAAGCACTGAGTCCTAACCACTGGACCACCAGGGAACTCCCACAAACCAAATTTTAAAAACAATACGTCTTTATAATCCTTAAGTCAGAAAGCCTGAAAACCAATAATCAGATAAGAAAACACTGTGACCATCAGTGTTTTTTTCCATTTTTCCTTCTTTTCCCACCTTCACCCATTTCACTCACCTCCATCCCCCAAAATGGTTTGTATGAAAAATAACAACGTATTTTACCTACTATGCAAAATTGAACATGATCATAGCTAACTAAAAAGAGTTCACAAGGTTCAATTATTTACTGCTAAAAATGATATTACAAATAAAAGATGCTGAGTCTGAAACGTCAGTCCAGCCCCTGATGTTTTAAGTTTGTAATCAACATCTCTACTTGCAGGACAGGGTTGCACTAGCCTTGCCTGAGTTGCTCCCATTCCATTCATGGTAGAACCCATTACTTAGCATTAGTTACCATAATGATTTATGCAACATCACAAGCACACTCAGACTCACAAGAACTGCAGCCAACACTGCTCTATTGCTATCGAGATTACCGTACCTTGGAAAAGAGTAATTTCATTTGCAATTACACAACAAAATAAAAGTACAAAACAAAGACACTATTAGTGACATATTTATGCTGCAACCTCTTGCTACATGGAAGGGTTGCCTGGAAAAAAAGAATAGTCAAAGGGAATGTTTTGTTGGTTTCAGTGACATTAACATTTGCACAGGGTTTGAGCCTATGCTGTAAGGAATTTAAAATATGACATGTCTTGTCCTGAAAGAGATGACAATCTGGTATAAGAACTAAGGTAGATACAGATGAAAAAAATTTTCAAACATTCTCATAACATAGGAATAAGTCTGTAGAATCAGAGAACCTTGAAATGTTCGTGTCAAAGTAGAAAAGTCATGAGGACACGGGGAGGGGGAAGGGTAAGCTGGGATGAAGTGAGAGAGTGGCATGGACATATATACGCTACCAAGTGTAAAACAGATAGCTAGTGGGAAACAGCACAGGGAGATCAGCTCGGTGCTGGGTCCACCTAGAGGGCTGGGATAGGGAGGGTGGGAGGGAGACGCAAGAGGGATGGGATAGGGAGGGTGGGAGGGAGACGCAAGAGGGAGGAGATATGGGGATATATGTATATGTATAGCTGATTCACTTTGTTATAAAGCAGAAACTAACACACCAAAAAAAAAAAAAAACGTAGAAAAGTCAGAAGATACTTTTTTTTTCTTTTCCTTTTCTTGGTTTCTAATTTTCTGGCCCTGTGACAACAGTTACTCTCTCAAGGTGACCCTCATCACTCACCTGCACTACAGCAACTGCCTCCTAACTGTTCTATTTTCTTTTTTGCTCCCTTCCCTTTTCCACACCATAACCAATATCTTTTAAAAAATGTGAATCAGATATCACCTGTATGCTTCGTATGATTTTCAGAATAAAATACAAACCCTTGGACCTGGCTTATAAGGCTCTGTATTATCTGGCCCCAGTATACCTGCTCTGACCCATTTCCTACCACTTTTCTCCCTGCTCACAAGGCTAGGGAGAGATGGCCTCCTTTTTGTTCTTCAGTGGTAAGTAGCTCTTTCTTGCCTAGGGGTCTTGGCATGACTTGGAATTGTCATTGTGTAGTTTGCTCCTTATCAGCACTCAGGACTAGGCTCAAATGTCACATCCTCAGAAAGACCTTACTTTACCTCCCTTCATCTTGACTTTCAATCGCACTGTACTGTTAACTCAAATTCCCTTATTTATGTGTCTGTTACTTGCTTTTCTCCTGAGTCCCTCAGTAGAAAGGACACACTCCATAACTGAACTGGTCTTCTCTGACTTTCTCTGTGCTGTAGGCCCAGTAGGTTGAACAACGTCTGGCCCACAAGAGAGCACAGTAAATAAAATGTTGAATGACAAAGTCATTTAACTTCGCAGGACTTCAGCTTCGTCATCCATGAAGTGGGGATAATTATACCTGCTCTGGACATTAGCAATAAAGAGTAATGTTTACTAAATGTTTACACTGTGAAAATTACTTACATGCATATTCTCATTTACTGTTATGATTCGTATTTTACAAGTAAGGCCGTTAAGTTTTAAAAAGACCAAATAACCTAAGGACCCACGGCCATAGTGAGGATCCGGGTATGAATGTAGACCTGCTGTAACCTCAGAATCTGAGCTCTTAACCTCTACTTTATAGTTCCTTGAAAGATGCTTTCTTCCATTACAGCAAAATTGCCTATGCCATCCGCCCCACGCAGGTCCGAGTTTGTCCTGTAGCACAACTGAAGAAAGCTATTACATCCCCCATGCGTTTCTTTTCCAAGATGAACATCCCCATTTCCTTCAATCTTTCCTTAAATGATCCTCATAGCCTGGTCACTATCGTCTCAAAAAACCAGTCTGACAACCTCTCTCCCGCCCTAGAACTGGTTAATTTTCACTGGGCAAATGGTTAAAGGACATAAGAGCAGTAGAAGCCGATTCCCAGGGGCTGGGAAAATGTAGATGTTCAAGTGTTCGAGTGGGCTGTGGTTAAAACAGGAAGACTTCCTGGGAGAGGTGATCCTCGAGCCGGAGTTCAGGGCAGTAACAGCGGATCGGCGGCCACAGTACCCCAGTCAAAGGACCGCGCGGGACAGCGGCCGCTGGGGTCCGCCGGGTCTAGACAAAGGCTGCTGGAGGTTAGGAAGATCGGGGACACAAACCACGTGATGATGGCTAGCACGCGGAAGAACGCAAGTCGTTTTCCTAAAAGTAACTTAAATAGGTACTGGAGGGAAGCAAAGTGGGAGAAACAGTCTAGAAGCAAAACGCGAACTTACCCGGCAACCCGGCCTCCGTAGCCCCACTACAGACGCCGCCACCTGAGGAGCCCCGTAGCCAAGGCAGCGGCAGGCTCAACCCAGAGATCGCGAGACAGACCAGGCATCGCGAGAACTCGCCTCTGGCCTCTGACAGGCGGGCGTTCTTTCCGGGTGCCATGGGAGGGCTCTGGGGTACGGGATGGGCGCGCGTGGCTTTCTGCGGGTGGCCCTGGAACCACCCTGGAAACTCGACCAGGGCTGCGGAGAGGGTAGAGTCTTGTCTCAGGTCGGGGAGGAGCGGGACAGGGGGTGCTGAGAGGGAGCTGAGAAGGCTCGGCACATGGAGGCGCCCGAGCTTGGCGGTGCAACCGCCGCGGCGGCCGAAGAGCACGAACCCCTTCACGCGCGCACAGCAGGAGGATTGGCGGCGGCGGAACAAGACCGTCCTCACGTATGTGGCCGCGGCGGCCGTGGGCATGCTGGGGGCGTCCTACGCCGCCGTGCCCCTTTACCGGCTCTACTGCCAGGTAGGGCTGGCGCTGCCCTTTGGGCGGCCCGTCTGGAGGGGCGGGGGTGCGGGCAGTTCCCTAGACAGCGATGCTCCACGGTGCCGTGTCGGAGGGATGTCCGAGATTATCTACCAAAGAAAATCACTTTCTAAGGAAACAGGCCCTAGAAAGTGACTTACTTGCCCAAGGTCACCAAGAAAGTGACAAGGCTACCGGTAGAACCCGAGTTCTTACAGTGATTGTGCCTATACTCCACTGCCTAGTGAAATTCCCCTATCTCAGCTACACCACAGGAAAGGTCTGCAACCTGTACTACGGTATCCAGCGATCTGCCTTACCCTCCTGCCGTTCACACACGGGCCCGCTTTTAAAATGTAATTTATGTTCATACATTAATTCTGTGAACCACAGAAACCATGGTTTCTGTGCAAAGGTTAACCCTGGAAATGGGAGTGTGCTTGCTACTTGTAGTTAAACTGGGAGTAGCTTTTTATGTATACAAACTAGCATGAATTAGGACTTCGAGGCTTTTCCCCCTTGTTAATATGTAACTGTAATGTCCTTACCCAGGGCTCCCTTTTAGATCAGAAACTCTAGTGCAATGGTTCACAAAGTGCAGAGCCCAGGACTAGCAGCAGCATCATTACCTGGGAGGGGAACTTGAGCGCAGATTGTTGAGTCCGACTGCAGAACTGTTGAATCAGAAACTCTGGGGGCAGGACCCAGCAGTCTGTATTTAATAAGTTCCCTAGCAGATTTTGATGCAGGCTGACGTTTGAGAACAGCGGGCAAAGGCAGAGTTCACCTGTTTCATATATATTCTCCTAAGTTCTTAGGCAGTAGTTTGCTGCTTTGTCTGGGCATTAGGATCACCCATGGGGCTTCTTAAACAAACATGTCAGGGCTCCTGTACCCCAGAGATCCTGATTAGGAGACGTGGGTAGGGGTCAGGAATTTATGTTTTAAAAACATGCCATAAATGAGAGCTATACATTGGGTTCATTCAGTGAGTGAGTGATAGTGGTTCCCAAACTTTGTTGTACATCGGAATCACCTGGGGAGCTTTTCAAACTCCTGACACCCAGGTCACATCCCTAACCAATTGAATCAGAAGGTCTTGAAGTGGGAGTCAGGAAGCAGTAATTTTTTAAAGATTCCAATGCTCAGAAGAGTTTGGGAATCACTGGTTAACTCCTCCTTCCTGCCACTATTGTTAATGCCTGGCTTACTTCTCCTGTCCTTATGAAGATTAACTTTTGCCTTTATTTTCGATAATGACTCAAACAGCAGAAATCTGAAGGACTTTTCAGTCTCTTAATATCAGCATCTATGTAGGAAAGTGCAGTAGTTTGATTTCTGGAGGATGAGTGTAGAATGTGAATTAATTTTTATCAGAGGCCAGCCTGGACCAAGCATGAATCCCAGAACTACCAGTTGATTAAGTCGTAAGCAGACCTGAATCTAAAACAGCAAGTGTAAATCACCCCAAACCACCGGTGAGTAGGCAGGGGAAGGTGGGTGGTTGATTTTATTCTTCAGGCAATATTTAACAATGTCTGAAGACATTTTAGGTTTTCACAACCTGGGAAGTGAGGGGGGGAGGGTGCTTCTGGTATCTAGTGGGTAGAGGCTAAGGGATGCTGCTAAACATCCAACACTGCAGAGGGCAGATCCATTCCCCCACCCCCACCAAAAAAACGAAAAAAAAATCAAAGAATTATCCTCTCCAAAATGTCATTAGTTCCAAGATTGAGAAACCCTGCTCCAAACTGAAGTGAATGACAATATTTCATGCACCTGGGTGAAAGTGCAGGGCAGGAAAGTAAAAACAATTGTAATTTGTAATCCTAAACTTAAATCATAGTTGGATGTTTACTAGTAACGTTTCCAAAAGAGCATCTCTTTTATTTTTGGAATCACGGAACTTTAGAGCCAAAAAATTAGGGATCGGGCTTCCCTGGTGGCGCAGTGGTTGGGAGTCTGCCTGCCGATGCAGAGGACGCGGGTTCGTGCCCCGGTCCGGGAAGATCCCACATGCCGCGGAGCGGCTGGGCCCGTGAGCCATGGCCGCTGAGCCTGCGCGTCCGGAGCCTGTGCTCCACAGCGGGAGAGGCCACAACAGTGAGAGGCCTGCGTACCGCAAAAAAAAAAAATTAGGGATCAGGGCTTCCCTGGTGGCGCAGTGGTTGAGAGTTTGCCGGCCAATGCAGGGGACACGGGTTCGTGCAAAAAAAAAAAAAAAAAAAAAAAAAAAAATTAGGGATCATATAAACCACTTCATACACTGAGCTCATTTTATGAGTATGGAAAGTGTAGCCCAAAGAAGTAAGATTTAGTGAGTTTTTAGAGCTAGTGACAGAAGTAAACTGGAGCACAGGACATTTTCTTTTCAGTGCCTTTTTCTATTGTTTAATTTCTCAAAGCATCACATTTACTAATTTGAAGAATCTGTATTCAAAGACTGCCTGTCAGAAAGAAAACATTCAGGAATCTTTATTTAAGTGACTCAAGTTCTTCAGGAAAACATCTTAAAACTTAGCCCTCTTGAGCAGAAGTATATACTTGTCTATTAAGCAAGAGTAAATAAAGGCTTGCCCTCTGATGTATCTTGTAGGGTTATAATGTAACTTCATATTGCATGGCAGCTGAGTGAAGCTGGTTGACTTGTGTAACAAGCTAAGATGGTAATACTACATTTTGCTGGGAGTCTTCTCTAGCCTCAAATTTGGTATTTTTTCCCTAGTATAGTAACAGATTAATTATCCGGAGACCAGAATTCTGGCAACCTCAAGCATCAGAAGAATGGTTTTTTTTAAGCTTCTCTGATAAGGAAATAATTAATGGCAATGAAGATAGACAAGAAGTATCACAGATTATCCTGATGCCTTATGATTAGTTGATTCAGTGGCCAAAGAGATCAGGTTCTCTGATTAACTGGTAATATACATATATAAAAGCTGTACTATACAAAAAAATACAGAAAAAAATTTACAAAAATATTTACCAACATGGAAAAATACTTATGATGCTTGAGGAAAGCAGACTACAGAAGTGAAGCAACAAACTAATCTGTGCTCTATAAGTTAGGATATGAAAAAGGACCAGACAGGGATGTGGAAAATGGAATTATTTAAATAGTTTATTGAAATGACAGCATTGTAGGTAAATTTTATTTCTAATAATAATAGTTGATAGAAATATTAACAATAAGGGGATATATGTTTAATGAAAAGTTCAGCTAAAAATTCTGAGCTCTATTATCAGTAGAGAGTCTGCTCTTTCAAATGATTCATTTTTGACCATGCCATATAACCAAGTGATTACTGAATAATATGACTTTAACCAATATAGGCCCTTGACATCCAAAAAGTGGTCAAACCATTGGCACATTCATAGGAAACGGCCATTGATAGTATATAAACCTTGCTGCTACTGGATTATTAAAGTTAAATAGTTTTTAAAATTTTGTTTCATCTAGTAACTAGGTCATCAGCACCTAAAACTACTGTATTATTGTTTAGCATATTATATTGTACCTTGTCTTTTCCTAGACTACTGGACTTGGAGGATCGGCAGTAGCAGGTCATGCATCAGACCAGATTGAAAACATGGTACCTGTTAAGGATCGCATCATTAAAGTTACCTTTAATGCAGATGTGCATGCAAGTCTCCAGTGGAACTTTAGACCTCAGCAAACAGAAATATATGTAAGTGATTAAAGCAGTTTTTAAAAGATTGCTTTTTTCAATGTAAAAATCCTTTCTTTCATCACTTACTGTTTCACAATTTAGGAAACATTCATCTAAACTTAATTTCAAAATACTGACAGATTCCATTACTGTAATCCTTTTATTCCTGCAGACTACTTTTTGACAGTGCCCTATATTCTGACCTAATGTACAGGATATACTTTTAACTTTTAAGTTACATGGCATTATAATAAAAGTCAGTTTGGAACTATGGAAAATGTCATGGTTTTATTAGAATCATATTAAGAATTCACTAAGAAGTTCTCTGGTCACTAATCTTGAGAGTAGGAGCAGCTGTGATGCTTTATAGTTGACTTTACCTTAGGTATAGATGATACAAGAAAAATGTTGAAAATCATTGGTTACAATGGAAAGTAGTTTACTGATTTACATCAGAAGTATCCCTGTCCCTTAAAAAAAAAAATTAAGAATCTTTGAAGTAATCATGCTAAATAGTCATGTTCTATTTCAGAAAGATTATACACCTTAAAAGCTTCCTAAAATTGTGATTAGAGGATTTAACTGAAATTATCTCATGAACTGAATAGCCAGAAAAGCTTAATTGTAACTCTTATTGGAAAACCCTATTACTATTAGTGCTTCCCCAGGTTAGTAAGCTTCATTGAATCTCTTAAGTGATTTGAGGGTGTTATAGGTTATGGTTCTTTCTGTTTTTTTTTTTTTAATTAATTTATTTATTTTTGGCTGCGTTGGGTCTTCATTGCTGCATGCGGGCTTTCTCTAGTTGTGGCGAGCGGGGGCTACTCTTCATTGCAGTGCACGGGCTTCTCATCGTGGTGGCTTCTCTCGTTGCGGAGCACGGGCTCTAGGCACGCGGGCTTCAGTAGTTGTGGCATGCTGGCTTAGTTGCTCCGCAGCATGTGGGATCTTCCCGAACCAGAGCTTGAACCCGTGTCCCCTGCGTCGGCAGGCGGATTCTTAACCACTGCGCCACCAGGGAAGCCCTAGATTATGGTTCTGAATATTAGTTGCAATCACACAGTAGTATACAGTGGTGGTAGTTGCTAAATTGGTACATGCGACAGAGCATCCTTTGGACGTTGACTTTTTTTTAAATTATGTCTCATTTTACGTTGACTTCTTTAAAGCCTTGCAATTTATTTTATCCGTTATTTTCTCTCAAAAAAAAAAAGTATTAGTGCTTTTTGGTTAAATAAAAGTTCTACTCAGTTAGTTTTACTCTGGTTTACGTTTAATTTACTCTGGTTGTAAACTTAAGTTTAAGGTTGGTAACCTTTTTTAAAAAGAATCTTTAGTCAATTGTATAATATTCAGGGATAAGTGTTAAGAAGTTAGGCTTGGCTTGTTCTTGGACACATTTTATTTTCTTACATCTTTATTGAAGTATAATTGCTTTACAATGTTCTATTAGTTTCTGCTGTACAACAAAGTGAATCAGCTCTATGTATATACATATCCCCTCTGTTTTGAGCCTCCCTCCCACCCTCCGTATCCCACCCCTCTAGGTCATCACAAAGCATGGAGCTGATCTCCCTGTGCTATGCAGCAGCTTCCCACTATCTCTTTTACATTTGGTACTTGTATATATGTCAGTGCTGCTCTCTCACTTTGTCCCAGCTTACACTTCCCCCTCCCCGTGTCCCTAAGTCCATTCTCTATGTCTGCGTCTTTATTCCTGTCCTGCCCCTAGGTTCTTCAGAACCTTTTTTTTTTTTCTACATTCTATATATGTTAGCATACGGTATTTGTTTTTCTCTTTCTGACTTACTTCACTCTGTATGACAGACTCTAGGTCCATCCACCTCACTATAAATAACTCAATTTTGTTTCTTTTTATGGCAGAGCAATATTCCATTGTATATATGCGCCACATCTTCTTTATCCATTCATCTGTCAATGGACACGTAGGTTGCTTCCATGTCCTGGCTATTGTAAATAGTGTTGCAGTGAACATTGTGGTTCATGACTCTTTTTGAATTATGGTTTTCTCAGGGTATATGCCCAGTAGTGGGATTGTTGGGTCATATGATAGTTCTATTTTTAGTTTTTTAAGGAACCTCCATACTGTTCTCCATAGTGGCTGTATCAATTTACATTCCCACCAACAGTGCAGGAGGGTTCCCTTTTCTCCACATCCTCTCCAGCATTTATTGTTTCTATATTTTTTGATGATGGCCATTCTGACCGGTGTGATGTGATTCCTCATTGTGGTTTTGATTTGCATTTCTCTAATGATTAGTGATGTTGAGCGTTCTTTCATGTGTTTGTTGGCAATCTGTATGTCTTCTTTGGAGCAATGTCTATTTAGGTCTTCTACCCATTTTTGGATTGGGTTGTTTGTTTTTTTGATATTGAGCTGCATGAGCTGCTTGTGTATTTTTGGAGCTTAATCCTTTGTCAGTTGCTTCATTTGCAAATATTTTCTCCCATTCTGAGGGTTGTCTTTTCATCTTGTTTATGTTTTCCTTTGCTGTGCAAAAGCTTTTAAGTTTCATTACGTCCCATTTGTTTATTTTTGTTTTTATTTCCATTTCTCTAGGAGGTGGATCAAAAAGGATCTTGCTGTGATTTACATCAGAGAGTGTTCTCCCTATGTTTCCCTTTAAGAGTTTTATAGTGTCTGGCCTTACATTTAGGTCTTTAATCCATTTTGAGTTTATTTTTGTGTATGGTGTTAGGTAGTGTTCTAATTTCATTCTTTTACATGTAGCTGTCCTGTTTTCCCAGAACCACTTATTGAAGAGGCTGTCCTTTCTCCATTTTATTTTCTTGCCTCCTTTGTTGGATACATTTTAAATAACTTCATCTGCAGATTATTGCTTGAAGACTTCAGACATACAAGAGGACAATCCATAACTAAGTATGCATAAGAGAACATTGGTTCTCCACTGACATATGCAAGTAACATTTGAAAATCAAATGTTCTTGGGTAGTATTCACAATTTATTTTGCTGACCCTTAACATTAGTTTAAATGAGGTATTATGGTCTGAAATGATAATAATGGCTAATTTAGGAGGGAAAGAAGGAGCCATGTGAGATTTAAGGATAATGTATATTTTCCTTAAAACAGGTAGTGCCAGGGGAGACTGCACTGGCGTTTTATAAAGCTAAGAATCCTACTGACAAACCAGTAATTGGAATTTCTACATACAATGTTGTACCATTTGAAGCTGGACAGTATTTCAATAAAATACAGGTATAACTAAATGCAGACATTACAGAATGTGATAAGGTACATGAAATTGTTTGATACTAAATCTATTTCAGTGTTTTTTTAGTAGGTACTAATTTTTTAAAGTTCATTTCTTCTAAACTTCAAACTTTTTTTCATTGCTTATAACAGCTATGCAGAGGTTGAGAGTCAAACCATATAGATATCTGCTTTTTTAAGATTAGAAGAATTTGCTGATTCTCAATCCTTAAAGCAAAACTCAATCTGAGATAAAAGATGCTGTTATTCTGTCACAGAATTTAATGATTATAATCAACAGTATGCTTATTAAAGCCAATAAATGAAGCATTAGTTTCTATTATAGGTAATAGAATAGAAATATTAATTAATGAATACCTTTCTATAACTTCTAGTGCTTCTGTTTTGAAGAACAAAGGCTTAATCCACAAGAGGAAGTAGATATGCCGGTATTTTTCTACATTGATCCTGAATTTGCTGAAGATCCAAGAATGGGGAATGTTGATCTCATCACTCTTTCTTATACTTTTTTTGAAGCAAAGGAGGGGCATAAGTTGCCGGTCCCAGGCTATAATTGAAGTCAGAACTAAGTCCTCCTTCAAATTTGTGATTTTTGAAAAATCATGTATCTTCTCAGAGGAGAAATATTTACAATAATGTGAAGCCTTCTATTTTAAATTTTATATACTTATGGTTCTTTTTTCCCAACTAATTTACCCTACTTAGAATGTGTAACTGTTCAAAACCATACTTAGAGTTTAAGTAGTATTAGAAGAAACTGCTTTGTTTCTTAAATATGTTGGCATGGACTTGATGGTTCAGCTTAATTCACTGGTCCCCTTTCAAATTATGAGCACTTCATACTTGTAGCAATGAATTTTTATTATTATTTCTAGAATAGTTGGTTACTGCTTTCATTATGAACAGTCACTATTTTAAAAGCTCAAAATGGAAGAGGAATCACTAAGCCCTAACAGCTTGCCTAAAGATTACATTCTGATTTCAAATTTGACTATTTTTCCTTTAAGATCTAGGGCTATTTTACATTCAGAGTACTAAACAAGTACTTAGAAATTTCAGTACCATGAAATTTAAATAAAATGCATAAGTATATCTAGTAGGTTTCTAGCATTTCTTGTGATAGTTCCAAGTCTCCAAATTTTAAAATGTAAGTGGGATTGTGAAGATTTACTGACAGCAGAGTTCTTCTGAAAAAAGATGTATTGAACTGTTTTAATAGTAATTTATTTGTCATTGAAATTTATGACAAACCAAAGTACAATTTATTCTGAATGTTTTCCAGTAGTCTTTTTTTCCAAAAAGAAAAAAAAAAGAGCATTTAGTTTTATAAAGAATTATATTTAAAGGCAAACAGTGTAGAATCCAGTAACCTCTTGAGGGTACCTGAAATATTAAACTACAATCATCAAGGCTTTTACAATTCATAATCCTAAACAAGAGTATTATTTATAAAGAAGTGCAAATTGACTTTTACATTCAACTTTAGTTAAATGAAGGCACTCAGTATTCTTCCAGAATAATAATAGTTCTTCACATTTCATGGTTTCATCTGTTAACAATTATTTTGTAATGAAACAGTCTTCATCTACTCTTATCCCAGCTCTTGTGATGATTTCTAAATGTAGGAAGGTCTGAAACATAAGGTGCTACACTTAATCTGGTTGGCCTTAGTACCATGAATTTTTCTTCTGCTGAAGTTTTAAGTGAATATGTGTTACAACCAAGTTATTTTGAGATAAAGCTTGAGCTGCTGTCAGGAACCATAAATGTTACTCTGGAACTGTTACTCTTCTGTTTAAACCTCATTACTGCAGAGGAGAAATGTTCCACTGTGGCTTTGATGTTCTGGAAGGTCTTAACTTCTGGGTCTCAAAGCTGGACAGGGTCTACCTTGAGGAGAATTGGCACCCATATGCTGCTAGTGAGCTGGTCATCCACTTCCACCTGGAATAAAAAGAAGAGTCACCCATCTCCATCTTTTCCTCTTTCCCCATTCCTTGTAACTAGAGAGCCACAGTCTAGTAGAGGAAAGGTGGGAATGTACTACTTCCATGGGGGAGGGTGTGGAGGGAATAAATAAGGTTAACAGGTTACTGGTGGCTGTGTGCATTTATTAGTAAATAAATGGAATGATTAGTAAAGCAATAGAATCCAGACCAATCTAGACTAACAATGAATGGCTTCTACCAGTCCCAGCTAACAGGTATTAACTGCACATAAAAGACACATCTGATTCTAGTGCTAAGAAGTTTTTATTGATCATCTGTTTTTGTTAGCATTAACATTTCTATACCATAAACCTACTTCTGCATTCCCAAGATTTATAATTTTTAGCTAACATGGTCACAAAGAATGTATTTCATTAGTGAACAATAGTTCATTACAATTTGAGTGACTCAGAGGAACTTGTGTAATAATATCTCACTCATCAGAATGTCAGACTGTGATGGCCCTTACAAAATGTAAATAAGAAAGTGACAGTTACACTGAAATCATGTGGAATGTAAGTTGTGGAAGTTGAAGCCTTTACCTCAAGAGTCACTGTGACTTTGAGCTCCTTTGTGGTGGTGAACATCAATGTCTTCATAAATAGCTCTGAAACAAACAAGCCATAATGGCAAAAGGGTTATATATCAATTTCAATGTACTATTTTGGCTTTTAGCTGCCAACAACTTAACTAAAAATCTGGTGCTATTTTAGGTGTTCAGGAAATCAGGCTATATCAGTAAATAAAAACATAGGTCTCTGTCCTGAAGCTTACATTATAACTTTCTTAGATCCTAATGCTGCTATCTATCCCTGTATATCTTATAAATATGTATCTTATGTAACCATTTTACTTGTAATTTAATGAGAAATATGGCTCAAAATTTGGACAGTTTGCTTCCTGATTTAAAAAAAAAGCAAAAATTGTTCAGCTTTCCCTGGCTTTATAAAAAACATTAAAAATTAATATTCTAGCTTATTTAACATATGTTATTACAGTCCAAACTCCTGAGCTACCTTTAGCATATAACTGTCACCTTTGTGCTTTGTATATAGTCATTTTTCTATGACAGCCTTTGTTCAGTTCTTTATATTTGTCTTACATATGTCTGTAGATAGAACATATCTATACCTAGAAATATGACATTAATATATACAGTATAACAACACATGGCTAAGGAAAAAAAAAATCTCATAAAAATCACAGCACATTGAAGGCATGATCCCTAACCTCAAGAAGCCCCAGGATGGTCCAGAAATTTTAATGTTTTTCTAATAAGTTTTGTCTCTTGTGTTCCACAAAAGTATTTCAACCTCCTTCACTCTATTCAAATCTCTGATGCCCCTCCTCTCAGTCAGAAACCTCACATTTTAGTAACTTAAATGTCTGGATATGGAAACAACCTCATGCTTCCATCACCAAATCTTCAAGTCTGTTTTTATCTGCACCATCATCTACTTCTATGACCCTATCTGTCTACCCCTAGCTTCTCAAACACCTCACTCATTTAGGTATCTCCCTTCCTAGATCTTCAGCCTCTCATTCTCTACTAAATCCTAACCCTTAGGATTCACAGATATTCCAGCATCTCCCATTTTATAAAATAATACAGTCCTTTATCCCATGTCTACATAATCACCTCAGTAATCCTCTAGCTCCCAGGCCACTTTCCACAATCCCTTCATGTTTAAGTTTCTATGTAAGTTACCTGGGCACTATTGTCCACTTCATCTCTTACTTTTTAATGCACTGAAATTTGGTTCTGTCCCCATCAATTTACCAAAATGCTTCTACTAAAATCACCAATGATTTCCTGTTACTTAGTCCATTATTGAGTGTTTGTCTTCAGCAATGTTTACCACAGTTGTGTACTCCCTCCTTTTTGTTTCCAAACTGCAATTTCCACATCTGGTAATAGGTTGTTCCCCGTTGCTCTCTGCTCTCACACTAAAAACTGCAGGTCTTAACCTTAACGTCACTTCTCAGGCTTTCTCTACCCTCATTTAAATCAGTTCTTTCTGTTACACACTGTCAAGTCGATATCTTTCATACCATTAACACAAACTGTAAATACATGTTTGCCTGCTGATTTAATTTCTGCCTCCATACTAGATTTACCCTCCATGAGTTTTAACATGAAAAATTAGGCAGCAATCAGTTTCCCTTGCACATAGACAGTGCTCAGTCGTTTGTCAAATGAATGAATCATGTGTATGTGTATGTATATGTATATGTATATTCATAAGTACTATACTCTGTTCTGCTGGAGTAGAAATTCTTAACCTGGGGTTCATGGACAACTAGTGATGTGAATATCCCAGAACTTTTCTGCAAGATTTTGCGCTTTTCCTTAGGCAGAAGTTCCCTGGATTTCATGGAATGTTCAAAGAAATTGAGACACCCTACCCTCCTGAAAGTAAGAACTGTAGTGGTAGGGAATTCCAGCTTCTTACTATCTCTATTACCTTTAATATCTATTGCACCAGCACATCTACTTACAACAATCTCATAATTAACTAAAATATAATAATATACTTTTCTGCTTCCTATTTGTCTGGAGAAACTGATAAAAACATCCGGTTTCCAGACAGCATACCTAGTTTAACCAGTTTCTAATTCCTTAAACCACTAATACATTCAGTGATACTTTATCAAGCAGAATGACCTAGGAAAGTTTCACAATCTTGTTAGGAAAAAATATTTAATTAATTCCTAAGCCTATTAAAATTCATTCATAAATCATTCCAAAATAGATCACTACATTGAGGGTTTAAACCAGGGTCAAAACCTCAAATGCCTACACATGCCAGGCAGGTCAGATGAAGGTATGCAGTGGGCCAGGTGGGGCCTGCTGGACTGCAGAAGCTGTCTCATCTTAAAGAGGCAGCTACTATGCAGCCCCAAGCTATAGCTAATGCGTAAAAATGCTGTTGTATTGAAAAGAATCCAGAGGTCCAGATATTTTTGGAAATATCCTACTTTTTAACTGTTGGCAGTTAGTGTTGAAATGCATGTTTAAAATTCACACAGGTCAAACAAAACACAGCTGCAGGCAAGATAACAGCCTGCAGGCTGCTAGTTTCTAAACGGTGATTTCCATAAACCTGCTTTAATCATTTTAAACAATTTTTGGGGTAACCTTTAGTCAAAGTATATTAAAGCTCTAATGAGCCTACCATTCCATAAATATTTTTATATACTGACCAATGTGAAATACAAAATAATGCTGCTTTAAGGATTCCAAGTTAAAAATTAATTTTTACACTAATAATCCATTTTAAGCACACTGTTGTCATAGGTAGTGAAGATTAAAAACAAGTTCTTATATAAGTCTTTTTTGGCATTAGTCAAAGAACAACGAAAATATCCCATCCATGTGGTATTTATGTCACCAATCAGTGAATAGTGCCCTTCTCAAGCTGGAGAGAACCTGACTTTCCTCCAAGGCATCTACAAGGAATATACTAATGCACACGATGGTTCTGGTTATTTCTTAATGTGCAACCCCAGCATTTTTATTTTTTAGTCACAAGGCTGAGAATAACGAGATCATTAAGAGCAACAACCTCCAAGAAAATCTCATAAGTCATTTTTAAATAAGGTCATTGATTTCTGCCAAGACCTAAACAAAGTTAAATGTATGACCAAGCCCTGTTAGCTCTGCTACCAAAGGGAACCAAGACAAAAAAGAATCATTTTGTAAATGACTTACTCTGTGGTGACAGCAGGAGCTAAGGGATCAAACTCCATTACCTCGTAGTAATTGGGTGGCTGGGAATCGTTCTTTGTCATCGCTGTAAGCAACAAAAAGAAATACATTGTGCTTTTCGAGGAGATACACACAATTAATATTCTCTTTATGACTTAGACTTCTGACAGAAGATCCTAACAAACACTGACAACCAGAAACAAGCACACTGGTGTTCCAATGCTACTCCCAAGTACAACAAATTATATATAACAAAAAGATTTCCAAACTTCGATTACAGGATCATTTACCTCAGCACTCAAAATACAATACTCAGTGCAACACAAGCATTTTTACAATCTCCTAATGTCAGTCATAATGGTATCTGCCCTGAATTTATCTCATGTAGCTTAAAAATGCAAATGAACTCTAATTTTTCCTCTCTGTATATCTTTTCAGTTACCAATAAATCTCTAGCAGATTCATATATTCTCACAAGTTTCCTTACTTGATGCAAATAATAAGGTGTCAAGTACCTGGATGATTGCTGGGCAGGGATGGCGGTCTCTGGTTTGATGGTGTTGCTGGAATGGTCTTTAGAGTAACTGGCTGTAGTAATACTGAATTTGAATATTCCGGAAGCTGAAGAGAGCAGGGTGCATGTTCAAATAAGCATTCTACATTAAGCTTTACTTTATAATTTAGATTCCTAGGCTTCCAAGGGGCAGTATTCCAAGAACCATATATTCTGAACTGGATAAGAATTAGTAATTATTAACTTATTTTAGTTTTTAAGGTAATAACCCCTTACAGAATTTACTGCTTTTCTGTCTGGTTTCATGCCCATTGCACCTCATTTCCCATATAAAATGTAAACTTTAAAAAAATGTTGCTTTTTAAAAAAAGAAGCAGGAATGTATGGCTCAGACCAGAGTCTGTTGTTCCACACTGAATAAAAACTCGGCCTCATAGGACAAAAAAAAAATATTAACCACGAAAAAGCATAAGGTGAAGATATTAAATCGGGACTTAAAGACAAAGATTTAAGTTTTAATTAGAAATATCTCTTCCTTCTTGTAATTTTCTTCATTCATTTCACAAATATGTCCTGGGCACCTACTGTATGCCAGGCTCTATAAATAAAGCAGGCCAAATCCCTGCCCTCAAGAAGCAGACAATCAACAAATGTAAACAGGTGTCAGATAGCAAGTGCTCTCAGGAAAAAGCAGGGTAATGGGAGAAGAGAGGCTGGGGTGGGATATTGCTCTGACAGTCATAGTCAAGGGAATGCCTCACCACTGGGGACACTGAACAGAGCCCTTATTCTGATGCGGGTCCTGTGATTAGCTAAGGTCATATGCTCATATGGTCATATGCTCTGAAGCAGGGGGGTGGCCAGTGCAGTTGGAGAGGCAAGAGGTGCAGCTAGAGACGTAGTGGGAGGGGTCAGAGCAGCATTTCAGGCTTTTACTGAGTAAAATGGAGTCAGGAAGAAAATCACAGGTGGTTTTAGAGCAGATGGGTAACATAATACAAACTTTACTTTTAAAAAAGATTGCCATGGGGACTTCCCTGGTGGTCCAGTGGTTAAGAATTGGTCTTTCAATCCAGGGGACACTGGTTTGAACCCTGGTCAGGGAACTAAGTTCCCACATGCCGCAGGGCAACTAAGCCCGTGCGCCACAGCTGCTGAACCCACGTGCCACAACTAGAGAACCCGCACACTGCAACTAATGAGCCCACGTGCTCTGGAGCCTGTGTGCCACAACTAGAGAGCAGCTCACACACTGCAACGAAAGATCCTGTGTGCTGCAACTAAGACCTGACAGCCAAAATAAAAATAAAAATAAAAATAAAAATAAAAATAAAAAAATAAAAAAGATTGCTCTGGTTTCTGTTTTAAGAATAGATTGTGTGATGGGGGTGGGGGTGGAGAGGAAGGTGAAGGCTGAAGCAAGGCAACACTCAGGGAGGCCACTGCAATATCCATCTGATGGTAGCTTGAACTGGGATGTGGTAGTGGAGGTGGTGAGAAGTGGCTGGATAATGGATCTATTTTGAAGGTAGAGGTAAAATGGTAGAGGTCAAGCATGATTTCTCAAGGTTTTTGACCTCAGCAACTGAAATAGTGGTCATTTACTGAGTGGGGAAGACAGCAGGAAGAGCAAATCGGAAGACAGGGCTAAAAGAAAGCAAGAGGAGATGTGAAGTAGAAGGTGGAAATGTGAGTTCTGAGTGTAGGGAAGGCATAAGGTCTGGAGACAGCAACTTGTAAGTCGTCAGTCTGAATGGAATTTCAAGATACGAGACCAAAAGACCATGGAGGAATGAATGCCAGACTCCTGGGGTCTCCAATACTGAAAGGCCAGTAGAGGTGGAGGGACCAGCAAAGGGGATGGAGAAGAACTGAGGCAAGAGAAGAACCCACAGTGAGTGGTGTCTGAAAGCCACATGTGCAGAAAGTAGGATGTGACTGACTGTCAGTTGCTGTTGATGAGGTAAGGTGAACACCGAATTGCAGGACTACATTTAGTAAATCTGGAGGTCTCTGGTGACCTTGACAAGAGCTCTGCCAGTAAAGTGGCTGGAATGAGAACTTGTCTGAAGTCCGTCAGAGGATGGGAGGAAAGAAAGTGGAGACAGCAAATATAAACAGCTCTAAGGGAATTCTGATCCTTAACCATCTTTCTAACGGAAGTGAGACTATACCTGTCTATCTTAAATGGTTAAAAAGACAGCAAGGAAAAGTCCTAACAAGGGCTGCATCAACACATTATAAAGAAACTTTGAGCAGAACATGAGAATTAAGGACCAGGAGTTCTTTTTTAGCATGATAATTGCTCATCAGATGCACTGCCAAGGAAGGCCTTCATTACTTACACTCTCATATGTAGGACTTGAGGCGAGGTTTTGGCTGGTCCT
This sequence comes from Mesoplodon densirostris, assembly GCF_025265405.1. Lineage (NCBI taxonomy): Eukaryota > Metazoa > Chordata > Mammalia > Artiodactyla > Ziphiidae > Mesoplodon > Mesoplodon densirostris. The sequence continues at coordinate 63,442,804 of NC_082678.1, forward strand.
TTGGACAAACCTAGGATAGTGTGATAACACAGCATAATTACCCTACAGTGAGATCAAAGATGCAAAAAGATGACTTTACTGGTCTAAAAACAAAACCCAAAATGTACCTTCAGACTACACAAACATATTAATTTTATATATCAATAAAAATTACCATTGGTTTTAGTGCCCAGCAGATCATGATGCCCAAATACCAAAGACAGTAAAGATAAAACCCTGTCCCCAGGCAATGGCAGCCTTGAGACCCTGGAGTGTGCACACTATACCAGTGACAGCAGAGCCTTCAGTCTTTGCATGAGCGTAGCTACCACCCCATCGTTTCCTAAAGGATATGGGGCAATGCAGAGTAGAGGTCAGGAAGGGGGGTACAGTTTGGAGTAAAGTTGGAGTAAACACACTTCACCCTGTCTCTCCCACCAAATGCAACTGTAAAACCTGGACAGAATGCGTGGGGCAAGTATTTGAGAACTGAAAAGTAAACACTAGTTACAGGGTGATTGAGAAAGAAGGCTAGAATTTGAGTATCAGTGAAATGTTGGTGAACTTACCATGTTCTGCCCCTCTGGTATTCCCTAACTGAATGCAGTGCAGCCTAAAACCCAAGTGGGCAGTGAAGACAGAGCTCCAGGAGAAGCCTCTCATTCTCACTCAAGGAGCAGGAAAGGGAAATCCTAATGCTCAGAGAGAGTGTGGAAATCCCCCATCCCCTTTTTCCTCTTTGTTCTTTCACACCCCAAACCCTAGGCAATCCCAAGGTGGCTGCGGTGACAGCAGAGGCAACAGGGACCTACAGGGGCTTAAAACTCTGAGTGAGGGGAACCTTCCTCTCTAAGAGGTACAACTGTGATCCCAAGAGGACATGGCAAACCTCTGTTGTTTCTTTTATCCCTTCTGTCCTGCCATTTGGTGCCCAACACAAGCATAGTCAAGGAAATGCATGGCATAGTAAACCTTCAGCTTTTTGACTGGAGAGCCAAAAGGAGTCCCAGGAAAGCAAAGAACCAGAGAAATCACAAAGAGGGAGGAATTCAGGAAAACCTCAAAGTTGTTTATGAAATCCTGGGCTCACACCCTGATCTATGCATCCATGGCTGATCCCAATAAATGCCAAAGATGTTGAGAACTGAACACACAGCCTGCTATCCAGACCTTACATGAATACTGGGTGGCACACATGTGGGACAGATCTCAATAGCACTGCCAAGGCTTTGGAAATTTAACTGACATCAAACCGAAGCACACAGAAGGCAGGCTGAAACTGTGGCGTAAACCTCATGAGGTTGTTTGCCTACTAATCAAAACATCAACATTCTCAACAGGATTTAGAGAAGATGAAGTGTCTCATATCATTAAAAATGTCCAAGATACAATCCAAAATTCCTATGCATATGAAGAACTGAGAAAATTTAAACTTGCAAGAGAAAAGACAATCAACAGTGCTTGATATCTAGAGGACACAGGTGCTGAAATTATCTTACAATTTTAAAGCAGCTATTTATACAAATGCTTCAGCAAGGAACTGTGAACACTTGAAAAAAAACAGAAAAATAGAGTCTCAGCAAAGACACACAAGATTATAAAGAAGAGCCAAATGGGAATTTTAGAATTGAAAATTTCAGTAACTGAAATTTTTTAAAAATTACAGAATGAGCTAAACAGCAAAGTGGGGATGACAGAGGAAATAGAGTGAGAAAAGCAATGAACAGAACCCTATGGATCTATGAAACAATGAAACAGATCTAACGTGTGTCATCAAAAGTCCCAGAAGGACGGCAGAAAGTGTGTAGTGCTGAAAAAAAATTTGAAGAAATAAAGGCTTAAGACTTCACAAATTTGGTCAAAGACAAACCCACAGATTCAAGAAGTTCAGTGTAATAGGTTGAGTGGTGGCTCCCAAAGAGTTATGTCCTTGTCCTAATTCCTGGAACCTATGAGTGTCACCTTATTTGGAAAAAGGGTCTTTGTAGATATAATTAAGGACACTGAGATGATGTTCGAGTGGGCACTAAATTCAATGAAAAGTGACCTTAAAACAGAAAAACGGGAGTGGGGGGAAGGAGGGGCTGAGACACACAGGGGAGAAGGTAATATGAAGGTGGAGAAAGAAAGTGAAGTGATGTGGCCACAAGCCAAAATAACAAAGGAGTGCCAACACTCACCAGAATCTGGAAGAGGCAAAGAACGGCTTCTCCTCTGAGAGCCCTGGAGGGAGACTGCCTTGCTTTCTCTCAGACTTCTAGCCTCCAGAACTCTATGAAGATAAGTTCCTGTGGTTTTAAACCCACCAGTTTGTGGTAATGTTTTTATGGTAGCCACAGGAAATGAACACACTCAGTAAAACCAAAAGACAGCCATGCTCAGACACATCATAATCAAACTGTTCAGAATTAGAAGAAAAGAAAAGTTCTTAAAGCACAGACAGAAAAAAACAACATAGAATCAACAGGGGAAAAAGAAAATTTGAATGAATGTTAGCTTTCTCATTAGAAGCCATTTAGGCCAGAGAAGACTGGAGCAATGTTTAAAAACTGCTGGAAGAAAAGAACCATCTACCCAGAATCCAGTGAGAATATCCTTCAGGAACAAAAATGAAAAAGACATACTCACATGGAATAATCTAAGAGACTTTCACTGCCAACAGACCTTCTCTAAAATAATGCTAAAAGAAATTCTTCAGAGAGAAGAAAAATTGTACCAGAATAGAAGGAAAGCAACAGAAATGGTAAATATTGGGTAAACAAACTATTCTTCTCTTCCTGAGTCTTTAAAATTTATTTGAGGGTTGGAAGCAAAAACTATATTATGGAAAAATAATTGTAATAAAATGTGGAAAAATAATTGTATAATAATTATACATTGTCTGATCATGGTTTTTTAACATACATAATACATACAATAACTATATATTATTAAAGGGGAGCGCTGTATGATAAGGTTTCTACATTTCACTTCAAGTGGGAAAATACTGGTTTTAAGTTCACTAAAACAACTGTAATTCCTAGAGCAACCATTCCTCCCCTCCCCATATATACACTACACAAAGATACAAAATCACGATAAAATGGAATATTGAAAACGTTCAAATAACCTAAAGTATGAAGGAAAGAGGAAACAGAAAAAAAACCCACATACACCAAAGGGAACGAATAGAAAGCAAATTACACAATGCTAGACCTAAATCCAAACATATTAAATGTAACTGGTCTAAACATACCAATTAAAGACAGAAATTATTAAAATACATAAAAATGCACGACCCAACCATATGTTATCAATTAGAAACTCACTTCAAATAATTAAGTTAAAAGTAAAAAGGCAGGGCTTCCCTGGTGGTGCAGTGGATAAGAATCTGCCTGCCGATGCAGGAGACACAGGTTCGATCCCTGGTCCAGGAAGATCCCACATGCCGCAGAGCAACTAAGCCCATGCGCCACAACAACTAAGCCTGCACTCTAGAGCCCGCGAGCCACAACTACTGAAGCGCACGTGCCTAGAGCCCATGGTCCACGACGAAGAATAGCCCCCGCTCGCCGCAACTAGAGAAAAGCCCACACTCAGCAACGAAGACCCAATGCAGCCAAAAAAAAAAAAAGTAAAAGGGCAGAAGATATACCATGTGAACGCTAATCAAAAGAAAGCTAGAGTGGCTATATTAATATCAAAGTAAACATGAGGGCAAAGACAATTACAAGGTATAAAGAGGGGATGTTACATAATGATAAAAGGGTCAATTCACCAAGAAGACAACAATCCTGAATGCAAATGCACTTAAAGACAGAGCTTCAAATACATGAAGCAAATAATTTTACATAAACTTTTCTAGAAATATCACATACTGTATGACTCTATTCAGATGCTATTGTCACAAACTATAATGACAGAGAACAGACTGGTGGCTACTGGGGGTTGGGGATGGGGGTGTGTGACTATAAAGGAATAATAGCATAAGGGAGCTTTTTGGGATAATGAACTATTCTACATTCGGACTGGGGGGGTGGTTACATGAATCTATGCATATATGTTAAAATACATAGAACTGTATACAAAACAAAAAAAGGATCAATTTTACCATACGGAAATTTTTAAAATAAAATTAAAGTGCAGAAAGAAAAAGAGAGAGCAGGTATGGAAATCAGATCCACTTGAATTTGAATCCTCTTTCTGCACTGGTTGGCAGCCTTGGTTTCTTCACTTGTACAGTGAATATTGGGGGTACCTATCTCATAGGCCTGTAGGGAGCACTAGTAAGTAATTAGTAAGCATTTCTTATTTTTCTTGGCCTATTGACTGATACTAAGTGGGCTATAAATATGACCAGTGGCTTTATCCCATCATCATCGCTTTTCCGGGATCCTTTCTGTTATGAATAATTCCATCACTCATTTGTTCTGTGATGATAAATTAAACTGCAAACACAGAGAGGTGGAAAAATCTCAAGACCGTAAGATATTTTGATGGCTGATTTTGCCACTCATATGTAATCTTTGGCATATGATTTAACTCAGATTCAGGACTTAGGTAACTTTAGTGCTTCAATTTCCATCACTAAAAAACTGACTAGTGACACTTTCACTCATGTATCAATATAAGCTTTTTTTGAAAATCAGAAAAAAATAGATACAAAAGACATAGTCTAGAAAACAAAATATAGATAGTCTAGAAAACAAAATATAGATGTCACACATTATCTTTCATTCCAGTGAATTCTAAGAACTATTATAATTATTTTGCTATCCGGAACTTGGGCAGACAATCATAACAGGGTTCCTAATGATCAGCCGATCACTGCCTTATGGTTCCCCAGAGACAGTTTTTAAAACTAAAGATTCTTGCTACTGAATCAGAGTTTCTGGGAGCCAGCAATTTTACTGTTTAATAATCACTCAAGTGATTTTTATGCACCTTAGAGTATGAGATCCACAAAACTAAGCAGCTATTAGCTAGGATTTGATCTTTGTGTGAGTTTTATACAGACATTTTTTGTAATGGGATTTCATCTTTATGGTCAATCTTTCCCCAAAAGATTGGCAGAATAAAGGAAAACAGAATCAGCTACTTCAGACCACATTATTTACTAAGCAACTTCACTGGAGTTCTGCCTACAACATTTCAACATTTAATTGCATCACAGCAGTCAAGACCAGAGGCAGTCAAGCTAAGGTAATGACCCAACCTGGTGGCTCAAGAGATAGCCATGTCCCAGCACATGAATCTTTCCTTTCTCTCTTCTTCCATTACACCTTTTTTTTTTATTTTTTTGCTTTTTTCCCCAGTTTGATTCTCCTTTCTCTTCTCCTCAGTCTGCCCCTCTCCTTTTTAATATAGAAAAGTAACTAAAGAATATCTAAGTCCATGGACATAAAAACACAGCCAAGACATGCTGTTGAGTGAAAAACAAAAGCAAGGTCCAAAACAGTATGCACAGTATGCTGCCCTTTATTTAATAAAGGAGAAAAAATAATTCATATTCCTATTTACCTAAAGACACTTTGGAAGGATAAATAAGAAACTAACAAAGAGGTTCCCCGGATGGGAGCAGGTATGACCCAAGGGAGGGCAAGAGGCAGGATGGGGGTGGGATGAGATCAAGTATTGTCCTTGTACATCTTTTTATATTGCTTTGATATCTGCATCATGGAAATGTATTGCCTATTACCTAAAATACATATATTTAAAAGGAAAAAAAAAGAATATAATAGGCTTTGATGGAAGGCGAATCTATCTTCTGTTTATTTTTTTGCTGTTTATCTGCTCCATCCTGCCTCTTCTTGACTTAGGTAACCATGCTTTTTGTAGGTTCTTCTGCATCTTTCTTATGTTTCTCTATGCAAAGAGTGGCAAATATTAGCATATATTATTTCTCACTTTGTTGAACAAATTTGAGATAGTATACACACACTACTTTGCACCTTTTCTCTTTAATAATAAATACATTGAAAATAATAATAATAATAATAATAAATACATTGGTGATTGTCCCTCACATAGAGGGCCTACTTTTTTCTCCAGAAATATAATAATATATTGTGTAGATGTTTATTTAACCATTCCCCAAACTGAAGGGTACTTGAGTTGTTTCTAATTATTAGCTATTGCACAAATGCTGTCAAGGATACTCTTGTAAAGAACTTATTTTGCATAAATGAGCATAAATTCCTAGACTGCAAGTTCAAAGGTAAATGCATTTATAATTTTAATAGATATTGCCACTTGCCCCTCATAAAAACTGCACAGTTTTGTGATAGTATCTGTCTCTCCAGAGTTAACAAAGCATGTTAATAAACATGTAGACTATTGCCAATCTGTGAGGTTAAAAAAAGTCTTATTGCAGTTTAATTTATATTTCTGTAACTGTACGTAAGGCTGAGCATCACTGAGAAAAAAATATGTTTCTAAGTCATTTGTATTTCTTTTTCGGTGAACTATCAGTTCAGCGGACCTGCTACTTAATCGCTACATGAACTTCAATTCCCTAGGTCTCAGCCTTTTGTCCTATAAAATGGGAATAATGATAATAGCACTGATCAAGAACGTCTGCAAAGCTTAAATGCAGTAAATAAAAACAGGTCAGCAAAGTGCCTGCCACGTAGCAGGTGCTCTGCGATCTGTGCGGCCGGTTCTGTTCCCCCACTTTGTTATTGTAGTTTTCCTACCGCCTGTTACCACGAAAAAAAATACGAGAAACAGAGAATTTATGGAAGGCTTGCTACGCACTGAGTGCTATACTAGGAGGTATATACAGCATTGCACAGAATCTTTTTAAGAATCCTAGAGAGTATTCTTAGAAGAGAAATGAAGGCTCACACTGGTTAAGTTTCTCATCCAAGGTCACACAGCTAATCGGAAGCAGTATTGAAATTCTAAATCAGTTATGTATGATTCCTAAGTCTCTACCTTTTCTATTATGTCATGCTTTCTTAAATATGAGGAATCAGAATGAGATGGAATTAGTTCTGGAGTATTACTGACATACTTACAGGGGTGTTTCGGTGTTTTCCGAGGCTAGCAAATCCACCTGTGGATGAAGACTGGGTTTCAAGTTGTTTGTTACAACAGGACTTGGAGAGCTGAAATCTAGAACACAAAACGTACTTATTGCTTGGCTCTAAAACATTTTGTCCATCAGTTCTGTTGAATTTTCCACTGTTTAAAAAAAAAAAAAAAACACCACATTAAGGAGATTGAGATAGTTCTGTCACCGTAAAATCGTGGGATTTCCTCAAACAGAAATTCAAAAACATCATTTATGGCGATTGGAAAGAGAGAAATTCCCTGCCGTAAAAAGAGGATGTTGTAGGGCTTTCCTGGTGGCGCAGTGGTTGAGAGTCCGCCTGCCGATGAGGGGGACGCGGGTTCGTGCCCCGGTTCAGGAGGATTCCACATGCCGTGGAGCGGCTGGGCCCGTGAGCCGTGGCCGCTGAGCCTGCGCATCCAGAGCCTGTGCTCCACAGCGGGAGAGGCCACAGCAATGAGAGGCCTGCGTACCGCAAAAAAAAAAAAAAAAAGAGGACGTTGTAAAGGTAGCAAATGTTATTGTGTTGGGTTTTCTAAAATCCCAAGCTGACTCAGAATGGAAGGGATTTTATGTCTTATCCTGTCAAACACAAAAGTAAAAAGCTATGGCATATATAGAGCTCTACCCTCACCTCTCCAAACTCTCAAGTTCCCATAATCATGAGACACCCCAAAGAGAATAATTATTTCCCCCCGGCTCTGAAAATGCCTGATAAAAACTCAAGAAAACTCTTCAATATAATGGACTCCAAACATCCCACTGGTCTAAGCAAGCAGCCAACATTTTAGAAATGGGGTAAGTAATAAGAAAACCACAAATTGAGTGATACTGATTATTCTGATTCTAGAAAATCCTGCTAACATAAAAGGAAAACAAACCGATTTTAATTTGGCAGAAAATTCTGGATTTCAGCATTTTTCATCATCTTTACTTTGTAATTTACCAAAACTCTTTGGGAAGGGTAATAGGAGACAACAAATAAGATAAGGTAGGTAACCCTAAGCCTACAGTGCAACATCATTCATTTACCTTCACAGAAAACCATTAAAGCAACAATTGCTCCCACTTTATAAAGTAGGAAAGTCTCTAAGGTGGGTGGCTAAGAGGTGGCAGAACTGGGATTTCAACTTGGACTTCTCTGACTCAAAAGTTTGTGATTTGCCCTCCGCATTTCACCATCATGAGGCCTCATAATTCCTGATCTTCTCTATATGCATCAAATATTCCCTTTCCTGATGCTGTAGTATGGCAGAGAAAACCAAAGACAATAGCGAGTAGGTTCAGAGTAGGTTTAAGTATTGGCCATGGAGCTGAACAAGCTCTATAAGCAGGCCAGGCAAATTCCTCGAGATACTAAGCAGTGGGATGAGTTTCAAGGACCTCCTCCCCCAGATACATCCCATTCCTGTACTGGGTGTGACCTAACCATTTGTCAAGAAGTACTTAAATCTCCTGATAGAGTTCTCTGATATTCAAACTGACTTCAGTTCTTCTCAGGTTCCATTTAATCAAGAAGCCAAGAGAACTGTTTCACATCAAGCTCTTCCGCTGGTCTGAAAAGGCCCATGTGCTTATTTACTTAAGTCTGAAAGCTGAGCATTCAGGGTGTTGAGTTCTCCCAAGGTGGCCCTATGCATCAGAGGGCTGCGACTCAGGTCAAGGAGATCAGAGGATGGGGCAGAAGGTTCCCTGGTGGTCTGAAAACAAAGCAAACAAAACACAAGTTAGAAAAGACGATGTCAGGCGCTTTGTCACAGCTTTCTCCCCAGACTTTCCTTTGGAGAAAGGAAGATCCTATTTGGAGAACTCTCCATTTAATACACAATGCTAGCACTAATCACATCTCACCAATGACATGGGTCCCTGCTTAATTAGAGAATCTTCTTATGACCTCTTATCAATAACTCAATGAGTTATTAAGGCAGATACTCTACAGTACTAAAACCACTCCAAATCATTAATGCATGTCTCCTCTTTTTTTTTTTTTTTTTTTTTTTTTGTGGTACGCGGGCCTCTCACTGTTGTGGCCTCTCCCCGTTGCGGAGCACACGCTCCGGACGCACAGGCTCAGCGGCCATGGCTCACGGGCCCAGCCGCTCCGCGGCATGTGGGATCTTCCCAGACCGGGGCACGAACCCGTGTCCCCTGCATCGGCAGGCGGACTCTCAACCACTGCGCCACCAGGGAAGCCCTCCTCTTTTTTAAGACTTGTTTTATATAAGCTTTGCTCCTTGCTGTAGAATTCATAAAATTTTCAATTGTTTTTTTTATAACAGTTCTATTTACTTACATTGGCATCTTCCCTCTGGTTCTTATTTTGCTCCAAAATCCTTCGTTGGTTTCGAATGAACCTGTTTGAATTAACAAAATGCAAGTATTTAAAAGAAAACAGATATGAAAATGCTATAATATTTAACAGAATTATTAATGTGCAAATATTTAGGAATAATCAGCCTCATCCCCAATTCCCAATAAAGTACTTTAATAACTTTTCCCCAGTTTATAAAAGTAATAATGCCTTTAAAGAAAGCTATGAGAAAATGGACAAATATTACAAATATGAATAATTCCATCATCAAGATATGGTTCCTATTAATATTATGATGTACTTCCTTCTAGTATTTTTTTCTGTAAGTTAATCTATTTTAAACTTAGTTGAAATTATACTTTACATAATTCTGTATTCTAATTCCATGACGTTCAGATCATTTTTCTAGTTATTCAGAAATACAACTTTTAGTGGTTGCATACTTAACCTAATGAATCACATATATAAATATTCTCCTTATTCTCAAATATTTGAGTTGTTTCTAATTTTGCCAAAATTATCAAAAATGATCATTTTCCATAAAATTCACATACAATTAACATATTTTCACTGTTTAATCTTCATTTTTATAAGACACTTGACACCTAACAATATTACCTTTTACAACTTTGTTTTAATTTTACATTGTTCGTACACTGAGGGTAAAGGAGGAGCAGTTAAATAAATAAATAAGAGAATAGGTTTCAAAGAATAGTGAAGCTGAAGGCAGAAATCCAAGGCACAAGTGTCAGTATTATTACTGAGTAGTTATAAGACCATACATATGATCCTCAGTTCTCCATCTACTCAAAGAGAATAGCAATGTTTGAACCATTTCCTCAAAGTTATTCTCAAGGGCAAGATACGGACAGATAATACAGGTGGATGAATGTGGAAATGCTTTGCAAACTATAAGTTGCTTTAGAAATACATACTATTATGACACATCAATTCCATGAACCTAAACACTTTCAAGTCTAAAAGCTTACACTGAATTAAAACATGGCTTAGATTTAAGGATTTTCCCCTTTCTAACACACGTGCTTCTTCTTCCATCTACTCATGGTATTGGCTTCCTGCATGTTAGCTAGTTATGTGCAAGGTATGAACAACCTTCACAAATCAAGCCTTGAGTAACAATTTCTGTTTCCTTATTTGCACAGCTATTCCCTGGATGTAATGAGTGGAGACTTCTGGGGATTTTGGAATAGGGTGAATGTATTTTGCCTGTGGGATGGATGTGAATCTTTAGGGAACAGAGGGAAGACTGTGGTGAGCATGGTAAGCAGGATGATTCCCCTGCCAAGATATCCACATCCTAATCAATGGAACAGTGAATATGTTAGGTTAGATGGCATATGGAGTGAAGATTGCTAATGAGTGGACTTTAATAGGGAGATTATCCTGGACCACACAGATGAGCCCAGGGGTATCACAAAGGTCATTAAATGTGGACGAGGGAGGCAGAAGAAGGAAGCAAGAGGGATACAATGTGAGAAGGACCCGACCAGACAACGTTGGCTTTGAAGATGGAGGAAAGGGGTCAGGAGCCTAGGAAAGTGGCATAAGGTGCACAAGTTAAGGAAAAGATTTTCCTCCAAAAAGCAACGCAGCCCTGGTTAAAAGCGGAATCAGAAAAAAGCTGTTCACAGAAATAATCCAGTCTCCTGATATCGAGACCAGATAAACACACATTCCCCCTTGGAGGAAGCTTTTAGTAAGTGGTCTTATGGTTTGTAATAGAATTCTCCAAAATGAAAATCATGAGTCAGCACTCTACTGAAAACCATATGGTTTTCCTTAGATATCTTCCCATTTACAAAGATTTATACCAACTCCCCCCCCAAAAAAAAAAAAACAAACAACAACCAAAAAAAATGAAGGGTAAGGTTTGCTCAATGGTAAGGGAACCTGGTCACAGGGCTCACATCTCTCCCTTGGTGCCCCGTCGCCTCTTCACAGAACGGCCGCTCTCCCTGACAGTGAGACAGTGAGGGAAAGAACTTATTTCGCAGCTGTGGGTTTTTACTTCCCTGATTCTCTTGGTTCATTCACGATGAGTGGGGAAAAAAGTCTAGACAATAAATTAAAAGGCTCACTGGGACAAGAAGTGGAGGAGGACAAGAAATTAATACTTAATGTGCTAGCACCCAGCTAGGTGCTTTAATATACATTATCGCATTTAATTCTTAGAAGCAAACAAATAAAATAAGCAAACCCTCTCCAAATAGGTAGTATTATCTTCTTTAATAAATAGGGAAAAACCCAAATCTTAAAAAAAGTTAAGCAATTTGTCCAAAATCATCAGCAAGATTTGAATCCGAACCTGTTCACCTCCTTCCCTTATGTCACACTGGTCCCATTCTTCATCTGTTGGTGGGAAATATGGCCACTAATTCCAGGGAATTCTCGACAGAAATGGTTCCCCTAAGGGTGTCTTGAAATGTCACTGTAACTAGGAGGAAAACCTCTGATATTTAGCAGGTAGGGGCCACATAAGGGAAAACTGCCCTACCCAAAATGCCAATACAACTCTTATTTGAAACAAGGATCTCTGACTTGAAAGTCAAAGTTGAAAAAGTTTGGGGATCTCAGAGACTCCAGAATTTCTATGCTAGGAAGGCCTAGGTATAGGTTTGGAAAGAGACCAGGAGACTTGCCTGAAGCTATGTTTGTATATAACACTTCTCATTAAGACTGAGGAGAAAGCCACCTGTCAATCGAAGCATGCTGCCGCTCTTTGGGGCCAGGTTCTAGGTGCTGGCTCTCTCCCCAGGCCTGTTGTACCTTCCCATAGCTTCACAACCATATGTGCTCTTACCTGCTCCTGGTTTAGTCAACTCCTCCTCATCCCATAGTTCTCAGCTTAAATGGTACTTCCTCATAGAAGCCTTCCTGTCCTTCTTCTGACCTGGATTAGGTCTGGCTGTTATTCTTCCCAACTAGACCTCCTATTCACTGCATTTATTTCACTTTCCAAGTGTGTATATTTATATATATGATTGAAGGTGTTTTCCTGACTATAGGCTTGACTATAGATTACAATAGGTTATAAGACTATTACTTTGATGAATGAATAAATGACTTGGAAACAACTTAAATGCCTATTAAGTGAACTGTGAGAGAAACAAGGACCATTATGCAGCTATTAAAAATAATGGTTTAGGGCTTCCCTGGTGGCGCAGTGGTTGAGAGTCCGCCTGCTGATGCAGGGGACATGGGTTCGTGCCCCGGTCCGGGAGGATCCCACATGCCGCAGAGCAGCTGGGCCTGTGAGCCATGGCCGCTGAGCCTGCGCGTCCGGAGCCTGTGCTCCGCAACGGGAGAGGCCACAGCAGTGGGAGGCCCGCGACCGCAAAAAAAAAAAAAAAAAAAAATGTTTAGCCAAAGCATTTAAGAACATAGGATACACAAATACTGGTTTTACAGCAAAGAAAATCAAGGGAGAAACAAAAGTGTGTGTTCTTTATATGATCACGACTATAAAAAAGTTTAGAAAAAAACTAAAATGTTAGAAACAAAATTATGAGTACAGTTGACCCCTGTATCCACAGGTTCTGTATCTGTGGGTTCTGCATCTGAGGATTCAACCAACCTCAGATTGAAAATATCCGAAAAAGAAAAATTCCAGAAAGTTCTAAAAAGGAAACTTGAATTTGCCATGAGCCAGCATCTATTTACATAGCATTTACATTTACTAGGTATTATAAGTAATCTAGAGATGATTTAAAGTGTACAGGAGGATGTGCATAGCTTATAATGCAAATACTACACTATTTTACATAAAGGGCTTGAACATCTGTGGATCTTGGTATCCTTGGTGGGGTTCCTGGAAACAATCCCCTACGAGATATCAAGGGATGACTGTGTTTAAAATTTCTGCCTGCATACTTTTCTGAACGGAATTTAGAAAAAAATCTGTGTTCGTATACAGATTATCCTCACTGGCTACTCTGGTTTTGTGTAGACTGTTTTCTCCATATAAATATCCTCCTCTCTTCTCTTTACCATTTCCATGTTGTTCTCCACCTCAAACTTAGGGTAAACCTCACTTTCACTACGACACTTTGTTTATAGCATTGGTCTGTTTGAGAGCTTACGATGTGCTCAGTGCAGACAACATTCCGTGATTAAGATCCAGGCCCTGCTCACAGGGCAGTATGTGAGCATTGCTTACACTGCCCATGAATGCCCCTCACACTGCTCAGGCCCGCGCTCATTCCTGCAAGCCATATCACACACTCCCAGAAGAGCAGGACCAGGATTCCCTATCTTGGGAGGAAGGCAGCCATGTCCAGAACTTGTTCCTGATCTTTCTGAGTGCTCACCTGTAGGCACTCTAAGAACACTGAGTACCTGGAGGTTAAACTGGCACTGGAGGAGGGTGGGAGAGGGCGTGCCACTGCTCACCTCTCATATCCAAGGATGGCGCTATTCAAATCCTCATTCACCTGAATTAGCTCAACAGTGACATCTTCATTCTCCACCACCACGAGCAGGTCCATGATCCTCTCCTGCATCTCCCGACCTGTCTTATAAAGTTTCTGTCAAAGAAGGAGAGAGATTTCTTCTTCAATGCTAAAAAAACAACTGATTTGCCAATTTGTATACTACTGTGACCACCTCCACAGTGAGTCACCTATGGGAGATTACCAAAGTATTTAACTATGGATAGCTCATCCTTTCTCTATGAGGGATATCAGAACAATATTTTCCTCTAAAAATCAAAATGGGCATCATAAGGATAATAATGTACATTGCATGTAATGCTGGACTAGAAATCAGAAGTGGTGTACAGGAATTCTAGGTTTACTACTTATTAGCTGTGCTATGTTAGGGAAAAAAAAATCACTTGTTTTCTAAATCTGTTTACTCACTTGACAAGTGAAAAATATACTACTTGCCACATCTACCTCAAGGGGTGACAGAAAATCACATGAAATGTATATAATGAGGGACTATATAACTATAAAGAACTACATAAAACATAAAATGCTACTGTTGTTATTTGTGGTAATAGAAGAAAGAAGTAGTTAAAATGCAGTTATAGCAGTATAATTTTCTTGTTATGTTTTACTTAAACATGTAACGTTTATAGTTACAACATCACATTCCAAGGTAAACTGAAGCAGGATTAAAAATCTAGTCATCTGGGCTTCCCTGGTGGCACAGTGGTTGAGAGTCCACCTGTCGATGCGGGGGACACGGGTTCGTGCCCCAGTCCAGGAGGATCCCACATGCTGCAGAGCGGCTGGGCCCGTGAGCCATGGCCACTGGGCCTGTGTGTCTGGAGCCTGTGCTCCGCAATGGGAGAGGCCACAGCAGTGAGAGGCCCGCGTACCTCAAAAAAAAAAAAAAAAAAAAAAACAACAACAACTAGTCATCAATGCCATTTTTATTTGGACTGCCTGGAATCACTGCCTGGACTCCACTCCCCGAACCAGCTTTTTCTCATAAGCATCAGAGGCACCCACAGCAGACTTACTGACCCAGAATTGCCTAGGCTGAGAGTTTGGGAAGTTACATTTTTTAACAAGCATCTCAAAGTGTTTCTTATGTACACTGATACTTGAGAACTGCTATCTTAACAACTTACTTTCTCTTAGGCAAACCTCCAGTAAGCCTGAGGAGCATAAAACTGGTATTAATATTCCTTCAAACCCACCCTGGCTAGAATTTGTCCATATAATAATACATTAACATCAGGCAAGAACACAGGGAAGCTCCCCTTTCAAAATGAAAGCAGCAGAACTTGCTAAATCATAGCACTATTACATTATCTGATCTTTTCCCTCAAGAAAGACAGACTTAAAAAAAAAAAGAAAGACCTGCTGAAAAACTTACACTTCACAAAACCGTTTAGAATCTCAAACAATCTATCACAAGATTTCCAACAGGAAATCTCTAAATAAATAAACTAAACCACTACTAGCTGGCATTTAGACTCAGAGGTAAAGGCTACCATACCTCCACAAAATCTTAACAGAAATATTTAGAAGACAGAAGAAAAGGGAAAGGAAAAAAAAAAGTGAGACAGATGACAGACTCTAGGTTTTCATACTCGCATTGTGCAACCAGAAAAACTGTCCCGGTTGCTAATGATGTGGTCACTGTCTGCAGCAGTTGACAAACTTTTTCTTAAAGGTCCAGATATGAAATGTTTTCTGCTTTGTAGGCCACAAAGCCTGTGTTGCAACTACCCAACTCTGCCAAGGTGAGAGTAACCACAGACAATATGTAAGCAAATGGGTGTGGCCATATCCTAGTAAAATGAAGTCAGGTGGTTGCTAAATTTGAGTTATTTATGGTCCCCTGGTAGAGCACAAAGAGAGACTTTAGACTCAGTGGACCAAAGGTCTCTCCCATCTACATACCTGATACAGGATATGGTTAAAACTCAGCCTCAGTTTACTTTTTTATCTATAAAACAAGGATAACAACCATCTTATAGGGTTGTTAGAATAGAAAATGATGCAGTTGAAACCCACGTATGGCAAACAGGGTAGTCAATGAAAGTATTATGGTTGCCTAAGGAGGTGTCACTAGCAGCTTAACTAGCAAACTAATATTATACATTCCTGGGACTTCCCTGGTGGTCCAAGTGGATAAGACTCTGCGCTCCCAATGCAGAGGGCCTGGGTTCGATCCCTGGTCAGGGAACTAGATCCGGCATGCATGCCACAACTAAGAAGTCTGCATGCCGCAACTAAGACCTGGTGCAGCCAAAATAAATAAATATTTTTTTTTTAAAAAAAGGAAAAAACTAAGAAGCATTTGGTTATAACCCCATGATGAATGAGAACTTTACCTCTGTTCTGCGTTAGTGTACAGAACAGTTCTCCTTCTTGCTCACTGGCAGCCTTGCTAGAACAATGTCAAGATCAAGGAAATACAATGGCTGTTAGATGCCTGTGACAAAAGTAGAAAGTAATTTGAAACGAATTTGC
The DNA here is from genome assembly GCF_025265405.1 of Mesoplodon densirostris. Lineage (NCBI taxonomy): Eukaryota > Metazoa > Chordata > Mammalia > Artiodactyla > Ziphiidae > Mesoplodon > Mesoplodon densirostris. Next base: position 63,459,074 of record NC_082678.1, read on the forward strand.
AGCCAACGTCAACAGCCCCCGGTCACATGAAGACTGTCCCTTTGCCCTCTCAAGAGACAGATGGAATAGAAACATGAAAGGAGCACCACATTTCTCACAGGTTTGCAAAGCAGAATTTGAAAAACCTCTTCAAAAGCCAGCCCACTCTGATCTTTGCAATTAATGTCTGTCTCAGAGGAGGGCCAAGCCACCTGGAAACAGCACAGACCAAGTACCATGGACCAAAAGGATGGGTCAGAAGTTCCCCACAGCAGGCACCTGCAGGGCTGTGGATGTGGGGAGCAAGGGGGCACGAGTTAAAATACGGGAGGAACAGCTGCTGGTGCATATGCGCATCACAGAGGCCCTGGAATCGCCTCCCTTTACACCATATCAAAGCCCAGGCAGGCTTCTGAGCTAAAGGGATTCTAACAATCAATTCAAACGTCTTTGGAGCAAAACAAAAAGGAGCTCATTAAGAGCTTCCTCTTCTGACATCCAGATGGCTCCCACTCTTTCGCAGAGCATTCAGGAATTAAGGAAGAAGATTCTTCCACACTTTCAACTTCAACTGCAACTGTCCCACATTCACCAACACAGGGCAACTCAATAAAAAGAAAAACAAAAGTATCTGAACATATCCCTTGAAAAAGTAATAAAAGGAAGAAATGTGTTTGCTTAACAGCCTTCTCTGGAAATAATAACGTCTGGCACTACTGCTATTACACATCTCTCTCCCAGGACCTCCTATCAAGACAGCAAGAGACCCCGAGAACGTCCCTATATACTCAACACCAAAACTGCCCCCGCTCACCATGAAACCAAACATTCCTCAGCATAACTTGCTCGTACAGTTTCTTCTTTCTTTTACAGGCCTCTGTTGAATGAATAGCAAGTTAACTGTTAACATAATCCTCCAAAAAATCATTAACTTCCAACTCTTTTTCCCAACTAAATATTGTAAACATCTTCAGTAACTCCTGAGCCCTTCTTTTGCCCTAAATCATTACTTCTTCAACAGAGAATCAATCTATTCAACTTAACAGACATTTGATAAGCTCACTCAGTACACAAAACATACACTCTAAATGTGCATAGCTGTATGGATTTATAGGTAGAGGTCTTGGTTACTGCCTTCAAGTTGCTTCCACTCTAGCTCAGGAGCTAATATATACCCACATGAACAGACAATAAGTTAGCCACCTCTGCTAGAAAGTCAGTCCTGGGTTCAAAATGAGAAACAAGTGCTATACTGGAACACAGCCTCAGGAGGACAAGGTTCCCACTCCAGCTCCATCACTCGCTTGCCACGGTGTGGACAAATCATACCCTTTCTGAATATGTAGCCTCATCTGTAAAGGGAGATGGTCTTAATGGCATTGAAAGTCCCTTCCGCTCTTAACACCTTACAGGTCTCTGAATGGGAAAGACAGTAAGAGCACTCAGGGCAGATGACTTTTTATTTTACTCTCAGGTTTTTTTTCTCAACTCATTACCAATTATTCTCACAGGACAAAATTTTAGATTCACAAGATTTGAAACTTCTCTAATAAGTTAGAGTAAGGCTTTTGTCTAGGCTTTCAAAATTGGAGCTCACTTTCTTCTACAGAAGCCTAAAACATTCTCTTCTTTCATTGTCCTACTGCGTCTAGGTAAAAACAAGACTAAAATGGGAGGTGAGCCACTCAAGGTTAAGAGTAAGGTGATTCAGAGACAAGTACACAACGCCTAGAAAACAAATGCAAGAACGTGCAGCAACATTTCATTACTGTGACCAGAACAGATACTTTTAACTCATCGCAATACTCATAGACTAGATGTGGCCTCAGAATCTTCGCACACCACTCTGGCAAGCTCAAAGAAATCCTGTCTCTGCCCCTAATGAAGTTCAAAGTCCAGGAGCAACATAGTGGTTGGGAAAGGTGTCTTTCACCAAAATAGTTGTATTGCCTAAGAATCTAACAAAGAGAAAGGAGCTCTGAGAATAAGCAGGGCTTCGGGATCTAACCGCTCGGAGGACCAGATAGGGGATTCCAAATAAGTATACCAGATTTCAGACAGAAGGAAACAGACAACGCATTTCAAATAAACAGAACAGCTGCCAGAAGGTATGCGCCAACAGACAAAACAGGAAATGCCTTTAATGTTAACAAACTGCAATATAAGACTGTGATCACTGGTAAAGTATATGTACAAGAAGAGCCGAGAAATTTTTGAGCGGAGACTTTTCCTACCGGCTGCACACCTTTCTTTTGCCTTCCAGATCCACCATCCATACTCTGCCCTGCTGTGTGCCCTGGGGGTTGGCCTGTAGCGGGCATACCACCAGGTCCCCTGCCCTCTAGCTTTTGACTGGGTTCAGCCCACAGGATGCACAGGGAGGAAATGGGAGGGCGAAGGAGAGTGAGGTCTGGATATTTATTATCTTCATTCCTTCCACCAAAGGCACCACTACTCTCAAGGCTGCCTTCCTCATATTCTGCCCACTGGGTTCTGGCAAAAGCTTCTTCTTGCCTATTAATGCCTAGGGGTATTAGCTAATAGCCCAGGTTAACAAACTTGCTCCTGTGGTTTCTCTGAGCCCTGTGGTATCTCACTAAATAAACAATACCTTGATTAAATTCTTTTCAAATTACCCAAATGGAGCATGCCATCTGTTTCACTGATAAGCCCTAAAAGGCATGAAAACAGAGCAATTTAAATAGTATGATACCAACACAGGGATAGACAAACAGATCAAACCAAGAGAACAGCCTCTGGAAAGACATCCTTGTATTAGAATACAGAATATGATAAAGAGGTATTTGAAATCAGTGGAGAAGGTATAAATTGTTACTAAATGTTATTTGGACAAGCAGCCATACAACTGAAAAAGATAAATGAAGGGAAAATCTCTAACTGATACCAAGGATAAAGATTTTAATTTTATTTTTTAAATTAATTAATTAATTAATTTTGGCTGCATTGGGTCTTCGTTGCTGTGCACAGGCTTTCCCTAGTTGCAGAGAGTGGGGGCTACTCTTCGTTGCGGTGTGCAGGCTTCTCATTGAAGTGGCTTCTCTTGTTGCGGAGCATGGGCTCTAGGCGCCCAGGCTTCAGTAGCTGTGGCACATGGGCTCAGTAGTTGTAGCTTGCATGCTCTAGAGCACAGGATCAGTAGTTGTGGCACACAGGCTTAGTTGCTCCGCAGCATGTGGGAACTTCCCGGACCAGGGATCAAACCCGTGTCCCCTGCATTGGCAAGCAGGTTCTCAACTGCTGCGCCATCAGGGAAGTCCTAAGATTTTAATTTTAAACCACATAAAATCAAGGGAAAATCCATTAATTTATTAAAGATATTTTTGTTGAATGATTACATTGTGCAGCACTGCTCTGGGAGCGGAACCTGAGCAGTAAACAGGACAAGCCTGTGAAGCATCCATTCTAGAAGACAAAGACAGCTGCACAAACATGCAGGAAAAGCATCAGTGTGCTGGGGAGAGAATGAAAAGGGGGTGAAAAAGAAAGTGCTGACTTTAGACCGGGGAGCCAGTGAAGACCCCTCCGAGGAGGTAACATACTAAGTTGGAATGATGAGAAAAAGTTGGTCATTAGAAGACAGGGGAAGCATGAGAGTCAAGGGTGAAACAGCTCCCCGGCAAGAACGAACTCAGTGTGTCCAGGGAATAGGAAGGTGGTCGCTGTGGCTGGACCGAGGACACATGAGCTATGGAAGGAAAGGTGGGCAGGAGCAGACTGGGAGAGGTTTTGTGGCCAGAGTAAGAAAGGTGGGTATTATTCCAAGTGTAACGGGAAGTCACTGAAGGGTTTCCAGCAAGGAACAACATGATCTGGTCTACCTTTTAGAAAGCTATAGAGATGCTCAGTATCATTAGTTATTAGGGAAACGCAAATCAAAACTATAGTGAGATACCACTTCACACCTACTACGTAGCTAAAAAACTCCAGAAAACCACAAGTGTTGGCAAGGAAGTGGAGAAACTGAAACCCTGTGTGTTGCTGGTGGGAATGTAAAATGGTGCAGCCACTGTGGAAAAAAATTTGGCAGTTCCTCAAAAAGTTAAACATAGAGTTTTTATATGACCTAGTGATGCTACTCTGAGGTATATACTCAAAAGAACATAGGTATTCAAACAAAAACGTATACATGAATGTTCACAGCACCTATTCACAATAGCCAAAAGGTAGAAACAACTCAAATGTCCATCAACTAATAAATAAATAAATAAATAAATAAATAAATAAATAAATAAATAAATAAATAAATAAATAAATAAAATATAGTGTACCCATACAATGGAATATTGGGCCATAAAATGTGCTACAGCATGGTTGAACCTTGAAAACATTATAGTAAGTGAAAGAATCATATTTTATGAATCCATTTATATGAAATATTCAGAATAGGTAAATAAATACACAGAAAGAGAAAGCAGATAACTGGTTGCCTGGGACTGGGCAAAGACAGGAAGGGAGAGAGATTGCTTAATGGGTATAGGGTTTCTTTTGGGGATGATGAAAATGTTGTGAAACTAAATAGAGGAAATGGTTACACTGTGAACATGAATTCCACTAAATTGTACACTTTAAACTGCAAACTTTAAAATGATTAATTTTATGTTTTAACATAAAATCTAATGTTTATGTTTTAAAATGTTTTAACATTTTTATTAATGTTATGTGAATTTTACCTCAATTAAAGAAAAAAAAAGCTATATAGTTCTTGATTTTCAACACAGCACTGTACTCAATATCCTGAAAATATTTTTGACAACAAAATACCTAAAAATATTAGATACAATATTAAAATGTTTTAATGTGCATGCCTAAACTTTCAAGAAAGCATGAGAAGTCATCAAAGGCTAAATCCAAATAGGATCCAAAGATATGAGAGGCAATAAAGGCACAAGGGCCCGAAAGGCACCCATCTGTCAATCTCTAATAACCCTGAGAGGCAGGAGACAAAGCCTGGGGCCCGAACAAGGTACTGAGATGCAGCTGGGACATCTGAATGGCTACGACCTATATACGAAATAAGAAATATACATATTGATCTTTAGCGCCCAGTGCTGACAGAGTTCCTAAATCCCTTGGAACTTCCCTGGTGATAGGAGCATCTTTTGTTCTGATGAGGCAACTCTTGATGGGCTCCTGGTTGGGGGCTGATCAACAGAAAGACTAAAACATGATTAGAAGCTTGGAACTTTTAGCCCTATCCTCCATCCTCTGGGTATGGAAGGGAGGCTAGAGATGAGAGTTAACTGATCATGCCTACTTGATGAAGCCTCCATAAAAATCCATAAACTTTGGCGTCCGGAGGGTTCCAGTTGGTGAACATACCCATGTGCTGGGACAGGGGTGCACCTCAACCCCATAGGGACAGAAGCTTCAGTGTTTGGGACCCTTCTAGACCTCACCCTTTGTACCTCTTCACCTGGCTTTTCATCTGCATCCTTTGTAATAGCCTCTATAATAAACCAGTAAATATAAGTAATTGTCTCCTTGAGTTCTGTGAGCCATTCACGCAAATTATCAAACCTGAGGAGAGGGGTGTGGGAACCCCCAGTTTATAGCCTGTTGGTCAGAAGTATGGGAGACTTAAACTTGCAAAGGGCATCTGAAGTGGGGCAGCCTTGTGGGACCGAGCCCTTAACCTGTGGGATCTGATGCTAACTCTGAGTACTTAATGTCGGAAGTGAATTTAATTTTAAGACACCTAGCTGGCATCAGAAAATCAGTCAGTGTGGGCAAAACACCCATACATTTGGTGTCAGAAGTGCTGGTTGTGAGTAGTACTGAAAACAAAGCTTTCCTTTTGTTATATAAGTTAAAAAGTTAGAAAAAGCAGCTCAGCCCCACAAAGGAAAATGGGAAGGAGAAGGAGAAGCCTCACCTTTGGAGGGAGAGAAGGAAACTACGTATTCTTCCTGAGAATTCTGACAGCCTTTCTGCATTATCATCTCTAGGGATGAGACTCTCTGCCTTCAAAGTTTAAAAACCCTAGTGAGTGTTTTTCTTTTTTCTTCTGACTGCTGAGGTCCCATGTTCTCTTGGAAACCACAAGTTATTTGAAGTCCCTTTTCTCTGGTCTTATTAGTGACACTGGAAGTTCCCTGCTCCTGGAGTTATAGTGTTGGGACAGCAGAAGACAGACTCATGTCCACGTGAGTGCCTCAGGCCCATCCAATCTTACTCTGATTCTGAGGTTACTATAGGCTTCTTCTGAGGAAAGTCACACAGTAAGGGTCTCTTTCTCCTGGGGCTGTGTGTGCCTCAGTTGGCTGATCCCACCTACATTACTGGACTCTGAATATTCTCACTCTTCTAGTCCCCTGATGGTCTGTCTAGGCTCTCCTGTAATCCTTGGAATTTATTCTTATTTTCATACTTTGTCTGTCATTTCAAAGGAGTTTGGGGAAGAGGAGGTAAATTATTCTAACAAGCTAAAAGAAAAGAAGTGGTTATTAGCTAGTTCGGGGAAAAAACAGTGTCTGTTTCACAACTATCACAGTGGATTTCAGATACTTTTAGTACTTCTTTACAGATAAACTCTGTATGCCCTGTAATGCTCCTAGGCCCTCAATGCCTCCCATCTTGCCCACTACCCCAACTCTGATGACCCCCCACCAGGCTCATGCTGAAGCCTCCAAAAGCCCCTCCGGTTACATGGGGAAGCTAGGCAGGAAGCCAGTGTTATCTGGGGGCCCTAGCTCCACTAATCTGTAGATTTTACACCAGGGGTCCCCAACCCCCAGGCCACAGACTGGAACCGGTCTGTGGCCTGTTAGGAACCCGGCCGCAGAACAGGAGGTGAGCAGCGGGCAAATGAGCGAAGCTTCATCTGTATTTACAGCCGCTCCCCATCACTCGCAACCCGTCGCTCATGTTACTGCCTGAGCTCCGCCTCCTGTCAGATCAGTGGCGGCATTAGATTCTCATAGGAGGACGAACCCTACTGCGAACTGCGTACGCGAGGGATCTAGGTTGCCTGCTCTGTATGAGAATCTAATGCCTGATGATCTGAGGTGGAGCTGAGGCAGTGATGCTGGCGCAGGTGAGTGGCTGCAAATACAGATTATCATTAGCAGAGAGGTTTGACTGCACAGAGACCATAATAAATCAACTGCTTGCAGAATCATATCCAAACCCTATCAGTGGGCTTCCCTGGTGGCGCAACGGTTGAGAGTCCGCCTGCTGATGCAGGGCACACGGGTTCGTGCCCCGGTCCGGGAAGATCCCACATGCCGCGGAGCGGCTGGGCCCGTGAGCCATGGCTGCTGAGCCTGTGCAGCCGGAGCCTGTGCTCCGCAACGGGAGAGGCCACAACAGTAAGAGGCCCGCTTACCACAAAAAAAAAAAAAAAAAAAAGCCCTATCAGTGAGTGGCAAGTGAAAACAAGCTCAGGGCTCCCACTGATGCTGCATTATGGTGAGATGTATAATTATTTCATTATATATTACAATGTAATAATAATAGAAATAAAGTGCACAATAAGTGTAATGTGCTTGAATCATCCCCAAACCATCCCCCCACCAGCCCCAGTCCCTGGAAAAATTGCCTTCCACGAAACTGGTCCCTGGTGCCAAAAACGCTGGGGACCGCTGGTTTACACAGTTGTGAGAAAACCTCTGAAAAAGTACAAACTAAAGAATTACTTTATTTCTCCATAGTCTATCTTTGCTGGTTTCATTTTTAGATTCCATCACATTATTTTAGATTGACCATAGTGGGACAGGATATTGTGACAGAAGAAGTATATATTTGGTCTTCATCCCCAGTTCCTAGCCCAGAGCTTCTAAAACCCTGGGAATTTCCAGAGCAGTAGGATGAGAGAAGCATCTTTCGTTATTGATAAGAAGCCCCTTTCAACCAAGCCTGAGTTTATGCTAATGAGGTGATTCTTGGAGGATGGGGGCTGGCTGCCAGAGGAACCAACCCTGTGATTAGAAGGTTGAAACTTGCAACCTCCAGGAAGGGGAGAGGGGCTGGGGGTTGAGTTAATCACCAGTGGCCAATGATTAAATAAATCATGCCTCTGTAATGGAATCTCTATAAAACCCTAAACTACTGGGTCCAGAGAGCTTCTAGGTGGTGAACACATTCAGATGCTGGGAAGGTGGTGAACTCCAACTCCACAGGGACAGAAGCTCCTGTGCTCGGGACCCTTCCACACCTTGCTGTATGTATTCTTTGTCAACAATGGAAAAATGTCACCTGCCATATCAGTAAACAAAGGATGTTGCAGCCATCAAGCCATCACATTACAGCCTCCCCGATGGTGAGCCCTGAAGGAACTCAAGATAGAAACAGGATGCCCACCATCTAGCAGTCAGCCTCTGCAGCCACCCCCCAAGAGTGTACCCTGAGGAAAGTGAGGATGAGAAAGCATAGGATGCTGGCCCCAGATAGCTGAGGTGTATATCAAAGGAATGACTTCAGTGGGCCTAGACTCCTGTATCTGTGCAAACATAGAAAAGCACTAACTTCTTTAACTTGAGATATCTGGTTTTCTTTCATTAACAGTAATCTTTTGATGTTCCAACTACCTGGTCTTTGTTAAAAAAAACTCTTATATATCCTGGCTCCTCCCTTGCTTCTTCAGAGTAGTACCTTAGAGCTATCTGAGAGGCTGTGTCTTGGGCTTAAGTCTTCAGTTTTGTCCACCAAATAAAACATAATTAAAAACTTTTAGGGACTTCCCTGGTAGTCCAGTGGTTAAGAATCTACCTTCCAATGCAGGGGACGCGGGTTCGATCTCTGATCGGGGAACTCAGATCCCACATGCTGTGGGGCAATTAAATGCACACACCACAACTAAAGAGCCCACACACCACAACTACTGAGCCCACGCACTCTGGAGCATGCATGCCACAACTAGAGAAGCCCGAATATGAAAACCCAGCCCAGCAAAAAAAAAAAAAAAAAAAAAACTTTCAGGTTGTACATTTTTTCACTTGACATCTTCATCTGGCTATCATCTGTATCAATGGTAAGTAAAGTGTTTCCCTGGATTCTGTGAGCCATCCTAGCAAATTACTGAACCTGAGGAGGGAATCACGGGGACCCCTGATTTGACTTGTAGCCAAAATGGGACAGAAATGTGGATAACCTGGGGACCCACTACTTGTGATTGGTGTCTGAAGTGGGGTCAGTCTTGTGGGACTAAGCCTCTTACCATATGGGGTCTGTACTGTCTCTGGGTAGCTAGTGCCTGAATGATTTAATGTGAGGGAAGAAACTTCAGATCTGGTGTCTGAAGTGTTGTGAGTAGAGAAATAGTTTTCTTTTATGAGTTTATTTAGATTACAAGAAAAAGTTCAAATACCTGTCAAAAGAATTTAAAAACAGTGCTCCCCACACCAGCTCTCTATTAGTCACTAACAAAAAGCGTTAAGAGAGAAAATTAAGGTTACACATTCAATAGGCTCCATAAACAAACTGACATGGGGCCAGAACCATTCAACTTGAATTGGCCATGAGTAGCGTTCTAATGTTGATTTACAGCTCAAGTCTCTTTACTATTCAAGGCAACACACAACCCTAAGCTCTGGCATCAAAACAGCAACCAGCAAATCAGCATTATCCTTGCAAAATTCAACCAAACATCTGTACCCAAAGACTTGGACACAAAAAGGCATTTCAGTGCACTCCAGGATGGCATCAAATAAAACTGGATGCACATATTTGAATGGGATGTTCAGTGTACATTTTACTGAAGGATTGATTGTTTGCCACAGATGGATAAAAACATGAGAGAAAAATCCTGTCACTTCATTTGAGAGCTCTGAAAGGCTGGGAAGACTGTGTGGAACTAGGAGTATTGCCATGTCCATTTTTGAAAAATATTATCTGCCACATACCCTTTTACTTTGATATTTACTTTTTAAATTTTAGCTTAACATGCTTGTTAACATCATGAGTCACAAAATTTATATCTGTGAATGCCTTCGATTGTGGATTTTTAAAAAGGGATTACTACATAGGAACTCTATGATTAATTTTCTTTTTAATCTCCTCATAACCTGGATGTATAAATGAAGAGCTAAGCTCTTATCTTAGCTCTTCATTTTATATATATAGAAACTAAGTCCAATGATAGTAAATGACTTGCCCAAGGCCAGGAACCATAAGAATCATTAGCAAAATGATATAACGTTCCTAAGTAAAATATCTTAAAAATAATACACTTAAAACCACTGATCCAAAATACTGATTTATTTCTCAATGCATATTACTCGGATGTTCTATAGGATATTAACAGATACTTAGCAAATAGATATTCTTTCGTCAAAAAGTCTGTAAATTTTGGGTTAAAGACTCTTTGTACAGATGTAAAAAATCCTCAACAAAATATTAGCAAACCAAATCCCACAACACGTAAAAAGGACCATATACCATGATCAAGTTGGATTCATCCCAGGCTCACAAGGATGGTTCAACATATGCAAATCAGTCAATGTGATACACCACATCAACAAAAGACAAGACAAAAACCACATGATCATCTCAACAGATGCAGAAAAAGCACTTGATAAAATTCAACATCCATTCATGATAAAAACTCTTGCCAAAGCGTGTAGAGAGGGAACATATCTCAACATTATAAAAGCCATTTTATGACAAACCCACAGCCAACATAATACTAAATGGTGAAAAGCTGAAAGCCTTCCCAATAAATTCTGGAACAAGACTAGGATGCCCACTCTCACCACTTCTATTCAACACAGTATTGGAAGTCACAGCCAGAGCAATCAGACAATAAAAAGAAATAAAATGTATCCAAACTGCGAGAGAAAAGGTAAAACTGTCATTATATGTGGACAAGAGGATATCTATATAGAAAACCCTAAAGACTCCACACGAAAACTATTAAAACTGATAAATGAATTCAGCAAGGTAGCAGTAAACAAGATTAATACACAGAAATCTGTTGCATTTCTTTCACTAACAATGAAATGTCAGAAAGGGAAAGTAAAAAAAAATACTGTTTAAAATTGCATCAAAAAAAAAAAAAAAAAAAAAACCTAGGAATAAGCCTAACCAAGGAGATGAAAGACTTATATGCTGAGAACTATAAAACACTGATAAAAGAAATCAAAGATGATTCAAGGAAATGGAAAGATATCACATGTTCTTGGATTGGAAGAATTAATATAGTTAAAATGGCCATACTACTCAAAGCAATCCACAGATTTAATGTGATCCCTATCAAATTACCCATAACATTTTTCACAAAATTAGAATAACCCTAAAATTTATACAGAACCAAAAGAGACACAGAATTGCCAAAGCTATCCTGAGGAAAAAGAACAAAGCTGGAGGCATAACCATTGGAGACTTCAGACAATACTACAGAGTGACAGTAACTGAAACAGTGTGGTATCGGCACAAAAACAGACATATAGATAAATGGAACTGAAAAGAGAGCCCAGAAATAAACCCACGGTCACACCTACATAGGTCACACCACACCTACAGTCAGGTAATCTTTGACAAAGGAGGCAAGAATATACAATGGAGAAAAGACAGTCTCTTCAGCAAGTGGTGCTGGGAAAGTTGGACAGTCACATGTAAATCAATGAAGTTAGAACACTCCCTCACACCATAAACAAAAATAAGCTCAAAACGGCTTAAAGACTTAAACATAAGGCATGACACCATAAAACTCCTAGAAGAGAACATAAGCAAAACAGTCTCTGATGTAAATTGTAGCAATGTTTTCTTAGGTCAGTCTCCCAAGGCAATAGAAATAAACAAATGAGACCTAATCGAACTTACAAGCTTTTGCACAGAAAAGTAAACCATAAACAAAACAAAAAGACAACCTACAGACAGGGAGAAAATCTTTGCAAACAATGTGACCGACAAGGGCTTAATTTCCAAAATATAAAAAACAGCTCAGGCAACTCAATAACAAAAAAACAAACAACCCAATCAAAAGACATACATTTGGCCAATAGGCACATGAAAAGATGCTCAACATTGATAATTATTAGAGAAATGCAAATCAAAGCTACAATGAAGTATCATCTCACACTGGTCAGAATTGCCACCACCAAAAAATCTACGAATAATAAATACTGGAAAGGGTATGGAGAAAATAGAACCCTCCTACACTGTTGGTGGGAATATAAACTGATACAGCTACTATGGAAAAACAGTATGGAGGTTCCTTCCAAAACTAAAAATAGAGTAACCATATGACCCAGCAATCCCACTCCTGGGCATATATCCAGAAAAGACGAAAGCTCTAATTCAAAAAGATACACACCCCAATGTTCATAGCGGCACTATTCATAACACCCATGACATGGAAGCAACCTAAGTGTCCATCAACAAGTGAATGGATAAAGAAGATGTGGTATATACATATACACACAATGGAATACTAATCAGCCAAAAAAAAAAGAATGAAACAATGCCATTTGCAGCAACCTAGAGGTGATCATACCAAGTGAAGTAAGTCAGACAGAGAAAGACAAATATTATATGATATCACTCATATGTGGAATCTAAAAAATAGTCCAAATGAACTTATTTACAAAACAGAAACAGACTCACAGATGTAGAAAACAAACTTATGGTTACCAAAGGGGAAGGGGTTGGGAGAGGGATAAATTAGGATGATATATAAAATATATCTACCATATATAAAATAGATAATAAGGATTTACTGTATAGCACAGGGAACTATATTCAATATCTTGTAATAACCTATAATGGAAAAGAATCAAATAAAAGAATATAGATACATACATATATATGTATTGATATAACTGAATCACTTTGCTCTACACCTGAAACTAACACAACATTGTAAATCAACTATACTTTAATAAAAAAAGACTCTTAGAGCCTTTACTATACTAATGAACTTTTTGACCCTCCAAGAGGAGAAATACAGTAAACAGTTGGTTTTGGAACTTATTTGACCACAGATGTCATATTCCCCACAGAGTATACAACATAAGACCAGTGGGAAATGCTGTCTTAAATTGTTTCCAAGAGTTGTGTCTTGCTTCCCCCAGAATCTGTCATCTCAGTGTTCACCAGAGGAATCTTTCTGAAGTTTTATCTGGTTATGCAGTCCTTCAGCTTATATCCCTTTAATGGCTTCCTTCTGCCACCTGGGTTAAGCCCACTCAGGCATGGCATATCAAGTCCGCAATAACCTGTGCAGACCAGATCTTGCCACCCTTCTCCTGGAACCTGATGCTCCCAAGCTGTGGTTTAAAACCCTCTGTGCACCTGAGGGATACCACAAACTCAAATCCATTGATAGTGGGTGGGGGGTGGCAAGGGGTTCCTTGAGGGGTGTGTCTGACCCCCTCGTGGTCTCTGGAGGTAGGCTGGCATAGATATAGCTTGAGAAATGACCTGTTTTTCTTTTCTTTTTTTTTTAAATCGTTTAAAAATGTAAAACCCATTCTGAGTTCACAGACAACCGAAGCCTGCATATAACCCACTGCCCACAGCATGCTGACCCCTGGATTAGGGGAAAGCACAATCCAGGACACTCAAGACTGCCCACAATGAGCACTGCCACAGGACATGGAAGGAAATGAAGGATGCTCCAGGACCAGAGACTGTGGAAGCCAGAAGAAGACAGTATGAGGGGCAGCTAGCAAACAGCTGAGGTGCAGTAGTGAGACAACTGGACAAGACAACCTGTGCTCACGCCTCTCTCCCCACGTGAGACCAGACAGCTGAGGCAGAAGCATCTGTGCCTAGGTGGGAGCAATGCTTGGGACAGAGACATAGGGCACTGTTTCCAGTCGTTGGTAGCAACCAGGAAAAATAGGAAGCATATAACTCAGAAGACCAGCTACCAACATAACCCACCCAGCATCATCCCGTGCCAATGCTACATACTCTGAAAACAGCAGCAAACGCAGAAATACTCAGAAATAGTACTAAGAACAAGCTGCAGTAACAGTGTTTTCCACTTGGCATGGGCAAGCTGGGTCACAGAAATGCAGACCAGCTGTCAGGGATCTCACACAAAAATAAGCTCACTATCACCAGTCTATCCAGATACTTGAGAAATGAAATGAAAGAGGTGATGAACAAAAGAACTTGTACCCAAGGAAAGAGAATCCACAGAGCAAATGGAAAAGCACCTTTAAAAATAATTACTGGGCTTCCCTGGTGGCGCAGTGGTTGAGAGTCTGCCTGCTGATGCAGGGGACACGGGTTCGTGCCCTGGTCCGGGAAGATCCCACATGCCGTGGAGCGGCTAGGCCCGTGAGCCATGGCCACTGAGCCTGTGCGTCCGGAGCCTGTGCTCCGCAACAGAAGAGGCCACAACAGTGAGAGGCCGGCGTATGGCAATAAATAAATAAATAAATAAATAAATAAATAAAAATAATTACTATCCTTAGAAAGACAAAAGGGGAAAGCATATCCATGAAAGAACTATTATAAAAATTGAAATAAAATTTTAAAATAAAAAATTGTTGAAATAAAACATACATTAGGAGGGCCGAATAGACAATCTGATGTTCACATCTTAGAGAAATAATACATAAAATGGAGAAGCTTTGCTAGAACTACAGCATAAAAGAAGAAACAAAACGTGTATAAAAGTTGAGATAAGAAAACTGTAACTGAAAGTTTCATCATCTAAATAATGTCCCATACAAAGATAGAAAGAATACTAGAAAAGAAATATCTGAAATAAGAGCTGAGAATTTCCCAGAACTAAAATACACTTAAGGTGACAGGGCAAAAGGCCTATCAAGTATTGATACTAAGCAGGTTAAGTAAGGTAAATACACATATGCACATACATGCACACATATCCCTAGACACAGTATAGTGAAATTTCAGAAGCATTAAAGTAAAGAGAAATCACAAATACAACCAGAAAAACAGATTATAAAACAAAGGTGCAAGAATACATAATATGATACTTCTCAATAGCACCACTGGGTGCAAGAGCAATGGAGCAGTATCTCTGAAGGACTTAAAGAAAATAATTCTGTACCTAGAGGCCAAACTGTGAGCCCTTAACATGGCGGCCAAAAGACATCTTTGGACACGTAAACACTCAAAGTTTACCACTAGTAACAATTTAAGGAGATAGCAGTTAAATACAGGTGGTGATGTTGAAAAAGGGCATTTTTACACCATTTATTGTTTCCCAAACAAGCAATAATCAAGAAAAATGTTATTTACTAACAATCGAAGGACTTAAAGGAAAGATAACAACAACATGAGAAGTGGGGAGTGGGAATCAGAGAAAAGTCAAAATAGAAGTTTCTTAACTTTGGGGGGAAGAAAAAGATTTAGAAACAGATTTTTTTCCTCTAACTGCTTCTAAAATTCTGTGTTAAAGTGTGTGTTAAAACGTAAAATTGATGGGCTTCCCTGGTGGCGCAGTGGTTGAGAGTCCGCCTGCTGATGCAGCGGACACGGGTTCGTGCCCCGGTCCGGGAAGATCCCACATGCCGCGGAGCGGCTGGGCCCGTGATCCATGGCCGCTGAGCCTGTGCATCCGGAGCCTGTGCTCCGCAACGGGAGAGGCCACAACAGTGAGAGGCCCATGTACCGGAAAAAAAAAAGAAAAAGCTTAAAATTGAAAATTAGAACAAACCATTAGAGGGAACAAGTGCCCTGGATGTAGAGACTCAGAAGAGGGTCTGGGAGGCCCCCACTCCGGTCATACTGAGATGCTCGTGCCCTTCACATGCCCACACACGTCCAGATGAACCGTCCACTTGCTCCTCCACAGCGTCGGCACGGCCTCCACCTAAACCTTTCCAAAAACCCTCACCTTTCTCCTTGCCCCCACCCCTGAACCCACAGTATATGATAAATACATTTCTATTATAGCATCAATACTTTATTAAACTTGTTGTTTACAAAACACTATTGCTCACTAGACCTAAGTTCCTCAAGAACTAGTAGAGCCTCCTCATTTCTATATCCTTTACCACATTATAGTTACTCATATGTTTGCTGAATAGATAGGTAACTTTTACACATTTAAAACAGTTAGAGATTAGTAGAGGTTGTATATGGCTAGGCTATAAATGACTAAATGATGTTAAATTATGTATTGCAAGAGGGTAAGTACCACGTCTAAGTTACCACTGCATTTCTGATAAAGTCATCCTTGCAGCTTCATGTTAAGTTTAACAATCAAGTAAACATGCTGGAGCATGGACTAGTCAGTGTTACGGTGCCTTCCATCTCCAAGGCTCTAAGTTTAGAGAATAACTTTCAGGGACTGCTTGTCCCTGAAATTATACTACACCTGCAGAAGGTCTATGTCTTCACGATTTTCAGACCCAGGAATATTCTCCATCAGTATGACAGACATCACTCTCACATTCATTTTCACCATATCCAATTCACTGTGCAGTTTTCCAATCTGTTGAGAGCAACACAATCAATCACCAGTAAGTGTGACACAAAGAATGGCTACCTTGTTTCTTGCTTGTAGAGAAAACACTTTTGTAAAATTTATTATTTTCAAATTTATACAAATGTACATGTAATTATTTTACAAATATACAATCTTCCACCTTCTAAAAGGTCTTGAGAGCTCTTGTAATAATTTTAAAAATATGCTCTAGGAAAGTTAATGAAGGGAAAAAGTCAGATTGGAACCAATATGGAGAAGGGAGAAGGTAACCGTAACAGCAACCTGAAGAAAATGGCAAATGTTAGTTTGGGTTTCTTAGAAACCAATGGGAGAGAAAAAAATGAATGTTTTATAGTCCCACGGTATTAGAGAAGGAAGAATCAAGAGAGAAACACTTTTTTTTCTTCCTGGATTAAATTCTAAGAGGAATTAATCACATGGATTGTTATATAATACCAAATAATAATAATATAAAGTCTTAAATGATAGTTCCCTTATAGCAGGACAGAAATGAGCTTCATTTAATAATTGCTTGTCTAAACAGTAGATAAACAGATATAGACAAACAAGTAAATGTAATTCAATGGGCACAGTTAATAATAGTAATAAGATGACCACTTACTGCGCTCTCTGGAATGGCATACAGACAGTCCTATCAGGAGCAACAGGAATCAACTTACACAAGATCCATCCCACAGCCAAGCCTCCACAAAGCCACAAAAGCCACTAGACGAGCATAACTGTTAAAAGCTCAGGCTTTTAGAATCAGGCAGAATCCATGGGATTAATTCCACGTAGAGTTGAACCATCATAACCTATACAGTATCACTAAACTTCAGTCCCCTCCTCTGTAAAATGAGGTTAAAATGTACCTCTACCTTATGATAATATTATTAAGAATAAACAAACTATATATAAAGTACTTAGAACTTAGAAAAAGTCATAAATAAATACAGTCATGGCTGTTGTTACCTGTTCTGGGACCAATATAATAGTGGAGCTCTTGGGAACTACAGAAGAAAGAGCTGGTGCAGTAGGAACAGATGGTGGTGGATTCGGTGAGACCTGAGCAGTCTATCAACATGAAATATAGAAATATTATCATTTAAATTAACTCAGCCACCCCAAGTCCAGTTTTTCCATTCAGATGACTCAATCACTAGGGAGAGTTAGCCCTCAGGACAAAGCCTTCACAAAGATCAGACTTTTGGTATACACCTGAATTGCTTTTTCTACCAAGGCAGGACTCACCAATATGCAGGAGGGAAGAATTACTGTTTTTACATTATGGAAATTATAGGAAGTTAGGAGCTGAATTATAATCAGTCACTACAAGTGTTCTAAGTTCAAAACCTTGAAAGTTGCTTGCATACTTGAGAATGAATACATGTGAACATTGAGAAACTCTTCTATGGGCACAGTATTAATAAACAAATCTATTATATGACTACCTATAAGAGAGACCCCTGCCTGTCTAGCACCAATCTTTTCTTTTGAAAACTTCCCCTCTTCTGCTCTACCTAAATAATTTCTATATGGAGCAACCCCGTTCTTATATGACCTTAGTTAATTTGTGCAGAAATGGAAAAGTCACCTAGGTTGGTTCAATGAGGCCCTTCTCTGAAATTTTGGACTTGGAATGTGAAAAAGCTAAGGCTATAATATGAAAATTTAGGAGCTATATTGTTTACCATGTGGAAAAAAGCTAGTCTGCAATGAGAGAGAAGAACGAAGCTGATGATCAAACGTAAGTAGACAAGTAACAAGGCATTTGAATGCTTGGTTCTCTGTTCAAAGATCCAGCTAACACCACTCTTCTTGCGGCTTGTATTCTATGAGGTATTACAGTATCCTTCTAACAGACTAATCTTTTAGGTGAAGCTAGGTGGAGCTAGGGTGGTCCCTTTCGTTGAGAAAATACCCATGCACTACACTGTCTGACTCTACACAGGTCAAAGAACGGCCTCCTACCTTTTGTCTGGCTGTTTCAGCCACTGCATCTGATGGAGGAAACTGAACACCTTTCTTAAGAAGGTCCAGGTACACTTCTTTCACTTCACTTACATCCACAGCTCCTGGGAAACCCTGTGACCATGTCTGAATTCAAGAGATGGAAAGTTCCAGAGATGAATAAGCAGCAAAACAAAACACAACTCCTAAGCTGGTGACAGAAAATGAGAGACTGACAATTATGTACCTTACTCAGAAAAAGAAAGCTACTTTTGAATGTACATTTTTAGAGACTAGAATAATTAATTAATTTTATATATATATATATATATATATATATATATATATATATATAAAACATCTTTATTGGAGTATAATTACTTTACAATGGTGTGTTAGTTTCTGCTGTATAACAAAGTGAATCAGCTATACATGTACATATATCCCCATATCTCCTCCCTCTTGTGTCTCCCTCCCACCCTCCCTATCCCACCCCTCTAGGTGGTCACAAAGCACTGAGCTGATCTCCCTGTGCTATGCAGCTGCTTCCCACTAGCTATTTTACATTTGGTAGTATATATTAGTCCATGCCACTCTCTCACTTTGTCCCAGTTTACCCTTCCCCCTCCCCATGTGCTCAAGTCCATTCTCTACGTCTGCGTCCTTATTCCTGTCCTGCCCCTAGGTTCTTCATAGCCACTTTTTTAAAAATTTAGATCCCATATATATGTGTTAGCATACAGTATTTGTTTTTCTCTTTTTGACATACTTCACTCTGTATGACAGACTCTAGGTCCATCCACCTCACTATAAATAACTCAATTTTGTTTCTTTTTATGGCTGAGTAATACTCTATTGTATATATGTGCCACATCTTCTTTATCCATTCATCTGTCGATGGACACTTAGGTTCCTTCCATGTCCTGGCTATTGTAAATAGAGCTGCAGTGAACATTTTGGTACATGTCTCTTTTTGAATTATGGTTTTCTCAGGGTATACGCCCAGTAGTGGGATTGCTGGGTCATATGGCAGTTCTATTTTTAGTTTTTTAAGGAACCTCCATACTGTTCTCCATAGCAGCTGTATGAATTTACATTCCCACGAACAGTGCAGGAGGGTTCCCTTTTCTCCACACCTTTTCCAGCATTTATTGTTTGTATATTTTTTGATGATGGCCATTAGAATAATATATTTTTAATCATCAAACTGCCATGCCTCAACAATGAAACTCTGGAATAGATACTATTGTTTGTTTTTTGCTATACTAAATCTAGAATTAACAGATTCTAAAACAGCATCAGTAGCTCTTTTGCCAAATAACTCTGAAAGCAGAGAACCCCAGAACATAGTTTCCACACCTGCAAAATGAATGTACACGTCACTCTCTCTCCTATCTGACGTAGATAAGACAGAAACTGAGAGACAAGTATGGAAAAGATTACAAATTCTTCAGGAAAAGGCCACTATCCAATGCCAAGAAATTATTGTTACATGGAAAAGCGAATAGTAAAAACTCTTTTGGGCTCAATCCCAGGCTTGTAAAGGGTCACTGAACCAACTGGGAGTTAGGTAATTAAATCCCTAATCTTAGACATTCACCATCCCATAAGATATATAATAGACTTACCTTAATGAAATTCAAAATTCTATTCTGAATGTCTGTTGGCAGGGTGTATCTGGGACTCAGCAGCTTAACTAGACTATCTTTAACAAATTCCTTCTTCACAATCAGAGACTGGAAACTCGGACCACAGTTCTGCATACACATGTCAATAAGCTAAAGAGAAAAATTAAACGTTTTATCTCTTTGGCAAAACCACCTCCTAAATATAAGGTAAAAATTGCTAAGTAATGATTTCCACCAGCATTCCAATTAATAAACATAATTTAGTATCTACTAAAATACACGGCAAAATGTTAGGTTCTGGGAATGTGAGGAAATATAAGGCATAATGTAACTGCTTAGCGGATGGTCCTGTTGGGGAACCAGGACACAATTATAAGAGAACTAATAACTATACAAGGTAGTAAATGCCAAGGGCCAATGGGAGGTGCAAATGAAGCATGTGGGCTATAGACAAGGTGACATTTGTCCTAGTTTTGCCAGGAAAGTCCTGGTGAACTCCTGTTGTCCTGGTTTTATTAACGATGCTACCTCCTTTCACTCTCAAAAATGTCCTTGCCTAGATGAAAAATTACATGGTTACCCCAGCTACAGACCTTTATAGGCAGATGTGACAATTTAGGGCCAGGTGGTCTTAAGACTTTTGGAAAAGGGTGGTTCTATGCTGGGCTTTGAAAAATGGTCCAGAAAAGTACAAGTGAGTATAAAGCAATAGCCTAGACAGGTAAATGGTATTAAAAAATATAAGTACAGGTGACAAAGCATATGAGCTGTGAGGAGGAAAATAAGTACTCCAGTTTGTAGAGGCTTCTTGACATCAGCAAACTGGGGACATTGGGGAGGTGGGTGGATTAAGTCTGGAGGGGCTTCAACCAGACTGTAGAGAAATTTTGTGTGGCAATGTAAAGAATTGGAACATTATCTTGAAGGCAGTAAGAAGCCACTGAAGGGTTCTTATTAGTTTTGTCACCATCACACCACTATCCTGAACTTGAGAGAAAGGTAGTGCATGCAAAGTACTCTGACAAGGTTTTCAAGAAGCACCCTACAGAGGGAATTGGAGGGCAAAGACCCTGGAATGATAGAGAGATCCAGCAGTTACCCACTAGGTACAGCCTGATGCAGAAAGGCCTAAACTAGGATGATGTGGGTACAAGGAAGGGAAAGCCATGAGTATTATGAAGCAAGAACTTTCAGCAACCGGGGTTTGTCAACAAGGAAAGGCTGAAAGTTAAGTGACTGTTACTCTGCATGAGATTGGTGGAAAATCTGGAAGGGGATGGGATACTATGACTAGTCGAAGGTCAAAATGATGGGTTGGGGCTTCCCTGGTGGCGCAGTGGTTGAGCGTCCGCCTGCCAATGAAGGGGACACGGGTTCGTGCCCCGGTCCAAGAAGATCCCACATGCTGCGGAGAGGCTGGGCCTGTGAGCCATGGCCGCTGAGCCTGCGCGTCCAGAGCCTGTGCTCCGCAACGGAGAGGCCACAACAGTGAGAGGCACGCGTACCGGAAAAAAAAAAAAAAAGATGGGTTGAAATTTAGATATTTTGAGTTTATAAGTGCTGTGGACTGAATGTTTGTGTCCCTCCCAAATTCCCATGTTGAACCTCCTAATCCCTAAAGTGATGGTATTTGGAGGTGGGACTTTTGGGAGGGAGTTAGGTCATGAGGGTGGAGTCCTCATGAATGAGATTAGTGCTCTTAAAAGAAAGGGATAAGAGAGATCATCTCTCTCTTGGCCATGTGAGGATACAGCAAGAAGATGGCCATCTACAAGACAGAGGGTGGGCCCTCATCATACAATGGATCTGCTGGCACCTTGATCTTGGACTTCACAGCCTCCAGGACTGTGAGAAATAGATGTCTGTTGTTTAAGCCATGCAATCTATGGTATTTTGTTCGAGCAGCTCAAGATGACTAAGACAAAAAGGACAATGAGACATTCAAGTAGAGATTTTTTGCTGAGAGCTGTACATGCACAGCTGTAGTTCAGGGGAGAATGAAGCCAAAAGTGAGTAATCAAGGCTGCCTCGGATGAGCAGAGAGGACGGGACAAAGGGGTTCCCCCGTGAGGCCAGAAGGACGCTCAGGAAAGGCAATCAAAGAGCAACCAACAGAAACTGATGCATAAGATAAACAGAACATAATGTTGGTAAAATCAAAAGAGGGCAGAGTTTCTAGGTGGATGGAGTGTCAAACGGTTAAGAATATGGACTGAAAAACTCAGCTAGGTTTGTTGATTAGTGGGGTCATCAGTCACCTTGAAGAAAAGATTTTCAGTAAAGCAACATAAGCAGACGTCAGGCTAAGAAAGAATGAGCTGGTATTGAAGAGCTGCATGCAGAAAGTGGATTTCTAAAAGTGATCTAAAAACAAAATTAAATCTCTAGTTCCCATGCTACCACCTTCTCGGAGGTCACAAAAACCATAATGTGACCAGGATACGTATAATCATCTTTGCAGAAAAGAAGCCCTGAAAACTGACTTTACACCATGCTCTGTATTTGTGTCACTTTAATGGCAATACAAAAAGAAGAAGGTATGAAAGCTGCAGTTTTAAGGGCAATGTGGCTAAACATGCAACCGTAAAATACAGAAGCTGAGCACGTGCAGCTTTGTGAAATATACAGGGAGAACCTTTAAGGCAAAGGAAAGTAAAATCAGAATCCAAAACATATTAAGATGAATCTATTGTATTTCAATGCAAGTTGTTTAGAAAAAGACAAGCTGAAAAGTTGAATAACAAATGACTTTTTGCTTGATATACTATTATAATGAGTTTTTATCTGATGAAATGCTGAGAGGAAAAGTACCTCTAGTTCAATGGGAATTTATAAAAATACTTCATGTAACCAGATATGCAGTCCTAGGCAAGATACTTTGCCTCCAGGTCTCATTTTCCCTAACAGTAAAATGAATGCTAAATATTCCACAAACACTTTTTATGTTTTGGAGCACCAAGATTTTATGATAATGGGTAACATTCCTAAAAGGTTACCTGTACGAAATCAAAGAGTCAACATGAAATGCTGAGAATGTTAACATCTGGAGATCACAAAATCATGCCCTTTGTTTTCCCACTGGAATCTAGAATGTCAGGACCAATTCCTTCATGCTCTTACAATATGTCACCAGTACCTCTTTCACACCCCAGCCCACTTAGCTAAGCAATCAAACTTACAGTGGTGAATAAGAAAAATTAAATACCTTGCTTCTACACATTTTGGAATTGGGCTTTGGTGCAATTTATGTGTTCACATAACCTATTTTTGCAAACAGGACAACTAAGAAACCATAATCTGAGGTGGAATAGAGAACCTAGGAGCCAAGGAGCTGAGAGACTGGAGAGGATGCTGACTTGAGGCTTCACAGATCTCCTTTTGCACTTGGGTGGGCAAATCACTTACCCTGACTAAGCCTCAGGATTCCCATCTGCAAAATGAGCATGCCTTCCTCCAGAGACCTGCTGTAAGGCTTAAGTGAAATATAATGTATATGAAGAGCCTGACACCTAGCAGGATCTTAATAAATGGTAAGTACTGTGATCGTCTGCTTCCATGGATAATTTCCCATCAAGAGAGAATATGCTGATGAGCTGATATAAGTATTCTTTTCAGAAATGCTGGAAAATAAAAAAGAGTGCCATGGTAGTTTTATTTCTAATAGCAAATTTCTAAACCAAGCACAGTAAACAAGGCTTTGGGGCCATCCAGAACTGAAAACCACACCAAGGTATGGCCACCTTGGGGGATGAGCTTACTTTCTAAGTTTCTGAAGGAATAAACATATTTTACACTTATTCTGAAGCCCTCATAGCTCACCACCTAGGGGGTGCTCCAATTAATAAACTGATTCCTAGGAACTGTTCAATCACTTACCTCTTGACAATAACAGTATCTTACTGAGACTTATCATAATTGACTCATTCAAGAAAACACTAGCCTCTGGCTACGAGTTATAAAGCCTGGTAACAAAATGCTTTTAAAAATAAGATAAAACTACTGGCTTCTTGACAAAACTGCACCACCAACTGATGGTAGGAAATCACAGGCTAGTCAGATCCCGTCAAAGATCTAATCAAGGCTAACAAGTCCATGGAGAACCCAAATGACAGATAATATAAAGGACATTTATAACTGACTTTGACAGGCTCTCATCACTTCACAGTAATAAAATGAAAATGTAATGTATGAGGATTCATTTTTAAATAGTTTATTGGTAAACATATAATTGCCTTTGACACACTGGATGATTCTTTTTTTTTTTTTTTTTAAAAGAAGATGTTGGGGGTAGGAGTTTATTAATTAATTAATTTATTTTTGCTGTGCTGGGTCTTCGTTTCTGTGCGAGGGCTTTCTCTAGTTGTGGCAAGCGGGGGCCACTCTCCATCACGGTGCGCGGGCCTCTCACTATTGCGGCCTCTCTTGTTGCGGAGCACAGGCTCCAGACGCGCAGGCTCAGTAGTTGTGACTCACGGGCCTAGTTGCTCCGCAGCATGTGGGATCCTCCCAGACCAGGGCTCGGACGCGTGTCCCCTGCATTAGCAGGCAGATTCTCAACCACTGCCCCACCAGGGAAGCCCCTGGATGATTCTTTCTGTGACTAATCTGTCTCATAATTAAGTCTGGCTTAAGTAAATATTAAAGTCTGTTCTGAAGCCTTAAAGACACCACTACAATGCAGTGAGTAGTGTGCGGTGAGGTGACTGGGCCACTGACTACACAACTTGGGGAAATCTGCATGAAGCTATCAAGAGTCAAAGACCACTTCAAAGAAAATCCAAGAAGTAGGTACCTTAATGAACTCTGCCCCTAACAATGACCCCCAACCTGTGACTCTCACCCTTACTCTGGCACAGGTTTTAGATTCGCTTGTTCTCACGTACTGGTGTGGAAATTAGGAGGTGGAGGATGTACAGTTACCTGAGGTGGAACAGGGAACAGGCAGCTAGCTGGGAGTAAGGCCTGAGAGATCAGACTACTGGAAGAACAGAAAGAGTGGGAACTCAGAGATGGAGGGAATAAGTCAAATTCCCCAGGGAAGAGTCCTGGTTCATCCCCAGAAGGAAGGAACCACGATGGAGGAGGATATGGAGCTAAGGATAAGAAGCAAGCATGGAAATGTCACGTAGGCTGGCTACAACACAGAAAGAGACAAACGCATTATATAGAATAAACAACTGTAAGAAGGTGAAATACCGCATGCTGAAATACAAAAGTGGCATAAATTCATCTTCTGCCCTTAGGTTACTCAGTCAATTCTCCTAACCTTCAGCAGCCCTGAGATATCCTAGATCCACTTCATTTTAGGGCACAGCTACGTATCTTTCTACCCCAATTCTACAGTACATTCCTTGAGTCCTTCCTGGATGCTAGGAGAGTGGGATGGAGGCTGAAGGACACTCAGTCATTAACCACTCAACACCTGGTACATTGATGCACTAGGTCTTCTACCACGTAGAAAGGAGTTGAAGACACAAATGAAACACAGCAGCCTTTTCTTTCAAGGGGCTTGACTTGTTCTGAGAAGCCAGGTGGTATGGGGCAAGGACATGGAATTTAGAATCTGAGAACCGGATTGAAATCTTGCCTATGCTACTTAAATCTTGGAGGGGAAAAAAAAAAAATCACTTAACCTCACTAAGTCACAGTTTCTTCATTTCTGAAGTGGAGTCAATAATACAACTTCTTCAAAGGGTTGTTGAGAGCATCAACCAGGTACCAGGCCAAGGTTTATTTCCACCACCAACCCATTGTTCTGACGTTTCTACTGAAGTGCCTTACTCCTCTCTCTCCAGTTGCCTGCATTCCGTGGCCTCCCTGAGGAGGTTGCTATGGTAAAGGACAGGGGAGAGGTCAAAAAAGGTGAAAGAGGAAAATCCCTCTAAAACTATATTCAGACCCCAACTTGAAGGGCTTCTTCAGTGATAGTATCATTAAGACTTCATTTTTTCTCATTCAGTTACTCTCCAAGTAAGCAAGATGTGATACATTCTTTTCCCCCTGAAGCTAGAAAAGGGGGGCTGTGCTCACCTCTATTCCACAGCCTCTAGATAAACACATCCAAGTCCCCTAAGAGCAGTGTGATGCTGGCAGAGTAGTGCCATAACCACATGTGGCTTGGGGCTGGGCTGAGGTCAGCAAAGGCACACAGAAGAAACTAGAAAGCCACACAGCTCACTCTCAGGCAGCAGGCAGGGTTTGCAAAACATACTGAAGTAAAATGGGCAACTCACCAAGCAACTGAAGAGGTCACACGGCCAAGGTTGGGGGAAAATGGGAACATGTCAAATAAATGTCCACACCCAAATCAAGCGATAAGGTGCACAGGAGAATTGTTTAAATCAACAAAGAACATTCTCCAAATTGTACCAAACAGCAGAACTTGGCTGAACCCTAAAGAGCCTCCAGAATCTCAGAATTCCACAGAGGTGTTCAAATGAGGTAGAAAGATGACGGGGAGGCATTTCTCAAGCTTCTATTCTCCTCATGTGTAACACATACACAAACTTCTTGAGCAACTCAGTACCTACAGGTTTTTCATCACCAGTTCCCATCTCCTAACCAGGAAAACACGCTTTTCCAGAATCACTCACTTTCCACCAAATTAAATGCTATTACAATCAACAAAACTCCCTTGATTCTGCAATTCTCAATAAATGAATAGTTTTAATTCATACTGTAAATACCTTTTTGCTAACCTATTAATTATCTCAGAATATTTGTATCATTTATACCCAAAATTAGAAATGTGACTATAGCTTGGAAAATCCTAGTCTTAATTTATCATTAAAGTAAATACTTACTGACAATGTAAGTTGTATTTCTTTATGATTGTAGTTTTTGGAAATCCTTTTCTTCAAAGCTTTTACTGCATCTTTTGGCCTGTGGCAATAAACACAGTAAAATCATCAACGTAGCCATTGCTGAAAGCAAGTAGTCTCTGAAAAGCAGCATGCAGTGTGGAAAGACGAACGGCTAAGGAGATAACCAAGGTATTGGTTCTGCTGTGTGACGCTGGGCAGATGACTTAACTTTTTTACACCCGTTTCCTCTTACATCTAGGCAGACAATACCACCTACCTCCTTGTCAGAATCAAATAAAATATGCAGATGATGATCATTACCTAGAAAGCACTACATGTGAAATGTACTCACACCCACAGCCCATATCAACGCACAGAACCAGTTTACAGGAAATGTAATTTCCAAAAATGTTACCTATTTTTATTAGTATTTCCTAAGCATCCTATAGGCAATGGGATGTAGGAGGAATTAGGACTAACCAGGTCAGGTTCTGATATGCTACAATTTTATGTTACAAAAGGAGGAACTATGTGTAAGTAGATAGTCCAAATTTACTCTGAGATGGTCAGTTATAGATAAGTAATGGGGATGTAACGTACAACATGATGACTATAGTTAATACTGCTGTATGGTATATTTGACAGTTGTTAAGAGAGTAGATCTTGAAAGTTCTCATCACAAGGAAAAAACATTTTTTTTAACTGTATGAGGTGATGGATGTTAAGGAAACTTATTGTGGAAATTGTTTTGCAGTATATGTAACTCAAGTCATTATGCTGTACACTTTAAACTTATACAGTGCTATATGCCAATTATACCTCAGAACTTAAAAGATACAATCTTTTTTGCATATTACCTTCCAATTTTGTTTGTTATGCTTGCATGGGTAGAATTTCTATTATATGATAATATAATTACATAATATTACATATACTTAGAATTGCAACTATTATAAAATATAATATTATATATATTTCTAAAAAATCATATATAAAATCTAAGATGAAACCCTTACAAAAGTTGAAAAGAATAAAGACACTGTTTTAAAAGAAAAAAAATTTACACTGCATTTCCCTTTTTGCATTATCAGTGAAGAAATTAGTATTATCAGTGAAGAAAACGTTTAGAGGAAACAAATATGGTAAACAAGATTACAGGGATAACACCGTAAATATTTTAAAGTACTAACCATAAGCACTTTCCATTGATATAGTCAATAATTAAGGGTAATGTTTTCTTCATCAACAAAAACTAAGACAGTCTCCTTTGCCGTTCATTATTAGTTTAAATGCACAGGAAAATCAAGAGAATTGTATCCCTTATAACAACTTGTTGTTCAGACTAAATCACAAAATAGTTGGCCTTCTTAATTATTTTATTTTTTAAACTTCAATTCTCTAAAGTTTAAGAAGTGTAACAAAAGATACCACATTGTTTAAGAACTCAGCATAAACATGGGTGAGTTGGCATTCGGAAGAAAAAAAAAATTGTCTTGTGACAGGCAGAGGAAAACAACTGCTAGATTATTTCCTGGTTGATAATGACAACTGCCCAGAGACAGGTCACCACCAGGAGTCCACTAGCTTCTTGATAATATTTTTCAGTTACAGTAACATAAAATATTGCCAATCAGAGCAAGAAGAATACCTAACAAAGGAAATAATATCTCCCTCTCTCCTTAAAGAACAAGGAATTTGGGCCACACCAAGACAAAATTTGAAACTATTAAGGAAAAGGCAAAGAGGAGAAAAATTATAATGGATTCTCAGATATTCCACATGCTGAAACAAGCAGCTGTCCTAATATTTCAACCTGACATGTCTTCAAAAAGGCAGTGGGTGCTTAAAAGGTGATGGAAACACTATTTCAACAAGAAAACCAGTTTGCAAGAGAAAATGTGCTGTAGTTCTGACACTTCTTATGAGAGGCAAAGACATGAACCACACACTGAACTCACCCATCGTGGGCAGCGTTAATTACGTCACAGATGTGCATGAACTGGCCCCAATCTTCAGTCTGAACTCCAGCAAATGTAGCCTTTTCTGCAAAGAAAAAGCTGTTGTGTTGAATCTGAGCTACAACAGAATAGAACATGTCTGGTCCTCCTGAAACAATCTACCTGGAGTTCACCAGCAAGTACCATTAAGTTTATATCATCAAAGAGCAGAGAGATTTTTTTTTTCTGAGCAATTCCCCGTTATTCAAGAATCAGTCAAAACCCAGGTGCTTCTGTTGCAACAGTAATGAGTGACCTATTAATAAAGGCTGCAGGGCCAGGACAACCCAGCTAAATCTCCATCTGCCTGCCTGTCTTTCAGAGAGGGACAGTCGCCTACAAGATGAAGTGCACAGTGCTAAACGAAGTATCTTATCGTACGCAATTTCATTTAACCCACTGTTTGAGGTGATGAAACAGAAGTTCAAGGTTAGGGAAGTTACCCAAGGCTACGCAGTCAGTACACGGTAGAACTACCATTCAAATCTAGGTTGTTTGATGTTTGATGCCAGTTTTTGTTTGCTTTTTAAAAGTCACTCCTTTGGGCAGGAGGGGGTTGAGAAAAAGAGAGATCTACTGAAACTGTCTATGTACTTCCTAGCACCTGTACCAACCAGAGCTGCACCAGGCAGACTTGAAGGCTCCTGTACCCGTAACCCCATCATTAAACAGTCAGATAGCTTTTCCCTCTTCTGACATCCTCCTTAAGAATACAAAATGTCACCTGGGAAGGATAATAGAACACTCAACCTAAATGAGCTTAACATCTCCACTACAAGAAAGGAGAATATCCCTCAGCATGAAAACATGAGGCTCTAGGGGAATAGAGCAAAAATTAGCAAAAATTAAAAGGATAATGAAGAGGATAAAGGTTTGGTTAGGGGAACCCCCAAGCTTAGACTGATCCTCATCTAGGAGAAGCACTACTTGAATTTGGCATTCAAATGGACAAGGCTTACCGACCTTGTGCTCAGTTACAGGGTTCTTTCTGCCAGATTTCTTGCTCCCCATTCTGTCCTCCTTCTTCCCACCTTCCCATCTTCCTAGAAAACTCCTATTCACCCGTCAAAAGCCATGGCAGAGTTAAGTTCCCCCTTTTCATAAGTTTTGGGTGTTTTACACTTCTCTTCTATTGCAAAGGTACTGCACTATTGTCAGTACGAAATTGTGTGCACCTTCCCTACAAGATTATGCGTTCCGTGATGGCTGAGACCACGTCTTACCTTTGCCTGGTCCAGGTCCAGGGATATAGCTGGCAGTCAGTAAATGTTCACAGCATTAAAGAATAAATCAGCCTATGAAGATGCAGCCTGAATCCACTTCTGTTCAGGGTTCATTTTAATACCCAACAGAGATACGGCCATGTGTTGTTTAGAAAGTTTAGAAAGCACCTCGTCCTCAATGATAGTTACACTCACCATCTTATAAAGGTATGGGAACTAAGCTTCACGTTGAGTAGTGTTTTGGTTTTTGTTCTTTAATTTATTCATTTTTTTATTTACTTTTGGCCGCGCAGCATGTGGGGTCTTAGTTCCCCGACCAGGGATAGAACCAGTGCCCCCTGCATTGGAAGGGCGACGTCTTAACCGCTGGACCACCAAAGTCCCGGGGTAATGTGTTCTTGTCATACAGCAGTTAACTGAGCTGCAGGCAAAACTGTTCAAATCTGAGCCTCCTTATTATAACTACCAGGTTTTCATGATTTCCTCATCCCGCTAAGCTCCCCGAAGTGATCACGCTTTGCTTGGCATCTATATGCACTGGTGCCACACCCGGTTCCCAAGGGAGGTATCAGAGACCAGGGAGAAGGGAGCCGCTGTTGTTAAACAGTCCAGGCACTGGCTCCGGCTTCCGCGTACGTGGATCAGAGCACGGCCACGGGAGAGGGAAGGAGTCAGGCAAGACACCTGTGTAGCCCCGAGTGGCCTGGAGAGGTCTCTCGTGTCCCCAGAGCGCGCCTGGCTCCTCCTTCCTTCGCTCCAGTGCTAGGCATGTTTGTTCTCTTTGTTCACCCCGAAAAAGTACCTCACGTTTTAAGCGCCTGGAGTCAGAACTAGTTTGGAGACCTGCCTGTCACATCGAGGTCACTGCACTTAACCTCCTGGAACCGTTTTCTCTTTGCAAAACGGGCAGGACAACACTTGGCCCTCGGGTGGACTCACTTTCTGAAGAGCTCCCCCCGGCCCAGAAGTTGACACGCCCCCGTAGAGGCCCAGCCACGCCACACCTGGATCCCCTCGGTCCACCTGTCCGCTTCCAACCCACCCCCACCCCGGAAAGCACTGGAAGACGGGAGGTGAGGAGGTGGGGTTCGAGAGAGGTCGGCGGGGACAGGTGCCGCTCGGGACCAGCGGAGCGCGGGGCCTGGGAAAGTTGCGGGGGAGGCGGGAGGAGTTCCTTGAACTCGGACCCACGCGATCCTCTGCGGCCGGGAACAGAGTCAACGCGTAGCGTCCCGGCCCCAAGCCGGAGGGGTCCCCCTTTTACCTATGAGCTGGCCCACGGAGGTCGCGTATGGGTCCCGGTGACTCTTCCCGAACGCCATGGTAGCGCAGGGAGCCGGCCCGAGCCTTCGCCGCCGCGGCGGCTCACGACTCCACCCGCACGGCCCTGGCTCCGCCCCCCGGGCCGCACTTCCCCCGGCCGCTGCGGGGCGCCGGGCTCCGGGCTGGGTCCTGGGGTGGGGGGGGGACGGAGGCGGGAGCGCCAGAGGGGGCGGGCACACGCGCACCTGCCACGAGCTGCGGGACCGGCCGGGCGGCCCTGGGGACACCGCTGGGGACGAGTGACCCGGGGGCGGATCCTGGCACTCACGGGGCGAGGTGCTGTTCTTCTCTGCGCTTCCTGATCCCCTTTGTAGAGAAGGAAATATGGAGTTAACACACGTCTCGGGTTACTGTGAGCATTAACCACATAACCCGCTTAGGTCAGCGTTTGGCACCCACAAAATAAATGTTTAACCACTGAGTGAATCTCGTAACTAGAAATATTTACCCCACCCGACTTATTTACCCGCCCCAGAGATCCGGGAGGGAAGGTGTGTCCCTGGCTCTTTAAGGCTGCAGGTGATGGACAGGAGGAGGGACTGGCTTCAATCGAGAGGCCTCACAGGACCCGGCGTCCTTTGTCTCGCCCCGATTTCCTGAGGGACCACGTGGCGCCGCCCAGCGAGTTCTCGGCTCCTACGGGGAACTATTTTCCAGCGAAGGTGAGAAGACGAGAGGGGCTTTCCTTCTGCTGCGGCAGGGAGTGTTTGGCCTTAGGACTGCTTTGGAATGTAAATCGGAGCTGTAGCATTTCAACCTCTTTCCAGCTGCCCTTTCAGAAGCGGAATTTATTTCCTTTTCTGTGCATTCGATTAACATCTGATTAGCGATGGTAACAATCTTCCACGATGCCGGAGCCTGCTGGGGAGTGGTGTGTCTCCAAGGTGATGGCAGTTAGCATAAGATGGGCTCCCTGTGCCTCCAGATCTTGCTTCCTGTGGTCAAGTGGGGCCCAGTTCGACAAGCCCTTCCTGGGCCCTGGAAATGGTGACAAGAGATCAAAGGGGGACCGGTCTGGCTTAGGTCCTTAGTCATATATTTAAAAATAGAAATCAAAACCAATTCCAATGTGCGCCAAGGGGTTAACTTTTTTTTGCTCTAATTCTGTTATTTCTAATTTTTCTTGACCCATGTGAACTAATACCTGGGATTCTAAAATCTAGAATGAATCATTTTTGTTGTAAATGCCTCCTGCCTGTAACTAATATTCTCCACCTGCTTATCCAGGGTGAGTCACTACTTCCTATGGTGCCACTTATCAACTACCTTACTCATCGCTACAGCTTCTGCCCACACTGTTGAACACCTCTTGTGACATCACCAACCTAATCTCTTTCATGTTATAGACTCGACAAAATATCCCACTCTCTGAACCCTACAAGCTTAAAGAGAAAATTTCAGCTTAGGCTGCTCTTGGTGTCAGTGGCCTTCCATCAGGGAATGAGAACTGGGAAGGAATCAACATACAAATTTTTAACATAATTCTGCTACTTCTTTTTTTTTTTTTTTTTTTTCTGTACGCGGGCCTCTCACTGCTGTGGCCTCTCCCGTTGCGGAGCACAGGCTCCGGATGCGCAGGCCCAGCGGCCATGGCTCACGGGCCCAGCCGCTCCGCGGCATATGGGATCCTCCCAGACCGGGGCACGAACCCGTGTCCCCCGCATCGGCAGGCGGACTCTTAACCACTGCGCCACCAAGGAGGCCCAATTCTGCTACTTCTTATGGGAGAAGCTTTGTTTTTTATTTCCTTGTGCTACGGGATTGAGGCACTGAGGACATGGCACCAGGGAGCGTGTTCAGGACATTACGTCTGGGTAAACACAACCAGGTTGACGGGTACTACCTGAAGCGCTTTCCTCCCCGTTTGCCCACGGGGGTGTTGTGGTGGTTGCAGCCTTCTTTCTGTGTTCTGCCACTTTCTCCATGCTCCCCCAAGTCCCCCGGGGGGAAAATCAACCCAGTCCGTGTTAGTATGGTCTGAGAGTAGGATAGAATTCACAGCTAAGTTAAGGTCAGAGGAGAGGCAGAATCCCCAAGGGTAAAATGTCTGGATACCAGGAGCAAAATCTCACTAAGATTTCAATTCTAAAAACACTTACTAAGCGTTTATTTACACATAAGTCATAATGCTAGGTAGAAACAAAGAAAGTAACCTTTATTTATTTATTTGGCCATGCTGCGTGGCCTGTGGGATCTTAGTTCCCCAACCAGGGATTGAACCCGGGCCACTGCAGTGAAAGTGCCAAGTCCTAAGCATTGGACCACCAGGGAATTCCTGCAAATAACCTTTACAGTACTTTAAATACACTTAAGTGCCTGGACGTGGAACTTTATCTGAATGCAGGCTTCCTAAGCCTGGAGACAGGTAGCATACACTTCATTTTTACAAATATGTAATCTGAGATTTAAAAATATAAAGCTAATAAATAGCTTGACTAGAGTTTGAATCATGGCTGCCTGATTCTAGAGCCTGTATTTTTGCCACTAGATGAATCTGCTCGTTGAGCATGTTTCTCCTCATTTTTCTTTTAAAGATCTGTGTGGTTCAGAGTATATCAGGACCCCTATTCCTATCTTGAAGAAGATATACATATACTTTGCTGGCACAGGGCCCTGCTGTTCTTTCTGTACCTGTTCAAGAATGCTAATATTTTCTTTACTAGAACTATATGCTAGGTGTGCTGTAAATACATTACATTCATTCTCTCATTTAATCCCATAATAACTCTGAAACCAGTACTCTTATTACTCTGTTTTACAGATTAAAAAAACCAAAGTAACTCATTTTTCATGCAGTCATAGTGAAGGACTGTATGATTCCAGAAGCTGTGACTTTAACCTATGTACTCCCATGGGTAGAGCCTAGATGGTAGGTGGTACCCTTTACTTTTTAAAAAGTGGGTTCTAGGGGATGGTACCCGGAGAATGAGGTGACCGAACGTGCCAAACACACATATCTGGAAACAAAGTTGACCCATCATCAGGCTTTATGCAGTTAAGAGTCTTTTTCACCCTCTCATTTGATTCTGTTCTTTCCACTAAATTTTTTAGATTGTCGGATCTGGACATACCCTTATAAATCTCATGCCTACTGCATCATCTTACAGATGAAAAAATGGACAGCCAGCTAAGTGAAGTGACTGCCCCAAGGCCATTCAGCTCCAGCTAAGAGAATGCAACACAATAGCTTATCCTTGAGTCCCAAACTTTTCCCACTACAGGCACCTTTTCTCTATTTTAATATTTAAATGTTCTCCCCCATTCCTCCCCATAGTATTGGGTTGGCCGAAAAGGTTTTTCGTGCAGGTTTTTCCAAAAGATGTTATGGAATGAACTCTTTGGGCAACCCAGTATTTTCTCTAGCCCTCTCTTTATCCTTCTCTTTTTCTAATGGGTCCAGTTCCAGACACCTCCCACTCTCTCTTCCCTAGCTGTTCCACTGTGGAAACTAATTTCCGTAGCCACTTGATCATCAGCTCCAAGCCATTTCTCAGCCTCATCCTCTGCCCTCTCTGTGCTATGTGATGCCGTCCCATTAGCCATCCTTTCCCGCCTCACCTGTCAGGGCACTTCCCTATCCTCTGCAGGACTCCTTTCTCTGGCTGCTACTTCTCATGATCTTCATCTGGCTCCACCTTCCTCCTTGCCTGCTAAAACTATTAGCCTCCCCAGAGTTCTGTAGTCTCTCTTTTCCTCTTTCTCCATTTCCCTCAGGGTGCCTTCTCCTTGTCCCTTCTCTATGAAACATTTTCTGACCACTCCCAAGAGAACTGAGTCCTCCATTCCTGTCCTACATACAGATTTCTGTCTTAGAGCTCACAACAGTTTGTACTGCTTGTTTGTTTAGAAATATGTTCCCCCCGTGGGATGAATTGGGAGACTGGGATTAACATGTATACACTAATATGTATAAAACAGATAGAACTAATAAGAACTTGCTGTATAAAAAATAAATAAAATAAAGAGACAAGTGCTGGTAGGAACAGAAAGATTGCTTTATTCAAGAGGCTGGCAACCTGGGAAGATGGTGGACTCGTGTCCAAAAACCCAACTCCTAAGGTTCTGCTTGACTGTGAAAGTTTTTAAAGGGAGAATTATTTGGGGAGGGCATCAGAGTCTTTGTTATCTTCCACTGTGTGCAGATTTTCTTCTTATTGGTTGGTGGTGAGGTAATAGGGTGGTGGTGCTCCAGGAATCTGGTGCTCAGCCTGAAGTTACCCTCCTCCACCTGGGTTGGGACCTTAATTCCTGTAGAAGAACTCAAAGATATTGTTATGTGTATTCCTTGAGGAGGAACCAGGACCCTGCTCTGAGGCTGCACTGTTGTTTCCTGACTGCCCCTCCTTTGTTTCTGCATTCTCTCCCTTCCCTTATAAACAACTGTTTGAATCTGCCCTTTGGAACTCAGGGAAGGTCAAGGAGGCTGTATGAAGCCAAATTCCTACAAACAAGAAACATGGGAGGGCCCCACAGGGTCCTGGTCTACTTCACCCACATCCTTGCCTCTCATTTGTCCTTCAACACACTTCAATCCAGCTGTAAGGTCCCTTTTAAAAGATATGGTCTTGGGACTTCCCTGGTGGTCCAGTGGTTAAGAATCCACCTTACAATGCAGGGGACGCAGGTTAGATCCCTGGTCAGGGAACTAAGATCCCACATGCTATGGGGCAACTAAGCCCGCTCACTCTAGAGCCTGCACCACAACTAGAGAGAAGCCTGTGCACCACAATGAAAGATCCCATGTGCCGCACGAAAGATCCGTGTGTCACAACTAAGATCCAATGCAGCTAAATAAATAAATAAGTATTAAAAAATAATAAATAAATAAAGATATGGTCTTGCCAATACTAAGGACAGTCCTCTCAACTCATCTTACTTTTCCTCCTAATGCCAGTGTCACAGTTGACCTCTGCCTGCTTATTGAACACATTTCTTCCTTCACCTGTTGTGATGGGATGGTATACTCTCCCTTGCTCCTGCATTTCCCTACAGTGCTAATCTAAGCCTCTCTCTGCCCTGGCCTCTCTTTATCCTATTATTTCGTTTTATTGTCTTCATAGCACTTACCACTATTTGAAATGGTCTCATGCCTTTATTGTTTGCATGTTTATAGTTATCTCCCCCTCATGTGGCTCATGAGGGCAGAGAAAGCTCTGTTTGTTCATCGCCACATTACTCAGTGACAGTGACATTGCTAGTACATTCCATGGTTCATTGAATCTAAGACCCTGTTGTAAAATGCATTATTATTTTAGGGACTATTAATTAGATGAAAGGTTTCCAATTAAACTATGTGCTTCCTGATTACTTAGAATTTTTATTTTATATTTGTTTAAATAACCCTTTGAGATACAATAGTCCTAGATTGCTTTGCATATCTGGCTCCTGTTTATATATGAGCAGAAAAATGAAAGCAAAAAAAAAAATTAACAAAATTTTTTCCCATATATAATCCAACTTTCCTGACTCACTCTTGACTCAGAGGTGTCCGTGTGTCCATGTGTCCGTGTGTCCGTGTGTTTTTCCACACCGTGTCCTCCTTCCTGCCGTCAAGAGCGTTGGTGTTTCAACATTCGTTAAACTGCTCCCCTATTTCCTCCCAGTATTTTGTCCTAAACTGTTGACACCCATTTTGCAAGTTTTGGTGGTGGTACTTTCTTAGTCTTACCAGAAAGTATCAATGAAAGGTTTATCAGGCAACAAGCAGGATTGGTTTTCCCTCCCCAGATGGTCCTTACATAGACTTGGGGAGGGATGACTGAATCATGAAGTAGTTGCTGTTGTCTTATGAGCCGACAGCGGCAACAAGCAGACTGTACATGCCCAGGCAGTGACAACCCTATCCACGTCTCTAACTGCCACCTGCTGACAAGTTATAACACACCACAGTTTGTCAAATGCATCAGAAATGATAAAATATGGGGGGGGGGGAAAGTATGTTAGAATTGCTGAAATTCCCTAGTAAGTACTTTATAGATATTTACTCAATGAATGAGTATATGAATGGAACCCATGTTGCTGCTGTGTAAAGCAACTAAAGTCTAAAATAAATCACCTATTAAAGAAATCCCATGTTTTAAAGGATTACTTCATCAGCCTTTAAATTCTGAAACCAGTTATGAATTCTTGATGATGATTATAATTCAATCTAGAGCAGGCTTTTCAATGGACAATGTACTTTTTCGCTTACAATTTTACTTATTTATCTTATCTTAGAAGCTGACTTGTGTGCTTTAAATTATCTGCTTTTAAAAAGACATAAGAATTACAGTTTCAATAGGGTGCCCTGGATTTCTGTGTTTGGAGAATAGAAAAATTTTATTTTATACAGCTGTTTTTTTTTAACCATGAGAGGGCAGCCTTGTTTAACTTATCAAGTTCTCCCAAAGGCCTCGCTGGGTAACCGTATTCTGGCCGAATGATTCCCGGGAGCAGCGGGAGCGTTCTGGGAAGAGCAGGCAGCTGTGTTTTCCAGGGTGCTTTGCTGCTAAAGGCTCGCTGCTCTGCAGGGAGTTACATGGATGCTGCTCGCTGCTTTTCACATAAGCAGTAAAACCTGATATTCTTTAGCTAGCAGACAGGTGGGGGGCTTAAGGGAGGTGGTTGTTTGGGGATTGACATGTATCAGGAATTTGGTGGCTGCAGAAAGGGATGGTTTAGTGAAAGCCATGTCTGGGATTTGAACCTCTAGATGGCAAATATATACCTACAGTTGTGCAAACTTTGAAATACAGTAGAGGTTACCTGGAGAGGTTACACTATTAAGAAAGATGTGAGGTTGAAGGTAGGTCTAGCAAATGAAGTATGTCATGATCAATTGGCATAGACGGTCAGGGAGAGGAAAGGATAAAGCCTTATATTTTACATCCTTTAGATCATTTATTCATTCATTATTGAATTTTATCATACGGAGGTACAATGTGAACTTCCAAGCTATTGAGAGAGACTGTCTGGTAAAAGATTGTGATTCAGTCTAAATGGTGAGCACAGAGTGGAACTAACTTCGCATGGAGGGTTGGCTGCTGGAATAGATTAAAGGTCTGGGCAACATAGGGTTAGAGCCAGGTCTGTTAGTATAGGCTTGAGCACAAGTACTGCAATGACCAGGAGGGGAAGAAAGCACTAGTTAAATCTGGATTTCACAAACTCTGCACCTGATTCCCTTACAGGGAGAAATTTTAAGTGTTTTTTCATCTCTGTAGGGAGGATAGCACTTACAAAGTTGTGCCCAGATTCCTTTCCAGTTAAAGGTCTTTCTCCGTCAGCTTTGCTAACTGAGCCATGAGAACATATGGCAACGTTCACTTGTTTATTCTACAAACACATACTAGGGTCCCCAAGTGTGCCAGTCACTGTGTTAGGAATCAGTGGTATATGAAGGAGATAAAATCCAACCTCTACATGCCAAGTGCTCACAATCAAATAAGGAAGAACTCATAGCTTAGTGGGCAGAGTTAATTTTGTTGTACAAATGGACAGAAAATTCACTTTTCATTAAGTTCTTGAGTCTAGTGAGCACGTTTTTTCCTCATTGGCTTCTTAACATAAAAGAACCAGATGAGCTCCAAAATGGTAGAAATTATAGTATTTCATATTAGCCTTAACCCCATGTTATAAGGTGAATGTCCTACCATGCTCCTTACAAAAAACATAATAAAACGACATTAAATTGCATTCCAGTGTTAAACAGAAATGCTTTTCAGATCATGTACTAGTTTGATATTTCTATATCGGGGTTCTCAACATGATTGAAAATCCATTCCAATTCACAGAGAAAAAAGAGTCATTGAAGAGATAGTATGGGATCAATATCACTTTCAAGTGAATTAATTTATATTTACCCACAGCAAAATCATCTATATAATTTGAATGTATGCATATTTATTCGGTCTGTAATGTGCATACAGATCCAAGTACTTCTCAAGACAACTCTGCAGCTTTCTACTGAGGCTTTTAGCCTCAGAATACCTGCTCCACTACTGAGCCTTTCCTAAGAAAACACACTTATAGCTCCTTTTCAGAGTACTTCCTTGCTTGGCTGTGCTCTAAATCAGGGATCAGCAGACACTCTGCTAAAAGGCCAGATAGTAAATATTTCAGGCTTTGTGGACAACTACTCAACTGCCTGCCCTTGTAGTGAACAGCAGCCACAGACAATACCTAAGTGAATCAAAGTACAAAAACAGTTGGCAGGCCAGATTTGGGCTGTGGGCCATAAAATGAGTATCCTTGTTCTAAACCATTTGACTCCCCCATTTTAGCTGACTGGACCAGGAGAGCGACCTGAAGTAAGAATAGCAAATCTATGAGCCAGTCTCTACATGGTTGGCATCCTTAGAAGTGACCTGGTATGAGTCTTTGTATCAATTAGTGTCTCTTGTTAGATGAATAGTTCAAGAGATAGGTAAGTAGATAGATAGATAGGGCAATCATTAGTAGGATCAGATACAGCAGGAACCAAGAGTAGTCAGAAGCTATCAGTAAACTAAGGCCGAAAGACAGAAAAATGATATCCAAATAGAGAGTGGGGTAGTGGGTTAATAATATCAACAGTAGAGAACCTGAGAGGATTACCATTGATGAGGGTTGTCAGACTTTTGATGCTGATGAGTCTTGCGAATTGTATGTCCTGAAAAAAACCTCACAGTGTTTAAACTATATTCCAGCTTCAGTCCAGCCATTCCTGGGTTCCTGGGAGATTTCTATTGCTCTTAATTCCACATGTAACCTCACAGCTGATTTCCCATTGCTAGAGGTAACTGTAAAGAATCTCTATTTCTGATAGTTCTGTAGAGCCTAACACTCTCCTCTGCCTGTAGGTTGGGAACCAGAGTTGTACATGAAATATTCATCACTGAATATTGGCTATGTCTGGAGATTTTCTTAATCATTTGTCTTAGACTTTGTGTCTAGTCTTTGAATGGATTGTGTGTGCCTAAATAAAGCTTCCCTTGAAAAGGCACAGACATTTTCTCTGGGGCATTTGACAAGGAGCAAGCATGATTGTGTATCCCCTCAGACCCTTCAGGGCTGCTCAGTGAGGCATTCAGGCTCCATATGGTGAAAATTGTTCTATGACAAGTCTAGTTTATTCCAGTTGTTGCTTCTATTGAGGATCTCGGGGAAACATTTTCATATTTCTCACCTGAGTGCAGCGAAGGATTTTGGGCTACTTGGGAACAGGTTTAAAAGAAGGTTACATTATTAATCAATATGCTTTTTTTTTTTTTTTTTTTTTTTTTTTTTTGTGGTACACGGGCCTCTCCCTACTGTGGCCTCTCCTGCTGCGGAGCACAGGCTCCGGACGCGCAGGCTCAGCGGCCGTGCCTCACGGGCCCAGCCGTTCCGCGGCATGTGGGATCTTCCCGGGCCGGGGGAAAGAACCCGTGTCCCCTGCATTGGCAGGCGGACTCCCAACCACTGCGCCACCAGGGAAGCCGTAATCAATATTTTTTTTTTTTTTTTTTTTTTTTTTGCGGTACGCTGGCCTCTCACTGTTGTGGCCTCTCCTATTGCCGAGCACAGGCTCTGGACGCGCAGGCTCCGGACGCGCAGGCTCAGCGGCCATGGCTCACGGGCCCAGCCGCTCTGTGGCGTGTGGGATCTCCCCGGACCGAGGCACGAACCCGTGTCCCCTGCATCGGCAGGCAGACTCTCAACCACTGCGCCACCAGGGAAGCCCAATATGTTTTTATATCCAGTTATTCCTGGCCGGAGATGAGTCCTTCACATCACTCTTAACAGTCCCTGGAATTTAATTCAACCTTTGTCATTTCTGACAGTGTTTTATGGTCCCCTTCTCTGACTGCCAATCTTAAAATAACAGATTTTGGAAGAAATTTTTGTCCTTTTCTTCCACAATATGGGAAAGCAGTTGCAATTTTGCAGCTATTCAGGGTAGAAAGGTATTTTATTTTTGAAGGGCTGAATTCTTGGATTTGTTAATATATCTCTCTTCACAGCTATGCTGAAGGATATTTTATTTCTCTGATTCATTCTTACTATTAAAAAATATTTAGCCAATCGCCAAACATTGTATAAAACATGGCACCCTGCTTTTGGAAACTATTCCTTACAGATCTAGGAGTACACTGAAATTATTAATATGAATCTTTTAGCATTCCCTCTTGAGAGCAGGTGAAAACAGACATCATTACTATCATCATTCTGTTAGGGACTAACCTGAATTAATAATAACATACCTAAGACTTGAAAACTGGCCATGTGCTAGACACCAAGGCACAGAGTATTGGTAACTTGCCCAAGGGCTCACAGTAAGTAGCAGATACCTTTGATTCCAGTGTATGTAACCACTGTACTGTCCTGCTTCCACAGCCTTATGCCCATGAGTGCAGACTCCAGAAAACTTAAAAGAACTCTCCATGCACAGGGTGTTGGAGACCTGAAGAAGAAAACCCAGGTGTGAGCAACAAGATATTTGATCCCTCTAAATTTCTGTTTTTTTCTGTAAGCAGGAGAAATAGACTTTTCTGGATTACATTTTAAGTAGCAAGTCAGACAGTCAATGCAATGTATTGATGCTGCCATGTGGAGTCTTCCATTAGGCACCTTCACAATGAGGTTACAGGTCAGAAAAAGGCAGTTCAGGGACCAGAGATGGACAGAGGCCTGGGGAGATGGACAGAGGCCTGCGGTACACCCTTGCTTTATATGAAGCTTGTCTTTTCTTTATAGAAAGCTGTGTTCCATTCTGCTCACATAGCTGTTTCCTGTCCTAGTTAATTTTTGAGCTCTCTGTTGGATTTTAATTACAGACCTAATAATTCATGGGAAGAGTTGACAGATGTTTTAGGTTGGTCATCGCATTTGAATAGGCAGGTGATGAGTAGAAGGTCCTGAAAACTCTTCAGTAATTGACTCACAGACAAGTTGCTACTTGGAAGTAGGAAGCACAGCCAGGAAGATCTTTAGTTACCTGGAGCAGCATTTTTAGAAGGAAAGAAACTGAGGTTGAAAACAAAGATCCCAGTTTGGACTTGTGCTTTCCATTGGAGTGGGGAGGGTGAGTTGGGGGTGCTATAAAGAGAAGGAATGGGTTTGATATTGGGCTGGGGCACCCAGGAAGACTTTAGCAGAGTCCCTTGGGAAGATATAAACACAATGGAGGCAAAAGAGAATAAACAGGCACCTTATTTTTAGCAGGGTTTGTTCTCCAACCTCAATACAAAACTCTACAGAGTGCTAAACTATAGAAATTTCCCTTTTTGCCTCTAGTTAAGAGCCTAGAATCAAAGCTTGGAAAATGGCCAAATTGTTTTCCCCTAAGTCCACTTCCAATTTCAGAACTTTTTCCCATTGTTGAGAGAAAAAGCCATGCCAAGAGAGCCAGACTGCAAAAAAGCCCCCTTGCCCCACTGCAAAAGTATCCCTGCTCCTGGCTTTGCCCTGGCCCAGCCCTAGCAAAAGGAGACCTCAGAAGTGACAAGCTGGTCAGCCTCTTTCCATGTGGAAGCAGCCCTTGCTGTTCCTGGTGCCTGAGGGAGATCTACAGAGAGTGGAGAAAGACCACATTAATAAGGTGACCTTTTAACACTTTTAAAAACTCTACCCATAAAAGCACAGCGCTCAGTCTAAGGATGTCATCCTGATCGGTGCTCCTGCCCCCTGAAGACTGAAGTGTCTTCCCCCTCACCGGCCTCATCCTTGGAAAGGTGTAAAATGAGGGTGGGGACAAGCAAGGGGCCTTGAGTTGCCTGTAGAGGTCAATACCTGTCTCTGTAGGGAAGTCAAACCATCCAATTGCCATGTTCTTAAGGCAGGATTTCTGTCAACCAAAGCATCCTCTTAGGAATGAATTGGAATTACATAGAAAGGGATTCAGAGCATTCCAGAAGAACTTTCTAATTAGTAGAGTGGTGAGATTGTGGAATAAACAAAGATAACTAAAAATCTCTTTAACTCCTAAAAGGTAAAGATAAACAAATGCATTAAGTAGTTTTTCTAACATGCCCCCTACCTTTCCAACATAATTCTTACCAATCTTTTAAGACCCCACCCCCACCCCCAATGTATTTCTAACATATATTTGCATATTTGCATATTCATTATTATACCTGTTCATGGCAGAGAATGTAGTTGATTCTGCTATTAATTATTAGTTGCATTACTTAAATGTGGTGTTGTTTAAAAAACTGTTAACCAAAATGACTGTTTCAATGGTATCAAACATTATTTTTCCTGAAAATTTTCAATAATGAGGCTGTTTCTATAGGCAAAGTATGTAATTATAAACCCAAATATCACTGAGAAGATCCACATTTAATTGTCTCAAGCGAAATGATTTCTTTCCCTTTAACCACCAGTATCCTCATTAGCAGAGCATTTCTTATACCCTCTCTTTATGACTTGTTATATCCACTGTTGTTGCAAAATAAAGCTCAGAGTCTCTCATACAAAGTAGCTGCAATAGGTCAGCAAAAGCAGTTTTATCATATCAGGTGGATGACAGATTTTTTTCCTTCCTACTGGCATTGTGAGTTCATGGTCAACCCTTTATAACCGATACTTGTCCTTGCAATGCAAATAGTTTTCCCCAAGATTTCAATCTAATAGCCAAGTCATGTTATGAAAACACAAATTAAAAGACAATTCCTGTATCAGTTGTGCTTTCCACAACTGGCTGCACATTAAAATCACCTGGGCATCTTTTACACAGTGCAGCTTCTTACCTGCATATCAGATCAACAGAATCAGAATCCCTGGGGAATGGGGTCTTGGAATCTACATTTTCTAAAAGCTTCCCCCAGGATTCAGAGGTACAGCTGGATTTGGAAACCACTGTATGTGAATACTTAATTTTTATAGCCTCTCAAAGTTTAGAAATCCTTCAAATGAAAAAATATTCATTTTTTTTTGCCCAGTTAAAATTATTGCAGGTAATAGCTGCCTAATTAATAACTATGGAAGGAACATAATCTAATAATTCATATTCATAAAATGATCATACAAGGTTTAAATATTTCCCAATTAGCACTGAAATAAAGATGGCCAAGGAAGGTTGGTCAAAGATTTGATGACATGATGGACGTGAAAGTATCACAACAAAGGTTGGCATATAATAGCTTAATAGATGCTCAATAATATATTTCTTCCTTTTAGATTTCCAACCCTTCTATTTTCCATAAATGCAGAGAACAAAAATATAAAGATATTTAAAAAGTCAAACATTACATAATATTAGTTATAATTCTCTGGAATGTAATTGGAACTAAATATAATATTTCTACTTTTACTGCTTCACTGACCATTTCCTTAGTCTCTAACAAACTAGCCTCTCTATATTAGAAGTTAGTTCTTTTCTTTTTGTGTGTGTGTGGCTG
This sequence comes from Mesoplodon densirostris, assembly GCF_025265405.1. Taxonomy (NCBI): domain Eukaryota; kingdom Metazoa; phylum Chordata; class Mammalia; order Artiodactyla; family Ziphiidae; genus Mesoplodon; species Mesoplodon densirostris. Next base: position 63,503,686 of record NC_082678.1, read on the forward strand.
CAGGTCATGCTGGATACAGGATCATAGTCCCTGCCGACCAGGCTTTGAACCCATGCCCCCTGCAGTGGAAACTGTGAATCTTAATCACTGGACCACCAGGGAAGTTCAAGAAATTAGTTATTTTCTACCCTTCAATAAGACAGTCCCAATCCTCTGTTTTTCTTGATGATGAGCCACAGTTCAGACAAAAATCAATCCCTTTTTTCTCTTTGATCCCAGAGCACTTTGTGCCTCTGCTGTAGAGCTGTCACACATTGGCTTTTATTTTAATTACCTAACTGTGCATTCATTTTTCTATTTTGATTACTCTTCGTAAATGAATGCGTATCAGATTTTAGGTATAAATAACAATAGCAGCGAAACTGGTTCTTGTTCTCAGATGCTTATTTTTAGAATAGTTTGTGATGAGAAATGGGAGAAAGGAGCATTGGCTAGGGATTGAAGAGAACTTGGTCCTAATACCGACTCTGTCACCAATCGATGTATTATTTGAGACAAGCCCCTGGACTTCCCTGGACCTTGATATTCCCACCATAAAATGAAGGGTTTGGCCTAAACTTTTCTCTAAAATACCTTATGGCTCAATAAGTCAATAATCCTAATTGAGGAGACAGGGTATGCACACATAAACAGACATAAGAATGCTTACAAAGTAATTTAGCAGTAAGTACACACAACTGCAGGCAGTGTATATTAAACATTTAGGTGGGTCAGCTGAGAGAGTTACCCCACTTGGGTAGGCCTACTCAAGAGAGATATTGACATCTTGACTGAAGAGTCCTATGCCACTAAACTGTTTACAATAAAACACTTAAAAGGAAACGTTCATCACACGAGGCTGGAACTACATGCATTGAAGTCTCCACATCAGATAAACAGATCAAGCAAAATTCTGCTTGGTGTCTGCTAGTGCCAGGCACTTTCAGACTCATTATTTCACTGAATTTCAGATTAGTTCAGTAACTTGCTAGAGGTCACCCTGCTAGCAAATGGCAGAACGGAGATCCAAATGTACATCTTCTGATTCCAAGTCCAGTGTTGTGCTGCTGTATCACTATTGCCTACCTTCCACTTGACCTCATCCATTGCATGCAAAAACCAGGTTTGACTCTAGACCTCAGAGAAGCCAGTCAACTGGCTAATATCTGTCTCCCCTAACCTTTGGCTTGCATAATGCTTTTACATTTTTTAAAATTAAGTAACACTTCTTGTAATTGCCTTGCCATTGTTTTTTTCTGTTGATGACATTCCAGGAGCTGGCAGCTGCTGTTTCTACTGATTCCTGTGTATCAAATGGGACAAATAACCTCAATGCATATCTGACTTGCTTGAGCCTGTCCTTCAATTCCCACTATATCCAGCTGATTCTTCCAACAGCGATTCCTTTACTGTGAAACATTCTTTTCTATTTTGTGGTGGGGGAGAAAACATTATCATTAAGTTTCTTTGTAATGCTTTCCTCCTGTCCATCTTTTTAGTCTTTACCATACACCTGATCTGGCTTGGGCCACTGGAGTATTTCCTTGAGTTGCTACTAATAGATTAATGCATGGTGCTTTATTAAGATGTATGGATGTGTCACCCTAGTGCCATGCTAAGCATCAGCTGCTCTGGAGGGCAGCTGCAGTTCTTCCCTTGAGCTCTCTGCAAAACAATCAAATAATCAGGCCATTCCACCAATGCCTGGAGCAGCTTCCTGCATTTCTTCCTCCTGAATCCTCTATGGAAAACATTCCATACAATGAGATGAAAATAAACTAAGAGAGAAGTATATCTATCACGTGCAAGGCCAAATACCCTGTTTCAGAAAGCTCAGAAACAATAATGTGAAGTTACACTCTTTCTCAGTCAGAGGCAATTGCTGGTTTCAGATTGCACACGGTGAGCTGGAATCACGTCGCAGATGGCAGCCTTCATAAGCCTGCGTTTGCAGCAGGTATTCACCAAGTTCACCCTTGAAAGTGTGATTCTTCTTTCAATACTGCTCATTAGAGAGTGTGCTACAGACCAGAGGGAACATATCATGAACTCAGGTTGAAATAATCCTTACAAATTACATAAAGGGTGCTCCTACTAATTACTATATTTGGTTCATTGTGAGAAAGCAGAAATGTAACCAGTGGAATCCATTTGGTTCAGATATCTATATTTTATAATCCTTAGGAGAAGTATATAACTTGGGGATTTTTGAAGCTGACAAAACATTAGCTAAGAATGATTAACTCCTAAGTGTGTAATAGAAAATCCTACATTCAGTTTAATATACATTCTTTTACAGACGAGGAATTTTTGAGGTTCAGTAGCTCATGGTTGATTACTTTTTAAAATAGAAAAACATTTATTAGTAAATTCAGGTAGTGATTTTGTTTTTACTGTTGAATAAATGATAGTTTATGATTTCCTACATGTGACAATTCTATTTGGGATCCAGATTGTGTAAAATACTTTTCTACTACTAAACTTTAAAGGCAAATGTAATAAGTATTTCATATATATTCTTTTATTAAAGTCAGATTTAGGTATAACTTATATACAATAAAATTTATCCTGTTTTGGTATACAGTTCTATGAATTTTGAAGGATACATTATATATATATATATATATATATATATATATATATATATATATATATATAGTTATGTAACCACCATCACAATCAAGATATACAATATTTTCATCACCCCCAAAATGTCCTTCTAGCTGCTTTGTAGTCAATATCCCCACATGAAGCCTCGGTAACTACTCATGTGTTTCTTTCACTATGGTTTTGCCTTTTCCAAAATGCCATATACATGGAATCCTCAGCTTGTACCTTTTAATCTGGTGTCTTTCACTCAACATAAAGCTTTTGAGCTTCCTCCTTGTTTTTGCATGTATCAATAGTTGTTCCTTTTTATTGCTAAATAATGTTCCATTGTATGGATATACCACATATTGTTGACTCATTCACAAGGTAATGGACATTCCCTCAATTCCCCCCACCCCCAGTTTTTGGCTATTACAAATAAAGCTGCTATGAACATTCATGAGCAAGCCTTTGTGTGAACATATATTTTTATTTCTCTCAGGTAATTACCTAGTAGTGGAATGGGTAGGTTATGTGGTAAGTGTATATTTAGCTTTTTAAGAAATCACCAAACTGTTTTCCATGGTGGTGGATCATTTTACATTCTCATTAACAGTATGTGAGAGTTGCATTTGCTCCACACCCTCACCAACAAGTGCTATGCTCAGATTTTTTAATTTAGTCATTCTAACAGGTGTGAAGTAATATCTCATTGTGGTTTTAATTTGGATTTTCCTAACAACTAATGAAGTTATTAGTTATTAGTAGGTACTCAACAAATCAAGATATGGAGCATCTTTCTATGTACTTATTTGCCATCTGTATATCTTCTTTGATGAAGTGTCTATTCAAATCTTTTCCATTTTTAATTGTGTTGTTTTTTATTATTGAGTTGTAAGGGTTCTTTTTTTAAATAAATACTTATTTTTTAAAATTAATTAATTTATTTATTTTTGGCTGCACTGGGTTTTGGCTGCACTGTGGGCTTTCTCTAGTTGCGATGAGCAGGGGCTACTCTTTGTTGCGGTGCACGGGCTTCTCATGGTGGTGGCTTCCCTTGTTGTGGAGCACAGGCTCTAGGCGCTTCAGTAGCCGTGGCTCATGGGCTTCAGTAGTTGTGGCTCGTGGGCTCTAGAGCGCAGGCTCAGTAGTTGTGGCGCACGGGCTTAGTTGCTCCACGGCATGTGGGATCTTCCCGGACCAGGGCTCGAACCATGTCCCCTGCATTGGCAGGCGGATTCTTAACCACTGCACTACCAGGGAAGTCCCAAGTGTTCTTCATATATTCTGGATATCAGTCTATTATCTGATATGTGTTTTACAAATATTTTCTCCCATTTTGTAGGTTTTCTTTTCATTTTCTTAGCAGTGTTCTCAAAGAGAAGTTTTTAATTTTCATGAAATCAGATTTTCTAAATCAATTTTTAAAAATACTTTATGCTTTTTGTGCCTACCTAAGAAATCTTTACCTCACCTTCTTTGATAAGGACAACAATTCTCTACAAAACCTGGAGATAAAATCTCCATGGCTTCAAAACTTTCCTAAAATTTATGTTTGTGTAAATCAAAATAACTCTTTTACACAGAATAAATCTTTCTAGCTGCATTATTTTAGTTCACAGCGCTCTTTTCCTAGTGAGAATTTCTCCATGTTGGTAGAGTCACCTTTAGGTTTTTTTCTTTTTTTTCTTTTTTTTTCATCTTTTTTGGCCACGCTGCTCGGCATGTGTGAGGGATCGACCTACCCCCACCTCCACCTCCACCCCCCACATTGGAAGTGCAAAGTCTTAACCACTGGATTGCCAAGGAAGTCCCACACCTTTAGGTATTTTTATGCATGTGATTCATCGTTAGGTACTAAGGTATCTCATAGTTCTTTTGTTTGCCTAATACCATGAGCATATTATCGGTTGCAAGAAGTTATTTGATATTCTTTGACCTATATTTCTTTTTTATGACTCAACTATAAGTACGTTAGCTTGTAGTTTAATGACATATTGAAAAATCACAGGCATTTTCTTTATAAATTTTGAATAAAGGCAGAATCAGCTCACAATGGAGAATGCTATGTGTATGTCCTCAAGTGCTGATTTAGTTAAGTAAAAGGGTGAAATTTCACTGTTAGTAATAATTGTGTCATTGAATATATTCTTGCTTTTCTGCTTCAGTTTTGCAAGGAGGCTTTTCCTACAGCTTCACTTTTCACAAGGTATATTTCATAAAATATTTCATAATTATATAGAGCTCTGAACAGAAACAAAGTACAAATAACAGAATTAGAAACTTATCTCATTGGGTATAACACATTATGCTCACCTCAGTCCTTAATCTTATTGTTGATTATGCCAGTTAAGAAGATCCATAGTTTTTTGACAAAAAAAATATTTATTTTGATTTCTTCTCTACACAGGCAGTTACCTCCTCAGTTGTATCACTGTACAGGGCTTGGACTTCTATGTTATACTTCATTGTGCCTGTGTCTATTTCTTATGCTAGATAGAAGTTCCTTGAGGACAAGAACTATGCTTTATTCACTTTCATATCCCCAGAACCTAGCAGAGGACCTTCACTACAGGCACATCAATATTAAATTCATGTCTGAATTTGTGTAAACTAAAAAAATTCTAATTTTCTATATTCATTTTTCTGGAAACAGAATGAAGTGGCTCTTGGAGATCAAAAGCTAGGTTTTGGAGTCAAATGGACTTGTGTTCAACTCTGTCACATCCTGACTATGCCACCCTGGAAAGATACTTCACCTCCTGTACATCGATTTTCTCATTTATAAAATGGAGATAATATTCAGCTTCAGGCTGTTTTAAGTGTTAAATGAAATGAGGTGATACAAAGTGCATAACATAGGTTATTCAATACCTGACAGCTGCTAATAGTGGTAGCATCAAAATGTATTTCTATGTCTGTGTTCACATGATCACAGTATTCTGTCTCATAGAAGTTTAAGATATTGAGTTTTACAGGCTACCATCAAATTGTAAATTGTTTTTGGAGTAAATTTGGCTTTTTGTAGTCTCTGAACCATTCAGAATTTCCCCCTCTTGTCTGAAATTCCACTTTGAGTGTCTCAGACCCTATGGCATCTATTGATGTTTGCTTAGCTTGAATTTTCTTAATGGTGTGTTATAGCTGAGTCTCATGTCAACTAAGGATTGTGACTTCCTAAGTGAAAAACTCACACAGGGTGTACCTAACTTTTCTTTATTCTACTCACAAATATAAGGCTCTCATCTGGTTTCTGCTTTACTCAGAGAGGGTAGACTCACTACCAAGTACTGGAAAAAGGTCATAATCATCTAAAATGTTTGTAAAAATGTTCTTATAATTTAAAAATATTTTAAAGTTATCTGCCTACACCTGTATGCATCTAGGATGCTCTAACTGAATGCATATGATACCTTTCATTCATTCACTCACTCATCTATATTTCTGTTTAAACATTTCTTAAGTGCCTACTACATACTAGGTACTGAACCCAGTCTTGGAATTCTTAGTGGTATACAAAAGTGCTTCTTACAAGTGTCTTATATCATAAAATTCTAGATTAAGTTCACCTAGAAAATCTGTATTTTCTGAAAAATAATAACATCTGATAGCATTTTTACATGTAAATAACTTAAAGGGCATAGTGTATATTTCAAAAGTGTAAAAAATTAATCTCTGGAGAGAGATGGATTTAAACTGTCTTCACAGGCACACAGTAGTTAACTTCAGCCAGCCTTCAAGATTACCCCCGACCCCTTCCAATTTCACATCCCCTAACCCCCCATGGATATTAAGACATTGTGTCTGGGCCATCAATTTGCAGATTTCTTGTGAACTGAAGAATTCAACATGGCAGAGACAGTCTTCCCTAGAACAGTCTGTTTTTATAATTTCTCTAGTGGGTGTTCATGCTGATTCTTAGTTTGGCTCAATAGAGCTAAATATATACCTTGTTGCATCTGATAATTTAACACAAAAAAACCATGATTCCTGGAATCACTTGTGTTTTGTTTGCCAGGAGCCTTTTTTGTTACCATTAGCTGTCCTCTACACAGAACAGTCAGGTTATCTTGGCCTCAAGTGATACAATTTTGCCCCTATTTCTCCTCCTTTTTACTCTGTGACCCTTTTCTCTGCCTCCCACCTCCTTGAAAACTCCCACACACACTTACAAAACACAAACATCTGGGTCTTCAAATCTCCAATTTTTCTGAAGTCTTAGGCTAATGTTTCCATTAGTTTGGCTTTGCTTTCTTGAAGCAAGATCATTGATTTGCCTGTATCCAGATCTATACATTACGTATTAGTAGACGTGAGAAATCACGCACACATGGCAGGACTTGGCAGGAGGCATCAACACAGATTAGCTCTAGCTGATCAAATAATAACCACAAGCCAACTCTGCTTTCTGCTCAATGAGTCTCAAGAGAGAAATCACAAATCTTTTCTATTTTTCAGAATGGCTTTCCCTTTCTTGTACTTTTAATAAAAACATTTATTCCCTGGACATCCTAGGGTAAAGTTTAGTCCTAATCAGTAACAGTCATCATAGCATTAAACATTAAAGAGGAGAAATGCGATGGGGCTGTCAGAGTTCAGGGAATAATGGAGGGAGAACTAAGCTGGTATTAAAGCACCAGTTAAGCACTTCCTGAGCAAAATGTGGAGTTCAGGGAAAGCCAGAAAGAGCTAGATGGCTGGCAGGTTGGTCCTGAGAAGAAAAGTATTGGTGCACCCACTGAATAAACCAACAGAGCCTGAGAGGGAGGAGTCGTGAGTATTTTCTGGCAGAGAGAAAATGTTTTCTCAGTGATGGCCTGGAGGCCAGCAGTGGAAATTTCCACTCAAACCTGAATATATGAAAAGGGTCCTTGCTCTTTTTCTCTGCCACTTAACACATGGAATCTGCATGGGTGTTCAACAAGGCTGATTTGTGGCCTCTTTTGGAACCAAAGAAAAAGTGATGAAGGTTTTTGAACTCACCATCATTAGAATGTCTCCTTAGAACTGGAATGTTTACTTAGCCCACAGCTTTACTGCTCTTTCAGGACACTGTGACCTCCTGCTTGGGTGTTAACCCCACCCCAGTAGTGGGGTGGGAAGGATGGAGCTGAGGGCCAACAGGTGAAAGGAAATCAGAGGAGTCAGAGGCTGATTGGTATGCTAAAGTTTCCTAACTAAGGTTGGAGGAGTGGATATGTTTTATAGCAACTGCCAGGTACACTGAGACTAAGAAAATTTACGGGATGGAGATTAACATTCTAGATAAGGGAATTTAGAAAGGTCCCTGGACCAATCAAGGGAGACAGGGTGTAGGGATCAACTTAAAGGGAGTATGAAGCAGCATGGGAAAGCAAATGAACTGGCAATCCAGAGCAAATTGTCAGATATAATCTTTCTAACTTTCTGCCCTTGCATGGAATATTTAAAGGTCAACTGGCAGATACATTACTTCTACTCTTGACTTTGGCCTCACTGACCCCTCTTATGTCTTTAATTCCCGAGTGTCTGACCTCGTGGGGGTCTGGGCTATGTGGTAGTAAGTACTTAGGCTTAAGCACTGTACATACGGAGTTCAAATTCCACCTCTGACACTTAACAAGCTGTGTTACCTCAGTCAAGTTCACTCACTCCTTGGAGCCTCAACCTTTTTGTCTATGAAGTAGAGAAAATAATTCCTATCTTGCGAAGTGTTGTGAGAATTAAATGGTATGAGGCATGTAAAACCCCTATTATGAGGTCTGACATGGTGAGTAATATGTTATAATTATTAATATGGCTTCTTACCAAGAATCTGACAGCTTCTGACCTAGGTTTGTATCTTGCAAGAGCCCGTTAAGTTTTTGGCTTCTTTTTAGGAAGGATCATCCCTGGCCGGTACCAGTTCCCTGGATATTCCTAGACTAGCATCTTGGCATTCTGCAAGCTGGAAATTATTTGCCATTTCATGGGTTCCACCATGGAGTGCCCTTTAGTTGTCTTAGTCATCCCAACTTTTGGTCTGTCCCTGTGATATTGTGATTTACGATAAGAAATACATATTTGGTTTTCATTCCTGTTTCTGGCACAGAGCTTCTAAAAATCTTGAAATTTCATTAAGTGATGAGAGCCATAAAGGTGTCTTCTGTTATGTCAGTCTCCCTCACCTCCACACACCTCTGGGGTAGGGGACAGGAGCTGGAGGTCAAATCAATTGCCAATGACCAGTGATTTAATCAATTGTGCCTTGTAATAAAGCCTCCATAAAAACCCAAAAGGACTGAGTTCAGAAAGCTTCCAGGTTGGTGAACACGTGGAGATGCAGGGAAAGTGGCAGGGCTAGAGAGGGAATGGAAGCTCGGTGCCCTTTCCCCATACTTGCCCTATGCATCTCTTCCATCTGGCTGTACTTGAGTTATATTCTTTTATAGTAGACCAGTGATCTAGTAAGTAAAATGCTTCTATGAGTCCTGTAAGCCTTTCTAGCAAATTAATCAAATTCAAGGAAGGGGTTTTGGAACCTCTGTCTGTAGCTGGTTGATCAGAAACACAGGTGTAAACCTGAAGTTGGCGGGGGAAGCAGTCTTGTAGGACTGAGCCCTTAACCTGTGGGATCTGACGCTTTCTCCAGGTAGATGGTATCCGAATTGAGTTGAATTGTAGGACACCAAGGTGGTGTCAGAACATTGCTTTGTTGGTGCAGAGAAACCCCCCTACCCCCTCCATAGTGGAACTGGGTACAGAATTCTTAGTCCCTTAGCCTTTTGTTAATCTTAGTAAAAGATCAAAACTTCCTTCAGGATACCACCTAAGCAGATTCCTAATATTTCTTCTCCACTATTCAATGATTCCTCTACAGTTCAGGAAGATGTTAGGCCTTACAGTTGGTCTTCTCTATCCCTGGGTTCCATATTCATTAATTCAACCATACATGGATCAAAAATATTTGGGAAAAAATTTTCAGAAAGTTCCAAAAAGTAAAACTTGAATTTTCTGCACACCAGCAACTATTTATATAGCATTTACATTTATTAGATGTTCAAAGTAATCTAGAGATGACTTAAGGTGTACGGGATGATGTGCATAGGTTATGTGCAAATATTATGCCATTTCATATAAGGGACTTGAGAATTCACAGGATTTGGTATCCTCGATGGGTCCTGGAACCAATCCCCTATGGATGTCAGGGGTTGACTGTGTTCATATGGTGCTGGATGACCAAGAGTTAACTTAAGAGCTAGTGAAAACATTCTGACATTACCTATTTTTAAACCTCAGCTGTTAAATCCCAATACACACACACACACATATATATATTTCTGGACATTAAGCATTTGGCTAAGTGTTTCAACATCAACTAAGATATAGGATAATTCACTTTGAATTCAGTATAAACAGCATATTTAAATAGCCAAGCACCATTTAATATTCCCAGGCATATGTCATAGGAAATTATGTTTCTGCTTTTATTTTTCCTTTAGTAGTCTCCCTACATGAGGGAAACCAGGATCCGTAAACACAACTACTAAGGAATTCACTTTAAAACAAATAGTTGGTTGCAACAACTCTGATCTGGGAGGAATACCTGACCTTTACTGGCATACAGTTTGCTTTGCCTGAGAAGCTGATCATCTTCTTGGGTACATCTCCTTTTTTGAAAGCATATTCTTTACCTGTGGGGCTGTCAACTCCTTCCTTATTCCTCCTGCCTTTGTTTTTCTTTCATGGCAAACTGAAAATATCCTACTTTAAGCACATGATTTCTAGTGTCATTCCAGCTCAGTCTGGTGGAGGCCAGATATGCCCTAAGAATGATGACCACGGGACAAGCTTGAGCCTACCCTTTGACAAGGGATGCCACTCCCTGGGCTTCTAGATTTTTTGGCCATGGTAGAGAGATCAGTGGCAACATTGCTACGTTGTCCTCACCATTATAACTCTAATTTTTCCATTTTGTAAAATGCGAGGAGCTACACTTGTTCCAATATTATCATCCCTTTGAAATGAGTTGTGTAAAAGTGAGAGAGAATCAAGATGAAATAAAAAAAATCAAAGATTTGGTAATATAACAATGTAAGGACAGCCATATAAGGTATACACCTTTTAAATTGTTTCTTTCAATAATTTCTTTTTGTTTACAAACCAAGGCACTATTGCCATGATTATAGGTATAGTCAGCACATTGAAGGGATATGAGCTAGAGAGAAAGATCTTTTGGAAAAGCAGTTTTTAGGGCCTGGAACACAGAACTAGATAATGGCCAATTATTCTATTAGATTGAGTCCATGTGTAGACACCCATGGCTATCAGGTGACAGACAGTGGTAATGGTACCAGATATCTTCTACTCTATCACTCTTTGATTCTATTTTTGTTTAACTTGAGAGGTTAGTTATAGGTGTTTGGGTTTAAACACTTTCCTCTTAAGAAAACAGACCAGATCCTTTATGAAAAATATTTAGGTAGGAGCAAATATGGAAGTTGTATAGACAAAGTCATTCTTTATAGAATGGGTGGGATGAAGGAGCAAACTGGTGTGTGTTGATCACCCATGCCAGGCGCTTTCCATTCAGTATCTCATTTGCTACTCAAGCAAACTTGGAAACATTTAGGCATTTTATCAATAATAAAACAGACTCTCAGAGAGGTTAACTGACTTTGCTTAAGATGCCCTTGTGAGTAATTGGCAGAGATAAGATTTGAACCATGTCTGTCTACCGAGATCACAAACTCTCTCTGTTGAAATCTACTGTATGTGGTAGATGCTGCAACAGAGGAGGAAATAAATGGAAATGGATGGCAAGACCTGGAGATGTGAATGCCAACGTGGGCATATGGGAAAACTTCCTGGAAGAAAGAGATTTATAGTAAAGGCTTGAAGGATGGGTGAGACTTTGAGTGAAAGAGATGAGGGCCAGGGAGAAGTGGGAGAGAGGAAGGTTGTCGGCTTCAAAATGAGTGAATAAATGATGTAGAGGAAAATGGGTTGTTCAAAAATGACAGAAAATTCAATGTGACTCAAATATAGGCTGTGGGGGATCAAAAGGAGTGTGCAATGAATGATAAGACTAAGAATGTGGGTGGAGGCTTTAATAACCCAGCCTGGTGTGTGATTACCTTCCAAATGGCTTACACTATAAGTGATGTAAGCTTAGAGGAGGAAAAGGCAATGTGAGCATTTTCTCCTTGAGTCATTTTTGTAGTGGAAATTCTATGCTGACGTGGCCTCTCCCTGGCTCTGTCTTCCTGAGTGATCTTTGAAAACACAGACCCTGTATCTATGTGTAGCAGAGAGCTTAGCAAGTCATCTACTGGATCAAGGAAAGTTCTGTCATTCCTCAAACCCAGGGTTATCTGTTCCCTCAGCCAGCATAGCTGCCAGAGACCCTGGAGAAGTCTGAAAGGGCTCACCCGTTCATGGGCTTATCAGGCAGAGCAGCTCAGAGGCTGTTTGTGAGAAAGATAAGACAGCAGGTCTCCAAAGAGAAGGAGGAAAATGACAGAGCAAAGAAAAAATATGTGTATATATGTGAGTGTGTATATGTATACATGTGTACATGTACTTATGTGTATATGTATGTGTATACATATATGTATATATGTATCTGTCTGCTTATTATCTATCTATCTATCTCTCTATCTATCTATCCATCATCTATCTATCTATCTATCGCTCTAATCTCGTCTTCTTGGCTGGGCCTTCTCATTTAGCTATGTATCTCTTTTAAGGAAAGGGATTCTTCACTAAAAGAAATTTGAGACTGGATTCAGGTGGGGAATTTCCTGACTCAACCAGGGCTATTTTCAAAAAAACAGTATATGTAGTCTCAAATGAATTTTCAGGGTAAAGTCTGAGCACATAAGCAGATATCTGTGTCAGGGGGTTTCAAGAAAAGTCAAGTAGGCAGGCAGCCAGTTTGGTAGACAGGTATGGTAGACAGAAGAAGTGAAGGGGTCACAGCACATGACACACACAGGTTATTATTTTATTATCTGGTGAGAATTTTGTAGGTTCTAATTCAAGATATCCATGTGCCTGTGTGGCAGTGGGATAGAGTAGAAAGTAGATGGACTTAGTAGTCAGACTTAGGTTAAAATTAATTCATTTATTTAGCACATATTTATTAAGCATTCATTATGTGCTAAGCCCTGTGTTAGAAGCTGAGGATAGATTAGAACACAAGAGAAAAGATGTATCTCCTGCATGGAGCTTGTATTACCAAGTCCAATCTTGCACTGCTCACTGCACGACAGGCCGATAAATCAAGAGATGAGTTGTTGGGACAGGAATAGTGACTTTATTTGGAAAGCCAGCAGACTAAGAAGGTGGTGGACTACTGTCCCAAAGAACCACCTTACCCAAGTCAGAAAAAAGAGGAGAGGGTGTGGTTGTTTGGTGCAGACTTCTTGGTGTTGGAATCCTTTGTTCTTGCAGCAGCTGTCCACATAGGTCAGGTCAAAATGTTCCTATAAACTTCCAACAAGACAAATGCCACTCTCTGTTCTGCAACTTTTTTTCTCTGTATGAATGGAAAAGTATTAGACCCTTAAAGGTCAGAGCCTTGAGAATGGACTATCCGGTATATTTCAGGCTATAGGCAACATTCACAACTCAAAGCAAAAGCAGTAGAATACAAAGGTTAAAGTAAAAGAAGCATCCAATATGGAGTCAGATTTGTTCTTCCCTATTATGCTGGCATTCCCTTCTGATCTATAGGTTCCCTGTTATCTACTCAACACCATTCACAGAAAACCTTCTCCCAAGAGTAGTTTATTATAAGAGTTGGCATAGTATGGCCTGCCAAATCTGGCCTGACAACCATTTTTGTATCGCTCAGGAGCTAAGAATTTCCTATTTGTAAATGGTTGGGGAAAAATCAAAAGAAGAGAAGTATTTTGTGATGTGAAAATTATATGAAATTCAATTTTCATCGTCTATGTTTTATTGGAATACAGCCTTGCCCATTTGCTTATATCTGTGGCTAATGTCACCCTCCAATGGCAGAGTTGAGTAGCTGTGTCAGAGAGCATAATGCCCACAAAGTCTGAAATACTGACCATCTGGCCTTTTGCAGATCCCTGGTCTAAAGTCTCTGCACTTCCTCATAACACATTCTCCTCCCAGTTCACTCTCCTCAGGCTCCTGTATCCATCCATCCCATGTGACTGCTCTTGTCAAGGAAAACAATATTTTCCATGTTGCCAGGTCCAGAGATTTCCTGTTACTTATCTTTCAACAGCATTGTACACAGGTGGCAGCTCTCTTCTTGTAATACCTTTTCCTCCTGACTCCCATGACCTGCATTCTCATTTCTTTTTACCTACTGCCCACAGTGCCAACCCCCGTTCTCAGTAAAGCTGAAGGTCTAGAAATGGCCATTGTACTTATATAGCCTGTACTTGCCTCCCATGAGACATTCTAATGTTATAAACCCCCTCATGGAATTATGCCTACATCTGCCCACAGCCACCTTCGGGCTTGTTCCCCACAAGCTCTGGCATCACCTTGCTGTCAGTTACATGGAAAGAGAAACTGCGGTGCATTTTAGGATCACTGGGTCCTGTGGTTGGTAACCACACCCAGATCTCCGTCCCCTGTTCCTCTCAGGGCTATATGGCCTAGAGGAGAGATGTAGAGCAGAAAGTCCAGTAGTCATCCTGCTACAACACAATTTTCCATAATGTGAATTATCCAATGTGTGATTGGTGAAGGAATGTCATCACAGGAGGAGGACACTATATATTACGTCACATGTGATTTTTCCTAGGCAAACTGAACAAGGATAGTAGAAGAATTATAACCCTCAGCAGGAAAGAAAAAGACATTCAGTTGTCTGAGGCAAAGACAGAAGCTTTTTCACCCCTATGTCAAGAAAATGAAACATGAGCATTTGTACAGGGGCATCCCTCCCCAGAGCGGGGCTCGCTCAGCCTTGAGCAGATTGCACTTCCCTCTGTTTAGTTCCACCTGCATTGTCTCAGGCCTACAAGTAACATTTTTACTTTTGGTGTGGAAGATATTTTAGTATCCCCCAGAGCATTCTCTATCCCTGCTGACCTGGGGGTTTGGGTTCTCCAAGTTATCTCCTGAGGTTCCAATTATTGTTATCAGTAGCACTCAGGTTACAGTTACATAAGTCTTGAATAGTTCACTCTAAAACCACAGGCAAATGCCATATTGATTAATGAATCTACCTCTCAAAATGGTTAGGGAGTTCTAGAATCTCTGAACCTGATGACCTTGGGTTGATGAATAGGAGTGCTTTTACTGCAGAGCTGAGAAGACCCCAGATCCCTGTGTCCCACCACTGCCCTATGAGGTCCAGGCCAAAGAGCGGACTTCTAACACCAGGTGCCCCTTGGATTCTTTCAGGTGAGCAGCAGCCTCCTCTGCTTGCCCGCAGATTGTTCCCGATTACGTTCTCAAGCCAGAGCCCTCAGGATTAGCCAGAGGCTTTGTCCTTTATTCGGTTGCCTTCTCTGGGAACAACCAGGTCATTTTGAGCTTTATTGTTTTCTTGTTTGGTTTGGTTATTTCATTTAGGAGGATTTCCTGGAGTTAATACCTCCTTCACATCCTTCTGTCATTTTTGGGAGTGGGTCTCCTTTTTCCCTGAGCTGCACCTGTGAGAGACAGATGCTGTCACAGCATCATCAAATACGGTTGCACCAGGTCTTAGCTGTGGCACTCAGGATCTTTAGTTTTGGCACGCAAACTCTTAGTTGTGGCATGTGGGCTCTAGTACCCTGACCAGGGATTAAACCTGGGCCCCCTGCATTGGGAGCGCAGAGTCTTAGCCACTGGGCCACCAGGGAAGTCCCTTCACTTCCTTTTCTATTATGTAGGGAACTGAAGCTTCTCTGTGAAATCATGTTACTCTGAAAACATGTCCAGTGAACTTCGGTCACTCACAGCACATGTGGTAATAAAGTGGTGCAGTGTGGGGAGGACTAATAATCTGGGCTTGAGGGAGAAAGGCAAGAAGACAGTGGCATCATCTCAAAGCCCAGAGACTTATTTCAAGTTATGATTTCAAGTGAGCTGCTTATTCTAGAAGAATCCTTAAAGGATCATGTAAAATTTTTAATGTGTATAAAAGCATATGTTGAGTTCTCCCCAAAGAGCAATTTCATTAATTGCTGGGATTACTACAAGGTAGAATCATAATCCTTTTCTTATATTACAGAACATGCTTCAACCAAAGTATGTTCCTTATATACTCTCATATTCAGGAATATGGTTTTTAAAAACAATAAAACAGAAATATTTTCAAGGATGCTTTTGACATAATTCTTTTCAAATATCATGGGGTTTCCAAATGATACCAGTTTATGATAATACTATCATTCACAGTTACCCAAAACTCTCACTTATACTTTTTTGAAATAGTCAGATATTAATTAGTAATTCCTCATATTAGAGGGACACTATTATTCCAAACGGGGCTACCTGGAATGCTTAAATGACAATCGTACTGATACGGTATCAACAAACGGAGATGATAGGAATTTGTCTCAATTAGGAAGAAACACAGACACCATGTTGTGTCATTATCAGCCGTGTTCTCAAGTCGGGAGTATGTGGTTCCTGGGTCCTGTCTTTCCCTTCCTCCTGATAACTTCCTCAACACTTTCAAGACCCCCAAAATCCATCTCTGGCTCCCATTACCTCAAGAACAGTTAAAACATTTGAATACGGCCTCAAGATACCAGGCCTTCCATAACCTGCCCCCCCCCACACACACACATCCTCTTCTCCAGCTCCCACAGCAGCCTCCCGTACATTTTATGCACAAGCCACACAGGACTCTTGTGATTCAGTAAACAAGCTGTGCTATTTTTACGTCTGTGCTTTGGGGCATGTCTCTTGCTTTTTCCTGAATGCCCTTTAACTCCTTGCCTGTCTGGAGAATTCCTTCTCAGTGCTTAAACTTCAGTTCACTTGTCACCTTCTCAGTGAAGCCTTTTCCAACAATCCCTGTCCATTCTCTGACTCCTGCCATGAAGGTATTATTTCCTTCTTTGCATCACCCCAAGACCTTGTAAACATGACATAGCAATTAGCGAGTATTTATATGCTTACCTTTCCTCTTTACTCGACTGTGTTTCTTGAGAGCAGCGGTTGTATTTTACTAAGTTTGGTCTTCTTAGTGCCTAGAATAATATCCAACATACAGTTGGCGCTCCAAAAATAGAAACTATTATTAAGGAATTAGAATAATTTTATCAAACGATACATATTTACTGAAATGCTCTCTTTTCTGCACTGTGCTGGTGTTATTAGGGATATAAAAGAGGCAACTATTTCTCTACTCTTGGGGACTTTATGATTTAACCTGAAAGACAAGGCTGGCAGACTTGAAACAATTAGGCATTTTTTGCCAGAGTGTGCTGCGGAATACTAATTGTGGGAGAGCTGCATCAGACAGGGTTCTGTGGTCAATGAAATTTGAAATGTTGCAGATTATATCATCCTTCAGAGATTTCAAAGTACTTATGTACCCTAAAGGCTCTGAGAAATCTGATAAAGAAGCCTGTGTAATATCAAATCTCATGTGATCAGGAGCCTTTTCTGTGTGGGTGACACCTATTAACATCCTGTGCTTCCTAGCAATACACTGATTTAAAGAATAGAAGTAAGTGTTAAACTGCATTAATCTACAATTATGTGCAAAGTAGTGCAAAGAAAGGGACCTCATTGTGGGTTTGAATAGGTAGGGAAAGATCCTAGTATGAGCCTAACTTTGGGGAATTGAATTAAGGAATATTTTGTAATCCAGGTCCTTTATGCTGCTTTTATTTTTCTGTTCCACATGGTGAAAATAGTTACCCTCACCATTACCTGGGCAAAGTTAGATGGCTTCTCCTGCTGGTAGTTGTGGAGACCCATCACACAGTGTACCAGGTGCTGTGTCTCCATCATTTCATTGCAACTCTGGGAGTTGATCATTATAATCTATATTTCACAAATCAGAAACCTTTGGGTAGAAAGTGAATGTGACCTTCCTATAGTCACAAAGCTAGTAAGTAGAAGAGCCAGGACTCAAAATCAGGTTTGATGCCAAAACTCATAGAGTTAACCATTAGTTGTGTATCGTGCTGCAGCCCCCAAAAGATTGGGACCTTCCCAGGGAAGGAGCAACGTGAAAACGTTTAGAGGCCACCGATTTTCCATCTTTTCCCTAAGTGAGTTTGATGGTTAGTTTTATGTGTCAACTTGGCTGGGCTACGGTGCCTAGGTATTTGGTCTTGCTTCTGTGAGGGTGTTTTTAGATGATATTAACATTTAAATTGGTGAACTTTGAGTAAAGCAGATTGCCCTCTATACTGTGTGTGGATCTCATCTAATCAGTTGAAGGCCTGAATAGAACAGAAAACTGAGCTCCCCCAAGCAATAAGAAATTCTGCCAGCAGATGGCCTTTGGTCTTAAACCACAACATCAGTTCTTCCTGGGGCTGCAGTTTGCCAATCCACCTTGTGGATTTTGGACTTGCTGCTTCCATAACTGCATGAACAAATTCCTTAAAATAAATCACACACACATATACACATTCACGAACACACACACTCACACATACAACTTATTGGTCCTGTTTCTCTGCAGAAACATAATACAGTAAGTCCCCTACATAAGAAACTTCAAGTTGTGAACTTTCAAAGATTCAAACATGTATGCCAGCCCCTGTATGCCAGCTGTTGTACTGTACTACTGTACTGTACTGTACGATTTATTTTTGTATTCATTTTTTATATATGTATTATTTGTGTGAAAAGTATTTTAAACCTATTACAGTACAGTACTATATAGCCGATTGTGTTAGTTGGGTACCTAGGCTAACTTTGTTGGACTTATGAACAAATTGGACTTAAAAATGTGCTCTCAGAATGGAACTCGTTCGTGTGTAGGGGACTTACTATACAGAGAGGAAAGGAAGCTATATAAATGTCCTTTTGAATTGCAGGTTCCACCCATGGAAATACTAACCCAAAGGAGAGGATAGGCACTGTTTCCGTAAATGGATAAGTCTGCAGCAAATGTAGCTCCAGAGGCCATGATTCACCGTCCTATGCACTGGGCCATCCTGTGGACAATACAACATTCAGAGCATACCTATTGCTCTGCACAGAGCTCTCCAGGTCTTGAACTTCAAATGGAGTCATCTGCCTTCCTCGAAATTCTACTTTCTTTTGAAAGGCACATTTCCACAGAATCTCTTGATTCACTTGTGGTGAAATGCCAAGCATGTTAGGAACATCATTCTCCATGTGTTCTGAGCCAAGGCTTGAGGGTTGGTGTGGGGTCTAATGTTGGCTCTGCCACGTCTAACCATGTGACTCTGCGCAAGTTTGGATACCCCCACTTTTTTTTTTTTTTTTTTTTTTTTGCCCTACGCAGGCCTCTCACTGTTGTGGCTTCTCCCGTTGCGGAGCACAGGCTCAGGACATGCAGGCTCAGTGGCCATGGCTCACGGGCCCAGCCACTCTGCCGCATGTGGGATCTTCCCGGACCGGGGCACGAACCCATGTCCCCTGCATCAGCAGGCGGACTCTCAACCACTGCACCACCAGGGAAGCCCCTGGATACCCTTTGTTTTTGTTTCAGGATCTACCCCATAGGGTTCTGTGAAGATTAGTTGAAACAATACATATAGGGTACCCTAAAATTAATACAAGGTAATCATCCAAATGCTAGTGATTATAATATTAATTATTAGATCTTAACAAGAATTGGGTTTCCAGCCATGCTAGGTAGTCTGTTCAAAGCTCTTTGGTTTACTGACCCCACACCCTCATTAATATAATTTTCTATTCAAGCATGACTCTGTAGTAATCCATACATCTGCAACTACACTCAGTACACTTTAGTTGTTGGACATACCCAAGTATGTATATTCTGCTCCTGCTCTCAGGAAGCTTGGAGTCTTTACTAAACCAGTAAGGACCAACTCCTAAGACTCCTTAGTTTCTAAGGAGTTTGGTGCTGCATTTCTAAGGCTACTAAAGCCTCTTACTTTCCTAAAGATCTACATTACTGCTCAAGCCCAGAGTTGAGGCATTTACCTCGATTCCTCCTGTCTCTTTACCCCTTATATCTAATCCAGTAGCAAAATCTCATCACTCTCATCTCATTGCTTGTATATGTGCTCTGAATCTATCTCCTCACATCATCACTGCTCAAACTCGTGGAATTCAACCTGAGATGAAAATTGTATGTTTCCTTTTGCCCAACTTGACTGAAAAGGGAACATCTAAAACAAAGAATCATTCACTGAAAGATAATGCTGTGGAAATTTTGTTTATACAGATGCGGTGCTGTTTATGAAAGACTTTACTTTGATCTGATAAGAAACTGAAACTAAACAGAAGTTTTGACTATCCAATTATTCAAGCTGAAGGTGGTTTCCAATAAGACTAAATTTAACTGTTTTTCTCCCTGTCCCAAATGTTAGATTTCCTCTTTTGAGATTTTCTTTCATCACCTATAAATCAAGTTTTTTTGTCAAATTCTTTTTATCTGAGTTTGCCTTTAAGTACTTGCATTGTAACTTTTGTTCTCTTCTTGAAAAAAATGGGTAGAATCATGAAACCCTGAAAAGGTGTTGATTCCTAAAATGTATGTTGCTTTTGTTTATGTTGCAAATGACATGATCGATATACTTTCCCTCCACTTTTTGCTTCCTTTATTTTTCTCCCAAACATATATATTATGTCCAAAATTTTCTGAGTGGGGAGAAAGTAGTTCAACCTCTGTTTTTTCCAGCATCCATCAGTTTTAGAATAAAGAATTGACTATGATGTTCGTGATTCAAAACCAATGTGGTTTATTTTTCCCATACACCCTAGTTTATGTCCCTGCCATTAGTCACCTGGATTACACTATTGCCTCAGTTGCGTTCCACCATTACCCAGTTTTCACCCAATTTGATATAAAAATATCAGAGTGGTATTTTTTTTTTTTTTGGCCGTACCTCTCAGCTTGTGAGATCTTAGTACCCTGACCAAGGATTGAACTCAGGCCACGGCAGTAAAACCACCAAGTCCTAACCACTGGACCACCAGGGAATTCCCAGAGTGGTATTTTTAAAACTTAGATAATGCCAACTCCAGCTGAAAACTCTTGAGTCTTCCTACCAGGTCCAGTGGGTTATGGCTCCTCCTATCCCTCTGACTCACTCATGAGACTCTAGACACACTGACCTCTCAATTCTTGGACTATCCCAAGCTGGTATGTACCTTGGGATTTTGAACCCTAGTTTGTTTATACCTGTTTCCTTCCCATCATTCATGTCTCACCTCATATGTCACCTCTTCAGAGAGGCCTTCCGTGACCCTACCTACCCAAAGTGTGTCCACCCCAGTGCTCCCTATCACCTCACCCTGTTTTGTTTCCATCATGACATTTACCTCAATCTGAAATCAGTGAGTTTATTTATTTGATTTTATGGTATGTTCTTTCTGGTTTCTCAGTATGATTATAAACTTCTGAGGGCAGTGATCTTGTTTGTCTGGTTTGCCACTGTATCCTGAACACCTAGAATAGTCCCTGGAACACAGTAGTTGTGCAATAAATATTTGTTCAGTGAATAACTAGTTACTCGCCATGTTTTCTAATTATATTTGGGTCATGGACACATGTGTGCCTCTTGATTGGTGGTTTGATACTAATTATAGGTTCATCTGAATATATCAAAACAAATAATAACAAATATTGATTGGGTACTCTTATTTTCATGTAGTAGGTTGAATTAAACTTAAATCTGGACAGTCGTAATATATTAGATGTGTATTGATGAATAAGTCTAGCAGCATCATTTCTTGGACATCAGGGGAAATGCAGGAATGATAGCAGGGAACAGCAGGGAGGCCATTGACTAAAGCCTATAAATGTGTGGGCATCTGAAACTCAGGAAAGAGTACTTACTACCCCCGCAGGCCTCACCCCTTTCACCACTCACATCTAAAATATTCCTTAAACATTCTTCAGGACAATCTATCCTTCAGGGTATGGACCTTTCCAGCCTAGGGGAACAAAGGAAATAAGTGACAGATTTTGTCTAGTGGCTCTCCCCAATGTAGCTGGAATTTAATTTCAATAAAGCAGATGATTTCTTAGGGAGGGTGAGCTGAGCTATTAATTCATGGGAAGGAAAAGAGGAGGTTAAATGTGGGGCTGTCAATCTGAGCAATGCCCTTGCAAAACAGATGATACCATCTTTCCTTTTCGATGGCCTTCCTGGCATCCAATTTGCATGAGTTGTGAGATAACACTCAGCTCTGTCTCATTTGCAAATCTGGAAACATAGGGGACAGACACTGAGGCCTCCAACAGCAAATCCAGAAAGTGTAGCAAGGTTAACTCTTCTCATTTATAGATAGAAATGTTGTGCTGGTCACTTCCTGGATGAAAAAGAAGGGCCTGCAAAATTTATCTACTTAAGTAAATACTATTACGGCCCCTGAAACAAAAGAGTCAGATGAAGAAATTTACTGTCTCCAAATTGAGAGTGTCTGCAGAATATCACCCCCAAATGAATGAATAAAATTCTTATCAAGAAAAAGAGCAATCAGCAGGGTGGACAGTCATGGCTTCAAGATAGTTTTGGAATAGTTACTAAAAAGGTTTTTGGATTTTTGTTTTGCATTTTCTGTTCCTGATTTGAACTGCTAGATCTATGGCCTTCATTGCCTCAAGTTATAGAGAATGAAAAAGAAAGCCAAGAAAAACTGGAATTTTTTACAAAAGAACAGTAAAGTTGGAAGTATATAAGATGAGTCAGAGCCAGGAATCAGGCCCCAAGACCAGATGGGGACTTGATAGGTTGGGAGCTGGAAACAAGTTTGAGGAGGAGCATGCAACATGGGCTTAGATATTATAGTTCTCTTAAAAAGCACCTTGACTTACCCCCTCAAGATAATTTAGGCTGGGGAGAACACTACAAAGTAACAGGTGTGTCTGAAGACTCTGCATGCTGTTTCCAGAATAGAATCTTGGAGAGAGATGGCAAGATCATCCTTAAGGGAAAAAGCCGGAAGCCTGTTCAGATACTTATGCCCACATATTGCAGAGGTGAAACATATCTCTAAAATGTTTTAGCCAATCCACATATCTTAAGTACTTTAGATTTTCCCAAAGAGAGTTCCATATCTAGCATTCATTATGTTATTTAACATGCTACACATTTCTGCTACTTCCTGTGCCAATTAGCCAAACTTCAAGTGTTGATTAAAATATGAATATAGAAGTGCTTGTGGTTATTTCCTGTGGACTGAGGCTCTTCTAATATAATGCCAGCCAACCACCCTCATTGATATACAGGTTTTTCTATGCTTTCGTTTTATCAAGGTGGGGATGTATTAGCAGAGTGCATAGGGGAAAAATGTGCCTCTTCATGGCTTTTGAGTTTCTTAAGTTTAGGTTCTACGAGTCATATTCAGATTGTTAGGGAAAAAGCATGACAAGTATCATCCTTTTCCTCAGTATAGAAAAAATTCTCCAGGTCTGGGGGAGGAGGACAAAGGGAGAGAGGGAAAGTGATGAGAGGAAATGCATGTTAGGGCTGAAGCCAAGGGAGCCCCCTGAAGGGATTGTTGGGGAGTCAGTGTCCTCCTACTTCACAGATTGTACTTGAGCAAGTAGTGTTTGCCCCCAGTGACCAGAGCCCATCAGTGGTGTGGATGATCATCCAGTCTCCCTGCTAGTGACCAGGGTGCATCTCCTGTGTCTAGGGTCTCTGTTAGATTTACTGCATGTCTAGCGAGATCTCCTTACTTCATTAGCACAAGGTCTACTGACCACCCAGCAGAAAGATGCTTTTTGTGCTTGGAGACTGCTCTGTCCCGGTCCAACGTACCTGATGTGAACAGCCTACCACCTTCCTCCATCTTGTAAGGTCCCAAATCATTTGTAAGCCCCAGAGGAAAGCAGGATATGGCCCCAGAGGATGAAGGCAGAGTCCTGTATCCATCATGGCAGTAATGGTGAGAAAGGGGGTGTTCCCACCTGAGCTTGTGTGGGATGAATTCGAAACAGCTAGAGATCTTCTATGAAGCAAGAAAGTGATAAACTATCCCCACCTTGACCTAGACTGGCATGTTTAATTCTCTGAATTGGACAAATAAGAATTTAACTACTTGCTAGAAATGCACCTCAAATAGCTCAGGCTGTGACCTGTGGAAAATATGCTGTGGACCACATAGCTACTTTTGTTTGACTAAGCTTCTCTTTTCAGGGTCATATGATCAGTCTTGAGTTGATCTTGCCTCACTTTTCCTTCACTGTTGGTCCCTACATTTTGGCCTGATCCTTGCTGGCAATTTGTGTGAACTAATTAATTATGACATACACAAGGCTCTAACTTTTCAAGAAGTTTCACTTTTTTTCCTCAGATAAAATTTACTTTAGTCTTTACATTTAGTGAAAATAAATATCCCAGCTTTAACTGCATATAAGGAGAAAGCTTATCTTAGGAAAATATAGTTTTCTTAAGCCTTCATCTCTGGAGAGAAGAAGTAGTTTGGAATAGAATCCAAGGGAAAAGGATGAAGAAAGAGCTAATTGCTCAGGTTTGGGCATTAAAAGACCATGTAGGTAACTCAACAACAGCAAAAAAACAAAGAACTCGATAAAAATATGTTCAAAGGACTTGAATAGATATTTCTCTAAAGATGATGTACAAGTGGCCAGTAAACACATGAAAAGATGCTCAACATTGCTAATCATCAGGGAAATGTGAATCAATGAGATACCACCTCACACCCACTAGGATGGCTACTCTCAAAACACCAGAATAAAACAAGTGTGGCGAGGATGTGGAGAAATTGGAACACTTATACACTGTTGGTAAGAATGTAAAATGGTGCAGCCACTGTGGAAACAGTATGGCTGTTCCTTAAAAAATTCAAAATAAAATTATCATATGATCCAGCACCTCCACTTCTGGGGGTTTACCCAAAATAATTAAAAGCAGAGTCTTAAAGACACATTTGTACACCTATGTTCATAGCAGCATTTTTCACAATAGCCAAAGGGTGGAAGAAACCCAAGTGTTCATTGATGGGTGAATGGAGAAAAAGAATGTGGTATATACATACAATGAATATTATTTGGGCTTAAAAAGGAAGGACATTCTGACACATACTGCAACATGAATGAACTTTTAGGATGCTATGCTAAGTAAAATAAGTCAATCATAAAAAGACAAATGCTATATGATCCACTTACATGAGGTACCTAGACTAGTCGAATTCATAGAGACAGCATGTAGAATGGTGGTTGCCAGGAGGTGGAGGTAGGGGGCATGGAGAGTTATTATTTAATGAATATAGCCTTTTAGTCTTGCAAGATAAAAAGAGTTCTAGAGAGGGATGGTGGTGATAGTTGCACAACAATGTGAATGTACTTAACACTACTGAACTGTATACTTAAAAATGGTGAAGGTGAGAAATTTTATGTTAGGTGTATTTTACCACAATTAAATAAACAAGACCATGTGAAGAGTAAGCCATAGAATTTTGCATGTTTCCTAGTCCAGCTCATTGGGATAATAGAGCAGAAATGTATTTGAGGCTACAATCCGAGTCAAGAATAAAAGGTGAGAATTTTTATGAAGTGTCCTTGAATCACATATTTCACAGGAACTAGTAAGGAGAGAAGAGGCTATGTGATAACAAAATTGCCTTTGAACTCTCAGTCACTTATTCAGAGAAAAAGTTTATCAATTAATTTATTTACCAAGTGATTTACCAATTAGTTAATTTACCAATTAATTACCAATTACCCATTGAACCTATTAGTTATCAATTACCAATAGGTACCAATTATTTATCAATTTGTAACAATTAATTTTACAATTACAATTAATTACAAAAATGACCAATTAATGAATTTACCAATGAATTTATTAATTATGCTATAGATGTTCAATGTGGGAGCATAGAGGGCCTCTACTCCATCCACATAGTCATTCAGTGACCCAGGCTGATGGAGGCTGCATCCTCTTATGATGTTCCTTTCTCATCATGCCTTCCAGGGTTGCTGAAGCAGGGGAAGAGAGTGCAAGGAGATAGCATGGAATGGTTTTAAGTGTCACGCTCAGAGTGATATACGTTTGTTCTTCTAAATTTCATTGGCCAGAATCCACAGATATAGTACCACCTTAACTGCAGGTTGGGCAAGAAGTGAATTCTTCCTGCATGTCCAAGAAGAGGAAAATGAAATGGAGATTGGTAAATGTATAGCATTGTTTCTGCCACAGGGAACTTTCCTAAATATCAGAAATTAATAAATGGATTTAACCATGAGTTGCACACTCATAAAAAAACAAACCAATAGTGAAGCTCTAATTATCATTCCACTTTTATTATTTTTATATTTACTTCCAGTATCTATTAATCCTATACTTACTCTTTCCAAAACTGACTTGAGAGGGCCTCCAATAAGACAGGAGGAGAGGAATACAGAATCAATAATGGAGAAGGTACAAAAATATTAGTTTTGAACTTCCTGGATGTCTTGGTAGAAAACCTCAATGACATCATTTTCTAAAAAAAGTTTCTGTTTATTAGGGAATCTAATACTTTCATTGCACTGATTTTTCTTTTGATATGTTTTATATAGAAAGCATTACACAATGTACTATTTTCAATAGCAATTTTGCAAAAGATGACAAATTTTTGGTCCTTTCAATAAGAAGACATAATATAAAACTGGGTTGTAAAGGCATTTTTATAGGGAACTAATAGAATAATCCTTGCACATAGCTCTTCTGGCTACTTGATTTGATTCAGAGATAAAGCTTAGAAGATTGAGGGAAATGAATATTTAACAATTAGCCTCTTAGCCTCTCTCTGTAAAATATCAGTTGTCTCAGGGAGAGTTTGTAGATTAGATGGATAGAATATATTATGACTATCAGTGTCTCCTTTCTTAAGTACAAATATTCTGTGTTATTGATTGAAAGAGATCCATATACTTTAGAAGATAATGCACAAGGGGAAGAGTTAACATTTTGATAGGAAAACTAAGGAACCTGACTTGAATTTTCACTCTGAGCATAAATTTTAAAGTAGAGGGTTTAGAACTCAGCTTTTTAAAAATTTTAAAACACTGGTTAAGTTCTGAATTGACAGTGCCTGGAGCCCATTCCTGTGTGATCTATTTTTCACAGGGGTGATTTAACAAAGGCTTGGAAGAATCATTTGGAGTCCCTGACCTATTTTGAGATGACTGACCCATACACTGTTTCCATCTGTGTGATCAAAGTCTTCTGCAGCCTACTTCTGATGTGTTAAGCCACCTGGTTATGTCTTCCTAGCTGCCCAAATGTAAAAGCACACCACAGACCCTTGAATGGTCTTTTTAGTTAGGACTTTGGATCTTCCTTGCTTGTTCTTGATGTAATCTTTGTCTGATCTAATCCCCTTCTGACCTTACACTTTTGACTCCTTTCCTCAAATCTTCCATTTCTGGCATTGTGGATTCCTCCCCTCATTTTTTAAATTGCTTCTTTGGCATCTTACTTTCAGCTATCATCAATATATTTTGACTTGTGTGTATGTTCCTGCTTCTTTTCATACTGCCGTAGACTGGTTGCTACCCTCTATTTTAAGGGGTTTGGAAACTCCTAGCACTGAGTCTTTGCTTATCATGTGGATCCGACTTACCTCCTAAGGAGAGTGTATGAACAAAGTTGTAGATAAATCAATTCTTACTTCGAAAAAGTTTTTAATTCTTATCAAAATTCTCCATCAGGTAAAATTCGAGGGTACAAATACTCAGTGGTGTACCAGTTGAATCTATAACCTGACAATCCTTTATGAAGGCAATGAGTAGAGAGCTGCTTTTGTAAAAATTATGGTTTACTGTACATCCATTCCCTAGGGACATATACCTGAGCCATTAATTAGATAAATTTTTTTGCAAGGATTTGAAAATACTTTCTTTAGGAATATTCTTTAATTTAAAGTGGTTGATCAGATACTCAATAATGAGTGGATTTAACATTTCACAATTAGGTAGAGGCTGAATTCTACATACATGCCTTATACCGATTGTAAATTTAGGGCATTTAGAGTTAAAAATATTTGTGATTTTTTTTGAACCAGAAAATCACTAAGAGCTCTATGCTTCTGTGTTTATAGGCAGATTCTACAATATCTGGTATTTTGATCTATGTAGATAAGATTATATTAATGTACCCCTTAATTTGGATCATAAAATTAACCAGATAACTTCTATGCATCTACATTGTTTTGATATCTCTCTGAGTAGCTTTCACCATCTGCGACTGGCTGAAATAGCTCTGGGTGGCTGGAAGGAAAGAATCATCCTATCTACTACTGGGCTGATCCTTCTGCTTCAATAGCCATGTATTCTCCTTTTCTATTAGGTATTATGGGCACAGCTCTAGGGTTATTACTTACCTGGAGGGAAAAGAGATTGGGAAGAAATGAAGAATCAGCCCTTGTTCTTCAGAACAGGGCCCCACTCACAGAATACTCATGTGTGGCCAGTGCCAAATGATTCAGATTAGTCCTGTGGGGCCCTTGAGTGTAAGCCCTGCTGGCCAGCAGAGCCAGGTAATCTAGAGGTGGCCCCTAGTGGCAGCCACAAAAATCAGGGTATCAGAGGAGGGTACAAGCTCCTTTCTGGAGCCATATTGAGTTGGATGAGGCAGAGGGAGAGTGGGAAGATGGTGCTGCCAGTCCCCTGCCAGGAAAGTATTTCAGCAAATAAGCCTCCTTTCACAGGAATTCTGGGCACTTTTCAACCAGGTGCCTCTGCACAGGGCCCTGGGATGGGTGAGTCTGAGTACAGGAGCTTTCGGAGCTGTTTCTCAGTTGACTAGAATCTTGTGGGTCTCATGGACACCAGCCTTGTTGACTTTCAAAGCTAGATGTTTTGAAGTCTTACCTTTCAGGTGTGAATCTTAAAAGGTGGGGTGCCCATTGTGAGGTTCAAATCCTTTGCTTCTCAGACAGAGGGTTCCCTCCACTTGTGAGTCATCTGCTAGGCATAGGGTTTATGACAACATTGTGTCTTGGCCTCTCCTACCCGCTTGATTATGGGTTTTTCTTCATTTGCCTGATGTGTAGTCATCAGTCAGCTAGTTTGGGGTTTTTCAGAGGAAATTGTTCCACACCTAACTGTAGATTCTTTGTGTCCATGGGGGGAGGTAAGTTCAGGAACTTCTTACATCACCATCTTGAACGGGATGTAGTTCTTTAACTGAGGTGAGAAACGTGTCCTGAATACTCTATGTTCCCAGATAAGCAATGGAAAGCTGACATTAACACAGTCCCACAAAGTTCACAAAGATTAATATGCTGCTGAATTTTTTAAAAGGATTGACAGTTCTTTATCTTATCCATATGTATTGCTTGGTGATCCAGCAAACTTGGTACAGTTATGATGAGAAGATATTTTAAAGATAAGGTTAATCAGAATGTCCTTCTTAGTTAAAAGTCAGCTCAGTGCTAGGTAAAAATGGGTACTCTGTGGGACAAGAATTGACCTCATGAATATATTCCACTCCTCTTCAATAATCTCTCAAAATAACTTTGTTTGAACTGCACCCCCTTCAGGAAGTGCTACTGCTTGTCAATGGATTAGTCACCAGGGATGGAAAGGTAGGAGTCAAAAGAACCAGACGTGGTCAGAAATACTCAAGATAGGTCTTCTGCCCATTTTTGGATTGAGTTGTTTGTTTTTTTGTTATTGAGCTGCATGAGCTGCTTATAAATTTTGGAGATTAATCATTTGTCAGTTGCTTCATTTGCAAATATTTTCTCCCATTCTGAGGGTTGTCTTTTGGTCTTGTTTATGGTTCCCTTTGCTGTGCAAAAGCTGTGAAGTTTCATTAGGTCCCATTTGTTTATTTTTGCTTTTATTTCCATTTCTCTAGGAGGAGGGTCAAAAAGGATCTTGCTGTGATTTATGTCATAGAGTGTTCTGCCTATGTTTTCCTCTAAGAGTTTGATAGTGTCTGGCCTTACATTTAGGTCTTTAATCCATTTTGAGCTTATTTTTGTGTATGGTGATAGAGAGTGATCTAATCTCATACTTTTACATGTCCCTGTCCAGTTTTCCCAGCACCATTTATTGAAGAGACTGTCCTTTCTCCACTGTACATTCCTACCTCCTTTATCAAAGATAAGGTGACCATACGTGCATGGGTTTATCTCTGGGCTTTCTATCCTGTTCCACTGATCTTTCTGTTTTTGTGCCAGTACCACACTGTGTTGATTACTGTAGCTTTGTAGTATAGTCTGAAGTCAGGGAGCCTGATTCCTCCAGCTCCATTTTTCGTTCTCAAGATTGCTTTGGCTATTCGGGGTCTTTTGTTTTTCCATACAAATTGTGAAATTTTTTGCCCTAGTTCTGTGAAAAATGCCAGTGGTAGTTTGATAGGGATTGCATTGAATCTGTAGATTGCTTTGGGTAGTACAGTCATTTTCACAATGTTGATTCTTCCAATCCAAGAACATGGTACATCTTTCCATCTATTTGTATCATCTTTAATTTCTTTCATCAGTGTCTTATAATTTTCTGCATACAGGTCTTTTGTCTCCTTAGGTAGGTTTATTCCTAGATATTTTATTCTTTTTGTTGCAATGGTAAATGGGAGTGTTTCATTGATTTCACTTTCAGATTTTTCATCAATAGTATATAGGAATGCCAGAGATTTCTGTGCATT
Source organism: Mesoplodon densirostris (assembly GCF_025265405.1). Lineage (NCBI taxonomy): Eukaryota > Metazoa > Chordata > Mammalia > Artiodactyla > Ziphiidae > Mesoplodon > Mesoplodon densirostris. Next base: position 63,533,928 of record NC_082678.1, read on the forward strand.
AATTTTGTATCCTGCTACTTTACCAAATTCATTGATTAGCTCTAGTAGTTTTCTGGTAGCATCTTTAGGATTCTCTATGTATATTATCATGTCATCTGCAAAGAGTGACAGCTTTACTTCTTCTTTTCCAATTTGGATTCCTTTTATTTCCTTTTCTTCTCTGATTGCTGTGGCTAAAACTTCCAAACCTATGTTGAATAAGAGTGGTGAGAGTGGGCAACCTTGTCCTGTTCCTGATCTTACTGGAAATGCTTTCAGTTTTTCACCATTGAGGACGATGTTGGCTGTGGGTTTGTCATATATGGCCTTTATTATGTTGAGGAAAGTTCCCTCTATGCCTACTTTCTTCAGGGTTTTTATCATAAATGGGTGTTGAATTTTGTCAAACCCTTTCGCTGCATCTATTGAGATAATCATATGGTTTTTCTCCTTCAATTTGTTAATATGGTGTGTCACGTTGATTGGTTTGCATATATTGAAGAATCCTTGCATTCTTGGGATAAACCCCATTTGATCATGGTGTATGATCCTTTTCATGTACTGTTGGATTCTGTTTGCTAGTATTTTGTTGAGGATTTTTGCATCTATGTTCATCAGTGATATTGGCCTGTAGTTTTCTTTCTTTGTGACATCTTAGTCTGCTTTGGTATCAGGGTGATGGTGGCCTTGTAGAATGTGTTTGGGAATGTTCCTCCCTCTGCTATATTTTGGAAGAGTTTGAGAAGGATAGGTGTTAGCTCTTCTCTAAATGTTTGATACAATTCGCCTGTGAAGCCATCTGGTCCTGGGCTTTGGTTTGTTGGAAGATTTTTTATCACAGTTTCAATTTCAGGGGCCTCCCTGGTGGTGCAAGTGGTTGAGAGTCCGCCTGCCGATGCAGGGGATACGGGTTCGTGCCCCGGTCTGGGAGGATCCCATATGCCGCGGAGCGGCTGGGCCCGTGAGCCATGGCCGCTGAGCCTGCGCGTCCGGAGCCTGCGCGTCCGGAGCCTGTGCTCCGCAACGGGGGAGGCCACAACAGTGAGAGGCCCGCATACCGCAAAAAAAAAAAAACAATTTCAGTGCTTGTGATTGGTCTGTTCATATTTTCTATTTCTTCCTGATTCAGTCTTGGCAAGTTGTGCATTTCTAAGAATTTGTCCATTTCTTCCAGGTTGTCCATTTTATTGGCATGCAGTTGCTTGTGGTAATCTCTCATGATCCTTTGTCTTTCTGTGGTGTCAGTTGTTACTTCTCCTTTTTCATTTCTAATTCTATTGATTTGAGTCTTCTCCCTTTTTTTCTTGATGAGTCTGGTTAATGTTTTATGAATTTTGTTTATCTTCTCAAAGAACCACGTTTTAGTTTTATTGATCTTTGCTATCATTTCTTTTATTTCTTTTTCATTTATTTCTGATCTGATCTTTATGATTTCTTTCCTTCTGCTAACTTTGGGGGTGTTTTTGTTCTTCTTTCTCTAATTGCTTTAGGTGCAAGGTTAGGTTGTTTATTCGAGATGTCTCCTCTTTCTTAAGGTAGGATTGTATTGCTATAAACTTCCCTCTTAGAACTGCTTTTTCTGTATCCCATAGGTTTTGGGTCGTCGTGTCTCCATTGTCATTTGTTTCTAGGTATTTTTTGATTTCCTCTTTGACTTCTTCAGTGATCACTTCGTTATTAAGTAGTGTATTGTTTAGCCTCCATGTGTTTGTATTTTTTGCAGATCGTTTTCCTGTAATTGATATCTAGTCTCATAGCGTTGTGGTCGGACAAAATAGTTGATACAATTTCAATTTTCTTAAATTTACCAAGGCTAGATTTGTGACCCAAGATATGATCTATCCTGGAGAATGTTCCATGCACACTTGAGATAAATGTGTATTCTGTTGTTTTTGGATGGAATGTCCTATAAGTATCAATTAAGTGCATCTTGTTTAATGTATCATTTAAAGCTTGTGTTTCCTTATTTATTTTCATTTTGGATGATCTGTCCATTGGTGAAAGTGGGCTGTTAAAGTCCCCTACTATGTATGTGTTACTGTCGATTTCCCCTTTTATGGCTGTTAGTATTTGCCTTATGTATTGAGGTGCTCCTATGTTGGATGCATAATGTTTACAATTGTTATATCTTCTTCTTGGATCAATCCCTTGATCATTATGTAGTGTCCTTCTTTGTCTATTCTAATAGTCTTTATTTTTAAGTCTATTTTTTCTGATATGAGAATTGCTACTCCAGCTTTCTTTTGGTTTCCATTTGCATGGAATATCTTTTTCCATCCCCTCCCTTTCAGTCTGTATGTGTCCCTATGTCTGAAGTGGGCCTGTTGTAGACACCTATATATGGGTCTTGTTTTTGTATCCACTCAACCAGTCTGTGTCTTTTGGTTGGAACATTTAATCCATTTACATTTAAGGTAATTATTGATATGTATGTTCCTATTCCCATTTTCTTAACTGTTTCGGGTTTGTTATTATAGGCCTTTTTCTTCTCTTGTGTTTCTTGCCTAGAGAAAATCCTTTAGCATTTTTTTGTAAAGCTGGTTTGGTGGTGCTGAACTCTCTCAACTTTTGTTTGTCTGTAAATTTTTTAATTTCTCCATCAAATCTGAATGAGATCCTTGCTGGGTAGAGTAATCTTGTTTGTAGGTTTTTCTCCTTCATCACTTTAAATATGTCCTGCCACTCCCTTCTGGCTTGCAGAGTTTCTGCTGAAAAATCAGCTGTTAACCTTATGGGGATTCCCTTGTGTGTTATTTTTCCCTTGCTGCTTTAGTACTTTTTCTTTGTATTTAATTTTTGACGGTGTGATTAATATGTGTCTTGGCTTGTTTCCCCTTGGATTTATCCTGTATGGGACTCTCTGTGCTTCCTGGACTTGATTAACTATTTCCTTTCCCATATTAGGGAAGTTTTCAACTATAAGCTCTTCAAATATTTTCTCAGTCCCTTTCTTTTTCTCTTCTTCTGGAACCCCTATAATTCCAATGTTGGTGCATTTAATGTTGCACCAGAGGTCTCTGAGACTGTCCTCAGTTCTTTTCATTCTTTTTTCTTTATTCTGCTCTACAGTAGTTATTTCCACTATTTTATCTTCCAGGTCACTTATCCGTTCTTTTGCCTCAGTTATTCTGTTATTGATCCCTTCTAGAGTAATTTTAATTTCAATTATTGTGTTGTTCATCATTGTTTGTTTCATCTTTAGTTCTTTTAGGTCCTTGTTAAATGTTTCTTGCATTTTCTCTATTCTATTTCCAAGATTTTGGATCATCTTTACTATCATTATTCTGAATTCTTTTTCAGGTAGACTGCCTATTTCCTCTTCATTTGTTAGGTCTATTGGGTTTTTACCTTGCTCCTTCATCTGCTGTGTGTTTTTCTGTCTTCTCATTTTTCTTAACTTACTGTGTTTCGGGTCTCCTTTTTTTTCAGGCTGCAGGTTTGTAGTTCCCGTTGTTTTTGGTGTCTGTCCCCAGTGACTAAAGTTGTTTCAGTGGGTTGTGTAGGCTTCCTGGTGGAGGGGACTAGTGCTTGTGTTCTGGTGGATGAGGCTGGATCTTGTCTTTCTGGTGGGCAGGTCCACGTCTGGTGTTGTGTTTTGTGGTGTCTGTAGACTTATTATGATTTTAGGCAGCCTCTCTTCTAGTGGGTGGGGCTGTGTTCCTGTCTTGCTAGTTGTTTGGCATAGGGTGTCCAGCACTGTTGTTTGCTGGTCGTTGAGTGAAGCTGGGTGTTGGTGTTGAGATGGAGATCTCTGGGAGATTTTCGCCATCTGATATTTTGTAGAGCTGGGAGGTCTCTTGTGGACCAGTGTCCTGAAGTTGGCTCTCCCACCTCAGAAGCACAGAACTGACTCCTGGCTGGAGCACCAAGAGCCTTTCATCCACACGGTGTTACCTGAGCAGGCAGCAAATCCACATCCATTCTTTCCTTCTTAGTTTTCCTGAAATAAATTTGTTCTTTTGCTTATCTCATACAATGAGAACTCCAGAAATGAGCAGCACAGGGTCAATATGGCAGCTGCATAATGTCATCAGAGACCAGCCTCTTTCTGTTTTTGCTGCTAGAGTTGGAAGGTCTCCTGCAAAGGCGGGAGGTGGCTGTGGCACACCGTGGGGACAAAGACACTGGCAGCAGAAGTTCTGGGAAGTACTCCTTGGCATGAGCCCTCCCAGAGTCTTGGCATGTTTCCTTTTAACACTTGTTAGAGATCAAGTGTCAATTTTTCACTTTCTTATGTGTTCAAGCATATGTAAGGTGTTTTTTTTAAAAAATTACATGCAAAATTTACTATTCAGTGTATATAGTTCTGTGCCCTTTTGACATGTGAATAAAGTTGTGTATCCAACACAATGATCATGATACTGAACATTTCTATTACACAAAAATTCTCTTGTACTTCTTTGTAGTCAACCCTTTCCTCCAACTCTACCATCTGGAAATCATGAATCTGTTTTCTCTGCCTATAGTTTTGCCTGATCAAACTGTCATATGATAAAATACAATGTGTAGTCTTTTGAGATTTTGTCTTTGCCCTAAGAAAATACATTTGAGATTCATTCATGTCTGTGTGAATCAGTAGGTCACTTTTTTTCATTTCTGAGTAGTGTTCCACTGTGTGACTGCATTGCAGTTTGTTTATCCATTTGCAAGTTGAAAGACACTTTATTTCTTACTGGTTTTTGGCAATTATGAATAAAGCTGCTCTAAACATTTGCATACATTTTGTGTGCGTGGACATAAGTTTTCATACTTCTTGAGTAAATACCTAGGAGTGAGATTGCAGAGTAGTATGGTAAGCATATGTTTAATTATAATAAACCTTAAAACTATTTTCCAAATTGGTTGCACCATTTGCATTTCTACCAGTAATGTATGAGAATACTTGACACTCCACATCCTCACCAGCATTTTGTTTTGTCAGCTTTTTATATTTTAGCCATTCTAATAGATGTATAATTGTCTTTCATTATATTTTTAATGATGCTGATCATCTTTTTACATGCTTATTTGCCATCCATACATTTTCTTTGGTGAAGTGTCTGTTCAGATCTTATGCACAACAATGTACATTGTTTTCTTCTTATTGAATTTTGAGAGTTCTTCATGGATTCTGTTTACAAGTTCTTTGTCAGATACGTGACTTGATATTTTCTCCTAATCTGTGGCTGATATTTTTATTTAATAGTGTCCTTCCTAAGGCATAGTTCTTACATTTTGATGAAGTCCAATTTATCATGATTTTCCACTTATGGATTACACTTTTGGTGTCATATTTAAGAATTCTTTACACAATCTTAGGCCACAAAGATCTCCTATGTTTTCTTCTAAACTTTTTATAGTTTTACATTTTACATTTAGATCTATTTCTATTAATTTTTTAAAAAAAAGTAAAATATAGGTTGTGATTCATTTTTATTTCTGCATGTAGATATCCAATTGTTCCAGCATCATTACTGAAAAAACTCTCTTTTCTCCATTAAATTGCCTTTGCAATTTTGTCAAAAATCAGTTGTTCGTATATACATAGGCCATTTATGAACTCACTCTTCTGTCCTATTGATCTAAGTGGCTATCCATTCACTATACTCTTAATTAATATAGCTTTACATTGTCTTGAAATTAGGTAGTTTGAGCCTTCTTTATTCTTTTTTTTTAAATTTATTTGGTTATTTTAGAACTTTTGCCTTCCCATAAATTTTAGGTTATTCTTGTCAAAAGTGTTGTGGGGTTTAAAGTGGTATTGTGTTGGCTCTACAGATCAGATTGGAGAGAACTGACAGCAATATTGACTCTTCCAATTCATTGATATAGCATATTTCTTCATTTCTTCAGATCTTTTTTGCTTTATCTTTCATCAGTGTTTTCTACTTTTTATCATATTGTCTTGCATGCATTTTGTTAGGTTAATACCTATGTGTTTAATTTTTTTGGTTTTATTGTAAAATGGTACTATTTCAAGTTTTGAAATCTAATTATTCATTGCTAATGTATAGAAATACTATTGATTTTTGTATATTGAGCTTGAATTCTTTTTTTTTTTTTTTTTTTTTTGTGGTACGCAGGCATCTCACTGTTGTGGCCTCCCCCGTTGTGGACCACAGGCTCCAGACGCACAGGCTCAGCAGCCATGGCTCACACGCCCAGCTACTCCTCAGCATGTGGGATCCTCCCAGACCGGGGCACAAACCCGCATCCCCTGCATCGGCAGGCGGACTCTCAACCACTGCACCACCAGGGAAGCCTGAGCTTGAATTCTGACACCTTGTTAAACTCACTTAATATTTCTAGAAGCTTATTTATAGATTCATTTAGATTTTCTATATAGAGAATCATGTCATCTGAGAACAGAGGAAATTTGATTTCTTTTTTCTAAGCTGTATGTCTTTTTAAAATTCCTCCCCCAAAGAACTGGTTGGGTGTTTCAGAATACTGTTGAATGGGAATGGTGAAAGCATGCCTTATTCTCAATTTTAGGATGAAAGCATTTAGTCTTTCACCATTAAGCATGATATTATCTGTGGTGTTTTTTTATAAATGACTTCTATCAGGTTAAGGAAGTTCCTGTACATTCATAGTTACTGAGAGGTTTTTTCTTTTTAAAATTATTTATGGATATGAGTTTTCTCAATTGCCTTTATGCATCTATTGAAGTGATCATGTGTTTTTTTCTTCTGTAGTTGGCTAAGATGATTAATTATATTGATTAACTTTTGAATGTTGAAACAACATTACATTTCTGGGATAAACCCAAATTGGTCATGATCCATTTCATATACTCTTTGATTTGCTTTGCTAATATTTTAACTCTATTTTCATGGATTTTTGAATTTATATTTATGCACTGTATTTTTTATTTTGGTAATGTCTTTGGCTTTGGCATCAAGGTAATGCTGGTCACAGAAAATGATTTTGGACATCTTCTCTCCTCTTTTATTTTATGGAAGTAATTGTGTAGAATTCATATACTCTCTTCCTTAAATCTCTTGTGGAATTAGCCAGTGAAATCACCTAGGACTGGGGTATTTTTGTTAGAAGATTTTAAACCAGAAGTTCAATTTATAGGACCATTCCAGTTATCTAATTTTCTCGAATGAGTTTTGGTAGTTTGTTTGGTAGTTTGGAATGAGTTTTCCAAGGAATTTGGACCATTTCATTTATGTTGTTGGGGTTATGGGCTTACTGCTGTTTGTAGCACATCCTTATTATTATTTTAATATCTGTGCTGCCTGTAGTGATGTTCTGCTTTCCTTCTTGATACTGGAAAATTGCATCTTCACCCTTTTTTTTTTTTTTCTTGGTCAGCCTTTCTTTAAGGATTATACGTTTTATTAATCTCTCAAAGAACCAGCTTTTGGGGCCTCCCTGGTGGCGCAGTGGTTAAGAGTCCGCCTGCCGATGCAGGGGATACGGGTTCGTGCCCCGGTCTGGGAGGATCCCATATGCCGCGGAGCGGCTGGGCCCGTGAGCCATGGCTGCTGGGCCTGCGCATCCGGAGCCTGTGCTCCACAACGGGAGAGGCCACAACAGTGAGAGGCCCACATACCGCAAAAAGAAAAAAAAAAAAAAAAAAAAAAAAGAACCAGCTTTTGGTTTCATTGAATTTTCTCCATTATTTTTTATATTTTAGTTTCATTTATTTGTGCTTTTAGGAAAACTTAAGAGGAGAAAGAGTCTATTGTGTTTATCCAGATACATGCCATTGCTGTTGTTTTTCCTTTATTCTTGAAGTTCCAAGTTTCCCTCTGGTTTCATTTCCCTTCCACCTGAAGTACTTCTTATTTCATTTACTTTAGAACTGATTTGCTGGTGAAAAACGTCTCTTCACCTGAAACTTCATACATTTTCCTCCATTTGAAAGTGGCTTTATTTTGTCTTCATTGTTGAAGGGTATTTTTACTGGATATAGAATTCTCAGTTGAGAATTCTATAGAATTCTATAGAATTCTCAGTTCTTTTTTTCAACACTCTAAAGATGTTCTTCCACTTTCTTGTGGCTTTAGAAATTTCTGAGGAGAAATTCATAATTCATTTGAATCACTTTTCTCCTTTTATGCAAGATGTCAGTTTTCTCTAAGTGTATTCAAGATTTTTTATTAAGTGTGAGACTCCCAGGGTGCAGAATTTTAGGAACTGCTCACTCTGGTGTGGTGAATGTACAGAGCTGGCACTTGCACAACCCTGAGAACTAGTGCCCTCCTCAATTTTGCTCCCTAGATGCCTACCTTGCCTCACCCTCGTCACAGCCCTGTTTTACTCCCCAGCTCCTCAGGGCCTCCTCTCTTAGTTTCCTTGGCCAGAACGATGAGTGCTAGCCTCTTGCACTGTCTTATAGTTCCACACAACTAGGGCTGCCTGTGCTGTGATGAGGCAAGAGGACTGAGAGGAAAACTTATCAGGGACATCCCTGTATATTCTTTGGACCACAAACATCCTTTTCCCCATTTTCTCTGGCCAGAGAGATGGGTTTTCCTCTCAGGGGTTCTGGTGCCCACACAACCATCCATGCTGTGATGACAGTGCAGCTCTGTGACTTGGGCTGCCCTCCAGGCATGTCCAGGAGAGAAAAATGAAAGAGATAGAGATAGAGATAGATAGATAGATAGATAGATAGAGAGAGAGAGAGAGAGAGAGAGAGAGAGAGAGAGAGAGAGAGAGAGAAGAGAACCCTCTAATTTGCAGGAGTGCCTTTTCTCAGTCCTCTAGCCAGAAAAAAGATGTTTCTTTCAGAGGTTTTGTTGTGCATTTCCACACCTCACTGCCCTGGGGTCAAAGAAGGAAAAAAAACGGAACAAAACAAGGAACTCAGCACACTCTGGTTGCTCTTTAAGTTTCCTAATAGTGTTTATTTTTCAAAATTCTCAGGTTCTTGCTTTTTGTATTCTGTGCAGTGTTTAGTTGTATGCAGTAGGAGAGAAGCTGTGTGGTAAGTTTATTCCACCTTGGCACACACTCGTACTCCTAAGGTAATTTTAAAGGCGGAAAACATATATAAAATGAGTAAATTCCTGACAGACTAAGGAAGTGATGGCCATATTTTTCGAGTCGTTTATCAGTGTACATAGATTGACACTTTAAAATATATCTATGGAGGCAAATTACTCAAAACTGGGTTTGTCCTGGAAAATGTAGGAGGTCTGTTTAGCAGGTCTTTTTGATCTTAGGACTGGGATGGGTGTCTCTTCTTTACATTGTCAAAATACTGTGGCATTGCTTTCTTAGTTTTTTTTCTACACCAAATTGCAATTATCCGTTTCCTTATCTCTCTCACATTAAACCATTCAGTTCTTGAGAAAAGGAGCTATGTCTTATTCTCCTGGACATTCTCAGCATCTAGTAATAATGCCTGGTAATTGATAGTCATTGAATAAATATTTGCTGGATAAACGGATAAACCAAGCTTTGGAAGGCTCATTCACAGCTTTTCCACATATAGATACTTACATATAAAGGATTCTTCACCCAGACATGTATTATTTACCCAGATGTTGTGAAGTCAACTTGTCCTTTGAGCTAACTCTGATACTTTCCCGCACATTTTTTTTTTTTTCAGATTCTCAGGGACTTATGTTCCCATGGTCAATTTTTACTTTGGTATTTCAATCCACTTACAACTTACCTCCTTTGACACTGCTTTGGTTGCACAGTGAATCAAACATGGGATTTAGCTTTTTTCTTTGTTTATTCTCCACATCCTTTATGCAAGGTGTGTGTGTGTGTGCTTGCGAGCACGATCTTCAAGAAAGTACATGATGATGAAGCTTATCACCTTGTAGACAAAAAAACTGCATAGTAGATGCTTTTAAGAGTCTGTCCACCACATTGCTACACAATTTCCTTTCCCCTTTTTAGTTTCAGTTTCCCTCACATCATTATACAGAATGATTTATCTTTTCGTCCTTCTACAGAGTTTGGGTCTACTTTTGCATATCCAAAGACCCATTACTGGGCTCTGCTAAAATAAAGAGTAATCGAAACACTTTACTCCAACAGAAGGACTGGCAGAGGCTTTAAAGCCTCAGTTTTCTTTTGCCTTTCTCTTAAGGAGCATATAGACATTTATTTTTCAAGTGGTATGATTTAAGCCATACTCTCTACCCAGCTTCCTCAACAAACACAGAAGAAGTTAAAGTCAGCTTTGAGTTTCAAATGACAAGTTAACTATACCGCTACACATCCTGATACACATACATGTTCATTTCCCAAAGACCAAAAAAAAGGTATACCTCACTAAGAAGAGTAACCCTACCTGTTTACAAAAGAGCATGAGATTTGGAATTGGAAGACCTGTGCTTGAATCCTGGCAATACAGCTTCCCACCTTATTTGAGATAGTCTTTGTTGCAAACTGTGGTGGGCTGATTTATATCTTTTCTATATAAAGATACTTATACATAAATCTGCATATTTTGGTCATCTATTTATTATCTCTTTGAACTTCAGTTTTATCACCTGTAAAATGAGAATAATTATATCTTTGGATGCAAAATTACTGTAGGAATTAAATGAAATAATATATATACTGAGGCATTTTGTAAAATATTATTTGTCCTATAAATCTTAGTTATTATTGTCATTATTATGTATCTGAATTTTAGCGGTGATTATCTCAAGAGGAGTTGTTATTTACTTTTCAACATTGAAGCCAAAGGCTGTCACTCCCAATCGATTCTGAAGCAACTACTTTATGATGGAAGTACCTGGAGGTCAAGTGGTGCCTGAGGGGACTTCTCCATACACAGAGGTGCCCTGTAATGTGAGGGCACTTCTTTCTATCGTATCACCATACCTCACTTTCTCTCCTTACTGTACTCCAACATAGGGGAAGATTTCCATGTGGTAATGGAGAGGATTAGAGGTGGGGAGGAGAAGACAAAAAAATAAGTATACAGGACCCTGTAAGTTACTGGCCTCTAGTTATATCCAGGAAATTTGATCTGGGCTGGTAAAGATTCTGTCATCCTTGTAGAACAAATAAGTCTAATGCAAATATGTTTAGTAGCTTCCCTCATGTCTGTTTGCTCATTAGCTCAATGACTAAATCACCTTTGATGACAATTCTTGGTTGTTTTCAACTGTAGCTAAATTTGATCAAGTAATCTAGATATTACAGTTCAAAATTTATCTCCAGGAATGTTTGGACTGCAGGCAAATTGTGAAATAGCTTCTTTTTGGGGAACTATAGCTATACCCTATGAACCATAGAACTTATATTAGCCACATCAAATCTCCTATGAGAACAGCACTGGGCCTTTTGGAATTTCTCTGGTTTGTACATGAATTTGATTAATGAAAAGGAAAAATGTTCTGGAAGGTTACTTGTAGTGATGAGCTACTAAGGAGCATATAACTGTAGCCAGATGCCTTGACATTATCTTTAAGTAAGTCCGTTGGAAGTTTAATAGTCATCTTTCAAATCCACTTACTGTGATAAATGTTCACACTAAAATCATTGGATTTGAAAGGTTAGCTTGCATCACTCCTCACTTATTAAACCAATTTCTTGAAAAATTGAAAGGCAATTTTACAACAAAAGGAAGCTTAAACAATGAAATATGAGTCATTTACTGTATATTATCCCAATCCAGTAATTGATTTCTTAGTTTTCAAATGCTCTTTCAATTCCATATGCATTTGTTATTTTATAGTTGCTGTCTTGGTAGTCAGATTTATAATCTGTTTTTACTTAGCATTATGATATCATTAATACTTTCTATGATGCTCAGTAGTGTTCACATTGTCTATTTTAATAGCTGCTTGATAAGAGTATAATATTACATTATTTCATTAACTTAATGTGCCATCATTTACATGGACATTTAAATAGTTTTCAAGTATTTGCTGCTATAGATATTAGGGCACTATCTTCATGGATTTAGCTTTTCATTGTTATTTTGTTCTATTATTTCTTTAGGATCCATTTTCTAGTAGGTTGAAAGAATTATTGTACTATCTTACATGCCACAAGCACATAGGAGTATACCAAGGTCAATACAATATTGCCATCTTTCAGAGTGAATATTTTAAACTTTTGAATAGTTCAAATAATTTAATAGGTAAAAATTGTTATCTCAAGATTCACTTTACATTTTTATTAATAGTGAAGTTGAATATTTTCCATATATTTATTCACTAGAGTTTCCTTTTGTGTGACTGAATTGTTGCTATCCCTTGTCCATTTTCTCTATTGGTGTCTTGAGCTATTTTCTTGTAATATATATTAACAACTTGCTGCAAATATTTTCATAACTTTGGTTTTCCTCTTTAACTTATTTTTTATGCAAATGCCTTTTAATTTTAGATGGTCAAGCAAGTCTTCCATTCTCTTTATGATTTCTTGTATTGCTTTAAATAGAGAAAATAATCATTTCTCCAAAGATCTGGTAAATAATATTTTGATTTTTTTCTATTTTCCTACACTAAAAAAATGTAATTTAACTCTTAATCCTTGAGTTTATTTTGAAGAGTTGGTACTCATTTATGTACATCAAATTGGCAGCTTTAATAAAATAATATGCTATCATATTTCTATGTGCAAACATAGAGGAAGAGAAAAAGTTGCTAAGCAAACATGAAGAAGAATAAAAAAATTTTTCCAAGGGCAGAGAGTTATTACAAACTGACAAATGTATAACTATTTCTTTTTTTGTTTTTAGAAATTTTAAAAGAATTTTTATTGATGTATAGTTGCTTTACAATGTTGTGTTAGTTTCTGCTGTACAGCAAAGTGAATCAGTTGTACGTATACATATATCCCCCTTTTTAAGATTTCCTTCCCATTTAGGTCACCACAGAGCACTAAGTAGAGTTCCCTGTGCTATACAGAAGGTTATCATTAGTTATCTATTTTATAAATAGTAGTATATATATGTCAATCCCAATCTTCCAATTCATCCTACCCTTCCCTTACCCCCTTGGTATTCATAAGTTTGTTCTCTACAACTGTGTCTCTATTTCTGCTCTGCATGGATAAAGAAGATGTTGTACATATATACAATGGAAAATTACTCAGCCATAAAAAGGAATGAAATAGTGCCATTTGCAGAGATATGGATAGACCTAGAGAGTGTCATACAGAGTGAAGTGAGTCAGAAAGAGAAAAATAAATATCGTACAGTATCGCTTATTTGTGGAATCTAGAAAAATGGTACAGATGAACTTATTTGTAACTATTTCTTATTTCTTTACATGACCATATTGAGAAACTGATGAACACTTGAAAAAATTATATCCTATAAAATATTTCTCATTTTTCTATTTTCTGGAAGATCTTATGTTATGTTGAAATTATATGTATTTTGGAAATTTGGTGGAAATATTCTGCAGTATTACTTGAGTGTGGATTTTTGTGTGAAAATTTCAAAATAGTTATGAAACTCCCTACTTCTTCCTGACTGTTTTGATGTTATTATTATTTTTTGCTAGTGCATTTTCATTTCATCTAAGTTTTCAAAATGTTTGACATACAGTGGTTCATAGTGCTTTCTTAGCATTTAAAATATCTCTTACGTAACTATAGTTATTCCTCTTTTGGATCACATTTTAATTTGTTTCTTCCCTCTGTCTCTTTTTCTGAATTAATTTTCCAGAGAATTATTGAGCTTATCTCTTTAAAGAGTTGAATTTGTCTTTGGTGATGGTCTCTAATGACTTTGTTTTCTATTTCATTTATTTTCTGCTTTTAACTTGATTACTTTTTTCCAATTTTATTATGCTTCACTCATTAATTTTAGCTTTTTAATTTTCTAATATAAGCTTATTTTAAAGCTAAAATTTCCCTCTAAAAACCACTTTAGCTATATTCCACAGATTTTGATACACAATATTTTCTTCTAAGTATTTTAACATTTCTATTATGATTTCCTTTTCAACTTTTCAGTTATTTAAAAGAGATATTTACAAATTTCCAAATGTATGGAAATTCTTAATTTTTCTTTTATTATTGATTTTGAATTTAATTGCATTGTGGTAGAAGAACATAATCTATATGATATCAGTTCTTTGAAGTCCTTTGAGAGTTGACTTATGATCTGTATTTGTAAATGATAATTTTTGTAAATGTCCCTTGTATGCATGGAAAGAATATACATTTTAAAATTGACAGGTGCTGATTTATATATGTTCATTAATCAGTCATGTTATTTATGTTGTTCAAATCTCCAGTATCTGTTTTTATGTGCTTGGCATATTGGTAGTATGGGAGGTGGGTTGAAATATTCCACGATAAGGGTGTTTTTTAATTTTTTGTAATCTTTTGTTTTTGTTGGTATATTTCTTATTAGGATGATACATCTTTAGAAATGTTATATTTTCTAGGTGAGTTGACATTTTATCAATATTAGTGGTAATCACTGATAGAGGTTTTCTCTTAAAGTTTATTTTGTGTTGTATTAATATCTCTATGCAAACTTATTTTTAAAGTGTTTTCCTTTTTCTCTCCTATTTTATTTTATGCCCTTCTTTGAATTAAAAAAATTCAACCTAACAATCTCTTATAACTGACAAATTTAGTCCATTTAATCCAATGTAATTATTGATATATTAAGACTTCTTTATATCTTATTTGTGCTTATTATCTTTCCCATTTTCCTATGCTTTTTTTTTTCTGATGAAGAGAACACATGATTTCAATATCCTTTCTAGCTCTAACATTCTATGATATTGTAAAGTAGATAAAACTAAGTGAAAACCAGTGTGGTTCAACCTGTATATTTAGTAGCCACCAGTGTGAGGGAGAGAAGTCAGGAATTACTGCACTTGAAATTTTTCTTGAAAGATAGACTCTATCTGAATAAGCAGAAAGACAAAGATTAACAGTAGGAAACAAGATGAAAGATATACATTGCAAAAGAAGTTTACAACTTTGGGAATAGATAATAAACTGGAGGTCAGGGAAGAGAGATGTAAGGTCATGTCTACCAGAAGAAAAAGACTTGCAACAGAAAAGAAAGGTGAAAGGGGAGAGGAAGACTGGGTGGAAAGCTGATTATAACAAGAAGCACAAGAAATATTACAAACATATCTTGTAGATATTTACTCCAGAGATTGGAGAAGCAGCTTCACATCTTGCAGTGGGCTGTCCATAGTCTTAGAGTGGTCATGCGAAAGAATCTTTCCTGTCTTTTTGATACAGGAGAAGCAGGTTGGAAGTTAATTGTTTCTGGTAGCCTTGGGTGCAGGGAAACCACAGGTGTCATTTTTGACCATTGAAATCCTGTTTCCGTAAGAATGGTGACACATATCATTGGAAGTGACATCCAAGTTGTCACAACATGCCAAGGTCCCCAAATGCTGTCAATCTGTGGACTTCTCCTTTGGGAAAGATGACCTTTTCTGAAATGTTTATTAGAAAGCTCAGAAAGTAAACTTGACTTCCTAGCACCATTTATAGTTTTTGTAAGTGTAAGGGAAAAGGCTATCTTACACAGTGTTGTAGAAAATGTTTGTAATTTTGGAGGAAGGGAATAGAAAATACTAGTAAATAAATCTCATTGTAAGAGAGCAAGATTTGTGTGCCCTCATTTACATTCCAGCCTAGGAAATTGTCTTTCATTGGATGATAAGAAAAAGGCAGAAGCTTGTTAATGACCCTGCTATGAAAACCAAATTTATGAGTAAAAAAGAAATAATGATTGAAAATTTTCAGGAATTATGAGGGAAGAATTGAGGCATGTGTTCTGCAGCTTTCACTCTTGCTATCTCTAAAAAATCTGCACTGCCCAATTGCTACTCTTATCCCAGGGAGCTGAATGATAATGATAAGATATTTCTCCCACATGAGCAATCTGAGCAGTGTAACAAAATGTCACTTTGCTGAAGATTAGATGTCAGCAGGGGGTCAAAAAAGCAAATGCACGAGTCAGTTCCACAAAAACTCCCCTACTTCTTGTAACAGCTAAAGGAAACTTGCTATTAGGGCTGAAATTTGTGTAACCTTCTTCAGGCTGCATTTGGTGTTTTGTCATTAGTTTTTTTATAAAAGGTCACAGTAAGGGAAGCTGAACAATTTTTTGATGCTCAGCTGTCAAAACTCTTTTCCATAAAGTCCCAATTATTAAGAGCATGCTACTGGCACAGAGGTAGACAGAATGGTCAATGAACAGGCTAGATGACCCAGACCCTCAAATATGTAAACACTTAATATACAGTTAAATCCTCATTTCACATCATATATCTAAAAAAGTGTTAGATTTTAATATAATGAACTACACAAGCATTATAAGAAACTGTCAGTGATTACTTCCCTGATCTCTGAACTGGAATAAGTTTTGTAGGGTGAATGCAGGCAGTATAGAATACTTTGATTAAGAGCATGGCTGTGGAGTCAGCAACCTGTGATTTAATTCTAGCTAGCAATTTACTAGCTTTTTCACTTAGGCAAATTGCCTAATCTTTCCAAATTCACAGTTCTGTAATCTGTAAAATGGGAGTGACAGTAGAAACTATCTTGGGCAAATTACATTTCCTCATCTCAAAGAGTAGTAAAACAGTAAAGATTGTCACAGTATATAGTAACTGGAATAATAATAAAATCTAGTTTGTTTTTGCCGGGACAAAATGAAATAGTCAGTAAAGCTATAGCATAATAATTGTCATAATCACATCCTTTGTCATCTAGTATCATTGTTGATTTATACATTGGAACAAAGAAGGGAAAGATATGGCTATGTAAAATAGCAGCAATTTTATAAAAGAAACGTAAAGGGAAACAGCAAGCAAGAATATTTTAAAAAATCTGTCTAATATATAAACTTCCTTTGGATCAATTTTTTTGGTATAATTTCTAGTGGGTCTATTGGCAATAAATTTTCGTGGCTTCCTTTTTTTTCTGAAAGCATCTTTATTTTTTTCATTTTTGAGGGTTATTTTCGCTGGATATAGAACTCCAGGTTGACAATTCTATTCTTTCAGATCTTATGTATATCATTCTATTATTTTCTGGCTTAAATTGTTTTTGATATGAAGTCAACTGTCATTTTTTCATTATTCCCCTCCATGTAATGACTTTTTTCTCCTGGTGTTATTTTTAAGATCTTTATTTTTGTTTTCTAGCAGTTAAACTCTGATGAACATATGTGTAATTTTCTTTTTATTTATCCTGATTGGAGTTCAATGAGACTTTTGGATTTGTTAATATATTTTTGATCAATTTTAGAAAAAAGTTGGCCAAATTTTTTTCTACCCCATTCCCTCTCTTTCCTTCCAAGACTTCAATTACATGAATATTAGAGTACTTGATATTGATTCAGATGTAACTGAAGTTTGTTAGCTTTTTTTCCCCCCAGTTTTTTTTCTCTTTATGCTTCAGTTAGATGATTTTCATTGACTTGCCTTCAAGTTCACTGGTCTTTTTTTGTTGTTGTTGTGTGTAATTTGCTATCAATCTCATCCAATGATTTTTTTCAAAAAATAAAATTTGATTTCAGATATTGTATTATTTAGCTCTTAGATTTACAGTTGCCCCTTGAACAACATGGATTTGAACTGCGCAGGTCCACTTATATACAGATTTTTTCAATAAATACATATTAAAGTACTACATGACCCACAGTTGGTTGAATCCAGGGATGCAGAACTGTGGATATGGTGGGCCGACTGTAAAGCTATATGAGGATTTTCAACTGTGTGGGGGTCGGTGCCCCAACCACTGTGTTGTTCAAGGGTCAATTGTATTTTTTTATTATAATGTTGAAATCTCTTATTAAATTCTCAATATATACACTTATATCTATATCTTTTTATATAACTGTGTATTATTTTTATCAATATCTTAGTTATTTTAAAATCCTATCTGAAAATAGCAAATCTGGATTGTTCTGTGTATGTTTTTCTTGAATAACGTTTCTCTTGACTGTTAGTTACATGTTCCTGTCTTTCCCCTGTGGTCCCCCCTTCCCCCCCAGGCTAGTAAATTTTCATTGACTACTGGATATTTTGAACGACACTTTATAGAGACTGGGTTCTGTTATTTTCCACTAGAGGATGTTTAGTTTTGTTTTAGAAGGCAGTTAAATTACTCACTGCTCATCCTGCACCTGTGAAGGCTTAGTTCTATAATCTGCAAGACCAGGTCCCCTTTCTTGCCATAACTCCTAGGGCAAATTCTTTAGTTGTGAAATATTTCCTTTACTCCTTAAGTGGTTTTTCTGTGTTTCCATGAAAAGCTTGAGGCGTTTTCCAAATTCCTCCAAATTTGAGGTCTAGAATTACACATTTCCCCCTTATTCATCTCTTTTAGGTTTCCAGCTACTGTTTTCACTCTGGTATCCTTGGCATCTCTCTCACGTATGTGCAGTTTGGAGATTAGACAAGCATTTGAGGGAAAGCTCACATGCAAAGTTGGGTCCTTATGGATTTCTTTTTTATCTGCAATTTCCCCCATTAATTTCTAACCACTCTTGCAGTTCCAAACACCTTTTCCTGCTTCCTTAGGTCAAAACCAAACCAAAACAAAATAATCTGTGCCTTGCTTTGCAAGTTTTAGCCACTCCATGCTATGGAGTGCCCTCATGGAACAAATTATATAAACATATGTGATTTTCAGGAGTCAAATCCCTTCCATTTTCTGTTTGATTTTCGTTGCTTTCCTGTGCCTTCAAGCAGTTATTTAAAGAAATTTTGTCCAGAGTTTGTAATTGTTATTTGCAAGAGGGTTAGTCTGATATAGAAGTTCTTCCATTATTTACTGGAATCCTGCTTATAAATCATTACATATGTCCAAAATATTCAGTGGTGGAAGCATTTAGATGCAAAAGAAAAAGTTCACTTGTAAAGAGTGCAGGAGGGTCAGAC
Organism: Mesoplodon densirostris; assembly: GCF_025265405.1. Classification (NCBI taxonomy): domain Eukaryota; kingdom Metazoa; phylum Chordata; class Mammalia; order Artiodactyla; family Ziphiidae; genus Mesoplodon; species Mesoplodon densirostris. The sequence goes on from NC_082678.1 coordinate 63,552,695, forward strand.
TTCAGGAGGACTGGCTCATGAAATACAGAACACAAAAAGCATTTTAGGGAATCAAAGTGCAAAATTGCATGGTTACCAAGTTTATGTTGGTCTTCTCATAGTGAAAGATGACAACACTGTCACAATTATGAAATTCAGAAAGTTTATGACATGTCCTCAGACAGCAGCATAGCAAAAATCTAAAATAATTTTGTTAGAGTACAGATTTACAAGAAATATTCAAGGTTCTATTATTTTTGAGACCAGAATCAGTCAGAGTAAATTTTGCTAGTTTTTTTGTTTGTTGTTTGCTTTTTATCTTAGAGTGAAAAGTGTTGATTATTCTTATTTTCTTTTTTGAATGATATTTGGTTATTGAGACATAGAGATTTGATCTTTGAGAGAGATTTTATGAGTCTGTCTCATTTCTCATCATCATGCCATATGTAACATTCTTTTCAGGAAGTTGAAAATATGCATCAAGTTCCTTAAAGCTGTTCATATTCTTTTGTCAATAATTCTAATATACAAAAAGCTTACACAAATTGATGAGAAAAACATAAAAATTTGAATGGAAGAATAGGCATACATGAATCAGACAATTAACAGAGGAAATATAAATGAAAAACATGGGGAAATGTTCCAAATCATGAAACATCAAACATCAAACAAATTCGAAGTAAAAATATAACATCCAATTTTCCTGGTGTCACATTAAGGAAGAATATAATACTTAATGTTCACAAGGATACCATTAAATGGATAGTGTCATGTACTACTGGTAGAAATATAACGACAATACTTTTTTGAAAACCATTTGTTTATATGTTTGAAAGCCTTAAATATTCATAAATTTTGACCCAGTTATTCCCTTTCCAAAGTGTTATTTTAAGAAAATAATCAAAATTCAGAAAAGATATATATTTATATGGAAGTTAATTAAGAAATTTTTATTCAGTGCTAGTTACTTATATATATGCTGAAATGTTTAGAGATGAGCCTTATTGTTATCTACAGATAACTCCAAAATGCATCAAAATTTATTGATGGGTGTATAGAGGAAGAACAAATGGATGGATATATTCTAAGCTAAATATAGTTGAACATTAATTAGTTAATGTTTAATTAATAGTAAACCTAGGTGGTTGGTATATTGCTGTTCACAGAATGATTATTTCAACTTTTCTATATATTGAAAGTTTTTAAGTTAAAATGTTGGGATAGGGCTTCCCTGGAGGCACAGTGGTTAAGAATCTGCCTGACAATGCAGGGGACACAGGTTGGAGCCCTGGTCCGGGAAGATCCCACATACCGTGGAGCAGCTAAGCCCGTGAGCCACAGCTACTGAGCCTGCGCTCTGGAGCTTGCAAGCCACAACTACACTACTGAGCCCGCGTGCCACAACTACTGAAGCCCGCACGCCTAGAGCCCACGCTCCACAACAAGAGAAGCCACCACAATGAGAAGCCTGCACACCACAACGAAGAGTAACCCCCGCTCGCCACAACTAGAGAAAGCCCGCATGCAGCAACAAAGACTCAACACAGCCAAAAATAAATAAGTAAATTTATTAAAAAAATAGTTGGGATAAAGAAAAGAATAATTAATAACCATAAATATTTGAAAAGTCTAACGTATAATTAATTATAGTCCATACAAATGATATATTAATGAAATAGTTATTCAAATAATGTTTTAAATGAGTTTTTAACAAAGCTTGTTTAATGAGTTTAATATTAGGAGGGAAGTAGAGGATTCAGTGTACCCTAAATTAAAAAAAACCTGTATGTATATATTATCATTAAAAAAAAGCTAGCTAGAGAGAAAGGTATCGACATTTTAATGTTTTTAAAAAGTTCTGGATGCTAGTGTTATGGATGCCTACTTTCTTTGTGCATGTTTCCATATTCCAGATGCTCTGTAGATCACATGTATTCGTTTTTTATTGTTGGTGTAACATATTACTACAAAGGTAGTGGCCTAAAACAACATACATTTGTTATGTTTCAGTTATCTTACCGTTGTAGACTGTAGACTCTGAGTCTGATGTGGGTCACTATGGGCTAAAATTACTGGGCTGTGTCCCTTTCTGGAGAATCAAGGGGAGAATTTATTTTCCTGTCTTTTCCAGCTTCTAGAGGCCACTCCCTAAAACTTGACATGTGCCTCCTTCCTCTACCTTCAAAGTCAGCAAAGTTGCAGAAGCTGACTCTTCTGCCTTAGTCACATGCTTAGGTGTCATTATTCTGCCTACCACAGCATGTATTACTCCTGTAAACAAAAAAAAAATAATAATATGTATTTAAAGTTAAAAACCACCTTAAATTATTTCTAAAGTAGTTCACTTACAGGACTCAATCTTAAGAAATAACAAATATAATCCATGGTTTATGTAGAAGATTATTCATTGCATTTTTAATAATAATGGTGAAAAATTACAAAGAATTACAATTCCCCAAAACAGATGACAGTAAAATAGTTTCATAGAGTATTATGCCTCTAGTTGTTATCCTATGCAGTCATTAAAAATGTTTATGACTATTTCTATCTGCTTGGGAAATCCTCAGTTAAAATGTTGTACATAAAAAGCAGAATAAAAAATCTATGTACAGTTTGATTTCTACAGTGGAAATGTATATATTGGATGGATGTATGTGTAATCTTACTCTCCCCCTCATATGTATATGTATGAAAGAGATGGAAGGCAGCACAATACAGCAAAATGTTAACAGTGGTGTCTTTCTTGGTGGTGGGATTGCAGGTGATCAAGACTGTCTCCCTCTTAGTTGTGTACTAGAAAATGAATTATTTTAAAAACATATACTTGAGTGTGTGTGTGCGTATACATGAATGTACAGTTGACCCTTGAACATCATAGGTTTGAACTATGCAGGTCCACTTCTATGGGGACTTTTTTTCAGTAGTAAATATTACAGTACTATGCGATCCTCAGTTGGTTGAATCCAAGGATGCAAAGGACCGACTATAAGTTATATGTGAATTTTCGACTGCATGGAGAGTTAGCACCCCTAACCCTTACATTGTTCAAGGGTAAACTGTATGTATATATGTGTACACACACACACACACACACACACACACACATATATACCAAATAATATATCAAATAATTAAGGTGGCATTCTCACTGTTCATTTTCTAATGAGGTATTTAGCTTCCCAATAGAGATAGTACTTCTTATTTTCTACTTAAGAATGCTGTGATTTCTCTATCCATTTATTTTATATTTATAGAGCTCCCATGATGTAAACTACATTGTGAGGGTCCAATAGAGCTGTTAGATTTGTCTTTATCAATTTATGTCTTTGATTAGCAAAGAAAATTCTATGCCTGTTTCTTCTCTCTGTTCTCTTTTTTCTTTTTTATCCTAAAAGTAAATTTTAAAACATTGATATGTTTCTAAACAGAAAGTAACTTTCACACTTCTCAAAATAGCTTTCTACTAGCACTTGAAATTCGGGTGTTTATTGGAATTTTCATAGGATGATCCCCTTAACAACTTCGACAAGAACACTATATTTTTCAAATAGTTTCTAATGCAAACCATAATAGCAAGAGGGTATTTCAGAACTCATTCTAAAAGAGCTCTATCCCCATTAGAATGAAACACTGTATAACATTTAAAGATGATGTTTAAAAAAAGATTGAATTTATTTTTTGAAGACAGTATAAAAAGAAAGAAGACAGACACAGAACCTCAGGTGCTTATAATCAAGATAATAAAACAAGACTGATGCACATAAAATACTTAGATACTATGATAATATTTTATTAATATACATATTATTAACTATGACTGACTCATCTCTGGGTGATGTAGCTTCATCTCACTAAGGCTGAAAGAGAAGGAGATGAGGCTGTGGGTGGGGAAGAGGAACCCTTTTAATTTATCACAGCTCAATGGATTATTTTAATCCCTTAATGAGGCGTGGGAGTCTCTGAGTTCACATTGACTTCTTTCCCATATGTCTCCTCTGCTTTTTTCCCTATGTACATTTTAAATTGTTCTAATTTTTTATTGAAAGTATAAAACTCCAAGTGGCCAGTTAACAACATTCCAACAATTTTTAGAGGAGCAGTTGAGAAGTAGGTTTTGGCATCTGAGAGATCTTTATTCAGATCCAAGCTCTGCTGTTCTGTGCACACACTTCAAACCTAAATTTCTTCGTCAGTAACAATAGGAATAAAATAACAAAATAATTTAGTATTTTCTTGTGAAATAACAAGTAATAGTTATTTTTACTTGTAAAAGTAAATAAATTAATGAAAGTCTTAGAGTCCACTTACCTATTAGGTTCTGAGCTTTTTCTGAGAAATCAACCTTATGTGGTATGCAAATTTATTTCTTGGGAAGGATAGATATGGGAAGTGAAGCTGTCCATAAAAAAGGATATATATGTGTTCACAGAATTAAGGGTACTATTGATTAGCTGCAAGGATCCTCAACAATTTCCAACTATCTGTCCATGTACTATATGTTAATAGAGCAAGGGTCACACCTTGTCTGTTTTACTGTTTTCTGTATCCTTCTCCTCTCTAAGTCTATCACACCTAATTCCTTTTTGTAGATTTAGGCTTACTCCATCCAATACCAGAAGTTTGATCTGAGGCAGAAGGAATCAATCAGTTCTCACCTCACAGTCTCAGCATAATTTCTTCTAGGTATTGATACACAGGCCTGGGATTGTGTTTTTATCTTTATTTATTTATTTTTTCAAATCATTTTCCTGTAAGCCATCTATGACAAGGGGTTAATTTTTGACCTTACTCGTCTTCCTGTAAACCAAAGTCCTCCTTCTGAAACTTTATCCAATGGCTGTAGCTCTTCTATTCTTAGATGGAACATCCTAATTCTACTTACCTGTTTGGACTTGAGAGTATTGTCTGCCTTGGATCCTTTCCTGCTTTGTGCCATTCACTTGTGGGCAAGCTCGTGCATGATATTAACTTTTCACCTGAAATGATATAGTAGAGCTTACTAAAGAATGTTTGTTAACCAGACCAAACCTCCTGTGCTCTTTTATTCTGAGTCCTTTGAACAAATATTTATTGAACTTTCTCTGTATGCCAGGATCCCAGAATATGGAGTTGAGTACTACTGAGAAATTCTGATGTATAGCACTGACTACTCACAGCAAGAATAAAACAACAGCTTGTTAAAACTTGAATGGGAGAAGGGAGTCTCTAAGGGAAGGAGTGTGTTTGTGTGTGTGTGTGCAGGTATTATTTAACATGACAGACCAATGGGAGGCTCGCCGAAATATTTGGCATTGGCTGATGGCCAACATCTCATTTGCTTTCCCTATGAAACCAGAGGACCTTCATTCCTAGGCTGCCAGAGTGACACTTTCTGAGGTCAGCTCATGAGCCCAGTGCTGGGAAATGGCATTTAGCATAGCTGGCATATTCCTGAGACAACAGTTACCTAATGAGAGCAATGGTGGAGGCAAATTGCTTCTCAATTTTATGCGACACTGACTCGTCAACCCATTGGATGCATTTCATCTGGGACTTTGCTGAGGATTAGTCTGGACAGTGTATTGAGGCAAATCTGCCTATCAAAGCAATACTAGAGGGTTTTATTTATTTATTAAATCTTTTTCTCTTCTACCATAAAGAAAATTAAAAGCAGGAGAAAAAGAAAAAGTACAATTAAAAATATTGGGAAAAATTAGAAAAAAAAAAAGAGAAAATGTAAGCTGTCAGAGCAGTCCACTTTGTAGATATGTAGAACAATTGCAGCAGTCACTCCTTTGCCCTGGGAAGGGATTCATGTGTTATAGAGTGATGAGCTTCCCTATTCTCTTTCCTTCCATTTCCCTCTGGTTATGGCTGCAAAGGAAGGATATTTTTGTGATCCATTCCACCATTTTAAGATATCAGGGTTTCTGAATTCTATACCCGTTTGGCCCCGTTCCCTTAAGGATTGTGTCACATAAAAACCAGGACCTGAACCCTTACAGTACCCTCCTTAATCATTAATCCAAGAATCCAGGAAAAACTGTATTCCTATCCACTCATGCACCAGAAGAAGAGGTTTTGGAAACTACTCCAAAAAAAGTTTTGATAACACTCTAAATAATAGTGGTTTTCAACTTTTTCTTAGTTCTGGCGCTCTTTGTTAAAATTAAAGTTTTCAAAAATATGGTGGAAATGGATGGAGACTTAATTCCTCACTTACTACACTCTAGTTGGGCCCTTCAAGTAGCTCCTTGAAACAGTGCCTTAAAGCCGTCTGAATATGTTAAATGTAACTCATGCTTATTATGGAAAATTTGGAACGTTCAAATAAGAAAATCACATCACACAATAACTACCTTTAAACATATCATGTATGTGTGCCTGCCTATATGTGTTTGCTTTAAAAGTTTTGAAAACACATAATTTTATATCCCATATTTTATTTGGAATTTAATATGAATAATATCTATTCTTCAAAAATACTTTATTTAATGGTATATCACATGGCTCTGCCCTTTCCCTACTGTTGTATATATAGGTTTTTTTCCCCAAATTTTGTCTATTATTATGACTAGTATTATGACAGGTGTCTTTTTGTATATGTCCCAAGGATAGATCACAGAAGTGAAAAAATCTGTGGTCTCAGTAAAAACTTTTTATGAGTAAGAAAGAGTAAACCAAGCCTCATGTATGTCTATATGTCCAGTGCTCTGGAGGGAGCCTCAGCCACCCCTCTGATTGGATATAGGCTTGATTGTTAAACCCAAGGGGTTTAACGGATGCAGAAGTGAGATGGTTGAGTAAGAAGGAAGTGCCCCTGCCTCTCTGTGTGATTCTCAGCCTTTTCCTTGCTTTTCAACAGAGAGGGTAATTAGTAAATCTGAGCACTCAGAGCAGGGGTTAGCAAACTTTTTTTGTAAATGCCAAAGATAAATATTTCAGGCTTTGAAGACCAGATGATATTTTTAGCCACTAATCAACTCTGCTGTCATAGAGTCAAAGTAGACATAGATAAGATGTAAGAAAATGGTCACGTGTTCATTTAAAACTGTGTTTGCATAAAACTTTATTTACAAAGACAGACAGATAGAAGGTGGGTTGGATTTGGCCTGAAGTCTATAGTTTGCTGACCCATGAATTCAAGCCCGAGGTACTGATTGGAGGTTCACTAGTGGGCAGGTTCACTGTAAATATGAGTACAGGTTACTCAGTCTGTTTACCACTTCTCCAGGCTTTGCAACTAGTAAACTGAGAAGGGCCAGCTAACAGGGTTGGCCATCTTCCTTTTTCTTTTTCCCCCTGAACACTGTCATTGCACTGGGTCCTGGGGTTGTAAAAGTTGGAACCCAGGCTTGCATGTGAGAAGCAGGTGACCCTGCATAGGGCTTAAAACTAAGCTGCGTGTTATAACCCAATATTATCAGTACTTTTCTTTAAGGAGTATTTGGCAAAGCTCAGCTAAAAACAAAGAGAGGTTTTATAAATCATGTGCTATAATTTCTTCTGTGTTAAACTCCTTTGGAAATCTTGCTTGGTAAGAGGGTAATAGGGCGTGTTTGCAAATTCTTGGGTCCTCTGGTTAGATACCCCTAAAAATTCACCCCATAATTTTCATGGAAGCAATACCTTTTCTGTATGCACTGTTAACAGGACATTTCAGCACAACGGGCTATATTTTCTTCCCTGGCTAAAACTAAAAAAATGTCACTCGGGTGTCCATCTGCATGTGCCTGTTGTTCAGAGAACAACATTTAGAGATGGCAGGAGGCCAGATGGACTAATCTGATTGCATGTGGAGCAGGGGCTTCTGGCCTGTCCCATGGGATCTTCTGTGAGGAAACTCTAATGAAAAATAGATTAGATTTTTACCAAGTGGAGCGTTGGGTGTCAAATGCCTAAATTGTACCACTTCCTATCCTCATTACAATTACTGTCATAAGAATTGATTCACATTGTGCTATTTTCTTTTTTTGTCCTTATTACAATTTTACCAGAAAAAAATAAGACCCAGGAGTGCATTATCTGCATGGCCCTGGGAACCACCGGTCCTTGTAATTATGAGGTTTATTTTCTTGCTCAGGCAATCTGTACATGGAGGTGTTTTATGAAAACTCATGTTGTCAGCTGGGGAAAGCATGCCATGGGATGTGGAAGAGGGAGAACTTGTATGAAGGAGAGAAAGTAGAGTCAGCAGCAGAAACTGAGGCATAATTTAAACAGACAAAATGGTAGAGGTAGTGTGCTGGAGAAGCATTTTCAAAGGAAGTAAGGATAACAACTAATAATAATGACCAAGGGAGCAAAAAGCAAAATGGCAAAAGGATTCTGTAGTTATTGTTTTAAGATCAAGGTATTTGAATAATGCTACCTCCAAGGGAATAATTTCAAAAAAGATGAACACTGAGAGGGATGTGCAGACTTTCTAGTCCATTCTCTGCATTGTGCAGAAGGGGACAGGGTTAAAAAGCTCAGTATGATCAAAATGTGGACCTGACCCCAGATCTCTGACTCTTGAACTCTTGTCTTCCTTTCATCTATAATTTTCTGTCTTGATGAGCAAATGGTTTTAGGCTCACTTCTCATTCAGATCTGAGCTTTGCATTGCTTTTCCTTGAGTGGAGATGGGTCAGCATTTTATTAGGTATTCTAAAGAGTACTAGTCTTAAGAGATGATCCATGGAGGAAAAGAGTTTCTCGGTTAAATATATTTGGGAGATAGTTGGGAGAAGCTGCTCCCTCCATGGCTCTCTTGGATGGAAAAACTCACATTAAAGAGTCTGCTTAACTTTATTTAACCCAGAGTGTCTGGAAAGTATTTTGCCCTGGAGCCCATTTTTGGTGTGTGTGTGTGTTAATAAGACATTACAGAATACAATTTGGGAAACTGATTTGGATGGGAATGTTCACATACTCTTGCTCCATGAGGGGCTTGGCCTCATTAAGAGTGCTAGCAGTAGCACTGATTTAAATTGCTGTTCCAGAAAGAAGAGTGAACTAATAATATTTATTGGTATCCCATGATGTGACTTGCAATGCTCTTTATAATCATTGTTTCCTTTTTGTCCGCTCATAACCCCATACAGTAGATTTTATATTCTTTCCTTTACACAAGGAGCTTGAGATTCTGAGAGACAAAGTGGGGTTTCCAAGGTATCTCATAAATTATTTGAACAAAAGAGATAACCAACCGAGGTTATATTTTTCCAAAGATCAGTCTCCTTGAAATAGACCGTAGAAGGCAAAGGCAGGTGATCATTTCCTGGTAGAGTGGGAAACAACCTAGATTTTCAGTGCTAAAACCAAGAGAATCTCAGGGAAACTTAGGGTGAAACATTGGTCCTTAGCCCCAGAATAAATATAGATGAGCCATACTGGCACTCCTTTCTGCTGAGGCTGCATATGGCCTCAGCATCTTTCTTGACACTGTGCTCCAGGCGGCCACTACCAGTCAACTGAAACAGGGTGTGTGGGTGGAGGTGGGAGGAGGGCCGAGGAGAGGGTATTTTTCATCTCCACCCTATATTACTTTGGCTCATATGAAACCTTTTGCCTCGCAGAAGCCTGAGTGCTAGAGGAGGGAGGCTGCTCTGGCTCTGTGTTTCAGACTCTAAGGTTTATCCTCCACAGAATGACTTAATATTTAGGATTTTTACTTCCCTTCAGGTTGGTAGCCTTTATTTGTGACCCAAATCCATCCTTCTCAGTTCCCTAACCCATTAAATCTGGACTAGTCTTGTTCTTGTATTTTGGTTTAGTCTCAGCTCTTGGTCCTCAGAAGGTGCCTTAAGCAAGTGATCTACTCACTTACTAACAAAGAGCATGATTCTACCAATTTGAAATCAAAGTCAATTTATTGAAACTTTATTTTGTGTGTGTGGAGCAGAAATATGTTTCTCCTCTCCTTAATCAACATGAAATCTTAATTAGTTATATCATAGATAAAAATAAATATTAAAATGTGTATGACAAGTTAAATAACGAAGTCCTTCAAATCCCAGGTTATATGTTACCTAAGAGAACATTTTCTGATATCCAAAGCTAAAAACCAACCCTAATCCTCTAGTCCTATACAGGATTTTTTAAAATAAATTTATTTATTCATTTGTGTGTTTTTTGTTTTTTGGGTTTTTTTTTTTTTTTTTTTTTGGCTGTGTTTGATCTTCGTTGCTGTGCATGGGCTTCCTCTAGTTGAGGCAAGCAGTGGCTATTCTTCAAGCGGTGCACGGGCTTCTCATTGTCATGGCTTCTCTTCTTGCCGAGCACGGGCTCTAGAGCGCAGGCTCAGTAGTTGTAGCACACGGGCTTAGTTGCTCTGTGGCATGTGGGATCTTCCAGGGCCAGGGATTGAACCCATGTCCCCTGCAATGGCAGGCGGATTCTGAACCACTGCACCACCAGGGAAGCCCCCCTACACAGTTTTTAAGTAAGCTTCTAAAATAGAACATACATGACAAAAAGAAACAAATCATAAATGTACAGCTTGATGCATTTCACAAAGGGAACACGTTCTTGTAATCATTACCCAGATTAAGAAATAGAATATTATCAGTACCCTGGAAGTCCTCCTTGTGCTCTAGGCCTTTGCCCTCCTCCCCAAATCAGCCACTCTCCTGATTTGAATCACTGTGGAATAGGTTTATTTGTTTCTGAGCTTTATATAAAGGGAGTCTTCTGTGTCTGGCTTCTTTCATTTACTATTATGCTTGTCACAGGCATTCAGGTTGTTGCGTGTAGCAATATTTCATTCTTCCTCATTACTGTATAGTATCTATTATTAGGTCACAGTGCATTTATGCATTCTACTGTTGAGGGGCATTTGTTTAAGTTCCAGTTTTGGCTAGTATAAACAGTGTCGCAATGAACATTCTCTCACATGCCTTTTTGACGTACACATATAGAATTTCTATTGGGTGTGTACTTAGGAGTAGAATTGCTGAGTTATGGTGGTGGGTCCATAGGTTCAGCTTTAGTAGATAATATCAAATAATTTTCCAAAGCAGTTGTGTTCATTTACACTCCTAGCAGCAATTATATGAGAGTCCCAAGCACTCCACAGCTTCCTCAACAGCTAGGATTTATTACAGTAAAGGAAGTATTTTTCTTCAGTCTTGGGAAAATCTTTGTGGAAGTTGATCCCCTCATTGATGCCCCTTGCTTATCACCTTTTACCTCTTTTTCAGAAAATTCTCTACTGCTTTAAATCCCCCCTTTCTCATTCTGCATTTTCTTTCCTACTCTTTGTTAGAAACATTCTATCTGCCTTTGCAAAGAGGGCAATTGTAATGGTAACAAGAAAAATGAATCACTGGAATTTTAGCCATCAGTATTGTGTGTGTATATATTTTTTTAAAGATTTCAGTTTTGTTTTTTGTTTTTTTTTGGTGGTATGCGGGCCTTTCACTGTTGTGGCCTCTCCCGTTGCAGAGCACAGGCTCCGAACCCGCAGGCTCAGCGACCATGACTCACGGGCCCAGCCGTTCCGCAGCACATGGGATCTTCCCGGACCGGGGCACGAACCCGTGTCCCCTGCATCGGCAGGTGGACTCTCAAGCACTGCGCCACCAGGGAAGCCCAAGATTTCAGTTTTTAGAGCAGTTTTAGGTTCACAGCAAAATTGAGAGGAAGGTAAGAGAGGTCCCATATACTCCCCGTTCCCACTCATGCATAGCCTCCCCATTAACAACATCCTCCACCAGACCACTCCATGTGTTACAATTGATGAAACTACATCATTATCAACCAAAGTCCATAGTTTACATTAGGGTTCACACTTGGTGTCGAACTTTCTGTGGGTCTGGGCAAATGTGTAATAATATGTGTCTACCATTATGGTATCATAGACGGTAATTTCACTACCCTGAAAATCCACTGTGTTCCATCTGCTCATCCTTTCCTCTCCCCAACCCCTAGCAACCACTGATCTTTTTATTCTTTTCATAGTTTTTGCCTTTTCCAGAATATTTTATATATATATATATATATATATATATATGCATATTATATATATATATATATATATATATAGTCATATGATACATAGCCTTTTCAGATTGACTTCTTTCACTTAGTAACATGCATTTAAGGTTCCTCCATGTCTTTTCAAAGCTTGTTAACCCCATTTCCTTTCAGTGCTGAATAGTATCTCATTGTCTGGATGTACCACAGTTTATCCATTCACCCACTGAAGGACATCTTGATTGCCTCCAAGCTTCGGCAATTATGAATAAAGTTTCTGCGATCATTTGGGTGCAGGTTTTTTGTGTGGACTTAAGTTTTCAGCTCTTTGAATACCAAGGAGCACAATTGCTAGATCCTATGGTAAGAGTATCTGCAAGACTTTTGATTGTCCTATCCATGGCCTGTTCCACTCACTTCCTGACCCCCCATCTTTATACCAGGTATTTCCACACAAATTTTCTTCAAATCCTTTAAACTCAACAAATCTAACACTGAAATCATTATCTGCCCAGCCCTACTCCTGTCAAACTAGCTCAACTTCTGGATTCTTTCTTTTGTTTTTAATAACTTCCATTCTCCTGTGGCTACCAGGCTTAGCAATGCCTAGTCATCTTCCTACCTCTCCCTTTCCCTCCGTACACCATTAGTAACCAAGTTTTCCAACTTCTTTCATTCCAAGTTCTCCTTTTCCACTGCCACTATCCTACTTCAGTACCCCATTTTTGCTTAAGCTATTACAATATCCTCTCCTTTGTTTCTAAGCTTCCAATTATTCCATTAATCTAATCCATTTTGTAAATTCCTACTTGCTAAATAATTCTTCATAAGTAATACTTTGATTGTATTGAAAAATTACCAGTTGTTTCCTAGTCCCTGGTGATTAAATTCAAAACTCACTCATATCTTGTCAGTCAAGACCCTCTCTATTCTGGCTTCTACCTTCCTCTCTTGATTGATTTTTCTCTCTCCCCTGATATACTTTGTGACTTCCTGCCTCTGTGTTTAGCTCAACTTGTTCTATTGTAGGATGTTCCCCACACCTACATTTATCTCTTAATTGTTCCTCAAAACCAGATGAATAGCTATGACTTTCCTAATTGTGTACTGATCATCCCATATATAAATTGTCTTACTCTCCAACTAAATTAAAATCTCTCTAATAGAAGCTCTCTCAAATTTGACTAATTATAAGAATCATTTGAGCTTTGTAAAAATATACAGATTTTTAGGTATACGGCAAGGCTGCTGAATCCTAATCTCTATGGAATATCAGGTAGGTGTGTGAAACATCATCTAATCATATAAAAGACACTGGTGTTCCTTTTCACATGTTGTCTATGGTGCCTTAATGTTTCTTTGAGTATAATACGATATTTTCTACTAGGTTACAAGACTGCTTAGGGCTCAGGACCGATCATTATCTCTGTATGCCTTGCATTTCTCAGCACAGTTATTTGAATACACTAGGTGCTTAATGAGTATAGACTGAATAAGTAAATAATATAGTTCCCAGGGTACTACAATGATTATTTTTTAAAAATTTATCAGAAGTATTCCAGCCAAACCCTATTTGTTCTTGGCCTTGCCATCTTTTTCTAAAATGTCTTTTATCACACTCTGATCTCTTCTTTTGGCTGACGGGACCTATATTTCCAGGATCGGTCTTAGGTTCAAACATCTTCCAGAAAACTGGGAAAACAATTAATCCTGTGTCAATATCTCTTATGTCTGGGAAACCCTATGCCTGAATCAATGCAGGTACACTATTTTTGATGGGGAAAGGAGAATATTATTCACTCTAATAGAACTATGAGCCCAGAGTATGATATGAAAATCATGAGTATAAAATTATCTTCCCCATATGTGTGAAGACAGAAAGATATTGAAATGCCCTGGGTAGTTCTTACAATTGCTCATGGTGATTTATTCAACTTCCAATCCCTTCTAAGTTTTTCTGAAGAAAGATAAGGCCCCATTACCTGCTGGTGCCTAATCTTTCAGTACGATTACTTAAGAGAACACTTTGGGGCAGTTTTGTGCTTTGATGATATTATGGTGCATTCACGATTTAACAATGGTGAGATGATTGTCATTTATGGGACCCATCCTCACTGCACAAGTGTTTCTGATTAGGATAAGACCGAAATTGTTGCTGATTAGAGTAACACACTGCAGTTGGCTGTTAGTGCCCCATATCTCCTTAGAAAAAAGGTGGCACCTGTAAAAATCAATAATGCATGAGTTGAGAAAGCTCTGCGATGGCATTTCTGTTAAGTCCAGAAGGAAAGACAGAATCACTTTCTCAGCCTCCAAGTTTCTCATTTTATTCCCATCAAAGGGTTTATATGGAACACCTGTGTTGTGCTTTTTACTCTGCCAGCTGTTGTGGGTTAGACAAGAGAAATATGTCATTATTCCTACCCTCGAGTAGTTTATGATTTTATTAGGTGAGACAAGACATTTAAACATATGCAATTAAAAGGCAATGCAAGGCAGTATGTGGACAGGTTGCAAAGCATGTTATGTAAGGAGAGAATGGGATCAGATTTATAAGAGAGAGAGAAGGAAATGGGCCATCCTTAAGGAGAGTTGGATTTAAGAATTGTCCTGATTTTATGTGAGAGTAAAATGAAATAAGGAAGGAAGGAACAAAACCACTGATAGAGCTGAATGTCTTTCATCTTTTAGGCAGGGGGTTGAGCACTGAGTAGGAAATCTAAGAATTTTTAACTGGACGACTTGGGTAATTCTTAATGTCTTGTATTCATTACCCTTGAAAGTGCCAGAACAGAAACAACCTTTTTCTAAGGGGGGTGTCTCATTTTGCATTTTAAAGTGATTTTATTTACAACTGGTCTAATCATTATCTTCATCAGTGGCAGCCTTTGAGCCATTCATTTGCAGTCTTTGCATTCTGGTATTTTCCTGCTATTTCTCTTTGTGAGTGTACTTCTCTCTTTGCAGTGATCTATGGTGCTCAGGAAACGATTTTTAAACTGACAGCCTGAAAGATACCAGCACCGAGAGAGTTTATTAAACCCACAGCCAATGAACTTGGTTCAGCCAATGCCTTTAAAAGAATGAGTGTCTGAGAAACTGCAGGGCACTATATCGTTTTAGCACTGAAAGATGAGACGGAGATTTTGAACAGCGTGAAATGGACATTTTGTTCTGTAGTCGAAAATGTGTGTGAGAGAGGAAAGAGGTTTTGCCAGTGGAAGAATGAAGAAAGTATGAACAGGGACAAATTTATGTAAGTGGCAGTTTTCCAGGGACTCTTGGGAGTCTGTTCTCTCAAGGGTCAGGGCAAGGGAGCAGGATTCTTCTGGATAGAAACCAGAAATTCTACAAAGGCGATCTTTGCTGCTTCTTTCTTTTCCTGTTTTAAGGGGGAAAAATGAAGCTTTAAATGAAGCAGAAACTGCCATGGATTATTTAGACACTCACTTACTTTTCTGTAGGCATGGATTGTACCAGATGGTCCTGGAGACTTTGTCCAGCCCCTGATTTTGAGAGTCTCTGTCTCCTGAGAAAGCAGTTTGTGTTTAACTTAGACATAAAATATAGACTCTGTTGTACATTCTAGAACGTTGGTCAATCAGCTCAAATAATAATGCAGTGAATTGTGTTAAATGTACATTCTCCAGTATGTTACCTGGATTACAGCTCCCAATTCCTGCTTTCATCTGTATGTTCAGTCTCACTTATTAAGCACCTATACATATGTAATTTGTGGTGGAAACAGACTTGGAGGTCAGAAAATGATTCCAGAACTGAGCTGAGTTTTGATGTCTTTTAAGAGTTAGCGAGGTGGGCTTCCCTGGTGGCGCAGTGGTTGAGAGTCCACCTGCCGATGCAGGGGACATGGGTTCGTGCTCCGGTCTGGGAGGATCCCACATACAGCGGAGCGGCTGGGCCCGTGAGCCATGGCCGCTGAACCTGCACGTCCAGAGCCTGTGCTCCACAACGGGAGAGGCCACAACAGTGAGAGGCCCGCGTACCGCAAAAAAAAAAAAAAAAAAAAAAAAAAAAAAAAAAGAGTTAGCTAGGTAAAATGTGGAAAGGCCAATAGATTATGTATCACAGAACTTTAATTAGAGTTAAATTCATATGATATTGGAATATTTTGTAAATTGCACTCGACTGTAATTGCTATACAAAAGTTATCTACATGTATATAATAATAATTATTATAAAAAACTGAAAGAAGAAAATGCCCAAATGAAAAATGATTCAGTTAGCCATGTATAGTTTGATTATGTCACATATATTCAAAACAACAATTTTATCTGTAATAAGCTAAACTCTGACCGAAAGGATACTGTATTACATTGTCCTGGCCACTTACAAGAGACTCAGAAAGACTGATTACTAGCTCTACTGATACATATGTTCTCAAATGTTTAGTTGTTTCCTCTGGTTGCCTTTTGGGGTAAGGAGTGGAGCTGCTTGAATTCGTAAGTTTTAGTGGTTATCTGAAACAGGCATATGAAGAGAAATTATATATTTTGTGGGCTTTTCACATGTGTTCTGGTGGCTTCTAATGCATAACATATTTCTTAATGTGTGACTTTGGTCACAACAATTATTGTACCCTCTCCATCTATTAAATTGGGGAAAATAACATCTTTTCTTCTTTATAGGGTTGCAGTGAGGATCAAAGCCATGTGTGTAAACATCCTTCATAGACTAAAAACTTGCCACATTCTGTTTTGGGGTCAGAAATATCAAGTTAAGCCCTCTCTGGAAAATTCTGACCTTTCAAACTATTCCACACTGCTCTTGATTTTCAGTTTTCCATCTTCTTACTTTATATATAAAATTAATAATTCTAGAATTCACTATATATGTATACAAACATGGAAGAGAGCTGGATTCTAGTTATACATTCTCAGAATGTTTTTTTTTTCCATCTTCTTATCAAGCCACCTTCTCTTCTGAGAATTCTCCTATATAAATTGCTGCTCTGAGTTCTCTCTCACTGTCATGTCATTAATTGCAGAATTAATTTGTTTGCTCCCTTGCCCAGGTTTATTATCATTAAAGACTCTCTGTGAATTGTTGGAGAGTCTGGGGGCTGAATTGCTATAGGGAAAATGTTGTAAGTGTGAAACCTGCATGAGCTTAGAGTCATTCAAACTCAGATCTGACAATACATCAGGAAAATATAAGGTGCAATTCAAGTTCAATGTCCTTCATGGGAATCATGATGTTTTTAAGCATGGAAGGGATCTTAGGGAGAACTTACTTCAGCCATATCTCTTCCTCCTGTTCTGGAAATGATGCTGAAATGAATGAAGTGCTTTGGCCCAGGTTGCGCCTCAAGCACCAGAACTCACATCTCTCAGCTTAGAGCTCTTTCCATGACATGCTTCTCCTTTCCCTTTTTGGTATCGTAAATTTCAGGGCCCAGGTGCTTCACAGTCGGATATAGGAGTTGTCAGGGCTATATAGTGAAAGTGTGGCTTTTGGTTCATATTATTCAATTTAGGGTTTCATCCTAATAGGCAAGAAAATGGATTTTAATTTAATCTTTCAGTATCATAATCTTAAAAATTGTTTAGATGAAAACATTTAGCTCTTTATGTGGGTATGGTGGGCTCTATTGACATAAGTTAATGTAGCTTATAAATTAAGTACACATATGTGGCGTAGGATTTAGAAAACCTGGATTCTATTTCTCCTCTCTCTACCATTTGGCTGTGAGACTATCAGCATTTCAATGTTTCAGAATCTTAATTTACTTTTCTGCAAAATAAGAAGACAACTGTCTACTACATAAGATTGCCATCTGGTTTAAAATAATTTGTGAATGTGAAAGATCATGTTGTCTGTAAGATATAATGCAAATACATTAATATTATTACTTAACTGTGTGCTCCAGAGCCCTCCAGCTTTGCTGCCTCCTATATGTGGTTGAATCAAGTCATATACAATCCCAGCACTAGGTAGCTCCATCGGAAGTATCAAGGGTCTTCCTTAAAGGTTTTTAATTCTGATCATCGATTATCTTCCTTGTTGAATTTTAGTCATATCTGAATTCTAATCATTCAGAGCTTTGACTCTGGAAATGAACACTTTCAGGGAAAAGTCATTTATGTTAAAAAAATCACAAATTAGGAGAGATAACAAGGAAACTGAGGCGATTAAATGATAGAAGGCTTAGTATTCTGAGCCTTAAAAGAAACTATAGTTTATTTTGAATGTTTATTTTGAAGCAGAATTTTTGTGACTTTCTCCCATGCTCCATGTCCATGCTAATGTTAACAGATGTCCCACCTTCCAAAACAGAGAGGCAAGCTTGGCAGCTCTTCTCAGCAACAAATTTAATTATGACTGCAAATATGATAATGGAGCAACCTTTCCAAGTTTTAATTGGATCTGCACTTGGCAGAAGCAACCTTCGTTTTCCCACCATATGGGTAACAGTGGTGCAAGGTGCTGTCCTGTGCCCTTGCTGTGAACTAGTCAAATCTTGATTATCTGCAGAGGAACCAGCCATGTAGTGGATCAGTCATGGCTCTTTTATAACCCCATCCAGTTCTCCCTGAACCTAATAGGTAGCTGGACTGCCTCACCACATTGTCACTTGGTTTAGTCTTGAGAACTGTAAACTTATTTTAATATTTATTTGGCAGAAAACCATATATTAATTCTATGTCAGCTTATTCATCACTCGTTGCCATCAGATTCCATTCTAAATGTAATATTCCCATGATCTTAGATGTGTACTGTGTTTTATGATTTGCAGAATATAGTACATATTGTGTCATCCAGACACCAGTCCTACGGCTAAGAAAGGAAAACATTGCAGGTGAAGAAACTGAGTTTCAGAAAGGTTGAGTGACACCTCCAGGGTCATCTTATAAGTAAGAAGTGTGACTTCAGCCTTATGTTTCTAAAGTTAGGGCTTTTGCTTCTGTATGACACTTTCCCCCAAAGGACAAGAGGGTTATTTAGATGATCTACTATTTGGAACTACGTATACTATAGCTTCCCTTTATTAGTGCAGGTAATGGAGAGTTTGAGCTTGAATAAAGATGGGAAAAGATGGATATGTAGGCAAAAAAGCAGGGAAATCTTGATATGGTTATGATATCCATTATCTTTCTAAACATTCCTCTCTGTCCCCCTTAGAACTATTGTCCTCTCGTAGTTTCAGGCAGGTGTATGGAGGTTCTTGGACACGAGGTACAAACGGAGAAGAAATAAGGTTTTTAGTAAAAACAGTGCCCGAGGGCATTGAAATGGTTATCATGGACATGTAAAATTTTAATCCAACAACATATATATTGAATAATGATTAGGTCCTTGCCAGGCACTTGATTAAGCTTCGGGGACAAAAAGAGAACTAAAATATATTGTCTTTAAGACACTTATCGGCTAGAGGGAAAGGAAGACATAAATGATTTTGACACCTAGTAAACATAAAGTTAAAAGGAAGTTTGAAGTGCTGTGGGAACCCAGAGGGTGGAAAAACTAATTCAGTGTGCTGGTGAATTTCAAGCCTTCCTGGTTTAATCTGCACATATGGGAGAGCTGAGACCTTTAATAATAATGAAATTTTAACAAAATCTCTTGAGTCAAATGAAGCTATAATTCCAAATTAAGGCTGAGTGTATAGAAATAACCTTGTAACGTTAAGGCTAAATCTTTTATGATCAACTCTTTAGAGCCATATCTGGAAGGAGTCTTTTCGCTCATAGCGTGTATAGTCAGCATAACAGCATGATGCAGAATAAAGCAGAGAAAGCGCTCTCAGTAGCAGAGCAGCATAGATCATTGTGTGGGAGGTGGGGTGCAAATCCAAATAACTGAAGGCCCTCGATTTAAAAATTTTGCTTTGGTCACAGCAACCGTTCTGGATGACTTCAAGGCATGTTGAAATAGCAATGTTCCAAGGCATTACACGGTTCCAGGGAGGGCTCTCAACCATGTGGTCCAGGCTGGGCTGCAGGGGTGGAAGGAATGAAGCCACTTTACAAAATGCTACGTGCTGTCTAGGTGCAGGGCAAGGAGGTGGTCTCTCCAATTTGTCAAAAACTCATTTTCAAGCTGCTAGGTCTCCTAGCAGCAGAATGGTTTCTGGAGTCTGCTTTTTCTTTCTTGGGCCAAAATAGGAGTATTTAGCCAGATGCAAAAGTTGAAAAATAATGACATTAAAAAGGATTAGAGGGCTTCCCTGGTGGCGCAGTGGTTGAGAGTCCGCCTGCCGATGCAGGGGACACAGGTTCGTGCCCCGGTCCGGGAAGATCCCACATGCTGCAGAGAGACTGGTCCCGTGAGCCATGGCCGCCGAGCCTGCGCGTCCGGAGCCTGTGCTCCGCAACGGGAGAGGCCACAGCGGTGAGAGGCCCGCGTACCGAAAAAAAAAAAAAAAAAGATTGGAGTGCTTAAAAATATGGAATTAATTAAGCATTTCTATCATTTGGGGTGGAGGGATTCTGATTTGGAGGTACATATAAGATACAACTTCTATCTTTTCACTGCCTCTGGAACCATGGTCCTAATAGGCCACTCCTTGGCCTTTCTTTTGCTCAAGTGGGTAGATAACATGGAAATGATCCTCTATTTTTGTTTTTTTGCTAAATATTACTTAGTTAAAATATTTCTCCTCTGGTACAAAAAAGAAGTGCTGTACGTGTGTGTGTGTGTGTGTTTGTGCATGTGCAGAATGCATCAGAAATAGTGGACGTTGCAGTAATTCAGTTTATTTTTTAATTAAAAATTTTTTTTTTAGTAATTCAGTTTAGAGTAATATTCTTTGCCCATAAGTAGCCATTAGGGTGGTATGGGTACAATGTGAAGTAACTTGGCAGAATGATATTCTGAAAAAGGACTGGATCTTAAGACAGAGAAGTGAATTTGAATCCCACTCCTGTTGCTTACTAGGTGGTGAAATGTCCTGCTCCTGCTGAGATGGTTTTCTCCCCTGTTCCCATTGTACAGAATCATAGTCTCTTTCAAAGCTTCCCCTAGTTACCTCTGGGAGTCCTCAGGTTTGGGGCACTTGCACACATGTGTTCAGGGACAAGTTTGACCATGTTCTTTGTCTCTGCTTTCTTGTTGAGGCTGCTGATGTGGCTCTGCAGCTGCCCCGCCCCCACCCTCATCACAGTATGGCTTCAGCAGGTTAGCTGTCATCCAGGGTGGGAGGGACTCAAAGTACACTGGGTTTGTGGTCTTGGAACATGGGTTTGGGGATGGGCTTGGTGTGATGAAAATGGCTCTCACTCTGATTCTGTCTCACTTCATAAAATGTCCTGAAGAAGCACAATTTGTTCCCAGAATCTCACATATCCTTTATCAGACCTTATCTTGTAGCTTCTGGCCATAATTTCTCTCTCTACAGGACTTTGAAACCAGTCCTTCAGGCCAGCAGGGAGACAGATGCCAAGCAATTCCCTCCCAAATCTAATTCTCCCCTCTCTCTTTGACTCAAGCCTCCCTGTATTAAATTCTTCCCCTGCACTTCAACCCTGCACCATAAAGTCATGAATAAATACCCAACAGTGTCACCAGACTGCCAGATCCACAAACAGCTCAGCTCTGAATCTCAGGTTTCAATCTTTGCAACCCAAAAAAAGAGCAAAGAAAACAGGCAAGCTCTGTTGGTGACTGGAAGGTTTCATGACTTAGTAGTATGTTACAGTAATAATTCAGTAAAGTAGTAATTCTGATACTTATCAGATCCATTTCAATGACAGATGAATGTAATGTACTTGGTCAGTGCAAACTGAGTTTTTATAAGTATATACTGGACTCATCCTGTTATAAGAACAGAACAACAAAATTATAATTTGGCAAATAATAATGCTTGGAAATATACAGTACTTTTAAAAACACTTCCAGAACCATCTTGCTTTTAAAAACTATTTTCTAAATGTTTGTTTGAAATACACCTCGATTCAAGCATATCACTTATCATATCTTTATTGTACTTTACAATAAAGTGACAATAAAAATCATAAGTGTAATAGATAACTTTTATTGGATATTTACTGAGATCAGGCACAGTTCTAAACATTTTACATATATTAATATATTTAATCTTCTTTACAACCCTATGAGATGGCTATTGTTATTATTAAACTTTCACAGATGAGGAAACTGAGGATCAGAGAGGTTAAGTAGTTCGTCAAAGACAGCCAGTGAGTGGTGAAGCTGAGATTTTTTCAAACGTTGGCAGTTTATTAAGTTTCTTCATCTTTCTTCTTTACTCCTTTTTCCTTTTATACTCTTTTATGAACTATTGCACTTCTTAGTAGGTATTTGTTTAGTTTCTTTCTTTCCCCACTAGATGCTCCCTGATAGAAAGGACTATAACTTAATGAAGCTCAACCTTACACCTGGCACATGGTCAGGACTAAAATGTCTGCTGAACATAGAAAGGATTCATCAGTGAACCTCAGGACTATTTATCTATTTCTGTTTTGTGTATGGAAAAGGTTGTTAGAGAGAAATAACAAAGAACACATGGGCCATATTCTCATATTGTTCCCAACCAATTTGAGGAGAAAATCTCTTCCCAGTTGAAGAGTGATGTGACAATCTGAAAGATGACATGAATACAAAACAACAAGCTGGTACAGCTAATGTGTGAGAAAGTCCCAAATGAATGACAAGTAAGGAAGGGGGCGCAGCCCTGGGATCTACCAAGTTGCTCAAAAACATAGAGTGAGTTAGTGTTCAATCAAGGACCAACACTAGAGTCTTTCATCTGCCAGGTTATCAGGTTACTAGCTGTTAGATCAATGTGGGTCAGTTAGATCTGGGTAGATTAGAGCCCAAAACCTACAAGAGGATAAGAGGATAGAAAAGAACTAAAGTTACTGATTTCCAAATGCTTGAATGATCCAAATAGCAAATTCACTTGATTTATAAAACTCTTGGGTCTGTAGCTTGTTAGTTCACTAAATTATTCACCCATTCATTCATTCACTCACTCACCGATCACATTTATAATTAGTGCTTACTATGTTTTAATCATGGATGTCTCTGGGTTTGAAAGAGAAAAGTAGAAAGCCCTAAGTTTCAGAATAACTTTTCTGGCTAGGGAACAATTTCTTGGCAGCAAAGTGGCATTGTGGGAGGCGTTTAAGAAACCGCTGCTGATTTTGGACGTGAATCAGGTGGAATCAGGCACCTGACTAGTTTTATCAATTCAACTAGCATATTTTGAGCACCCACTATATTTAAGCATTGTAAGAATAAAGTGACAAAATGTTCCTGCACTTAAATGGCTTGCAGTGTATTTAATTAGGTTTTATAGAGGGTCTATAAACCAGAAGCTGTGGGAGTACATAGATGAGGAGGATCTTTTCATGTAATATAAGCTGAAGAATTGCATAAGTTCATTAATGCCTTGGCTGAGTGTCTGTATCTAGTGCTCACAACTGTCCATGTTCTGCTCTCCCTCCTGGGTACCAAAGCTTACCATTTCCAGATCCATTTTGTAGTTAGCTACGACAATGTGGTTGGGTGCTGTACAACAGAATGTGAGTAGAAGTGTTGGACATCTGCCCCATCTGCCCATAAAATTCTCTCCTGGACTGTGCCTACTCTATTTCTTCATCGGCTGGGGGAAAGGAGAGGTCTCTATGAACCTAGAGTTGGGGGGAGTCATGAGATGCAAGAAGCTTGGATGAAAAATCACCTGCTGATGCATGATGGGGTGTGACATGAGTGAGAAATTGTGATAAGCCATGATAAGCCAGTGTGATCTGGGGGCTGTTGCTTACAGAGGTTAGACTACCTTAATTATTCAGCATCAGTGCTTGACTTACACAGTGCCAAATCCTAAAAGCCAGGACACTAAGTCCAGGCATAGGAGGGGCAAAAATAAAACTTGTAATCATGAACTGTGTTCAAATTTACAAAGCACTTTCATGTACAGTAGTTAGTTTTGTCATTGGGTCATATAATAACCAAAGGAAACAGGGCAAGTAGTATTATGTCTGTTTTTCCAATAGGGAAACTAGGCTGTTTGTGTTAGTTAGGCTACTTGGAAATATAGGACTATCAAAATAAACTTAATTCTGTTAGGAAAATGCTGCTCTTTAGGACTATCTATGAACTGGGATTTTTTTCTTAACACAGAGTTTTACTCAAATTTTTTTCACAGCCTCTGCCTCCCTGCTTTAACCAGATACATGAGCACAGGATGAAGGGAGAAGAACATGAGAGAGGTAAGATCATCCTCCTATGGGGGACCCCGTTGACTGTCCTGCGACTGCTGTGAACTCCAGGAGCACAATTCCCATGGTAGCCTCCATAGCACGGCAGAACTGGGCCTTTTCTCTGCCTGGATCACTATAATTATTTGAGGGCATCCGGATTCTTTAAACATAGCTTCTGACAGAATACCCTTTCTCTTTTCACTCCTCATCCAGTACGGGCAATTCTATCCTCCCCAGAGCATCAAACCTTCCTGCAGTCTTTGGCATACCTTTTCTTATTTTAGACTTTGTCAATGTAATTGTACATTTTATTCTTTCTTATAAAAGGAGAATTTTCTCATGCAACATTTTTACATAGCCTACAGGGCCTCTGTACCGGCAATAACTCACTTCAACTCCTCCCACCCAGGGGATTTTTCTAATTCAATTTAACTTTATTATTTTATGCAACTAATATGCCTAACATTTTACTAGGGATGGGGCATATAAAGAGACTAGGGTATGATTCCCACTGTTAAGTGGATATTTTTCACAGGAATAGTTTTTTAAAATATTTAAACCAATCAGTATTAATATTCATTTGAAATGACCTTATAAATATATGATATACACCTTCAATAGACACCTGATTATATTGCATTGTTCTTGTGAGAATAGAACACATGACAGCAAAGGAGCTCTGAGGATGAAAGAGCAGGTTCTACTCAGGCTTGTCTATGTCTGCAAGACTAGATAAGCCTAGTGTTGTGGGTCAGGTACTGTATTAGTCTAGACTCTTTTGGTAACAAGTTATAGAAAATGAAATTCAAATTGGTTTGAGCCAAAGTGAATTTATTGGCTCCTATGTCTGAAACATCTAGGCCATAAATCTGTGTATTAGTGGGATTAGAAACAAATCTTCTAGTTTCAGAGGTTGGAATTAGAACAAGTTCTTTTTCTTCTAGATATGCAGGCCTTTACACACAAAGAAATAGAATCACTTAATGTAGATAAAACAAAAGCAAGCTTTAGGACAACTACCTATCTTTCTTAGATACAGCAGAAAACAAAATAAAGCGTTCCAGCAAGAGGACAGTTAAAAGTTAACAGATTCTCACCAATATGGCCAAGTAGATGGTATAGATGTCCTGATAGCCTATGGTCCTCAATCTTCAAAATAGTTGGGTCATAAGATGAGAAAACACTTGTCTAGTCAGTGACTTCCAGCAGGTATAGTAGCAGAAGGACAGGCTGGTGTGTGTCCTCCTATCTTGGGCTCCCTGAAGAGATGGACCCTCTTTTTTTTGTTTGTTTGTTTTTTTGTTTTTTTGCGGTATGCGGGTCTCTCACTGTTGTGGCCTCTCCTGTTGTGGAGCACAGGCTCCGGATGCGCAGGCTCAGTGGCCATGGCTCACGGGCCCAGCTGCTCTGCGGCATGTGGAATCCTCCCAGACTGGGGCACGAACCCGTGTCCCCTGCATCGGCAAGCGGTCTCTCAACCACTGCGCCACCAGGGAAGCCCTGGACCCTCTTTTTTATAACCTCATCTGTGTATGAGTTAGGTAACTCAAGCACACCAGGTTTTGCCAAGGCATTTAGGTAATGGGGCTGAAGGCAAAAAAATGATAAATCTTTTAAATATATAATTAAAAACCACCTACACACTATCATTTTAAATGTGGCAGTTGTACCTGAATTTAAATTGTCGTGGTATTGTCAAGTTATTGTCAAATGGGACTAGCCACCTTTGTATCAGTGGCCAAAATCTTTTAATGATGCTATTGAACTATCTAGGTATCAAAGAAAGAAATTCTTTTTACAAAGAATTTAAAGGGCTTCAATGTCTTGTACCAAGATAATACTCAGGCCTGGCTGGATACATGTTCTCAAACAAAGGGTCATTCTCCTCATTTCTCAGCTATCCTTTCCTCTGTGTTGATTCCTTCTCAGGCAGATTCTCTGTTTAATGTTCAGACTGCTGCTCCAGTGTTATGTTTTATCCCCTCATTAACCAATAGAAAGAGAGAGTGTTTCTTCCCCAAAATTGAAACAAAAGTCCTAGAGTTGAGTTACTGAATCCACTTAGGTCATGAGCCTATCCTGAAATAACCACTTCCAATGAGTCTCTAGGTTTTGATGATTCAGTTGGCCAGCCTGGGTCACATGCCTCCCAAGCCACATGGACTGGGATAACCAGGAGTTGTTGAATCAACCATTGAGCATTACATTATAAGCTTCCCAGCTCAGAATCATGGGAGGGCCCTGCTCCTACTTTAGACCAGTTTCTCACTTCAGGAATTTTTACTTGTACCATTCTCCTTCCTAATACCTATTTCTTTTTGATTCAAAATTCTTCTAATTACAAGAAACAGAAAGCAAATTATGGCTACTAAGGCCACACACAAAAAACAAAAAAACCCACAGACAGTTATTGGAAGGACCCTTGGATATCTCACAGTATCAGGAAGAGTTAAGTATGCCGATGGAGGAGCAAGAAAGAAACAGTCCTTATTTCTCAGATGCAGGAGTTTATGGCATTTTCTCTAGAACAATGGTATCAGTGTTACTCCACTCCAAAGACTTTCAATCTTTGTCTCTCAATTAAATATGTCCAAATTCTCAGAAGAGAACATTTGATTAGCCCATCTTGTGTCAAATGTAAACCTCTGGATCATTCAGCCATTGCTGGGAGACTGAGCCATGTAATACAACATGGAAAAAAATACTATCACCTCTTTTTAAAGGTGAGAAAATTAGGTTCATGGAAATGAAATTTTCCAATGTTGCATAGCTAATAATAGCAGAGCCAGTATTTTCATTTAGTTCTGAGTAATTCTTTTTTTATATTCTGTATATAGAACCATGCCTGTTAAACTAAGTGTAATAGGATTCTAAGCCTATGATTGTTAAATGTGATGATTCTGTTTTTACATTTGTGTGCCCTCTTTGTGCTTTGTTAATTCTTTAGTTTTAATCAGGTCACACTTAAATATTCCAGTCTTTCCCAATGAGGTAATGTCCCTAGGGAGTGCATATGGCTGGCATCAGGATTAAAAGTAGGATATGTTCATCAAAGGCAAAAAAAAAAAAACCCTTGAACAACTGTCCTTCCTCTTTCAGTGATTCCTTCTCAGAGCTCTTCCCTTCTTACTTGTAGAATTTTGAGTTTAGTTTTTTTTGTAAGAAATAATTCTCTTATCTCACCACCCTACCCCCCACGAACATCCATGATTTGAAAATTCCAAACTCAGTTTCTGCTCACAATATGTGGAAGGAAGAGTCAGAAGCACATTTCACAGTAAGCACAAAATGTGGCAAAACTAGACAGAAAAACACCAGTGATGGCACAATTCTGTTAAGAGCAATGGGGCTTTTTCCTTTACCAGGCAGCAAAACTTATTTTAGAAGCATACCTATCTATCTATAAAACAAATTTAATTCTGTACAATGTGGTTTTGTGTGTTTATTTTTTAAGATGTGATTCTAAGGTTAACTTCTAACCCTCTTCACTAAAGAAAAGTTAAAGTGATTATGGTGGCCCTATTTGGCTTCTCTTTCACTATTCTTTTTCATGGATGGGTTTCTCCTGATTTCAGGCAGTTCTTATCCCACACAGTTCATGCTGGGTTAGTCACTTCTTACTATTAGAAAATATTACAGTACATAAGATTCAGGGTCTCTCAGATAACAGTTGTTCATATTTCACTATTAAAGCACAAAGTCCTTGTCTTTGTCTACACATTCTGGAAGCTTCCCACAGCCACTGTACAATATTTCAGTTTTCTGCTTGCTCTCTTTGATTTGTAGGAAAGAATAAAACCATTTGCAAGTGTGGGATAGCTTGAGGAAAGCTCCATTTCTACAGAAATGAATCAACTCTGGCATAGCATCATCTAATATTCCCTTTTTCATTAAACTCCTTGATCCTCTTCTTTTCCCCCTGTCTCCTCTCCCCTCCTCCCCTGGCTATATGGATAAGTGGAGCATTGTTGCTCTAAGCATTTCAGGCCAGCATCAGTGTAGGCTACGAAAGCACATGTGAACATGGTCTTCAGACAGTACTGTGGAAGGCAAGAAACTTACCAGAAGATGTTGAGGATAATACATGCCTCTGATGTCTGACGCTATCCAGGGCAATCTTGCTCAAAGGAGAGTAGGGTCATGTTCATGAGATAACTTTCCTTTTCTGTACTGGGAAAGTCATCAGGCCAACAAATAACTGATTATAATCTTACAGTCTACAAAGCATTTCTAAATGCATTAGCTCCTTTAATCCTCGCAACTCAGAGGTAAGTGATATTATGATCCCCCTTTTCCAACAAGGCTCAGATTCAAAATTCAGAGCCAGAGCTGTGTCTGAATCAAGATCTTTTAGCTCGGAATCTCCTCTCTTTCCCTGATGTTTCATAGCTGTACCAGAAAAGGGTGTAGTTTTTGTGCCTTTTTAACAAAGAAACATACCCTGCATTGCCTTTTGTGTGAGTATGGTGAGGTACAGGTCTGTTAAATGATTCACTTAAAGAGGGACCAAACAGGCAAGAAGGGATCTACTTATAGGGCAAATGCAAGGAAATTTGCTTTAGATAAAGGATCAAGAATAAGCTGTATATGAAGATCAAATGATCAGGAATGGGGCAAAGAGGGACTATTTTTTTCTGTAATCTAGGAATCCACACAACTTGTACTTTCTTTAACAAATAGAGGCAAATAAACTGCATTATTCTGCATGAGAATATTCTATTTATTCAAAATTATGAAAATCAGTATTTTAAAAAGAATTGAAATATTACGTCTATTGAAAAAACTCTTGAAATTCTCTAGAATAAGTCAGCTAGCAGAGGTTATGTCTAACAAAGGCAAGACAGAAAAGAGGAGGATTTTTCTTGCCAAGAGAAACTGCTGTGGCAGCCAGAGAAGTCCCTTCACATGCACTGTGAAAGGAAGCCCAGTCTGTGCTTGTGTCAGGTGATAAAGGAGGAGGCTTGCTAAGGCCTTTTCTCCCTTTAAGGTTTTTGATTCTATGGAGGTGAAATAAATTCCGGACATTTAAAGACAAGCCTAAAATATAGAAAGCAGCCAAGGCTCCTTTTCTCAGTGTGACAATGTTGCTGACACACAGCTGGAGATTGATTTATCTTCACATTTAAGGAAAGCCTTTAAGTAACTACAACACATATGGACATTAGGCAGTTCCTTTCCCCTGCATAAAACAAAGCAATAAGTGGTGTGTGAATTTTAAAGACATAAATTCTCCAGCAAAAACACTAAAACATGTGAACTAAAATATCTGAGAATTGCTAGTGATTCCCTCATTTCAAATTCTCCTCTCATAGGAGAGGATTGAGAAAATTTAGTTGAAATTTATTAGTCTCTTATTTCAATGCTAGTCTTACGTCACCCTTCCCGCGCCTCACATTTATAAAATGCACTGTGATGTTCCTTTAGAAGACTAAGGTGGGTTGGATTTAGCGTCAGTCTACCCCCTCTGCATGTCTATGATACCCAGCTTTTATTGCTGAAAATTAAATTAGGATGATTTAAAGCCGACCAGATCAGAAGCAGACCTTTAATCTTTTTTTTTTAATTTTTAAAATTTATTTTTGGCTGCGTTGGGTCTTCGTTGCTGCGAGTGGGCTTTCTCTAGTTGTGGCGAGTGGGGGTTAATCTTCATTGCCGTGTGTGTGCTTCTCATTGAGGTGGCTTCTCTTGTTGAGGAGCACGGGCTCTAGGCACGTGGGCTTCAGTAGTTGTGGCTTGCGGCTCTAGAGCACAGGCTCAGTAGTTGTGGCGCACGGGTTTAGTTGCTCCGCGGCATGTGGGATCTTCCCGGACCAGGGCTCGAATCCGTGTCCCCTGCATTGGCAGGTGGATTCTTAACCACTGCGGCACCACAGAAGCCGCAGACCCTTAATCTTTAAATCTTTGAATCTTATGGGAGTCAAGAAGACCAAGTCAAGAGAAAGGTCCAGGAATATGTCAAAGTTTTATATGGCATCTGTCAACAATGCATCTACGGTAACCCAATTACCTCCAATTCACACACGTCTTCTTCTTTGGACATTTCAGTTTGATCCCCTTAGGAGTCTAAGTAGCCAGCTTGGCATCAACATCTAGACCGGGGTTAGTAAACTAAAATCCCTGGCCAAAATCAGCCCACTTCCTGCTTTTATGAATAAAGTTTTATTAGAACACAGCCAAGCCCATCTGTGTTGTCTATGGATGCTCTCACACCACAATGGTAGAGTTGACTAGTTTTGATAGTTTGAGCCTAAAAAACCTAAAATATTTACTAACTGGTGCTGAACATAAGTAGTTTGCTGACCCCTGGTCTAGTCCCATTCAGGCAAGTGTTATAGGGCTGCAAAAGGGATTTTTTTCCTTCCTGATTCTTTGATTTATAGAAAACTTAATTTTTTTCAATTATCTATTATTTGAAAATTCATCAGACCTGGCTGTAGACAGATTCCATTCTTTACATTCAAATGACCATTAGACCTGACAGACATTTCTCAGTCTGTGGTTCTCTATTTTACCATTTAAAAATACTTTCAATAGAAAGTATATTTAATGGAAAGATTAAAAAGCCATTTCTTGTCTACTTAGCTAGCTTACAAATCTCCGTACTCCCTAAAAATATCCACAGAAATCTCCAAGTGATTTTTTCAGTGACTTGAAACCACCATGTCCACTGCTTTCTGCCCCACCCCCCATGCCCACTCTAACCACGTCTTCAATGGTCAGAGTGCATGGTCCCAACAGAAATACGCAGGAGACACATAGGGCCCTTTCACGTAAAACAGCTTTAATTTTCACAGTTTTCCTTATTGCAGGAACTGAGATTCCCATAAGGAAATAACACTCTCTTTAGTGGGTTTGAGTTGGATCCTGAAACTATAAAGTTTCCTCCGAACAGTCTGCTCATAAATCCTTTTAAGCATGTAGCCCTGAGCACAAGTTCCTACTAAATTAAATATCAAGCAGCGCTAGGAAAGAACTGGTAGGTACATTTGATTATTTTATAAGGTTGGGAGAAAGAAAGTGGCACAGGAGTTTGAAACTATGATTGCTGCTTTTCCCTTGTCACTCTTCTCATTTCCTGAAGAATTGTAAGAAGTTCCAAGCTCGTGCTCTCCTGGCCATGCATGTTCAGTTTGTCCTCAGCTCTGATACCAAGTGCCAAAAGTGCTTACCCAGAGGACATAGGGAATTCAGGGTAGTTTTCCTTTGTATTGTTGAGATTCTTCCTTTAAACAAGGAATATGCATCTTTGGGGCATTCCACCACATCATCTGAGACAATAAAACAATTCACTAGTGACTCAGCAACTTTTAATTTTCTCTCCCATATACCTCAAGTCTCAATAATTCTGCAAGCCAGAAGTGAAATTCTCCAAAGTTCCCCTCCTCCTAATATTAAAGAGGAAGATAAAAATCATATTATCAAAAGAGAACTAGAAGCATGTGTATATCCCAAAACACGAGGCACTTAGGTTATTTGGACAATATGAAATCATTGAATTCTAATCCTTGGGCTGCCTTTAATTAGTCATACAACCTGAGGGAGTCCTTTCATATCACTGGGTTCGTAAATGTATAAAAGGAAAGAGATTAGGACATGATTTTTAAAGTCCTTCTGGCTTATATATTCAGATTAAACTCAAATTCTGAACTGTGAGGACTGTCAATCTCAAACAGTTTTTTAGCGAATGGCAGTCTTGGAAAATTTACTGTCCTATGTCATCCTCTCTCTAGCCCTAAATAAACCTTTTTAGAACTCGCAGTGAGAAAGAACAAATCCTTGAATACCCTTGGTAAGATAAATGGTCCTTCTGTTTGGAAGATTGTGCTTCTTGACCAAATGTGCATCTTTGGCAAGGGCCCTAGTAGAATGATGAGAAAAAGAGGAAGTAGCTGCCTTTCCCACCAGATCAGCTGAAACCACTGTGACCCTTAGAGATGTGTTACAGATGGCCTCCACATACCAAAGAGAATTGCAGCATTTTACATATTGTCTCATCTAGAGCCAAGGGAATAGAGAATAAGCTATGCAACTTCCTTCCTAGGCCTATAATTTTATGATTTTCTTAAGTCTACAATTGAAACTTTGATAAACACATGTTTTTATTGAGATGAATCTTGCCTTAAGAGCTGCAGGTGGGACATACTTTATTAGGGGCCTCTATATTAAGGATTACATGTAATCCTCCCTTAGTGTTTGTAGAAAAAAATCTTGACAGTAACACTGTAATATTTGACCTTAATAACTGCACCTGGAGTCATTCACCAAGAATACCAGAGAAATTTTGCCAACACATTTAGCTCTGCACATTAACAGCAAATCACATTCATCTGCACTTTTTAGGAGGTTCTAAAGCAGCTAAGTTAGCCTTGATGAATTAGTTCTTTCTCTGAAACAGGGAATCACATAACTTATTATTAGCACATTTTATGGAAATGACACTAATCCAAATTGTGAGTAATTTAAGATGCATATTTCAAAAGTGCATGATTTAATTCAGTGGAATCAATGAAATTAAGAGTAAATTTCCTCCCACTTCTTGTCATGAAATACACGGAGATGTTATAATGCATGGGAAGCAGATTTGGTAATACAGCATGCTTGGGGACTTAAATCAAAAGATGTCTTTTTACCCTGGCATTCCACTCAGCGGTCCTATGTAGAAGTAGACTGCTGTCTGCCCCTGGAGACCAGTGATTCTTCTGCACTCTTTCTTTCTAAGTCTACAAGCACTTAGAATGCATCATCATTGAGGCCATTCAGAAAAGAAATTTCTGTTGAGGAACAGGAAGAAAAAGAAAGAAAATCCACATTGTCCAAGCCCTAGAAAAAATGCACAAACACCTTTCTTCTTACAACTTGAACCCCGATATATGAGTAATGGATTTACGATCAGTCTTTTAGGAGGTCGGAATAAGACCTTTAACCCAACTGCCTCACCTACGAGAAAGTTGTCCATCTTCACTGCCCTGCCCTAGGTCAAGACCCTTAATATTTTCACCTGGCAAAGTACTGCAATAGCACTGTAACTGATTTCTTTACAGCCAGTTTTGCCTCTGGCCCACATGCTCTCCACTTTGTTAAGAGTCATCTTGTTGAAATAGAATTTAGATCCAATCCCTCCCATGTTTAAAAATCCATCAGTGTCTCCCATGACCCATAACCATCATGATAAAATCCAGACTAGTCAGTACTGGAGCCAGGCTCCTTCCGCATGATCCGGGCTCGCTCTGTACCCCCAGAAGGATGTTCTGCTCCAGCCTACTCAGTCTAAGTGCAGTCTTCTACATGGTTCCACGTCTTCCACATGGTTCCACGTCTTCCACATGGTTCCATATCTTCCACATGGTTCCGGGTTTGCATGCCCTTGATGGTTTTGTACATGACATTCACTTCTCATTTAAGCTGAAAGTGGAAGAATGAGAAATGACAGCCAAACTTTTTGGGCACTTAATTATGAGCCAGATAGAATTCTGAGGGTTTTCATTTATTAATGCATTCAGTACGCTCAGCAACAGCACGAGCAGGTACCCTTGTTATCCTCACTTTATAAAGGAGGGACCTGAAGCACTTGCTTGAGTTTACACAGGGAGGAAGAGTCCAATGTGGGAATCCACACCGCATGCTCATGATGGCAGCGCTCTGTTGCTCCTAGGTCTCAGGAAGCATTCACTCAACCTTCACCGTGCAGATCAGAGGTGATTCACTGGGAAACTCCCATGAGGCCCCTGATCTGAAGACAGTATTGTGCATCTGTGCTTTGTATCCTGTCCCCCTCTTGTAACTTGTCACACAACTTGCTAAATTCCGGGAGAGACAAGCATCTTGACAGTGTCTCCTGCCTTTTTATGCTTAGTACTTCATAAATATTTGTGGAGTGGAGAAAAACTCATTGTTTCCTACCATAAACTATTTCTTTTTGTTCCAAGATTTTCTATATTTCTAGTGAATAATTAGCCCCTAGAAGACAGGAGGTATTCAGTAAATGTTGGATGATGAAACGAAAGAGCAAATGAGTGTATGGGCTATTTCTTGGTGTCCATAGGAAGTAGGAGATCAGCTTCTATAATGGCAGTTCCCTTAGTTTTCTTTATCACTTTTTTGCCACTCCCTTAATTATAAATACCCCTACTCCACACATCTATGAACTGTAAAGAAAATATTCTCTTGTGTAGAAACTAGAAACTTCTCTTGTGTTACCTTTGACTTATAGGGTATAAGTATGTTTTTAATTTTAACACAAAAATAAAAGATTACAACAGAATGTTTTCAAGATTGCTATTTGCTATGGCAATAAAAGTGAAGGGAACCCCTACTATATGCCAGGTCCTAGTGTAAACATTTTATATGACTTTATTTAATCATCATAGCATTTTTCAGGATAAACATTATTACTCCCATTTTGCAAATGAGAAAACTGAGGTGGAGAGTGATTAACTATCTTACCAGAAGTGACACTAAGAGTAATCTGCAGAGTATAAACCCAAACCCAGATCTGCCTGACTCTAAAGTATCTCTCTGATTTAAAGTCTATTCAGTGGCCTGGTGTCTGAGGCCAGGGGGTGCCTGTGTAACTGGCTACCCTTTGGGATTACAGAGTCAAGTAAATTCACCTATGTGACAAACCAATCCACTTCATTCTGCAGTGGCAGGCTCTGTATTGAGTTTGCAGTGTCGTAGGAAGAAGGCATCATTTCCTAGTGATAAAGAGAACAATTCTGGTGCTAGATTGCTGGTTTGAATCCCTGCTTGCTTGTTGTTCTTTGGGCAAGTGGTTGAACTTCTCTGTACCCAGTTTTTCCACCTGAAAAACAGGTAATAACAATAAATGAAACAGTTTACAATAATAAAACCTACCTTCTGGGGTTGTTGG
The DNA here is from genome assembly GCF_025265405.1 of Mesoplodon densirostris. Lineage (NCBI taxonomy): Eukaryota > Metazoa > Chordata > Mammalia > Artiodactyla > Ziphiidae > Mesoplodon > Mesoplodon densirostris. Next base: position 63,587,663 of record NC_082678.1, read on the forward strand.
ACTCTGGCTCCTGATCTCTGATTTAAGTTACAGCTTCCCTGTCCACATTCCAGTGCTGGATAAGCTGTCATCTCCATGCCCCCTTAGTTTAGTGCGCTGTTGTCTGCTTCTTTCTGAATCTAATATGCCGTTCCTCATCCCAGGCTCTGCCGCAGGAGGGAGGCATGTGGTCATGAATGCAAACAATCCTTTTGCTAATGTATTTTCCACAAGAAATGATGAAAATTTCTTGCTTCAGCTCTAACAGTCTTGCAGTTTATGTATACAGTCTGCTATATTAATTGTAGGCAATTACTTAAGGTTAGCAACTGAAATTCCCAGTAGTAGTAAAGAAGCTAGCCATTTGTAAGTCATCTGTAGTAATTTTTAGTAACCGATCATTAGACACTCATTAGCTCATTTGCTTAGTGTTGTTTTTACTTAGTAAGGCAATTAATGAGCTAATTACAAGAAAAAGAATGGTGATTAAATGACAATTAAAGGGTTTTATATGTAAGTAATCTACATTGTTTTAAATAACAACGTTTAAAACTAAAACAATGGGCTAAATGATTTAAGGTAATGTGATAAGAGTTGTTCTATCCCTTATTACCGATTTTCATGGTGCATTAGTCTTGCTTGGTGTGCAAAAGACTAAGCAAATCTCAGGTGATCAGTTTTTCATCCTCGGCTCTATTGACATTTTGAGCCAGATAATTCTTTGTTGTGGGGACTGTCTTATGCATCACTGGACGTTTAGCAGCATCCTATTTCTCTACCCACTAGATGCCAGTAGTACTCTCCCATTTGTGACAACAACATGTCTCCAGTCATTGCCAAATGTCCCCTGGGGGGCGAAAACGCCCTACTTGAGAAGCACTGGGTTATATTAAATATCTCTTTCTATTTTTTTTTCTTTTCCTCAAAGGTATTTTATTTTCACTACTTACCTGAAGCTGACTTTTGTGTGTGTGTGTGTGGTATGCGGATCTCTACTGTTGTGGCCTCTCCCGTTGCGGAGCACAGGCTCCGGACGCATAGGCTCAGGGGCCATGGCTCACGGGCCCAGCCGCTCCGTGGCATGTGGGATCTTCCCAGACCTGGTCACGAACCCGTGTCCCCTGCATTGGCAGGCGGACTCTCAACCACTGCGCCACCAGGGAAGCCCTGAAGCTGATTTTTTAATGCTCACTGTAACATCTGTGGACTCCACTAAGAATTAACTGATAAAGGGGCAAGAGCTCTGAATTTGGTACCTGAAGCCTGACTCATAGTAAGTGTTCTACTTACACAGCGAGTAATGAAACATTTTTGAATATTAGTTTCCTCATCTCTATAAGAAGGATAAGAGAATCATTTTTAGTTTTCAAATAGGGTTCTAAGAGTCTGAAGCCAAAAAATGCTTTGCGATATGACATTTAACCTTTGGTCCTAAGGATCATCTAGAACCTTCCCTGACCCATTGTCTATTTTTTTTCTTTTATTGAAACATACTTATTGAGTGTTTTCTATATACCAGGCACTGGGGATACAGAAGTGAACAAAACAGACAAATGTATGTTGTGAGTGAGAGATAGCACGAAGACAAATAAGCAGAGAGTGGGGATGGAGAATTCAGTTTTTAGTAGGGTGGTCTGAGAAGTTCCAACTTAGAAGGAGCCAAGACTTGAAGGAGAAGGGGAAGTGAATCATGCAGATATCTGAGGGAAGAGTATTCAAGACAGAGGGAATAGCCAGTACAAAACCTGTTTCTTTTTTTCTTACACAAAATTTGAAAAGTTTATGAAACTAAATAGACATCGTTACTAATCTTGTTGCTTATAAAATTAAATTTGGGTATTTTGTTACAATCATCTCAGAATTTTTCTTTTTAAAATTTATTAATGTACATTTTCAGGATACTTAAAATATGCATAATTATACCTTTTTATTATAATATTGGGATAATTTGAAGAAATAAGTAATATCTTTGTATATTCCAACTAAGGATAGTGAAAGTAAAATTTTACTGAGAGTCAGTTAAAACACAGACAAACACTGTTGTGCTACTGTCTTTTAGTAACATTAATTAGTTTCTCTTGTCAATTTGAGTCTATTGACAAGAACTCAGCATGGCATTAAGAAGTCATACTATGACCTATACAATTTGAAATCCTCAGGATACCTATAAAAGCACCTCTCATTTTAATTAGAAAACCTAACAAAGTAGATAAATATTGGTTTTAGAATCTTAACCACACAATACAAATCAGTCATAACTGTAATAAAGACCATGTGTTCTCACTGCTAGATTTTCATATTCTTTGCAGGCCACAAAGTTCAAGGGCAGATCATAGATCTTCATTTCATATTTGGAAGCATAGTGGTTGATTTTTTAAAGTGATATTTCCTTCAATTAACTCTATGGTTAATTGTATGTTGGGCTGACAAACTCAGTCATTATTGGGGTCTCATAGACTATCCGTTCTGGAACTCTACCAGTCTACCAGTCTTTATGTCAGTGTTTCTTGGATCATTTAGAATGTATTATTCTCTAGTAATTCTTCAGGAAAGGCAAAAGGAAACTATATAGTCCTCAAATCCTTGCATGTTCATAATAGTTTATATGTGGGCTTTATACTTAAAAGTCAGTTTGCTGGTGTGTAGAATTCTTGGCTCAGATTTTCTTTCCCTTAGTAACTTAACATGTTATTCCATTGTTATCTGGAATAACACACTGGTGTAAAAATATGATGATACTTTTATTTTCCTTATAAGTGAATTGGTTGGTTTGCATGAATGTCTAAAGGATTTTTTTTTTTTTCTCTCTCTCAACAGTCCTGTAGCTTTACTAGAATAGATCTCAGTTTGGGTCCTTCTGGGTTGATTTTCCCAGATAGATTGTGTACCCTTACAGAATATAATGTCAACTCTCTTTTTTTTTTTTCTTTTAGCTAAAACTTATAGGAAAGTTTTATTCAGGTAAAGTTTGTGTATTTGTTCTGCTCCATTGCTTTGGTTTACTTCCTCAGGGATTCTATTAGAAGCTTTGTGTCAGATTGTATTTTTCCAAAGATGGTCACACTCACCTACTTATTCCACTCACATGCTCTTCTCCCATTATGGCTGATATGCTTCTCACCAAGAGGTGAGTCTCTGTTCCCTCTTCTTGAATCTGGATCATGGCTTGGAACTACCTCGACCAATGGATGATGAAAGAAGTGATACTATATAGCTTCTGAGTCTAGGTCATAAGAATAATGCAGCCTCCTCCTGGCTGTTTCTTGGGATATTTGCCCTTGGGATACTTGCCCTTGGGACCCTGCCCTCATGCTGTGAGGAGCCCAGGCCACCTGGAGAAGCCACATTCCAATGTTCCAGCTGTTACCAACCAGGGTTCTTGGACTCCTTAATCAATAGAAATTGATCAGAGGCCAGACAAGAAATTCGGGCAAGGCTTTGTTGGGGCCCCTGCTGCAGCAGAGGGGAGCGAGAATGAACAACAGGTTCCCTTGCTGGCTCGCTCCCTGAGTGGGGGCAAGCTTGTTCCTTATATGGGGTGAAGGTAGGCGTATGTCCAGGGGTTGGGCCGGAGGGGTGGCTTAGGTGTTTTGCCCACCCCTTAGGTGGTGATGTGTGCAGGGGGCATGCACAGTACCCTGCTTTCACTCCTGACCCCCTGCTTTTGCTCCAGGCTCTTCAAAAGTGGCAGTTTGGTTTTTGGTCTCTTTGGGTCCAGAATTTGCCCCAACTGCACAGGCGTGCAGTTATTTTTAGTTCCATATAATTTCTTTGTATTTTCTTGCTTGAGGAGAGGTGTGTCCATGTGTAAGCATTGCAGCACTGCAGCAAAGGGTCCCAGGTCCCAGCCTGTCTCACAGCCCTAGCCAGGCTTTCAGAAAAGAACCAACAATGACTGCCAGGCATATGAGAGAACAAGAGTTTAGATGATTCCAGCCCCCAAGTCTTCCAACTGAAGCCCCAGACATCATGGAGTAGGAACAATCTCTCCCACTTATGTTCTGTGTGACGCTCAGAAACCAAGAGAGATAATATATGGTTGCATGTTTGGGGAATATTTGATACATAGCAACAGAAAGCTAACACAGGTGTGTTCTTCATTTTTTTTTTTTAATTCTATATCTGCTACTTTTTTTCTTTTTCAGCTTCCATGGTCTTTTGTGTTTATTTACTTCTGTGTTCCTTCTAGTTTAGTCATTTAGTCTTCATTTCTGAAATAATTTTTAGCAATGTATTTTAAAATTTTCTTGAGCTCTGTTCTCGTATTTCACCTATTTTTATGTTGTACTCTGTGTCTTATATCAAATTCATGTGCTTTTTAGCTTATTCGAGGAAGTAGGTCACCGTTTTGGTTCATTTTGAAATACACTGTCTTTCTGGTGTATTTTCATTATGTGTAGTGGTATTAGTGTGTCCCTCTTCTCTATTTTGCTTATGAGAACTTTGTAGGTCGTATTACCTCCATCCTTTTTGGTTGCTCACTTTTATGCGAAACTAGTTTTCCTGAATGTTTAGGAGGAAAGGGTTGGGTTAAAGTGGTCACTCTAGTTTCCTGTCTCTTGGGCGCCTTCGTTTATTCTTTTTCTTGAAGTTGTTCTGAGAGCTGCCCCACAGGAATGCCCCCGCCCCCGCCCCACCTCTATCAGTGTCTCTTTTTCCCTGTGTGCCCGCCGTCCCTGCCCTGTCCAGTGGGGATTCTCCTTCCAGCAGCTTTTCCTCCGTAAGGGCCTTTGTCCTGGAAGGGGAGTTTATTAGTTTTGAGAGTTCTTAGGGGCATATTTTTCAGCACTTTCAGATCTCTCCACAGATTCCTTGTACCTGGATGGCTACAAGGAGGCGTTCAAACTCCTCCTAGGGTTCGCTGCTGTCCTCATTTGGCTTGCGATGTGTGCTGTCCAGTGTGCCCCTGTTAACAATTTTGGAGTCCCCTGTTCTCAGGTGTGTGTGATGCCCTTTGGCTTCATTCCACATAGATGCTGATATCACAAGGGCCTTTTGGCTCTAAGTGGTCATTCCCCACCTGTTTATATTCTGGTTCATAGGAATGTTTATATTCTGGGTTCATAGGAATACCTTTGTTACCTGGTGTTGTCGTGGGTGTTGTCTGTGTGAGTTTTATTTTGCTATTTTAGTTGCTTTATATGTTTTAATGGGGGAATTCCGGGAGAATCATCACCATTGCTATGGTTCCAGTATTCCATCTATGTTTTTTTTTTTTTTTTTTTTTTTTTTTGCGGTACGTGGGCCTCTCACTGTTGTGACCTCTCCCGTTGCGGCGGGAGCGCAGGCTCAGTGGCCATGGCTCACGGGCCCAGCTGCTCCACGGCATGTGGGATCTTCCCGGACTGGGGCACGAACCCGCGTCCCCTGCATCGGCAGGCGGACTCTCAACCACTGCACCACCAGGGAAGCCCCATCTATGTATTTTAATCTCACTCTCTTGTATGTGTTTCTGAGGCCACCTCAGAGCCGCTTGTCTATAATGAGAGGATATAAATGAATCTAGAGAAAAGTCTGTGGCATGCCACCTCTACCTTCCTAACAGTCAGCCTCCAGGAAGGTGGCAGGCAACAGAGCCATAATCTTCCTAAATGGTGCCCATTAGAATGCCCTCTACATACAGAGTTTCTTTCCTTGACACAATTTCTTACAGTCAAGCACTCTTTGTTGGCATTTCCTCTCAAGACTTCAGAAACTTGACAACTATTTGGAATGTGAGGGGACGGGGTAGGAGGTGAAGTGAAGGAAAGGAAAATGGTGGGGATCATGCCAGCGCTGGGTTCTTGAGTCCCATTATTTTCACAAGAGAACATACTGATAAGTTTCTTCTCTATGTTGACTTTTGCCCAACAGTTCAGCCCTTAACAGCTGGAAATAGCAGATAAATAGAATAACTCCCATCAAAAACTGGTGGGGGGAAAAACCCTGGAGAAAAGGAGTGGTAGATGGAATATCATGAGCCCTTGCCCTTAAGCCCCTATCTTATCGATTCTCCAAAGGCTGGTGGAGTTATCAGAGTCCTCAATTCAAAAATCTGCCCGAGTTTCCTGATCTTCCCAAGTGCATGCTGAGCAGTCAGCTGAAACCCAGCTGCTTTTGACTTCACCTTACTTTTAAGGTGTTAAGGGAGATTAGACTTGAATTACATTTGGGAAAAAAAAATCTCTACTTTACTACTATGAAGCAAATAAATCTTTAATGGTATTAGAATGGCACTATAAGGTTTCTTTCTGCCTTTTCTTCCCCCACCAAATCTTACTTTCTAAACAACATATTGCCGACTTAAGTGTAAACCAATCAGTAGCATATGACTTAATCTTCTCTCAAATCCCCTTTGGATTCAAGGAATTAATTGACAAACTTAGCAGCAAAAGCTTTCTAGTGGTATTTGGAACCCCAAACTCAGGCAGCATGCCTGGAATCACTTAGAGACTCCAATTTCAGTTAATGCCCTTTTCTCTATTAAAAAGTCTTAGAGGGCTAATGGGAATGCAGCCTTCATAGCTGACTACCTCAAGCTCCTGTGTCACACTTTTCCCTCTACCTTTCTTTCTCTAAGATCTTATTAGGAAACAAGCATCTGTTAAGTTCAAACCAAAGGGCCTATTTCTCTTGTGCAGTGAGGCAGTCAAGCAGGGGCAAATGCAGAAGCTGGGAAAGCTGAGCTGTGCTGTTTCTTTCCTGTCTACTGTTTCAGAAGTCCCCTGAATTCTAAACGTCCCACAGAGAACTCAGAATGAGATAAAAGTTTCTCACTACAGGCAAATGTTAATTAAGATTCTTCTGTGTTTGCCAGGGCTTAAATAGGAAAGTCAGCTGGTATGCAGGAAAGACTATGGGCTTTGGAGTATTGAAAGACTGGAGTTCCAATCTCCTCTCTGCCTCTCACTGGTTACCTGGCTGGTTACTAAAGCTGAGCTGAAATGGCAGGTGCATGGCGGGGGCTGTTGGGAACCCCAATCAGCTCCTGCCTGAGGTCTGGCTGGGGATGAGCTCTAAGGCTGGGAGAGTTTGGGCTAAGAAGGCAAAATCAATTAAGAGCACACACATTAGATTCTGACCAATGTTAGAGTTGCTTCAGACATGGGGAATGTGTATAGTAATTAAGAACAATAGAAATCAGACTATCAGGGACCCAAAGGCAATCTGTATTTGACTTTTTGGTAACCCCACTCCCACCATTTAAGACACAAATAATTGCCCTCGGGCCTCTAAAATAATTCATTTTGCTCTTGCCTAATGGGGTACACTCTCCCTGTTAGCAGGAGAAAGGGGAGGAGCTGTTATGTATGCTGTGCATGTGGGGACTCAGAGACATGCTGGACCAGTCTTTTTGGCTATGGGTCTTAACCTCATAGTATCCATTTCTTCATCTGTAACATGGTTATGGTAACATGTACCTCATAGTATTGCAGTGAGAAGTCACTAAAATACTGTCTATGATATGCTCAATGCAGTAAATGCCACATCATAGGGGCTCATTGCTAGATCTCTTACAATCTGCTATCTCCTAGTTTATGAACTACTGTACATCAATGGCAAGGATTACCATATCCTGAAGGTGATAGGACAGGTGATTGTGAAGTTCAGGGGGTTCTGCTTGTGTGTAATTTGATTGAAAGTTTTAGGAGTTGGAATGAATCTTGGAAAGGTTATTCCCAAAAGCCCTTTAAAAGACATAGCTATCAAAAGCAAGGTGCCCCTGAAACCTCAAGCTGCTGTTTTGTGACACTGTTACATGTGGGAATGGAACATCCCTTCCCCAAATAACCACAAAATTCAATCAGTGTAATTATAGAAATCACAGCTGACTCATATTTTTCTTCTGCTTTTTTATATTGCCTTATTATCTCTGTCACTAGTTGCTTTATAGATGTTTTATTACCCTCATAATGTTTTGAGACATCAAACTTCAAATAACTTCTTTTATTAATTTGGGGGAAAAATGAAATAGAAAAGAACATGGAGAATAATATTGCTAACACCTATGTACCCACCACAGAAGATGAATAAATGTGGAATTGATAAATTTCTTTTTACTTCTGATCTTTCTTTTAAGTTGAAGTCTCTATCTCACTAATCCTGTTCTCCTTACTCAGAGTCAGTCCTTAATATACCTTTTGTGTGAATCCTGCTAGTCCATGTTTTTGAAAAATTTCCACTATATACAAAAGCTTAAAACCTATGTGTATTTTGTATTTTTAAAAAATTATGTGAATATTTCAAAACTCCTTATTTCATTCAATGACATTTTAGAAAGTGAGCCACGTTGATTGACACATGCAGATCTATTAATTCACAGTAACCACTGAATTATATTTTATTGTGTGACTGTGCCAGGAGACTGTTTGTCTCTTATTGATGTATATTGAGTATTTCTTAACTTTTTGCTATTTATTTCCCAAAATGCTTTAGTAGTTTGACAACATGTAAACTTACAAAGCTGCAAGATAAATAAAGCATGTTTTCTTTTCTTTTTTTCTTTTTTTTTTTTTTTTGTAACATAACCAGGAACAAACCATCACTTTCAGAACAGAATTCTGTAAGATGCAGTTTTGCCCACTTGGAGCACCAGAATCTTGACTGTAATGAAATTGGTTCAATATGTTTGTTTTATATCCGTGGTTCTCAAATTTTAGTTTTTGTTAGAATCACCCAATTTGTGTCTTTAAACAAACTCTCTAGCTTTTCCTTGGTTTATATTTCAGGAAACCCTGTCTTTAAAGACACGAGTTTGGTGTCTAGCATATAGAAATACAATTGAGTTTTTAAAATTGTGCTTTTATCCTGAAATTTTGCCAACCTCAGTAGTTCTGGTAGCTTGTTTGCAGACTCTGTATGACTTTCTACATATCATGGCATCTGCAAATAAAGACAATTCTAATTCTTCCATTCCAATCTAGGTGCCTTTATTTCTTGTCTTGATTTATTGCACCAAAGACAAAATGACTGAAGGGAGTGAGTAAAGATACCATTTCCCGAATTCCTGGTCTCAGGGCGAAAACACTCCGTATTTCAACACTAAGTATGATGATAGCTGTAGGTTTTTCATAGATGACCTTTATCAGGTTGGAGGAAGTATCATTTATTCCTAGTTTGCTGTGAGTTTTCATTAGGAATGGATGTTGGATTTTGTCAAATGTTTTTCTGCTTCTCTTCAGATGATCATGGTCTTTGTTTTTAACTTGTTAACATGGTTAATGACATTGATTTATCTTTAAATATTAAACCAGTCATATTTATGGGATAAACTCACTTGGTCATTATGCATTTAAAAAATATTGTTAGATTTGATTTGCTAATACTTTGTTAAGGTTTTTTTTTGTCTTTTTCATGAGGGATATTGTTATGGAGCTGCCTTTTCTTTTAATGTCATTATTTCATTTTGGTATAAAGATAATTATGGCCTCATAAAATCAATTAGGAAGTGTTCTCATGTATTCAATTTTCTGGAACAGTTTGTGTAGAATTGTATGATTTTGTTTTAAAGTATTTTATAGAATTCACCAGTGAAATCATCTGAACTTTGAATTCCTTTTGTGGAGACATTTTTAAACTGTAAATTCAATATGTTTAATAGGTGTAGGGCTCTACAGATTATCTAATTATTCTTGAAGGAGTTTTAGTTATGCTTATCTTCCAAGGAATTTGTCCATTTTATCTAATTCATCAGATTATTTAGACATAAAGTTTCTAACATTCCCTTATTACCCTTTTAATATCTGTTAGGATCTATAGTTATGTCTTCTCTTTCTTTCAGGTGTGTCTCCTCTCGTTGGGCTGGCTAGAGGTTTATTACTTTTATTTACTCAAAGAACAAGATCTTGGTTTTATTGATTCTCACTATTGCTTTTATGTTTTCTGTTTCACTGATTTCTGCTTGATCTTTATTTCCTTTTTTTCTGCTCACTTTGGGCTTAGTTTTGTCTACTCACTAATTTTGATACTTTGTTTTTATTTAATTCCAAATACTTTCTAATTTCTCTTTTGATTTCTTCTTTTGGATTTATTTTGGAATGCAGTTACATTACATAGAAACTATTTAATGTTTTCTAGCCTTGCTTTAAAAATTTTAAGGTGGAATTAGAGCAGCCCTTAGTCTACAGCTTAGCTTTCTCCATCTTTTATAGTGGAGAAAGATACCCTTCTGAGTACCCAAATGTCTGATGCATTACAAGGTTCTTCCACTCTGCCTGGTCAGAACACAAACTATTCTTGGTCCCATGTGAGCTCTGGAGACTGTTCCCTCTAGTCCTTTTGAATTGTTCTTTCCCTGACTTTTGGGTAGTGTTCTTAGTTGCGTACACTAAGTTCTCAGCTGGAGCCTGGAGGGGAACTCTCCACAGATCTCCAGAGCTTTCTGTCTGTGCAGCTCTTCTCTCTTCTCTGGCACTTTGCTCTGAGAACTCTTGCCACCTTGACTTGTTGGGACTCTCCCATTCAGCTTCTTGACTCATTGCTCTGGAAACTCTGCAGATGGTAAGCTGGAGCCTTTGTAGGGCCCCCCTTATTTGTTTCTCTTCTCTTGGGAATCATTATCCTGTGCTATCTAACATACAATGTCTGAAAATCTTTGTTTCACATATTTCACCCAGTTTTTAAATTATTTCAAGCAGGAGTCAGTCTAGTGATTCTTACTTCACCTTGTCATGCAGTAATTTTTTTAAAAAGTGAATATGACCCTAGATTTCCTTGCTGTACATACAGTATGCTGAGCAACTGAGGTACACAGTCTCATACTACTTGGAACTGGTTAGACAACACCCAAAATATTATGTTTAATATCCATTTGAAGAAATCCATGAGTGACCTAGACTGTAGCCCAAAGACTGTGATTAGAATGGAAATGTGTTTAGAATGGGGGATGATGACTGTCTTCAGGAATCTATTCTCCATGTAGCAGTCAGAAGTGATTCTTTTAAATCAGAAGTCCAATTATATTTCTAACATTCTTAAGACCCTCCCATGATTTTTCATTATATGAGAATAAAATCTAAACTCCACACAAAAACCTATAAGGCCCTGCATGATCTGGCAAGAGCTGCTTTTCTGATTTTCTCTCCTAACAGTGTATCCCACTCCCTCTGAGCGTCACTCACACTGACTTTCTTGTTGTTCTTCAAAAATATTAGGCTCGTTGCTACCTTAGGGCCTTAATTATTGCTGTCCCCTCCACCTGGACCATCTTTCTCCATATGTCTCCAAGGTCAGCGTCTTAAAAAATCATTCATATTAGTATTCATATGTTACCTCTTCAGAGAAGCCCTCTCTACTCTATTTAAATAACCAATCCCCACCCTACATTACATTTTTCAGAGCACTCATCACTGTTTTTCTCTGATTATATTTTGTATTTATTTGTTTACTTATTTGTCACTATCTTTTCCCCTAGCATGTAAGCTTCATGAGGAAAGGGACTTTATTTGTCCTGTTTGCCATTACATGCCCAGTCTCTAGAATGGTATCTGGCATAGTGTAGGCATGCAATAAATTCTCATTTAACGTGTGAAGAAATGAAGACTAGATTTTTATGTGTGCTCCAGATTTAATTATATGCTCCAGAATATAATTATATTCTTCTAATTATACCAGAGATAGAAGAGAGAATGATCATTATTGAGCACCCATTAAACACGTCACTTTACATATATCATCTCACTGAATAGGGACAAATAAAAATTATTTTATGGACCTCAAATAAGGTTCAGAAAGGTTACTTTTTTTGTCTAGTTAATAGAAGAGCAGGGATGCAAATCTCAGCCTGATTTTCTCCAAATGCCATCAACTTTCTTTCATATTCCAGTACAGATCCTCAGCTTGGTCAGTAGAACACTAGTGAGTTCATTAACTTCATCTAAAGGAACCGGTCATGTAGGTCACATGGCATACTGTGGGAATGAAACAAGAGATGTTTTTGCTTTGTGGTGGTTGACTCAGTGCAGGTGAAATAACTGAGACCCACATGGGTAAAGTATGTGCATATCCCCCTTCATTGTTTCTTGTACCTCTTCTCTCTCTTTTTTTTCATCCTTTATACTCTCAAGACAGATTTAAAATCTCATCTTGAACTTCAAGAGACTGTCGAGGGAGAAATCGGTACAGTTAGTAGATATTTGTTGTTGATGTTTAAGACATTTTTTTTTCCTGGAGGGCTCTCTAGTGAGGTAGAAAAGCCTTCTAAGAAGAATTACTCCTCAAAGTCTTCAGCTAAAACATTTGTAAAAATTGACAAACACTGAATTTATCACTGGAGACAGCTGCAGCCCAGTGGGTTTTCTTCAGGGTCATGATTCTTAAGGGCAGAGGTAACATGGCTACATTAGCACAACTTCTCATGTCCTGGATACACAGTTGCAGGAGTGCTGTGGATTGATCTTATAGTCAGTGTGGCACCTCTGAATGGGCTGAGTGACCATCCCAGGAGCATTTGAGCAGAAAAATAATGAGGAAGAATGTTGCATAAATATATTGGGCTGGGTAGTGGATATTTGATACTTGTTCAGAAACTCAGTATCCATTACCTGATCCACCACCTGTTGTTTTGTAATAGCATTGTAAGTAACTTTTGAACAATAATTTATCTGTGATTGTGTGTCATCCTGGTAGCACTGTACATCAGTATGGTCTCCTCTCCCTTACCCAAGGAGTGGGCATATGTTCTAATGTTGACAAATCAAGTCAACATTAGATAGTGATATTAGTCAACATTGACTAATGTCAGTCAATTAGTGATATAGGTCAACATTGACTAATATCACTATCTTGTGATATTGGAGGTGCTGTGAAACATGGAAAAATACTTAGAGCTTCTTTATTCTAGTGTGAGCACTTTGATCAATGTCTTACCGAGAATTCCTTCTCAACGTCTACTTCTCCAGCCTTTCCATGTACTATGTCGCTATTCAAGATCTTTCCAGTAAATGATCATGTTCTCTTTAAGCTTGTCAGGGTACATTTCTTATAATTTATGAAAATAAATAAAGAAAACCTCATATAAAATAGAGTCAGGAAGACCTGAAGGGGGAGCTCTTACACACTCATTGCAGGAAGAAGGAAGATAAGAATTATTTTGACAAGTGAGGACATTAATCACATGGGAATTTTATTTCCTGTTTTTAAGAAAAAGAAGGAAGAACTTTCCTGCCCTAGCAACAAAGCTTTAACTCCCGAGTGCAGCCAATGAGAAAACGTCAAAATCTCAAACTCTTGCTCTTCTCCAAGGACATTTTGTTCAAAACAACCCTCCACAGTTTCCTCCTAAAACCTAGCAAAAGCTGACCTTCCCTTTGTCTCTTTGGACTTGCCTATGTTTCACCATAGCTTGCTTGTCCTGAACTGCAATTCTCTGCTTTTCCCAGATAAACCCATTTTGCTGGTAAAATAACTACTGTTTTATTTTTAAGGCTGACAAATCAAAGAAGCTGTCTGCAGTGGGTCTGTGAATATGTTTTGGATGTTGAAGGCATTTTCATAATTATGGCACCCTGATTTTGACAGAGAAATGAATGGAACGGTGAAATAAGATTGTGAGTTAGCAAGGAGTTTCCTCATATGGTAGTTGGTAGACCCTTGAGTGATGCTTTGATCTTTCACTAAGCTAATGACTCTGGGTTATTGAAACTTTGGTGTTTCTAGATCACAAAGCTTTGGGGTCTCCCTGAGGAAAAAGAAAGTATTGTCAAGGTGTCTCCACTTTCTTGCATTTCAATTTCATGTATCCTTTTACACTGATTTGGTAGCAAACTGAAGTAGTAGCAACCATGAACTTGACATTCCAACTGCTTTACTATCAATCTCCCAACTTGGAGAGTCAGCCCCTATAACCTCCTGGTTCGCACAGTTTGCAAATTGTGCAGAGGATGAAAGGGAAGAGGGAGAACCAATGAGAGAGTAGCTGATTTGGTAGCAAACTGAAGTAGTAGCAACCATGAACTAGATCTAAGTTATCATTCTCATACTCTTTGGAATTGAACTAGCTCTTTGTTATGTGACCTGGTTCAGCTTGTTTTCTCCTTGGCAATCAGCTTAAGACATGGCCTTGAGAATGGAGCTTTCATATTAAGAATGTGATTTATGCTATTTCTTCTTCAGCAAGAACACAGGGCACAGGAATCTACCTCAAATTCCAGGAAAGTTACAGACTTCCGGCAATATTTCCTTTACAGAAGTCATTTAGGGACATTCAAATTTCCAGCAAACCAGAAGTAATTTAAAAGCTCAGTACCCTGGGTTGTTTCTCATCAAATCTGGTCTAGGTGTCCCATTCCTTATAAGAACTGAACAGAAAAAGAAAAAAAAAATCTTAGTATGCTACCTTAATTCTGGGATACCTATTGTTTAAAACTAGATTTATATTTCAAAGTAAAATGGCTCTAGAAGGCAATGGAATCTAAGAAATGCAAATCAGAACAAAAGGAACACGACTTGAAATTGTATTTCTGAAAGACTTCAGTGTAGTGTGTAGGATCTAGACTAAAAGATCTGGTAAGAGTGAGAACAAAAATGAATCAGGTTAGGTAGAGAGACACATTTGAGACATCATCAAGTGAAAAATATTACTAGATCTTTTCAGGTAACTGGCAGTAAGCAGTGGAGATTGCAATTATTACAAATATTTTTTTCTTCCATCCATGCCCATTGTTTATTGGACCATGATAATGTTATATAATAATATATTCAAAGACTCATAGAATTAAGAACACTCATTCTTGAATAGGGTAGGTGCTGTACTGATACTCAGTCAAGAGACATGGTGTGTGAATTTTCTTTATTTCTGCTCACTGTCCCTTTGAAGAGTGATTAAATCCTCTTCTCAGATTTACAGCTCAAGGAAAGTTTGAGGTGCACAGCTTCCAGCCCAGCTTCCAGTTTCTATCAGAGATTTATCTGGTTTGGTCTTGCTATACTGAGTTGAGATCTGATCTTACTGCCCAGTGGCTGTTCATGATACTCTGAACTATGAGAGAACATATAAACAACATCAGCAATAACACAAATGAATCCAGAGAAAAACAAAAAGTTTTATACTCTGGCTTCAGCCTGCAGTTTCATGAGTGTTTTCTCTATTCCTTGCTGCCTCTGCTGATGGTTTGGTTGTGGGAATGTAAGGTAAACTGGAAGGCCACTGCCTTTCAACCCTCAAATTCTTTTTCTCTTTCTTCCTCCACTTTCCCCAAAGGATATCAGCCCCAATTTGGACATGGAAAACTGTCTTCTTCAAATATCAGTACCTGGTCAGGAGCAAGGTAGGTGTTCAATTTCTGGCTGGCAGCAACAGCAGGTGTCTGAGTAGGGGGCGTAGAGTGGGGTATAAAGAACAATGTGTTTTCTTGCTTTGTTTGAACAGGATTTCATTTGAGGAATCAAAGTATGAGTAAACCATCAGCCTTATATTTTTTAGGTTTTCAAGATAGTTGTATGGTTTTGATGTTTCCTATGTGTCACAAGTGAATATCTATTCATTAAACAGAAAATCAGGAAAGTCTATTTCAGAGCCCATTAGCCAGAGAAAATCTAAAAGTGTTGGTCAGATTGAAGCAATGGGTATGACCATGCTTTGGATATTAAAAAGAGCAACCCTATGAAAGTCCCTGGTTCCTCATTTCATCTTTATCCAAAAATACTCACATTTGGGCATGCCTATTATCTTCTGATTTCCAAAAATGGAATTCAGGAAGGGATTTCTTGATTTTAAACATTAATACATGTATATGCTGTGATTTATTCCTGAGCACATGAGAATTTTTGTAGTCTTTTATCCATAAATGGATTAGCTACATTTTACAATCACAAATTGATAACACTCTTCTCCTCAGAAAGCTTTGAGATGCTGTAACTTCTCTCATGAGTCAGTGTATACCCAGTGTGTCATATGTACATTCATGTCGGCAAATAGAATTAAGGAAATTCTGCTCCTTAAAAATGCTATATCTCAAAACCTTATAGGAATATTTTTGATTATTCTCTTCTTTACATTAGAGTCCCTACTATACCCCTTTTCAGGGTGAGAGTTAGCTACCTTTATGGGAGGCTTAATCCTTCTATTTTTTAGGCAAATGGGGTCAGAAATAATTTAACTCGCCTCAAAGGACCATGTGTTAACTCTTGGGAAATGCTAATCCCTGAGTTTATGAACTGGCTTTTTGATAGTTATGTGAACCAACCCAGCATATTTATTTCTTTTCTTTTCCTAGAACTATTTTAAATATAAAATCTAAGTGATTCTTTGGTGGGGGCCTGGAGAGAAAAAAAAAATTAAGCTCCTTTTCATGTTGATTACTTTCTTTTCATAATGACAGCATCAGGGCTTCCCTGGTGGCGCAGTGGTTGAGAGTCCGCCTGCCGATGCAGGGGACGCGGGTTCATGCCCCGGTCTGGGAAGATCCCACATGCCGCGGAGCGGCTGGGCCCGTGAGCCATGGCTGCTGAGCCTGTGCGTCCGGAGCCTGTGCTCCGCAACGGGAGAGGCCACAACAGTGAGAGGCCCGCATACCGCAAAAACAAACAAACAAACAAAAAAAAAACCAAAACAGAATGACAGCATCATTGGTTCCCGCTTGACACCAGACACAATGAGCAAACTATAAAGTGCTCCCCTCCCCAGCTGCATTTCTTTAGCAGCCCTTCAGACAGCCTTTCTGCTGTTTAAAGGTGTTGGGGATTTTCTGTTGTATTGGCAACTCTGAGGCCTGGTGAGGGTGGAAGGGTAGAAAAAGCTAGTGAAAGGGAAGAGCTTTGTTTACCTGCATCAAACTAATTCTCCAAGGTTTAGTTTGCTCACTGCACTTCAGAAAATGCAGTAAGAGAGAAAGAACTCCAAATCCCTTGATTGCCCATCTGTTTCACCTAAAAATCAGGCTATCCTCCCCTGGCCGCTATAATATTTCACCTTGCGTTCTGACTTTAGGACTTCAGTTCACATAAAGTAGTCAAGAACAGTATTTATAACAGAAAACCTTAATAAAACCAAAAGAGGCAGAAAATGGGTCACTGATGGACAGTTACTATTTGTTCATGGATTTTGTTGTTGTTGTTATTGTTGTTGGTTTTTTTGTTTTGTTTTGTTTTTAGTTAGAGGGTAAAATTCAAGTCTTAGGAAGTATGTTGTGAAATCTGCTACAGTGGGACCATTAGACTCCTCCCCACAGACATGCTGCCTGAATGACTCACCCATATTTCCTAGATGGAAAACATGGAAAAAAATTATTGAAGCTAAAGGTGACTTTCACTTGGAATTATCATTTTTTTAGTTACCCATTTTCTTTCTCCCTCTCTAGGATCAACATAAGAAGGATAAACAGGCTGGCTTTGTGGGCATGCAACATATGTAGTCACAACGTCCCCATGCCCAGAAGGGTCTCTTGATTTGTTTAATGGTCTTCTGCACCCTTCTTAAAATTCTTAACATTTGTTGTAAATTGTGTAATTGTTCCTGAGGCTAAATTAGAGGTAATGCTTATTTTGATGTTGAACTAAGAATAATAACAGAAGCACCAGACTGGAAGGTCTCACCTAGGAGGTATCACTAATTAGCAGTCTAACCACTGGCAGTTAACCATTTAATTTATCTGGTGAATTCTGTTAGTGAGTGGGCCTAGACCGGTAGTTTAAGGTACATGGTATATTCACGTTGAGGTATCATGATTCTTGCTGCAGGGCAGTGGCGGGGGAGTGAGTGGACTGGTCTCTGGGTCCCTGTTCCTGCTTCAATGTGAAGAGTGGGTCTTTAATCTCTTCCATGTCCCAAAGATCTCTTCAGGGTCAAGATCCTATGAATAGTGTTCTCAGAGGTCAGGACTTGTGATTGGGGATGAGGTAAAAACAGAGAAACATAGAGGCCAATGATTTTCCAGGATGAAAGATTTGGATTGGGAGGGGCCAGATGCCAAGAAAATTATAATGGCAAATTAAACTCCTCTTTATTTGCCAGCTGAAATACTATCTTCACAAGGAATTTTTCCTTGACTCACCTAGTTTCTTGTGACATTTCTTGCTTCTGAGCTCCCATAGGCCTTAAGATCTTATCACTCATTTGACACAAACTTATGCTGCTTTAAATAATATTTTGGAATAAAAATGCCAATATTAGCATTGCAGTACCATATATATATTTTAAATAAATTTATTTATTTATTTATTTTATTTTTGGCTGTGTTGGGTCTTCGTTTCTGTGCAAGGGCTTTCTCTAGTTGTGGCGAGGGGGGTGCCACTCTTCATCGTGGTGCACTGGCCTCTCACTGTCATGGCCTCTCTTGTTGTGGAACACAGGCTACAGACGCGCTCAGTAGTTGTGGCTCATGGGACCAGTTGCTCCGTGGCATGTGGGATCTTCCCAGACCAGGGCTCGAACCCATGTCTCCTGCACTGGCAGGCAGAGTCTCAACCACTGCACTACCAGGGAAGCCCGCAGTACCATATTTTTTGTTTCTGGTAGAAAAAAAGTTTCATTTGTGTGGCCTGCCTCCCCAGCCAGTTATAACTTAGCACATGATAATCTATCAAAAATAGTTCTGAATGCATTTATGGAATGGATAAATATATTATAAGCTCCTTGAAGACAGACAAAATTAATTTGGAGTTCATGTTTTTCTCTCAAGACCTAGCAGAAGATTATGTGTATTCCACTGATACTGGTTATGAACTGATTTAACAGTTGCCTCCCTGGAATGTTGCCTGGGGAAAGTTTTATGAAGGTACACAGAAAGTATCAGTATACTATAAAATAGCAAGTCTATATTCATTTTAATTTCCTGGAGGAAACTGATTTTTCTTACAAAATATCTCAAATAAATAAACAAATAAATAAGAACTGTAAAAGAGAAGAAAAGAAAAAAAAGCATTTCCTTCCATTTCCTAGCACAGTGACCTAAGTGTCCAGAAAACGCTAATCCTTCAGAGGGAAGTTATCCAGATGGAAACTATCCTCTAAAACAGTCCCACCTTCAGTGCTCAGGCTGTAGAGACACAGACCAGCAGCATCACGAAACCATAGCCAGGATTTTGCAGATCATACTGGAAGAAAAGAAAACTTCCCTTAGAAATCATTTGATTCACATCCAGTCCTTAAAGACCATATTTTGACTGAACATATAAACCAAGAATTAAAGCTTAATACCCATATATACACTACCAAAAGTAAAATAGCTAGCTAGTGGGAAGCAGCCGCATAGCACAGGGCGATCAGCTTGGTGCTTTGTGACCACCTAGAGGGGTGGGATAGGGAGGGCGGGAGGGAGGGAGATGCAAGAGGGAAGAGATATGGGAACATATGTATATGTATAACTGATTCATTTTGTTATAAAGCAGAAACTAACACACCATTGTAAAGCAATTATACTCCAATAAAGATGTTAAAAACAAACAAAAAAGTGCCAACAGAATGAGTCAACCCACCGTACATTCCATAAAAGCTTCCCTAGGACCAAGACAAATTTGACCACAGCTAGGCAATTAGACACCACGCTAATTAAGAATTAATAGTTCCAGTTCAAGATGGCCATAAAGGAGGAGCCTACACCCACCTCCTTCCACAGACATCCCGAATCTAGAGCTACATATGGAAAAATGTCCTTCGGGAAAAAAAAAACCCCGCAAAACAAACTAGCTGAGCAACTCCTACACATTGGGTGAACAAGAAAAAAACCACATCCAAGAAGGTAAGAGAGACTGAAACACAATATTGCCAGAAGCCTCACACCTGGTGCACGGTGACCACAGTTGGGAGGGAAATCAAATTCCTGAGCTTCTCTGTAGGAGTGAAGGGATTTCACCCCCACATCTGGAACCCTAGCTTTTAAGACTTGCACCTGGGAAACGAGCCCCCAAAATATCTAACTTTGAAGCCAACAAGACTATAGCAAACTGAGAAACAGTCCAAAAGGGCTTGCATGGACTCAGCCACCCTCGATCCCAGCACAGAGGCAGCTGACTGAAAAACACCCAGTCTCTGTGGAAGAGGCTTATCTTAAAGCCTTGGCCTGAGAGGCAGGTGTCTAATTTAACACACTGAAATACTCTCCAAAGACAGAGGCTGATGGGTGCCATCTTTGTGTTCTCCCTATATTTATGAGGTTTTCTTTTTTTTAATTTAATTTTTTTTGTTGGACAAAAATCTTGTATTTTAACTAGAGATCAAATAAGTATTACCTTAATAAAGACAGACAGGCAGCCAAGTTGTAAAAGCAAAACAAAATGAAAAAAGTTTATTATAAATAAATGTCTATTTTTCTTTGAGAATTTATCTTAGTAATAATTACTGAATGCATTAGTCACGGTGAAAATTATATTCTATTTTACATATGCTTCTCTACTGGTACAGAAAAATGAAACTGGCTATGGTCACCACATGATACTGCTTTTGATAGTCCCAAATTAGACGAGTCACTGGTTTTGTTATTGGCAGAATATGTCCCATCATAATTGTGAAACTCCTGCTGTAAAAAAGAAACAAGAGTGTTTGTAAAGCCACTGCAAAACAGAAATACTAAATAGAAAAAAAATCTTATAATTTGGTACCATCTGTTAATGATTTTCTTTTCAATTTCCACAAGAAAAGAAATAATTTGATGCTAATTGTTTGAAGAGGTTGAGAGAGGTGTTAATGTCCAGTGTCAGTTAATTGTCTCTTGGTAAGAAAATCACACACATAATACTTTAGATAAGGGAGAAAACCTCATTGTAAAATTGTGTTGGATGAGAGGACAATTGTTCTATCAGGTTTAAAAGTTTTTGGCCTATGGAGATAGGATTCACTATTGCTAAATTAGATGAATTTCTTTTAATAGACGTCAGTAAGTTAACTTAATCAGTATGCATCTTGTAGCAAGAGACACACTTTCCTTGCTATAGTATTTGGGGCATGGCTCTAGGGACCCCATTTACCTTTTTTTTTAAACATCTTTATTGGAGTATAACTGCTTTACAATGGTGTGTTAGTTTCTGCTTTATAACAAAGTGAATCAGCTATACATATACATATATCCCCACAGTTCTTCCCTCTTGCATCTCTCTCCCATCCTCCTAATCTGACCCCTCTAGGTGGTCACAAAGCACCAAGCTCATCTCCCTGTGCTATGCGACTGCTTCCCAATAGTTATGGATCTCACATTTGGTAGTGTATATATTTCCATGCCACTCTCTCACTTCGTCCCAGCTTACCCTTCCCCCTCCCTGTGTCCTCAAGTCCATTCTCTACATCTGCGTTTTTATTCCTCTCCTGACCTAGTTTTTTTTTTTTTTTTTTTTTTTTTTAGATTCCATATATATGTGTTACCATACGGTATTTGTTTTTCTCTTTCTGACTTACCTCACTCTGTATGACAGACTCTAAGTCCATCCAGCTCACTACAAATAACTCAATTTCATTTCTTTTTATGGCTGAATAATATTTCAAGTATATATGTGTCACATCTTTTATCCATTCATTTGTCGATGGACACTTAGGTTGTTTCCATGTCCTGGCTTTTGTAAATAGAGCTGCAATGAACATTGTGGTACATGACTCTTTTTGATTTATGGTTTTCTCAGGGTATATGCCCAGTAGTGGGGTTGCTGGGTCATATGGTAGTTCTATTTTTAGTTTTTTAAGGAACCTCCATACTGTTCTCCATAGTGGCTGTATCAATTTACATTCCCACCAAGAGTGCAAGAGGGTTCCCTTTTCTCCACACCCTCTCCAGCATTTATTGTTTGTAGAGTTTCGGATGATGGCCATTCTGACTGGTATGGGGTGATACTTCATTGCAGTTTTGATTTGCATTTCTCTAATGATTAGTGATGTTGAGCATTATTTTATGTGTTTGTTGGCAATCTCTATATCTTCTTTGGAGCAATGTCTATTTAGGTCTTCTGCCCAGTTTTGGACTGGGTTTTTTGTCTTTTTGATATTGAGCTGCATGAGCTGCTTGTAAATTTTGGAGATTAATCCTTTGTCAGAAAGAAAGAAAGAAGAGAGCAACCAAACCAATAAATAAATCCACCAATGATAACAAGCACTGAAAACTATACTAAAAAAAAAAAAAAAAAGGACAGAGAGAACCCTAGGACAAATAGTAAAATCAAAGTTATACAGACAAAATCACACAAAGAAGCATACGCATACACAGTCACAAAAAAAAAAAGGAAATAAATATATATATATATCTATATTAAAGAAAAAGGAAGAGAGCAACCAAATCAATTAACAAATCTACCAATGAAAATAAACTCTAAATACTAAACTAAGGTAAACATAAGAGCAGAAAGAAATTAGATGCAGAAAGCAAACCCCAAGTCTACAGTTGTCCCCAAAGTCCACTGCCTCAATTTTGTGATGATTTGTTGTCTATTCAGGTATTCCAGAGATGCAGGGTACATCAAGTTGATTGTGGAGATTTCATCCACTGTTCCTGAGGCTGCTGGGAGAGATTTCCCTTTCTCTTCTTTGTTTGCACAGCTTCTGGGGTTCAGCTTTGGATTTGGACCTGCCTCTGTGTGTAGGTCACATGATGGTGTCTGTTCTTTGCTCAGACAGGATGAGGTTAAAGTAGTAGCTGATTAGGGGGCTTTGGTTCACTCGGACTGGGGGGAGGGAGTGGTACGGAATGTGGACGAGCCTGTGGCAGCAGAGGCCAACATGACATTGCAACAGCTTGAGGCACGCCATGTGTTCTCCCAGGGAAGGTGTCCCTGGATCACGGGACCGTGGCAGTGGCAGGCTGTACAGGCTCCCAGGAGGGGAGGTGTGGATAGTGACTTGTGCTTGTGCACAGGCTTCTTGGTGGCTGCAGCAGCAGCCTTAGAGTTTTATGCCCATCTCTGGTGTCCACGCTGATAGCCACAGCTCGCTTCTGTCTCTGGACCTCATATAGGAGGTGTTCTGAATCCCCTCTCCTCATGCACCCTGAAACAATGGTCTCTTGCCTCTTAGGCAGGTCCAGACTTTTTCCCGGAATTGTTCATGCAGCCAACCCCAGTTCTCTCCCTGGGATCTGAACTCCGAAGCCGGAGCCTCAGCTCCCAGCCCCCACCCACCCCAGTGGGTGAGCAGACAAGCCTCTCAGGCTGGTGAGTGCTGGTCGGCACCGATCCTCTGTGCGGGAATCTCTCCACTTTGCCCTCTGCACCCCTATTGCTTCGCTCTCCTCTGTGGCTCTGAAGCTTCCCCCCCGCTACTCCCCGTCTCTGCCGGTGAAGGGGCTTCCTAGTGTGTGGAAACTTTTCCTCCTTCACAGCCCCCTCCCAGAGGTGCAGGTCCCATCCCTATTCTTTTGTCTCTGTTTTTACTTTTTCCTTTTGCCCTACCCAGGTGTGTGGGGAGTTTCTTGCCTGTTGGGAAGTTTGAGGGCTTCTGCCAACATTCAGTAAGTGTTCTGTAGAAGTTGTTCCACATGTAGATGTATTTCTGATGTATTTGTGGGGAGGAAGGTGATCTCCACGTCTTACTCCTCCACCATCTTGAAGGTCTCCCCTTTTTAAATTTTAGATTCCACATATAAATGAGATCACACAGTATTTGTCTTTCTTGTCTGACTTGTTTTACTCAGCTTGATGCCTTCAAGTTTTGCCCATATTGTCACAGTGGCAGAATTTTCTTCTTTCTGTGGCTGAATAATATTCCATTATATATATATACCATATTTTCTTTATCCATTCATCCATCCATGGACACTAATGTTGTTTCCATGTCTTAATTATTGTAAATAATACTGCAAGGAAAATGCAGGCTCAGATATCTCTTTGAGATAGTTATTTCATTTCCTTCAGATATATACTCAAAAGTAGAATTGCTGGATCATACAGTAATTCAATTCTAATATTTTGAGGAACCTCCAAATTGTTTTCCATAGTGGCTGTACCAAGGTACATTCCCACCAACAGTGCACAAGGGTTCCCTTTTCTCTACATCTTTTCCAGCATTTAACTCTTTCCTTTTGGATAATAACCATTCTAACAGGTATGAGGTGATATCTCACTGTGGTTGTCATTTCTGTTTCCCTGATGACTGGTGTAGTTGTGTACCTTTTGGCCATTTGCATATCCTCTTTGGAGAAATGTCTATTCAAGTCCTTTGTCCATTTTAAAATCAGATTTTTTTGTTGTTGTTATCAAGTTAACTGAGTTCTTTATATATTTTGGATATTAACCCATTTTGAGATATATGATTTGCTAATATTTTCTCCCACTTCTCTCAGTTTTGTGGAAGAGTTTGAGAGGATCATCTCTAGTTGTACAAGGTCAGAGGTTTGTTCTCTGGCAGGGCTGCAAACTGGGCTCCACAATCACTTCTGGTCAAATAGGGTCTCAGGTTGTGCTCCCAGACTGCATATGGTGCTGCTGGCTGAGCTCTGTGTTTAGGTGAGGCTGTAGGTAGGATTTCATGATTGGAAGGGCCTTAGTCTGCACTCCGTGAGCAGGTAGGCTCCTGGCTGTGCCTGGCTGTTAGGTGAGGTCGCTGGCCAGGCTCTTTGGTTGGGCTGGGTCACTGGCTGAGCTCCCTGCCTGGGCAAGGCACAGACAGTTTTCAGTAGTCTGGTGGGGCTGTAGGCTGGGCTTGTGGCTTGGGTGGTACTGAGGCTTTGCAGGGTCACTGTTCAGGCTCCCTGGTTGTGCTGGGCCAGTGGCTATGCTCAACATTTTGGCAGGGCTGTGGGTTTGACATCCTGCCCAAGTGGGACTGTAGGACGGGATCTGTGGCTGCCCATACGTGACAGGAGGCTATACTCAGCAGTTGAACAGAGCTGCAACTTTGATTCCTTGCTTAGTTTCTGTGGGTTTTGGCAATATTGAATTGACATACATACTCTAAAAAATCTCACTATGGTCAACACAGGCTCAGACAATGTTCCACAACCATTTCAGTTAAAATATGAACTTATTTTAATAATTGAAATACTTGATCAAGATCCACACAGCAATTAGGCATTGAATCTGGAATTCGAACCTCTTCTTTGTCTGATTTTAAACACTGTTTTATTTCCAGATGTTGAGATATAGTACTGCATGGAGCATTAATGTGTTTTGTTTGGGTTTCACAGTGTTTTATTAAAAATGTTTTAAATTATATATACATAGGATATATATATGTAGGATATATATATATATATGTATATATACACATATATGTATATATACATATCCTTTACATAAGTATATGGATTTTCAGATTTTGGAAGATGAAAAATAAAATGTCTGAGATGAAATACACACTGGGTGGGTTTAAGGGAAGATTAGATGGAGCAGAAAAATAGATTAACAAACTGGAAAACATATCCAGAATAGAACACAACAGAGAAAAAAGACTAAACAAAAAATAGAGTGTCAGCGAGCTAAGAGATAACATCAAATGGACACATAAATATGAAACTGGAGTCCTTGGGAAGACATGCTGGCCATTAACACTATAGCACTATAGCATGTAGCAAGGAACTTTAGAGGGGTGAGGCCATTCCATCTGGTTAGGTGTGGTACAACGGAGGGCCCAGATTTGGGTTCATCCTTTAGCAAGGAGGCTTCAATGGCCATGCCAAGGTTGCAGGTGCTACTTCCATGATACTAGGCATGAAAGGAAGCTACATGTGGAGGGTCACAGGCTCAGGGCCTTTAAGGGCCTCTGTTTCAAAGAGAGCCCAGGATGCAGTCAGCAATGACCACATAATGGCATATAGTATGGGACCAAGGAGGAGGGCAGCTTCTTATCTGCTTCTTATCATACAGCTTATGGCCATTATAGGTGGTCTAGAGACTCTGGGACACAGAAGAGAGTTTGCTAAAGTCTCTAGAATGAAGGAGTTTCTGGAGAGCACTAAGGAGAGTACCTACTGTTTTGTAATTTGGATAGATTCTACAGACTTTCTTTGGAGGGAACCCCATTCAAAGTGGGAAGATTTGCAAATAATGGCATTAATGGGCTTAAGTAAAAATTTGTATATGCTTCTAGAACCCTCCAAAGCCTGAAAGATGTTGGGCTTGTTTTATAGCTGTAGATGCTGAAAGAGTCAATAGCTGTTTCCTGACAGCGTCAGGGATGGAGTGGCCTTTGGTTTACCAAATAATTTTAAGGAATTTAATTGAGGCTTTGAATCATGTTTGGGCAATGGCTCATCCCCATTTTTTTTTTTTCTTTTTTCGGTACGCGGGCCTCTCACTGTTGTGGCCTCTCCCTTTGTGGACCACAGGCCCCAGACGCACAGGCCCAGCGGCCACGGCTCAAGGGCCCAGCCACTCCACGGCACGCGGGATCTTCCTTGACTGGGGCACGAACCCGCGTCCCCTGCATCGGCAGGCAGACCCTCAACCACTGCGCCACCAGGGAAACCACATCCCCATTTTTTGAGCTCTTTTACGAGTATTTGTATGTACTAACAAGTATATTAAATGAGTCATCTTGGAAGGGAATATCATCAATGTAATGTCATATCTGTGCCCCAGGAGAAAGCTGAATGCAGTTAAGATGTTGCCTGTAAAGATAATGTGTGATTAAAAGCTGTTGAGGTACCCAGTGGCTATCTGGGTATAGGTCTATTATGTCACTTCAGAAATGATGGCAAACTGCAGTTGAGAGGCTGTTGAAAAAGGCACTGAACAGAACATAGCCAAATAGATAATGGTGAATATTTACCAGTTCCTGATTAGAGTCAATAATTTCAATAATATGCCTTAATGGTGGGAACATGGTATTAAATTTGAGGTAATCTACTGTGAAGCACCATTCACTCCTACCAAGTTTAAGAATAGACCAAATCGAACTGTTAAATGGAGAAGCAATGGGGATAATCATCCCTTATGAAATAGATACCACTCTTTGAAAGTCCTGTTTTAATTTACTCTGGGCCATATTAATTGCACAGTCCCTACTGGGCTTATTTGTTTTCATTTATGTTAGTTGGTTGGATCCTGTAGGCATTTTTATACTACACTGCTGGAAGCCGGCCATCTGTATAAGTTTACCGACACACCCCACCCCACCCCAAACATGCTAGCCTTCCTAAAGGAACCTCCATGTCACCTGTTTTTTTCAGATTCTCCATAGCAAATGGGATTCTTCTAGACACATGGCTGGCATGCCATCGATATGTTGAGTTTGAAACATACAGTTCCCTAACATCCTTCTGTGAAGTAAGCCAGTTTGGGAGACACTGTAATATAAAGGTCGTAAAGGTTAGTATCGGAACTGGGTTTGGTTTTTGGCTTTTCTGCTTATTAACATTGCAAAAAGAGCAAGTCAGTTCCCTCCCTAAGCTTCTCATTTATAAAATAGAGGTGTAATAACATGTATTCTAAAGTTACCATGTGTATTCAATGAAATCTAATTTATTGACTACAAAGTGGTTAATCAATGTGTAGCCTCCAGGGCATCCCCCTTTCCACACTATTTCAAAGGAATGTTCTCATCTTAGACATTGTTGTAACCAATTAATTACATTTTGATTGCTTGTGGGATGCCCAGAAGGGTCCTCTCCTCTTTAGGCTGACTCTGTCAGAGCTGTTTATAACTTAGTCGGGCTTTACTTATACTGTGTTTAGCTACCTTGATCAGTTATTTCTAGAATTTCCTCTGATTTTCAAGTGGATAATTTGAAGTAGAAATCTGAACTTGCTTCTACCTTAAGAAATTCATCTCCTGGGACAGTGCATGTGGCAGATGGCATCCTCTGATCCTTCTGCTATACTCTGAAGGGTGAAGGTGGTTTGCAGTTTTTTCTTTCTTGATGATACTATTTCTTGTGAATGAAGAACATGAAAATAGAATTCACTGCCTACTCTTCTTCTGTTTAGAAAACTGTCCTTCAGATTTGCTCATCTGCATCTGTCCTTTAAACCTTTCCACAGCCCACTTCTCTTCCTCCCCTAAGGCAGCTGTACTCCCGCTTTCCATCTGACAATACATCTCCCACACACCTTATATAATACTGGAAAAGAAGGGACCTTACATATCACTGAGTCTAATTTTTTGAATTATTATTTTTCAGACTAAATTTGCTCAATTTACCTTAGCCATAAGTGCAAAGAGGATTAGAACTTCATAAGCCAGCATTGAAGCAGGCATATATATCTAAATATTAATCACTTAAATACAAATAATAGATGCAAACTATTATATATGGAATGGATAAACAAGGTCCTACTGTATAGTACAGAGAACTATATTCAATATCCTATGACAAACCATAATGGAAGAGAAGAAAAAATAAATACAAATAATACATGCCTGATGTAATAATTTAAACATTATGAAAGTATTT
Source organism: Mesoplodon densirostris (assembly GCF_025265405.1). Taxonomy (NCBI): domain Eukaryota; kingdom Metazoa; phylum Chordata; class Mammalia; order Artiodactyla; family Ziphiidae; genus Mesoplodon; species Mesoplodon densirostris. The sequence continues at coordinate 63,615,862 of NC_082678.1, forward strand.
AGATTAAAATTAATAGTGTTTTTTCTCAAGCTCCAATTCTGCCCTCTTCAATGTATCCACTGTTAAACATAAAATTCTTATCATTCTATATATTTTTATTTGTTTATGCAAGATTACATCAATTGTATACATATACAATTTTATTGTAAAACCAGGATCACAGTGTATGTTATTCTGGAATTTTTTTCACTTCACTCTATTTCATGAATATTTTTTCAAGACAGCACTCAAAACTATAACTCAGTTTTTAAAATGAATGCATTATATCCCATATTAAGAATGTACATCATTTATTCAACCATTCTCATATTGAAAGATGCTCCAATTTTCCCATTTTTTTGCTAATAAAATAATGCTTTTATATACATTCATATGTCTATATTTTATTTTTATTTTTAAAATAAATTCCTGGAGGTAGGATTGCTTGGTTAAAGGATGCCTGCATTATAAAATTTAATCCATATTGCCAGAAGGCAACTCAAAAATTGTTGCAAGTTAAGCCTTTCAACAATGCATGAGTAGACTTCTTTACTTACTTACTTGCTTCATGAAATGTTGTTAAACTTTTCCAGTTGGAAGGAAAACTTTTACATTTTAAAAATTTGTATTTATTTTGTGTTTTGTCAACTATTCTGTTTGAGAGTATTTTCATATTGGACTTTTTCATGTCATTTTTTGTGATTGCTTCTTCAGATACTTTTGCTCATTTTTATTGGTTTATCCTTTCTTAATGAGTTTGAAGGAGCTCTTTGTAAATTAATGATAATTATTCTTTGTCTTCATACATATTGCAAATAGTTTGTATTTTCCTAAGTTTATCTTTTATTCTTTGGTTTTGTATATAGTATCTTTTGCCATAAAAGTTTTTTTAAGTTTTACTGAATTAAATCATTTATAAAACGCTCCTAGGTTTTCTGCTTTCCTTTAGAAAATTTTCACAAGGAGTGGGTATTTTAAATAGAAATGCATACAAATTCTCATATTTTTTTCATTTTTAAGAACCCATTCAGACTTAAAAGCCTTAGGCTAGATTTTCATTGCACATGAAGAATTTTCTTCAGTGCATTTTAATTTTTCTGGAAGCGTGTCCTCATGAATCACATCTTTAAATTGACTGTACCAGTTATGAATTTATTGCCTCAGCCTGAAATATACTCTTCTTCACTGTGCTTTGGATACTGGAGCTGGACCCTGTAGGCATTTCTTCTTTCCAGTTGGCACAATGTTTGTCTTTGATAATAAACTGTGCTGGAGTGATTCTGCAAGGCCAAAGCAGGAAGAAGGGATTTCTTTTCCTTCTTCCAGTCTGCTGTGAGAGCCACATGTTGGTTTGTGTATGTGTGTGTGTGTGTGTGTGTGTGTGTGTGTGTGTGTGTGTGTGTGTAGGTAATAGTGGGAAACATGCTCACCCCTGCAGCCCTCATGGTTTGTTTGCAGCCTTCACTCTTCAGCAAATATGTCCTCCATTCAGCAGCTGTCTACCCCTGTAGTCTAGCTGTAGTGGCTGCCTTTTGGCAAGCTGATTTTCCACTATTGGCTGTGTGTTCCTGTAGCTGCCATACCTTTCCTTAGAGATCTGAATCTCAGCTTGTGGGAAGGGCTCCTATAAGTTTCCTTTCTTGTTTGTTCTCCCTTAGTCCTAGGAATAGTGCTGCTTCCTGCCATTGTTGCTTCAATTGCTACTATGTCTTAGAAGCCTCTCTTACTGCTTTTAGTATTAGCCATTCTTTATTCATTAATAATTCTTTATATTAAATTTTCCGTGTTAAATTACTGGTGTGGTGTTTGTCTCCTGACTTGGCCTTATTTGAAATGTAAGCATAATTTTAAGGTTTCTGGGAGAAAACGTCTTCTGTGCATCAATATGGATTGGTATGTAGATTTACCTTAAAAGATGAAGTTACAAATGTTGACCACAGTGACAAATGAAGGCAACATGATAGGTAGATAAAACTCCCAAATATAGAACCTATAGTAATTTCCCAATCGGTAGTAGTTTGTGTTTTGCCTTATAATGTTTGCCATAACTATGGATCACCTGTGCTTTTATTTATTAATATTTTTCCTTCAACCAAAGCATATTTAATTGTCTTTATTTTTAATACAGTCTTAGATTTACAGAAAAATTAAGCAGATGGTGCAGATCAACACATTTTAACTTAAATAACTTGTTTAAAAATTAACTTTATAAAATGGTAGGTAGTAATAATATATATTTGCCATAAAGTGTCAACTGATAAAAGATATTTAATTATTAAAATAAAGTGTTCACATATGAACTAAAATCATATCTTGTAACATTGTATGTTCTATGTTTGAGAAAGAGTAGACCAGAATATCTCTGAGGCAAGTCTCTGTCTCTAAACTATGGGCACACTAAGTTCATGCACTTTTGGTTTGTTTCAGGAGAGTGTGAAGATCAATTGTTCCAAATACTATCTTTTATAAACAACAAAAATACCTATCCATATATACATATATATCTATCTACATTTGCATTTGTGTATATACCCACAAATCTTTCTGAATATATGGCTAATATCTATGTCTGAAATATCTTAATCTATATACCATCATTTCCTTTTTCTTTGGAATTTGTTCACTTACTTGATGTACTGGCATAAATCAGACCCATCATTATCCCTCAGCTGTTCTTGACATTTTTATTTAAATTGTAACCTTGAAAGGGCAAAAGCAAATTGCTTTCTCTATACTCTGTAGCCCTATAGCAATCAAATAGTGCTATTATGATTTATCAGCCATGAGGAAATGTTTTCAATGAAGATAAGGAAGAAATTTCAAGGATTTTCTATTGTTTATTGAGTTCAAACAAAGCACGTGGGGTTGCTGTTGCCACAGTAACAGATCTGTCTGCATTAGTTCATAGCTTTGTCTTTAATAATAAGAAACTGGATTCTTTGTCTGTGTGTGTGTGTGTGTGTGTGTGTGTATGCATGAATGCTTGTGTACTTCTATTCCACTTTACATTAGATTTGTGACCTTTATTGTAATAGCATATGCACATACAGATCCATTTAAGGACTAAACAGTCTTTTTTTAGACTCCTTCTGAGGCATAGACTGTTCCCTCTTTTTACTAATAGCAATAATATTGCAATGAACATACATGTACATATCTCCTTGAACATGGAAAAAAATCTTTAGAGAGCTTAAAGTGAAATTTCTAAGTTAGGGTTAGTATTATATTATAAATGTACAAGCAATATATGTTTTTATTTTCCCACATTGTTTCCAAAAGTTAATTTCATGAATCTTATTAACTTCATTCAGTTAGATGAATGTGTGAAATTGTATCACATTTTAAATCTACATTTTCTCAGGACTTCCCTGGTTGCACAGTGGCTAAGACTCTGTGCTCCCAGTGCAGGGGGCCTGGGTTCAATCCCTGGTCAAGGAACTAGATCCCACATGCATGCTGCAACTAAGAGTTCACATGTCACAACTAAGGAGCCCGTGAGCTGCAACTTAGGAGCACATGTGCTGCAACTAAAGAGCCTGCCGGCCACAACTAAGGAGCACTCCTGCTGCAACTAAGACCTGGTGCAACCAAATAAATAAAAATAAATAAATCTACATTTCTTATTTGGTAGTGAAATATAATATTTTTTCCATATATTTATTGTCCATTTGTGCTTTTTTGTTTGTAAACTGCTATTACAATATTCTTTGCTCATTTTTATGATCTCATGTCAGCCTGAGGTGTGTCTTTTCTATCTATTTATGGCAGTTCTATTTTTCCTACAAGGAAGTTCATCAGTAAGCCTACGCTGGGTTCTGCTGTATTAACAACCTTCAAATCTCAATGGCTTCATGCAACAAAGATTTATCTTTTTCACAGGAAGTCTACTGTGGGTTCAGATGTCTCTTTAGGAAAGCTGTCCTCCACGTAAACACTCAGCAATTTAGACTGCTCTGACTTTTTAGCACAAATTCTCCTCCACAATTCCTGTGCAGGGAAAGAGAGCTGAAAGGTCTCACACTGGCAATTAAGTCCTTATGTCTAGAAATGACACAACCCATTGGCCAGAACCAGTCACATGGCTTAGCTTAATTGCAAGGGGCAGGGAAGTGTAATCCTCCTACATGCCTGAAAGGAGAAAAGGGCCACTTAACGATGATCACTAGACATTGTTGTCACAGGAAGATTTAAAACATTGTGGAAATTTATTCTTCCCGATGAACTTTAAAATTAGTTTAAGTTCTCTCCCCAAATAGCATTGGAATTTTAATTAATATTGCCATACCATTTCAGAGTAATTGGTGACAAAGAGGGAGGAGGAGAACTGACATCTTCCATTATTAAGCCTTTCTATTCATAAGCATCTTCGTCTTTCCAAATATTAAAACTTCATTTATACCTTACAGGGAAGATTTACAGCTTTATCTATATTTAGTGTCTCTAGTCTTTAGTTAATTTCTAGGTACTTTATATTCTATGTTGCACCTATAAACAAAATTTTTTTTCTAATTGGTTGTTTCTTATTTATAAAAGGACATTTAGGTATATTTATTTTGTATATTTCAACCTTAAGAACTCTCCTTTTAGTTTGAATAGGTTTTAATGGATTCTTTTAGATTTTTCCAGGTAATAATATTGAATATAATATATTCAATAATAATATTGAAAACAACAATACTTTTACTTTTACCCAGTTCTTTCTCACGTCTATATATTTTTAATATAAATAAACATTATTTTTCTGTTTAAATAACAGTAGTTTCAAATAGTAGTAATAATTACATGCAACATTACCTTCCTACTATATAGAGAATGACTTTAGGATTTTACAATTAAGAATGACATTTATTACCAGTTTGAGCGAGTCTCACTCTTTACATGATTAAGGTACTAACTAAGATGATTAGGAATGGATATTAAGTTCTATCAATTATCTTTTCAGTATCAAGATAATCACATGATTTATCTATTTTGACCTACCAATATGATGAATTATATTTAAAAATTTTCCTATTAAACTCCTTTGCATTATATAACAAAGCCAACTTGGTCATACTATACTTTTAATTATGTTTATGGACTCATTTTACAATTATTTAGAATTTTCCTGTGTTTTTAAATAATAATTGGCCTAAACTTTAGTTCTCTTTGTGCTATGTTACACCTTGCTGGCAAGATTATGCTAGCTTTGTATAATGAATTGCAGAGATACATCTTTTTTATTTGCACTACAATAGTTTAAGTGGCGTCTGGATTTTCTGATAATTAAAAATTTGTAAGCAATCACTTATAACAATCTTTGGTACTGGAATTCATTTTTGACTATATTTCTCAATTTCTTCTTCATTCATTTTTAAATTAAGTTTTCTTACCCTTCTTGGGACAATTTTGGTCATTTTTGTTTTCTTAGAAAATGCCCATTTTATCATAATTTTCAAATACATAAGCACAGAATTGTAGACTATATTCAACTATTTAAAATATACCTCTGCATTGATGGTTACGTTCCTTTCTATACTACTTTTGGGGGTTTATATTCTCTTTATATCATAAATTTATTATTTCTTTCTTCCTGCCACTCTTAGTCTAATTTGATGTTAGTTTTTATAAATTACTGTGCTGAATGCTTAATTTATTTTTATCTCATTTAATGATAACACCAATTATAGTGTAAAATTTCATCACAATAAATTAGTCCATATCTCATAGGTTTTGACATAAACTATTCCCTTTCCTATTGTTATATATATTGTCTTATATAAACAGCTTTAATTTCTTCCCTTGCCCAATTGTTATCTTAAAAAGTTTTTTCTATTTTTAAATAGTTGAGTTTTTGTTTGGCAATTTTGTTTTATTTCAAGTTTATTGCATTATTAATAAAGTCTTTTTTTTTACTTTGAAATACTTTGAAGTTTCTTTAGCTTGTTCTAGTATGTGCTGATTTTAATCTGTTCTAGGGAAATTTGAAGCATGTGTTGTTCCTAGGATACAGAGATTGCTATACATCCTTCTAATTTGTGTCCCTGTTCCCATTGTTGACCCCATGCAATCCATGCTCCATGCTGCTGTTGGGGAGGATTAAGGAGGAATGTTGAGCTATAATTAGGCACAGGGATAAGGATCAAACGTCTGTGGTTAACTGAGACATCAGAATTACCTCAACATATCCCTTTTTATTTCCTTGTACATGCCTTAGCGTTCTGCATTTTTCATTATATCCTGGCTTCCCTTCATCATAGAATGGTTTACATATTAAAAGATAGTGGGTACTAGTTAAAGTGTTGGAGGCATGGTCCTTACTCTTCTTATATTTGTTAGGTTTGTTTTATTTGTTGAAATGTGCATCGAGACATTGGGGAGAACCTTTATACTTCTGAACTGTTTTCCTGATGCCACTGAAATCAGTGCATTTTCATCAAAATCGGGCGGTTCTTAGTTTTGATTGGCCAAGGATATCAGTTTCCTGAAGACAAACACTTGAGAATTAGGAGACTGGCACATAATTAACCATCAACAAATATTTTTTGAGTAAATAAGTTTGGGGGGTACTTTTTTTATAAATAAGATTAAAATTTAAAGTTCAAGTGAAAGGCTCTTCATTGTAAGGCTCATAAATGGTAAGACTTGGATTTGAGCCTAGGTCTTCTGCCATTGGGTCAGATTTTCCCAGTGAAGTGTTTCTCAAAATTTTGCAAATTTCTTTTGCAGCCCAGACAAGAACAAGCGTAAAGGTAAAATTCTGCAAAATCTGCTTTTTTGGGGGTTTTGCCAGTTTTGTCAGCAGAATCTTGTCATTTGGGCTCTATCTCACGTACATTAAGTTTTTGTAAAACAATTATACACACACACACACACACACACACACGTGCATACCTATATGAAATCTAAACAGTAATTAACTCAGTATATTAAAACACAGCAAAGGATTAACAAAGAATTACTGAATGGGATGAGAAACATATGCAGTTTACTAGTGAGTTAATCTATGCACATTTATATAAGAAACAACCAAAAAATAATGTAAAGTTTGGTTCAAGGATGAACTTTTATTCTGTTCTTACAGAAGAATTGATTAAACCAAAAGTAGGAAACAGCAAAAGGCAATGTTTCTCTTGGTTTTATTTGGATAGCTTTAAAAAAAATTATTCTCGTTCTATATTTTCCATTGATTCTTTTCTGCATTCTGTGCTATGTATATCCCATAGCAACTTTTTTTTTTTTTCCTGGTACACGGGCCTCTCACTGTTGTGGCCTCTCCCATTATGGAGCACAGGCTCCGGACACGCAGGCTCAGCGGCCATGGCTCACGGGCCCAGCTGCTCCACAGCATGTGGGATCCTCCCAGATCGGGGCACGAACCCGTGTCCCCTGCATCGGCAGGTGGACTCTCAACCACTGCGTCACCAGGGAAGTCCCCCATTTTTTTTGAATGAGTCAGATAAGCATCTATAATAAAGCTTTTATAAACACCCATAAATAAATTTTAATATTCAGTAGTTGGTTCAATTAGTTTAAAATACTTTATAAGAATAAAATTGAATTTAAAACTGATTATAAAACACTTTTGATGTTAAACTCTTAAAAAGCATGAAAATTATATTGTTTTAAATTTATATTCTCTTAATCCAAACATATATATTTTTCTACCATTAATTGCTTCTGAATTAATTTTTCCAAGCCATGTATTTTTAAATTATTTTAACTTTTTATCATTGAATTATTATTGCATTTTCAAATTATTTATGGAGATTCGTTCTGGAAATATGCAGATGAGATTTTGTTTCTTGTTCAGACTTTTGATTTTTTATATTTAGGAATTTCACATCTATATCATCTGTACCTTGAGATGGAAACCTCTTCAAGGTCAGAGCCCAAAATGACTCTATTCTTTATTATTAGTCACTAATAAACTGCCTTCACTACTTACTACCTCTGTGACCTTGAACAAATGGCATCTCAGCTCTGGGCCTCAGTTTCCTCAGTGAAAAAATCTGGATAATTATAATAACCATTTCATAAAGTTGTTGTGGTTGATTTAAAGGATTAATCATATCAGGAATTTTTAACTAGCACTTTGGGTATATTAGTAATGACAAAGTAGCTGCTTAGCTGACAACTCCCCAAATCTCTGTTGTTTCACAACATAGAAGTTTATTTTTCATTCCATAAATGAGAGAGGGTACTCCACACAGTAATTCAGGGGCCCAGGCTGATGGAGGCTCTGTCATCATCAACATGTAACTTTTAAGTTTTTACTGGGTGATCTATTATCTATCTGACCTATCTATCTATCTATCTATATCTATCTATCTATCTATCTATTTATCTATCTATCTATCATCTATTTCAGGTGGCAGTGGTGGGATATATGCCTGGAGAGGAAAAGCGTTAATGGAGAATATCAGAAAAACATCACTTCTGCTCACATTCCATATGGTCTTCCTTATATTTGACTGTGACTGCGAAATGTAGTACCTATGTGGGCAGCTTCTTCCCAGCAGTAACTCTTCCCTTCAGAAGAGGAGCATGAATCTTTGATAGATAGCTTGATATCACTACCTCACAGATACATGGGAAGTAATTGGTACATGATGGGTATTGTTTACATATCTTTATATACCACTCAACACAATGTATCATACTTACAATTTCCTTGTTAGACTCTCCAATTAGGCAGGAGTCTTTTGAAGTCACACAGGGACTATATCTTTCACAGAGTCCCTGATTGTTAGCAGAATTGAAGAACAATATAAGTTCTTAGCAAATGCTTGGTGAATGGATGTCTGTGGATGGCTCTCACTTAAGAAATAAATAAATATCAGATCTGTTGTTGAATATACAATCGTAATCACCATTAGTATTAACTGAAAATTACAAATAGCTCCTCTACATTGGAAGTTTAAAGTTCCAAAAAAGTGAACTAGTCTCATTGCTTGGCCTCACTGAGTATCAACAATCTGAAGAAAAATAAGCCATCTGGGTGTAGATGGATTTGAAGAATAATAGATGTTGTCATGGCAGTTAATGACAACATGGTCACCCCTTTGAAGTATTGTATAATGGTTGTCACTGACTTCCCATTTCTCCACACCTTTTTTGGGAAATACTCAATAAACCTAGATGTGTAGTACAATTTATCAATGATTTTGTAATCTAAAATCAATATCTAGAGTTATAAGAATCTGCTTAGATTGACTAAGCTTTCCTCCACTGCTCCAGTTGTGTTGAAGCCTGCTTTTCCAATTAGATGACATTTAATCTAATGGGGAGTGGGCTGTTGAACACAGTGTCACATTGCCTCACCATTTGGTCTCATTACTTCTATTAAAATCACAAAAGAGGACTCCAGTAAGAGGTGAGTAACTTGTAATCTAACCTTTGCATTCTCAGAGCCTTATATCCATGTCTCTCATGACGTGCAATACTTTCTCTCCTCTAAGAAGGCAATATCTCAGGATGCTAGAGCATTCTGAGCAATTTTTACTCAGAGGCAAAAATTGGCATGGATGGTTGTGTCACTATTCCTCTGGAACTTTCACATATCCTCCCCCTTTTTCTGGTTCTTCTGAGATCAGGACAAAAGGAGGGTTCTAGATGGTAGGAGAAAAGTTTTTTTTTTTTTTTTTAGTTGTTTGTATTTCTCTTGTGGTTGTTCATGCACTGTCTCATGACAGGCATCCAGATATTGGCTCTTCTGTGGGTGTATCAATGAGTTCTCCAAAGGGCCCTATGGGCACATCTCTCATGGACAGGCCCCTGATATGGATGCATCCTCTGGCTGGACCTGCTGATACCCCCCAAAAGCTTTTTCCTGTAGCAGAAATCCCTATAGCTTCTTACCACTTGCTTGTCCTGTGCCAGCAGGGCATCCTCTTTGGTAGAAGCCCCACAAGACAATTCAAACAGGGTTACTTGGCCCCTAGGACATACATCCTTATCCTGCTAAATCATGGAAGAACAGTCTCCCAAATTCTTATAACCCTTTTTTAAATGTGTAGACAAAGGCTGATCCAGCCAGTCTCTCACCTTCAGATTTCCCCAGTGACTACTATTTGTGTTCATTTGTGCCCACAAACTCCTGGGGATACATAGCAGACTCTTCAAATATCTCTCCCCATAGCTTCACTTTGGCTCCACAGAGACTTGGGACAGGCCTATGAATTTTTCTTGCTCAAAGGGCATTAAACTAGTATTAACCTCACTTCTTTTCTGATATGAACTTAATCTTTAAGATTTCTTTCTCCTGGCATGATAGAGGGGAGACACCACCCTTCCAAATCTTTTCCTAAGGGGGTAGGAAGAGAAAGAAAAAGAATTCTTCCCTTGTATGAAAATTCTTCGACCAATTCTATTCAATAACTATTTGAATTTCTAGTCTTATAAGACAGAAGCAGAAGATGATGGAAGGTTTCATAGTCACTGATTTGATGTGTTTATGTTTTAGCACAGCATGGATTCATCTTATATACAATAATTATCTGCTAAAAATTTGTACAACTGCCACAGATCAAGCCATTTCAGGGTCTTTAATTAATTTAAATTCCAAAATCCCATACCAAATTCAACTTTTCAGCTCCCCTGACTCTCTACTATATTCTTATTTTTGTGTGTTTTTATGTTTTGCTGCATGCTTGGACCATTTTTCTTTTCTTACAAACCATGTCTTGTAAGTCTGTGTTTGGATTTAATTTTCTTTGCATAACCCAAGGGATATATATCATGAAAATCTGTTGTTTTGCCACTAAGTGGTTCTGATTCTGAAAATAAATATAGTAACTTGTATGATTATGTGTATATTGGCTAGATTTTTCTGTGTTTATAAGTTAGGTATGTTGTCTTCTGAGGTTGAATGGAAACTATTACCACTTGTCTCTCCTGAATCAGTCAGTTCGTCATTAATTTCCTAGTCCATTGTGTCATTCATGGTGGTGCTTTGATATTTAGCTCTGCAGGGAGAAAAAATAATCTAAGAATATGTTTTATTGTTTTCTGTGTTAGAGTTTCAGCCAAAATCCTGAGATAATAGCAAAAGTTCCATTTAATATACTGTTACTCTAATAGGAAATTTTAATGGCATATTTTCTTTTTTGTAAAGTATGAAGAAAAATCTTAACTAACCTACTTGAGACTTTTGACACATATTGTCACTCACATGGCAGTTAGTTGATAACCATAAAGCTGAGTGAGATACAGTTGCTGGGAGGTGGGGCTAAGTGGTCCTTTCCCCCACACCAGACTGACAGTACACACTTTCCAGCCCTCTCCTCAGAAAAACTGCAACTAGCCACACATCTTGAACCTTCAGAGTGACTTACAAATATTCAAAAATCTCCCATTGTTAAATAGTCAGATGCTGAGGGTCTGCTAAGTGGAAGTAATAGGTTGTTTCAAAGATTAAAAGCAATTACATTTTTTTTCTGACCCTGACATCCTAAATATCTCCCCTGCTTGACTGAAACCTTTCTGAGGGCTCACTTACTTATCTCTATCCTCTTCCACCATCCCAGTGGGGTTGAACATTTGATCTTTAGAGTGTTGCCAGCTTGAATTTTGCTCTGGAACTTAATGGGATCCTGAATCACCCTATGGTTCAGGAAACTAGCCAGTGGTTTGATTCCTTTGTCAGGGTTTTCTCCCCTTTATAGAGAAATTCCTCAAAACCAGATGTCTATATTTGCTGTTTCCATTTCCTCTACTCTCAGTCTCTTTTGAATCCATATTAATTGGTGTTTTGTTCCCTCTTCCACTGAAAGAGCAATTCTATAGTCCTTGATGATCACCATGGTACCAAATCCAGTAGGTGATTATTATCCCTCATCATATTAGGTCTATCAACAACGTTAGGCAGAGTTGATCATTCTCTTCTTCTTGAAACACTTTCTTCACTTTACTTCCAGGAAGTTCCCTGGTTGTGTTTTCCTTCTATTTTGCTTGTTACCCTTCCTCAGTCTCCTCTGTTTGTTCTTCCTCATCTCCCTGAAGCCCATTCTTCAGACCTCTTCTCCTCTGGTTTTATACTCTCTCCCTAAGCTCTCTCTCCCAGTTTCAGGGTTTTAAAAGCCATGTGAACTCTGAAAACTCCTAAATTTATATCTACAACCCACATGCCTCTCCCGAAATCATTCTCATACATCCAACTGCCTACTCAACACATCCCCCTTGATGTAAAGTTGTCATCTCAGACTTAATATGGCTAAAACATAACTCTTGATTTCTAAGCTCCCAATCTGCTCCTCCCACAGGGTTATCTTAGTGACTGGCAGCTCCATCCCAGTCACCTGAGCCAATAATCTTGGATTCAACTCAAGTTTCCTCTTTCTCTTGTAAAATTCTTTCAGTGGTACCTTCAAAACATCTCCTGAATCCAATCATTTCTCAAGACCTTCTTTACTACCTATTTTATTTAAAACAATATTGTCATTCACTTGGATTATTATAACCTCCTAATTTGCCCTGTCCACCCCGACATTTGGCAAAAGTAGGCATTCCAGTAATATGAATTAACTAAATTCATATTAAATTTGAATTCAGAATTTTGCTAAGGGAATGAATGGATGGTTGCTTATTGTTACTGAGTGGCTGTTTGGAGGTCATGTCCCCCAGGCTCGCCCTCAGGATTTGAGATCGCTTTGAGACTCCCTCACCAATCAACATATATGTGTACACGTCTGTGTACACAGTTCTCACTTCTCTTATCTCTTAATAGGCTTTAAAGACTGCCTTTTAACTCTTGGTAAGGTTATTCCAGTAAGGCAGTGAATGCCCCTTTAGGTAGAGGAAGGTGAGCTCCACCTTAGAGCAAATTATGGGGCTAAGCTGGCAAGACATTCCAAAGGGTAGAAGTGAGAGCTTTTTTTATTTGAAGACTAAGATTCTTTTATAATAGATGATGGAGTAGGAAATTAACAATGAGTGGAATCTGGCAAAACTGCCTATCTAGGTGGGATCTTAAATCAGGTATAATTAGCCTATGACTTCCCAGTGACAGGAACAACTTCAAGATCAATGACCACTGGTGGACATTTTCTTCCTAAAAAGAGCCCAAATCAGCATTTATGCTGGCTTGGTTTGTTTCTCACTCACTCTGACCCATTCCATTATTTATTGCCAGAGGTCTGTGGCTTGAATATTATCTCAGCCCTGATTTTCTCATTGCCCTACTTTTAGGCTTCATGCTATGTGGACTTGATCTGCCTTTGGCTATTAGGTTCATGCTATGTGAACTTGATCTGCCTTTGGCTATTAGGTTCATCAAAAATGTTCAGTTTTTAATAATAACTTCTAGTTCTTTGTGCCAGGTGCCCTAGGGCCTTTGGATCCACAGCCAAATCACAAAAATGAATAAAAACAAGTTTTCTACTTTCACTAATAAGAGTGCAAACTTCTCATCACATTTTCAGCAGAATTGTCCTTTCATCAAAGTCTCTTATTTGAGGTGATTGGGTCTAAGATTTAATCAAAGGACATTTGGCTCAGACAGAAAGGTGTGGAATTGTTAACACTTCACTTCAACGCTTCTTTGAGTATTCAGATAATAATAATAATTATAGCTACAGTTAATACTGCTTACCTTGTGCTAGGCAATGTGTTGTATTTTTTACTTTTAACTCTACTGACAGCCTTATGAAATATGTACTAATTTTAATCTCTTTTCTATGTAGAAGATATGAGGTTTAGAAAGGTTAAGTGACTTGCCAAAAGTCACAGAAGAGACAAATTGCAAAATGGATACTCACAAATGTACTCCTAATGCCAAAGGCTATTATTTTAAAAAACTTCACACTACTATCTCCCTTAGAACAAGGGGTAGTGACAATGAGGCAAGGCATGTTGCTTTCTCCTCTTTCTGTAAAAGAAAAGGCCCAACATGTGAGTCCTCTTCAATTATTTTCATTTCTGTCCTGAAAGAATAAGGTAACAGAGTCATTTAGATGCACCTTTGGTGCCCAAGTTGAGACAAATGATTTCCTAATGTTCCCTACTTGATAGAAGCTTAGGGAAGCTACTCACTCAATTATGTCATTGAACAAACCATGAGATCAGGATATTTTCTGTCCTGGCAGATTCTGAAAAAAATGGAGCCAGAAACCTTTTGGAGGAAAAAAGCCACATTTGAGAAGCATTCTCTAGCATTATCCTGTCCCAAGGCATCCACTTTCTGTGACTTATTAAAAGTAGCTTTGACTCAAATGCTAACGTTTAAATTAGATTTTTAGTATATCAATTTCACTATTTTTTTAGAAAAGGGCTGTAATTCTAACCCTGGGCCTTTTTAGCTACATTAATAAGGCCCAAACCTATATAAATAAGTTTTGATGGTCTGAAAGTGAAAATACTTCATGAATCAGGCTGACAAAAACAAGGAAACCCAAACTCATTTAAACCAATAATTGGATCATTCCTACTTTTGGCAATTCCTTATATATTTCCCAATAAATTAATATGATTACACTTGAGACCAGAGAACATCAATTTTCACTTTAAATTAAAGAGAAAGTGCTTTGATTGATCATTTATCTGACCAGCAAGAGGTCTCCAGAGACTCCAGGAACTCATTAATATATTGAGCTTTGAAGGTTTTGATTTGGTAGAATATGTATGTTGAGTCACTATTAAGTGGTATAATGCTCAAATTCCTTCTCAGCTAGTTAGCTCCATGAGTTAGAAAACGCTGCTAGCAAAGCCATTTATTCTTTGTAGAGTAGAGAAAGTTGCTGTTCTGAACTATTGGTTGGATTCTTAACTCCAGCTTGTAAATATTTGCAGTGTTTCACAAGGCAGGAACCAGGGACGATCGAACCATTGCATTCATTAGGGCCTTTTGTACTTTGCTAAGCTTGATCTCATCACTAAAGGAAAACAAACAGTGTTGCTTTCCTTCTACCCCCAAGAATCTCACCTTGCTTGGTCAAATCCATGCCACTTTTTAAAAGATGAAGCAGAAGGCTCTTTGGGTTGTATCTAAGGGCATCAACGTTGGGAATGGCCCAGCCAGGGCAAATTACTTTATATCAAGGACCATTTTGTCAATTACTCGATTGTATAGGAGAGACTCCTGTGACATCTGAGCAAGCAAGGTTAGAGGAAAGAGTGGTTGAACTCTTGGCTTCCACCATCATGTGATTGTTTACTCAACATCTCCACTCAATAAATTCAGACAAGTCTCATATTTAACATGTAAAAATAGAACTCTGGTTTTCCCTTTGTGGAGGGTTGAATGGTGCCCTTCCCAAAAGATATTTCTACCTGGAATCTGTGAATATGACTTTATTTGGAAAAGGAACTTTGTAGATGTAATTAGGTTAAGGATCTTGAGATGAGATATTCTGGGTTATCCAAGTAGGTCCTAAATCTAATGACAAGTGTTCTTATAAGAGACAGAAGAGAAGATACACAGAGGAGGAGAAGGTCTTGTGAAGACAGAGGCAGAGATTGTGGTCATACAGCTCTAAGCCAAGAAATGCCACCAGAAGCTGAAAAGGCAAGGGAAGATGCTCCCCTAGAGCTTGGGAGGGAGTACGATCCTGCTGACACTTTGATTTTGGACTTCTGTGCTCTAGAACTATGAGAGATACTAATTTCTGTTGGTTTAAACCATCAAGTTTGTGGCACTTTGTTACAGTCACCCTGGGAAACTACCCCCCTCTTCAAATCTGCTTCAGCCCCAGCCTTCAGATGATAGTAGCTCTGGTGTTCCAGCTCAGTCCAAAAACCTGGCAGTGGGGGTGGTCGTCCTTGACTCCTTTCCTCTCATCTAATCCATCAGCAAATCCTGTTCCTCTACTTTCAAAATATTCCAAGAGGTCAAATTATTTCTCATTATTTCCAATGCTACAGTCATCATCTCTTGCCTACTGTATTACAAAAGCCTACTAACTCATCTCCCTGCTTTGATCATGTCCTACTACACTTCATTTTCAACAGAACAGTAGGAGAGAGACTTTAAAAACCAAATCAGATCATGACATTTCTCCATTTAAATAATGTCAGTGGTTTCCTATTTTACTGAGTAAAACCCAAAGTTCTTACAATGCCTCTAAAGCCCCAAGTCAACTGCTCGTTACCCTTAACTCTGTAAGAACTGCCCAAAACACCTTTTCAGAATGTGAAACTCCTCCCCTTAAACATGACCCATTCCCTTTACCCTGATTAATCTCTCCCATGACACTTAACTTTCTAACTATATGATTAACTTTTTACTTAAGCATATTGACAGTCTTCTCCCATTAGAATGTAAGCACCATGAGGGCGGGGTTATTTCTGTGGTTTTTTGTTTTTCCTATTTTTACCACTGCTGTATCCTAAGCTTCTACAATAGTAGGAAGCAAATTCGTTCTACAAAGGGCCAGGGAGAAAATATTTTATGCTATATGGTCCATATGGTCTTTGTTGCTGCTATTTAATTTTACCATTGTATCAATAGTATGAAAGCAGCCATAGACTGGGTGTGGCTATGGCCTGATAAAATTTTATTTACAAAAATACGCATTGGGCAGGATTTAGCCTGTGACCTATAGCTTGCCAATCTCTGCTCTAGAACAATATCTAGCACGTAATATTTGTTGAGTGAGTAAATACATGAAATTCACAAAAGTGGGAAGATTATTAATCCTCTGGGAGCCTCATTTTATTTAGCTATCAAATCAGGATATTAATGTAATTCTCCTAGGGGTGTTTTAAGGTTTAAATGAGAAAAGATATGTGAGAAAACCTGGATGAGTGTCACATGCATGAAATTCATAACAGGGCTTTCTCCCTCTGCCATGTAGAGAGTAGGAAAATGTAAAATGGGTTATTGAAAAGCATTGTCTTAGTCCAATTGTTTTAAACAGTAAACAGTTATTTCTCCCAGTTCTGAAGGCTGGAAGTCTGAGATCAGGGTGCCAACCTGGTCGGGTTCTTGGTTTGGGACCTCTTACTGGTTTACAGACCACCATATTCTCATTGTATCCACACAGGGCAGAGAGAAGAGAGTAAGGAAGCTCTCTCACTCTCTTATAAGGATACTAATCTCTTCATCAGGGTTCCATCCTCACGAAGCAAGCAAGGCCCCACCTCTTAATTCCATCATGTTGGAGATTAAAGTTTCAATATATGAATTTTAGGGGACCACAAACATTTAGTTTATAGGAAGCATCTTGTATTTGTACATTATTTTTAATTCTGGGCATTTCACATGTATTACTTCAGTGGATCCTCACAGAAACCCTCTGATGGAGTTGGGACCCTCATACTCATAGAGCTTATGTGATTTCAAAATCCCTCAGCTGGGTGCAGGGCAGTATGAGAATCTTATCTTGGGATCCTGATCTCTGATCCTGTGCTATTCCCATCATGATGGCCGCAATCATTTAAAAGTTATTCTTCTTGAAAATAGTGCAGTTCTTCTAAAATATCAAGTAGTTCAGTTTTGTTCCAGTACCACAGTCTTCCCATTTCATGCCCCAGATCTGAGTTATATAGGACAAAGACTTACAGGATTCTCTCTATGTGGTGCCTGCAACACATCTAGTTGTACTTATTTGCTAAATAGTTGCCACAGTGGGCTATATTTCTAAGATTCTAAGATTTTTCCCCCTCACTGTTGATTCAGAGCAATGAGAAATAGAGAGGAATAATCAGCATAGGAAAAGCACCTCATAAGATGCAGAGTGGGCACTGAGATATGGTAGGAGTGAAAATTTGATTACATACAGAGCTCTGGTCAGAGGGACTTGGAGGAAGTTTCTCCTGGGAATCCCCTTCTCCCCCTTTTACTTGGCTGCACAGTGCATTTGGATACCAGGCATCAAGAATGTTCTTCTGACTCAGTGCAGGGATTTCTGGGAAGTCAGCTTGTCAATATGGGGCAAGAAAAATCATCATGAGGCCTGATGGCACGGAACCAGGAAGACTGCCCCAAAGAATGTATCTGTGGCTGTGCTTCCCTCATCCGTTTTATGCATCCCATTTCCACAAAGAGAAAGCAAACACATCACTTTGCTTCTTAGTCTTTTTACTCCTCTGGACAACTGTCAAAAAAAACCTAACCAATAAGACCTGTGTATTTCTATTTTGCAAGTATTATGTCTTATATTATTTCTTAAGATCATTTCTCTCAACCCCTTTCTCACTTTCTTCCTCTTCCAACCAAAATAAATGTTAATTTCATTAGCTTTTGTAACCATAGTGGAGAGGTCCTTCATGATTCATGGATCATTGCTCCAACCCAGCCTCGTTAATTTTCTGTGTCACATAAGTCTTGAGGTCCACTAATCTCAGGATTATTGAAAATAGGATGCAGTCACTTTTTAACATATTAATGCTGTTTAAATGGGCCTTTGTATACTAATTTTGATTTAGTAAACGTAGTTAGGGTTAGGAAGAAAAAGATGAAAGGGACACTGTGACTAAAACGACAGTGTTAGCCAGGAGCTACATTGGTAATAAGATCATTTGAACATATTTTGATAATGTGCAGGCACCAAAAATATTTGAAAAGTGGGATGAAGAGAAAGGATAATATTGGAAATGACAGGGGAATGATTTTCTGCTGTATCTCAGCTCTGCCAACAAGGCAACCAGGGAAGAGAAGGGTTGAATAAACACAAAATTTTGGTTGCTGAACAAAATAGGATCAAAGAAAAGGGAAGAATAATCAGGGGTAATGATGGTAAATTGCTTTTTAGTTCAGAGATAATTGACCCGCACTGAAAACATAATTATGGTACCTTGAGGAGATTAAAAGAAAGACAAAGGCAAAGGCATGGAGTGACAACAAACATGATTCAAGATCTTATAATTATGATGTCTTTATAACCACAATATTTTGATAGTAGCCTTTCAACCTACAAAATGCAGGAACAGCAGAAAACCAAGCAGATTCCATTTCAGTTGTTATATATGTTTTCTTTTTAAAATTTCTATTTCTTCTCCTTTTCAGTTTCTTCTAACAGCTGCCGGTACTTGAATGGTATCTGCTAGTAGTAAAGATGTGGAAAAGTGGAGAGAAATGATGGTGTATTTAGATGAGAAGGGTGAGTCTGCAATGAGAATTCTCCACTCCTGCCTTTTCATCCAGCTCAAGCTAGGGTATTTTGGGCTCAGTCTGAAATTCTAGCAGCTCTCAGCTGGGCTTTCTACTAGATGTGAATTTCCCAAAGTGTGACTTAGGCACATAAGATGATTTTAGGTCATAAGTGAACAATTTTTTTTTGTTGTTCCATCAGTTATGGATTTGAATGAGCATTTAAAAAGTTATTCATCCCTTAAATCTGTGTTACCATGGTTGTTATTTGCTTAGGATGAGGCCAAGTAAATATAGCAAGTCAATTTGAAGGATAATACAATTAAATAATTGTATTAATGGTGCATGACTTTGGTACAAATCATGATAGAGCCTATCATAAATTACTGACATTTGCAAAATGCTGGTTAATTCCTCCTTTTCCTTCATCCCACGGAGCTGTCCCATCACTGCCCCATGGCAATACAGTGAGAGAGAGGTGGGATAAAAGTTCTGAAAAACCATCAGAATGGAAATTGTGTTGCTATATACTGACCACATTGGTGTTAGTCAAGGCAATCTGTAATCTCCAGAAATCTGGACTTGAATTATGTAACGAGTCAACTACTCACTGTTGGCAGGTTAGCTATTAATCTAGGGAGTATGCAGAGAGAAACCCATAGGTGCCACCAAAGCTGCATGATGTAGCAGGGATACATGTGTTTTCTGTCTCAATGTGTGTGTGTACGTATGTGGTGCAAGGTTGACTGCAGGCAGAATATGCCTCAATGTGGAACAGGTGGTGTGCTTTCCAGAACCAAGCAGACTCTTCAATCAAAATGGGATCTGTCAAGAATAACATACAGAACCCATTATAAGAAATTCAGTTTTCCCCAACTCAATTCTCTCCTTACCTAGCCTCTCCTATTACACAAATGAAGACACACACCTTTTCTTTGATCCATGGCTCAATCCATCATTTTTGGAAGTGCAATTCACTGTTTGCTTAGTTTTTTAGGAGGCTAGTATTCACCACTCATTGTACTTTCTAACTGAACTTCTAAAAACCTTTTCAATTACACAAAAACTAGAACTGACATTCAAACTACTTGCTCAGAAGGAAGTGAGACAATTTTTCTAAGTATACGAGGTGAGCCAAGTGGGTTGCAAAGTCTAGAACAAAAATGGTCTCCAGGTTGGGAAAAATAAGTTTAAGAAATACAAGGAAAATTGCTTATGAATTCTTCTTAGATGGAAATATCTTACCAGGTAGACCTCAGAAATGCTATTTAAATTTTTTTTCAAGATTAGGTACACAATCCTCACATACCATTCTCTTTATGGCAAAGGTTTCTGTTTTGAAAGTTGCCATCTACTGCTCTCTCTCATTTGGAGCATCCTCCAGGACTTGGTGCTCAGCTTACCAAGTTTACCCTTTGCTCATGTCTCTGATTGTGAGTATTTGTCTTCCCTAAAACTCTTGCAGGACATTTTCCTCATCCAGTTCCTACATAGTCACCTTTGGCAGGGGGCGTTATTCAGCCTACAACATGTGCTTTTCAACTCATTTGCCTTTCAGAACTCATGTCATAGAAATGTTTAAGGTTGGACAAAGGAAAAAGTCACTGGAAGTTTATATTTAACTTCAGTTAACCATTTTATTTAATGTCCTTGCAACTTACATAAATTCTTAAATATCTGTCATGTGTAGCACACCTATCTGTCTATCTATCTATCTACGTATCTACCTATCTATCTATATTTGTAGTGTGTGGCATACTGGGTACGTTTCTTCACTGCAGTTGTCAGTCATACCCATATTCAGTTATCATTAATTAACAAGATTTGGAGTGTCTAACTTGACCTTGAACATCATCCTCTCCGTTTTCAGCTTCCATTTCAGGCTTGTGTAAATGGTTTCCTTCCTCTCTATATATTTGTATCATAGAATTTCTCCAGATTCTTACCCTTGAACTCTCTTGCTATTTGCTTGACCAGTGTTATCAGTCTTTTGCTTCAGATTCATTTCCTCCATCATTTTTGACTTCATGCTTCATTAAAAAAAATATTTCTCCCTTACTCAGAATACAATCTTGACTCATCCACTTTGTTCCCATGAGATATTTTTTTCTTCTGTATAGTAATATCATTAGATGGGAAGGTGAATTTTGTCTAACAATAAACCTTTCCCTACAAGTCTACAACATTTTAACTTATTAACTACACTGAACATGGCCCCACACAGAAACAGATACAACAGATCTCTGCCATACCCAGCAGTTTAGTTTACAGCCAACACCTGGCACTTGTATTGACATTTTCAACCCACACCTCTCTGGCCAGACTGGATTGTGATACTCTTTAGTTTTAGCCTAGAAATGGCCTCTCAACACGGTGCTTGAGACAACCATCACTAATCGTCAAAGGGAAACTTATATGCATCCTTGGAATAAGTCCATGGAAGGAAACTTGGTAGAATCATATGGGCATTTGTAGAAGGAAATAATATATCATGTAATAATTTCACTTGCCCCCTTACTTCACAGGGAATTTTTAGTAGTTTTAATAAGTATTATTTTTCAAGTACTTTGTAACCCAGGTGCAAGTGCCTAGGTACATTAGTCTGTTTGAGGTCTGTAGGGAAAAGTCAATATTAAACCTTCTAAGCTTGACAGCTCCATTTCAGACATGCCCAATTTACCACACTTCAGCTTTAAGCAACCTGGGTCAGGATGAAGGCTGTGTTCTGCTCCTTTTTGACACCTTCTGAGCATCCATTGTCAGCTTTAACAAGCTGTGTATTAACATTATTCAATATACCTTATCTGCCAAGATGCATTCTAGCCATTAAACAAGGGTGTACTTTTAAACTGGCAATGGGAATGACTAGTGTAATGCTTACAGTGTCAAAACTTGAGCACACAATGTCACTCATTTGCTATATAGGTGTAGGGAAGATGCAAGATGCAACTTTTTAGTTTCCAGGAATTTTACAAGGAAAAGGTAAGAACCTCCAAATCTTTTAATCAGTTCTTTCTTTCAAAAGGAATTACTTGCAAAACAAACTATCTATCTATCCATCTTTTATTTATACTTATATACTTGTGTATATGAATGTGTGTATATGTAGATATATATTGTGTGTATATATATACACATATTTCTGCTATTCATTCTATTTCTGCACCTCCTCTTGTATTCAGTAGTGAGGGTTAGTTTCATATTCTTTTTGAGTCATGGGTTATTCATGGAATCACTGCTCCTTAAGGTCGTGTGTACTGTATCTCTCTCTGCTGAACACCACTTGTATCTCCCACATACACCCACTTCTGTAGTATGCTTGGGCACCAGAAAATCACACTAGCCTTTACTCCCCATTTTTCTTGTTGTCCAAAACACCACTATGCAAGCCTTCATGGGTATAACCAACTTTTTTAAAAGATTGGGGTCTAAAGGAAATTACAATATAATAAGGGAAGAACAGTCAGTGGGAAATACAACTATTCCCATAGTGGAAAGCATCCAAGAATTTCAAGTTTTGAGGGATAATGGTTGATTTTGAGTGTGGGAGGTTGTCTTTGGAATGTTTTCTGTTCCTTACCCAGTATCACTGTTCTCATATGCATCTCTTTCTGGGACCACCACCTTCTACTTGCTGTGCTTCAGGCTATCCATGCTATTCACTACCTACATGGAGGACATATGACAACGTTTTAATTATTTGTTTAAGTAATATTTAGAATAATGGTTCTGAGGTCTCCAGCACAACCAAACCCATGGCCCCTTTCTCTTTGACCCCACTGAATAATATGTTAAAGAGTAATGGGGTCTGGAGGACTTTATTACTCAAAACCCACACAAAAATACAGGATGGTGTAAGACAATTCCCTTTGAGTATTTTCCATCAGTGGGAGTTGCAGATTCATTTCTTCATTATTTTGGTTGTCCAGTAGCTAACTATAAAATCAAACAAAGAGAAATACTTACCTTTCAAAAAGAAACAACTCTTAGGATAAGTATAATCTAAAGCAGAGGTAACAAACTCAGTTGCTTAGATGGCCAGGTAAGGAAATTGATTGATTGGGTAGGGTAGGGGTTGTGTCAAACTGAAAACTATGTATTTCTTTTAAAGGTGTATTTCACAGATATCAGGACCTCAGAAGTTGCTCAGTTCCAGGGAGTAACACATGTGCATCATATAAGTAAAACTCCATTATATTAATTTTACTTAGGTTACAAGCTAAGTGGTGCTCTTTGAATTTGTAAGACAACATGGCCCTGTGACATTATATTTGATTTTTAGTATGCGGAAATTCAAGCTTAGTGTTGTCAGGACTTTCTTTCTTTCTTCCTGAGAAAACACAATTCTATGTGTGAAATCTCCAATTTAATTTTTTTTGCAAGTAATTCAAATAAAAAACAACTCTGTGTAATCCAACAAAATGTCTGCAGGCCAAATTTGTACTATAAGCAAAGCTACTGCAGTCCATCTAAATCCTTAAGGCAAGAGAAACATTTTCCTAACTTCCCTAATAGGTTGAGAGATTGTTTTTCTTACAGTGGGGATAGTACTTCACATTTTAATCAGAATGACTGTACCCCATGTTTTGCCTGAGGAAATCCTGGTTTATGGCAATAATCATGGTATCCAGTTTCATTTAGCATTTGTCCTAGATTTTTCATTTTTTTGAGCATAATGTTGTTATAGATAACTGCATTAAGATAAGCAGTGTGCCTTTGGTTGATTTCATTTCTACTTCTAGTTTCTGCCATCTTTTTAAAATTTAATTTAATTAATTTATTTATTTATGGCTGTATTGGGTCTTCGTTTCTGTGTGAGGGCTTTCTCTAGTTGTGGCAAGTGGGGGTCACTCTTCATCGTGGTGCGCGGGCCTCTCGCTATCGCGGCCTCTCTTGTTGCGGAGCACAGGTTCCAGCCGTGCAGGCTCAGTAATTGTGGCTCACGGACCTAGTTGCTCTGCGGCATGTGAGATCTTCCCAGACCAGGGCTCGAACCCGTGTCCCCTGCATTGGCAGGCAGATTCTCAACCACTGCACCACCAGGGAAGCCCAGTTTCTGCCATCTTGAGTGTCAGATGCATGTGCAGTTAAAAGAGTTCTTACTTTAACACATAGTTAAATATGAAAAATGGGCTAGTGATGACCTATTTCTGTTTTCTGACTCTTTCCAAATGTAAGGTAGCTAACACCCTAAATTCTTTGAATGATAGCATTAAGATGCTTGCTGGTGAACTTAAGTGCACTCTAGAGAAGCTAGGGACAGCTAACACTTACTTTTAGGCAGAAAAGGAAGAATTGTTTATTGCTGCTGTTTCTGCTGGCCAGTTGGTGAATTGCTGTGGGCTTGCTTGAGATGCTAGACACACAAAGCACCAATCACAGACAGTGGGAAACTAGCAAAATTATAGGTGAGATATCTGTGTAACATGTTTGAGAAATATTTATCGGAATGCTGTTTCTACAGTGATTTTTGTCATTTATTCTATGGTTACTCTATCTACAACGATTTATTTATTTTACTGTTTCATTATGCATTTTTAAATTTTCTAAGAAATTATTGTTGCAATGAGCTAAAGCAAAAAAGTGTATATTTAATAAGAGATTAAAAATGAATTTTTGCTTCTTAAGAACATTGTAATGAATGTGAAGCTTTCATAAAATTTTATTGACAATTATTATTAACTAAGGAGGTTGTCATGATATTGATGACCACATAAAAACCAGGAGTCAAAAATATACTAAATAAATAAAATATTAAAGAAGCATCATCATCTATTTTGAAAGTTAGCAGTTACTTTAAGAACACTATCTCGTTGGCAATGACTAAAAACATACAGCTACAGAAAGTGCACTTATATATCATCTTGTGAAGAATGACTTTTCATTTAGATCAAATGATGGCTTAAAATTAATTTATTTTATTGTTGATTCCAGCTTTCCTTGTGAACATAATAAAAGTAGAGTAATTGTTGCTAATATGGTAATTTCATTAGCAGAAGAACTTTGTAAAGATTTAAATGATACCAGTTTTTTTCCCCTCAGTGTAAACAAATAATTCAAGTAGAAAATAAATTTAGATAAATTCAACAATAGTGAATTTTTAAGTCCCAATTAATGGAATCAAAATCATTCTGTCGAAATTACAACATCTGACAGTATGGTGAATACTATTATAAATTTAGTTAAATATGTCAACATTTAATATAAAATATTTATTATATGGAGAAAAGATGAATACAGATTTTAGTGGAGTATGGTGGTAAAAATAATGTTCTTATTAAAATAAGAGGTCATGGAGCAGAAAGGTACTTGAAGTTGGTTGTGGTACACACATTATTTATAATTGCATCTAAACCAAACATACTATTTTACGGATCAAAATGAGAGCTGTAGAGATCAAAATAACAAATGTCATATATATCCACTTAGAATAAATAAACTACAACTTTTTTTGGTAATAAAGATGGTATTAAATTTTTAAAAATATTTCAGCATGGCAGTACATGCTTACTGCTCTTAGTTATCCAGCATTAGTCAGAAATGTTGGATTTGTGATGAGAAACTTTAGAAAATAAACTAAATGTTTTATGATGCTTTTTTTTAAAGTAAATCCTTTAATTTTGATTGCATTTTGCTCAAAATTAATTGGAAATCTTTAATCAAAATATTTAACACATGAATGCCAAAAAAACTTCAGCTTTTGAAGTATTCAGCAAGCTTGAAAACTGGAAGACAGTGAATTTGATCTCTCAAAAGAAAGGAGAAACTGAACAAATAAAACAATAAAAACCTAGATTGTAACTTTGCTATTCAAACTGTGGTCCTAGGCAGCATTGGCATCACCTGGGAACTTGTTAGAAATGCAGACTCTCACCCACCCCAGAATTACTGAATCAGAATCTTTGTTTTAACATGATTCATGTGGCTTTTGTATTTACATTATAATTTGATAAGCACTGATGTAAAAGGTTTCATTTAGAAATTTGGTAATTACACTTCAGAATACCTTGACAAATAAGAAGAATACTTTGATGATACTTTTTTATTAATTGGAAAAATTATTATTCTCTGCTAGGATCATTAAATTGAAAAGGCCTATGAAGATGGCATAATTTGGCAAAATATACAAAATAATCATAGAGAAAAAACCATAAATAGAGATTTGATGATTTTTTATTAAAGAAAATATCTAAATGGAAGCAAAAGTAACAGTATCCATAAAAATATTTGTTCTGAAATATTTACACATTAAAAAAACCCAAAAAATTAGGATTGAGAAAAACATCCATTTATGAGAAATTGCTCTGAGCTTGTCAGATACCTCAGTGTCTCTGGGAATGATTTTCTCAATTAAAGACATTTCGATCTACAGAGAAAGGCTAGCTGGAGGTGTCAACAATTTTAAATCTATTACATATAAAATGCAATGTTGAGGGTGATGTGTGAAATTTAGTTTTAAAAATTAAAAAAAATAACATTTTGAAAAAAGCAACTTTAAGAAGAATACTCGTGATAAGAGATTAGAGGTAGATATGGCTAAGAAAGTAAAGTAAATTAATCCATACAAAAATAAGTATTCTACTTATGTTATTTATACTTTTTTGCTATAACATCAATAATCAAACATTAAAGTTTCATAATAATCAGTAAAATACTGTTTTGTTTGCAGCTATATGGATATATATTATTGTAATTTAGAGAAAGAATTATATTTTGAAAATAATTTTTAATTCAATTATTTTAAGGTCCAGCAATATATTTGATAGTCAATAAATTATTTCAAAAATTATATAATTTTAAATTATCCCTCAAAAGTGTTTGGACAGTATATCATAATGCAGGACTGTGTTAGTTTCTTTCCACTTGTTTCTTTCACCTTACCCTTTCCAAATTATTCCTCTGCTGACCTGTTTAAAGAAAAAAAAAGGTAGCTTTAAATTACCTATTTTCTTTTTTTTTTTTTTTTTTTTTGTGGTATGTGATGCGCAGGCTCAGCAGCCATGGCTCACGGGCCCAGCTGCTCCGCGGCATGTGGGATCCTCCCGGACCGGGGCACGAACCCGTGTCCCCTGCATCGGAAGGTGGACTCTCAACCACTGCGCCACCAGGGAAGCCCACCTATTTTCTTAAGTGTGAAAAATCTGGTTAAAGCCTTGAAATTGTCACTTTTAAGGGCTCAACTAAATTAAATTCTCAGACAAGAACAATAATCCTCTTCAGTTTTGAGGGGTGGGAAAAAGAATAAAGATGGGTAGTTTCAGAACTGCAGTTACATCTAAATTCATTTAAAATGATTTTAGTAACTATGCATTTATATTGACATTATGCCTAATATGGCTATTATACCACATTAATATGTAGTACCTACTATCACTACTGTCACCATCCAGGTTCAAATCACCATCTATTACAGGGATTATTGAGGTAGACTTCAAATAATACATCTCCTCTTGCCCTATTACAGTTAAATGTTAATATAACAGCCAAACTTTTCAAAGTTCACTTTATAACACTTTTCTGCTCAAACTTCTGGTGGCTTCCAAATTCATTCACAATAAAAGCCAAAGTTCTTACAAAGTCCTATAAGCCCTCTCATGTTTGCTTTCATCTGGATTATACATACCACAGTGAATGTAATAATGTGATGGCTTACATTTTATTTGGTCTTATTTCAGAGATCCTTGATTAGCATTTCTCCGTTGTTGTTACCATTGTTGCTCCACATCTCACGCTCTGCTATCTTTTCTCTCTCCCACCATGAGACTCATCCCACTCAGACTCTAATTCTACCTGCTCCTCTTTTAGAGAGAGTTCCATTTAGCCAGCTAGCCTTCCCTTAGAGTTCTGGAAAATACATTTTTTCTTTCCTATTTTACTGCATGAAATTATTAGCCAGTGATCTATTTCTCTGGTAGATTTATTTTTTATTTTTTATTTTTTTTTTTTGCGGTATGCGGGCCTCTCACTGTTGTGGCCTCCCCCGTTGCGGAGCACAGGCTCCAGACGCGCAGGCTCCGGACGCGCAGGCTCAGCGGCCATGGCTCACGGGCCCAGCCGCTCCGCGGCATATGGGATCCTCCCAGACCGGGGCACGAACCCGTATCCCCTGCATCGGCAGGCGGACTCTCAACCACTTGCGCCACCAGGGAGGCCCGGTAGATTGATTTTTGACAAGTATTTGTTCCCAGTTAGACTTCATCTTTCTAATTTAGGACTTGCCTTTCTGGCTACCAATCAATGGCTATTAGAGCAATACAGATCTGCTTGAATATGAGAATGAGCAAAATGCACTAAGACAGTAGTTTTGCTGAGTCTCAAAAATCATCCAATATCCATTCAAAGCCCACAGTGTCTTTTGTTCTGACCTTCTCAATTAACTCTGTTGTGAATCATCCATGTGTGTATTTGAGAATTGATTCTGCTACAAAGATAGCTTTCCAAGAACGATATGGCCTGTGGCAGTCTCTCTATATTTTGATCTCTAAAAGAAACTATTTTGTGTACCATGCATTTGGACAATAGAATATACACTGCATTTTCTAATGTATAATTGTTTCACTCATTTAATAGTGCATTCCTACTAGGTGTTGAGCACACTTAAGTTTCAGAGCTATTTTCAGGGTACCATTAGTCAAATGGCAAATTTATGCCAATTTAAGAAAAAGCAGCTTTTCTCTTAGAAGACATAGCTCTGTGTCAGGTTGCATAGTTTGATGAGCAGAGCATGGGTTATTTCAAACTTTCTCTTACTTCCTTGGCTGGGCATCTTTGGACAGTGAAAAACTTGCACCACAGTATGTGACAGTTCTAGAGATGAAAGGCATTTCCTTTGTTCTTGAGGAATTTCAGTACTGTTGGAAATTTCTGGAGGAGCTGGACTCTTGTTTGATCTTTTTTATTCCCACTTATACCTAGAAGAAAGACCTGAACACATAGTAAGCTCCTGATAAGTACTTATAAGGATGAAATGTCTAACTTACTAGAAATAATGGGACAGTATAGTCTAAAAATCAGCTTGTGTTTTTTTCACCAGCTTTTTTCTAGCTGTTGTGAAACTTTTAATTTTGACTGAAAGGGGAATATAAAAAAATTAGAAAGAGAATGAGAGAGAGGGAGAAAGAGGAAGATGAAACAAGTATTCTTACTTGATGAATTGAATTGCAAATGGGTTTTTGTTGTCAACATTAAAATAATATATAATTTCATTTGGAGAACACAGTAACTCTTTGATTGCTTTCAGAGATATAAATCCCTGTGCGTATAATAATGAAATACATTCTTTGAAATATGGGTGATGATAAAGATTCTTTGATTTTAGACATCTATTCAGCCTCTTTTCACCTCTCTCTGCAGAGCAGCTGTTATTCTTGTTAGCAGAGACGTCAGAGGATCCATTTGAATTTTACGGATACCTTTTTAACACTCTACTCAACCAACCCTGGACAGATCCTTGTCTATCAATTATACAAAAAGAGATGTCACTTGAAGTAAAACCAATATCTCAGAACAGAGACAAACCGCTTCCAGTTCCTAACATCTTCTCTCCTTTAGTGAGACTTAAGAACAGTTTTCTTAAGTAGCTTTATCACTTGTTTATCATCCTTATGTTTGCAATTGAAACACACTGGTGTGCCAGAATGTCCATGACTTCCCAGTGAACGTAGTACCTGTTCATACCAGCTTTTCTCTAGGGGGCTTGTGGCAGCCATGAGAATACTCCTTGCACACTATCAGTTATGGAAGGTGTAATTGAACAGGAGCCCCAGCTGCTGTGCTCTGAAATCTACTGCCACATTTGTACCTAGTCCATGCTTCCCATGGCTGCTTCCAGCCAATGACTGAGCTTGGCCAGGATACACAGGCAGACCCATTCCTGGGAGATTTGGGACTGCTCTGATGGATAATTTGTCTCAAGTACTCTCTCAAGACCTTGTCAAACATTCTTCTGAGAACATGGTGGTCTAGAACATGTCTATCAAACACTGGGCTCAGACTGGCATCATGGTCTGATGGCTCGCCCAGAATTTCCCATATATTTTTCTATTTTTTCTCATACAGGTATTTCCTTAATAACTCCTTGCAAATTTCATCCCATCTTGGCACCCAGTTCTTGGATAGACTGGAATAACACAGAACCTGACTCTTAGCAGCATATGCCCAAAATCCTACTTGGGAAAAAGACATAGAGTCAACTGCCTTTGTTCTACCTCAGGTAGCATGTTGGTAACTCAATGAATAGTAATCCCCATCTTCATAGTTTAATCTCACTTCTTCATCTGTTGCTTTTTACCCATTTAAACTAACCCCTGAGTCATAGCTGTACTCTAGAAAACCATATCTGTTCATACCTGTCTGTTGGGTCATTTGGTCACTGACTCTGTATGTGAGGCCCTAAATTCAAGTCCATGTGGTTGAACTTCCTAACTGCAGTCTGTCATGTGACCTTAATCTTGTCTATATCCTTGACTGGGATGAAACTGTAGGTTTGCCTCAGGGCCCACAGAATTTCTGCTCAAAGGTAAATTTGTTAAAGGAGGAAAATAAAACTTCTATAATATTTTAAAATGGAAACCTTTACTAAAATCTTTATATACCACTTTATTCTTATGTTCCAGGCACTCTGCTAATTAATATGCATGGATTATCTCTACTAATCCATATCAGCCCCTTTAGGCTGGCATGATTACCACTCCATTTTACAGATAATCAGCCTACCAGAGGTCTCGCACTAATGAGTGGTGGATCCAGGGAGTGTGACCACAGAATTTTGCTCTTGATTTTAATGTCTATATGCCATTTCTTCACTATGAAAAGCTGTGTGACCTTGACTAAGTCACTTAGTTGTGGTAAGCCTATTACACATATGTAAAAGGAATATAATAATACTACTGACTCTTTATTGAGTTTGTCATGTTTTTGACATTTTAGGTTATATATTATCTTAGTCCTCATTACAATCCTAGAAGGTAGGCATTGTTCTTGTACCTATTGCTGTGTAACAAAACATTGCAAAACTTAGTGGTATAAAACAATAATATTTTATTATTTCTCATGATTCTGGGCATGTACAATCTGGGTGGTTCTTTTCCTGGCCTCACTGGAAATAATTCATGTGATTGTTGTCATCTGATGGCTCCACTGGGACTGGAGTTTCCAAGAGGGCCTCAGTCACATATCTGGCAGTTGAAGGGACAGAGACTTTTCAGTTCTTCTACCTTTAGCCTTTTAAACTTCACTAAGCTAGACTGACCTTCACAGCATCATGGCCTAAGGATTCCAAAGAAGTGAAACTGAAAAGTATAAAGTAACTTAAAGCTTAGGTATCACACTTGTAAATATTGCTTTTGCTGGTCAGGGTAAGTAACAAGGCCAGTCCTGATGAGAAGAGCAGCAATGCCACATTCCAAAGTGGACATTATTCCATTCATTGGGAGTCATTATTACTATAAACCTCATTTTAAAGGTGACAAAACTAAATAGAAAAGTCAGAATTAAAATCCAGATCTGTATTCTCACCTCTTTGGTTTTCTTCCCGCTCTGCCATGCTATCAGTAGTACCTCCTTCTCCACAGTTTTGGTGTTAGGACTAGATGAGACTGATACTAGGGAAACAGTCTGCAAACTCAGCTGTGTCATTAAAAGTCCTCTCAGGTCTATGTATTGAGTTTTTATTCTAGCACATTTTTATTAATTGTAAGACACAGTTTCAGGGCATGGAGTTATAACCCAATGATAAAGTAGGATTGGAACTTGAACATGGATCCTCTGAATACCAATACATTACTCTTTTTACCATATCAAGGGATGATAAATGCATGGAACTTATGCTGCCACTACCATTCTCCCGTGTCCCTGGTACCACTAATTGATCAAAGTAAACACTGAAGAAGAAAGAATTTTCATACATAAAATGGGGAAATAGTAGTCTCAAATAGTGCTGGGCACACTGGATATTCATATGCAAAAGAATTAAACTGCACCCTTATCTCACACCTCTCACCCAAAATAACAGGAAATAGATTAAGGACTTAAATTTAAGACCTGAAACAATAAAGCTCCTGGGAGAAAACATAGGGATTACACTCCTTGTCATCAGTCTTAGCAATGATTTTTTTGGATTTGACACCAAAAGCAAAGGCAACAAGAACAAAAATAAACAACTGGGACTCCATCAAATTAAAACACTTCTGCACAGCAAAGGAAACCAGCAATAAAATGAAAAGGCGACCCATGGAATGAAAGAAAATATTTGCAAGCCATATATCTGTTAAGTGGTTAACAATCAAAATATATAAAGAAGTCACACAACTCAATAGAAAAAAAATCTGATTAAAAAATAGGCAGAGGAATAAAACAGACATTTTTCCAAAGAAGACATATGAATGATCATCAGGCTCATGAAAAGGTTCTCAACTGCATTAATCATCAAGGAAATGCAAATCAAAGCCATAATAAGATATTACCTCAGGGCTTCCCTGGTGGCGCAGTGGTTGAGAGTCCGCCTGTCGATGCAGGGGACACGGGTTCGTGCCCTGGTCCAGGAAGATCCCACATGCCGCGGAGCGGCTGGGCCCGTGAGCCATGGTCACTGAGCCTGCGCGTCCAGAGCCTGTGCTCTGCAATGGGAGAGGCCACAATGGTGAGAGGCCCGCGTACCGCAAAAAAAAAAAAAAAAAAAAAAAAGAAGATATTATCTCATACCTGTCAGAATGGCTATCATCCTTCACAAAATATAAGAAAATCAAACCATCATGCTGTACACCTTAAACTTATAGAGTGATATATGTCAATAATTAATAAAACTGGAAAAATAACATTATATAAAAAGGAATGACTATCCTCAGAAAGATAAGAGATAACAAGTGTTGGCAAGGCTGTGGAGAAAAGGGAAACCAGGTGCACTGATGGTGAAAATGTAAATTGGTGCAGCCACTGTGGAAAACATCATGGAGGTTTCTCAAAACTTGAAAATAGAACTGCTGTATGATCCAGCAATCCTACTTCCACGTATGTATCCAAAAGAAATGAAAACACTATCTCAGAGAGATATCTGCACTCGCAAGTTCATTGCAGCATATTCACAAGAGCCAAGATACAGAAACAATCTAATTGTTCATCAATGGATGAATGGATAAAGAAGTTGTGGTATATTACATACAATGGAATATTATTCAGCCATGAGAAAGAATAAAATCCTGCCATTTTCAACAACATGGATGGGCCTTGAAGGCACTATGTTGAGTGAAATAAACCAGACACAGAAAGACAAATACTGTGTGGTATCACTTATATATGTAATCTATTTTTAAAAGCCAAAGTCACAGATACAGAGAGTAGAAAAGTAGTTTGCTAGGGGATGAGGGTTAGGGGAAATATAGATTTGTAAAAGGATACAAACTTTCAGCTATAAAATGAGCAAGATCTGAGGGTCTAATGTACAGTGTGGTGACTATAGTTGATTACACTGTATTATATAATTGAAACTTGCTAAGAGACTAGAAATTAAATGTTTTTCCCTCCGTATCTATCTATCTATCTATGTATCTATCTATCTAAATATGTGGGGTGAGGGATGTGTTAATTAATTAGATAGGAGGAATCGTTTCACAATGTATACTTATATCAAACCATCACAATGTACACTTTAAGTATCTTACAATTGTATTTGTCAATTATATCTCAATAAAGGTGGAAAAAAAATGGGTCCTACTTGAAATTTATCTATCTTTTCAGATAACAGACAGATATACAGTAAAATCATTGGTCATTTTCTTCTTAAAGGTTAGAACTGCCCAACTCAGCTTCCTAAAATATCTAAGACCGGGTACTTTGCAGTCAAAAGAACACTTTTTCTTTTGTTTTCCCTTTTAAAATTAGGTATTTCCTTTCCTGGTGAACTGGGCATGGAAATATTTGGGGCCTCTTTACCACTATTCCACAAATCCTTTTCTGATTGTTCCTTCTTTTCCTCAGCCCCTGCCTCCTTTTTTCATCATTTCCTCTCTTTCTCTCTCTTTTCTTCTTCCATCTTTCTCTGTCTCTGCCAAAGACATAATTAGCACATCTTGCATTTAGAAATGAAATCCTGCAGAGTGCACTATTATACTACGAGTAATGACTACATGCTAATGGCAGTAAAATTGCCATTTGGAATAAGAAGTTTAATGCTCTGCACATCTGCAATGAATAAATCAAAAGAAACCATTGTTGATTTTGTTTCATGATTCCTGCAACAAATACCAATTTTGATCAAAGCAGTTGTTTAAATGTTTCCTTTTCAGCAGTACCTCACTGCAATAATTGAATGCAAACATTAGGCCACTGTTTTTCACCATGCAAACTCAGACATTTCTCTGAGTTCCAGAGACCTGTTTGTATACAGTCGCTGTTGACTTCAAACAATTTAAGAATGTTGAAATCATAAAGGCGTCTGAAAGAAAATTAAAATTCTCATTGGTCAGAAAGTTTATCTGGACAAAGTGGACCTCATATGTGAGTATTTATATGATAAACTGGATGTAACTAATCAGGCAATCTAAATGTAGTCACAAATCTATTTTTAATCTATGACTTTTTTGTCTGAATGAACATGAAAATTTACTTCCCTTACTATTGTTTTGAAATTGTAGAAATTGAAGTGAATTCTGAGGATCATTTTGTCTAGTTTCCTGTTTCTAGAATTTTATTCAAAAAACTTTTATTAAACTAATATTATATCAGATCTTGGTAGTTACAGGAACATTTCAGGATGAATAGAATACAGTATCCGTTATTACTAGCTATACCACGTAAGTCAGGAGGGTATTTCTACTTATAGGCATCTTTAGGAATAAAAATTCCATGAACTCTTCACGTTATCCAATGATCAAAGCAAGCAGTTCTATTTCACTTATATTTCTATGCAACTCTAATTATTACTAGGGGATTAGAGTGGAAAAGAAACCCTTAGCTCTCAGCTTATAAACAAAGAAATTAATTGTTATTTTCCTTTGCAACCAAGGAAAATAGCCTATTGACCTAGTGAAAAGAATTAAAATGCATTTGTTTCACAATTGCTTGGCATGAAATCTATTTGGCATAAATTCAATTAGTCATTTATTTGAGAGAAATGCATTTCCATCTGTGGCCATGTCAGCTGAATCAGCTACTGGGAGTCCACTTACTGTGATGTTCCATCGATAATTATTTTCGTTTTTTCAACCCAGGTGGGTTTTAACATACTCCAGTTAGTTGCTATATAGTTTTACTGTTATTTGTTTGCTTTTCCCCCAAAGATCTTAGTATTTTGTACTCTCTAAAATAAAAACATGACGTGTATACTTTTACCTAATCTAAAATCACACGCACATGAATCTATCATAGTGGTTTAAGCAATGAATTCGATGTGTATCGCAAAGTGAAGCATGAGTAAAAATGAAAAAAGTAGAAGCTAATTGTCCAGTTTACGGAGTAGTCAGGGAATGCTGCCCACTGGTCTTTTCTGTGGCAGACACGCTGGCAGCAAGAATGGAACTACCGTTTAATTTTTTTTTTTAACATCTTTATTGGAGTATAATTGCTTTACAATGGTGTGTTAGTTTCTGCTTTATAACAAACTGAATCAGTTATACATATACATATGTCCCCATATCTCTTCCCTCTTGTGTCTCCCTCCCTCCCACCCTCCCTATCCCACCCCTCTAAGTGTTCACAAAGCACCGAGTTGATCTCCCTGTGCTATGTGGCTGTTACCCACTAGCTATCTATTTACATTTGGTAGTGTATGTATGTCCATGCCACTCTCTCACTTTGTCCTAGCTTACCCTTCCTGCTCCCCATATCCTCAAGCCCATTCTCTAGGAGGTCTGTGTCTTTGTTCCCATTTGCCCCTAGATTCTTCATGACCCTTTTTTTTTTTACATCCCATATATATGTGTTAGCATACAGTATTTGTTTTTCTCTTTCTGACTTACTTCACTCTGTATGACAGACTCTAGGTCCATTAACCTCACTGCAAATAACTCAATTTTGTTCCATTTTATGGCTGAGTAATATTCCATTGTATATATGTGCCACATCTTCTTTATCCATTCATCTGTTGATGGACACGTAGGTTGATGCCATGTCGTGGCTATCATAAATAGAGCTGCAATGAACATTTTGGTACATGACTCTATTTGAATTATGGTTTTCTCAGGGTATATACCCAGTAGTGGGATTGCTGGGTCATATGGTAGTTCTATTTTTAGATTTTAAGGAACCTACATACTGTTCTCCATAATGGCTATATCAATTTACCTTCCCACCAACAGTGCAAGAGGGTTCCCTTTTCTCCACACCCTCTCCAGCAATTATTGTTTGTAGATTTTTTGATGATGGCCATTCTGACCAGTGTAAGAAGATATCTCATTGTATTGTATATCTCATTCACATTTCTCTAATGATTAATGATGTTGAACATTCTTTCATGTGTTTGTTGGCAATCTGTATATCCTATTTGGAGAAATGTCTATTTAGATCTTCTGCCCATTTTTGGATTGGGTTGTTTGTTTTTTTGATATTGAGCTGCATGAGCTGCTTGTAAATTTTGGAGATTAATCCTTTGTCAGTTGCTTCATTTGCAAATATTTTCTCCCATTCTGAGGGTTGTCTTCTCGTCTTGTTTATGGTTTCTTTTGCTGTGCAAAAGCTGTGAAGTTTCATTAAGTCCCATTTGTTTATTTTTGTTTTTATTTCCATTTCTCTAGGAGGTGGGTCAAAAAGGACCTTGCTGTGATTTATGTCATAGAGTGTTCTGCCTAAGTTTTCCTCTAAGACTTTGATAATGTCTGGCCTTACATTTAGGTCTTTAATCCATTTTGAGTTTATTTTTGTGTATGGTGTTAGGAAGTGTTCTAATTTCATTCTTTTACATGTAGCTGTCCAGTTTTCCCAGCACCACTTATTGAATAGGCTGTCTTTTCTCCACTGTATATTCTTGCCTCCTTTATCAAAGATAAGGTGACCATATGTGTGTAGGTTTATCTCTGGGCTTTCTATCCTGTTCCATTGATCTATTTTTTTTTTTTGTATCAGTACCATACTGTTTTGATTACTGTCACTTTGTAGTATAGTCTGAAGTCAGGGAGCCTGATTCCTCCAGCTCCATTTTTCTTTCTCAAGATTGCTCTGGCTGTTCGGGGTCTTTTGTGTTTCCATACAAATTGTGAAATTTTTGTTCTAGTTCTGTGAAAAATACCATTGCTCATTTGATATGGATTGCATTGAATCTATAGATTGCTTTGGGCACTATAGTCATTTTCACAATGATGATTCTTCCAATCCAAGAACATGGTATATCTCTCCATCTATTTGTATCATCTTTAAGTTCTTCATCAGTGTCTTATAATTTTCTGCATACAGGTCTTTTGTCTCCTTAGGTAGGTTTATTCCTAGATATTTTATTCTTTTTGTTGCAATGGTAAATGGGAGTGTTTTCTTGATTTCACTTTCAGATTTTTCATCATTAGTGTATGGGAATGCAAGAGATTTCTGTGCATTAATTTTGTATCTTGATACTTTACCAAATTAATTCATCAACTCTAGTAGTTTTATGGTAGCATCTTTAGGATCCTCTATGTATAGTATCATGTCATCTGCAAAGAGTGACAGCTTTACTTCTTCTTTTCCAATTTGGATTCCTTTTATTTCTTTTTCTTCTCTGATTGCTGTGGCTAAATCTTCCAAAACTATATTGAATAACAGTGGTGAGAATGGGCAAACTTGTCTTTTTCCTGATCTTAGTGGAAATGGTTTCAGTTTTTCACCATTGAGGACAATGTTGGCTGTGGGTTTGTCATATATCAACTTTATTATGTTCAGGAAAGTTCCCTCTATGCCTACTTTTTGGAGAGTTTTTATCATAGATGGGTGTTGAATTTTGTCAAAATCTTTCTCTGCATCTATTGAGATGATCATATGGTTTTTCTCCTTCAGTTTGTTAATATTGTGTATCACATTGATTGATTTGCTTATATTGAAGAATCCTTGCATTCTGGGGATAAACCCCACTTGATCATGGTGTATGATCCTTTTCATGTGCTACTGGATTCTGTGAGTTAGTATTTTGTTGAGGATTTTTGCATCTATGTTCATCAGTGATATTGGCCTGTAGTTTTATTTCTTTGTGACATCTTTGTCTGGTTTTGTTGTCAGGGTGATGGTGGCTGTGTAGAATGAGTTTGGGAGTATTCCTACATCTGCTCTATTTTGGAAGAGTTTGAGAAGGATAGGTGTTAGCTCTTCTCTAAGTGTTTGATAGAATTCACCTCTGAAGCCATCTGGTCCTGGGCTTTGGTTTGTTGGAAGATTTTTAATCACAGTTTCAATTTCAGTGCTTGTGATTGGTCTGTTCATATTTTCTATTTCTTCTTGGTTCAGTCTCGACAGGTTGTGCATTTCTAAGAATTTGTCCATTTCTTCCAGGTTGTCCATTTTATTGGCATAGAGTTGCTTGTAGTAATCTCTCATGATCCTTTGTATTTCTGCAGTATCAGTTGTTACTTCTTCTTTTTCATTCTTAATTCTATTGATTTGAGTCTTCTCCCTTTTTTTCTTGATGAGTCTGGCTAATGGTTTATCAATTTTGTTTATCTTCTCAAAGAACCAGCTTTTAGTTTTATTGATCTTGGAGATCATTTCCTTAATTTCTTTTTCATCTATTTCTGATCTGGTGTTTATGATTTCTTTCCTTCTGCTAAATTTGGGTTTTTTTTGTTTTTTTTGTTCTTCTTTGTCTAATTGCTTTAGGTGTAAGGTTAGGTTGTTTGAGATGTTTCTTGTTTCTTAAGGTAGGATTGTATTGCTATAAACTTCCCTCTTAGAACTGCTTTTGTTGCATCCCATAGGTTTTGGGTCGTCGTGTTTTCATTATCATTTGTTTCTAGGTATTTTTTTATTTCCTCTTTGACTTCTTCAGTGATCTCTTGGTTATTAAGTAGTGTATTGTTTAGGCTCCCTGTGTTTGTATTTTTTACAGATTTTTTCCTGTAATTGATATCTAGTATCATAGCATTAGAGTCGGAAAAGATACTTGATATGTTTTCAATTTTCTTAAATTTACCAAGGCTTGATTTGTGACCCAAGATATTATCTATCCTGAAGAATGTTCCATGAGCCCTTGAGAAAAATGTGTATTCTGTTGTTTTTGGATGGAATGTCCTATAAATATCTATTAAGTCCACCTTTATTTATGTATCATTTAAAGCTTGTGTTTCCTTATTTATTTTCATTTTGGATGATCTGTCCATTGTTGAAAGTGGAGAGTTAATGTCCCCTACTATGATTGTGTCATTGTCGATTCCCCCTTTTAGGGCTGTTAGTATTTGCCTTATGTTTTGAAGTGCTCCTATGTTGGGTGCATAAATATTTACAATTGTTATATCTTCTTTCCTTGATCATTATGTAGTGTCCTTCTTTGGCTCTTGTAATAGTCTTTGTTTTAAAGTCTATTTTGTCTGATATGAGAATTGCTACTCCAGCTTTCTTTTGATTTCCATTTGCATGGAATATCTTTTTCCATCCCCTCACTTTTTCTGTATGTGTTCCTAGGTTTGAGGTGGGTCTCTTGTTTGCAGCATATATACAGGTCTTATTTTTGTATCCGTTCAGCCAGTGTATGTCTTTTGGTTGGAGCATTTAATCCATTTACATTTAAGGTAATTTTCGATATGTATGTTCCTGTTAACATATTCTCAATTGTTTTGGGTTTGTCATTGTAGGTTTATTCCTTCTCTTGTTTTTCCTGCCTAGAGAAGTTCCTTTAGCATTTGTTGTAAAGCTGGTTTGATGGTGCTGAATTCTCTTAGCTTTTGCTTGTCTGTAAAGCTTTTAATTTCTCCATCAAATTTGAATCAGGTCCTTGCTGGGTAGAGTAATCTTGTTTGTAGGTTTTTCTCCTCCATCACTTTAAATACATCCTGCCACTCCCTTCTGGCTTGCAGAGTTTCTACTGAAAGATCAGCTGTTAACCTTATGGGGATTCCCTTGTGTGTTATTTGTTGTTTTTCCATTGCTGTTTTTAATATTTTTTCTTTGTATTTAATTTTCTTGAGTTTGATTAATATGTGTCTTGGTGTGTTTCTCCTTGGATTTTTCCTGTATGGGTCTCTCTGTGCTTCCGGGACTTGATTAACTATTTCCTTTCCCGTATTAGGGAAGTTTTCAACTATAATCTCTTCAAATATTTTCTCAGTCCCTTTCTTTGTCTCTTTTTCTTCTGGGACCCCTATATTTTGAATGTTCGTGTGTATAATGTTGTCCTGGAGGTCTCTGAGACTGTCCTCAATTCTTTTCATTCTTTTTTCTTTATTCTGCTCTGTAGTAGTTATTTCCACTATTTTGTCTTCCAGGTCACTTATCCTTTCTTCTGCCTCAGTTATTCTGCTATTGATCCCTCCTAGAGAATTTTTAATTTCATTTATTGTGTTGTTCATCACTGTTTGTTTGCTCTTTAGTTCTTCTAGGTCCTTGTGAAACGTTTCTTATATTTTCTCCATTCTATTTCCAAGATTTTGGATCATCTTTATTATCATTATTCTGAATTATTTTTCAGGTAGACTGTCTATTTCCTCTTCATTTGTTAGGTCTGGTGGGTTTTTGCCTTGCTCCTTCATCTGCTGTGTATTTCTCTATCTTCTCATTTTTCTTAACTTACTGTGTTTGTGGTCTCCTTTTTGAAGGCTGCAGTTTCATAGTTCCTGTTGCTTTTGGTGTCTGTCCCCAGTGGCAAATGTTCGGTCAGTGGGTTGCGTAGGCGTCCTCGTGGAGGGGACTAGTGCCTGTGTTCTGGTGGTTGAGTCTGTATCTTGTCTTTCTGGTGGGCAGGTCCATGTCTGGTGGTGTGTTTTGGGGTTTCTGTGGCCTCATTATGGGTTTAGGCAGCCTCTGTGCTAATGAATGGGTTTGTGTTCCAGTCTTGCTAGTTATTTGGCATAGAGTGTCCAGCACTGTAGATTGCTGGTCATTGAGTGGAGCTGGGTCTTGGCATTGAGATGGAGATCTCCGGGAGATTTTCACCGTTTGATATTACATGGAGATGGGAGGTGTCTTTTGGACCAGTGTCCTGAACTTGGCTCTGCCACCTCAGAGACCTCATGCCATGCTGGAGCACCAAGATCATGTCATCCACACGTCTCAGAATATAATGGAGAAAAAAAAGTTAGATAGAAAGAAAGAAAGAAAGAAAGAAAGAAGATAAAGTAAAATAAAGTAAAATAAAATAGTTATTAAAATAAAAAATAATTATTAAAAAATTATTTTTAAGTACTAAAAAAATAACAAAAGAAAGAAGAGAGCAGCCACACCTAAAAACAAATCCACCAATGATAACAAGAGCTAAAAACTATACTTAGA
Organism: Mesoplodon densirostris; assembly: GCF_025265405.1. Lineage (NCBI taxonomy): Eukaryota > Metazoa > Chordata > Mammalia > Artiodactyla > Ziphiidae > Mesoplodon > Mesoplodon densirostris. Next base: position 63,657,218 of record NC_082678.1, read on the forward strand.
AAAAAAAAGGACAGACAGAACCCTTAGACAAATGGTAAAAGCAAAACACTACAGACAAAATCACACACAGAAGCATACACATGCATGCTCACAAAAAGAGAAAAAGGGTAAACAATATATATATCATTGCTCCCAAAGTCCACCTCCTCAACTTAGGATGATTTGTTGTCTATTCAGGTATTCCATAGATACAGGGTACATCAGTTGATTGTGGAGATTTAATCCGCTGCTCCTGAGGCTGCTGGGAGAGATTTCCCTTTCTCTTTGTTTGCACAGCTCCCGGGGTTCAGCTTTGGATTTGGCCACACCTCTGCATGTAGGTCACCTGAGGGCGTCTGTTCTTCACTCAGACAGGACGGGGTTAAAGGAGCAGCTGATTCGGGGGCTCTGGCTCACTCCGGCCGTGCAGAGGGAGGGGTACAGAGTGTGGGGTGAGCCTGCGGTGGCAGAAGTTGGTGTGAGGTTGCACCAGCGTGAGGCGTGCTCTGTGTTCTCCCAGGGAAGTTGTCCCTGGATCACAGGACCCTGACAGTGGCAGGCTGCACAGGCTCCTGGGAGGGGAGGTGTGGATAGTGACCTGTGCTTGCACACAGGTTTCTTGGTGACAGTAGCAGCAGCCTTAGTGCCCCATGCCCATCTCTGGTGTCCACACTGATAGCCGCGTCTCATGTCCTTCTCTGGAGCTCCTTTAAGCAGCGCTCTTAATCCCCTCTCCTCATGCACCAGGAAACAAAGGGGCAAGAAAAAGTGTCTTACCTCTTCGGCAATTTCAGACCTTTACCCGGACTCCCTCCTGGCTAGCTGTGGCGCACTAGCCCCCTTCAGGCTCTGTTCACGCAGCCAACCCCAGTCCTCTCCCTGCAATCTTGACCTCCAAAGCCCGAGCCTCAGCTCCCAGACCCGACCTGTCCTGGCGGGTGAGCAGACAAGCCTCTCGGGCTGGTGAGTGCCGGTCGGCACTGATCCTCTGTGCAGGAATCTCTCCGCTTTGCCCTCCACACCCCTGTGGCTGTGCTCTCCTCCGCAGCTCCGAAGCTTTCCCCCTCCACCAACCGCAGTCTCCACCCACGAAGGGCCTTCCTAGTATGTGGAAACCTTTCCTCCTTCACAGCCCCCTCCCACTGGTGCAGGTCCTATCCCTATTCTTTTGTCTCTGTTTTTTCTTTTTTCTTTTGCCCTACCCAGTTATGTGGGGGAGTTTCTTGCCTTTTGGGAGGTCTGAAGTCTTCTGCCAGCATTCAGTAGGTGTTCTGTAAGAGTTGTTCCACATGCAGATGCATTTCTGATGTATTTGTGGGGAGGGAGGTGATCTCCACGTCTTACTCTTCCACCATCTTGAAGCTCCCCAGTCTAATTTGCATTTTATAAATTTCAAAGTAACTGAAAAGATACCTCAAAGAAGTGTATCTGTGTGAAGTTTTCAGCCAGTATAATGCACAAAGACAAACGCAGGGTCACAAAAGTTCTCATGTACTCGAAATTCAAACGTAGAATCAGACACACAGAAAGGTGAGTCAAAATTATCTCTGTCTTACATAGGTAATACAAGCCACTCAAATCCCTACCATTCTGTCTTTTTGATATTCAGATAAATATAAATTTTAATATGATATACATGACTCAATCCACTTAGAAAGTGTATCTTTATGTTTTTGAGAAGTGGTAAATGTTTATTTTTTCTTCTTCTTTTTCTCCTGAAACATCTGTTGGCTTACGCTCGGCATCCTTTGTAATGCACCTGTGTAGGAAATGAAAATTTCAATAGAGAAGGGAGAAAGTTGGGCAGGAATAGGGAAGAAATGGGAAAGGCATGTAAAATGTTATCAATTTATGAATGCCAGCATTTCATCTTGTTATACAAAAAAGTAAATGCATGTGTTAGTGTGTCTGTGTATATTGTCTTCGATTCACTTGCTCTTCTAATTAGGTAAACACAAGATTATTTTTAAATTGTGCGTCACAGCCAAAAGCACAATTGATGTCTAAAGTACAGGCTTAGTTCTGTATGACTCCCACTGTCCCTCTTCCTTCTTGCTCTCTGAGGCAAACACCCATTCTTCTGGAAGAATAGCTCCTCAGGGAGTAGATTTTGTCCCTCTCTTCTATGTCCTTTGAGTACTTTGAATCCTCTAAAATTGCTGCCTTTTTTAGGGCTTTGTATGAGGATCAAGGATTCTCAGTGAGTCCTCTAGGGATATGTACATACAAATCAGATAAGTGCCCTTTCCAGGTCACCTCTTGGCCAGTAAGTTGGTTTGATTGCTTTTGGTGCTGCACTTTGGGAGTTCTTGAATAGTTTGGCAACAAATTAAGGATGCAGAAGAGTTGTTGGTGGCAGGGGAAGAGACAGGTACTGCTCTTGACTCCCACCTTTAAAAATACCCTCCTGGTCCCCATAGGGAATTGTTGGTTGTAAACCTTGGCACCCTTAAGTTTTTTCTTTTATATAGGGGTAGGCAACATCTGTGCTTTAAGCACTTTATAGAATAACTATAAAATAAAGGAAAGCCTAAAATTAAAAAAAAATACATAATGTGAAGGCATAGCAGGCATATTAATATGTGCCAACTTAATCCTCACAATGTCTTTATAACCTCATTTTACAGATTGGGTAGCTGAGGCACAAAAAGTTTAAGTACCTCACCCAAGTTCACACAGTAAGTTGCAGAGCTGGGATTTGATCTAAGAGTCAAATATTCACTAGCCAAGAGAGAATCTTATAAGCATGAAGTCAAAAAAGCAGTAAAAATAAACTGACATAAATACATAAATATTTAAAACCTGTATTCATCAAAAATTATAAACAAAATTGGAAATCAACAAACTGGAGAAAAATGCCATTGCACTGTATGGCAATATGTTTTGTAAAGGAGCAAAGTGCATTTCAATATTTGATTTGTACTGAAAAAGAGGAAGCTAAATTCTATTTCTTTTGCATATTTAGAAGATAAAAGAATCAACTTCTAATGATAAATTTAATATCATTTTAAAGGAATTAAATTTTGGTGGTTCTAGAGATTATGTAGGGAGACCTATAAGAAGATATAAAGTACAGAAAGCTAGCATATTAGAATAAGGAGAGACTAAGAATATTAAATGAAGCCAGAAATTAAACAAAAAAATGCAGACCATAGACTATTTTATCCTTGTAAATGGGCTATGAACGGCCTTCTCAAAATATTTATATCATTACAGCAATGACTTTGAAAAACTTGTTCCCACACAGTCCCTGTATATAGCTGATAGCATCTCAACAGAACACGATTCCATAAATGCACATCTACATTGTACAGGAATAAATATGAAAATTCTTTTAGGTACAAGGTAAATGTACAAAATCAATAATAATTATAGACAACTCAACTATTTACAGAATGTAATGAATGAAAAAAATCCTTATTTCACAATTGCAACGAAGAAGATAAAAACCCAGCAATAATTTTAACTTAGACTACATGACATCTATATCAAGGAAATCTATAAATACTACTGAGAGACGTTAAAAAAAAGACTAAACTCTAACCAACATTGTAAATTAACTATGATTCAATAAAAAGGGCTATAAAATAAATAAATAAATACTAAGAAAAAAAAGACTAAACTATGGAAAGTCAATCTAAATTAATAGATGGAAAGTTCCAATATGATAAAATAACATGTCAATAAATGTATTTGTTAAAATAGAGTTAGTTCTCATTAAGGTGTGTGTATATATATACATACACCTTAATTCAACATTTTGTCATATATACATAAGATTTTGGTAATTTGTCTAAGTGATTCTAAAGTTAAATTGAAGAATACATATATATCACTATCTGGGAGATAATTTTATCAGCCTAAAGCCAATAAAGCAGTAAAAAATCAATTAATAAAAATACATAATTATTTAAAACATATATACATAAAACATTTATAAACAAAATGGAAATATCAACAAACTGGAGAAAATATACCAAAAGTATAATTGTGATAAATTGTAAAAATAGGCATTGAAGAAAAGGGAAGCTGGATCCACCAGTTCCAGTGCCTCACTGATTGAGGGTTTCCCTTGGGAAGGTTGAATCCATGGCACTTTGGGACGACCACAAGCTCCCATAAACCTGGAGAAAGTCTTCAAGCAGAAAAACAGAGATGCTGATGATGGAGATGGGAAGCTGTCAGCGTGTCTGGGAGCTGTCCATGTGACTGCAGGTGAACTCAAGGAGGGTGGAGGCAATATGGGGACAGGGGAGATTCAGCAGTATCTCTACAAAGGAGAAGTGTCTTGATTATAGAATTTAATGAAAAATGCTGGAGAAAAACTGTGTGTATGGAGAACAATGACCATTATGTAAGAAAAGTGCATAGGTTAAAGACTGGAAGGAAGCATGGCAAAACATTAAAAGTGAATGTCTTGGATTCTAGAACTATCACCAAATTTCATTTATAATTGTAGTAGCAATAATATAGAAATAAAGAGTTGTTATAATTATGGTTGTTGTTAATTTTGTTTCATTTATAGCAGGTGTTGGCAAACTACAACTCAGTTTCTATTTTTGCAAAAACAGTTTTATTGGATGCATAGCCACACCCATTCATTTACATATTTTCTATGGCTGATTTTGCTACAACTAAAGAGTTGAGTCATTGCCACAAAGACTGAAAACCTAATATATTTATTTTCTGAATTTTTACAGAAAAGTTTTGCTGATCCCTAGTTTAGAACAATATACTGAACTAATAAGATAATATGAGCACAATTTGAGTATTTAGGGGGAAAGAAAATGGACGGGGCAGTAAAGTACTGTATTTATGAATGCACATTGTGACATAAAGTTAAGAAGCGCAAAGGTAGGGACATAAACTACTCATAATATCCTCTCAGGTAATAATCAAATTCAACTTTTCTATCCCATATTTTGGCTGTTAATCTTTTATAGCACAGACTGGGAAAATTTGAGAACATCAACCATTCCTCTTGAAAGAGTTCAATCAGTGCTTGAGTTTCAAATCAATACCATCTTGAAGTTATGTGAAGATAATGAAGTGGCCCACTAGCAAATTACCTTTAAAATTGGGTCTGAAAAGCTTCAATTAAATGGCTTCATTAAGAAAAGTGAGACCCTAAATATCCAATAAAAGGGAGCAGGACTCCTTTGAGAAATGGGTAATTCCAGGACTGAGGCAGAGAAAATACAAGGTGAACCTAGGAATGTTTTAGTGCCTGAAAGTAAGAAAGTGTTCAAAAACCATTGACAACATGTCAAGTGGATACAAGAGCTAAACTGATGGGTCTCGCTAAATTTGAGACAGTTTGAGCATAAAAAATAATGATGGCAATGGAGTATAATACAAGTAAAAAAATACATGAACTTATAACAATACCAAAAAATGGGAGAGGGGGATGGATGCTTTTCTTCATAGAAGAATGCCAGCTAATACATGTGGAAGAAATGATAGTGTTAGAATATAACCATTTAGATACCACCAATATAATAATTCAGGCAAGGATCATCAAGGATGCTAAAATTAGTTGGTGAAATAGGGAGCAGCATATTTCATGGTCTCAAAATATCACCCTAGTGATTGCTTGTTAAATGACAGAGAAAGGGTACTTTCATAATGAAAAGATTGGGCACTAATCTGACCTGAATCAAATATTTAAACTTGGGCCCCCATTAATAGAACAAATGTGACTCAGGAATTTACACAACATCACCTATGCAGTATTCTTATCAAAAATGTTTACTCTGAATTTAATCATGAAGAATCAGGCAAATCTAGAATATGGGACATTGTACTAGTCAACTGACCTAAATTATTAGGAGATTGTTCTAGGTTGAAGGAGATTATTTTGGTTTAATAGGAACCAAATGCAATACACGTACTCTGGATTCTGGACAGGGGAAAAAACAGATATAAAGGACATTTGGGAAAATTTGAAGATGAATTTTATATTAGACAACATTATTAAATCCATGTTAAATTTCTTGACATTGTAATAACATTGTGGTTATATAGGATAATGTTCTTGTTCATAGGAGATAGATGCTGAGGTATTTAGGGGTGAAGTGTCATGGTATCTGCTATGTACTGCACATAGTTCAGAAACGAGAGGGGAGTGAGAAAATGTAGCAAAAACGCTAACTAATATTTATTCAAAATTATCTTTATTTAAATTACTTTTTATTATTTAAATTGCATTTGTTTTGTTTTGTAATAACATTATTGCAAACATTTTTCATACAACTACTATGTCTAAATACCTTTGCTAAGTGTTAGATCACTAAGAGGCATAAACCATAGAATCCAGTTCTCAAGAAGGCATCTATTTGCATGGCAAACAATTCCCAATTACTATATGTTAGATGCTAAATAGATAACTCCAGAAACAGGTACTGGAAGAGTTCAGAGGAGAAAGCAGTTTCTTCAGCTGAACTAATTTGATACGCTACAAGTAGTAAGTGAGTCCTGAAGGAATTACCACCATTTACTATGCTGAAAACTCCAACTAAAAACTTATACTCACCTTTCGTGGTAAAATCTCTGAAATCCAAATTCTGATGAGCTCACCCTTACAAAATTCCAAATGTATTGTTTTATACCTCAAACCTTCTATCATACTTTCTCTGATCAAATATAGAAAGAATAAAAGTAAAGAGTGAGTCTTCTAATCCATTGGTGTCTGGATAACCCTCACAAATGGACTTATTTCCCATCTGGTAAGAGATATGCAGCAGGTTGTTCTGACACTTTGTTGGATCTTAGCAACCTTTCCTCCTGTCTGTGCTTTCACTTTATCACGAGAGACTAGAGCCTACAAACTGCACTTCTCTGATTCCCTTGCCAGCTGGCTTCTAACTAGGTTCTTCCAATAGAAGACACTGGAGGCATATTGGAGGGCTGGAGAAAAGAAGTCAGTCCCCCTGGTTGATGCCTCAGACAACAGAAGTCCAGGCTCTTGAGGTCCTGCTCAGGTAGAGTTCCACATTGTGCAGTGGCAGCAAAGACACAGCAGCCTCCACAGCACGGGGCTACCTGCTCTGGTTCTGGTACAGGTGGCATGGCAGCTGTAGACCCCAGTGCCTCAGTGGCATAGCCCTGTGGCCTTGGGCTCCGACAGTGTCTGTGATGATAATAGCTGAGTATGCCTTCGGACTTACAGCAGCATCAACAGAAGAGCAGTGTCTTAGCTTTCTGCCAAGTAGCAGAAATGGGGTTCCAATAACGGCTGTGGATGTTCCGGCAACCTCAGTGACACAGCAGGGGCTTTGGATACCACAATTTACCCTTTTGCTCCTTCAGTCCTATTAGAAAATAGAGGCTTCCTATCATTACCAATATCTGAACAAACTAAACTCTTATTTTTCTCCTCTAGTCAGTCCAACACTTTGGAAATGCTATATTTCCAATGCCACTTGGAATTCCTTGGAAATGCTACTTGGAATTCCCAGAGCCATTCCTGCTTCGTTTTTGTTTTGGACTGAACATTGACTGACACATCAGAGACTTTAAGGATTTGTGTAGAATAGGGCTTCAGGACTTGGGGTCCTGGGAGCAGCAGATTTTAGGTTTAATCTAATACATTTTTCTTTATGACTGCCTCTTAGGTGTGTTTAAGAAACTGAAATTTGATTCACTCATTGAGATGGTTTCCTGATGCATTTTCTGCTGATGGCAGCAACAGCATGAGGTATCAGGAAATCTTTGAAGCATGGGAGCAGCAGAAGTGGTGCTGGTTGGTTTTGCTGGATGATACCTGTATAACTTTGGGAATTACTCCTGACTATATGTATTTAGCACCTCCAAAGTGCCAATACTGAACTACATGACTTCACATGTGTTACCACATTTTTCCTCCCCAGCCCCGTGCCAAAAAACCCCTCAAACCCCTAGTCTAATGAGTATTATCATTTCCTCCCTAGGAGAAAGATATTTTGGCCACCTGCATTAGAATATCTTGGTGTGCCTATTAACAATCAGGTTCCAGGAACTTACCCTACGCTTACTAATCAAGAATCTCTGTGGGTGGCACCTGGGTGTCCTAGGTGATTCTTATGCATCCCCCAAATTTGAGAAGCACCATCAGAGAGAAGTAACTTGCTCAAGGTCAGAGTATTAGAGATAACATTTGAACTTGTTGGTCCGACTTGAAATCCCACATTTCTCCCACTCACCCCATTTACATAGTCCTATCATCTAAGGGAAGGAATTGTTGAGCAAAGATGAGAGGCCACATGCTCTCAACTATTATATTAATGTTCTACCTTTGATGAATATTTTGAGGTTCCAAAGTATTTTTATCCAGCTTTCCCATTTAACAAAGCATAATATGGTTTGATTAAACAAAGGCTTTTTCTTCAAATTTATTCCGAGTAGTGCTTCATATTTCTCTTCTCTTGGCAAGTGATGAAACAACTCAAATTATCTATCATTAAATATATTATGAGAATACACCCCATGTCAATTTACTACATTTACTGGTTCTGAAATGGAGGGCAATTTACCTCTGTCTTCTTTATTTTTCCAACAACCTGCTTGTTATTTGTTGCTTTGACTTTTCTTCTAGTATCTCATCTAATTTAACAATCTTGATTCATTTCAATTCAGCAGGCATTTATTGACAACCTATATTTTTCACACTGTCTTAGGCCCTGTGGGAGATAAAGACTCTGCCCCCAATGGAGCATGTTCTCCAAAGCTCCTCTTGGCGTGGCCTCATATCCATGCTATGCTGCTTTTGGAGTGAAATCAATAAAAATCACCCTTTCATCTTTAAAATTATCCAAATTGACAGCATATGGCTCAGGTATTTCTCAATTAAGAGGTCATTGAGGGCTTCCCTGGTGGTGCAGTGGTTAAGTATCCACCTGCCAATGCAGGGGATACAGGTTCGATCCCTGGTCCGGGAAGATCCCACATGTCACGGAGCAACTAAACCCGTGCGGCATAACTACTGAGCCTGTGCTCTAGAGCCCGTGAGCCATAACTACTGAAGCCTGCGCGCTTAGAGCCTGTATTCTGCAACAAGAGAAGCCACTGCAATGAGAAGCCCATGCACCGCAACGAAGAGTAGCCCCCGCTCGCAGCAACTAAAGAAAGCCCGTGCGCAACGAAGCAGCCAAAAAAAGAAAAGAGGTCAGTGAAAATGTCATAAAATATGCTAGGCAAGGAAGTTGAAGTTTCCAATGTTAAATGTAATTGAAGTTGAAGATGTTGCAAAACAAATTCCTTCTTGAGATATATTTCCCAGGAGTGGGACCACAAGCTGATTCACTTGGCTTTCCAGTGTGTTAAGGTAAGCAGTCTTTTCAGAATCAGAAATTCCCATTTTAAAGGAAAGTCTCATTTTGAAGGAAGAGATTTCCACAGTACCTTACCTTCTAGAGTTGTTGGGATGATTAAAAGAGGTTTTGCATTAAAAATGCTCAGGATAGTTTCCACCTAAAAGTAAGAGTTCAGTAAGTGTGAGTTACTTTAAAATTGAGGGCTGTGCTTGATAGGAAGCATTTTCAAAATGCAGGAACAAACTTATAAACCATTTAGTACACATTTCAGCACACATTTATGGAATGTGCTTATGGGAAAGAATAAAAATAAGACCTGGTTTTAACTTACTATCAAGTTGCTTACCATCTAGATTTATACAAATATATACATAAACATTACCTAAAGCATTATTTTTAATGATCATAAATGAGGACATGTCCAAATAGTGATGATGATGATAAAGATGATGATGATGATAAATAAAACAAGAACAATATATTTTTATATGGCTTTAGAGCTTCAAGTGCTTTCACAAACATTTTCTCACTTAATCCTCACAATAACTGTGTGAGACAAATATTCTTTAATTGAGATAACTGAGCATTGATGAATTGATTTGTCTGTGGTTCAGAGCTTTGAGGGAACAGAGCTAGGACAAAAATCCAGTTTATTCGAAGGTTAAATCTGGACAAATGATATGAGAGAGGTATGAACTGTCCCTTGGATTTTAAGGGACAGTTCTAAGAAAAAAATGGAGTCCATTTGTTCAGATTAAAGAGTTAGGCTTTTTAATTTGCCAAAGGATGTACATACAAAGAAGTGATCTTGTTCTCTGGGCTTTTTACATCATCCAACAAATCATCCTGCACTGCCTGTTAATAAACCAACATAAAATTCCTAGCTCATATTCAAGTGTGATTGATGGTTGTGTGATATTATTATGAAAACAATAAGTTAATATCATTAATTAGTCGCTAATATCTCAACTGAGTCTGCTAATTGGAAAATGAGCTTGGAAATGTTGGTCAAAAATAAATTACACCAATACAGTCATACAGTTTTGGACCTAGTTAAAAGAATTAAACATTTACATCATTATATTTTCTAATTAAGCATCAGCCTAGGACACCCTTAGAGTAAACACTGAAAGGAAGGAAATGCTGTTTGACTTTCAAGCCAATAATATTTAAACTATGGCTAGGAAAGAGGGAGGGAGGGAGGGAAAAGGGGGAGAGAGAGAGAGAGAGAGGAAGAGATAGAGGTAGATTGAGGAGGGGATGGAGGGAGAGGGAGAGAAGGAAAGAGAGAGAAAATGTTTAGCTTTTAAATTCATATTCCATGATGCCTATGATATAGATGTTTAAGACTGAGTTTCTGGAGAAAACATACAACTAAATAATAGTACCATGGCTTTTACTTTAAACTAGTAGAGAACTTCTGTTAAAATATTACAGAGAATAGATAGGATTTTTAATTCTCCACTATGTTTAGCCTACATGAAACAATGAAAGAATAAACAGTTAACCTCCCTTCACAATAAAATTAAGAAATAATTATAAATTCACCAACTATGAAGACAATTTGCCAATAATAGACACAGCAGCCAAAAACTGATATATGATTCAAATGTAAGTTAAAACCCACGTGATCCAGTCTTCGAGCAGTATCTCAGTCTAGCAGCCAGGAACAATTAAAAATTAATTCATCACTAAACTATTTTCTTTCAGAAAAGTCTATCTCTTCCATTTGTAATCTTAATTTCTTTAATCCCTTCTAAACTCTTAGAAGACTTCAGTTCTACAGTTGGCCCCTCTCGTTCCTGCATCCCCATCTCTAATAGGATAAATCTAGTAAGCATATGAACAAGTTAGTGCTAACATCTTAATATGCACTTGATCCCACAACCCTCTCCAGCTGTGCCTCAATTCTTCACCTTTCTCCTAGAAACATTATTTTCTTAGTTGTCCCCACAACCAGCTTTACTGAGATATAATTGGCATATGACATCGTGTAAGTTTAAGGTGCACAAGGTGATAATTTGATACACATATATTGTGAAATGTTTACAACAATAAGGTCAGTTAACACATTCTTCACTTCACATAGTTACCATTTTGTTATTGTTGCTATGGTGAGAATATTAAAGCTCTACTTTCAAAGCAACTTTCAAGTAAATAATACATATTGTTAACTATAGTCACCATGCTGTACAGTGTTGGTAACTATAGCCACCATGTTGCACCTGGAAGTTAATCATCTTATAATTGAAAATGTTTACCCTTTGACTAATATTTCCCCATTCCCTCCAATCCTCATCCCCTAACAACCACAGTTCTACAATCTGCTTCTATGGGTTCAGCTTTTTTAGATTCCACAGATAAGTGCGATCATACAGTGTTTGTCTTTGTGTAACTTGTTTCACTTAGCATAATGTGCTCAAATTCCATCCATAGTGTCACAAATGGAAGGATTTCCTTCCTTTTTATGGCTGAATAATATTTCATTGTACATATATTACTGTTACTAAAATGCAAGTCCATGTGCCCAATGCACAGTGAGGTCAAACAATACCAAAACGTCAGAGTTTGGAACAGAGAAAAGTTTATTGCAGGGCCGTGCAAGGAGATGGGTGGCTCATGCCTTATAACCCCCAAACTCCCTGAAAGCTTTCAGCAAAGCCCTTTTATAGGAAAAGTGAGGGAGGGGAGTGGTTAGTTGTTGCACACTTCTTGATGTCAGATCCTTTGTTCTTGAGGTCAGGTCATGGTCAGGTAATGATGTTCCTGTAAATCTTTCACCAAGAAAATGTTATTCTCTGTTCTGACAAGAAAGGGCAAGGTCCCAAGGCACAACTTTCACCCTCTGAGGTCCAGATCCTGGCTGAAGAGGCAGATCTCAGCTGGTGGTTCCCTCAGGGCCTGGTCCCCAGACCCTGTCCAGCCACCATCAGTGAGGGAGCCAGGTGCCGAGGACCCAACCAGCACTCAGGCTCCCCAGGCCACACAAATGGTGAGGGCCAGGTCCCACAGACTGCATCCTATGCAAACTGCCACTGTCATTAGGTTGCAGAGGCAGGGATGGGGGAGAGGTTCGCTGCTCCCTCAAGGTCTGGGCCTGGCCAGTGGGTGGCCTTGGCGAGGGCTCTGGAGCCCTGCAGGGCACAGCCCCCAGCCTGTTCCCTGGGCCCCACTAGCTCACCCACTGGCCCGAGGCCAGGTGAGCTGGAGGGCTCCAGGGAGAAGGCCGGGATCTGTCTCTAACCTCACTCTCTGCCTGACGACCACCACTCCACTGACCGTTGGTTGAACAGGCCCACAAACTGTCGCTTACTGACAGTTACTTGCTCGGGGGAGGGGCCCACTGCAGCACTGAACAATGGCTGAGCAACCAATAGTGGTCTTGAGGTAATGGGGTGCGGGGTATTGGCGCAGAGCAACAGCTGCCTGCTAAGGGCTGCACACGGCTGTGCTCTATTATATTACCACATCTTCTTTATCCATTCACCCATCAACAGGCACTTAGGTTGTTTCCATGCCTTGGCTATTATGAATAAAGCTGCAATGAACATGGGGGTGCAGGTATCTCTTTGAGATAGTGATTTCACTTCCTTGGAATATATACCCAGACATGGGATTGCTGGATCATATGGTAGTTTTATTTTCAATTTTTGAGGAACCTCCATATTGCTTTCCATAGTGGCTGCACCAATTTACATTCCCACCAATAGTGCACCATAGTCTAGTCAGCACATTTTATTTCTTGTGCTTTTGATGATAGCCATTCTAAAAGGTGTTAAGTGATATCTCATTATGGCTTTGATTTGCATTTCCCTGAGGATTAGTGATGTTGAGCACCTTTCCATATACCTGTTGGCTAATTGTATGTCTTCTCTGGAAAAAATGTCTATTCAGTTCCTCTGCCCATATTTTAATAGGAATTTTTTTTTTTTTTTTTACTATTGAGTTGTGTGAGTTCTTTATATATTTTGGATATTAATCCTTATCAGAGGGCTTCCCTGGTGGCGCAATGGTTGAGAGACCACCTGCTGATGCAGGGGACATGGGTTCATGCCCCAGTCCAGGAACATCCCACATGCCATGAAGCGGCTAGGCCCGTGAGCCATGGCAGCTGAGCCTGCGTGTCCAGAGCCTGTGCTCCTCAATGGAAGAGGCCACAACAGTGAGAGGCCCACGCACAGCAAAAAAAAAAAAAAAAAAAAAAAAAAAAAAAATCCTTATCAGATATATGGTTTGCAAACATTTTTCCCATTCTGTAAGTTGCCTTTTCGTTTTGTTGGTGGTTTCTTTTGCTGTGCAGAAGCTTTCAGTTTGATTCATTCCCAGTTGTTTATTTTTATTTTTGTTGCCTTTGTTTTTGGTGCCAAATCCAAAAAGCATTGCCAAGACCAATGTAAAGTAGCTTACCCTATGGTCTCTTCTAGGAATTTTATGGTTTTAGGTCTTAAAGTCCTTAATCCATTTCCAGTTAATTTTTGTGAGTGGTATGAGATAGTGTCCAATTTAATTCTTTTGCATGTGAATATCCAGTTTTCCCAGCACCGCTTGTTGAAGAGACTATCCTATCTGCATTGATTATTCTTGGCTACCCTGTCAAATGTTATTTGAACATATATGCATGGGTTTATTTTGAGGCTCTTTATTCCATTCCATTGGTCTTTGTGTCTTTTTCTATGCCAGTACCATACTGTTTTGATTACTATAGCTTCATAATACAATTTGAAATTGGGAAGCTTTATATCTCTAGATTTGTCTTTCTCAAGATTGCTTTGGCTATTTGGGGTCTTTTTTGATTCCACACAAATTTTAGGATTGTTTTTTCTATATCTGTGAAAAATGTCATTGGAATTTTGATAGAAATTGCATTGAATCTATAGATGGCTTTGAGTAGTATGACATTTTAATAATGTTTACTTTCTGATCCATGAACATGAGATTTTTTTCCATTTATTTGTGTTTGCTTCTATTTCTTTCTTCAGTGTTTCCTACAGTAAACTCAACTGATTTTTATATGTTGATTTTTTATATTGAAATTTTACTGAATTAGTTTCTTGGCTCTAACAGTTTTTTTGTGGAGTCTTTAGGACTTTCTATATGCAAGATCATGTCATCAGCAAACAGACAATTTTACTTGTTCCTTTTCAGTTTAAATGACTTCTACTTCTTTTTCTTTCCTAATTCCTCTGACTAGGACTTCCAGTACTATGTTGAATAGGAGTGGTGAGAATAGACACCCTTTTCTTTTGATCTTAGAGGAAAGATTTCAACATTTTACCATTTAGTATGATGTTAGTTGTGGGTTTGTCATACAATATATGGCCTTTATTATGTAGAAGTACATTCCTTCCATATCCAATTTTTTGAGAATTTTATCATGAAAGCATGTTGAATTTTGTAAAAAAAAATTTTCCTGCATCTATTGACATGATTATATGAGCTTTGTCTTTCATTCTATTAATGTGGTGCATTATATTTATTGATTCATGTATATTGAACAATCCTTGCATCCAAGGATTAAGCCCCCTTAATGAACTCTTGAATTGGTCTTGCTAGTATTTTGTTGAGAATTTTTGCATCTATATTCATCAGGGATATTGGCCTGTAGTTTTCTTTTCTTGTAGTATCCTTATCTGGCTTTGGTATCAGGGTAATGCTGGCCTTATAAAATAAGTTTGGGAGTTTCCCTCCTCTTCAGTTTTTGGAAACAGTTTGAGAAGGGTAAGTGTTAATTCTTTAAGTTTCTGGTAGAATTCACTTCTGAGACCATCTGGTCCTGGACTTTTCTTTGTTCATATGCTCCTGAATTGATCCCATTAAAGGGCAGGGGTGTGGGGACACATGATGTAGGAAAGAGAGGGTAACTGTAGGACTGAAGTTTTCAAAGAAAATAGAAGAGATTAGAGAAATTCAGATTACAAACAGAGGAGCTAGACTTTTCTGAAAGAAAAAAGTTTAATTGAATTAATTATTGATTGTTTCTGGATGCTGGATTGAGATGCTACTTCAAGGCTGGGCCACATGGACTTGAGCTTCACCATCTGGCCTCTGATCCCTCTCCCACTCACCTTGTGCTACTCTGCCCTCACCCCTTTGTCCATCCGGCCACATTGAGACATTCCTCATACTAGTTCACTACTCAGATGAGGCAAGTTATTTCCTGTTTTAGGGTTTACGTCCTCTGACAGGCACACCCCTTACCCAGGTTTACAAAAGGAAGCTTTCTTTAATCCTTCAGGCTGCAGTTCAAATGTTACTTTTTCCAAGAGGACTTCATTGACCCCCTCAACTGCCCTCCATCTCATCACTTCCATCTTACCATCTTGTTTATTTCCTTTTTAGAATTTACCACAAGCTGAAGCTAATGTTTTTTGTTTGTATGTTTGTTTATTTATTAACTATCTTCACCAACTAGAATGTGAGCTTGAGGAAGGAAACTTGATGAATCTGCTTACTGCTCTACCCTGCAGTGTCTAATATATAGAAGATACATGTAGAAGATAATAGATATTTGACAAACAAATAAATGGAAGAAAAACACATCCTTGGTGACACTTTGAAAAGTCACCTTTGCTGGTTTCTCTCCTCCCATTTTCTCCCTTCTGTTACCATATTTTCAGTCTAGCTGATTTCTTCTATTCTCTTGTTGTTCATTATGGACGTGTAGAAATTGGTCTAGCAAAAATCAGACTCTACTCAAAGTGCAGGAAATCGGGGGTCGGGGTGGACCTGTGTTTGGAAGGGAGCTTGAACATGTTAATCAATTGACCCCCTTCATAGACTCATATTTTTTTAAACCTAAACAATGGTAAAAAATTCCTAAACATAGTGAGCTTGTCCTAAAAGTTCTAAAGAAAGAGTCTCTTACTAGGAATGAGGATCATCAGGGTGTGAGTCGGCCTAAGGAGAAGCAAGAAACACATCCTTAGGATCCCAGTTTCATACTATTAGAAATACATGCCATCTTCCCTTTTCTTGAGATAGCCCCTGATCCAAGATACATGAACTGGGGTGAGGCAGAGTAGAAGAGAGGGAGAAGCAGCAATCAGCTTTCTATTATAAGTTCCCTTCAGATTCAGCTGAACAGAGATAAAAAATACTAAACTACAAAGAGGGCCTGGGAGCTTTGAATAATCTTCTTAACTCTTAAAGTGGGAATTCTGAAAACTGAGGAATGATATTTCCCTAAGAAAGAGGACACTGTTCTAAGCTAATCCCTGACCCCAACTGCTAGTTTTAGCAAATAAGAGGACCAGAGAGAAATGCCTACATTCAGGGATAAATAATAATCTACACATAAGATGGGAATATATCTCATTACTATAAAGAGTAACGGGAAGGACTGACCAAAGCCGAGAGAAAAGAGAAAGAAATGAGGTAAAAAGATTTGATAGAAGGAGGGAATTCATCATTATTTTTAGATGATGTAGTGGGATGAATAATGACAACCCTCTGTGTTACTTTACTTGGCAAAAGGGACTTTGCAGACATGATTAAGTTAAGGATTATGAGATGCAGAGATTATATTAGATTACCCAGATGGGCCTAAGTAATCACATGGGTCCTTAAAAGAAGCATGCTGTACAGGTAAGGAAAACATGTAAAGATGGATGTAGAGGTCAGAGAGGAAGAAAGATGCTATACTGTCGGCTTTGAAGATGGAGGAAAGGGCCATGAGCACGGAAAATAGGTGGCCTCTAGAAGCTGGAAAAGACAAGGAAACAAATCCTTCCCTAGAACCCTCAAAAGGAATGCAGCCCTGTGGGCTTCTGTGGTCCAGAACTGCTAAAATTTGTGTTGCTTTAAGTCACTAAGTTTATGGTAATTGGTTACAGGGGCAATAGGAAACTAATACAGATGATGTGTTTATAAACCTGGAAAGCCCAAGGTGATTAATTTTCAGACTCTCTTAGAGATGAAAAAGTTCATTAAAATATTTCTACTTATAAATTAATGTGCAGAAATCAATAGCTTTTCTATATACCAACAGTTACCACTTAGAAAATATAATGAAAGAACAGATCTGATTTACTACATCCACAGGGGGAAAAAAATTTCCTTGAAATAAACAGTCTAGAAATGGGATACCTCAGTGGTTCTTAATCTTGGCTGAATATTATTATAATAATCTGGGAGAATTAAAAAATCCTGATGTTCAGACTGTACCCCAGACAAAGTAAATCAGAATTTCTAGGGGAGAACCTTGACACTGATATGTTCTTAAAAGCTCCCCAGAGATTTCAATGTGCAGCCAGATTTAAGAACCATTGGTAAACTGTATTTTGGGTGGGGATAGGGGTTGCATGGAGTTATAGTCAATTAGGATAGAATAGTCAAGCCCACACTTGAGGATTGAGCATCTGGACTGAGATGCTGATCATAGCAATAAAAGGAGAGGAATTCAATAGGTGCTTTGCAGGCAACACTGAAAGGACTTGGCAACAAATTCAATGTGGAAAATGAAGAAGAAGGCTACTTCAATGATTATTCAAAGGCTTCACAATGGGCAGAATGTTATGTCACTAATTCAAACAACTATGTAGGGAGATAGATGTCCAGATTGAAGGAAGAAAACATGCTGACATGTGGAAACTGAAGGAATGGTGAGGAAAACACATGCATTCTTTAAGCAACTGACAATAGGCATTTGAGATCTCAGGAAAATTGGAAAACCTAGAGATAAAAATTTGGGCATCACTAGCTCAGACATGAAACAGCAAGAGAGAGAGAAAAACAGCTTCACAGGTAAGCCTGCAAGAAAAGAAAGAGGAAACATAACCAAAAGAGAAAAATGAGTAGAAATAATAGAAGGTATGCTACTGCTACATAGAAGTGCTATAACTAAAAGAAAATACGATTTTGGAAAGAGGTGATTTTCAGGTTCAAAAATCAAAAATTAAAATAAATTTAAAAAAGTAAAGGAGGCTAGGGAAAGTCCTTTGGATCCACCACTAGCAAAGCTACACATTAATTGACATTAAGAATAGACGAGAATGTGAAATCTATCTACTGAAATTACAAAGCATATTTGGAAATATTGATGATTTTAGCCAATCGAATCTAAGTTAAGAGAAATGGATGCTCCTTCCTAATTGACCAATTAAATTCAATAAATATGTACTGAGCATGAAACACAGTGCTTAGTGCTATGGAAAATACTGAATTTTGAAAGCATTATTCACGATGCCATAAAGCACTTATATTTTGGAATACGATATTTCAGTTGTTTTGATGTATATTTTGGTGGCTTTGTAGGTCACTAGTCACTTTGAATAAATGTCAGTGGGAAAGTGCTGGCATGTGCCAAAAGCCCAAATGTAATCAAAACTCTGTCTCCTCTGTTGCATCCTAAAACTACCTCAAGACATGCAATATTTATATTCTTTGAAATAACAACTTTTTTGACCATAGTTTAAAAATTCACTTTTAGTATTTCTGAAGACGTTTTCTGTGGGCATGTCTAACAAATTTACACTCTTGGCAGATAAGATTAGGGCTAGAAAGATTACATGACTCGGCTAAGATCAAGTAGTATTTGGGAAGAGAAAGATCAGATTCCCAGACCTTTTAACTGGCCTAAAATGGTTCTTATATTTTGATAATACATAACATTCAGAGACCCCCATCCCAATTTGTAATGGTCCAAACCCAGTAAAAGTTTATTTTTTCTCATGAGAAATCCAAAGATAGGTATGCTTGGTCAGTAGGAGTCTGACCTCCCTGTTGATGACTCAGGGACCCAGGCTCCTTCCAAATTGTGACTTCCCCCATTCTGCAGGTCCTATGGTCATGCTATCTTCTGTATTCAGTTGATGGAAGGGGAAGCAGAGTGGTAAGCAGGCACACCCATTTCCGAAAAACCTTGTCTGGAAAGTGATATAAATCACTTCTTACCACATTCCTTTGATGATATTTACTTACATGGACACAACTTGCTGCAAGGTGGGCTTTGTGAGAGAATGGATTTTAAGAATAAAGGGCAGTCTCTCCCATATGTTACAAATGAGACTTTAAAAATCAATAATTTAATTCAACATTTTAATAGTAATTCTGAGTCGACACATCTAGAAGCTAGTTGCTAAGGGAGATCACTGCATGATCACTAAGCCCCTTTGGTTGTTTGGTTTCATTTTACAAATATAATGAAACCTTATTTTTTTTTTTAGTGGCACTTCTAGCCTAGTATCTAATTTATTGATATGCACAATTACTGTCTGTTTGAATGCAGTGTACAAACATAGTAACATAAATTCTGCAAGTGTCATACCACTACTGTAATTACTTGTCATGTTCTCACCTTTTCCTTGGCCTGTCAATGCTTTAATCATGCAAGAGAGATATTTGTGTTGAACTTTTATGTAAGCAGTTTCATTAACAATAATAAAATACATCTCTCATCCGATTTGTTTTGGATAGGGGAGGACCAGCATGGATTTTCTATAGCTGGTAATGTGCAGGTCTGAAGGACAAGTGGCAGAGACCGAAACTGAGGCTATCGAACAAGCATCTGTGTATCTGTACTGTCATCGGCCCCGGGTGCTTGGCTCTGCAATTCTACATTGTGACACAGTAGATGCCAATTGTAATAAGGAAAAGAAAGACAAGTAGTGCTAATATGCAAATACCTGAAGCATTCTAGTGGAGCTGAGTTGATTAAATTGCTTATTATACTGAAGACTCAAACAGAAGTAAGAGAGAAGCAAGAAATTTTCCCCAAAGCAGATCTGATCATAGACTTACAGCCTCCAGGTAGAATATATATCCCGAGTACGTTTTCCAAGCAGGATTAGATACTGCTGGGTTCTATCCTTGCATGTCGGCAACTGCAGAGTGAGGGGGGCTGCTCATGGTTGCTCCCCATGGGTGGGGGGAAAATATTCATTACGATTCCCCTTTTCACTGCATCTATGCTGATGTATTTAATTTAGCAGAATGAAATGAGTTGAAAGGAAAATAGAAATTGTGATAAAAATATTTTGGTATTACATGACAGCCTTTATTTTCAAAGAATTGTTGTCTCTCAGGAACTCTGAACTCGATTTCTTCTCTCAGTCAGAGAATGTGACTGTGAGGGCTGGAAAGGAAATATTTTGAGCATATCTTTTGGCCTACTAGATTCCTTGTCCATAAAATGAAAATAATAGTGTTGAGAAAGTTCATGGAGGAGAGTTATAATAGAGAAGAGGGTGAGCAATATTGAATTTCCAATTTTAAGATAGAACCTGAGGCCAGCTATAATCTGATTTTTCCAGGGGTTAAAAAAAAATTCTCCTTAACATTCTGCATTTCATTGTGCTTTAGAGCATATGCCAGTCATCAACTTGTTGCCCCTCAGTTCCAAATCCACCTTTCTTTGTCTTTAGTAATACCTGGCAACCCTGGGCTGGTATATTGTATACATTCCTCCTTTGCCAGCTGGGACAAAGCTAGCCCTTGTCAGTAGAGGGCGCTGGAGGAACGCTGCAAGATGAAAGGGGTGTTCATTGATTCTGGTGCTTTTCTTACTCCTTTGGCAGTGGGCAGCTTGTCAGTGAATCTCAGCACAGCCACCACCCTGAAGAGCTTCTCAGGAAGTCCCACTGGTACTTACGCAGGCACTTCCTACTTGCTAACATTGACAGGTATCACCTCAGCAAACATCTTCCCACTCCAGGGAGCCACAGTCACGCTGCTCCAAGGAGATCTGGCTGTTAGCCTTGGGGGAGGCAGGACCTTTCCACTGTTCCTTCTTTGAGTGCTCTCTCAGCCTTTCATTTATTCTTTAGCATTTACTTTCCCCCTATTAATAGTTAATCCCCTTTCACGTGATCAAAGTTCTTATTAGTTTTTTTTTTTCTGTGCAAATCACTCATGTAACTTTTGTCTTCTGACAGACCCTGACAGATACAGAGTGCTTCTAGAATTTTCTTTTGTGACTATGGTTGTCTGAGCAGGGACTTTGGAATGTGCTTAGGATACTGGGAAAAGCACATGTGGTTGGTTCTAAATTCTATCCTTGTCACCAAGATGCCTTGGTACCTGTTTCTAGTGGTAGGACCGTTTGATGTTGATGAATGGGTCTTATGCATTATTAAATATTAAGAACCATCAGGAGGAGGTTAAGAAAAAATACTCCACTGGATAAGATGGCAGGGGAATGTTTTACTTCTAGGCTTGCACTTCTCAACTCTCCTGTCAAATGTCCCTGCTGCTGTATGTCGTGTGGTGCATAGTAACAGGAAGAAAGTGAAATGGGGATAGAGAAAGATGTTGCAATGAATATATTTTGTTCCTTCCTTTTGAGTTGAGCCAGTTCATCCCATCATCTCCTGCCATTGAACTGGTGAACGCTCCAAAGAATCTGAAATACAGAGTGTTCCCTGTCATCACTGTTTATCCTGATGACAACTAGGTGACCCAAGTCATGTAATTTGTCCTCAAGATTGAGCATTACAACAAAGATTGTGCAGTATCTGAAATGTATAGTGGAGTGATTTTTGTAAATGACATGACATAGTGACATTCTATCTTTTCAGGGTATTGCAAACAAAAAAAGTCAAATACCAAAGAATGGATTTACTAAGAAGTGTAGATCACATTTGTGAGGAAAGCATAAAACCATTATCTATTTCTGTATAAAAATTATCCCAAATCTTAGCAGCTTAAATCTGTAACAATTATTAATTACCTAACAGTTTCTGAGGGCCAGGAATTTTGGAGAAGATCAGCTGGATGTTTCTGGCTTGGGGTTTCTTATGAGGTTACATTTAAGATGTTGGCTGGGGTCATAATTATTTAAGGGCTTCTCTGAGGTTAAAAGATCTGATTCCAAGATGGCTCATTGTATGGCTGGCAAGTTGGTGTAGGTTGTTGACAGGAGGCCACAGTTCCCCATTAACTGGACCTCTCCATAGGCTACTATAATGTCCTCACAACATGATGACTAGCTTCCCTCAGAATGAGTAATCCAAGAGAGAGCAAGGATAAAGCCTTTGAAGTTATATACTGTCACCTCTGCTGTATTCTGGGGTCACTCAGAACAACCCTGATAAAATGTGGGAGAGAGCTGTACCAAGGCATTAATTCCAGGAGATGCAGATCATTGGTGACATATCTTAGAGGGTGGTTACCACTGGTATTTAAAGAAGAGATGAACACATTAAGAAAATTACAATGTTTCTGGATGGGAAGACCAATACTCTTCAAAATGTCAATTCTCCTTATATTCATATATTAATTTAATGCTATTCCAATCAAATTGTTTCTTTTTGGTCAAAGATTTTGACAAATTGGATATATTAGTTCATCTGGAAAAATAAATGCATTAGACATATAGTTTCTAAATTCTGAAAAAATGATAATTAGGTGGGCGTTTGTTCTATTAAGCTGTTAAGTTTTTTAAAAGGCACAGTAATTAAAACATTGTATGGATCAGGACATGCTGGACATTAAAACATGCTGGATCAGGAATGATTTAATAACCTGGTTAAAACTGTAATAAGGGGTCTGACTCTGTTTCTGATGTTTGCAGACAGTTTGAAGACCCACCAATCTCTTCTCCCCTACTGCCTTACATCTGGGCAAACTGATAAGAGAGCCCAGGTGTTCCCTTCTTTGGCATCAGCATGAAGTTGAAACCACAGGAGATTCTGCCTGTCCATGGGAAACCCTCACCCTGGCCCCATCCCTAACCACCATAAAAACCATCATTATGTACTGAATTGCATCCCCTCTACCAAATTTGTGTATTAATATCCTAAACCCTACTACTTCAGAAAGTGAACTTGCTTGGAGATAGGTTTTTTTTTTTTACAGAAGTAATCAAGTTAAAATAAGGTTTTTAGAGTGGGCTTTAATCCACCATGACTGGTGTCCCTATAAGAAGGAGAAATTTAGACTCAGACAGACAGAGAGAATGCCATGTGAAGATGAATATGGCCATCCACAAGCCCAGGAGAGAGGCCTGGAACAGATCCTGCCTTCAAGGTCCTCAGAAGAAACCCGCCCTGCCGACATCCTGATCTCAGACTTCTAGCCTCCAGAACTATGACAGAATACATTTCTGTTGTTTAAGCCAGAGGTCCCCAACCTTTTTGGCACCAGGGACTGGTTTCATGGAAGACAATTTTTCCATGGACCAGCGGGTGTGGGGGGATGGTTTCGGGATGATTCAAGCACATTACATTTATTGTGCACTTTATTTCTATTATTATTACATTGTAATATATAATGAAATAATTATATAACTCACCATATTGCTGACAGGAGGTGGAGCTCAGGTGGTAATGCGAGTAATGGGGAGCAGCTGTAAATACAGATGAGGCTTCACTCACTCGCCTGCTGCTCACCTCCTGCTGTGTGGCCTGGTTCCTAACAGGCCACGGACCAACAGCAGTCCATGGCCTAGGGGTTGGGGACCCCTGGTTTAAGCCACCCAGTGTGTAGTGCTTTGTTACAGCACACATAACAAACTAATACAGACTTACTACCAGCACCATTTCCCTGTTCCTGAGGCCATCGTTGGACCTGCTTTGGACCCTACTGTGCTCTCTCCAGAAAGCTTCATTGTGTAAATAGTAAATCTTTTCCTATCCTCTTGAGGAGTGTGTGTGTGTGTGTGTGTGTGTGTGTGTGTGTGTGTTATCATCAGTCTCAGCTTATGAATCATGTCTTGGATGTATGTTTCGGGGGTCTTCCCACTTCTGAAATGACCACAGCAGGGGTCCAATTAAAGTCTTACATGTTTTCAGAGACAGCATAATAGAGTGGTTTAGAACTTACCCTGGAGCCAGATGCCTAGGTTCAAATCCAGTTCTACCAGTTACTAACTCCATGAATTTGGGTAATTCAGTAACCCTTATAGGCTGAAGTTTTCTGGTCTTTATAATGGGAATAATAATAGTAATACTTCATAGGGTTGTTTGGGAATAAAGTAGTTTAACTTTAAGTGTTAAAAAAAGTACTTGGCATATAGTTAGCATTTAATTGAATTTGTTAAATAAATCTATGAAAATTTAATGAATGATAAATGAAACATTTCGAATCAGTAAGTAAGAAAAGGATTATTTAATGTTTATTTTTTTAACAAATGTCACATTGTATATACATCCTTATACAAAGACAAGTTCCAGATGGATTCAGTGTGTAATATTAAAAATAAAACCATAAAAGTAATAGAAGAGAGCCAGTAAATATTTTTATTCATATAGTGCCATTCTTTCATAAATAATACATGTGTATGAAATATGTATGAAACTAAATGTATGGAAGTAAAGCAATAGATATGTACTGTTTTATATAGTCAGGGGATGTAGTAAACTGGCTAGATGCTCTCAAGTCCTGTTTCCTTTTCTTGGAAATGCAGAGAGCCTAAATTTCTCAACCTCCTTTATATCTGACTGGGATCTTGTGACTATGTTCTGGCCAATGGAATCTGTGAAAAAGGGATATAGACTATTTGAAGACCTGACCACAAATGTTTGTGCAGTCTCCCATAGTCTTTCATTCTCCTGTTTATCTGCGTAAAAGCAAAGGACAAGGCAAAAGCTACACAATGTGTAACCATTTCAAGCAGAGCCACTCAGAACTGTATTGTTCTGTGAGGTGAATGAGAAATAAACTTTCATGGTGGTAAGCCACTGATATTTTGGGGTTGTTTGGAACAGCAAATAGCATTACATAGCCTAAATAATTTGGGGGGGAGCGGGGGTCCATTCAAATGGAGGGAAAAATGTTGCCTTATAGAACCAATCTTTGTTAAAGCAAAGCAGAGTAAAATAGTGATTAATTGCAGAAACACTACTGCAAGGTTAAAGGTAGCTATGTTGTTGAAGCTGACCTTGGCTAGTAGGGAGTGCAAATATACAATAATTAAAATGGAATGTTTATGACCTAATGTCATAAACACTGAATGTCTAATTGTCTGAGTTCATTATTGGCAAGTTGGTTTGGGGACAGCAGTGTAGTATAGGGAACTCCAGCTTGTGTGAAAATTAAGCATATGAAGATCAAGGGCTACCTATAATTTTAGTTGGGGAAGACCCCAAGTCAGAAGCCATCAAAGAATAGACTGCAAGATTTTACCATACGATATTTTTAAAGCCTGCATGGCAAAATCATCATAGCAATATTAAAAAATAACTGACAAACTGGGAAAATAATTATATATTATATAACTAGGCATTTTAGTAGATAAAAATGCTTAAAATAGCTAAGAAAAAATTAATACCTTAATGGAAAATTTGGTAAAAAAACAAGAAAAAGTATTTCACATACACTTACATACAGAAATGCTATTGACAAACAAACATGGACTAAAATGTTTATTCTCATTTAGTATCAAAGAAATATAAATTTAAATAATAAACTGAAGATTAAAAATGAATAAAGCTCAATGTTGACATGGATGTTGGGAAGTAAGCACTCCATACGTATATTTTTGGAGGTCTGGTTGTAACTATCCAATATTTTTGGAGGGCAATTTGTGCATATCCTTTCATCTGTCAGTTTTACTTCTACCATTTACACATTTATTTTAAGGAACCCAGTAATTATGTGTAGAGTTGTTTACAATAGTGAAAACTAGAAACAAATCAGGTGATTAAATAAGTTATGGGGGATTCTTACAAGAGACTATCATTCAAAAGTCAAACAAAATGAGGTAGGTATTTGTGACTTGATGTAGAAATGTTCCCATAATACATTGTTCACAGATTGGGGAGGGGCACAAGCAGGCTACAAAACATTTTGGAAAGAAATATATATATATGACGTACATATATTTTACCTCCCTTTCTTTCCAGAGTTGCTTTCCTCTAATGTTTTGGGAGTGGGATTCTTATCTTCCATTCACTCCTGAGGTATCAGGATACAACAGTGCTTCTCCACTGTTACCTGGCTCATGCCTTCCTTCCAATCTGTTTTGAAGTATCGTCCCCACTTGGGGATCACAATGTTTCTCCAGGATGATATTGTTGCCATCACATGCTGACCTCAACATAGGGGCAGTGTTGGAAAAGAACTGAATGTTCCACACTAAGAACAATTCTGTTAAAAGAAACAAAGAAGAAAATGACTGCATTTAAGTCAGGGTAGAGAAAAGAGGTAGTACACACTTGTCATTATGTGTGTTGAACAGAACAAGGAAAGGGGCATTTGCTTCTTGACAAACTGGCCTGAAATGTCCTTCCTACAGGAGACTGAAGAGAGAGGTGGAATGTTTTCCAGGGGAGGGCTCAGTCCTTTACCTGAGATCTCTCCAGCCTCCCTGGCTGGTTTGGTTCCAACATCTCTTCCCCTCTGCTAAAACCTACTTTGACTCTTGGCAAGAATGTCATTAGTGGAGGGGAGACAAACCTGGTCTGACAGATTTTAGAGTTAATGGTACAGTTAAAATAGCTGTCAAAGTAAACCTTGCCAGAATTCATGGCACTCATGAAATAGAGTAATTTGTTCAAAATCTTATTATCCCAGGAGCATGTATATTAGGAGAAGGAAGATGAGGTGCTGCTTAATGTTCCTTGTAACTGAGTATATCTCTTACCCTAATTCTAACTCATGGCCTTAGGGAGTTTGCTTTCAACTGAAATGGGCAGCAGGGTGTTCTTTATGGGGAAAAATAAATAATAAAAAATATATATATATTTTTTATCCTCAGTTTTTGCTTATGGGAAGCCACACACATATATTCAGAGAACACCACAATGTTTTTGTAGAACTGAGTCAACTCCTAGTCTTGGCTCTGTGTTAGACTAAGCGTGACTCAGTGGTTAGTGATGTACGGCCTAGTTAGGTACGTTGATGGAAAGAAATCACACAATAGAGGATGCTGTTGGGTGATGCTTTTCAATCACTGGAGATGTTGTATGATAAATATTGTATTCAACAGTATGTATTATTCATGCTTTCTGCAAAAATGTCTGCAAACTAATCTCTGACAAGCACAGATGACAGGAAATACTTAATGCAGGGCATTGGCAACTTGCTGACATGCTGCCTACACATTCAGTGTAGGCAGAAGCTCCCTTACAGAGAGATGAAGCACTTCATAAATGGGATAATAATAGTCCTCAGTGCCCAGTGCATTTTTATTTATCCAAGAAACTGAAATGCTTCCCAAAGGTTGTCCTATTCCTCAGTGTTTAAATCGGAGCAGAGAGAGTTTAAATGCTTTTCTACTGTCTTCCAGCAAATCTAATGTAGGTGAGAGTCCTGACTTTATATGCACAAACCCTCCAGTAGGCACCTGGCAATTTCTGTGTCCCGCTAACCTACATCAGAGGAGTAATGGGGCTACTTAAGTGTTGATTATAAATGTCAAGATGTTTGTAGGTGTGGATTTGAAATGGTCTAGGTGACATAGAATATTTGTAGAAGTCATGCCCTGAGCAGCAAAAGTGAAAATGAAAATGTGTTTTCCTGAGAATTAGAAGAGATGGGGAGGGTGTCAGGGAAGGGTGAGGCTTGTCATCAGACCAGATCTTTGAGCTTAAAATTTTATCAGCTCTGAATTCACACCCAAAGGGGAGCTGAGAACTGAACAGTATGTATTCAAGTACTTATATACTCTAGGGCTCTGAAAACTATTGAAAAAAATCAGAAGACAAATATCATTGATTCAGAGGGCTGAAAAAACCCTGGGGATTGTCTCCCTTAAGCCACTGCCCCCTTTTCCTTTTACAAATGAAGAAATGGAAATCTCATAAGCCATAGTGATAAAGCGACTTACCTAAAATCATCCTATGGGTTAGCACGGAACCAGGAAAGAACCAATCCAGTTCTCTCTTTTTGCTTATTGGACATTTATAGGAGTTAAGGAGACTAGATTGTTTTTAAACCAACGCTTCCTTGGAAATATAGAGAGGAGGTATCAAAGCTATCATTCCTTCGAATATTCTTTCAGACCTACTCTCTATCTCTTCTCCTTCTGGAATTCCAATGACAAGAATATTGTATTTTTCATCATTGTCCCACAGGTTTCCAAAGGTTCTACTCATTTTTTTCCTGTCTCTTTTCTCTGTTGTTCTGATTGGATATGCTCTTTTATCTGTCCTCAGTTCACTGGTTCTATCCTTTGTCATCTCCCCCCCTATTATTCAGTTCACTCAATGAGTGTTTTAAAATTTGTTATTATATTTTTCACTTCTATAATTTCCATTAGATTCTTCTATATAACTACTATTTATTAAAATTGAGTTTTGCTCTTTTTAGCTTGCTTCAGAGAATTTATAATTAACTGTTTAAGTGTTTTTACGATGACCGCTTTAAAATTCTGGCCACATAATTCCAACATCTGATTTGTCTCAGCCTTGGCATCAGTCGATTGTCTTTTCTCCTCCAAGGTGTGATTTTCCTAGTTCTTGGTATGATGAGTTTTTATCTACTGTAGTCTGGACATTTTGCCTATAACCTCAGGACACTCTGGGTCCTATTTAACTCTTTTATTGAACAGACAGTCACACCATTTAAGGTTTAAGCATGCAACTCCTGGCCTATTTTATGGGCTGTGTCTCCAATGAGAGTTTCCTAGTCAGAGCTTTTGCTGTGTCCTTTTGTCCTGTTTGGTGTATCTGGTGCCTCTGGGGCTCCATTGTTCCCTGCTGGTGCTGCCTGAGGGGACAGTAGGGACTTCTCCAGGCTGTGCCCCTTAGGTGTCTCTCAGTTGAAAAAGGGAGTCTCAGGACTACGGACGAATGGGTTTCCTGGGCTCAACTACTTGTGGTGGTGGGAAAGGTGGATCCCCTTGCTAATGACTGGCTGCTGCTTCTTAGCTGGGCCCCCTAATGAGAAATGGTGCCCAACTCTTATGGTGCATGCAGGGGACTCCCGTTTGATCCTAGAAGAGGAACGAGCCTGCCTGGACTGCCTTCTGTTGCTCAGTCAGGGGTCAATAACTCTCATGCTTGGTTGCTTTTTTCTGTTGGGATGCACTGGTAAGGTGTCCTAAGACTGTTGTGTTGTTCCTACAGTCAGAGAGCTCCAAACAAGTTTGTCTTCCTCTAACCGCCTTTCAGAACTCTCCTTTGGTCACCACCGGCTTTATTTCCAGGGGTTATTGTATTTAATGGGGAAAAGCATGGAAAAACAAGTCTATGCCAACATGTCTGGATCAGAATCTGCTAGTTTCATTTTTATTACCATTTTATTCTTACTTATGGTGTGTGTGTGTGTGTGTGTGTGTGCACGTGTGCATGCGTGAATGTGAAAATTAGCAACAAAAGGAAGAGAAGCCGGGTGAAGTTGTGGTGACCTAAAGAACGGTATTATCCCTTTGG
This sequence comes from Mesoplodon densirostris, assembly GCF_025265405.1. Lineage (NCBI taxonomy): Eukaryota > Metazoa > Chordata > Mammalia > Artiodactyla > Ziphiidae > Mesoplodon > Mesoplodon densirostris. The sequence goes on from NC_082678.1 coordinate 63,686,736, forward strand.
CCTTAGCCTGTCAGATCCTCAGGTAAACTCCACTACCTTTGCTATAGTAAACCTAGAAAGCATAACTGAGTCACTGTTTTTGGAGATTGGGGTGTTGGGGAAGGGTGACAACTCTGCAATGAAACAGTCACCTTGTGAGAATGTGATACGATTTCAGAGACTTTTGAACCCAGACATCAAAGAAGCACAGGTATGAGACCATAGTGTTTCCTTATAACCAGAACTCTGCCTTTCTCATATGAAGACTTCTGATAATTTTACGAAAGGGCTTGCAGTTACTTCTTTGTCCTGTATCATCCAAGATTTCAAAAAAAAAAAAATTGTTTCAAGTGGGTAGTCAGATCTAGAGAGGTTTCACCCTAAAATTTAATATCTTTTGGAATAATCTTACATTTACAGAAAAGTTGAAAGTACAGTACAAAGAGCTCCACTTTTCTCCAAACCATTTGAGAACAAATTGCTATCACCTGAAAATGCTGCAGTATGTATTTCCTACACAAGAATATTTTCCTATATAACTAAACTGTAATTAAAAAATTAGGAATTTATCACTGATACATTGCAACCATCATATTCTCAGCCCTTTTTCAAGTTTTTCCATTTGTCCCAATAATATCTTTTCTGGCAAAATGATTCAGTGCAGAATACTGTATCGCATTTGGTTGTCAGATCTCTTTTGCCTTCAGTTGGGAGCCGTTCTTAAGTCTTCCCTTGACTTTGGAGACCTTGACTCTTTTAAAAAGGCCAGGCAGGGGCAGCCTCATGTGTGTGTGACCTGTGTAGTCATACAGGACCCTATGTTTAGAAAGACCCTGTACTTTGTTTAGTGTTCTAATGTTACTTCTTAAAAATGTTGATAAGTTTTGAACAAGGGTCCCTGCCTTTTCAGTGTGCACTGGGTTCCACAAATCACATGGCTAGTCCTGAATCTAGTTGTTTTACTGAGTGTCCCTCAGCTTGTCTGATTCTTTCTTAGGATTAGATTCAGGTTATACACCTTTGGTAGAATATCATAGACATGATACAACATTCTTACTGCCTCCTTCCAGGTGGCACAACATTTTAATTTGTCGCATTACTGACGATATTAACTTTGATGACTTAAGTTTGTGTCTGCTAGGATTCTTCAATTTGTAATTAATATGTATTTTGTAGGGGTATTTTGAGACTATGTAAATGTACCATTCTTCATTACACTCTCAATTTATTTGTTGCTTTTTTTATAACAGTATGGACTTGTAGATTCCAGTTTTACTCAATGATTATAATCAATTATTATTATTTATTTTGATAGTCAAACTGTCTCAGATTTGACCAGTGGTACCCCTGCAAAATGACTCTATGTCCTTTTGAGAAATCTGCATCATTTTGGGAGTGTTGCCTTATTTTCAGGTATAAGAAGATATTCCAGGCTCAGTTTGTATCTTCCCAGCCATCTTTCCAAAAAGTTCTGATTTCTGTAGGTGGAGAAGGGTATTTAAAATCATGATCTGGATGCTAATTATGCTCTTGGTATTGAGTGTTACTCTCAGTAGACAGAGCTAGGGACACACACCCATATCCACACCATATCTATACATATATGCTTGCATACATACATACATACACACATTTATCTATCATCTATCTATCTATATCAATCAATCTATCTATCTATCATCATCATCATCATCTACCCATCCATACATCCATCCGTTTTGAAAACCATGAGTTCACACTGATATCTACAACTCAACTCCTACACCACAAAATACATTCCAGTTTTCTCTCTTTCCATACTTGTAACTCCCTTCTCTGACAAAGAGAAACTTTGCTCTCATTCTCTTTAATATATTCACTTATTTGATCTATTCCCTAATCTCCTGTTGCTGCTGCCTGCTACACACCCCTCTCCCCCTTCACTGGATGCCATCAGTTTGTTCCCTGTGTGGGTGCTTCCTCTCTTTACTGGGGTCCCCAAATCCTGGACCACTGTTGCTGCATCCCCCATGTGGATCCCCTCCTTTTCCTCACTTTGGCTTCAACACCCATACCAGAATCTACCTTATTCTGCTTCCAATATGATGCCTACCTGTTGAATTCTACCTAATAACATTTTTTCTTTGGATCTCAAGGACTTTACTCTGAGTAAAAAAAGGGAACTCTTAAAGGTTACATACTATATAATTCTATCTATATAAAATTTTTGAAATGAGATAATTATATAGATGGAAAACGTATTACTGGTCGCCGTGGTTTAGGGATGATGCATAAAGATGATGGATGTGCCTATAGATAGGTAGCATAAGAGAGAACTTTGTGAGGATAGAACAGTTCTGAATCTTGATTTTGGTGGTGGTTAGAGAAATCTACATGTGTGATAAAATGACATAGAACTATACACACAAACAATGTACAAATGTCCTTTTCCTGTTTATATATATATATATATATATATATATATATATATATATATATATATATATATATATATTGGAGTATAATTGCTTTACAATGTTGTGTTAGTTTCTGCTATTTGACTGAATTGTTTTGGAAGGAAAAAAATGGGAAGGGAAAGAAAAAGAGGAGGAGACTTAAGTTCAATCTTAATGAAAATCCCAATTATTTTCAAGTTCTGTTTCACTTCAAAATGTTACTAGGAGCCAAATATAAAAGAAATTTGTTATTTAAATTTTGAAAATTCCATTTTAATGCAGGAAAAGTTAATCCTCTTTCCAGCATTTTAGGTCTTTAAAAGAATTAAGGTTTGTTTCTCCTCATTTTCTACTTCTTATAGGAAATTTGGACAAAGACATTTCAGGTTGGTTTCTTCTGAGTTCTACTACTTGACAAGTTACAAAGTAAAAAAGTTCTGTCATAAAATCAAGGTCCAATGACAAATCAAGAAATTTTCAAAGAGTGAAGACATAAGTAACTGTATATTTAGTCTGTATCTGAGAATAAATGGCTATTCTGTTTCTGATATCTATTCAGGAGTATTGAGTTTGTTGATCACACCCTAGCAAGCTTAATACTACTCTTAGTAGGATACAAAAGAGCCTCATTACTTTCCTCTCCATTAGAAAATACTGTCTGGCTTCTCTGCCTGACTTCTATAAACTGCCTAATTCCAAGAAGGGTATTATAATTTAACTGACTCTCTATTTTACCTTAAGAAGTCATCAGGATTAATCTCATCATGATGTGTGTACCCATCCATAATTACCAGGCCAACAATAATACTGTCAATATAAGGGAAACTGAAATACATATAATTTATATTTATATATATATTATATATTTATGACTTCTAAGTACATATCTTATATGTATAAATTTAAAATTTACAGATATTTATAGACGTTTCAGTTTCTCTTATGAGTGTGCTCATTTAAAAGAAGAGTATATCCAGTCTCCAGCAGGTTGATTGTGATTGCATCTGTGTAACTGCTAAATTTGAGGCTACAGAGTAATACTGACTTCATATGAATAAGAATTAGTACAGACTTTTCTCTGATTCCACTTGGCAACATCTCCCCGCATATACACATGTAAACACATGGCTCCCATGCTACTCTACTTGTTAGAAAGGCAACGTGGTGGCATGCAGGAGAAGCAGGAGGTAACAAAAGAGTGAGTACCCGGAGGAGTATTGATTTTTTCAATGCTGGCCTTGGTTGTCTCTGATGAATTCCAGGTTGCTCTACAAAATTAAAGAATAGCTTTAGAGCAGCCATAACTGAATACAAAATAGAGTTGAAGGTGAATCATTTATATGTTTGCTCAAAAGACTCTCCCTTTCTGAAGTGAGCCTGTGTGGATTTGTATGGCACAGGTGAGAACTACACACCCATTTGTTTTACGGCTAGCCACTCACCACTCCTCCAGTACCCTTCACATATTGGATTTCTCTTGAGGACCCAGCCCAGAAGCACTGTTATTCCTTGAGGAAGGACACAAAGGAATGTAAATGCAAAGTTTCATGGTATTAATAATACCATCTGACTGCTTGCAAGGAAGCAGCTGTCATGCAGGTCAAAATATTACACAATATGTTCAGAATTAAAATTTGGAATTAATTTTAATAATGAATTAATGTTTTAAAAAATATTCAAAAGGTCTGGAATGAGAATATATAAAAGCACTTATTATTGCAATATGTATAATTAGGTAATAATGCATATCCTGAAATGTCTTAGTTATAGCAGTGCTCTATAAACTTTGTGTGGTTACCCCAAAAGACCCATTAAAATGAATAAAAGTTTGTCTTTTTTGACTCTGTTGGTACTATTGAATTCAGAGTAAAATTTAAGTGTATTGGAAAGGGGAAAGAGAAACAGGAACCCGAAAAACCCTGAAATGCAACAGTCTGTCCTAAGGGGATTTGGGTAGAAGTACCTAGAACAGTGCTGGATTTTGATAAATATTTGATGAATAAATGGATGGAATATGCAAAAAATTAAAGCAGTACATTCTACTGTGGTGAATCTAAACAACAGATGGAAAACAATCAATTTAAGGGGTATATTTTCCCTTACTTAAATCATGCTTAATCTTATCTAATATGGAATCACTTAAGTAAGTATCATTTTAATAGTTTATATTTAGGTTTGTTTAAATTTAATGAAATTCATTTCATTAAACTTTCTAGAGCCTCAATATATTTTGTCTACCAAGTGAATGAGGTGAGAACACAGAAACTCACATTGATCCTGTACCTTTCCAGTATAAAATTATCATATTTTAAATAAAGATTTGTGTAAAAGATACTAACCATAATGCAGTGTGATTGTTGCTGGTGGGGATGTGGCTGTGTGGGATATAGACATGAGTTAGCTTAGCTCCTTCCTTCAATGATCTCACACTCTGGTTTCAGAAACAAAGAAAAAATTTGTTACTATAATATAGAGCTGAACAAACATTTTGGAGAGGTAAAAGCCACATGCTATAGGGAGAATAAAGAGAAAGGGATCAAGTCCAGTTTCATGGATCAGGATGTATGTCAAGGTGATGATGCTAAAGGATGCATAAGATTTTGATTGATAAAGAGAGCAATGAGAAACAGAGAATTTTCCTCTGGAACAGACATAATCATTTAGAGATGTAAAAGCAAAGGACCTGTTAAGGAAACCCAGAGAATATTCTTCCAGTTTGGATGGCACACAAGATACATGCAAAGAAGTAAGTTCAAAATGTAGCTTAAAGTCACACTGTGGAAACCTTAACAGTCAAATTAGAATTCAACTTGATACAGTAGGCAAAAAATAAGGGCATTTATCTGTTATGGACACTTAGGTTCACTGCATATCTTGGCTATTGTAAGAATGCTTCAGTGAACATTGGATGCATGTAACTTTTTGAATTAATGTTTTCATTTTTTTTCAGGTATATACCCAGGAGTGGAATTGTGGATTATGTGGTAGTTCTATTTTTTATTCTTTGAGAAACTTCCATACTGTTTTCCACAGTGGCTGCACCAATTTACATTCCCACCAACATTGTACATGAGTTCTCTTTTCTCCACATCCTTGCCAACATTTGTTATTTGTACTCTTTTTGATGACAGAAGATGTGGCATATATACACAATGGAATACTACTCAGCCATAAAAAAGAATGAAATATTGCCATTTGCAGCACCATGGATGGACCTAGATAATATCATACTAAGAGAAGTAAGTCAGAAAGAGAAAGATGAATAATATATGACATCACTTATATGTGGAATATAAAAAAATAATACAAATGAATCTATATACAAAATAGAAACAGAGCAACAGACATAGAAAACAAACTTATAGTTACAAAGGAGAAAGGGGGGAGGGATAAATTAGGAGTATGGGATTAATAGAAACAAACTACTATACATAAAATAGATAAGCGACAGGGATTTACTGTATAACAAAGGAATCTATATTCAATATATTGTAATAACCTATAATGGAAAATAATCTGAAGTATATATATATATATATATATATATATAACTGAATCACTTTGCTGTTCACCTAAAACTAACACAATATTGTAAATCAACTATACTTCAATTTAAAAAAATCATCCCCAAGACTGAATGTCAAGGGAAAAAAATCTACTCCAGAGTGCAAAGTAGAGGAAACAGATCTTAGAATAAAGGGAAAAATAATCTGTGGAAAAGATATAATTTGGAATATCTGAGTTTAAAATTTGGCCTTGTCTTTCTTTGATTTGTCTTATCATTGTAAGAATTTCTTTAACTTCTTTAGGCATCAGGTTGATTATTTTTAAAGTAATAATTACTTACCTTCTTAAAATACTTATTATTCTTCAATCCCAAGACTTTTATTTTACAGTCAATTAAAAATGTTCATAAAGAAAATACTGGAAGACTTCTCAAAACAATTGCTGAAAATATGCTCCATGGTATTGCCCAAACTTCTTGTGTGGGAAGCCATGGATGAAATGATTCTCAACATGCAGTGCTAGCTTGTCTCTCTCTCCTCTGATGACTGGCTAGAATTTCTTCCACATTCAAGCAGAACCCAGTATACTCTCCATTGTTGAAATTTTCTCTGGACTCATTTACAGTGCTTTTACTAGCATTCTAAAGTCACACCATTATTAGACTTAAATTATACCCCTGTACTTAAAAATAAAATGACATAGCATGGCTGAATGGATTTAAAAAAAAGATTCATATTTATGCTGAGTACAAGAAACTCACTTCAGATTCAAAGACATACACAGGCTAAAAGTGAGGGGTTGCAAAAAGATATTCAATGAAAATGGAAACAAACAAATAAAAAGGTAGGGTAGCTTTCCTTAAATCAGAAAAAAAGACATTAAAACAAAGACTGCAACAAGAGACAAAGAAGGACATTACATAAATGATAATGGGTTCAATCCAACAAGAAGATATAACATTTGTAAAAATATATGCACCCAATACAAGAACACTTAAATATATAAAGCAACTATTAGCAAACATGCAGGGAGAACTTGACAGTAACACAATAATAGTAGGGAACCTTAACACCCCACTTCAATGGACACATTATTCAGAGAGAAAATCAATAACAAAACACTGGCCTTAAATGACACATTAGATCAGATGAACTTAGTAGATATACAAAGAATATTCCACCCTAAAACAGCAGAGTGCACATTCATTTCAAGTGCACACGGAATATTCTCTAGGATAGATCATGTTAGGCCAAAAAACAAGTCTCAGTTAAATAAGAAGACTGAAATTATATCAAACATCTTTTCTGACCACAAATGTATGAAACTAGAAATCAGTTATAAGAAGAAAACTTGAAAAAACACAGTCATGTAGAGATTAAATAGCATGCTACTAAACAACTAATGGATCAATGAAGAAATTTAAAAGAAACCTTTAGACAAAGGAAAATGGAAATACAGCTTTCCAAAATCTATGGGAAAAGCAGTTCTAAGAGGGAAGTTTATAAGATACAGGTTTACCTCAGGGAACAAGAAAAATCTCAAACAATCTAACCTTACACCTAAAAGAACTAGAAAAAGAAAAAAATAAACAAAACACAAAGTTAGTGGAAAAAAGGGAATAATAAAGATTACAGCAGAGATAAATGAAATAGAGACCAAAGAAAACAGTACAAAAGATTAATGAAACTAAGAGCTGGGTTCTTTGAAAAGATAATAAAACTGATAAACCTTCAACCAGACTCTTCAGAAAAAAAAAGAGACCGTCCCCAAAATCAGAAACAAAAAAGGAGAATTTACAACTAACAAACACCACAGAAATAAAAAGGACCATAAAAATTACTATGAACAATTATATACTGCTTGGAAAACTTAGAAGAAATGGACAAATTCCTACAAATGTAAAATCTCCCAAGACTGAATCAGGAAGAAATTGAAAATATGAGCAGATCAATTACTAGTAATGAAATTGAATCAGTAAGAAAAAAAACTTCCAACAAACAAAAGTCCAAGACCAGATGGTTTCACACGTGAATTCTATCACATATTTAAGAAAGAGATAACACCTATCCTTCTCAAACTACTTCAAAAATTGAAGAGGAAGGTATTGCTTCCAAACTCATTCTACAAGTCCAGCAGTACCTTAATATAACATACTTCACAATCAAGTGAGGTTTATTCCAGGGATGCAAGGATGGTTCAATCAATAAATGTGATATAACATACTAACAAAAGAAAGGATAAAAATCACATAAAAATCTCAACATATGCAGACAAAGCTTTTGAAAAATTCAACACTCATTTACGATAAAAACTCTCAACAAAGTGAGTATAGAGGGAACATATCTAAACATAATAAAGGTCATATATGATAGGCCTATAGCTAACATCATACTCAACAGTGAAAAAGTGAAAACATTTCCTCTAAGATAAGGAAGAAGACAAGGATGACCACTCTTGCCACTTTTATTCAGCACAGTATTGGAAATCCTAGCCAATCAGACAATAAAAAGAAATAAGAGGAATCCAAATTGGAAAGGAAGCAGTAAAGTTCTCACTCTTTGCAGATGACATGATACTATATATAGAAAATCCTATAGACAACACACAAAAAACTGTTAGAACAAGTAGCTTTAATATAATAAATAACAATAATAAATACATTCATCAAATTTGCAGGACACAAAATTGATATACAAAAATCTGTTTTATTTCTATACACTAATAATGAACTATCAGAAAGATAAATTAAAAAGAAAACAATTCTATTACAAGTGTACCAAAAAGAATAAAATTCCTAGAAATATATTTAACCAAGGAGATGAAGAACCTGTACTCTAAAAACTATAACATATTGATGAAAGAAATTGAAGATGACACAAATAATGGAAAGATAGATCATGCTCATGAATTGGAAGAATTAATATTTTTAAAATGTCCATACTACAGAAGGGGATCTAGAGATTCAATGTAATCCCAATCAAAATATCAATGACATTTTTCACAGAACTAGAAAAAATAATCCTAAAATTTGTATGAAACCAAAAAAGCCCCCAAAGAGCCAAAGCCAATTTCATGTTGAATATAATACAAATTATATTCATTAATTTAAAAAATATTCATTTAACTCAGAGGAAAAATAGAAGATGACTTTGGTATGCACTTTTTGAGGATAAGCCTTATTTCAATGCTTGAAATAAAAAAAGAGTGTTAGTCTTTGAGTGAGTAATAGTAAAATTTGACATAAATTTCATCTAAACCAAGAAGGGATGCTTTACAAAGGATTCTTAGCGGCTGATAGTTCTAATATCTTTGTGAGATAATAACATTTTTTTTGTTGCTTGACTTGTATGCATGCCTTAGGCTGTAAGGAATATAAAACAAGCTCTAAGTTATGACTTTAAGCAGATTTCTCTAAATGTTGTTTATGGTGCAATTTCCTAGTAGTTTTCTCAAAGTAAGGTCCATGGGTTGATGAATGAGCATCTCTAGGAGGAGTGGATTTCTGCTTCCAGTAGCAAAATACCTTTGCTCCCATGGTAACATGAGGCAAAAACAGATAATATAAGGATCATGCTATTTTTTAAAAAAAAAAAATCAGGTTACAAAGTAGAGAAGGATGCCTTGATGAACTGAATTCTTGAGAGGGGCTCTTTACAGATGAGCAGAAAGTTTCATACCTGAGGGAAATTGTCTGGTTTAGATATGTCCAAGTGGAGCAATTGATCTGATTTACATGAGATTTTTTCAGGGATGAGGAGAAGCCAGCTGAGTATTTAAATGAGATTATTGTACAATAAATTGAAATCTATACATATTCAGACTCAGTCTGAAAATCGCATTGCTACACCCTCTTCCCACCAAAAATTTTATGTAGAGAGAATGTATAGACAAGGGGTTAGAAGGCAGATTGCGTGTGTGTGTGTGTGTGTGTGTGTGTGTGTGTGTGTGTGTGCAGGCTTGCACATTTTTACAGTATTTAGATTCTATAGCTCTTGTGTATTTGACTCAAATGATGAATCAAAACTATCTGAAAATGTGGCCAAGTACCCCTCCCATTTCAAACACTGTCAAAATCAAAGGGATTGATCCCTGATCTTCCTAGCTGTTGCAGGAAGTTGTCGGTGAGGCTAATGGGGTAAAGTTAATGTATTTAAAACTGCAGCTCAGCCCCAACCAAACTCAACTCTTGAAGTAATGTGAATGCCCAGCCATCCAGAATATCCTTCAGACATTCATTTTCTGAAAACAAAACAAAATGATATGATATTTCAATCCCCATTCTTCTTCTATATACAATGTCCAGAATACAGTTAAAAATTACTAGATATGTGAAGAAGTAAGCCTGGGCCTGGACCCCACCTAGATCAGCTAAATCAGACCCTGTGGAATAACTAGTTGGAAGAGAATAATTAAATGGAGGAGGTTTCGTGTAACATAAAAGAAGGAACATAATAGGTGTGAAAGAACAAAGATTGCTTTCTGTCAAGAATGCTGGGGAGGTGAAATGATTTAAGAAAGGAAGTGAGAAGCATCATAAGTTGCATAAGAGAAGGTATAAACCAGATGAAATCATATTGGTTTCTTTATTCCTTAAAAATAGTCTCCTCTTTTGTCCACCAGAAGTAGAATTTATTAAAACTCACAACTCAATCCATGGAAGTTCAAATTTGCTGTTACAAATTTGCAAGAATAACTTTATATTTCAAAGGTTGCTTTTCTTAAAAGGTTTATCCTTGTAAGACAAGGAATTTCTAATCAAAAAAGAGAAAGCACAAATTATATCTTGTGGCTAATTGTACTTTATCAAGCTATTAATTTTAATCAGAAAGCAAATATGGTAGGCTACAAGGAATGGAGAATTAACCAGATGCTCATTGATAAATTAGAAGAGAAAATTCTATCTGAAAAAGCAATGAATGTTTTCTCTGTTATCCTATTTAAACAGATGTTCTGCCTAATCTGCATTTACTTTACTTACTATCTTATCTTTGACCCTTTCTTTGAAGGTATTCATGAAAGAGAATGTCAGTATTTACCTACCTGCTGTGCTTCCATCTGTCTAAGCAGTGCATGGGTACACACAAATTATATTTTCTTTGTATGACTTTGAATGACAGAACATAACTAAGACTTCATAGACATAGAATGGTCAAATATTATCTCTTTAGTCCCAGGATAAAATATAACATCATCTTACATCTGAATAGTTTATGCTAGGGACAGGTGCTTTCAAACACTTCAAACTAGAAATCCTGATTTCCAGATTCTTCAGAGACCTCTCAAAACAAATTTTGTTGGCCTGTACATTTGGCCATTTTTAAATTAATTTTCTCTGCCTGGACATGTGGGCTAGGGTAGAAAGAGCAACAGTAATTATTTGTGATATGTGTTGATTATTTTAACTGCCCAGTCAAATAAGCTCTCATGTTTGCAGTCTCAGGTGTTCATTGATGGTCTGGGGTTAGAAGCTCAATATGAAAAGAGCTTGGGCTATTTGGGATTTGTTTCATTGTTCAAATGGCTTGGTACTTTTCAAAGTGTACAGGGACCTGAAGCAGATAAAACTATCTCTGATAAGATGTCTTCCCATGTATCTTAAATAAAAATGTATTTCTTGCCCATAAGGGGCTTTAGATATCAGTTTCTTAGTTGCAATAGGGGAGGAGACATTACAGCTATAAATTTTTCAAACAAGAGACCTTAAAAAGTCAAGGATTCTGTTAAAGGTGATATCTTGGTATTCTGGACAAGAAAATATATTAACATAATGAAAATATTTCCAAGATGGTCTAATGATATAGCTCATGGCATAAATAAATTTAAGTTCTTAACACATACCTTATCTCTGAGAAGTATATTGGGGATAGAGACTTTCTCCATCAGAAAAGGCCAACATAAACTTGGGCTGGTGTTTATTGATACCATTTTTACATAATTTGGGCGTAATCTTCTTGAAGTCTGATTTACTTTATAAAGGTGATACAATGAAATAAATCCCTGACATCTTCCCATCCTAATGCATCTGTATCTGAAAAAACTAGCATTGATAGCAATGCATAAGAAATTATATCACAAATCAGTGTCTTAAAACAACAAACATCTCACATATTCTGAGGAATCTGGGAACATTTTAGATTGTAATGGTTCATAGTCTCTCATAAGTTTCACTCAAGATGTTGGATGGAACTTCTGTCATCTGAAGGCAAGGCTGGAGCTGAAGGGCTCACATCTAAGAGGGAAATTTTAGAACTGAAAAATATACATGAAATAAAAAACTCACTGGATGGACTCTATAGCAGACAGGAGAAGACAGAGATTGATAGAGTCTGTCTAAAAAATATGACCCAATTATATGATATCTTTAAGAAACTGACTTATAATAATGTAGGTAGGTTGAACATAAAAGAATGGAAAAAGATACAGAATGCAAACACTAATTAGAAGAAACCTGGAATAGCTATACTAATATACCTTTTCTCCCACAAAGTAGATTTCAGAGCAAAGAAAATTACTGGGACAAAGAGGGACATCAAATAATGATAAAAGGTCAATTTACAAGAGGATATAACAATCCTAAATGTATGAGTACTAAACAACAAGGTCTCAAAATTCATGAAACAAATGATAGAACAAAGGAAAACAGACAAATCTATAATTGTTGTTGGGGACTTCAACATCCCTGTGTCAATAACTGGTAGAACTATTAGTAAATCAGCAAAGATACAGAAGAACTAAACACCAAAAACTATAGGATGTAACTAGCATTTATGGTACATACCATCCAACATCAGCATACACATTTTTTTCAAGTGCCTATGGAACATTTACCAAGATAGATCACTTGCTGGGCTATCAAAAAAAAAAAAAAAAAAAAAACAAGAAAACCGTGAATTAAAAAAGTGAAATAATTAAAAAATGTTCTGTTACAATAATGGACTCAAACTATAAATCTATACCAGAAAGATAAAAGAAAAATCCTAAAAGCCCTAAATATGTGGAAATTAAAAGGCATACTTCTAAATGTTCCATAGGTCAAACAAGATGTCTCAAGGGAATCAATTCAATAGGTCTGGAGTAGATTCAACAATTTGTATTTCTTCTAAGTTTCTGGTTGACACTTATGCTGCTGGTCTATTGTAGGTGTAGGGGTGGAGCAGTGGGGGACCACATTTTGAAAACCGCTGAGGTAGAGTATTGGAAATGCAGAGTTCCTATTCCAGAGGTATTTATGTTAGGCATACAGACCACTATGCCAGGTCAAGCACTCCTCTTTATGGAATTATAAGAGCTTATGATCATGTGTTTCCTACTTGTAAATTTTTCTCTAATAAAGCTTAATTTACATTTATACCCCCATGACACTAGTGAGAACCATGCCCCTTTGCCTGGCATCCTAGTTACTTAACATGTTTGTTACCTGTTCAGCCCCTGAAGACCTGCTTGTTACTCCTGTTTAGACAGTGTAATTGAATGATGGCACATAGAATGTATAGTGTAATATTACCCCTTACTTGATATGTTTGAATTGAGAAAACCAGCAAACATATAATTGGTTCCTACCTCAGCACCATATTCACAATTAAGCTAACTTCTACTTTAATTTATAGTGGTGCCTGGCTTGGGTGGTTCAGATACCTAGATGGCTAACTGAGAGTGATGGAGTATTGATTGCATAATCCCTATGCAGTTGAGCCTTTTCTTAAGGAAAAGGAAAAGAAGAAAAAAGAAAAAGAAAAAAAAAAAAAGAAGAAAGGAAAGAAAGCAACAACCAAAAATCCCCTTTGTTAAAATTATAAGCAAATATGCAGCTATACACGAGTGTCTTATATACCTTTAAAATTTAATAAAAGGCTCTGGGTAAAACAGGTACCAATCTACAAATGGCACAGATCAATTCAATAAATGGTTATTATGTCCCTATGTGTGTCAGACATTACATTTAAAGTGTATAGGGAGTTGAGGAAGATGGCGGAAGAGTAAGATGCAGAGATCACCTTCCTCTCCACAGATACATCAGAAATACATCTACACGTGGAACAACTCCTACAGAACACCCACTGAACGCTGGCAGAAGACCTCAGACCCCCCAAAAGGCAAGAAACTCCCCATGTACCTGGGTAGGGCAAAAGAAAAAAGAATAAACAGAGACAAAAGGATAGGAATGGGACCCGCACCAGTGGGAGGGAGCTGTGAAGGAGGAAAGGTTTCCACACACTAGGAAGCCCCTTTGTGGGCGGAGACTGCGGGTGGCGCAGGGGGGAAGTTTCAGAACCACAGAGGAGAGCGCAGCCACAGGGGTGCGGAGGGCAAAGCGGAGAGATTCCCACACAGAGGATCGGTGCCGAGCTATACTCACCAGCCCGAGAAGCTTGTCTGCTCTCCCGCTGGGGTAGGCAGGGGCTGGGAGCTGAGGCTCGGGCGGCGAGAACACAGCCTGAAGTGGTTAGTGCACCACGGCCAGCCAGGAGGGAGTCCGGGAAAAGGTCTGGACCTGCGGAAGAGACGAGACTTTTTCTTCCCTCTTTGTTTCCCGGTGCGCGAGGAGAGGGGATTAAGAGTGCTGCTTAAAGGAGCTCCAGAGACGGGCACGAGCTGCAGCTAAAAGCGCAGACCCCAGAGACAGGCATGAGAAGCTAAGGCTGCTGATGCCGCCACCAAAAGGATGTGTGCGAGCACAGGTCACTATCCACACCTTCCCTCCTGGGAGCCTGTACAGCCCGCCACTGCCAGGGTCCCGTGATCCAGAGACAACTTCCCTGGGAGAATGCATGGGGCGCCTCAGGTTGGTGCAACGTCATGCTGGCTTCTGCTGCTGCAGGCTCGCCCCGCATCCGTATTCCTCTCTCCCTGTGGCCTGAGTGAGCCAGAGCCCCCGAACCAACTGCTCCTTTAACCCCGTCCTGTCTGAGTGAAGAACAGACGCCCTCAAGTGACCTACACGCAGAGGTGGGGCCCAATCCAAAGCTGAGCCCCGGGAGCTGTGCAAACAAAGAAGAGAAAGGGAAATCTCTACCAGCAGCCTCAGGAGCAGCAGACTAAAGCTCCACAATCAATTTGATGTATCCTGAATCTTTGGAATACCTGAATAGACAACGAATCATCCCAAATTGAGGTGGTGGACTTTGGGAGCAAGATATATTATTTTTTCCGCTTTTCCTGTTTTTGTGAGTGTGTATGTGTATGCTTCTGTGTGAGATTTTGTCTGTAAAGCTTTGCTTTCACCATTTGTCCTAGGGGTCTGTCCGTCCGTTTTTTTGTTTGTTTGTTTTTCTGTTTAACTTAAAAAAATTTGTTTCCTAATAATTATTTGTTATTTTAATAACATTATTTTATTTTATCCTCTTTCCTTCTTTCTTTCTTTCTTTCTTTCCACTTTTTCTCCCTTTTATTCTGAGCCGTGTGGATGAGAGAATCTTGGTGCTTCAGCAAGGTATCAGGGCTGTTCCTCTGAGGTGGGAGAGACAACTTCAGGACACTGATCCACAAGAGACCTCCCAGCTCCACGTAATATCAAATGGCGAAAATCTCCCAGAGATCTCGATCTCAACACCAAGGCCCAACTTCACTCAACGACCAACAAGTTACAGTGCTGGACACCCTATGCCAAACAACTAGCAAGACAGGAACACAACCCCACCCATTAGCAGAGAGGCTGCCTAAAATCATAAGGCCACAGACACCCCATAACACACCACCAGATGTGGACCTGCCCACCAGAAAGACAAGATCCAGCCTCATCCACCAGAACACAGGCACTAGTCCCCTCCACCAGGAAGCTTACACAACCCACTGAATGAACCTTAGCCACTTAGGACAGACACCAAAAACAACGGGAACTACGAATGTGCAGCCTGCAAAAAGGAGACCCCAAACACAGTAAGATAAGAAAAACAAGAAGACAGAAAAACACACAGAAGATGAAGGAGCAAGGTAAAAACCCACTAGACCTAACAAATGAAGAGGAAATAGGCAGTCTACCTGAAAAAGAATTCAGAATAATGATAGTAAAGATGATCCAAAATCTTGGAAATAGAATAGAGAAAATGCAAGAAACATTTAACAAGGACCTAGAAGAACTAAAGAGGAAACAAGCAATGATGAACAACAAAATGAATGAAATTAAAAATACTCTAGAAGGGATCAATAGAAGAATAACTGAGGCAGAAGAACGTATAAGTGACCTGGAGGATAAAATAGTGGAAATAACTACTGCAGAGCAGAATAAAGAAAAAAAGAATGAAAAGAACCGAGGACAGTCTCAGAGACCTCTGGGACAACATTAAATGAAATAACATTCGAATTATAGGGGTCCCAGAAGAAGAAGAGAAAAAGAAAGTGACTGAGAAAGTATTTGAAGAGATTATAGTTCAAAGCTGACCTAATATGGGAAAGGAAATAGTTAATCCAGTCCAGGAAGCACAGAGAGTCCCATATAGGAAAAATCCAAGGAGAAACATGCCAAGACACATATTAATCAAACTATCAAAAATTAAATACAAAGAAAACATATTAAAAGCAGCAAGGGAAAAACAACAAATAACACACAAGGGAATCCCCATAAGGTTAACATCTGATCTTTCAGCAGAAACTCTGCAAGCCAGAAGGGAGTGGCAGGACATATTTAAAGTGATGAAGGAGAAAAACCTACAACCAAGATTACTTTATCCAGCAGGGATCTCATTCAGATTTGATGGAGAAATTAAAACATTTACAGACAAGCAAAAGCTGAGAGAGCTCAGCACCACCAAACCAGCTTTACAACAAATGCTAAAGGAACTTCTCTAGGCAAGAAACAAGGGAGAAGGAAAAGACCTACAATAACAAACCCAAAACAATTAAGAAAATGATAATAGGAACATACATATCGATAATTACCTTAAATGTAAATGGATTAAATGCTCCCACCAAAAGGCACAGACTGGCTGAATGGATACAAAAACAAGAGCGATATATAAGCTGTCTACAAGAGACCCACTTCAGACCTAGGGACAAATACAGACTGAAAAAGATATTCCATGAAAATGGAAATCAAAAGAAAGCTGGAGTAGCAGTTCTCATATCAGAAAAAACTGACTTTAAAATAAAGACTATTAGAAGAGACAAAGAAGGACACTACATAATGATCAAGGGATTGATCCAAGAAGAAGGTATAACAATTGTAAGTATTTATGTACCCAACATAGGAGCACCTCAATACAGAAGGCGTATACTAACAGTCATAAAACGGGAAATCGACAGTAACACAATCATTGTAGGGGGCTTTAAAACACCACTTTCACCAATGGACAGATCATCCAAAATGAAAATAAATAAGGAAACACAAGCTTTAAATGATACATTAAACAAGATGGACTTAATTGATATTTATAGGACATTCCATCCAAAAACAACAGAATACACATTTTTCTCAAGTGCTCATGGAATATTCTCCAGGATAGAACATATCTTGGGTCAGAAAGCAAGCCTTGGTAAATTTAAGAAATTTGAAATCGTATCAAGTATTTTTTCGAACCACAATGCTATGAGACTAGATGTCAATTACAGGAAAAGATCTGTAAAAAATACAAACACGGGCTTCCCTGGTGGTGCAGTGGTTAAGAGTCCACCTGTCAATGCAGGGGACACGGGTTTGGGCCCTGGTCCGGGAAGATCCCACGTGCCACATCTGGGCCCGTGAGTCATGGCTGCGGAGCCTGTGCATCTGGAGCCTGCGCTCCACAACGGGAGAGGCCACAACAATGAGAAGACCATGTACCAAAAAAAAAAAAAAAAAAAAAAAAACCAACAACAACACATGGAGGCTAAACAATAAACTACTTAATAACGAAGTGATCACTGAAGAAATCAAAGAGGAAATCAAAAAATACCTAGAAACAAATTACAATAGAGACAGGACGACCCAAACCCTATGGGATGCAGCAAATGCAGTTCTAAGAGGGAAGTTATAGCAATAAAATCATACCTTAAGAAACAGGAAACATCTCAAATAAACAACCTAACCTTGCACCTAAAGCAAATAGAGAAAGAAGAACAAAACAACCCTAAAGTTAGCAGAAGGAAAGAAATCATAAAGATCAGATCAGAAATAAATGAAAAAGAAGTGAAGGAAATGATAGCAAAGATCAATAAAACTAAAAGCTGGTTCTTTGAGAAGATAAATAAAATTGATAAACCACTAGCCAGATGCATCAAAAATAAAAGGGAGAAGACTCAAATCAATAGAATTAGAAATGAAAAAAGAGAAGTAACAACTGACACCACAGAAATAAAAAGGATCATGACAGATTATTACAGGCAACTCTATGCCAATAAAATGGACAACCTGGAAGAAATGGATAAATTCTTAGAAATGCACAACCTGCTGAGACTGAACCAGGAAGAAATAGAAAATATGAACAGACCAATCACAAGCACTGAAATTGAAACTGTGATTAAAAATCTTCCAACAAACAAAAGTCCAGGACCAGGTGGCTTCAGAGGTGAATTCTATCAAACACTTAGAGAAGAGCTAACAGCTATCCTTCTCAAACTCTTCCAAAATGTAGCAGAGGGAGGAACACTCCCAAACTCATTCTACGAGGACACCATCACCCTGATACCAAAACCAGACAAAGATGTCACAAAGAAAAAAACTACAGGCCAATATCACTGATGAACATAGATGCAAAAATCCTCAACAAAATACTAACAAACAGAATCCAACAGCACATTAAAAGGATCATACAACATGATCAAGTGGGGTTTATTCCAGGAATGCAAGTAGTTTTCAATATACACAAATCAATCAACGTGATACACCATATTAACAAATTGAAGGAGAAAAACCATATGATCATCTCAATAGATGCAGAGAAAGCTTTCAACAAAACTAAACACCCATTTATGATAAAAACCCTCCAGAAAGTAGGCATAGAGGGAACTTTTCTCAACATAATAAAGGCCATATGTGACAAACCCACAGCCACCATCATCCTCAATGGTGAAAAACTGGAACCATTTCCACTAAGATCAGGAACAATACAAGGTTGCCCACTCTCACCACTCTTATTCAAGATAGCTTTGGAAGTTTTAGCCATAACAATCAGAGAAGTAAAAGAAACAAAAAGAATCCAAATCGGAAAAGATGAAGTAAAGCAGTCACTGTTTGCAGAGGACATGATAGTATACATAGAGAATCCTAAAGATGCTACCAGAAAACTACTAGAGCTAATCAATGAATTTGGTAAAGTAGCAGGATACAAAATTAATGCACAGAAATCTCTGGCATTCTCATACACTAATGATGAAAAATCTGAAAGTGAAATCAAGAAATCACTCCCATTTACCATTGCAACAAAAAGAATAAAATATCTAGGAATAAACCTACCTAAGGAGACAAAAGACCTGTATGCAGAAAATTACGACATTGATGAAAGAAATTAAAGATGATACAAGTAGATGTAGAGATATACCTCATTCTTGGATTGGAAGAATCAACATTGTGAAAATGACTCTACTACCCAAAGCAATCTACAGATTCAATGCAATCCCTATCAAACTACCACTGGCATTTTTCACAGAACTAGAACAAAAAATTTCAGAATTTGTATTGAAACACAAAAGACCCCGAATAACCAAAGCAATCTTGAGAATGAAAAATGGAGCTGGAGGAATCAGGCTCCCTGACTTCAGACAATACTACAAAGCTACAGTAATCAAGACAGTGTGGTACTGGCACAAAAACAGAAATATAGATCAATGGAACATGATAGAAAGCCAAGAGATAAACCCATGCACATATGGTCACTTTATCTTTGATAAAGGAGGCAAGAATATACAGTGGAGAAAAGACAGCCTCTTTAATAAGTGGTGCTGGGAAAACTGGACAGGTACATGTAAAAGTATGAAATTAGAATACTACTTAACACCATACACAAAAATAAACTCAAAATGGAATAAAGACCTAAATGTAAGGCCAGACACTATCAAACTCTTAGAGGAAAACATAGGTAGAACGCTCTGTGACATAAATCACAGCAAGATCCTTTTTGATCCAACCTCCTAGAGAAATGGAAATAAAACCAAAAATAAACAAATGGGACCTCATGAAACTTCAAAGTTTTTGCACAGCAAAGGAAACCATAAACAAGACAAAAGACAACCCTCAGAAATAGGAGAAAATATTTGCAAATGAAGCAACTGAAAAAGGATTAATCTACAAAATTTACAAGCAGCTCATGCAGCTCAATAACAAAAAAACAAACAACCCAACTGAAAAATGGGCAGAAGACCTAAATAGACATTTCTCCAAAGAAGATATACAGATTGCCAACAAACACATGAAAGTATGCTCAACATAATTAATCATTAGGGAAATGCAAATCAAAACTACAATGAGATATCATCTCACACTGGTCAGAATGGCCATCATCAAAAATCTAGAAACAATAAATGCTGGAGAGTGTGTGGAGAAAAGGGAACACTCTTGCACTGTTGGTGGGAATGTAAATTGATACAGCCACTATAGAGAACAGTATGGAAGTTCCTTAAAAAACTACAAATAGTACTACCATAGGACCCAGCAATCCCACTACTGGGCATATACCCTGAGAAAACCATAATTCAAAAAGAGTTATGTACCAAAATATTCATTGCAGCTCTATTTACAATAGCCAGGACATGGAAGCAACCTAAGTGTCCATCGACAGATGAATGGATAAAGAAGATGTGGCACATATATACAATGGAATATTACTCAGCCATAAAAAGAAATGAAATTGAGTTATTTGTAGTGAGGTGGATGGACCTAGAGTCTGTCATACAGAGTGAAGTAAGTCAGAAAGAGAAAAGCAAATACTGTATGCTAACACATATATATGGAATCTAAGAAAAAAAAATGTCATGAAGTACTTAGGGGTAAGACGGGAATAAAGACACAGACCTACTAGAGAATGGACTTGAGGATATGGAGAGGGGGAAGGGTAAGCTGTGACAAAGTGAGAGAATGGCATGGACATATATACACTACCAAATGTAAAATAGATAGCTAGTGGGAAGCAGCCGCATAGCACAGGGAGATATGCTAGGTGGTTTGTGACCACCTAGAGGGGTGGGATAGGGAGGGTGGGAGGGTGGGAGATGCAAGAAGGAATAGATATGGGAACATATGTATATGTATAACTGATTCACTTTGTTATAAAGCAGAAACTAACACACCATTGTAAAGCAATTATACTCCAATAAAGATGTTAAAAAAAGTATATTATGGTCTATGATAGCCATACTATATTCACTAATTTCATAATGCTTTTATTTCAAATAATTTGATCCATGGAAATATAATAATCTTGTATAATTTAGTAAATCATGTTCTTGGTTAGCTGAATCAAATCAGTTTTAGCTGCAGGGAAAAAGATCTCAGATTTTGATTTTTAAAACTATTTTATGATTTTTAAAACATCTACAAGAATAAAAATTAAGTGATTTAAGTTATTTTTATCAATGTTAACAAGTCACTAATTATAAGCAATAGAAGATCAAGAATTAAAGAAGTGAAGAG
Source organism: Mesoplodon densirostris (assembly GCF_025265405.1). NCBI lineage: Eukaryota > Metazoa > Chordata > Mammalia > Artiodactyla > Ziphiidae > Mesoplodon > Mesoplodon densirostris. Next base: position 63,708,195 of record NC_082678.1, read on the forward strand.
CAAGAATTAAAGAAGTAAAAACCAAATGAAGTTGAAATTGAGAGGAGAAATTTTTTATCCAAACCTTGCTTTCTTGTATCACATTTAAATAGGAACCTTAAAGTCTTCTTTTCTGTTGAGGTTTTAGGGCCTCCAAACTTCTTGCCCATGACTAGCCAATGAGAGCAGTAAAATACAGCCTTCAGTCTATAAGTCAGAAACATTTAAAGTCCTGCTTGCACCTATGATTTTTAAGAACAAATGTAGCTACAGCTATGTTCAGGAGTAGAACCAGTGATGATGACTGCCAAAACAGGATTCTGAGAATGTCTTTTTAAAAGTCTTGTCAATTAATTTTAATGACAATAAGTATAGAAATTAACTGACTTCATTAAGTGACTCCCCCTGCTAAAGGAATAACTTAATCAGTGTTCGCCAACTATTAGGTTTACTGTTTAAGAAACACCTATGTAATTCACACACATGTAGTCCATTTAATTACACATTAAGATAATTTTCAATTTCATGACAGAGAATACTGTTTTCCACGTCTTAGACATAAGTTTTAGTTTCTTTTTTTTTGTCTGGCATTATTGGAATAAGACTGAATGAATGCATCTGTTTTTCCTTTAACTAACAATCATTAAGCACCCACACTGTTTAGGCACTTGATCTTAATTACCCTGCAGCCCTTTTTCCATATAAACCGTGCAGGTTACATCATCCAAGAGGATGATGTAAGGCTACATCATCTTGCTCATCACATTAGCACCTACTAGACGGATTTTCCAAGAGCGCATTGGAGCCTGTAACTCAGTGACCAGGATTAAGTGTTAAATTTTTCTGAAACCTTGATGGCTAGAAGGGAAGAGGGTTGGGACTATTTTAAAGTCTGAGCAAGTTTTTCTTTATCACTAAAGAAAGAGGCTTAGGGCTTCCCTGGTGGCACAGTGGTTGAGAGTCTGCCTGCCGATCCAGGGGACATGGGTTCGTGTCCCGGTCTGGGAAGATCCCACATGCCTTGTAGTGGCTGGGCCCGTGAGCCATGGCCTCTGAGCCTGCGCACCCGGAGTCTGTGCTCCGCAACGGGAGAGGCCACAACGGTGAGAGGCCCGCTTAACACAAAATAAAAGAAAAGAAGAAAAGAAAGAGGCTTAAATTTGTTTAAATAAACTTTTTTAAAATTTTAGGATAGTTTTAGAGTTACAGAAAAAATTATGATGATAGTACAGAGAGTTCCCATATACCCTATACCCAGTTCCCGTATTATTAATAGTTACATTTGTAGTTCATTTGTTACAATTAATGAACAAATATTGATACATTATCATTATCGAAAGTCCATATTTTATTGATTCCTCGGCTTTTACCTAATTTCCGTATAATGTTCCAGGATCTCATCTAGGAAACCATATTATAATTAATTGTCATGTCTCCTCAGGTTCTTCTTGGCTGTTGCAGTTTCTCACGTTTTCCTTGTTTTTGCTAACTTTGATATGGTTTTCAGAAGAAGTGAACAGTTATTTCGTAGAATAGCTCTCAGTTGAGATTTATCTGATGTTTTTCTCATGATTAGACTGGAGTTACAGATATTGGGGAGGAATAATCACAGGGGTAAAATGGCATTCTCGTCACATCATATTAAGGGGACATACTATCAACATGATTTATCACTGTTGATATTCTCCTGGTCAAACTTTGCAATGTTTAACAATTTTGTCCATTTTAAAGTTATTCTCCACCCACACCCCCCTTTTTCTGTACTGTACTCTTAGGATGCCAGTCACTATGCACAACCCACACTTAAGGAGTGGAAAGTTATGTTCCATCGTTTAAAGAATAAGTATTTTTATAAATTATGTGGAATTTCTTTGCATGGGATATTTCTCTATTCTCCCCCATTTATTTATTTATTCAATCGTTTATTTACATCAGTATGGACTAATGGGTACTTATTTTATTCTTTGTGTTATAATCCTATACTACTTTAATTGTCCTGCTTTAGAGATTGAGAGTGCTTTCATTTGGCTCTTTGACATAACATAATTCCTGTCCTTGTGTGTGTGTGTGTGTGTTTTTGAGTGTGTGTGCATGTGTATTTAATTCGACTTTCTTACTTTTCTTATTTTCTGCCCCAATCTTAGAAGCAGCCACTTCTCCAAAGAGTCTTGGTTACTTTTTTAGAGAATGGCATTGGACATCAAGATCTTGATTCTAGGTATGCTTGTTGCTGCTAAAGAGTCATTGTTTCTAGACTCTCTCAGCTGACAGAGAAAGGAAATATATATATATATATATATATGTTTGTGTACTAACTGGTATATATGCATGTATTTGTAGATATCTCTATATGTAACCATCTATATCTACGTTAAGTAAACATGAGCTCATATTGATGTCTCAATCTCTGATCCATTAACACATGGATTATTCTTGCCTCTTCCCCTTGCTTTTCTGTAATCCCTGACTCTGACACTGATAATCTGAATCTTTTCATCTGCTAACTATTTACTTGTTTAATTCTAGTGTACACATATAGTGGTTTCAGAATTGTTAATCCATACCTCTGGGAACCAACTTTATCAATTAGAACATAGTGCTCACTACAACTCCTTTTTAAATCTAGTCTTACAGACTACATTATTTTCCTGCCTGATTGATCTGTCAATTGCTGATTGACACAGGACAGTTGATGTCTCCAACTATAATAGTGTGTTTTTCCATTTCTCCTTCAGTTCTGTTAGTTTTTACCTCACATATTTTGAGATTCTATTGTTAGGAGGATGACTGTTTAGGACTGTTATGTCTGCTTATAAAATTCACCCCTTTATAATATGTAATACTCCTCTTTATCCCTAATACACTCCCTTGTTCTAAAGTATGCTTTGTCTGAAATCACCAATCTTTTAATTAGTGTTTGCATGGTGTAGCTTTCCCCAACCTTTTTACATTTAATGTACGTGAGTCACGGTATTAAAATGGGTTCGGCATAGACAATATACAGTTGATGTTTGTTTTAAAATTCAGTCTGACAGTCTCTGATCTGGTGATTTTAAACCATTTACATTTAAAGACGTTCCAGAAATTTATATAGATATATTAATATCCATCATATATTTAACTGTTTTGTGGTTAACTTAAATGCATATATAACTGCATTTATTGTTTGTTTCTTTTTATTTCTGTTTTTCCCCTGGAGTCAAAAACCACCAAAACCCACCTAGATAAGATTGAGAAATTAGATTAATTTCTTTGGCTCAGGTGAGTTTGTGTTGTTTTCATCTCTTGATGAAAAAATGTCATTCAATCATACTTTCTCTTTCATTTATGATGTGCAGAGGAGAGGAGCAATATAGTGTTATTTGAAAGTTGACTTAGGTTAGGTAAAGACGTATATTGTTAACTTTAGAACAACACTAAAAATTTTTAAGAGAAGTATAATTGACACACTGAGAGGAGATAAAATGAAATAGTATAAAAGGTTCAATTAAAACCAGAGAAGTTGTGTTGTTTTCATGGTGGTCATATCCTCCTCTGTATTAAAATACAGTTGAATTAATTTACATATTTGATGGTTGGAAAACTCAGATCCCCAAAGAACTCGAAGTGACTTCTCAGCTACAATCTTTAGTCCACCCAAAGGGAAAGTCCTTCAGGATCATTCACTTTTAGTAGACAAACGTTTTATTTGCTCCCAGGCCCTGAGGCTGTGCAGCTCCTCTATTAAGGACAGGCAGAACAGAAACTAGAAAGGGTAGATTAAAGAAAAAGGGAATAGTTAATAGAGGTTACCAATATAATTGATAAAAATGAGATTGAAATGGTTTCAGGATTTCCATTATGCCAAAAAGATAGAAAAGTTCAGCTATTATTTTATGTCCTGCTGTGATCTGAAATAAAAACGTTCAAAGTGACCTTCACTAAATTAGGATAGTTTTGTTTTGCCACCGGGAATACTAAAAAAAAATTAACAACATGTTTTGAATTCATGTTGTTTGAAATATGCCAGGCAAAGAAAATTAGGTAAACCATACAAGCTGAGATATTTGTAGATTGTTTTATAGGCTAACATTTGCCAACTGTGTATAGTGTAGAAAGCATGAGATAGATGTGCCGATTTCCCACAGGGTCTACTTTATTGGAAGCCATTGTTCTACATACTCAGAATTTCTGTGCTTGAACTCCTTGGCCTTTTCATGTCCAATGACATGATACTGGCTCATTCTTAAGAGTGGTTCATGGTGATGCAGCCAGAGAGCTGAGGTTCTATCCCTGGAACATTGTGCTTGCTTCTCTACTTCTCAGGCAGCGTCCACTGGTGTATTTCATGAATGACAACATTAGCATTCCTCTCACCCTGCTCTGGTGTCTTGTTGAAACTTTTCAGAGACTTGTTTCCAGTAGCAATTTAGATTTTCCCTGTTACTCTGATGAATTTATTTCATCTAGAACTTTGAAAATGGATAAATCAAAACTGTGAGCTTTGAGCCCCACTTTGTATAAGAAAGAACCTATTTTTAAAAAGAATTTCATATGTTTTTATGTCTGACTTCACATATTTTCTAATCAAGAAAGATCACTCAAAGATTTATATGGAATATGAAAGGGCCCCATTACATCACACCAATTAACATTATTTACAAAATTCTTTCTATTTTGGCAAAAATTTTTATTACAAGGGAGAAAATTTACTTACATATCTCCCTAAGCTAAGTGTTCTCTCTCTCTCTCTCGCTCTTCCTCCCCTCCTTTCTTCTCTCCCTGTCACTCTCCTTTCTATGCTCTTCAACCTTATTCTATTGTTTATAAGAGCTAAACATCTTCGTTGTCTTGATTTTTTTCCTAGATATCATTTATGTATCATTTAAGCAGCAGTTATATAGGTTATATGGTTATATGTTGTCAATATGGAGCTTAGTTTAAGATGATGATTCCAGGTCTTATTTTCCTGAATTCTGTTTAACAGGATTAAATTAAACAGTTAAGTGCATTAACAGATGCACTTGTTATATTCTCTCTACCCAGCATTCTTTGAACACTATTACTATATTTGGGGTATTTCCAGTCAAATTCAACCTTTCAGGTTTCATTAAGTTCCTCTGTATCTAGTTCCCAGGCATACGTCCTAGACTTCATCAGCTGATGCCTGCCTGCTGTGGATTGAATTGTGTCCTCTTCAAATCCACATGTGGAAGCCCTAATACCCAGTGTGACTGTATTTGGAGATAGAGTCTTTACAAAGTAATTAAAGTTAAGTGAGGTCATGAGGGTGGGGCCCTAATCCTATAGGACTGGTGGCCTGTCAGTTTTCTCATCTCTTTTTTTATTGATTAGTGTGTCATTTTGATATATTAACAAAAATTGTCTTTTGTCTGTAATAGGTGTTTCAAACTATTTTTTTCAAGTTTTTTGTTTGCCTTTTAATTCTTTAGTGTTTATTCAGAAATTTTCTCTTTTTATAGCATAAACATTCAACCCTTTCCTTTAATGTTTCAATATTTCTTTGCATGCTCTGAAAAACTTCATTCTTGAAGATTTTAAAATTATTTTTTAAAATGTTTTATAGAACTTTTTAATTATTATTTTTATATTTAAATTGTGATTCATGATGGATTCAGAAAAAAAATAAATGCAGGATTTTACTTTTACTAATTGACTAATTGTCCCATGTATTGAATAGTCTGTTTTTCTCCCACCAATGTAAAATGCCACATCTATCGCACTCAGTTTCCTCAAGTTTTTATGCCCATTTTGGACATCCATTCCACTATGTTGATCCATCTGTTTAATCCTGTGCCTGTAGCTTCTCTGAGTGTTTCTCTTACTTTTTAACTCTAAAGGCACCAGACTTTTCCTCAGAACAATGTTTCCCTGAAGCACTCTGAAGTGCTTTTCTGTCCCATGCTCCTCATGTCACAGAGCTAGGGGGTAGAATGTTTTCATGCTCCTCATTACTGCTTCCAGACTATTCTCCATTTTTTTCCTCTCTAAAGACACCCAAATTTAAGTCTGAAGTCTTCAAACTGATCTTTGAGTCACTCTCATTCAATCTTTGAAGATCTTAATTTTCTCTCCCTGTTGGTTTTATTATAATCTTGGTGACTTCCATATCTATGTAGGTGATCTCTGTGTCTGAACTTTCTCTTCCCTAGTGAGCTTATCCCACTAATTCCCACAATCATGTACTGGTCCTCTTCATTTCCACAATAGCAACATTCCTTAATCCTCACTTCTCAGTTTCTGGGTTCCTTTCCTCCAGTGATCTTCTTTTGCAGGTACGTAAGTCAGTATTTCCACAGCCATGTGCTAGCCTTGTTAGTACCAGTATTACTGACCTCTTCATTATCTCAATTTAAACATTCCACTCTTCAACTAGCATGTGCTATTTTTCTAGCTCACTCCCTCTAGTCCTCCATCTCTAACATTCCTTCACACACTTGTGCTTAAAACCCATCAGTCATACCACCTTTTTACTGTCTCTCACCCTACTCCATACTGCATCTTCTTACACAAATATTGGGACCTCTCCCTTGCATACATTCTATTTATCATACTGACTTGCTAAACTGATTAACTCCAGCTCTCCATGGATTCTGCCCCTGCACAGGATTGAACCCAGCTGGAGAAAGCACATAGTCATTCTAACCATTAAAAGGTCTCCTTTTTAAATTCATGATTGTGGTTTCATGTAGGTTTTTAATACTGCCTAGCAGACAAACTATATTTCCTTGGTCTATTCAGTTTCTCACTCCCCTAGATGACCATTTCATTCATTCTTTTCTCTCCTCAAATCCCCCCAAGACCTTTTCCTACATCCTCACTCTCAGCTAAGAACCTTGTTTCATATTTCACTGAGAAAACAGAAGCAGCCAAAAAGAAATTCCCAAGCTTCCACCACCTCCTCAGTTCAGCTGCCTGCACCATTTCCTTTGCTTTCTCTTTTGTTTCTATGGATTTCCATCCATGTTCCTAATCAAAGCCAAGTCCTCAACTTGTGTGCACCCTTTGTTCATTCCTTCCTAGTGTCGCTTATTAGTTTCAGTTAATCTCCTCAGTCTCTAAGTATTTTAGTGCTCATGGCTATAATTTTGGATTTCTTTTCTCTTTTTCTATCCACAGTCACCATTTGGTGATCTCACCTGATTTCTTGGCTTTTAATATTATCTACTTTTGCATGACTCCCAAATTGACTCCAACCCAGAACTTTCTTCCAGACATCAGATTTGTATATCCAACTATCTCTATGAGGATACATGTTTTAGACTGATACATCCTCTGAAATTCATGTGTTGAAGCCCTAATCCCTTTGTTACCTACTCTAATGGCTGAGGCATGTTTATAGAATTCTAGGAATTTCATGAATCACCATTTGAAAGCATAACTGTAATCAGTAAAGGATTTTTGACTAGGTAAGGAAGACAGCTTAGTCTCCTAGAACTTTCAAAACTTACCAATACTAAAATGCTTATATTTTAAAAATAAACTTAGTTTTCTTTATTTAGTGACTTTGAATGTGATTTCTTGCTGAGACGAGTACTAGAGTTTGACAAATTATTTTGCATGGACTTTCCCCATTCACTTTCCTAGGATTCTGGGAGAGTTAGAAACTATTGAAGGGTATTAAGCCTTTAAGTTAAGTCCAAGATATGGCCAGTGACAAAAACTTTATATGCCACCTATTTTTTTTTAAAAAAGAATGTCTAATTCTATTCCACTCTCTATATATCCAAAATAGAGAAAGCTTCAGGGGAAAGTGTCAAACCACAGTATAAAGCCAACTCAAGTAGTTACAAAGAAAAGGGTTTTCTGCATGTGTTGAAAGTTATTTTTGACATTTCTATAAATAAGCTCATCTCACATTTCTGTGCACTTCCTTCACTTAATAAGAATTTTAAAAGTCTATTAGCAGAGTTTTCTCTTTTATACATTACCTAAATTTCAGTTAACTTATTTTTTACTTTTAGATGAAAACTGCGTGGAAATATTGCTACTGAATTTCTACACTCATTAAAATAGTTTAAAGTGTAACTCTATCTCTCTGAAAAAGCAACTTGTCACTAAGGTGTCTATTTGAAAATACCTTTGATTAATTTTATACAGCTGCCCAATATCAATTGTCAAGTGTGCAGACTGAAATCTGCAATAAGACTGAAATCATGTAAACCAGAACATATTTGTTCTGTTTGAAATTATTAGAATTTCATGATTAGACAACATGACAGAATTATCTGGTAATGTTCCAGGAGTCTGATTGTTTCATAGAAAATAAGGAGCTAAGGAAAGAGAAACTTACAATCATGGGTGTTTCTAATGTCTGCAATAATTTTCTAATTTAGAGTAGAGGAGATTATTTTCATGGTGTAAGCAAATGGGCTCTGTGTGTGTTGGGGTAAACAATCCTTTCATCAATTTTAAAGTAAAAAGATAAACAATACAGCAAAAAGATAAATGAAAGAAATGTGTGCACCATCTATCTAATCACCTCAGTTACTTCATATTTTTCTCCTGTAGTTAATGAGTATTTATTAAGTACCCACCACATCTCAGGTAGTATGACAGGTGCTGGGAACATAGCAAAAATCCAGGACAGGATTTCACTCTGCATTCATGAAGCCTAAAGGGTGAGAAAAACAGAAAGTGAACAATTACAAGTATGATGAATGCCATCTGGGAGGTGTGTGCACAAAGATCTAATTTGGCCTATGAAGACTTCCTTGAAAATTGAATTTTACTGAAGCTTGAAAAAAATGAAGCACAGGAGTCTGAGGAGAAAGGAAGAGAATATTCCAGCATTTTACCTGCAACAGGAGAGAACTTTTCTTATTCCAGATACATAGAAATTTCCAATGTAACTGCATAAAATAAAGGGAATAAGAGTGTATGAGGTAAGCCTAGAGGAACTACCAGGAATCAGGGACTCATGTAATTTGATCCAAATCCATAGAATAATTCTAAGTGGAGAGGGGTAAGCATGACAAAATTTACATTTTAAAAGATCCCTTTAACTGTTTGAGAAAATAATAATGATTCCCAAAAAAGAATGGCAGTAGAGAAAGAGAGAGGTGGTTGAGTTTTGTGCTTTTTAGGAATCAGCCTCCATTAGATTTAGTAATGATTAAGCAGAGGTGAGAAGTGGAGGAGAAGAGGACAGGTGTGAATCTTAGGTTTCTGGTGTGGGCAAGTAGGTAGGCCAATTAATGGGATAAGGAAGACAGAGGAAGAACAGATTTGGGGGCTGAGAAACAAAGAATTCACATGCGTGATTCTAAAGCTCAAATGACAATTTGAATCTGGAGATTTACATTTGGAGACCATAAGTGTTTAGATGGCATGGAAAATAGTGAGAGTGGATAAGATTGCCTGGGGAAGAGAAAAATGAAATGTGGAAGTGTGTGGGGTTTTTCAAAAGTATGGTGGGGATAAGTAGTATGAAAGCCTGAGGTAAGAAACAGGTGTGGGAAAGGGGAGCTTTATGTAGAGCAGACCGAGACTAGGAACTGAGAAATGTTGGTAGAGGAAACGATGTAGAGGGGTTTATTTTTGTGCTTTCCTCAGGAAAATGATGACTGTAATACCTAGCTTTTTAAAAAAATATTTTCCTCTGATATTATAAATTCATGTTTACTGTCAAGTAGCTGCAATAACCTCTAAAGTTAGATGTACCTGTCTTTCTTTGCATGGTAGTGTGGAGAACTGAGGGTCATGATGACAAAGACAAGTATGAACTGCCCCAAATGCACAACAGTTGACATTAAAAAGGTAAAAGTCACATGTGCACAAAGATAATCAGGGAGTGCAGTGTTAAGATCAGACAAGACTGAATGTAAGGTAGAGCTTTAAAGGAGACAAACTGGGGCACTTTCTGATGAACAAGATGTAATCCACAAAGAAAATATAAGTGTCACAAGTCTTTGTATAGCTACTAAAATACCATCACAATACATAAAGCAAAAAACCTAAAAACAAGCAAAAGCAAAAATAGGACAAGAAATTAATATAACACATCTCTCAGCCAGTTGTGGATAAAATAGACAGAAAAATATGAATATGACCAAGGAGGATAAATAAGAGGATAAATAAGTCAATGATATAAATCTATATTACAGACTCTATGAAGCTAACAGAGAATGTCCCTTCAATTTAATCAATCCAGAGTGTTCATACACATGCACACGCACAGACATGCACACTCATACACACATATTATTTTGCTTTTTGGGGAGATATACATGTATATTTCTCTTTATATATGTTTATACATATGTAAATCATTGTTCTGTTTAGTTTATACATGACATACAGAACTCTGTAGGAGTTCTTTACATATTTGGATATTAACCCCTCTTCAGATATATGACTTGCAAATATTTCCTCCCGTTTCATAAGTTTTCTTTTCTCTGTGTTGATTGTGTCCTTTGCTGCACAGAACTTTTAATTTTTTTTAGTCCAATTTATCTAGTTTTCACTTGTTACCTGTGCTTTGGATATTATATTCAGAAATCATTGCCAAATCCAATGTAATAAGCTTTATTTTTATGTTTTTTCTTAAGAATTTTAGTTTTAGCTCTTATATTTAGGTCTTTTATCCATTTTGAGTTAATTTTTGTATATGGTGTAAGGTAAAGATCCAACTACATTCTTTTCCTTATAGATATCCAGTTTTCCCAGCATCATTTGTTGAAAAGACAGTCCTATTCCCTTTGAATGATCTTGGTACCCATTTAAAAAAGCACTTGACTATATATGAGAGTTATACTTCTGGGCTCTTTATTCCTTGGTCTATATGTCTGTCTTTATGTCAATTTCAAACCTGCTTGGATTTCTGTAGCTTTGAAGTAAGTTTTGAAATCAGGAAGTGTGAAAACTCCAACTTTGCTCTTCTTTTTCAAGATTGTTTGGGCTGTTTTGGATTCCGTATGGATTTTAAAATGGATTTTTCTATTCCTGCAAAAAAAAAATCACCTTTGAGATTTTGATAGAGATTGCATTGAATCTATAGGTTGCTTTGGGTAGTATTGACATCTTAATAATATTTTCTTCCAATCCATGAAGATGGGGTGTATTTTCATTTACTTGGGTCTTATTTGATTTTTTTAGGCAGCATTTTGTAATTTTCAGCATACAAGTTTTTGCATCCTTGGTTTAGCTTATTCCTAAGTATTTTATTCTTTTTGATGCTATTGTTAAGATTTGGTTTCTTAATGTCCTTTTTGGATTGGTCATTGTTAGTGTTTAATAATGAAACTGATGCTGGCTGTCTTTGAAGATGATCTCTCAAGGAGGGCTATATTTTAAATATGTTGTAACTAATCTATATGTATTCAGTGTAACCCATCTCTCCAGGAAGAGTCCACTATAACATTTATTGTACAGATAAATAACTCACTAATTTTATTGGTGAAAATTCATTTCTGGTATTAACTATGCTAATTTACAAAGCTTCTGGTGTAACTGGTATATTAATAGCTGAAGCACTTATAGTAATCACATTTGAAACATAGACTTCCAAAATAGTATGCTAGCTGGGTCATGAATTTATAATTAGGTCTATGGATTTTTTTCACCTTAAGTGTAACTTAGACTAATATATACATAGTATCATACTGTCTATGTTGATGTATATTGAAAGTAAATTGCCTATTCTAATTAAGAAAAAAATGAGAGTAAGCAGAAACACACAGAATCAGAACTGAAAAGTGAACCATTCACAGATACAGAGAACATTTTTTAAAATGTGAGAGAACACTTTTTATCACATTATGCAAATGAACTTAAAACTTGGGAAAAATACTATTTTTAAAGGAAAATATATATCATCAAAACTGTCTTTAAGCAGTAAGATAAAATAGGACAATAGACATGGAAATACCTGAGAAAGTTATTGGAGAACTATCTTCTAAAATGGAAAGAAAAGAAAAAAATGAACAACTAGCCTTATATATTTCACTGGTTAATTCTCTAGACAATTTATTAATCTGATGTGATGTGTGAGGTTCAGGGGCATGGAGAAATAAGATGGACATCAAAATTATTTTTATTTTTTGGAAGACAGTCAATTTAATACAGGATGCATAAAAAGAAAAATACATATAGAATTTAATTTATTAATCTTGATGAAAATATTCTAAATTAATAAATAAGTTCATAGAGTCTAGCTGTAAATTAAAAGAATACTGTGGCATGACAAAACAGGGTTCATTATAAAAAATAACAATCTATTAATTAAAAGCATAACAGAAATAAAACCTTGTGATCATTTCAAAAAGTGTCAGTCTCATGTTTAATATGAAATGCTAGAAACATTTCTATTAAATTTACAAACAAGACCAGGAGCCCACAGTCACTTTTAACACTGAGTGGAAAAACTAGCTTATTTCCATTAGACAAGAACACAAAATAAGAGATATGAATAGCAGCAAAGAGGGAGTAAAACTTTTACTTTCAGCTGACAAAACCAAAGAGAATTGATTAAAATCTATTTTGAAACAATAAGTATACTGACTAGTTTGAAAGTAATATATGAAAATATTACTTCCCTATAAACAAATGTAGTTTATACCTGGAGAAGTGAGTCTTCAAGCTTTTAGTGGATGAAACCGCTACTGCTTCTTGGATTGGGAAGGTGGAATTTTGAAATATACCTTTTTACCTCTTCTGAAAACACTTTAGAGGATCCCTATGGTTACCCTAATTAAGGTAAGCACCCCTAACTGTTGAAAAGGGCTGTAGTGGGACTCCATATGGCCTGGCAAAAGGGCTCCCTAAACACTCCTCCATACTGAGTGTTGTTTCATGGGAATAAGCTTGGTACATTTTCATAGTAGTCATGTAACCTGTTGGGAGGAACCCAACTATATTGAGACCCCAGTTTTTTTTTTTTTTTTTCATTTGAAGCACAGTGTCTTTAGAACTTAGTGATGGAGTCAGAGTATTGTGAATTCTGACTGGAAGTGACAGCTTAGCCTAATGTGGGTATAACTTCTGAGAAAAGCATCTAGAACAGAGTCAGGGTCTAACACCCAGGTCTAGACTAGAGGCTCATAAGGAAAGTCTGGTTCTAACACAGCAAGGGGCTGAGACTAAATCCCTAAGCTGAACCAGACATCAGACCACAGTAACCCTGATTTGGGAATAACTGAGATTGTGAATACAAATGTAAATGTGTAGCTCAATCTTGGAATCACCTAGTAGATACACATCTACTAACAATTCTAGTAGATACACATCTACTAGCATTTCTAGTATATACACATCAGTAGGACCAGCTTTCAACAAAAGGGCACTTTGAAGAGGCAGGAGCAATGGCAGGTGGGGACTAATTGTTCTCTCTAGTTTCCCTCCACTTGGCATCTGAAGGGGAAACAGATGTCTAAGTAAACCACCTGTATTCCTAGATATTTCAATGGGGAAATTTCAAGAGGGAGAGAAGAATATTTCCTGCCAAGATGGGCAATGACAGCAATATACTGGAAAAATAACAACAGGGAATAACATTTTTAAGGTTATTGTCTTGATGGATACATTAACAATACCCAGTGAATCATAGCACATTTATTCAGTGGGATATATATTAAAAAGATGAGGTAAAAAGGATAAGGCAGTTTTTTACATACAAATTTAGAAGGGAATTAGAAGTATGTATCAAGGAAAGAAACACATCTATAAGAGGATTCCATTTGAGGAAAGTCTGATCTCATCCCCTGCATGAACATACACACATACATATGAATACACACACATTTGCTTATTGATAGACTACATGAATATATTCATTCTCAAAACTGTTTACCATGATTTCTTCTAAAGAATGGAAATTGAGTAGCAAATAGGAATTTTATTTTTTATTCTCTATATTTCTAAGCTCTTAACATTTCTGTATAATAGCATGTGTTAGTTTTATGATAAAAGCAATTGATAATTTTTAAATATATCTCTTAAAATCTGAGAGTGGTCAGTAATGCTCAACTAGTATGAAAACTTAGTAATAGAAAGGATTCAGTATATTTAACAGAACGGAAGTCTTATTAAAATTATTTCCTCTTAGTAGGAAAATGTACTCAGTTTAATAATTCTATCAATGCCTATCATAATTTAGTAAGCATTTATTAATTTAATTTTAAAAATAAAGAATTTACAAATCCAAAAATTTTGAATTGCACATATGTCTAATATTGTTCAGAGGGAAACATAACTTCATGGAATTTTAGAAAGGAAGGTTGACAGTTGCTTCAAAGATCATTTCAGTTTATGGAAGAGCATATCAAAGTGAATTTGATAGGTTTTCTTATTGATTAAGGCAGCCAACAAACAGATGCTTGAGAGGATAGACTTTTGAGGAAAAGGACTCATGATAGAAAATGAATAGTGATAGTAAATTAATAGTGGTATAAATCCTTATAAATCCTATGAAATCAGTACAGCAAAAGTCTTATCTAAATAGCTGAGGTACCTTGAGGTTTAAATAACAATATAAATGGCTAGATTGACCAAAATTCTGTGGCAATGAGAAGAATTTTAAATAAAATTGTGTTTATCTATTTGATATCCTTTGAGTCAGAAGTTACAGTCATATTTCCCACTAAGAATCAATCTTTGGAGGAAGACAGCTTTTACTCAAGACCTTTGGAGAAAATAGATGGTGGTATGAGATGCTGATACAGTAGATTCTCATTATCATGATAGTTATATTCTATAAAGTTGTCATGAGCACTGGATTAATTAATACTGAACCACTTCTCCCACATTGAAATATAGGGTTAAGTTCTTTCAAGTCTTTGTTCCCATTTTTTGTGAATTGATTAATACATAACTTGGTTTTGTGTGTGTGTCTGTGTCAAGACATCCTACTTAATATATATTGTGGATTCACAAACATTAAACTTCAAGTCAACAGCACCATGACTCATGTCTTATCTAATGTGTATATTTTCTCCATAGGGCACATCAAATCCTTCTTGGATTTAAAAACACTAGGCAGCACTTTGGCACTGTGCTTGGGGGCCATTTTAAACAGTAAAATCACCAGTAAAAAGCACAAAAATGCAACAACAACAAAAAAAACCCCAAAAAACATGTCACTGAATAGAAAACAGAAAGGATACTTGCTAACACTATGAGACCTGAAACAAGAAGGTAGAGCTTTATCATGTTCAGCCTCAGCTTGGAATGAGCATGTTGGAAGAACTTAAATTTTCTGCTGTGCTGGGAATATCCAAAAGTGACCACAAAAGCACCATGGATATTGATTCAGAAGTTATAAATAATTGTTAGTGAGTGGGAAAATTTGCAAAAATCAAATCAGCAAATAATTAGGATGAACTGTATCTTCCAACCAAGATCCATGGTTAAAATCCAGATAACAACTTGAAGTCCAAGTTGTCATGCTTTAATCTGTAAGCTTTAGGTATGTATTTTCCTATTTTCTTTCCTCTTTCTTTGGAATCAAATTAACTTTCATTTTATTATACATAAAGCCCCTATTCTTTGTATTGATTTTTGCCTCCTTAGTCATTTCAGCTATAAGTAAAACACCTGGCTAGATTTTAATTATGTGTTGATAAAGGACTGAAATTAACCAACATTTGGGTTTGTATACATTTTCCTTTGAGACCCTTATAGCTTCTTTCCCTTTGTGCCACTTGGTATGGATCTTGGTTTCCTAAATAAATTGACTTGACAATTAAGAGGCTTTTTAGATTGCATATACTACAATGGGTCAGACAGCAAGAAATATAAAATTTAGAAATCTAAAATTTTCATACCTCGTTAGAGAGGTTCCTATCTCTACCAAGAACAAGGTCCTGCTGTGGGAAGTCCTTCACAGACACAGAACTTGAAAAAGGACTAGGGAATAGAAGGTGCCTATTTGGAGGCTGCTAACTTCCACAGACCTCACAAGTCAGATATGCTTGTTAAATTCAACTTAAAGCTGTTTTGATTTAGACTTACCTAATGCTCTCTTTATTATAAATTTCATTCAAAACTATTTGATAGCCATATATATATGGAAAATACATCATTAGTTGACTTTAGATGACTGTCATTCGATTGTGGTGCAAAAGTCAATTGGTTATATTACCTGCAAACTAGAAATGGATTTGTCGATTTAGTGGATGGAATACCTGCCTTTAGGATAGTCCCTGATATCACTCGGGTTACTTTTAAATCCATGTTTGCCTTTGCTGAAGAAACGATAATTAGATTCTTAATTCAAAACAGAAAACAAACAAACCGACCTGAGCCTTGATTTGAAGACTGAAATTCCAGCCTCTTAAGGGGAATTCTGGATCACTTTCTTTTTTCCTCAAGCTTCTTTAATTCATGCTTTATAAATAGTCCAGAGAGTAGGGGATTCCAATGGGTTATGATTCAAAGAGTGTGTGAGGAACAAGACAGTACCACCAAGACTATAGAACTCCTCATTAGAGAGGGTCATGAAATTGATCAGGTGTCAGTTTAGAACGAAGCTCTTTGGATATAATTTGTCCTCTCACTGGGGAACATATGTTATTTTAAAGGAAGAATGTTATGCATATACCTTTCCAGGATCTTTAATATTATAAAAATTACCCAAGAAGCAAATAGTAGGGCTTCCCTGGTGGCACAGTGGTTGAGAGTCCACCTGCCGATGCAGGGGACATGGGTTCATGCCCCGGTCCAGGAGGATCCTACATGCCGCGGAGCGGCTGGGCCTGTGAGCCATGGCCACTGACCCTGCGTGTCCGGGTCCTGTGCTCCACAACGGGAAAGGCCAGAACAGTGAGAGGCCCGTGAACCGAAAAAAAAAAAAAAAAAAAGAAGCAAATAGTAAAGAAATTATATAATATAGCTAATAACCCCATTTCTGGTCTGGTTTTTTTCAGATTAGGGCTTGGATATTTCTTCTTGACTTACATAGAGCATTCTTGGCTCCTGGTTGAGAATTACACTGCATACAAACTCTGATCATAATCCTGCTCTTAGTATTCATTTGCTATGTTCAGCTCTCTGATCTCCATGGTCTTAAATGCTGATGCATAGCTGTTGTCCCCTAGCCACTGTCCCACCAAATGATCCAACAAAGGAGTACAGGAAAACCTGATAATTTTTAGAAGTTAAATGGCCATCCACTAAAAAAACTTCATGAGCAATCATGACAACTCACACAGTGGTGAAATTAGGATTGCCTTTGTTCCCATATTTAATGGTATATCCATTAGGGTAGCCTGAAGAGTAACCACAAGGGGGGTCTGAGAACTGAAACCATTTACAATGGCAGAACTAATTTACTATCCCAGGAAATTCCTGCCCAGGAAGACGAAGTTGAAAATAACTTTTTGTTATTTCAAGAGCTTACTGCAAATCCATTTGTCCAAATAATAGACTAATCAACCAGCTCTCATCAGCGTAAATACCCCCTCTTCAGTACAATAGATAGTTCAACCAGGCTCGTCAAACCCAAGGTCTCCCCTTTGTGTCCACCTGTCCTGTACTTTGTCACAGATTTGCTCTATCCCTATCATTCTCCACACTGAAAGACACACCTTAAAACAGACTGTCCCCCACCAGGACTTCTCTGACAGTCCAGTGGTTAAGACTCCACCCTTCCACTGCAGAGGGCATGAGTTCGATCCCTGGTCCCTGGTTGGGGAACAAAAATCCCACATGCCACATGGCCAGAAAACAAAACAAAACCAAAACCAAATAAACAAACAAGAAAACAGACTCCTTCCCAAATCTTATAAATGCCTTGCCTTCCCCCTCCCCATCCCCTCCACACCCCCACCCTGGGGTAAGACAAGACTAAGACTCTGTTCTTGCTTCCTTTAGTGAAGGTAAGCAAAAATTCCAGTTCTGCTTAATCATCAGAGTTTACTTTGTTGGTATTTTTGGAGTGTTGGCAGCTTGCAAATGAGAAACTGAGACACATGGAGAAACTTACTTACTAAATACCACATAGCTAGTAAGGGTTACTTCAGAGGCTGTAAAAGGGTAGATGCAGGCAGTAGATTAATTTTGTTTGGTTTCATTCATTTAAAAAGTTGGATTTAGTAGCTAACACTTAGAAACTTGAAGATTTCATATAAAATTGGAATTTCTGACTTTTTTCAAATATTGAATTTGATAAGCTGTGCCTGCTTTTTTCTGCATGGTAATAATTATTAGGTCCTTGAGATACAATGCACCCTTGGTTCACCACAGTCCCTGCCATTTGCTATTGTTTATTTCTGGCAACTCGTTTACTTCAGGGGTCAAAGAGTAAATGTTTTTGGTTTCAAGGACCATATGGTCACTGTCTTACTTTCTCAACTCTGTTGTTGTAGCAGGAAAATAGCAAAAGACAATGCATAGATGAATGAGTGTGGCTGTGTTCTAATAAAACTTTATTTATGAAAACAGTCCTGAAGGCATCATTGTGACCTCTGAGTTGTGTAATATGCCTAGCCACAGTTGGCATTTGAATTTGGAACCACTGTTATGAAGGAACCTGGTCTGGCTTCGAGGAAGTGCCCATGGATTCCGAGGAAAAAGAAACTTCAAGGTAAAACTAAAAATGTATCAGGTTTAAAACAAATTTATTGTTGGACTTCCCTCTCCTAAAAAATAACCCAAGAAAGGAAATCTATTGTCCTGACGGCTGGAGAGAAAAGTGAGTACAAGAGGTCAAAGTGGGTGAGTCTGGCTTTATGTGTTGCTGACCTGGAACACCAGCAGTTTAAGGAATATTCAAGTTGCATTTCTATGTGTTGTATACATATGCACAGCTGGTTGCTTCTAAATATGCATGAGAAAATATAGAATTGTTTAAAATTAATGTTAAATTTGGATGTAGCTAGAAAAATAGACTTGTTTTAGATAGCAAACTTTCTTGGCACATATAAATTATGTTTAGATTTGTGAAACTTCAGTTTTTGATGAGTTTTTTTTTTTCCAACAACTCTTCTAGAAACAAATTTAGGACCCAGAGCAATATGAAGTATTATCTGAAAATACCATATCTTGAAACTTTGTTTAAATATCAAACTTACTGCAATCATCATAACCAAAAAAATATATATATATATTGTTTCTCTGATCCTGTAAAACATTATAAAATTCTGTGAAATTTGCCTAAATAAAATAGAAATCTAGATAGTGAACATCAAGATATAAATTTTTTTAAAATTTGTTAATTAACACTTCACTAATTTACTCTTGAAAATTATGAGAACAGCTGGGATGAAATCATATTTCTCTATGTATGAAGATAACTTGGCAGGAAATTCTTGTGTATTTACAAGTCTATGTAGAATCCTCTTTAACTGCATTGGCAATTTTGTCAGTCTTCTTAAATAAGAGGCACATTTTTTTTGCTATTTCAATTTCTTCACCAATTTCCCTTGTAGGCTCTTGAAAAGTAGTTTCTATTTCCATCATTCTATTGAAACTCTTCTCAAGAAGGCCGTTTTCTAAATTTCTTATTTACACATTTGTTAACCTTTTTTTCATTTTTCATTTTCCAAGACTTCTCTGCTGGGTACTTGAAGTTTTTACCACCTTAACCTTTTACAACCAGAATCTTGCTGTTATTCTTTTATCATTTCAACGTCTCCTTCTATTGACTCTATTGTTCCTCCTATAACCTAATGAGTGAAGTATTCTTCTAGTGTCTATCTTTGGCTGCTGGTCTTGGTTCTTTCTTATTCTTGTCCTTGGAAAAATCAAAGACTTCAAACCCTCTATGCCAACAGTACTAACTTCCTGCATAGACTACATTCCTTTACTTTTGCTTCCTGGAAATTTCCATTATTGTTGCTATGGAGGACATTTTTGTTAAAGTCCCTCCATTGTGTCTGATACCAGCCATATGACATTTTCCTTCTTCTTTCTTTATGAGAATGGTGGATATTGAAATCATCCACTGTTCCTAAACAAGATGGTAAAAAAATGATACAGCCCTTTTTTACTGCATGATATTTTCCCTGTTTGCACTACAGAAGGTAAATTTAATTTATAGGTTACCTGTTTGAATTTATTTTGTGTAGAGACCTTACTCTTCATATATTTGTTTATCTAGGGTCTAATAGGACTAGGCTTTATCTAAAGATGCAATTTTTTTTAACCCATGAAAAGATTATAACGATGTTTATCACAGCCTTTGGGGCTGATGACCTAGAAATTCCACAGAGCATCAGATGCTGACTGCAGGAGTGTTCCTTTGTTAATCCGCTTGTTTGGGACTCAGATAGTTAAGAACTGTAGATGATTTCAACTTCAGTCAGGGTGATGTGAAATACAGCTTTTACATCGTATATAATAGAGAATGATATAGTGGGTTTTTTTTTTTAACCTTGCATTTAATAAGGAATAAAAAGACATGTCAATTTAAAAGATTAAAATCTGAAAATGTTACTGAGTCCAAGCTTGTACTCCTCACCACAATAAATGCAGAGAGAAGTTGGTGGGGCAAGAAATAGTGACTTTATTCGGAAAGCCAGCAGACCTAGAAGTTGGTGTCTTAAAGAACCATCTTACCTCAGTTAGAATTCAGGCTTCTTTTACACTTAAAGGGGTGTGGGTCTGGCTGATTGTTGCAGACTTCTTGGTTCTTCCAAGACCCCAGAGGGGATGTGATAATCCTTTGTTCTTGCAGCTGTCCTCTTAGGTCTGGTCACTATGTTCCTGTAACCCTTTAACAAGACAAATGTTATTTTCTGTTCTGCAGTTTTTTTATCTCTGTGTGAATGAAAAAGTGTTATGGCTTTAAAGGTCAAGCCTGGGAGGCAGAGCCTTGAGGAAGGGCTACTATGTATATTTCAGGCTATAGGCAACATTCCTTTACAAAGGTGCAGAGCCAGCATGACTAAGCACAGGCAACAGAGCTCAAAAGGAAAGATCCAATATGGAGTTGGGTTTGTTCTTCTTGTTACATTACTATGAAGCATAAACCTTATCTCCTCCCTGTAATTAGGTCAATTACTCCTACTAATATAGTAAGTCCAACATTTTACTGCTAATATACTGAGCCCCTAATGACCAGATCACAGGTATAATGTTAGGTCTAGTGAAATCCTTATTTTGGTCCTAGTAGAATGTTACTCCAGGAACCATGGCTGCTAATGAACCTATAGTAGTGATGACAAATTTAAGATTATTTAAAAATCAAAATGGAGTAACTATGGTTCAGGCATCCAAAATGGAGCCAGGTGGCCATTGTAGATAGGGTTTCAGACATGTTCCTACATTACTGAGAATTTGAATTTTCTCTGAACTGTGTCAAACTCAAGGACACCACTAACACTTTTTCAAAACAGTATCTGCTAGTAGCTGCTAGCTGCAACCTTGTAGTTTCAAAGTCCTCCCACCTTTGCAACTATGTATTATTTCTGACCCCAACCAAACCTTGCTTAACAAGCACCCTTACTTCTTGCCAGCTCCAATCTTAATTCTCAACAGTTTATGTAACCTTGTTGGGTTTTGCCTTATAAATCTCCCTCATTTTTTAGTCCAGTGGAACACAATTCAAGTGTTTTCTTTGGATTCGTGCTTCCCAGGCTATAATCCTAACAACCCCCAAATACACCTTTTTTTTTTTTTTTTTTTTTTTTTTTTTTTTTTTTTTTGCCTCAACCAGGTCTGTTCTTGGAATTCTTGGTTAACAGATGCTTTGCCAATATAACAGTCTCATCGTATCTAAAAGCTAACTCACCCATATTTTTCCAAAATCCTATCTCTGTATCACCTCCCCATAACTATAACACAACTGTTGTTTTTTTCAAACAAAGAGGAGAATAATAGTAACATTGAGCACTTAATAAATGCATGCTCTTTTCTGGACACTGTTCTAAGTACTTACTTCCGACCATAACTCTTTCAGGTGGGGGCTATTTTTATTCCTACTTAACAAATGACATACAAGTTGAAGTGATATGCCCCAAATAAAATGGGTATTAAATGATGGAGCTGAGATATGAACCCAGCCAGTCTTACTCCAGACCCATGCATGTTATCAACTATTCTATTATATAAACTCTCAAAACTTGAGATTACCTTGGAAGACCACTTAGTGAGTTGGAAATGTCATGTGGTTACTATCTAGATCAACTTGAGTAAAACTCTATCTCCATCATTTTTGTGCTGTGTGACTTCAGGAAAGCTAGTTAACCTTCCTAAACTTCAGGTTCATTACCTGTTAACTGCAACTAATTATTCCAGCTTTATGGGTATCTTTAAAATCAGAATTAAATCAGCTAATATTTTTAAAGTACTTTAAACAAGGGTCTTGGAACATAAACCACTTAATTAGTTGCTAAGTTCTGTTGAATATTTAAGTCTTTAAATCCTCTTTCATATTCACTTATTCCTTTCAACCACTATCCTCATCACGAATGAAATAAAGCCTATCTTTAATTGTTCTTCATTCTGGACAATACAGACTCCATATTCTGGCATTCAATTTTTCTCATCGTCTGGTGTTCAATTATTGCACCACCCTAGAGCTCTCCAAGTGAACCCCCCATTCCATTTGGACTGGTCTTTCCACCACTCTCTAAGTGTGCTTTTGTTATGTCCACCTCAAAGCCTAGTTCACATTGTGGCCCCTGTTTCCTGCATCCTGGAAACCATAGTGTATACAAGACTTTAGGGAGAAAGAAGAGTGTTTTTCTCCTAATTTCTAGTTATAAAACTTTTTGTTGGGGACTTGGAAGTTCTTACTATGTTTTCAGATTTTAGAAGAAAAGCCACTGAGAAACTAAATCAACCAAGGTGTTAATTAGGTTTTAATATCTAGTAAACAAGTTGGTTCTATTTCTCACATCAGAATCTACAGATCTTCTTCAGCTTAAAGCCATTTTAAGACACAAAGCTGTAATGGAAGGGAAGAGAATGGCAGAATAGAATACCAGACAATATTCTTTCACACCTCAGTCTTTATTTTAACATAAACACACAGAAAAATAATGGCGTGGATTATGCAAGGAAATGAAATAATGCAACTGTATATAAAAATATATTCCCACAATTGAAATTTTCACAAGTTGTGATTAGCCTTCCTCCCAATTAAATAAATGCTCCTGATTTGTTGTGGTATGAATGGTGAGAGGGTGGGGGGAGCTGATAGCCATGTCCTGGCAGAGGGAGCATAAAGCAGTGGTTCATGGAAATATTAGATCTGTTCAAAATATTAAGGCAAATTCAGACATTAAGACAAAACAATGCAAAACAAATGAACACACAAACAAAAAACCACAGCTTGGTCTGTGTAGGTGTAGCTTGCTTCAGAAATATTCACAAGTTGTGCAAATTTGGGAATAACTAAATTTTAATCAATCTAATCACCATATTTTGAATTTTCTTTTTTTAAGTTAATTTTTATTGGCATATAGTTGATTTACAATGTTGTGTTAGTTTCTGCTGTACAAGAGAGTGAATCAGTTATATATATACATATATCCAGTCTTTTTTAGATTCTTTTCCCATATAGGTCATTACAGAGTACTGAGTAGAGTTCCCTGTGCTATACAGTAGGTCCTTATTAGTTATCTATTTTATATATAGTAGTGTGTATATGTCAATACCAATCTCCCAAATTATCCCTCCCCCCTTTCCCCCTTGGTAACCATATGTTTGTTTTCTACATCTGTGAATCTATTTTGGTTTTATTGAAAAACTTAAGATATCAAGACATTTGGATGTAATCTTTTTAAAGACCAGTCTTTTCATAAAGCAAAGTCATTGTGCAGAATTTTCTATGCACAAGTGTAGGTTTCTAGTTATTGGCTCTGCTCCTAGAAAGTTACTGTAGTTCAAGAATCTGTCACTTTTTCATAGTGATGTCAAATTGAAAGTTTGGAAACTTCAAAAAGAAAATGTGCTTGAACCTGAGCAGGGTTCTCCCCACTTGTGGGGAGAGGCTATAAGCAACCAATGTATTCATAGTGGAAACATCACCTTTCAGTGACCCAGGGTGATGCAAACATTATTGCTCAGGTTTTTTTTTTCCCTCTCCAAGTTCTTTCTTCACCATATTACAAAGCAGAATAACATTACCTATAACATCAGATTGCCAGGAATGATAGAATCTAGCAAATGGAGAACTGAGTGTTTGGTAATTATGTTAACTTCAAAGTCAAAAAGTTATAGCAAATGAGTATGATATGAAGTGTCCTATCTAGTCTCACTTTGAAGCTGGAATTAAAATTGATGTTTCTTAAAGCACAAGTACTGAGAGTACGGATTACAGAAAATGATGTCTGAGATGAAGTTTTTATGTTTAAAGAATATGACTGCTACTAAGGACCATGTAAATACATTTTTAAAGTCAGGTAGTTAATTTAGTATAGATATGGCTGCTGTGAGACTCTTTGAACTATTCACATCTGAGAAGCAGAAGAGATTTTAAATCAGTGGACACAAGTCCAAGTCCTGATCCCAAGACCTCTTAGCTGCAGGGATATTGGACAAGTTATTATGCTTCTTTAAGCCTCAGGTTTCCGAGGGAGTAATAATATTGCCTGCTTTACAGGGTTACGGGGAATGTTTAAATTGTAAAATATGTAGAAAGGGGTTTTGTAAACTCTAAGGCATATTATTAGATTTTTCATGAATAAAATAATTTAGGACTTATTTTAGGTACATCATCACCAAGTAGCAGTAAATGTCTTGATTGCATTTGTAATCTCTTGCCTAGAGAAGTTTCTCTTACTTGCTCCCTTGCTTCTAGTTTGCCCCGTTCCAGTTCATCCCTTACTCTGCTCTCAGGGCAGTCTCTCTTTCCCATCTCCTATTCTACCTCCTCCTTCTCATCCTAAATTCCCTGCCTGTGCCATCTCCTTCTCCTTCTTCTTCCCTTTCTTTCTTCTCTTTCTCTGTCTAATATGAATACATAGACAGTTAAAGAGAATAATAAAATGAAGACTTGTGTTTCCCTACTTAGTTTAATCAAGTCTTAACATTCTATCATATTTTCTCCAGAATTTTAATGAAATTAAACATTTCAGTTGAATCCTTCTGTATACTTCCCTGGATCCCACTTTCCTCAGAGGTAACTATTAGCATGTCCTAGTTAAGAGCAGGGTTAAAATTCCAGCATTTCATTGTTTACTAGCTATATAACAAGGACAAATTATTAATCTCCATGTGCCTCAGTTTTCTTATCTATAAACTTGGAATAATAATGGTATATATCTTATAAGGTTGTTATGGTGATTAAATGATAGAATTAAGTATCTGTAAATCATTTGTAGCAACACATGACACGAATTCCACTCTCAAAAAAATGTTATAAACTAACACAACAATGTAAAGCAATTATACTCCAATAAAGATGTTAAAAAAGAGACTTCCCTGGTGGTGCAGTGGTTAAGAATCTGCCTGCCTATTCAGGGGACATGGGTTCGAGCCCTAGTCTGGGAAGATCCCACATGCCATGGTGCAGCTAAGCCCGTGAACCACAACTAAGCCTGTGCACCACAACTACTGAGTCTGAGTGCCACAACTACTGAGTCCACACGCCTAGAGCTGGTGCTACACAACGAGAAGCCACTGCAGTGAGAAGCCCATGCAACACAACGAAAAGTAGCCCCCGCTTGCCGCAACTAGAGAAAACCTGCACACAGCAACAAAGACTCAACGCAACCATAAATAAATAAATAAATTTATTTATTTTTTAAAAAGATGTTAAAAAATGTTATAATTATTTACTGGTAGCTGTTGAGGTAGAAGTATAATGAATTTTGGTATTTATCATTCCCATGCATGCTTTTGCATATTATTACATATTTATGTATTCTACATAGTAAAAATATTCATGTTTTAAAACTGTATATAATTGGTATCACATATACGTATCATCTTACAATATACTTATTTTGTTTAACTGTAGGTTTTTGAGATTTTTTTCATGTTTTTAAGTACATTTTCAGTTCATTTGTTTTAATTGCTTTATACTGCTTAAAAGATTACATAAATGCACCACAATTCATTTATTGTCCTGTAAACGGATATTTGAGATGTTTTTAACATTTTTGCTGATGCAAATCAGATTACAAAAGAATAGTATTTGTTAGGAAGCATTTATTCCATGTATTAACATTGTCTTAAGGGCTACACTCACAGGTGGAGATGCTGGGTAAGAAGACATACACCTTTTCTGCTCCATGAGTATGACCAGGTTGTCCTTGGTGGTGGTTGTACCAACATTTACTCTCTCCAGTAATATGTGAGAATTCCTGTTTTTTCAAAAATAAGAGGAATTGTTATACTTTTAAAATTTTGTCCATTAGAATCGATATTAAGTGTACTTCATTGTGGATTTAATTTGCATTTACCAAATTACCAGTGAAGATGAGAGTATTTTTAAATGTTTATTGCCCACTTTGGGTTCCTTTTCTGTGAAATACCTACCAAAATCTTTTGTCCATTTGCCTTTTGGGTTGTCTTGTTACTGATTTGTAGTTCTTCACAATTCTGGATACTAGTCCTTTGTCAATTACATGTATCTCAAATGTATCTCTCACAGATACTGCCTTGTCTTTTAGATTTATTTTCAGGGCTTTTGTTTGAGCAGAGGTTTGACATTTTACAGTAGTCAAATTTACCAGTCTCTTTCCTTTTCATTTCTTAAAAAAGTATACCCTTCCCTAAGGTCTTAAATGTATTCTTCTATATATTCTATGGACATTTAAAAGATTTTGCTTTTCATACTTTGGTCTTTAATCTACCTGAAATTTATTTTTGTCTAAATATTAATGGGAATCCAATTTCCTTCTTTTTCCTACTTGATTAACCAGTTGTTCAAACACCATCTATTAAAAAATTCACACTTTTTTCCCAAATACTCTAAGACATAATTATGATAATGACATTGCTGTAAAATATATATTTGAAATATATTTATAATATATGCACACACAGGTGTATATCACATATACATATACTATATATACACATAATATATACACATATATATGCAAATATATATTTATATGTTTGTAGATATATACATGAAACCTAACCATATCACCTACATACTTAAAACCCTTCACTGTCTCCCTTCTTGTTTAAAAGATGAAATTAAAATTTCTCAACTGTGGAGATAAGTTTCTCCATGATTGTTTCCTTCTTTCCTATACTTCTTAATCTCTTGTCATTGATATCTATGCCTTACACTTCAGCTGAAAAGAATAATCTGTAGGTTTTGAACTTGTCTTGCTGTTTTACAGCTTCAAACTTATTTGCATGACATTCCCATACCTGGAGTTCCTGATCCTTCAAGGTACACTTGGCATTTGACTTTCTAGTCTTTGAGATTCAGTTTGAGTCCTTTTACTCTGTGAAACCCACTCAAGGAGCCTTAATGATTTCCCCCTTTTGACTTAGCACATTTTCAATGCAATTATTTTTGAACTTGCCACACATATATATACACATCTTATTCAGTGCGAGGGTTTGTCTTGAGGCAGGAGTGCCTGGAACCCATGCATATGTTTCCATAAAAGCCTGTATGCACAACAAGTATTATAATTATATTTGTCAATCCTCCTACTACACAGGGAGCACTTTTATTTTTGAATCAGCACAGTGCTTGATACCTGATAAGTTCTCATTAATATTTGTTGAATGAATGAATAAATGCATTTTTATAGGCTGTGCATTAAAAACATGAAATGTTCTTAGGATGCTGTTTCTAGTTAGCCACTTTATAGGAGAATAGAAATTTCATATTTGACTTCAAAACTGTAGGATTTATGACTTAGACTAGATTTTCTTGAGAATTAACATCAGATCCAAATTGGAATTTAAGCTCTGAGATCTGCTTATCTTATGAAGTATCAGGTGAGGCAAATTAATGATTAAGCCTTTCACAGTCAAACAGAAGTAAAGCTTCACAACATAGGCAGATTTCCTAATAAATCTGACATATATTCTTAATATTCAGAGCCAGTTTATGTGTATACTCAGCTCCCAGCATTAATGAGCTTTGCCACAAACTTTCTAGCTTGTCATCTGCTACAGTGATTTTGTCAGTTTTTGGTTTTTTGTTTGTTTTGATTTGTTATTTTGAGCAAGACAGAACAAGGAGAGAAAACTGGAAATCCAGGAAAAGATAATCTGGTGGCACTGTATGAAAAATCATAAATAGTATCTATATAGCCCTGAAGGAATTTTTCATCTCTGATCTTCAGCTGCCTCATCAAATGAAATGAAGAGCCTGGATTTGTCAGTCTCTAACATTTTCTATTTTAAAATATTCTATAATTTTAGGATGAAAAGTATTATGTTGAGTCAGTTTCCTGACCCTGGAATGTTTATGCATAATTTGAATGACCAGGTCAAGATGTTCAACTGTGGATTCAAGCATGTGGTGGGGATTCAAACATGTGGTGGAGATTCAGGCTTAAGTGATTTGTTAAATCTCTTCTCTCATTTGAAAGAGGGACAGAGAGCTGGAGTAGCGGGGGATAAGCAAGCAGCAACTACTTTGCTCTTCAGAGTATCTCCTGGGAGTATCAACAGGACTCCCATCAGTTATTTAGCACTTTAGGCTACCCCAAAAGTAGAAGTTGGTGATGCTATTCAATTACTATCATAAAAATCAAGAGCTCCTGGATTATAAGTAAGCGTTTTTTGATAAGAGTAGGCTTGATCTTTCAAACATAAAATAAGCATCACATACTTGAGATTAAATTTAGAAGCCTGGGCTAAAAAGGCAAATTAAGTATAAAGAACTAAGTAGATTTTCTATACTGATATTTGTGGGAGAAAAAGGACCAAGTGTATATCAAAGAAGTGATTGACTTGTAATGCACTACAGTCTAGACAGTATTTACCTTTATACAGGATAAGGGGGGACATGTTGATGGGGAAAATATTTTCATCCCTATAATTGAATTTATTATCAGTTGAAAAGATGCATGTACCTTAACACTTAGCTTGGTCTGTTGGATCACAAAAACAGCTGTCTTAGGTAGGACCCCCTGGAAATGACTCCTGAGATAAGAATTCCTGTACAATGGAATTATTGAGAGAGTGCTCACAGGAAAAGGGGAGTAAAGGAAGAGCAGGGCAAGAAGAACTAAGCAAGGGGTGGTGTCAGCTGGAGACTAGCTTCCATCTGATCCCTTGGGTAAAGTCTGGAGCACAGATTGCACCCCAGAGTATGCCCAATCTTGAGGCAAGGGGAATATGCTTTTCCTAACTTCAATCAATTATTGGCCAAGATCTGGGAGTATACACAGAATGTATCAAGGAGGCAGTTCCCCTTTAAACAAATTATCTAATTCTCTAGAGAAAAGGGGAGCTGTAAATTGTCATCAGCCAGCACTTTCAGCAGACAAGGGTTTGGTGGGGTCTCAACAGCATCCTCTTCTCTGACAAATCTTTCCCAGATGATGATCACTACTTTTTTGTGTTCCAGACCTACTCTATATGTAATTTAGTCTAGTTCTTGTCATAAAATTTTGTTATCTGTTTAGTTATGCCTCTGCCATCAACTGTGAGAGTCTTACATGAAGAAATATGCTTTCAATCTCATGCCCCAGAATTCAACACAAGTGCTATTTTATGGGGGAAATAAAATTATTTGCTTTCTAATTGTTTCTCCTAGGAATTCCAAAACCCTAGATATTAGATTCCACCCCAAATTTTAAGTCACTAAAAATGTGTGTCCTGTGAACTCGTTTGAATAGATGATTGTAATGTTTCACATTTTATTTGTTTTTAACTCTTGGCTATGGTTCATTGTATTAAAAATATGTTAATTGTATCCCATGGCAACCATTAAGAAAAATATACATGGGATTTTTTTTTTTAACATCCCATCTCTTATTGAGCACTTGGTAAAATGGCAGGATTCCAGTAGGGCTGTCATAGTCCTCTAGGTTTTCATGTGCTCTGTGTCACCCAAAACTCCTTGGCCTACTTTTTCACCGTAAGTAATTCATGCCACATTCTTCTGATATTAGTGGAACATGTGATTGAGATACATTTACCCTGTTGCCAATATTCTAATATGAACTCAAGCTGAAGTCAGTCAGGAGCTGGTCTTTTCTGCCTGGTGCCTCATAAACCACCCATATCAAAACTGAACCAACTAATTAGGGCCATAATTTATGTATGGCTAACTAAAGAGTTTTTAATGGCTCATAACATATTTGTCGGCTCTAAGAACAATTCAGTGAAAATCAAATGGCCCATAGTATTCTCCTTTTGTTGGTACAACCTACCTGTTTTCCACAGCTCACAGTCAAGATTAGCTCCTCTTGGTACTATAATATTTTTTAAATTGTAATTTTCTTTCATTGTCAACATTACAACATGAACCATAAAGTAGGAGCAAAATAGTTAAGATAAAGTGACAACCCTCATTTCAATACGTCACTACAGGGAATTTTTGAAATAAAGGTGATCGACAGGTTCCCTTTCCAATGATGTATTTTGGTTTTGGTAATGTAGGGAAAAAAATCAATAACCTGATAAAAATGGTCAAAGAATATGAGTGTTCAACATACAGAAGAAGAACTCTAAATCACTGATATGT
Organism: Mesoplodon densirostris; assembly: GCF_025265405.1. Classification (NCBI taxonomy): domain Eukaryota; kingdom Metazoa; phylum Chordata; class Mammalia; order Artiodactyla; family Ziphiidae; genus Mesoplodon; species Mesoplodon densirostris. Next base: position 63,738,673 of record NC_082678.1, read on the forward strand.
GTATAAAAGAGTCAACTTTTCCAATATTCAAAGATATTTTATTCATGAAAATTGGGAGCATGCACTAAATGCTATTTTGCAATATTTTTTCTAGGTCACTAACAATCTATCACCAAAAAGGGTACACTTGTTCTCTATCAATTAACAGCACCACATTTGTTGTCACTTTATTATTTGTCTTCATTAAAATGAAACATTTGATGCAGGAAGTGTCCATCATTATTTAGTATTAATAATAGCTATTATTTGTTGAAAACTTCCTACATGATAGACATTATACTTTGTGCTTATACAAACATTATTTTACATAATCCTTATAACAATTTTATTGTTTTACATATAAGAAAAATAAGGTTTATTTATTTAAGCTTAATAAGGCTTATGAAGAAAAATAAAGTTATTCTGAGATTTTTTTCGAAAATGATATCATTGAAAATGGTGAAGCTCGGATTTTAAACTCTGTTATGTCTGTCTTCAAAACACCTACATTAAGTCAGCTACATATGAACCTTCAAACTGTGAACTTTCAAAGATGCAAACGTGCATTTGCATGTCCATTCACATAAGTTAGTTCACATGTCTGGCGTACATTGTCATGTGCGTGCATCCTCTACAAGTGGTTGTGCTTTTGTGTACTTTACTGTACAGTACTGTTGCTGTATAACACGAGGAGCTTACTAATGAAGACCTGATGGAATTGGAGGCCCAGAGGAAGGACAAGGAGAGACAAGAGGAAGAAGTAGCTAAAAAACCAAAGAGATTCACGACACAGGAAATGGAAAGGGGGTTTTCTTTATTTAAGGAGGCACTGTTAGTTTTTGAGACATAGGACCCAAACATAGAACATTACACAAAGGTTGAAGCAGCCATTCAGAATGCAATCCAGGGCTACCATGTCATCTATGATAAGAAAAAAAAAGAGCTACTACCCAGACATCACTGAATTGTTTTTTCAAGAGTGTAGATAGAATTGAATCTAGCAAGAAAACAGAACCTGTACCAACAGTGTCAGCCATGAGTGAAATTGCAGCTTGCCCTCCATCTCCTATTGCTGATGATCCTTCAGCTCTACCATCTCCCACCTCCTCTCCCTCCTCCAGTCAGTAACTCTTCTTGCCTGTTCACTCGATGCCAGCCACTCTATGCCAGCTGTTGTACTGTACTACTGTACTTTTCAAGGTACTGTACTGTAAGATTAAAAATGTTTTCTTTATTTTCTGTGTTTGTTTTTTATGTATTATTTCTGTGAAAAGTATTATAAACCTATTACATCACAGTACTATATAGCCAAATGTGTTAGCTGGGTATCTAGGTTAACTTTGTTGGATTTACGAACAAATTGGACTTACAAATGCACTCTCAGAATGGAACTCATCCATATGTAGGGGACTTACTGTACTCTTTACAAGAAACTAAGCTCCCTCCTTAATTTGATGTGAGATTGCTTTTTGTTGAGTACATTTTTTTTGACTCTATATAAGGATATTGCTCTAAATTCATTCAGTTTGCTGAGTCAAGTGACCTATTGTCTCTACTAGAAATAAAGGGAGAGATTGAGAAAGAGGAGAGCAGTGGCCAAAGACAGAGAGGTGAGGTTCTGAATGAGAGAAAATTTGTCCTTGACTACTGTACCTGAGTTGAGTCATGGTGTTCTCCTGTTGAACATAAATAATTTCACAGGACCCAGTATCAGAAAAGGTCACTCTGACCATCCTGGAACAAGTCAAAACAGTACCACTCTGTCATCTGAGTCACAGACAAAAACAACACTGTCCAAACTACAGCAATGATCAAACATCTCCCTGTTTAGCTAATATGAGTGACTGCTGCTTCTTTATCTATGGTTTCACTCTGCTCCATCCCCCTTACCTTTTAGATAAAAATTGGTAAAATATTGTGATGGTTAATTTTAAGTGTCAACTTGACTGGTTACAGGGGCTCAGATTAAACATTATTTCTGGCTGTTTCTGTGAGGATATCTATGGATGAGATTAGCATTTGAATTGGTGGACACTGTAAAGCAGATTGCCCTCCCCAATATGGATGGGCACCATTCAATCTGTTTCTCTGGAGAAGCTTGACTAATACAGATAACCAATCAGATTTTTTTCCCACTTTCTGACAGCTCCTAATACACAACAAAACTATACCATCTTAACGCCGCCCCCTCCCCAAACCACCTAACACATGCACAAATCCTACAACAAGCCCCTTCTAGTACTCTCTTTCTGAGACACCTTACAGTTTCCATGCTGTGTTCTCTTTCTGGCTGCAATGAGCCAAAAAGTACACCTTTCCTTGACTACAGGTGTGTTGTTATATGTTCTTAGTGGGAAGGCATTGGAAAGCTCCTTTTCTAATGAAGCTCTTGGATATAAGTATGCCTTTGATAAAGCTGTCCTCTTTGATTAGCTCTCAAGGAAAGACTTCTGGTTTGACTAGAGGTTAGCAAACTTTTTCTATTAGAGGCTAGTTATTATTTTCATCTTTTCCCACCATATAGCCTCTGTTGCAACTACTCATCTCTGCCCTTATAGTACAAAAGTAACATAGACAATATGTAAACAAATGAGTGTGATAGGGATAGAGTGGGATAATTAAATAGTCAGTTTCGAAATCCCACTAGGGGATTAAAAACAGAAAGGGATTTTTAAGGGAGTTTGGGAGATTGTTGTAAGCTAATGACTGCTCAAGAAAAGAATCTAGTAACCAAGCGACAATCTATATTACCTTGAAGGAAGACCAGGTGCGTTCAAGTGCCAGACACTCAAGCCACAAACCCAGATAGTTAAAACACAAGACAATAACTATAGGGTCTGAATCTTGTTACATGAACTCAGAGCGTTAATAGTCCTTGAAGAGTATCATTTCTGCATGTAGCCAAGACAGAAATATAGGTGAAAGGGAACATTATACTGAAACCTGAGATAAATTACCATATCTTAGTATACATTATCACCCTTTTGCTAATATGCAGATGATTTAGATGACACCATGACAGTCCTGGTTAAACCATATAGGGCCAAAGGAGGAACTAATGATGTAAGCTTTGACACCTGCCCAAGAATGAGGAAGAAAGTGGTCTTCTCCCCTCCCCACTTTTTCTTTGATTATAAGAGCATGGTCTTCTCTGTTCTTGGGGCTGTTGCACTCCCTTGCCAGCCCACTCTTATAGCTCACAAGCATCCTATGTTAATAAACTCACTCTTTGCCTGCTGCTTTGCCTCACGCTGAATTCTTTCTGTGACGAGACAAAAGAACCTGAGTTTCAGTAAGTCCTGACACCAGGTGAGCAGTTTTAATCAAAAGACAGTGGTTTTGAGTCCCCTCCTAGTCAGGGATCGTGGGTTCAAGTTCCAATCTGAGGTGTGAGTCCCACTGAGAAGGAGTACTATTTCAAGTGAGGCTGAATTTGGCCTGCCCAATGGCTGTGTTTAGATTCCTGGGTTTGACTGGCTTGACTGGGGTAACTGTTAGACTCACACTGAGATATTTTCCCTCAAGAACTACTCTTTCAATTGTCTTTATTTTCTTAATTAGAACCTGATTATTCTGTATAAACTTCTCCCCTTATGATTGTCATATAAAATGTCCTTTCATATAGGTAGAATTCTAAATTATATAACATCTATAGAATTAGCTTTGCACATTTGAGTGGTTCCACAGTGTTCCCTGCAAAATGAATCAATGTAGTCATTTGATTAAAAAATATTTTTAAGCCACAACTCTGCCCTGGATACTCTTTTAGGCACAGAAGGTAGGAAGATAATCATCTCCTTTAGGAACTCAGAGTATAGCTGGAAATTCAACCACACAGACAATTAATTATGAAGAATAATTTTTAAGAGGCTAAAAGTTTGAACCAAATGCTAACGGAAACCCATAGAGGGAATGAACAATTCTGTTAACCTAAAAGTAAAGAAGGAAGTTAGGAATTTACAGGTTTTGAAACCAGAAAGATCTGGGTTCTGGCCAAACCCTGACTCAGCTACTAATTTGCTGTGAATTGGGGCAACTTATATAATCTCTTTTCTTCCTCTGTTTAAGGATGTTAGTACCCATTTTAGAAGATTGTTGTGAGAATTGGAGATATTTAACATAAGGCCACCTATGCAACACTCAGCAAGGAGTTATAGTAGACATTACTACTATTCACCAATATTCAGTTGTCTTCTACCTTAGATACATTGAATTATTTTTCTCCATTCCATTAAAGTTAAGCCTGGCTATGTGGCTCTCTATAGCCAGTGGAATATTGTGGGCATGTGATACATATCACTTCTGAGTGGAAGTTTAAAGTTTTCTGTACCCTTCTTCTTAGTGATAATGATGAAAGCTGTGTTGAAATGGAAGTGCTATAAAATCAAAGTAACCTGGAATGTTAAGCCAATACTTAGAGAGAAACCCATACCTGCGGTGGGTTTTATGCCAGTGGAAAAATGAACTTTTTCTGTTAACTTTTTAGGGTCATTGGTAGCTGCAGCATATTCTAACCATTTTGATTAATACAATAGTAGATACTTTAAAAAATTGTACTTATTATTATTAGGCAGAGATGCAGGAGAGGAGGGACAGTGGAAGAAATGAGAACTTGGATTCACACAACAGTTGAATCAAATTAAAAGCAGGAGATTATAGAAATATTTTTGTTCCTTAACTCCTTCTCCATAGAAGAATTAGGAAAAAAATGTAAGGAAGTATTAACTTTCATGATATATATTTCAAGTTACTTGGAAATTTAAAGAAGTGCTATATGCTTGAATATTTGAGAAAGTAATACTTGAAAGGTCACAGGGAATATTTAGAGTAGCACTTTCTAATATAACATAAGCCAAAAATGTGGTCATTTATGTAACTTAAAATTTTCCAGTAGCCACAAAATAAATAGTAAAAAGAGACAGAAGAAATTAATTTAGTGATGTATTTTATTTAACCTTATCTAAAACATTATAACTTTAACATGTGATCAACATAAAATATCAACAATATATCTTCCAATCATATTTTCATATTAAGTCTTTGAAATCTTGTGTATACTCTGCACTCATGGCAGATATCAATTTGGACTACTCACCTTTCAAGTGCTCCATAGCCACAAGTCACTAGTGACTCTATATTGGATGGTGCAGATTTAGAGACTGGGTAAGGAGAGATGTAGGGAGAAGAGGAAAGATGTAGAAATAAACACAGTCTACAAATACACTTGTACATTCTAGTGAGTGAATGGGGAAAGTTCTCTTACTTTTCTGGGCCTTAGTTTCCTCCCTATAAAATGGGGATATACTTAATGAGGTAGTTTAAGGATCACACAATATTGTGCATATAAAAATACCTCGTAAGGCACACCAACACAACATTGTAAATCAACTATAGTCCAATAAAATTAATAAAAATATAACAATTAACTTTTAAAAATCTGTATTTTCCAAAAAAAAGAGAATAGAATCTAAAATAAAGTGTCCTAAATAAATGGTATAGACATTCATTCATTTATCAGACAAGTGTTTATTTAAGGTCTAATGATGTGTTGGTCACCGTTGAGAGGATCATGGAGTGAGTGCCTTGACTTCAGTCCGCTCTCTGTATCAAACATTTACAAAATGAAATTGAATAGGTAGAGAAGATACTGGACAATTCAGTGAGGTAATACAGGGGGATATATGGCGTGGGGAAATGGATTCATGACACCTGGTTTCAAGATCTATCTTTGCCAATGACTGGCTGTGAGACATTCAGCAGGTCCCTTACACTTTATGCATTTGCTTACTACTCTGTAAAACTGGACATAACAAATAGTAATTTTACAGGATTGTTCTAGTGTCTAAATGAGGATATATGCGGGAAAGTAATTTATCATCTGTGAAGAGTTACAGAAAGTATTAAGAGCTTTCATGGAGGGATTTTAAGTTTGTCAGTATTATCATTTATCCACAATACAAGCAAACACAAAATGTGAGTGTTTCTGAGTTGCGGGGTTTCTTCTGTCCTATGACTTGTCACATGGGCTTTTTCTTTTTCTTTTACATCTTTATTGGAGTATAATTGCTTTACAATGTGGTGTTAGTTTCTGCTGTATAACAAAGTGAATCAGCTATATGTATATGTATATCCCCATATCCACTCCCTCTTGCACATCCCTCAAACTCTCCCTATCCCACCCCTCTAGATGGTCACCAAGAACCGAGCTGATCTCCCTGTGCTGTGCAGCTTCTTCCCACTAGCTATCTATTTTACAATAGGTAGCATATATGTGTAAATGCTACTCTCTCACTTCATCCCAGCTTACCCTTCCCCCCAAACCCATGTCCTCAAGTCCATTCTCTACATCTGCATCTTTAGTCCTGTCCTGTCCCTAGGTTCATCAAAATCATTTTTTTTTTTTTTTAGATTCCATATAGATGTGTTAGCATACAGTATTGGTGTTCTCTTTCTGACTTACTTAACTCTGTATGACAGACTCTAGGTCAAACCACCTCATTACAAATAACTCAGTTTTGCTTCCTTCTATGGCTGAGTAATATTCCACTGTGTATATGTGCCATATCTTCTTTATCCTTTCATCTGTGGATGGACACATAGGTTGCTTCCATGTCCTGGTTATTATAAATAGTGCTGCAATGAACATTGGGATACGTCATTTTTTGAATTATGGTTTTCTCAGGGTATATCCAGTAGTGGGATTGCTGGGTCATATGGTAGGCCTATTTTTAGTTTTTTAAGGAACCTCCATAATGATCTCCATAGTGACTGTATCAATCTACATTCCTACCAACACTGCAAGAGGGTTCCCATTTCTCCACACCCTCTCCAGCATTTATGGTTTCTAGATTTTTTGATGATGGCCATTCTGACTGGTGTGAGATGATATCTAATTGTAGTTTTGATTTGCATTTCTCTAATGATTAGCGATGTTGAGCATTCTTTCATGTGTTTGTTGGCAATCTGTATATCTTCTTTGGAGAAATGTCTGTTTAGGTCTTCCACCCATTTTTGGATTGGGTTGTTTATTTTTTTTGATATTGAGCTGCATAAGCTGCCTGTATATTTTGTAGATTAATCCTTTGTCAGTTGCTTCATTTGCAAATACTTTCTGTCATTCTGAGGGTTGTCTTTTCGTCTTGTTTATGGTTTCCTTTGCTGTGCAAAAGCTTTTAAGTTTCATTAGGTCTGATTTGTTTATTTGTGGTTTTATTTCCATTAATCTAGGATGTGGGTCAAAAAGGATCTTGCTGTGATTTATATCATAGGGTGTTCTGCCTATGTTTTCCTCTAAGAGTTTTTTAGTGTCTGGTCTTACATATAGGTCTTTAATCCATTTTGAGTGTATTTTTGTGTATGGTGTTAGGGAGTGTTCTAGTTTCATTCTTTTACATGTAGCTGTCCAGTTTTCCCAGCACCACTTATTGAAGAGACTGTCTTTTCTCCATTTTAAAACCTTGCCTCCTTTGTCAAAGATGTAGTGACCATATGTGCGTGAGTTTATCTCTGGGCCTTCTATCCTATTCCATTGATCTATATTTCTGTTTTTGTGCCAGTACCATACTGTCTTGAATACTGTAGGTTTGTAGTATAGTCTGAAGTCAGGGAGCCTGATCCCTCCAGATCCATTTTTCTTTCTCAAGTTTGCTTTGGCTATTTGAGGTCTTTTGTGTTTCCATACAAATTGTAAAATTTTTTGTTCTAGTTTTGTGAAAAATGCCTTTGGTAGTTTGATAGGAATTGCATGGAATCTGTAGGTTGCTTTGGGTTGTATAGTCATTTTCACAATGTTGATTCTTCCAATCCAAGAACATCATATGTGTCTCCATCTGTTCGTATCATCTTTCTTTTCTTTCATGAGTCTCTTATAATTTTCTGCATACAGGTCTTTTGTCTCCTTGGGTAGGTTTAGCCCTAGGTATTTTATTCTTTTGGTTGCAATGGTAAATGGGAGTGTTTTCTTAATTTCTCTTTCAGATTTTTCATTTTTAGTGTATAGGAATGCAAGAGATTTCTGTGCATTAATTTAGTATCCTGCTACCTTACCCAATTCACTAATTAGCTCTAGTAGTTTTCTGGTAGCATTTTTAGGATTCTATATATATAGTATCATGTCATCTGCGAGCAGTGAAAGTTTTACTTCTTCTTTTCTGATTTGATTTCTTTTATTTCCTTTTCTTCTCTGACTGCCATGGCTAAAACTTCCAAAGCTATGTTGAATGATAGTGGTGAGAGTGGGTACCCTTGTCTTGTTCCTGATCTTAGAGGAAATGGTTTCAGTTTTTCATGATTGAGAATGTTGTTTGTTGTGGATTTGTCATATATGGTCTTTATTATGTTGAGGTAGGTTCCTTCTATGACCACTTTCTGGGGAGTTTTTATCATAAATTGGTGTTGAATTTTGTTCAAACCTTTTTCTGCATCTATTAAGATTATCATGTAGTTTTTATCCTTCAGTTTGTTAATATGGTGTATCACATTGATTGATTTTCCTGTACTGAAGAATCCTTGCATTTCTGGGGTAAACCCCATTTGATCACGTTGTATAATCTTTTTAATGTGCTGTTGGATACTGTTTTCTAGTATTTTGTTGAGGATTTTTGCATCTCTGTTCATCAGAGATATTGGCCTGTTGTTTCCTTTTTTTTGTGATGTGTTTGTCTGGTTTGGGTATCAGGATGATGATACCTTGAACAATAAGTTTGGGAGTGTTACTCCCTCTGCCATATTTTGGAAGAATTTGAGAAGGATGTGTGTTAGCTCTTCTCTAAATGTTTGATAGAATTCACCTGTGAAGCTATTTGGCCCTGGGCTTTTGTTTGTTGGAATATATCTCATCACAGTTTCAATTTCAGTGCTTATGATTGGTCTGTTCATATTTTCTATTTCTTCCTGGTTCAGTCTTGGAAGGTTGTACTTTTCAAAGAATTTGTCCACTTCTTCCAGTTTGTCCATGGTATTGTCATAGAGTTCCTTGTAGTAGTGTCTCATGATCCTTTGTGTTTCTGCAGTGTCAGTTGTTAATTATTTTTTGTTTCTAATTCTGTAGATTTTGGTCTTCTCCCTTTTTTCTTGATGAGTCTGGCTAATGGTTTATCAATTTTATTTATCTTCTCAAAGCACCAGCTTTTAGTTTTATTGATCTCTTCCTTTCTTTTTCATTTATTTCTGATCTGATCTTTATGATTTCTTTCTTTCTGCCAACTATGGGGTTTTTGTTATTGTTGTTCTTTCTCTAATTGCTTTAGGTGTAAGGTTACATTGTTTATTTGAGAGTTCTTGTTTCTTGAGGTAGGATTTTATTGCTATAAACTTCCCTCTTAGAACTGCTTTTGCTGCATCCCATAGGTTTCGGGTTGTCCTGATTTCATTGTCATTTGTTTCTAGGTAATTTTTGATTTCTCTTTGGTTTCTTCAGTGATCTCTTGGTTATTAATAGTGTATTTGTTTAGCCTCCATGTGTTTGTATTTTTTACAGATGTTTTTTCCTGTAATTGATATCTAGTCTCATAGCATTTTGGTTGGAAAAGATACTTGATACGATTTCCATTTTCTTAAATTTGCTGAGGCTTGATTTGTGACCCAAGCTATGATCTATCCTGGAGAATGTTCGATGTGCACTTGCAAAGAAAGTATATTCTGTTGTTTCCGGATGGAATGTCCTATAAATATCAATTAAGTCCCTCTGACCTAGTGTGTCATTTAAAGTTTGTGTTTCCTTATTTATTTTCATTTTGGATGATCTGTCAATTAGTGAAAGTGGGGTGTTAAAGTCCCCTACTATGATTGTATTACTGTCAATTTCCCCTTTTATGGCTGTTAGCATTTGCCTTATGTATTGAGGTGCTCCTGTGTTGGATGCATACATATATACAATTGTTTTATCTTCTTCTTGGATTGATCCCTTGATCATTATGTAGTGTCCTTTATCTCTTGTAATAGTCTTTATTTAAAAGTCTATTCTGTTTGATATGAGTATTGTTACTCTAACTTTCTTTTGATTTCCATTTGCATGGAATATCTTTTTCTATCCCCTGACTTTCAGCCTGTGTGTGTCCTTAGGTCTGAAGTGGGTTTCTTGTATACAGCATATGTAAAGGTCTTGTTCTTGTATCCATTCAGCCAGTCTATGTCTTTTGGTTGGAGTGTTTAATCCATTCCCATTTAAGGTAATTATCAATATGTATGTTTCTATTACCATTTTTAAAAATTGTTTTGGGTTTGTTTTTTAGGTCTTTTCCTTCTCTTGTATTTTCCACTTAGAAAAGTTCCTTTAGCATGTCTTGTATAGCTGGTTTGGTGGTGCTGAATTCTCTTAACTTTTGCTTGTCTGTAAAGCTTTTAATTTCTCCATTGAATCTGAATGATATCCTTGCTAGGTAGAGTAATCATGGTTATAGGTTTTTCCCTTTCATCACTTTAAATATGTCCTGCCACTCCCTTCTGGCTTGCAGAGTTTCTGCTGAAAGATCAGCTGTTCACCTTATGGGGATTCCCTTGTATGTTATTTGTTGCTTTTTCCTTGCTGCCTTTAATATTTTTTCTTTGTATTTAATTTCCGATAGTTTGATTAATACGTGTCTTGACATGTTTCTCCTTGAGCTTATTCTGCTTGTGACTCTCTGCACTTCCTGCACTTGAATGACTATTTCCTTTCCCATGTTAGGGAAGTTTTTAACTATAATCTCTTCAAATATTTTCTCAGTCCCTTTCTTTTTCTCTTCTTCTCCTGGAACCCCTATAATTCAAATGTTGATGAGTTTACTGTTGTCCCAGAGGTCTCTGAGACTGTCCTCAATTCTTCTCATTCTTTTTTGTTTATTCTGCTCTGTGGCAGTTATTTCCACTATTCTATCTTGTAGGTTGCTTATCCATTTTTCTGCCTCACTTATTCTACTATTGATTCCTTCTAGAGTATATTTAATTTCATTTGTTGTGTAGTTCATCATGGTTTGTTTGCTCTTTAGTTCTTCTAGGTCCTTGTTAAATGTTTCTTGTATTTTCTCCATTCTGCTTCTGAGATTTTGCATCATCTTTATGATCATTATCTGAATTCTTTTTCCGGTAGACTGCCTATTTCCTCTTCATTTGTTTGCTCCTTCATCTGTTGCATATTTCTTTGTCTTCTCATTTTGTTTAAGTTACTGTGTTTGTGGTCTCCTTTTTGCAGGCTGCAGGTTCTTAGTTCCTGTTTCTTTGCTGTCTGCCCCCAGGGGCTGATGTTTGTTCAGTGGCTTGTGTAGGCTTCCTCGTGGTGGGAACTGGTGTCTGTGTTCTGGTGGGTGGCGCTGGATCTTGTACCTCTGGTGGGCAGTGCTGTATTTGGTGGTGTGTTTTGGGGTGTCTGTTAACTTAGTATGAGTTTAGGCCGTCTGTTTGCTAATTGGTGGGGTTGTGTTCCTGTCTTGCTATTTGTTTGGCATCATGTGTCCAGCACTTGAGCTTGCTGGTCTTAGTGGAGCTGAGTCTTAGGGTTGAGATGGAGATCTCTGGGAGAGCTCTCACTGATTAATATTGCATGGGGCTGGGAGGTTTCTGGTGCTCTAATGTCCTGGACTTGGCTCTCCTACATTGGAGGCTCAAGCCCAACCCCTGGTTGGAGCACCAAGACCCTTCCAGCTGCACAGCACAGAGGAAAAGGAAGAAAAAAAAAAAAGAATCAGACAGAACCCCAAAATAAATGGTAACAGCAAAACTAAACAGACAAAATCACACCAAGAAACACACACACACTCTCAACAAAAAAAAGAAACAAAAAACAAACAAAAAAAGAACAGGCAGAACCTTAAGACAAATGGTAAAAGCAAATCTAAACAGACAAATTCACACAAAGAAACATACACACACATACTGACAAATAGAGAATTAAAAAAAGGAAGATAGCAACCAAACCAATAAACAAACCTATTAGTGAAAACAAGCACTAAAAACTATACTAAGATAAACATAAATCTGAAAACAAATCAAACACAGAAAGCAAACCCCAAGTCTACATTTGCTCCCAAAGTCCACCACCTCAATTTTGGGAACATTCATTTTCAATTCAGGTATTCCACCAATGCAGTGTTTTATCAAGCTGATTGTGGGGACTTAATCTGCTGCTCCTGAGGTTGCAAGGAGAAATTTCCTTTTCTCTTCTTTGTTCACACAGCTCCTGGGGTTCAGCTTTGGTTTTGGCCGAGCCTCTGTGTGTAGGCTGCCCTCAGCTGTCTTTTCCCCACCCAAACAGGAGTGGGTTAAAGCAGTGGCTGATTAGGACACTCTTGCTCACTAAAGCCAGGGAGAGGGAGGAGTCTGGTAGTCATAATTGCAATGTGGGGTGAGCCTGCAGCGGCAAGGCCAGCATGAGAGTGCAACAGCCTAAGGCACATTGTGTTCTCCCAGGGAAGTTGGTCCTGGATCACAGGACCCTGGCAGTGGCGTGCTGCACATGTTTTCGGGGTGGTGTGGGTAGTGGCCTGCACTTGCACACAGGATTCTTGGTGGAAGTGGAGGCAGTGTTAGTGGTCCGTGCCTGCCTCTGGGGTCCGAGTTGATAGCCACAGCTTGCACCTGTATCTGGAGCTTGCTTAGGCAGTACTCTGCCTACTGTGGGCACATGGGAAAGGAATCCCCTTTCCTTGCGTACCCTGAAACAATGGTCTCTTGCCTCTTAGGCAGGTCCAGACTTTTTCCCGGACTCCCTTCTGGCTAGCTGTGGCTTGCTAGCCCCTCAGACTGTCTTCACACAGCCAACCCCAGTCCTCTTCCTGGGGTCTGACCTCAGAATCCCAAGCTTCAGTTCCCAGCCCCCACCCACCCTGGCATGTGAGCAGACAAGCAACTCAGTCTGGTGAGTGCTGGTTAGCACCAATGCTCTGTGTGGGAATCTGTTGGCTTTGCCCTCTGAACCCCTGTTTGCTGCCCTCTTCTCTGTGGTTCTGAAGCTTCCCTCTGTCTGTCTCTGCCAGTGAACAGGCTTCCTAGTATGTGGAAACTTTTCCTCCTTCACGGCTCCCTCCCAGAGGTGCAGGTCCCATCCCTATTCTTTTGTCTCTGTTTTTTTCTTTTTTCTTTTGCCCTACCCAGGTACATGGGAATTTTCTTGACTTTTAGGAAGTCTGAGGTCTTCTGCCAGCATTCAGTAGGTGTTCTGTAAGAGTTGTTCCACATGTAGGTGAATTTTTTTATATATTTGTGGGGAGGAAGGTGATGATCTCCACGTCTTACTCCTCCATCATCTTGAAGGTCTCCCCTCGGATCACTCTACATGTGATTCTTCTGAGGCTTATTTTCTCTGGGCAATTACAAAGTTGATTGGGAAAATAAATTAAAAAAACAAATAATAACATTTGGATTCAACTTACAATCTTTTTTGGGCTCTGGGGAGGAAATTGGTTATGTAAAAGGAATTACTGGATTCTCTTTGCAAGACTGAGTCAATGTTTTGGTCCCTTCTAGGACAACTACACACTTCTCCTTTGAAGACTCACATTCTGTAACTGAAATGAAGTTCACCAAGGCTCCCTTCCCTTCCTCTCCCTGCAGTGTTCCTGTAGTCACTCTCAGCCCAAGTCAGAACCAGCACACAGCCAAAACTCCTTTAGAGAAATTTTGCTGATAAACTTTAAAAATTGTCCTCAATCCTCAATTCTCAACTTCCCTTTTATCAGAAGTGATAACTAAGGTTGATGATTCTGATGACAATCCAAAAGCTCTGGAGAAAAACAAAAACAAAAAAAAAACCATATTTTTCAGGCTAGGTAACTTCCCTCATCCTTCATCCTGAAAGCAAGGCTTTTCCTTTCTTCTCTAATTAAACAGTTAAGATAGCAGTGATTATTCAACCAAAAGAGACACAGACCTGTCAAACTCTCCCATCATCCCTTCCCTTCCAGGCAGATTGTTGTGATTTGTGAGAAATGTGTCAGGAGCAGATGTTTGCTGGCCTTGGAGGTGGAGGTCGTTCTTCCAAAGTCTCCTTAGGGAGTCCTATTTCTTCAGCACCTCCACTTGTTCAGCAACACATTTGGGTCAAGATTTGAGCTGGCGTAATTGCTGAATCCAAAAGAGGGTTACATTATTAAAACTGCCAACAAGGAGGGCAGGTATTCTGTATTATTTTCAGACTAATGGAAGAAATGTTAAATGGAATTTTACCTCTTTTCTCTGGCTGCTAACAGTGGTCCAAAACTTGGGATAAAGGTGCATCAGGTACCAAACATTCTAAGGATACAGGTGAGAAGGAGTTACAAGAACTGGGGCCACACATGTCCCTCAGGTTTTGTTAAGAACCAGATGAAATTGCTCTCCTTGTTTCCTGACCTCAGGTCACATAAGAAGGAGGAGAAGAGCAGGAATGAGAAGTGTGTGTGAGTAGGGAATCTCATGGATGTTGTATACATCCTGCTTTTAGGAGAAACTTAAGAGAGAGTCATTTGTAAAGATTGGGGGACACCTATAAGAAGGAGGGAAAACTGGCATCACATTGTCTAGAGGAACACAGTGTTGACAATGCATTTGCATCTCTGCCCATATCTGCCCATTTGTAGAATGGAAGATGAGAATTAGAATGAGGAGAGGGAGAAGGGAGGGACAGTGGAGGAGCATCCTGTATGCTTACTGTTTTGATGACAAGGATGCATGCAAGCTCTTTCTACCTAGAGCATTAGACTAGGTGGTCTATAATTCAGTGTGTTGAATTTTCTTTGTCCTTAATTGTGGATCTCTTAGTTCCATTAAAACAGAAACACTGTGACCATGTTGTCTTCCAACTTCACTCCTCACAAAAAAAGAGAAATAGAGAAGAGGAAGAAATCACCCCACACCATGAGGACTCTTAAAGCAAAACATGCCAAATTTAAGAAAGGTTTGCTAATCACCGTGCTTGGCACTTTCTAATCAAAAGCATATTCTTGACCTTGCTCTTAGAATGGAGAAAAATCCCTAAAGTAATTCAGGGCTGTGTCACTTCTGGCTTGCCATAGAACTAATTCTGAGTCTGGGATCAGAATCCTGAAGTGCTCCACATCACTGGCATTAAAAGCTTCAAGAAGTCAAATTCTGGGACCCTCTTGTCCTTCCCAGTCCTAAGCATGCACCTCTTCTCATTATTCAGTTGGCTAATGATCCCCTTCCAGCGGGTGTAAATGAGTTTTCACACTCCAACCTGGATTTTGTCGAGGCTTTAATGTAAGTAGTTAATGAGTGCTATTGCTCTGAGTTTTCTCCTGTGAAAGAAGGGTATGTCTAACTAGTGATATAATGACAAATGCACTCTAATGTTATTCTGTTCAGTGGTGCTGAAGAGCACAGAGAATTTAAGAAAGATGAATCCCTCAAACAAAGGCAGACTAAAAACATATTAAGCAGAGCTGTGCTGACAACTTAATTCCATTACTTCTACACGATCTTGAATCCACTCAAGCATAACAAAGATATCTCAGAGGCGAGGAAGAAGGAAGCAATATCCTCATTAAAAATGCAAGCAGAGCCTAGAGGCAGGCCCAGCATGGTAAATTGGCCTGACTGGTGAGGAGAGGCCAAGGAGGCGAAAATTGATCAAACCAAACATTGTGACTTCAGTGTTTCTGGGCACGGAAATACTCAGATTTGACATCCTGCCAAATAAGACTGCAAATGAATAATCTTCTCCAGGACTCTTGATGTTCTTGCTGTTCACCTCTCCCAGAACAATAGGTTTTTATTTTGATGATCAACTCCCAGAGCTTTGGAAAGTGCTAAGCCCAACAAAACAGTTTTATTCTCTTTGCAGTTAGCACGTGATAGTCGTGTTTCAAATGTGATGGTGTGCATTTTAAATAACACAGGTAATACTTTTGGAGAGAAATATTTTTTAAAAACTCTGTTACAATTTCCCCTGTGATCCTTATAAATTACTTGAAGCACATGTTGTTCACTTCATTCAGTACTGGGTGGCAGGGATTGGATACTATAGTATTTCTCTTTTCATGTTAGGAAGTAAAGCTCCCCAACTCACTTGTGTTTCCCTGGTATTTTTTAAAACATCTCTAGTGTTGGTTTTCTGTATCTTCCAGATAGGATTATGCTTTGTTCATCTATGTAGCCCTGGCAGCTTGTGCTGGCTGGCACAGAGAAGTTACTCATTGATGTTTGTTAAATAAATAGATGAATAAATGAGTGAATGAATGAAGTAATTGGTTAATCCAAAAGTCAAAGAAGAGACTCTTATGAAAGTATACACATATACTTTGTTTTATTTTAACCAAATGATATAAATTCCCATTTATTTGCCAGGCCTTTGATATAGGGTCAAGGGCTTTCTTTGGGTATCATTACACCCAATGAAGTCCCTTGTTTGTTTGTTTTTTTCTTGCATAAAACACACCAGTAGTGCATCTTTCAAAATTTCAAATTTTGGTATCTTTGAAGGGAACAAGAACTTAAAGACAAATATCAAGCAATTTGAGTACAGATTTTTTTTTTAGATTTTCATGACTTCTCCCCAAATGTTTTACATTTTCCCTCATACACCTAATTCAACAATTCAACAACATTTTTAAAGCTATTGTACTAGTTTTTGAAGAATCTTTTGCTTTTCTAATAAAAAAAAATAATAACAATAACAAAAAACCAAAACAAGACAATGTAATTAGTATTACACTTACCCCTTTTTTTCTCCTTTTTTCCTTCCATGATAAGGAGGACATGGGCATGATAGCTGGAGTTTCAGCAAGCATTTTGTGACACAAAGGAGAGACCAGTGCAATCCCATGTTCTTGACTGTGGGGTCTTGAGTTACTTAACTGAAACTGCCTACCTCTGACTTCTCGTAAAGTGAGGTAAACAATTCCCTGGTGCTTTCTGATTCTTACTGCCAAATATATTCTTAGTTGATCTAATGGTTTCAGAAATGCATGGACACACTAGAGAACTGCCTACTAGCTATGGGTATTCCAACTACAGAGGGATTGGAATGAGTGTTTACAGGCATGTTGTTTAAGTGGAGGTCACATAGGGAACAGTCTAGTATTCACTGAATGTACTATTGCAAAACAGTGTAAAGCACAGTTGCCTTTCATGTCAAGAGTTTATGTCTATGGCTGGAAAATGTCACTTTTAATCAGGTTAAATTCCAATATTTAAAACAGTGTAGTATGTGTGTTTTGGTTAAATAGAGCCTTTGATGAGACTTCTAGATGTCCTAAATGGTAGAAAGGTCTACCTCCTGGCTCTTCATTCAATGTCCTGGAAGTGCTGAAACTGTATGTTGTCTCTAAAATACCCTATGCTGGTTCATAATTATATCCCTTCAGATGTATTGTCCCCTCTACCTACAATGCCCCTCTTCCCTTGACAATGTGGAAATTGCCTATTTAACACTTCAAACACTTTTCAGGTATACCTCCTCTGTGAAGCCCTTCCTTATCCCAAGATCCAGGACATCCTTGGCCCTCCTCCCCACAGAGTGAATCAGTTAATCACTGCTGAGCTACCTTCTGACCTTGGATATACTTTTACCATTATCCTTGCACAAATCTCTTCACATGCCTGCTTCTACTTCTGAAGAGTTGGGATCATATTTGGTGTATACATATTTGTAACTCCAGCATCTAACACAATTCTGATATATAGTGGTCCCTCAATACATGTTTAAACTAAATTAACCGTGCCTTCTTTCCTTTCCTCCCTCCCTCCCTCCTTCCCTCCCTCCTTCCTCCCTCCTTCCTTCCTTCCTTCCCTCCCTCCCTCCCTCCTTCCTCCCTTCCTTCCTTCCTTCTTCTCTCTTTTACTTTTTTAATAGCAAGGAAGTACGGTATACCAGGACTTGCTCTGAAGTCCGTCTGCTTGGTTTGAACCTTGCTGGGCCACTCACAAATTTACTGAGCTTGGAAAAATTACTTGAGATTTATAACCTTAGTTTCCTCACCTGCATAATGAGGACTAAAGTAATCTGCTCCATAGAGTTTTTAGAAGGTTATAAATTTAATTTATGTTTATATGCATCTGTGTAGCATGACAGTCACACAGTATGTTAATGATGATTCATGTGTTGTCTTCCTTTAAGGTACTCAGTTTCACTTACCTTTCTTCCCTAGGACCTCTCTCACACTTTTTTGTGGTCCCTAAGGGAGCTTTAAGGAAACTTATACTCTATGAATCTCAGTGTTTACCCAAAATCACAAAGCAAGTGACTGTAAAAATAATACTAGCAATTAGTGAACATTTTTATGGGTCAGGGATCTTGCTAAGAGGTTTATGTGGATTATTTTATTTATTTCTCATTT
Organism: Mesoplodon densirostris; assembly: GCF_025265405.1. Taxonomy (NCBI): domain Eukaryota; kingdom Metazoa; phylum Chordata; class Mammalia; order Artiodactyla; family Ziphiidae; genus Mesoplodon; species Mesoplodon densirostris. The sequence continues at coordinate 63,756,900 of NC_082678.1, forward strand.
AAAGACAGAGCGAATGGGCTCAGAGCAATTTAACAATTGGATCAGTGTTAGTTACAGGGCACTGGGTGATGTAGCTGGGATGAGAATCCAGGGCTCAGTTGGGTGCTCGGGACCATCATACTGTCCCTTCATTTCCATTCATATCCCATTCTCCTAGTTCAGAACTATGTCATTCTTTATAGCTTCTAGTTCGGCATGAGACACATCAAAGATGTTAAATAAATACATGTTAATTGACTGATCAACTAATTACTCCCAATTACTTAAAGGCCTTTATTGATATCTCTTTTAAAACTATTTATGTTTCTCATAGAAACTATGAAATTTGTGGCATATTTAGAAACAACATACATTTAGCTAAGTTGGACATTAGATAGAATTGAATTGAATATGGCATTTAAAATGATGCTAGCAGGGCTTCCCTGGTGGTGCAGTGGTTGAGAGTCTGCCTGCCGATGCAGGAAACGCAGGTTTGTGCCCCGGTCCGGGAAGATCCCACATGCCTTGGAGTGGCTGGGCCTGCGCGTCTGGAGCCTGTGCTCCACAACGGGAGAGGCCACAACAGTGAGAGCCCTGTGTACCGCAAAAAAAAATAATAATAAAATAAAAATAAATAAAATGATGTTAACAAAAGCCCTATTCCAACATGCAAAAATATTATCTAAAGTATTTTCAGTGACAACAAACCCCCCGGATTTAAAACTGTACATGTAAGATAATCTGAACTAACTTAAATTACATTATCATGCTAAAAGTTATTGATTCTGGATGGTGGGATTAGAGTGATTATCTTTTTTTCTTGTTTTATATGTATATACATTGGTTATAATTTTATAACTAGTAGAAAAACGTTTTAAAGAAGTATGCAGGAAGGCAATAGTCAATATGAAATTCTAATGATGTCTAAAAAATTAAAATGAGATGACAGTCTCTTATCAATGCTTAATTGCCTAAGAAAAGGCTGATTAATTTTATTGATCTCTAGCTAAGTCAGAAAGTTTTAAAACACTTTAAGGATTTTTTAGTAGCATAACAACTGCAGCTTTTAGGACACCTAACATTAGGCCACATGGAAATGCATGATCCTCAACTATGGTTTCTGAATATACATGAACAAAGTCTTCATTTACCCTCTTAACAACTGATTTCTCTAACAAGTTTTTCAGAGTTGCTCACCATTTTGTAGAGGAAAGATTACAGTTCTTGTTAACAGAAGAATAAACTAATTTGGGGACTCTTTCAGGAAGTTGCTTGTATTTATGTAATTTTTAAGCCTATAGGTTGGAAGACTTACATAAAAATGTTATGCCCACTTAGCAGATATAGGTCCTACTCATCTTTTCAGGGGAATTTACACAACCTATATCAAAGAAGTATTCCCATCTTAATGAATTTCCTCATATGAATCTTTAAGAATTGTTATAATGTATCAGAAAGAGCTTGGGTTTCAGAGTTAGAGCAAAGTTATCATACTATATGCTTCATGCAAACCAGTAATTAAATATAACTACAGCAACAAACAAGTAAACAAATATACACAATGGCACACATTGCTTGTATTATTACCAAGATGTGGGCATCTTCTTTACCTTGAATTCTAAAAATAATAATCTATTCTACTTGAATTGAGATTTCAGATGACTGCAGGAGTCATAACTGTACTGATGCAGAAATTAACCCTTTAAAATTTAAAGAATGATATTTCCAAGTGTTATAAACCTTCTTGCCTTACTGAATTAAGGACATTGAATATAATTTATCATTTCTTGATGATGCTCTGTCTAGGATTTCCAATACTATGCTGAATAAGAGTGGTGAGAGTGGGCATCCTTGTCCTTGTTTCTAAAAGAGGGATAGCTTTCAGTTTTTCATCATTGAGTATCATGTTAGCTGTGGGTTTGTCATATATGCCCTTTATTGTGTTGGGGTGTGTTCTATCTCTACCCATTTTATTGGGAGTTTTAATTATAAATGTATGTTGAATCTTAACTGCTTTTTCTGCATCTATTAAGATGATCATATACTTTTTTTCCTTTATTTTGTTAATGTGCTGTGTTACATTGATTGGTTTGTAGATGTTGAACCATCCTTGCATCCCTGGAATAAATCCCATTTTATTATGGCATATGATCTTTTTCATGTATTGTTTTGGTTTTGGCTTGCTAATATTTTGTTAAGGATTGTTGCATCAATGTTCATCAGACTTATTGGCCTATAAATTTTGTTTGTGTGCTGTCTTTGTCTGGTTTTTGTATCAGGGTAATGTTGGTCTCATAAATGAATTAGGAAGTGTTCCCTCCCTTCAATTTTTGGAAGAGTTTGAGAAGGGTATATTAGATCTTCTTCATTGTTGGGTAGAATTCATCTGTGAAGCCATCTGATTCTGGATTTTTGTTTCTTGGGAGGTTTTTGATTGCCCTTTCAATCCCTTTATTAGTGGCTGGTCTATTCATATTTTCTATTTCTTTTTTACTCAGCCTTGTGAGGTTATATGTTTCTAGGAATTTGCTGATATATAGCTGTCATAATATTCTTTTATAATCCTTGAACTTCTGTGTATTTGTTTCTCCTCTTTCATTTCTGACTTTATCAGAGCCTTCTCTCTTTTTTCTTAGTGAGTCTAGCTAAAGGTTTGTCCATTTTTTTAATCTTTTCAAAGAATCTGCTTTAATTTCATTGATCTTTCTATTGTGTTTTCAGTTTCTATTTCACTTATTTCTGCTATGATCTTTATTATTTCCCTCCCTCAACTGACTTTGGGCCTTGCTTGTTCTTCTTTTTCTAGTTCTGTTAGGTGTAAAGTTAGATGGTTTATTTGAGACTTTTTCTTTTTTTTTTTTTTTGAGGTAGACCTGTTTTGCTATAAAATTCCCTCTAAATACCACTTTTGTTGCATGCCATATATTTTAGTTTGTTGTATTTTCATTTTCATATGTCTTCAGGTATTTTTTTTTTTTATGCGGTACGCGGGCCTCTCACTATTGTGGCTTCTCCCATTGCGGAGCACAGGCTCCAGATGTGCAGGCTCAGCAGCCATGGTTCACGGGCCTACCTGCTCCACAGCATGTGGGATCTTCCCAGACCAAGGTACGAACCCATGTCCCCTTCATCGGCAGGTGGACTCTCAACCACTGCGCCACCAGGGAAGCCCCTGTCTTCATGTATTTTTAAAGTTCTCCCTTGATTTCTTTGTTGACCCAATAGCTATTCAGTAGCATACTGTTCAATCTCCACATATTGTGATTTTTCTAGCTTTCTTCTTGTAGTTGACTTCTAGTTTTACACCACTGTGATCAGAAAAGGTGCTTGAAATAATTTCTCTCCTCTTAAATTTGTTGAGGCTTGTTTTGTAGCCTGGTATGAGGTCTATCCTAGAGAATGTTACATGCATGCTTGGAAAGAATGTGTATTCTGATGCATCGGGAAGAAATGTTCTATATCAATCTATTAAGTCCATCTGGCCTAATGTTCACTTATGGCCACTATTTCCTTATTGATTTTCTCTCTGGATAATCTGCCCATTGACGTAAGTGAAGTGTTAAAGTCCCCTACTGTTAACATGTTGTTGTCAATTTCTCCGTTTAGTTGTGTTAGTAATTGCTTTAGATGTTTTCTTCCTCCTATGTTAGGTGCATATATATTAATAACCGTTATGTCTTATTGATGAATTGTCCCCTTTATCATTATGTAATGTCCATCTTTGTCTCTTGTCACCTTTTTTGGCTTGAAGTCTATTTTGTCTGATATGAGTATGTACTTTTTTGGAGGGCTGTCATTTGCTTGGAGTAACCATTCTCCATCCCTTTACTTTGAGCTCATGTTTGTCTTTAGAGCTGAGATGAGTCTTCCATAGGGAACATATAGGTGGGTCTTGATTTTTAATCCATTCAGCCACTCTGACTTCTGAGTGGTGAATTCGATCCATTTACAGTTAGAGTGATTATTAATAGATAAGGATGTAATATTGACATTTAATCTTTTGTTTTCTGGTTGCTCTATATCTCTATTATTTCTTTTTTCCCCCTTTGCTATACAGTAGGCCCTCACCAACCATCTACTTAATACAAAGTTGTGTATATATGTCAATCCCAATCTCCAAATCCATCCCATTCCTTTCCTTCCTTGGTATCCATACATTTTTGCTCTACATCTGTGTCTCTATTTCTGCTTTGCAAATAGGTTCATCTCTGCCATTTTTCTAAATTTCACATATATGTGCTAATATACATGTTTGTTTTTCTCTTTCTGACTTACTTTACTCTGTATGATAGTTTCTAGGTCCATCCACGTCTCTGCAAATGGTATGATTTTGTTCCTTGTTATGGCTGAGTAATATTCCATTGTATATATGAACAACATCTTCTTTATTTATTCCTCTGTTGATGGACATTTAGGTTGCTTCCATGTCCTGGCTATAATAATTAGTGCTGCAATGAACATTGGGGTGCATGTATATGTTAGAATTATGGCTTTCTCCAGGTGTATGCCCAGAAGTGTGATTACTGGGTCATACAATAGTTCTATTTTTAGTTTTTTAAGGAATCTCCATACTGTTCCCCATCGTGGCTGTATCAATTTACATTCCCACCAACAGTGTAAGAGGGTTCCCCTTTCTCCACATCCTCTCCAGCACTTATTGTTTGTAGATTTTTTGATGATGGCCATTCTGACTGGTATGTGGTGGTACCTCATTGTAGTTTTGATTTGCATTTCTCTGATAATTAGTGATGTTGAGCATCTTTTCATGTGCCTCTTGGCAATTTGTATGTCTTCTTTGGAGAAAAGTCGATTTAGGTTTTCTGTCCATTTTTTGATTGGGTTGTTTGTGTTTTTGATATTGAGCTGCATGGGCTGTTTGTAGATTTTGGAGATTAATCCTTTGTTAGTAGCTTCATTTGCAAATATTTCCATTATTTCTTTTCCTTGAATTTCTGTCTGCTATTTTGGTTCAGTGGTTTTCTATGATGTTTTTCTGATTCCTTTCTTCTTTGTTTCATGTCTCTGCTCTAGTTTATGTTTTGTGGTTACCATGGCATTTGTATAAGATGAATCACAGATAAAATTGTTCTTTTTTTTGCTGATATCATTTTACCTTTATTTGCCTATACAGGGTCTGCCTTTTTCCTCTTCTTCTTTTGTTTTTGTTGTCCTAAATTATATCTTTTATGTTGTGAGTTTGTTATCAATTTGAAGTAGCCATAGTTATTTTTTCATACTTTCTCACCCTTTCACCATTATGCTATAATAAACTTTTAAAATCTATTCTGATAGAGTTGCAATTTTCTGATTCTGTCTGTCTATTTATCATGTTACTCAAAGTTTTGTGTATTTTTGAATTTTGGTTCTAGTAGAAGAGATCCTTTCAACATTTCTTGTAAGGCGGATCTAGTGATGATTAATTCCCTCAGTTTTTGTTTGTCTAGGAAAGTATTTCTCCTTTGTATCTGAATTATAGGGTATCCTTTGGTGACAATTTTTATGTTTCAGTATTTTGAGTGAGAATGTCATTCTAATCTCTCCTGTCTTATAGAGTTTCTGCTGAGAAATCTTCTCATAGCTTAATGGGGGTTCTTTGTAGGTTCCTTTTGCCCTTGCTGCTTTTAAACTTCTTTCTTTTTCATTGACTTTTGACAGGTTTAGTATAATGTGTCTTAGAGAAGGTATTTTTCATTGGGGTAATTAGGTGTTCTCTTAACTTTATGGACTTGTATATCCAGTTCCTTCCAAGGTTCGGGAAGTTTTAAGCTATTGTTTCTTTAAATAAACTCTCTGCTCCCTTCTCCTTCTCTTTTCCTTCTGCTATAGACATTACCTTAATGTTGCCTTTCCTAAAAGACTCAGATAGCTCTCATAGAATTTTCTTATTTTTACAATATCTTATTTCTCTTTCCTCTTCTACTTGTATCATTTCTAGATTTCTATCTTCAAGCTTGCTAATTCTCTCTTCCATATGATCTGCTCTATTTCCAGTGTTTTCTAATGCATTCGTCATCTTGTTTTCCAGCTCCAGAATTTATGTTTGTTTCTTTTTTAGAGTTTAAGTCTGTTTGTTAAGGGTTTCTTCTGTTCATTCATTTATTCCTGAGCTCATGAACTGTCTTTCTGAGTTTTCTTGTAGCTCATTGAATTTCTTCATGACAGTAATTTTTAATTCCCTATTTGTTAGATCACAATATTCTATGACTTTAAGTTTGGTTTCTGAAGAATTCTCATTTCTTTTTGTGATACGGTTTTACTGTGGTTCTTCATGGTGTTTGATGGCACCATGACTGTCACATGTGAAGTAACTGCTGTCCTTTCTTCTTTAGATAAAGCTGTTTTTTTTTTTTCTTCCACTTGATTCTAATGTTTCATGTTAGAAATTAGGGTCTTCTTTTATTTTTCAGTAGGTGGCGTTTTAGCACAAGTTTCTGGTGTCTCTTTCCTAATTGCCTCTGGCTATGTTTGAGAGTTGGCGCTTTCCTCTGTCAGAGTGTTGCTCAGTACCCTTGATATCGCTGCTGTGCTTCCAGGGTTGTTGGTGTCTTGCTACAGCAGGTGTCATTGGTTTTGCTGCCTGGAGCACCAGGATGGTGGGTGCCTCTGCAATGTCTAGGATGTCCTGAGTCACAGGCTCTGTCACTGTAGGGGGAGTGGGGCAGGGGAGCCAGGGTGCTGGGCTCCTGTGCCATATCTGCTGTTGTTGGGTTCATGAGCTCCATCACTGCAGGAAGGGGCTGGGGTTCCAGAGTCTTGGGTGCCTCCACAGCTGGAGAGACAGGGTCACAGGCCCACTGCCTCTGCTGCCGAGTTATCTGTGACCATGGGTGCTTCTGTGGTTGGGAGTAGAGAGTCATGTGTGGTGCCTCCCTTGCTTCTACTGGGTTCTCTGGAAATGTGGGCTTAGCCACTGTGGCAAGGGAATTGGGCTTGCAGGCACTGCCTCCACTGTCCCCCCTGGTTCTGACTCGTCTATGTGTTCCAGCTCACATAACTTCAGATGTACAGATATGGAAAATACTCAGCCATCCTGGTGTGTGGGGAAGAAACACCTTTGTTGAGTTGTGGATGTTTTACTGGTTGCATGTTAAAAGGGGAGAGACAAAGAGAGCATCTCCCTCCAGTATGATGTTGATGTCACACCCTGATTTACATTTAATTAAATAGAAAATATAAATGGTATCTATATCAATATAGATAAGTAAATATATATATTCAATTTTATATATAATTTATAGATAAATTTATTATAATTTATTTATTTATATGTACATAAAAGAGTAATTTTATAAAGTGCCAATCAATACATGCATAGCATATATTAAAAAATAGGAATTACATGTCAGTTTGTTATACTTTTATTTCAATTTCTTATATGGTTTTGTAAGTATAGCTATGTGCTGGGCCATATATATACTAATATTTCTTGCTATGGAATGATCCAACATATTTGAAATCCACTGCTCTTATACCACAGTAACTTGAGCAACAGAAGGATCTATACAATCAGCTGAAAAGGCCAATAAAAGAACAGCCACTCTTTCTGTTTTGCACACACACAGAAAGATAATTCCTCAATGCCAGGCTATAATCACTCTTTGACAGGCTCATACTTGTTGCCTTGTCTTTTGAAATTTGTAGTCAGGCAGCATTTTTTGTTTAAAAGAACATCTCCCATTTCTTATAACTACTTGCAAGGCTGGGAATTCTGGTCTTGGCTTCCAAGATGTTCATAGCAGTGCCATCAGTTTAGAAGTTGTTGTCCTATCTTTTAAATCTTTATTCTGCTTACTCAACTTAGAGCAGCCCTCTTCAGGAATAATGTGAAGATCCTACTGCCCTCATCTATTCTACCATCCTTAATCTAACAGAGCAATTAAGAGTATAAACCGGGCTTCCCTGGTGGCGCAGTGGTTGAGAGTCCGCCTGCCGATGCAGGGGACACGGGTTCGTGCCCCGGTCTGGGAAGATCCCACATGCCGCGGAGCGGCTGGGCCCGTGAGCCATGGCCGCTGAGCCTGCACATCCGGAGCCTGCGCTCCGCAACGGGAGAGGCCACAACAGTGAGAGGCCCGCGTACTGCAAAAAAAAAAAAAAAAAAAAAAAAAAAAAAGAGTATAAACCTATAGGTACAAGTGAATTTCATACTGTAATTTCTAAAAAAAATATATGGCTTATTTTAACTATATTATGTAGAAGGAATTTGTATTCATTTAACTTAATGCATAAGCAATTATGCTATCGTCTAAGAGTAAATCTGTAATTATTCATATATCATTTCTTTTCTAGATAAGCTTTGTAAGTTTTTGAAATTGAGAAAATAACATTTAAACAAATAAAGTTGAAAGCCTCAGCAAAAAATGTTGTTTTTTTAAAAATAAAACTACTAAAAATAATAAAACCAAAAAATGACTATATATGAAAAGTAGGATATGTGCTTTTTGTAAAAGACAGTATGAGTAACAGAGAGGCATTTTTTGTTGTCACTGTTTTTGAGGAAAAAATAATAATGTTGCTGTAAACTCAAATGATTGCCAGAATAAGAGGGAAAAAAAAAAGATAGGACAATGAAAATAGTAAGTTATATAATATTTATGAGAAAGGAATCTTTATAGAGGAATTTTCATATATGTTCAATCTTGAGAAAGAAAAACGGAGCTGGAGGAATCATGCTCCTTGACTTCAGACTATATTACAAAGTTATAGTAATCAAGACAGTATGGTACTTGCACAAAAACAGAAATACAGATTAATGGAATAGGATTGAAAGTCCAGAGATAAACCCACACACCTATGTTCACCTAATCTATGACAAAGGAGGTAAGAATATACAATGGAGAAAAGACAGCCTCTTCAATAAGAAGTGCTGGGGGTTTCCCTGGTGGCACAGTGGTTAAGAGTCCTCCTGTCAATGCAGGGGACACGGGTTCATGCCCTGATCTGGGAAGATCCCTCATGCCACAGAGTGGCTAGGCCTGTGAGCCATGGCTGCTGAGCCTGCGTGTCCAGAACCTGTGCTCTGCAATGGGAGAGGCCACAATAGTGAGAGGCCTGTGTACCACAAAAAAGAAAAAAAAGAAAAAAGAAGTGCTGGGAAAACTGGACAGCTACATGTAAAAGAATAATATTAGAACACTCTCTAACACCTACACAAAAATAAACTTAAAATGGATTAAAGACCTAAATGTAGGCACAGACACTATAAATGTCTTAGAGGAAAACATAGACAGAACACTCTTTGACATAAATCACAGCAAAATCTTTTTTGACCCACCTCCTAAAGTAATGAAAATAAAAACAAAAATAAACAAATGGGATCTAACTAAACTTAAAAGCTTTTGCATAGCAAAGGAAACCATAAACAAGACGAAAAGACAACCCTCAGAATGGGAGAAAATATTTGCAAATGAAGCAACTAACAAAGGATTAATCTCCAAATTACACAAACAGCTCATGCAGCTCAATATCAAAGAAACAAACAGCCCAATCAAAAAATGGGCAGAAGACCTAACTAGGTATTTCTGCAAAGAAGACATACAGATGGACAAGAGGCACATGAAAATATGCTCAACATCACTAATTGTTAGAGAAATGCAAATCAAACTGCAATGAGGTATCACCTCACACAAGTCAGAATGGCTATTGTCAAAAAAATCTACAAACAATAAATGCTGGAGAGGAAATGGAGAAAAGGGAACCCTCTTACACTGTTGGTGGGAATGTAAATTGATACAGCCACTATGGAGAACAGTATGGAGGTTCCTTAAATAAACTAAACAATGGAACTACCATGTGACCTAGAAATCCAACTGCTGGGCATATACCCAAAGAAAACCATCATTTGAAAAGACACATGCCACCTAGAAGGATGAGATAGGGAGGGTGGAAGGGAGACAAAAGAGGGAGGAGATATGGGGATATATGATTATGTATAGCTGATTCACTTTGTTGTACAACAGAAACTAACACATCATTGTAAAGCAATTATACTCCAATAAAGATGTTAAAGAAAAAAGGAAAAAAAAAAAAAAAACCAAAATGACACATGCACCCCAATGTTCATTGCAGCACTATTTACAATAGCCAGGACATGGAAGCAACCTAAATGTCCAACAACAGAGAAATGGATAATGAAGAATTGGTACATATATACAATGGAATATTACTCAGCCATAAAAATGAATGAAATTGGGTGATTTGCAGAGATGTGGATGGACCTAGAGACTGTCATACAGAGTGAAGTAAGTTAGAAATATAAAAACAAATATTGTATATTAATGTGTATATGTGGAATCTAGAAAAATGATATAGATGATCTTATTTGCAAAGCAGAAGTAGAGACACAGACATAGAGAACAAACGTATGTATATCACGGGGGAAGGGGGGTGGGATGAATTGGGAGATTATGATTGACCTATATAAACTACTGATACTATGTATAAAACAGATAACTGATAAGAACCTACTGTATAGCAGAGGACACTCTACTCAGTGCTCTGTGGTGACCTAAATGGGAAGGAAATCCAAAAAATAGGGCATATATGTATACTTATAGCTGATTCACTTTGCTGTACAGTAGAAATCAGCACAACATTGTAAAGCAACTATACTCAAATAAAAATTAATTTAAAAACCCCATAATTTGAAATCATTGATCTTAAAAAATAAAATAACCAGATCTTTAGCTAACCAAGATGAGTTTACTTGGGAATAGCAGAGGAATTGCAATTCAGGACAAGCCAACTATGATGAACCATAGCCAAGTTCAAGGAGACCAAGGGAAAGTCAGCTTTTATTATATTTTCAAAGGAAACTGGGGAGGGCTGTGGCAGTTTCTTATTGGCTGCAATTATAGGCAGCTTGTTGTTGCTGTCAGAAGGTACTCTTTCTTCGCCTGAGGCCTGAAATATGCAGTGAATGATACGTGTGTTAGAGCCCTCTCTTCATGGTTTCCTTACTCCATTTTTATTTAGGTTTACTTTGTGCAATTTCTCAAGATTATAATTTCAATAAATTAAGTACAAACATACCTCAAAAAAATCATAACAGTGAACTGGGTAAATTTTTTTTAAAACTTTAATGGAAAACTCATTGATTCATAAAGTTTCTAACACAAGATCCAAATTGAGAAGAATTAATTACAGGAGACTAGGGATGTTTATAACTTTTAGAACTTCTCATACAGGTTCTCTAATGTTTTACTTTTCCAGATTTAAGGAAACTTTTCTTAATCATCTATGACTTACAGCAATTTGATAAAATATACATTTTTAAATAAAGAGGAAATATTTTTCTATCTGTTTTCCCTACCTGATCCCTCCAAAAATTGGGAACTCTCATTAAATATTCTTCTTCTTCTTATTATTTTTTTTTGCGGTACACGGGCCTCTCACTGTTGTGGCCTCTCCCATTGTGGAGCACAGGCTCTGGACACGCAGGCTCAGCAGCCATGGCTCATGGGCCCAGACGCTCCACGGCATGTGGGATCTTCCCGGACTGGGGCACGAACCCATGTCCCCTGCATTGGCAGGCGGACACTCAACCACTGCGCCACCAGGGAAGCCCCAATATTCGTATTTTTTTAAATAATATATGTATTTTCATAAGTTCAATAAGAATCTGTTCTCATTCTAACAGAAAACAATTGGAAATGTTGGTTATATTACCAAGGCTTGACTGAATTATTATATTCAAGAGAGGTGGACATAGACTCAGATATGACCAGACAGCTTTAAGAAACTCTTTGAAAAAATTGGTCAAGATTCCAGGAAAGCAATCTTAAGAAAAGAGCTAACCATCAATAACCATTCTTGCTGCATTTATCTAAATAATCAGGCCAAGTTTAATACAGACAAATTAACTTTGCTGTGATTATCTTTGATAAAAAAGGAGAATAATTGTGAAGAAATTATGTTTGCATCTATATAGATATTAGATTCTTGTCCTGTTAATTATCTTTAAGGTTTTATTATACACATGTAAACTGGACTGAGTCCTAAACTCTTCTAATTTCTCCAAATATCTGACTACAAATCTCTAAACTAATATTTCCAATTTTCTCCCACCCATCTGATTTGAAATCATTAAGAACAAAGACGGACCTTATATCTCCTTGGAAGGGACCATACCAGGTTCTCCTCACTACCCAGATGGCAGCCAAACTTCAGAGACTACAGCCTAAAGTACACATCTCACAGGTAAAGAAGAGTACATCTGACACCTGTTTCTATACAAGCCATGGAAATCTCTGAATCAAACTGACTAGGAATTGAAGCAGATGACAGTTGAGGGAGACAGCTTTCTCAAGATGATCGGACCAGACCTGTATATCTTTTTCCTGCTGATAATTTTTACCTTATCCTCTTCCTCTTTTTCTTGGAAAGACAATGCTCTTATCCACATTTTTCAATCTATTGAAAAAGGGAAAAACTTACCTAATTTTTGGGTTTGCCACTACAAATTGTAATCTGTTCATGACAGTGGTGACTCTTTAGTCCATATTGCAACAATTTTTTTCACTTGTCCCAAGTGCCACTGCTGATTACACCTGGTGTCTCCTTGACATCAGCTACAGAGTAAGACTTTTGAAGCCTGTCATTGGTCCACTCTTTTAAGCCTCCATGGCCTCTTAGAACTTCCAGGAGGCATACATGACTCCAAGTTTGCCTCCATAGGGAAAGTCCTCCTCCTTTGGTTTGGAATAAGTGCCAATTAATGCTTGATCAGGAATCTCTCCTTAACGTTAGGAGAGCTGGCTGATTCCACAGCCAAGACAATAGCAACCCAGTGATGATCATTGGCTAAAGTAATTTTGGGCAATCACATGGCCCTCAGTTATCTACTTGATGAATAAAGAGGCGTTTATGAAATAGCAAACAACACCTGTTGCACAAGGATAAGTGTCTCTGGAGAGATTTAAAAACTACACAAAATCAGGAAACAATCCCATTGGTTACAACAAATTTCACCCGATGACTTCTGGTCTTTTCACCTATTTAGCTGGTCACCCTCAGGTTTGGGCTATTTTAGAACCATCATACTAAATGAACTTGTCATATTACTTTTAACTCTGTTTTGCATAATCATTTTTGAGTTTTGTACCTGTTGCCTGTCAAATCTTTATAAAAAGGATGAACCCAATAGGGTGATGCTGGCTCAGCACTTTGAGATGATATTCAGTGCTTATGACCTTGATAAGATATAGACTTTAGATGAGAAATGCCTGAACAGTCTCCCTCCCACTCTTCCTTGTTACTCAAATGAGGTCTTAATGGTTTCCAGTCTGCACTTCCCCTCTGACACGGGACATGACAACTAGGAAAGGTCCTTCCTCACATTGAGAGACAAAACCACTACATGCAGAAGATCTAACTCTTGATCAGTGATGCTTTCAAGGAAAGATCTTGATCAAAAGAGGGGAATGTGAAAATAAAGGACACTTCATTTAAAACAGAGGCTGGAAGGCCTGAAGGTGGAACTCTCATGCACATACCACTCATTGCAGCCTGGATAAACAGCAGGAAAAAGGAATATAAGAATTATTTTGACTAAGGAGGATATATTTCACTTGAGAATTTTACCTGCTTCTTTTAAGAAAGATGAGGAAGATCCCTCCTACCCCAGCAGCAGCACTCTAATCACGGCTTGCAGCCAGTGAGAAAACACAACAATTCCTGCTCTTCTCCAATAAATTTTTGTTTAAAATAGCCTTGGCCAATTTTCTGAAACCTAGTAAAAGCTGACCTTCCCTTTGTCTCTTTGGACTTGCCTATGTTTCACTATAGCTTGAATGTCCTGAATTGCAATTCTCTGCTATTCCCAGATAAACCCGTTTTGAAGATCAATAAGCTTTAGAATATTTATCATAGTTTGTGTGTGCATATGTGTATGTGTGTATGTGTACATATACACATATGCCTAATATTGGGTTCTTGGTCATGTTCCAGTTAGATGAGTTTGATCAATAATGTGAACTTCCAATAAGTGATACATTACTAAACATATATTTTCATGACAACACATGTTTTCATGAAAATAATATATTGAGGTCATTTAAAATATTTTACAGGTGATTTTGAAAGTAGTAAACTGTATTTAGAATATAGTATTCAATATTTGGAGACTGGTGCAAGATACCATATATTCTATGGTGTTTTGTTATGGCAACCAAGCTAGGACATCTCCCTTTTTAGATGGCCAGCTACTTGAGGGCAGTAACTGGACCTTATTCCTTCCTGCATCTCTAGCGTGGTGATTCAGAATCCTGGATGTACATCACAGAGTATTTTAAATATATCAGCATCTTGGTCCCATTCCAGGTAATTGAATCTGATTCTCTGGGGTGAGGACCAGGCACCTTCTTCTTAAAAATACTGCCCAATTTGTTCTTATGTGTAGACAAAGATGAGAAAGACTGTTCTAGCAACTAGTAGAGTGCCATGACATCGTAGGCACTTGACACATGATTTGGGATTAAATTACTGCTCAAAACAGTAACTAGAAAACAAAATACTTATTTTTTCAGTTATAAATGCTTTTCAGTTTGGGAGCAAATGGCAAAAATATCTTCATTTTTTTTACATTTATTTTATGTGGTATTTTACAGAGAATAAAGGAGAAAACTTTAATAGGAAATAACAATTAGAATGCACCATTTTTCAAATCCAAGTGTACTGCATTCTTTCCCTCAGACTTAGTTATTTCATTGTTTTTATACATAATGCAAGAATTATTGCCATATTAAATAATAATTTAAAGTTAGGCTTTTTGACAAACACGTCAGCCACTGAAATAATGATAAGCCTTGATAGGTAGTGAATAGATTACCTGACACTCCAAAACAGGAGACTGTCTGGGAAGCTGGAAAGATCACTTTGAATATGTTCTCTGACAAGTTGTCTCTGAGCTGAAATAGGACAATTTACTGCTTACATGCAAAGCAACTTAAGAAGGAAACAGAACAGGGGCATAATCTTCTGTAAAGAAAGAAGACAATTTATTTCTTGAAAAATAGGCAGAGGGACAAACTACCAGACTACTGCCAGAGCATTTTGCAATTCAGAGGATGGCTGTAGTTGGTTTATAATGAGTTTTTCAGGGAAGCAGTGTAGAGCTACTCTCTGTAACTTTGCAATATTAGTCTAGCCCTCAACCAGCTTTAAAAATGATAAATCTTTGTCCCTGAAATAGCATCTTTTATGTTTAATTTATTTGCTTTAGCTTGAACAAAGCCTCCCTATTTATTTTCTGTGTCCCTGGGGGTTAACAATTCATTTTCTTCAGCCTCAGGAATGTCGTCTTCATTTATTTTCCACAGTTCAAGGAAGAACCTTTTTAGATGCAGATCAAATGGTACCACTGACCATATAAGCTAAGGGACAGAGCAAATATGGAAGTTTATTCCTCTGTCCTTGTTATGCATTTTTCTACATCTGACAGGACACATTAGGTTTAATTGTGTGTAGTGATGTAGGCAGCTGCAGTTACAGGTTTCTGTGACAATGCAATAAATTGTCATTTGTTTTAAAGGCTCCATACTCGTGTGCTAGACCTGGCTGGCACCATCTCATGAAAGTTGATTTGTGAACCTCTTCCCAACACCATGATCAGTGATATCTTGTTGGTAGCTTGAAATTGACTGCAGTGGTAGCATTTACATCAAGAAATTGGCAAATCTCACAAATCAGGTCTTTTGTTTCTTTAGAAAGCTAGTATTAAACATGTTCCAACACATTACTCTCTCCACATGTGTATATCTGTGTGTGTATCAAGTACAATTGAACAACTTTATTCTGTTTCTATATATAGCAGAGATTAAAGTCATAGCTTCAGAGATACTTTGTTTTTTATTCAGTTAATTATCCAGAAGTATTAACGTGAAACTAATTCAGTCATGAAGTGCCTATACTTTACTGCTCCCTCAGGTCTTTAACTGGTCAACTTTATGTTTGTTTTTAGTTGCTACAACTTAAGTAACTTTTGAATATTAGGCTTTCACAATTTATTATTCTATTCTTATTTGTTTAGCACAGTGTCTCCAAACATCCATTCAATACAGAATCCCCAAATCAATCTATTTTCCTTTCTATCTCCCCATCTTCTCTCCATCCTAACTACCATTCCAACTTCCACTGCAACCTCAGACAGGAAGATAAGAACTTCTAAGACTGACAAACAATATTCGTATTTATGGCTAAAACAAAATAGTTTAAAGCATATTCCCTAGGGAAAACAAAAATAAATACAGAACGTCCAAACATTAATATTTGCCTTGAAGATACATCTAGAATAACATATTTCATTTCCAACTAGCATATTCAGAGGAGAGAGATCAAGTTTGGTAAACCACTTATAACCATGCCACAGGAGAGAAAGTTGAATGAAAGGACATACTAATTCAGATGATGTAGTAGATACCAATTCAATGTCCTTCCAGCCACAATATGCTAGATATGGGACACTCATCCCAAAATTGTATAGTCTATGCTCAAAAACAGGGACAATAGTTTGGAATTTTACCTACATTTTCTAAACAAACAGAGGTTTTGCCATTATTTAATTCTTGCTAAAATATTGGCAAAGAAAAAACTACTTAAAAATAAAATCACCTTAAATGATTAAATTTAAATTGAGTGGGAGTGGATTCTGGTATAAAAAGTAAATATGACCCGATGTTGATAAGAGGTTAATGGACACCTTCATTTATGGCTGGTGGAAGATGAAACTGAGAGATACTTTGGCCAGACACCCCAAAATCTGAAATGTCAGCATACTTTTGGACATTATTCTATGGATTTTATGTTGTATGTGTGGGGGGAGTTGATATGCATGAAGATTTACATATAGGGGTGTTGATCAGAGCATTTTTCATCAAAGGTTAGAATAATATAGTGTTCAGAAATAGATAACCATGAAAATAGTGGTATAGCTATTGTCAAAATGCTAACTATTTGAGCTTGAGTAACTTAAATCCCTCTGAACCTATCTTCCATTTGTAAAATGAGTAAAATACTAGTAGTTGACACTTATATAGTCTGATTGTATGCAGCCACTCTTCTAAGTATTTTACTTATTTTAGCTCATTTACTACTCACAGACTCTAAAGTGGGTACTTTTATTATCTGAAGTGCCTAGAGAATGAGTGACTTGCCTACAATTACACAAATAGTAAGTGGCATAACCAGGCTTCTAACCCAAATTACTGGTTTTGCCTCTTCTCTGTGTTGCATAAGTTTCCCTATGTACCTCACAGAACTGGAAGGAGTGTGTGAGATAGGAATATAGACTGCCAAACATTTGGAAAATGCTCAATAATACTTTCCATTAAAAAAATAGAACTAATATAAGCTCGTTGAACTTGGTCAAGTCTAAAGAGACAGATCAGAGGCAATGCAACTGTAAAGGGAATTTGAGTAAATTGGAAAATTCTTCCAGGAAATGTGTAAACAGGTAGGCAAATGGTCCCAGCAAAGCACTCCTGGACAGATTTGGAATTGTCTTACAGTTGCTGTAAAGACTTGTAATATAGAACTTTTGAGGACTAGAAAGCAAGAACAGAAATTACTAGAGTACCAGAAGGAGGAAACAATTGTAAGAAATACCACAGACATTTAAAAAGTGCTGCATAGCTGCATAGCTGAGACAGAAGGGATTGAATCTGGAGCAACAACCATTGTCTATGAAAAGTGAAACAACAGTCAGGAGGCTGCTCACTGGGCAGGGAAGACAGGACACTGATAATTCATTCATGGCACAAGAAGTTGCAGGGCAGAATTGGGAAATCTGGTATCAAAGACTGGCTTCTCTGGATCTCAACACCACTACACTGGTTGGTAGTGTATATATTCAGTAAGTGCTCATAAAAGGAGGGCAAAAACCAAGTCAATTACATTTCCAAGCATTTTTTTTTTTTTTTTCTTCTGTGCTGCACAGCTTGTGCGATCTTAGTTCCCCAACCCGGGTCCACAGCAGTGGAAGCCCACATTCTAACCACTGGGCTGTCAGGGAATTCCCTGCCAAGCCATTCTTGACTGAGGTTTTACTAATTTGAATTCTGAAGTCTTAGTAATTAATACTTGACGAACACAAAATTGGTCAACTTCTTGTATCTAATAGGAACTTTTCAAATTACTTATGTGTTAATGTTTCTTGGGTCCTGGATAGATCTTACTTAACTTAATTTTTATTTAAGTTGAAAAATTTTGGTGTGTACCCACACCAAAGCACTTATACATACACATAGATTTTTCTGTGGGAAAATTAAGCCCTGTAAGATATAAGCCTGTTTTTCACAAGCCTTAAATAACAGCGTGTCTTATCCTCTTTCAAACTATATGTTCTTTAGTAATATTCATCCAGTTCCACCATTAACCTAGCTTTATTCATGCCAAAATGTACTATGTATTCTATTTTGTATACATATTTTTATTTTGCTATATTTTAAATTTAATTACCTCTTGAATGCATGCTTCTTAATAAAGAAAATCAAAATAGACAGAAGTTTTTCAGGTTTTATACCTGAAGATCCCTCTTCAGTGTGACCCATGTACTTAGTACTCAAAAGTAAGTTCTGACTCTTACACATATTCTCTGGGACAACGAATTTACATACTCATGTTTTAATATTTATATTTTAAAATATTTACTTAATAATATATTTTCTATTAAAAATAATATAAGCACTTTTTTCTCAATAGGACATTTCAACTCAACATGGCTTAACTGTGTTATTTGATAGGTCATTAGCAACTTGCCAATAATTCCCAAATATATTTGTTTGCTTCTAACTTCAATCATAAAAAATCAGTAATTTTATTTTTTAAACTTACTTTATGTCATTCTATTCCTTGAGGTGTCATGCTCTTTATATAAACGTGTGTAATATATCCTAGATGCTCTGAGTCAGATCTGAGCACCATGTGCTATGACTATTTACCTAAACAATTCACTTTTTGTGTTTCTTGAACTATATCAACAAGTCAACCTAGAAACATTTCAATAAAAGTACATATGGATGCCAGAGTTTCAGCATCCATTTATTTTTTTCCAGGTCAAGTTCTATTCATAAATTTACATTAAATTTATCATTTTATTTCTGGCCTCACTTCTCCTAAAGAGGAAAACCATGTGGGGTTTTTTTTGGCATTCTCTCTTCTCTCATTTTTTTTCCCACCATCACTCACTTTTGCCTCACAGCCACACAGCACGATCACTACCACTGCTTTTTACTATTAACTTACCTCACTTCCCCCAAAGGTGTTTGCATTTAATAACTGTTAATTTCCTGTTTTTCAAGTCCCTTGTAATTAGTTTTTTATGTGTATGTGCTAGCTTGCATCAACAGGCCTTCTAGCCTAGGAGACTGTCATTGCTTTGGGATCTATGCTGGGCTGCAAAATAACCCTAAGTGCCCACCCAACCTTCAGTTGCCAAATGCCTGATCTTGATGGCGTGGTTTGTGTTTTGTATGCCATTTCCAATATATGGTTGTTAGATGCCTGGGACTTTTAAATTTCATGTCAAGTGGATTGTTCAAATGTTCTCAGGGGTAGGGATATAGCTTTTATTGGACTCTACATTGCTTCAAGCCTAATGTAGAATTTTCTACTCCAGAAAACTTTGCTATATTCTTGAGGCATAGAAAATAGTGCAATTATAATGTTTTCTACTGTTATATGAATTTATCAGTTCCTACATGCAATTCTGTCAGATACACTATTACGTATATTCTATTTAAAATTGTAGAATCTTTCTAGTGAGTTTTTCATTATCAATTTGTAAAGAACATCATTAGCCTTATTAATAATTTTTTTCTTTTATTTATTTATTTATTTTTTTTACCTTTTGACTCCTTTCACCCATTTTTCCCAACACCCACCTTCAATTCTGGCAACCACCAATCTGTCCTCTGTATCTGTGGGCTTGCTTTTGTTTGTTTGTACATTTTGTTTTGTTTTGTTTTTTAATTCTACATATGAGAGATCATACAGTATTTGTGTTTCTCTGTCTGACTTATTTCATTTAGCATCATGCCCTTGAGGTCCATCCATGTTGTTGCAAATGGCAAGATTTCCTTCTTTTTTATGGCTAAACAATATTCCAATATATTTAAAATAAATTTCTTTATTCATTCATCCATTGATGGACAGTTATGCTGTTTCCATATCTCTGCTATTGTAAATAGTGTTCTAATAAATGGGTGGCTGCGTATCTCTTTGTGAATTAGTTTTCTTATTTTTTTTTCCTTTTAGATAAGTATCCAGAAGTGGAATTGCTGGATCATATGGTAGTTCTATTTTTAATTTTTTGAGGAACTTCCCTACTGTTTTTCATACTGGCTACGACAATTTTCATTCCCACCAACACTATTTTCCACATCCTCTCCAACACTTGTTATTTCTTGCTTTTTGATAATAACTATAATAACAGGTGTGAAGTGATATTTCATTGTGATTTTGATTTGCATTTCCATGTTGATTAATGTTGAGCATCTTTTCATGTACTTGTTCACCATCTGTGTGTCTTCTTTGGAAAAATGTCTTTCAGATCTTCTGGCCAATTTTTTTTTTTTTTAAGATGTTGGGGGTAGGAGTTTAGTAATTTATTTATTCATTTTTGCTGTGTTGGGTCTTCATTTCTGTGCAAGGGCTTTCTCTAGTTGTGGCAAGCGGAGGCCGCTCTTCATCACGGTGCATAGGCCTCTCACTATCCTGGCCTCTCTTGTTGTGGAGCAACAGGCTCCAGACGTGCAGGCTCAGTAGTTGTGTCTCACGGGCCTAGTTGCTCTGTGGCATGTGGGATCCTCCCAGACCAGGGCTCGAACCCGTGTCCCCTGCATTAGCAGGCAGATTCTCAACCACTGCACCACCAGGGAAGCCTGCTAACCAATTTTTAATTTGATTTTTTTTGCTGTTGAATTATTAAAAATTAAATTAAAAATTATTTAATTTCTTCAGATATTTTGGATATTAGCCCCTTATCAGATTATGATTTGCAAATATTTTTTCCCACTCAGTATGTTACCTTTTCACCTTGTTGATGGTTTCCATTGTTGTGCACAAGTTTCTGGTTTTATGTAGTTCTAGTTGTTTATTTTTGCTTTGTTGCTTTTGCTTTTTGTGTCCTATTTAAAAATCATCACCAAGACTTATGTCAAGGAGCTTACCACCTGTGTTTTCTTCTAGGAATTTTATGGTTTCAGGTCTTATGTTCAAGTCCTCAATCCTTTTTGAGTTAATTTTTGTGTGTGGTGTAAGATAGTGGTCCAGTTTCATTATTTTGCATATGACTGTCCAGTTTTCCCAGCACCATTTATTGAAGAGACTGTCCTTTCCCCCTTGCATATTTTGGCTTTTTGGTCTTAATTAATTCACCATATATACATACGTTTATTTCTGGGCTTTATATTCTCTTTCATTTATCTATGTGTCTGTTTTTATGCCAATATCATACATTATTATAGCTTTATAATATAGTTTGAAATCAGGGTGCATGATGTCTCCAGCTTTGTTATTCTTTCTCAAGAGTGCTTTGGCTACTCAGGGTCTTTTGTGGTTACATACAAATTTTAGGATTAATTATTCTGGTTCTGTGAAAAATGCCATTAGAATTTTGATAGGAATTTCATCATATCTATAGATTGCTTTGGGTAGTATAGACTATTTTTTGAATTTTATTTAATTTATTTTTTTATACAGCAGGTTCTTATTAGTCATCAATTTTATACACATCAGTGTATACATGTCAATCCCAATTGCCCAATTCATCACACAACCACCCCCACCAACCCACTGCTTTCTCCCCTTGGTGCCCATAAGTTTGTTCTCTACATCAGTCTCTCAATTTCTGCTCTGCAAACCAGTTCATCTGTACCATTTTTCTAGGTTCCACATATATGCATTAATACACAATATTTGTTTTTCTCCTTCTGACTTACTTCACTCTGTATGACAGTCTGTAGATCCATCCACGTGTCAACAAATGACCCAATTTTGTTCCTCTTTATGGCTGAGTAATATTCCATTGTATATATGTACAACATCTTCTTTATCCATTTGTCTGTCGATGAACATTTAGGATGCTTCTATGACCTGGCTATTGTAAATAGTAATGTAACGAACATTGTGGTGCCTGTGTCTTTTTGAATTATGTTTTTCTCTGGGTATATGCCCAGTAGTGGGATTGCTGGGTCATATGGTAATTCTATTATTACTTTTTTAAGGAACCTCCATACTGTTCTCCATAGTGGCTGTATCAATTTACATTCCCACCAACAGTGCAAGAGTGTTCCCTTTTCTCCACACCCTCTCCAACATTTGTTGTTTGTAAATTTTCAGATGATGCTCATTCTTAATAGTGTGAGGTGATACCTCACTATAGTTTTGATTTACATCTCCCTAAAAATTAGTGATGTTGAGCATATTTTCATGTGCTTCTTGGCCATCTCTACGTCTTCTTTGGAGAAATGTCTATTTAGGTCTTCTACAATTTTTGGATTTAGTTGATTTTTTTTTTTAATATTGAGCTGGATGAGCTCTTTATATACCTTAGAGATTAATCCTTTGTCCATTGATTCGTTTGCAAATAGTTTTCCCATTCTGAGGGTTGTCTTTTCATCTTGTTTATGGTTTCCTTTGCTGTGCAAAAGCTTTGAAGTTTCCTTAGGTCCCACTTGTTTATTTTTGTTTTTATTTCCATTACTCTAGGAGGTGGATCAAAAAAGACCTTGTTGCGATTTATGTCAAAGAGTGTTCTTCCTATGTTTTCCTCTAAGAGTTTTATAGTGTCTGGTCTTACATTTAAGTCTATAATCCATTTTGAGTTTATTTTTTTGTATGATGTTAAGGAGTGTTCTAATTTCATTCTTTTACATGTAGCTGTCCAGTTTTCCCAGCACCACTTATTGAAGAGACTGTCTTTTCTCCATTTCATATGCTTGCCTCCTTTGCATAGATTAGTTGACCATAGGTGTGTGGGTTTATCTCTGGGCTTTTTATCCTGTTCCATTGATCTATGTTTCTGTTTCTCTGCCAGTATCATGTTGTCTTGATTACTGTAGCTTTATAGTATAGTCTGAAGTCAGGGAGTTTGATTCCACCAGCTCCGTTTTTTTCCCTTAAGACTGCTTTGGCTATTCAGGGTATTTGTGTCTCCATACAGATTTTAAGATTTTTTGTTCTAGTTCCATAAAAAAAAAGTCATTGGTAATTTGATAGGGATTGCATTAAATCTATAGATTGCTTTGGGTAGTATAGTCATTTTCACAGTATTGATTCTTCCAATCCAAGAACATGGTATATCTCTCCATCTATTTGTATCATCTTTAATTTATTTCATCAGTGTCTTATAGTTTTCTGCATACAGGTCTTTTGTCTCCCTAGGTAGGTTTATTCCTACGTATTTTATTCTCTTTGTTGCAATGGTAAATGGTAGTGTTTCCTTAATTTCTCTTTCAGATTTTTCATCATTAATGTATAGGAATGCAAGAGGTTTCTGTGCATTAATTTTGTATCCTGATACTTTACCAAATTCATTGATTAGCTCTAGTAGTTTTCTGGTGGCCTCTTTAGGATTCTCTCTATATAGTATCATGTCATCGGCCAACAGTGAAAGTTTTACTTCTTATTTTCCAATTTGTATTCCTTTTATTTCTTTTTTTTCTCTGATTGCTGTGGCTAAGACTTCCAAAACTATGTTGAATAATAGTGGCAGTAGTGGGCAACCTTGTCTTATTACTGTTCTTAGAGGAAATGCTTTCAGTTTTTCACCATTTAGAATGATGTTTGCTGTGGGATGGTCATATATGGCCTTTATTATGTTGAGGTAGTTTCCCTCTATCCCCACTTACTGGAGAGTTTTTATCCTAAATGGGTGTTGAATTTTGTCAAAAGTTTTTCTGTATCTATTGAGATGATCATATGGTTTTTCTTCCTCTATTTGTTAATATGGTGTATCACATTGATTGATTTGCATATATTGAAGAATCCTTGCATCCCTGAGATAAATCCCACTTGATCATGGTGTATGATCCTTTTAATGTGTTGTTGGATTCTGTTTGCTAGTATTTTGTTGAGGATTTTTGCATCTATATTCATCAGTGATATTGGTCAGTAATTTTCTTTTTTTGTAGTATCTTTGTCTGGTTTTCATATCAGGGTGATGGTGGCCTCATAGAATGAGTTTGGAAGTGTGCCTTCCTCTGCAGTTTTTTGGAAGAGTTTCAGAAAGGTGGGTGTTAGCTCTTCTCTAAATGTTTGATAGAATTCACCTGTGAAGCCATCTGGTCCTGGGCTTTTGTTTGTTGGAAAATTTTTAATCACAGTTTCAATTTCATTTTTTGTGATTGGTCTGTTCATATTTTCTATTTCTTCCTTGTTCAGTCTTGGAAGGTTATACCTTTCTAAGAATTTGTCCATTTCTTCCAGGTTGTCCATTTTTTTGGCATAGAGTTGCTTGTAGTAGTCCCTAAGGATGCTTCATATTTCTGTGGTGTCTGTTGTAAGTTCTCCTTTTTCATTTGTAATTTTATTGATTTGAGTCCTCTCTCTCTTTTTCTTGATGAGTCTGGCTAATGTTTTATGAATTTTGTTTATCTTCTCAAAGAACCAGCTTTTAGTTTTATTGATCTTTGCCACAGTTTTCTTTGTTTCTATTTCATTTATTTCTGCTCTGATTTTTATGATTTCTTTTTTTCTCCTAACCTTGGGTTTTGTTTGCTCTTCTTTCTCCAGTTCCTTTATGTGTAAGGTTAGGTTGTTTATTTGAGATTTTTCTTGTTTCTTCATGTAGGCTTGTATAGCTGTAAGCTTCCCTCTTAGAAATGTTTTGCTGCGTCCCTTAGGTTTTGGATTGTCTTGTTTTCATTGTCATTTGTTTCAATGTATTTTTTGATTTCCTCTTTGATTTCTTCAGTGATCTCTTGGTTATTTAGTAACATATTGTTTAGCCTCCATGTGTTTGTTTTTTCAATGTTTTTTTCCCCTGTAATTCATTTCTAATCTCATAGCATTGTGATCAGAAAAGATGCTTGATATGATTTCAATTTTCTTAAATTTACTGTGGCTTGATTTGTGACCCAAGATGTGATCTATCCTGGAGAATGTTCCATGTGCACTTGAGCAGAAAGTGTAATCTGCTGTTTTTGGAGGGAATGTCCTATAAATATCAATTAAATCTATCTGATCTATTGTGTCACTTAAAGCTTCTGTTTCCTAATTTTTTCATTGTGGATGATTTGTCCGTCCATGTAAATGAGGTGTTAAAGTACCCCACTATTATTTTGTTACTGTCGATTTCCTCTTTTATAACTGTTAGCAGGTGCCTTAGGTATTGAGGTGCTCCTATGTTGGGTGAATATATATTTATAATTGTTATATCTTCTTGGATTGATCCCTTAATCATTACGTAGTGTCCTTCCTTGTCTCTTGTAACAGTCTTTATTTTAAAGTCTATCTTATCTGATATGAGTATTGCTACCCCAGAATTCTTTTGATTTCCATTTGCATGGAGTATCTTTTGCCATCCCCTCACTTTCAGTCTGTATGTGTCCCTAGATCTGAAGTGGGTCTCTTGTAGACAGCATATATATGGGTCTTGTTTTTATATCCATTCAGCAAGCCTGTGACTTTTGGTTGGAGCATTTAATCCATTCACATTTAAGGTAATTATCAATATGTATGTTCCTATGACCATTTTCTTAATTGTTTTGGGTTTGTTTTTGTAGGTCATTTTCTTCTCTTGTGTTTCCCACTTAGAGAATTTCCTTTAGCATTTGTTGTAGAGCTGGTTTGTGGGTGCTGAATTCTCTTATCTTTTGTATGTCTGTAAAGCTTTTGATTTCTTCATCGAATCTGAATGAGATCCTTGTCAGTTAGAGTAATCTTGGTTGTAGGCCTTCCCTTCAGCATTTTAAGTATATCATGCCCCTCCCTTATGGCTTGTAGAGTTTCCACTGAGAAATCAGCTGTTAACCTTATGGGAGTTCCCTTGTATGTTGTCATTTTTCCCTTGCTGCTTTCAATAATTTTTGTTTGTCTTTAAGTTTTGCCATTTTGATTACAATGTGTCTCAGCGTGTTTCTCCTTGGGTTTATCCTGTATGGGACTCTCTGTGCTTCCTGGACTTGGGTGGCTATTTCCCTTCTCATGTTAGGGAAGTTTTTGACTACAATGTCTTCAAATATTTTCTCTGGTGTTTTCTCTCTCTCTTCTCCTTCTGGGACCCTTATAATGCGAATGTTGTTGCATTTAATGTTGTCCCAGAGGTCTCTTAGGCTGTCTTCAAGTCTTTTCATTCTTGTTTGTTTATTGTCTTCCACAGCAGTGAATTCCACCATTCTGTCTTCCAGGTCACTCATCCGTTCTTAATCCTCAGTTATTCTGCTATTGATTCCTTCTAGTGTAGTTTTCATTTCATTTATTTTGTTGTTCATCTCCGCTTGTTTGTTCTTTAATTCTTCTAGTCTTTGTTAAACATTTCTTGCATCTTCTTGGTCTTTGCCTCCATTCTTTTTCCGAGGTCCTGGATCATCTTCAGTATCATTATTCTGAATTCTTTTTCTGGGAGGTTGCCTATCTCCACTTCATTTAGTTGTTTTTCTGGGGTTTTATCTTGTTCCTTCATCTGGTACATAGCCCTCTGCCTTTTCATCTTGTCTCTCTTTCTGTGAATGTGTTTTTTTTCCCACAAGCTGCAGGATTGTAGTTCTTCTTGCTTCTGCTGTCTGCCCTCTGGTGGATGAGGCTATCTAAGAGGCTTTTGTAAATTTCCTGATGAGAGGGACTGATGGTGGGTAGAGCTGATTGTTGCTCTGATGGGCAGAGCTCAGTAATACTTTAATCTACTTGACTGCTGATGGGTTGGGCTGGGTTCCCTCCCTGTTGGTTGTTTGGCCTGAGGTGACCCAACACTGGAGCCAACTGGGCCCTTTGGTGGAGCTAATGGTGGACTCTGGGTGGGCTCACACCAAGGAGTACTTCCCAGAACTTCTGCTTCCTGTTTCCTCATCCCCACTGTGAGCCACAGCCAGCCCCTGCCTCTGCAGGAGACCCTCCAACAACAGCAGGTAGGTCTGGTTTAGTCTCCCCTGGGGTCACTGCTCCTTCCCCTGGGTCCAGATGAACACAGTACTTTGTGTGTGCCCTCCAGTAGTGGAATCTCTGTTTCCCCCAGTTCTGTCAAAATCCTGCAATCAAATCCCAGTAGACTTCCAAGTCTGATTCTCTAAGAATTCATCCTCCTGTTGCCAGACCCTCAGGTTGGGAAGCCTGACCTTGGGCTCAGAATCTTCACTCCAGTGGGTGGAATTCTGGAGTATAAGTGTTCTCCAGTCTGTGAGTCACCCACCCAGCAGTTATGGGATTTGATTTTACTGTGATTGTTCTCCTCCTACCATCTCACTATGGCTTCTCCTTTGTCTTTGTATGTGTGGTATCATTTTGGTGAGTTCCTGTGTCTTCCTGTCGATGACTGTCCAGCAGCTAGCTGTGATTCTGGTGTTCTCACAAGAGGGAGTAAGAGCACGTCCTTCTACTCTGCCATCTTGGTTCCAATCAGTGTAGACATTTTAACAATATTAATTTTTACAATCCATGAGCATGGGATGTCTTTCATTTATTTGTGCATTCTTCAATTTCTTTCATTAAGGTCTTACAGTTTTCAATATACAGGTCTTCAGTGTACAGTGTTTAAGCAGGCTCCTAGATATTTGTGTTAAATTAGATGCCCATCCCTGAGGCAGATGCTTTAATGTAAGCAGGTGATCCTCCTTCACTTTAAGTCTGGGAATGATTGGCTGCCTCTGACCTGGGCCCCAGGCCAGGTGAGTGTGTGTGCATGAGTGCTTTAAGAGCCATTTCTTAGATCATTACAGTGTTGTGGTTCTCAGGAAACAGGCCCTACTGTTTTACAAAATTAGATGTTTTGGGGGCTCATCTCTCAGGTGCAGGTATTAAAAGCTGAGGTGCTGGGCTTCCCAGGTGGCGCAGTGGTTGGGAGTCCACCTGCCGATGCAGGGGACACGGGTTCATGCCCCAGTCTGGGAAGATCCCACATGCCGCGGAGTGGCTGGGCCTGTGAGCCATGGCCGCTGGGCCTGCACATCTGGAGCCTGTGCTCTGAAACGGGAGAGGCCACAATGGCGAGAGGCCTGCGTACTGAAAAAAAAAAAAAAAGCTGAAGTGTCATATGTGGGATTTGAACATTCACTCCCCTGGGAAAAGCTCTCAGTTCTGAATTTTCCCCTGATCACTGTGCTAGGGTTACTGTGCTGAGGAGGTAGGGTGGGGTTTATGGCAATATTGTGTCCCAGCTTCTCCTACCAGCTTCTATGTGGTTTTCTTCTGTCTGTTGTGCAGTCGTCACTCATCCAGGTTTTAGATTTCTTTTAAGAGGAAATTATTCCATATGGAGATTCTTTAAAGCTTAATTAATTGCCAGATTCTCTTCCCATTATTGGCTCTCACTCAGGCTGGCAAAGAACTGGATGTTTATCCTCTGGAAAACTTCAAACAGAGATTCTAGGAACTACAGGAATTTGTGCGCAACTGAGGGTAGGGATAATGTACTAAAATACAAGGACACTAAAAGCCAAAATTACATCTGTAGGAAGGGGAATGGAAGTCTCCCTTGAGGAATATCACCATCCTCAGAGAAAAGAAAAATAATCACCTTATAGTGAAACCCATAGTAAACAACTCCCAGTCATATCCTCAATCTTCCAAAGAACTTTTTATTGCCAAATTATTTAGTATGAGCTGACAGCCAAAGATCATGTTGTCAGAAATTTGAAAAAAGTCTTTAACCTGAAAGACAGAAACCAATATAAACAAAAACCAAAATGAAACTGGAGAAATCAGAGATTATGCAGGGAGTTTAATAACTAGAATCTGAATGATTTTTGAAAATCATTAATATCTTCAGAAAGATAAAAGATAATTTTCTTTTCATGAAACAAGAAAAACATGCTATAAAAAGAATCTTTTAAGGCTTCCCTGGTGGCGCAGTGGTTGAGAGTCCGCCTGCTGATGCAGGGGACATGGATTCGTGCCCCAGTCCAGGAAGATCCCACATGTTGCAGAGCAGCTGGGCCCGTGAGCCATGGTGACTGAGCCTGCATGTCCAGAGTCTGTGCTCCGCAACAGGAAAGGCCACAGCAGTGAGAGGCCCACGTACTAGAAAAAAAAAAAGTATCTTTCAGAGAACAAGTAAATTTAAAATATGATAGTAAAAATTAAAACATCAATAGAAATCTTGGATGATAAAGTTAAGGATCTTTTCCAGAAAGTAAGATAAAAAGACAAAAAGATGTAAAATGGGAAAGGAAATATAAAGCAAAGGAATAGTCTGAATCCACATCCATGTAAGAGAATTAAAAAAAGAGAAAACAATAAAAATGGAATGGAAGAAATTATAAATAAATAATTAAAAACAATTTCTTGAATTTGAAGAATGTCTCTTTATTAAAAAGGTTTTAAAATGACTGAAATAAAGGATGAGAAAAGATTTTTCCAAGGCACATAATCTTGAAATTTCAAAAGATTAGGGAGGGGCTTCCCTGGTGGCGCAGTGGTTGAGATTCCGCCTGCCAGTGCAGGACACACGGGTTCGAGCTCTGGTCTGGGAGGATCCCACGTGCCACGGAGCAGCTGGCCCCGTGAGCCACAATTACTGAGCCTGCACGTCTAGAGCCTGTGCTCCACAACAAGAGAGGCCACGATAGTGAGAGGCCTGGGCACCACGATGAGGAGTGGCCCCCACTTGCCACAACTAGAGAAAGCCCTCGCACAGAAACGAAGACCCAACACAGCCATAAATAAATAAATAAAAATTAAAAAAGATTAGGGACAAAAAAAAGGAAAGCTTTAAGAAAGAAAGGTAAAACATAGTAAAGCAATAGCAATGAGCAAGAAGAGGAATCAACATTGAGTTGAAATTCTCAATAGCAAAGTCTCGGTTATATGTCAGGAAATTATTTCCAATCTGGACATCCATAAACAACCAAATCATCAATCAAAACCTGAGAGTAGAACTTCTGCTCACAGTAATGAGAGAGTAGTTTATATCAGGCCAATCCTCCTACTAAGAACAAGCAAAAAAACTGGTTAAGATACTTTTTCAAAATCTGTGTGAAGGTATTAGAAAACTATCAGCGTGGGGAGGACCTGAAAATTCAATATCCTGGTGGAAAAGGGAGTCCAAAGAGGGATGCCTGACATCTGACTCTATTTTCTCCTGACACATTTCCTACGTCTAAAGCAGTGCCTTGAGAGGCTGGAACACTGACTCTGCCATACAAAGTGCCTAAAGTGAACTGTGTATTATTTAATTCACTGAACCATAAAATTAGATACACACAGCCACAATCCATTACTAAATGTAAATGATAAATGGGCCTGAACAGGTCTGGGTAAAAAATAAGGCGGTATGTTGAGGAGTGAAAGGGGTAGACAGATGGATGTCTTCTACTCTCCCCTCCAGATCCTCTTTCCACCATTTTCAACTTTTTAAATCTGGAATGGTCTGGCTCTCAGTTGGGTTTGACCAACAGGAGGCACCAGCAGCAGATCAGAGGAGGGATAAGGACTGAGGTTTGGTTGTTCCTCTGGCTCTCTCCTTTTTGGCCTGCCGGTTGACAATGACTGATTCTTTTCTGTATGGCACCCTGCCTGCCTGGAGGCCCTCTCCTGTAGCTACTAAGGAAACAATTCAATCCCCAGCTTCCAGACTCCTTTCTCTTTGACCTTCAGACTTAGGATGGTAAAGGATCTAACTCTTTATAGCAAAATGGTGCTTCTCTATTCTTACTAATTTCCTTTAATTCAGCTCATACCCTTGAAAATATTTCCTTTATTAAAATTTCTTCAATTACCTCATTTCACAGTGTCATCTGTTTCCTGTCAAGACCCTCGTGATATAATTTCTAATTTAAAATGCAAACTTTATCATAGTATTTAATTATCATATATATGAGTCTCTTTCTGGACTCTGTTCTCTCCATTGATGTGCTTAAATGTTCTTGCACCAACAACACACTGTTTTAATTAATCGAGCATTATAGTATAGTTTTATCTCTGATAGGGTAAGCAGTTCTTGCATGTTTTGGTTTCAGTATGCCTTTGCACTCTTAAAAATTATTGAGGAGTCCAAACAGCTTTTGTTTATTAGAGACAAAGTACCAAATTTTCCCATACTAGAATTAAAATGAAGATATTTAAAAGTATTTTAAAATTCATATAATAATAATAATAATAATAATAATAAATCTATCACATGTTAACATAATATATTTTATGGAAAAATATTTATATTTTCCCCCCAAATTAATGAGAAGTACTTTATTATTTGAAATTGCTTCAAATGTTTTTAATATCAGGCTTAATAGAAAAGATTTGTATTAACACATCTGCATTTACACAGAATTTGTTGTAGCATGTTGTTTTCCTTGAACTATATAAAGCAAATTTCACTTCATACATATTGGTAGTTGGAAAAAGAAGGAATATTTTAATAGCCTTTTCAGACAATTGTGAATATTTTTCTTTGATCATATATACAAGTTTGACAAACTAGTTTCTTAGAGATTATTTTTAATGTGGAATATGAAACCACATCAATGAACTTCTTAAATTTAAAATTCATTGGTCTATCTCTCACTCGAAATGGATCTTGGTCTCAAATATGATTTTGTAATATTATGTATTGGTCATTTGGAAAATATTGATTTGTTAAGGTATACATATCTTCCAAATGTTGAGATAATTTATTAGACAATGTCAAAAAGAATCACATTAATCAATATCGCTAAGGATGTCATCAGAAAAGTCTCAACTATTGGGAAGCTCTCAAGCTAATGGTGGCAGATACAAGTTCCTCAAAATTTTAATGTTCACTTGAAAATGCAAAGTTTATCATTGACAAAAAATAATGGCAACTGTTTTTCTTTTTTTTTCTTTTTTTTTTTTTTTTGTGGTACATGGGCCTCTCACTGTTGTGGCCTCTCCCGTTGCAGAGCACAGGCTCTGGATGCGCAGGCTCAGCAGCCATGGCTCACAGGCCCAGCTGCTCCGTGGCATGTGAGATCTTCCTGGACCGGGGCACGAACCTGTATCCCCTGCATTGGCAGGCGGACTCTCAACCACTGCGCCACCAGGGAAGCCCTAACTGTTTTTCTTGAAGTGACAGGCTCAATTTATTTATTTTTGAGAAAACATCTGCCAAATATTTCAAGTTTGAATAGTCAGAGTTTGTCTGTTTATCACTCTTTGAAGTAAAAATCATGGCTAGTTCAGTCCACAATTCAAACAATTTCACAAATCCTGTTTCTCAAGAGTATTATTGTACTTCAATATGCAATAGAGGTACTTTAGTTGTACTTTCTATTTTTTCATACAGGATATTACAAATGTATATTCTCAAAGGTCAAGATTTAATAACACTAGCAACATATAATTATTCACTAAGGACATTCTAAGTAAAACTGTCTCTCTTTTTTTTTTTCCACTGTGTATGTGTGGCAGTGAAAACATAACTTCTTGTACAGTTTTGTCTCCCTGTCTTGATTCGTGCAAAGGTGTCAGCAGTTTACCCACCACTGCTTCCACACCATCAGTATAAATAGCAACACAAAAAATAGCAAATTATATCTTAGTATTGTTATGAAGAGAGTTTTGCTTTTGTGGACCCCTGAAAAAGACCTTAGGAAACGCCAGGGTCTATGGACCATAATTTGAGAAAAACTTTAATGGGATAACTATTCTGTTCTATGCTAGAGGTAATATATAGCATAATGTTAGAATCTGGGGATCTTAAAGTGAGATTGTTTTGGAACCAAATTCTGACTTGACCAATTATTTTGGGCCTTCTGACCACTCCCACTCTATGAGTTACAATAATTCTGACTCCCTGGAATGCATGGAAGCAGATGCCCAGTAAATTTGAATTAATGAATAAAAAAGGGTAAAAAGATGATATGTCTATATATTTAATTATAGAGCAACAGGGTCCAGTTATCTCAAAGTGAAGAAAAGTATACTTCTTTATATGAAGGATTTTTTAGTCCTCCTCTCAACCTCAAGATATAATCATTTCCAGTATTTTCAAAGTATTTTGAATATGTTCCTTTTTAAATAATTTTGTTTTGTTTTGTTTTGATTCATAATGTATCTCTCTCCCCCTTAAGTTTAACTCCTTGAAACCAGGAAAGGTATTATTATTATTATTTGGTTTGTTTATTTGTTTGTTTTGTTTTTTGTTTGTTTTATTTATTCTATTTCCAAACACAGCTGAGCTCTGACAAAAGGTGAGTATTCAGTAAGTGGTGATTAAAATAATGATTGAATGGCAAAATCAGAGTTGACCCTGAAATCTATTTTTTTTAATTCATTTTACACACATTCTTTTTAGAATTAAGTTAGGAAGGAGATATGGTAGAGTTCTTTGTTTCTTAAAGACAAACTTAATTTGGTGATGGAATTATATACAATGGCATCTGTTCCCCTGAGTGTAGAACACCAACAAATACATACTTAGGTATCTGAAAGAAGGTTATTTTTTGTTATTAGTTTCCTTTATCACATTTTTAGACTTTTGCCAAAAAGTAATGAGACAACAGAGGATAGAGCCATGGCATCTTCCTGGAGAAAGATGATCAAATATCCAGTGAGGAAATGTAATAATTTCTTCTGGTTCTTATTTTCCATAAGAATAAAAAGTTATTTTTTTTCAAACAACATATAAGACGATTAAAGAGAAGAATCTGAAATTCTACTCTAAGATCAAAGAATAAGAAATGTTCTATGTACTATTCTGATTCATCCTTTAGGGTCAGTTGGACCACAATAAGAACAATAACAGTGATCCAGAAAGAGAAAATGTAGATCTTTAAGGCCCACATGGAAGTGTTTCTACAGGAAGTTATGCTCAGTGGAGGTGGAGGTGGAGAACCCCATTCTCATTACTATTGCAGTAAAAGAGCACAGGGTGACTATGCTGTAGGGCTTTTATTCTGCTTTCTCTTTTCTTTTCTTTTAGGAATAAAATATTTATAATCTTCAAGGGCAGGCTATCTAAATAAATAAGAAGGTAAATAAATAACTGCCTTTTTCTTGTAGCACATGATGAGTCCAACTGGGAAATGCCTCTCTTCAGTCAACTGCCCTGTTCTTTGGGAGGCCTGATGCTGCAGAACATAATACATACCACTGCTACTCTAGCTCCTATCATTTTTGCGATCTTTTCAGGTAACGTCAGTGTCTATTGATATTCATTTTTCCAGTTTAGAAAAAGTAGTTTAAAAACTCTAGTGATTTAAAGGACATAGTTTTTCTTTTTCTTTTCTTTTCTAAGTTTTTCTTTTTCTTTCTTTTCTTTTCTATTTTATTACTTTTCTTTGCATGGCCCATGTCACTGAATTTATAGTATTTAAATAGACATATAATAACTTCTCCAGTCTGTGTCCTCTACGTGTTCTTGAAATCTCATTCAATCAGGAAACACTTTCATATTTCAATCATACAAAACATTTTTTTTCTTTTTTAAATGAGGCTAAGCTCTGAATTCTGGATGAAGGGTTAAAACATGAAGTGTAGATATGAGTTAAACTTTTCAAATGTCAGAAATGGAGGATCTTTAGAGATTGTTCAGTTCGATAACCAATTTGAAGATGAGAAAACTTTCTTTGAGAGGTACACAATACCTACCATTATGGTCTATGTACTGGGAGCTAAACATTGTGTTAAACACGGTGCATGTACTATCTCCTCTGATTCTAACACCTTTGTTACCAGAAGGGGGACCCCCTCCCAGGGCTGGAGAGTGGGCTCTTGTCTAACACTCAGAAATGAAGTGTCTGAGACACATGTGCTAATAAAGCAAAAAACTTTATTGGGAAGGGGAACGCAGGCAGAGAGCAGCAGTGTAAGGGAACCCAGGAGAACTGCTCTGCCATGTGGCTCACAGTCTCAGGTTTTATGGTGATGGGGCTAATTTCTGGGTTGTTTCTGGCCAATCATCTTGCCTGCGCTCATATTTGGTCTGACCTAGGGTCCTTCTTGGTGGAGCATGCATCTCTCAGCCAAGATGGATTCTAGCATGAGCGTTTCTGGGAGGTTGGCAGGACATATTATGGACTTGCATCTCCTGCCTCCTTTTGACCCCTCCCAAATTCTCCCAGTTAGTTTTCCGCAGCAGCACCATATTCCCTATGGGGACCTTCTGTTGTGAGACAACTCATGCAAGTGGTTATTGCTGTGCCTAGCCAAAGTGGGTGGTTTCAGTCAATGGTTCCCTAATACATTTACAGACAGGTAAACCATCTCCAGCCTATAGAAGTGGAATCTAAGGCTCAGAGAGGCTAAATAATTCACCTATGTGTCATATCTAGTAAGAAAGAGTCAGGGTGAGGATTTGAATCCAAGTTTTTCTGCTTGACATTCTAACTCAAGTCAGAGCTCCAAGGGCTTGTGCTGAGAAACTTCAGAAGGAGAAGGTCATAGCTCAGTGGAGATAGTGTCTTTAAGGTTATCACTTAGTTTCTGGGAATTGGTAGATTTACGATGTCAGCTAGTGAGGTGATAATTGAATTTTTAGCTCAACTCAGAATGACTTGGAGAATGTAATTTATTTTTCAGTACCTACGGGAATTTTAAGGTTCTATATTGAGCAGCAGCCCTAGCAGTTCTCTCTAACATGGTACAAACTATATGGGTTGGGGGAATGTTGCTAAGGCATCTCCCATCCTAACAGTAATATCAGTGACATGTATTCCTCAGGTTCGTAGCCTCTGTCACTATTTGCTGTGTGATTTGGGCATATCATTTCAGCTTAATATCACTTTTCTCATCAGTAATTTGGTGACAATAAGAACTGCTTAACAAGTTAATGGTATTGTTGTGAAGATTTAGCAGAATAATGTATATAAAAGAAAATTTTAAATGTGGTACAAATTTAAATATCATTGTGCTAAAAGTCACCAGGTTTTTGTTAAGCAGGTTTGACTAGTGAAGTCAGCTCATGCAGAAACCTGTAGTAGGCGCTGTAGATTAGCACACTAACCTCTTAATGTGGATAGGAATCACCTGGGGAGCCTGTTAAAATGCAGATTCAGATTAATTAGGTCTGAGTGGGGCTTAAAAGTTCCCATCTCTACAAAGCTCCCGGAGTATGCCAGTGCTACTGGTCCACAGATACATTTTAATAGCCAGGGTCTAGATTACAAAATTTCAGGATTAATGTACCTTATGGAGTTGAAAATTTTGGCTGAAGTAACAAATATTTTTAAATAAAATTCTAAAAATGTTGGGGTAATGAAAACTGAAACTGAAATTATTTAGAAAAAAGGATAGTTTTATTTAACTCCTCATTTT
This sequence comes from Mesoplodon densirostris, assembly GCF_025265405.1. NCBI lineage: Eukaryota > Metazoa > Chordata > Mammalia > Artiodactyla > Ziphiidae > Mesoplodon > Mesoplodon densirostris. Next base: position 63,793,239 of record NC_082678.1, read on the forward strand.
TGTAAAAGAGGAAAATGGACACACACACACACACACACACACACACACACACACACAAAGGTAGAGTTCCTTTCTGAATGCCTTCCCCATCCCGTACCTACCATCTAGCTGGTGGAAGAGGCCAGGTCACCTGGCCTAAGGATGGTGCTCTCCCCACTGGGCTAGACTTCTACAACTGAACATCCCTCACACACTGCATCTAATTATCATGGACCCCACGCATTTCTCAACTTTATGCAAAACTGTAAGGCAGTAGTGGGGGTGACCCCTCTCAGTCTGTAAGGGCTCTAGGAAGTGTACCATCTATCTTTAGATAGAAACTGCAAGCCCCAGCTCCTAATTTTCAGTCTAGACTTCATGCAACATCACTAACACAGCTCTTTCTTTCAGTGAGATTACATTCCAGTTCAGTGACAAGTTCTGGCAGTAAGATAAGACAAGCTGCTTCTTTCAAATGATTCTTCATATTATACCTCTATCTACACACAATTCTGAAATATTCTAAAATACAGAAAAGCTAAAAAGATGATATAACAAATATCTGTATTTCCATTTTCCCAAATTACCGACAGTTAACATTGTGCCACCTATGCTTTTTTTACTTCATTCTTCTTTATTGTCTACGTAGTCCATGTTAGATACTGTCCTGGGTACCTGGGATAATGCTGTGAAAAAGATGAACAAGGTCTCTGCTCATGAACTTGCATCTAAATGGGGAAAATGGAAATATAAACATTAAAAACAAAGGGAAAATATCAGTGTTATGTGCTATGCAGAGAATTCAAGCAGTCACATGACAGGGAGAGACTGGGTGATTATTAAAGATTGGGTGGTCAAGGATGGCCACACTGCAGAGCTAATATTTAAACTAAGGTTTAAATGGAAGTTCATGCATATGGAGATATGGCAAAAGAAGCATTCTGAGCAAAGGGGACCGCTCTGACAAAGGCTTTAGAGGAAAGCAAGACTGCTGTTTAAAAATAGAGAAAGAATGCTGGAATGTAGAAGACAATGAAGAATGGTAGAGAAAAGGTCAAAGAGCTGGGCAGGGGCCAGTTACTTTATGGTGAAGAGCTTGGTTTTTACTTTATATGAAGTCAGAAGCCATCAGAGGCTTTTAAGTAAGGGATGAACATCATTTGATTTATCATTTATCACTGAGAACATGATTACTCAGCTTGCTTTGTGTGTAGAATGAATAATTGGAAGCTGGAACAGATAAGTTAGGGGTCTATGGAACAATTCAGGCAAGAGATGACAGTAATTCTCAGAAAAGGGCACAGATAGGAAATATGTTTGCATGTAGAGTTGATGGAACTTGTTTATGGATTAGATGCTAGGAATGAGGGAAGGCAACATGTGAATGATTGTTCCTTTTATTGGGAGGGAAAATCCTGGGCAAGCAGCAGGTCTGGAGGAGGAAATCAAGAGTTTGTTTTTGGCCATGTTAATTTCGCAATACCTATTGGATGGATCAACATGTCCCTGGCGTTCTAGAAAGAGATCAAGGCTGGAGATCTGAGAGTCTTTAGTGTTTATATAAGATTTAAAACCCTGGAATAGGCAGCTGTCTCCTGGAGAGAACATGTTGACAGAGAGGTGGATCCTGGGCACACTAACATTTTGGAAGCCAGACAGAGGAAGAGGAGCCGACATAGAAACTGAATGGTTGTGGCCAACAAAGTGGGAAGGAGTGTGCATTACTCAGGGGTCTGCAGAGAAACAGAAGTGTTTATATATTATTGTGTGTGTGTGTGAGATAGAGAGAGAGACAGAGAGAGAGAGAGAGAGAGAGAGAGAGAGTGAGAGAGAGAATGTGGATATGTGGAGGCTGGCAAGTCCAAAGCCAGCAGGTTGAAGACCCAAGGAAAGAGTTGATATTCCTGCTTGAGTCTGAAGGCAGTCTTTTGGCAGAATATCCTCCTCCTTAGGAGAACCTCAGTCTTTTTTCTCAAGGTCTTCAACTAATTGGATGAGACCCACCTGCATTATGGAGAGTGACATGCTTTACTCAAAATCTACTGATTTATATATTAATTCCATCTAAAAATACCTTTGCAGCAACATGTAGACTTGTCTTACCAAATAAATATCAGGGCACCATGGCCTAGCCAAATTGACATGTAAAATTAACCATCACAGGATGTTACCATGGAAACCCAGGAAATAATATGTTTAAAGAAGGAAAGGGTGGCCAAATATGTTGACTACTGCCAATAAATTAAATAGGATAAAAGATCTCACTTTTAGGGTTCAATGTCTAGGAAGTTATTATTGTCCTAGACAAGAACAGTATCTAAGTGATAGGTACAGAAGCCCAATTGCAGTACACTGAGAAGAAATAATATGCCTACAAATTTTTTTTATATTTTTTTCTCAATCTTTGAGAAATAATGAAAGATAAAGTCACTTTTTAACACATCCCATTCCCTTCTCTCCTCTCCATTTACAGAACATCTTGACTAAAGTTATAAAGTTGGAATCCTGGAGATTATTTAGGTAGACTCCAAATCTCTTTTTCTAATAACAGAGCAAATGAAAATAAGCCATAATTGTCTCAGCTATTTTAAATCTTGTCATACTATGTATATTTTTTTCTGTAAACAGACAACTTCTTTTTAGAATGAATTAAGGTAGAAATAAAACATAGTGAAAGTACAATTTATTATAGTACATTGATCAAGTGAAATATTATATAATTTATACTAAAAAGTTCATATAATGGAATTAATGAATAAAAGTTAAATACCTTTTAAAATCAAGTCACAGTCATCCCACAAAACCCATTTCACCATTGCATATCACCTACTAGATTTTGTACACATTCATGCTTTAAAAAGAAAATCACTGTTCTTAGGCCAAGGTGACTGAGTTCTGGTATGAGACCAGACACTAACTCTTTGTATGACCTTAGCAAGTAAGTCCCCATCCTTAGGGTTTGTTTTTTTACCCATAAAATAAAGGATGAGGTTCAATTAACTGATTCCTAATGTTTCTGCAACTGTGACAAACTATGCTTCTATGCAGCTACAGCACTAGGATTTTAAAAAAGGGAGACAGGTATAAGATTGAATAAGATCAAATTTTCTTTATTTAAGTGTGACACATACAATAAATAATATCACAAGAAACTTCTGCTGCTTTGTCGTCAAAGGTATTAAATAATAAAACATATCAGATTAAAGTAATAAATCATGAGTTCCTAGAAAATATACTTGGGTAGAACTCTACCAATTTATTGAGCATAAAAATCAGCTGGAGAGCTTGTTTAAAATGAAGACTTTTGAGTTTCTTCCTCAAAGATTCTACTAGACTATGCTATGGCCAGGCTAAAGTTTAAGTACCTACATTTTTAATGTTTCAGGTTCCAATTGGTTTTGATGTGAATGAGTCCAAAGACAACATTTGAGAAACAATGAGTTAGAAAAAAAAATCAAACTAAGGTTAAAAAAATTCATGTCCCTCTCATGTGGGGAAGATAATGAGTTATAGGAAGAATTCCTCATTTGAGTAAGTTGAAATGCGGAGCAATATTTTTTTTCTTTTCCAATCATATTCTGTTTAAGTAAAAACTATTTGGTTCCCTAAGAAACTGCAAATGTATGGCATTTGTTTGGATGGGTTAACATGCTACATCAAATGATCTACGATATGGGCAAGCAACTAGGGCAAAGGATACACAATATTCCAAGCGTAAAGAACCCTTTATTAGTATGGACAAGTTATGATACCTGACTTTAGAGACTTTCTCAGGATTAATGTCAATGAGTGTATATCTCCTTGTCCCAATTGGTGGAAGTTTAGTCTAGTCTCTGTCATTAGTTATTCTACTTTGGGCAAGTTAATTATCATCTCTGGATTCAGTTATTTTAGTTGTGTTATGATGACCAAGATGGTTTCCTAATTTTATTTCTCTTTGAAAGACAGTTATCTTCTAATACTAACATGCAGATGTTAACCAACTCCCAATAGGTTTTGAAGTACAATAAATCTATTTGCTCTAAAACAATGGCCAAACTCATGGCCCTGGTCAATATAATATACCACACATGTTCATTAAAAGTTTTTTGAAATGTATCATATATGCAGAAGTATACATAAAACACATATGTTCAGTGTAAGATCTTAGAAGAACACCATGTGTCCAGAAAAAAAAAAAAACCTTCCTATGCCTAGAGGTAAGCTCTATCCTGACTTCTATTATAATTATTTTCCTGTTTTTCTTCATAGTTTTTAATCATTTACACATACTTACCTAAAAAATATTGTTTAGTTTGTCAGTTATCTAGCTATATAAATGGAACAGTTATATATTCTTTTGATTCTTTTTTCTTTCACTCAATATTTTTTTGTGAGGCACATTCATATTTCTATGTGAGCTGCTTTCACAAAATGTCTTTTTGAAATGTCTTTTGTCTAGTAATATCCCACTGAATGAAAACATCATTATTTACCTATTCTACTTCTGATGAACATTATGAACAGTAATGCTACTAATATTCTTTTATATATATCCTCATGCAAGACTTTTATTGGAACATATTGTTAAAGAGTAGAAATGTGTAATTATAAGGTATTCACATCTTTAACTTTATTAGATAATTCTAAATAGTTCCAAAGTGATTGTGCTAATTTATAATGCCTTTGCACTATCTTCTTGTCAACACTTAATTTTGTCAGATTTTTAGCTTCTTTTTGCCAATCTGATGAGTTTGTACTGATATAATTTATTTTGTAATTTTTGGCCTGATTGTTAATGCAGATGAGTACTGTTTTATATATTTATACTACTTAACAGTACATCAGCATGTTGTTACCCTAATGTTAGTTTATCAGTAGTTTTTCATATATACTGGATACCCTGTGGTTTGTCTTCTCTTTATGGTGTCCTGACTAAAAGTTCTTTTTTATTTTTTTAACATCTTTATTGGAGTATAATTGCTTTACAATGTTCGTTTAGTTTCTGCTGGATAATGAAGTTAATCATCTATATGTATACATATATCACCATATCCCCTCCCTCTTGAGCCTCTCTCCCACTCTCCCTATCCCACCACTCTAGGTGTTCAAAAAGCACACAGCTGATCTCCCTGTGCTATGCAGCTGCTTCCCACTAGCTATCTATTTTACATTTGGTAGTGTATATATGTCAATGCTACTCTCTTACTTCATCCCAGATTCCCCTTCCTCCACTCCATGTCCTCAAGTTCATTCTTTACATCTGCATCTTTATTACTGTCCTGCCACTAGGCTCATCAGACCATTTTGTTTTAGATTCCATGTATATGCGTTAGCATACAGCATTTGTTTTTCTCTTTCTGACTTATTTCACTCTGTATGACCGAAACTACGTCCATCCACCTCACTACAAATAACTGAATTTCATTTCTCTTTATGGCGAATAATATTCCATTGTATATATGAGCCACATCTTCTTTAATCATTCATCTGTTGATAGACATTTAGCTTGTTTCATGTCCTGGCTATTGTAAATAGTGCTGCAATGCACATGGTGGTACATGTCTCTTTTTGAATTATGGTTTTCTCAGGGTATATGCTCAGTAGTAGGATTGTTGGGTCATATGGTAGTTCTATTTTTAGTTTTGTAAGGAACCTCCATACAGTTCTCCATAGTGGCTGTATCAATTTACATTCCCACCAACATTGCATGAGGGTTCCCTTTTCTCCACACCCTTTCCAGCATTTGTTGTTTTTAGATATTTAGATAAAGGCCATTCTGACCGGTGTGAGGGGATACCGCACTGTGGTTTCAATTTGCATTTTCCTAATGATTAGTGATGTTGAGCATCCTTTCACGTGTTTTTTGGCAATCTGTAAATGTTCTTTGGACAAAGGTCTTTTTAGGTTTTCTGCCCATTTTTGGATTGGGTTGTTTGTTTCTTTGATATTGAGCTGCTGTATGATCCTTTTACTGTGCTGTTGGATTCTGTTTGCTAGTATTTTGTTGAGGATTTTTGCATCTATATTCATCAGTGATATTGGCCTATAGTTTTCTTTTTCTGTGATATCTTTGTCTGGTTTTAGTATCAGGGTAATGGTGGCCTCGTAGAATGAGTTTAAGAGTGTTCCTCCTTCTGCTATATTTTGGAAGAATTTGAGAAGGATTGGTGTTAACTCTTCTCTAAATCTTTGATAGAATTCACCTGTGAAACTATCTGGTCCCAGACTTTTGTTTGTAGGAAGATTTTTAATCACAGTTTCAATTTCATCCCTTGTGATTGGTCTGTTCATATTTTTCATTTCTTCCTGGTTCAGTCTTGGAAGGTTATACCTTTGTAAAAATTTGTCCATTTCTTCCACGTTGTTCATTTTATTGGCATAGAGTTGCTTGTAGTAGTCTCTTAGGATGCTTTGTATTTCTGCAGTGTCTGTTGTAACTTTTCATTTTTCATTTCTAATTTTCTTGATTTGAGTCCTCTCCCTCTTTTCTTGATGAGTCTGGCTAATGGTTTATCAATTTTGTTTATCTTCTCAAAGAACCATCTTTTAGTTTTATTGATCCTTGTTATTGTTTTCTTTGTTTCTATTTCATTTATTTCTGCTCTGATCTTTATGATTCCTTTCCTTCTAATAACTTTGTGCTTTGTTTTTTCTTCTTTCTCTAGTTACTTTAGGTGTAACGTTAGATTGTTTGTTTGAGATTTTTCTTGTTTCTTGAGGTAGGATTTTATTGCTCTAACCTTCCATCTTAGAACTGCTTTTGCTCCATCCCATAAGTTTTGTGTCATCTTGATTTCACAGTCATTTTTTTCTAGGTTTTTTAAATTTCTCTTTGATTTCTTCATTGATCTCCTGGTTATTTAGTAACGTGTTGTTTAGCCTCCATGCATTTGTATTTTTTTACGGATTTTTTCATGTAATTGATATCTAGTCTCATAGCATTGTCGTTGGAAAAGATACTTGATATGATTTCCATTTTCTTAAATTTACCGAGGCTTGATTTGTGACCCAAGATATGATCTATCCTGGAGAATGTTTCATGTGCACTTGAGAGGAAATTGTATTCTGGTGCTTTTGGATGGAATGTCCTACAAATATCATTTAAGTCCATCTGGCCTAATGTGTCATTTAAAGCTTGTGTATCCTTATTTATTTTTGCTTTGGATGATCCGTCCACTGGGGTAATGGGGAGTTAAAATAACCTACTATTATTTTGTTACTGTCAATTTCCCATTTTATGACTGTTAGCATTTGTCTTATGTCTTGAGGTGCTCCTCTGTTGTATGCATACATATGTACAATTGTCATGTCTTCTTCTTGTATTGATTCCTTTATCATTATGTAGTGTACTTCTTTGTCTATTGTAATAGTCTTTTTTTAAAATTCTATTTTGTCTGATATGAGTACTGCTGCTCCAGGTTTATTTTGATTTCCATTTGCATGGAATATATTTTTCCATCCCCTCACTTTCAGTCTGTATGTGTCCCTAGGTATGAAGTGGGTCTCTTGTAGCCAGCATATACATGGGTCTTGTTTTTGTATCCATTCAGCCAGTCTATGTCTTTTGGTGGGAGCTTTTGATCTATTTACATTAAATGTAATTATCTTTATGTATCTTCCCATTAACATTGTTAAAATTGTTTTGTGTTTGTTTTTGTATGTCTTTTCCTTCTCTTGTGTTTCCTGCCTAGAGAAGTTCCTTTATCATTTGTTGTAATGCTGGTTTTGTGGTGCTCAATTCTCTTAATTTTGCTTGTCTCTAAAGGTTTTAATTTCTCCTTCAGATCTGAATGATATCCTTGCTGGGGTAGAGTAATCTTGGTTGTAGGGTCTTCCTTTTCATCACTTTAAATATGTCATGCCACTCTCTTGTGGCTTGCAGTGTTTCTGCTGAATGTTCAGCTGTTAACCTTATGGGGATTCCCTTGTATGTTATTCGTTGGTTTTCCCTTGTTGCTTTAAAAATTTTTTTTTGCATTTAATTTTCATTAATTTGATTAATATGTGTCTTGGACTGTTTCTCCTTGGGTTTATCCTGTATGGGACTCTCTGCATTTCCTGAACTTGAGTGACTATTTCCTTTTCCATGTTAAGGAAGTTTTCGACTATAGTCTCTTCAAATATTTTCTCAGACCCTTTCTTTTTCTTTTCTTCTTTTGAGGCCCCTATAATTACAATGTTGGTGTGTTTAATGATGTCCCAGAGTTCCCTGAAACTGTCCTTAAATCTCTTCCTTCTTTTTTCTTTAGTCTGCTCTGCGGTAGTTATTTCCACAATTCTATCTTTCAGATCACTTATCCATTCTTCTGCCTCACTTATTCTACTGTTGATTCCTTCTAGAGTATTTTAAATTTCATGTATTGTGTTGTTCATTGTTTGTTTTGTCTTTCATTCTTCAAAGTCCTTGTTAACACTTTCTTGTATTTTTTCCTTTCTATTTTCAAAATTTTGGATCATCTTTACTATCATTACTCTGAATTCTCTTTCAGGTAGACTGCCTATTTCCTCTTCTTTTGTTTGGTCTGGTGGGTTTTTGCCTTGTTCCTTTATCTGCTGCATATTTCTATGTCTTCCCATTTTTTAAAACTTATTGTGTTTATGGTCTCATTTTCGTAGACTGCAGGTTCTTAGTTCCCCTTATTTTTGGTGTGTGCCTCCAGTGAATGAGGTTGGTTTGGTGGCTTGTGTAGGTTTCTTTGTGGGGGCTGGCCTGGTGCCTGTGTACTGGTGCATGGGGCTGCATTGTATCCCTCTGCTGCACAGGGCCGTGTACAGTAGTGTGTCTTGGGGTGTCTGTGATCTTAGTATGAATTTAGGCAGCCTGTCTGCTAATGGGTGTGGTTGTGTTCCTGTCTAGCTAGTTGTTTGGCATGGGGCCTCCAGCACTGTAGCTTGCTGGCCGTTGGGTGGAGCTGGGTCTTAGTGTTGAGAGGGAGATCTCTGGGAACGTTCATGCTGATTATTAATACCTGGGGCTGGGAAGTCTCTTTTGGTCCAATTTCCTGGACTCAGCTCTCCTACATTGGAGGCTCAGGCCCAACACCTGGCCAGAGCTCCAAGACCCTGCCAGCTGCCTGGCACAGAAGAAAAGGAAGAAAAAAAAAAGAACAGACAGAGCCCTAAAATAAATGGTAAAAGCGAAACTAAACAGACAAAATCACACAAAAATCCATACACACACACACTCACAAAAAGAAGAGAAAGAAAATGAACAGACAGAATCCCAAGACAAACTGTAAAACAAAACTAAACACTCTGCACCCCACACCAGACCAAAAAAAAAAAAAAAAAACTAAACAGACAAAATAGCACAAAGAAACATACACACACACACTCACAGAAAGAGAGAGAGAAAAAAGGAAGAGACCAACCAAACCAATAAACAAACCTACAAATGAAAACAAACACTAAAATCTAAACTAAGATAAACATAAAAACAAAAACAAATCAAAGGCAGAAAGGAAACCCCAATTCTACAGTTGCCCCCAAAGTCCACTGCCTCAATTTTGGGAACACTTGTCTATTCCGGTATTCCACAGATGCAGGGTTTACCAAGCCAATTTCAGGGATTTAATCCACTGCTCCTGAGGCTGAATGCAGAGATTTCCCTTTCTCTTCTTTGCCCACACAGCTCCTGGGGTTCTGCATTGTTTTTGGCCCCTTCTCTCTGTAGGCTGCCCTCAGATGTCTGTTCACCACCCAGACAGGAAGGGGTTTAAGTAGAAGTTGATTAGGGCTCTTTTGCTCACTCAGGCAAGGGAGATGAGGATACGACAGTCACAGTTGGGATGTGTGAGCAGTGTGTGTGGCGGCAGAGGTCGGTGTGAAGTTACAACAGCCTGAAGCACGCCATATGTTCTCCCAGGGAAGTTCGCCCTTGATCATGGGACCCTGGCAGTGGTGTGCTGAACAGGTTCCTGGGAGAGTGGAGGTAGTGACCTGTACTTGCACACAGGACCCTTAGTGACAGTGGCGGCAGTGGTAGTGGTCTGTGCCCACCTCTGGAGTCCAAGATGATAGCTGTAGCTCTCACCTGTCTCTGGGACTCACTTAGGCAGTGCTCTGCCATCTGTGGGCACATGGGGCAGGAAGCCTGCCTCCTTGTGCATCCCAAAATAATGGTCTCTTTCTTGTCCAGCAGGTCTAGACTTTTTCCCAGACTCCCTCCCATCTAGGTGTGGTACACTAACCCCCTTCAGGCTGCCTTCATGCAGCCAATCCCAGTCCTCTCCCTGGGGTCTGACCTCTGATGCCAGAGCCTCAGCTCCCAGCCCCCACCTGCCCCAGCGGGTGAGCAGACAAGCCTCTTTGGCTGGTGAGCACTGATTGGCACTGATCCTCTGTGCATAAATCTCTCCACTTTGCCCTCTGCACCCCTGTTGCTGCACTCTCCTCCATGGCTCTGAAGCTTCCCACACACACATCTCCTGTCCCAACCAGTGAAGGGGCTTCCTAGTGTGTGGAAACTTTTCCTCTTTCACAGGTCCCTCCCAGAGGTGCAGGTCTTGTCCTTATTCCTTTTTTTTTTTTTTTTTTTTTTTTTGCCCTACCTAGGTCTGTGGGGATTTTCTTGCCATTTTGGAAGTCTGAGGTCTTCTGCCAGCATTCAGTAGGTGTTCTGTACGAGTTGTTCCACATGTAGATGTATTTTTGATGTATTTGTGGAGAGGGAGGTTATCTCCACGTTTTACTCCATTGCCATCTTGAAGGTCTGCCTGACTAGATGTTCTTAATTTAAAGGGAACAAAGTTATCATCTCTCCCTTTATGATTACTGTTTTTTTTGTCCTTTCCTACTCTGAGGTTATGAAAATATTTTCTAAAACTCTAAAAATGTACCTTTCCTTTATTAACTAATTTTTATATATGAGATAGAAGTTGAAATTTATTTTTAATTTCTTAAAATTAGGCTAAAATTTATTCACAGTAAAACAAAAATATTACTTGTACAATTCAATACATTTTGAGAAACATAACCAACACACCAAACAAGATGTTATAACATTTCTTTTATCCTGGAAATGTTCTTGTCCCCTCTAGGCAACCACCATCCTTACAAGCTTCTTTTACTCAATGTATTTTAACTTACCCTTGCCTCACCTCTGCATTCCTTCTTGTAGATCAGAGTTTCTGTCTAGTATCATTTCTACTCAGCCTCAGGACTTTCTTTTAGCATTTCTTATACTACAGGCTAACTACAATACATTCTCACAGCTTTATTTCATTAAAAAGTCTGGATTTTGTCCTCATTTTTGAAGGTCATTTTTCCTGGATATAGAATTCTGGGTTGGCAGTTGTTTTCATTAAATATTTTTACTGATGATGTTGAATTTTACCTAGTCCTATACTCCTGGAAACAGTGGTTAAAGGAATCTCCCCAGTGTTCTGTGTTCAGGAAGGTGGCTTACTACACAGAACACTCTTTCTCATGTGACCTAGGTAAGGTTCATGAATATCCCCCTTTTACCTATGATAATGGCAGTCATGGATCCTCCAAATTCCTGCTTTCTGCTTCATGAATGATTAACTAAACTGTATGTCCCCATTGAGCAATCATAACAAAATGCTTGTTAACTAAACTTGGGTAAGATTCTCTCATTCCCCCACGTCCCTGTACCAGCATATAGTCTCTTCTTAAGAGCTTGGGAAACAGGCTGGCTTCAGGGTAAATCATTATCTGATCATACCACTCTTCCATACCAAGGCCCTACACCCTGTTCCTTCTAGCCTGTCTACACCTCTCTATAAAAGAAAAATCCTTTTTACCCGATCATTGAGATGCTTGCAGATCTTATGGTCAAAGTATTCTCTCTATTGCAATAGTCTCTCCCTCCTCTCCTTGCAATAATCATTTTGAATAAAGTGTCTCCCTACTAAGTGCATATTTGCTTTTTACTTGACACAGTGTAACAAACAACCATGAAACTTAAGGCTTTTTAAAAGAAAAGCATTTTATTATATTTCATGGTTTTGTGGGTTGACTGGAATCATCTGGGTGGTTCTTCTGCTCCATGTGAAGTCATACAGAGATACACTAGTCTGGGTACACAAATGGGTTGAAAAATCCAAGATAATTCACTTTCATGGCTGGCTGTTGTTGTTGGCTTTGTGTTGGGAGCTCAGCTGGGGCTGCTGACTGGAGTGTTTACACGTGACCTCCATTTCAGCTTGGGCTTTTCACTGCATGGAAGCTGTGTTCTGAAGGGGAGCAAATGTTCCAGGAAAAGGAGGCACAACCTGCCAATACTATTAAAGGCGAGACCCAGAACTGACACAGTGTCATGTCAGGCATATTGTATTGGCTAAGCAGGCACAGAGTCAGCACCCCTTCAAGGGTAATTGAAATAAACTCCATCTCTCCTTGAAGGGGGTGATAAAGATATGGCCATCTTCCATCCAACATTCTTTCAACTACTTTAAAATATCTTTTCATTTTTTTCTGACCTCCATTGTTTATGATGAGAAACCAGACATCACGATTATCATTGTTCCTCTGTATGTATTTATTTGCCCTCCCCCATGCTGTTTCTTTCAAGACTTTATCTTTCATTTTCAGCAATCTGACTATAACATGCCTGGATGTGGTTTTCTTTATATTTATCCTGCTTGGGCTTCACTGAGTTTCTTGGATTGTAGGTTCCTGTTTCTCACCAATTTGGAAGGTTTTTCAGTCATTATTTCTATTTTTGTCTCCTTTTTTCTCTTTTTTTCTCCTATACTCACATACTACTTGATTTGATGGAGAAGAGAAACCTCCAGGCCTTGTTCATGGATTTAGAAGCATGGTAGTTGGTGTGGGTTGAAAATGGACTGCACTGCAGTGCAGCCTGACTAAGGCTGCACTGCAGTGCTGAAAGGTGATGATGAGGGAGGGGAATCTTCCCAGTGGACGGAGCTTCAAGAAATGGACTTAAGCATCAATTAATTTAGAGAAAAGTGGACTGAAGAAAGTATATGCATGGACTCCCTGGCAATGGTAAATGACTTGATTGGTTAGGCAGGGGCTTAGAGCAACATGATTAGATATTCAGAGATGGAGAAGTCTGGGGAAGAAGCATGTGTATAAACCTATGGAAATGGGCCCAACCTGAATCTGTTTGTCTCATGTAAATACCTATTAGAGAAGATGCACTTTGGGCATGGCATCAAACAATCAGCTGGATATTAGTCACCCAGTGATTGCACAGTGAGTCCATGAATGGAGTAGCTATGTTTTCTAGGCTATAGTTTATTCATGGGCTAAACAGCTTGGGTTCCCTCTCAGAGACTGATTGAGCTGATTGAGTCTGAGCTCATAGTATCATACCATCCTTTGAAGAGACATCAAACAGCCATTTTGTTTCAATCTGATTGCAATGAAACACTTCCAAACTGGAAGTGACAGAAATTTATCCTTACCAAAATTTATGCATAGTCTGAGGATAAGTTATTTATTCCTATCTGCAATGCCTTAACCTATTATTTGAGGACTCAGACAATGTCTGTTTTACTGACATAGGATCTCACATAATACCTCTATGGGCAATTGACCTGCTTAATAACAAAGAAGGGATAGTAGTGGGCATATACCATATACTTTATCCTGCCATATACTTTATCACACTGAAGCTTCCATGTCTGACAGAAAATTGGAAAGAACTCTTAAATGCACACTTACATGCTTAAATGCAGCACCTTGTGGGGCTGGAGTGCTGTTCTCTAAGATGTGGTATTTGAGTCAACAGCCCTTGTGTGCTGTTGTGCTCTGAGAGGTAGAGAATTCAAGGGTTGGTAGTAGGAGTTGTCTCTCTCATTACCACTTTCAGGGACCTTTTGAGAACAAACTGTGCACCCTTTCTTCACTGGTGTTAACCAAGAATGCTAAGAACAGAGACCTGGTTGAGGCAAACAATATGTTTACTTGATGTTTGTTAGGATTGCAGCCCAAGAGACACAGATCCAAGAAGCATTTGAATTGTGCTCTGCTGGACTAAAAAATGGGGGAGGTTTGTAAAGGCAAAAAAACGCAAGAATTAGGTTTGTCAAGAATTAGGATTGGAGATGGCAAGGAGTAAGGGCACTTGTTAAGAAAGGATCAGTTGGGGTTGGAAATAATTATGTAATTGAAAAGGGTGGGGGCAAGGACTTGGAGACTACAAGGTTGCAGCTAGCAGCTGTTAGCAGATATTGTTTTGAAAAAGGCCTGGTGATGTCCTTGAGTTTGATACAATTCAGAGAAAATTCAAGTTCTCAGTAATTTTGGAATGTGTCTGAAACCATATCCACAATAGCCACTCAGCTTCATTTTGGATGCCTGAACCACAGTTACTCCATTTTGATTTTTTTTTTTTTTTTTTTTTTTTTTTTTTTGCGGTACGCGGGCCTCTCACTGTTGTGGCCTCTCTCGTTGCAGAGCACAGGCTCCGGATGTGCAGAATCAGCGGCCATGATGGGCCCAGCCGCTCTGCGGCATGTGGGATCTTCCCAGACCGGGAGATGAACCCGTGTCCCGTGCATTGGCAGGCGTACTCTCAACCACTACGCCACCAGGGAAGCCTTTTATTCCTCTTCTGATCCTTCAGTTCAAGTCCACTGAACTGAGTATATACTCTGTTGCTAATTACTCTGTTTCAATTACTCTTGCATTAGAGTTTATACTAATTTCATAAGGATTTATGGATTTATTTCATCCTTTGCGAGTGAAAAATAGACTTTTCTGTAAGAACGCTGGAGAACAACTGCACGCCTCCTGCCTATTCTCCTATTGGTACACCTGTGTTCTGGTCAGGCCCCTGTTTTCCATTTCACACGTTGAGCTTTTCTAATAAGGTACTGATCTTGATTGGCAATGGGTGTGGGCTCCTATTCGATGCATTTTCATGGATTTAAACATAGTTATTAGCTCTGTATGTCTTGGGTAGATAAAGAAAAACCTCTCAATCCCATAGCCATTGCCAAAAAACAGGAGGATCTGTAGCACTAGAATTGCATGACTGATTTTTCAATTGCATTAGTTTCTCCTGCTTTAAATCTGTTTCAGAGGTACAAGAAAACCTTACCAAAATTTATGTCTTACATGTTTGTTTGCTAGAGCTGCCATAACAGCTCTACAGCCACAGACTGGGTAGTTTAAACAACAGAAATTTGTTTTCTCACAGTTCTGGAGGCTAGAATTCTAAGATCAAGGCTTTGTTTGGCAGATTTTGTTTTTCCAGAGGCTTCTTTTCTTGGCTTGTAGGTGGCCACCTTCTTGCTTTGTCCTCACATGACCTTTTCTCTGTGTGCATGCATCTCCCATATCTCCATCACTTCTTATAAGGATACCAGCTTTATTGGATTATGGCTCACCCATATGACCCTGTTTAACCTTATTTATCCCTATAAAAACCCTGTCTCCAAATACAGTGACATTCTACAGTTTTGGAGGTTTATAAGTTCAACATACGAATTTTGGAGGACACAATTCAGTCTATAACACCACGGCCAGTGGAAATATCATAATGCTCTATTTAAAGGAGTTAATATGTGTAAGGTGTTCAGAACTGTTCCCAGCACATAATTAGGGCTCAGTCATTACTGGTGGTGAGAGTTACTATTACTGTTCATGTTGTGGCAGTGATTATTTTTATTAATTATTACTAGTATTTAGCAAACTGAGGCCATACATATATCAACCTAAGGTAAAACTCTTTTTTACAACCATGTGTTGTTAGCCTCCGAGCAATAGCTGTCTTATTTGAGGTGCTATTTAATATTACAAAACCCAAGCCAGTGGAAGGATTTGGACAGAGTAGAAGAGGCAGTTTGGAAAAAGTGAAGTCTTTGGAATAAGAAGACCCATGTTTAAACTCCAACTCTGCAAAGCATTGGCAGAGTCACTTGAAGCAAATCTTTAACTTCCCTACCTCTCATTCTCTGCATCTAAAAAACAAAATGACTAGTTTGTATTTGTATTGCAAAGATCAAGGAAGATAACATATTTGGAATTTTGGAAGGGCAATAATTTTATGTGTCAACTTGCCTGGGTTAAGGAGTGCCTGCATAGCTGGTAAAGCATTATTTCTGGGTGTGTCTGTGAGGGTGTTTAGGAAGAGATTAGTATTTGCATCAGTAGACTTAGTAAAGAAGATCACCCTCACCAATAGGAGTGGGCATCACCTAATCTGTTAGGGTCTGAATAGAACAAAAAGGTGGAGGAAAGATGAACTTGCTCTTTGCTTGAGCTGGGACATCCATTTTCACCTGGCCTCAGACATCAGTGCTCTTGGTTTAGACTTGGACTTGGACTTACACCATTAGCTCCCTTGGTTCTCACACCTTAGGATTTGGACTGGAACTACACCACTGTATTTCCTGGCCCTCCAGCTTGCAGATGGCAGATTATGGGACTTCTTAGGCTCCATAATTGTGTGAACCAATCCTTCAGAATAAATCTCTTTCTGTTTATCTCTATAAAGCCTATTGATTCTGTTTCTCTGGAGAACACTGACTAGCAAAACAGCTTTGTCCTGAACCATAATTCTAACCATTGTTCAGTGCTAAAAGCAATGCAGATGGCAGATGAACACCCATTTTACCAAAAATAGAAAAAAAATACAATTGTGAAAAAATTGGCATCACCATCTTGACTCTTTTAGACATTGTAATTAGGAAGCAAGAGACTTTTCACTTATATTGTATGTTTATAGACACATTTCCCTGAAGGGAAAATACTTTAATCATAAGGAAGGTAAACATGAAAGAGTGAAACAAACTCCATAAATGCTTAGAGCTGAGAGGGATGATAGAGGTTGTCTAATTCTACTATCTTATTTTTGCAGACAAAGGCAGTGAGGCCACAAAAAAGGAAGAAATTTGTCCAAGGTCACACAGTGAATTTGTGGCAGAATTGACTCTGAAGTCCATTTTTCCTGGCTTTAAATTTACTGCTCTTTCTACAGAGTCACACTGTTTCTCTCTAGCTTTCACCAGTTACAAGCCTGAATATAATGGCCAATAAGATACTTCTGTTAGCATAATGTGCTTTATCTGTACACTGAATTTGTAGTCCATGACTTGGTGCAATTTGAGGTTTCACTGATCTGTCACGGTAGCATTTGGGTACCTTTCCTATAAGAGTGAAGTATAGATGACCTTTAGGCATTTGGTAGCATAGATTCATTTCCTCGACATGACAGCTCATCTGATGCTGGATCTAAGGGAAAGGGAAACAGGGCTACAAGGAAGGGTTTTAAAGCCTTGAGACAAAGATTGATCATGGCTTGCATGGATTGCTATATTCATAAGAGTGGGGATGGATGTCTGAATATATAGGAGGTCTTCATTTCTAGGTAGCTGGGACTCACTACAGAGACTCTTGATTCAAACAGGGAGTTAGGAGAAGAGATGGCAGTGTCTCAGATAGAAGCTTCAAGAAGTTTTAAATTTGATGTGAGCCCACATCCAGTGGTTTTTTATAGGTATCCCTAGGTTCCTTGTTAAAATGGAGAGACAGCTAAATATCTTTTTGCTTGAGAATTACTGTGAAGGTTCTTTTGATGTTTCTAGGCACTTGCTATCCAGAGTTATAGACACTGTGAATATTTTATAAGATAGCCACAGATATTAATAGCATTTGGTAGGCTTTCATAATATGCACTTTTAGAAAAATTATTATTTTCCATGTCACACTATTGTTTGCAGATTTTCTTATTTTTTATGTTTATTGAAAACAGAAAAAAAATTAATGGCATCCAACAGAAACTATCTTACCCATGGAGCACTAAGACTTTTATATTTATTTTCTCTTCCTCTTAAGCATATGCCTTTGAAGTACAAAAGGCCAGAGAACCTAAAGAAGAAAGGAATGATGTCAGTAACTAAGGATAGATAATGTCCTGTTAGAACCAACCCATAGCTCCTGATGCTTACTTAAATTGACAAACATTAAATGGAAATTTAATGGACATTAGAATTGCCTGAAACTTTATAAAATGCTGATTTCAAGGTTCCTTCTCAAGACAACCTGGATAGCATCCCTTGGATTGAGCTCAGAAATCTGCATTTTGTTTCATTTCATTTTTTCTACCTAAAACTTTAAAAATAACATCTATTATGATTATAAAGAAAAGTACGAACAAGCACCAAGAGTACCAGAATTATTTTTTTAACATTT
Organism: Mesoplodon densirostris; assembly: GCF_025265405.1. Lineage (NCBI taxonomy): Eukaryota > Metazoa > Chordata > Mammalia > Artiodactyla > Ziphiidae > Mesoplodon > Mesoplodon densirostris. The sequence goes on from NC_082678.1 coordinate 63,811,332, forward strand.
TAATTTTATTTATTTATTTATTTATTTAATTTTTGGCTGTGTTGGGCCTTTGTTGCTGTGTGCGGGCTTTCTCAAGCTGTGGAGAGCGGGGGTTGCTCTTCCTTGCAGTGCATGGGCTTCTCATTGCTGTGACTTCTCTTGTTGTGGAGCATAGGCTCTAGGCATGCAGGCTTCAATAGTTGCAGTGCATGGGCTCAGTAGTTGTGGCGTATGGTCTTAGTTGCTCCAGGGCATGTGGGATCTTCCCAGACCAGGGATTGAACCCGCGTCCCTTGCATTGGCAGGTGGGTTCTTAACCACTGCACCAGCAGAGAAGTCCTTAATATTTTTATTGAAGTATAGTTGATTTACAACGTTGTGTTAGTTTCAGGTGTACAGCAAAAGTGATTCAGTTATACATTTATATATATAAACATATATATATTCTTTTTCAGATTCTTTTCCATTATAGGTTATTACAAGATACTGAGTATAGTTCCCTGTGCTATACAGTAGGTCCTTGTTGGTAGAATTAAGTAATTATTTAAGGTGATTCTGCTGATGGTGGTCTAAATAATACTCCTGCTAACAGTGGGATGCCTCTAATTCTTTCACTCCAGCAAGAAATCTCAAAGACTCATAAATCATAGAATTTCAAAAATTGAATGTACCTTATGAATTATCTCACTAGTCCAACTGTCATCTATTTTTAAGGTCTGTCCAGAACATCCCCATTGGAAATTGCTTTGTTTTACAAAGTTTCTTTTTGTACTGAATCAAAGTCTTTCTCCATGTGCCTTATAGTCACTGTCCTTTTGCTTTTAAGAATGTGTGTAAAATGTTCAGTTCCTTTTTCATATATTAGAAGGTAATCTTCCATACCCCTTTGACACTTTCATTCCCTGTGCAAAACATTCCAAGTTGTAAAGCATTCAGAATTTTTACCATGATATCACATTTCAAGACATGAAAAATAGTTTAGCATGTATTTCTTCTGGCTGCTCCAAGCCTGCATGTCCATTTGGGATGCAAGATATTTTTTTAATGAACTAGTTATTTAATTGCTGAGCCTGTACTAGTTGAATTGCCTCTAACTGCCTTAGTCCAAGCCCTTCCTTATAGGTCAAGTTGGGCAGTGCAATTATGAGATACATTTCACCAATTTCCATTTCACCAATTTTCCTAAAGATGTATTCTCCAAATGTTGATGAGATACTCCTGATGTGTCTGGCTATAATGTGTCAAGTACTGTGTTTGGTGTCACTGTTGTGGTCTCAGTTGCAGTGATAGACAACCAGGATATCTCACTCCCTAATTCCCCTGTGGAGTGGCCTTCTTAATTGATTCCCTCTGCATTTCTTATAAGTTAGAGGGAGGAGTACAAAGGACATGGAGCACCTTTATTTGCACTATTTCTTCCAAGAAGTTATTTCCTTTGCTTTTATTCCAGAGAACTAGGTCCCTCAGCTTTTAAGAAACTTAGGTCAGAGTTGTTATGAGATTCTTCCCAAAAGGACTGGGACATGATAAGCAGGACCAGAGGCATAGATAGAAGATAGACGGAGGAGAGAAAATGGGAGGATATTTCAGATAAAGCATATAATGAAAAAAATCAGGAAGCCAGCCTACGTGATTGTGTGATGGGAAGTGTATGTATGTGAGTGTATGTGGTGGGAGAGGGTCACAATTCAAGGACCTCAACCTAGAATACTACGTTCACTTTAGGGGACAACAGAAGGTAAATAGCACACACAGTAGAGATAGGGAACTCTTCTCAAATGTCTGGCAAAAATGATTAAACTTTATGCTGAGGCAATATGAGCTTAATATACTGATGCTCCATCTAACATCCTGAGAATGAGCTCATCACATGACTGCCGACAGTTTAGGAAAACCCAACTAGTAGTTAATGTGGCATAAATTTAGTTATTTAGTCTGGTATTATCCTCTGTTGAAGGAAAGTTAGGGGTTAACTTCTCTGATAGAGAGAACATTGACAAGAGGACAAATATGACTGGTGTCTCATCTAAATTAGACATTCTAATTTGGAAGATAAGCTCAGGGGAAAATAGCATCTGAGACACTGACATTTATATTATCAGAGCCATATATAAAAATACCACAAAAAATTGGGATATGTACAACAATTATGGTAAAGCTAAATGCAGATTAGATATCTGTTATTCAGTTTTCACTGGTAGCATAAGTTTCTATGACTTGCATATAAGTGAGTATGTGTGCTAAAAATCTGTAATATGTGTGTATATTGCTTTAAATAGATTTGCTCCTAGAAAGCAGTAGTATGTCTTTATAGATTGATGTCATATTTAAATAATATTTAAATCAATAAGGGAACTTTAATAATATTCTGTGAGCCAGCAAGATTAGTGGTACAAGTAAAAAAAAAAAAAAAAAAAGGAAAGAAAAAAGAAAAGCCTATAAGAAACTGCATTAATTCAAATAGAGTTTCCAGATTAGGAGAGGTGATAGTTCAGTGGACTCTGCACTAATATGATCACACACATTGTATTGTGTTAAATTCTAATCACAGCCTTTTAAAAAGGAAATAGACAAGAATGAGTTCTTATGTAAGAAAATTATTATGTGTTAAGAAAGGCCTGAATATAACTTCATACAGAAAGGATAATTATTTTAAAGTTTAAATAGCTGTAACATGAAAGGGAGACTTCAAATTCATGTTTTCTTGCAGCTAGACTTAAGGCTAAATAGTGAAAGTTAGGAAGGGAGTTTCTCGCTCAGTATAGAAAGAGTATTATAAAAATCAATACTTTCTAATACAGAGGAATCTAATGTAATGTCTGGATGATTATACACCTATGATATTACAGAAAGGCTTCCTATGCAAAATTTCATGGAAGATACAATTAAAAGCCCTAAATGTCCTTTTATAGTATACCTTCTGTTATACATTCTCTTATATATTCTATTACACATATTATTCTCTAATATTTATAACAGTAGGTTGAATCTTTTAATAAAAAGATAAAATTAATGGGAGCAAAACAAATGAAAATATTTGTTTTTACTCCTACTTAAAGTTGTACGTAACTATAATATTTACTTATATTGGTATCAAAAATTAATAAGTTCAGCATTTGAGCAAAGTTATTATGAAAACAATATAATAATATGTTATAAAATCCTGCAGCCTGTGCAGCAAAAACCACATTCACAAAAAGATAGACAAGATGAAAAGGCAGAGGGCTATGTACCAGATGAAGGAACAAGATAAAACCCCAGAAACACAACTAAATGATGTAGAGATAGAAAACCTTCCAGAAAAAGACTTCAGAATAATGATGATGAAGATGATCCAGGACTTCGGAAGAAGAATGGAGGTAAAGAACGAGAAGATGCAAGAAATACTTAACAAAGATCTAGAATAATTAAAGAACAAACAAACAGAGATGAACAAAACAATAACTGAAATGAAAACTACACTAGAAGGAATCAATAGCAGAATAACTAAGGCAGAAGAACGGATAAGTAACCTGGAAGACAGAATGGTGGAATTCACAGCTGTGGAACAGAATAAAGAAAAAAGAATGAAAATACATGAAGACAGCCTAAGAGACCTCGGGGACAACATTAAACAAAACAATATCCACATAATAGGGGTTCCAGAAGGAGAAGAGAGAGAAAAGACTGAGAAAATATTTGAAGAGATGATAGTCAAAACTTTGCTAACATGGGAAAGGAAAAAGCCACCAAGTCCAGGAAGTGCAGAGAGCCCCATACAGGATAAACCCAAGGAGAAACATACCAAGACACATAGTAATCAAATTGGCAAAAATTAAAGACAAAGAAAAATTATTGAAAGCAGCAAGGGAAAAATGATAAATAACATACAAGGGAACTCCCATAAGGTTAACAGCTGATTTCTCAGCAGAAACTCTACAAGCCAGAAGGGAGTGCATGATATACTTAAAGTGATGAAAGGAAAGAACTTACAACCAAGATTACCCTACCCAGCAAGAATCTCATTCAGATTCGAAGGAGAAATCAAAAGCTTTACAGATAAGCAAAAGCAAAGAGAATTCAGCACCACAAAACCAGCTTTACAACAAACGCTAAAGCAACTTCTCTAAGTGGGAAACACAAGAGAAAAAAAGAACCTACAAAAGCAAACCCAAAACAATTAAGAAAATGGTGATAGGAACATACATATCAATAATTACCTTAAATGTGAATGGATTAAAGCTACAACCAAAAGACACCGGTTTGCTGAATGGTTACAAAAACAAGACCCATATATGCTGTCTACAAGAGACCCACTTCAGACCTTGGGACACATTCTGACTGAAAGTGAGGGGATGGAAAAAGATATTCCATACAAATGGAAATCAAAGGAAAGCTGGAATAACAATACTCATATCAGATGAAATAGACTTTAAAATAAAGAATGTTACAAGAGATAAGGAAGGACACTACATAATGATCAATGGATTAATCCAAGAAGAAGATATAACAACTGTAAATATAGATGCAGCCAACATAGGAGCACCTCAATACATAAGGTAAATGCTAACAGCTATAGAAGAGGAAATTGACAGTAACACAATAATAGTGGGGAACTTTAACTCCTCACTTAAAGCAATGGACAGATCATCAAAACAGAAAATTAATAAGGAAACAGAAGCTTTAAATGCCACATAGGTCAGATAGATTTAATTGATATTTATCGGACATTCCATTCAAAAACAGCAGATTACACTTTCTTCTCAAGTGCACATGGAACATTCTCCAGCATAGATCACATCTTGGGTCACAAATCAAGCCTTGGTAAATTTAAGAAAATTGAAATCATATCAAGCATCTTTTCTGACCACAACACTATGAGAATAGAAATCAATTACAGGGAAAAAATGTATAAAACACAAATACAGGGAGGCTAAACAATATGATACTAAATAACAAAGAGATCATTGAAGAAATCAAAGAGGAGATCAAAACATACCTAGAAACAAATGATAGTGAAAACACGATGATCCAAAACCTACGGGATGCAGCAAAAGCAGTTCTAGAGTGAAGTTTATAGCTATAGAAGCCTACATCAAGAAACAAGAAAAATCTCACATAAATAATCTAAGCTTACATCTAAAGGAAGTAGAGAAACAAAAACAAGCAAAACCCAATGTTAACAGAAAGAAAGAAATCTAAATGATTAGAGAACAAATAAATGAAATAGAAACAAAGAAAACAATAGCAAAGATCAATAAAACTAAAAGCTGGTTCTTTGAGAAGATAACAAAATTGATAAACCATTAGCCAGACACATCAAGAAAAAGAGGGAGAGGACTCAAATCAGTAAATGTAGAAATGAAAAAGGAGAAGTTACAACAGACACTGCAGAAATACAAAGTATCCTAAGAGACTACTACAAGCAACTCTATGCCAATAAAATGGACAACCTGGAAGAAATGGACAAATTCTTAGAAAGGTACAACCTTCCAAGACTGAACCAGGAAGAAATAGAAAATATGAACAGACCAAACACAAGTAATGAAATTGAAAATGTGATTAAAAGTCTTCCAACAAACAAAAGCCCAGGACCAGATGGCTTCACAGGTGAATTCTGTCAGACATTTAGAGAAGAGCTAACAACCAGCCTTCTCAAACTCTTCCAAAAAATTGCAGAGAAAGGAACACTCCCAAACTCCTTCTATGAGGCCATCAACCTGATACCAAAACCAGACAAAGATACAACAAAAAAAGAATATTACAGACCAATATCACTGATGAATATAGATGCAAAAATCCTCAACAAAATACTAGCAAATACAATCCAACAACACATTAAAAGGATCATACACCATGATCAAGTGGGACTTATCCCAGGGATACAAGGATCCTTCAATATATGCAAATCACTCAATGTGTTACACCATATTAACAAATTGAGGAAGGAAAACAATGTGATCATCTCAACAGATGCAGAAAAAGCTTTTGAGAATATTCAACACCGAGTTTTGATAAAAACTCCAGAAAATGGGCATAGAGGGAACCTACCTCAACATAATGAGGGCTATATATGACAAACCCAAAGGAAACATCATTCTCAATGGTAAAAAACTAAAAGCATTTCCTCTAAAATCAGGAAAAAGGCAAGGATGTCCACTCTTACCACTCTTATTCAACATAGATTTGGAAGTCTAAGCCATGGTAATCAGAGAAGAAAAAGAAATAAAGGAATACAAAATGGAAAAGAAGAAGTAAAACTGTCACTGTTTACAGATGACATAATACTATACATAGAGAATCCTAAAGAGGCCACTCGAAAACTACAAGAGCTAATGAATGAATTTGGTAAAGTTGCAGGATACAAAATTAATGCACAGAAATCTCTTGTATTCCTGTAAACTAATGATGAAAAATCTGAAAGAGAAATTAAGGAAACACTACTATTTACCATTGCAACAAAAAGAACAAAATACCTAGGAATAAATCTACCTCAGGAGACAAAATACCTGTATGCAGAAAACTATAAGACACTGATGAAAGAAATTAAAGATGATACCAACAGATGGAGATATATACCATATTCTTGGATTGGAAGAATCAACATTGTGAAAATGACTATACTACCAAAAGCAATCTACAGATTCAATGCAATCCCTGTCAAATTACCAATGGCATTTTTTACAGAACTAGAACAAAAAATCTTAAAATTTGTAGGCAGACTCCAAAGACCCCGAATAGCCAAAGCAGTCTTGAGGGGGAAAAAAAAAAAAAAAAAAAAAAAAAAAACGGAGCTGGAGTAATCAGACTTCCTGACTTCAGATTATACTACAAAGCTACAATAATCAAGACAATATGGTACTGGCACAAAAACAGAAATATAGATCAATGGAACAGGATCGAAATCCCAGAGATAAACCCACACACCTGTGGTCAACTAATCTATGACAAAGGAGGCAAGGATATACAATGGAGAAAAGAGAGTCTCCTCAATAAATGGTGCTGGGAAAACTGGACAGCTACATGTAAAGGAATGAAATTAGAACTCTCCCTAACACCATACACAAAAATAAACTTAAAATGGATTAGAGACCTAAATGTAAGACTGGATACTATAAAACTCTTAGAGGAAAATGGAGGAAGAACACTGTGACATAAATCACAGCAAGATCCTTTTTGATCTACTTTCTAGAGTAATGGAAATAAAACCAAAAATAAACAAATGGGACCTAATGAAACTTAAAAGCTTTTGCACAGCAAAGGAAACTACAAAGAATATGAAAAGACAACCCTCAGAATGGGAGAAAATACTTGCAAATGAATCAACAGATCAAGGATTAATCTCCAAAATATATGAACAGCTCATGCAGCTCAGTTTTTAAAAAAACCAATAACCCAATGCAAAAATGGGCAGAAGAACTAAATAGGCTTTTCTCCAAAGAAAATATACAGATGGCCAAGAAGCACACGAAAAGCTGCTCAGCATCACCTATTATTAGAGAAATGCAAACCAAAACTACAGTGATGTATCACCTCACACCAGTTAGAATGGGCATCATCAGAAAATCTACAAACAACAAATGCTGGAAAGGGTGTGGAGAAAAGGGAACCCTCTTGCACTGTTGGTGGGGAAATAAATTGATACATCCACTATGGAGAACAGTATGGAGGGTCCTTAAAAAACTAAAAATAGAATTACCATATGACCCAGCAATCCCACTACTGGACATATCCCCAGAGAAAACCATAATTCAAAAAGACACATGCACCCCAATGTTCATTGCAGCACTATTTACAATAGCCAGGTCATGGAAGCAACCTAAATGCCCAATGACAGACAAATGGATAAAGAAGATGTTGTACATATATACAATGGAATATTACCCAGCCATAAAAAGCAACAGAAATGGGTCATTTTTGGAGACTTGGATGAATCTAGAGACTGTCTTACAGAGTGAAGTAAGTCAGAAAGAGAAGAACAAATATCATATATTAATGCATACATGTGGAACCTAGAAAAATGGTACAGATGAACCAGTTTGCAGGGCAGAAATTGAGACACAGATGTAGAGAACAAACGTATGGACATCAAAGGTGGAATGTGGGCTGGGGATGGAGTGGTGTGATGAATTGGGAGACTGGGATTGACATGTACACACTGATGTGTATAAAATGGATGACTAATAAGAACCTGCTGTATATAAGAATTAATAAAATTTAAAAAAATACTATGTTATAAGATCAAAGTTAAATGGGTAGCATTTATGTACTTATTTGTATGATTCAGCAGGAATGTTTTTTCTGAGATTCAAACAAACAAAAATCTAAAGAGTTGAAGATTCAAAACAAACCTTAAAATTTCAAAATATATAATAGATTTTTTAGTACAATTAATCATAGGAGTTACAAGACAATTTTAGTTGGTTGAGCAAAAGCCATATAAAATCTCCTTCCCCCTTTTCCCAGTGTCTATTCATATCAGTTAATAATGTGTGAACTTTGAGGCAATGAGGAGATTCAGGAGAACAGCATAATGTTTGTCATCCAACCAGCTACATGGACTGCATATAAAAGAAAATAATAGTTAAATACATGGGTTCTGGAGACAGAATGCGTGACTCAAAATCCTAGTTTTATTTCTTCAAAGCTAAGTGAACTCGGGCAAGTAATTCAAGCATTTATTATCTCACTTTTCTCATTTATAAAATATAAAAAGAAAAGAAAATCTATCTTAAAGGATTGTTCAATATAATTACAGTAATAGCTAATATTTATTAAGTGATGACTTTGTACCAGGCACAATTCTGTGTACATTGAGTGCATTAACTCGTTTAACCCTCATAACACTATAAAGTTGACCAATTTTTTTCTCATTTTTCTAGATGGGAAACTGAAGCACAGAGGGATTCAGCACCGTACTCAAAGTAATGGCATTAACCCAAGCAATCTGGCTTAAGAAATCAAGTCCTGAAGTATTATTCTCTAACTATATCAAATAGATCCTAGAGCAAAGTAAAGAATTTGATGAATTATAGTTATTATTATTATTAGAGTGAAGACATGTTTTATATTCCTCAGATACTGAACTCTATTAATATTTGGTTGCCATATTTTAGAAATAAATATGAGATCTGTAAAGAGATCATGCTAGAATCTGGCAAAACAGATTTAATGAGATGCGTTGTGAGACTCCAGACACAAATGGAGCTACTTTAGATTCTAAGTAAAGAATTAGAAAAGGCCATCTCTCTTCCTCTGTTCAGAACTTGTTTAGGGGCAACACAGCAGACAGTGGCAATGGTGAGACTTCACCAAAAGACTTTGCAGTCAGTGAACATACACAATGGGGAAGAGGGTGAAAATTGCATGACAAAGGTGGTCAATACACTGGTTTGTAGGCATGTTTAAGGTACCCCTTTTATAACTTCTTATAATAGCCAAAAGATACATTGAGGTGAATCAGTTTTCACCAGATATGCCAGGGACATCTGAAGTTACCATAATTTGATTATTAAAAATAAATGTGGTTTCCATTTCTAGTGATAACTCAGAAAGATCCTGTTATACTGACACCCTGATATAACAAATATGAAATCTAAAAATATATGTATTGTAGTTGTGGTTAATACCTACAATACATATGAGTGAGTTTCCCACTTTAACTGTTTCCTGCCTGAGGAGAGGCCCTAATCTGCACATGTGAGGTAGTAAAACTTAGAAAGAAAATCTGCCATCATTTTGATTTGAAGAAACAGAAGACAGAGATGAGGGCAACCACAGTTACAGGAAAACATAGTGGGGATCTGGGGGAGACACCTGTGGAGGGAATGTTCAATAATTAGTGTATAAACTCTTCTCAAGTATCTGGGTGACACCTGAACCACACCTGTGCATGGTCAACTTCAAGTAGCACAGCAAAGCTAAAAGGACAAAATTAAGATCAGAACTGCTGCCCAAGAGACAGAGTGTGCACTTTGAATTTAACCAAAACAACCTGATAAGACAATCAAATCAACACTGTATGGGGCAGTGTAAGAGAATCCAGAGTCTCCACAACATTAAATGTGTAAGTCTAGGATACAATCCAGAATTACTCAACGTAAGAAACATGAAGATGTGAATCATTCTTTTAGTAGAAAAGATCAGTAAGAGAAAACTGCCTCTGAAATAAGCCATGTGTTGGAATTATCAAAGATTTTAAAGCAGATGTTATAAATGCTCAATGATATGAGAAAATATGCTTGTAATAAATGAAAACAATAGAACATTTCAGTTGAGAAATGGAAAATATTAAAAGGAAGTTTTAGAAGTGGGAAATACAATATCTGAAAGAAAAACATACCTCCTGGATGAGCAAAATCTAGATGACAAAGAAAAATGTCAGTAAATTTGATGATAGAACAAGAAAGAGTATTTAATCTGGAGATGGAGAGAAAAAAAACATTAAAAAATAAACAGAGACTCAAAGACATAAAATTTGTTTTAACATGTAAAATTTGAGCTCATGGAGGAAGATAGAAAAATATTTGAAGACATGATGTCCCCCAAATTCCCAAACTTGACAAAAAGATAAATTAACAGATTCAAAAAGCTAAAAACCTCCAAGCAAGATAAATACACACAAAACTATGCCTAGGCACATTATAATCAAACTTCTGAAAAGCAAAGATAAAGAGAAAATCTTTCTATGGACAGAAGAAAAAAGACACATTACATACAGGGGAACAAAACATTGTGCTGAGCAAGGGAAGCCAGATGCAAAAGCGTATGTGCTGTGTGATTTTATGTAAAATTCAAGGAGGAATGAAACTGATCAGTAGTGACAGAAAGCACATCAGTGGTTACCTGGGACTGAGGGTGGGGATGACCTCAAAGGGACATGAGGAACCTTTCTGAGGTACTGGGCTTTTTTTATATCTTGATTGTAGTGGTGTTTATGTGATTGCATATATGTATCAAAATTTGTTGAATTGTACACTTAAAATGGGTGTGATTTATTTTCATAAGTTATAACTCAATAAAGTCAATTTAAATAAATGAAAGAAGTGTTTGTAAAACATCCCCCTAAAATGTAGCTGCATTTCGACCATCTTAAAGTCCAACCTATGCTATTGCCTAATAGATGTGGCTAATAAGTATTAGCCATCTACATATTAGCCAATATAGATTTGAAAAGATGTCAAATGAAATGACAAGTGGTGTACAAAACAACTTCAGAGAGCACAAGTTTAGCAGGGCAGCAAATTTTCTGATTTGGTTTCTATCAGATTGTTCAGATATTTAGAATTTTTTTTCTTTTCAACCATCCAAAGTTGTTTATTATTACTATCAATTAAAATGTCCAGGGCTTCCGTTGTGGCACAGTGGTTGAGAGTCTGCCAGCCGATGCAGGGGACACGGGTTCGTGCCCCAGTCCGGGAGGATCCCACATGCCGCAGAGTGGCTGGGCCCGTGAGTCATGGCCGCTAAGCCTGCGCGTCCGGAGCCTGTGCTCTGCAACGGGAGAGGCCACAACAGTGAGAGGTCCGCATACAGCAAAAACAAAAACAAAAACAAAAACAAAAACTTCCAGAAATCATGCAGTATTTTTTTTTTAACATCTTCATTGGAGTATAATGGCTTTACAATGGTGTGTTAGTTTCTGCTTTATAACAAAGTGAATCTGCTATACATATACATATACATATACATATATTCCCATGTCTCCTCCCTCTTGTGTCTCCCTCCCACCCTCCCTATCCCACCCCTCTAGGTGGTCACAAAGCACTGAGCTGATCTCCCTGTGCTATGCAGCTGCTTCCCACTAGTTATCTATTTTACATTCTGTAGTATATATAAATCCATAAATCTCACTCTGTCCCAGCTTACCCTTAACCCTACCCATGTCCTCAAGTCCATTCTCTACATCTGAATCTTTATTCTTGTACTGACCATAGGTCCTTCAGAACCTTTTTTTTTTAAGATTCCATAAATATGTATTACTATATGGTATTTATTTTTCTCTTTCTGACTTACTTCACTCTGTATGACAGTCTCTAAGTCCATGCACCTCACTACAAATAACTCAATTTTGCTTCTTTTTATGGCTGAGCAATATTCCATTGTATATATGTACAACATCTTCTTTATTCATTTATCAGCCGATGGACACTTAGGTTGCTTCCATGTCCTGGTTATTGTAAATAGTGCTGCAATGCACATAGCAGTACATGTCTCTTTGAATTATGGTTTTCTCAGAGTATATGCCCAGTAGTGGGATTGCTGGATCATATGGTAGTTCTATTTTTAGTTTTATAAGGAACCTCCATACAGTTCTCCATAGTGGCTGTATCAATTTACATTCCCACCAACAGGCAAGAGGGTTCCCTTTTCTCCACACCCTCTCCAGCATTTACTGTTTGTAGATTTTTTGAAGATGGCCATTCCGACCCGTGTGAGGAGATACCTCACTGTAGTTTTGATTTGCATTTCTCTAATGATTAGTGATGCTGAGCATCCTTTCATGTGTTTATTGGCAATCTGTATATCTTCTTTGGAGAAATGTCTATTTAGGTCTTCTACCCATTTTTAGATTGGGTTGTTTGTTTTTTTGATATGGAGCTGCATATGCTGCTTGTAAATTTTGGAGATTAATCCTTTGTCACTTGCTTCGTTTGCAAATATTTTCTCCCATTCTGAGGGTTCTTTTTTCGTCTTGCTTATGGTTTCCTTTGTTGTTCAAAAGGTTTTAAGTTTTATTAGGTCCCATTAGTTTATTTTTATTTCCATTAATCTAGGAGTTGGGCCAAAAATAATCTTGCTTTGATTTATGTCATAGGGTGTTCTGCCTATGCTTCCATCTAAGAGTTTTATAGTATCTGGCTTTACATTTAGGTCTATAATGAATTTTGAGTTTATTTTTGTGTATGGTGTTAGGGAGTGTTCTAATTTCACTCTTTTACATGTAGCTGTCCAGTTTTCCCAGCACCACTTATTGAAGAGGCTCTCATTTCTCCACTGTAAATACTTGCCTCCTTTTCAAAACTAAGGTGACCATATGTGCATGGGTTTTTCTCTAGGCTTTGTATCCTGTTCCATTGATCTATATTTCTGTTTTTGTGCCAGTACTACACTGTCTTGATTACTGTACCTTTGTAGTATAGTCTGAAGTCAGGGAGCCTCATTCCTCCAGCTCCGTTTTCCTTTTTCAAGATTTCTTCATTGATTTTGGCTATTTTGTGTTTCCATACAAATTGTGAAAGTTGTTTTTCTAACTCTGTGCAAAATGCCAGTGATAGTTTCATAGAGATTACATTGAATCTGTAGATGCTTTGGGTAGTATAGTCATTTTCACAATGTTGATTCTTCCAATCCAAGGACATGACATATCTCTCCATCTGTTTGTATCATCTTTAATTTCTTTCATCAGTGTCTTATAGTTTTCTGCATACAGGTTTTTGTCTCTTTAGGTGGGTTTATTCCTAGGTATTTTATTCTTTTGGTTGCAATGGTAAATGGTAGAGTTTCCTTAATTTCTCTTTCAGATTTTTCAGCTTTAGTGTATAGGAATGCAAGAGATTTCTGTGCATTAATTTTGTATCCTGCAACTTTACCAAATTCATTCATTAGTCTAGTAGTTTTCTGGTAGCATCTTTAGGATTCTCTATATATCGTATCATGTCATCTGCATAGTGACAGCTTTACTTCTTTTCCAATTTGGATTCCTTTTATTTCTTTTTCTTCTCTGATTGCTGTGGCTAAAATTTCCAAAACTATGTTGAATAATAATGGTGAGAATGGACAACCTTGTCTTTTTCCTGATCTTAGAGTAAATGGTTTCAATTTTTCACCATCGAGAAAAATGTTGGCTGTGGGTTTGTCATATATATGGCCTTTATTATGTTGAGGTAAGTTCCCCCCATGCTTACATTCTGGAGGGTTTTATCATAAATAGGTGTTGAATTTTGTCAAAAGCTTTTTCTGCATCTATTGAGATGCTCATATGGTTTTTCTCCTTCAGTTTGTTAATATGGTTTATTACATTGATTGATTTGCGTGTATTGAACAATCTTTGCATTCCTGAGATAAACCCCAAATGATCATGGTGTATGATCCTTTTAATGTGTTGTTGGATTCTGTTTGTTAGTATTTTCTTGAGGATTTTTGTATCTATGTTCATCAGTGATATCGACCTGTAGTTGTCTTTCTTTGTGATATCTTTATCTGGTTTTGGTATCAGGGTGATGGTGGCCTCATAGAATGAATTTGGGAGTGTTCCACCCTCTGCTATATTTTGGAAGAGTCTGGGAAGGATAGGTGTTAGCTCTTCTCTAAATGTTTGATAGAATTCGCCTGTGAAGCCAACTGGTCCTGTGCTTTTGTATGTTAGAAAATTTTTAATCACAGTCTCAGTTTCCGTGCTTGTGATTCATCTGTTTATCTTTTCTATTTCTTCCTTGTTCAGTCTTGGAAGGTTGTGCTTTTCTAAGAATTTGTCCATTTCTTCCAGGTTGCCCATTTTATTGACTTATAGTTCCTTGTAGTAATCTCTCATGATCCTTTGTATTTCTGCAGTGTCAGTAGTTACTTCTCCTTTTTCATTTCTAATTCTATTGATATCAGTCTTCTCTCTTTTTTTCTTGATGAGTCTGGCTAATGGTTTATCAGTTTTGTTTATCTTCTCAAAGAACCAGCTTTTAGGTTTATTGATCTTTGATGTTGTTTCCATCATTTTTTTCATTTATTTCTGATCTGATCTTTATGATTTCTTATTTTCTGCTAACTTTTTTTTTTTTTTTTTGGTTGTTGTTGTTCTCTTTCTCTAATTTCTTTAGGTGTAAGGTTAGGTTGTTTATTTGAGATGTTTCTTGTTTCTTGAGATAGGATTGTATTGCTATATACGTCCCTCTTAAAACTGCTTTTGCTGCATCCCATAGGTTATGGGTCATCCTGTTTTCATTGTCATTTGTTTCTAGGTATATTTTGATTTCTTCTTTGAGTTCTTCAGTGATCTCTTGGTTATAAAGTAGTGTATTGTTTAGCCTCCATGTGTTTGTAAATTTAACAGATTTTTTCCTGCAATTGATATCTAGTCTCATAGCATTGTGGTCAGAAAAGATAATTGGTACGATTTCCATTTTCTTAAATTTACCAAGGCTTGATTTGTGATTCAAGATATGATCTATCCTGAAGAATGTTTCATGAGCACTTGAGAAGAGATTACATTGTGTTGTTTTTGGATGGAATGTCTTATAAATATGAATTAAGTTCATCTTGTTTAATGTATCCTTTAAAACTAGTGTTTGCTTATTTATTTTCATTTTGGATGATCTGTGTATTGGTGAAAGTGGGGTGTTAAAGTCCCCTACTATGATTGTGTTACTGTCGATTTCCCCTATTATGGCTCTTAACATTTGCCTTATGTATTGAGGTGCTCCTATGTTGGCTGCATCTATATTTACACTTGTTATATCTTCTTCTTGGTTTGATCCATTGATCATTGTGTAGTGTCCTTCCTTGTATCTTTAACAGTCTTTATTTTAAAGTCTATTTTATTTGATATGAGTATTGCTACTCCAGCTTTCTTTTGATTTCCATTTGTATGGAATATCTTTTTCCATCCCTTCACTTTCAGTCTGTATGTGTCCCTAGGTCTCTTGTAGACAGCATATAGACAAGTCTTGTTTTTGTATCCATTCAGCCAGTCTATGTCTTTTGGTGTGAGCATTTAATCCATTTACATTTAAGGTAATTATCAATATGTATGTTCCTCTGACCATTTTCTTAATTGTTTTGGGTTTATTATTGTAGGTCTTTCCCTTCTCTTGTGTTTCCTGCCTACAGAAGATCATTTAGCATTTGTTGTAAGGCTGGTTTGGTGGTGCTGAATTCTCTTAGCTTTTGTTTATCTATAAAGCTTTTAATTTCTCTGTTGAATCTGAATGAGATCTTTGCTGTGTAGAGTAATCTTGGTTGTAGGTTTTTCCCTTTCATCACTTTAAATATATCTTGCCACTCCCTTCTGGCTTGCAGAGTTTCTGCTGAAAGATTAGCTGCTAACCTCATGGGGATTCCCTTGTATGTTATTTGTTGTTTTTCCCTTGCTGCTTTTAATATTTTTTCTTTGCATTTAATTTTTGATAGTTTGATCAATATGTGTCATGACTTGTTTCTGCTTTGGTTTATCCTGTATAGGACTCTCTTCCTATATAAGTGCTTACTGGACTTGATTGATTATTCAGGGATCTTTTAGGGAACTTTTCAACTATAATCTCTTCAAATATTTTCTCAGACCCTTTCTTTTTCCTTTTGTCCAGGACCACCACAATTGCACCAACATTTGAATTGTATTCGAATGTTGGTGCAAATAATGTTGTCCCAGAGGTCTCTAAAACTGTCCTTAATTCTTTTCAATTCTTTTTTTCTTTTTTCGGCTCTGCAGTAGTTATTCCACTATTTTATCATCCAGGTCACTTACCCATTCTTCTGCCTCAGTTATTCTGCTATTGATTCCTTCTAGATAATTTTAAATTTTAAATTTATTGTGTTGTTCATCATTGTTTGTTTGTTCTTTAGTTCTTCTAGGTCCTTGTTAAATGTTTCTTGTATTTTCTCCATTCTATTTCCAAGATTTTCAATCATCTTTACTATCATTACTCTGAATTCTTTTTCAGTTAGACTGCCTATTTCCTCTTCATTTTTTTGTTCTGGTGGGTTTTTACCTTGTTCCGTCAGCCGCTGTGTGTTTCTCTGTCTTCTCATTTTCCTTAACTTACTGCATTTGGGGTCTCCTTTTTGCAGGCTGCAAGTCCATAGTTCCTCTTATTTTTGGTGTCTGTCCCCAGTCGCTAAGGTTGGTTCAATGAGTTGTGTAGGCTTCCTTGTGGAGGGGACTAGTGTTGTGTCCTGATGGATGAGGCTGGATCTTGTTTTTCTGGTGGGCATGACTGCATCCAGTGGTATTTTTTGGGCTGTCTGCAACCTTATTATGATTTTAGGCCACCTCTCTGCTAATGGGTGTGGTTCTGTTCCTGTCTTGCTAGTTGTTTGGCATAGGATGTTCAGCACTGTAGCTTGCTGGTTGTTGAGCGCAACTGGGTCTTAGCATTTAGATGGAGATCTCTGGGAGAGCTTTCACCATTTGCTATTATGTGGAGCTGGGAGGTCTCTGGTGGACCAATGTCCTGGACTCGGCTCTCCCATCTTAGAGGTACAACTCTTTTCCTCCTTCACAGCTCCCTCCCCAAGGTGCAGGTCCCATCCCTATTCTTTTGTCTTTGTTTTTTCTTTTTTCTTTTGACCTACCCAGGTACGAGGGGGAGTTTTTTGCCTTTTGGGAAGTCTGAGGTGTTCTGCCAGCATTCAGTAAGTGTTCTGTAGGAGTTGTTCCACATGTAGATGTATTTCTGATGTATCTGTGGGGAGGTAGGTGATCTCCACGTCTTACTCCTCTGCCATCTTGAAGGTCTCCCCAGTCATGCAGTATTGAGTTACAAGTATTTTTGAAACCTAATTCTTATGCCAGTATCCTACCAAAAATACAAAATTCTGAGATTTTACATGCCAAAATACCCAGGATACTATTTACATTGTAGAGAAACACTTATTCTTAATATCTCTGGGCAAAAAAGCCATAAAGCATATAGATGCTGTGGTGAGCAAGAGAGTATCTCTGACCTCAGGAAACAGATGGTTTTATAGGGAGAATAAAGGAAGTAGCATAGTATCAAGTAGGGTTTGATAAATGCCACAGAGATAGTTCTATATCACTCAGTATACTTCCCACTGCTTACTTAGGTGTCTGAGTACATAATATGATACCAGTGACCAGGACTGATTTCTAACATAGTCATCTCTGTTTCTTACAGGTATTGTCATCCCTCTATTATCTCTTAACACTTCTGGTTTTCATGGTGCCCTTTTGTCTAAAACATATACAAAGGAAAAAAGGAAAACAAAAGACAATTTTCCCATTAAAGTTTTGAGTAAAGGAAAGACAAGTGCTTTGAATTGGTAGCTCTTTAACAAGGACATGATCTAGTTGAAATTAGCAACTCATCTAGAAATGCTTTATTGCTATTGCTGCTATTTGTTCAACTTCCATTGAGCCAGTTTATATAAATTATCCATTAATATGTTCTGGACAGTTTGGTTTGGTGAGGATGCTCACTTTCCCCAAGGAGCTAATGAAATTTCAGTGTTTGCCTATTCCCTTTACCTCATGACAAAAATCAATGCCTGAAATACAATAGCCACAATGCAATGATCTGTGCTTTTGGTGCCTTCACAGAGCTGAAAATTATAGCTTGAAAAGCAATCTTTCCTTTTCTCCTCTGAAAACTTTAGATTCACACATCTGCTGACTTCTTGACCCTGAGCTTTCTATGTTCTTACCAGACAAGAATGTTTTCTCCTTTTATTGTGTGTGTGGAAAGTGCTGACTTTTTCTGGAAGTTAGTCTCAAGGGGTTGCTACTTACCACGCACCTGTAGCTAGATTTGAAATTTCTGTAGTATGCCAGATCGAAGAACTGTGCAAACTGAAAATTACAGAGTAGCCTTCTGACTTTTTAGCAGTAAATTTTATTTGCTAGGGTGAAAACTCCAGATCAGTACTGTTCACTAGGCCAACAAAACCAAGGGATTTGTTTCTTTTATTGGAGTTGTGGAGTTAGAATATTTGCTGAAGAAGAATGGAAAATAAGATTGGGCGAAAGAGGATAGACTTTGGGCTTTATCTCTTTAATTTCTTTAAAATTGAAGTTTTAAACTTGAGGTCCAGGTAGGCTTACTGAGGATCTGAGATCAAGGATAGGGTTTCAGGGGTGTTTAAATCTATGTACAGGGTTATGAACTTATATGAATTTGGGAAGAGGTTGATTCCATCAATTTCAAACAGTTATTGCCTCAAGGCATTTGATTATCATATGATTTTGTTTAAAAATATAGCACTAACTGTGTGATCTTGAGAAATTCACTTACCCGAGATTCAGTTTTAACAAACACACAATAGGAATAACAGAAATATCTCACAAAGTTCTGAAAAAATGCTTATAATGAGATCACCACTGATATAAGTGATTATTGTTTATTTTCATTTTGTATAGGATAGCACTAAAGACAACTAATAATTACTAGCCTGGTGAAGGGAAGTTTAAAAAGGAACCTGATATTTGTTTTCCAATATATTAAGAACTATATGGATGAAAGATGAGGCTTATTTTGAATATCCCCAAGAAGGAGAAATTGAACTAATAAATAAAATTGTATTAAGATGGCTTTATAAAGAACATCCTAACATGCCAGTGTCCAAACATGGAATAGTCTGTTTCTGTTAAAAATGGATTTCCTGTCACTGGAGGTGCAAAACAACTTTGAGTAACTCAAACGGTTGAAAAACTTGCTCAAGTTCATGCACTTAATAAAGCCAGAGTTAGGATTAAAATTTTAGTGTGATCTGAAAGCCCTGGCCAAATTTACCAGAGATGATGATTATCTCCTGACACACTTCCTGGCACTCCATTAAAGGAACACATGTTTGCCTGCAGGTGGCACTGTTGAACAATTTGTTAAATGACTTAATTGCTAAATTAAATAAGTATGTGTTTTCTCAGCATCATTAAATTTATCTTAGATTCTAAAAACCCTAATGTACTTTACTTGAACCTGTTCAGGATAATGCATAATATTCCTTAAAGGCAAGCACCAACAGTTATTCTAATTCCCATCACGGTTGCTAACTTATTTGGACAATTCAACCCCAGTGTTTTAAACAAACAGAAGTACAAAAGACCCAACCCCAATGCTCTCATTAGCTGAAGAAATGTTATAGTTTCTCCCTGATGAAAGACATTGTTCCTTCCTCACATTCTTCTGTTTCTCCCTGTGGTGTTTGAGAACAGACAGCAGGGTATCTAATCAACTGCTGCTTTGACTGAATTACCCTTATGTCCTGGTTCCCTGCTTATCAGCCAGCTGGAGGGAACTCCTTTGTTGTCATGTGGAGGTGGGTGGATTGCTTTCTTCAGTTTCTCAAGGAATCATTCACATTTGTGATGTTAAGCAATTATAGCATCTAATTCGACTGTATGTAACAAACCTCCTGTTTCACCTCAGAAAAGGCTCATTATGTCTTGTAAGTGTGCTACATGTTGAATTTGCACCTTTGGTAATTAGTATGACTGCTCTGTCAGCCCTCCTTCCTGCTTTTGCCAACAGTTTCAGTGTTAGCAAACAAGCATCAATCACCAACGTGATGAATAAAATTAAGGCTTCTCTGTGCAACTCGGTGCACAGACTGGACTGAAATTCCAGGTTGAAGAATTCATCTTTGCCAATATTGCAACAATATATAATGAAAGTAACAATAGTCCATATAACAGTAATAATGGTTAACTTTTATTGGGGACTACTATGTGCCAGACACTCTGTTAAACACCTTCCATGGATTATTTCACATAATCTTAGCAAGAAGCATGAGAGATAGGTGATGTGTTTGCCACTTTACAAATAAAAAATTGAGGCACAGAGGAGATAAATAACATGCCCCAAGCCATAGAGCTATAAAGTGTTAGAGCCAGAATAAGATAAGCAACATCTTCCAGTTCAACATGGGAAAGTTAGTTCTGAAAACGAGTCTCCCTAAAACTGATTTCCTCTGCTGAGTTTATGATTAACCTCTCTATTCAAAACATTATTTCCTTTCCTGTCCAATACCTGTTCCCCTCAAGATTGAGGAGTATTAAATAAAAAGGGGGACTGAAGCCAAGCAGCACCCTTACCAGGGTGCTTACCTGGGGCCTTACCAGACACAAAAGCTTCTCCGTGTCCCTCATTTCCTGTTTGTAGGAAAAAGGTTTCAGTGTCCTAGACCTTCCCTGAGTTGCCAAGGGCAGATTCAATGACTAATTAGAGGAGTGATGGAACACAGAAACAAAGGAAAGGCAGTCAAAAAACAATAGTGCTCTGACGGGGCAGGGTCCTAATTCCTTTCCAAGGGATGTACATAAAAATCTGATACATATCTTTGAGTTCTTCTACAGGAATTGAGACCTCCACCCAGGTGGAAGATGGTAAGTAACTTCAGGCTGAGGACAAGAATGTGGACCCCAAACTGATTGGAACCAGAGGCTGATGATTGAGATTCCTGGAACACCCCCTGTTAACCTCCCCACCAACCAATCAGAGGAAAGTCACACACCCTGCAGACCTCCCACAAATTTTGCCTATAAAACTCTTCCCCCCAAACCATCAGAGAGTTCAGGGTCTTTGAGCATTAGCTGCCCCGGATTCCTTGTCTGGTGCCTTAGAGTAAGTGTTGCACTTTCTTTCACCACAAGCTGGTGTCAGTAGATTGATTTTATTGCACAGGTGTGAGTAGACCCAAGTTTGGCTTGGTAACAATTCTAACCCTTTGGAATAACAGTTCAGATTCTCTGATCCAAATCTGGACAAGTTACTTCTGAATCAGACATTATTAACTCAGAAAAAGCCTGTGGTGATTACAATTATTAGATAAGCCTAAACAAGTTGGAAAGCACTGGTATCAAAAGTCAAGAAGACATGGAATATTTCCCAAAGTCTTGAAGACATTCTGAAAGGGGTTCAGATGAATATGGAAGCATAAGAGAGTTAGATAAAAGGAATAGAGACTTCTTTTTTTAACAGTTACTGTCATTTGAATTGATCTCCATGCTGGGATGAATTCCCCTTAAGGGTGTGTGTGTGTGTGTGTGTGTGTGTGTGTGTGTGTGTGTATTGTTGCTATTGTTCTTACGGGGTGGGGATAGTGTAAAACTTAAGGGGAGTAAGTGAGTGTTTACCAGTCATTGCCAAACAAGCTTTGCCACTGAACAAGCCTCTGATATGCAGCTCTGCTTTCAGTGACTGGGTTTCTTTTGGTTCTTGGGACCACGTGCTGCTGATATCCTTTTTCTTGCCTCTTAGTGTTTGTCGTGTCCTTTTTGTGCCAAATTTGCTATCCCAAGCCATTTTCACTGGTTGTTGGAAAAGGAACAATGATTAGAGAAATTTTGCTAAAGCTAATTTTATTAAATTTAAAAGACGGACATTCATTTTGAGATTATGCTCTCTTACTTTTTGTTTCCCTGATGCTAATTTATGACTTTCCTACCAACCCACTTGCTGAATGTTTTAAGTTTTAGATTCCCAATAGCCATCATCCACATGCTTTTTTTAATTAAGAAATATATTTTCTTGTTACTGAAGCACTCTAATGTCAATGACAACTATAGTTACTGCTATTTTCTAAGCAATCATTAAAATAGGCTGTTGAAATCTAGTACCTGGCATGACAACATTTAGAGTGATAAAACACTATAGTTGGACCATTGGGAGTAAAAACCTCCAACCCTAAACATGCTATCTCTGGAAACTTGAGCAATGTACTTAATCTTTCTAAACCTCAACTTTAACATCTGTAAAATGGGAATGCTAGTACCTATGTCATAAGGTTTTCATGAAGATTAAATCAGACAATCCATAATTCATTTAGTACAACCCAGGATCATAGTAAGCACTCTTATTTGAAAACACTGGTATTATTTTAAGGTAAGTCATGTTGAAGTCCTTGGACTCCAAAGAGTTAAAATTTTGAATAGAATGATCACAGATTATGCATGCACATTTAAAAATCATTATGGTATATATTAATAAAGAAACAAAATTATTCTTGAATTCAGCTTATTAGGGCCTCTGTGACAACATGGAATGCAAAACTACCAGCATGTTCTGGAATCCATACTCCAAGTTGTGATACTTCCTAAGCTAACTTTAAAGCAAAACATTAAGACAAAAACATGTTATCTGCGTAAATAAGTTTTTAAAAATCATTCAACAAATTTGAAAAAGTTTCTTTGTTGGAACTACTTAGGGTCTTTAAAATGCAAATGTGCATTGTGAACAGCCAAGAAGGGGATTTGTATTTGCAACATTACACATGTGTTTTTGACCAGACCATTGTGTTCTCAAAGCAGCCATGGAAGCTACTTTGGGAGTGCAGATTGGGTCCCATAAGTCCTAGTTGGTGTGTCTATTTCCAGGTCGGACCCATCTTAGCCAGGGCTGGTCTATAACACTTAAATCTTTTGTTCTGGGTTATTTCCCCAAACATGAATATATAGACTACATTAAGATCTCAGAATTATTTATTTCAATTCAGAAACTGAATGTTAGAAAGGATAATCTTTGATATTTTATGGGTCAGTAGGTAATATTACAGGTTAGTGAATGCACCTATGTGTTGATGGAAAAGAAATCCTAGAGTGATCCTTATTTGGAAGGCATAGTACTAGATCATAGGCCATCAGAGTTGAAGGATACCATTCCCTGTACTTTTTCTTCCTTCTAATTAAAATTTTATAAAAAAGTGTCTATCTGCCTTTAGGCTGCCTCATGTATCTCCAAAACCAATTCAATCCAGAAGGCCAGGTAGCAGTATCTATCTCTTGACTCAATAACTTGTCTTCTTGTTTGACCACCGTCTGCCTGGTTATCTTAGGAGGCTGGGCTTCCAATGCTCTGGGGAAAGTCCTATCTTGAATTCAACTTTACATCATAGGTGGTGCTTTCCTGCTTTGCTCTGTGCCAAAGAACCAGGGGTTAGGTAATAACAACCTTAACACAAATATACTTAAAGCCTCCAACTGAGAATCTATTACTTGCCAAAAAACATGAAAATTTGCATATCATCACCAGTAATCAGAGAAATGAAAATCAAAACATCAATTTGGCAAAAATTAAAAAGATTGATTGTATACAGTGCTGATCAATTTGTGGTGAAAGGGGCATCCTTATATATTGTGATAGGAATGTAAATTGCTGCAAAAGTGATCCAGGGTCTGTGTTTTATATGTGTCTATCTCTTGACTAATGATTCAAGAAGCTTCAGTACATAAGAAAATGTGTAGTAGGATATTTTTGGCCGTGTTGTTTTATTTCTGTCCTCTGTGCCTGGAGAGTTCTTGCCCCAGATAGATGCATCTCTTGCTGGCTCTTTTCCTTCAGTTCTTGGCTTACACACCTTCTGCAACCACTTATGTGAAAGGGCAAGCCTCTCCTATACCCCTTTTCTCTGGAGTCCCCTACAACACTCAATACCATGTGACAGGCTGTTATTTTATTTCTTTTTGTGTTTATTGTCTTTCTCCCACATTAGAATGCAAATTCCATGAAAGCAAGGATTTTGTCTGTTTTGTTCACCTGAATGTCTAAAGCAGATATCTATAGACAGTCATAATAAATATATGATGAGTGAATGAATATATAAATTTAAAAGAATGAGTTATATTTGTATGTAATGACCCAGAGGGAAGAATAGGATATCCTGTTG
Source organism: Mesoplodon densirostris (assembly GCF_025265405.1). NCBI lineage: Eukaryota > Metazoa > Chordata > Mammalia > Artiodactyla > Ziphiidae > Mesoplodon > Mesoplodon densirostris. Next base: position 63,835,617 of record NC_082678.1, read on the forward strand.
ACAGAAAGCAAGTTTTATAGAAAAGTTGTATAGGATGACTCAATTTTCATAAAAACATGAAATACATATGTGTGTGTGTATACCTTTTCTGTCTATCTATCTTCTATCTATATTTCTAGGAGCACAGACATATCAATAGGTACAGAGTATATATACCAAATTGCAAATTAACATAGGTTGCTCTGGGATACTGGAGGTAGACTGGAGGGTTAAATAAAAAATTGTTAATTTTTTATACTTTCATATTGTTTTCCTTGTGACTACAAGCATTGTATTACTTTTCTAATAAAAAAAGAATACCTAATAAAATAAATGCAATCACAAACACATAAAATGACTCTGGGCTGTTTCTTTAATTGTAGTATAGCAGATAATATTATTTTATTCTTGCACAGTTGGGCTGCTTTGCATCTCCATGATACCAATGTCTGCAGGCTTGTAACAAATAGGTAATTAGCTTCATTGTGGTTTACTAGAGTCTCAGGCTCCCATGAATGTGTAATTGTTGGCTAAGGCTTAGCCAAGAGGGCTACCTTGAACTTTAGCTCTTAATTGTCTGATGCTTTGATAGAAGACAATAGTCATGCAAAGGAATTTTTGTACCTCTCAAAAACAGTTTTGTACTTGAGGCAAGACAGAAATAGGGGTCAGTCTGGAGTGCAGGCATATTGGGGATACATTGTCTGTAGACAATTAAAATCAATAATAAACAAATGAGTTCATCTACTATTTATTATCACCACGTTCTAGCAATTCTAAATAATACCTGTGTTAAAATTCTCCTCTGAAAATTTTCAGCCTAATTTTTAAATAATTGCTGCAGTTAATGATAAGCCAAGATGGACTCTACCAGCCTTGATATATCACTACTCATATAATTTCCGGTTTTAATAATGAAAGGTAATATCTTTGTTTTCTTAAGCATCTATCATATATTTAGTGCACTGCTAGGGAATAGAAATAGAAAGATAAATAATATATAGCTCTCACACTTATGAAGCTCACAATCTAGAGAGAAAACAGGTGTAGATGTAACTAGATTAAATATGGAACACATATTTTTTTTTTTTTTTTTTTTTTTTGCGGTATGCGGGCCTCTCACTGCTGTGGCCTCCCCCGCCGCGGAGCACAGGCTCCGGACGCGCAGGCTCCGGACGCACAGGCTCAGCGGCCATGGCTCACGGGCCCAGCCGCTCCGCGGCATATGGGATCCTCCCAGACCGGGGCACGAACCCGTATCCCCCGCATCGGCAGGCGGACTCTCAACCACTTGCGCCACCAGGGAGGCCCTGGAACACATATTTTAATGAAGCAATCTCTAAAGTGCTAGGAGGACACAGAAGAGAACAGAAGAGGAAGTGATTCATTCTGTCTGGAGAGTTTGCTCAGTAACTTGTTCACACATGTTTACTGAATGAGTTGTCTACACTGGGCCAGGCACAGTGGACAGGACACAAGATTCCTGTGTCATTGGAGCTTATTTTCAGGTAGGAGAGTGCAGGTCCCAGCGCGAATAAGCAAGGTAAATTTAGGCAGAGAAAGGTGATTGAGGGTACCTCCTGAGGAGGTTCCTTTTGGGCTGAGACTGAATGATGACATGGAGACAGCAGTACAAAGATCAGGAGGAGTAAGTGCTATGAAAGTCAGAGGTGGCACAGGCCAGACCATATAGAATGGAGGTTCACAAACCTGGCTGCACTGAGAACCACCCGGCGAGTGGTACGTCCTACATAGTAATCTGCTGTGGGGTCCAGGCTTTGTTACCTTGTAAAAGCTCTACAGAGATTCTCATGTGCAGCCAGGGCTGAGACTCTACAGAGTGTGATAGGAGAAGTATGATGAAGACCATGGGAGGGTTTTAAGAAAAGAGATTGGCATGATCTAATTTACATTTAAAAAAATACTGTGTGCAAATGATATGGCCAATAAAGGGTTAATATCCAATAACTATAAACAGCTCATACAACTCAACATCAAGAAAACAAACAACTTGGGCTTCCCTGATGGTGCAGTGGTTGAGAGTCTGCCTGCTGATGCAGGAGACGCAGGTTTGTGCCCCGGTCCAGGAAGATCCCACATGCCATGTAGCAGCTAGGCCTGTGAGCTATGGCCACTGAGCCTGTGTGTCCAGAGCCTGTGCTCCACAACGGGAGAGGCCAAAACAGTGAGAGGCTGGTGTACCGAAAAAAAAAAAAAAAGAAAACAAACAACTCAATTAAAAAAAGAGAAGAACTGAATAGACATTTTTCTAAAGGTGAAATGTAGATGGACAACAGGCATATGAAAAGATGCTCAACATTGCTAATCATCAGGGAAATGTAAGTCAAAACAACAATGAGATAACACCTCACATCTGTCAGAATGGCTACCATCAAAAAGAAAACAAATAGCAAATGTTAGCAAGGATGTGGAGAAAAGAGAACCCTTGTACACTGTTGGTGGGAATGTAAATTGGTGCAGCCACTGTGGAAAGCAGTATGGAGGTTTCTCACAAAACTAAAAATAGAACTATCATATGACCCAGCAATTCCACTCCTGGATATATATCCAAAAAACCCCCACTAATTCAAAAAGATACATGCACCCCAATGTTCATAGCAGCATTATTTACAGTTGTCAGTATATGGGGGCAACCTAGGGGTCCATCAACAGATGAACGGATAAGAAAGTTGTGATATATGTGCATAGAGGAATACTACTCAGCCATAAAAAGGAAAACAATTTTGCCATTAGTGGCAACATGGATGGATTTGGAAGGTTTTATGTTTAGAGAAATAAACCAGAGAAAGACAAATACTGTACGATATCACTTATATGTGGAATCTCAAATATACAACAGACTAATGAACAAAACAAAAAAGAAGCAGACTCACAGATATAGAGAACAAACTAGCAGTTACCAGTGAGGAGAGGGAAGAGGAGAGGGGCAATATAGGGGTAGGGGAAAAAAGGTGTTATTATGGGATTATATGAAATTATGAGTGTGAAATTTTTGAAAACTGTAAAGCACTATAGAATTTAAAGAGTCCTTCATTCAATAAAAAAATTTTTAAATATCATTTTGATTGCTACATGCAAGAGTGATCACATGGAAGGCAAGCATTAAATCAGGGAAACAAATTAGAAGGTTCTTACAGCCGTCCAGTGGAGAGCTACTGATGGCTTGGACCAAGGTGCAGACAATGGAGGCTGTGAGAGAAATGTAATCAGAAAATCCTTCATGGTTTTCTGAGGGGTCTTGAAGAAAGAGGAGTAAGATTTTTACTTTTGGTGGAAGAGTGGGAACAAGGGCCCAGAAAAGGAATGAAAAGTGATGTGGATGTGTCGTGGGAAGGAGTCATGGACTCTGGGTGACACAGGTGTAGACAGATGTGGGAAATAGCATATAGGAACTGCTAAGTATATAAACCGCTTAAAAGTTACTCAATTACAGAAAAGTTAAGGTTTTGCCTTAGGTAAATTGTTAAGTACAACAGTAATCTTTGATTCTTCTTGGTCTTCCCCTTGGGGGGATCTCTAACCTCTTTCAGAATCCCTCTCTCATTGTCCATGTTAAGAGGCTTCCCACCCTGGAGTGCTATTTTCTTTTGTAGGCTTGCAGTTTTTTTGAAAATTTTTCCTGTAGTGGTTGCAGTGATTTTAATGACTCCTCCTGTTTTCTGCCTGCAGTATCCATTGCTGTAGAGTAGCAGTGACGAAACAGACAGTGAGTTCTGGAGCCTTCTGAAGTGGGCTTTCACCTAAGTCTCAGTGTGCTAATATACCACTGACGCCATTTGCTATAAGACATTCCCAGTCTCCTGGTTCTGAGGTTCTCAATTCCCAAGTCAAGAGCCCGATTAAATGTCTTTCTTGGATTCTCCTGCACTGTGACGACTTTATTATCATGGAGACTGTGCTATGTTGGCACCAAATCTTGATCCCACATGTTATGAAATCTCTCTGCCTTTTATCAGTGGGGCAATGGTGGGACTTCACAAGGTAGAGCCAAGAAAACAGCTAGTGTGCTGTAATACAGGCAGAAATTGTCTAATTTTAAGATTTCTGAGCTTAAGACATATACTTCCCAAAAGGAGTGAGGGCTGACATGTCTGTTTTTTCCTAGCTTAGCAACCCATTGTTGTCAAGCTTACCTCTTTTTTCCTCAGAGAATGTGCTATCTGTGCCTACCTTTATGGGGAAGCTAATGATTAACTGAGAATATAGGCTGTGGAAGTCAGACATACCTGTCTTCCAGTCACGGTTTTACCACTTACTTAACCAGTCTGACTTGATGTCCTCATCTGGAACCTTGCCACTCAGTAAGATATCCTTGACCAACAGCATCAGGGTCACCTGGAGACAGCAAGAAACGTAGAATCTCAAGTCCCAGCCCAGACCTACAGAATCAGAATCTTCGTTTTTAACAAGATCCTCAAGTGATTGCATGTGCATTAGGGTTTGAGAAACAATGATACAGAAAAATCCTTGCTGTGTATTAAACATTACCTGTGGATAAAAATATCTATTCCTGAAAAATGTCAACAGAGGAAAACTTGGTGGTTGCAATTTTCAGTATAGAGGGAGTTTTTAAGGAGCTTATTTGTGAAAGATAGAAACAATGGAAGAAAAAGGATAAATCACTTTATATTTGGGAAGGCAGACAGGCCTTTAGTTACCCCCTCAAATTATGATATCCCAGTGGCCACTCAATTTGTCTGTGACCTGAATTAGCATTCAAAAACATAGTGAAGGCAAAATTCTATTGTGAAGCCTCAAATCACATTTTTGAGGCTTTTCACTTTATTTAGAATTGCCACCACCCACCTCATCTTGGAATACTCACTCTTCTTGATAGAACTCATAGGAAAAATAGCTTTATAACCAGTACTGAATATATACACAAATATAACAAGCTTAGACATTTCATAAACTGCCAATTTTTATTGGCTTTATAACTGTATCTATTTTTACCTAGTTGGGAGAAGGAACAAGTAAGAAACAATACTGAAGTTTCTAGAGTCATTCTAAGTCATAACCACACTTGCCCTATCATCATCTTTTGTCTCCTACTTACAGGTATTTTATTAATCCTTTAACTATTGCTGTTTCATTCCCAGCACAGCTTGGACCACTAAAGAAAATGCTTTTCTATTTCTTCAACCCACCACTATTAATATTTTTCTCTTTTTTATTTTTAACATAAACACCACATGTTTCACTCTTCTCTTGCTCCTCGCTACCCTCACCACCTAGAAAGTAGCCTGTGAATGTTTTGGCACATATTTTGGATATAACTCTCCATAGTGGTAATTCATGCATGACCCTCAGTTACTTTGTGTTATGTTGTATTTCCCACTGGCAGGTGGTAGACAAGAAAAGTTCTTGCTCTTCCGTGTTAGGAAAAAATGATTTTGATAAAAATGACTATAATCCTCTTTATTAGCCAGAGCTATCAGTTGGTATAAAGCAGCCAGTGTAAAACATCAAGATAGTAGACTGTTTTGCTGAAAGTTTTACTTTCGTTTTAGGTTCGAAGGATTTGTTAACAAAAAGACACCACTTGTCATACAAATAAACAGTTTTAGCTCAATATTAATAGGAAATCATCAAAAAGAAAGAAATATAAAAGAGAGAGAGAGAAGTAAAACATTTACTTCATCAAATTGGGCCTACACCTACATCCAGACTCGAACAGTGCTGGGAAGTCCTGGAAACAGCAATCTGGAGTCCCAGTTGGGAAAAGTCCCAGGCACTGTGTCCACTCCATGGGTGAGACTTCAGATTGTACTCTAGGAAAGTCTGCTTCTAATCCCAGGCTGCAAACTGATATCATCAGTTTTCGTGCAAATATGCAACTCTGGTTTTCTTCAACAATGCTGTTTGTTTTACCTTGTGAGTCACAAGATTTTCCAGACCCTGGGTAACTGGCCAGGTTCTCAGGGCTCAAGAAATTCCAAGGCCCACTCCCTTTCTTTATCTTAAGAGCCTCCAGACTTCCTGATGGCAGCTTATGAGCAAGCATGTAGTCCAGACAAGGTCACAAATTGGTCAGAGGCCTAGTATTGCCTCTGAAGCCTGAAAAAGACTATTTCCATTTCAGTTTTCCTAAATAGACTCAGTGATTCAGATCCATCATCCAATTAACATTCAACTATTTTATCATACTATGTAAAGAGCTTGCATGAGAAAGGGGAAAAAGTAGAAGTCAAAAATATACAGCTCAGGGCTTCCCTGGTGGTGCAGTGGTTGAGAGTCCACCTGCTGATGCAGGGGACACGGGAGAGGCCACAACGGAGAGAGGCCCACGTACTGCAAAATAAATAAATAAATAAATATATATACGGCTCAGGATAGTCTTGGTTATTCTGTGGTAACAAGCCACTCCCAAATCACAGTGACTTAACCTCCCAAAATGTCATAAGAATTTAAATTACATGCCCAGTGTGAGTTGATATTGGTGCCCTTCTCATTGTCGATACTCAGGGATGAGACTAAGAAGCGTCCATTTGACACATGCTTCCTCCATAACCATGGAAGATGGCAAGGAATGGTGGCTCTCAAAGTTTCCAGAAGTGATATGTCATTTTCACCCATGTGGCATTGGCCAAAGCATGTCACACAGTCTATCTTCAAATGGGGTGGGGAAGTGCAAGCCTACTGTGTCCAGAAATACTTGAGGACCAGCACTGATGACTATCTGAGACTGTTACATGCACAGATATTGTGGGTTTGAGCTTTCCTACTTTACCACACACTACTTTTATCACCTTGGTAAAACTTGACTTTCTCAACAGTAAAATAGATATAATACCACCTACCCTACTTACCTCACTGCATTATTTTGAGGGCCAAATTCCCTAATGTGTGTAAAAGCACTCTGAATGTGTGAAGGATTCTCACCAGCAACATTTTTAGTTCCTGATACATGTCTTTGTTTCCATCTGTGCTCTATTATGTTGGTTAAGCAATGAATGATTTGTTCTTAATATATGTGAATGTTCTTATATAATCCTAAGATGAGATAATTAAAATATCAATAAGATTATTTATATATTATAAAAAGGCAGACATAAAATCTGAAAATGCAATTAGTTTTGTTCTCTATATCAGTGTAAGAATATGGAATATTATTCTGTTTCTCAGAAAGCCAATTTCACCACTGCTACCATTCCTGTGACTCTACATACCCCAAAAGGTTTGTCCTGTAAATCAATAGTTTAGTATGGAGGGAGGCCTCCAGGAGCAAAGTCCCCAGGATCATGATTGCATAACCGCAAAACTGCTTTCTAAAAAGAAGGGATTTGAAAGGCTATGTGGAGAAGGGAAAAGGAAAAGAAGAGAAATTGAATAAATGGCTGGCTGCCAGAGAGAAACTTTGGGGATGAGCAAGTGTACTTAGTCAGAAATTTTAAGTTTTCTTGTGGAGCTTATTATTTGAATCTTCTTTCATGTCTCTATACACATTTTACAGAATAGCTATAACACCCAATAAAGTTTTGTGGAAGTGAACCTTTGTTTTGTTAACTTTTTTTTTCTTTTGAGTGGATGGTTTATTAAATGCTGAGTATGGGCTCAAGGTGGGCACTGGTTGAGAACCCAGTCTTATTTTTGAGAAATCCACTAAAATGAGTGATACCAAGAATGATGAGAATGGGAAAAGCAGTCTTTCAGGCAAGACTCAAAACCAACTAGCCAATTATTTGTGTCTTCCAAAATAGAATTTAGAAGTTTATACATTCTACGGTCCCTCTACTTATTTAACATTTGATTATATAAATAACATTTTTGATGACTCACCCCCATTAGGAAGTATACTTAGCCATTCAGTTTCCCAGGGCCAGAACAGTGATCATTGTAAACAGGCCAGAGGACTGGTAACAAGTTCAAGATGGAAAGTGAATATACAACAGATCCTCTAAACTAGAGGCATCAGAGGAGAAAACAAGGAACCAGCATAGAAACGAAGCAGATTGGAACAGGTTAAATGGGAGGTAATCTAAGTTTATGCTGAAAACTGGATTCAGTGCATCTACACTGGCCAGCTTAGCCCTCTACAAGTTGCTAGAACAGAACAGGCACTATATATTTATTGGTCTTTTGAATTTCTCTCACCATTAACTTCTCAACAGGTTTTTAATTCACAAAGCATCTGGGTTTGTGCAATTGCTTACCTAATAGTGTGCATTACATGGTTGGTTGTTAACCAGGACAGAGATAAACTAGGGAAATATAGAGTGTTCTTCAAAATATCTCAAGTGGTGGAGTAGAAAAATATGGTTTAGTAAAATGTTCAGTAAAATAGCAATTTCATGGCTTAAAGTCCCAGTCCTGTTACTTCTAAACTCTGTGACCCAAGCCAAGTCACTTCACCTCTCTGAGCAGCAGTTTCCCCATATGTAAACTGGATAATAACAATAAACTCACTGCCTACATCACATGGTTATTGGACAATGTACCAATTAATCATTTAAGTTCTTTTTTTAAAACATCTTTATTGGAGTATAATTGCTTTAAAATGGTGTGTTAGTTTCTGCTTTATAACAAAGTGCTTCAGCTATACATATACATATATCCTCATATCTCCTCCCTCTTGTGTCTCCCTCCCACCCTCCCTATCCCACCCCTCTGTGTGGTCAAAAAACACCAAGCTGATCTCCCTGAGCTATGTGGCTGCTTCCCACTAGCTATTTATTTTACATTTGGTAGTATATATAAGTCCATACCACTCTCTCACTTTGTCCCAACTTACACTTCCACCTCCCCATGTCCTCAAGTCCATTCTCTATGTCTGTGTCTTTATTCCTGTCCTGCCACTAGGTTCTTCAGAACCATATATATATTTTTTTAGGTTCCATATATATGTGTTAGCATTGGTATTTGTTTTTCTCTTTCTGACTTACTTCACACTGTATGACAGACTCTACATCCATCCACCTCACTATGCAAATACCATACTCCCCTACATTCATGCCTCTTCATGGGTGTTTCCTTTGCACAGGCTTCACCCCCAAACAGCTGCATATGTTAACCCCTAAAGGCTCTTCATGCCTAAACTCCAGTGGCCTTCTCTGGCCAATGCCTTCATCCCCAGTTTGGTAAGATGTTCTTCCTCTATCCATTATAGTGTAAATTATATTGTATCATCATTTCCTAATGTCATTTTCATGATGGCAAGTCAGTGTCAATTTATTAAAGAATGAGCTGTATTCTCTATTGTCTTTTTCAAAAGAACACTTGATGACTATTATTGCTTAAAAAGTCAACGTGAAGACAAAGTAGACAAAGACAAAAATGGCTAATTATTACCATTTTGACACTAGTTTACGCCTTCTTAACATCAACCAAATGCTTACTAACTCAGTCAAGGTCAAGCTAGAGCCCGCTCCCTTAGATCAAACATAAACATAAGAAAAAGCAAGGACATATAAACTGCAGATCTGTACTTGATTATAAATTTGTCACCTAAACAATCGAAACTATGCATATACTTAATACTTTAAAATATAATCATCAAAGTAAATACACACTCAACTCTCATAGAGATTTTCCTAATCCATAGAATATGTCTTTGGACACCCAAGGGCAACCCAAGGGATGCCCAGTTTCAGACAAATTGTCCTGGAGATTGGATGGAACAGAGTGTTACTGAGCTGAACTCAGGTCTGCTTGCCTGACACGCAGCAAAATCAATCTACTGACACTGTTACCGAACTCAGGTTCAATTGCTCACCACTTAAAAGCCCATACTTGAGAGATGAATGTTGGCTGGAAAGAAAAGTTTGCTTTATTCAGGAGGTTGGGAACCTGGGGAGAAGGCAGACTCATGTCTAAAAACCAATTCTGAAGATTCTGCTCAACCATGAAAGTTTTTAAAGGGAGAATCATTTGTGGATGGGGTGAGAGTTTATCTTTCACTGTGTGCAGATTTTCTTCTAATTGATTGGTGGTGAGGTAATACAATGATGTTTTGGAAATCTTAACTATAGCCTTCTGTTTCTAACCAGTCTGGAGTCTATATGCTGTGGTCAGCCTGTAGTCACCATCCTCTACTGGGTAGGGGGTCTTAGTTTCTGCAGAACTCAAAGATATGCATCAGATTGTTATCTATATTCCTTCAGAAGGAACTAGAAGTCTTGTGAGTCTACTGTTCTAATGATTAACTGCTTGTGTCTGCTCACTGGAACTCAGGGAAGGCCAGACAAGAAGCAGGGAACATGGAGGGGCTTGTACTAGAAGGCCCCACAGGTCCCATTCAGTTTCAATCACCCCCACTTTTTTTTTTTTTTTTGATAGTCCTCAATCTTGAGGGGAACAGGGGTGAGACAAGAAAGAGAATAAAGTTTTGGATAGAGAGGTTAATCATAAACTCAGCAGAGAAACTTAGTTTTAGGGGGACTCAGTTTCCATAGTGCAAATGGTGAGAACAGAGACCTAAATAACTCACCTGCAATATAATATTTTGACAGAATTCTGAACCAAATTTATGAAGAGATAATGGTTGGCAGATAATTTGTAGAAAAACTCAAAATATACTGGACATAAAGAGGTTTATTCTGGAATGCAAGTAGAAGCCAACCAGAAAATCAAGACAGATGTAATTAACACAAACTGAAGAAGACACAGAGAAGGAAAAGTAATTTCTTGGGCAAAGGATTATTACTTGAAATTTCTTTACTGCTAGACAATGCTGGACACTGATTTGATTTTTATTGCAATGCAGTGATAACAAAGTCACATATCATTATGTTTCCTCAGAGGATATTAAAAGGAAAAGTCTCTTTCATTCTGTTATTTAAACGTTGATCTTTAGCCTGAGTCAAGGGGTTCCTTAACCCAATAACTGGCTTTCCCAAAACATCCGGACTAGTGTCGACTTAGAATGCTGCCTGGCACTTCCGGGGCTTGAAGTTCTCAGAAAGTCCGCTGAATAAAACATAATTCTCAAATTTTAGGTTTTGCTTTTTTTTTTTTCATTTGACAGTGGTCTCTCTAGGAAGTGCATCTGGAGGGACACAGGAGGGTGACTGTGGTTTGACAACACTAACCTTTGTGATTTCCTTAACAATGGAACACTTAGAGTTTCAAGAAATTTACAGAAGTGCATTCAGAGAAAGAACAATGGTTATCCCTGGGAGGGATATGTGAGGTGCACCCAAGCATGGGCACGTTGGATGAATCCCTCTCATTCTTTCCTTTTTCACTTCTGTTTGTTTGATTATTTTTTAATATAACACAGATGCAGTACTTTGTAATTAAAGCAAAAACATGAAGGATCACCAAAGTAATTCTAAAATCCCTTGATACCATTCCTCTATTTTCTTTTGGAATAGTAGTAGTTATTACAATGGAAGAAATGACTTTGCTTAATACCTTGTTGAGCAAGAAGACACCTTATTTGTAAAGGACTGTATTTCCATAACTTCAAAATCAGCTACTTCTTGACCACTGAGGAAGATTACTTTTAATACTTTTCCCAAGAGGGCTTCTCATTAAAATGACTCTGTGTTAGGAGCTAATGTAGAAACTCATTTTGCTCCTTAATTATTTCATGGGTAGAAATTGCTTCCTAAGCTTTACTTGGAACTGAGTTTTTTTCCCCCTTAACTTAATTTCCCTTCATTCACCAGGTTCAATTGCCTGTGATAAATACAAAGAATAAAAACTCAGTCTGTCACCTGAAGTTCTCTAACAACAAAAATTGTATTTCTCAATTATATCTGTTATGAACCACCTTTTCTATTCTATGTAAAGATGTGCAACCCATCTTGAAACCGCAGGCCTTTTATTTTCACTCTGAGCCTGGACGTTGTTAGGCCTATTTTAATTCAAGCACTGTTAGTGTCTCAGATTTCAGTAATACAGTCAACAAAATAATCTATGAGAGGTGAAATAGAAATGTATTCAGGCTGACCTGAACCTATCACATCTGATCATCATAAATAGCTTGACACTGTAGCGTGTCTTTTCCAATTCCTATCTCAGAGAAATTTATGTTGAGTTGGAAGCTCAATTTTGCTGCCTACCATTAGGAAAAGTTAGATGGAGCTCAGATAAAGTAACAACTTGTCAGGACTTCCACAAATGCCACTTACCTCCCTCTTTGGTGAGGAATAGATACTGTCTTTCAGAGTAGGCTTGAGTATGGATTCTTGATTCAAGCAGATCTCCACAGCTCCTCTTGACCTTTATTTTTGACATAGGTCTAGCCAGATGAAAAACTTGATTCTAACAATTTATTTTTAGAGAAAAAGGAAGACTTATTTAGAAGGAGAGAGAGAGCCAAACGACATAGGGAATTGGGGATTTCTTTAGAAACTTTCCTTTTGATGAGTAGTATTCTTTTCTTTATTAAATGCCTAATATACATTAATGCTAATGAAATGAGCAGAAGTTAATTTATATAAAAACTTTATTAAATCCAAAATTTAAATACAAATCAGTACACCTACCACATAAAAATACCACTCAAACTAAATGTATATTTACATACAAAACATTATCTTTTGTAACTAGTATGTTGATGATGATTGAATTATGAATGTTATCTTTCCAATACATAGCTTGCCTTTGAAGCTCATTAAATTCATTCCCTTAACTTGATATGTAACATTGCTATGAATTACTTAATTATAAAAGATACAATTTTGTTTTTATAAACAAAGCAAATTCTTTGGGAAAATATATATGGCTTATCATATCTGAAAAATACTTGACTTCTTTAGTAATCAGACATAAAAATTAAATCAACAGTAGACATTCTCCACTTAATTGACTCACCAGATTAAGCCTCTCCATTTCTATTGTAAAACGCAATTAAAAGTAATGATTGTGTTTAATTTAATTGATTAATTAATGGGAAGGACAACTGGACACTATAGCAAGTGACAGTGCACTTCTGCTCTTAGCAGTTGAGTCCCATACTTACTGTGAATCAGTTGTGGTTGTTCTCAAACCATTTTAAAATAGCAATACTTGTCATCAGAATCACATAATTTAGTTATGTTAATTAACTATATACAACTAAAGAAGAAAGTGTTACTTCTATGTTGAGTGTGTTAGAAAGTCTCACTAAAAATGAGTTAGGAAAAAAATTGCTGGTATTGAATTAGATATATACATTTATATAGATGAGATAACTGTAAGAAAAATGAAATCAATAAGAATCTAGGACTGTGCATTTGGAGCACTTTAGATTTTCTTTCCACTTTATAATAGAAAATGGAAATCATAGAAGACCAATTAAAGGAGTGATTTATGTAAGAAAATCCAATCATGTACCTGAAAAAGGAAAAAATAAAAAGGTTCCAATCCTGAAAGAAGTCAGTTATGCCATCTAGCATTTCTAATAGCATACTTCAGCAATTAATGTTCAGCCAGTTTGAAACAGCCCTTTGTTGGTGATGTCTGTACTAATTTGCAGTATATGTGCATAACTGGTCCATCTTTGACGTTAGCTTTTCATCTAACATACTGCTTGTATGTTTGGCAACTACTCATCCATACATCTTCCCCTCTGTAGAATAGTTTATTTCCCCACCCCACTGACTTGGGCTTGCCCATGTGACTTATTTCAGCCACTAGAAAGGGATGGAAGTGACAATGTGTCAACTCTTAGTTAAGGCTTTATGAGGTTTGGCCAATTTCTGGAAGTCCTCTGGAGCCTCTGACATCCACCATGAGAAGATCATGCTCCAGACTGAAGCTCTTCCTTTCACCTGAGTCTCAAAATGGAGGAAACCTGAATCTGACCAGCAGCATGGAATCAGGAGATTAGCCCAGCTAAGCTGGGTCAAGTTGAAGCTGAGTTGCAGCTAACCCATGAACTGTGATGCGGGAGTCTTAACTAGGTGTTGTTGAAGGCACTGAGTTTTGTTTTGTGTTTTTCCACATGAATATTGGGGTGAAAGAAGACTAATCCAGCTTTTAACCAATTTTATGACTAGTCTTACTTTTTAAATAGACATTCCTTTTTAATACTTTGTCTATAACATGTACGTAGTATCCCTTTTTCTCCACTGAAGATGACCCTTGCTGATAAATAAATATTTGAACTGGTATTATTTGGAACTACTTATTTCACAGCAAGCCCAAAACAATACTGTGAAATGTGTTTGTAATTCACTGGGGAAGTTTGCCTTAACAGACACATGCCCAAAATAGGAATGGCTTTAGCTGTACATCAAAATTTGAAGAATCAGTGCATCTTAATATACTTTAAGTAAATTTAAATGTTTGAGACTCATGTATTATATATATGATTTCTTGCTTTATCTCAACCTTTTATGTTAGCCTACAACTACTAGATACAGTAGCATTTTATGAGTATATTATTATTGGCAAAGAACACATGCCTGGCATTAGAGAGAGTGTGAGGAAATGGGCAGTCTCTATATACTCTAATAGTTGAAGTATGTATTTTTTGGACGTGGTAAGCAAAGTGCCTCTGGTCACACCATAAGGTATGTGGAAGGAGTCATTCTGTCCTTATTGTGTGCTATACCCAGAAGAGGACTTGGCACATATTTGGCAATCGGCAAATATTTAATAAATGGAAAGATGTATATGCCTAAATCTCTGCATGGATACAACCCTCTGAGACTGGTTTTATTGACTTTCTACTCCTCCCCCTTGCTTGCTTTCTCATGGGAGTATAATTGCACCCATAAATATACTACAGGCAGAAAAATGTGTCACGAATAATGAAACGAAGAGAGTTGGTGACTCACTGATTGACTAGTCTTTTTATGGACTATTGATTGAATATTTAATAATATGCATAAAAATTGGAAATGTGCATGCAATTTGCAATGGTACAATCAGAATATTTCCAAAGACATTGTCTCTTCTCTAATGTGTCTGTTTCTATCAGTTGAGTTGTAGGGAGGGAGGCTTACATGGATATTCATTGTAGGCTTGATTATAGTAGTGAAAAATTATAAACAATATAAAATGTCTGATTATAGATAATTGGTTAAATCTATCATGGGGTATACATGCAATGAAATACAGCATGTCTTCATTTAGTAGGAACTCAGTAAATATTGTTAACTCACTGACTGCAGCCTTTAAAAACAAGGATGTAGGGCTTCCCTGGTGGCGCAGTAGTTGAGAGTCTGCCTGCCAATGCAGGGGACGCGGGTTCATGCCCCGGTCCAGGAGGATCCCACATGCCACGGAGCGGCTGAGCCCGTGAGCCATGGCTGCTGAGCCTGTGTGTCCTGAGCCTGTGCTCCACAATGGGGGAGGCCACAACAGTGAGAGGCCGACACACCACAAAAAAACAAACAAAAAACCAAGGATGTAAATATATATTTTATTGACAATGAAAAAAGTCCACAATATATTAAGACTAACAGGTTATCAAGTGGCATGTATAATGTAGTTCTAATTCTGGGGAGGTGGAAGGGAACACCATACATATCTGTCTGTCATCTCTCTCACTCTCTCTACATCTTCCTATCTATCTATCTACATAGAAATGTTAAAGGATTCTTATCTGAGTATTAAAAGTTGTTATCTCAAGGGGTAAATTTTTGTGTTATCTTTCTTTTCTTAACTTAATGTTTTTATTATCTTCTGATTTATTTTATAATTATAAAAAGAGAAAGACAATACAATTTTGAAAAAAATAATTATGTATGTAAAGTATTTGGGGATGGACTTTAGTATAAAACCAAATCAGCTGTTCAGTAGGTAAAGGATATTCACTATCTTAATTTCCATATGTTTGGTTTGTCATGTCATTTATGGGTGAATTGACAAGTGTTGTAAATGGATAAGGGGTTGGAAAACTTAGGTTTTTCTACCAGATCCACATTCTACCTTCAAACATAGTAACAGTTGATCACTTATTCTATAGAACAAGGCAGAAAGTAATTTTGGACATTATTCCTTAGACCATTAATCAGAAAATAAATACCAGAAAGAGACAGGTAAAGCACTATTTAAAACTAAATTAGTTCTTCATTCTTCAAATACTTTCCCAAGAAATCTCAATGTCTGGAGAATACACAGATGTGTGGTGTATGGGACATACTTATAATAAAATATTATTTACTGTTTATCTGAAATTTAAATGTAACTAAGTGCCCTATATTTTACCTTTGATCAATCTAGCAATGTATTGACAACCCATTTGTTTGGGCTTTCTCATTGAATAGGAAATAAGCAAACCTGCCTTCAAGGTTATAGTGTCAGATGTAGTATATCTCTCTTTTACTTTCCCTCTCAGCTCCTGGTCCCTGACTCTGCAATGGCCTATCCAGTCCTAGCACTGACAGCTGTAGTGACTATGTTTTCCTATAATGCAGAGATAAGACCCTATGAGCCCATCCTCATTCTTTACCTGATAGAGAGGAATAAATACTAGTATGTTTGTTATATAGAACAACAAGAAAAATGCCCTAGTTTTCACTTTCTCTCCCTCTCCTCCCCTACCAGCCAAGAAAGCATTAATGATATGGTTCTAATAATCTCCTTTATTATCTCCTAGTATGAAAGGATGCTCATTGTTGCAGATAAGTTACCTGCTGCCTAAATAGTACTGCATAACCAACCATGTCAAAAGATAATCACTTAGAGGGGGCAGTTTGAGATGGTAGCCTAAGATCCTGAACTCACATCCTCCCATGGACACAACAAATGTGTAGCTATATATGGGTCAGTTCCCTCTGAAAATGACCTGAAAACTAGCTGAGGAGCTCCTTCACAACAAAGGATAGAAGAAATACACCAAGATGAGTAGAAGAGGCAGAGACACAGTCCTGCCAAGAACCCCATACCCACAATTAGGAAGTATTTCACAAATATGAAACTTCTCCCAGAGGACTGCTGGGTGTGTGTGTGTGCCCAACATCAGGCACAGATATTTATGATACTAGCATAAAACAAACACAGAGATCAGTGGAACAGAATAGAGAGCCCAGAAATAAATCCACACATATATGGTCAATTAATCTATGACAAAGGAGTCAAGAGTATACAACGGGGAAAAAGTTTCTTCAATAAACTTCAATAAACTTAAAGCCACATGCAAAAGAATAAAATGGGACCACTCTCTTATACCATGTACAAAAATTAACTCAAAGTGAATGTAAGACCAGAAACAATATAACACCTAGAAGACAACATAGGCAGAAAGCTCCAGAATGTAATGACTTAAACAATAAGATTAATGTAGCTTGCAAGTTTGCAGGTGAGTTTTATTTCTTTTTCTTTTTTTTTTTTTTGATAAACTTCAGTTTATTTTATTTTTTTAACATCTTTCTTAGAGTATAATTACTTTACAATGGTGTGTTAGTTTCTGCTTTATAACAAAGTGAATCAGCTATACATATACATATATCCCCATATCCCCTCCCTCTTGCATCTCCCTCCCACCCTCCTTATCCCACCCCTCTAGGTGGTCACAAAGCACAGAGCTGATCTCCCTGTGCTATGTGGTTGCTTCCACTAGCTATCTATTTTACATTTGGTAGTGTATATATGTCCATGCCACTCTCTCACTGCATCCCAGATTACCCTTCCCCCTACCCATGTCCTCAAGTCCATTCCCTACATCAGCGTCTTTATTCCTGTCCTGCCCCAGGTTCTTCAGAACCTTCATTTTTTTTTTTAAGATTCCATATATATGTGTTAGCATACGGTATTTGACTCACTTCACTCTGTATGACAGGCTCTGGGTACATCCACCTCACTAAAAATAACTCAATTTCTCTTCTTTTTATGGCTAAGTAATATTCCATCATGCCACATCTTCTTTATCCATTCATCTCTCGATGGACACTTAGGTTGCTTCCATGTCCTGGCTATTTTAAAGAGAGTTGCAGTGAACATTGTGGTACATGACTCTTTTTGAATTATGTTTTCTTTGAATTATGGTTTTCTCAGGATATATGCTCAGTAGTGGGATTGTTGGGTCATATGGTAGTTCTATTTTTAGTTTTTGAAGGAAACTCCATACTGTTCTCCATAGTGGTTGTACCAATTTACATATCCACAAACAATGTAAGAGGCTTCCCTTTTCTCGACATTCTCTCCAGCATTCATTGTTTGTAGACTTTTTGATGATGGCCATTCTGACTGGTATGGTGGTGATACCTCATTGTAGTTTTGAATTGCATTTCTCTAATGATTAGTGATGTTGAGTGTCTTTTCATGTGTTTGTTGGCAATCTGTATATCTTCTTTGGAGAAATGGCTATTTAGGTCTTCTGCCCATTTTTGGATTGGGTTGTTTGATTTTTGATATTGAGCTGCATGAGCTGCTTATAAATTTTGGAGATTAATCCTTTGTCAGTTGCTTCATTTGCAAATATTTTCTCCCATTCTGAGGGTTGTCTTTTCATTTTGTTTATGGTTTCCTTTGCTGTGCAAAAGATTTTAACTTTCATTAGGTCCCATTTGCATATTTTTGTTTTTATTTGCATTTCTCTAGGAGGTGGGTCAAAAAGGATCTTGCTGTGATTTATATCATAGGCTGTTCTGCCTATGTTTTCCTCTAAGAGTTTTATAGTATCTGGCCTTATATTTAGGGTTTTTTTTTAATTTTTTTAAAATTATTAATTAATTAATTAATTATTTGTGCTGTGTTGGGTCTTCGTTTCTGTGCGAGGGCTTTCTCTAGTTGCGGCAAGTGGGGGCCACTCCTCATCACGGTGCACGGGCCTCTCACTATCGCGGCCTCTCTTGTTGCGGAGCACAGTCTCCAGACACGCAGGCTCAGTAATTGTGGCTCACGGGACTAGTTGCTCCACGGCATGTGGGATCTTCCCAGACCAGGGCTCAAACCCGTGTCTCCTGCATTGGCAGGCAGTTTCTTAACCACTGCGACACCAGGGAAGCCCTATATTTAGGTTTTTAATCCATTTTGAGTTTTTGTGTGTGTATGGTGCTAAGAAGTGTTCTAATTTCATTCTATTACATGTAGTTGTCCAGTTTTCCCAGCACCACTTATAGAAGAGGCTATCTTTTCTCCATTATATATTCTTGCCTCCTTTATCAAAGATAAGGTGACCATATGTGCATGCATTTATCTCTGGGCTTTCTATCCTGTTCCATTGATCTATATTTCTGTTTTTGTGCCAGTACCATACTGTAGCTTTGTAGTATTGTCTGAAGTCAGAGAGCCTGATTCCTTCAGCTCCATTTTTATTTCTCAAAATTGCTTTGGCTATTCAGGGTCTTTTGTGTTTCCATACAAATTGTGAAATTTTTTGTTCCAGTTCTGTGAAAAATGCCATTGGTAGTTTGATAGGGATTGCATTGAATCTGTAGATTGCTTTGGGTGGTATAGTAATTTTCATAATGTTGATTCTTGTAATCCAAGAATATGGTATATCTGTCCATCTGTTTGTATCATCTTTAATTTCTTTCATCAGTGTCAAAGTTTTCTGCATACAGGTATTTTGTCTCCTTAGGTAGGTTTTGTTCCTAGGTATATTACTCTTTTTGTTGCAATGGTAAATGGGAGTGTTCCCTTAATTTTTCTTTCAGAATTTTCATCACTAGTGTATAGGAATACAAGAGGTTTCTGTGTATTAATTTTGTTTCCTGCCTCTTTATCAAATTCATTGATTAGCTCTAGTAGTTTTCTGGTAGAATCTTTAGGATTCTCTATGTATAGTATTGTGTCATCTGCGTACAGTGATAACTTTACTTATTTTCTAATTTGGGTTCCTTTTATTACTTTTTCTTCTCTGATTGCTGTGGCTAAAACTTCCGAAACTATGTTGAGTAATAATGGTGAAAATGGACAACCTTGTCTTGTTCCTGATCTTAGAGGAAATGCTCTCAGTTTTTCACCATTGAGAATGATGTTGGCTATGGGGTTGTCATATATGGCCTTTATTATGTTGAGGTAAGCTCCTTCTATGCCTACTTTCTGGAGGGTTTTATCATAAATGGGTGTTGAATTTTGTCAAAAGCTCTTTCTTCATCTATTGAGATGATCATATGGTTTTTCTCCTTCAATTTGTTAATATGGTGTATCACATTGATTGATTTGCATATATTGAAGAATCCTTGTATTCCTGGGATAAACCCCACTTGATCATGGTGTATGGTCCTTTTAATGTGCTGTTGGATTCTGTTTGCTAGTATTTGGTTGAGGACTTTTGTATCTATGTTCATCAGTGATATTGGCCTGTAGTTTTGTTTCTTTGTGACATCATTTTCTGGTTTTGGTATCAGGGTGATGGTGGCCACGTAGAATGAGTTTGGGAGTGTTCCTCCCTCTGATATATTCTGGAAAAGTTTGAGAGGGATAGGTGTTAACTCTTCTCTAAGTCTTTGTTAGATTCGCCTGTGAAGCCATCTGGTCCTGGGATTTTATTTGTTGGAAGATTTTTAATCAAAGTCTCAATTTCAGTACTTGTGATTCATCTGTTTATGTGTTTTATTTCTTCCTGGTACAGTCACAGAATGTTGTTCTTTTCTAAGAATTTGTCCATTTCTTCCAGGTTGTCCACTTTATTAGCTTATAGTTGCTTATAGTAATCTATCATGATCCTTTGTATTTCTGCAGTCTCAGTTGTTACTTCTCCTTTTTCATTTCTAATTCTATTGATATGAGTCTTCTCCCTTTTTTTCTTGAAGAGTTTGGATAATGGTTTATCAATTTTGTTTATCTTCTCAAAGAACCAGCTTTTAGTTTTAGTGATCTTTGCTACTGTTGTCTTCATTTCTTTATCATTTATTTCTGATCTGATCTTTATGATTTCTTACTTTCTGCTAACTTTGGCATCTTTTTGTTCTTCTTTCTCTAATTTCTTTAGGTGTAAGGTTAGGTTGTTTATTTGAGATGTTTCTTGTTTCTTGAGGTAGGATTGTATTGCTATAAATTTCCTTCTTAGAACTCCTTTGCTGCATCCCATAGATTTTGGGTCATCGTGTTTTCATTGTCATTTTTTTCTAGGTTTTTTTTTTTTTTTTTTTTTTTTTACGTGGGCCTCTCATTGTTGTGGCCTCTCCTGTTGTGGAGCACAGGCTCTAGACGCTCAGGCCCAGTGGCCATGGCTCATGGGTCCAGCCACTCTGCAGCATGTGGGATCCTCCCAGACCAGGGCAAGAACCCATGTCCCCTGCATCGGCAGGTGGACTCTCAACCACTGCACCACCAGGGAAGCCCTCTAGGTAATTTTTGATTTTCTCAGTGATCTCTTAGTTACTTAGTAGTGTATTGTTTAGCCTCCTTGTGTTTGTTTTTTTTTTTTACAGTTTTTTTTCCTGTAATTGATATCTAGTTTTGTAGCATTGTGTTCAGAGAAGATACTTGATAAAATTTCAATTTTTTTAAGTTTACCAGGCCTTGATTTGTGACCCAAGGTATGATCTATCTTGGAGAATGTTCCATGAGCACTTGAGAAGAGAGTGTATTCTGTTGTTTTCGGATGGAAAGTTCCATAAATATCAATTAAGTCCATCTTGTTTAATGTATCATTTAAAGCTTGTGTTTCCTTACTTATTTTCATTTTGGATGAATTGTTCATTGGTGAAAGTGGGGTGTGAAAGTCCCCTTTTATGATTGTGTTACTGTCGATTTCCCTTTTTATGGCTGTGAGCATTTGCCTAAGTATTGTGGTGCTCCTATGTTGAGTGCATATATATATATTTACAATTGTTATATCTTCTTCTTGGGTTAATCCCTTGATCATTATGTAGTGTCTTTCTTTGTCTCTTATAATCGCCTTTATTTTAAAGTCTATTTTGTCTGATATGAGAATTGCTACTCCAGTTTTCTTTTGATTTCCATTTGCATGGAATATCTTTTTCCATACCCTCACTTTCAGTCCGCATGTGTCCCTAGGTCTCAAGTGAATCTCTTGTAGACAGCATATATATGGGTCTTGTTTTTTTATCCATTCAGCCAGTGTATGTCTTTTGGTGGGATATTTAATCCATTTACATTTAAGGTAGTTATTGATATGTATGTTCCTATTACCATTTTCTTAATTGTTTTGGCTTTGTCATTGTAGGTCTTTTCCTTCTCTTGTGTTTCCTGCCTGGGGAAGTTCCTTTATCATTTATTGTAAAGCTGGTTTGGTGGTGCTGAATTCTCTTAGCTATTGCTTGTCTGTAAACTTTTTACTTTCTTTGGTGAATTTGAATAAGATCCTTGCTGGGTAGAGTAATCTTTGTTTTAGTTTTTTCCCTTTCTTCACTTTAAATATATCTTGTCACTCCCTTCTGGCTTGCAGAGTTTCTGCTGAAAGATCAGCTGTTAACCTTATGGGGATTCCCTTGAATGTTTTTTGCTGTTTTTCCCTAGCTACTTTTAATATTTTTCTTTGTATTTAATTTTTGATAGTTTGATTAATATGTGTCTTGTTGTGTTTCTCCTGGGATTTACCCTGTAGGAGACTCTCTGTTCTTCCTGGACTTGTTTGAGTATTTCCTTTCCCATATTAAGGAGGTTTTCAACTATAAACTCTTCAAATATTTTCTCAGACACTTTCTTTTACTCTTCTTCTTCTAGGACCCCAATAATTCGAATGTTGGTGCATTTAATGTTGTCCCAGAGGTCTCTGAGACTGTCCTCAATACTCTTCATTCTTTTTTCTTTATTCTGCTCTCCAGTAGTTATTTCCACTATTTTATCTTCCAGGTCACTTATCCATTCTTCTGCCTCAGTTATTCTGCTATTGATTCCTTCTAGATAAGTTTTAATTTCATTTATTGTGTTGTTCATCATTGTTTGTTTGCATTTTAGTTCTTCTAGGTCTTTGTTAAATGTTTCTTGTATATTCTCCATTCTGTTTCCAAGATTTTGGATACCTTTACTATCATTACTCTGAGTTCTTTTTCAGGTGGACTGCCTATTTCCTCTTCATTTGTTTGGTCTGGTGGGTTTTTACCTTGTTCCTTCATCTGCTGTATGTTTCTCTGTCTTCTCATTTTGCTTAATTTACTGTGTTTGGGGTCTCCTTTTTCCAGGCTGTAGGTTCATAGTTCCCATTGTTTTTGGTGTCTGTCCCCAGTGGCTAAGGTTGGTTCAGTAGGTTTTGTGGGCTTCCTGGTGTTAGAAGACTGGTGTCTCTATTCTGGTGGATGAGGCTGGATCTTGTCTTTCTGTTGGGCAGGACCACGTCTGCTGGTGTGTTTCGGGGTGTCTGTGACCTTGTTAGGATTTGGGGCAGCCTCTCTGCTTATGGGTGTGGTTTTGTTCCTGTCTTGCCAGTTGTTTGGCATAGGGTGTTCAGCACTGTAGCTTGCTTGTGGTTGAGTGTAGCTTGGTCTTAGCATTGAGATTGAGAACTCTGGGGGAGCTTTTGCCACTTGATATTATGTGGAGCTGGGTTGTCTCTGGTGTACCAATGTCCTGAACTCGGCTCTCCTTCCTCAGAGCCACAGGCCTGACACCCAGTCAGAGCACCGAGACCCTGTCACCTACATGGCTCAGAAGAAGAGTGCTTAAAAGTGAAAGAAAGAAAGTAAATAAATAAATAAAATAAATTTATTAAAATAAAAAAATAAAAATAAATTTAAAAGTAATAAGAAAAAAAAGAAGAGAGTTACCAAACCCAAAACAAATCCACCAATGTTAACAAGTGCTAAAAACTATATCAAAAATACCTCAAAAAAACAGACAGACAGAACAGTAGGACAACAAGTAAAAGCAAAGCTATACAGACAAAATCACACAAAGAAGCATACACATACACATTCCCAAAAAGAGAAAAAGGAAATATATATATATATAGAAAAAGGAACAAAATCAATAAACAAATCTACCTATGATAATAAATTCTAAATACTAAACTAAGATAAACTTGAAACTAGAAACAAATTAGATGCAGAAAGCAAACCCCATGTCTACAGTTGCTCCCAAAGTCCACCATTTCAATTTTGGGATGATTCGTTGTCTATTCAGGTATTCCAGAGATGCAGCGTACATCAAGTTGATCGTGGAGATTTCATCCACTGCTCCTGAGGCTGCTGGGAGAAATATCCTGTTCTTTTCTTTGTTCACACAGCTCCTTGGGTTCAGCTTTTGAATTGGCTCTGCCTTTCTGTGTAGGTCCCCTGAGTGCATGCAGGTGAGTTTTTAAGGATGAGCTTGCCTGGGCACTTCTTCTGTTTTCAGCTGGGATCACTGACATGTCTGTAACATGACTGACTGGGGCAACAGAGGTCACTGGGTCCTGCCTTCTTCATCTTCCAGCAGGCCAACTTGGGCAGAGACAAAGATATAAGAGCACAAGGGGAAATATGTGAGCCCTTTTTTTAAGTCTTCGTTTGTGTATCATTTGATAACATCTTTTTATCCATACTAGTCATATGTCCAACTAAAATCAAGGGACAGGGAAACATAATCCATCCTTTGGTGGGAGAATGTATAAATTCACATGACAAAGGGCATGGATATGTTAATGATTGAAGGTGTCATTAAAACAATCAATATATCACAAAATTCATGTGATAATAATTAAAATAAATAATGATGATTAGCCTTTACTAAATACTTGAACAGTTCTTTGGCACAGTATAAAATTAGTGAGGTCTCTCTACTAACATTGAATAAATCTGCTGGCTCAACATGAGATTCTCATAATTGTTATATTCTAGGAATAACATCTTCTTCTTAGGCATCCTGGAACCACCTGTGAAAAGAATAGGCCGGCACCTCCCTAAGGAAGGTCTAGGAATATTTCTGCTTAAAACTGAGCACCGTTTGCATTTTTTAAACTCATAAATTGATTTTCAGTCGGACCAGGTAACTGTGGCACTGCTCCTTACTGAGCCCATCAAAATTATAAATCTATTTAACCTTTTTTCTCTAAACTTCTATTAAATACACAATGTGCACTGCACAGATAATGTAACACAGAATGAAATGGAAAATAAGGTCTTCATCCATCCCTAATCTAATTGTAGCAACTTGCTGATAACCAATGAAAGGACCAGAATGTAATCATTTCCTCTTTTGAATGAAGAAGAATTTTGAAGCTTGACTGTAACTGTGAATTTTAAGCTCCATTTGCTGAAACTAACATGAAAACAGTATATTTTACTCTTTTGGAATCATCATGCAAAATTGTTTGGAGACTACTGCAGAATTTTATATTCATTTTCACCTTCTCACAATCATTATGTCCCATCATACTTTATAACAAAATAAATATCCTGGATTTTATAAAATTAAGGCAGAATAAAATTGAATTATAAAGGATTTTCCCTGATGTTACTGGCAATTAACATTTAAATGAAGATTTAAACCATCTATAGAATAAAATTGAGGAAAACTATTACATTTAATTAAATGTATTGTTCACAATGATTAAAATAGAAGCTTAAAAATGATTGGCAACTAATTTCATTCTTAAATATCAAAAGTAAATTTTAATATTTTAATTATTTTTCTGTGTATACATGACATTTACTCAAATAACTAGAATCACAAATCAAAGAGGGTTTACCCTATTTTCTGAATTTATGTGTATGGTCTTCAAGGAATGTATTACTAAACATAATGTGGGGATTTTTAATGTAGTCAATGGAATTGCAATGTTGTTACTGAAAATGCATACATTTGAAAATTTACCTTGAATTCTGTGAACTCTCTCTGTAGACCAACTAAACATGTAGAATAATCAGAATAGTTTTTGTTTTATTTTCTCCCAGTTTGGGCATATAGATTATACTGTAAATAGCCGTCATAAAGAAAGTCAGTTGTGATAGGGTAAAAAGAGTTTTAGACTCAGCATCATGTGTCCTGGCTTTGAGTCTCCAACAGTTATTATCTATATGACCTTGGGCAAATTTCACCCGAGCTTTAAGTTTATCTGCTAAGTTTCAGTTGTGATACACCAATGGCACAATTCAAAAACACAACTTACTGAACAGCTGAAAGAAGAAGTACACAGAAAAATAAAATAAAAGATGAGGTTCCTATCTACTTTTTCTGTAATCAATTGACATTTTCTGGAGTTGGGCATAAAGAAGGTCAATAATTCCTCTGTTGTTCAATAATATGGATAAGCAACAAATATTATGGACTTTATGATAATGCTTTTGTGAAACTATGGCTCTAAATATAATGACACTATTTATCAAAGCTATTTCTAAAATGTTGATGAGAGTTTTTTTTCTAAAACAACTCATAAGCTCAAATAAACACCCTGATAATTATATAATTATCATTGTTATTAGTGTTTCTAAACTTTTAGAGGGTGTGGACAATTTAAGAATTTGCCAAAGCTTTGGGCTTCTTATACAAAACAAAGTATCCATACATAAAGATTTAGAAATTTTGTGCACAGTTTCAGCAGGATTTATTAGACTGTCTGAAGCTACATAGACTTCTGATTTTAAAGTCAGATATTGGCTCATCCTTAAATTTCAAGCAATTTGTTGGTTTAACCTTAGGAATAATTTGGATTTTAACTTTTCCTCATTAATGATATGGTGGGGTTAAAAACCAACTGAAAACTTATTCAAGAAGAACAGTATTAAAGGTTCATATTTATATAAGATGGATAAACAAAGTGTGTCCTTTTAAATTAAGAAAAAGTTTCTTAGTCTAGTGGAAACAAGACAAGAAGCGATTCAATGTCAAAGAAAAGTAAAATTACACAATGAATGGTTGCCCAAACAGAACTAGTGGTCTATATAAGGAAAAAAAAACCACTTCCTTTGCCTCTTCCTGAGGTAGCTACAGTTAGATATTTGACAGCCGTTTTCCTTGCCAGCAGAGTCCATTTAGCATTATGGAGGCTAAAAATGCTGGATGCTTGTTGTCGTAATCTTCCTTGCAATCGAGGCACAGGCAAGTGATACAATGATGGCCAGTGAGACAGGATAGCAGTTTACTGCAGACTTGCAGGAAATATTTATTTCTTCTTGAATAAACAATGTTCATGGAAAATAAACCACTGCCCCTTCCTTCCTACTTTTGGATATTGTCCTATGAAGGTGTCATTGAGCTACTGTAGCCATCTTGTGACCATGAGTTTAAGGCCAGAGGAGCTTACATAGAGTCCTGACAACTGCTGAGTCACTTAACCAACACTGATCTGCATATCTACAGACTCATTGTTATTAGGGAAAAAATTAACTCATATTGTTTATATACCCACATTTAGTCAGATATACTGTTACCTGAGTCCAAAAGTACTCTAATGAACTTCCTATCTCCCAAAGTTTTCTCACTATTGAACACAGTGAGAGGCAAGATACATTTTTATGTTATGGGAGACAGTGAAAAACAATGATATTTCTAAAATCACAAATACCATGGTGGGCGTTCTTATCTTGACTTTAAGTAGTGCAAGAGATAGCCTCTAATGCCATTCTGTTGATTCCAATATGAAAACTCTTTTTAAGATCAGTTAAGAAAACAGGCCAGAGAGACATACATAGAGAGAATACCACAACATCAGATAATAAAAGCTAAAATAGCAGGTCAGAGTAGGTGACGTATGCTATGATCCGAATGAATTCTGAAGTCTTGATTTTTATGTGACCCCTCAGTGCATGTTTGTGTGACTGTGTTGTGTTTCTTTAAAAGCTTTATATAGAAGAGGATGACAATCCTGACAGAATTTGGCTAAAAAACTCTCCAAAAATGAAAAACAAAACCAAAGAAATCAGACATGCTATTACCTATTGCTTAGGAGGAGGTAAAGACAGGTTATATTTTGTTTTCCATTTCATACATCATTTAGAACTTACTGCAGTGATTCCACAAAGTCAGGAGGCTTTAAAAAGTTAATGAGAAATATATAAGAAAAAAACTGTTGTGTGTTATTTTGGAATACCCTGTAATGTCCAGGTTTTGTTACAAAAGAAAGCAAGGCTATTTTAATGGCTTCCATTTTTATTGCACGATATTTGCAGGGAGCACCCTCAACCTTCTAAGTTAATAAATAAAAAATACTGTGACATTTACTTGGTTGGCAAATAACATTGTTTCAGCATTGGGATTTTCAAAGCTTGTTCTTCTGTAGTTTTGACCTCAAATACTTTGTATTCATTGTTGCAAATTATAATGCTAATTAAATTAAACCCTGGCATTGGTTTTGGTCTTCTGATGCCATGGTACACTTGATCACAGAGGACTGGGTAATTAGTTTTACCCTTTAATCATGACTTCTTTTGTTTTAGAGTCTTAAAGTGAGTTTAACTGTATATTCCATTTTAACTTAATGTGAACATATTTTTCTCTTTAACTTATTTTTAAAAAGTCCCTGGAAAGTAAAGACTCTATTATATTATTCAGTTTCTTCCAGAACACAATTACTTAATATATGTCCCATGGAAAACAACTTCCTTTGGATGTCAATAGGTATAAAATTTAAAAAAAAAAAAACGTTATCTTCTAAATAAGGTAGGAAAATCTTGGCTTAGAAAAAGGAAAACAAGTCTTTTGTGTGTAACATTCAAAACATTTAAAATCCTAACACATCCCATGTCCCCAAGCTGGGGACATGTATGTAGGAAATCCCAAACATATTTGAACATAAACTTTTCATTTTTTTGAGGGGGGGCGTGTTTTAAAGGGATAAAATACCTCTAAAAAACACACACACATTGAGAAATTCTGTTCTACATTACATAGTCTAGTATTATGAACGTGGTTTATGTCATATCCAGACATAGAGATTCTTTTACTGGTTTTAACAAAATTCTTTCATGAGGGATGATACTTATTTTTCCAATCTGGAAAAAAATAAGTTTAGCATTATAGTTAAGTAAGTTATCTTTATATAAACAGGTACAGGTTTCGCCAGCTATCTGAAAGTAGAGCATTCCTATGAAGACTTTTGTAAGCCAAAATGGCATAAAACAAATAAGCAATTACCTTAGGACACATCTTGCTAATGGATACACAAAATAAATGGAGATAAAGCATAGATGTTTGCACACAGTTCAAAGCTGTGGTGGCTTGAAGCTGAGATGCTGTGTGTGGTTCCTGGGGAAAGAGCTTGGCGGTGCCACTCTCGCTGCTCTGGGTGCAGCTGCCTCTATAATGGCTCCTTGCAAAACAAACACTGAACACTATTTTCACATTATGACTTTTTTTAAAAAGTGAAAGTCATCTTTGGATTTCTTTTGGTTAGTGAAAACGATACTGATGTGGGTCTCTTGTAAAAGCAAAGTGATGTAAAGAGAAATTTTGAAAAGTGGAGGATACCTGTATCTTGATTTAAGTGTTTCAAGAAATATTTAAATTTGTGGCTTTATAAAAGAAAGAAACAAAGTTTTTGGAAGTAGTTGAATCCACATTTAATCATTCATTATTTAAAGTTTATGTAATGTGTTTATACACAAGGATTTATGGCAGATGATAGTCTGTAAATATTGAGACATCTACTTCCAGTACAGCCACTAGTTTATACCATCCAAACTTCTTCCAAGCAAGGTGGTTGAGAGGCCGAATCACTGAATAGAACTTTTAGCAACTTTGTAGTGCTTGGGAGGCAAAATGTTGGAGTTAAGGACCTGCCAAGGTGGATGGGGACTAAAATGCCCATCTTTCAGCTGAGACCTCTGAAGGGCTATACCACGGAGTAATAGCAATCTAGAATAGACCAGCCCTCATAAAGACTCAACTGTGAATCAGTTCAATCTCTGAATGACTTAAAGTGATCTGCCTTTCACCTAACTGCCTGCCAAAGGCAGAGTAAATCTTTTCTGGAGAAAGGTAAAATCATCCAGTGCTTCAAATTACCTCTACAATGTCAAGTAGTCAACCAAAAAATAACAAGGCGTATGGAGAAAGAGGAGGAAGGTCTGAAATAACATGATAGAAACATACCCACAGAAGAGCCAGAGTTATCAGACATGGCCTTGGGAAAACTGAATAACATGTTCAAGAGAACTAGAATATATAAGAAGAGTCAAGTAGAAATTCTAGAAAAATTTCAGGAGAAAATGTTTAACTCATTCATTAATTGAATAATATTTATTAGTCACCTAATATAAGTGAAAAAGGACAAAGAGAAGAAAAGAGAAGGAAAGAGAAAGAAATTCTGCCCTTATGACACTTATATTCTGGTATATAAGAAGAGAAAATAATCAATAAATATAAGTGAATAAATGCTATATTAGAATGTTGTAAGTACAATAGAGAAAATAAATAGATATGACATTTCAGGTAGGGAAGTAATGGATGGAGTGAGTGGGTATAATTTAAATACAGTTGATAGGCAGGGTTTATTTAGAAGGTGACATTGTAACAAAGCCTTGAGGGAGATAAACCAGGTTGATACCTTTGGGAAAAACATTCCAGGCAGAGAGAAGAGCCAGTTGTAAGATCCTAAACAAGGAAATTAACCAGTAAATTCAAGGAACAGCAGGGATGTTAGTATAGATAGAGGGGTGCAAGCTAGAGGGAGAGCACTGGGGATACGGGGTAGGGAGGAGGGGTTAAATTGTATTGAACCTTATTGACCAAAAGGACTTTGACTTTTACTCTGAGGAATAGGGGAAGACATCAGAAAGTTCTGAGCAGAAAGAGCTATAATCCAATGTACATTTTTAAAGGATTCTTCTACAACAACAGGAACAAAAACTGTAAAGGGCAGTAGTGGAAGCAGGGAGAGCAGTTAGGAATGATTGCAGAAAACCAGGAGAGACATTAATACAGTTCAGACAGAGCTGAAATCGAATATATAGGGAGAAGTGTTTGAATCTGTACATACTTTGAATGTGGAGCCAATACCAATTCCATATAGATTGAATATTGGGTATGGGAGGTAATTATTAATAGAACCCTCTTTTACTTTCAAAAAGTTTTTTTGGACAATAAATTGTATGATCTCCTTAGTTAAATCAGGATAAAACACTCTAGGTCATGGTGCATTATTATTTTAGCACACTGATTGAGTCTAAGTTATAATAACTTATATAGGATCTTATCATCAACATTCATAAGAGTGCTTTGTCTTTCTTAATGCTTTGGAAAAGTTTAAACAGCATAAAATGCTTTGGAAATGTTTAAACATCTTTATATTCAATAAAGATGTTTAAAAAGTCAGTCTTGAATCTGTCTTGGTCTGATAGGCTTCAAATTTGATAATTAATGTCAAGAACTGCTAAGAATATAATATTTTCCCCCTATTTTCCAGGTAGTAAACTTGCCATAGTCTTGTGGATGTTAACAGAAAACATGAGATATCTTGGTCAGAGACAAAGGAGATTATTACACACAGCAGAGAAGGCAGCATGAGCTTCATGTTTGTATCATTCCTCCTGGTCCCCCAAGTCCCATGGAGGACATGCAGCATGCAGAAAATTTTGTTTCACAGCTGAAGAACCTAAACTTCAGTAACTTGAATCTTTTATAATGGATAGTAAGCAGACCTGCCTGATGATTTTTCTAGAAGGAGAAATTATTATATTGAACACTAAGCAAACATGTCCCCTGTTGCAGGAAGAGATAGCATCTCTAATTTACAAGACTATTTTTCTATACACACATCCTTGGAAAGATATTTTAGAGTAAAAGGGCATTAATGCCCCCACTCATTAGACACACAGAAATTTAGAGACTCGGAGAGAATTATCTCTCAACAATTAAGCTCTACCAGAGACTTTGCTTTCCTATAAGCAAGTGTGTAAATACTGTTTTTCTGTTTTGCATATAACTTCTGGAGTGACTGTACACTGCTGAAAACTCTATGTATGCTTTTTTAGTATGCTTTTGGCAGCTATACTAGCATTCTCTACGGACTGTTATTTCGTGCTTAATATCCTGTGAATTACTATGGAATTGAGCTTTAGTAAATATTTACTTAATAAATCAATTTCTATCTGTTCTTAACAAATTTATGCTCAAGCCTGCTTACAGGATATTGTGCATGCTTATTTTAAAAGATCACTATGATGAAAATAAGAGTATTAATAAACATTTGGCTGCTAATGGAATTTTGAAAAACTAACGTTTATTAGAGAGTGAACAGTTCCAAGAAACATTCCAAGAGAAATTCCTTCAAACTAATAAAATTTTTATTTAATTTTAGTGGATAGCCAAATAGGGACTAGTTTCACACAGTGGATTAGTTTACCTCTTTTAAAAGATGTCAAATTTGAAGCCAAACAAACCAAAATAAACAAAAAAGGACTTATAGGATTTAATTTTCATCTCAAGTGGGATACTAAATGGATTTCCTATAGTCATGAAGGTTCTTTTCCCATTGAAGGGATTGGCTCTGGGAATATAATCACATAGAATTGGAGTTTAGGGATAGAGGCTACCCAGTGGAATTTAAGAATTCTCTCCTTGAAGAATAAGGACACAGAAGTTGTTTTCCCACAAAAAAAGACAATGGATGGTGTAGAAATACAGCACTGTCATAAGCCATAGAAGGAACTCACATTTAATCTTTTATCAGCCATCTAGATTGACAAGTCCTAGAGAGCATGGATGCTCAATTTTACAGGTCTATAAAAATAATATAGTTGATAAACCATGGTATGCTTTGAAAGTCATTAAATAATAGAAAATGATAAATTTAAGCTAAAGTTACATTATACTTTTATCCTTTTTTGAGAATTTTTTTTCATGGTAAGGAAAATGGTAATGGTGGTCTATTTTCAAAACACACATTAAAAGGGTGGGAGTGGGAAAGTGAGAAATGTATCAGAAGCTCTTGAAGACTTTTGGACAAGTGATTGATAGATTTGTTTTTAAAGACCACCTTGGTTGTAGTGTGGTAAATATACTGTAAGGGATGGGACAGCAGCAGAAATGTGGAGAGAGAAGACTCTCGAAGAAGTTTCCATTAACTGAGGCAGGGAAGGGATTGAATTGAAAACTTGAGGGACCTCAGAGGAGGAAGGCAGGAGGAGACTTCCACTTGGTCCCTCTGTGTACACTTCCCTAAGAGATACAGGACAAGGCCTGCCTTAAGCCTCTCTTGATCCACAACTTCCAGATGGTTCAGGCATAAATTCATCTGTGACCATTCAAAATCAGACAGCACAGCAGCATAATATTCTTCACTTCATTAAGGATGAATAAACAAACACAAATCAGTAGGAGGCAATGAGAATACTCTCTGCAGAAAAGAATATATTTGTAAATTAGAAAGCAATTTGAGAAAGCACATACTTTCTGTTATCAACAAAGTACCAGAAACATGGAATGAGCGGTGCAATGGGAGGAGAATTTCCTATAGTCATGTGGTCATGTGGACAGGTGATTTCTTTAATAAGTGGGTGTTTGTTACTTTTGTTTTGTTTTTAGACTGAGGAAGGCTTTATAATTTAGGCACTTTAAAATTGAGGACTGACCATTTAACATAAGGTACTGGAGAGAGAAAGACCAGAATATATGTTCCCCCATCACCTACACTTACTACCTATGAAATTTTGGACAAGTCACATGACTTCTTTTTTCTTTACTCACTCAACTGTAAAATAAGAATTATAGTAACCACCATGCAAGTACATGGAATTTTGTAAAGATCAATGGGATCATGTGACTGAAAGCTTTCTCTATTGTAAAAAAAAAAATTGCTGCTGGTCAATATTACCACCTCCATCATTATAATTAATTCTAGGATTAATCATCTTAATGAGTTTGAAAATTAAAAATTCAAAACTACAATGAAGGCTTCCCTGGTGGCGCAGTGATTGAGAGTCTGCCTGCCGATGCAGGGGACACGGGTTCATGCCCCAGTTCGGGAAGATCCCACATGCCGCGGAGCGGCTGGGCCCATGAACCGTGGCTGCTGAGCCTGCGTGTCTGGAGCCTGTGCTCCACAACAGGAGAAGCCACAACAGTGAGAGGCCCGCGTACCGCAAAAAAAAAAAACAACTACAATGAGATATCATCTCACACTGGTCAGAATGGCCATTATCAAAAAATCTACAAACAATAAATGCTGGAGAGGGTGTGGAGAAAAGGAAACTCCTGCACTGTTGGTGGGAATGTAAATTGGTATAGCCACTATGGGAAACAGTATGGAGGTTCCTTAAAAAACTAAAAATAGAGTTAATATATGATCCAGCAATCCCATTCCTGGACATATATCTGGAGAAAATCATAATTCAAATAGATACATGCACCCCAATGTTCATTGCAGCACCATTTACAATAGCCAGGACATGGAAGCAACCTAAATGTCCATTGACAATGAATGGTTAAAAAAGATGTGGTACATATATACAATGGAATATTACTCAGCCATATAAAAGAACAAAATAATGTCATTTGCAGTGGCGTGGATGGAACTAAAGATTGTCATACTGAGTAAAGTAAGTCAGAGAAAGACAAACATCATATGATATCATTTATATGTGAAATCTAAAAAAATGAACTTATTTACAGAACAGAACTAGAGTCACAGATGTAGAAAACAAGTTTATGGTTACCAAGGGGAAAAGTGGGGGAGAGATAAATTGGGAGATTGACATTGACATATACACACTACTATATATAAAATAGATAATTAATAAGAACCTATTGTATAGCACAGGGGACTCTACTCAATACCCTGTAATGACCTATATGGGAAAAGAATCTAAAAACAAATGGATCTATGTATATGTATAACTGATTTGCTTTGCTGTACAGTAGAAACTAATGCAACACTGTATATCAACTATACTCCAGTAAAAATTAATTTTAATAAAAGTAACGTTGAGGGCTTCCCTGGTGGTGCAGTGGTTCAGAGTCCGCCTGCCGATGCAGGGGATGCAGGCTCGTGACCCGGTCCAGAATGATCCCACGTGCCACGGGGCGAGTGGACCTGTGAGCCATGGCCGCTGAGCCTGCGCATCTGGAGCTTGTGCTCTGCAACGGGAGAGGCCACAGCAGTGGGAGGCCTACATACTGCAAAAAAAAAAAAAAAAAAAAAAAAAAAAAAAAAAAAAAAAAGTAACGTTGATGCAAATCATCTGGATGAACCAGCCAAGGTAACCAAAAACCCTTTACATTTGTGTTTCTTCTGGAATGGAGTTGAAAAAGTATATTTTTAGAAAAGTACTTTGCAAATAAGAGAACTTAGAAGAAAATCATTTATGCATTCCAAAAACACTACTGAGTGAATACTGGGTGTTGGACACTATGCTAGGAAAGTAATAGTCACCAAGAAAAAACAAGTGAGAATTCTTTCTGAGAGGGTGTAGCCTGGTAGAGAGGTTGAGATATGTACATGAAAGAATAACATATAAGACATTGATGTTTGCCCTAAGTGAGGTACTGATTTGAGTTATGCAGTAAGGTCCAATTGAATTGTGGCTAATTACAGACATTAGTACACACAGTGGATCAAATACTATTCCTTGAAGTATGCTGCCTTCATAATTAACATGAAATTAATAAAATATATTAGTCCTTTTTCCTAATACCTGCAATTTATTATTATATTACAGAAGACTCAGTAATTCTTGTTTGAGGAACTCAACATTGGTATTTTAACCTATGTCATTTTCCCTATTACCATAGATTAGTGAATACTCATTAGGACACACATACAATAAAAGAGTGATGAAAAGAACCAAAACTAAATAGATACCATGTGAAAAATGGATAATAATTTGAATAAAATGTGTTTTTTGAATGAAAACATCTAAAAAATTACAGATGTTTTTGCTTTCCTCCAATTTCCTCCAACTTCATCATCTTTTATGAGGTATGTCATCTTTTTCTCCACTAACTGAAATTCTGATCTCACAATAAAAAAAAAAAGTTTATTGACTTCAGCATTTAATGGTAGAGAAGGAAACTCTAAACAGAGTAAGTGGTGAATTGGAGGCTCACTGCTTCTTACAACACAGAATAATGATAATGGCTCCTGAAGTTTCAAACTTAAAAATAAATTGCCTTTAATATGAAGGTGGTCGCCTGAATGGAAGTTTTTCATTCTCTACTAAATCATCTTTAGATAGAAAAGTCAAGAGGACTCACAGAGAACTTTCTTTCCACTCTATTTTAGAACTTATAGCACATACAAGACATCCTACTCTTGGCAGAAATCTCATTTATCAAGGCATCTACTACAAGCAATCAGAATATCAACTATTTCTTTCAGATACTTCTCTTTCCTTGGATAAGAAGGCATCCCAGGTACACGGAATTACACTTTTTCTAGGGGCTTGGCCTTTTGTTCATCAGTTCCAGGTTCTCAGATCATCATAATTAAAGTTAGGCATAAACAAATTCAGAACACCAGTATCACGAAGAGAGGACTATTCTTATTTGACTATTTCTAGTCACAAGTTGGCTTTGCTCACCAATCACCAGAGCTCTTGAATAGCTCAAAATGAAACAAAACCTATTTCTCACAAAGGCAAATTTTACATGACTGCTTTTTTAAAAATCTGACTATGGAATATAACTCAGTTTTTGTTTCCTAACCATTAAATTTTCCAAGCTTTAGAAATTGGAATTTCACATTGCCTAATAATACACAATTTTGATAATGTGCAGAGAGCTGCTGTTGTCTCTCTTTTTCATTTTTTGTAATTTCTAATTTTGTTCCCTCACTTTCCAAGCACAGCTGATTTAAGATTTGGGTTTGTCTGTCTAATGGGCCAATACATCTAGTTTGCACTGAAGCTAGATTTGGTATGGAATAGTAGGTGTATCCAAATAAGAACCTTCTTAGAGGGCAAGCATAAGTGTAACTTAATGTATAGAATTACTACTAGTTGCTTTTAACCAGAAAAAGCAAAAGAAATAACATTTTAAATGCATCATAAGAACTTTTAATTACATTGAATACTTTCCTAAGATAGAGGGCAAAATTCCCATATTTATTTCACTTAGATTTTCAGGACTTATGATTTCAAGATGATTAAGTAAAGAAAGACATTTTTACTATTTCTACAAACTTCTCTCAAAAATTACCCAAATCCAACAGAGAATGATAAACAAGAACAGCCTAATCTTCAGTGAAACTGAGGTAACAAGTAGATGGGTCCCTGGGCTGAGCAGCTGGAGTTTGTCAAGCTGAGCAAATTGGAGCTTGTCTCTCCCTGACATTTCAAGGAAAAGTTAATGACAGGAGCAGAGAGGAACTAAGCTCTGCTGGAGTGAAAAGATAAGATGACCACATCTATCATTCTTGAGGTCAAGGAGACCTCCCTGACTGCACATGCACAGAAGAGATTCTCGGGTTTAAAAACAGAGGGGGCATTATCCCATAATATGTACTGTTAATCTCCCAGAGACCCCCATGCTGGAATCCATCTTGGCTAAAACATGCATGTGCATATCGGGAAGGGCCCTGGGTCCAATCAGATATGGGAAATGAAACAAGATGATTGGCCAGAGAAAAACAAAGACCCGGCAAAACTGCTCTTATACAAATTATTTAACCAACTCTCTAGCATACTCCTCATTAGCAAGGGTGCCCACACGCTTCTCTGGGTGCATATTTCTGCTTTGCTTCTGTTTAAAATAAGTTGCTTCTCTGTGTGCTCTCCCACAGGTGCTGTGCTTCTAAAGATAAACTCTGTACATGTTTTACAGCGTCAGTCTCTTTGTAAAGAATTGTTTTTTCAAAGAAGATAAGAGCCAGGACTCTGCATCTAGCCACTCACCATTGGTGGATTAGTGGTTAGGATTCCAGGTTTACACCCAGGGTGGCCAAGATTCGATTCCCAAGCAGGGTACTGAGATCTCGCTTCAAGCCACTCTTCACTGCTGTCACCCTGAGATCAAAATTTGGAGATACTGGTAAATCTGAAAGACAGTGTATGAAGACGGAAAGTACTTAGAGGAATGATAAATGATTTAAGAGGGAAAAAAGGTTAAAATAATGGTTATAATGATGAGAAATTCACATTGTAGCATCCAAGGACAAACTTAGGAATTGGAGGTACCTTGTAATTGAATACTTGGATATAGATGAGCCTGGGATTAAAAACAGGAAGACTGTAGATAAAATTCCCTTGTGGGATCCAGGCTGCCAAGTGACTTTTCTTTCCTCACCAGAGGTTTTCCAGAGGGAGGTCAGACCCAGCAGAAGGTGAGTTGGTGCCACTGTACTTAAACAAAAGAATGAGGTGAAAATCTGTATTCTGAGAGCTGATGCACACAACATCAATTTTAATTTATGGAAGCAGGCTGATTTTCTCCAAATAGTTTGATAGGTTAATATGGTGAGAAGCCCATCTTAATGTGGGTTCTCCTTTAGGAAGTTGCTTCCATGCTCTAGAAAAAATATTCAGGATTCTTTGGTCCAGGTGACACAGCAGTTGTTATGGTAACTACTCTGCATTGAATGACAGGGAGTAGGTGCACAGATTTAGCTTTGGGTAGATCCACCTATTTTCTTTTCCCCCAAACAAATGGTCAACTTTCTTAAGTAAATAAATACATTTTTTTTCACTAGAAAAATTCAAAATACACAAATAAAATCCACTTTCAGTTCAAAAATTTCCAGCAGGCTGAGTCTAAAAGCCTTCCAGAGGGAATATTTAGTGAAACTTGGTTTAAATAAAAATACAATGTTCATAACCTATCAAACTCAATTTTTATCAATATTCACCAATGTCCAATGTCCTCATCTACTCTGCAAATATTTACTGAGCACCTACTCTGTATCAGTCATGACATATGCACATTCAGAGAAAGTTGAGGCCAGGAGAAAGGAAGAGAATACATTTTTGCCATATTTAGACTATAGCTAAAAATGTCAGATAAATCTGCTTAATATTGACTTAATCAGTTCATCATTAAAAATTTCATACTGATACTACATTAGTGACTAGAGCTTTTTATTAATTTATTTGAAATGCTTTATCTGTTTAATGTTTAATGAGATTTCAAACAATCATACCAGCCAGATGATATTTTTTCAGTTCATTATTACTTTATTAAAGAAACACAATCTTTGCTCTTTTGTGTAAACTTATGTTTCCACAATTTTAGAATAAGAAAAATGGATTATGGGCCAGACGTAAGAGCTCTTCTTAATGGAATCCACAAGATGCTGCACTGGAGATACCTTCTTCGTACGATGAGTCCTTAAACACTTTCTTCAGTTTCATCTCTGACCTTTTCAGATTGTGATAAATTCTGATGGTTTATATTTCTTTATAAGGTAACATTTCCATCCTGAGAAAAATAAAGAAGGAGGAAGATAATTGATTTGAAAAGCACATCTTTCATCAAACCTGGAAATGCGTTGTGGCAAGGATAACTCAGAAAAAATGACGTGCTACAGGAAAGAGGTTATATCACAGCTTCCAAACACAAACCAAATGCCAAAACATACTGAGCCAAAATGTTAAATTGTCAAAAGAATGGTTTTGCTCTATGTATTTGAATCACGGGGAAAGCAGGTGCATTGACAACTACTGGTAGATAATATTATCTTAAACTATTAATTATAAGCTACAAAAGAGATACGAGTTTTAGCAGTTGATGACTAGGAAATTTATTATAATTTTGTAGGGGCACTGAAGGATATCTTCTGTAGGTGAATCAGAGTATTTTCAGACCCCGATTTACTCTAAAAATGCCTAACACATGACACAATAAATCATGCTCAATTCTTTCTCTTTCCTCACACTTCCCCACACATAGGAATAAGCATTATTAACATTCGGTGGAAACTGAGCTTGCCTGAATCCAAAGAGTACTTGAATCCTTTTCTAAGTCAGTGGTTATCCTAAAGCATGGTCCTTGGACCATTAGCAGTAATATCATCTGGGAACTTGTCAGAAGTTCCCAGAATCTCCTGGGAACTCAGGCTGCACACCAGAGTTTTACAATCAGAACACATGGGGTGGGATCCAGAAATCACCCGCAGGTGATTCAGGGTTATGCTAGAGTTTGAAAACTACCATCTAGGGAACTTGAGAATGAGCAGAAATATAAAGGGGAAACACAATTCAGCATTTCCAACTGAGACTCTGTCTCAGTCAGTGATCTTTGCAGCTCTCAGAATATTCATTTCCATGGTCTAAAAAAGTTATAATTGATCAATAATTAACTACATTGTTTGGAAAATTGAACACTACCTTTGAGTAAATTTTTCATAGAATTTATAGACTCTTAAACATGAACAATAGGAAAGAGCTCATTTAAGTTAACCCACTTCATTTATACGGTGTCCCTTTTTTAGTGGTTCCAAATACCTTTAGTACTTGCTTTACAGAGACTTTCATCCAAGCAAGGGAAATTGTCATGTTTTCTATACATTCTTAGTGTTGAATCTACATAGGAATTTGGTTTTAAAACACTGTATACGTTTCTAAAATCATCTTGTAAATTGAAAACTCAGATGTAAAGCTTACCCTTAAATATATTTTATGAAAGTACAGCAATGGAGTTCAAAAGTCCATCTCAGAATATTCCCAGCACAGCCAGTTTTTCCTCCATCATTAATGAAAAATTTTGTTTTTTTGTTTGGACACTGGATGACACATTTGGCTGGAAGCCATGTTGTATGAAAAATAAACATATTTAATGCAATTTAACACAGCTAGATGCTTAGATTATGAGTATAAGAAAAATGATGCTAACAAAGAAACTAGGATATTGTCATTTCCATCATGCTTGTTTCAGGGAATATATTTATTGA
This sequence comes from Mesoplodon densirostris, assembly GCF_025265405.1. Classification (NCBI taxonomy): domain Eukaryota; kingdom Metazoa; phylum Chordata; class Mammalia; order Artiodactyla; family Ziphiidae; genus Mesoplodon; species Mesoplodon densirostris. Next base: position 63,876,079 of record NC_082678.1, read on the forward strand.
TTGAATAAATTCTTTCCTAGTGGGAAGAATTTCTAACACAATTTAAATTATTATTTTTCTCTCTTTCCCATTTTAAACTAAGTGTGTATAGTTTAATTCAAATAAATAAAATTCCCATATGATATATCATTTTGGCCATATTATTTAACTATATGCTATATTAGAGTAACATCTCTTATTAAGAATAGATTAAACAATTAAAAAAAAACCTGAGACCCTGGGAAACTAGTGATAATTATAGTTTGAACAACATAACTAGCTCCATGATTTGGGACAGAATAAGGCCTCAATTTTCTCATTTATATTCTTCTATGAATGAATCCTGATAATTGGTTTGGAGGTCAGTGTAATGTGTGTGTGTGTATGTGTGTGTGTGTAAAAGAGTGTTCTCAGTGTAGAAAGGTTTTAGTCTTGCAAGGACACGAGCTCTGTTTTAGGAAGGATGTAATGTCTAGCAGTGATTGGAGTTGGAGTCAAGTCACTTTCATATAACTTGTTTTTTGTACTAAAGATAGAGCCAGGAAGATTCGACTAAATGACATCTGATGTATAACTTTCGATTTTTTTTATAGAAACAAAAAGAAACTAATCATCTAGATAGCATGAATTCATAACATAGAGCATCCTGGTATTTGCACATCTCAACAATTTGCTAAATATTTTCAACTGAATACTTGGTATTCTAGAGATCTTGAATTAAATTAATCAGATTTCAATTTAACATGCATTTGTTGAGCACCTATGAAATGACAGATTATATACTAAGTTCTGGGATTAAAGTGCTACAGGAGATAGAAATAGATTCCTAACTTCTTGGAGTTTTTATTCTAGCAGTTCAAGCAGACACTAAATCAATAATAACCAAAATGGTTAATTTTTAATTTAGATAAGAATCTGTAAAAAACAAATTAATAAAAAATTCCACTTTCTAGGCACACAAGATTGAGAGGGGTATCCATCATACACATCCTCAAACACCCTTAATTTATGCCACTATAACACTTACCACAAAGTATTACAGTCTCCTGTTTATTGGTATGTATGTCTCTCTCACTAGATTAAATGTCTTTGAAGGCAAACTCAAATGTTCTATTCATTCTTTGCTTTATAGGCTTTTTGTTTCCAGCTTTTATTGTAGTTACTGGTGAGATACTGAAAATATAATACTAGTAAATATTTATGTATACAGAAAGAAATAATGAAAAAAAAAGAAAAATTCTCTTATCCCTATGTATCTACCCATACAATGAATTCTTGCAACCATCAAAAGTGCTTTTTTGAAGGGGGTCAAAAGGTAAAAACAAAAACAAAGCAAAAACAAACCAAAAATTTGCTTTCTTGGTGATCAGGTCTTACTATGTTTCTGTTTCTTGGGGTTCTACTCTCAGTGGCACTAACTGGTTTAATGTTAATGGAAAGAGTAAAAATACCAGAAATGGAAGTCAATGACCACATCTTTCTAGCCAAAGGCAAAATGAAGACAGTATTAGAGTATGAGACACAGGAAGGACTTTTTCCTTTCATTTCAGTTTTTCTCTGTCTATAAGTTTTTAGCTCTGAATTCAGAGGACAAGGTAGATGATGAAATGGGAATGAGAAAGTAGGTGAGGGGTAGGAGAAAAAAATGAGTAAAAGGTAAGATTTTTAAGAAAAAAACACATAACAATTATAAACCAGTTAAGGGAAATGAAAGCATGAAGAAGTGGTCTACAGAATTCATGGAGATGGCCAACAGAACCCAAGCTGGTGACTTGAAATAATTAATCAATTAGAAAAACTCTAGGAATATGAAGCCAGGAAAAAGCATATGGTGTTTCAAAAATTAGAAATTAGAATATATAACAAAGAAAACTGTTTTTTTAATTGTTTAAATTAAATCTTGGGAATTCCACAAACAACTTTAGCACAATACATACAAGAATTTAGAACACATGAATCAAAATGGTGAAATCAACTTCAGAAGTAGAAATACTGAATAAGTCAATTGTCATTGAATTAGTAATCCAAGCTTTTCCCAAAGGGACAAGAAAGTTTTATAAACATTTAAGTAACAAAAAATCCTTTATCATAACTGCTTCAGAGAACAAAGAAAGAAGGAACATTACCCAACTTACTTTATGAAGCTAATAGAAACTTGATAGCTTAATTGATCAAAAGCAGTGCAAGGAAAGTATAAACCAATTATATTTATGAAATGTATAGATGTAAAATTCCTAAATGCAAAATGAGTGAATTAAATTTATGCATAAACTAAAAAAAATCCTGACAAGCAAGATTTATACAAAGAATATGATCATTGAATTTTCGAAAATCTATTTTCACATTAATGTCACATTAACAGTTAAAAGTAAACAGGAAGGGCTTCCCTGGTGGTGCAGTGGTTGAAAGTCCACCTGCCAATGCAGGGGACACGGTTTTGTGCCCCGGTCCGGGAGGATCACACATGACACAGAGAGGCTGGGCCTGTGAGCCATGGCCATTGAGCCTGCACATCTGGAGCCTGTGCTCCACAATGGGAGAGGCCACAACAGTAAGAGACCCACGTACTGCAAAAAAAAAAAAAAAAAAAAAAAAAAAAGTAAACAGGAAAATTTGCTTGCCTAAATACATGCAGAAAAATTATTTAATAAAAATTCTTAACAAACTGGGAATAGAAAAAAAGCCATTTTGGTTTTTAACCTTATAAAGTGTTTCTGTGCTGGAAAAATGATAGCAAATATAAACTAAATGGTAAAACTTTGAAGTACCTCAAGTAAACAGACAAATATATCTGTCATTATTTCTAATATTAATATTGTACTAAAGGTTTTAGACAAAGAAAAAGACAAGAAAGATACAAAAGAAAAAGAATGGAAATAATGGAAAGTTGTAAAAATCTTCTTATTTTCAAATAATGAAGTTGTATACATAAAAATTCAAGAGAATTTGTAGGCAAATTATTACAAATAATATCAAGATCTTCATATACTAGATCTGCATACTAAAACTAAAAGTACTCCTAATTCCAGTAAAGTGTAATAGTTTAAAACATTCTCATTCACAATAATAATAAAAACTTAAAAAACAAACCTAGGAATACACCTCACAAATAACTTATATGGAGGGAAAATTACAAAATATTGCTAAAAGAGACAAGAAAGAACTAAATAAATTGAGACATACTATGTTCATATATGGGAATCCTCAATATCACAATGATATTAATTATCCTAAACTTAATCCATAATTTACTGCTATTCTGATAAAAATCCCAAAATGATTTTTGTGGAACTTGACAGAGTCATGAAAATTTTGAAAAAAGAAAATGTATTGGAAATAATTGTGACCAATATCAAGATTATTATAAATCTATAGTAATTAAGAAAGTATTACAAGTGACACAGAAATGGATAATTAGACAAATAGAACAGAGTAGAAAGCACAGAAAAAGACCCAGACATATGTGGAATGTGATATATGGCAGCAATAGTGTTTTACATAGTGGGAAAATATGGGTTACTCAAAAAATGGCCCTAGGACAGTTTGTTATTCATCTGGAAAAATATTTCAAAATCAGATTCATACTGCATATCACAATACAGATGTAAATATAAAAAACAAAATTTTATATATTCTGAAATAATACAGAAAAATATTTTATTAGTACAGATTAAGACAACATTTCTTAATGTAAAGAGAATAAATGAGATATGAAAACACTTCAAGTTTTGAAAAATTAAAACAAAATTTCCATATAAATTACCATAAACAATGTGAAAATATGTCAATGACTAGAAAAAAAACTTTTATATGGAGAATACACTAATAATTCCTAAAAATTATTAAGAAAAACACAATAGAAAACTGGGCAAAAGATATGAAGAGAAAATGTGATTTCCTATCCTCCTCCAAGAAAAAGAAAATCTCAAAGAAAAATATTCACATCTGATTCTCATGATACTGACAAAATTAAATGCTTAGCTACATAAATTCTTGGTAAGAATATAGCATAACAAGAACTTTTTATACATTCTAGTTGGGATAAACATTGTTATAGTCACTTTGGAGAACAATTTAGCAATATTTAATACATTTTTTAAAATGTACATATATTCAACCACCTACAATGGATCACCACATGGAAGTAGAAATGGTTGAATGAGACCCATGTGTACTAAGAAGGACAACTCTCACAAACATTAAATGAAAAGAAAGCTATATTTTATTTAGGAACACATAATTATGTAGAGAATATATAAGGAAATATGTGGGAATAAAACAATCTAATGGGGAGAGGATGTAGTCATCTTTGAAAACCCCTCTGTGTCATTATCAGACCCTCTGCCTCCAATCTCACTTCTCTCCAAACAATTCCAAACACCAGAGCCAGACCAATCTTCCTGAAATTGTTCTTTCCTCCTTAAAAACCTTCCACATTTTCCCTCTGACTCAAAATAATGCAGAAACCACGGCACTGTAAAGTTATTGGGGGCAGAGACAATCAAATTCTCTCTGCGTTCCCAGCCCCCAAAACGGTTGCATACATGCAGCAAATGCATTATGATTAAAAAGCCCTGAAATGATTGGGTTTTGCTCAAATTATTCAGTTTTTTTGAGCTTTTTCAACAGGAAATCTAACTTGAATTTTTTTTGCAAATAACGTCAAATGCTTTGGAGGAAAATTAAAGTTATATCTTAAATTTAGCAAGATTAGATACAGAACATGAGGCATGAAGTAAGGCTAAAAGTATAATAAAAATTCCATAACTTATATGAGTATGTGGTTTAACACAATGTATTCTACCAATAATGTACTAAGAGACTAGTCAGAATTGCCACAGGGAAATAAATAAAATGAAATAACATTTGAATAGCTATAGCAGACAAGATACATTAATTATAACATCAATTAAAAATGTTATCTCCTGGAAAGAACACTTGATGAACTTGGGATAAAAGTATTTTTCTCTTCCAACAGTATAAAGTAGCTTATATCCCATTAATGGATTACCAACTTTTGAGTGAATTTTTTCCAGAATGAGACAGACTTGTGGAGAAGTGACCTTCGTCTTCCAGATGTGTGGGGATTCCAAGACCAAAGCCAGAGACATCTTGGGTCTGCTCCCTTCAAATGATCTGGCCATTCAGAATCATCTTCCCTGGCAGTGATATATTCATTTGACTATAAGATGCATAAAAAAAGGAGGAGGTATTTCCTGGTTGCTAGAATGGCATAGTAGTGTAGGTGGTAAGAATCACTGGTGTGCAAGACACAAAATTTAATAAAAAATTAATTAGCTCAACTTCTTTTTTGACTAAAAGTCTCTATTAAGCTAGACCTTCAGAAAGTTGTCTCTGAGGATGTCAGTTCTTTCTGGGGTTTCTTCCTCCACCTTATAATCATGCCAGAGTTCTATCATTTTAACCATTTGTCACAGGAGGATGGGGGGAGAAATACACAAAATAGCTCTTAATATACCAGTTGTGGCTGAGATATCCGGTCATCTTTACCCACTGTCTTTCAGCTCCCAGGAGCTTCTTCTCTGTGTGCTAAGCTGGAGTTACAGAAATCATTTGCCATATTGCCTACGGTTTGGTCAAGCTGGATACATAAAGCAGACATACCTCTCTTGAGTCAGATAATATCGTGGCAGCAAAACTTCCAGGAAAGGAAGAAAGTCCTCTCAGTCCCCTGGATCCACAGACTTCTCTTTCTGTCTTGTCGAAACACTGTAGATTCTCATTCTATTTAGCCACTCTCTCTATTTCCTGAATAGCCTTGTTACCTCCTCCTGAGCATTTCTCACATTCTCCTACAAACTCAGGCATGGGGAAATTAGAATCCTAATGACTCGCAGGCTTTTTCTCCTTTCTTCTCTACACATCACTCCCCTGAGGTAATGAACCCGGAGCATTCTATCTTCTTGAATGAGAGAAAGGAAATGTGGCAAAAAAAAAAAAAAAAGGAGAGAAATATAAAGGGTAATAGGTTAAAATGGTATCCTTTAAAAATACAGCACAAGACACATGAATTTGCTCACCAGTTCCAGTGATGTAGACAACTTGTCATACAGCAGTAATTCTCAAAAATTATTGCACATTAGAATCACCCAGGGAGCTCTGGGGAAAAAAATGCTATTGCCAGACCCAGATTAATTAAGTCAATATATCTGGCAAATGGAGACGAGAAGATAAGGATATTAAAAGTATTCTGGGTGATTCTAACATGCAGACAGACTTGAGAACTATGGCCTTTGAACCGTGCTACTCAAAATGTGGTCTCCAGAGTAGCAACTCAACATCACCCAGGAGGTTTTTGGTAATGCAGAATCTGAGGCCCACCTCAGACCTACTTAATTAGAATCTCTGTTTTTTAACAAATTCTCCAGGTGATTCTTATGCACATTCAAAATGATAATCTTTTCATATTATTTGTATTTTTAGATTTATTTTTTATTTTAAAAAAATTATTTTATATTAGAGTACAGTTGATTAACAATGTTGTGTTATTTTCAGGTGTACAGGAAAGTGATACAGAATATTGAGCAGTGTTATCTGTGCTATATAATAGGTCTTTGTTGGTTAAGTATTTTAAATATGACAGTGTGCAAGTGTTAATCCCAAACTCCCAATCTATTGCTCCCCCTCTTTTCCCCCCTGATAACCATAGTTTGTTCTCTAAGTCTGTGAGTCTGTTTCTGTTTTGTAAATAAGTTCATTTGTACCATCTCTTTAGATTCCTCATATAAGTGATATCATATGATATTTGTCTTTCTCTGACTTACTTTATTCAGTGTGATAATCTCCAGGTTGATCCATGTTACTGCAAAAGGCATTATTTCATTCTTTTTAATGGCTGAGTAATATTCCATCATACATATGTACCACATCTTCTTTATGCATTCCTCTGTTAATGGACACTTAGGTTGCTTCCATGTCTTGGTTATTGTAAATTGTGCTGTAATGAAAATTGGGGTGCATGTATGGTTTTCTCCGGATATATATCCAGGAGTGGGATTGTTGGATCATATGGTAGCTCTGTTTCTAGTTTTTTTATGGAACCTCCATACTATTCTCCATAGTGGCTGTACCAATTTACATTCCCAGCAACTGTGTAGGAGGGTTCCCTTTTACCCACACCCTCTCCAGCATGTATCATTTGTAGATGTTTTGATGAAGGCCATTCTGACTGGTCTGAGGTGATATCTCATTGTAGTTTTGATTTGCATTTCTGTAATAATTACAGATGTTGAGCATATTTCTATGTGCCTCTTGGCTATCTGTATGTCTTTCTTGGAGAAATGTCTATTTAGGTCTTCTACCTATTTTCCGATTAGGTTGTTTTTTAATACTGAGTGGCATGAGCTGTTTGTAAATTTTGGAGATTAATCCCTTGTTGGTCTCATCATTTATAAATATTTTCTTCCATTATGTGGGTTGTCTTTTTGTTTTGTTTATGTTTTACTTTGCTGTGAAAAAGCTTGCGAGTTTAATTAGGTCCCATTTGTTTATTTGTGTTTTTATTTCCATTATTCTGGGAGATGGATCAAAAAACGATATTGCTGCAATTTATGTCAAAGAGTGTTCTGCCTAGGTTTTCCTCTAAGAGTTTTAGAGTATCCGGCCATACTTTTAGGTCTTTAATCCATTTTGAGTTTATTTTTGTGTATGGTATTAGGAAGTGTTCTAATTTCATTCTTTTACATATAGCTGTACAGTTTTCCCAGGACCATTTATTAAAGACACTGTCTTCAGACCTACTAGAGCATGGACTTGAGGATATGGGGAGGGGGAAGGGTAAGCTGTGACAAAGTGAAAGAGCGGCATGGACATATATACACTACCAAATGTAAGGTAGATAGCTAGTGGGAAGCAGCCGCATAGCACAGGGAGATCAGCTCGGTTCTTTGTGACCGCCTGGAGGGGTGGGATAGGGAGGGTGGGAGGGAGGCGCAAAAGGGAGGGGATATGGGAACATATGTATATGTATAACTGATTAAATTTGTAAAAAAAAAAAAAATAATAAAGACACTGTCTTTTCTCCACTGTATATTCTTGTCTCCTTTTTATAGATTAGGTGACTATAAGTGTGTGGGTTTATTTGGGGCTTTCTATCCTGTTTCATTGATCTGTATTTCTGTTTTTGCACCAGTGCCATACTGTTTTGATGACTGTAGCTTTGTAGTATGGTCTGAAGTCAGGGAGCCTCTAGCTCCATTTTTCTTGCTCAAGATTGTTTTATCTATTTGGGATCTTTTGTGTCTCCATACAAATTTTAAGATTTTTTGTTCTAGTTCTATGAAAAATGCCATTGGTACTTTGATAGAGATTGCATTGTATCTGTAGATTGCCTTGAGCAGTATAGTCATTTTGACAGTATTGAGTTTTCAAATCCAAGATCATGGTATATCTTTCCATCTGTTTGTGTTATCTCTGATATCTGTCATCAATTTCTTATATTTTTCAGTGTACAGGTCTTTTGCCTCCTTAGGTGGTTTATTTCTAGGTACTTTATTCTTTTTGATGCAATGGTAAATAGGATAGTTTCTTTAATTTCTCTTTCTTATCTTTTGTTCTTATTATATAGAAATGCAACAGTTTTCTGTGTATTAATTTTGTATCCTGAAACTTTACCAAATTCATTGATTAGCTCTACTAGTTTTCTGGTAGCATCTTTATGATTTTCTGTGTAGGGTGTCATGTCATTTGCTAAAAGTGACAGTTTTACTTCTTCTTTTCCAATCTGGATTCCTTTTATTTATTTTCCTTCTCTGATTGCTGCGGGTAGGACTCCCAAATCTATGTAGAATAAAAGTGGCAAGTATGGACATCCTTGTCTTGTTCCTGATCTTAGAGAAAATAATTTCAGCTTTTCACCATTGAGTATGTTGTTAGCTGTAGTTTTGTCATATATGGACTTTATTATGTTGAGGTAAGTTCCCTCCATGACCACTTTCTGGAGAGTTTTTATCATAAATGGGTGTTGAATTTTCTCAAAAGATTTTTCTGCATCTACTGAGATGATCATATGGTTTTTATACTGCAATTTGTTGATGTGGTATACCTCACTGATTGATTTGGGGATATTGAAAAGTCCTTGTATCCCTGGGATAAATCCCAGTTGATCATGATGTATGATCCTTTTAATGCATTGTTAAATTCTCTTTGCTAGCATTTTGTTGAGGATTTTTGTGTCCATGTTCATCAATGATATTTGCCTGTAAGTTTTTTTGTGGGTATGGTATCTTTGTCTGGTTTTGGTATCAGGGTGATTGTGGCCTCAGAGAATGAGCTTGGGAGTATTCCTTCTTCTGTAATTTTTTGGAAGAGATTCAAAAGGATATGTGTTAACTCTTCTCTAAATGTTTGATATAATTTGCCTTTGAAGCCATCTGGTCCTGGACTTCTGTTAGTTGGGATTTTTTAAATCACAGTTTTAATTTCAGTACTTGTGATTGGTCTGTTCATATTTTTCTATTTCTTCCTGATTCAGTCTAGGGAAATGGTACCTTTCTAAGAATTCATCCATTTCTTCTAGGTTGTCCATTTTATTTATATATAGTTGGTTGTAGTAGTCTCTTATGATCCTTTGTATTTCTGTGGTGTCCATTATAACTTTTCGTTTTTAATTTCTAATTTTATTGAGTTGGGCCCTTGCCCTTATTTTCTTGATGAGTCTGGCTAAAGTTTTTTCAATTTTGTTTATCTTCTCAAAGAAACAGTCTTTAGTTTCTTTGATCTTTGCTATTGTTTTCTTTGTTTCTATTTCATTTATTTCTGCTCTGATTTTTATAAATTTTTCCTTCTACTAACTTTGGGTTTTGTTTGTTCTTCTTTCTCTAATTACTTTATGTATAAGTTTAAGTTGTTTTTGAGATTTTTCTTGTATCCTGAGGTAAGATTGTATTGCTGTAAGCTTCCCTGTTAGAACTGCTTTTGCTGTGTCCCATAGGTTTTGATTGTTGTGCTTTCATTTTCATTTGTCTCTAGGTATTATTTTGCTTTCCTTTGAGATTTCTTCAGTGATCCACTAGTTGTTTAGTAGCATACTGCTTAGCATCCACGTATTTGTGTTTTTTACAGTTTCTTTTTCTTGTATTTGATTTCTAATCTCATTTTGTTATGGTCAGAAAAGATGTTTGATATGATTTCAATTTTCTTAAATTTATGGAGGCTCGCTTTGTGGCCTAACATGTGATCAGTCCTGGAGAATGTTCCATGTGCACTTGAGAAGAATGTGTATTCTGCTGCTTTCAGATGGAATGGTCTATAAATAACAAGTAAGTCCATCTGGTATAATGTGTCATTTAAGGCTTTTGTTTCCTTATTGATTTTCTGTCTGGATGATCTGTCCATTGATGAAAGTGGAGTGTTAAAGTTCCCTACTATTATTGTATTACTGTCAATTTCTCCTTTCATGGTTAATAGTATTTGCCTTATATATTGAGGTACTCTAACATCAGGTACATATATATTAACAATTGTTATATCTTTCTCTTGGATTGATCTCTTGATCATTATGTAGTGTCCTTCTTTTCTCTTGTAACAATCTTTATTTTAAAGTCTATTTTGTCTGATATCTATATTACTACTCTAGTTTTCTTTTGATTTCCAATTCCATGAAATACCTTTTTTTTCCATCCCTTCACTGTCAGTCTGTATGTGTCCTTAGATCTGAAGTGGGTCTCTTGTAGACAGCATATGTATGGGTACTGTTTTGTATCCATTCAGCCAGTCTATGTCTTTTGGTTGGAGCACTTAATACCTTTATGATTAAGGTAATTATCAGTATGTATGTTCTTAATGCTATTTTGTTAATTGTTTTGGATTTGCTTTGGAAGGTGTTTTTTCTTCCCTTCCTCTTTTGTTCTCTTCTCTTGTGATTTGGTAATGACTAACTTTAGTGTTGTGTTGGAATTCCTTTTTCTTTTTGTGTGTGTGTATCTATTGTAGATTCTTGGTTTGCAGTTACCATGAGGTTTGATATAGCAGTCTATGTATAAACTAGATTGTTTTAAGTTGCTGGTCTTTTAATTTCAAATGCATTTCTAATATCCTGAATTGGTGCTCTCCTCACAATTGCTGATTTTGATATCATATTTGTGTGTGGATGATTTCCTACTTTTATTGTATGCTTGCCTTTACCAGAGGGCTTTTCCATTTGTAATTTTCTTGTTTCTAGTTGTGGCCTTTTCTTTTCCACCTAGAGAAGTTGCTTAAGCATTTATTACAAAGCTGGTGTGGTACTGTTGAATTCGCTTAGCTTTTGCTTGTCTGATTTCTCCACTTAATCTTTATGAGAGCCTTGCTGGGTAGAGTACTCTTTGCTGTAGGTTCTTCTCTTTCATCACTTTAAATATATTGTGCCACTCCCTTCTGGCCTACAGAGTTTCTGCTGAGAAATCAGCCTATAACCTTCTGAGAGTTCCCTTGTATGTTATTTGTTGCTTTTCCCTTTCTGCTTTTTTTTTCTTCTTCTTCTTCTTCTTTTTCCTTTCTGCTTTTAATATTTTTCTTTGTCTTTAATTTTTGTCAATTTGATTACTATGTGTCTCAGTGTGTTCCTCCTTGGGTTTATCCTGCTTGGGACTCTCTTCACTTACTGGACTTGGGTGACTGTTTCCTTTCCCATGTTAGGGAAGTTTTCAGCTATTATCTCTTCAAGTATTTTCTCAGGTCCTTTCTCTCTCTCTTCTCCTTCTAGGACCCCTATAATGTAAATGTTGGTATTTAATGTTGTCCCAGAGGTCTCTTAGACTGTCCTCATTTCTTTTTATTCTCTTTTTCTTTATTCTGTTTCATGGCAGTTATTTCCACCATTCTATCTTCCAGCTCACTTATTCATTCTTCTGCTTCAGTTATTCTGCTCTTGATTCCTTCTAGTATATTTTTCATTTTAGTTATTGTATTGTTAATCTCTGTTTGTTCTTTAGTTCTTCTAGGTCTTTGTTAAAGATTTATTTTATCTTCTCAATCTGTGCCTCCATTCCTTTTCTGAGATCTTGTATCATCTTTACTATCATTATTCTGAGTTCTTTTTCAGGTAGCTTGCCTTTCTCCACTTCATTTCGTTGTTTTTCTGGGGTTTTACCTTATTCCTTCATCTGAGATATATTCCTCTGCCGTCTCATTTTGTCTAACTTTCTGTGTTTGTGGTTTTCATTCTGCAGGCTACAGGATTTCAGTTCTTCCTTCTGCTGTCTTCCCCCTGGTGGATGACGTTGTCTAAGAGGCTTTTGCAGGCTTCCTCGTGGGATGGAATTGTCCCTGCACCCTGGTCAGTGCAGTTGGTTCTTGTCCCTCTGGTGGGCAGGGCTGAACCAAGGGGCATTTTTACAGGGCTCTGGGCTCAGGAAGACTTTATGCAGCCTGTCTGCTGATGGTTGGTGCTGTGTTTCTGCCCTGCTGGTTGTTTGGCCTGAGGTGTCCCAGCACTGGAGCCCACAGGCTGATGGGTGGGGCCAGGTCTTGGTAAGAAAATTGCAGCCTCCTTGAGGGTTTACACTAATGAGTACTCTCCAGAACTGCTGCCCCCATTGTCTTTGTCCTTGCAGTGAGGAACAGCTCCCACCTACCTCCACAGGAGACTCTCCAATACTAGCAGATAAGTCTGGCTCAGTTTCTTATGAGGTCACTGCAATTTTCCCTACATCTTGGTGCACACGAATCCTATGTGTGCCTTCCAAGGTGGAGTTTCTGTTTCCTCCAGTCCTGTGGAATTCCTGCAATCAAACCCCACTGGCCTTCAAAGCCATATTCTCTGGGGGCTCCTCATCCTGCTGCCAGACCCCCAGCCTGGGGAGCCTGTGTGGGGCTCAGAACTTTCACTGCTGTGGGATAAATTCTGGGGTATAATTATTTTCCAGTTTGTGGGTTGCCCACTGGTAGGTATGGGATTTGATTTTATCATGATTGTGCCTCTCCTATCATATTGTTGTGACTTCTTCTTTGTCTTTGCATATAGGGCATCTTTTGTGGTAGGTTCCAGCATTTTTTTTTTGTCAATAGTAGTTCAGCTGTTAGTTGTAAGTTTGGTGTTTCCATAAGAAGAGATGAGCTCACGTCCTTCTACTCAGCCATCTGGCCTCCATCTCAAAACTGAGAATCCTGACCACTGAGGAAGTTAACAGAGGTCAGATGTACAGCTATTACTTCCCTTGTGATTGATTTAGAACCATGCATAAGGGAGTGATCAAAATGATAAAGAATGTGATTACATAGTCTTGTGTGGTTAGAGATATTTAGTAGCACAAAAGTGTTCCAGAGTTAGGTAAACTTTAAACTTTCTTAGATGCCTCATTCTTCTTCACAGATTTTTCATCCTGTGAATCTAATGTTCGTCCATTATCTGGTATGAATTCCTAGCAATCGGCAGTGTTGGCAACTGCAGCAACTAGTGTTGAGATAAGATAGCTCCAATATCCCAGCTGTCATTTAGCAATTATGCATTTTGTCTCATAATAATGTCTCCTTAGATTTCTCCTTACATTTCCTATTGCTCTACAGTATAAGTTGCTCTATATACATGATCTCATTTAAGCTTCAATACATCACTTAATAGATACTGGAACTGAGGCTATGAGAATCTAGTGACTCAACTTCTCTAAGACCTAGTAGTTGGTAAGACTCAACTTCTGGATCTAATTATAGACTTTTATCCCCCTCAACATACAAAAGTATTTTTGAGTTCAGCTAATTTCAGTTGATTCCTCTTGTTCCATTTTTATGAAATGAAAAAAATCTTAAGTAAGGCATTCTTAGGCTGTATTGTTCATACAAAATACAGATATTTAGTGGAGTCCCACCTGATGAAGCCAGTGAAAACAAATAAGCTTTCATTACATGAAGAGTTCTGAACAAGGCAGCTTTGTTTTGTTTTGCTTTTAAAATGGTGGGAGGTTTGAGGGGGAAAGGGTTTGCCAGGAAAAGAAGAGGGAGCAGCATAAAATAGGCAAAACAGGTAAAAATAGACAAAATAATTTTGAGATGAATAATTTTTAAAATTGAGATTGAGACTTGGATACAAGCACATGGAAAGAAGACCTGAGAATATTTCAAACCAAATATTAAACAGTGTCAATTAATACTATGGAACAGTACCACTAAGGTGTAATTAACAATAGGACAAAACAAAGAGTTTTCCCCAAAGTAGTATACACTCCCATGTAAGCTACCTTTTCCAGGTAAAAAAGCTCTATACATACTTGAGAGTAGAAAAAAGAAAGAAAAATACATTTTCGGGTTGGGAAGACTTTAGGATACCACTTGCTAAACTACCTCATATGAATTATTAACCTTAGAGCACAGCTTTGAGATTTTTCCACACAGAATATTGCATGTTTGATATTTTCTTCAGGTCATTCATTTCAATTATATATTTGTTTTCTTTTTAAATTCACTGCCTTTGAAAACTTTATATATTACTTGATTATTAAACTAGCATAGAGCATACAGTAGAAAGATACTGTGTTCACTATCATTTGTTAATTTCTACTGTGCAGCTTGGGTAATTTAAGTCTTTCTAGCTGGAGGAATCTTCTTGGTTCTGTGTTACACAGGCACTTTCATAAAAATATAAAGCCTTCCAGGCTTTCAGAATGCAGGTGTGTCAGAAGATAATATGCTGCACAAAAGTACCTTAAATCACGCATCAGCTTAACTTTTTAAAATGTACTATACATTCACACATCAGGATATTTTATGATCTAAGACAGCAACTTTAATATTTAAAATCTTACTTTTACTCTGAGAAATCTAATCTAGTGTGGTGTGTTACTTCTTATTGCAGTGTTTCAAATTGTGTGTGAGTAGGGGACTAAATTTTCAGTTTGATTTATTATCTTGTGAGTCAAGTACTTTTAATTGCTCTCCTATAAGATAAAGGTTTATTCATTTCATCTTCACAAATAATTCATGAAGGCTCATGAATACGCATATCCTGTCTTATGTAACATAACATTATTAATCAGCTTTTTCCTTAGATGAGGGTAATAGATTAAATAAAATATGATTTAGAGTGAATAATGGATTATAAACAAAATGATTTATAGAAAATAACTGTCATCTTTCTTAATTGTTTTAGAAAACACATTCTGATTGTCAAAAGATATGGTAAATTCTCTAACCTTAGGCATACTATATTATTATCCATCATTTTTCCCAACAGTACTTGTTGATTTGTGTACACGATAAGACTAAAGATATAAAATGATCAAATATATGAGCCTAGAAGAAAATGAACACATTTATTAAGTATAACATTATTTAAACATCTATTTTAATAATTATTTAATGTTTAAATAAACATTATTTAAACATCTATTTGTTTCATCTAAAATATACTACTACCTTCCAAGGCATCTATATTTACTATAATATTAACATGTGTTTGTATTTCTAAAATGCATATTTGGAACTCAAAATTCACTTTTGAGTGAATTAAGTCATACTGACACTTGTAATTATAACATAAAACTCTTGCTTAGAGTTAAAATTTGTGTAATTTTTAGTGGAAAAATTTATTCTGGTGTTCTCTTGTGCCCTCACTGACTGTTCAGAAGTAAACTGTAGTAGAAAATTATTTTAGTTATTTTGCTTACTATTAGTTCTAGATATGCTGACTTAAATGCACATAATAACATACAGATTTGTTCAACAGTGCTGTTATTATACTTCAATAATTAGGAGACTATAAAAATATTTCAATCTAATTTTCTGAGATGATAATTATATGAAGTTTATTTTATCTATGTTGGTGACCTTAATTTATTACCTTCTTTGAAGAACACTACATTAATATCTTCTGTTCTGTCATAGGATAATGTAGTTGTGTTATTTATAGAAAATCCATTACCAGTTTACTTCTTAAGAAGTTAGCCTGTTTTACTAATTGGCCAAAATGGAATTATGCAACTCAAAGGAGCTATCTTACATCTGTTTGTTCCTGAAATGAGAGAAATTTACCAAATAACTTCAGCCATTTGGCCCTTCTCCTAATTTTTACCAGGCAAAGGAAGTTATCCAGTATATAACTCCTCTGTATGCAATGGTTAATAAGAAGTTCCAAGCAGAATTGCTGCCTGAGAACTTTAAAGGGCTAAACTCTCAGGATTCTTCAAAGTGTAAGATAAATAGGAACATAGAATTTTGTTTACATAACTAGTAAAACAAGGACTCTGTAGATAAATACACATGCACAACCTTCTTTTACTTTTTCCCTTCCTTTCTCCCTTCCTTTCAATCTTTCTTTTGTAAATTTCTCAAAAAAACAGCAAAGGATTACACATTAAAAAGCTGTTACTTAGGGCCTCCCTGGTGGCGCAGTGGTTAAGAGTCCGCCTGCCGATGCAGGGGATACGGGTTCGTGCCCCGGTCTGGGAGGATCCCATATGCCGCGGAGCGGCTGGGCCCGTGAGCCATGGCCGCTGGGCCTGCGCATCCGGAGCCTGTGCTCCGCAACGGGAGAGGCCACAACAGTGAGAGGCCCGCATACCGCAAAAAGAAAAAACAAACAAACAAAAAAAAAAAAAAAAAAAAGCTGTTACTTAATAAATGTCTTTAGGATTTTTTTAAAAGCATGGATTTTTTTTTTCTGAATTTCCCTGGAATCTTTCTATGTTTTAGGATACAAGTAATGATTAAGCTAGTAGGTATTATTTTCAGGAAACCTTGAATAATAATGGACTGTTAGAGGATTTTAAAAGTCTGTGATGAGTCTACATTCAATATGTACTAGAGTCCTGGGTATTTATGTAAGAGTAAAAACAACCTTTGACAAATGTATTTAAAATACAAAAAGAAGGCACACAGAAATTTAGAATAACAAGTATTACAGAGTCAGTTTGTGGAAAAAATAACAAAGTCATCATTAAACTGAGGAATGCACAAAACCCAGAAATGAATTCCTATATTCAAAGAGAATAACCATATTATTAAATAAATATCATATTAGAATTTTAGAACTGAAAGGGAACTTAAAGATTATCTGACCTTTAATTCTGGTCATTGGAACACAAATTCTGCAGGGTTTGCTACTCAATTTGAAAAATATTGGCTTAAGAAAAAGCTAAAAAAGTGTTTTTGTTTTGTTTCATTTTGTTTTGTTTAAGCTGTGGGACTCCTTAGCATCTGTAAGTTTCTCACAAGCATTGTGAATTAGCAGAGTAAATATTTCATTAGTTGAAGATGGATAAATCTTTTATGAAACATCTCATAAGTCCTGTTAATTTTTCCTCACAGAACACTAGTTTGCTTGTTAATTAAGTCTAAATTCTCCTTGTACTTTTTTCTTTCTTTCTTTCTTTTTTTGTTGAGATTTTGTCATTTTCAGTTTGAATCTCCAAAACTTTCTAGATAACATGGTCAATATGCAAAGATAATAAATAAAATCTAATGTCTTCTCAGTTGACCGTACTTTAGACAAGTTTCCTCCAGATCATAGGCCTCTGACCTTCCTCTTCTTAGTGCATTTACTTTAGAAAACTTGCAGTTGTAATTTCTTTCTCTGACCCTTTAAGATGTAAATATTCTCTTGCCAGTTTTACAACACAGAAATGTCTTTATCAGGGACCTAGGAGCCATCTCCTTGTAATTTATCATTAAGAAAGAGAGCAACCCTATCTTCCAGTCTCTGAAGAGGGTAGGAACCTACATTTGACAAGAATCAAAGAGCAAACACAGATGCCCTAGCCACATGGACCAACCTCCCCATACTGTTCTCCCTTACTCTTCCCACTAGCTCACCACCGTGGTTAAAACTCTTCCACTTTTTGCTTCAATGGATTTGAGTTAAATTTCTCTCCCCTATTGCAAAAGTTTTTCCACTCACTGCAATAGCATTAAATAAAAGTCTTCCTTGCCTGTTTAACTTGTCCAATGCAATCTTCTTTGACAGTCCTCGAGGATCACACAAAAACATGCACAGCCATGACTAGACATTAAGATTCCTGAATACCAATTGCATGCTTTTCTTCTTAAATGGGTTAATATGAATGGTGCATCAGTTTGCTAAGAAAGAAACATTAAAGATGAGAGTGGTTTCTCAAGAACTTTTGTTCTATTCATTAATTTCCTGTGAAGATGGAGAGATGGAGAGGAGGAGAGGTGTGTACTAGCAGAATAGAATACCTGAATGCTTTATTCACATAATTATATTCATTAGAACTGTTTTAAAACTCAGCCTTAGAAAGGTTCTCTCATGCCTTTTGTAGTAAAGAAAGGTTTGTTTCATTTTCTTTCCTAGCATATGGTCTGTTGAGAAACAGAAACAGTTTTAAAGTAATTGTTCAATTAAAATCAGAAACGAACCCTGAAGGCACACGGCCATACATTTGATTTCAATAAATGGTCTTCTCTATTTTAACAAGCAACTTCATGTTTTCTGCAGCTATTTTCTTTTTACGACCTAATTGGACTATCTACTCAAATTCATTCTCCCTAAATCAGAGTTTTATTATAAGCCCTGTTTGGAGTGTTGTAGAAATTTTCATTCAAAGACACTGAACTTCTTGACTGTATTATTTTATAACTTCTGCAAACAAGAAAACTTAGTGATTACTAGGTGATTATGATAAGTCATAGATTACCTTGAACATACTTAAAATTAATACATTTCATTGTTTTACTTTTATTATTATGCCCTTACAAAAATATGTTGATATTCTGCCCTTGATTTTTAAAAATAAATTTGAGAAATTTTTAAATTGGCCATTCATAGAGGAAAAATGAAAAGTTGGATATCTCTCTTTTATAATATACTAAGCACCAAATTGCTAAGTATGTGTTATGTGAAATTTTATTATCCTGTTATACTTACTAAACTATGGCTTAGTTGATACTTTACCTGATGGAACATTGAAGAATTCATAATCTGTGGGATGGGACACAACTTTTTATTTTTCCATTTTCTAAATGAAGAAACTAAGTCTTCATAGAGTTGAATTTCCTAGGATTATTCAGGAAGTGTCATCATCCAAATGTAATCCTCCAACTCTGCATTCTTTCCATGTTCGATTATTTCCTTATGAAGTTCTATGACAATTTATTAGTGCAATTCCATAAACTATTGAAAATTGCTAAGCATCTTCTTCAAATTTTAAGGCTGGGAAAAATTACACAATGGCTTACCTCACCTTCATCACTTTGTCTGGTATAAACATATTTATTTATTTATCTATTCATTTAATAAACCGTTGCTACCACTTAACCTTTTTTAATGTAAGTGGAATAGTAATGTAATGCATGGGAGAAAAATAAAATGGAAATAGAAAATGTGTGTGTGTGAGTTGGGGAAGAGGAATAAGTTTATATCTTCTAAGGATTTTATGTTCCAGAATAAATAGATTCAAAACCAAGGCCATCAAAGAAAATGGGAGGACCTTCTATTCCTAGGTAATAGATATTGGAAATGCTTTCACATTGTAACAAAAGAGAAAACTGGACACGAGGCAACACAGGACTGTAATTCCTGACAGAAAGGAAACAAATGAAGAAGCCTGTAAGATCAGCCCAGCATTCCTAAAACAGACACACCATGGAGATATTGTAGGTTCAGTACCAGACAATCTCAATAAACCAAATGTGACAATAAAGCAATTTTTTTAACTTCCCAGTGCATAGAAAAGTTATGTTCACACTATATATGTAGAAACTATATGTGTATTAAGTGTGCAATAGTGTTATGTCTAAATATGTCTATATATCTGTATCTTAATTAAAAGGTATTTTATTGCTAAAAAATTCTAACCATCATCTGAGCCTTCAGTGAGTCATAATCTTTTTGTTGGTGGAAGGTCTTCCCTCAATGTTGATGGCTGTTGACTGATCAGGGCGGTGGCTGCTGAAGGTTAGGGTGGTCGTAGCACTTTCTTAAAATAAGACAACAATGAAGTTTGCTGCATTGATTAACTCTTCCTTTCACAAACAAGTTCTCTGTAGCATGCAATGCAGTTTGATAGCATTCTACCCACAGTAGAACTTCTTTCAAATTTGGAGTCAATTTTTTTAAACCCCGCTGTTGCTTTGTCAATTACATTTATGTAATATTCTAAATCCTTTTTTTGTTATTTGAACAATTTTCAAGCATCTTTACCTGGAGTAGATCCCACCTCAAGAAACCACTTTCTTTGTTCATCTGTAAGATGCAACTCCTCCTTATATAAAGTTTTATCATGAGATTGCAGCAATTCCTTCACATCTTCATGCTCCACTTCTAATTCTAGTTCTCTTGCTGTTTCTACCACATCTGCAGTTACACTTTCAATGAAGTCTTGAAACCCTCAAACTCATCCATGGGGGTTGGAATCAATTTCCCCAAAACGTCTGCTAATATTTTGACTTCTTCCCATAAATCACAAATGTTTTTAATGGAATCTAGAATGGTGAATCCTGTCCAGAAAGCTTTCAATTTACTTTTCCAGATCTCTCAGAGGAATCATTGTCTGTGACAACGACAGTCTTAAGAAATGTTTTTCTTAAATCATAAGAATTGAAAGTCAAAATGACTCCTTGATCCATGAGCTACAGAATGGACGTTGTGTTAGCAGGCATGAAAATAACATTAGTCTCATTGTACATCTCCATCAGAGCTCTTGGGTAACCAGGTGCCTTGTCAATGAGCAGTAATATTTTGAGAGGAATCTTTCTTTTTTTTCCCTCTGAGCAGTAGGTCTCAACAATTGACTTAAAATGTTCAGTAAACCATTTTGTAAACAGATGTGTTATTATCCAGGCTTTGTTTCTCCATTTATAGAGCACAAGCAGAGCAGATTTAGCATAATTCTTTAGGGCCATAGGATTTTCAGAATGGTAAATCAACATTGGCTTCAACTTAAAATCACCAGCTGTATTAGCCCCTAACAAGAGAGTCAGCCTCTTCTTTGTAGCTGTGAAGCCAGGCCTTGACTTCTTCTCTCTAGCTATGAAAATCCTAGATGACATCTTCTTCCAATAGAACATTGTTTCATCTACATTGAAAATCTACTGTTTAGTGTATCTGCCTTCATTATCTTATCTAGGTCTTCTGGCTAACTTGTTGGAGCTTCTACATCAGCACTGGCTGCTTCACCTTACACTTTTATGATATTGAGAGGATTCTCTTTCCTTAAACCTCATGAACAGAGATTTGATTGGCTTCAAACTTTTCTTTTGTAGCTTCCTCACCTCTCTCAGTCTTCTGAGAATTGAAGAGAGTTAGGGCCTCTCTCTGGATTAGGCTTTGGCTTAAGGGGATGTTGTCACTGGTTTTATTTTTTGTCCAGACCACTCAAACTTTCTCCATTATCGGCAATAAGTCTGTTTTGATTTCTTATCGTTCCTGTGTTTACTAGAATAGCACTATCAATTTCTTTCAAGAACTTTTCCTTTTCATTCACAACTTGGCTAACTGGTGCAAGAGGCTTAGTTTTCAGCCTATCTGGGCTCTCGACATGTCTTCCTCACTAAACATAATGCTTTATAGCTTTTGATTTAAAGTGAGATATGTGTGACTCCCACTTGAACACTCAGAGGCCTTTGTGGGGTTATTAATCGGCCAAATTTCATTATTGTGTCTGATAAAATAGGGAGGGAGACAGGGGAATGGCTGGTCAATGGAACAGTCAGAACACACATAACATTTATTGATTAAATTCACTTTCACATGAATTGTGGTGCCCTAAAATAATTACGATAGTAACATCAAAGTTCACTGTTCACAGATCACCATAATAAATATAATGATAATGAGAAAAGTTTGAAATATTGTGAGACTTACCAAGATGTAACACAGTGAAATAAAGTGAGAAAATGCTTTTGGAAAAGTGGCACTGATGGACTTGCTTGATGCAAAGTTACCACAAACCTTCAATTTGTAAAAAATGCAATAGCTGCAAAGTGCAGTAAAGTGAAGTGCAACAAAATGAGGTATGCCTATAGAAGCACTTTCTAGATTGAAGCACTAGGAAAGGGAATACCAGTGCAACATTACGGTTCTACTGAGTTGAGGACACAAATATCAGAGTTCAGGGAGTCTGCTGTGGCTGTAACTTGGAGGGAAGACTAACACAGCAGGCAACTGAGTAGAGAAACAGCACCTGTTTTGACTGAATACTAAGCTGAATATGAATAGAGTAAGACTCTTGGAGGCCACACGAGGTCAGACAAACCAAAAGTGGTGGGAAAGAATAACTTCTGGTAGATTATAAACTGAAAAGTTCCCAGAGATTATACAGGGTTGGGAAATAGTGAAGTACTCACCAGTCAGAAAGACTTTATTGAACGGTTAAGGAATTTAGTAGATTAGATATTGCAGAGCAAAATATCAATAGAAATCCAAACTGAAGAACAGAGAACACAAAATTTAAAATAAATAAACAGAGCTTCAGTGACCTGGGACTTTAACAACTGGTTTAACATATGTATAATTAGAGTTACATAAAGAGGCAAACTATAGCACAAAATATGTTTGAATGTATAATGACTAAAATTTTTCTTAATTTGACAAAATGTATAAACCCACAGATCCAATAAACTCAACCAAACCCAAGAAGGGAAATAAAATGAAAACCATACCAATATACAATCTAATCAACTTGCTAACAGCCAATGACAGAAATAAAATCTTATAAGTGATTGGAACTTCTGATCACATTACAATGATCAGAATTATCACTGAGTATCTAAAAAAAGACAATGAATTGACATCTTTAAATGCCAAAAAAATTCCCAGAATTTTATATCCAATAATTAAATTAAGCTAAATATAAATGATCTAAATAGAGATAGAGTGAATTTTTAAAATTACACAACTATATGCTATCTATAAGAAATTCACCTCAAATAAAAAGATATAGGTAGATTGAAAGTAAAATGATAAAAAATGTATATCTTTGTAAGTATTAATCAAAGGAAAGCAGGATTGGCTATATCACAATCAGATAAAGTAGACTTTAGAGTGTAGAAAATTACGATAGACAGAAGAGGACATTATATAATAATGGATTTGTCAACCACTAAAATGACATAGTAATTCTTTATGTGCATGCACCAAACAACAGAGTTGCAAAATAAGTGAAGCAAAAAGTAATACAAATGAAAGGAGAAATAGACAAATTCACAATTTTATCTGAGCACTTCAGCAACACTCAACATTTGACAGAAAAACTACACAGAAAATCATTGAAAATGTAGAGTAGAAGGACTCAACACCACCACCAGTAGGATCTAATCAATATTTATAAAACATTCCACCCAGTAATAGTAAAATACACATTCTTTCCAAGTTCCCCCAGAACAAATATGTCAAGATCAACCATATCCTGGGCCATAAGACTTTTAAGAAGACTAAAAGAATTGAAATTGTATGAAGTATATTCTTTAAACACAATGGAATCAAATTAGAAATCAATGAAAGAAAGATAACAGAAAAATCTGCTAACACTTGCAATAAATATCACACTTCTATTCCATGAGTTTATGCCAATGTCTCAAGGGAAATTAAAATATACTTTGAATTAAATGAAAATGAAAATAAAGCATATCAAAATTGTGGGGCACAGTTAAAACTTTCCTGAGCACTAAATGCATGCATTAGAAAAAAGAAAATGCTCAAATCAATAATCTGAGCTCAAGGACCTAGAAAAAGGACTTAAAAATGGACCTAGAAAAAGAAAAGCAAAATAAAGCTAAAGCAAGCAGAAGGAAGGATATGTAAAACTAAGAGCAGGGAACAATTAAATTGAAAACAAAAAATAGAGAAAATAGATAAAACAAAGAGCTGGTTCTTTGAAAAGTTCAATACAATTGACAAACCTCTAGGAGGACTGACAAAGGGGGAAAAAATAAGTCACAAATTCCAGTATCAGGAATGAAATATGAGATAACACTAAAAGCTCTGCATATATCAAAAGAAGAACAAAGGAATACTATGAACAACTCTACACATCTACACATAGAAATTTGACAATTTAGATGTAGACTAATTCCTCAAAAATCACAAACTATCACAATTCACCCAATATGTAATAGAATATTTAAATAGCCCTATGACTATTATGAAAATTGAATTCCTTATTTAAAAACTCACACAAAAAGAAAATGATGAACCCAGATAGTTTCACTGAATTTTATGAAATGTTAAAGAAGAATTAACATTGGTTCTACCCAATCTTTTCCAGAAAATAGAAGAGGGAACAATTTTTAATTTATTTTGTGAGGCTAGTGTTACCATGATTGCAAATTTAGACAAAAAAAAAATACAAAGAATATTAAAACAAATATCCCTCATGAACACAGATGTATGTCCATAACAAAATATTAGCAAATAGAATTCAGTAACATATAAAAAGAATTATACATTATGATCAAATGAGATTTATTCCAGGCACATAAATTTGGCTCAGTATTTAAAAAATCAATCAATGTAATTTACCATTATAAAAGAGACTATAGAAGAAAAATCATATGGTTATAGCAATTGATGTAGAAAGAGCACTTGACAAAACTAAAGACATTCATGATTAAGTTTCTTGAAAAATAAAAATGGAAACTTCCTCAGTTTGATAAAGAACATCTAAAAATTTTTATAATTAACATATTTAATTGTGAATACCCAATGAAGTTTTCCAAAGATTGTGGAGAAGGCAAGGATGTTTACTCTCACCACTCTTATTCAGCATAGTGCTGGAAGTTCTAACCAGTGCAATAAAGTAAGAAATAGAAAGAAAGTCATACTGATAGGAAAAGAAGAAATAAAACAATCCTTATTTGCAGATAATGGTTGTCTATGTAGAAAACTCTAAGGAATCAACTACAACAACTAAAAAAACCCACCAAGAATTAAAAAATGAATTCAGCAAGATGGCAGGATACAAGATATACAAAAATCAACTATATTTCTATTAACTAGCAATAAACAACATAGTATAGATTTTAAAATACAGTATTGCTTAAAATTGCAAAAAAGAGAAACATGTATGTGTTTATCTAACAAAAGCATGTTATAAGCTTTATGCTGAAAACTCTATTTTGCTCATAAAAGAAATCAAAGAAGCTCTCAATAATAGAGGAGACATACCACGTTTAAGGATTGTAAGATTCAATATAGTAAAAGTGTTAATTCTCCTCAAATTTATATACAGCTTTAATGCAATATCTATCAAAATCCTAGAAAGTATTTTTGTAGATATCAACAAAGTATGTGCAAGATCTGTACACTAAAAACCACAAAACACTGATGAGAAGAAATAAAGAAATCTTAAATAAATGGAGAGACATGCCATAGTCATGGATTGGAAGGCTTAATCATTTGTAGATACCATTCTTCCCAAGTTGATCTATAGATTCAATACAACCTTCTTTTGCACTTCTATCCCTGGCATGATCAGAGCATTAATGGTGATAGTGGGTATCAATATCTTGTTTCTGATCTTTTAAGAAATATTTATATTTCACCATAAAATATGATGTTTGCTGTAGATTTTAGTAAATACATTTATCATCTTAAAGACTTCTCCTTTTATTCTAAGTTTGAGTTCTTATAATAAATGGAATGTTTAATTTTATTAAATTATTTACATTTCATTGTGTAATCAAATGCTATTTCTTCATTAATCAATGTGGCTAATTATATTAATGGATTTTCTTATCTTAAACCATTTTTGTATTCCTGAGTATTACAGGTTGAGTTCTCACGGGAGTAGACTTTTAGAAATAGTGTTTAAGATATTTATTAGGGAGTAGCCTTGAGACTAACACCTATGGAAGGGATGGAGAAGCATCAGGATTGGTGAAGGGATAACTCAAGCTTTCATGTAAATCTCATAGTTTCCACTGTCCATGAGATATAGGCCATTCCTGTAAAGGCATGACCTTACAAGATGTCTCTCTGAAGCGGGGTCAATTCCTGAAGGGGATGCCAGGTGAAGGATGTCTACTGACAATACTCCAAACAGCTGGAGAGCAACACATTTTTTCTTGAAAGGCAATGTGGGCTTCATACTTCTAGGTTCACCATGTTGAGGTATATCTGGTCATTACAATTGTTTTATTGTTTTCATTTTTTTAAATACATGGCTGGATTAATTTACTAATATTTTATTTGGGATTTTTCCTTATGTAGTCATGAGTGAACTTGTTCATTAATTTTCATTTCTTATACTATACTTGTCTGTTTCTAGTAACTGAGTTTATAACTATCCTCATTAAATAAGTTACAGAGTATTTCAGTCTTAAAAATATATTTTCTGAGATAATTTGTGTAAGAGAGATCTGTTCCTTAACTGTTTGCTAGAACTTACTGATCAATATGTGTCAGAGACTGCCAGTTGCACTCTAATTTTCTTTTTTAAAGGAGCCTAATTCCTGACAATGACTAACTCCAGCTAACTGCCTTCATTTCAGTGTCCCTTACTTCTAGGAGTGGCAGTTATCACTCAGTTATGGCCAAAGATTGAGTGGAAGTGTTATGTGGAATTCTGTGGAAGTTTTCTTATGAAAGCAAAGCTTTGTGTGCCTTCTTTTCTCCTGCTACCTGGAATGTAGGTATATTACAGGCAGAAGCATGGTATGGCAAATCAGCAAGATAGAAAGAGACTAGATTTTTACATGAGAGAACAGGCCAATGTGAGCTTAAGACCACTGTAGTTGGGTTTTCTAACTGATGTCAATGTTGGCTTATACTTACCTTTGTATTCAACTAACTGTTCGCTCTACCTATTTGTCTCCCAGATATTGTTTTGGAGTCCATATCTTCAATCTTGAAACTGATCCTTTTTACATTACTTTAATGAGAGTTTATTGTTAGTATAGTCTCAGTATTTGTTTAAAAACATGAAAATATCTTTCTCTTTTTTTTTGAGTTTTATTAGCTAGGCATATACTTCTAAGTTGGTAACTATGTTTCTCTCAGCACTTTAGGGATGTTATTCCATTCTCTTTGCTCTTTGGATGCCTTTGTTGCCTTTATGAATCTTCTATCTACCCTTTTGTAGAGAAAATGTGCTTGTCTGCAGTTGCATTAATAACTCCACTTTGTTCTTGGTATTCTGTGGCTTTATATGTTGTGTCTAGGTGTAGATTTATTTTTATGTAGCTTGTTTGGTATTTATTGCATTTTCTGAATCTGAGAGTTCATATTTTTATTAATTTCTGAAGATTCTTAGCCACTGTTTCTTCAAATCCTACTTCTCCCATTCTCTCTCATCTTTGTTCTGGAACTCAAAATATAGGTGCATGTGAGAGTTCCTCACTCAGTCTTCCATGTCTTTTAATCTCTCATATGTGAAAGATGATACCTCTTGTGTCTCTTGACAGCTTTTGAGTAATATCTTTATATCTTTCTCCTAGTTTCCTGCTTATCTCTCCAACTCTGTTATTCAATTCATCCTGTGTATGTGTGCATGTGCATGCATGCATGCTTGCATGTGTGTGTGTTTTAATTTCAACAATACTAGTTTTCATTTGGGGAACTTCTATTTTGGTTCTCTTTCATATCTGCCTGGTCATTTTCTATAATCTTGTCTTCTTCACTCATTATTTTAACTCATTTTATTTCCATAAATTTAAAAATATGCTTAATATTCTATCTTTTTAATCCTAGTGTCTATACTTCCTTGGGGTCCTGTTCTGTTTTGTTTCTGCAAACTTTCTTTCTGTGACTTGTTTCCTGTATACACAGTGATTTATTTATTGTGATATCATATTTGTCTGGCCTTCATGTTAGGAATCTTAATGGACTTGGATCCAATGTGTACTAATGCAGAGAGGATTTGCATTTACTTCACTAATAGCTCTGAGCTGCTATGAATGTGAAGGCACCCAACAAATTTCTCAGGTTAAAGTTTCTTGAACCATGCAGGTACTATAAATGCAAACCCCAAATCCACATGACAGCAGGATTATAATTGTGTGTTCTTAAAAAAAAATCTCTACTCAGTCCCTCAACCCAAATTTCCCTTGTAACTTTCTTTTGCTTGTAGACAGATTTTTTCCTAGTCTGTCCTTTCATTTAGGATGTATAAAACTTAAGTTTTTCCTTTGTAGGAACAACTGCAAGTTTATGGGTCGTAGCTGCAACTTCTCATTTTAATGAGAGCCTTGTTTTCTATCCCAAAAGGAGGTCATGAAAAACTGAGGCTTTCGAGAATCAACAGATATCCCTAAGGCAGCCTGTGGCTCTGCTGGTGCTACTTATACTCCACATGAAATTTCCTTAATTTTGCATAAGTGTAGCTTTACATTTGAATGGAGGTTTCCAGAATTTCTGGGTATTTGTACAGTTTTCTAGAACATAAAATTTTTCTAGACTATAAAATTGTCTAACTTTCCAGAAGTAATCCACTTTGACTTATATTATAGTCTCTATGTCCCATATTGCCCTACATATTCTACCATTTCACTTATTATATTTCATTATTCTTATTTACTTTTTTTGTGTGTGTTATAATTTCTTTGTTTTTTTCTCCCCTGTTACACTATGAACCAATTCAAGGAGTGAAATTTGAAATCTGTTTCCGTATCCCTCAGTTTATTGATATTTTCAGTGAAGAAGATAAGAAATCTATGCAAACTCTCTTTTCCTACAAGCCCTAACTAAGGGATGGCCAAGGGATCCCTAGTGAAGGGATGGCTAAGGATTGACATGAGTACAGATCCACACTGACCCTGTTGCCTCTCTTCGTCTGCCCAGCTCCTGTAATAGTGTGCATGCCAGCTCTAGAAACATTGCTGTGTTCAAATGAGATTAAGCACGTGGCATAATGAGGAAAGGGTAGCAGATGGTATGTATTTCCTGGGTAAAGTTTATTTCTGCCTGACTTGTTCAGCTCTTCCCTTATCCTGTTCCCCCAATCAATTTTGTTCATTTACTCTCTGTAAGCCTGGTAGCAAGAGTTGTGAAAAGATATGAAAAACAACCATCTGCATCCAACTGAAAAATGAAACAATATCTGCTCTGACAGGATAACTAGAGTTTGTAAGGGCCTTAAAAAAAGCCATGCCTGGAAATTGTCAGTGAGTATATTAGCAGACATAAGTTAAATCCCTGGGGAGTGTTGTGTACTCTTTGGTGTCTAAGAAAACCTTTATATTCCTATTTTAAAAAATTATATAAAATTTTAGTTTTTGAAAACCAAGTTGGATTAACAGCCTTACTCCATTTAGGAATTGATTTCATGTGACTGAAACTGACTAGCAAGAGACATAACTTGATTGAAATGAAAAGGAGAGAATTAACATTTTTGAATACTTAGTGTGCGCCCATATTCTCCTAAGCATTTTATATACTTTACCTTAATATCTTCACAACTTTGTCAGTTGCTATGTATTATTATCCTATTACAAGTTGGGGAAAGTAAAAATCTGATATATTAAGAAATTTTCTAGGATCCCACACCTTACATATGAGATGTTTTATTCCCAAATTGACACTTGTATTGCCCTATTATGCAGCTTTCCATCTGTGGTTTATGAAATCTCTTTGCATGAACTGAGACAATTCTTTCTGGATCTTCCTAATCAGTCATGTACAGCCACGTGGAAAATCACAGCCCATAAAATCTGTCATTTTTTTTTTCTTTTTGCTTCCCTCCACTGTCCATTCATTCCTTCTTCCCTCAGGCCTTCCTACCTGCACACTTAGAAAACTCATAATAACAACTTAATAATTATCCTTACGAATTTTTGGTTATAGTCCTATGATAACACGTAAATGTAAATTATTCATACACAGACATGGAGGTTATTCTTTTCTTTCAGTATGAGACTGTATGTAAAAGATCTGCACTCTGCTTTTTAATCAAGAAAAACTCATGGAAAGTCCTTCAAGTCAACAGTTACAATCCTCATTTATGTCTTTTTATTGCTGCATAGTATTTCATTTCTCACTCTGACCAGTAATCTAATAAAGTATATGTGTATTTATATTTGAATACTTATGTTTTTATTTTTGTAGATATAATCCTTGAAGGGGGATGGATAGCTCAAATGGTATATTGATTTTTAATTTTAATAGATGTTGCCTGGTTGCTTTCCAGAAAAGCTGTAAACAATTCCAGTTTTGTTTCTTCTTGTGAGGGCATCTTTACTAGCATCCCCTCCAACAATGTGCTATTGCTCTTTTTTAAGGCGTAGCTATTTAATGATGGTAAAGTGATATCTCAGTTTTATTAAATGTGCATTTCCCCAACTATCAGTGAGTCTGAATATATATTTATTGACCTTGGGATTTGCTTTGAGGAATTTGTTTTCTCATATCTCTTGCCCATATTTTGGGCGTTATTTGCTTTATTCTTGTCAATATTTAAGCACTTTGTATTTTGTTAAAGAAAAATTATGAATGTCAAAAATTCTTATGTCAAAAACTTGTACATAGTGGTAACTCAGTCTATGCAGCATGAATCTCTGTAGAAGAAGTTTTATGGAGAACAAGAAGAAATAACATTAAGCTTTTAAACAAGTTATAGAACTGATTGCTTCATAATTAATTGTTACATTGACCTAAGTGGTCATGGGCTTTGTGCTCAGACTCTAAAGACAGCGTACATTCACACTGTTCTGTGGTTGTTGTTTAGGACTTTTTAGTTAAGTATATATTAAGTATGGATTATGGGAAATTATTTTACTTTTGCAAAATTCTTTCTCAACTTAATGATAGCAAATCTTTTTCTCTTGAACATTTTTACAATTTTCTTTCCAATCCACTGTTTATCTGTTGCCTTGGCTTTTAACACCTTTGGCCATACAAATGTTTAAAATATTTTATAGGCAGGAATGGCTATATTTTATTGGTACATTCTGCTTTCCTATCTTGGTTAAGAAGGTATGCTTCTCCTCACCACCAAGATATTGGACATGTCTCACAAATATTTCTTTAACATTTAAACCTTTTCTTCATGTGTAATTTTATTTTGCATATGGCATATTAGGACACAATTTTACTTTTTTTAGAATAGCCAGTGTGACACAATCTTATAAATAATTTATTTTTTCACTATATTGAAATATCAGTATCAGTATATAAGAAATTCTCATGTGTATTCATGCCCATTTCTTTCTTCTACATCCTATTTCACTCATCCATGCATCTATTTTTATGCCAATGACATACTGATCTAATTGATAGGAAATTTTTTTCTTCTTTAACAAGCAATAGTTTCTTTTTTTAAAAAAAATTGAGGTATAATTGACATTAATATTATACTGATTCAACATTTGTATATATTGTGAAATGATCACTATGATAAGTCTAGTTAACATCCATCACCACACACAGTTACAGTTTTGTATTTTATTTTCTTGTGATGAGAACTTTTAAGATCTACTCTGTTGGCAACTTTCAAATTTTTGACATATCTTAACATCTGTTAAGGCAACTCCCTCTTCATTATTTTCATCGTCTATCTTTTTCTTAATCTTAGATAGTTTTTTTTTTCATAAGAACTTTAGGATCTATTAATGAAATTCAACTTAAACATCTGTTAGCATTCAAATTAGAATTGCACTAAACTACTATTAATTTAGGGAGAATAGGTTTGTGATAGCAAATTCTCTGTTAAAGAGCATGGTATGTGTTTCCATTTGTTCAGATATAATTTTATCTTCTACAATAGATTTTATTGTTTTTCTCATATAATTCATATTTCTTTCTTGTTTTATTTCTAAGTATTTTAAAGTTTTCAGTGTATAGTGAATGAAGTATGTTTCCCATTTCCATTTTCAGATTTATATTTACTTTAATTCTGACACACACGTTTCTGTGATGAGTTTATGGATATAATACATTTTTTCCTTTGTGAAATATATGAAAGGATGAAAGCAGAAACCAAAGTGTACTTTTGCTTTTAAAAACTAGATAAAGTAATTTTAAGAGTGTATTTTTATTTTCTCACTAAAGGGCAAACCCTACAATTTTAACTTACTTATGTAAGTGTGACAACTTTTATGATGTCTTTCCTCCATACTTTTGTTTTCTTTATGTTCACATACACATGCAGAAATACTCGTAAACACACCTCTATTTTAACTATAGCTCTTTATCAAGATTTCAAAATGGTAGCCTAGTTTGAAATTTTCAATAATATACAGAACATTGTAAATAAAATCCTCTAACATGCATCTCTGCACATTTTTCCAAGTATTTCTCTAGGATAATTTCAAAAAGTAGAATTCCTGGGTTAAAAGGAATGCAATAATATTAATAGCTAAGTTTATTGCATGATTCTTGTGCATAAGGGAGAGACTCCCAGTGCTCCTGCAAATCTGCTTCTCCTTTCCATTCTAAGTCCAAAGATGATGATATTTCCCAGACTCCTTGCTTGTACATGGAGTCATGGCCAATGGGCTGTGAGCAAATGGTTTGTGTCATTCTGGTCAGTGAATATCTTTCTGACCCTCCATGTCACAATGACACTGGAGGAAAAGTGTGGAGATAGTGAAGCCAGGAGATGCTGGACTCTCACCATTTGGCAGGAGAACCAAACCCTGGAGAAATTCTGGACTACAGGATATTTTCCAGTGAGGGTAGACATAACTTGCCTATGTTTACACAATCTGTAAGCTGACATGCTATGATTCAAACCCAAGCAGTCTTGCTCCAGAGCCCATTCTGTGAATACCTACATTATTCAGTCTCATATTATGTTTTGTGATTAATGCTTAGAATATCCTTTAGAAGTATTCCCATACTATAGCCCCACCACTATTTCCTGAGAGTGTCCAGTTTTCCACTCAAACTCTGATAATAGGTATTATTATTAAGTTTAAGAATCTAAGAGATCAGATGTCTAAGGTATTTCCTGAATGGTGATCTTGGTATCCTTCCACTGAATCTGAACCAAGTTTAAGATTTGATATAGAAGGGATTCAAAGAGAATTACCAAGCTCATATCAATCTACAGGCCCTACATGCATTTTTCAGTTCTAGAGTGTCCATTTGACTGATAATCATAGATCCCAGTTCTTTGGTGAAGTTCCTTAACATGACATCTATGTTTCTGAATATATCAATCACTTTTATTTTAATATCTGTTTCTGAAAACTCTGATTTCTGTATTATCCATAAATCTGCTTCTATTTTCTCTTGTCCTTTCTCATAATATGCTTGAATTTATTTTGATTGAATGGACATTTTGTGTACACAATATGTTATGAGCTCTGGATTAGCTGTTAGTTTCTGCCAGGAAATTAAAGCAAAGGAAAATAACAAGATTCCAAACTAAAATCCTGGGGTGTTTATCATAATCCCTTTTCCTTGGCAAATCGTAAGCTCCAATTTTTCTCTCTTTAGCATCGTGAGACTCCAAAAGTTTATTTAGGTCTGCACTCTCTTCACTGCCATTTTTTCCTTGGATTCTCTTTGCCCTCATTGATTACCTATGAATCATTAATACTTTGACAAGAAAATCAGTTCAGACTGCCTGGCTCACTTCTCTACACTTTTCTTCTCCATGGAATGTTGGCTCTTAAGTTTTTATTATTGTTAGCCCTGAAATCCAGTTTTTATCTAGGTCCCATGTAATTGCCTAAAGTTCTGCATATAATCTCAACCTCTTCAAATTCTCTTTCTGTGACTTTCCAGTCTCTCTCAAATCAGGAATTGGTGAATGTTTTAAGGGAAAAGGTCATAGACTGTCAGGTTACTGCAATGAGTATTTATCCATGATTTTGCTCCCTTAAATCCTGGCTATCTTGCTATCTCCTTTAAGTCATCAAAAGAATTTCTTGGTTTTTGTTTGCTTGTTTGTTTTGGTTTTGGTTTTGGTTTGTTTGTTTTTTGAATCCAGATGGTCTAGTTGTTCTTTTTGGAAGATTTTATCTGCTACAAGCTATTTTACCATTATCAGAAATGAAACTCCTATCATTGACATTTAAAACAAAATTTCCAACTAATCTTGTGAACCCGGTTTCTGTGTTTAGAAAGGATTGCTTGGAGTATTGCTAGTTTCCTTTTTTTATCAAGGGTCAGATTTGGAGACCTGGTTCGTAATTTTTACAGGTCAGGTCCAGACAGGAGGAGGAAGAAGAAATTCAGGCCCTTTTCTGGCTAATTGGTGTGGGAAAGGAAAGAAAGGGCTGGAGAGAGGGAAGCAGGGGAACCCACAGAAATTTCTTCCAGTTTCTCCTCTCTTATCTCCTCTCTTATCTGACAGCAAGGAAATCTTGCCCACTCCCCATTTAAGACTGAAGTAAAAGTGTACCTTGCAATGACATTGTCACTGCAAAGTTAACTTGAAAATATAATGTTTCCAGAAAAGGAGGAATCCTGAGGTGCTTGTTTCCCTGGCAGCCCCTTGCTTCCCTAAATCCTATATAAGACTCCAAAATAGTCAAGGAGCTTGCCAGCAGAGTGTAGTATTCGTGGCAAAGAATACTATGTAGTGAAAGGTGAAGAACAGATTTCTCTAGGCAGAAACAATTGGAAGTCAAAGTAGGACTTCATATAGATCCATAGTATCCAAGGAGTCAGGGTCAGGAGAGGTTAGCCAGGCATGCATGGCAAAAATGGTTTGAAGCATCAGAGAATAGATAAACAATAGACTTTATCTCACAGGGGTATTGGGACAAGCAGAAGCCATGTGGGTAAAGGACAGTGTCTTAGAGACTAGAGGATATCAAACTTAAACACGGGCCTAAACCAGAAAGTCCCTCCCTCCAATGATGCAAAAAGGGTCGACCAGGATTTTACAACATATATAAATAGATGACCTTTTTGGGAGAGAAGCAAAGGGAGGGGGGATTCCTAAGAGATAAAACATTGTCATCCAAAGAAGAGCTTGCATTTTGCCTAAAGCAATTGTTTCACTTATCAGTTTAGGTTATGTTTTAAATCATATTGGACATTTAATTAAAAGTCATACCTACTGACTAGTGGATGGGCATGCAAGAGGAAGATGAGAAGAGCAACAAATTCCCTGGACATTGGGTGGATAGTTCCACAGAATGATTGCATGAATGAATGAACCAATGAACAAAACCAAATATTCTTGTTAAATCAAAGAATATGGAACTAAGACTAAGGCAGAGAGAAACAGAATGCAAAAAAAGTCTCTTTAAGCTTTGTATGGCCTTTCTGCATATTTTTTCAGGATCAAACTGGTCTTTTAAATTTTCTCTTGTCATGCAGTTGAGTCTTAGGCTTTTCTACTCTCCCTTTAGCTTCATATTCTAGGTAAACTGGAAGTCTATACATGGAATTAGCTAATAGTGGGGCACAATGCATATTGAATGTGACAAACAATGAAGTTCCTGATTTGGGGGCAGCTTCTTTAGGATCAACTTCATTAGGTTATGGCAGAAAATGTTCCCTGAGGTTCTTATTAATAAGTAGCTTCCTATGAGATCTCTCAGGTGTATATTTAGAAATCACTATCTACTACTTAAAATGATGTCCTTGATAGATATTTTAAAATGTTACACTGCCCCCCCCCCATTCTTAAATAAAGTCATTTATCTACAGGACGCAAACACTGAAGTAATGAAAACAGAAATCTCCTTCAACTCCCAATGAAATGTTTATAATAATGCTCCTAATTATTGGCAGGAGATTACAAGCTTCTGCCTTGTGCTTCATGAGTGGGCTGACTGGTCACCAAAAAATGCGGCAATAACTGATTCCACTTGACTCAGAAAGCCACAGCAGCAAGAACCAGTACAAGACAAGGCAGAAACAAAGTAGGTCAGAACTTCCTACTGTGCATTCTGCAGCATGCCTAACCATATCTCTCACAGTTGTCTGTACCTCTGTAGAAGGAAATCTCCTGCTGGGCTCAGCATAATGTTTAATAAATGCAATTTGAAGCTGTTTTCCTTAGAACAGTTTCGAAGGTTTTTTTTCCTTCCCCCCACAAATACCATATATATTTTTAAGGTATCAGGTAATTAGATCTCTGTATTAATCATTTTGGTCTGGGGAATTTGATATTTTTCTTTTGACTTAAAAAAAATCAACTATAAAGGCAGGGGATATGAAAAAGGGAATGCGATCACAAAGCCCTTCACCAACATCAGTCCTTTAGGACAATATAGTCACGCAGCCTAAGAAAAAATGTCCTTTCAACAAAGGGACCAGAACACCTAATGAAGCTGATAGAAAATCAGCGTTGTAAATTATATCATAGTGAACAGTTACTGTGAGAAAGCAAAGTAATTCCAGAAAAATGCAAATGAATATATAATTATAACAATACAACTGTTCCAACAATTGCATGATTTTTTCAATGTGACGCTGACACAGGACAGCAAATGTCCATGTGGCAGAAATTCTAACAAAGTAATCCAAGCACCCAGGTCAGTCACCTTTTGTTCTGTAGCTCAGGTGTCAGCATTTTCTCATTTTTGTGAGATTTGATTCGAGAATTCTGCACTTACCCTGTAATGTCTGGAATGCTGAAATAAGCACTTGGTTAAGTTAGGCTAAGGCACTCACTCACATTGAAAGCTATAGTGAACAATGAAAAAATCTTCTCTTCCTTTTTTCTTCCCTTCCTTTGGTTTCCTTCCTTTCATTCTTTCTTCTATACTTTGAATAGATAATGCATTTAATGCTCAAAAATTCAAGACATGGTGATGTCATGGAAGATGGTGGAATAGGAAGTTCCAGGATTTGGTCACCCCACTAAAACGATTATTGAGTTGCCAAAAACTGTCAGAATCAATTATTTCAGAGTTGAGTCAGATTCTTGCAGCAGTCATGGTAGTGCCTGGTGAAGAAAGAGGCTGGTAAATTTTGGCAAATTTTGGTATTTTATATAGTGACTATAAAGGTAGTGACTATAGCAGGTAGCTCTGAGAATGGTGGAACACAACTCTGGAGTTGCTTGCTGGTGCCAGGGTGGGTGATAGTGCCCTTGTCCTCCAAAAAGTAAGGTTTTGATCAGCCTGATAGATTGCTGAGGGGCTAGCACAGGACCTGATGATTATTTGAATTCTCACAGACAGAAGCAGCTTCCAAACACTGTCAGTTGAGGGTACTTAGAGATATAAAATCTTTTTTTCTTACTTTATTATTGGCATTTAAGGAAGTTTCTGTCAGGTCATTGGCTGACTGTGTAGATAACAGA
This sequence comes from Mesoplodon densirostris, assembly GCF_025265405.1. Lineage (NCBI taxonomy): Eukaryota > Metazoa > Chordata > Mammalia > Artiodactyla > Ziphiidae > Mesoplodon > Mesoplodon densirostris. The sequence goes on from NC_082678.1 coordinate 63,913,089, forward strand.
ACAGAGACTTCAATGGTCACACATGGCAAGGAATATAGTCTCTGAAAAAATAATTTGGAAGAAATCAATAAACAAAGGGATGGCAAAGGTCTTCATTAAGCAACAACAGCAATTACTGGAGAGAGAGAAGAAGTTGATTTCCAGGTTTACCACATTATAGTATTTAAAATGTCCAGTTCTCAACAAAAAATTACAAAGTATACAAAGCAACAGGAAAGCATGGCTCATTCACAGGCAAATAAGAAAGATATTGACAAAAACCATCAACGAAGAAGCCCAGATATTGGATTTAATAGACAAAGACTTTAAATTAGCTGTCTTAAATACACTCAAAGAGCTGAAGAAAACCATGACCAAAGAACTAAAAGAAATCAGGAAAATGTTGTATGAATAAGTAGGGAATATCAATAAAGAGATTGAAACTAAGTAGAAATTCTGGAGCTGAAAAGTACAATACCTGAAATAAAAATCCAGTAGGGGGTATAATAGCAGAATCAAACTGGAACAGGAAAGAATCAGCATTGTGATGAGCAGAAAGAGAAAATAATGAAGAAAGGAGAACAGAACCTATAGGGCACTGTCAAGCTGACCAGCATACATGTTATTGGAGTCCCAGAAAAAAAAGAGAGAATCAAAGAAATGATGGCTAAAAACATCTCAAATTTGATGGAAAACATGAATCTACACATTCAAGTATCTCAAAAAACTCCAAGCAGAATAAACTTGAAAAAGAGATCTATACTGAGACATGTTATAATCAAACTATAAAAAGACAGAAAATCTTGAAAGCAACAAGAACAAAGTGACTTTTTACATACATAGAATCCTGAAAAAGATAACAGCCTCTTATTATCAATAACCATAACAACAAAAACTAAGGAAGTTCACTGCTTGTAGACTTGTCCTTTAAGTGCTAAAGGAAAAGAAAAGAAAATGCTAAAAGGAGTTCTTCAGTAGATGGTAACTTGAAGCCATAGACAGAAATAAGGATCATTAGTAAAGATAACTACACAAGTAAATGTAAAGTCCCATATTACTGTATTTTGGTATGGAACTCCTCTTTTGTTTCCTATATGATTTAAAAGACAAATGCATAAAACAATATTTATAAATCTTAGTTACTAAGCACACAATGTATAAAGATATAATTTGTGACAGTAACTCCATAAAAGAGAATGAAGTTAAATAGGTGCAGGATTAATTGGATGCTATTGAAGCTAAATTGTTATCAATTCAAACTGGATTGCTATAAATTTAGGATTTTAAATGTAATCTCCTTGGTAACCATTAAGAAACTAATTAAAAATATACATAAAGGGAAATGAAAAGGGAATCAAAATGGTAACTAGAAAAAAAAACAAACATAAAAGAAGGCAGTACTGGAGGAATTGAGGAACCCAAAAGATATATATATATATATATATATATATATATAGATAGATAGATAGATAGATAGATATAGATATAGATATAGATATATACACACACACATATATATATATTATATATGTAAAAGATATATGTATACGTATACATATATGTATATATATGTAAAAGCACAATGGCAAAAATATGTCTTTTATTCTCAATAATCACTTTAAATGTGAAGGGATTAAGTTTACCAATTAAAGGCAAAGATTAGTAAAATGAATTCAAAAATAAAAAACATTATCCAACTATATGCTGCTTACAAGAGCCTCCCTTTAGATCAAAAGACACAAATCAGTTGAAAATGGAAGGATGGGAAAAGATAACCTATGCATGTAGTAAACAGAAGAAAGCCTCATCTGACTCAAAGGTCATACATCCTGACTTCCTCCTTTTCCCAAGGAATGAGGTATCACATTTCTTGAATTCCCTCTTTGGTTATTTTCTCCTATCTCTGCCCTGTTGTTTACACTGGGAGAGCATTTTGTCCACCTCCCTAGGATACTACACCCAGGCCCTATCCACAACTCTAATAGTCAGAAGCTTCTGTGCTCTATGAGTCTTGGGGAATGTATACCTATCACTTGTTTTCATAGAACAGCATCAGGGTTCAAGAGTGATAACAGAAGGTAAAATTGCCAGTCTTGTTTACAAGAAAAACTTGTGGCTTGAGATGACATTGTGGATTTGTTCTCTACAAAAGTCACAACAAATATGTGAATATATATATATATGTATGTATGTATTCCTAAATTTATTGAAAGTTGTGTGATAGGTGTAATCAAATGTGGTAAGAAACCTAATAGGTTTGTTGATCCAATAAATAAAATAAGTGATATAAGTATTAGAGTTCAGGTCTGTCCTTTATAGTTACAAATAGACATTATTTGATGTGAGTTGAACCAATCACTGCTGAATAGAAATTAAACAATTATTAATCAATTGATTAGTTTAAAGGAATGGAATACTTGGGAATATATATATATATATATATATATATATATATATATATATATATATATATATATATATGAACTTAAAACACTGTGATTATAAAGATAAATGGCATGAGGGTTGGCCATGGGTCTGAGCATCCACTTTTCAGGGCATATTTAGTAAGGGACTCCTTAGACATCTCACTGAAGATCTTGTCCTTAATGAATTGTGCTTATATGAACATCCAAATCATTTATTTTCCACTTAATAGTACTCAAGAATTAGCTAAGTGTTTGTGAAGATATAGATCCTTGATTTTTAGAGATTTTGCATTAATGTGGCTAGAGTGACACTTATCAATCATTATCTCAAACACTCACTGCTGGTGGCAGTGGTCTGGAGTCACACTTTAGCAAGTACTGTCTCAACCTATTGGAGTGTAACAGCCTCTGATTAGTTAGGAAGGTCTAAATATGAAATAATTGATTTTCATTTGGACAGTGCAAGCTGTGGCCATAGAAGAAAATAAAACAGCGGGGCTTTGGTGCCTTTGAAACTTCAGATGCCCTAAAGCCATAAGGGGAAGCCCTGAAAGATCTTTGACCTTAAAGTCATAAGAACAGAGTTGGTTACAAAAGAACATTACAAAAGATGTCAGGTCTGAAAACACATTGATTGGCACTTAGCAGATAATAAATATTAATTTCCTTCCTTTCTACTCAGAAGTCATTGATAGTTCTTTATTTCTGAACAAATTCACTTCAAACTATCAAGTGATAAATTTCAGGCCTCTTACCTTGATCACTTCAGATCAGAAGTATCTCTGCTTGAGGGTGTTATTTGTTTGAAATACTCATTCTGTCCCTCTGGAAAATGCTCTTTCTCCCTGACAAGGGATGCTTGTTATGAAAATGAAAGATGGTTGAACTGAGAGATGACTGGAAACAATTGTACAATGGGAAAAAGATATTTTTTAACCATATAAATTTGACAAAAAAACATACTTTTCAAAGTATATTTGAGATATTACACTGATTGCTCCCATGAAACTGGTGGGCATCATGAAGCTAGTAAATTCCCTTTACATTTGTGTTGATCTGACAGACCCTCGCCTTTTTTATGCTACCCAGAGAGCTCAGGGCGATTACAGCTCCTAAGTGAGGTATCTTGCTGGTGGTAAAATCTACTTGGTAAATAATGACAAGAAGATGATAAAAAAGGATAAGAACTAATGATAACTCATATCTCCAGTGCTCTCTTCTGCTGAATTTACATCTGGTTTGTTAGTCAATGTTTTCAATTTTCATAGAAAGAGTTTTTATTCTAGAAATTCTTTATCTCATATAAACTCATGTGGCTGTGCAAAGCACCTTTGGAGCTTTATTTAAAAAGATACATACCCTGCTCTCACCAGCAACTGAGGATGGGGATGGAAAAATGAAATAGTCCTAGGTCAATGCCATCAAGAAGCTGACACCTGTCTAAAAGACAAAGCTATATAAAATATCAGACAGCATAAAAACGTTTGGCATGAACAAAGTGCTGTAAGAACACAGAAAAGAGAACAAGTGACTTTGGGGATATCAATGAAGGACTTAGTGTGAAGGTAACATCCAACTTGAACTTAAAGGGTGAGAAATATTTCACCAGGCAGAGATAGGAATAGGAGAATGGATTCTTAGATCAGATTAAACTCTTGGGAACGATCTTGTTTTCCACCAGTAATTTATTGTGCTACCATGTGAAATGTGAAAAAGGAAAAATTTGGGGTAATTTTTTTACTTTATAAGCACAACTTTGTACACCCAATACTTTCAATATGATCTGAAATTTTATTTAGAGAAAATTCTCAAGTATTCTTATGCAGAACACTTACACGGTAGATTCTGTGAAGCACATTTTAATTTTCAAGTTGCGTTTACTTGTTCAGTACCTGGTCCACAAACACCAATTATTCAACCAATATATACTTTGAAGCTATTTGCAACCTGCACACAGTCAGTATATGTTAGGACAGCAATTCTGAATTGGGAGATGAAGTGAAAAGGGCACAGCAGAACATTAGGGGCAGGTATGGATTGAAAGAGAATATTTAATATTTTAACATAATTTTATGTCTGAAAAATGAAAAATAAATTTCTTGCTTGCATAATGCAAATTACAAAGAGCATATCTCTCTTTGAGTTATCATAGCTGGCAGACATACTTAGAAGATAGAGTAAGAAAGAATTCAGAGTGAGCAGTGTAGGATACATGTTAGTTCCTGAATTGTTTCCCAATGCGTTCAGTATAATTTATACTGTCATTTCTATTGCATATCTTGCATATGTAAATACATTCTTTCTGAAACCATACATTTATTTTATTTAAAAATGTTTCATGTGTTGGCTATGAGTTAGATGGAATAAGCACAGTCTATTCTGTCTCTACCAATGAATACAGATACAAAACCAGGACAAAAGGCATGGAGAGGCTATTTGATGACTTTGAGAAGTAAACAGTAGCAGATGGATTGGGGAGGAATACAAGAATTCAAAGTACTGCCAAACTGCAGGTAAATTTAATGCTTTTTTCTTCAGGTCTCCCACTGCTTGTTCACAGGCAGAGTCACAGTTGCAGATGTGTGTGGAAGGTTAGGGTAAATACTGGCTGGAGGACTGAAAAGGATTTCGTCGGTAAGTGGGAAGTACTGGGATATCACAGAGAGGAAGAAACTTGGGAAGGTGATTTCATAAAACTGTTGATGAACTCTTGGGTGCAGCTGAAGTTGTCATGCCTGGGTCTAATTCTAATAAGCCTACCAAAGACACTGAGGACCTAAATAACAGATAGAGCACCATCCAGGTCCCAGACTGAACACTCATTGCACAGATCGTTCTTTTTGTACTCATGGGAGTACATTCTTTTGAAGAGATTTTGGCCTTACTTGTTGGAGCATTGCTATAACATGTATCCAAGTCATTGTCAGATAATTCTCACATCTTTAACATCTTGGCTTTGGTGTCTATTAATTATTACCTCTTCTCATGTGAGTTGAGACTTCTATGATTCTTCATTTGTCAAGCAATTTTCTATCATATCCCAGACATTTTGATTATGTTATGAGATTTTGGGTTTTGTATAAATCTTATGAAAAATATTGATATTTTTGTTTTAGCAAGCAACTGTTGTGGTTAATTTAAGTTTAGTTTGCAAATTTTGACCCATTTTCTGCTGTGGTTCTCGTATCTGTTCAGTTTTCAAAAGAATGAAAAGAAAGCAAGTTTCAGTAAAGAGAAGAAATGAAGAACCAATAGGAAATTTCAGAAATGAAAAAAGTAATTATCCCTCCACCCAAAAAAGAGAAATTCACTGGATATACTCCAAAGCAGAATGTAGATGAGAGAAGATACAGTCACTGAGCTTGAAGCTACATCAATAGAAATTATTCTAAGTGAATAATAGAGATATAAATAATTTAAAAATGTGGACAGGTCATCCAGATGCTGGTGGGACAATTTAAAAAAATTTAAGATTTTAGTCAGAGTTTCAGAAGAAGAAGAGAAAGAGTGAAGAGTGTGGTGCTGAAAAAATATTTGAAGAAATATGGCTCAAAACTACCCAAATTTGGCAAAGACCTATAAATTCGAGAAGCTCAGTGAAGCCCAACCAGGTGGAGGAGAAAAGAAATAAATTCATGCTCAGGCAATCAAGCTGCTAAAAACTAAAAACAAACAAACTAAAACGGAATAAAATCTAGAAAGCAATGATATTACTTATAGGGAAGCAATGATGCGAATGAGTTCAGTTTCCAAATCAGAAACCATAGAGACAAGAAGGAAGTTCCACACATTAAAGTGCTGTAACAGAGGAAGAACAGAACTAACACCATGTTGGAACTGCCTCTCCCATTCTTTATATTATGTACTTTATTACTCTAACCCTGCACTTAAAGAGTTAACTATTAGAGAAATGCTGCTTGTGCCTAAATAGCTCATTAAGTTCCCTGAAGTGAGTTCCCTGAAGAAAGTTCCCATCCCATGGTCCTGAGCTAGTTATGGTTACTACTTGTTATAGACAAGTTTGCTTTCATCCCAGAAACCTTACTAATAAGCAGAGCTAAGAATGACAGAGTAAAAATAACTGCTAACAATTTGAATTTTTTGCAGATTTGCGATCCAGCCTACACAAGCAAGAAGAAGAACAAGGAAATGTTATGCTTCCCTTGAAGGCCTGGTGGCTCCAAGAAGTCTGCACTGAGCTTTACCATTTAATCTTGAACCCTCCTGCTTCCCCTTTCCCTTAACATAAAAGAAAGCTGAATTTTATTCTGAGTTAAGATTTTTTTTAGGACACTAATCTGCCATCTTCTCAGTTTCCTGGCTTTCAGAATAAAGTCAATATTCCTTGCCCCAACACGTTGTCTCTCCACTCATCCACCTGTTGTGTGGCGAGCAGTGTGAGCTTGGACTCAGTAAAAGTGATGGGAGAAAAAAAAAAATTAACTCAGAAGGCTATGCTCAGTGAAACTATCCTTCATTCATGCAAGTGCAATAATGACATTCTCCAATGAAGGAAAATTCAGAGAAACAGTTGCCAGCATCAGTGCCTCTTGGGCATCAGCATGGGTTCCTGTTCCAGAATTAGACATGGACAGAGAAATGAGCCCTGAAATGTTTAAGCGCCTTTGCATAACGCCACTGGCTCATGGACTCCAAGTGCATGGAGACATCTTTGAAGTGCCATTTGCACAAGCCCAAGCAGATTTGCAGAGGGGAGTTTCCATCTCTTACCAGGGAATTGTTTGCTGTCACCGATAGTGCCAGTGCCCGAGGTCCTGCTTGTGACATTCTGCCAGACTGGCTGTAGCTTCTGGCTGGTGGTAGCTGAAATGTCATTGTGCTGGGTAAAGAGCTCCCTGTGATGACAAGCTGGTGTGGTGTAGAAAATGGGGCAGAAGAGACTGGGGCCAGTTGCTGAGAGGACATAAATGCTGTGACTGCTTTGTGGCTTCTGTTACTCAGCATAAAACAATAGCATTGTCAGACTGAAGATACATGTACAGAAAAAGTGCGGATGTAAGCATGCACTCCAGCCTCAAATCCTCAGCTTCATCTAGTATTAAGCTTGCTCAGGCTCCAGTGCCAGCTGGCTTTGCTGCTGGACGAAGTCTGGCTTGAAGCTCTCAGACCTGCCACGACCAGTGATCTGAAAGAGCCATCCCTGCCTGCCCACCTGCCTTGAGGCAACCACCACTTTGGTGACAGTGTTGTGCTACGACATTTATTTCCCCTCCTTTTTTTATTTTCCAAGATTACAGGAGAAAAGTAGGCTACAACTATTTAAAGAGGTAAAGGGTGAGTCAATTATCATTTGATTTGTAAAGGAAACTACAGAAGGCTGACTAACTCAGATCCTAAGATGTAATGCACATAACCACCCACCTTGAGGGCTCGGCTTCTTTTCACTAAAGTGACTCAGAGCTTCCTCCCAGCCTAGGACTTCTACCAATTCTAGCTGTTCTTAATCTCTGAGAAGCTTTTCTTGCTGTATTTCCTCTCTGCAATTGCCACCCCAGCCTCTTGCAGGAGGACCAAATGGAATCAGTCACAGTTTTCCTTATCTTCCATTTCTTTTCAACCACAAGGTCACTGACTTGGCCTACATTGCAGATAAAACTCAAAATTCGAACAGCTCACTAGGACAGGCCAGCACAGATCAGCTGCTTGTTGGGGTCTGGTGGAAGGGGTGGCTGTGGGTCCCCTGGGGGGGGTGAATCTCACTCTTTGCTAGACCCACCTCCCTCACCACCTCTATGCACTGACTTACAAAACAGACCAGTAACCCATAGACCTTAACCACATTATAGGGGCGTCAATTAGGTGAAGAAATGTTCACTGCAAACCAGATATTTGCCTTGCTCTCTGAAGATCTGAATGCACTCATGAAACATTTTGTCTTGTACTGAGGTTCTTCAGTTGTCAACAGGAGACAGCCTGGCTGCTGGATATAAAAGTTGAAACACATTTTCCCTTTTGTTTCCTAAAACCAGGAAGTGCTAAGTTGAAGACTAAGTGCCTCAATTATGAAAAAAAGTATAACTTTCAGCAAAGCTTGGTACAGTTTTCTGTTGAAAACTTCAAAATTGAAGTTTTGAGTACATTATATCTGAAACACAAGCATTATTTATCTTTATGATTTACCTTGAACATACAGAGTCAGAATCCAGCAAATTGTCTCTTAAAATGCCTCATCATTTTCTTGTCTTAATGAAGCTTACAAAGACAAGGCTCTTAAAAGCTATTTCAAAGAGAATATCCAAATCCAATCTCTGCAGGATAAATTCAGGCAATATTTTCCTGATGTTGTTCCTGAAAATGCCATTTAGAAGGTTATGAGGAAGACTTTTCTTACTAATGTTGAGTCATTGTCAGATTCTAACAGGGGTTTTAAAATTCAAATTTGATATAACTGTCAAAAAGAATATATGGAACATCACTTTGGAAATTTTGGGGGCAAAATATCTCTATGTAACAAGAGAAGAGCATTTGAATGCCATCTATTTTCATCAGCATACATTTGCCAAGTTTTTTTTTTTTTTCTTCTGTACTTGTGCCTCTGAAAACAAAGTAGTACAGTGGGCTCAGGGGTGGCCATTAGCATCATTGCCAAATACTTCTGGTTCCCTGTTTTTCAACACCTGATAGGATTACAATTCCTGACTCACTTTAGCTTGCATGGGGCTGTGTGAATAGTTTTGGTTTGTAAGTTATGAGTGGGAAGGAGACATGCCACTTCCAGCTTAACATTTAATGCCAAAGTGAGACACTCCAGAACTCTCTTTCCCATGGCCTCAGTCACCCGCCATTTACATTTCCTAGGGCTGCCATAACAAATTACTACAGAATGGGTGGCTTAAAACAACAGGAGTTTATTATCTCACAGTTTAGGGGGCCAGAAATACAAAGTCAAGGAGTCAGCAGGGTTCATTTCTTCTGAAGACTCTAACGGAGAAACCATTCCATTCATGCTTATTGCTTAGCTCCTGGTGGTTGTTGGCAATCCTTGGCAATTTTTGCTCATAGACGCATCACTCCAAGATCTGCCTCCATTTTCACATCATCATCTCTGTGTCTATGTGTTCTCTCCTCTACTTATAAGGGCACCAGGAATTGAATTTAAGGCCCAGACTAAATCCAGGATTATTTTATCTCAGTATTCTTAACTAGTTTCATCTGCAAAGGCCCTATTTCCATTCTGAGGAATGGAAATTCTGAGGTCACATTCTGAGGTTCCAGGTGGACATGAATTTTGGAAAACACGATTCAACCCACTACACCAGCCATGATACAGAAACTTGATGCTCCATCAATCTGGGATCCAGAGTGAAGATCGCATGGAACAGAGCCTCAGCCAACTTACAATGCGCTGAGAGGATAAGTGAGAAAGAAATCTGTACCACTGGAAGCTTCTGAGATTTCAAGGATGTTTTTTACCAAGAATCCCTGGACAGACACAGGATTGGTGTTGAAAATAAATCTTTTAAGTGTTCAGTCTTCCATCCTTCCTGGTGTTAAAAGTCTGTTTTAAGCAAATGGACTCAGTGGTCACATTAACATCAAATGATTAAGATACAAATACATATTTTTGGAATAATATGTATATATATGCACACACACACACACACACACACACACACACATATATATATATATATATACATTTTTCTTCTAAAATTCCTCTTGCCTTGATATTTTTGTCACAATGTTTATTTATTTTTTTATTTTATTTTTTTCTTTTTGCGGTATGTGGGCCTCTCACTGTTGTGGCCTCTCCCGTTGCGGAGCACAGGCTCCGGATGCGCAGGCCCAGCGGCCATGGCTCACGGGCCCAGCCGCTCCGTGGCATATGGGATCCTCCCAGACCGGGGCACGAACCCGTATCCCCTGCATCGGCAGGCGGACTCTTAACCACTTGCGCCACCAGGGAGGCCCCACAATGTTTATTTTGATATTCAAGTAATTCAGGTAAATTAATTTGTTATTCAAAGGTCAATCTATCATTTTAAATAAAATGTCAGTCAAAATCCAAGTAGTTTTTTAAATATAAAAACATGGTACACAGTTCATTATACCAAAAGTAGAAGAGCCATGATGGTACGGGTACCTCATATTGGCCTGTAGTTTTCTGTGTTCTCTTTTTAGGATATTGCTTCTGCTTTCCTCACTGAATAAATTAGATAACTTTTTTCCAGTGCCTTGAAATAGTTTCAACATCACAGGAAATGCGTTTTTTTAAAGTTTGGTGGAAATATTCTGTACCACATCTACATATGGTCGTTATCATAGGTTGTGTTATTCCACAAATTTGTTAATTCATATTGCTCTATTGATCTACTTAGATTTTACTTTCTTAAGCCGGTTTTGGTAATATAGAATTTTCCTTGCAAATAGAGCTTTTTCATTAAGATGATGTTACTTTTTCAGTAACATGACCATGAATTTTTATATAACATGTATATATTTTAATATGTTATACAATTATGATCAATATAACTAAGGTATTTTCCTTATTTTCTTTTTTCTTGAATTTTTGAATTTTATTTTATTTATTTATTTATACAACAGGTTCTTACTAGTTATCCATTTTATACACAATAGTGTATATATGTCAATCCCAATCTCCCAATTCCTCACACAACCATCTCCCCCGCTGCTTTCCCGCTCTTGTGTTCATACGTTTGTTCTCTACACCTGTGTCTCTATTTCTGCCCTGGAAACTGGTTCATCTGTACCATTTTTCTAGGTTCCACATATGTGCATTAATATACCATATTTGTTTTTCTCTTACTGACTTATTTCACTCTGTATGACAGTCTCTAATCCAACCACGTCTCTGCAAATCATCCAATTTGATTCCTTTTTATACCTGAGTAATATTGCATTGTATATATGTACCACATCTTCTTTATCCATTCACCTGTCGATGGGCAGTTAGGTTGCTTCTGTGACCTAGTTATTGTAAATAGTGCTGCAATGAACATTGGGGTGCATGTGTCTTTTTGAATTATGGTTTTCTCTGGATATGTGCCCAGTAGTGGGATTGCTGGGTCATTTGGTAATTCTATTTTTAGTTTTTTAAGGAACCTCCATACTGTTCTCCATAGTGACTGTATCAGTTTACATTCTCAACAACAGTGCAAGAGGGTTCCCTTTTCCCCACACCCTCTCCAGCATTTGTTGTTTGTAGATTTTCTGATGATGCCCATTCTAACTGGTGTGAGGTGATACCCCATTGTAGTTTTGATTTGCATTTCTCTAATAATTAGTGATGTTGACCAGCTTTTCATGTGCTTCTTGGCCATCTGTATGTCTTCACTGGAGAAATGTCTATTTAGGTCTTGTGACCATTTTTGCATTGGGTTGTTTGTTTTTTTAATATGGAGTTGAATGAGCTGTTTATATGTTTTGGAGATTAATCCTTTGTCTGTTGATTCATTTGCAAATATTTTCTCCCATTCTGAGGGCTGTCATTCTGTCTTGTTTGTAGTTTCCTTTGCTGAGCAAAAGCTTTAAGTTTCATTAGGTCCCATTTATTTATTTTTGTTTTTATTTCCATTACTCTGGGAGATGGATCAGAAAAGATCTTGCTGTGATTTATATCATAGAGTTCTTCCTACGTTTCCCTCTAAGAGTTTTATAGTATCCAGTCTTACATTTAGGTCTCAAATCCATTTGAGTTTATTTTTGTGTATGGTGTTAGGGAGTGTTCTAATTTCATTCTTTTACATGTAGCTATCCAGTTTTCCCAGCACAACTTATTGAAGAGACTGTCTTTTCTCCATTGTATATCCTTGCCTCCTTTGTCAGAGATTAGTTGACCATAGGTGCTTGGGTTTATCTCTGGACTTTCTATCCTGTTCTGTTGATCTATATTTCCCTTTTTGTGCCAGTACCATATTGTCTTGGTTACTGTAGGTTTGTAGTATAGCCTGAAGTCAGGGGGTCTGATTCCTGTAGCTCTGTTCTTTTTCCTCAAGACTGCTTTGGTTATTCGGGGTCTTTTGTGTCTCCATACAAATTTTAAGATTTTTTGTTCTAGTTCTGTAAAAAATGCCATCAGTAATTTGATAGGAATTGCATTGAATCTGTAAATTGATTTGGGTAGTATAGTCATTTTCACAACATTGATTCTTCCAATCCAAGAATATGGTGTATCTCTCCATCTGTTTGTATCATCTTTAGTTTCTTTCATCAGTGTCTTATAGTTTTCTGCATACAGGTCTTTTGTCTCCCTAGGTACGTTTATTCCTAGGTATTTTATTCTTTTGGTTGCAATGGTAAATGGGAGTGTTTCCTTAATTTCTCTTTCAGATTTTTCATGAGTAGTGTATAGGAATGCAAGAGATTTCTGTGCATTAATTTTGTATCCTGCAACTTTACCTAATACATTGCTTAGCTCTAGCAGTTTTCTGGTGGAATATTTAGGATTCTCTATGTATAGTATCATGTCATCTGCAAACAGTGAGAGTTTTACTTCTTCTTTTCCAATTTGTATTACTTTTATTTCTTTTTCTTCTCTGATTGCCGTGGCTAGGACTTCCAAAACTATGTTGAATAAGAGTGGTGAGAGTGGACATCCTTGTCTTGTTCCTGATCTTGAGGAAATGCTTTCAGTTTTTCACCATTGAGAATGATATTTGCTGTGGGTTTGTCATATATGGCCATTGTTATGTTGAGGTAGGTTCCCTCTATTCCCACTTTCTGGAGAGTTTTTATCATAAATGGGTGTTGAATTTTGTCAAAATCTTTTTCTGCCTCTCTTGAGATGATCATATGGCTTTTATTCTTCAGTTTGTTAATATGGAGTATCATATTGTTTGATTTGCATATATTGAAGCATCCTTGCATCCCTGAGAGAAATCCCACTTGATCATGGTATATGATCCTTTTAATGTGTTGTTGAATTCTGTAGCATTTTGTTGAGGATTTTTGAATGTATATTTACCATGATATTTGTCTGTAATTTTCTTTTTTTTGTAGTATATCTTTGTCTGGTTTTGGTATCAGAGTGATGGTGGCCTCATAGAATGAGTTTGGGAGTGTTCCTTCCTCTGAAATATTTTGGAAGAGTTTGAGAAGGATGGGTGTTAGCTCTTCTTTAAAGTTTTGATCAAATTTACCTGTGAAGCCATCTGGTCCTGGACTTTTGTTTGTTGGAAGATTTTTAATCACAGTTTCAATTTCATTACTTGTGATTGGTCTGATCATAATTTCTATATCTTCCTGGTTCAGTCTTGGAAAGTTATACTTTTCCAAGAATTTGTCCATTTCTTCCAGGTTGTCTATTTTATTGGCATAGAGTTGCTTGTAGTAGTCTCTTGGGATGCTTTGTATTTCTGTGGTGTCAGTTGTAACTTCTCCTTTTTCATTTCTAATTTTATTGATTTGAGTCCTCTCCCTCTTTTTCTCGAGTCTGGCTAATGGTTATCAATTTTGTTTATCATCTCTAAGAACCCGCTTTTAGTTTTACTGATCTTTGCTATTGTTTTTCTTTGTTTCTATTTCATTTATTTCTGCTCTGTTCTTTATGATTTCTTTCCTTCTATTAACTTTGTATTCTGTTTGTTCTTCTTTATCTAGTTCCTTTAGGTGTAAGGTTAGATTGCTTATTTGTGATTTCTCTTGTTTCTTGAGGTAGGATTGTATTGCTATAAACTTCCCTCTTAGAACTGCTTTTGCTGCAGCCCATAGGTTTTGGATCATCGTGTTTTCATTGTAATTTGTCTCTAGGTATTGTTTGCTTTCCTCTTTGATTTCTTCAGTGATCTCTTGGTTATTAAGTAATGTATTGTTTAACCTCCATTCGTTTGTGTGTTTTTCCTTGTAATTGATTTCTAATCTCATAGTATTTTGGTCAGAAAAGATGCTTGATATACTTTCATTTTCTTAAATTTACTGAGGCTGGATTTGTGACCTAAGATGTGATCTATCCTGGAGAATGTTCCATGTGCACTTGAGAAGAAAGTGTAACCTGCTGTTTTTGTATGGAATGTCCTAAAAATATCAATTAAATCTAGCTGGTCTATAGTGTCATTTAAAGCTTGTGTTTCCTTATTAATTTTCTGTTTGGATGATCTGTCCATTGGTGTAAGTGAGGTGTTAAAGTCCCCCACTGTTATTGTGTTACTATCACTTTCCTCTTTATAGCTGTTAGCAGTTGCTTTATGTATTTAGGTGTTCCTATGTTGGGTGCATATATATTTATAATTGTTATATCTTCTTCTTGGATTGATCCTTTTTTCATTATGTAGTGTCCTTCCTTGTCCTTGTAACAGTTTTTGTTTTAAAGTCTATTTTATCTGATATGAGTATTGCTACTCCAGCTTTCTTTTGATTTCCATTTTCATGGAACATCTTTTTCCATCCCCTCACTTTCAGTCTGTATGTGTCCCTAAGTCTGAAGTAGGTCTCTTGTAGACTGCATATATATGGGTCCTGTTTTTGTATGCATTCAACGAGGCTGTGTCTTCTGGTTGGAGCATTTAATTCATTCATGTTTAAGGTAATTATCGGTATTTATGTTCCTATGACCATTTTCTTAATTGTTATGGGTTTGTTTTTGTAGGTCCTTTTCTTCTCTTGTATTTCCCACTTAGAGAAGTTCCTTTAGCATTTGTTGTAGAGCTGGTTTTGTGGAGATGAATTCTCTTAGCTTTTGCTTGTCTGTAAAGCTTTTGATTTCTTCGTCGAATCTGAATAAGATCCTTGCCAGGTAGAGTAATCTTGGTTGTATGCTCTTCCCTTTCATCACTTTAAATATTTCATGTCACTCCCTTCTGGCTTCTAGAGTTTCTGCTGAGAAATCAGCTGTTAACCTTATGGGAGTTCCCTTGTATGTTATTTGTCATTTTTCCCTTGTTGCTTTCAATATTTTTTCTTTGTCTTTATTGTTTGTCAATTTGATTACTATGTGTCTCGGCCTGTTTCTCCTTGGGTTTATCATGCCTTGTACTCTCTGTGCTTCCTGGACTTGGGTGGCTATTTCCTTTCCCATGTTAGGGAGGTTTTTGAGTATAATCTCTTCAAATATTTTCTTGGGTCCTTTTGCTCTCTCTTCTCCTTCTTAGACCCCTATAATGTGAATGTTGTTGCATTTAATGTTGTCCCAGAGTCTCTTATGCTGTCTTCATCTCTTTTCATTCTTTATTCTTTATTCTGTTCCATGGCAGTGAATTCTACCATTCTGTCTTCCAGGTCACTTATCCATTCTTCTGCCTCAGTTATTCTGTTATTGATTCCTTCTAGTGTATTTTTCATTTCAGTTATTATATTGTTCATCTCTGTTTGTTTGTTGTTGAATTCTTCTAGGTGTTTGTTCTTTAATTCTTCTAGGTCTTTGTTAAACATTTCTTGCATCTTCTCGATCTTTGCCTCCATTCTTTTTCCAAGGTCCTGGATCATCTTCACTATCATTATTCTGAATTCTTTTTCTGGAAGGTTGCTATCTCTACTTCATTTAATTTTTTTTTCTGGGTTTTTTTCTTGTTCCTTCATCTGGTATATAGCCCTCTGTCTTTTCATCTTGTCCTCTTTCTGTGAACGTGTTTTCTTTCCCACAAGCTATAAGGTTGTAGCTTTTTTTGATTCTGCTGTCTGCCCTCTGGTGGATGAGGCTATTTAAGAGGCTTGTGCAAGTTTCCTGATGAGAGGGACTGGTGGTGGGTAGAGCTGGGTATTGCTCTGTTGGGCAGAGCTCAGTAAAACTTTATTCTGCTTGTCTGCTGATGGGTGGGGCTAGGTTCCCTGCCTGTTGGTTGTTTGGCCTGAGGTGACCCAACACTGGAGCCTACCTGGCTCTTTGGTTGGGCTAATGGTGGAGTCTGGGAGGGCTCATGCCAAGGAATACTTCCCAGAATTTCTGCTCCTGTGTCCTTGTCCTCACAGTGAGACACAGCCAGCCCCTGCCTCTGCAGGAGACCCTCCAACACTATCAGGTAAGTCTGGTTCAGTCTCCTATGGGGTCACTGCTCCTTCCCCTGGGTCCCGATGCACATGCTACTTTGTGTGTGCCTTCCAAGAGTTTAGCCTCTATTTCCCCCAGTCCTGTCAAAGTCCTGCAATCAAATCCCACTAGCCTTCAAAGTCTGGTTCTCTAGGAATTCCTCCTCTCATTGCCAGGCCCCCAGCTTGGGAAGCCTGACGTGGGGCTCAGAACCTTCAATCCAGTGGGTGGACTTCTGCGGTATAAGTATTCTCCAGTTTGTGAGTCACCCACCCAACAGATATGGGATTTGATTTTATTGTGATTGTGCCCCTCCTACCGTCTCATTGTGGCTTCTCCTTTGTCCTTGGATGTGGGGTATGTTTTTTAGTAAGTTTCAGTGTCTTTCTCTTGATGATTTTGCAGCAATTAGTTGTGAGTCTGGTGCTCTCACAAGAGTGAGTGAGCTCACGTCCTTCTACTCTGCCATCTTGAACCAATTTTCCTTATATTCTTTATATCCCATTTCTTACTTTGAATGATACAAATTCTTATTTTTAATTATTTCTTAGTTTTTAATTTAATAATGATTTCTTTTCTACCTCCTCTACTATTTCTTTCTTCAGATAGAGATATGTGTATGTAAATGTATGTCTGTGTACATAAATATATGTGGTATAGAGAGCAAGTGCAGCAGCTCATCACTCTGACTTTGATTGTGTTGAGACCTTCTCCTGGGGTCCCTTTAATACACATCTAGTTTTCTATTTGCGTCCAGTGATTTGGAGGTTGGAAAACTTTACTTTCATGTCTGTTCTATTTCTACCAAAATTTTATAGTTTTCTGACATTTTCTCCTTCCTGATGCTGATAAAACTTACTCCTTAGAAGGGGCCATTGGCAAAACAGACAAGAGAGTTAAACACATAGGCTGAACTCACTATTCTAAATCAGAACACTCCTTCCTTGATTTTGAATAATTTCTTGTTTCTCATGATTCCAGCCAAGTGCCTGGTACATAGTAAACTGTTAAGAAATAAGTATTGATTAATTTTCAGTAGGTTTAAATAATCACTTTCTGCAAGAGAGTGAATCTATTAGAATTTAGAAATAGAACCTGAAATTTAAAGATTATTATATTTATAGTTTATTATTTTTTCTCATTTAGCAAACATATATGAGGTGCACCTCATTTCAGCCAATATATGGAGCACAGAATAATACAATGGCATGATTCCTGTCATTGAGGTTCTTATAGGCTTCTAAGTCTCCACTTTGTATTCAGTGCCTAATGCCATCCTTCTTAATATGGTAAATACTATTGTACATCCTTATACTTTAGAGTGATAAAACCCTTGATACTTTCCAAGGTACTTTCTCAGATTCTGGTATCTCATTTTGTCCACACAACAACCTTCACAGGTTATTTTGGTGTTACTGGTTATGAAAAGGAGGCTCAGGGAGTTAAAAAAATATTGTCAAAGTTTAAACAGACAGCAAAATGTGGTGATAAGGAATATAAATTCAAGGTAGTCACATGTTATCATCTCTCTCTTTAATCAAGATTAAAAACACCAAAGATGTTATTAAACTGGGAAAGTTACTGAGCCTTTGGAGCTTTGAATATAGTGCATTATACTGGGCAGCTACATTGAGGTCCCAAACTCACAAGAAGAGCCCTGAATGAACACCAGCATCAATTATATGTGGGGAGGTGTGTTACGTCTATCAATTTCTTAGGTCCTCAAGTGACAGAAATCCTATGGAGGAAGGAGGATGAAACTCTGGCAGAACAGTAAGGGATGCTTGATGCTGAAAGAAAAATCAGTACGCCCAATGGCTGTTGTCACAGATAAATCAGAAGGGGAATTAGAACAGTGAAAGTGACAAAATATGGGAATAAAAGGTATAAAAACTGGAATAAAAGTGAAATTCAGTGACCCAATCAGCTCTTTGAGCATTCCTAAATGATTGACATTTAGTAGCTATCCAGATGGACAGGAAAGGTTTTAACCTGTCACCAGGCTTTTGGCATCCTTATAGACAGTGGCCTACATGCCATTTTGTGGAAAAGTTAAATTAAAGCTAAACCGTTCCTAACTGCCAGCATAATCAAGTAATATTTGCCACTAGGCATAGAAAGAAGTGCAGTCCTTGAGTATTTTTCATTGTTACTGTGGGTTTCTTAAAAAACGCAAAATGGGGGCTTCCCTGGTGGTGCAGTGGTTGAGAGTCTGCCTGTCGATGCAGGGGACAGGGGTTCATGCCCTGGTCTGGGAGGATCCCATATGCCACGGAATGGCTGGGCCCATGAGCCATGGCCGCTGAACCTGTGCATCCGGAGCCTGTGCTCTGCAACGGGTGAGGCCACAACAGAGAGAGGCCCACATACCACAAAAAAAAAAACCAACAAACAAAAAAGACTGTAAAATGAGTTTCTGAGAAGATGCTAACTTTATTTGTAACTCTGTAAAAACTCATCACCCAGGGCTTCCCTGGTGGCACAGTGGTTGAGAGTCTGCCTGCTGAAGCAAGGGATATGGGTTCGTGCCCCGGTCTGGGAAGATCCCACATGCCGCGGAGCGGCTGGACCCATGCGCCATGGCCGCTGAGCCTGTGCGTCCGGAGCCTGTGCTCCGCAACAGGAGAGGCCACAACAGTGAGAGGCCTGCGTACCGCAAAAAACAAAAACAAAAACAAAAACAAAAAAACTCATCACCCTTTACAGAAGGATGATGAAAAGATCAATTTCAAGATACCAGAGAAGTTGGAACACTTGGGTTTTACGCAACATGAGACCTTCTTTTGATTCCAGAGGGTTAACTTATAATCCATCTGAAGGAGCTTGAAACCTAATTGAAAAAAAAAAAAAAAAGAATTACGAATGTGGAATAAGGAATAATATGGAGGACTAGGGAATGTTCTAATGGTCACCTATTCTGCCACATGGGAAATAGGGGATCATGTAGTCTTACTGTGCAGAGCATAGGTTTTACAGAGAACCCATGTGAACAAAATGAAAGTGAAGAAAGAGCCTCTTGTTCCTTGTTCCTCATCACTTCTTAACAAGTGTTTTTCGAATCTCCACTCTAATGCTTTGTCATAATGAATAATACAGAGATTAAAAATAAATCAATATATTTTCTGAGTCTACTCAGGGATTGACATGTCTAGATTCCAAACATGCACCTGTTTTCTCAAAGTGCCAAAAATAAACATGAGAGCTAACACTATTAATCAAATATTACATGCTAGGTACTGTTCTAGGCAATTTACACAGATTATCTCAGTTAATCATTCCCCCCAAATCTACTATACAACCTTTCTGGTCCAGCTAGATTCTGTATCTTTCATGCTTCTTGCTGTGCACAATCAGTATAAACAAATGGCTGAACAAATACTCCCCAGTGCCTCTTTTTTTCTCAGAAGCTTTCACATAAGATATTTTGTTTAGTATTCACAATAATCCTCTGTAGAATGTGCTATTATTCCCATTTTTTCAGATGAGGAAATGGGCTCAGAGAGCTGGAATAAATTGCCTGTGGCTTCACAGCACAGAACTGATGGAGAGAGGATTTGAACTTGAGCAGTCTGTCTCCAGAACTGGTACCCTTAAGACTACACTATATTGCTTATATGCTGCCAAGGGGGATTATTGCCAATATTCATTCTCAAAATTATCCAATACAAGATCAAAGTGAGACAAGCAGAATACTTGGCATAATAACTCAATTGAGCTCAGGATCAGTCACAAAAATCATTAAAACAGTAGCCTCTGTGCTCACACCTCATCCACTTAACTGCCCCTGAGGTTCCAAATGTCTACTATCTAGTAGAAGTAATATTTCATAGGATAGTGTGTATTTAGCTGAGCTTTTAAAGAAACTACAGCTGGCTTATTTAAAGGAACAAATAGCATTGCATCTTTAAACAGAGAATATTAACACATGTCACCAACATGAATATAACTGCTATTCTATTGTATGATTAAAATACTTCTAAAAAGTGTTATTATTAGTTGGCTATCTCAAAAGTGACAGAAAGACCTGGCAACAAAAGCGAGAGTATAAATAAAAATTTTCATTCTTAACAAATCATCTGGGCAAATCCTCTCTGCAGGAGAAAGGGCAAAAAAAACCTTGTGATGATTCCTTCTCATTCCACCACATTGTGTGGTCTCAGTGCAACAGTCAATGAGGATCAAAGATTAATTTCACTGTTCAGAACCTTGGAAACAACACTATTCAAAACATGTATGCTCTGTTGAACAGTATTATAGGGAAGCACCTCACTTTACCCAATATTACATTATGGGGAGACAACATAAAACCCAAACTAGTGTATCTTAAATTACTTTCACATGTACTGATTTGGGGAGTACTTTTTAATATAAAAACTTAATATATATTCTCTTTTATTTTTTTCTTTTTATTGAGACATAACATATACAGTAAATGTGCTATCTGAAGTGAACAGTTTGATATTTTAAATTTGTATACATTCACAAGGCTACTCAGGTCAAGATGTGCAACATTTTCAGCACACCAGAAAGTTTTCTCATGCCAGTCCCCCTCATTACCAATCAACCTCCCCCAGCAGTAACCACTGCTCTGACATCCAACACCCAAAGTTAATTTTGCCTCTTACTGAACTTCATATAGTTTGAATCACACATTTTCACTTTCATATTTGGCTTCTTTCACTCAACATCAAGCTTCTGAGATTCATGTTTTTCATGTATCAGCAGTTCTTTTCTTGTGTTGTGTAGTACATCGTTGCACAAAGAAGCCAAAATGTATTTGTCCATTTTCCTATTGATGACATTTGGTTTGTTTTTAGTTTTGCCTGTGATTAATATAGCCATTATGTATAATCTTGTGCATGTCTTTTGGTGGACATATGTACTCATCTCTTTTCTGTTGGGTACATATCTAGCAGCAGAGCTGATATGTCTTAGGGCAGCTGTGTTTAGCTTTAGCAGTAGATACTGCTGAATCATTTTCTTAAGTAGCTTAACCAGTTCATACTCCTAGCAACAATGTATGAGAATTCCGATTGTTTCATATCTCTTCAAAACTTCTTATTGTCATTCTTTAAATTTTAGTCATTTTGCCGGCTTTGTAGAGGCATAGAATTATGGTTTTAAAATACATTTCCATGATGACTAATGATGTTGCACAGCTTTTCATGTGCTTATGGAGTATTTAAATGGATTAAGACAAAATTTGTCAAACTGGGTTTTAAACAGATTCATCTATATTCTGTTTACAAGAAGCAGACTTGCAATAAAATGCAAATAGTTTAAAGATAAAAGGACAGAAAAGATATACCAAGAAAACACTAAGCACAAGAATGCTGGTGTGGCTACAAGACTATCAGAAAAACTAGATGGCTATTTCATAATATAAATAAACAAACAAACAAATAAATAAATACATGTTTTTTCAAAGGAATACATAATAATCTTACATTTGTATATATCTATTTGCTTAGCTTCAAATATATAAAGAAAATCTGACAGAACCAAAAGAAGATATAGGCAAATCCACATTGTCTGAAATTCTAACACTTCCTTCTCAGTAACTTATAGAACAAGCAGATCAATCAGCATAAAGAAGCTTTGAACAATGTCATGACACAATCTGAACTTATTGTCATTTATAGGACAACACAATCAAAATGGAAGAAAAAAATTCTTTTCAAGTGCTAATGGTACAGCTACCAAAAAGTATCATATGTTGATGGTTTTAAAACTTTCATAAAATTAAGGAACTTTCAGCTAAAAAATTCTCAAACTCTAATAGTTGAAAGGTTATTACATATTTTTCCAAATTTTTTCCTTTACACGTATATATAAAATATGAATGAATATGTGTGTGTTAATTCATATATAAAAACATATATACTCAACATGTACTTAAAAGTATGATACATATACAAATATATATTTGTAGTATTGTGAATATTCATCTATATTACTAAATACAGATCTTCTTTGTGAATTGCCTTTCCATATCCCTTGTCTATGTTTCTAGAATTGTTTTATTTTGTTGTTGATCTATAGAAATTCTTTATTCACTGAGGATATCTATTCTTTGTCTATATTGACAGTTTTGTCACCAATGTGACAAATTGTGTATCTTTTATATTTCTTCATAATATTTTTTCTATATAGAGTTTCTAATTTTTACATAATGGAATTTGTTCTCTTTTAGAGTTGCTGATTTTTTTTGCTTTGTTTAAGGGACTCCACTCACCAATATAATGTAGGTAGCTTTTTTTTTTAACATCTTTATTGGAGTATAATTGCTTTAGCATGGTGTGTTAGTTTCAGCTGTATAAAAAAGTGAATCAGCTATACGTATACATATATCCCAATATCCCCTCCCACCCTCCCTATCTTATCCCTCTAGGTGGTCACAAAGCACTGAGCTGATCTCCCTGTGCTATGCAGCTGCTTCCCACTAGCTATCTATTTTACATTTGGTAGTATATATAAGTCCATGCCACTCTCTCACTTCTTCTGAGCTTCCCCTTACCCTTCCCTGTGTCCTCAAGTCCATTCTCTATGTCTGCATCTTTATTACTGTTCTGCCCCTCGGTCCTTCAGAACCATTTTTTGTTTTTAGTTTCCATATATATGTGTTAGCATACGGTATTTGTTTTTCTCTTTCTGACTTACTTCACTCTGTATGACAGACTCTAGGTCCATCCACCTCACTACAAATAACTCAGTTTCGTTTCTTTCTATGGCTGAGTAATATTCCATTGTAAATATGTGCCACATCTTCTTTATCCTTTCATCTGTCAATGGACACTTAGGTTGCTTCCATGTCCTGGCTATTGTAAATAGAGCTGCAATGAACATTGTGGTGCATGACACTTTGAATTATGGTTTTCTCAGCATATACGCCCAGTAGTGGGATTGCTGGGTCATATGGTAATTCTATTTTTAGTTTTTTAAGGAACCTCCATACGATTTCCATAGTGGCTGTATCAATTTACATTCCCACCAGCAATGCAAGAGGGTAAATCTAAATAGATTTTTTTATTTGCTTCTCAAAATTTATCTGTCTCAGGCAAGATGAATCAGATGATACTGTAGTGAAAAACAACTCATACATCTCAACAGAGTGATACCACAAAAGGTTTTGCTCATGTTACATGTCAGGGCAAGTCAGGAAGGGATCTCTGTCTACTATAAGATGACGAAGGTTTCAGTTCCACAAATACTATCTTCCTTATTTCGATTTCCATATGGCTTATTCTCACAATATTTTAAATTACAACGTGTTCCCTTCCCATGGTACGTGCACAGTCCAATCTATCCTCCTTACCTTGTGAATGTTTTTTTTTAATTTATAAATAAAACTTATTAACATATAACATGCAATTTATTTATGTATCTATCTATCTATCTATTTATTTATATTGCCTGTTTCCCCTCTTTTACTACCACAATCACTAGACTGTAAGGTCTGTAAGAGCAGAGACTATTTTGTTTGGGAGGTGTGTGTGTGTGTTTTCAACTGATGCATCCTGAGTACCTAGATCAGTGCCTGAAACATAGAAAGTGCCCAATAAGTGTTTCTAGAATTAATCATTTAATGAAATCTTATAAATCATTAATACAAATGGACAGGCTAATAGAAAAATTGGTAAAAATTTGAACAGGAAATTCACAAAAAAGGAAACCCAAATGACAAACCAAAAAAGACACTTTGCCTCATTTTTAATCAAATAAATTCAAATTAAAAGCATGATGAGATAGTTATATATATATATATAACATTTTATATATATATAAAGTTTTATATATATATATATAACATTTTATATATATATATATATATATATAAAGTTATATATATATATATATATATATATATATATATATAACAAAGCAACGCAGTCTTTTATACACTTCTAGGGGGAGTATAAATTGGTACAAGTACTTTGGCGTGCCCTAGGAAAGTGGAATACATGAACATATTACTCCTAGGTGTACAGCAAAGGGGAATGTTTTACACATATGCATCATGTATTATTATAAAAATATTCATAGCAGCACTATTTGTAAAACAAATTTAAAAGATGGAGGCAATCCAAATGATTTTCAACAGTAATTGGCAAAAAATGGTGACAAATATATAAAGTGGATTATTATCTAGCAGGGAAAAGGAATGAATCACAACTACACACAGATATCAGTGATGTTGAAACATAAATATGTTGTTGAGTCAAAGAAGCAAGTCACAGAAGAATCATGTACAATATCCATTTATATCGAGCTCAAGAAGAGGCAAAACAAAGTAATACATTGCTATAGTTGTGATCATAGGTAGTAACCTATTTTCTAAAAGGTAAGGAAATAATGGATAATCATCAAATTAATTTAGTGGTTACTTTTAGTGTGGAAAAAAATGATATTTAAGAAAACGCGGAGAGGAATTCTACAGTACTTGGAATGTTCTGTTCTTAACTGGGGTGCTGAATACATAAGTATTCACTTGTAATTATTCTTAAACTGTTCTTGTGTATTTTATATGTTCTTTTTCTATAAAACAAATTTATTCTCATCACCTTCCCAGCACTTTGTTGTTATTACTCCATTTTTCTCCTAGTGTCCTCATATTGTCCGATGGTTTGGGTGCCAAAGTCAGAGTAGCCGTTTTGCAGTCCTTTAATTAATTACTTGTTGAATTCCCCCTTCTGGCTCTTGCTATTTTCTACTACCTTTTATCTTTCGTTATTCCAGGATTTATGGGGGAAAGTTTACTTTTTCATTGGCCACAGTTCGAGCATGCTTAGATCTCAGTTTCTTTATCACGTCTACTTTAATTTTCCAGAAATTCCTTATTCTTTTGGCATGTGGACAGAAGTCTCCTCAGTGTCCTAGTACTGTTATGAATTTATAAACCCCATTATTTTTTTTGGATTTTGAGGAAGAAGGGAGGTAATTATTATTCTCAGACATCTTAATTTAGAAGGCTCCTATTGTCTTGGAGGAAAATTTTAAAACACTTTAGAATATCTTTACTTTCATTCTAAGGTAATCTTTAAAAAGCAATGTTTCTGAATTTTAGCTCTACATTTTGCAACAAACACAAATAATCTATTGAGGAGTCTGATTAGCAGTTAATGGCATTTTAATGTGCTGTGAAAATTTTAACTCTGATTACACATTGTAATTACCTAGAAAAGTTTAAAAAAATATTAGTGGCCAGGGTCCAACCCAGACAAATTAAGTCACAATTTCTATAGGTAGAGTCCTAGAATATCTCTTTATTTTTAAAAAATGAAACAAAACAAAACTTTGCAGTTTATTTAATGTGCACTGGGATTGAATACCACTAATCTAGTTGGTGAGATAAAATTTATGCAAAAAGATAATTACAAGATAAAATACCATTTGATCAGTATTTACGGTCCTCATACATAAACCAGTAGGACTGGCTATTAATACTTATGCCAAAGACAGGCATTCCAACACTTGTTATGAGTCAGTAACCCCTGTTCCCATCCTATATATCCAGGGGAGAAAAAGTATCTTTTGTTTCCATTCATTTGGACATCTAAGGTTTCTCTGTTCTCATGGGGCACTGGTTATTTGAAAGAAATCTCTGCTATGTACCTTACTATTGAATGAGATCGTTTTCTCATATTTTTACCTCAAGATTCATTTTCTGGAGATTAGGTTTTACTCTTATTTGCACAAAATTCTTATAATTATCTTGGCTCTGGCTTACACACTTAAAATTTTCCATTCTAGAATTTCCAAATTGTGTTTATGCTCTGATAATCCAATTGGAATGGGTCTTCCCTTCAAACTAACTCAGGGATAAAAGTAGACTAAATAATTCTTACAGACTACTGATGGTCATTTCAGCTTTGCACCAACTCCTTCTATTCCTTTTTTTGTCCTCTTTTGTTTCCAGCCTCTAACATAAGCCCTTCCAGAGGAGCAGCTATGATTTGCCTCATTAAAATGTAGTCAGCCTTTGAATTCAGCTCATAACTCACCTCCTTCAGTCCTTACCTGATGCTTTGGGCTTGGATTCCTAAACCCATGCTTAGTGACACCCCTGCCCTTTGACCTATCATTCACCTTGATTTTTCTCGTTTGATTCTCTACACAGAAGAGTAATTACTTCTCAGTCTCATCCCTCAAACCTTTTCTATATGTTTTAGGATCTCTATAACCAACTTTGGCCCTCTAGGATCCAATCCATGATACTGGCTGGCACTAGCAATGCACTAACAAGGCCACCTATGATTCATCTCAAGGAGGGTAGTCTTCTCCTGTTTTCTGAGAAAGGAGACTTGCTACATAGAAGCCCCAGGAATTTCTTGCCCAAGCCTAGATGTACCCCCTTTTACCAGCCATTTCCCCATTATTCTCCATTCTTAAAGAATGGATACCTTTCATATACTTCTCCTTATCATATTTACCTCTGTTTCATGAGCATGAAACATTTCTCACATGTTAAATGTTTAGTAAACATTCATTAAGCACACTACTGAAAGAATGAATGAAAGAGTGGATGATTTAGGGTAAGTGTCAACTCATGTCTGCCTCCATATCCTACTCAATTTATATATCCTGTTCTTCTCCAGAGGTCAACTGTCAGGGTCAAGTGATGTATTTTCTCTGAAAAGCCTCCTCCAACACTCAGAATGAACAGTACTTTGTTTACTTGTGCTTCATATTAGAGTTAGTTGCGTCAATATCTACTTTGCCAAACAGCAGTGACTCAGCAGAAATCATACCTTTGTTGTCTTTGTACTTCCTGGTTCTTGGTAAAAATACCTTGTATGCTTTTTGAATATAATTGATGTATATACAAGTGAATTTAAGGGTTAAATTATTTCTAAAATTCTTTCCTGCTTTATTTCTCATTGATTCAATAAACATTAATTAAATACCTCGATGTCCTATCAAAAATATGCTTGACACCAGAAGTACCAAGATAAAAATGTCATGATCATTTCTCTGGGGGAAATTCATAGTAGAGTAGTAAAAACAGAAAAGAAAATACATGAGCCTCAATGTCCCAGACCTTACCTGTCTGTAACTACATAATAAGATCACAATTCTTTTTCATACTCAAATCTCTGTCTCTATTTCTCTGTCTATCTGTCTCTGTCTCTCTTTTTACATGCAGCCATCCCCTGCTGGCGATAGCTACTACCCCATCCACCCTTCTCTACTGTAAAAGAGGGAGCACTACTCAATTATGGAGGAATTGTTCTCCTGTGCATCACTTTTCCCACAGATGACCACTGGACTTCTCTAATTTTCTACATGTCACTGAGACCAGGCAATAACCATTAATAACATTTTACTGAATAATCATATATAATGGAAGGACAGTACAACACATAGAATAACCACTATACAGTGCAGAGCCATCCTAGAATCCTTTCTAGGCTGTTTTGTGATGTCTTTCTGATATGCTTCTGTAAGGCTTAACCCTGTAAATTGATATGCTCTAGAACTCTCTTTGGCCAAGAATTTAGGTCATATTGAACTCACATCTAAGGCCTATTTACCTACAGCTTCATTTCTTGACACAAGACTCACTTTTTATAAAGGTAATACCTCATTCATTTGACAGATACATATTTAGTGCCTACTTCTAATATGTACCAGATGCTGAATTAAACAGATGTCAGAGGTTCTCAAATAAGTTCTAACAAAGTGGAACAACAAAGATGAAGCCCTTATTCACTGTTAGCCAGAGGTTAGAATGAAAGGGAGACCGTCACTCTCTTTTGGTACCTACAGAGGATACAGCCGCTTATGTTAGTTATGAAGAAAAAAATGGACAAGAGACAGAAAAGTGAGGTGGGAATAAGGCTGAAATTAGTTAACAGTTCTCAGAAGTAGATGACCTAAGAGTGAAAAAGTCTGGGAAAATATACTCTGTGGGAGTATATTCTCCTTGTTTCATTTCAACAAGGAGAAATGAAAGTTTAAGTAAGTCCAGAGAAATCTATTCTAAGGTTTTAGGTCTGGTGCTCATGTGTGTATGGACCCATACAGACACACAACACAGTCCACTTTAGTCTTGGGGTTTACACCTCTGGTACAGAATTGCAAAAATGATCTTAACACCTTACACAAACTAATTCTGTGTTCTCATGAGCTTGCATCCTATTGATGATTAACAGTGGAAGTTTCAGTCCTCAGCAAGGACCACGACATTGTGGTCTGAGCCTGTGATCCTGAAAAGAAAATTTCTAAATACTGTCACCTGGTACACTTCTCAAAGTCTGTATTATCCTGGTCACTTCAGTATTTAAAGGGAGGAACAACACTATAACAGAGGCTTTTCAAAGGGCGATTGGAATTCAGACAAGAGATTCTAAATCTGCCTGGAGAGGTCAAGAAAGAATGTAGAGGAATTGTAATAGCTGACTTTGGTCTTGAAAGATTGAGAAGACATTTTCTGGGCAGGGAAGGGGAGAAAGTCTATTTAGGAAGAGAAAATGACATTATCAGACCTTTGTTTTACAAAGAAAATGTGAGGAATTATTTAGAAAAGGAAGTGGCAGGATGTGGGAAGATAAATGAGACAGCTCCTGGGCCAGTCCAAGGAAAAAGAGACAGGAGGCTTGAAGGAAAGCATTAACAATGGTGATAGAGAGAAGTAAACAGATTTGAATGACATTTCAGAGATAGACTTGACAGGTTCTAGCTTAAGAGGGGGTTTTTAAAAGAGAAAAGAAGCAAAGATGGATCTGAGATGTACGTGGGGAAAAAAACTGAGAAGTAAAGCAGATTTAGATGTTTCAGAAGAAAGTATTTCTGTTTTTAAAGCCAAATAAGAGATGCAGTGGGCTATACAGCTGGGATCATGGAAGAAAAATCAAGGTTAGAGATAAAGATATGGGAGTCACTGACATAGAGATAGTTGATGCCACATCAGAAGATGTATTGTGTAAAGGTAACTTATTGACTGAAAGGATGAGTATGTTGCAACTAAAAAAGAAAATTGAAGTGCTTAAATAACAAAAAGCAATGACAATACAGAAGAAGTCCATTGAACCAAGATTTGTCACATGGTTCTTTCATTTCTGTGGGTTAATTTATAGAAGGGAATTTGAAGATTGCATCAAAATGCATGTTACTTTTGACTCTTGCAGGAGGTTGGATCAGGCCCTCTGCAACTTCTAATATAAGACATATCTGTGCTTGTCAATTAACCAGAGCCCCTCACCAAACTTGGAGCTTAATAGCCCTGCATTGATGTTATCCATCTGCCTGATGATGCTGTCTTGTTTTTAAGAGGTAATTTTAATATACTCATGATTGCCAGTTAACAACTGCCCTTAACGTCACACCAGTATTTAACACATTTTATAGAAAAAAATCTTCCAAAAATGTGGAAAGATGTAGTGGGGTCTATTAATATAAAATGAATGAAAGTGTGTTATTGAAGTCTATGACAATCAGCACATCCTCATTTCATGGCAAATCACTAGTTCTTATCAGAGAAGATCACACATGCTATTCAATTAATACAGAATGAAAGGAAAGCTGTAAGAAATGAAGCTATGCATTGATAGAGGATTCCAAAGTCCATATGAAAATTATACACTAGCACATCTTTGTGAGTGCCTATAATACTCTTTTTAAAACAGTTTTCCTTATTCAGTATTTAAATATTTCTAGAGAAGTAACATGGTGTAATAAAAATAGCAAATGAATAAATAAGCTATAATGTTTGACTCAGAAGATCTGCCATCAAATGCAAATTTAAGGGCTTTGATGTTGGTAACTGCTTCCTAACCAGAGTGTCACAAATGTCTCACAGGTGTGCTACCACATTTTGATCCATATTAAAATTAATTTTCCCCAGTGATCTACACATGCTGACATTGTGATCTTTCAAATGAAATGCTGAGCTGAGTGGGTTTGCAATGCTTATGCAGACAGGGTCTCACTTCTAGGAGATAAGAGAATATCCAACCAACATTGAAAAAGGTTGTGAATTATCTCACTGCAACCAGATTGTGATTTAGGTTTGTATTCAACCTATTTCTCATGTTTAGGATGCCTCTTTCTGTGGTGTGATGGATAAATACTGAATATCTCATCAGATTTGGGTTTTTAGTCTGTTGTAATTTACTCATTACATAATAAAAAATCTTGGGGAATAATTTAACTGTTCTCTCCCCACTTTTTCTATATACAATATAGATTAAATGAAATCATCCTGGTGAAAATTTGCAATAAGAAATCACTCTGAAATGGAAGTGTTCTATTAGCACGTTATTGTCATAGATCCACATTCCAGAAACAGCCATAACTTCTTCATGGTGATCCACATAATAATAATAGCAACAATGTTTAATACAAACATGGTAGCTACCCTATATTACTGTAAGTGATTTCTATATATTAACTAATTTAATCCTTACAACAACCCTATGATCTGAGTCCTATTATTTTCCCCATTTTACAGATTAATCATGGTAGATCAGGATTTGAACACCAAAAATCTGCTGCCAAAAGTTGTACACTTGACCCTGCTGCCTACTGTAAATCTATATGTGAGTAACTGTATGAATTTCTATTGATAGTGTGTGAACTCTATACATGGTATATGCATCACTCTGACATTAGTTAAGAGCAATAAGGTTTAGGGTTTGCTGGTTTAAAAAGCAATGCATTTCAAGGGCTTAAGTTGCTTTTGAGTGTAATTTCAGGCGAAGTGAAGTTAATTTTGACCTGGTCTAGAATGCATGAAACTTCAGTGCAAACTGGAAAAAAAAAAAAAAAAAGGTTGTTCACTATTATTTAAATTTATGTCGCTTCATTTTGTTGTAAATAATTCTAAAGAAGATGGCAAAAGCAAATATAACTGCTGGCAAGTGTTTCATTAAGAAATGAGGTTAGTAACATACACAAAATGGAGGAAACGACTAATATGTATTTAATGAACACAAACTGCCAGACTCTATTATTGGTTCCTTGTTCATATTGTACAGTTTATACCTCAACAAGAAAGTGAAGTGTTTCACAGATCAAGAAAATGGGAATTAGAGATGAAGTTCGGAAGGGTGACAATTTGTTTATTACTGAAGGAAGATGGAAATACCTTAAAAGACAAAAAAGACCCCCTCTCTAGTCCACATTCACATATTTAGTCTTCATTCAACAAATATTTACCAAACTCTTTCAGAATCTTATACTAAACTATGTCCCGTGACTATAGCTCTAATGACGGTATGCACAGTTTTGCTTTTCAGCAGCTTGTGGACAAATGGGAAAAAACAGCGAAATAAGAAAGCCACACTTTCCTGCTATAGGGATAAACCAGTGTGCTAGAGAATGTTTAGGAGGGAGGATTTATCCTTCCTTGGGCAAAGAGGAAATTTGTAGAAGATATAATGCCAGATTTGGAGAGAAAGACATTGACAACATAAGATCAAAGGTATCTGCCAATTTCTTTCTTTTTTTTTTTCTGATGAGAATTTATTTTGACTTTGCTGAAACCTTATGACTATTGGCAGAGAGGAGATGGAGGTGAAGGGTTTTGAGTAAATCACTACATACCTTTGGGAAACTCTGATTTATAAGTTGTTTCCAAGATTCGATGTTGAAAATTTCTTTGGAGCTGTGTCTTATTTTTCTCATTTCTCTCTCTCTGGACACACATTGTCTTATTCCTCCCCACCCCTCTTGAGCATCCTTTTCTTGTTCACCATGAGGTGATTGGGTTCCAGCTGTGTTTTCTGTTGTGGATGATGGATTCCCAATTAGCTAGTCCCCTGCTGGCAGTAATAATACAGGAGGTTCTTTTAAATACACTAAACTCTGCTCAAGATATTAAGTTGCTCATTTTAAAAATTAAAACTCTGGCACCTTTATGTGATATCTTTCTCCATAGAATTGATTTAGACAATATATTCTTCAAGTTTTCCCTAGAGATCTTTTGACCCACTTTGAAAGTAGCTCAACATGCTTGAACCAAATTCACTTATTCAATTTCAATAATTTCTTTGGTAATATGTAGAAAGGGAGGCAACTACCATTTATTGAATGGCTTGTCTGTATCAGTTCATTTACCTATATTTTTCATTGGCTCTGTGAGGTAGAGAATTTGATCAGATTATAAGCTATTTGTCCAAGTCCACCTTTCTAAGAGTATAGAAACTGGGTCTGAGACCCACATCTGTCTGTTAAAAAGCATTGCTCTCTCCTCTGATCAATAAATTCATCATCCAGGCAGACCCTTGCTTTTGTAAATAAAATTTTATTAGGACTCAGTCATGACCATTTATTTATGGCTGTTTTGAGGCTAAAATGGCAGAATTGAGCAACTGTGACAGAGACTATATGGCTTGCCAAGCCAAAAATATACATTATTTGGCCCTTCACATAAAAGATTTGTCAATCTCTGAATATACAAAACTGACTTAATAACTTCTAATAATTAATGATATATATTTTTTTACTTGCAAAGTCTTCTTGATTTTACTATCATTCCTGAGCTATTAGAGCTAAGAATTTCATGACTCATTCAAGACATTAGGATAGTATGTTTTTAAAAACACACAGAAAAGAACTGATGGTATTAGAGTTCCCAGAAATTTTGTTAAATTAGATTATTGTCTTAGATTTTGATTGGTGATTGTTCTCTCTTACATAAAGATTTGGGTTTATTTATCATCACTCTCATATGTACATAGTTTCATACAAATAGTCTAACTCAGTGTCTATTCATTTTGGAGTATATGAAAAACTAAAGTACACTGAAGTTTTTCTATTTTCCTCTGTGGAACCACTTTCCATTCTTTTTCATCCTGCCCTTGCCCCAGGAGGCTGAGCCATGTGCACTTGAACTTCATCAACAACCTCCCTTGCTTTCTGACTTTCAGGTAGGGTTTGGCACAGGATGACCTGACAGCAGATTGGAAGGAGGAAGGGGAGAGAGGCTGGGGATTTTATCATCCTAGGTCCTTCCCAGCAGGGTTGTCATTGGTTGGCTGGGTCACTTAACAAAAGGTCTCACCTCTAGAGACAGCCCTCTGCACAAGCCCCCTCTGTGGGTGCTGGAGCCCACACAATCTCTTCACCTCTTCTGTTTTAAGAGTATAGGGAACTGAGTTGCTACTGAACCAGATACTGCACCATCCCTTGAGGTTCCCCTACACTTTCCCTACACCTTTTAAAATTGTCTTTTAATTAAATTTTCCTTGAATTCTCCTGAATTGAATGTGCCATATGCTTCCTGCTGGGACTCAGATCACGAACAACAGTTCATAGCAGTAAACCAAAGCAGAACTCAATGAAAACAGCTACACAGTTTGCTTGTATGCTTGTTTTTCCTGCTTTCCCTTTAAACATGGTATAATTTGAGAAAATCAGATGTGGATTAAATGAATATAGAAGCATGGAAGAAAGTTTAAGTGGACTTGGAACCTAAGAAAGTAAATTTCTTGGCTTCTATTTCTTGCCACTATGATTTACTGGTAAGAATATTCACATTCTCTGGGACAATAATTTCTATGACTGGAAGGATAACTCAAAGTACAAAATGCACTGGGATGATAACGATTCATTCATTCATTCAGTAAATATTTATTTTGCATTTACTTTGGGCAAGAATAAGAATTTAGACTAACAATAAATCTGGTGACTGAATTACTGGTTTTATTAAAATATTTCTATTATTTCTTACTTATAGTATAAACCCCTTTAAAAGGAATCCTTAAAAGGGAAATACTTGAGGCTTTGTTGTTATGAAGAAATCAACAATTGTTCTTCTCAGCTGTCTTTTCAAATAGTTATATTCATGAGGCTATCTTAAGAAAATACATACTTCTATATTAAGATGAAACCCAGAATTTCTAAGGTATAATTTAAAAAAGAAAAATGTTCTGGTAACAGTAGTAATCAAAGTGAGAGAATCACAAAAAATGTGAAAAGCAGGGCAACAGAGTAAGGGCCTTTCCCCCTCAAGGGATATTCCTCCCACAGAGAAGCTGTGAACTTCTTGGTTTTATCTCATTGAAGAGTACTTCACAGTTAGTAAAGGCCTTTTTATAATGAGGAGAATAAGTCTAATAAAACCTAATAAATAGAAGGAATCTCAAGATATTGATACCTACCGATATTTCACAGAGACCCTACCTAAAAATCAAATGTATTCCTGCCACCTTGTTATTCAGTGAATGTGCATCAGCAATGGCTCTTAAGTGCTACAGTGAAATAATGACCAAACATAGACCCTGGAGCAAGGCTAACAGGCTTCACAGCTTGGCTCTACTACCTTCTTACAATGTGAATTTAGGCAAATTACTAACTGTAGTAGATTGGGAGATGTTCCATCCAGATCCCCCTTTGAGGAAGGACTAGATGCCCAACTGCAGAAGGTGTGGTTTAAAGATAGCCTTTAGCTCTCAGCTCCTTCAGGGTCAGATGCAAGCTGTGGGGTCCATTTTGCCTTTCCTGAGTCAGTCTGTACCTGGTAACTGGGCAGGGAAGGTTTATAAAGGGCTGGCCATTCTTTTCCAACGTGGGACACTCTGATGGGCATTATTCGATTTAGAATTCCCTGACAAGCTGGTGAAGGTTTTTTCAAGCCTGCCTCATAAGTCAACTTATTTTTCTGTTCAATCCTTCTACTTCCCTATTCCCTTCACTGGTGTTGATCTCTAATAAGTTTTTGACACTCTAAACTCTGTCTCAAGCTCTGCTTCTGGTGAACCTGATCTGTGACTGTACTGGAAGTGGTCTGAGAAAGCAAGGAGGATGATAATGGAGTTTTGGAGCCCGATTGCTAGCACCTGGCTAACAGTGACGACCTTGTCCCAGCAACCACCACCAACCACCACCAATCAACGATAGAAAACAGGGGGCTCTGTCTCAAGGCAGTGGTCAATTAAAATATTCAGCAGTGGCAAAATAGGAGGGAGTATAATGGATGGAAATGCACTAGCAGCTATAATATATGAGACAATTGAGATATATGGATAAAATTATTGATATAAGGCAATAGGATTAGAGAGTTATTGCTAAGCATCATTGATGCACTTCTGCAGCAGTTCTCAAACTCTAGTATGTGTCAGAAGCACTAAGACCGCTTGTTAAAACAAACAGCTTTTTCCCGACACTAGAGTTTGTGATTTGGTCAGTCTGAGGTGGAGCCCAAGAAATTGCATTTCTAACAAGTTCCCATGGGGGTGATGCTAATTCTGCTGGTCCACAAACACTCTTTAAGAACCTCTGCCCACAGAAAGATAATAAAGAGCTAAGGACAAGTTACAGGCAATTGAAAGCAAAAAATGAAATCCAGAGGACCTCGTTGCTTCCAAACAAAGTAGTTCTCACTTCCTCCAGCCAGAGGAATTAATAGTCAGAATAGCTGAACTTGAAAGATGGTTAAACACTCAACAAAGGCAGGTCATTATGCCAAGATCAGGTCCGTTGTTAGGAAAACCAGAAATCCTTACACTGGGAGCATCTGATGGGTGCCTTGAAGACTTTGTCTCTCTGAACCTTCTGAGTCTGTAGTTGTGCCCCATCCCTTCCCGTTAAGAGTTAGCACTTCTAACTCACCACCCTCACTCCTGTGGTAATACAGAGGCAGAAGCCTCTTCCACAGGCAACATGTGGCTCCCTCAGCACCCGTCTACATGTCTATAGCACACTCTTCCAGTTTATCAGAATCTAGCTCTAGTCAATGTCTTTGAGATATTTTG
The DNA here is from genome assembly GCF_025265405.1 of Mesoplodon densirostris. Taxonomy (NCBI): domain Eukaryota; kingdom Metazoa; phylum Chordata; class Mammalia; order Artiodactyla; family Ziphiidae; genus Mesoplodon; species Mesoplodon densirostris. The sequence goes on from NC_082678.1 coordinate 63,949,130, forward strand.
AAATTCTGTAAATTGTAACTGATGAGATGCAAACTCTGTCTAGTAGAGATTTAATTGACTTTCTCTTCTTCTCCATCAAAACAAACCCCCACAATTTTGGTACCTACCTGATAAATCCTGTTACCTTGCTTAAATTGTCAGTCCTTTCCAAATTTTCAATTATTCCAGTTTTATTGAATATCTGGATACAATTTATCTGAAATCATTTTTCCAATTATTCATCTTCCTGTCTAACTTAGCATCAACAAAAACTACTACCCAACAGCCCAGAACCCTAGGTACTCTGGGTTGCCTTGCAGCTGGTCCCTTTCCCCAGAATCTAAAGAAGCCTATGAGCTAAAACCCTAAGACTTGATGTAAACTTTGAAGGACTCACCCTCCCAGCTGACCATGCATGGACCAAATTCTCCTTGGGCAATCCAGTCTTCATTACTAATGGAGTCAGGCAAACAGTTCAGGTCATGCCTGCCCTTATAGGAGAGGTAACCAAGACTATGGACTACATCACCTAGAGCATCAACATCCTAGCTTGAGAGCTTCAAGAAACTCAATGAGTGGTATTGCATGACCAGTTTTCCTCCACAGACTTCCCGGAATCCTCTAGACTGGTTACTCTCAGGGTTCAACTCCTGGTACTCTATTTGAATACAAGCTTTTATATGAATATTTTTCTTTATTATTTTAGGCATCTCTTTTTTAAGATACATGATCTCCAGGACTCTTAAACGACTAATCTTTGTCATTACCTGGTTCCACTGGGTTTGCAGAGACACGATCAGCAAGAGTTCTTGAGAGACCATTTCTTAGATTCTGCTTCACCTCATTCATTCAAGGTTTATTATTGCCTCACAGTTGTTCAGCTATGAATGTTATTCATTCATTTTGAACTGACAATGTCGAAATTTACCTGAGTCCCATGCTCACAGAAAACAACAACAGTTAAGAAATATCCCCAACTTTTTGTTTTCCAAAATCCTCCCACCCTTTTGTGTTTTGAGAAATGGCTAATCTCAAAAGGAACACCCTACGCTCCCATATTCTGAGATAAGACCCACCTCCACCCTTCCTCAGTGATGATCTTGTTTATAAAACCAAGTTTTCTCCCTCTTATTTGAGACATTTCTCATTAATGAATGTTCTCCCTATTAGGACTGCCTTAACAAAACCATTTCCTTAATTGTCCATTGCATTTTGTCTTTGTACCTGCTTTTTCTTTCCTCTACCTTTCACATTTCGTCCCCCAAACCCGATTTCAGTGTCTGCCCTTGAGGAAGCCACACTATGACACTAATTTCTGTGTTTCAATTCCCTCACCTATAAATAAGGATAATAGTAGTATCTGTCATTACTCAACGATTTTTTTGTGTGAGAGCTTCTGCTATGGAATGACCTTTTCCACCAATATTAAAGTGTTGAAGTCCTAACCCTCAATGTGAGTTTAGAGAGTTTAGGGCATGATTAAGGTTAAATTAAGTCATAAATGTGGGGCTTTAATCTGATAGGATTGGTGGCCTTCAAGCACACACAAAGAGGTCATGTGAGCACACAACAAGATGGTGGCCACCTACAAGTCAAGAAAAGAGGCTTCAGAATGAAACTAATTTTTCATCACCTTGATCCTAGACTTTTCAGCCTCCAGGACTGTGAGAAATAAATTTCTATTGTTTAAGCCACGTAGTCTATGGGATTTTGTTTTGGCAGTCTGAACAGACTAGTAAAATCTCTTAATTTAATACATATAAAGTACTTAAAATTATGTCTAGCACATAATAAGTACTAAATAAATGTTAGCTACTAGCATCATTGAAAAATATGCAATGGGAAAAGGTATAAAAGTCACTTAGAAACTATGCAAAATCTCTCTACACCCCTCTGCTTCTACACACCACTAATTAATCACATGGACCATGGCCCTTACCTTAGAGCAAAAACACAGGTAAAACACCTTTGATCAACTAGAAGTAGTACAGGCTTACTAACAGGGCATGCAGCCCTCTCCATGATATAGCTGTGGCCTGCCTTCCCACCTTCATCTTCCCCTTGTCCCTACCACAATCTGCCCTCTCATAATTACAAAGGATTTTCAGTTTTTTACACACATGTCAGGATCTTGGTTCATGTCTTCATATTGCTAGAAATGATTCCCTACCTATTTTTAGGGGTTCACTAAATCCTACTTTCTTTCAGATTCACTTTATACAATCTTTTGCATCCTGCTCCTGCCCAGACAGAAGCACATACATTCATACACACTGAGCAAAAAACTGAAGTACTTTTTTGTGTTTCTACAGCACCCTAGGTATATTTCCAACATTGCATTTGGCATATTGTAAATGGTATTGAAATTTCTTATTTATGTGTATTTCTTCCTCACCATATCATTAGTTTCTAGAGAGCAGGAAATATTTTGCATTTGTGGTGCTTTGTATACTGATGATACCCAATAAATATATTTTGAATTATTGCACTTAAGTGTAGGGTGGTCTATGCACTTTTAAATAGCTAAGTATTTCACAGATCTTATAATCTTTTTTTATTCCAGAACTACTGGTGGTGAGATCAAGAACATCCACAGGTGCGTACATACACACGTGGACACACACACACACACACACACTTTATATTATTTATTTTCAAAAATATTTCTTGCATTTTTGTTAAAAATCCAGGCATGGAGATGCTATAACTCTACATGTTCTTTTTAGTAATACATAGTCTCTCAAAATTAAACATTTTAACACTTTAAACAGAGAATTCTAAATGTTGAAGGAATAATATGTAGAAGGTTTAATTTTATTAAATACATACATGAAGATGTACCAATGGGCTGGGGGAGGAGAAAACAAAGATATTTTTCTTTAACTTATGAAGTGGAATTTCAGAGGCCAAATATTATTGAAGGAATTTTAAGGCTAAAATGTTGATATTATCCTAAGAGGAGCCACGATTAAAGCATAGGTCACAATTTTATCTCTGAACCTTCCTTTGAAATAAATAAAATTCTCACAACAAACAACATCGATTTCCTTATTTAATGTTTCCTGACTGAGTTTTTAATCTGTGACAGGTAATACACGAAGGGGTGGGTTATAGCTATAAATCAAGTAGGAGTTTAAAGTCCAGTGGAGAAGACAGGTGGGTAAACATTAATTAGAGTTCAGGGAGACAAGTGCTAAGAGATAAAGTTTGGGCTGCTACCAGTGCATATGCTAAGATTACTTCCCCTCATGATGGGGACCAGGAATGGAAAAGGATGGGTGGAGAGAATGCTGTTTCCAGAGTGTTCCTCCTTTGCCTCAGCTGTCTCTTGCCCTTGCTGTTAGGCTATCTTCTTTTAGATCCTAATTTACTTTCTCTTCATATATTCATATTCTAAACCTTCAGTGAGTTCACAAAATTCCCAAGGTCATGAGGCAAATTTCCCCTTTAACTCCTGGCAGTCCTAAAGCCTCTTCACAGAGTGGGGTGCTCAATAAATGCCACCAGCCAACACTAACCAGTAATCACCTCTTGCCCATTTTCCCAGAATCTTGCCACACAACTAACTAGGTGACATCACCACTGGCTTACACTCAAAGCTGCCTGAGAGGGCATAGGGGGAACCATTCCAGAGCTTCTCAGCAGTACCATCATTATTAATAAGATTTACAGAGGTAATCTGCCTGGCATAGTAGAGAAACCCCGCCATTAAAATAGAAAGGGCAACACCTTCAGAACAGAACAAAGTCAACTGTTTTACCTTCTAAGACATGAACATGATAATGTCACTGTTCCTTTAAGGTGCCTGGATTGCTAATAAATATGCAGGTACCATTCAGAGAGACACAGATGGGCAGACTATTAGGATGAAATGTTTATATTCTATTGCTTGAGAGTGAAATAGGCTTTCTCCCTTCATCCTTTTTTTCAGAACTATATTCTTATAACTGTATCCAAGGGCAAGGTCTCTGGAAGTTCAGTAAAGCATAGAAGTGAAAAAGTCAAGAGATCTAAGTAATAGTGAGTAGTTTCCAAGAGGCCTGAAATTAGGACACCTGAAAAGGAGTAATGAAGTACTGCTGGAAATGAAAGTAGTGGTAAGAACTGAGGAACTTCCATACTTTGCCAAAGAATTTTGATTTTCCTGTAGGTCCTGTGTTTTCTGAAAGATTTTAAGCAGGGGAGAGTCCTGGATGGAGATGTGCTTCTGTATAGTTAAACTAGAGTGAACATGTTGGAATGATTCTAGATCCTCATTATTATTATTATTTCTTAATATGAATTTTCTCTGAAAAATCACTTACCCTATAAACTCTAACTACAATCCGATTATATTAATCTCCTCCTCAGAGTTCATTGCTGTATGGGAGGTGTGTGGTGACTTATGGTAGAAGGTGATTCTGTTTAACATCAGCAGTAGCAATGTATCAAGAGAAAAGCTGAAGTATCAGGACCCAGAGAGAGCAAGAGTCAGAGCAGTGATAGAGATCCGAGAATCAGGACTTATCTAGAACTCTACATTTGAATTACTCAGCTGCAAGCATAATCAGTCCCTGTAAGGTTCTGCCCAAAATGTACATTTCTAGGCCAGGGCACCTGGTTTTAATTTGAGTTGCATGACTACTACTGGGGTTAGCAGATGGGTTCTCATGACAAAAATCTAACAGAATGCCATGGCATAGGGAACAAATGTTGCACAAACAAATCTCATGGGAAAAAATGAAAACTACAGAGCAAAACAAATGCCAGGTCCACTACAAGAACATCCCAACACAACAAATTTCACAGTCTTTAGCAGGACAATCAAGGCTCTCCATAAGAAATCCCTATCCTACCTTTCAAATCTTATTTGTCAGTCTTAGTATATCCATCCCTACATAAAATAATTCAAACCCATCAGATTACTTACTTACTGCTTAAACTTGCCACGTGTTTTCACAAAAAGACTTGTATTTGATTGCAATACTCTCTCAATCTTTATTGTTCACCTTTCCATTCTCTAAAACCAAAATCTTACTCATCCTTACCAGCTTAATTTAAATATTATTTCCACAATCAGCTGTACTCAAATGACACTTTACTTGTATCTCTACTATGTCACTTATTTTCTTTTGCCTTATGATAATTTATTAATAATGCTATAATTATAAGCAACTAACAACTGTAGAGGAGCTTACAATTTGAAAAAAATATTACATGCATTATTTCATTTGACCCTGGTAGTGCTCTGTTTGATCGTACTCTTATCTTTTATAGGTTAAGAACTGTTAGCTAGAAAGACAGCCTAACTCATTTATCTAGTAACTGGCAAGGTTTTATCTAAATCCAAACTCTTGTAGTTCTTGCTTCCTTAGGTTATTTGAATTTATGCTGCCTCAAGATTTCAAGTTCCAAAGGCAGAGGCTTTTGTCTCTGTCTGTCTGCCACGGTGACTACTAAAGGTTGACAATAGCAGGTGATCTTATTGATGTGTGCTAAATAAGGGAATGAAAGAATAAGATGTTAACATTTATTATCAAATTTTAAGTAGTTCTGGATTCAGAAAAAAAAGAGATCAATGAAGGCTAGATAGTGAAATGAGACTGCCTCTTACAGGTAAGATTTGACCTCTAAAATTAGTATTTGGAAAGACAGGGAAATGGTAATGAGAATCCATGATAGCAGAAGTCTGTGGGCTGAGCCTTTTTCATTATCTGGAATGGTACATTTTCTTTGATGTTTAGCTTACAAAGACAAAATCCTTTCCAATGGGATGCTGAGCTGTTTATGGGATGAGAGGAATACGAGGCAAGGATGCCCTAAACAGTGATTTATTGTCCACTCTCCTATCCTCCTTATCAGGTTGATTCATCAGGCAGCTGTCAGGTCTAGCTCTGTGATCTGTGACAGACTTTAAGCTTCAGGCTTCCTCAGGCAAATTAAATTTGACATTCAATTTAAAATCTTGGATATAGTTTGACCAACTCTAACTGTAAGGGTGAATATAGTAAAAGGCATTCTGTTTAACCTGGGGGTTCCTACAGCTTCCTGGGTCTTATCCACAATAATAGAGCATTTAATTTATATTTCACAGAATTATACGCTTTTAGAACAGAAGTCTTACAAATGCTTGAGGGAAAAGTGTATCTTGCCATTCTTGTAATATTCATAGTGACTAACGTCTTACCTTACTGTGGGGCATCTTGTGTATAACAGCTAAAGTCCAGGATTTTGACCTGACATAGAGATTTTTTTCATGTGTAACTCTGCTACTGATGTCCTGGGTGAAACTTAAATTAAGCTATTTAAGTTTCAGGTTCCCTCTCTCTAAAATGAGACTAATACTTACCTCATAAGTTGTTGTAAAGATTAGCCAAACTAGCATATATTTTATGCTCTGCACACAGTAAGCCCTTAAAACATGTTGGGTCCACTTCATTTATACATAGGTGCTCAATAAATATTTAATAAATTGGGTTAAAATGATTTGTCCAATGGCATAGAAATGCAATCCTGTACTAATCTGTGATTTGATTCCTCCTGGAAGTGGACATTGAGGTGGAGTGTAAGAACTTTATTGAGCAGATAAATCCTTATGATCATAAAGCAGATCTGAAACCAGTGAAAGGAAAGGAGAAGAGAAGTGAGATTGGGCTGGGAGAGGCTCAGCTTCGAGCAGATCTGACACTGTCAGCCAACCCACAGGACAGTTCTAGAACAAAGATGGTGTGTAAGAGGATTCCAGGTTTGGAGGAATGACACTCAATTATTGGCAGAGTGCTGCCTGGGAAGAGTGTGGGCTTGGCTCAAAAGGTGAGGCAGCTCCAGAAGGTGCTAAGAGCTGAAGGCTACCATCTAACTACTTCCTTGCAGCTGAATGACAAGTTCTTTCTTGAAGAGAGATCTGAGTGGCACAACGCAACGCTGCCACAAGTAGTAGCATAGTGTTCAATTAGATCTAAGAGCAGTTATATCCTTTAAAGCTTCATATAATCCAAAGCTAAAAAATACTTTGTAACTAAAAGATAAATTTTTAAAAAATGGAATGAAAACTTTGATGTATATGTTCAAACTGTGTCCAGAAGAGTATGGGACTGAAGAAGCAAAAATCCCTATATTTCAAGACTCAAACAGATCAGAAAAAACAGTAAAAAAAATCTTGGATAAATATTAATGTATAGACAGAGAAAAGATGAGAACATAGGAGACAAAAAGAGAAAAAGTTAACCCAATTATTTTTTTCTAATCGTAATGTAATATAAAGGAGACAGCATGATCTAGGGAGTCAGATAAATTGTGAGTTCATTCCCAGTTCTGGTAATTGCTAGGTGTTCAACCTTGGGCAAGTTATTCAATAACTCTGAGCAAGTTTAGTTATACAACCCATTCAGCCAATCATACATCAAATATTTAATGAATGTCTACTATATTTGACATTATAGACGCTAGAGTCTGCTATGTTAAATAAAGCAGGTATGATTCCTCATATTAAACACATAATCACACAAAGAAAATTCTGAGTGTAAGTTTTGATAATTATAAAGAAAGGAAACAAATAACACAGGAGGTTATGAGAGAATAGAATTGAGATGGGGCACTAGGACTGGGAGGTGAGGAAAGGTTTTATTTGTGGGAATGGAAATTAAATTGAACTTGGAGGGTGAAAATGCTTAAGTCAGATTAAAAATGTAGAGAATCTACTTTTCCAGAAAGAGGCAAAAGTATGTTTGAAGATCTTAAAGCAGAAGGAGGAAGCCATGTTTCAGGAATTGAAAGCAGACAAGTATGATCAGGAGTAGAGATACATGTGATGGGCATAGGCATGAGGGAGAGAAAATGGTAGTGCTCCTATCTGACTGCTTGTATTGTCTCTGTGAAGGTCAAGGTAAGTTCAGCAGTAGAGAGAGGTTTATAGTGACTAGAAATAAAATTAGTAACAATAGGAAAATAAGCTTACTGAGAAGCATAGTAAGATTGCTGATTGGTGTTTTGTGGCCATTAGAATTGACAATTACAAGTTTATACTGACACCAAGCTGCCCAGTTGTGTGACCTTCTTCCCCAACATTGAGCTGCTTATTTGAAGTAGAAAGAAGTCCAGCAGTTAAGTAATGAACAACTAAGTAAGAACTAAAACCTATGTACTGTTCTTTTTCTCTGTTGATCAACTCCAGTATAAAGATTACTTACCTGATTCTGTGTTAAAAAATACTAGGACCAAACAAACAAAAAAACCCAAAACAAAACTAACTTAGCTCCATGTTTCAAGATATATTTGCTCTTGGAATATGTAACTGTGAAACAACCAAAATAGCTTATTTATCAAGACTAGCAGCTTGCTTATCAATAATTACTTCAAGATCCTCATATCAGTGTCAAACAATCCAAAACTAGCATGTCATAAATTCTTCCTTTCCCAATTACTTCCCCATATTTTAACCCTTGCCTTAAAATAACCTACTACAAACATACAACCCCATAAATATTTTTCCTGACTTCTCTCTTCTGAGTTATTACTTAAACCTTGTCAAGATGGTATTTTTCTTACTTCAGTAACCTAAATAAGCTTAGTTTTGCTCAACTAACAGGTGTTTCTTGTGGTCTTTTTCAGGAGTCAGCAGCCAACACAAGATTAGAAGTTTTTCAAAGAGAGGTGATACATGTAAAAGAATTGAGGATACTTGTAAAAGAGTGATGTTTTGATGGACCACTGAGTTTAAAATGGAAGAGAAAGAAAATGAAGACAGTAGTGAACTAAATGCAGAGTTTCTCAACTGGAACTACTGACATGAGACTTCATAATTCTTTGTCATGGGAGCTGTTCTGTATAGGATAGTTAGCAGCTGCCTGGCCCCTCCATCCACTAGATAGCAATGTTACATCACCAGTGGTGAAAACCAAAGTGTCTCCAAACATTGTCATGTCTCTTGGGGGCAAAATTGCCTCCAGTTGGAGATCACTGAACTAGAAAGAAAATGCAGGAGTCAATGTATTGATTACCTGCATGATGTCAGAGAACAATTTTGGTGGGAATACTTGGGTAAATAAGTGGGAAAAATAGGTGAGTGTGATGGGGAGGAAAATCGTTGAATTAGTTATTTCCAAAAAAGTGCAGTTCCAGGCACTGTTATCTTTCAGGGTGTTACCAAGGGGATTGTGTGAGTAATATGCAGCAGAGTAGGAGAACACTATATATGAAGAGTACAGATTTAATGGGAAGGTTAAATATGGGAATGTATATAAAGTAATCATTCAGAGGTTGTCACAGGTGAATAGTCAAAAACTCTGGTTTTCATCCCTATTGATTTTTGGCAAGAGTGGCTAAAATGCAGAAAAGAAGCTGAAATTTTATATGTAAACATGTCCTTGATTGAGTAAAAATCAGGGGAAGTGATATAGATAAAATGAGTCTCCAGTTAATAACAGAAATTTATTTTAAAAAGCTTCCATCTTCTTATCTAGGACTCATCTCTGATTTCAGTCCTTCTTTTCTTCAATCCCAGACCTAAAATTCTAGACCATATTATGCTGACTAGGTCACCAGGGCATTTTGGCTTATAGAAGAATTTTTGAATAAATCCCCACTATTACTTTAAAGCCACAATTTCAATTACAAAGGCAGATTTGAATAGAGGCAATCTGGGATTAGACCACAGTGACTGAAAGCAAAGCTTTTAACCCTCTACACCTACCCTAGTGGCTAGCTTCTTTATTGGAAGGGATCAAGCAAGGCAGTTGGTCTCTTTCTCTAGATTCACTGTTGGCTGTCTTTTTGCAGCTAAAGTGTAATCTCAGTGAGGAGTGTGCATTGTGACCCAAATAGATATTTTTCCTTAATTATAGGGAATATTTTTCCTGAGCTTGACCCTCAATAATGCCAGTAGAATTATACCATTTCAGTTGTGACATCACAGATATAGGCAACTATTTTCTCCAAAAATGTTTGCTTATGTTTCAGAGAAAAAATGTTTAAGAAACTTTAATGACATATTTCCTTTTACAGAATCAAGAGGAAAAACTATCTTGGGAAAAGACTTTCTTCCCTGGTCTTGGTCTATCTAGCACAACTACCTGAAACTCTCCCTCTTTTTCTAAAATGAACATTCTCTTTTTCCTCAAAGACTACATACTTTAAAAGTGTTTTTTTTTTTTTTTTCCAAGAAAAGGAGACTAAGACCTTGAAAACAGACCCAATTTACCTGGAATCGGTAAAATATATTTAGAACCTCAACTTCAGGCCTAGAAGTTTGGAGAAAATAGATTCTTCACAAGTTCTTACCTGAAATAGATTTATTGATTAAAACCATAGATTTCCCAGGATATAAACTAAAGATAATAGAAGAAAATAGACTCTTTCCCCATGCTTAAATCCCCACTTAAAATATCCTGACTTAGAATTTCATCATCTACTCATTTATTGCTTTGGGTTTTATAGAGAATGTCAAAGGAAACAAATAATAGAAATATAAGGAGCATCATGTTTCATTCATGCAATAATACAAATCACAGACCACAGGCTCGAGTATGTAAGAAATGTGACTTCTCTTATTTTTCCTATTTCAAGCCATCACTTATCCAAGTACTAGAAACTTAATCTCAATCAATTTTGAATCACCTCAATCATTTCAGGGCTCTGGTTCTTCTCTTTGAAGTTGTGTTCAGGGTCTTATGGGACTTATGGAGCACCAAAGTATGAATATTGATTGAGTAAAAATCAAGGGAAGTGATATAGATAAAATGAGTCTCCAGTTAATAACAGAAATTTATTTTAAAAACCTTCTATCTTCTTATCTAGGAGTCATCTCTGATTTCAGTCCTTCTTTTCTTCAATCCCAGAATAAGAATTAAGAATTAATAAGAATTAAGGAAATATTCCAACTTACCATTGCAACAAAAAAGAATAAAATACCTAGGAATAAACCTACATAAGGAGACAAAAGACCCGTATGCAGAAACCTATAAGAAACTGATGAAAGAAATTAAACATGATACAAACGGATGGAGAGATATACCATGTTCTTGGATTGGAATAATCCACATTGTGAAAATGGCTATACTCCCCAAAGTAATCTATAGATTCAATGCAATCCCTATCAAACAACCAATGGCATTTTCCACAAAACTGGAACAAAAAATTTCATATTTGTATGGAAACACAAAAGACCCCAAATAGCCAAAGCAGTCTTGAGAAAGAAAAACGGAGTTGGAGGAATCAGGCTCCCTGACTTTAGACTATACTACAAAGCTATGGTAATCAAGACAGTATGGTACTGGCACAAAAATAGAAATATAGATCACTGGAATAGGATAGAAAGCCCAGAGATAAACCCACACACTTATGGTCACCTTATCTTTGATAAAGGAAGCAAGAAGATCAGTGGAGAAAAGACAGTCTCTTCAATAAGTGGTGCTGGGAAAACTGGACAGCTACATGTAAAAGAATGAAGTTAAAACACTCCCTAACACCATACACAAAAATAAACTCAAAATGGATTAAAAACCATAATGTAAGGCCAGACACTATAAAACTCTTAGAGGAAAACATAGGCAGAACACTTAATGACATAAATCACACCAAGATACCTTTTGACCCACCTCCAGGAGAAATGGAAATAAAAACAAAGTACGCAAATGGGATCTAATGAAACTTAAAAGCTTTTGCACAGCATAGGAAATAACAAACAAGACTAAAAGACAACCATTAGAATGGGAGAAAATATTTGCAAATGAAGCAAGTGACAAAGAATTAATCTTCAAAATTAACAAGCAGCTCATGCAGCTCAATATCAAAAAACAAAAAAAAGAATCCAGAAATAGGCAGAAGATCTAAATAGCCTTTTATCCAGAGAAGATATATAGATTGCCAGCAAATATATGAAAGGATGCTCAACCTCACTAATCATTGGAGAAATTCAAATCAAAACTACAATGAGGTATCACCTCACACCTGTCATATTAACCATCATCAAAAAAATCTATACACAGTAAATTCTGGCAAGGAAATGAAGAAAAGAGGACCCTCTTGCACTGTTGGTGGGAATGTGAATTGATACAGCCACTATGGAGAACAGTATGGAAGTTCCTTAAAAAAACTAAAAATAGAACTACCGTATGACCCAGCAATCCCACTAGTGGGCATATACCTTGAGAAAACCATAATTCAAAACGAGTCATGTACCAGAATGTTCATTGCAGCTCTATTTACAATAGCAAGGGCATGGAACAACCTAAGTGTCCATCAACAGATAAATGGAGAAAGAAGATGTGACACATATATACAATGGAATATTACTCAGCCATAAAAAGAAACGAAATTGAGTTATTTGTAGTGAGGTGGATGGACCTAGAGTCTGTCATACAGAATGAAGTAAGTCAGATAGAGAAAAACAAATGCTGTATGTTAACACATATATATGGAATCTAAAAAAGAAAAAAAATGGTTCTGAAGAACCTAAGGCCAGGCCAGGAATAAGACTCAGATTTAGAGAATGGACGTGAGGACATGGGGATGGGGAAGGGTAAGCTGGGAAGAAGTGAGTAGCATTGACATATATACACTACCAAATGTAAAATAGATAGCTAGTGGCAAACAGTCACAAAGCACAGGAAGATCAGCTTGGTTCTTTGTGACCACCTAGAGAGCTGGGATGGGGGGGGTGGGAGGGAGACACAAGAGAGAAGGGATATGGGGATATATGAACACAACAATGTAAAGCAATTATGCTCCAATAAAGATGTTAAAGAAAAACAAAACAAAGCAATATCTTAGAGTTCTTCTGCAGGAACTAGGGCTCCCCCTGAGTTGGAGGATGGTAACTTTGGGATGATTACAAGATTCCTGGAGCACTGCCCTGTTACCTCACCACCAACCAATCAGACATAAGTCATGCACCTTCTAGCCCTTACCCCAAAATTTGCCTCTAAAAACTTCTCCCTGAAAATCATCAGGGAATATGGGACTTTTGAACTGGAGCCACACGTTCTCCTTGCTTGGCCCTGAAATAAACATTTCTCTGCTCCAAACTCCAACTTTTCAGTTTGTTTGGCCTCACTGTGCATCAGGCACACGAACTTGTGTTCAGTAACAAACAGATAGTAAGCGTTGGACGATTTGAATCCAGGCAATCTGCCTCCAAAATTTGTGTTGATAGACGCTTCCTTACATCAACTATAATATTTATTTGTATATATTTTTATCTTTTTAAAAGGGCAGCTAGTTAACAACTAGCATACTACCTGGTATGTGCTCAGGAAATATTTGTTGAATTTAACTTCAGTGATCTATTAGATGGATTTTAAATCACAGTTGTTCTTTGTCAGATGGCAAAGGTAGAGTGAAGCGTCCTTATTCAAGTTCTTGAATTGGAAGAGAATCCTAGAGCTGAAAAATTACACATGTTGTAATAAATATACCTTCAATTTGTTATGAAGAGTATTTTACATTTCCTAAAGTACTTTTGGTCAACTCCTAATACATAATAAGCTCCCTTTGAGACTGATAGACAAACAAATATAAATAAGAAATAAATTTAAAGGGGTCAAAACACAATAACAAGGACATTTTGAAACCTACAGTGCCTAGGATAGTTTGTTTCTGGGCATCAGCAAGACAAATGGTTCTACTGCATCAGAGGACCATGCATGCAATCACTGATGAGAGTTAAAGTTTTACAGGTTTGCCCAAGTGATGACAGCAGTACATGAAAGGTAAGTCAATTCATGTTTCCCTGAAACAGCATTATTGTTTCTCAATTGTAGGTGTATTAGCAGGCTTCCTTTAAAGTGTAAGTTATTAAACACTGAAATAAATGTTGCTTATCTGTGCACCAGCAATTTAAATGACTTACAGTACAGTTAATCAGTAATGCTTAACCAGTGTGTCAATGGTTACCCACTTAGCTTAGGGGCACAGGCATTTTATTTGTTCTGGGAATTGCAGAAATGAAGTTGGGTGAAATAATTTCACCATGGAACAAAGACAGCCAGAGATTAAGGCATTTTGTCTTGTTTAATGTGAGGAATATGTAGGTTTTTTTATTTGGTCATTTGTTTATTTGTTTCTGTAACATTTACCACAGCCTAGACCATAGATTAAAAAATGTGCATGACAAACATCTGGCCATTGTTCCCCAGGGTGTTGACAGGTTTTCTCAGCATCCCATTTGACTCTGTCTGTAAAAACACTGTGCATTTACATTATATGTTTACCTGATGATAGGAAGGAAGTGAAAATAATAATTACTATGTAAACCTGGGAAGGAATAGAAATTCTTATGCACATCTGTAATACTAAAAAAATTCTTTATTAATGTTGGCTTATTACCTGAAATTCCATTTTCTTTACACTAATAACTTAAGGGATTTACTGGCAGTAACAACATCTTGCAGGCTTTTTCTTCTCAAATGTGTCAAAATATTGGTGCTTAGGTACACTGATGGTATGCTAGAAGGCAGCAGTCTTTCTGCTTCACTCCAAGGATGCACGGGAAGATAAGCTGGGAGCTCTTTCCAGATGACAAAACTGTTTACTCAAAACAACCATTGCCCTTCATCAAAGACTTTATTATCAAGAGACTGATGTTAAAAAAAAAAGTTATTTCAAAGGTAAAGAAGAGAGGAGGTATAGAGTTCGAGAAAACAGAAGGGAAGTAAAGTGAGTGGTAGAGCATGAATCTGCTTTGATAAAAGTAATATATGTATATTAAAATTAATTTTAAATGCATGTGCAGGAAACTCAAAATATCTTTGATTTAAACCAAAGTTAAGAGCTATATCTCTCTCACGTAAAAGTTTGGAGCTATTCAGTCTAGGGTTCATCTGCCAGCTCTGCTCTACTTTGTTCTCAAAGGCCCTAGCTACTTCCTGGCTCTACTTTCTCTAGTCTGTGGCTTTCATTCTTATGTTCCAAGGCAGCATTCAGGTTTCTGCTTCAGGGAACAAGGAAGAGGAGTATGTGTAGTAAAAAGGGGCAAAAAGGACACACTGGATGTCTCTTATGATGGTTTTTCAAAGTTGCCACACATTTCTGAGCATATCTCCTTGACCAGAGTCTAGCAACAAGACCACATATCAGTGCAAGGGAAACTGAAAAGTGTTGTCTCTTTTGGATGGCCATGTACTCTACTAAATATAAACAAAAAAAATCTATGTCCATGGAAATAATATTTTTAAAATATGGTAGGGTAAAATTTTTGTATACTCCATGACTCTCATTCCACTCCACAAGGGTAATTCCTTTTGACCATTTCTGTTGGGTTCTTCTAGAAGTTATTTGTATAACTGTAAACTATTTGTGAATTCCTTTATTTCTTTATTTATCAATCATAAACTCTTCCTAGAGTAGGAGGGATTATTGTAAACTCTGTTTGTCTGGGTTAATTTGATTTCAAAAGTAGAGAGAGAAGGCAAGCAGTCTGAGTATCTACCTAAATGCTAAAATGAGGAGGGCCATCCCCTGAAAATCAATCCTCTCAATAAGAACTCTGAGTTCAGGAGGTCCCCAACTCCACGCTCAGGTTCAGTAATTTACTAGAAGGACCCCAAATTCAGCAAAGCTGTTATGCTCACAGTTATAGTTTATTATAGTGAAAGTATACAGATTGAAATCAGCATTGGGAAAAGGCATTTAGTGCAGAGTGCATGAGAGACCAGGTGTGAAGCTTACTGGAGTCATGTGGACAACACTTATTTCTCCCAGTAACAGCATGTGACAATATGCATGGAATGAACCCAGGAAGTTCACATGAGCCTTGGGGATTTTTATTGGGATTTGGCCACATAGACAAGATTGACTTTCCATGTGGCTGACCTTAGCATCCAGCTCCCCCAGAGCTCAGGCTGATACTATGTGGCCCAAGGCCATCACCATAAATCATATTATTAGTATAAACTATATGGAGTAGCCCATAGTCCCCAGGTAAACAAATACACTCTTTTCAGCAGGATATTTCAGGGCTTAGAGGTTATCTCTCAGTAGCTAAGGGCAAAGGGTTAAGCTTTTCTTTGGGCAAGGTTAATCCTTTACTGCACAGTACCTTAATGCTCCTAGACAGATTACACAGCTTCTCTAAAGAGCAGCTCTTTAGTTCATCCTGGGGACAAACATACACCCATACATGCAAGAAAGAATATAACCATTTAGGCTCTGCTCTCCTTGTTGTTATGACTTTCCTTTTCTTTCTGCTACAAACCTGGAGGTCCCCTGCAGGCTCCACCTGCATCATTCCTTTAGTATACTGTGCACTGACTCTATTTCTGTTTAGTTTGTCTATCAGTATGATGTCATGCACCTTCCATATTTAGGAAGTACATCAACTTACCTGGTACTCTAATGATTTTTCTTGCCTCATCTGCACTTTTATGAATGTATTCCCTTTTGAAATTTACCATGATTTCAAGAGGGTTTAGGAAGAATTTGAGATAAATATACTCAGAGCTCAGGTCACTGTGCCAAACTGGGAGCTCAAACATGAATTTTTGCATACATACTAACTTTGGAACAGTTTTTTTTTTCAAAATAACTTGTTCCAAAACACTTTACTTCTTGAAACTACATTTCTGCCTTGTGCGTGTGTGTGTGTGTGTGTGTGTGTGTGCATGTGTGTTGGGGGAGGAGGTAGGGGGCTGCCATGTAAGTGAAAGCCTGTGTAAGCAGCACCCTATGAGGCCTTACTGAAACAGACTTTCCCCCACCCCCCCACCCCCACCCATCCTCTGCCTGCTTCTTGTTTGTAGAAAAGCTTTAGTCCCCCAGGCCTCTCTTGAGTCACAAAACCCTGGGTCAAGAATTAATGATTAAAAGAATGTGAACATGTAGTAACAAAAAATAGCAGTTGGGCCAGGAGAACAGGTAACAGTTTGAATAATAGATCAGCCATATTGCAGTCACAGAATCTTTGGTTCCTCCCTGAAGGACATAGATAACAGTGTCTGATGCACATTTCTGAGTTGTTCTGCAGATACTATACCTCCCACCAAATGGAAGAAGTTAACTACATGATGACCATGAGCATGTAGCCCCCAGACTTGTTGGAACCAGAGGCTGATGATTGAGATTCCTAGAGCATCACACTCTTACCTCACCACCAACAAATTAGAAGAAATTGACACACCCTGTAGCACTCCCTTCAAATTTGCCTTTAAAAACTCTTCCCTGAAATCCATCAGAGTTTGGGTCTTTTGAGCACGAGCTGCCCATTTTCCTTGCTTGGCCCTTATGCTAAACCTTTCTCTGCTCCGAAGTCTGATGTTTCAGTTTTTTTGGCCTCACTGTGCATTGGGCACGTGAACTTGGGTTCAATAACACCTATGTGAAATCATGTCATGGAATTCTGCTAAGATCTTCCAGGTTCTGGTACATCATCATGGTGGATATAAGGTTCTTTAGCAGATTAAATATGGCCACAAATTATTTGACACTCCTCTCATTGAGAGAGAAGTCTATGTCCTCTTCCCTTGAATCTTGGCATATTTTGACCAATAAAATATGGTGGAATTGTTGCCATGCTAATTTCCTAGTCCAGACCTTAACATACTGGCAGTTTCCCCATGCTGTGTTTTAGAAATGTTCAGTCTTATAGAAGCAGGCTATTGCATAGGATTACTACCCTAAGAATATGATGCTGTGTGGAAGACCAAGCCAGCCAAAGCTGCATGGAAAAAAAAAAAAAAAAAGAAGAAGAAGAAAGAGAGAGATGTCCATCCAATTCCAGCAGTTCCAATCATCCTAGTTAATGTATAAGGCATGTGAGTGAAGAAGCCACCTGAGACATTCCATCCCCAGAAAATGCAATATGGAGAAGAACCAAAGAAATTAGTTGACAGCCAGAACTGAAGCTCCAGAAACGTGACCCTAATCCAACTCTCTCAGCAACCAACCTTCAGCCATTTAAGTCATGTCAGCTGAGGTCCTAGTTATCTTGGAGCAGAGGCAAGCTATCTTCTCTATGCTCTTCTCAAATTCCTGACCCACACAATTGTGAGCATGATAAAATATTTGTCTTTTTACTCCAAACAGATTTGAGGTGGTTTGTTATGCACCAATAGTTAACTAGAACAGGTTCTGTAAGCCAGGGTTTTTCTTTTTTGACTAAGCTATTAGTGATATAAAGCTAACTATTTCCATTGTTCCCCACCTCCCCTTTCTGGAGAAGAGTCCTGGATGTCAGAGCTAAGGAAGGCATTTTCCAAATATAAGACTTTATTCCTTTTCATTCACTGAAGCTTATTATCTTTGTAGTCCAATAGATAGTTCATATTATAAGATTTATATTTAGTTTATCAATCAATGGATTAGGATATTACTTCATTTATAACATGTTAAATGATGCATAAATGTAATACAATACAAATGAAACATGATAAACTGTAGAAACGTATATACAAATTTGATTCAATATGTTCGCAGTTTCTTTTGCCCTCTGTCCGTGTGATTGCCTTTGCATAATCCATGTCTCTAATTATCCTTTCTCCTGCTTTGCATATAAATAGCTAATTAGGTAGTGTTCCTGTCAGCTATGAAGTATATAGTATCCAAAGACATACTCCTTTAGAAATTTAATTTGGGAGAACAGATTGTGCTAATCAATTGAAACACAAGATTCAAGTCTGGTGAATCATTTGATGATTTAATTTGAAGTCAGAAATGTCACATATGAATCAAAATATTCGTCCAAGAAATGTACTTATTTTGAAAAATTCTACTTTGTGCTTAAGATTTTCCATTTCTTCTTCTTGCTTTATATGAATTCAATGTGTGGTAACATAAGCAATGACATTAAAGTTAAATTTATTTTCCTTAAAAGAATGGAATTTAAGAAAACTACCAAGTGGAGGAAAAAGGGGAGAACTAAATCTTACTCCTCAGGTGTAAGGATCAGCAGGCTTTTTATTTGTCAGTAGTATCATAAGTGCTTATAATATGTGGAGCTTTCAATGAATTCAGTTTTTTATAGACACGACTCCATCCCAGAATTAGTAATTTTAAGAAATAACTGCCAAATATGGTGTATCCAGTGTTAGGGGTAGAAGAGAATGCCAGGCTATTAGTAATCTCTCTCAGAAACACTGTGATGGGAAATCTCCAAGATCTCTAAAAATAAGAATACATGCTGTCTTTCATTGTGGAAAGGACTGGAATGAGATTCTTCAATAAAAGTGCATAGCTTGGAAGCCAGCTGTGTCTTGTTCATATGCAGGGGTACTAGTTGTATTCTTGGATGAAAATATCAGAAGCTTAATTTGGTTTATTTAGGCAGAAGAGGAATTTACAAGAAGGGTTTGTGGGAAGTGCTGATATTGGAAGTTTTGTGCATGCAGCTTAAGTAGGAACCAGGAGAGGTCAAGCACAGCCAAGCTCCAAGTCTGCTCAGGAAGCTGATCCAGGAACTATCACCACTGGTCATGCATTTCCCACTATCAAAATTGACTTCCCTGAACACTCATTGCCATATTTTTGATTTTGTGGATGAATTCCACTTGACCTTGAGCCTTTGCATCACTACTCCACTCTTCAAAGTCCCTGGTGAGAGTGTCTGAAAGGTTGTACATATCATTTGACCAAATTCTAGATACCAGGCAAGGAGAGAATCTACTTCTCTTCAGATTTCTTAGTGGGGAGGCAGGAAATTCCCCAGCTATTAGAAGTCCTCAACTCCATAAACAGAGATCAAGCAGGGGTCCTGGGCACTCAGGTTTAATGAGCTCTATATAGTACTTGGTCAAGAGTGAGTCCCCAAATTGAGACCTCAACCCCCATCACTTCTACACTTATTGTCTAAGGTCAAGAGTAACACTTGGCTTCCCCTAGGATAACTCCATTCCATCATCTTGGTTGGGAGGGGCATGTACCAAGTTCCAAGAACATTTTGTTCATCTCTGACAGGCACTGGGACTAACATCCGACTCTCTCAGACACGCAACCCAATATTGGCAGGGATCATGAGAAAGCCCCACAACTGCCATTCCCATCTCCCTACAGTTTTACCCTCATTAACACCATCTTCCTTGAGAATACCAGAAATCGTGTAATTTTGCTCTTTCTCCTTTATTGCCATTTTATGTTATCACAGCCTCAGACACCTTATCTCCTATGCTTTGAACTATATATGATCTGTACATTTCCTTGTCATCCATCTTCCACTCATCCTCAACTCTTCAGCTTCTCCACTGAGACCAATGGAATTCACTATTTATCACCAGTGAACTCCTCTATGTCTTCAATCTCTTCCTTGATTGGTCCCTGTCTCTTCTTGGGCTATCATAAACCTGGAACTTTCCTGGGGTATTGCTTTCCCTGCAGCTCTCCTAAGTGGTAGTTGTTTATTTCCATCTATTTTATTTCTATCCCTTTTACCACTAAGCCTAGAGATCTGTCATTCCAGATCTCTCTTCCTCTTTTTTCCTTACAAACATTTAGCTTAAAATCTCAAGGCTTTTAGATTATGTTACCCTTTATTCCTCATTATTGGTATAATTTACCTACCTCCTATCCTTGACCTATCATAATTCTTATTGATTTCAGTATGTACATAGGTAACATTTGCAATGTTAATACTTCTCAGTTACTTGATCTCCTATTTTCTAATTATCTTGTCCACCATTCTACCTAAGTCACACCCAGATCTTATCATTACTCCAAATTTCAACCAATCCATAATTTCAACTTTGTACATAGCCTCACTTTTCAACTCACTTTTCTATTTTTTAAAGTTTATTTTTAAATTTAATTTTTATTTTATATTGGGGTATAGTTGATTTACAATGTTGTGTTAGTTTCAGGTGTACAGCAAAGTGATTCAGTTATACATATACATATATCCATTCTTTTTCAGATTATTTACCCATGTATGCTGTTACAGAATATTAAATAGAGTTCCCTGTGCTATACAGTAGGTCTTCACTGATTATCTATTTTATATATAGTAACGTGTATATCCTTCTATTACTCCAATTTCAACAATCCCTTTACTCAAATGAGACCTCTAATCTATTTGTCTTGATACCTTTTCTGTTCTCCAGTGTATTTCTTGATGTCCTTTCTTCTCTCCTTATCCAACTTCAATTCTGTGGCCAATTATTTTATTCACTTGTTTAAATGTATTATTTACTCCATTGCCCTTATTCTCAATTTTACAATTAACTTGACAAAATCACAACTCAGGTAAATCCAGCTCTCTGCCATCTCTTCTCCTGTATCAATGCAAATAAGTATGGCTTCTTAAAAGTACTAAAGCATGCTGATGGATCTCATTTTAAATTTATGACCACAGTGCCAGGTGTGCTCTTCACGCTGCTGCACAATCATAAAATATCTCCCTGGTCCATTCACTTTGCAGTGCTTTAGAAGCTCATTCACATCTTGGTTTTCATCCTCAAACCACCAATACCTACTCCACCAGCCATATTCTCTAGCAATTGTTTATTCTTAGACTGATGTTGTTAGTTTTAATAGTTGATATAGCAATAGGTCATGCTAATTTTTTTTAAAAAAATATTTTCTACTTGATTATTTCTGGCATATACCTATTTACCATTTTATTTTGCTTATTCTTTTTTAACTCAGCTGCTTGACTACATTGTCTATATCTCTAATAGCTATTTTGTGGACTATTTGGAAATTTATAGAAAAACAAAAATATCACATACAAATGTGAGTTAAATCATTTTCTTTTCAATATGATAAATCCTATTTCTTTTTCAGTGGTTTGGTTGCAATGTTCAAAAGTTTTTGCTATTTGTTTTAAGTTAAGTTCTGGTTAGTTAAGGAATTTTCTATCTATTCCTAGGTTGATAACTTTTTTTAATAGAAAAAAATCATATCTAAGAGCACACATTTAAAAAGCTAACTGGAAGTTTAATGCACATGACAGGGATTTTTCTGCCTGTGGGCTCAGCTTTAGAATATTGAGACTGCAAGTTGTCCATTTTCTACAGAATCACCAAATGCCTTTATGCTAAGTTGTTTTTTCCTAAGGCTATTCAAATGGGGAGGAGAAAATCAATAATTGATCTGCATCTGTGATGTAAATGCCCAGTTGCTGGCATTTTGTATGTGATAGAGAAGTTGAAATCTAACTGCATATTATATATACTTATGCTTAATCTCCAATTTTCAAGTCTTCTTAGAGTCCTGAGTTTTTGCTAATAAATTTCCCTCAGAATAAACCTCTGATTTTATACCTAAAGAGGGAGCCAGGGTAATAGCTGGCTGGAGTGAGAGGGTTAGACTGTTGTATACTGACTTCTAAATGAGCCCCTATGGTTTCAGCCTGTCACCATTTTTCAGCCTTCTTCTATACAGAATTTCTGAATTCTGAAATGTGGAATTTTTTCAAGCCTACTACTGTTAGTTATTTTCTTTGTGTATCCTCCACAGCATATACTCTAGTCTGTGATTTCCTCTACCACAGTAAATATTTCTATTCCTTTATTTGCTTTTAGCCTTTAAAAATTTTGTTAAATTCTCCAATATGTAGATGCACCTATTTCCATTCTCTTTTCCTTGTGTACTGATGATGCTTTTTTATTTTTATTTATTACAATCTTAGTGAGTTCTCTGGAGAAATGAGAGACACAGGATGTTTGGTCAGCTGCCGTTTTAAACTGAAGTTTTTTTTCCATTTTATAAATTTCATAACTGAACTATCTATATAGTTTAGAGTTAATTATGTATTATGTATTTTACTATTAATATGTTATTTTGTTATCTTCTTTTTTTTTTTTTTTTTTTTTTTTTTTTTTTTTTTTTTTTTTTGCGGTATGCGGGCCTCTCACTGTTGTGGCCTCCCCCGTTGCGGAGCACAGGCTCCGGACGCGCAGGCTCCGGACGCGCAGGCTCAGCGGCCATGGCTCACGGGCCCAGCCGCTCCGCGGCATATGGGATCCTCCCAGACCGGGGCACGAACCCGTATCCCCTGCATCGGCAGGCGGACTCTCAACCACTTGCGCCACCAGGGAGGCCCTGTTATCTTCTTTCTTGGACTCAGTCCTTTTTTTTTCCGAGCACATACTTTAATAATTAATCAAGGAGAAGGAATTAATTTTAAGCCTCCTCTTTTTTTGAACTTCTGAAAATGTATTTATTTTGCTTTTACATTTGAATATAATTTGGATAAGTTCAAAATATTTTTCTTAAATACATTGTAGGCATCTTGGAATGTTTTCTAGAATACTGAAAATTTTTATTTTTCTCTCATTATTTTTCTGTTAGCTTATGGAATTTTCCATTTGTTGTTGAGAAGTAACAAATGTCTCCACTATGTTACTAAGTGTCTTCTTCAATAATAATTTAAGCTTTCACTTACTCTATATGAGAACTCAAAACTTTCTTCAGATGAGGGATTTAAAAAATATATATATTTCCTTATTATTTCTTTGACTCTTTCTTATTCCTTAATCTCTTACATCTATTCTCTACATATCTTAACTTTCAAAAATATATATACTATTTCCTTCTTACTTTTCTTTTGTCTTGTGTTTTGAGAAAATTCCTGCCTTGAATTTTAGGTCATTAATTTGATTTTTCACCAGGAGCCATTCTACTATTTGACCTTCAGATAAGTTCCCAACTGCCTCTCTGCCTCCCCAGCAACCTTATGACTTATCAATTTCATCATAAAAAAATTCTCCAAAACTTAGTGGCTTAAGAAAGTAAACTATCTTATAGTTTCTGCGTGTCTGGAGTCCAGCTAAGGATTAACTGTATACCTCTACTTCAAAGCTTCTCACAAGATTCCAAGAAAGATTTTGCCCAGGGATGAAGTTTCATCTGAAGATTTGATTGAGGTAATATCTACTTTCAAGTTCACTCATGTGATTGTTGGCAATATGCAATTTCTCAGGGCTGTTGGACAATGGGACTCAGTTTCTTACTAATCATTGCCTGTAGGACTCCCTCAGTTCATTGTTATGGGGGCTTCTCCTTATGTCAGCTCACAATGTGGCAGCTGACTTCCATCTGAGTGAGCAAGCATGAGAACAAAAGGATAGAAAGATGGAAGCCATAGTCTCCTTGCAACTTAATCTTTGAAGTACTATCCATCAATTTTGCCATATTCTATGTGTTAGAAGAAAATCACTAGCTCCAACCCATATACAAAGATTAAGAATTAAGACATGCATTTCAGAAGGTAGGGCTTGCTGGTAACCATCTTGAAGGTTACCTTCCAAGCACCCCTTACTCATTACATTGGTTTTAATAGCTAAAAATTTTCATTGCTTTTTAAATAGTGAAGAGTTAATTTTTAATAAATGTTAAATCATTCTGAATCTTTTGGAGAATGCTAATTATAATTAATTTGAACATCTCTTCTGATTCCTGCAACAACCGTTTTGTTCAGTGGTTAGTTCTTCTGGTTGTTTTGTCTGTTGATGATTATTGTATACCTTCACACATTTATAATTAAAAGGCTACTTTGATCAGTATTGAACGTACTCAACATGAGAAAAATATGTATTTTGATGGTAGTGAATACAGATTCCAATTTTAAGATTCTGGCTTGTGTGGTCATGCAGAGAGGGGCTGAGTGAAGACAGAGCTTGGTTGGTCCACATAACATTTGTCTCCAGAGCACAGTAGAAAAGTTATTTGAGAAACTCCTCTTTTTCTGCCTAGAAACAAGGCTCATGCTGGGTTTTTTGTGCTTCTAAATAGAGAAACCTATTTGAGATTTAACCTGAGGGCAGCTACTCTGAGAGGAGCCTCATGCAGCTATTTCTGTGGTCTTTAATTACACCAAACCTGCCCCATGGCTCACTGAATGTTTCAACCCTGCAGGCTTTGATTTGAGGTTAGGCCATGGCTTTTCCAGGAAAAACTTCTTTATGAGGTTCTGTGTCTCTTTCCTGTAGAGATTCTCAGAGTGCTCTCTCTGTTGGGTTTTCTGATAAATCTCAATATATCTCTTTTTTTTAATCCAGAGTCTCTTTAAATCTTGGTCTTTTAATAAGACACTTTCTAGATTTCTAGTGACCAAGATGGTGTTAATAGTCCCCTCAGCTTGACTAAGCTTTAGACAGGCTTCTTACTTACTCTAAGCCCTGAATCTACCTTTTCTTAGAGCTATTACTTGCCATGCTCCCCAAACTGCACACACACATGATAGTTGTGTGTATGATAAGCATCACTGAAGGCTTCTGGCAATAGAAGGCTTTTACATTAAAGCAAAACAAATTTTAAAAGTTATTGTCAAATATTTACTTCCATAAAATTCTTTAGACTGCTGACCAGCTAGAATTTTTCATAAAATATTTTAATCTGCTGACTCTAACTCTCTGTCATTTTGCTGCACCCCACTTTATCTCTCAATACCCTTCTTACAATTTTTCTTTTTCTGAGTTTGCATTACTTCTTGTCACCATCTTCCTCAACCCCATTTCCAGAGGAATGTAGTTCTCAATTCATTGTACAGTTCCAGAATAAATTTTGCACACCCAAGACCCTATGTTCTCGGAACAGAAGACTGCCAGCTTGAAGGCTTCTCCTCTACTTAAGACAGAAGAACTAATCAGGGTTTTAAAACTCTGGTTTCCCATTCTACTTTTGAAAATAAGTAGCTATGGTTAGTTTGTATCATAAATGTTATTTCATTATACTACAATTGAAGTTGTCTAAATATTTTTTATAAAATCATTTTTTAAATGCCTGAGACTATAACTAAAGACCAGAGAATATTTCAGCCTTAGTTTTCCTGCAAATTACTCTGTTATTGAAAAAGTTATGTTGTGATAGAATTGATAAAATAGTATACTAAACTCCTTTTTATCTCTTATGGATTTTCTTTGCTTTTATTTTTATATGGATAAGTCCAAGATGTTTGGCCAAGCTATGTCCGTATACTTTTCAAACAGAAAAATATATTAAATACATTTAGAAATTAATTTGTTTCTATTATGTCTTAAAATAAATGGAGAAAAAACAAGCTGGTGGTTTAGGAAGACCTTGAACTCACCTCCTCTCACAGACACAGCACATTTACAGCTACATGTAGAACAGTTTTTCCTCTGAAAAGGACCTGAGGACTAGATAAGCAGCACCTCCACAACAAAAGGCAAAAGAGGCACATGGAGAAGGGCAGGAGAGGCAGAGACATGGCCTCACCTGGGACCCCACCTCAGATGTGGTGACCCCACATTCAGGAGGGATCCCCAAAATACAAAACTCTAACTCAAGGAGTGAAGGGATTGTGACCCACATCGGGCACCCTGACCCTGGGAGCTGGCACTGGAAAGATGAGCCCCCAAAACATCTGGTTTGGAAAATTAATGGGGATTAACACCAGGAAAACCATAGGACTACAAGGAATGGCGATCCTACTCTTAAAAGACTCCTGCACAAACTCTCTGGCACTGAGAACCAGCACAAAATCAACAGATTAAAAAGTGCAGAGACATTTTAAAGCAGCTCTAGGAGAGGAAGGAACCTGCAAGGACTTGCAGCTGATGGAGCCTACAGGCACCATTTTTGGTTCCCTCTCTCTAACCTGCTACTCTGGAGGGTGTGCTCCACCCACCCATGCTATAGCAAGGCTGGGCAAGCACTCTGTGTCCCACCCAACCCCCACGAGCACCCAAGTCACAGTTTGGCCAGGCAAGCCATCTGAGCCCCATCCACCCTCTTCAGGTACCAAGTTGCAGCCAGAATGGGTGAGAGTCCCAAGTACCATCCTATTTGTGCTGTTGCCAAGTGACAACTGGGCTCAGTGAGCACCTTGAACCCCACCCCCACCCCCGTGAAGCAGCCAAGCTGCAACCATACTTGGCAGGTGAGTCCCCGAGCCCCACATTTCCAGCACAAAAGCTAGACCACAACTGGGCTAGGTTAGAGCCCTTAGTCCTACCCTCCCCATGCAGCAACCAAGCCACAATCAGGCCTGAGCTCCTCCCACTTGCCACAGTGCTTGAGTCACAACTGGCAGAGGCAAGCAACTCAAAGTTGCCCTTTCCAGACAGTGGCCAAGCCACAGTAGGGTGGGTAAACACCCTGAGCCCTGCCCTCCCTGGGCAGCAGCCATGGCCCTATTATAGCTGGTGAGCTGGTGAGCTCATGCAGCCCACACAATAGATGTCAAAAGAGTGCCTGTCTCTGGTGGCCAGGGGAGACTGCACTTCTGGGCTACACAGAACAGCTCCTACACAAGACCACTCTTTCAAGGCTGAGGGAGGTAGTTGATTAGCCTAACACATACAGACAAACATAAGCAAAATGAGGAGAAAAGGAATTCCAAACCAAAGAACAAGCGAAATCCCTAGAAAAAGACCTTAATGAAACAAAGATAAACAACCTACTTGAAAAAGAGTTCAAAATAATGGTCATAAAAGTGCTCAATGATCTTGGAAGAAGAATGTATGAACATGGAACTTCAAGAAGGAGATAGAAAATATAAGAAGTACCAAACAAAAGTTATAACTGGACTAAAAAATACACTAGAGGTGGTCAACAGCAGAATGGATGAGGTAGAAGAAAAATCAGTGAGTTGGAAAACAAAGCAATGGAACTCACCCAGACAGAGCACCAAAGTGAAAAAATAATTAAAAGAAGTAAAAATACCTTTAAAGAGTTGTAGGACAACATCAAGCAACATATTTTTCACATTACAGAGGTTCCAAAGGAGAAGAGAGAGATAAAGGGCCAGAAAAAGTAATGGCTGAACACTTCCATAATATGAGGAAGGAAACAGACATCCAGGTTTAGGAAGCCCAGAGAGTTTCAAATAAGATGAATTAGAGGCAAGATACTTGTATTAAATACTTTGAAAACTATAAGACATTGATGAAAGAAACTAAAGACAACACAAACAAATAAAAGATATACTGTGCTCATGGATTGAAAGAATTAATATTGTTAAAATGTGCATACAACAGAAAGCAATCTACAGATTCAAATGCAATTCCTATCAAATGCCATAGAATTTTCCCTAGAATGAGATCAAGTAATCCAAAAATTTGTATGGGACCACAGAAAGACTTCAAATAGCCAAAGCTATCTTGAGAAAGAAGAACAAAGCTGGAGGTATCACACTCCCTGATTTCAAACTACTACAAAATTACAGTAATCAAAAAATATAGTGGCACAAAAACAGACACATAAATCAATGGAACAGAATAGAGAGCCAAGAAATAAATTTGCACTCACATGGTCAATTAATCTATGACAAAGGAGGCAAGGATATACAATGGGGAAGAGACAGTCTCTTCAATAAATGGTGTTGGGGGAACTGGACAGCTACATTCAAAAGAATGAAACTGGACAACTTTCTTACACCATATACACAAATAAACTGAAAACTGATTAAAGACTTAAATATAAGACCAGAAACTATAATACTCCTAGAAGAAACTATAGGTTGTGAGATCTTTGACATCAGTTTTAGCAATATTTTTTGGATATATCTCCTCAAGCAAGAGAAACAAAAGCAAAAATAAACAAATGGGACTATATCAAACTAAAAATCTGCACAGTAAAAGAAACTATCAACAAAACAAAAAGACAACCTACTGAATGGGAGAAGATATTTGCAAATGATATATATGATAAGGGGTTGTTATCCAAAATATATAAAACGAACTACCATACAATCCAGAAATTCCACTTCTGGGTACTTATCTGAAGAAAACAAAAATAAGAATTCAAAAATATATATGTACCCCCTATGTTCATTGTAGCATTATTTACAGTAGACAAGATATGGAAGCAACCTGTGTCCATTGGAAGATGAATAGATAAAGAAGATGTTATTTGTGTATGCTTACTATATATATATATATATATATATATATATATATATATATATATATATATATATATATATATATATATATAATGGAATATGACGCAGCCATAAAAAAGAATGAAATCTTGACATTTGCAGCAGCATGAATGGACTTAGAGAGTATTATGTTAAGTGAAATAAGTCAGATGGAGGACAAATAACATATGATCTCACTTACATGTGGCATTTTAAAAACAAGATAAACAGAAACAACTCATAGATACCTAGAAGAAACTGGTGGTTGCCAGAGGGGAGGGGTTGAGAGGGATGACAAAATAGGTGGTGGTGATTAAGAGGTATGAACTTCCAGTTATAAATTAAATATCCTGGGGTTGTAATGTACAGCATAAGAAATATAGTCAGTAATACTATAGTATCTTTGTATGGTGACAGATGGTAACTAGATTTATTGTGGTGATCACTTTGTAATGTAAAAAATATCAAATCACTATGTTATACACCTGAATCTAACATAATATTGTATGTCAATTATAACTCAATAAAAATAATAAACCAATATCTAAATTTTTTTTTTTTGTTTTTTGCGGTATGCGGGCCTCTCACTGTTGTGGCCTCCCCCGTTGCGGAGCACAGGCTCCGGACGCGCAGGCTCCGGACGCGCAGGCTCAGCGGCCATGGCTCACGGGCCCAGCCGCTCCGCGGCATATGGGATCCTCCCAGACCGGGGCACGAACCCGTATCCCCTGCATCGGCAGGCGGACTCTCAACCACTTGCGCCACCAGGGAGGCCCTAAATATTTTTTTAAATACTATATATTTTGAAAAGTAAAAGATGGAAAATAAATTAAACATTTATTTCAGGAGCTCAGGAAGGAAAAAAAAATACAGCAGAAAAAACCTAAGGAAAAAGAAAAAAAAGGAAAGATAAAAACTGAAAGTTATAAAATTAAAAAAGAAAAAGAATCAAAGATATTGTACTTAAGGAAATTGAAAATAGTAGAGAAAACCTGATACTAGTGAAAGAGAAAAAAAGAAAAAGGATGAATGAATAAGTAAACTTATAAGCTAGTTCTTTTGGAAAAGATATTATTGATAAAAGATCATTATTTTAATCAAAAAAAAGGAGAAAACAGAAACATAATGAGAAATAAGAATGAGAATTTAATTATAGATTATAAGATGTTATTTTGCTCAAATATACACAAATATATTGAAAACCTGAATTAAATAGGTAATTTTGTAGAAAAATATAAATTATTTCATACTTCAGGGATGAGGAGGACCTTTCTCAGCAAGAAATACACCTCAAAAGCTGAAAGGAAAATATTGATATGCTTGTCTACTTTATAAGCTTTTGACAGTAGGATAGAGAAAATCAAAAGACTAATGACCAACTGGAGAAGAAATACTTGCAACCTATATATATATATATATATATATATATATAATACTTCACTGAGGAAAAAATACTTGCAACCCAAGGAAACAATTTTCTTTAATATATGAAAAATTCATTTAATCAATGAGAAAAAGAACATCAACTCTATAGAAAAATGGACAAAGAACACAAACTGGTAGTATACAAAAGATAAATGGCAGGTAAAAATAAAATAAATCTCACTATGAATTAAATGCAATCCATTTTTCATCTATGAGATTGATAAATTGATAAATAAAAACAATTACTTGACAAATCACCATATGGAGAGTTTGGGAAACAGAAACTTTAGTGAAATGTATATGAGACTGTAAATTCTCAACTGTCATTGCAATTTGCAATGTTTGTCAAAATTGAGAAGACATGTCCTTTGACCCAACCAACTCCAATAACTAAATAAAGATTTTCAGAAATATTGACACATTTGAGCAAAAGCATGTATACAACGTAGTTCATGGCAGCACAATAAGAGAATACTGATAGCAGCTTAAATGTCTATCATTGTAGAACTGATTAAATACAGAATGCTATCTTTATAGAGTGGAATATTGTATGGTGATGTGAAATAGTGTACTAATATGAAATCATATTAAGGATATATTATTAAATACAAATGCAACTTACTGTTTATCTAATTCTCCCATACTTGGGGAAAATTTGTCTACAAAAACATATATGCTTGTATAAATGGAATATTTCTAGAAGGATACTGAAGAGATTGACAATACCAGTTACGTCAAGAAAGGGAGTTGGAGGGGGTTTTAATGGTGGCAGTAAGATTAAATTTTCACTATAGTCCTTTGGTTTTGGTTGGCTGTTTTCTATTTGTGTGTGTGTGTGTGTGTATACACATACATACAGACACATATACACCTATGTGTGTGTGTGTGTATATATATATATATATATATTTAAAATAAAGATTAATTAATGAGACAAAGCCAAAATGAAAAAAAATAGTAGAAAATACATGGAACATATTTTACATCATATTCTTGTGCAGTGTTTAACACTATGGATTCCATATTTCCTTAAAAAATTAGCTAAGAACTTGTTTAGCCCCCATTTCTGTATTTATCAACTTTACTCAATAGAAATTCAATTAAATTCCTCTTAATCCAACTCAGGGAATCAAATATCTTGAATGTTTTAAAAGAGGAATCCTGTCATTTGTCATTTAGTTTTATCAGTTAGGATTTATCTTATCTTAGTAATTCATTTTGCTTGGCAATGTGCTAGGGCTGGTTTGTCATATTTTAAGTCAGGTTTAATTTATGTGGTCATGTTATTAATTCAAATGAAATTTTAGGTCTGTTAGAATCCAAAATATATAAAACTTATGAAAATATTTTAGTTCACATGAAACATTCTAAAGAGGGATATTTGAGGCTTGAATACCGGACTTCACAAACTTGAGTACAAATGGGGTTATATTCCTGTCCTAGATATGTTAATGATTTCATCATATATGAGTTCTAAGTACACTGTGAATTGGCCTCAAGCAAAATTGTTAAGCATAGAGTTTGTCCTCATCACATTGCTCATTTGAGTTTCACATTCACATTCATACATTTAGTGAATCTTACCTAACTGTCTTAGATATTCTCCCAATTTCTGTCCTTCTAACAAGTCAAACTACTGGAAAATAGCTCACTGTAATAGTAAAATCTAACATTTATTGAGCACTTTAATATATGCCAAGGGCTGCACTAGGCACATTTCTTACATTATCCTGTTTAACCACAGCAACTATTTTTTTTCTTTCCTATTGTCTTTTTTTTTAACATCTTTATTGGAGTATAATTGCTTTACAGTGGTGTGTTAGTTTCTGCTGTATAACAAAGTGAATCAGTTATACATATACATATCTTCCCATATCTCTTCCCTCTTGCATCTCCCTTCCTCCCACCCTCCCTATCCCACCCCTCAAGGTGGTCACAAATCACCAAGCTGATCTCCCTGTGCTATGCGGCTGCTTCCCATTAGCTATCTATTTTACGTTTGGTAGTGTATACATGACCATGCCACTCTCTCACTTTGTCACAGCTTACCCTTCCCCCTCCCCATATCCTCTAGTCCATTCTCTAGTAGTTCTGTGTCTTTATTCCCAACTTGCCCCTAGGTTCTTCATGACCTTTTTTATTTTTTCTTAGATTCCATATATGTGTGTTAGCATACGGTATTTGTTTTTCTCTTTCTGACTTACTTCACTCTGTATGACAGACTCTAGGTCCATCCACCTCATTAAAAATAGCTCAATTTCATTTCTTTTTATGGCTGAGTTATATTCCATTGTATATATGTGCCACATCATCTTTATCCATTCATCTGTCAATGGACACTTAGGTTACTTCCATATCCTGGCTATTGTAAATAGAGCTGCAATGAACATTTTGGTACAAGACTCTTTCTGAATTATGGTTTTCTCAAGATATATGCCCAGTAGTGAGATTGCTGGGTCATATGGTAGTTGGATTTGTAGGTTTTTTTTTTTTTTTTTTTTTTTTTTTTGCAGTTCGCGGGCCTCTCACTGTTGTGGCCTCTCACTGTTGTGGCCTCTCCCGTTGCGGAGCACAGGCTCCGGACGCGCAGGCCCAGCGGCCATGGCTCACAGGCCCAGCCGCTCCGCGGCATGTGGGATCCTCCCGGACCGGGGCCCGAACCCGTGTCCCCTGCATTGGCAGGCGGACTCTGAACCACTGCGCCACCAGGGAAGCCCGGATTTGTAGTTTTTTAAGGAACCTCCATACTGTTCTCCATAGTGGCTGTATCAATTTACATTCCCACCAACAGTGCAAGAGGTTTCCCTTTTCTCCACACCCTCTCCAGCATTTGTTGTTTCTAGATTGTTTGATGATGGCCATTCTGACCAGTGTGAGATGATACCTCATTGTCATTTTGATTTGCATTTTTATAATGATTAATGATGTTGAGCATCCTTTCATGTGTTTGTTGGCAGTCTGTATATCTTCTTTGGAGAAATGTCTATTTAGGTCTTCTGCCCAATTTTGGATTAGGTTGTTTGTCTTTTTGATATTGAGCTGCATGTAAATTTTGGAGATTAATCCTTTATCAAATGCTTCATTTGCAAATATTATCTCCCTTTCTGAGGGTTGTCTTTTTGTCTTGTTTATGGTTTCCTTTGCACAGCAACTACTTCACCCTGAGGGGAGTGTAAATCGGTTAGGTCATTTTGGCAGTATATATTAAAAATAAAAATGTCTTTAGCTTATGTTCCACCAACCTCTTTTCTTTGTTTTTACGTTAGAAAAACACTTTTATACCTGCATATCGAGACATGTGAATATGGAAATATTATAGAATAGTTCAAAAGAATAATATTACTTTACATGTACTAATCTGGATATAACTCCAGAAAATATGCTGAATGAAAAAGTAAGTTAAAGAACATTATGTAGAGTATAATATTATCTGTATATAAAAAAGAAATATGTGAGACTAAACCATCTACAAAATTGGTTATAACTGTACAGTAGAAGTTCTGGAATAAAATACCAAAAAAATCAATAAAAGTAACTACTGCTCACATCAGACTAGGGCTGTGGGTAGTGGTCAAAGAAAATTTCTATCTGCAATGTTTAAAAGTTTGCAAAATTAACATTTTTTCAAATTTTATTGAAGTTTTTCAAATTTTAAGAATATACATATATATTTTTCTTTTTTTCCTTTTTTGAGGTACGCGGGCCTCTCACTGTTGTGGCCTCTCCCGTTGCGGAGCACAGGCTCCAGATACGCAGGCTCTGCGGCCATGGCTCACGGGCCCAGCCGCTCTGCAGCATGTGGGAACTTCCCCGACTGGGGCACAAACCCGTGTCCCCTGCATCGGCAGGCAGACTCTCAACCACTGCACCACCAGGGAAGCCGAAGAAGATATTTTTTGAGAGTTGCTTTTCACATAAAAATAAAGACTATTTTTACTTTTGAAAACTATTGTTAGAGACACATAATTTCCCCCTTTTGTCTTGGCTGCTTGGAACCTTCAGAGCAAATTTAGTGTACAATTAGATTTCATTTGCAGGAGGAAGTGGCATAGTCCAGACAGCAAGGAACAGCTCTATATACCAGGTTCTTTTCATCTCTAAGGCTATTTAATCTAAATAGCAAACCTGCCAACAAAATGTGATTATTACTAATTTTATAGATCAATAAACTAAGAATTAGAAAGGTTATACAGTTTGCCCAAGATCCCATTTCTTGTTGGTGTGAGTATACAAGAGTAAAACATTGATGTGGAATAAAAATTCTAGCATATTGTACAGGCTTATGCTGTCAACAGAAAACTCTAGATTTCAGGAAATCAGGTTAATTTGTTGCTATTCTCTCTTTCTCAAATGTTCTTGCTGTCCCTTGTCCATCATCCTAAGTGATTACTCTTTTACTTTAATCCTTTGATTAAAAGCACATATGTTTGGAAACGGTATCCTCTTAAAGACAGCATCTTTATGTTGTGAACAGATCTAAGGTGATCTCCAGTGACCCTCGCCTCCTAGTGTCCATGCCTTTGTGTGATTC
The DNA here is from genome assembly GCF_025265405.1 of Mesoplodon densirostris. Taxonomy (NCBI): domain Eukaryota; kingdom Metazoa; phylum Chordata; class Mammalia; order Artiodactyla; family Ziphiidae; genus Mesoplodon; species Mesoplodon densirostris. The sequence goes on from NC_082678.1 coordinate 63,983,788, forward strand.
CCTTCCATTGACTTATGACTTTCTTCTGACCAACAGAATATGGCAAGGATGAAAGGAAACTGCCATGATCACAATACCTTACCTGAGGCTCCATCTTGCTGGCTGATATGCTATAGAGACTTTCCTTTCTGGCAGCCATGTTGGAGAATTCTACATGGCAAGAAACAGAAAGTGACCTAGGAGCTCAGGGAAGCCTCCCAGCAACAGCCAACAAAAAACTGAAGCTCTTAATCTTATAGCTACAAGGAAATGAATTCTATCAACCTGAGTGAGCTTAGAAGCAAATTCTTACCCCAACAAGAATGAAGCCTGGCCAACACACTGTTTGCAGCCTTGTAAAACCCTAAGCAGAGGACCTAGTGGAGCCTGATGCCCAGAAACTGTGAAGTAATAAATGTGTATTGTTTCAAGCTGCTAGGTTTGTGGTAACTTGTTACAAAGCAGTTGATAACTAATATAAACAATCAGGCATAAATTACCATGAAGGAGTTTAAAATCTCCTGTGAATTTGGCTTAGTGATATTAAAGGACAGGAGAAAAGGGTATCTAGGAGTGTGGACAGAGCTGCCCCTATGAGAGAGGGTAATATGTGTGGAAAGAAGAGATCGACTAAAGGTTTCTGATGATGATTCATGCTGGCTGCATGATTTTGTCCAAGGCCATGTAGAGAATATTTACTGATTGGATATTCCAATTTCATTTTTTTTAATATGAATAAAAGCCTCCATAAAATGTTTTTTCTAGGCAAGCATTAAACCCCTAGATTAGTTCAAGCCAACTGAGTCAAGAGGGACAGCTAAAGGTTATTAGAAGCATTTGCTTTTAGCTTCTTGTTAAGATACTACAAATCTGATATGAGTTACAATCACTAAGTGATACCATGGCCTATTGGTCAAAACTTTAGTTATTTTCTGGTATCACACTGACCCTGACCATTCTGTCCCTTCTAAGCTGATGTCTCTGCTCTGGGATAATTAGCTGTCACTGTGGATTTTCAGAACTGCTTCAATGACTCTCTTTCTCAGTGATGACAGGGAAATTATAGTTCTCCTAAGCATTCCTCTCTATCATCCCACAGTGTACTGCTACTGGTGAATTTTTCCATATCCTATTAAATGTCACATAATCAACAGTCTCATCCTACCAAGAATCTTCAGGTTTAAACTCTCAGGTTTTAGGGTTCTAGTTCTCTGCATAATTCCTTCAATTTTTAAGTAACACAAAAGTAATTATTCTTGCATCTGGTGCAAGAAATGTTTGTGTCATTTGAATTTAGTAAATACATGAAGTGCAGATTGAATCATTCTTTCCTATATGAGTCTGCATCTATTAGCTTAAAGTAGTGTCAGGAAGAAAGAACAGGGTATTTGGAGTAAGGCAGACCAGGGATTGAATATTGGTTCTACCACTTGCTTTCTGACTCTGATCTCCTTAGACCTCAGTTTTCTCATGAATGATGATAACATCTACCTCATACATTGTGAGAGAGAATCACATAAAGCATAAATATTAATAATGTAGGTGACTAGTAGTAGTTCAAATGAGGCCTTAGAGTAAAATAGAATGGGATTGAACAGAACTGATTGTCAGAAGATTCTGAAATCTCTGTCCTTTCCTTTCCTCTCTAAATCCTGAATTGGAATTCTCATAAAGAGTTAATCTTTCTCAAAACATAATAACAATTATCCCCTTCTGGTTTCTATTTAAAATCCTATGTGATGCAGAGTAACTTCCTCCTCATATTACACTTTTCTTTATCTCAAAGAGGCATCTGATAGAAAACAGAAGGATCTTTTATTTAACAAATAAAAATGTGCAACTTTACATTTTTTTAAATATGTATGTACTAGATGATGGGAGAGCTCAAGGACTTGAAACGTTATGATGATGGGGAGTGAGGGATCTGGAATAGTTTGAGATTATAGCTTAGCTGAAGTTGTTTTAAATCATAAAATTTAATATTAAAAAAAGGAGAGAGAGAGGGAAGAAGGAAGGAAGGAAGGAAGGAAAGAAGGAAGAAGGTAGAAAGGAAGAAAAGGAGGGAGGGAGGGAGGGAGGGAGGAAGGAAAGAAGGAAGGAAGAAAAAGAATAAAACCTTGGAAGGCAAATGTGACAAATACTCCTTTCTCTTTGGATGAAGGCTGTAGTTCCACATAGAATGTGGAATGCTGTCTAGTGACTGGTTGGTGGCAGGGTGCATGGAGTTAAAGGAGATAGTAGATCAAATGTGCAAGGTCTGATTCATACAATCTTTGCTGTTTACCCTCCCTTGGGCCCCAGATCTATTCTCTGCCTTTCCTGCTCTTTCTGTGCACTGATGTCAACTGAGGTTGGTGTTTGTATGCTGCATGACCTGGTCTCCCCAATGTAATGCTTAATACATGCTCATCCCTTTCTTCTCCTCTCCCTCGTCTAGTTTTTCCACTGTGAAAGGTAGTATATTTTTTCCAATAAGTCAATAATCTCCTGTGAAAGGAGTCTTAGCTTAACAATGAGAACCGAAAATGTGTCCATGGCTCACTTATGCACTAGCTTCCATATCTGTGGTGTCACACACACATTTCAGGTTGAGTGAGCATTTATTTTTGTGTATTAATAAATAGCCTGTCATTTGAGCTTTAATGGGCTCTGCTGTGTTTAATGAACGGAGGATCCAATCAACCTCTCTCTAGAAAAAAGTTAGCAGGATGAAACTTACCATATCTGGAACCATATAGCAGCACAAAACATTCATAAAACCTTGTCATGCCGTGAAGTGCTTTGATACCACGTGAAGCTACATTCTGTTTGTTTTATTTTTTATTTTTTAAAATCTTTCAGGTATATCATATTAATGCCTCTTCAGATAATGAGAGATGATGCTTTAATACAAACATACAGAGAGCCAGACAAACAGACTCATGAACACACATTCAGAGATGTACAAATGCAATCAAATAAAGCCTAGAGGGAACTGTTACAAAGTATCTTGGTTTCTGAGACATCATGTTAATTGTGTTGAGTCAGACCTGGGCAAAAAGAAAGACAAAGAGGAGGTCATACTCTATAACACTGAGTGGAGGTCATGCTCTATAACACTGAGCAGTTGAAATAACATTTTGTTTCTGATATGGGCCAGGCAGTTTCAAATATGTGTGATTTAATTCTCCTGGAAACCCTCAAAAATAAGTATTATTTTGTGTTTTTCCAGAGAAGCGGACGAAATTCAGGGAAGCTAAATGACTTGGCCAACACCACACAGTGAACATATGACAGAGCTCATATCTGAATTCAAGTCCTCTGACTTGGTACCCATTGCTTTTAATACAACACTCATCTATCTGCTTCCAGAGCTTTTAATAACCACCCACCTACATCCTTAGGACTCAAAGTAGGTTTGGGGTTCATTCATTATCCTTCTTGCTCTGATAGTGATGTCTTTGGAAGGCAGTAATTACATTACCTTCACTCACCGAGTCCTCATAACTCCTGTAATCAAGGAGAAGGTAGATGAAAATATAATGAGAATGAAGAGGTTGATTTAAAAACTGCCCAATGGGGAGGACAGGAAAGAAGTTTGTCTTCAAGAAAATTGCACAGGTTTATCCCAAATATGACAGAAAGAACCAGAAGATCTAGACTCAAGTTGTCACTCCTTGTGGGCCACAGTGAAGCTCCCAAGAACATATACATGCATAAAATATGATTGTAGTGAAAATTCGGCTGCAAAACAAACAGAATCTATGAAAGTAAAAATATATAAATTTAATTTAAAGACAGAAAATGGCTTCTATAATTGAGATTTGGTGGCAACCTGCTTGTCTGTTGGGGATTAATCAGCCATGGAATGTTGAAAAAGGAGAGTCAGAGGGTATAATAGATCCCTGTGAACCTACTCAGGTTCCTTCAACTCTACCTACCCCTTGGACCACGTGAACCCTATTAGGGACTGACCATCCACTTGTCTAGGGAGTACTGGGCCCTCTTGTGTACCTCGGCTGCACAGCTGTGATGACCTCCCTCAGGTCAGGGTTTCTGACTCCTCTCGCCAGTTCCAAATTTTGATGAAGCACACACTGCAGGATGTGGGATCTGGCATCCCAAATGGCCTCCAAAATGGCCAGATGGTAGAACTCAGTAATGCAGGGGATTCTTTGTGGGGAGAACTTTGACTAAAGGGAAATAGACAGTGGGAAGAAACCAGGCAGACATATTCTCTCTTATTTCTCCTTCCCATGGAGTCTCCAAGACATGGTTACTACAAATACACGCTCCAGGACATACGCTGCCCTGCCATCAGATGGGTTCTCAAACCCCTGATCTTCTTACTGCTGTTCCCCCTCAGCCCATCTAACTATTGGAGGACTGTTCCTGTGGCCATGCTGACATGCACCCCAGGACAGATTCTACCCTCCTGTGATCAGGCTGCACACACCTGACTTCTTCTGCATGCCTGCCTGGCAGCCTCAATTTGTTTCTACCTTGGAGAGGTGTTTTCTGATGACTGTGGACCAAGTCTGGCTTGTGGAAGCCAGTGAATTTCTACACCATCCAATGGGTTACAACCACATCTTTTCCTGAATCCCAGGCTTGGAGGGAGGTCTCCCTGCCAAGTGGTCCTTTTTTTGGTACTCTCCTTCAGCCATAGGGTATTCTTAATAGTTATCTCTATCTTTATAGTTACCCCTTTGGTATAGTTACTGATTCTCTATATTAAATTTGTTTCTGTTCAAATTACTGTGTAATTTCTATCTCCTGATTGGACCTTGGTTCACCAGGTAAATGGTGACCCAAAAGCATGACGCAACATCATAATGGGACAAAAGGAGAATATAAACCTATTTGAATTTCCCTCTTTCAGGCTAAGTCTTAATACTTTCCTCTGTAAAATGGGAATAATAATGTACCTAATAATGTACCCAATAATATACTTAATAATAATGTACTTTATGTAAGAATTAAGGGAGATTATATATACATAAGCTTTACAAATTTCAAAGTACTCTATTATATTCTGGGGAAAGCTGGATCTTTTAATGGAAATGAGACTCTTAACTCTTTACTCAGTTAACTCTTGCTTATCCTTCATGTCTCTTGTATATTTCACTATTCAGGAAACCTTTCTTCAGTCATCAGAATTGGGTTAGGTGCCCCAAGGGCTTATCCTTATCACACTACTAAGGACTCCTCTCCATTATAGTACTCAGTCTTCTGCACTGTAAGTGCTTGTTTGATAAATTTTATATAGAAGTCAGGGCATCTGTTCACGGTGCACTCTCTAGCTTTTAATGTCCAATAGAGAAAAAGCATCTTATAAATGTTTGTTGAATGAATAAAATACATCTGACTGGGCAAATCAGTGTGTCACTGGGGGAAAAAAAGCTAGTTTAGAAGAATTAATTTTTCCAAGAGAAAAAAAAATTAGATGTTATTTTAAGCACTGAGAATATTGTAAATGGTGACATCAAAGTGCATAACCTTTTGGCAAATTTTGGAGTAGTCCATTGTGCCCAGAGCTTATTGTACCTGGGAGGAGGTAGGAATGTTGGTGTGAAGTGATGTAAGAAAAATAAACAGAGGTCAGGCTAAATGCTGAGCTACTCAGCCTGGACTTAATTATCAGGCCTTGGAGAACAGTCAAAGACTTAAACCTAGGCATGACATGAGAAAAAAGGGGAATATGATCCACTTGGTAACTCTTGCAGTGCATAACAATTTTCTATGGAATAAGGAAAGAAAAGGGCTTTAAATGGAAAATGATTGATCTGCTTTTTTGGGGCATATAATCCAAAGGGTTGCCATCCTTTTCTATGCACTAAATCAAGAAACCATAAGAAATAGTGACATCCTTCAACACCTCAGGGACAGCCAAAAGAGAATAAAGTCATGACATGAATGAGCTGCACCTCAGTGCTAGAATCCTGGGATGAAATAGTCATAATTATATCGGACTCGCCCTCGAGATGCCTATGAATTTGGGTCTTGAGCAGTATTCAAACACAATACCATATGAGTGGTGTCATACGGAGCTGCAAAATCTAGTATCCTTGGGCCTCACAGAAACAGGATTTTAGGATTTTATTCATTTTCTTTAGAATGTTTCACTATAATATAAATATTAACCAGATCTAGTCTTTTTTGTTGTTGTTGCTTGCCGGATACCATGAAAATGTATGGTATTTTGGCAACTGCTGAGCTCTGAGATGAACCAATGACAAACTTGCATATGAGAGAGTCATTTGGAAATTTTAATAGAGTCAAATTATCTCTCTTTAAGGCACTAATCTGCAATTTTTAAAATGAACTATTTTGAGACGTCCTGTTTATGAGACCAGCAGAGTAAGTGTCTAAAAATTCCTACAGATTTCAATCTATTGAAATTTAATTTTGAGGGAGCCCATTTCATGGTCTGCTTGTATCACAGGAACAATCTAACAAGATGGAAAGTGAACAGAATTGCTATGTTACATCTTGCTTTGTACCCTAAAATGTGACATTTAAAGCTAAAGGACCTTCAAGAATTTGTAATTAATGTTAAATTCTGACATTGAGAAGAGGACATCTGTGCTTAATTTTGGGGTTTTTTTTTGTTTGTTTGTTTTGTTTTTTGTGTGTGTAGTGCACAAGGAAAAAGCAGATCTTTGAACTTGTAAAAATGTTGATGTTATTACAGCAATAAATAGACAACAGGGTATGAGTTACTAGCTCATTAATGCAGGCTTCTTGATTAAAGTCAATTTGATTCTACCATTATGACTTATCACATGCCTGAGGCACACATTAAAGAATCCAAATCACACATGCCTAGACTTGTTTTATTGCTTAATTATTTATAAATATTATTGCTTGATGTAACAAAGCACTCAATAAAATTTAATAGAAGTTTACTATTTTCATGATATAAAGTTTTCCTTCTTAAACTTAATCTGGGCAGCTACCTACTCTCTGCCACTCACAAATTATAATCTCACAAACAAACTACACTAGATAAGAAAAATGATGATACAACTTTTCATATGTATACACTTACTCAGAGTCTCAAAGCAATTTACAAATATTGATTATGTTTCAATGCATGTCCCTGGGTTATATAGTTGCTAATTTTTTTTCATCTGTCAAATAGGATGTATGGAACTTGTTTAGACAACATTTTTTATTCCCAATTTTGTCCTTGGCTACTTAGAGTCTGTAATCCTGTGGAGTTAAAAGGAGTTAAGAAGAATATCATGTTTACTAAGAGAGCGAAAATGTCTGGATACAATTATACAACTAGGATAGAGTGAATTTTTGAAAAAAATATGAAAACAATATAAAATGCTCTAATTCCAAGTCCTAGGGTAATCCTTTTCAAAATATCATGCTTTTAAGGAGTCTACCTAACTTTACACTTGCTATTTTTTCTTTCTTCTTCTCCCTCACTCCAATCCTCTATTAACTCAGTCTTTTAGACACTTAGCAAAAAATTACTCAAGAGTGAAATTTTCTCTCACTTCTGTCCCCTTAAGCAGATTAATGATTGTTTTTTTCCTACACCAACTATACCTGTATAACTTAGTTTATGGCACTTACCTTAATGTACTGCATCTATGTTATATCAATGAATGTCCAGTCAGGAAAACAGAAATACAGGGTGACTTAAATAAGGAATTGGAATCGGAAGAACAAAAGGGAGAAAAGGATTTCCCCAGAGATGTGAACTTTACCACAGTTCCTACCATAGCCCATAAACCTGCCCTGGCTGCTGGATTGAAGGAATCCTCACTGTCATTTCTACTATTACAGTATGAGTCACTGTTGTTGATGCTACAGGGAGTATCACTGAGCAGGAGCTGTCCCTGCTGATGTTTGTATCACCAATGACACTGGAGTCACTAATGATGCTGGAGCCCTTGGTTACCTGAAATCTCTTCCTGCTGCTGCTGCAGGAACCAGAAGCAGAGCACATATATTCTCTCTTTTTCCAAACTACTAAAATCCTGCCAGTGCCCCTTATTGGCATATCTCAACAAGAGCACAATTAGCCAAAGGAACTTAACATTGTAGTTTTCATGCTTTCAGCTCAGCAATAGAATGGTGAATATAGAGCAAGTCCAAGTCTAAGAGCCAACAGACAAAACACGGACATTTGTTTGCATTTGGACACAGGATGATTCTTGCTGCTTCTTGCTAATACAATATAAGAGGGCAAGTCAAGAGAAGAACTATAACAATAATTTAGCAAGAGATTTTTGTGGCTTGAAAGTAGTGGAGATGGTGATGCCAACAGTATCAGCCATGAGTGCGATTGCAGCTTGCCCTCCATCTCCTATTGCCGATGATCCTTCAGCTCTACCATCTCCCACCTCCTCTCCGTCCTCCAGTCAGTAACTCTTTTTGACTGTTCACTCAATGCCAGTCCCTGTATGCCAGCTGTTGTACTGTACTGTACTACTGTGCTTTTTAAGGTACTGCACTGTAAGATTAAAATTGCTTATTTTTTGTGTTTGTTTTTTATGTATTATTTGTGTGAAAAGTATTATAAACCTATTACAGTACAGTACCATATAGCCAATCGTGTTAGTTGAGTACCTAGGCTAACTTTGTTGGACTTATGAACAAATTGGACTTATGAATGTGCTCTCAGAATGGAGCCTGTTTGTATGTAGGGGACTTACTGTATCTCTAGCTGAAGAAAGTTTAGGGAGTATATCTTTTCTTTCTACTTATTATTACCTACTGTACCCAGGACCCAAGTCAGAGAATAATGGTGCGTTTTACTTAAGGCAGTGTAGGTGACTAGTAAATGGTGATCCTAGAACCAGGGCAACATATTGCTTTTAAAACATAAAAAGAGAAACTTCCCACTTAATTAAATCATGGGAAGTTTACTTGTTTTATGAGCATCTTGAATGATTACAATGCACACACCAGCTCTTCTGTTTAAACATGGCTTATTCAGCCTGTGATTAGTATTGCAGAAACTCAGGTTGGTATCTTGTACTGACAGAATGTCGAGCAACTTTGACAGCCAACTACTATTTCCAAGGGAACATCTTCACCTACCTCCTAGAGCAGGATTATAAAAAGTGTGACTTAAAACCTAAATTGAGTATAGTCACTTCTACTCTCTGATGTAGGTATTTAGTGTGAGAATTGCACCTCATCATTGCAACCTCCCACATAGAGTGACTTAGGTGGGAGGAAGGAAGGATTGATGAATTTTTCAAAGCCTTTGACAGCTCCTCAGACCTACCAAAAAGGAAATCTGGATATATGGCTTTTATTTTTGCAGAGTACATTATAGAATCTTTGGATATGCAAAGGTAGGTAGAATAATGGATGGAAAGCAAAATTATTCTGCAGATTTGTAGTGAAAATTGTGTTATGAGGATGGACAGGGAGAATATGACCAATTAAACGGCCAATGAGAAATTCTGCACTGTGGGATGATTAAAGAACTCTTTTTAATAGCTATTGCTAATATTTTAAGCAATACACTTTTTTTGTGATGTAAACCTTTCCAGTCACACAAAAACTTCAGTAAACTTTGCTACTCATAAGTGTTTTACTTAAGAGTATTTTTGGAAAATTAAAGAAAAAAGGGCTGAGTGTTCCATCTGGGTTGGTACAAAACAGACAGAAGAGAATGGCTGCTGGAGGTGATAGGTGAGTGAAATAATCATCAGAGTGGAAATCAGACCATGAAAATTAAGCCTTTGGTAATTTACAGAAATGTTGCTGGCCAGAACAACAATATTGATTAAAGTACAAAGAACAAGGTGATAAGAGTTGACATCTGGATATAGACAATAATCCTAAAGTGGGGTGTGTGTGTGTGTGTGTGTGTGTGTGGTTTATATGTGTCAACTGTGGCTGGGGGTTTGGAGTTGGGCATAAGATAAAGTGATCCTTCCCCAGCATAATATGGACCGTCATAATTGTGTGATGTCTGACCTGGGAGTTAGGATAACAGGTTTTAAGTCTCAGTTAGTTAATTAACTGAATGAGTTATTCTTTTAAGTCTTTCCCTGCAGGGGGTATATGTTTCTTCAATTTAATAATCATGAAATTGGAGCTTGTTAAGTGATATATAAGAATTTATGTAAGTCAAATCCTATGACTTACAATTTAAGGTATTTTGATACAAGTACTTCCCCTGAGAAAATATATAACATAGTTAAATCAATAATTTTCATTTTAGTTATGAAAGTATTTTTTAAAATTCTGAGGCATTACATAAATGTAAAGGTTGCTATGGCTTTACTGGTTAATCATCTGCTACCATCTCACAGAATCCCTCATTTGAATAATGTTGGGAAGGAAAATACAACAGAACAAAATAGTTGGTTATCTTAGTCCAATTGGGCTGTGATAAGAAAAATATCATAGACTGGATGGCTTAAACAACAAACATTTATTTCCCACATTCTGGAGGCTAGGAAGTCCATCAAAGTGCCAGCAGATTCAGTGTCTAGTGAGAATGACTTTATGGCTCATAAATGGCCATCTTCCTGCTGTATCCTCACATGGAGGAAGGGGCAGGGAGCTCTCTAGGGTCTCTTTTATAAGGGTATTAATCGCATTAATGAAGGCTCCACCCTCATGACCTAATAGCCTCCCAGAGGCCCCATCGCCTAACACCACTACACTGGAAGTTAGGTTTCAACATGTGAATTTTGGAGAGACACAAACCTTCAGCCTATAACAATTTCTGACACACTAGCTGGATACAAGTCTAACTGCCAGAGCTCATATGGCAGAAGTGTGATTATTTTGAGATTCTTGCAATTAGCATCAAGAGGCTTGGCCAAGGCCTCAAAAGACCCATTCTGACTACTAACTTAGTCATTAACAAACTCTGAGACCTTAAGCAAGTTTTTCTTAAACTTTCTAAGGCTTGGATATCTGATCCGTAGAAGAAGTTAGAAAATATCTGCACTGCTGACTCACAAGTTTATAGTGACTTTAAAAGATAGAATGTGAACTTGAAAGCACTTTGTAAACTAGAGAGTACTACATAAATGTAAGAAATTATTACAATATTTCTGTGTTAATCACTGACTTATTTCCCTCTAGCTATTGCTTACTCTATTGATTGGTGATATAGAAATACTGCTAAATATGAAGATGGCTTAGAACAAGATGGGTATATCTGTTTGTAAATGAGATTTATAGCATTCCTTGATTTCATAATGCTAATAAGTACAGCCCTTGACAGTTGTGGTTTTCCTCGTGGCTTCTTTATATGGCTTGACTGGCTCTTTTATGAAGATTTATGTCTGTGTGAGCAAGCTCCCTGTGCCACAATCATAGTTCCCATAAATCCCCAGTGCATTCTCTGTGACAGTAACCACAACTCCTGCATCTTTACGAGACAACAGAGGGATGTCTTAGATGCCATGTTTCCTGTGGTTGGTGAAGACTTCAGAGTTTGGCTGTGTTTGCAGGGAAGGCAGAGTTTTTGGGGAAAAACGCAATGCACTAAATTAAAGTCAATCCCAGTGCACAGGCTGATAAAAGCCAAATGGTCCTTCATGATGATTCCTTGCACAGTTGGGACCTGAAAAAAGTCAGAGGGATGTCTGCTGCTTCCTCTCCTTCCCTATTACTTAGAATCCTGGATGCCAAATTAAAGAATAAAAGTCACTCAGCTTTTGCTGTAAGAACAAGGTTTGGAACCATCAGCAAGCATTTCACCAGGAAAACCATTTCAATGTGTGGTGATATAAAGGGGTAAACCAATTAAATTCTCAAACTTGGGTCTATGCTTTGGAAAAAAACACAAGTGGGCCCTTTGACTTTTATGCCTGACAGGCTAACACAGGGAGTAACTGTAACACCATATTTCTTAAAAATAACTCTTAATTATTTAGGGAATTCATTCCAAAGTCTTTGACAGTGTGGGCTTAGCCAACCTTTCCAGTTTAATATTAAGTCAATCACTTCACATAACCTGTAAACTGGCAAAATGTCTAATTACTTCACACTTTATAAAACCTATCATTCCATTTCTTACCTCCATTCCTTTTCCCACATGTTATTCCATCTACCTGAAATATGTTTCCTTCTTGTCTTCCTTGAAAATTCTTATTCATCTTTTAATATTCAGATTAAATATTTATTAAGCAGCTTTGCTACACACACACACACACACACACACACACACACACACAAACCCCCCAAATTCAGGGGTTTCCAATGACAAGCATTTGTTCTCATGTTCACAGGTCTATAGTTCAAGTGATCCAGACTGGGCTTAGTTTAGCATCTCTGCTTCAGGCTGTCTGTCAGCTGGATTTGGTTCTGGACTGCCAGTTTGCTCTGAAACCCCAGCTGAAGTGACAACATCTCTCCAGGGTATACTCTTCTGGAGTGCAATGGCAAGCTCAAATCTGCGGGCAAGTTTTACACTTCTGCTAGTCTTATGTCCACTAAGGTTTCCTTGCCTGAAGTAAATAACATGGCCAAGTTCAACTTTAAGGAGTAGTGAGTACATTCCACCCATCATGAGTTATTCAAAGTGTAGATATATTATTTTATCATAGTGAAGTCTGATGGGGTACAATTATTCAATTTAGCATAAATGTGAAGCTCTGCTTAGGCAGACTCAGAAATCTCCTCTTCAGTGTTCTCTAAATACATTTTATAACTGATCACACTGAATTGTTCTTACTTAATAACATTTGTTTCTTCCAAATATGTGGGAAAATGTAAAGAGTTTTTGAATTTTTTTTAGCATATAACACTGTATTTTGTTACAATAGAAGATCAATAAATGTTTGTTGGAATAGATGAATGAATGATCTGTATCATAAGCTGTCATATGAATCCTCTCTATAGAATCTTTCTATTGGTTTCAAACAGATTTCATGCTTTCTAGGAAATACAGGAGAAACCAAATGTGAAAATTTCATATTATACTAGTTTTCTCTTTATTAAGACGTCTCCAACCTCACAAGAAACAATTAAGTCCATCCACAGAGTCTAGGATCATTTCAAATGTGACTATGTAACATCATTTTTCAAACTCACACTTCAGTATTTTAACTGAGTCATAAGTTATTTTATTGCTTTAGTCTACTACGTAAGTGGTTCTGGCAGTAAGTGTAATAGTTTGCAAGATTAATATTTACCCATAAACTTCACGTCTGAGCTCATAAAATATAATATTCACTGGTTGGTTTTAAGCCACTGAGAAATGCTAGCATGAAATGAAAATCTTCTTTCTATGGCAATTTAAAGCAAATTAACAGTGACAGTGATGCCATTTTGGTTGGCAAAACACTTTTTCATCCTTTTTGTCAATGGCTTTCTAAAATTTTCAAGTTTAAACTGATTTTGAGTCTTTTACAAGGGTAAGGAGGTGAATAAATACATTTTTCATCCTTATGTTTTCAACTTCAGTGGAAGTATGAAAGAAACACTTGTATTCAACAGCCCAACTTTTACAAAACTACCAATGAAAAATGACAGGTAGTATATTATATCTATATTAAAGCTAGAACTATTTACCTTCAGTAAAGCAAGGAAACCAATTTACAATGGAAGCCTGCTCCTAATCCCTTTCAAGGAAGAATCTTGGAATAAAAGATTCCAATTCATGGTTTTCTAATAAGATTAGAAGAAACTAAAAATCTAAACAGCTGCCATATTAATTAATCCAATTTGGGGAATTACTGTTAAATATAGGTTTTGTGAAAGAACATGTCTGATATAATTTTAAAGTACCAAGTGATACTAATTCAGGTTTTTCTTAAAAGAACAGGGGTTTTTTTTCTGAATAAGATATTTTTATCTTCCCCCTCTACTCCCCTCTTTAACTTAACTCACTCTTCCCCATGCATCCTGTAACCCATATATACTGCATTCTCACCCATCCAAACCAAAACTATACCAAGTTATTTGCTGGTCTAGAAACATGTCTCCATGCTTTTGCAAATGAGGTGGGTTTTTTGTTTGTTTTTGCTTTGCCTGAAAACCTATTCCCCACTCCTGCACTAATGCCTGCAACCACAATTCCAACTTCTCTGAGTGATTAAGGCACTCTGCTTTCTGCTCCCATTGGCCTTTATCTATTGTACTTTCAGCATAGCACTTATGGCAATTATGGGACCCCATCTGCATGCCTGTCACCCTTATGCCTTGCCCAATGCCTATCATATACAAGCACTGAATACAATTTTTGAATAAATAAAGATTAGAAAGACAAAATATGTTATTCCTAGGATGAATTTCATACTCTTTTAGGGTGGCAATGGCCTAAAAAGAAAAGCCTGGGGGCTCCCCTGGTGGCGCAGTGGTTGAGAGTCCGCCTGCCCATGCAGGGGACACGGGTTCGTGCCTCGGTCCGGGAAGATCCCACATACCACAGAGCGGCTGGGCCCGCGAACCATGGCCGCTGAGCCTGCACGTCCGGAGCCTGTGCTCCACAATGGGAGAGGCCACAACAGTGAGAGGCCCGCGTACCACAAAAAAATAATAATAATAAAATAATGAAAAGCCTGTGATGTCAGCCAACTGTTTTTTTCTCCTAATTCTCTCCCAGTGCTCTTCAGAATGGTGAATTTTCTCTTCCTATTTACCAACTTTAAAAATAAGATCTGTGTGGAAGCCTTTGCTTGTCTTAGTTAAGCATGGTGAGAGTCTCAGTAATTAGTACTTGTAAAACACTGCAAGGTTCTCAGATGAATTAAAGTGTGAAATCTTATTACAAGCAGTATATTGCTGGAGTAACAAACAGGCATGGCAAATTATGCCATTACCTAGTCTCTTGCTTTTAAGGAACAACGCAATTCATAATGATCCACAAGTATTGACTCGCTTGCCTCCTGTAATCTTTACTCACAAGATTAGCTCTCCTCCCGGCACTTGGTTGGCTGATGGGGCTGTAGGAAAGTTTCTTCTTCCAAATGATATTTTATTTGGCAGCCTCAGATGTTCATGTCTGTAGAAAAAGCTTTCTGCACAAACACAAAGAAATTATTGTACCCTGCAGAGACAAAATAGCTTAAAATGATACAGAATCTCTCTAATTACTGTCAGTGAGTACTTGTGGGTTCACAACAGCAATAGCTATTTTAGGCTACCTCCTCACTTCCAGAGGGGGTAGCCTGGGTAGACCCAGGGGGTCTAGTAATTTTTGCTTCTAGTAAGCAATTTACCATATTAAAACTACACACCATCCAAACACTCTGTAAGACAGCAACAGAAAAATTAGCTCTGAACTGAGCTTTGCTGTTAGATTGGGCTGGGAGGTAGGTGGATACAGGAATGTGGAGCAAATCAACTTGACTTTGCACAGCAACCAACACAAATGCTGAAGCTTTAGCTATATAAAGATTTAATTTGTATCTCATGCTGTGGAAGTAAAAAGATATCTCTAAAACTCAGCAATAATTACTAAATTAATTTAGTAATTACTCTAAGCACATCAAGCTTGTAATGATTAATAGTCATAAAGACTTGTCTTTCCCTTTGCATAAGTAACCACCTATGTCAACAAATTTGGTAACAGTTATATTATCAAAGAGTGAAGTTTCTTGGATTTCATCTGCTTTTTTTTTGACTCCCAGTAGTCATAATTAATATAATAAAATCCCCACTATAAAATCATTAGTGTAAATGCGAATAAGGTCTTGCATTGTTAATACCCCCACCAGGTCCTTAATCACTTGAAGTGTCATGCTACATTAACTACAACATCGATTACATAATGATAAAAAACATGCAATGCAAAAAATATTAAAGTGGTATTTTCACGTTGTTATCTAGAGCAGAGGGCTTTAAAAATTAATTTCTTTTTGGAGCTCTGAACATTTTAGAGGCTAAAGACCTCATTTACCAGCAAAAGCCTTGGGTTCCCAAAAGACCTTTGGTCTTTTCTCATTTTCCTAGCTGTATCCCTCAGACCTTATCCATTCCTTCTTCTTTCCTTTTTAGAAGTTTTTCTCACTGAGTGATAAATATTTGGAGGGAAATTTCTACAGCATTTTAATGATTCTAAAGTAGCCGAATCTTGAAGATATATTCCAAATGTCTTACTTTTTAATATTCTTTAATTAAGGGAGTAGACAAAGGTGTGTTTTCAGACATGACAGTGACTGAAGAAGTTGCAAAAATGTGGTGGCAATTTTTCTTCTAGAGTGAGGGCTTTGCTGATAATAAAGAAGCAACACATATGCTGCACTAAAGGAAATGACTTATAATTATAAAACATATTAGAATTTACTCAGCACTGCCTCTACATTATCTTATTCAACCACCAGTTAGGTAAATCAAAACACTGAACATTTAAGTGTTTAACTAGCTTTTCTTAAATTCATTGAAAAGTCATTCACTTTGTTAGGGAAATTCCAATTATTCTGGTCCATAGACATGAAATTAGTTGTATCTGGAGGAATGCAATTTTACTTTATTTCTTTTTATAAATTGCCAATTTACTTCTATTTGTAAATTCATTTCAGCATTCCTCATATGCCTATTATGTGTGGTATTTTCAATTCTCCTTTGAACCTATTCTAACATCTGACCAGTTCCATCATCAGTTAATGAGATAAATAAAATGCTTGATACTATTACTTTATGTTTGTATGAGAG
Organism: Mesoplodon densirostris; assembly: GCF_025265405.1. Lineage (NCBI taxonomy): Eukaryota > Metazoa > Chordata > Mammalia > Artiodactyla > Ziphiidae > Mesoplodon > Mesoplodon densirostris. The sequence continues at coordinate 64,000,342 of NC_082678.1, forward strand.
TAATGATTATATCTTTAAAAAGTAATCCTTTAACATCATATTCAGACTGGAGAGCACACTTATGAAATTCAAAGGAAGATTTAAATCCTTAACTTATACTCTCCCCTGTTCCATATTCCTTTGTTTTTCACCAGTGTTGCTGTAGAAAGCCAGCAGTGAATTTCATCCCCCATCACCCCCCTTTGTATTTCCATGTCTATAAAACTCTCTAGATACCAGATAACCTAAAAAAATGCTTAGAATATCATGGTGGGGCTGCTGTCAGGAATTTAGAGATTTGCTGTCAGGGATTTAAAGATTCTACCTCACCAAAAAGCCCATCACTTGCCTTCCTACATCTTTAGTAATCAGAGTTGTGTTTGTGCTTTTGTCAGGGCTCAATGACTTCGACAGCAGTGATAACAGAATGCCAGAAGGTAGATTCAAATGACATTCTGCTTGGCACTTCTTTTTATTTCCTTGGTTTCATAAAATTTAACTCTATCATTTGACTCTTGTAGCTCTTCTGTGGAAAGCACAAAGGCAAGAGAGAGAATAGTTAAAATCTTGCTTTCTTCAAAAATGGGAAGAAGCCATTTTCAGGGGATTTTCAAAGGAAAGCAAAAATGATAGAATTGGAGCCCTTATCTTCCTTTCAGGAGATATTACTAGATTAGACTTTTGTACATAGATGTGTCCATCCTTTACAGGCCTTTATAAGGAATGGACAACCATTGCATGGCCTAGGTAAATTGTTTCTTACATAAACATAAAGCTTCACTGAGATATTGGTATACTATAGGTCCTATACTAGGAACAAAGGTGCACATCTTGATCTAGCAGATAAGAACCATGTCAGACACATCATTCCAGGTATCCTTTTCACAAAGGTGAGATTTCCTCAGACTGTAAATCAGAACTGAAAGTGCTGGATGAGTAAGAGAGATCTCTTACCCAGTTTTTTGCTTTTTGACTGAGAAGGTGTCAGGATGTTTAAGTTGTGTCATCCTATAGGTGAGTTACTGCCCAATTTATAACATTGAAAACTAGACAAAAGAGTAACACTCTTTCCTGGAAACCAGCTAGCTAATACGAAAGAATCCTATAATTTGTAAACCAAGTGGTTTAGAGCCCTTGGAATCATTGAGTTTAACTTTTGCTATCCCTTGGTGTTTAGATGTCTTTTAGAAACCTCCAGTCTGTGTTAGCTGTAATAAGAGGAATCAAGAAAAGAGATCTGGTTCAGGTTCAATCAAAGTATTAAAGGGACTGAAGTAAACCCTGGGGCCAATATACAATGGCAGCAATTGAAACAGGAAAAAATCTCATGAGAAGGGGAAAGTCAGGATGATAGAGTGAATATCTATTTGACAGCCATTTCTTCCTACAAAAATTTTCTCCTACTTGTTAGAATGTTGAATTCATTGAGTTAAGGAGTTCCTTCTTAACTATAGCATCTCTATCAGAACAAAACAGGGGGGACGGATGGACAGAGAAATGTATAGTAAGTTTTTATTTTTTTAATTAATTTATTTATTTATTTTTGCTGTGTTGGGTCTTCGTTTCTGTGCGAGGGCTTTCTCTAGTTGTGGCAAGTGGGGGCCTCTCTTCATCGCGGCAGGCGGGCCTCTCACTATCGCGGCCCCTCTTGTTGTGGAGCACAGGCTCCAGATGCGCAGGCTCAGCAATTGTGGCTCACGGGCCCAGCCGCTCCGCGGCACGTGGGATCCTCCCAGACCAGGGCTTGAACCCGTGTCCCCTGCATTGGCAGGCAGATTCTCAGCCACTGAGCCACCAGGGAAGCCCTATAGTAAGTTTTTATGATAAATTTTTTTTTTTAAGGAGAGAATGAAAAACTTTTAAGTACATTTCATCAATCTTGAGCATTTTCCCTTTGCAACACACATGCAATTCATGTAGGCATGAATCAGAACAAATAAGTTGGCCATGGTGCTATTCCTGGTCAGGAAATGTTAGTGTTACAACACAGGAGATTCCATGGGGGCCCTGGACTGTTGGGTGAAGAAGTGTCTACAAAGACATAATTACCTTTCTTAAGAGCATTTTCCTCTTAAGAAAGAAAGGAAGGAAGGAAGGGTGGAAGGAAGCGCAGAGGGAAGGAATGGAAGAGAGAAAATATCACTTAGAGGAGAAAGTTGCTCTATAAAGTGGAAGTTACTTCAATTGTTTTTAGTTATTCAGCTGTAAGATTCTACGATGAAGAGCAGTTTGCCCAGTAATCTGTGAAAACAAAAGAATATACCTGAGGGGCAGAGTTCACTGTGGGTGTTAAAACATTTTGCAAATGAAGAATTTCATTAAGTCCTCAAAAAGCAGTTAGAAAGATACCCCAATTTTTCAGCACCAAAAGCAAGATGAAGGAAATTCAAAAGTATGCAATGTGGTGACCCAGAAATTTCCAGCTTTTATGTATCTTCTACAAGTTATTTATTTCCCATACTTTTCAAATTTTGCATTTACTCTAAGCTAAAAGACTTGAACAAAATATTCTGATATCATGTATCAAATACTTTTATAGTTTGGGAAAAGTCACAAATAAAGGCAATATTTTAAGAGGCACGGTACCATGAAAATTCTTAGAAGGATGCATGACCCTCAACACCCACTGTGTTTGGTTTGAATTGATTATATGCTTATCTGTGTGTCCTACTACATTATGAATGCTTTGAGAAAACAGACCAAATTTTATTCTAGCACCTTTTGACAAATTGGTGACAATATTGTTAACAGTATTGTGCATGAAAATTTCTTAGCAAGTTTTTATTAGAATAAAAAATATATAACATATTTTGCATCAACTTTATTGTAGTAAAAATATATACAATATACCCATTCTAAGTGTACAGTTTTATTGGTTCAACAAATTGATATAACCTATAACTACTTAAACAATCACAATGTAGAACATTTCCTTTACAGCAGAAAGTTTTCTTATGCCCCTTCTCAGTCAATCACCTCACTTGCATCCTGTTGAATTTCTATCACCTTAGAAATGATTTGACTTTTCAGAGTTGTTTATAGGTAGAAACATGCAGTTCATACTCCTTTGTGTCTAACTTCTTATGTCTAGCATAATGTTTTTAATAGTCAGCTCTGTTATTGTTATTTTTTTATCAGTAATTTGTTTCCTTGTATTTCTCAGAAGTACCCCTTGTATAAAATATACCACAATTTGCTTACTCATTCATCTGTAATAGAAATTTGGCATGTTTTAGTTTTTATTTAGTGCAAATAATGTTCTTATCAACATTCAAGTACAAGTCTTTTATATGGAACGATGCTTCATTTCTGTTGGTACCTGTTTAAGAGTGGAATGGCAGCATAGTACTTGTATGTTTAACTTTTTACTAACCCGCCAAAGTATTTTGAAAAGAAGTTGTAGTGCTTTGCTTTATATATCTTGAAGCTCTGTAATTGGGTACATGCACCCAAGATTGTTATCTTGATGAATTGACCCTCTATCATGATGAAATGTTCTTTATTCCTGTTGTGGTCTTAAATATTATTCACAACCTAAAAGTTGAGAGTTATGTTTTATTCGATGGGAATTTTTAGGACTTCAAACCGAGGAGACAGCATCTCAAGTAACCCTGAGAGAACTGCTCCAAGAAGGCAAGGGGTGGGGAGCCAGGTTATACAGACATTTTGTAACAAAGGGCAGACAGTCAGGAACATCAAAAAAATTATTGTTAATTAAAGAAAACCAGATATCCCAAGTTAAGGAATTTAGCGATTTTCTATGTATGGGAAGATGCAAGAGTCTGGGCTCACTGAAATCATTCCTTTGATATGCACCTCAGCTATCTGGGACCAGTATCCTCTATTTTCACATCCTGAGTTTCCTCAGGGCTCACCGTAAGGAGTGGTTGCAGTCCAATGGCTGCTAGATGACAGGTATTATTTCCCTCCTGAGTTCCCTCAGGGTTCACCAGCTCACCTTGAAGGGCTGCAAGCACCGCTTATGACTGTGACATCCTTTGTTTACTGATATGGCAGGAAATATTCCATTTCTCGCTGGTAATAATTCACTTTAAATTCTTTCAATTTATTGATCTACTTTCCTGCAGTCTACTATTAATTTCACTAAGTGGAATTTTAATTTCAGGTATTTGGGTTTTTTTTTTATATATATTTTACTTCTCTTCTTATTGAGTTTATGTTCTCCTTAGATGTTTAGGCACACTTAACCTACTTACAATAGTTGATTTTAAGACATATCTAAATTCTATCATCTTTTTAATTTTGAGTTTTGTTTCTATTGGCTGATTTTTTTCCCAGGTGATGTTATATTTTCCTATTTCTTGACACATCTAGAAATTTGTATTGGATTCTAGACTTTATGAATATTGCACTGCTTTGTGTCTGGATTTTGTTGTCTTCCTCTTAAATATGCTATGCTTTGTTTTGACAGAAGGTTAAATTACTTGCAGATTGGCTTGATCTATTCAAGGCTCATTTTAAGTTTTATCAGAGGAAGTCTACACTAGTTTTTATTCTAGAGATAATTTAGCTCTACTACTATGGCATGACTAGTCTGGGGTATCACTTGAATATTCCAGGTGTTGAAAGAGAATGCGTCCTTCTGGCTGCTTAGAGCTAAATTGTCTTCATGTCCTGTGTAAGCTTTGGAAATTGTTCAGGTTATAATCCGCCAGCTGGACTTTGCCCAGATTCAAGGAATTTCATGTTATGCATATACAAATGTAGTTTTATTTTTTTTTCTTTCTTTTTTTTTTTTGAACATCTTTATTGGAGTATAATTGCTTTACATTTTTGTGTTATTTGCTGCTGTATAATAAAGTGAATCAGGTATATGCATACATATATCCCCATATCCACTCCCTCTTGGGTCTTCCTCCCACCCTCCCTATCCCACACCTCTAGGTGGTCACAAAGCACCGAGCTGATCTCCCTGTGCTATGCGGCTGCTTCCCACTAGCTCTCTATTTTACATTTGGTAGTGTATATTTGTCCATGCCACTCTTTCACTGCATATGAAGTTTTCAGCAAAAATTCAAAGAAACCCCTATGGAGATTTTTGGAGCTTTTAAAAAAATTTATAATCTTAAATTTAATGTTATATTTTTCCCTGTGTGGCTCCCCCATCTCCAGAATCCTGCCCAGCAAATTCCCGCTGCCTTGCCATATAATCTCTTGTCTCCTCAAGAGAGCAAGCCTAATGTGCCTGCTTGGACCCTACTCTTCACACTGCAGTCTGGAATGTGCTTCCGTGTAGAAAGCCAGAACAATGGGCTTACTTTTTCACTTGTTTCCCATATGTGAATGATCACAGTTATTGTGACCATGAAGGGACCAGAGCAGATTCCTCTCTTTCGCCTGAACTCTACAAGGATCTGTAGCCTTGATGCCAGCAGAGGCCTTTTGTGCCCAGCCACCTCCTCAGGGATTCCAGGTGAATTTGGATCTCTCCTGTTGTTTAATCTCTGAAAACATTTGTTTTATATTTTTTCCAGCTCTTTAATTGTTTACAGTGGGATTATAACTTTTCTTCTTCTTATTCCATCATGAATGGGATACATTTTGTGAATAATAATAAGAAAATATGAGGATGATTTGAACATATTGATAAAGATTATAATTTGGTGGTAGTCCTAGTATTTTAACTTTGTTATTCCAAATATGGCTGGAGATGACATAAAAATAGAAATTTAGAAGACGGCAGCATATTTGTCTGTTTTTTATTCAGCAGAATTTTAGTTTACATAGTTTTCTAGATTGAGAGTAGGGTTAGTAGAAGGGATGGAGGCGATAAAACCTTAAGTTTTGCATATTAGGTACAATTAAGGCACCAGGGAAGAGTGGTAAGAGCAGCTTTTGGTGTCAGATAGAAGTGACTTAGACCCCAGCTTAGGTGTTTATTAGCCGTGAAATTTCATTCAATTTCTCTAACTCTCAGTTTAATTGTATATAATGTTGATACAAAAATACTTTTTATATAGTTGTTATAAGGTCTACTTGAAAATTTATATAAATGACCTCCAAGAGTTCTTGGAAGTGTTGTAAAAACGCTACTTTCCTTCTATTGGCCTGACTGAAGAGATATATTAAAGTTGTATTAAACTTTGCAGAGACAATTTCTTTCAAAGCAGGAAAAAATGAAATTTAAGAAAGAGAAACATGTTTCTATACAGTGTTTCAGAGACTCATGGACTGTCAGAGTTAAAACTATTCCTGGAAATATTCTCCAGAGGTTTTATCCTTTTCTTTTTCCCAATAAATTCCTTTTAAAATACTAAATCTTACTTGGCACTTCTGTAGGTTATTCTCCATTTGACTTCCCCCTGCCATCCTCTACCCTGCTCTACCCCCAGAGAGCTGAACCCTGTGGGATGTAACCCGCAGTTTCCTTGCTCTCTGCTTCTGCTTGTATTTGGACAATGAGAGGAACCACCAAGCACCTGGAGGACAAGGAGGAGAAGGAGAGACCAGCGTGTTTTCTGTGTTTCTGCTCTGGCTCCCTTGCTGCTTTGACCTTGCATTTCCTCAGTGCTGGTGTACCTCTACAGCAACCTCTTGGTAGTTCCTCCTGCACTGCTTCAGCTCTTTTAGCCCCGTAAAAATAAAGTTGTTTCTTCCTTTTGTGTCTTTAGGCTTAGAAGTGGCAAAGATTCCTTCTTGCTGTTACTTATCCCCAAGTGCTAATTTTAGTCCTTCAATCTTGCCCATGCCTCTCTCAAAAGTACCTTCATGAAATTCTCTTCCCTATAACCATTTTGAGTAGAATTTCAATACCAGTTACACCCTGACTATACTCATTTCCTATGGCCATTGAAACAGATTACCACAAACTGGGTATTTTAAGCAACAGAAATGTATTTTCTTACAGTTCTGGAGTCCAGAAGTTTGAAATCCAGGTGTCGACAGGACTATGCTTTATCTGAAGTCTCTAGGGGACAATCTTCCCTTGTGTCTTCATGCTTCTATGGTTCCAGGAGTTCTTTGGCTTGTAGCTACCTTTTTTCCAGTCTCTGCCTTTGTCCTCACATGGCATCTTCCTCAGTCTTCTGTCTCTTTAAGGGAACCAGCTACTGGATTTTGAGTCTACCAGGGTAATCCAGGAAGATCTCATCTCAAGGTCTTTATATAGCCACTGTTCAACCTACTATACTCACTCATACAAGCTACTAATACTTAAAGCTCTAATTGAAAGGAGGGTAACTAGACCATACCCTTCCCCACACCTATGTTATATATAAGGAACCAGAAGCCCAGTGATCAGAAGTTATTTACCTAGTATCACAAACCTAGTTAGTAGGACTTCTAGACAGTGGCTTTCTTCATGAAACCTTCACATTCCTGGTATTTGGTTAGCTGAGAGGCTAATCATGTGGTCAATATCATTTACTATGATAGTAAGAAAATCAGGCATTTGTGGCAAGATTAATTCTTGCCTTCCTGGTATTTTCTGTTTATCAGGGGATAATATTATGATTAATGCCTCTTAACCTAATGTTTTTTTTTTTAAAGCTATGACTAAAGAAATATGGAAAATTATCTTGAGCTGAATTACTATCAAATAAAGACAGTTAAACACATTACTTTTTCCCCTCAGAGTTCTGTAAATTAAAGTAAATTGAAGTTAAGAATATCAAAGCAACTTCTAAATGTGTTTTGTCAACAGACATCAGGGCTTCCAAAGTTATATGAAAGAAGTACCCTCTCCTTGTTTGACTGACTGATTCTTAACATATGGTGTTTGCTATTTCCAGTGGGATTTCCAAAACTTAAAATCAGAGAAAGCAGCAGTTTTTAAGACTGTCAAGCTGACTCAGGTATGAAAAAGAATTGTTTCTACATCTGAAATAATGTATCTGAAATAGGGAGGTGGAAAATTCTTATTAGTCTCCCCTTAGTTTGCCTCCCAGCAGTGTCACTTGTTTATCTATCCCAGAATGTTTGAATCCACTTTCTGGATCATGGTCTAGTAATCTAGGCAAAAACAAATATGCTTGTTTACCCGAAGGAATTGTCAAAGAGCTTGGACTGCACTCCTAAGACTTCATAGCCTCCTCATTATGTTTCAAAGTCTGCCAGGCTAGCATCTCTTGATCTTCAGTGCCCTGGATTTGTTTTGTTTTGTTTTGTTTTTTGATGTGCTTTGGCTCAATAACACATTCTATCAGACAGTGCAGATGAAAACTCCTTAGTTAAAATATTCAGGAGAGAAGAGAGAATTAAGCCTACAATAGCATTTTCCAAGCAGACTAGAAAACGCTAAGAACAAAATTTTGTTGTGTTTTTGCTCCTGGTAATTTTATTTGGAGTTTATGGGGAAAAAAAACAATGCTTAATTGAATCTGCAGGCCATTGTTTTATTTAAGCACTTCACCTTAATCCATTCATTTCACAAAGGATTATTGAGAGTCTGTTATATATAAAATCACGTTTTAGTCTCTGGGTTACCTGTGGTAATCTAAAGAGACATAGCCTTTGCTGTCATGGAAATTACTTTCTGGAAGTAATAAAAAGAAAATAAGGCATAAATAATTAAGCAAGAGAGAAGAAATGAACAGGTAATGTTATAAAACAAAACAAGTTAACAGGTTAATTGTGCCTGGGTGGCATGAGTCAGGAATATACTACGTGGTTCCTTAAAAAGAGGGATTTGAGGTCTTTTGGGTCAAGCTCCCAATGCAACATGCTGTTTCTGTTTCACCTGGTATAACCTGATGACCCAAATCCTAGTCTTCCCTCATCGACAGAAGGAAGAAATCAATTGCTTGGGGATCCAATAGACTGTTGGAACAAAAGATTGCATAGCATGCATTATATTCTATGAATGGTGAGATTGGTTTTCTCTTTATTCTATATTTTATCCTTTTCTTTCTCACTAGGTCTTAGGAGTACAGGAGGCAGAATTAAAGTTTTGCTCATTTCACCCATAGGTTGTGAGTGTATTTTTTTCCTCTGAGCAGATAGTGTTTAAAGTGCTTGCTACATGCTTACTTACCTCTTCTCTTAGGCAGATTTTTAAAATTACAATTTAAATATAAAAACTTGTTCTTTAATAGGACTAATATGCCCATGCATCCTAAGAAGGATCACCTAAACAATTAGAACAATTGAGGTGATGCAATCAGCCAAGTCTTATAAATGTGCATCTCCACATTGATAAATGCTCTCTATTTAATTAAAATATATTGATCATGGCACATTTATCTTTATCAGAATGACCATGCACAGTCTTTTGAGGAATTATTTTTATTGGTTTGAGAAACTAATAGGCAGCTTTAAAAGAATGTGTAGGCTTTCAAATTTATTTTCTGTCTTCTAAGTAGTTACATATTGCTCTTAGTTAAAATATGTTGTTTTGTCTGCTTAAAGCTTCCCTTAAAAGATATGTAGGTTGTAATAAACACTAATTAGTTCGTGTGACCATTCAACAAACTGCTTGGGAAGACTCCAATGATTTGCTGTACAATATCACCTCTTTAATGGAACGTCTGATGTGAAGTGATTACAGATTTTTAAAGGATGTAGACTTAAACCAAAGTTATTAAGTCCCTTGCGATCAATTAACCTAATGTCATGGAGAAAACAATTTAAGGAGATGCTGTCTTAAATTAATATGTTAACATAGATCACACTTACTGGAATTTGCAATTGTACTTGGGGGTATAGTTCATTCATTAACTGGAAACTTGCTAACAAGAAGGAAAATATAATTCACTTTTAGAAATAATTCTGAATAAAAATGCACTACAAACATATTTTTGGAACACTTTAGTATTTAGCTTGAATTTTCAAATCTCAAATGAAACAACTATCTAGTGCAATATCTAAGCTATATAGAGTAAATATTTTAGGGCATATTATACATGCATAGTGGAGCTGTAAAAAACTCAAACTCTAAGCCATGACCAACTCTTAGTGTCTACTCTAAAGCACTATCTAAGAAACATCCCAGTTTTAAAATGGACCTTCTTAAATAAGTATACATTGTAACTGTGATAAAGACTATGGAGGGTTTCCCTGGTGGCGCAGTGGTTGAGAGTTTGCCTGCCACTGCAGAGGACATGGGTTCATGCCCCGGTCTGGGAAGATCCCACATGCCACGGAGCGGTTGGGCCCGTGAGCCATGGCCACTGAGCCTGCGCGTCCGGAGCCTGTGCTCCGCAACGGGAGAGGCCACAGCAGTGAGCGGCCCGCCTAAAGAAAAAAAAAAAAAGACTATGGAAAACAACCTTGGGATGCTGTTAGAACAGATAGGAGGGGGCTCTGACACACCCTGGAGGGTCAAGGAAGATGTCTTTAGTAAGTGACACTTGATTTGAGAGACGAAGCATCTCAATACCCGAGCCAAGTAACTCTCCACCTTAGTCTTACATAGAAGTTACTCTTTACTGACTACCTAAAACCCATTTAGAATCCCTTTTCCCTTGCCGAAGGTGGGCCGTGCAGCTCAGGTCTGGCCTAAGTGAAAAGAACAGAAATCTGGGAAGATTTGTTTTCTCAATCAAAAGAGGAAATTGCAGTTGGAGAGGTCTCCTTCCTTCTAGTTTCCTACTTTTAATATGGCAGCAGGGCAGCTATCTTGGTGTCCTGAAGCAACTCGTAGGAGATTATAGCCAAGGAAATCACAGAGATATTGGGTAGAAGATTGTCAAGCCACAGAAACAACAGCAGGAACTGCTGAAGTCTATGAAATAGTGGAAATTAATGTTCTCTTGGGGCTTCTTAGAAACTTAGTTTGTGGGGAAGAGCAGACAAGTGTTTTACCCTCACAACATCTGAGATTTTCCTCAGGGCAGTTGAATCTTTTATAGAGCTTGACACATGCTTATTTACCATTTTTCCCAGGTTGATTTTTTTCCCCATTGTAATCTTCCATTGTAAAGCAAGAGAAAGTTGATGAGGCTGTTTAGTTTGTCAAAAATCAATCTAAAAAGTAGGAATTGAAAACACATCTGCTGAAAATGCACAAGAACAAATTGAATTAAAGTAAATCATTGTGTGATGAATCCTTTACATTTTGGGGGAGGAAGATTCTAATACTGAGCTTGGCAATATCTCAATATGATTTACTCACAGATTTAACTTCTGAGGCTTTATTATAATAAAGAAAAGTCAAATCAATCATGTTATACTTTTTCACTTTTTAATTTTACAGTATCTGTTTTTCTTCTGCAAGCATTTATTTCTTGATATGTAACACATAAGGTATTATTGATAAATGAATAATTAAAATTAAATATTCCACCCTCATAATCTCACTATAAGTAGAAAAAATAAACTAAAACAGTCCTTGATTATATTTTCAATAATACAATTTTAAAGGATGTAAATATAATATGTATAATCTTCTTGGCAGGACAATCTCCTTTGGAGGTGGGCAGGGTGATATGCTAGAGGATCTTGAAAGCCATCTTGAAGGAGGTTCTACCTGAGCAAAGTTTTGAAAGGTGGATAAATATCTTCCAGACAACAGAGTTTGAAAGAAAGGCATTGCATGGGCATATACAAAGGTATGGAGGAACTAAATTGTAACACCAGTTTTGGAAACCATAGGCAGTTCAGACCTGAGAAATCAAAATGAATTAGAGGAGAAAGTGACAGCAAATGAGTTTGAAGAAGCAGACAGAGCCTCAAGAACAAATAGGCAAGTCTGTACCGATCTCTCTGTACTTACAGTGGATAGTCCAATGAAGTCAGCTCTGTTAACCTCAGGCTCAGAGTGAGATGCTAACCCCAGGTAAACTGCATTGGGGAGTACTCAGGTACAAGCCCTTGATCGTTTAAACCCCAAATGAGCTTATAGGATATGTGTGTGTGTGTGATTTTTATTTCATTTAAGAATGAATCCTAAAAAATATTTTATTGTTATAAATTTGCATCCAAATCAACATTCATCAACATGTAGAGTTGTCCTTCAGTATCCTGGTGGGATTCTTCCAGAACCGCCCCTACCATACCAAAATCCAAGGATACTCCAACCCCTTATATGAAATGGTGTAGTACAGTCTGCTGTCTGTATCCAGCAGCTGGTTGAATCAGTGGAGGTGGAACCCGTGGATACAAAGGGCCAACTGTATAACAACTGTGGGGTTTTCCATTGTAATGGATACCCCACAGTTTATTTAATCCCCCACTGTTGGCCAGGTTATTAAAATTTGCACAATGATGTGATATGTGCTTTCCAATTTACATAAATTTTTCAGGGTACATTTTTAGAAGTGAATTGCTGTCATAGAAATTCAAGATTTTTATAATACTGAAAAATTGCCACCCATTTATATTATATATAACTTATATTCCTGCCAGCAAATATACCTAATAGAATTTATGGACGTTTTTTCTTTCCAAAGTGAATCATTGAGTGATATATGTGTTTTTGTGTGTGTATACATATATATAGACATGTAACATTAATATCAAATTAACAAATGAATTTTAAAAGGTGGCAGTCAAATGTATTGATGAGAAACATTTCAAATTTTACATTTCAATTATTTTATGTTGAATAGTGAATACTTGCCCATGGCACAACATTCAAAAGTGACAAGAAGTGTGTAAAATTATGCATGTCTCTTTTATTCTTGTCGCCTCTCTCATACAATTCCCTTCCTAAGGGGCAGCAGTGTTACTGCACCTTGCTCATTGCTCCAGAAATAATCTTTATAAATATAAGAAAAGCAGATATATATAGTCCACCATTTTAAACCCAAATTATAGTAGCATATTATAAACATTGTTGGGTATTTTCCTATATTCTATTAAAATATGTCTTGTGGGTTTTTTTTATAGCAGTATGCAAGCTCTTCCTCATTATTTTAAAACAGTATTATACTGAATGGCATTTAAGATATTTTGAGTATTTTGCTATACAGAAAAAGTGTTGCAGTTAATAACTCTGTATATGTATCATTCTATATATGTGCTAGTATATTGTTAAGGTCCCAAGAAATAGAATTTCTGTGTCAAAAGGTGTGTGCCAAATTGCCATTCACAAGAGCTGTAGTAATTTATAACACTTAACCCTACCGTGTAAGATATGCCTATTTCCCATCTCTCCCATATTTTTTTTAATTTTTGTCACTCTAAAAGGTGAAAAAGGTGTCTTTTGATTTGCATTACTGAGTGAAACTGAGCATCTTTTCATATATTTCAAAACAATTTATATTTTCGTTTCTCTTAACTTTCTGTTTAGATCCTTTGTCTACATATGTATTGGACTATTGGTGTTTTCATACTGACTTATAAGAGCAATGTTTGTATAGTAAGGAAAACAATTCTTTGTGATATAAATTCCAAATATTTTTTTCTCAGCTTGTAATTTGCCTTGGTACTATTTTAATGTTTTTTCCATGTCAATTTTTTTTTTTTACATAGGTAGATCAACAACATCAGAAACACCTCTAAATTCTTACCTTCTCCTTTCACCATGGATAGGATATGAAAAAATAAGCATGACTTACAAATGCAAGAGATTTGAATTAGAGATAAAGAAGTTTTAAAGTAAAGGGTTATCATTTGAACTGATTTTTCAGGTTAGTGAGTATCCTTCTCCAGAGATATTTTAGATTATGATTAAAGAATGGTCTTAGTCTTTGAGTATATCCAGGCTGAAATCAGCTAGATTATGTGATGTTTTGTGATAAGATGTGGCTCTATGGGTGGAATGGTACTCAGAAAGTATTGAAAAATATAGCACCCTCCCAAAATTCCACAGAGATAATTTGGTTTATTTTACTCAATATCCCAATTAGGAAATGGGGAATAAGAGATGAAGCAACTTGTCAAGCTTCTCACAGTGAATAACTGGCAGCACTGTGGCCAGTTCTCCAAGACTTGGCCACACTGCCAATCTCATCAGTAATATCTTCCCCATAAAGAGTGCCATCTCTCAAGCTGAAATCAGCAGTAAACTAAACAAAATCACATCTGCTGAAGCCCAACTAGACTGGAAACTCACTCTGTTAAAGTTTCATGTTATTTGTCCTTTCACAACATTCAAATCAATAAAAGAAATACCTGTACATAATGAACTTGAAAAGTGTGCTTTTGAGTAAAAGGTCTCCAAGCAACATATTAGTGTTTTCACAGCATTTATCTGTCCTTTTTGGCTAATTAGCTGGCTTAGATAAGAAAGCACTTCTAATAAAAATGTGTGAATAGAAAATAAAACAACAACAATAACAAAAAGTTAAAACACTTCAGGGCTTCATTTACTTCTGGAATATGAATCAAATCAATATCTTAAAAACTACTTGGGTTGAAATTCCTGAAATGAACATATATGTACTTATATAAGCTTGTACATATCTTTAAAAATACCCATTAAAGGCCCTCCCCTCCCCCTCAGCACTGGGGCATCTGAGGTTCCCGCCAGTGGCTGGAGCAGATCTGAGCTGTGGCTGGGGATTCATGATCCACTTCCTGTGTGCCAAGGGGCTGCTGAGCTGGGGCCAAGGCGGGCAGCAGCCTTCAGAGACCGTGGCACAGAGGTGTTTCTGCCAGTTAGCATGGTTGGAGGGAAAACTGAGAATTGAGAAGAAGAATAGGGATTTCATATGAGAATTCAGAGAAAACAATGATTTAAAATGTGGAGATTGAGTATTTTGGGCGTCAGGAGTGGAAAGGTGCTTCAGTCTGGCAAGACAACAAAACTGGGCATAGAAAAAAACCCACACCAGCAGAGGCTGTAAATGTTGGAGTTTACAAGAAAGCACCAAGAGAGGAACAAGGAAGGGCATTACAATCATTTGCATGTAATAGGGCAGACAGCAGAAGCAAGAACTACAATCCTGCAGCCTGTGGAACAAAAACCACATTCACAGAAAGATAGACAAGGTGAAAAGACAGAGGGCTATGTAGCAGATGAAGGAAAAAGATAAAACCCCCCAAAAACAACTAAATGAAGCAGAGATAGGAAAATTTCTAGAAAAAGAATTCAGAATAATGATGGTGAAGGTGATCCAGGACCTCGGAAAAAGAATGGAGGCAAAGATCAAGAAGATGCAAGAAATGTTTAACAAAGATCTAGAAGAATTAAAGAACAAACAAACAGATGAACAATACAATAACTAAAATGAAAAATACACTAGAAGGAATCAATACCAGAATAACTGAGGCAGAAGAATGGATAAGTGACCTGGAAGACAGAACGGTGGAATTCACTGCTGTGGAACAGTGATAAAGAAATAAAGAAAACAGAATGAAAAGAAATAAAGACAGCCTAAGAGACATCTGGGACAAAAATAAACACAACAACATTCACATTATAAGGGTCCCAGAAGGAGAAGGGAGAGAGAAAAGACCAGAGAAAATATTTGAAGAGATTATAGTTGAAAACTTCCCTAACATGGGAAAGGAAATAGCCACCCAAGTCGAGGAAGCACAGAGTCCCATAGAGGATAAACCCAAGGAGAATCACACTGAGACACATAGTAATCAAGTTGGCAAAAATTAAAGACAAAGAAAAATTATTGAAAGCAGGAAGGGAAAAATGACAAATAACATACAAGGGAACTCTCATAAGGTTAATCAGCAGTTTCTGCTGATTTCTTAGCAGAAACTCTACAAGCCAGAAGGGAGAGCCATGCCATACTTAAAGTAATGAAAGGGAAGAACCTACAAACAAGATTACTCTACCCAGCAAAGATCTCATTCAGATTCGATGGAGAAAACAAAAGCTTTACAGACAAGCAAAAGCTAAGAGAATTCAGCACTACCAAACCGTCTCTACAACAAATGCTAAAGGAACTTCACTAAGTGGGAAACAGAAGAGAAGAAAAGGACCTACAAAAAGAAACCCAAGGCCTCCCTGGTGGCGCAAGTGGTTAAGAGTCCGCCTGCCGATGCAGGGGATACGGGTTCGTGCCCCGGTCTGGGAGGATCCCATATGCCGCGGAGCGGCTGGGCCCGTGAGCCATGGCCGCTGGGCCTGCGCATCCGGAGCCTGTGCTCCGCAACGGGAGAGGCCACAACAGTGAGAGGCCCACATACCGCAAAAAGAAAAAAAAAAAAAAAAAAAAAAAGAAACCCAAAATGATTAAGAAAATGGTAAGAGGAACATGCATATTGATAATTACCTTAAATGTGAATGGATGAAATGCTCCAACCAAAAGACACAGGTTTGTTGATTGGACACAAAAGCAAGACCCATATATATGCTGTCTACAAGAGACCCACTTTAGACCTAGGGACATATTCAGACTGAAAGTGAGGGGATGGAAAAAGATATTCCATGTAAATGGAAATCAAAAGAAAGATGGAGTAGCAATACTCATATCAGATAAAATAGACTTTAAAATAAAGAATGTTACAAGAGACAAGGAAGGACACTACATAGTGATCAAGGGATCAATCCAAGAAGAAGATATAACAATTATAAGTATATATGCACCCAACATAGGAGAACCTCAATACATAAGTCAACTGCTAACAGCTCTAAAAGAGGAAATAGACAGTAACACAATAATAGTGGGGGACATTAACACCACACTTACACCAATGGACAGATCATCCAAACTGAAAATAAATAAGGAAACAAAAGCTTTAAATGACACAATAGACCAGCTAGATTTAATTGATATTTATAGGACATTCCATCCAAAAACAGCAGATTACACTTTCTTCTCAAGTGTGCATGGAACATTCTCCAGGATAGATCACATCTTGGTTCACAAATCAAGCTTTAGTAAATTTAAGAAAACTGAAATCACATCAAGCATCTTTTCTGACCACAACGCTACAAGATTAGAAATGAAATACAGGGGAAAAAAATGTAAAAAACACAAACACATGGAGGCTAAACAATACGTTACTAAATAACCAACAGATCACTAAAGAAATCAAAGAGGAAATCAAATACTACCTAGAGACAAATGATGATGAAAACACGAGGATCCAAAAACCTATGGGATGCAACAAAAGCAGTTCTAAGAGAGAAGTTTATAGCTATAGAAGCCTACCTCAAGAATCAAGAGAAATCTTACTAAGTAATCTAACCTTACACCTAAAGGAACTAGAGAAAGAAGAACAAACAAAACCCAATGTTTGCAGAAGGAAAGAAATCATAAAAATCAGAACAGGAATAAATGAAATAGAAACAAAGAAAACAATAGCACTGATCAATAAAACTAAAAACTGGTTCCTTGAGAAGATAAACAAAACTGATAAACCATTAGCCAGACTCATCAAGAAAAAGAGGGAGATAACTCAAATCAATAAAATTAGAAATAAAAGAGGAGAAGTTATAACAGACACCACAGAAATACAAAGCATCCTAAGAGACTACTAAAAGCAACTCTATGCCAATAAAATGGACAACATGGAAGAAATGGATAAATTCTTAGAAAGGTATAACCTTCCAAGATTGAACCAGGAAGAAATAGAAAATATGAACAGACTGATCAAAAGTAATGAAATTGAAACTATGATTAAAAATCTTCCAACAGACAAAAGTCCAGGACCATATGGCTTCACAGGTAAATTCTATCAAACATTTAGAGAACAGCTAACACCCATCCCTCTCAAAATCTTCCAAAAACTTGTAGAGGAAGGAACACTCCAAAACTCATTCTATGAGGCCACCATCACTCTGATACCAAAACAAGACAAAGATACTTCAAAAAAAGAAAATTACAGACCAATATCACTGATGAATAAAGATGCAAAAGTCCTCAACAAAATACTAACAAACAGAATCCAACAACACATAAAAATGATCATACACCATGATCAAGTGGGATTTCTCCCAGGGATGCAAGGATACTTTAATATGTGCAAATCAATCAATATGATACACTATATTAATAAATTGAAGAAGAAAAAACATATGATCATCTCAATAAATGCAGAAAAAGCTTTTGACAAAATTCAACAACAATTTATGATAAAAACTCTCCAAAAAGTGGGCATAGAGGGAATCTACCTCAACATAATAAAGTCCATATATGACAAACTCACAGCAAACATCATTATCTATAGTGAAAAACTGAAAGCATTTACTCTAATATCAAGAACAAGACAAGGATGGCCACTGTCAACACTACTATTCAACATAGTTTTGGAAGTCCTGGCCATGGCAATCAGAGAAGAAGAAAAAATAAAAGGAATACAAATTGGAAAAGAAGAAGTAAAACTCTCACTGTTTGCAGATGACATGATATTATACATAGAGAATCCTAAAGATTCCACCAGAAAACTGCTAGAGCTAATGAATGAATTTAGTAAATTTGCAGGATACAAAATTAATGCACAGAAATCTCTTGCATTCCTATATACTAACAAGGAAAAATCTGAAAGAGAAATTAAATAAACATTCCTATTTACCACTGCAAAAAAAGAATAAAATACCTAAGAATAAACCTACCAAGGGAGACAAAAGACCTTTATTCAGAAAACTATAAGACACTGATGAAAGAAATTAAAGTGGATACGAACAGATGGAGAGATATACCATGTTCTTGTATTGGAAGAATCAATGTTGTGAAAATGACTATACTACCCAAAGCAATTTACAGATTCAGTGCAATCCCTATCAAATTACCAATGGCATTTTTTACAGAACTAGAACAAAAAAATCTTAAAATTTGTATGGAGACACAAAGAACCCCGAATAGCCAAAACAGTCTTGAGGGAAAAAAAATGGAGCTGGTGGAATCATATTCCCTGACTTCAGACTACACTACAAAGCTACAGTAATCAAGACAATATGGTACTGGCACATAAACAGAAAGATAGATCAATGGAACAGGATAGAAAGCCCAGAGATAAACCCACGCACCTATGGTCAACTAAACTATGATGAAGGAGGCAAGGATATGCAATGGAGAAAAGATAGTCTCTTTAATAAGTGGTGCTGGGAAAGCTGGACAGCCACATGTAAAAGAATGAAATTAGAACACTTCTTAACACCATACACAAAAATAAACTCAGAATGGATTAGATACCTAAATGTAAGACTGGACACCATAAAACTCTTAGAGGAAAATGTAGGAAGAACATTCTTTGACATAAATCACAGCAACTCTTTTTTGATCCACCTTCTAGAGTAATGGAAATAAAAACAAAAATAAATAAATGGGACCTAATGAAAGTTAAAAACTTTTGCACAGCAAAGGAAACCATAAATAAAATGAAAAGGCAACCCTCAGAATGGGAGAAAATATTTGCAAATGCAACAACAGACAAAGGAGTAATCTCCAAAATATATAAACAGCTCATGCAGCTCAATATTAAAAAAAACAAACAACCCAATCAAAAAATGGGCAGAAGGCGTAAATAGACATTTCTCCAAAGAGGACATACGGATGGCTGAGAAGCACATGAAAAGCTGCTCAACGTCATTAATTATTAGGGAAATGCAAATCAAAATTACAATGAGGGGCTTCCCTGGTGGCGCAGTGGTTGAGAGTCCGCCTGCCAATGCAGGGCACACGGGTTCGTGCATCGGTCCAGGAAGATCCCACATGCTGTGGATCGGCTAAGCCCATGAGCCATGGCTGCTGAGCCTGAGCATCTGGAGCCTGTGCTCCGCAATGGGAGAGACCACCACAGTGAGAGGCCCGTATACTGCAAAACAAAAACAAACAAACAAACAAACAAACAAAAACTACAATGAGGTATCACCTCACACCAGTTAGAATGGGCATCATTAGAAAATCTACAAACAATAAGTGCTGGAGAGGGTGTGGTAAAGTAGATGTTGTACATATATACAATGGAATATTACTCAGCCATAAAAAGGAATGCAGTTGGGTCATCTGTAGAGACATGGATGAATCTAGAGACTGTCAGACAGAGTAAAGTAAGTCAGAAGGAGAAAAACAAATATCGCATATTAACGCATATATGTGGAACCTAGAAAAATGGTACAGATGAACCGCTTTGCAGGGCAGAAATTGAGACACAGATGTAAAGAACAAATGTATGGACACCAAGGGGGGAAAGTGGCATGGAGTGTGGGGTTGTGTGATGAATTGTGAGATTGGGATTGACATGTATACACTGATGTGTATAAAATGGATGACTAATAAGAACCTGCTGTATAAAAAAATATAAAATAAAATAAAATGTTTCAGAGGAGAAAAATACCCATTAAAAATTACATACTTGATATTAACTAGAATAATGTCATTAACACTGCTTTAGGACAAGATCTACCCTTAAGCTGCACACATTCATACTCTAACATTTATTCTAAATTCAGAAATGTATTAGAAATGACTGGTGGGGAAGAGCCTCACAATTAATTTTATAAGTCTTAGGCATACCAGGAAACTTACAGCAAACATTAAAGAAAACCTTCATTTTTTTTTATACAGAATTTGTTTAACTGCTGAGAATATTCAAGAATGCCCATAAAATTTTAGCCCTTGGCCAAGGCGGCCAGATTCTTGAAAAATATTAAGTAAAAATATGGAAATAGATAAATATGATGATTCAGTGGACAGAAGGAGGAATGGAAGACATTGAACAGAATGAAGCCATAACACATGGTTAGTAAGAGATGTTCTGGTAAAAAAATTGTAACAAGTATAATTGAAAGTTGACTGGTGGAGAATGGGTAGTACATAGGAGGTTTTAAAAAATGGAAAAAAAAATTTAAAGCCCAAGCCAAAAGAGACTTTAGTACTATGGCCATACATGCCAGTAAAAGCCAGAGTAACAGAGGGCAGGTCAAGTGTTGGGATACATGTGCATGTGAAAGTATGGATGAGAGGAAGGGGGCTTACAGGGCTTTGCAGTCTACTCTTCTTTCTTCATGACAGACACCACCAATTTAGTTTTCCAAATGCAAGTTCTGTTCTTTGCTGCCTAAAATGCATCTTTTGTATTCTACTATTGCATTTTTATTTTCTTACAATTATTTTTTATCTAATGTAGTCTCTTGGCTTATCTGACTATACACTTCATAAAAATTTCTCTTCATATTTGACAAAACCACTTTGTTTAAGAAAAAATGTTTTAATATTGAAATTATATTAAGGGATATTATCTTCCTCTCATTCTTTTTTTTTTTTTTTTTTTTTTTTTTTTTTTTTTTTGCGGTACGTGGGCCTCTCACTGTTGTGGGCTCTCCCGTTGTGGAGCACAGGCTCCGGATGCGCAGGCTCAGCAGCCATGGCTCACGGGCCCAGCCGCTCCGCGACATATGGGATCCTCCCAGACCGGGGCACGAACCCGTATCCCCTGCATCGGCAGGCGGACTCTCAACCACTGCGCCACCAGGGAGGCCCTTCCTCTCATTCTTAAGAATGATGAGGGATTTTTCTTTTTCTATTTCTATTTCACAGGACTAATGCTGAACGTTTGTTTATTCATCATCTGATAAGAAGTGATCCTTTTAGACTCAACGGCCAACATTTGAAAGAGTACATGGCTTAACTTCCTAAGTAATCAAGGGAATGTAAATTAAAGCCACAGCAAAGTATCATTACATGCCATCAAAGTAACAATTTAAAAGCCTGACAATGTTAAGTATTAATGAGAATATGGAATAATGGGAACTCTTTAATACTGTTAATGGCAGTACAAATAGGTATAGTTTCTTCTGCAAATAGGTATTTTCTGACAATGCTGAATATACGATCAAGAACCCAGTACTTACATTTTTTTAAAATTTATTTTATTTATTTATTTTTGGTTGCACTGGGTCTTCATTGTGGCTTGCGGACTCTCTCTAGTTGCAGCAAGCGGGGGCCACTCTTCACTGTGGTGCATGGGCTTCTCATTGCGGTGGCCTTTCCTGTTGCAGAGCATGGGCTCTAAGCACGTGGGCCTCCGCAGTTGTGGCACGTGGGCTCAGTAGTTGTGGCTCACTGGCTCCAGAGCACAGGCTCAGCAGCTGTGGCTCACGGACCCAGCTGCTCCATGGCATGTGGGATCTTCCCAGACCAGGGCTCGAACCCACATCTCCTGAATTGGCAGGCGGGCCTTGGAATGACCAATATTCAAAAATACGTGGTAAAAGTATGTGTGAATGAATAAGTGAATTATGGCAGAATTCTCTATGGTCAGCTACTTTGAAACTTAGAAAGTGTGTGCGTGGTGTGTGTGTGTGTGTGTGTGTGTGTGTGTATGAAAGATAAAGGAGAGGCTTGTTACTTCTCTATTGATAACATGATCTAATTTATGGTATAATAATAGCCTACAAAATAAGTCACTGCAAAGTGTCAGCAAGCCTGATGTAACATGGAAAGACAGTGTTTTACATGCATCAATAAACAAGTTCTATTACATACATGTAGAAGTAGGATAGATGGAGATGTCAGGTAAATGGACACACCCAGAAATAAACTGAAAATGAAAGCATAAGGCTACTTGTGGATAAGGAGAATTTTGGGAGTCAGCTGCAAAACTGGGAAGTAAAGATGCACAAAGCAAAAGGGAGCTTATGCTCGGCTGGACAATTTTAGAATCATTTTCTGCTAAGAAGCTTACAAATCCCAAGTGGATAGCTTTGGACCCATGTAGATGAGAGTTTAATAAAGACTTCCTTTTGAGGAGAAGCAGAGTATAGTGGTAATTGTTCTAATTTCACTGGCTTCTGGACAACATGTCCCATATTAATTGGTTCTATTTGTAAATAATATGTCTGTATTAAGTTATTCTATGTACTCGGGAACATTCTGAAATAATATAAAAATATTAATTACATTTCTCTTATCCTTTCCTGAACATATTCCTCTTCTTTCTTCCTGAAAAACTGCACCCTGAATTCAGTGGGTGGAGCTGAGCAAAGTAGACAGAACTTAGGGTGGGGAGGACCACAATGGCTTGGAAGAGTGGGGAGGGGGGATCCATACTGGAGGGATGCTTGGCAAGGAAGTCAGAGCTCTAGTAGGAGACCATCCCCTCAGGGAAGCAATTTGGTGTTGGGGGTCAGAGTGCAAATAGGGTGAGGAAGGCAGTTCTGCAGATGAGAGTCTGAGCTTGGTGTCAGACCCCAAGCAAGGCGGGGAGAGGGTCCCTGTGGAATGGTGACCAATCATGTTATGTCAGAGACATGCAGCTTGAGGAGGACATCTGAATTAAGTCATAAGAAAACAGCCAAGCTCAAATTGAGGGACGTACTACAAAATAACTGACCTGTCTATTTAAGAATGTCAAGGACATGAAAGTCAAGGAAAGACTGAGGAACTGCTCCAAACAGAAGGGCACTAAAGTGACATGACAATAAAATGGAACATATAATTTTGAATAGTATCCTGTTATTGTAAAGCACATTATTGGGACATTTGATGAAACTTGGAGTCTGAGGATGAGATGATAAATTATCAATGTTAATTTCCTGCTTTTGATGATTATGTGTGGTTGTGTTGGTTGCCTTTATTTATAAGAAATATACACTATAGTATTGGGGCTGATAAGGCATCAGGTCAGTATATGTGCTGCTGCTGAAAGTCAAGCTGAGATAAGTTCGATAACTGCACAACTAGTGGATGAGGTGGGATTTGAACCTTCAGCTGTTGAATTCTTTTCATTTGATATCTCCCTTGCTTCTCTTTGCTGGGTACTTGGTAGCCACTCTGCATCTCAATTTTTCCAACTGGGAGGCTCACCATAGAGAAAAGCTGAAGATAAAACATGAGATTACTGTAGGGACATTTACAAAATGGCACTCTTCTTTTGGTATAACCAGGATCAGCACAAATTGTGACCACCTCAGAGAGATCTCCTCTGGTGTCTGTTGGATATAAACTCCATGATAGCTGACACTGTCTGTTCAGTCATATCTTCCACAGCCAGCACAGTGCCTGGCAGAGAGGAGGTCCTCAATTAAACTTGTTGGATGAGGATAAAAGAAAGTGAGTACAGTTTATTCCAAGAGCTATCCCATAATTCTCCAGGTATCTCCATTTTGATGGTATCCAATATCAAATAATCATTTACCAGCAGTCTTCAGGGAATGCTTGAAATTTTGTGCACCTTCCCTGTCAGAAACCCCCGATTAGCCTGCCATTGACCCTATCATTTCAGAGTCTCGAATTGGGGAAATTGTCTTCCTCTGGCTCTTTCTCAAACTGGTGTAAGAATAAAGCTAAATATGTTATCACATGCATTTCTGGTAATAGCAGCAACTCTCTTTGGTCCTGGCTGACCTACATTATGCCTCAACACAGTGATGGGAAGGGTAGAGGTGGAAGTGAGACAGATAGAGCAGTCCAGCTATTAACGCTCCTTTCTACAAGGTTAACTGTGTTCTCATTTGCAGACTGAAGAAAAGAGACAAAAAAGATAGTCTCTTATTTATCTGGATTCACAAAGAAGTTGAATTATTGGATTCTGTGAGAGCATAATTATTGCCATGGCAACAGAACTCTGTCTATGTTGGTGATTTCACTATTGCATCAAAGATTCACATACGGTTTTTAATTATTTTTTGGAAGGTGACAGATCCTTATTCCAATATCCACGTTGGAATCAAATAAAAGGAAAAATTCAAAAGTTAGTGATGAGGTAACAGACGTTTTAAACTCAGTGTTCTCTCTTGTTAGCGCCAGTGAGAAAGTTGTTGTCTTTTAAGGTTTAATTTTGAAGCTTTCCTTTTCTCACATTCTGATGTGGTAAATGGCTGCATGCTATTTCGATCAGACTGACATGATCAGTCAGCCTTCAGATCACAAACATGTTTGCAAACCATATGTTACATTTACTAACAGAGTGAAACAAAAGATCTGGCACTTGACAGTGTTTCACATATTAACTTTGAAGCCTAATGCATGTGTTTAAATCTGCTGGTATGCTATCTACATCCCAGAAACTTGCACAGACCTCTACCTAAAGCCCAGTTATTATTTTCCTAAATGCTATCATTATAAAGCAGAAGGCAATCTGCAACCAGCCCATTGCCTTTGATATAGAACCGTGTATTGCTCTTGGAAAGGGAACTGGATTTGTAAATGTTTTATTATATTCTTCTTGAACATAAACATGCAATTATTCAAATCCATTCCTTTTGCTTGTACACTTGAACTGTGCTCTTTGCCAGAGATCCATAAAGTGATGTCAGATGAATAGAATTAGGAGATTGGAGGGTAAATAGCATTGGAGGGTAAATAGCAGTAATTTGGGGCTAGATGATACTTTGTGTTTAGCTGTTGGGTTCTCTAGAGTATGGCAGAAAATATTGTTCTGGTTGAAAAGAGATGAGCAACTGGGCAAAGCTTTTCATCATTTTAGGACTGTTTCTTTGCCAGAGAGTCCAACTGAGTAAAAGGTAGGATAAATATATTGTCAGCATGGGGCGGCCAAGAGTTATGAGGGTACCAAACCCATACATTTGTGTAGTGTGCCACTATTTATAAAGTATTTCATTTACATTATTATGCATATTCTTTTCAAAGACCCTGTGGAGGGTAGAACAGTCACTTTCTACTTTCTAAAGATGAGGAAGTAGACTGAGAATCAAGTGAAAAGTTTCACTTGAAATCCCAAAGTTAATAAGAGGGAGAGCTGGAAGTAGGGTGACCAACCATTCTCCTTTTCCTGGGCAGACAAGTCTTCTGATATATGGGGCTTCAGTTTTAACACTGAGACCAAGGGGTTTCCTGGGTCATGAGACTTTCAGTGTTAAAACTAGAAAAGTCCTGGACAAACCAGGACAAATTGGTCACACACCTGGAGGAACTTGAATCAAAGAATTCTGAGCACAATCCTCTTTTCTTTCTTTATACTTCAGAGTTTCACTGGTACTTTTCAATGGTTCAACTTACTCAAGGTATATTTGATCTCTCAGACTGCGAAACTAAAGTTTCTTGCCATGGGTTTCACTGGTTTACTTGTTTTAGACTATGCATAACAAACCAGAATTCATACCCAGGCTTTTGAATTACATTCTTCCTTTACAAGAAACCTCAGGAGATGTGCAGAGAAACATTGCACCTTAGAACCTATAGTAAAATTCTTAATTTACTCAGGGAAAAGAAGTAACTTGTAATACACAGCTTTCATTTAGAAACAAAGCACATTATCTACACATTGTTCTGTCTCAATGAAATATTTGTGCTGTCACAAGGCTCTTGCATATCAACAGTTTACACCGTGAGCTGCAAATTAATTCCAGTAGGAGCCCTGATGTATAGATTCTCATTTTTCACTGCCAAGTATAATTTTAATGTCAAAAGCTCTGCACCTAAACCACCACTTTCCATTAGAATGCTATCCTAGCACAAGGTGACATAATCAGGAGCCTTGAAAAATACGAAGGTCTGGCTTAGCATACAAGTAGGACAAAGAAAACTATATATCACAAGACACAAGACTTTGGAATCGACTAGTGCTACTAGAAGGCATCCTCTGATGAAAAAGAATGGAAAGGGACGAACTTTGCCAAACTCACTTAATTTGCAGCCTTTGGTTTCTCTGATTTTGTCAATTATATCAGCAATTTTTGACGTGCTTCATTCAGAAGATATTGTTTCTAAATGGTAAACACATGATTTTAAAAAAAATTAACAAAAAGTCCAAGTAGTAAACACTGAATATATAGAAGCATACAGGCAAGAATGATTTGATGTCTGCTCAATAAAGAAATAAAGATTTTTATTGCATTCTGTTTTTTAAGAAAAATATGCAGGTGTAAATCTAACAAGACACATATAAAATCGTATGCTAAAATGAGTGATGAGAAAAATTTTTTAAAGATCTAAATAAATGGAGAGACAAACCGTTTTCATGGAATAAAAGCTTTAACATAGTAAAGATATCAATTCTCTCCAACTTGATATACAGGTCCAGTGTAAATCCCAGCATGAAATTTTATAGATATAAACAAGATTATTATAAAATGTATATGGAAATGCAAAGGAACAAGAATAGCTAAAATAATTTTAAAAAAGAAGAAAGTGGTAGAAATCATTCTACTACACTTTATGACTTACCATGTAGCTACGCTAATCAAGACATATTGGTGGAGGGATAGACACATAGTTAAATGGAATAGAGTAGAGAATCCAGAAATAGATATACACAAATATGTCCTACTGATTTTTGACATAGGGACAAAAGTAATTTAATGGAAGAAAGATAGCTTTTACAGCAAATGATGCTATAGCAACTGGACATCCATAAGCAAAACAAAACAAACAAGCAAAAAACCTTGACCTAAACTTCATAACTTATTAAAACAAGCAAACAAACAAAACATCTAAATGGATCACAGGCTTAAGTGTAAAAGTAAATCTAGAAAACTTCTACAAAAAAAGTAAGAGAAAATCTTTGAGTATGTATGGCTAGGTATAAAGTTCTTAAACTCAACACTAAAAACACAATCTATAAAGAAAAAAAAATGATAAATTGACCTTTGTAAAAATAAAATAAAACAAAAACTTTTGCTCTGAGAATGACCCAGTTAAAGGGATGAAAGACAAGGTACAGACTGGGAGAAAATATCTGCAAACCACATATCCAACAAAGGACTAGTATCTAGAATATATAAAGAACTCACAAAATTCAACAGGAAAAAAATCAAGCAATTCAATTACAAATTGGGCAAAAGATTTGAGGAAATTTTTCAATGAAGAAGATGTACAGATGTCAAATAAACTCATGAAAAGATATTCAACATCATTAATCATTAGGGAAATGCTAGTGAAAACAACAATGAGATATCACTATATCCCATCAGAATGGTTAAAATAATAATGATAATACTAAGTGCTATCAATAATGCAGAGAAATTGGATGTCTCATACATTGCTACAGGGAATGTAAAATGGTACAGTCACTCTGGAAAACAGTTTGACAGTTTCTTAACAAGTTAAATATGCAACTACCTTGGGGCCCAACAATTATACTCCTTTGTGTTATCCCAGAGAAATAAAAACTTATCTTCCCACAAAACCTGTACACAAATGTTTATATCAGTTTTATTTCTAACAAACAGCCAGAACCAGAAACAAGCCAGATGTCCTTTAATAGGTAAATGGTTAAACAATCCATACCATGGAATATTATTCAGCAATAAAACTATTGGTACATGAAACAACTTGTATGAATCTTCAGAGAACTATGCACATGAATAAGTCAATCCCCAAGGATCATGTAACATTATTTCATTTATATAACATTCCTGAAATGACAAAATTATAAAACTAGAGAACATATTAGTGTTTTCAAGTAGTCAAGTAGGCAGTAGGGGCATGGCTATAAAAGGGAAACATGAGTGATCCTTGTGTTAATGGAAATGTTTTGTATCTTGACTATATCAATGTTAATATCCTGGCTGTGATACTGTACTATAGTTTTGTAAGATGTTACCATTGGGGGAAACTGGGTAAAGGATACATAGAATTTCTCTGTATTTTTTTCTTATAACTATGTGTGAATTTATTATTTTGTCAAAATGAAAAAAGAAATTGCAGAAAGATATCCAGCTATAATCTTACAGGATAGCATAACTAAGGTGATGGATGCTTCAGGTGATTTTAGGCACCCAGAGTATCCCAGCTAGGTGTCTGGCCTTCTATGTGAGATTTTCCTTACCTCCAGATGACAGTGATAGAAGAGAATCAGTGCTGACTGGGAAGCAGTGATGTTTAATTTTACATGTTAAATTGATTGGGCAATGATGCCCAGTCATTATTCAGATACCAGTCTAGATTTTGCTGTGAGGTATTTTTTAGATGTGACTAACATTTAAATCAGTAGACTTTGAGTAAAGCAGATTACCTTCTGTAATGTGGGTGTGCCTCATCCAATCAGTTGATGACCTTATGAGAAAAGATAGAAAACCCCAAAGAACTTTTACTTCCAGATCACTTTCAGCCTCAAGACTGCAGCATCAACTCTTCCCTGGGTTTCCAATATGCTGTCCTGCCCTGTAGATTTAGGATTCACTAATCCTCACAATCACATGAAGCAATTTCTTAAAATAAATCTCCTTTCTCTCTCTCTCTCTCTCTCTCTCTCTCATTCCTATGGTTCCATTTCTCTGGAGAACCCTAATTAATACAGAAGCAGCCTAAGGGAATCTTTTGTAAAAAAAAAATACCTTGAACCCCCTCAAATACCTATCTGGTCACAATGTCTGTTGTTTCTCTAAGGCTTCCCTCCCCTAGTACAAATTTTCACTTGCAAGTGACTTCATTTGAGTCAGGGAGCGGTCCTCTCCGAGGGATTTGATCATCTACAGCCAACACTTCTATTCTATAATGGAGATATGGAGAAGGCTAGTTATTCTTAAGACCTTAATCTTTTTGTCAGTTTTCCTAAACAGCTTTCTGAGTTCAGTGAAGTTTCTTTATGGAAAGAGTAAATCCTCTAAATAATCAAAAAGTTGCAGGAGGAATTATTTTGACAGTATCTAAGGCAGAAAGCTAGAATGGGGAAGATCTACTGCAAACCAGCAGAGACAGAAAAAAAACCCACCAGTCATGTGTTTCTTTTAAGACATGCACATGCACACCCTCGTGAGCTTGTGTGCACACACACCTACACATGTACACAGTGTGGAAATCCAGGAAGAGATGCTATACAATTAGCTGGAGCCCGAGGAAGATCTATTGTTAAAATGAAGGACTCTCCTACCTGAAGGAAATAAAAACAGCACAATATATACAAACTAAAACTAAGAGCTCCAATAAGTGTGTGTCATTTAAATGCTGAGGATCTCTCCTCTCTAGTACGTGGAAGTAAAGGTTATGTTTTTATCTATATAAACAAAATGTTGCTAAGAAACATCTTGTTTCCAGAACATCTTGCCAGTTGGTTCTTAAAAAAAAAATGCAGCTTTGGAAGAGTGGGTAAGAAAACAAAAACAATAAGGGCTTTATCCATGAAGTAATGTGAATTTTATAAATGCACATTAGAGAACTTATGCATCCGTATGAATATTGTCCTTCGAGCTGGTTGCTTTGTGTATAAGGATGAGGAATAGAGGAATAAATGATTGTACAGAATACGTTTTGGCTCCTTTTTGGGAATCACAGCTTCAGGCAGTTTTCAAACCATGCAAGAATGGTGGTCACAGGGCTTCCCTGGTGGCGCAGTGGTTGAGAGTCTGCCTGCCAATGCAGCGGACACGGGTTCGAGTTCTGGTCTGGGAAGATCCCACATGCTGCCGAGCGGCTGGGCCCGTGAGCCACAATTACTGAGCCTGCGCGGCTGGAGCCTGTGCTCCGCAACAAGAGAGGCCATGATAGTGAGAGGCCCACGCACTGCGATGAAGAGTGGCCACAACTTGCCACAACTAGAGAAAGCCCTCGCACAGAAACGAAGACCCAACACAGCCATAAATTTAAAAAAAAAAAGCAGATGAGCCTCGTTAGTTGACCCTGGGCCACTTTGAATGGAGGGTGAGTTAAAAAAAAAAAAAAAAATGGTGGTCACATAATTTATTGTGTGATGTACTACTAAAAGCACAGGCTTTGGAAATTGTTTAACCTCCATTGATCTTTGTTTCCTCATCTGTAAAACGGATCTAATACCTAACCTTAAGATGTTATTGTGATAGTCTTGGATAATAATAGTAACTACCATTTTGAGGGCTTATTTCAGGCACTAGTCTCAGTACCTTATTAAACCTCATAAGCAACCCCATGAAGTAG
Organism: Mesoplodon densirostris; assembly: GCF_025265405.1. NCBI lineage: Eukaryota > Metazoa > Chordata > Mammalia > Artiodactyla > Ziphiidae > Mesoplodon > Mesoplodon densirostris. The sequence goes on from NC_082678.1 coordinate 64,030,860, forward strand.
ATGTTATTAATTATCTACACTTAACAACCTAGGAAATTGAGGCTTTGTGAGGGTAATTTACTCAAAATCACAATTTAGTAACTGGCAGAGACAAGAGTTAGTTCCAGTTTTCTCTAACTCCCATTCTAAGTCCATATTCTTAAGCACTATATTATAATACTTATCAATAATTAAATTGACCAAAAGAGGTCTGTTATGCTATATACATATAGTACATATTGAAAATTGATACATACCATCCCATCCATCTCTGCTCTCTTTTAGAAGTTCAAGGATGGTTGACTTGATTTGTGAATGGTTCTTTTAAAATGTAAAAATGACTGGAAGACTTTAGGTAAATTTCTGTGTGATTGACTCTGAAAACAAAATACTCAAGCCATTAAGGCAATTCAAACAGCACACAACTAACCATAGGCAGGTAAGTCTACTTGGCTTCCCAGCGACCTGCTGTTGTAAACAAAGATGGAAAGATCCTCCTTGTTTCAGGTCCTGTCATAGGAGTTTGAAAAGTATAATAATTCTCTACTCTGAGAGGGTCAGTCTACCCACTGGAACATGTAATTGGTTCCCTTCATGTATTGGACTGGTGCCTGACATTATGCATTTGTTACCTTGGTTAGCTAGAGGTGAGTCCTCTGTGTATCTCTGAATATTGAGAAGGAAGATACTAAAGTCACATCTTTCAGAAAGTGAAGTCACTTCATCTATGATAGGAGATGGTGGTGGGTGGTGGGTTGTATTTATATCTTAGAATCTGGATTGATTGCACTATTATTCAAAGACATTGCAAGAGGAAATTCTGGGATAGCTGATGTGATTTGCATAAGAAATAAGGAGTACTTCCCAGGGAATTGATCATTGGAAAAGACATCAGGCTAGAATAAGACCCTATTCACCTTACAGGAAGGGCTGAGAGTCAACAGGTAACCTAGATATGGCTACACCAGTTGTTTTTTATTTTTATGGCCAACAACGCCCTGTTAATCAGTCCCTATGCCTTACCAGTTGCTAAATGTTTTGAATATGATTGAATACTGATGGTGCTCCCGGAGTCAGACAGAATTAAACCCAGATGAGAGTAAACTACTGGCTATGATATATAAAATATGAGGATTCCCAAGAAGATAATAATTACGTCTGAACTGTTATTTTGTTTCTATTCTGCTAAAGGAGATACAGTCCCTACTTAGATCAGGAAAACAACTCCGAAAGTCCCCTTGTTCGCACAGTATGGAGAGAAAACTGTTGAAGGGGTTAGTTGCTGCCTGGGGAAGGATACTGGTCAGCATTCTAAGCAGGAGGCTTGGTCTCTAACAGGGAGCCAAAAGGACATGTCACAACCAAAGTGCAGAGTAAAGAAAAATATACCATCACTCGTTGTCTTTACTAAAGCTGCTTTCCAAATTCTTTGCACCAAAAACTAGGTTATAAAATCCCTCGTTCTAAAAACCCACTTTTGTAGCTATAGGGTAGATACATCTTCTTAGGTGTTTAAAATAACAAATGACAACACTTTGTGTCTGCGTGTGAGTTTATGTGTGCGTTAGAAGGTTGAGAGTCCTCTTAGAATAAAGTATGTGAAAATGCTTTGTAAAAGACAAAGCACTATAAACTTGTAATGGATTATTATTTCTTTAATTGAATTGAATCTTCCAAACATCCACTTCACTTTCTCTATGCCATCCTCCCCATCCCAGTGCTTAACTAATTGTCATAATCTTCCCTAATGTGTTAACTAATAATAGCTAGAGGTATTGTCTTTCCCTGGGGTGTCTGGATACATATTCTCATATTTATTTAATTATAATTATTATTCTTTTAAAATAATGAAAGTAATACATACTCATTATTAAAAAATTGGAAAATACATAAAATAATGAAGAAAATAAAATTATCTGTCATTCCTCCACATCGAGATAATCATTTTTATGTCATTTTTTTCACTCCTGTTACTATAGATACTAGAGGACAACACATTTATATTTTACACTTTGTGATCATTCTGTGTATTAGTTATGAATATTGCCTTTTCATTTTAAAATATATGAAGAGATTTTTATCTCATGATTAAATGTTCTTCAAAAATTACTTCAAAGCCTTCATAAGAGCTCATCATATGAACATAAATTATTTTAAAGCTAATTCTCACATCAATGGATATTTTTACTGTTCCAAATTTTATTATTTTTTTAAAATTAACATTTTGACACAAATTTTTGATTTGTTTTCTTAAATTTCTACTTATCTTTTTAGGATCATGCCTCCAAATGGTATTACAAGTTAATGGGGTGTCGAATGTGTGCATATTTAGTAGACCACACTTTAAGGTACAAATCTTAATCTGGAATGTAAAATTTAGACATTTTGTCAAGAGCAGTGATGAGAAGGATGTGTAGTAATGAATGTTTCCTATACTGATCTAGTATAGAAAGCATAATACGCATCCTTGGCATCTCTAAGTTTATCTGATTTAACTGAAAGTTTTATATGTTTTCTTCAATGACCTGTACATTTGACATCCAATCCCTCCAAAACTGGAAGCATATGAACTTGTATTATTTACTATTTGTAGCTTTCACTATATACTCTCAGACTTATGGCTCCTAAAGGAGATAGAATGTGTTACTTGTCTATGGTAATTGCCTCTGTGTAGATTTAGAAGCTACATATCAAGAGTAAATATTATTTTCAAAACATCTTTATGAGTATTATATCTAAATTTTGATATTATGCTGATGATTTTCAATTTTCCCAAATCAAAGAGCTGTATTCCCTCCTCTCCCCATGCATTCCTGACTGCTTATCTCTCCCCAACACAGATTATTTTATATAACATAAATATAAGTAAATAAAATGTGGGAAAATGATAATACTGGCATTCTTAATCTGTTTTTATTTTAAGATGACTCTATCCAGGTAATATTGTTAGGGTCTGCTGGCTAAAGATTTCTGACCCTTGACCAAACACTATATCTAACATTTCGGCTGACATTCTTTTCCTTTTCCTAGGCTGGTTCTGCTACTGAACTCAGCAGGTTAATCATGCTTTACTTATCCATGCATAGGTAAAATTTGATTAAAGTCATTGGTGGAGTAGGTGTACACATACCTCAGACATGACAGTAGTGATGTTCTCTCCATGAGATATGTTGCAGCTAAACAAAAATTTTGATGTTGTTTCTATATTGTCTCAAATAGAACCCTGATTTATGTTTCACAATTTGATTAGCTAATTATATATACTTTTGACAATTCTATCTTACTTTAGTCAGTTATAATGCCTTTTCCCTAATGAGCCATTGAATTGTTCCATAAGGATGTTAACTGTAGGAAAGTGAGAAAGCCAAGGGACCAAGAAGACAGCATCCCACTCAGCTTTTATGGGTGCAGAGCATCTTCTATTGTGTTTACCTGGGCATTTGAATTTTGATGTTTGCTGGTCTCTCCAAATCTGATTCTATGTTCCAAGGTATATATTCCTACTCTGGGTTTGATAATTCAATAGCTGCTGGTCCTTGTCCTTTCTCAGTCCTTGGAATATTGCAGGATTACAAAGACCAGTCATGCTGATCCTGGGAAGTCATGTCCAATATTAGAGTTTTAGTCCAGGTTAGTAACCGAAGGACTTTAGAGAATCACTAAAGTCCTGTCCATGACATGAATCAAAGTTGGAGTTAGGCCATATCAGACACAGAATCAAAGGGCAAGATATGGCAAATCTGAGCAAGACTGTGTGTGAGTCTGAGTATCCATTGGTAAAACTAAAGTCCTAACCTGCAGCAGTTGACCAAAAAGTAAACATGCTGAATTAGAAAGATCCCAGGGACAGATTTAAACCATGGTTCTTGGACTGTTCCTTGCTGAGGTGGAACCTATGAATTTTGAAGTCTCATGCTCTGTCCAAGTCCTCAGCTTGTCTTGAAGGCACACTCTTTTGAAAACAATGCCTGTCAGTCTTAAGCCTAGTATTTCCACTTTGAGTAAAGAGGAGAATCAAAGCAGCAGATGGAATGCTATGGTGGCTTCCATCTTCCAAACTGGTCTGGTTAAAGCTTGACCTCCAAAGCTTTATCTAAGTTTGAAAAAACAAACAAACAAAACTAAAGGGTTATAGAAATACATGAAGACAACTCATATGAGAAGAGAGGCTATTTGAAGTTCACTATAGCAAGCAAGTCAACTACCAACACTTGTGTTTAGAAGACTCAAAGACAGGCAAGGGAGTGGGAAAGGTTTATAATGAAAAAAAAAAAAAGAGAAGACTTCAGGTATGCTTTTGCTGGGGGTTACTGGCATGGGGAAGCTGAAGTCATGCTAAATAGATGCTAACAGGGCATCCTATGTGATTGGCTTGTAGAGAATATATAACTTTCTTTGTTGGTCCTGAGTTGGAAGCATGAGCAAAAACTAGGGAAGCTGACAGTCATTTGCCAAGTCTTGGCTGTTTGGGACCAATTGCGACAGAGATGGTGTTTTGCATTCCTGAGCTGATTGCTGCAGAGGTTGTGGGTCAGAGTTTTATTGTCATATATGGTCTGGTCATTGTCCATTTATATATTGTCTCTCAAAGTATATATATTCTAAATTCTTGTCAGGCAACTTCTGTGTATCCATAACTTAACATGAATTACTTTCAGCTACACTTGTTCAATGCTAAGGACAATATCTGCTTTCAGATATTGATTCAGATTAGAGTTTATAATCTAGCAAGGGGATAAATTAGCACTATTGGTAAGTTCCACACGAAAAAATACTCTAGGAATCCAAGTATGAGCTATTATGCCTAGTTTTGTTGAGTGGATAAATTTTAAAAGGGCTTCAGTTAGAATTTGAGCTGAGCCTTTGTGAATGTGAGAACAGCTCTTTATAGTGGGGGAAGAGAGTTGGGGAGATGGCCTTAAGGTTGAGAACAGTTAAATAGTGAAGAGCCCAAAGATAAATTAACTGACTTCACTAGTTTGTATTGATCTGAGCAATTCCTTGTTCTGAATCCTGTTATTGATTCTTAACTCCTATACTGAAAGTTCTTGTTCTGGATTCCATTCCCCCCTCATGTTGTTCAGCTCTGTTCCGAGTCATCACTTGCCACTTTTTCTATGAAAGTATGCTAAATGGTAAGGTTTAAATATACCTAATATTGTTTAGGTATATTCTTACCAAATTTCCTAAAAATAAACTAAAGAAGCAGTCTTCAAATCATTCCATTAGTGCAAGGGTCAGCATAAATCTTCTGTAAAGATCCAGATAGCAAATATTTTTGGCTTTGTAGACCACACAGTTCCTGTTACAACTACTGAACTTTGCCATTATACCACAAAAACGCCAACAAATGGCTGTGGACAGATTTGACACCACCTGTGACTGAATTTAACCTGAGGCCTGGGCTGTAGCTTGCTGATCCCTGTATTAGTGGATGGAAATTTTCCAAGAGAATAGCTTTGTTAATGCAGAAGTGGAAATTGAGAGGATGCCATAGCTTTGGAGGCATTCCAGAAAGATTCCAAATATATGTACCAATTGCCCTTAATGGAACCTTATCTCAACTTCCTTTTACTAACACAATACACAGTTCCTTATTAAGAAATTAAGAGTATTCTCTTAGGAAAGATACACTTAATTCAATTAAATGTAACAAATGTTTACTGGGCCTCTACTGCTGTTGTGGGTACAAAGAACAGACATAGCCCTGACTTTAAGGATCTTACAGATTAATAGTGGAATAAGACAAGCACCAGGACTGAAGTACAAACACAGTTTATGGACATTTACAGTAAGGAGATACTAGGCAAATGTACCACACCATTCTTTTCCTTCTTGAGATGGAATTTGAAGATAAGAGAATTAATGAATGAAAACATGTGAACATTAAAGGTTTAAACAAGGAAGTCAGGACATTTGGAGGGAAATAGTATATGATCTGCCTTAAATTCCTCTCAGGCCTCTTAATTTTTCATGTCCCAAAACTTCCTCTTAATTTTTTGCTGTACTTGATTTTTCCTCTTTTACCAATATACTTAATTTTGCTTAGGTATAGTCTCACTAAGCTGCTCCCACAATAAACCTGAACAAAAGACGTTTCACCATCTTATCAGTTGTTGTTCAAACTAAAAGCCTAATATGTCTCTTCTCTTCAGTACATCAATTTGTTTTCACTAAAATCCAAGAAATATATGTTTAATCTCTGTTTTTCTCCATCTGTACTCCATCAGGTCCCAGGCACAGTTATCTCATGCTTGAACTCCTGAAAAAGTCATCTAATGATTCTTTCTACTTCCACTCTTGCTCGGTTCTGATGTCTTCCTCACATGGCAGTCAGAATATTTTTTAAATCATAAAATGGAGTGTTTTAAGGCCCTGCTTCAAGTTCTTTAGGAGATTCCAGTTATGTCCACACACAGAGTTAAACGTTTAGTTCTTAAAATCTGCATCAGTCTTCCCTACTTGAGCGTTTTCCTTTTCTTTGGACCACTTTTATTCTCACTCTTTGCATGGTTAATTCTTTTGCATCTTTCAGGCCTCAACTTAATTTTTAACTCCTCAGAGACTCCTTCCTTGCTTACTTTGTCACTAAACCCTGTTTGTTCATGGATTTCCTAATAGAGTGTATTGCTCAACTCTTTATTAGCCTGAGAGTCTCTGAAGGCAGAAAAAGTCTGTTTGGCTCATTGTAGATATCCAAAACTGAATACAGTGCTTGGAACTTAGTAGGTATTTATTTAAACAGTAATTCCATAACTATTTCTTAAGAATATATAAGACTACAAATGCAGTTTAAAGTTGTGAGATATTGAGGAGAGATAGGTATAAGTTTGGTAGTCACTTCCATAGAGATGATTGATAGTTGAGACTATGAAAGTGAAAAAAAAAATAATTGAAGGAGATGAGAAAAAGTTGAGAAACATTTAGGGTGCTTTGGGTGACTTTGAGCAAGTTACTTAACCACTTTGTCTTTCTGTTTCTCTGCCTCCAATGTAGGTATAATATTATATCCCCTGCAGGCTTGAACTGAAGGTACTTTCATGGGACTTGACATAGTAGGGCTTCATTGTACATCAAGTCCCATTCCCTTCTCATTATAAATTACCCTACTCCATGAAATGTAAATAAGACTAAACATAAGATTGTATTTATATCGTTTAAGGAAAAGAAAATCTTCTCCAGTAAATAGTTATTCAACTAGCACTAATTTATCATCTACTATGAATATCAGGTTTTGTGCCAACTTCTGAGAATATTTAAGAAGTAAAAAGGAGTTTACCATTTGGAGAAGCTTACAGATTTTTAGAAGAACTAAAAGACACTTATAATATGACAAGCACAAAGACAAGGGGGCAATATGAACACATAGAAAAGTGTTTTCCTCTTTTTAAGAATTTGGATAAACTTTTGGATTCAGTGCGGTCTTGTCAGGAACTGGAATCTTTCCTTAGGCATTCACTAGGATGTGGCAGGGTACAATTTACTTAACTTCTCTGAACTTCACTTACTCACCTGTAGAATGAAGGTAATAAGAATCACATCTTTCATGTTTGTTAGGTATCAAATAGGTTAAGGCAAATGACTTGGTATTAGAATATACCAAAGCTTTAGCCAAGGATTTACCAATGTAAGTCAAAGGAAGTTCTTTAGAGTAAAGCAATCTGCATTTGGCACAGGAATTATCAAACACTGTCAGCCCAACAGAGGAGTTATGGAATTATCCTTGCCTACCCATATTACTTAAGGCTCCTACCGTCATGAAAGTGCTTGTGTTTATATAAAATCATAGACTTGATTAACTGGAATCCTCAATTAAATGGAATTTTTAGGCATGTTATTCTTTAGAGAATGAAGATAGTGATAAAAAAAAAAAGCTGATAGTAGGGAATCAGCAAGAAAAATAACTCTGTCTGTCTTGGTTGAAAACAGTTCATATTCAGAACAATCTTTCATATCTTGTTTTTACTGTTTCCATGCTATACACACAGAGCATATTAAAATGGTGACCCTTAGGCCACCTAAAAGCATCATCAAAGAACATGTCTTCCATGTTCACTCTACACACAGTACAGCAAAGGCAGGAAAATGGATAGCTATATTTAGCACAGACTTTTGAAAAACACAGTCAGGGGGAAAATACTATGCTAATCATCTTTCAGCTAAATTCTTTGATTTATCAGCACCCAGAATTGTAGGTAATAAGTTTTAATGGAGATTGATTTCAGACATCTTAGAAGAGGAGAAAAAGAATCTGCATCACTTGATCCCAAATTAGATCTACTGTTTTTCCTTTAATGCTAGTAGTTTTTTTTAAAATGCATCTTCATATTAATGAAAATATTATCATTTTAATAAGTTGCCATTTAAGTATGATACCTGAGTAAAACAATTATTAGGCGGAACCTCCTTGACAAATTAAAAAGAAATAATCTTGAAACAATAGATAACCTAATTTTAACAATTTCACTGGTGTCTTTGGAACTTTTCCATTAACTATTTTATTTTCACATTTCAATCACATATTAATGTTCAATGAATATTTCCTTTCCTTCCTTTCCTGAAGACTTCTGCCTTCTTTTGTAATAATGTTGTCTTTGTCATTTCCAAGTTTAGCTGGAAAGTTTTTGTGAAAGATATGTATATTTAGTGTAAAGAAATCTGAATTTGAAAAATTCATAATTGAATTAATATTAAGTGAATTTATATTTTTCACAACCATGGCAGCAAAACCCAGCTAGTTATTCCAGTAGGTGGCTCCCTAGTACTGCCTACTGATTTATGACTTTGTGTTTAATTGACTGTCAATATAAGTGATAAAAATTCAAATGGAGAATTTTAAATGTGCTTGAGTTCCCCTGCCGCTCAGATCTTAATGAACTGCAGACCAAATGCCAGTCTGCCACCTGGTTTCACTGTTGATACAGTCTCTTCATTTAAGAAGCAAATGACACAAATAAGTCTGTTAACAATGCAACAAAATTACAATTAAATAACTACCTTTGTGATTGTTTGGGGGTACTTAATTGACATTACGTTGCATAAATAGGGATAATAAATGGCCTGGGGATTTTTTGCCTCCTGCTTTCTTATTCAAGGATCAAGGATATTTTCAATAATTTGTATTGTTATGAATCATTAAGAGGAAAACAGAAATGAGAGAAACAGGATTGGAGATTGCACGTTTTTCTTTATCTGTTACTTCTGATGAGTAATTTTCTCTGGCCTGAAATCCATTAATAAAGATATTTGAAGTAATAGAATGTACTTGTACTTTGGTAATTTCCTCATTGTTTCAAGGGAGACAACATGGTAGGGTGGAAAGAATCGGAGAGACAAAGATAAGGATTTCATTTCAAGTCCAGCAATTATTAACTGTGAGAGCAGAGAAACATCCTAAACTTGCAAAATGGAGTTTACAAATATCAGTCTGGAGGATTGTTGAAAAGATCAGAGACCATTTCTGTAAAATATTTGGGATACGTTAGATGTTCAACAAATTATACTTATTATTCTCAGAGCAAACATATTTAATCCTCACTATAATACCATTTTCCTGAAATTTATTATTTCAACTAGCTTTGAAATGTGCAGAGCCAGACATCATTAATTCCATTTGCTGATGAGAAAAAAATTAGTTTAAGAGACTCACTTCTCTTTTTTTTTTCATATTAGTCATTTTTTTTTTTTTTTTTTTTTTTTTTTTTTGTGGTATGCAAGCCTCTCATTGTTTTGGCGTCTCCCGTTGCAGAGTACAGGCTCCGGACATGCAGGCCCAGTGGCCATGGCTTAAAGACCCAGCCACTCCACGGCACGTGGGATCCTCACAGACCGGGACACAAACCCATGTTCGCCGCATTGGCAGGCGGACTCTCAACCACTGTGCCACCAGCGAAGCCCCAGTCATCAATTTAATACACATCAGTGAATAACGTCAATCCCAATTGCCAGTTAATCACACCACCACCCCCACCCACCTGCCGCTTTTCCCTTGGTGTCCACACGTTTGTTCTCTACATCTGTGTCTCAATTTCTGCCCTGCAAACCAGTTCATCTGCACCATTTTTCTAGGTTCCACATATATGTGTTAATATATGATATTTGTTTTTCTCTTTCTGACTTACTTCACTCTGTATGACAGTCTCTAGATCCATCCACGTCTCAACAAATGATCCAATTTCATTCCTTTTTATGGCTGAGTAATATTCTATTGTATATATGTACAACATCTTCTTTATCCATTCGTCTGTCGATGGGTATTTAGTTGCTTCCATGACGTGGATATTGTAAATAGTACTGCAATGAACATTGGGGTGCATGCGTCTTTTTGAATTATGGTTTTCTCTGGGTATACGTCCAGTAGTGGGATTGATGGGTCATATGGTAGTCCTATTTTTAGTTCTTTAAGGAACATCCATATTGTTCTTGATAGTGGCTGTATCAATTTACATTCCCACCAAAAGTGCAAGAGGGTTCCCTTTTCTTGAAATTCTCTCCAGCATTTCTTGTTTGTAGATATTTTGATGACAACCATTCTGACTGGTGTGAGATGATACCTCATTGTAGTTTTGATTTGCATGTCTCTAATGATTAGTGATATTGATCATCCCTTCATGTGTTTGTTGGGAATCTGTATATCTGCTTTGGAGAAATGTCTATTTAGATCTTCGGCCCATTTTTGGACTGGGTTGTTTATATATTGATATTGAGCTGCATGAGCTGCTTGTTAATTTTGAAGATTAATTCTTTGTCACTTGCTTCATTTGCAAATATTTTCTCCCATTCTGATGGTTGTCTTTTAGTCTTGTTTGTTATTTCCTATGCTGTGCAAAAGCTTTTAAGTTTCATTAGGTCTCATTTATGTACTTTGTTTTTATTTCCATTTCTACTGGAGGTTGGTCAAAAAGTATCTTGGTGTGACTTATGTCATTGAGTGTTCTGCCTATGTTTTCCTCTAAGAGTTTTATGCTGTCTGGACTTACATTATGGTCTTTAATCCATTTTGGGTTTATTTTTGTGTATGGTGTTAGGGAGTGCTCTAATTTCATTATTTTACATGGAGCTGTCCAGTTTCTGCAGCACCACTTATTGAAGAGGCTGTCTTTTCTGCATTGTATATTCTTACCTCCTTTATCAAAAATAAGGTGACCATATGTGTGTGGGTTTATCTCTGGGTTCTCTATCCTGTTCCAATAATCTATATTTCTGTTTTTGTGCCAGTACCATAATGTCTTGATTACTGTAGATTTGTAGTATAGTCCGAAGTCATGGTGTCTGATTCCTCCAGATCTGTTTATCTTTTTCAAGATTCCTTTGGTTATATGGGGTCTTTTGTGTTTCCATACAAATTGTGAAAATTTTTGTTCTTCTTCTGTGAAAAATGCCACTGGTAGTTTGACAGGGATTGCATTGAATTTGTAGATTGTTTTGGGTAGTATAGTCATTTCACAATGTTGATTCTTCCAATCCAAGAACTTGGTATATCTCTCCTTTTGTTTGTATCGTCTTTAATTTCTTTCATCAGTGTATTATTGTTTACTGCATACAGGTCTTCCATCTCATTAGGTAGGTTTATCCCTAGATATTTTATTCTTTCTGTTACAATGGTAAATGGGAGTGTTTCCTTAAATTCTCTTTCAGATTGTTTGTCTTTAGTGTATAGGAATGCAAGATATTTCAGTGCATTAATCTTGTATCCTGATACCTTACCAAATTCATTGATTAGCTCTAACAGTTTTCTGGTAGCATCGTTAGGATTCTCTATTTATAGTATCATGTCATCTGCAAACAGTGACAGCTTTACTTCTTCTTTTCCGATTTGGATTCATTTTATTTCTTTTTCTTCTCTGATTGTTGTGGCTAAAACTTCCAAAACCATGTTGAATAATAGGGGTGAGAGTGGGAAACATTGTCTTGTTCCTCATCTTCGAGGAAACGGTTTCAGTTTTTCATCATTGACAATGATGTTGACTGTTATTTTGTTATGTATCACCTTTATTATGTTGAGGTAGATCCCCTCTATGACTACTTTCTGGAGAGTTTTTATCATAAATGGATGTTGAATTTTGTCAAAAGCTTTTTCTGCATGTATTGAGATTATTATATGGTGTTTATCCTTCATTTTGTTAATATGGTGTATCACATTGCTTTGTGTATATTGACAAATCCTTGCATTCCTGGCATAAACCCTATTTGATCATGGTGTATGATCCTTTTAATGTGCTGTTGGATTCTGTTTGCTGGTATTTTGTTGATGATTTTTGCATCTATGTTCATCAGTGATATTGGCCTGTAGTTTTCTTTTGTTGTGACATCTTTGTCTGGTTTTGGTATAGTGTGATGGTGGCATCATAGAAGGGGTTTAAGAGTGTTCCTCCCTCTGCTATATTTTGGATGTGTTTGAGAAGGATAGGTGTTATCTCTTCTTTAAATGTTTGATAGAATTCACCTGTGAAACCATCTGGTCCTGGACTTGTGTTTGTTGGATGATTTTTAATCAGTTTCAACTTCAGTGCTTGTGATTGGTCTGTTTATATTTTGTATTTCTTCCTGGTTCATTCTCGGAAAGTTATGGTTTTCTAAGAATTTGTCCATTTCTTCCAGGTTGTCCATTTTATTTGTATAGAATTGCTTGTAGTAATCTCTCATGATTCTTTGTATTTGTGCAGTGTCAAGTGTTACTTCTTTTTTTATTTGTAATTCTGTTGATTTGTGTCTTCTCCCTTTTTTTCTTGATGTCCTAATGGTTTATTAATTTTGTTTATCTTCTCAAAGAGCAGAGTTTTATTGATCTTTGCTACTGTTTCCTTCATTTCTTTTTTATTTATTTCTTATCTGATTTTATGATTTATTTCCTTCTCCTAACTTTGGCTTTTCTCTTTTTCATTCTTCTTTCTCTAATTACTTTATTTGTAAGGTTAGGTTGTTTATTTGAGATTTTTCTTGTTTCTTGAGGTAGGATTGTATCGCTATAAACTTCCCTCTAAGAACTGCTTTTGCTGCATCCCATAGGTATTGGGTCATTTTGCTTTAATTATCATATGTTTCTTAGATGTTTTTGATTTCCTCTCTGATTTTCAGTGATCTCTTGGTTATTTTAGTAGCATATTGCTTAGCCTGCATGTGTTTGTATGTTTTACATTTTTTTCCTGTAACTTATATCTAGTCTCACAACATTGTGGTCGAAAAAGATACTTGATATGATTTTAATTTTTCTTAAATTTACCAAGGCTTGTTTTGTGACCCAAGATATGATCTATTGTGGAGAATGTTCCATGAGCACTTGAAAAAAAACTGTATTCTGTTGTTTTTGATGGAATGTCCTATAAATAACAATGAAGTCCATCTTGTCTAACGTGTCATTTAAAGCTTGTGTTTCCTTATTTATTTTCATGTTGGATGATCTGTCCATTGGTGAAAGTAAGGTGCTAAAGTCACCTACTATTTTTGTGTTACTGTTGATTTCCCTTTTTATGGCTGTTAGCATATGCCTTATGCATTGAGATGTTCCTATATTGGGTGCATAAATATTTACAATTGTCATATCTTCTTCTTGGATTGATCTCTTGATCATTATGTAGTGTCCTTCTTTTTCTCCTCTAATAGTCTTTATTTTAAAGTCTATTTTGTCTTATATGAGAATTGTCCAACTTTCTTTTGATTTCCATTTGCATGGAATATAATTTTCCATCCCCTCACATTCAGTCTGTATGTGTCCCTCAGTATGAAGTGGGCCTCTTGTAGACAACATATATATGGGTCTTGTTTTTGTATCCATTCAGCCAACCTATGTCTTTTGGTTGGAGTATTTAATCCATTCCCATTAAAGGTAATTATCAATATGTATTTTCCTATTCTCATTTTCTTAATTGTTTTTGGTTTGTTTTTCTGGGTCCTTTCCTTCTTTTGTGTTTCCTAGAGAAGTTTTTGTTTGTTTGTTTGTTTGTTTGTTTGGGTTTTTTTGCTCTACACATGTCTCTCACTGTTGTGGCCTCTACCGTTGCATAGCACAGGCTCCAGACATGCAGGCTCAGCGGCCATGGCTCGCTCACAGGCCCAGCCGCTCTGCGGCATGTGGGATCTTCCCGGACTGGGACACGAACCCATGTCCCCTGCATCGGCAGGCAGACTCTCAACCACTGTGCCACCAGGGAAACCCCCAAGAAAAGTTTTTTTAACATTTGTTGTAAAGCTTGTTTGGTGGTGCTGAATTCTCTTAATGTTTGCTTGTCTGTAAAGGTTTTAATTTCTCCATCGAATCTGAATGAGATCCTTCTGGGTAGAGTAATCTTGGTTGTAGGATGTTCCCTTTCATCACTTTAAATATGTCCTGCCACTCCTTTCTGCCCTGCAGCATTTCTGCTGAAAAATCAGCTAAAAACCTTATGGGGATTCCCTTGTATGTTATTTGTTGCTTTTCCTTTGCTGCTTTTAATATTTTTTTCTTTGTATTTAATTTTTGATAGTTTGGTTGATATGTGTCTTGGCCTGTTTCTACTTGAATTTATCCTGTATGAGACTCTCTGCACTTCCAGGGCTTGATTGACTATTTCCTTTCCCACATTAAGAAAGTTTTCAACTATAATCTCTTCCAATATTTTCTCAGACCCTTTGTTTTCCTCTTCTTCTTCTGGGACCACTATAATTTGAATGTTCATGCATTTAATGCTGTCCCAGAAGTATCTGGGACTGTCCTTAATTCTTTTCATTCTTTTATCTTTATTCTACTCTGTGGTAGTTATTTCCATTATTTTATCTTCCAGGTCACTTATCCATTCTTCTGCCTCAGTTATTCTGCTATTGATCCTTCTAGTGAATTTTTAATTTCTTTTCTTGTGTTGTTCACATTGTTTGCTTTTTAGTTCTTCTAGGTCCTTATTAAACATTTCTTTTATTTTCTGGATTCTATTTCCAAGATTTTGGATCATCTTTACTCTCATTACTCTGAATTATTTTTCAGGTAGACTGCCTATTTCCTCTTCATTTTTTTGGCCTGGTTGGTTTTACCTTTGCTCCTCATCTGCTGCATATTTCTCTATCTTCTCATTTTGTTTAACTTACTCTGTTTGTGATCTCCTTTTCTCAGGCTGCATGTTCATAGTTCACATTGTTTTTGATGCCTGCCCCCAGTGGGTGATGTTAGTTCAGTCTCTTGTGTAGGCTTCATGGTGGAGGGGAGTGGTGCCTGTGTTCTGGTGGAAGAGGCTGGATCTTTTCTTTCTGGTGGGCAGCACAGAGTCCAGTGGTGTGTTTTGGTGTGTCTGTGACCTTATCATGATTTTAGGAAACCTCTCTGCTAATGGGTGGGGTTGTGTTCCTGTCTTGGTAGTTGTTTGGCATGGTGTATCCAGTACTGGAGCTTGCTGGCCGCTGAGTGGAGCTGGGTCTTAGTGTTGAGAAAGAGATCTCTGGGAGAGCTCTCGCTGATTCATATTACATGGGGATGGGAGGTCTCTGGTGGTCCAATGTCCTGAACTCGACTCTCCCACCTCAGAGGCTCAGACCTGACACCAGGCCAGAACACCGAGACCCTATCAGCTACATGGCTCAGAAGAAAGGGAGAGAAAAATAAAGAAAAAAATAATCTAAAAATATAATAATAATTTTTAAAAATAAGAAAAGAAACGAGCAACCAAACCAATAAAAAGACCCACCACTGATAACAAGCACTAAAAACTAAACTAAGATAAACATTAATATCAGAAAGAAATTAGTTGAAGACAACAAACCCCAAGTCTACAGTTGCTCCTAAAGTCATCAGCCTCAATTTTGGGAACACTTGTTTTCTATACAGGTATTCCACAGTTGAGGGTACCTCAAGTTGATCATGGGGATTTAATCTGTTGCTCCTGAGGCTGCATGGAGAAATTTCCCTTTCTCTTTGTTCACACAGCTCCTGAGTTTCAGCTTTTGTTTTGGCCCCACCTCTGCCTATACGTCACCCTAAGGCATCTGTTCGCTACACTGACAGGAGGGGGTAAAGCAGTGGCTGATTAGGGGACTCTGGCTCACTCAGGCTGGGGGTAGGGAGGGGTACAGTAGTCATAATTGGAATGTGAGGCGAGCCTGTGGTGGCAGAGGCCAACATGATGTTGCAACAGCCTGAGGCGCACCATGCTTTCTTCCAGGGAAGTTGTGTCTGGATCACAGGACCCTGGCAGTGGAGGCTGCACAGGCTCTTGGGGGTGGGGTGTGTGTGGGTGTGGATAGTGACCTGTGTTTGCACACAGGATTTTTGATAGCAGCAGCAGTAGCCTTAGCATTTCATGCCCATTTCTGGGGTCCAAGCTGATAGCTGTGGCTCGTGCCCATCTCTGGACCTTGCTTAGGCAGTCCTGTGCCTACTGTTGGAACATGGGAAAGGAATTCCCTCTCCTCATGCACCCCAAAACAATGGTCTCTTGCCACTTAGGCAGGTCCAGGCTTTTTCCCCAGACTCTCTCCTGGCTAACTGTGGTGCACTAGCCACCTTCAGGCTGTGTTCACACAGCCAACCCCAGTCCTCTCCCTGGGATTTGACCTCCAAAGCCCGAGCCTCAGCTCCCAGCTACCATCTGCCCTGGCGTGTGAGCAGACCAGCCTCTCAGGCTGGTGAGTGCTGGTTGGCACTCATCCTCTGTGCAGGAATCTCTCCACTTTTCCCTCTGCACCCCTCTTGCTGTGCTCTCCTCCACGGCTCTGAAGCTTCTTTCCTCTGCCACCCACAGTCTCCGCCCGCGAAGGGGCTTCCTAGTGTGTGGAAAACTTTCCTCTTTCACACCTCCCTCCCACTGGTGCAGGTCCCGTCCCTATTCTTTGTCTCTGTTTATTCTTTTTTCTTTCGCCCTACCCAGGTACGTGGGAAGTCTCTTGCCTTTTGGGAGGTGTGAGGACTTCTGCCAGCATTCAGTGGGTGTTCTATAGGAGCAGTTCCACATGTAGATGTATTTCTGATGTATCTGTGGGGAGGAAGTTGATCTCCACATCTTACTCTTCCACCATCTTCCTCAACTCCCCCAGGTGGACTTTAATCATAACCATTGCTCATATCAAGGCACATTGGTGATAATTTGTCTCCTGCACTCTAAATCCATCAAGTATTCTCAGGGTACATGTAACTAAGGAATCTGGAACACAACTCTGAAAAATCTATTATATTCTTTCTGGGCCCAGAAGAGAATTTTAGCAACACATCTGGACGTCTTTTTATTTCTTAAAGAGCAAAAAGTTGGTAAAATTCCCCTAATCTGTAATATATTATTTTTTATATTATTTGTGATATAAATCACTATTTGTAATTTTATTTTTATACTACTTTATAATATAGGAATTATTATAATTTTGGTGGTACAGACACATTGCAGCTATTTAGTACTTCTGACATTTTAAGACATCTATGCATGCACAATGAATTGGACAGTTTTATGGGTATTATGATCTGATTAAATAAAATTATTTTTAAGGCAGGCCAATAAAATGTTTAAATTCTCTGTCCATTTGAGCCACTACTCCCTCCCACTTAGTGTGCACTGTATATCTGTATTATACATTATCTAGATTCCCATGGAAGACACAGGAATGCCTACTTGAAAAAACAAACAAACAAACAAAAAACAAAGAAAAAAAGAAAGAAAAGAAAAGAAAAAGGCAATTTCCTCTTGGGACCAGCAAGGTAACTCCTCCTTAGGAGATAACATTTGTTTCTCAATCTTGTAAGGGATCATGATGACCCACTACTCACCTTGTTGGATTATAAACTGTCAGTATGTTACTTTGATGTACAAACTGTCTACTGAAGAAAAACACACAACCTAAAAATTACAAGTTAAGTTTTACTTGGGGATCTTACTGAGGACTATATCCCACGTGACAGCCTCTCAGGTCACTCTCAAGAACTGCTCCAAATAGGTAAGTGAGAAGCCAGGATATATAGGAGTATTTTTGCTGCAAAAAACATGTAGTAGAACATCAAAAGATTACTGTTAATCACACAAAAAATGACAACTCAAGTTAATTATTTTAGCATTTTTGTATTCCTGGGAAGATACAAGGATCTGGGTTCCTTGAAGTTATTCCTTAGATATGCATCTTAACTATTAAGAACCAGTGTTCAAAGCAGAGAATGCTTCCTGTTTTTCTCCATCTTGAATTCTCCTCAGGGTGGACCATCAGTGGGCAACTGCGGTGGCTGATGGCTTGATCCTTATAGAAACGGGGTGCCAGGCAACATTCTTTGTTTGCTGGAATGCCAGGCAATATTCCTAGTCCACAAACCCTTTGTCTCAAAAACTTATATGACTGTGCTTTGACCTCTAAGAGGCAGAAGAGTGCTCAGAGCTTTCTGAAAGACTATCTCCCAGGTTATAATCCTTAGGTTAGCTGGAATAAAATTTTCCATTTCTTTTCTTGATTGACTATTGATTAATTTTTTCATTGACAGTTCTATAATTAGAAAATGTCACATATGAAAATGAGTATGGTTATTTATTTTCTATCGGGTTCCTGGATCAAGTCCAAAATGGGAGAGATTAGGGCTTTCCCCACACAAACAGCAAACAATCCCCCAGACACCAGTTAGGTATTCTACAATTCAACTCAATTCTGAAACTATTTACCTGGAGATAACATCATATCTACCACTCCCCACCACACTTCAGGTACCACCTTACTTGGGCTTTTGACCAACTGGCTATGAATCAGAGGTTCATTGGGTTTGGTTAATTTGCTAGAGCAGCTCATATACCTCACAGAAAGAGTTTACTTACTAGATTATGGATTTATTATAAAGGGTAAAACTCAGGAACAGCCAGTTGAAAGAGATATAGGGAAAGATATAAGGAAAGAACACAGAGTTTCCATGCCCTCTCCAGGTGTGCCACTGCCCCTGAACCTCCACGTGTTGTTCACCCACCCAGAAGCTCTCTGGACCCTATTATTTTGTGTTTTATGGAGGCTTCCTTATATATACATGGTTGATTTAATCATTGGTCACTGGTGATTGATTCAACCCTTAGTCTCTCTACCCTTTCCAGAGGTTGAGGGAGTGAAACTGAAAGTTTCAACCCATCAATCACTTGGTTGGCTCCACCTGCAAAAAGCCCCCATCCTTAGGTGAAGTCCAAAAGTTACCTCATTGACATAACCAATGACACCTTTATGGATCTCATCACTTAGGAAATTCTAAGGGTTTTAGGAACTCTGTGCCAAAAATAGTGATGAAGACCAAATATATATTTTTTATGATAAATCACAAAATCACATATTTATAACCAGATCATTTAGAGAGAAAAGCTCAGTTTCATTCCAAAAAGTTGTGTGTCAACGCATTCTGAAGAAGGTTATTAGTAATGCTATGGAAGATTTTTTCTATGTCTAGTCACTTGTAGATCTTAAAAGAATGAAACTGTTAAGAGTATGAGAACTGGGAGTCTTGAAATACAATGAAAGAGTAGAAGGTGTTACTTGAATGCATATATTTCTGTTTTAAGATCTAAAATCCTAAGAATTTGGGTTCTAAATAGTTGCTCCAATTTGAGAATGATAAAGTGGACAAAATATGCATATTTGCAGGTATAGAAATATATAATTACATAATAATATTCCTGGAAGACATATTTGAGACCAAATTCGAATTTCTTACTAATACAGGTTTTGCATTGAGAGTCTTTATAACATTTGGACAGCCAGCTGACTATGATGGAGGAAATCACCTCCATCACCTCATGGGGCAGTTTATTTTATTTGGGGGAAAGTCTAGTGATGAAGAAATTATTTAACAGTCTGGAGGGATACACATCAAACCCATGATAGTGGTTATTTTTGGCAAGGGGTAAGGTAAGGGCAGAAATTGAATATGTTACATATAAGGAACTCTTGTTTTACCTGTAATACTTAATCTTTTAAATTTACTGGTTTTATGTGTTTATTATCTAATTGAAATAGATTTTAAATATATTATTTCTTTGGTTAATCAAAATTATTCTGAATTTATTTCCTATGGTTTATATCTTTAAAAAACACAAAATAAGTATATACTTATCTAAAAATGATAGCTTTTAAAATAGATGAAAGCAGTTATATCTCCCCTAGATAATCCTTCCAGGAGAAATATTTTCATTTAACCATTCTTCACATTTAAAGAAACAAATATCTGTTGAATAGGAATAAGACATTGTCTTGGGGAGATGGACATATGAACAAAAAGGAACAAATGCATATTATTTATTTGTAATAAATATTCCAAAATCTGTTACAGAAATCTGTCAAAAGACCAAGTCCAAAGACCAAGGCAATCACCTGCCTGGGAGAATCAGAAAAGGCTTCAACAAGAAGATGACTTTTATGAAGGTTGGCAAAGTTAGACAAGAGCTGTGAAAATAGGGAAGAAATATAACAGATTCAAAAGATGGTTCTAAGACAGAATCGACAGAATTTTGTGTTGATTAAACAAAGATGACTGAAAAGAAGAGAAAGGTGTTAGTAGTGAATGATACCAAGATTAGTATCTTATGTGGAGCACCTTGGACAGAAATTTTTAATTAATTGCACTTTGAATGGGAAGAACATTTGCATGGTACAAATCCAAAAATTTTCAAAGGGAGCACAATAAAAATCTCCCTTGGTTCTCATTTTCATAGGCAGGGGGAATGTTTTTACATTTACTTTTAAAATATTTTTTGAGGTTAATTGATATAGAAGCTTAGAATACATTACACAGCCAGACAAGTTTGACATATACATGTACCTATAAAATCATCGCCACAATCAAGATAAACATAAAATCACCCCCAACCCTTTCCTTGGACCACTTCATATTCTCTCCTTGCTCCCCTTCCTTGAACCCTTCTGGGCTCCAGCAATCCCTATTCTGCTTTCTGTAACTATGGATTGGCATTTATTTTAAATAATTTTGTAAAAATGGGATCATATACAATGTATTCTTTTTTATCTGGCTTCTTTCACTAAGCATAATAGTTTAAAGATTTATCTATATTGTTGCATGCAACCATTCTTCATACTTTCTTATTGCTGAATGGTATTTTGTTATATGAATGCATCACAATTTATCTATTAACCTTTTTATAGATATTGTATTGTTTATAAATTTGGACATTATAAATATAGATTCCATAAACATCCCTGTACATGTTTTTATATGGAAATTTGCCTTTATTTCTCATGAGTAAATACCTAAGAGTAGAATGGCTGAGTCTGATGGTAGGTGTATGTATAATTTTTAAAGAAAATGTCAAACTGTTTTTCAAACAGGTTGTGTCACATTACATCCCTATCAGCAGTGTACGGAGTTTCAGTTGTCTTCACATCTTTGCCAACAGTTGATATGGTCAATCTTTCAAATTTTA
Organism: Mesoplodon densirostris; assembly: GCF_025265405.1. Taxonomy (NCBI): domain Eukaryota; kingdom Metazoa; phylum Chordata; class Mammalia; order Artiodactyla; family Ziphiidae; genus Mesoplodon; species Mesoplodon densirostris. Next base: position 64,052,177 of record NC_082678.1, read on the forward strand.
GTCAGTTTAGTAGTTATTTCGTGATACCTCATTGCAGTTTGAATTTGCATTTTCCTGTTTACTAACGACATTGAGTAACTCTCCATTTACTTATGTGCTAATTGTAGATCTTTCTTGTGAAATTTCTCTTTATGTCTTGTGCCCATTTGCTATTGAGTTGTGTACATTTATGATTGAGTTTTGAGAGTCTTCTTTCCATTAAAAAAATATTCTGAATATAAAGCCTTGATCAAATATGTAATTTTAAAATATTTTCTCCAAGCCTATGGCTTGTCTTTTAATTTTCTTAAGTGTCTTTTGAAGAGCAGAGGTTCTCAATTTTGATGAAGTGTTATTTATTAATTTCAATTAGATCTTGCTTTTGGTGTCATATCTATCATTGACTAAAGTTTTCTCCTGTTTGCTTTTGGAAGATTTAGTTTTTGTTCTTGAATTTAGGTTTACTATATACAATAAGATAATTTTTGTAAATCATGCAAAGGATGGATTGAAATTCACATTTTGTTTTTAATATGGACTTCTAAATAATTATAACAATATTTATAGAAAAGACTATTCTTTCTCTACTGAATGGCCTTTGCAACTTTGTCAAAAAACAATTGACCTGGGCCTCCCTGGTGGCGCAAGTGGTTGAGAGTCCGCCTGCCGATGCAGGGGATACGGGTTCGTGCCCCGGTCTGGGAGGATCCCATATGCCGCGGAGCGGCTGGGCCCGTGAGCCATGGCCGCTGAGCCTGCGCGTCCGGAGCCTGTGCTCCGCAACGGGGGAGGCCACAACAGTGAGAGGCCCGCATACCGCAAAAAAAAAAAAAAAAAAAAAAAAAAACAATTGACCTCATTTGTGTGTGACTGTTTCTGGACTATTTATGCTGTTTCCTGGATTCATTTGTCTCTCTTGATGTCAATACTGCACAGCCTTATCTACTTAAGCTTTAAAATAACTCTTGAAATCAGGTAATATAAGTCTTCCAATTTTTTTCTTTTTTTTTCCAATTTTTTTTCTTTGTCAAATCTGTTTTGCCTACTGTAGGTCCTTTGCATTTCTAGACGCATTTTGGGATTAGCTCTCCATTTTTTTACACAAAGATATACCTGCTTTGATCAGAATGGCATTGGAGCTATAGATAATTTTGAGGAAAATGACATCTTAAAAGCACTGAATTTCTAAAAAAATGAACGAATTTCTCTCTCCACTCTCCATTTATTTACATGTCTTTCAGTTTCTTTCTGTGGTATTTTGTAGTTTTCAGTGTACAGGTCTTGCATATCTTTTGTCAGATTTATCACTAATATTACATATAATTTTAATATTTTACCACTTCTAGTTATTATTAGTGGATGGGTTGGTCTGTATTATCTTCTCCTCTATGACCAGAAGAAGTCCTATGGTCACTTATTTTTCCTCATCTTACTTAACCTCTTGGCAATACCTTACTTAGCTGATCACTTCTTCATTCTTGAAACCATCTCTTGTCTTGGCCTCTGTAGCACCATATTCTCCTGATTTTTTCCTCTTATTTCTCCTTCTCAAACTGCTTTACTGGTCCTTACTTCTCTGTTTTTGTTTTTGTTTTTGTTTTTATTTGTACTACGCGGGCCTCTCACTGTTGCGGCCTCTCCCATTGCGGAGCACAGGCTCCGGACGTGCAGGATCAGCGGCCATGGCTCACGGGCCCAGCCGCTCTGTGGCATGTGGGATCTTCCCGGACTGGGGCACGAACCCGTGTCCCCTGCATCGGCAGGTGGATTCCCAACCACTGCACCACCAGGGAAGCCCCTTACTTCTCTGTTTGACCTCAAAATATTAAAATGTCACAGGGCTTAACCCTATTTCTTCCATTTTTCTACTTCTACAGTTTCTCATTATGTATTCTTCAATGGCATTATCTCATCTATTTGCTGACATCTACAGAATTTGTATCATTAGATCTGACCTCTCCAATGAGCTTAATTTGTACTGAGTACATTAATATTGAATGATCTATTTTAAAACTACATTTGAATACCAAAATTATATCTTAAATTTAACATATGCCTACCCTATATTTCCCCGATTTAAGTAAATTCTACCACTATTTACCTCATTCTTTAATCCCTATAACCAAGGGTCACTCTTGAGTCTTCTCTGCATCCTCATGTTTAATTTCTCACTCACTCTGTTTGGTTCACCTCAGATTACATTCTAAATCCATTCAATTATTTTCATTTCCATTGACACCATTCTGGTCTAAGTCACAATTATTTCACCAGGATTACTCTTAATTAATTTCTCTGTGTCAACCCTTGGCCTCTCACTGTACTTTTCTCTGCAGAGAAACTGGGATGATCTGTCAAATGGATCCAATATAATCATATTACTTTCCTACTCAAGATGCTTTCCTACTCAAAATGGAAATTTCCCATTTTACTTGGTATAAAATCAGATTTATTTTTATGACCTGTAAAATTCTTAAATGATCTTTCTCTGCACAATCATTGTTATCTTTTTATTCTACCACTTGCCACTTGCTTGACTTGGCCAAGCTCATCCTCCCCTACCTAAGGTGTTCAAATATGATGTTTTCTCTGCCTTAAAACTTTAACTCCTGATGATCCTTCATTTTAGTATTCTGAGTTCAAATACTGTAACCTCAGTGGGCATTCCTGACCTAGCCTAAATTAGTCCTCAGCACTACTTCTAGTCAAAATATTTTGAATCTTATTTCTATTTGAAATTATCTTGTTTATTTATTTATTTGTTAATCTTATGCTACAACCTATTAAAATGTAAGCTCTAGAAGAAAAGAGTCTTTATTTTTCTGGCTCACTATGATATTTCCAGTACCCAGAATAGGACATGGTGATAAATATTTATTAAGTGAGTAAATGAAAATAAAAATTGTGAATAAATCAATCCTCTGGATATTTTTTTCATAGGACCTGCTATGAAACCAGATTTTGCATAATTGACTGTGTAAGATTTCTTAGATTATTTTTATATATCTTTATTCATTATCTTGTTGATTTTGGTAGGAGGGACTTTAGCTGTTCAAGAACATCACTCTAACAAATCTTTGCAGCTTTAGATATCTAACTGATATTAAAAATTACTATCTGATTTAAAAATCATTTTTCTCATCCAGCCAATTATTAAGTGGTACCAAATAGAGTCAGAAAACTACAGAGCTATAATTGAAGCTTTATTCAGCATGATCTATATCCATTAATCAATACTTAAGTAATCCTCTTAAGAGTACTATTACTGGGGGACTTCCCTGGTGGTCCAGTGGTTAAGAATCCACCTTCCAATGCAGAGGACATGGGTTCAATCCCTGGTCAGGGAACTAAGATCCCACATGCTGTGGGGGTACTAAGCCCATGCACTGCAACTACTGAGCCCACACACTCTGGAGTCCAAGTGCCACAACTAGAGAGAAGCCCACATGCTACAACAAAGAGCCTGCCTGCCACAATGAAAGATCCCACGTGCCGCAACTGGGACCAAACACAGCCAAAATAAATAAATAAATAAATTTTAAAAGAGTGAAAGATACCACGTGCTGCAACTGGGACTCAATGCAGCCAAAATTAATTAATTAATTAATTAAAAAGAGTGCTATTAAAGTTAATATTTATTATTTTATTTCCAAGGGTATTATGTGATATTTTTCTTTGTTGAAATTAATACATCATCTTGGCAGTGATTTGCTGATCAGTAACATTAAAAATTTATCAGAGAAAGAATGTTATGTAACTTCACACCCCCACTGGAAAATAATTTTATTGAGATTCTACCAGCTGTGCAATCTGTTCTGACATTAGGTCCCTTCTTCCTTTGCAATTCTGTCCTTAAGGGGTCCCATGAATACTTTCTTCTCCTCCACAGTCTGGAAGCAACCATGGCCAAATTTGGAGGTGGCATCAATAAATTTGAGGTCAATCTTCTTCAGGGTCTCCCATTTGGTCTGCACCAGCAAGGACTCATACACGGTGAGCACTTGTTTCTTGGTTCCTACCATGCAGCCTTTGAGCATGACAAAGCCATTGGTCACTTCAACATAGTGGACAAAGCCACACAGAGGTTTGATGTTCTTGTCAGACAGATCCTAATCAGTAAAGATATTTTTCTTGATCAGTTTGCTGTCCTTGATGAGGTAGCCCTGGCCAATCTTGTAGATCTTCTTGTTGATCTCAATGTGGTGATGGTAGCCTTTCTGCCTAGCCTGAGCCACAGAGAAGGCCACCAGGGCAGGATGTCATGCCCCAATACAGGCAACTTTATGCAGCCCTTGGTAGGTCTTATGGAGCAGCTTCTTGGTGTGCCAATGGCAGGTGACCCTTATGTAGCCTTTGCCCTTGGTCACCCCAATGACAGCAATCATCTCAGCCTGCCCAAGCACTTGAATCATAGGGACCTGTCACTATAGCCTCTTGACAGCCCAGTCCAGTTTTTCGGCCCAGTGCCTCTGTTCACCTGGATCTCCATGAGGTGGACCTTCTTCTGGTGTATAGGAAGCAGATGCCTCTGGTTGTGGGCAATGACACAGATGACCTGGTAGTACTTCTTCATGCTGCTGAAGTCCCTCTCCCACTGCTTCTTGCTGTTATGTCCTGCCACTTCTTGCAGTATTTGGTAAAGGCCTTTGTCTTTACACTTATGCCAGTTTTTATAGAAGTGTCTTCTGCATTCATTGCTGAAATGCTCAGCAAATGTGGTCTTAAAGGTCTGGAGGCTTCGAGGTGTTTCCACATCGCCCACAATGTCCACAGCCTCCACAACTTCCTTCTTGTTCACCTTGCACCCTGGCCTATCGACCTCCCTCACCATGTGGGTTATGCCAGTCTTGTAGCTGAGGAAGGCTGTGAGGTGTACAGGCTTGGAAGAGTCATCTTTGGGGAAGCTCTTCACCTTCCCATGGTGCCAGCTGCTGTGCGCTTCTGAGGCAGGAAGCCCAGGGACCCATGCTTGGGAGTGGAGAAGTTCCAGGGAGACATCCTGCCATAGGATGCTGCCTGTAGAGAAACATTATGTTACTTTGCACTAATTTCCTCCCAGGGAACTCATGTTGATTCTCAATTATCCTCATTTTTTATCCAACATGGTCATTGCCCATTACTTTAACAATCAGTTCTCGAATTTATTAAAAATAGCACATAACTTTCCAGAATCTGCCATTTTGGAAATGGAATTGTGTATCTGTCTTTGGTCATAATATCATTCACATTTCCATTGTTTTCCAATAATAATGATAGTGGCCATGAAATTGTACCTTGAAATTCACTATTCTGGAAAGCAATTAGTCAAGACTGGAATGAATGGATTAATTTAAAGCCAATAAGTGATTTCTTATGAGTTCTCAACTTACTTTGAGCTAGAATCCCCTCTTTTTGATGTTTACTTTTTTCATTCCTGTTAAAAAAGCTAGGCTGTAGCATGCCATAAATCTTCAAAGTGAAAATACTGCCATGGATGCTATACAGATCTTATTTTGAACTTTGCTTTAAATTAGATTTCAGGTTTCACTGAAAGCAGATAATTTGAGGAAATGGGATACATTAAAGACAGTATATTTCATATGTGAATTATCTGCAACTTTAAACATCACAGGACAATTATGAAAGATGTTGAGAGCAGTGAAACAGGATAAGCTGTTTGTTTTGATAAGTAGTTGTGAAATCAGAGAAGAGGCACTAAGAACATAGAAATAGAAAATAATGTTAAGGGATTAATGCAGATTCATTGATCAGGGGATGCATTGACTAAGTTGGCAAGAATAATTAAGAATGAATTATATAAATACAATTTTTTCAAGTTAAGAATTTTCTTTGAACTTTGGAAAATATTCACATAAACAAGCGTTTTAAAATATTTATGGGAAATTTGTGTTGATAAAGAAATAAAATACATATGAACAAATCAGTTAACAGTGAATGCAACCCTCACCTCCAAACAAAGTCCAGTGGCTGTAGATAACACCAGATTGTGATTGACTAACACTGAAAGAACAATTAAAAAATGTTTTATTTTAAATAAATAATTTTATGCTTTTTATTCTTTTGACTATTCATTTCCTAGAAATATCTAATGTACTGAAATATTTTCTTTCGTTATGAAACATTTTCTTAGACACTAATCTTCATCATAATTCCTTCTTTCTTCAGTTATGAGACAAGATTCGTTCATTAAGAATAAAGTGTACACTAAAATTAACATGTATAAAAATGAACCCAGGAAAGGTAGGCTCAAACATGGTAAATGTATGCCAGATTTTCTAATAAAAATTCCTAAGAAATAGTTATGTTTGTTAGAATTTATTATGGATTACATTTTGAGTTTTCCCCCTACATCTGCTTTTCAGTTCATACATGAGAAATTTATGCAAAGTCTAAGAATTACTATATTATTTATTTATAAAACTTTTCATGCTTATCTCTAAGTGAATATGGTAAAGCTCAAGATATACATGAAATAAAACTGATAAACAAATCATAGATTGTAAAAAATGTGGAGAGAGGCAGGTCAATATGCTAAAAACTGTAGTTGAAGATTCAAATAAGATTTTTTATCTCCTGGAAGTATTATAGAACATCTGTCCAGCCCAGAGTCAGTTCTCACACAATGATAAAATATCAAAATTTTAAAACTCCTGGATGTCTAGTGTAAGACTGGGCTTATGTCAACCAAATAAGATAAACTGTTATAAGTATTTCCTGCAAAAACCCCTATTGTAAAGGTGGAGGGGATATTTTGTTTAGAATGATTTACACTGATTGCACATATCAATTAAATTTATGAGATAATTACTTTTTTTACTTTTGCCAAGGTTGAAAGAGTCTTAATTTTCCTACCTTATTATTAAGCTTTGCTGAGAAGGCTCACTCTCTACCTTCTGACCCTTGAGTTGCCACTTAATGGAAAATGTGATGAGGCTAAATCTCTTAAACAGGAAGAGGAATAGAAAAACATAACTCCATGAATTCAATATTGAGAATGCAATCTGAAGTTTGAGAGAATAATTTGGCAAAGCTGTTAGAAGGAATATCCTGTTAACATTTGAAAAAATAAAATAAATAAATAAAAACAAATGTGGTCCTGAATTTTAAAATTCTATTTATATCAGAGATTCAGAGAATGACATACAAACTAGAATGAAAGCTTGCCCTATGACTGTCAGCATTCTAATGGCTTTCTAAGCTGCCACATTGTGACCTATATTCATCATGGAGTGAACAGTAAATGCTATCAATAGGGAAAGATAAGAAAAATCAGAAGACACAAGAAAATTGGCTAGTTCTGCATGATAATAACTTTCATTTGTATAGCATTTATTTACAAAATGCTTCTACATAAAGATTTTCAGTGTTGTTCAGCTTGCAAGAAGCCTCATGCAGCATCTTCTGCACTTAAACCAGAACTGTGACCAGCCTCTCTAAAGAGTCACAGCTCTGAGTAATCATTAAAAAGTCTTTTTTTTTTTTTGGTAAGAATTTTTTTCAGGTTCTACTTTCCATTCTTTATTTTGAATCATTTGTCCATAAACAATAACATGTGTCAATGGGAAGACATTATGAGATTTTTAGTTAAGGGGGCACAGGATCTAGTTCAGAGTACCTTCAAGCTTCTGGATATTATTAAGGTACTGAGGTGTGGTAGGCAGAATTCTAAAAATGATCTGCAAGATTCCCTGAACGGTGTCTGGCACATGGTAAGTGGAATGAATGTATGAACAGAATTAATATTCTTGCTTTAATCTGGTGGTCTGATTTTCATCACTTGGCTTTGTATTATGATTATCACTCTCTTCCTAGGCCTTTGGGATGATCCTTTTGGATCAAGATATTACCTCAACTTCTGCCAAAAACTTCTTTTCTCTGTTACTTTCTGCTTATTAGCATAAAATTCTCTGCAGACAAGCCCAACTCAGCATTTCCTGTATCATCACCCAATACAGACACAGACCATTGCTTCCATTTCTTTGGTAATCTCTCAATACAATTGGTTCAGTAAAGACAAGAAAATATGAAGAACCAAGCTGGGGAAATAGCAAGAACAGAAGTCTACTGCCTCTAGAGAAGCTCTATAGGAAATTACAGTTCAGGACGGGAGGACTGGAAGGTTAAACCACGAGAAACTGGCAATTTTGAGGTAGGAGATAGATGGGCCCCTGTGCTGGACAGCTGGTGTTTGTCAAGTGGCGTAAAATTTAAAGCTTTGTTCTCACCCAGACACTCCAAGGGCAAAGCTAGTGGCAGAAGCTGAGCTCTGCTGAAGTAAAGAGATAAGATGACCACTACTGAAGTCAAGGGAAACTTCTCTATCTGCACATACACAGGAAGGCTCCTTGGGGGTCAAAAAGGGAGGGTAGCACCACCCCATAGTAAGTGTGGATATGCACCCACAGGCCTCTGAAGTGGGATCCATCTTAGCGAAAAGTTGCGCACACGTGTTGGGAAGGGTCCTCGGACCAGTCAGATGTGGAAAAAGAAACAAGATAATTGGCCAAAGGTAAACAAAGACCCGGAAGAACTGTCCTATATAAGTGCTTTAAATCACCTCCTTACTGCGCTCCTCATTCAGGATGCCCGCACTACTCTTCCAGTGTATATTTCTGCCTAGCTTTTGACTTAAAGAAATAAACTTTTTCTCTGTGTGCTCTCCCATACTTTGTGCTCTGTCTCTAATAATAAACTTTGTACCTGTTTTTACAGTTTTTACCTCCTTGAAACATTCTTGCTTTCAAATGGGGGAAAGAGCCAGGACCATTTTGCCTCTAGCCTCTAGCCCCTGGTGGTCTAGCAGCTAGGATTCCTGGTTTTCATCCAGGTTACCCTGGTTCAATTCCTGGGCAGGGAACTAAGATCTCTCTTCAGGACCACTCACTGCTATCTCTCCGAGATCAATTTGAGTAGATCTAAGGAGATACAAGGCCATAGACAGAAGAAAAGTGTTTTTAGCAAGAAATTGATTATAAGTGGGAGAAAGTGTGGTTGACATTAAAATTAGTCAGAATATGAGAATGTACAGAATGAGGAATGTAAGCAAGTAAAGGTCCAAATAGTGTTCTTTATCTGAGCATGCTCTGCCTGCAGACTCCTGTGCCCCAATTCATAATTGAAATATCATCAATGTAGAAAGCACTTTATAAAATTTAATGTTTCTATTTCCAGGTGAAATTTGAAGTCTTCATTGGAGTAAATTAACTTCAATTTAACTTTGTACAGATTTTAATTTTAATTTTTATTTTCCTTAAAGGCAATAAGAGTGGCACAACCTTACCTCTTCTTAGAAAAATATATTGCTTACATGTGTTAGAAGATCTTAAAGAATTCTCCTGTCACTTAGGGACGTTTTAAGTTAAATAAGGTAAAGCTACCTATGAGGGGTTTATTAATTCTGATAAATAAGATCTTCTCTAAGACAATTTTCAATTTCTTCAAGATCCATTGAAGAGTCTATGAAGAAACATCACTGTAATACCTGAAATAGCTCCCATCTCTCCATTTTAGGAAGCTTCTCTAATGTTCTCAAATGTGACATGAAAAAAAATTACCTAGAATGCCCTTTTCTCATTTTCACTTCCTTCTTTCTTTCTGGGTAAAAATTCCCTTTCTGCTGAAAGCATCACCTGCTTAATTCCATTAAATTTGAATTTTTATTTTGCCTTTCTTTAGTTTTTATGTCATTGCTTGGTGCTATATTAATTAATATTTATTACAGAGTGTGCTATAAATGTAAAATATGTAATTGGTAATGTAAATGAAGTTATCATATGTCTATTTTGTGCTATCTATGGAATTGCATGCTACAGTGAAAAGAGAGCTTTTGATTTTATATTTAAAATTATCTAGAATTGACTTACTTCTCTGAGCCCTTGTATTCACATTTGCTTGAAGGTCAAGTAATGCATGGGTTTTTAAGAGTCAAGATGGCTTATTAAGTTCCCAGCTCTAATTCTTACTAGCTGTGTCACTTTGACCAATTAATCTAATCATTGAGGATCTCAATTTTTCATCTGTAAATTGGGAATTATAATAATGTTATCCTTATAGGAATTTTTATGAGGCTTAATTGAGATATTGTATGCTGAAAGTGTGACACGTTTCTAGGTTTTATTAAGATTGATATTATCTATAAAGTGGGGAATTCTAGTAACTGTCTTAATAAGCTGGTATAAGGAGTCAGTATGGCAGAATATCTAAACAACAAAGTTTGGATAATATTAGCATTTGAATGCTCCTTTTTAAACTGATCCTTCCCTCCTAATCCCCAATGCATGCAAATAGATATTTGTTGTTTTTAAAATACAACAGGACAAAATTGATCCAGCAGTGCATTTTACCTCCTTAGTGGAATTCTACTACGGAGTTTCACATGGACATAGCAGTAGCCTTCGTTGATTTGTCCTCATAATAAAAACATAAATCTGTTATTTTTAGTGCACACACTGAAAACTATGGCAGGAAGTTCTATTTCTATAGTCATTGCCCATTATTATGTTTTCTTTAACTCACATAAAATAGTATTACTCAAGGCATAGGAATGTATCCAATAGTTGCACTCACACCACCTTTATGATTTCCACCCTAAATCTCCTAAACTGATGCAGGTATTTGTTCAGAAGGAATGCTGGAGACAGGTGCTATAAGCAGTCCAATCCTGGGAACTTGTTCCCTTAGTGGCAGGGAAGTCCTCATGTAGTCTCATCAATGGAGTCTTTAGGAAGACGTATGGCCAGACCTCTTATTGCTTTAGGAGATAAAAATTTCACTTTTGGAGATGTGATCACAACCAACCCCTTCTGATTAGTTTGAAGAGATTGTACCATTTTTTCCTGAAGCTAGTGAAAGGGGAAGACTTAGAGCCTCTATTTTGTGTGCTCCCCTTTGCAGTGTGTAGCAGGGGGAACAAATAACATTTACCCAATTTAGTTGTTCACTGTTATAATTCAAGTACAGTACTCTATACTCTGAACATTTATCATTTCAAAATCAATTGGAAATGAATATTATCGTGTCTCTCCTAAAACTTTAAAGCCAATTATAACTGCTGCATTCCAATATTTGAACAATGCCTGGAAGTACAAAATTCAGCTGATCTTTTAACAAAATATGTAAAAATAAGGTTTATAAATCTACTAATTGACCTTAAAACTGCTTCCTAGGAGAACATTACAAATTTCCTCTCAAGAGCATATCAGATCATCAAGAAGAGCCTATGGTCAAACAACTCATGTGATACCACAAGCTAAAATTTATTGACTTTCCCAAGGTATGCCCTGCTTGTTACACACACATGCATATATAATTAAGTAGCATGTGTGAAATAATAGGCCATGAGACCTAAATCATTTACTTTCTCTAAATGCCACCAGGGTTCTGGCTAATAGGCTTGGATCAGTTGATAATTACAACAGAAGGAGAATGTTATTAATTAAACAGTCACCATAGCATAATCATTAATAATTGGTTAACTCTGTGGGTTTTAGTGTCAGACAAATCAGTGATTGGGATCCCCATTAATAATAGTGTCACCTTCTTTAAATTACTTAACATCTCTTAGCTTTAATTTTTTCACCTATAAACTGGGAATAATACCTTTGTGTGGGGTTATTATAAAGTGTAAATAATATTACATAGTAAAAGCTCAGTGTATTCATTGTTATGTTTATTAATCATAGAAGAATTTGGAGCCATGCAAATTCTGTTCCACGAAAATTACACTAAGAATCTAAGCATTGTAAAGTATTGTTTACAAAAGTAAAATAGGTCTGGATTCCCTGATTTCCAGTAATATTGAAAATTTGAATTTCTCAGCAGAAAAGGGAAATGCATATTTGGTGAAAGAGATTAGGTTCTGAAACTGATTTAGAAATATCAGTATGGATATGTATTCTGGATGTATTTTATGCTTATGGAGAAAAACATATTTCTTCACTCTGTACACTGAAAAGGTCAATTATCAACTCAGTAGAAAGGAGCAACCTTAGTATACATGCTGTGGTCTCTAAATATCATTTCCCACTAAAAAGGAACTAAGGCTCATTAGAAGTCTGGCACACAAAATGTACAAAAAAAAACCCTGGATTATTTTGTAATGACCAGAATGCAAGGAAACTATCACAGAGGCTATGATTGTATTAAAAAGATTTTAAGAGAACTAGGGAAGTTTCTACTGGTCAGGAATGGGACAAATTGCACATTAATAAGCATAGTAAACCTAAAGGATAAAAGGCATCAGATATATTAAAACCCATGAGATCATAATGATATTAAAAAGAGAAGTGAAATTGGTTAAGAGTGATATAACTTATTTTAAAATTTACAAGTAAAGTTAAAGTATCAAGCTCTTTTCCTGACTTTTTATATGTACTCTTCCACTGGAAACCAAATGGTAGATGAGATTTTTCTCTTTATAGAAGTATTCTAGCTCATAAAGGAAGACGAGATGATGGTACTAGAATATCACCATTTCACAACCCTAATGGTTGAATGAATTGAGACATCTATTAGCAATGGCTGCTGCTACCACAAAAAGAGAAACAATCAGACGTGTATACCTTCTGATGAAGGGACACAGCACTGTCTATGCAATACTCTTGCCAAAAATAATTCCATGAACAACTAAAACTTGGATTTGATGAACCTCTAGATCCAATTTACAGGGAATACAGAGACTCTGGTAGAACACCACATCAGTGCCATAAGGAAGTATCAAACATTACCCAGAATATGGGACACTTAAGATGAACAACCTGGTTTCTTTAACAAATAAATGACAAAATTAGAGAGATAAAGGGATGGAGAGAGAAGAGAGGAAGAGGGGACATCTGTAGACTAAAGAGACATAAGAGCTTTATTAACCAATAAAAATGAACAGACCTTATTTGGATTCTGATTTTAAACAACAAATGATGATTAAAAAAAAGAATGTCATTTATGTGGCAATTGGCAATTTGAACACTGGGTAGCCATTGGACAATATATTAAGAGATGTGTTAATATTTTTATATGTGATAATGTATTATGGTGGTTCTATTAAAATAGTAATTATCTTTTAAAATTCCTGTGACATATTTTCAGATAAAGTGCTAAAAAACATAGTCTTCCTATAAAGCCTTATTTGACATGTGTTTTTCAGGTAATTTTTTCACTTAAATTTATTTTTTAAATAATACAAATATTTACTAAGCTTTTTTAAAATGTGGAACTAGCCTTCAGATCATGTAGCTATAATTGAAACAAGTCAAAATTTCTGCCTTAAGCCTTTTCCTCAACTAGACTATCAGCTCCCCAAGGACAAAGACTGTGGCTCATTAATTCTCTATCCTGAGTGCCTAGAATAATGCTGGTTATAGTTGGTGCTGAAGAAATATTTATTTGAACTGCTATTGAACTCAACTATATATTAATCATATTATCACAGACAATAAAGATTCTTCCATATGAGTGAAGCACACACTGTTTTTTTCCCATTCCTTTGGTCACAGGACAAAGAGGCTTTACAAAAGCATTGAGGATCATCATCCACTGGACTCTGAGTACTCCTTCTATAAACAGGATTTCTGTGGAATACTTTCCTTTTGCAATAGTCACAACACAGCAAGCTCCGACCCCCACTACTCACTTATCCACAGAGACCAATTGCCTTATTTAGACTGAATAAGATATAGCTTGATCAGATATGTGATTTTTAAGACAATAAAGAAGCAATACATTCCATTTCTCTAAACTTTTCTGTCTGATTTTGGTAACATTGCAGAAAGAAGGTATCTGAAACTATCATCCTAAGATTCTCTGAGCTCCAAGGAAGATGTAGCCCTTTTCCAGATTTAAGAACACATTCCTACATTGCTTGACTGGGCTACACAGTTTGAACATCATAGAAGTAGGAATGCCCTCATTTGTTACATGCTTGGGAAATAAATTGTGATATTTTCCATTCTAGATGGTACAAACTTTGAAAACAATTGGTTGGTTTCTTTTTCAAAAGTCAATTATTTCTTTGTTTTTTTAACTTGAGGAGTACTCAGGTAGAAAATAAAGCCAAACATAAGTTTTACTATAAGAAAATTTATTTCAATTGTGTGGCTGGATTAGACTTAATTTCATGTCGTGTATTTTTCAGGACAAAAAAAGGAAACTGGAAAGAAGATTCATTTAATACTTTCTATATGCTGGGCCCTTTGCATGTTATTATCATTTAATCCTCAGAGCAACCAGGAGTGGGGGACATTTTATACATTTTAAGTGGAGGAAGTGATAGCGTCAGGAGGGTGTATCAGTGAGGTTAATAGACTTTTAAACTTACCTCAAGAGTTATGGAGTAGATTCATACTGATTTGTCTGATTACAGTACCTATATATGCTCCATTCAATTATAGTAAACAACATCTCTTGGAATAGGGAGGTAGGTGACTATTCTCATTGTGGCAGTCAAAAGGATCCAATAACTATCTTTCATGTCATATTAGATATCTATGCATGATACAGAACCTAGGAAAACTTGGATTGTGTTTCAGAGGAAATCTCTCCAGAGAGAAGTTGAAGGTGATTCTATAGTCAGGTAATTTATAGCCCCTGTGGACCAGGATATCATCTTTTCTGAAGTATTTTTAAAAATCACAAATACAAACAAAATTAGAAAAATGTATATAAGGCCATTTATGAATATAAGAATGTGGGCATACTGATCTCTTAAGGTCAACTGTGTCATAAATAAGTTGAAAGTATGATCTTACACAGAAGCCTATATTTAAAAGCTATATTTTATAATAAATACCTAACATATTCACAAGATAGCCAACCTTATCATTTGAACACAGATCTCTAACCAGACATTGCATCATTTATTAATTATACTAACTTTTACTTTGCCTTGCTTGCAAAGAATTTGCAATGCATTTATTAAATTCTGCAGTACTCTCTCCATGGCAGATAAAACAGTTTGTGGTGTTATCTTCCTGAGGCAATGTTGATTGTTATAAAGATGTCTCTATATTAAATTCCTTTTATATAAGTTAGCTCTACGGTATATCTAAAGGTTTTACCTACACTTATTTTTGTTCTTTGTCCATTTCTCTATGGCACCATAAGGAAATGCAATATGATTACAGTATGTTCCCAATTTTGGTGTTTCTACACAAAGAAATACCCTACTTTCCTTTTAACGTGCACTTAACAGTAGCATTGTTATTTGCTAAATGTCTCAGCTTGAACCAAAAAGTATAGTTCATAGTGCAATAAAAGCAATATTCTTAATCTGAATCAGAGGTCCCTGGGTTGGTGTGTTATTGATATCATTTCTGGATACAACTTTAAAAGCTATGCTTTTTTTTTTCCTCAAGCATTATTCTTTTTGGTATATGTTAAAAGATCTGATTTTCCTGAAGAGAAAAATCCCACATCATGGTTCAAATAAGATAAGGTATGCTGTGAAAAGTTTCATAATAAATAATTGTGTAATTTCAAGTGGCTGTTCCACCTTTAGAAAAGCTTCTATACCTCAGTCTGTGGATTGAGCCTTGGCTCAGGTAGAATTGTAGGAAATGCCATACCAAGTTGTCAAAGGAAACAAGGTCTAAAAACTGGAGAAAGTCAGTCAGTCCTAAAGATGATTTACTTAAATGTTAAGAAGTAATGGTTAATTAGGGCTTCCCTGGTGGCGCAGTGGTTGAGAGTTCGCCTGCCGATGCAGGGGACACGGGTTCGTGCCCCGGTCCAGGAAGATCCCACATGCCGCAGAGCAGCTGGGCCCATGAGCCATGGCTGCTGAGCCTGCACATCCGGAGCCTGTGCTCCACGATGGGAAAGGCCACAACAGTGAGAGGCCCGTGTACGGCAAAAAAAAAAAAAAAAAAAAAAAAAAAAAAAGAGCTACACCTGTCTCATATTACCAAACTCTTACTTATCCTGTTATATGTTTTAATCTCCATGATCCAGCACTCTCAGAATCCATTCCTAGATAGAATATCTTGGTTCTTCCCAGTATATTAGCCAGGTCCTGAAGCTCATGTGCTTATATTCACTCTTATCCCTTAGCAGACCCAAGTAATGCTGAGATTTGATAGCATCCTGAGGAGGGCAAGCATTATGCTATAAGACACCTGTCTAATCTAAGGCTTCTGTATAATCGTTTAGCAAGAAGCAAGGGCTTTATTTTCCAACAAAAGGCAGTGGGAGGCAGGATCAAGATGGCAGAATAGGAAGACACTGAGCTTACTTGTTCCCACAAACACATTAAACTTACAACTACATATAGAGCAACTCTTGCTGGAAATGACAAAAAGACTCACAGAACTGCTTTTCTACAACCAAGGATACATCATCCAGACAGGAAAATCAATAAAGATACAGAAAATACAGAAGACACAATAATGAAACATTGGCCTTAAATGGCACATTATAGCATATGGTCCTAATAAATATCTGTAGAACATTCTGTTCAAAAACTGCAGAATACACATTATTTTCTAGTGCAAGTGAAACTTTCTCCAGGATAGAACACATCCAAAGTCACAACACAAGCCTCAATAATTTTAAGAAGATTGAAATTATATTAAGCTTCTTTTCCAGCCATAATGGTATGAAATAGAAATCAATCACAGGAAGTAAAATGGAAAAAAACACAAACAAGTGGAGACTAAACAACATGCTACTAAAAATCAACTGGTCAATAAAGAAATCAAAGAGGAAATCAAAAAATACCTTGAAATGAATGAAAATAGAAATACAACTTTGAAAAATCTACAGGACATAGTAAAGGCCATTTTAAGAGGGAAGTTTATAATGATACAGGCCTACCTCAGAAGCAAGAAAAATCTCAGATAAACAATATAACATTCCACTTAAAGGAACTAGAAAAAGAAGAACAAACAAAGCTCAAAGTCAGCAGAAGGAAGGAAATAGTAAAGACAAGAGTGGAAATAAATAAAATAGAGACACCAATAAAATGGACAACTTAGAAAAAATGGACAAATTCCTAGAAATGTGTAATCTCCAAAATCTGAACAAAAAAGAAATATAACAGACCAATTACTAGTAATGAAATTGAATCAGTAATTAAAAAACAAAACAAAACAAAAACAACTCCCAACAAACAAAATTTCAGGCTTCACAGGGTAATTCTACCAAAACTTTAAAAGAAGGGTTAATACTTATCTTTCTCAAACTACTCTGAAAAATTTAAGAGAAAGGGACACTTCTGAACTCATTCTATGAGGTCAGCATTACCCTGATGTCAAAACCAAAGATCCTACAAAAAAGAAACTTACAGGTCAATATTTCTGATGAACATAAATGCAAAACTCCTCAACAAAATATTAGCAAAACTAATTCAATCACACATAAAAAAGATCATATATCATGATCAAGTGAGATTTATTCCAGTGATGCAAGCATGTCAGTGTCTGCAAATCAATGTGATATACCACATTGTGAAAACAAAGCATAAAAGTCACCTGATCATTTCAATAAATGCAGAAAAAGCATTTGACAAAATTTAAATCCATTCATGGTAAAAACTCTCAACAAAGTTGGTATAGAGGGAACATACAACACAGTAAATGTCATTTATGACAAACCCACAGCTAGCATTATACTCAGTGATTAAAAAACTGAATGCTTTTCCTCTAAGATGAGGAGCAAAACAAGGATGCCCACTCACCACTTCTATTTAACATAGTATTGGAAGTCCTAGCTAAAGCAACCAGATGATAAAAAGAAATAAAATGCATCCAAATTGGAAGAGAAAAATAAAACTGTCACTATTTGCAGATGACATAATAACATATATTGCAAACCCTAAAGACATTACCAAAAAAATGTTAGAACTAATAAAGAAATCTGGTTAAGTTACAAGATATAAAATTAATATACAGAAATCAGTTGCATTTGTATACACTAATAATGAACTACCTGAAAGAGAAATCAAAAAAACAATCCCATTTACAATCAAACCAAAAAGAATAAAATGTCTTGGAATACATTTAACTAAGGAGGAAGAAAACCTGTACTCTGAAAACTATAAAACATCAATGAAGGAAATTGAATATGATACAAATAGATGAAAAGATATCTTATGTTTATGTTTTAGAAGAATCAGTATTGTTAAAATGTCCATACTACCCAAAGCAATCTACAGATTCATTGCAATCCCTATCAAAATACAGCATTTTTCACAGAACTAGAACAAATAATCCTAAAATTTGCATGGAAACACAAAAGACCCTGAATAGCCAAAGTAATCTTGAGGAAAAAAAGGAACAAAGCTGGTGGTATCACATTCCCTGACTTCAGATTATATTACAAAGCTACAGTATGGAACTGGCACACGTAACAGACATGTTCAATGTAATAGAAAAGAGAGCCCAGAAAGAAACCCACACACATATGGTCAATTAATCTATGACAAATAAGGCAAGAATATACAATGGGGAAAAGACAGTTTCTTCAATAAGTGGTGTTGGAAAAATTGGACAGCTACATGCAAAAGAATGAAACTAGAATGTTTTCTCATATCATAAAAAAATGAACTCAAAATGGATTAAAGTCTTTAAATGTAAGACCTGAAACCATGAAACTCTTAGAAGAAGATATAGGCAGTGTGCTCTTTGGTAGTCTTAACAATACTTTTTTGAATCTGTCTCCTAAGGCAAGGGAAACAAGAGTAAAAATAAACAAATGGAACCTAATAAAACTAAAAAGTTTTTGTACAGCAAACAAACCATCAACAAATGAAAAGGTAACCTGCTAAATGGGAGAAGATACTTGCCAGTAATATATCTCATAAGGGCTTAATATCCAAAATATATAAAAACTCATACAACTCAACATAAAAAAAATCCAAATAAAATGTGGGCAGAGGACTTGAATAGGCATTTTTCCAAAGAAGACATATGATGGCCAACAGACACATGAATTAGTACTCAACATCACTAATCATCAGACAAATGCAAATGAAAGCTACAATGAGATATCACCTCACCCCTATTAGAATGTCTATTACCAAAAAGACAAGAAATAATAAGTGTTGGTGAGGATGTGGAGAAAAGGGAACCCTAGTACACTGTTGCTGGGAATGTGAATTGGTTCAGCCACTATGGAACACAGTATGGAGTTTCCTCAAAAAATTAAAAATAGTACTACCATATGATTCAGCAATTTCACTCCTGAGTATTTATCTGCAGACAATTTGAAAAGATATATGCACCCCGATGTTCATAGCAGCACTATTTACATTAGCCAATACATAGAAGCAATCTAAGTCCATCAACAGATGAATGTATAGAGAAGATGCAGTGTGTGTGTGTGTGTGTGTGTGTGTGTGCATGTTTATGTACACACATATATATAGAACATGTATATGTAGTACATATGTGTAAATGTATTGCAATATTACTCTGCCATAAAAAGGAATGAAATCGTGCCATTGGTGCCAACATGAATGGACCTGGAGGGTATTACATTTAGTGAAATAAGTCACATGGAGAAAGACAAATACCCTATATTTTACACTTATATGTGGAATCTAAAATACAAACAAACAGTATAGAAACAGTATAGAAATCAAATTTTATTAATTTTTAAATATTTTTTTAAGTAAGATTTTTAAGAAGCTATTGTTAGGCTTACCTTTACAAATGGGGACAGTAAATTGAATTTCAGCGTGCAAACTTAAATTGAAATATTAGGAGGAAAAAAGATAAATAACCCTGACAGAAAATAAATCAAAACACAATTTTTGAGGCAACCCATGCTAAAAATTTGAACTTTTGATCAATTCTCTCTCACAACATAAGAATTAAAAAGAAGCCCCAATCTATAGGAGGCTTCATATATAGGAGTATCCTCATCAAGATAAGAGCAAAAAGTACTTTCTAATTTCAGAAGCCTGCAAAATGCCTTTAGCTCTTTCAGATTTTCAAGACATCACAAGAGCAGTGACATTTATATGTTAGCCAGGACTATTTTCCCAGCTTTGCTCAGAAAGCAGTTACACTTCTGTTCTGTGTCCCCTGACCTCCTTGACTCTGCTATTTGTCTAGTGGAGCCTGCTTGACAACAATCATATGATCTTTAATCAGAACTGTTTTTACCAGTGATATCCCAACAATTTCACATGAAAACTTAAGATCCACCTGGTCTCCATTTATCCAATTCCACATATATTTAATAAATATCAGCTATGTTCAAGTCACTGTCAAAATATTATGAAAATTTGGAAATGACAAAAGAGATTATTGAGTGTTCTTTCAATGCAGTGCTGAGTTTGTCCTTTTGATCGACTAGCATATTTTATAACTCTGGAGGGGCACAGATTAACTTGCACATTTATGCAGGGTAGTGATGCAAATAATTTTTTCCACTAGAAAAGACACCACAAAAGTTATAGTTTAGTAACATATTGTACATTAATCAGTTTTGTATCTTATCTAGCAATCTTATCCTAACATTCATTTATTAAAATTTCTATAAGTAGTTCTTTAAATTCTCAACTGAACCAGTTTTAACATTGCTTCATTAATGAGTTAAATGATATCTTTGCCGTGTTCATTTTACATTTTTATGAGAGATATGTTATTACCTTTAGAAAGTTATACATTAGCAATGCTTTCCTAGGTTCTATGTCTCCAAACCCTTATTGAAACTGAGAACAAATTAAAAGCTCTGAGTGAAAATGAAAAATAACCTATCATCATGTTGAAGATGATGATTGTGGTGGTGATGGTATTTGCATGTAAGAAGAAAAAACAGAGAAACCAAAATGATAATTGACACAGGTTTAAAGAAAATATTACAGGGCTTCCCTGGTGGCGCAGTGGTTGAGAGTCCACCTGCCAATGCAGGGGACACGGGTTCGTGCCCCGGTCCAGGAAGATCCCACATGCCGTGGAGCGGCTGGGCCCATGAGCCATGGCCACTGAGCCTGCATGCCTGGAGCCTGTGCTCTGCAATGGGAGAGGCCACAACAGTGAGAGGCCCACGTACCCAAAAAAAAAAAATTACAGATTGGAAAAAGTAGTGCATCTCTCTCATTACAATTTTTAATGGTTATTATTTTTATACTGCATATATGAATAGTTTTTTCAGTTATTATTGAACTTTTACAAATTCTATCTTATGTTTATTCTTACAAATTTTCCTGTTGCTGTTTTCCTTAAAATCTTTAAAAGGATGTGGGAAGAGTAATTACATCTGTATACAGTGAGCAAACTAATGCAATGATATAAGGTGTTTCTCCTACCCACACAAAGGAAAATGCTATAAAAGGATAATATTCTCTTTAAGTCAACACAATTCATGGTGACAGAAAAAGGTTTCACAATGAAATTTCTTGATGGGAAGTTATTAAATTACTAGATAATTTTTAAAGCAACACAGTCAAAACTCTAACCATTGAAATCAATTCTGTGTAATAAGTGCTTACATAGCTCTCTATCTAATGTGAGATAACAAATTATGTACCCAAAACTGATGATGCCTGAATCTCCATCAGAGGTAAAAGAGTGAATTTAATGCAAAGGATTTTACTACATCGTCAACTGTCCTTTCTGTCAAGTGTATAATACTAAAGATTTTTCATAGAGTGATTACATCTGTGTTTCAAATTTAGATTTCTGTTTCTGGAGAGTTAACTATCACAATTGCTTTTAATTTAATGACCTGCCAATGCCTGGATACTACATTTGTTCTTCTCCTTGAGGAGTAGGGTACATCTATGTGTATTGACTCTTTTTTTAATTTTAATAATTCTTTCAGCACAAGAAGATACCTGCAAACATTTGCCTGAAGATGTGCTTATTTAGACTATTTTCAAAATTCTTATTTGGCAAAGGTTTTTTATTATTTTTGAAATTTATTCACCTCTTCCTCTCTGACAACTCTTTAAGTAACAGCTTTTACATTTAAAACATTTCAAATGTGATACGATCAACCAGGATATTTTGACATAAACATTTAATAATTTTCTTCTGTGTATCTAGTTTAGACTTGAGAGGCTAACAATTCAGTTTTAGGACTAATCTCACAGATTATAATATTGTGCCTTCAAGAGAATATTGCCCTATTTTGTGAGATCTTTTCCCCTTAGCTACCATTTCAGACATTTGGTGAAAGTAGATGTTGACTGACTGACAATTACAATTGTGAAAAGAAAAATATCATTGATGAAGGCATGATGCCTTCTACAAAACAGAGGTTGAATAAGAGACATTTGGGAGACAACTGTTATCAGATGCTTTTCTGGAAGTTTTTCAGGTACAAGAAAAGCTGTCAGGTTAAAAAAATGATTGTTTGTTTTTCACATTTAAACTTTGCATTTCAGAACAATCCTGAGAAAATGTTTGCTATTTGCAAAACATCTGGAATTGGCTCATCCTGTCCTCTGGTCATGTTAAATAATTAACCTCGATAAGGTAGAAAAGAATGATAAGTTATTGGAATCTTGTGTCTTTTTTTTTTTTTTTTTGTGGTATGCGGGCCTCTCACTGTTGTGGCCTCTCCCATTGCGGAGCACAGGCTCCGAACGCACAGGCCCAGCAGCCATAACTCACGGGCCCAGCTGCTCCGCGGCATGTGGGATCTTCCCAGACTGGAGCACAAACCCGTGTCCCCTGCATCGGCAGACAGACTCTCAACCACTGCGCCACCAGGGAAACCCCCCTGTGTCTTTTAAAAAAAATTTTTTTTTTTGGCAGTCACCCTCCAAATTGTACTCTTTGAAGATATGCCATCACTCATGCTTTTATGGAAGTTGAAAATATTCCAATGATTTGTGATAATTCTAATATAATCTTATACTTAAAAATCAAAAATTCAAGGTTAAACATAAAGTGCCCACCTTATGCGATGTTTGGATACCAAGTAAAACATCTCAAATAGTACTTTTTTTCAGGCAGTCATTCCTTTGAACCAAAATCTATTTCCTTATTAATTCCATTCTGCCTTTTCCATATCCATTCACAACTGTACCTGAGTTGTGAATCACAGTGCTTTCTAGGTTCATAGCACCTTTTAAAGTAAGTTACATCACACACATATTTACTAAGGAGGTTATATAGATGATTTCATCTTTTATTAATTATTTATTCATTTATTTATTGAAGTATAGTGGATGTACAAAATTGTATAAGTCTACAGTATAGTGATTCACAATTTAAAGGTTATACTCCATTTATATTTATAAAATATTGGCTATATTTTGAACCTTTAAATGTTTGCATACTTGATCACTAGGCAGCCAAATCAAAGTCTAAACTGTCAGTTTTGGCATGATCTTGTGCCAAAAGTTGAGTTAGGTCAATGGCATTCTTACCCTGGGATACTTCAAATGTGAATTATAAAATAGCTGGAATAAAATGGTAAGGGAATAAAAATAAAAATGCCTTACCTACAGAGCAAGGGTGAAACAGTGTAGATGTCACAATGAGTTTAAATAAGGAAAAGGAAGATAATCTGTTTAAGCAGAACCTTGAGGATGGAGAGCCACAGTACAGAATAGAGGACAACAGAGCTAGTTGATGGTGAAATAAGTATCAAGAAGAAGCTGAAAGGGAACCAAAAAAGGTAGAGGGAATAGTGATAGTAACAGTAGTAAAGCATAGATTTAAGGGCAATGAAACCATGTTCCAGTTTCTGGACTTCTCTTCTTGGATGATTTCCTGTCTACCATATTGATTGTTATAATAACCACCATCCCTATTTCATTCTAGTTTGTTTGAGAAAGGCTCTGTTGTTTTTAATAACAAAAACCTAACTAAAACAACATGAATGCTACTATAATGTTGGACACTAGTTTTCATGTCCCCATGGACATTTTCTATCCCGTACTAAATATTTCATGACACTCTAATCCTTAAAGACAGTTGGATATTCACTGAAGTGGTCCCTCATGGGTACTGTTGAGAATACCAATGTAAGCATTGTAACAAGCTCATTAAAACATGTCACTTCATCTGACATACCACAGACCTTTCTGCTCCTTGATGACTAAATTCTTACATGCAATTATAATACAAAAATAAAAGACATTCTGAAAAACGAAAGAAAAATACAATTATTTTGAAGGTATGGTATATGGAGTAAGGTGACCTGTTAACTAAACCAAGAAAATCCAATTGTAAAATTAATCAATTATCAAGTATCTTTATTTTTAGCCAAGGTGGAGTAATGGAGACCCAATTTATCCACCCACCTCAAGCAATCAAAACATTGGACAAGATATGTAAAACAATGGTTTTCTGACATGGGACATCAGGCAACGTAGGACAGTGATAACTGATGGAGGGGAAATGAATGAGATAAGTAATATAATTGTTCCTGATTACAGGGAGTGGGAACGTGGGCAGAATATAAGGTCTCCTTGAGTTGAGGAGGCAGAGCTTTTGGAGTTCAGATAGTTCAAGGCAGTTCAAGGTCACAGAATACTGATTTGAAGAGAAGAGAGCTGCACAAAGAACTTCAGAGATCCACATAATGACCCATTAGAGTCCTCACTGAGTGTTGCTCTGTACTTATGTATGATGGAACGGTCCAAGACTCTGAGAAGAGAACCATCCACAAGAAGAGGGAACAACTCTCAGAGCTCACACAGTACCAGTGTTCCCATCAGCCAGAGTTAAAATCTCATTAATCCAATTTCTCTGATGTCACCAAAAAGGCTTAAAAGCAAACTTTGGAATAATTGAATTGATTCCATGTGACTTAACCATGTCTCAAATAAAGCTAAGGATATTTATAGGACTATGAAATAATGAGCACACAAAAAGGTGAAAATCACAATGTTTTTGTTATCCAGTCACAAATGTCCAGGCACAAAAATAAGCAGGAAAATATGACACATAATGAGAACATTTAATCTGTAGAAAAAATGCAGAAAAGACACAGATGATAGAATTAGTAGGTAAAAGGCATTTAAATAGTTATTATACTTTTAGATATCAAAACGGTAAAAGAATGATTGAAATTGTTAGAGTCATAGAAGATAAGAAAACCTTACTAATACTTCTAGAAATGAAAACTACAATGGTCAAAGTAAAAAATGCCTTGGAAGGTATTAATTAATGTCTTAGAAGGTATTAATTTTAAACATATCGATGAAAACTTAATGGACTTGAAGAAAAATCAGTAAAGACTATCCAAAATTAAAAACATAAATACATTTTTAAAAACTAAAATATGAACACTCCATTTAACAAAAACATAATATACATTATTTTCAAGGGAATATGGAACATTTACCAAAATAGACCATATTCAGAGGCATAAAATGAGTCTCATTCAGTTTAAAAGGATTTAAAGCATACAAAGTATGTTCAATGACCAAAAAAACAACAACCAACATATATTTAGAAAATGTTTAAATGTTTGGAAACTAAATAGCACATGTCTAAATAACCCATGAGTCAAAGAGAAATCAAAGGGTAAGTACAGAGTATTTTGAAATGGTTGAAAATGAAAACAAGCCATCAAATTTTGTGAGATGAAGATAAAGTAATATCTACAAAGAAATTTACAGATGAAATGCCTCTATTAAAAAAAAAGGAAGATTTTAAGTGACCTGAACTTCATCTTAAGAAACCAGAAAATGTAGGAAAAGCTGAACTCAAATTAAGCAGTAGAAAGTAAATTTGGACAGAAATCAATGCAGCCAAAGATGAGAAACAATAGAGAAAAAAAATAATGAAATTTAAAAAGAGTGTCTTTGAGAGGATCAATAACATTTATAAATCCTAGTCAGACAGACTGGGAAAAAATGAGAGAAAACACAAGTTACCAAATATTAAGAATGAGAAGTGTGCTATTACTGTAGATTCTGTACATATTAGAAGAATTCTAGGGAAATATTATAAACAACTTTATGTCAATAAACTTGACAACTTAGATGAATGGGAAAATTCCTTGAAAGTTGCAAATAACCTGGAGGACATTATACTAAGTGAAATAAGCCAGATAAAGACAAATATTACATGGTATCACTTATATGTGGAAACTTTAAAAAAAAGGGGGGGAGGGAAAAAAAGTAAAGTTGAATTCAGAAACAGAGTAGAATGGAGGTTGCCAGGAACTGAGGTGTGAGGGAAATGAAGAGATGGTCAAAGAGTATAAGATGAATAAATTCTGAGGATCTATTGTGCACCATGGCCACCACAGTTAATAATACTATACTGGAAATTTGCTAAGAGAGTAAATCTTAAGCATTCTGATCAAAAAGAAAAAAAAAACTTTATGTCTCACGATGGATGTGTTAAGTAATTTGATTGTAGGAATCATTTCACAGTGTATATGTATCTCAAATCAGTACCTTGTATGTTTAAAATACATTATAATTTTGTCAATTACACCTTAATAAAAGTTGCCAGAACAATAATAAATAGCTTGAATATACATGTTTGAAATTGAATTTGTACTTTAAAACTTTCACAGCAGGAGTATTCCAGACCCAGAGGCATCACTAACGAATTCTTGATCAGTTTCAGGGAGGTAGACATATGTCAACATTTCTCATATTGTACGCACTAAATTTGTGAAGTTTTTGTATGCCAATTATACTTCAATAAAGTTGTAAACAAGAATCAACCATTTCTAAAAACAGAAAATTAAAGATTATACTCAGGTTCTGGTGATTATTTTTACTTTTGGTAATTATGAGAATAGCTTTTCCTTTGTAGGTTTTTCAATATGCCTTTCCCCCTAGGTTATGCATTCTTACATTTTTGCAATGTATTTAAATCTTCAAAACCACCACATTTTCTGTAGTAGGCACTCAATAAATATTTGTTGAATGAATGGGTGATTGAATGAATGAATATTAAACTGGAGAAAAGAGTATCCATTATGTATCTTTATTTCAAATATTGCCCTTTTTTCTTCAGTATTTTCTCACTTCAGATTTTAGAATTTTACTCTGTAACATCTTTTCTTATTTGTCATTTCTGGGCATATCTCCATGGCTTACCCTTAAAATGTTCTATTCCACTGGTTTCAGGTTACCAGACGATCTTGTACAGGTTTATGTCTCAGCTGCTGTCGAAAAGCAAATGCCCACTTACATTTTTCATGATAAATAAGTTATGTCTCATTCTCATGTAAACCCTAGAGAACCAAAGGAATTTTAAAAACAATATTTTCTTGCTTTCTGACTTACTTCTCTTGTGGCTTTGACATAGGGAGCATGACTTTTAGAAGTTTCAGTCTGCCTGAAAATGGTATGAGTAATGTTTGAGAAAAATGTGAAATATATTTAAGTGACAATGGAATAGTAAGAAATATTCAGAGATAGTACTTTCATAGAAAGGCTGTAGTGGCTTTTTCATTTGAACAAGCAACTACATGTGAAGGAAACTGTACATAACAAAAGATCTTTTCATTGGTCTTGAAGACTAACGATCCATTGGGGTTCAATGAATGATAAAATGAGGTTGCATGGCGGAGTGGAATCAACCCAGGATTTGAGGCTAGAAGACCTGGGTGTGAGTCACAGCTCAAGGATCCAAACATATATATATATATATATATATATATATATATATATATATATATATATATATATATATATATATATATATATATATATATATATAGTATCGATGTGCTTTACAGCAAAAGTGACAGGAATCCCCATTGAACTGTGGAACTGTTACAAGTGATGTCATCTTTCCTTTCCACGGAAGGGGAAGTGAAACACCAGTAGGGAACCAGCACAGGAGAATGGAAGTAAAATTGATCTCAGAAGCCACAGTCTGTGAATAAGCCTTGGACATTTACAGTATACCTACTCCCAGCCCATTTCTGTAGGTCAGAGCAGAGGCAGTGAAGCAGCTTCATGCTCTTGATTGTTTGACTGTGTTATTTGAGGTGGGGTGGGGGGGTGAAAAGAACAGAAGGGAGGAAGACTAAGTCTAGCTAATAATTTTATTACATAAGGAAATGAGATTAATAAGTTATGTTGTTATGGCTGAATTTTGGATTCATTGTATATTTTAAGCTGAAACATATTAATTATAGATTCTAAACTTGAAATCCTGCTTCACTGATTTCATCTAATCCACAAGGTTAAATAACCACAAACAGAGAAATATCTTTAACACATACCTTCTATGTTTACTTTCCTCCCTGAGAAAACATGGAGCTCCATGAGGCCAGTAAACCTGTCTATCCTGCTGACATCTTAACATCAATTCTTGTCAGGGTACCTCAGAGTAGAAACTCAGTAACTGTGTTGCATTAACAAATAAATGATTAGAATGAAGAATGAATGGAGTAATATAATGTTAAAAGAACTTCACAAATTTCATTGTTCCACACCAAGATTATTAAAGGGACTAAATAGTTGGGGAATAAAATCAAAACACTTTACAAATGAGATATTTCAGCTATTCCCGAAGATGTAGACGGAATTTGGATAGGAATAAAAGGAGAGGAAAGATGACAAATTCTGACTGATAGAAAAAAAAGGCACAGTGAGGAGGTGTGAAAGCTGTAATGAGAGAGTCCTGAGGGTCCTAATATATAAAAAATATTTGTTCCCAGAAACATCAAATTCCATAATTGATCCTTAGTCTCTTAGTATCTCTAACTTGGATTCGTTGCTGAAATTGAGAGAGAAACTTTTGCTTTCAGATTACATTTTTTTTTTCAGAGTAAATGCTATAGATTGTCAGAAAGACAAATCATTTTAAAAGCCTTATAAAGAATTAAAACATTTTCCTGCACCATCTCACAAGCCCACTCCCCAAAACCGACTGTGAATTTAATTTTTCATTTCTTCTTGTATCTACCCTATTTTCTTATAAATAATGTGCTTATACTTATAACTTCTTGATTTGTCATTTTTAGATATTATCAATTTGGTATTATCCAGAATGTACAGTCTATTTGTGAAAACATGTATAAACATTTATCTCCTTTTCCCACCTCTAACCTGAATTTCCCTTTTCTGTTTTTCCAATGTAGTTGCCTTTCAATATTTTGTTGTATGAAAATCAGTTTCTATATTATTATGACTATTATTTTTCTGTTAAGCCAAAATGTATGCTATAAACACATTTCCTTTCATTTCCTTTAAATTCCTGCAACACAGTGATAGACCCTCATTTTGAGTGGGTTGGGTTGTATATTTTAGGAAATAATCTGTTAATGTTTCTGAACTCAAACATACTTAGAGATTGATGAATTAAGATTCGTACTAGCTTCATTCTTTTCTATGCTTTTGAGTTTTCTTTTTTCTTTTATCTTTTGATTGAAGTATAGTTGACTTACAATATTATTTTAGTTTCAGGTATACAACATAATGATTCAGTATTTTTACAGATTGTATTCCATTAAAAGTTATTACAAGATAATGGCTATATTTCCTATGCTATATAATATATCGTTGTTGCTTATCTATTTTATACATAGGAATTTATATCTCTTAATCCCATATCCCTAATTCACCCCTCCCCCCTTTCCTCTCCCATTTGGTAACCACTAATTTGTTTTCTATATCTGTAAGTCTGTTTCTGCTTTACATATACATTCATTTTTATTATTTTTTAGATTCCAAATATAAGTGATATCACACAGTATTTTGATTTTTCTTAATGTGATGCTAAGTAAGGAAATATACAATGTAACCTTCTAAAAGTCAATAATTGTTGATCCTCATGAATTGACCTCTCTTGTGTGGCTTTCTGATAAGTATCATTGCAGCTATGATTAGCATAGCTAGAAATGTTACAAACAGCTGTGCAACTATTAAAACCACCAATCAACGTGTAGCTCCAGATGTTCCATACTCAGAACTACAGCTCTACAAGGTGGCTGGTGCATGGAGTTGGTTACATCAAAGCTGTCAGTTTTAACATATGAATGCTTATACTAGGCAACAATTACCTCTCACATACTTACAATGTTAAGGTCCAAGATAATTGCAATCATAGCTCACATAGCCCAGAAAAGAGGCAAAGGGGATTTTTTAAATGGATCCACCCTTTACTGAGTCTTATAAGGATTTTCAGTAAAGATGGGGAAGCAGCTGGAAGCAGTCTTTCAAGTCACCTGATGTGTTTCCTGAACATTGCACCCTCCTTTCTGGCCAATTACTGTCATGATTTCAGAAAATAAACAAACTACTCATCAGGAAAAATTTGTCAGCATTCTGTTTTTATCTAAAAGAATATTCACTTACAGAATTTGAGAGGATATATACAATATTCTCACATATACCTCCCTCTAAAGTCAGGTGAATATGGGTTTGTTGGCCAGAAATTTATATGGCCTAAGAAAAGAACAATGTTAATTGGCAAACTTTTGCCCAATATTTACACAAGCATCAGTAGATACACATTCTGATACCAATAGGTCCCAGAGCCTAGCCTCAAATTCAGAAAATTAATAAAGAGATCCAGAGAAGAAGATGTGTGCTTGCTGGCATTGGAAGAGAACTGAGATTTCTCTGGATAATACTATAAACTATGATTCCTATTGAGAACAGGGGTCTGAGTATATATGGCATTGGTAAAAACCATTATTTTTCTGGATTCAGATTGCACAGTCACTGAGAATTAATATTTGCTGTTCAAGAGCTATTTTTATGTTTTATGTTTAATTAAATATTTACCCATTGGAAAAGCGGGAAGAATCCTCATTTTTCACTTCAAAGGTGACAGAGCTTTGCTTGCTAACATCCACCCTGGACTGTTCTGCTGAAGCTTCGGATACGCCACCCTCTCCTACCACCTTCCATGGTATAAGTACTGGTCAATAATTTAGACTTGCTTTACACTGGGGTTCATCCATGCTCTGAGGTGGGGCTGGGTGTTGGAGATATTGCGGGTGAGGAAGTAATTAAAGTAGAGCAGAGATTTATTCTGTGTTGGTTTGAAAAGGAGAAATGTGTTGCCTTTCCAGAGATAAGTAAAATAAGGCTAAGAATTGGGATTAGTTTATAAAAGGACTTACAAAAGTTAGTGTTTATTTTTTCTTATAACGCTGAGAAGGACATATTAAATGGTTTTAAATATGTCTTTTGTTACTACTTCATAGAGAAATCTGACATCCTGACATATCCTTTGTGCTGTGGGGAAAAAAATATATATATATATCTGAGCTTTAAAAAAGAGAGATGACTACCCCCATATACCATAGTCTCTGTCCCACTGATGCCCATCTGGAGTAAACTATACCCTATAAAGGGGGCAGATTTATAGCAGATCTAGGCAGTGACAAGCAGTAAGTTGAGAAATGACCCTCAGTGGAGCTGAGTCAATAGGGAGGTACAATTTGCCATGATGCTTTCTGTATCCAATGAAACCAGAAACAATCCCACTTCTCCTTCTGCACTGTGGACCAATGTCATCCCTGGAACACAAATACAGCCCATGGTGAAGGCTGTGAGGTGTTAGAAAAGCTGGGTGTTTCCAGAACGTAGAGTGCCAGTTTCTGGAAAGGGGAAGCTTGAAATTTTCTATTTTTTCTATTTCTATTATTTAGTAGTTGCTTAACTTAAAATGTCTACGTTTTTGATCAATTTCTCCTCCTCCCCAAGATGGAATTCTTTATCTCACAGGTCTGTGCATGATGACTTGGGGGAAGAAGGAGGATCCTGGAATGCATTAATATAATTTTTGATGACATCTTTTGCTGTAATATGATATGATATAGAAAATGAAGTAATTTGTATGCTCCTAAGGTTCGAATAATCAGTCATAGAATAAGAAACCTGCACACTCATGCTAAGGACTTACCACTGCTCCTGCTTTCTCAATGGCTGCAATCATATTCGTTTCACAAGTCACTTTCAGGAAGAACTCACACAATTTCTGATCATTTTCTCCACCCTGAGTGTTCCAAAATCACTTTGTATTAGTTCTCTGTTGCCAGTGTAAAAAAAAATATGACCACAGACTTAGCGGTTTAGAGAACACAAATTTATGATCTTACAATTGAGGTAGGTTAAATATCTGATCTAGGTCTCACTGAACTAAAATTAAGCTGTTGACAACCCTGTTCCTTTCTGAAGCCTCTAAGGGATAAATCTTTTTCTTTGCTCTTTCCAGCTTCTACAAAGCCCACATTCCTTGGCTTGAGGTCCCCTTCCTTATCTTCAAAGCCTGCAATGACTAGTTGAGTCCTTTTTATATCATATAACTCCAACAATCTCTCCTGCCTTCCTTTATCACTGAGGACCTTTGTGATTACATTGAACCCACCCAGGTAATCCAAGATAATCTCTCTATTTAAAATTCAGCTCATTATTAACCTTAATTACATCTCCAAATTTCTTTCTTTTTTTTTTTTTTTTTTTTTTTTTTTTGCTGTGTAATCTAACATATCCACTGGTTTGGGGCATTAGGATATGGATATCACTAAGTGTTCACTATTCTGTCTGCCACATACTCTATCATCCCTACCTCTTTCCTAGGCCCCAGATGCACATATTCAACTGCTTAAAGGATAACTTAACCAAGATGTCTCACCAACTCCTTGAACTCAACTCATGTTCTTTCCCAAGAAGAACTTTTTTTCATAGAGATTTTATTTGTTGATGATTTTTCTCTTACTCACTAGGGCTTAAGGTTTCAGAATCATGGTAGAGTATTATTTTTTCTCCATTTTCCACCAAAATCAAGTGTGAAATCAATTTTGCCTACTTCTATAGTGTTTCTGAAATCTGAAACTTATTTCAAGTCCAATTGTCAGAACTAGAATTTGGATCCTCATTATATCTTAACCTACTTTAATAAACTCTTAACTGATTTCCCAGTCTTTACCCCTGCTCTCCACATTCCAGTTTATCCTATACCTGCTTCCAGATTGGGCCACTCTGTCATACTCCTTCTTAGAAGTCT
Source organism: Mesoplodon densirostris (assembly GCF_025265405.1). Classification (NCBI taxonomy): domain Eukaryota; kingdom Metazoa; phylum Chordata; class Mammalia; order Artiodactyla; family Ziphiidae; genus Mesoplodon; species Mesoplodon densirostris. The sequence goes on from NC_082678.1 coordinate 64,084,984, forward strand.
TTAGCCACATCCCTTCCATATGATAGTCACATCTTTCCACAATACGGTCACAACCTATACTCTACAACACTTGCACTCTCAATTAATCCTCAAAACAACAGTGTAAGTTGGGACTTTACAAAGCTATTTGAAGACCAGACAGATTAAGTATCTTGATCAAGGTCATCCAGTACATCAGTAGCAGAATTTAAACTTGGATCTCTTGATCCCAAGTTCATTGTTGTTTTCATGACTACCTTTGTAACTTTATTTCCTGCTACTACCCTAACATGCAGACCGTGATGGACTTTCATTTTTCCCCACCCTTTTTCAAGTTCTCAGTGTTTTGTTGTTGCTTAAGATATCTATTCTTTCTAGATTCCTTTATCTCCAAACCATCCCTGCCTACTAAAATTAAATCCATCCTTAAGGCCCATTTTATAAATTGTGACCTCCATGAAACCTTTGCCGTTGTTCCTTACTTTGATCTTTCTTGCCATATTGTTTTGCCAAAACTTATTGAGACTTGTATTAAAGTTATTTGGACCCTTGACTTAAACCACAATCTCCTTCTCGGCATGTAGTCTAAAGGGTAGTACATGTGTTACCAAGTCCAAACTTGTACTGCTTGCCTCATGCAAGCCAATAAATCAAGAGATGCAGTGTTGGGGTAAAGAATAGCTACTTTATTCAGAAAACCAGGAGAATGAGAAGTTGGTGAGCTAGTGTTCCAAAGAACCATCTTACTGGAGTTAGAATTCAAGCTTATTTTGTACCAAAAGAGGAGAGGTTGTGGCTGGTTGTTGCAGACTCCTTGGTGCTGCCAAGACCCCAGAGGGGATGTGATAATCCTTTGTTCTTGCAGCTGTCCACTTAGGTCTGGTCACTATGTTCCTCTAAAGTTTTACCAAGACAAGTGTTATTTTCTGTTCTGCAACTTTTTATCTTTATGTGAATGGTTTTAAAAGTCAAGCCTTGGAGGCAGAGGCTTGAGAAAAGGCTATTAAGAATATTTTAGGCTACAGGGAACCTTCTTGTACTGTTTGACTAGACAAGGTGCAGAGCCAGCATGACTAAGCACAGGCAAAAGAGCACAAGGGTTAGAGCTACTCAGGTTTGTTCTGCTCTATTAAACATGGACTTTGGAGCCAGACTTTCTGGATTTAAATCCTGACTTTGCTCTTATTGATTGTGTAACCTTCATAATAATAATCAATATTTCTGTCCCTCATCAGTAAAATGGGATTTGTTAATAGATTGTTACAAGGATCAGGTGAATTGATATTCCTAAGGCACTTGGAACTATCTGTCTCAAAGTAAATACTCAATAATTTTAGCATATGATTGTGGTTATTACCTTCTTAGTTTTTTCATTACACCCTTCCTCAGCACACAGAACACTTTCTTCCATATGGCAACTAAAAGGTAAAATTACATGTTTGTGTTCTCATTCCATATGAAGCATGAATGTGACTTTTAAAATTTATTTACATATAATTTGAAAGTAGGTGGGGATATTTGTCCAAGTGGAAAAAATATAAATTAAAATTGTATAATTAGATCCTTTATATTGATTTCTTTACAACTATACTATTATTGTATTCCAACATTCTTGGCTCAATCTTTGTCTGCTTTTCAGATCAGTTCCCTTTCTACTGTTACACGACTATAACTCTATCAGTGTTTTATGATGTTGATGGAGATAAAAGAGCACCTATCATTTTTGCATATGATACTGAGGTAGGAAGAGTTACCAATATGGTAGAAAAATCAATCAATGTTTAAACTTATTATCAAATAAGAATGCGGTCAGAATCAAATAAGAATTTTTATGAAGTAATTCAAAGCCTTACAATTTTTATTCCAAGATATTTTATTCAATTTTTATTCCAAATTATATACACACAGGATGGGAGGCCTTGGCTCAGCAGAAGTTCATGTAAAAATGATTAAATTAGAATGACTACTGAGGTAGGCGCTTTTGGTTAAAAACGCCAACACCCATTCCCAATCAATTCTCCTTGGCCATGCTTTGTTTACCACCCTTTCTGCTATTGGTAGACATTTGACAGATTTCTGTCTTGTAAAATGTGAGTTGATATATGTTAGAGCAGGAGGTTTCTCAGAAAGCTTTTCTTTTATTAAATCAATAGGACAGCTGTTGATTGTGGCATCTATTTATCTTTCATGCCTCAATGTTTATGATGCCTAGAACTGTGGCACTAATATTGTGAGCATGAGAAAAAAAGCTAAGAGAATCAGAGATGTGAGGTTGATATTTTAGAGATAGTGAGTCAATGCTAGGAGATGTCTATTTGCAGAGTGCTTGATATATAAGAGAGGAAAAATCTCTTTTTAAAGTCACACTTACTTGGATTCTTCAGTTACTTGCTGCTGAAAATATCCCTAATCAACACTACTTTTAAACTCAGAACTAACAGTTATCAGCTGCTGAAAATCAAACATGACCTTAGGTTGTGCTGCTGGAAGTAGAATGTACAGACCTTTGAAATTAATACTATAACAATCACAACTTCCTACCATCTGCAACATTAAAAAAATGGAATATCAGTTTCCACATCAAAAGAGGTAAGAGTAGGAAGTCAAGGACTTGTGTTTGAACTTAGAATTGAAGTTAGAATATTTCCTTCTCTTGCTTAATTTTCAGAATGAGGTTTTCATCAAATAACTTTTTTTTAACAACCAGATGTTATGGGTTATATTCTTTCACACACACAAAAAAGAGTCAATTTATATTTTTAAACTCTTCTAAGACCTTCGCATGTCCAGGGGAACATGTTTATACTAAAACATGTTCTAAAAGTGTCATGTTTGAAGTCATATAGGATGGACTTAAAAATTGATGTCAGCATTTTCAAACTATGTGACTTAGTGTAAGTTATCTATTTTCTATGAAGCTCAGTTTTCTCATCTATGAAATGGGAATACTAATAGTAGTAAACTCACACCATGAATGTGGAGATTGACTGAAATATTACAGTAGAATACTTAGCGCACTAAAGTCTTATTAGGTGTTGATTAATACCATTATTAACCCTCTCATGTTTTAGATAAAATTTTCATACCTCTTCCTCTCTCCTTAAACCCCTACACATCTTCTGTACTCTCAGCTAAAAACCTTGCTTCTTACTTCACTGAGAACATAGAACTGATTTGAAGAGAATTTTATAAACTCCTATCAACACATCTATCCACCCTCTGGCATCTGTTTTTACATACTCTGTCTTCTTGACTGTTAACATAAATGAACTATCCATGCTCTTGTTTAAATAAACTATCCATGCTCTTGTTTAAAGCTATCCCACCTTTTATATTTGATGTCATTGCTTTTTGCATCTTCCAGAACATTGTACCAGAAATGTTCCCTTCTCTCCTATTTTCTCAAATCTTCACTCTCTATAGGGTCATTTCCAAAAATATATACACATGATATTTTTCTACATCTTAAAACAAACTTTTTGTGATGCCTCTTCCAGTGCCAGATACTATTCTGATTCCATACTTCTCTTGGCAGCTATGGTACTTGTCTTTAAATCCTCTTCTCCCTTCTCTCTGAATACATTCCCATCAGATATTTATCCCTCTCCACAAAAACCAATCTAGTGATGGTCACCAATGACTTTCATATTGCCACATTCAGTGATTGATTATCAGTCATCATTCTACTTGATGTATCAGCAATATTTGAACCAAATGCCCACCACATTCTCCTTGAGATATTTTCTTCATTTAGCTTGTAGGCCATCATGCTATCCTAGATTTTTACTCCTCACTATCTTGATTCTTCTTTTTCTAGTTACCTAGAAATCACCTACCTAGAAGGAATCTTGAAGTAAGAATCACCAGTAGTTTATTATTTAATTCCATATTTTTGCCAATGTAAAACATATAAGCTCTTATGTTTAAATCAAACTTGACACTTAGCAGATGTGTAATTTCTCAGGAAGTCACTTCAATATATTCAATAAAATTGGAATAATGAGGACAGAATTGAGAGTCAAATGAGGTAATGTATGTGAAAATATCTTATATATCATAGACAGTCTATTGTTTGTTTGTTTTTTTAAATGTCATCACAGTACGAGGCAATGCTCATGAGTCCTAGTTTGGTAAGTTCTACTAGAGTTTAGAGGAAGGAGCTCAGGAAATAGCATTTGGGCTAAGACTTGGAGGATAGGTAGAGTTTTGATTGTGAAGAATAAAGGGGAGAATTTCCCACATAAAGAGAACAAATGGCAGAGTGGAAAAATAATAGATTTTATATTCAGATATATATGTCTTGAGTCTAGACTCTGCCACTTCGTGGCTATATGACTTCAGACAAAGTTTTTAATCTCGTAGTACCTCAGTTTTCTCATCTGTGGAATAGTTAGAGTAGGGAATTTGCAGTACTGTAGTGAGATGCTCTTTATTAACATCTGAAGTAGTATTGACCCTCAGAGGAATGTTGGAACTGTCAGCAAGATGTAAAGGATAAGGGTCCTGGCTTTGAGTTAGACTTGGAATCACATACTAGTTGTATCTCTATAGGCTTTTGATAAATTATACAATATATATCTGTTTCCACATGGATAATTATCTCATTTCACTAAGGGTTAAATTAATGATATTATGTGTGAAATACCTAGTATGGTGATAGGCACACAAAAATAACTATAACTTCAAAATATTATTTAATTATTACCCTCAAGCTGTAAAAGTGAGAAACAAGCAAACAAACAAGATGGCATTAATGTTCTTTAGGGTATAAACAATGGACTTGACACTTTTGGTAATAAGGTCCATGAAATGTTTGGGGTAGGGGACGGAAGTGATGACTTTTCCTGCTAATAAATGGAAGCTGTGAAGAAAAAAAAGAGAACTTAATTCCATCTGGGATACATAAATCTTGAAACAACACATAATGGTTCAGCTCTGAAACATTTGACACAAAAGCCATTCATTCAGATTGGAAATGTCTGATTATTTCACCCAGAACTCACTGTTACAACCATGTCATTCCAATTTAGTTATCTTTGGAGAGGAAATCTCACCAGATGATATGATTAAGCCCAATTAGCAAAAGTGCCAAACATTTGGAAGATATTAAAAATGACATTTCCACTTATTTTATAGCATAAATGTTTGTCTTCTGGCATGTCTCAAATGTGAGCATTCAAAGGAAGTCTTTGAAACAGCATTTTAGGATGGACGGTTAATGATAAAGAGCAAACTATACACAGGTTACATGATGTAAGAAAACCTTGTTTTAATAATTACTTTTTGTTATTTCAAACAGTGACTTGTACCTTACTGCAAAGTCATTTCCAAATACCAATCTTTCTGCCTGAAAGGCAGAAAGCAAGGAATTAAAGTCTACAATATCTAGACTAATCTTTAAAATAATGTAATTACCACTCTCATTATGAGAGAACTAGAAATTGGAGTTGACAGTGCTTGACAGGATGTGATGGAGAGAAGAGACCAAGATAACATATGGGATTTTAACTCAGATACAAAATATATGACCATATTATACAAATCCAGGAGGGCACCTTTTAAGTGGGATATTATATAAATTGCCCTCCCTTGCTTACTGCAAAATGAATGGTGGCCCCTGGAGTCCTTCGCTGGCCATGCTACGTAATGTTGAGCTAAAGAATATATGACAAGCTCAGGGAAGCAGAAGATGAGTTAAATTTTATATGTGTCAAATCTAAGATTCCTGTGGAGATTTTAGGAGCTGACTCGATCTGGTACTCAGGAGGCAGGTTTCAGATGAAGACCAAGATTCATAAATAATCATCAAGTGTATTAAAAGAATAGGGGTAATGAGATCAGGAAGACTTAGAAGAGAATTCTGGAGAACCTGACATTTAAGACATTTAAAAACACTTAAAATAAAATTTTAAAAATGAGTCATGCAAAATATAGTAAGAAGAAATACCCAAAGGGTAGAAGAAAACCCAGAGTGTGACTTCACAGAAATAAAAAGAATAGAATGCTATAGGAGGTAAAAATGATCAGCAATGTCAAATACTGCCTAAAGTCAGGAAAGGTAAAGACAGAAATACCTGTTGGATTGAGTAAATGTCTTAGCAAGAATATTTCACCAAATGTTTGACACAGCTGCCAGATTGCTGAGTGCTGAGATGGAGATAAGAAAGTAAATGCAACTTGTATTAACAGTCTTCTCAGGAAGTTTGCCTTAATTAATAATAACATGGATTATTATATCTAATACTTATTAAGATTTTATCTTTGAGGCATTTACAAATGCTTCATATATATTAGCACTTAGTCTATCCTATGAGGTAGGTATTACAGAGGAAGAAACCACAGTCAGGGTAAATGACTTGCTCAATATTACATTAATTGTAACTAACTAAAAAGTGGCAGTTCTGGGATGTACACTGAGATAGTCTGCCTCCATATCCTCTCTATGAGCTAGAGGAAATAAATAGTATAGTGTTAGAGAGAACTGAGTTCAAGAGAGACTTATGGGAACAGAGACTTGAATATATTTAGATGCTAACATAAAGAAGTCACTAGAGGGAGAATATTTGAAGAGACAGAGCTATCAAGAATGTATATCATGAGTAGGATGAGAAAACTTGGGTAGAAGGGACACATTCCACTGTCACAGGAGAGATTGGCAGGATGAGTGCTAATATTGGCAGCTTGGTAGGAGGAATTGAAAGATACATTAATTGATGACTGCCATTCAGAGAAGGACATTGACTGAGAATGAGATAGTGAGTGAGTCAGGTATAAGAAGAAAGTAAATATATTTGATACAGTTTCTGTGTTAATTGGGAAAGGAACATAACACAAGAAATACAGGAGTGTTGTGACAAACTGAAGCCTCATGGGAAGTAGTGAATCATAAACTAATTTCAGTGTCACTAATCTGAGTAAGTTGCTATTTTTGTTCAGTGTTTAGCAGCCTACAACAGAGAAGGTGAGTAGATGGAAACTGAGTATCATGTTTTGTTTTGTTTTGTTTTGGTAGGGCAGGGTGCAAGGAGTTAAGTAAATGTGGTTGCTGAGGGTCTTAGCAAGAATGTTGTTGAAATGGAATCGGATGCACAGCAAAAGAAATCAAGTCAGAAGGAAATGGTAGGGAGACAGTGGATATAAATATGTATACATTAGAAGTCCTAAGGAAGTCAAATGATTGAAGATCTGGGAGTAGCTTAGTAAAAGAACAGAAGGCTGTGTTTGAAGACGTAGATTTCTGAATTTATTATTGAAGAGGTAAAATATATTTCAAGAGATGACAAAATCCAGAGAGTAACTATAAAAATGAGTCACAGACCTGAATGAGAATAAAAAGCTTTTGAAGAAAAACAAATTAAAGAACTGAGGATCAGGATGTTTTATGTCACTAGATGGATACTGATGTCTCTTGAGATATTGGTAACACAGGAGGTAAATACCATGTCTATAAACTAGGGGCTAAGTCTTTCAATAAGTGAACATTAAACACCAGGAAATTGCCTATTGACTGTGATTGGGAGGTGTTATGTATAACAAAATGATTCAAACATAAAAGGAACAAGGGATTTTATACTTTACAAAGGTCCTGAGATAAGTAGGGTGAAAGAGCAGCTTTAGGACTTCTCTAAGCCATGACCAAGCTCCTGGTTCCAGATTAGTTCTTCCACCATAAACAACAAAAAATCTCGGCAAAATATATGAAGCAACTGGTTTCAGACATTGAGCAATAGACAGCATAGGTCTGTGATTTCAGAGGCAAGGAAAACACATGGGGTTAGGGCTACAATTGCATTGATTTTCTGCCTGGAGGAACTTCTGGACCTCAGTGCAGGGAAGTGGAGCCTATGTTAAGCAGACCATCTTACTGAGCTAGGAAGACAGAGATCATAATTTGGAGTTACTGAGAAGAATGGATATCTAGATTTTGGGCAGACTAACAGGAAGGAGGAAGCTGCACAGGGAAGGGGATCCAGAAATCTTCATAGGAATTGTCTTGATTCTTCCACAAAGTATTAAGCAGTTAATGTTTAGGATGATTCTCTGTCTATAGACTTTGCAAATAATAGATAATGGGGAGCTGTGGGATGAACTAAGATTCTAAGTTGAACTGAGAGTACAGTGAAGACATTGGACTTCTAACAAACCTGAAAAATAAGACCAAAAAATGAAGCTGATGTGCTAATAAAGTAGTTTTCTAACAAATCAAAATTTAAATCTTTAAAACAGGCAACAAAATCTATATTATCAACAATGTAGCATATACAACATATATCATATGATCAAATGTTACTAGACATGTGAAAAAGCAGGGAAATATGACTCAAAACCAGGTTAAAAATATCTATGGAAACATATAGCAAGATGACAGAGATCTTGCAGTTATGACAAAGTTATGCAGTTATGACAAAGACTTTAGAATGATTATAATTATGTTCTAAAATTTTATAGAAATATGAGAACGTGGGACTCCCCTGGTGGTCCAATGGCTAAGACTCCACACTCCCAATGCAGGGGTCCCAGGATCAGTCCCCAGTCAGGGAACTAGATCCCACATGCAACAACTAAGAGTTCGTATGCCACAACTAAAAAGATCCTACATGCCACAACTAAGACCCAACATAGCCAACAAAATAAATAAATAAATATTTAAAAAAAAAGAAATATATGAACATAGTAAGTAGATAGGAGGATATATATATATATATATATATATATATATATATATATATAGAGAGAGAGAGAGAGAGAGAGAGAGAGAGAGAGAGAGACAGAGACAGAGACAGAGACAGAGACGAGACAGAGTATGATTGGGGTTACAGAATAAAAGAAGAGAGACATTGGAACAGAAAACTATTTGAAGAAAAAATGGCAGAAAATTTTCCGAATATTATGAAAAATATCAATTCTCAAAACTGTGAATCAGAGCAACATCAATCAGGATAAAAACAAAGAAAACCACACATACGGTAATTATTTTTCTGAGAACCAAAAACAAAGAGAAAAATTTGAAAGCAACAAGGAAAAAAAGATACATTATTATGATTCCAGTGGGGAGTGATAAGAATGGCCACTGGTTTCTCATCAGAATACAAGCCATAAGTCAATGGATCTTTTTTTTTTATGTTGAAAGAAAAAAAATTCTCAAACTAGAATTCTATATACATAATTATTTTAAAAATAAAGGTGAAATAAAGTCATTTTCAGATGAAAGCTATGAGAATTAATAACCAGAATACATGAACCATAAGAATAGCTAAAGGGGGTCCTTGATATTGGTGAAACATGATTTGCACAAAGGAATGAAGAGAGGCAGGACTGGTGAATATGTGGTAGATTTTAAAAGGCATATTTTTTGTTTTTTAAATTATTTAAATAAGGGATAATTATTTATGTATTCATTTTTATTGGGTATGCTTGCTTTACAATGTTGTGTAAGTTTCTGCTGTGCAGTGAAGTGACTCATACATGTGTGATATTCATACATGTATATCATGTTTTTATATCATACATGTATCCCCTCTGTTTTTGGATTTCCTTCCCATTTAGGTCACCACAGAGCATTGAGTGGAGTTCCCTGAACTATACAGCAGGTTCTCATTAGTTATCTGTTTTATATATATTGGTGTATATATCTATTTTATACATATTAGTGTATATATGTCAATCTAAATCTCCCAGTTCATCCCACCACCTCTTTCCCCCCTTGGTGTCCATACATTTGTTTTCTATGTCTCTGTCTCTATTTCTGCCTTGCAAACAGGTTCATCTGCACAATTTTTCTAGATTCCACATATATGCATTAATATACAATATTTGTTTTTCTCTTTTGACTTACTTCACTCTGTATGACAGTCTCTAGATATATCAACGTCTATATGAATGGCCCAATTTCATTCTTTTTTATGGCTGAGTAATCTTCCATTGTATATATGTACCACATCTTCTTTATCCATTCACCTATCATTGGACATTTAGGTTGCTTCCATGACCTGGCTATTGTAAATAGCTGCAATGAACATTGGAGTGTATGTGTATTTTGAATTACGTTTTTCTCTGGGTATATGCCCAGTAGTGGGATTGCTGGGTCGTATGGTAGTTCTATTTTCAGTTTTTTAAGGAACCTCCATACTGTTCTCCATTGTGGCTGTATAAATTTATATTCCCAAAGCAGTGCAAGAGGGTTTCCTTTACCCCACACCCTCTCCAGCATTTATTGTTTGTAGATTTTTTGATGATGGCCATTCTGACCAGTGTGAGGTGATACCTCACTGTAATTTTGATTTGTATTTCTCTAATAATTAGTGATGTTGAACATCTTTTCATGTGCCTCTTGGCCATCTTCATGTCTTCTTTGGAGAAATATCTATTTAGGTCTTTTGCCCATTTTTTGATTGGGTTTTATATATATATATATATATATATATTGAGCTGTGTGAGCTGTTTGTATATTTTGGAGATTAATCCCTTGCCCGTTGCTTCATTTGCAAACATTTCTCCCATTATGAATGTTGTCTTTTCATCATGTTTATGGTTTCCTTTGCTGTGCAAAAGCTTTGAAGTTTCATTAGGTCCCATTTGTGTATTTTCGTGTGTTTTTTTTTTTTTTTAACTTGGGAGTTATTTTTTGTGTAGGGATGAATGGTAGATTATATTTCCTGACTCTTTTTTGGTGGTACACGGGACTCTTACTGTTGTGGCCTCTCCAATTGCGGGGCACAGACTCTGGACGCACAGGCTCAGAGGCCATGGCTCACGGGCCTAGCCGCTCCACGGCATGTGGGATCCTCCCAGACCAGGGCACTAACCCGTGTCCCCTGCATCAGCAGGTGAACTCTCAACCACTGCACCACCAGAGAAGCCCTGTATTTTCGTTTTTATTTTCATTACTCTAGGAGGTGGGTCAAAAAAGATCTCACTGTGATTTATGTCAAAGAGTGTTCTGCCTAGGTTTTCATCTAAGTGTTTTATAGTGTCTGGTCTTACATTTAGGTCTTTAATCCATTTTGAGTTTATTTTTGTGTATGGTGTTAGGGAGTGGTCTACTTTCATTCTTTTACATGTAGCTGTCCAGTTTTGCCAGCACCACTTTTGGAAGAGACTGTCTGTTTCCATTGTATATTCTTGCCTCCTTTTCCATAGATTAGTTGACCATAGGTGCGTGGGTTTATCTCTGGGCTTTCTATCCTGTTCCACTGATCTATATTTTTGTTTTTATGGTAGTACCATACTATCTTGTTAACTGTAGCTCTGTAGTATAGCCTGAGACAGGGAGCCTGATTACTCCAGTTCTCTCTCTTTTTTTTTTTTTCCTCAAGATTGCTTTAGCTATTTGGGGTCTTTTGTGTTTCCATAGAAATTTTAAGATTTTTGTTCTAGTTCTGTGAAAAACACCATTGGTACTTTGATAGGGATTTCATTGAATCTGTAGTTTGCTTCGGGTAATATATTCATTTTGACCATATTGGTTCTTCCAATGCAAGAACACGGTATATCTCCCATCTGTTTGTGTCACCTTTGATTTCATTCGTCCAGTAGTTTTCTGAGTACAGGTCTTTTAACTCCTTAGATAGTTTTATTCCTAGGTATTGTATTATTTTTTTGCAATGGTGAATGGGATTGTTTCCTAAATTTCTTTTCTGATCTTTCATTGTTAGTGTATAGGAATGCAAGATATTTCTGTGCATTGATTTTGTATCCTGCAAATTTAGCAAATTCATTGATTAGCTCTAGTAGTTTTCTGGTGGCATCTTTAGGATTTTCTAAGTATAGTATCATGTCATCTGCAAACAGTGACAGTTTTACTTCTTCTTTTCCAATTTGGATTCCTTTTATTTCTTTTTCCTCTCTGATTTCTGTGGCTAGGACTTCCAAAACTATGTTGAATAACAGTGGTGAGAGTGGACATCCTTGTCTCGTTCCTGATCTTAGAGGAAATGCTGTCAGTTTTTCACCATTGAGAATGATGTTTGCCGTGGGTTTGTCATATATGGCTTTTATTATGTTGAGGTAGGTTCCCCCTATGCCCACTTTCTGGAGAGTTTTTATCATAAATGGGTGTTGAATTTTGTTGAAAGCTTTTTCTGCATCTATTGAGATGATCATATGTTTTTTCTTCTTCAATTTGGTAATATGGTGTATCAAATTGATTGATTTGCATATATTGAAGAATCCTTGCATCCCTGGGGTAAATCTCACTTGATCATGATGTATGATCCTTTTAATGTGTTGTTGAATTCTGTTTGCTAGTATTTTGTTGAGGATTTTTGCATGTATGTTCATCAGTCATATTGGTCTATAATTTTCTTTTTTTGTGATATCTTTGTCTAGTTTTGGTATCAGGGTAATGGTGGCCTTGTTGAATGAACTTAGGAATGTTCCTTCTTCTGTAATGTTTTGGAAGAGTTTGAGAAAGATAGGTTTTAGATTGTCTCTATATTTTGATGGAATTCGTCTGTGAAGCCATCTGGTGGTGGACTTTTGTTTGTTGGAAGATTTTTAATCACAGTTTCATTACATGTGATTAACCTGTTTACATTTTCTATTTCTTCCTGGTTCAGTCTTGGAAGTGTATACCTTTCTAAGAATTTGTCCATTTCTTGCAGGTTGTCCACTTTACTGGCATAGAGTTGCTTGCAGTAGTCTCATGATCCTTTGTATTTCTGTGATGTTTGTTGTAACTTCTACTTTTTCATTTCTAATTTTATTTATTTGAGTCCTCTCCCTCATTTTCTTGATGAGTCTGGCTAAAGTTTTATCAATTTTGTTTATCTTCTCAAAGAACCATCTTTCATTTTATTGATTTTTGTTATTGCTTTCTTTGTTTCTATTTCTGCTCTGATTTTTATTTTTATGTTTTCTTTCATTTAATTAACTTTGGGTTTTTTGTTGTTCTTCTTCTTCTTTCTCTATGCTTTAGGTGTAAGGTAATTGTTGTTTATGTGAGATTTTTCTTGTTTCTTGAGTTAGGATTTTATTGTTATTAACTTCCCTCTTAGAACTTCTTTTGCTGCATCCCATAGGTTTTTGAGTCATTGTATTTTTGTTGTCATTTGTGTCTAGGTATTTTTTATGTTCTTCTTGATTTTTTCAGTGATCTCTTGGTTATTTAGTAGCATATTGCTTAGTCTCCATGTGTTTATGTTTTCTACAGATTTTTTCCAATAATTGATTTCTAATCTCATAGCATTGTGGTCAGAGATGACGCTTGATATGATTTCAATTTTCTTAAATTTACTGAGGCTTGATTTGTGACCCAAGATATGATCTATCCTGGAGAATGTTCCTTGTGCACTTGAGAAGAAATTGTATTCTGCTGTTTTCAGATTTCATATCTTATACTTATCAGTTAAATCTCTCTGGTCTATTGTATCATTTCAAGTTTGCCTTTCCTTATTAATGTTCTGTCTGGATGATCTATCCATTGTAGTAAGTGAAGTGTTAAAGTTCCCTACTATTGTGTTACTGTTGATTTCCCCTGTTGTGTCTGTTAGCATTTGCCATATGTATTGTGGTGTTCCTATGTTCGGTGCATATATATTTATAATTATTATATCTTCTTCTTGGATTTATCCCTTGCTCATTATGTAGTGTCCTTCCTTGTCTCTTGTAACAGTCTTTATTTTATACTCTATTTTGTCTGATATAAGTATTGCTACTCTAGCTTTCTTTTGATTTCCATTTTCATGGATTATCCTTTTCCATCCCTTCACTTTCAGTCTGTATGTTTCCCTAGCTCTGCAGTGGGTCTCCTGTAGATAACATATATATGGGTCTTGTTTTTGTATCCATTCAGTCTGTATCTTTTGATTGGAACATTTAATCCATTCACACTTAAGGTCATTATCAATACATATGTTCCTATTACCATTTTCTTAATTGTTTTGGGTTTGTTTTTGTAGATCTTTTTCTCCTCTCGTTTTTCCAGCTTACAGAAATTCCTTTAACATTTGCTGTAGAGCTGGTTTGGTGGTGCTCAATTCTCTTAGCTTTTGCTTGTCTGTAAAACTTTTGATTTCTCCATCAAATCTGAGATTTTTGCTGGGTAGAGTAGTCTTTGTTGTAGGTTTTCTCCTTCATCACTTTAAATGTATCCTGACACTCCCTTCTGGCCTGCAGAGTTTCTGCTGAAAAAGTTAGCTGATAACCTTATGAGGATTCCCTTGTATGTTATTTGTTGCTTTTCCCTTGCTACTTTTATTATTGTTTATTTGTGTTTAATTTTTTTTCATGTGATTAATATGTGTCTCAGCTTGTTTCTCCTTGTTTTTATCCTGAATGAGATTGTCTCTGCTTCCTGGACTTGGGTTTCTATTTCCTTTCTCGTGTTAGGGAAGTTTTCGGCTATAATGTCTTCAAATATTTTCTCAGACCCTTTCTTTTCCTCTTCCTCTTCCAGAACCCCTGTGATTCAAATATTGGTGCATTCAATGTTGTCTCAGATGTCTCTGATACTGTCCTCAATTATTTTCATTCTTTTTTTTTCTGCTCTGTGGCAGTTATTTCCACCATTCTATCTTCCTGCTCAATTATCTGTTCTTCTGCCTCACTTATTCTGCTATTGATTGCTTCTAGAGTATTTTAAATTTCAGTTGTTTTGTTGTTCATCACTGCTTGTTCTTTAGTTCTTCTAGGTCCTTGTTAAAAGTTTCTAGTATTTTCTCCATTCTATTTCTGAGTTTTGGATTACCTTGTGTTTTTACCTTGCTCCTTCATCTGCTACATATTTTTCTGTCTTCTCATTTTGTTTAACTTACTCTTTTTAAGGTCTCCTTTTCTCAGGCTGCAGAGTCATAGTTCTTCTGGCTTCTGGTGTCTGCCCCTAGTGGGTGAGGTTGGTCTAGTGGCCTGTGTAGGCTTCCTGGTGGGGGGGTTTGATACCTGTGTTCTGGTGGGTGAGCTGGATCTTGTCCCTCTAATGGGCAACACCCCATCAGGTGGTGCGTTTTCAGGTGTTTGTGAGCTTAGTATGACTTTAGGCAACCTGTCTGCTAATGGGTGGGGTTGTGTTCATGTCTTGCTAGTTGTTTAACTCTAGGCGTCCAGCACTGGAAGTTGCTGGTCATTGGGTGGAGCCAGGTCTTGCTGTTGCGATGGAGACCTCTGGGAGAGTTCTTGCCAATTAATATTCCCTAGGCTGTGATTTCTCTGGTGGTCCAGCATCCTGGACTATGCTCTCCCACCTCAGACACTCAGGCCTGGTCCCTGGCAGAGAACGAAGACCCTGCAAGATGCGTGGCATGGAAGAAAAACAAAAAGAAAGAAAAAGAAAATGAACAGATAAATAAAACCCCAAGACAAGTGGTAAAAGTGAAACTGAGCAGACAAAAACACAAAGAAACAGACACACACAAAAAACAGAGGAAAAAAAAGAAAATAGCAAACAAACAAATAAATGAACCCCAGAATTTAAACAAACAATAAAAACTAAACTAACAAAAACAGAAAACAAAAAACAAACCAAAAGCAGAAAGCAAACCAGTTACATGGAGATTTTCTTGCCTTTTTGGAAGTCTGAGGTCTTCTGCCAGCACTCAGCAGATGTTTTGTAGGAGTTGTTCCACATGTAGATGTATTTTTGATGTATTTGTGGTGAGAAGGTGAGCTCCACATCTTACTCCTCTGCCATCTTGAAGGTTCCCCAGGGACACTTATTTAAAGTGAAAATAATAATGTACTCGGATTTAAAACATATGTATAAAGTAAATGTATTTCAAAGTAGCACAAAAGATGGTGTGGAGATATTAAATTTAATTATACTGTTGTAATAGTCACAAGTTGTCAGTGAAATGATATTAATTTGTAGTAGACAGTGATAATTTAAAGTAATATATTGTCATCTCTAGGGCAAACAGGAACAAAAAAGTAAATCAGGAAGATAAAATAGAACATGAAATAAAGTCACACAGTCAAAGACAAAGCAGGAAAGGAGGAAACATGGAGCAAAGAACAGAAATAGTTCAAATAGAAAACAATTAACAAGACAGTAGTCTTATAGTCAACCACAAACTAGTTATATTACTTTTAAATATATAAAATTGTCTAATTAAAAGGCAGAGATTATCAGATTTTATAACAAAACAAGACCCAACTAATTATATGCTGTTTCCAAAAGATAGTCATTATATATAACATCACAGATATCTTAAAAAGATAGGAAAATATTGTCATGAAAACACTAATTATAAAAAAGAGTGTCTTTATTAATATCTGAGAAAATAGCTGTTAAACATGAAGTATTTCCAGAAGTAAATGTAAGCATTTCATAATGCTGAAATAGTCAATTCATCATGGAGACAAAATAATCCTAAATGTGTATATGTATAAAAATATACCTTCAATATGCATGAAATAAAAACTGACAGGAATAAAGGGAGAAATAAACATATATTTGGAAATATTAACAATTCTCCCAATAAATGATAAAACAGATAGACAAAAAAAAATAGGGATATGGAATATTTAAACATTTTCAACCAAATTAACCTATTTGACATTTATAGAATACAATATCAACAACTGCAGAATACCAGTGTACATGGTACATGCAGCAAGATAAGACCATATGTTGAACCAGAAAAGGCAGCTTTGGCTGGAAAAGTTTCAATATAAGTGACAACCTTTGAGGAGAGCCAAGTTTCACATAAAACAGTGTGAATGAGCTAATATTCTGGGAACAGGTTGTTTTATTATGCTTTTGTGCTGTCATAAGAGGGTTCCAGATATCACTAGATGTATTAACATGAAGCAGAAGTGTAGGAGACTGGGTCTAGGAAGGAAACCTTAAAATAATAATGTAACAGAGGGTATACATTATAATAAAATATCAGATGAGACACAATGTTAAGCAGTGACCAAGGATAGCTGGGATGTATAGTATGGTGAAATATAAGATGCAGCAGGCATTTCAAGCAAGGCTGATTAACTCTTGCATTGTGACTTTAAAATCCAGACTCAAAAGCATCAGGAGACCACTGCTCCCAACAATGCCACCATATGATCTCATCTTCCTGGTCCTGAAGCATTTGCAGCATTCTCTGATTTTCATCAGACCTATGGCTACTCCTAGGTTTATCTCTCAACTCAAACTTTCTTTCTGACACCTGGATCTTTGCTCTGATGTCCATTTGTTTTCAAAATTATTCTACACATCAGACTTTTCTGAATATGTTAGATAAAAGGTTGCTTGTCTTCAGTACTATGTCCAACATTAACCCAGTCCTATGAGATTAGCCCACATTCAAGTGAGAAAGAATGGCTCCCTCCCCCGCAAAAAAGAAACTGTATAATAACTGGGAGTGGTGACTACTTGGGTCAGAATATTTCATTACTTCCTACACACTGGGGCTGAGGAATAGTGTGTATCATTCAGTAATAGAAAAAATGATAAATACCTTCCAATTCAAGATAGTACCCTCAGCATACAAGTTTAATCTATCTTCTTATTATCCTTAGGAAGAAAATGTCAAAATTGAAATGTCAGAGAAAAGATATGTGGGAAAGAATAATTTCATAACAGTGCTGAAACACAGGGAAGAGAAGAGCAGACAGGAAATTTTGAAATATATCTTAAAAATAGAGAGCAGCTTTGATCTGATTAAAATAATAATAATGATAATATATTTTAACATTAATAGAAGTGACACATATAATACATACTATATGTCAAGTAATGTTCTAAATCCTTGTTATCCATTAAGAATAAATTAGTTACAACTTTATCAAGTAGGTAAAATTTCCTCATTTTAAAGTTGAGGAAATGAAGGCACAGAGAGATTAAACTACTTTAAAAACAGTAATAATAGAGATCGAGGAGAAGGTTCAGTGATATCTGATTTTTTTCCTTTCCTTGTCACTGACATTTAATCTGTCAGGAAGTCCCATTTGTTGTATTCTAAAATATATCTAAATGTGCCCTATTTCTTGCCCTCTGCAATGTCACTCTTCTGACTTGTATTGCTTGAACAAGCTAATGGAAAATCATACTACCTCATCTCTCTGCTTCATTCTTTTTTCCCTAAAACTCAACCTCCATAAAATAGCTGGAGACAGATACATTTTTAAAACAGAATTCAGGTTGTAACATACTCCCTCTCCCCTTAAAAATCTTTTGATAGCTTCTTCTTGCACTTAGAATAAAATCAGCTCATTATCATAGCCTGCTTGATTTGATCTCTGTAGACCTTTGCCATCTTACCTAATGCCCTTTTCCCTCTTTTCCCTTATTCTTTTATTTCATAAGCCTTCTACACTTTTAAGAACATGCCAAGTGTTTGTGATTTTGTAGGGACTTTGCATCTGTTGTACCCTAGGTATTGGAAAGGCCCTCTCCTCAACTATTTGCATAACTGATTCTACCTTATTTTTCAGATCTTAATCCAAAATTTACCCCTCTTCTGACAACCTTATCTAGTGTAAGTCCTCCTGATATCTTTACCACAATCTCTGATTGCTCACATAACTTTAAAAATCTGTTAGTATTTTGTTTGTTTACTTGTTTCTTATCAATTTCCCCTATGATAATTTAATCTTTCAGTGGACAAGGAGTTGATCTCGTTCTCTGTCTTTCCAGCCCTTTGCACAGTGTTGGTCTTTAGTGAATACACAATGAATTAAATGGAAAAATACTTTGGGAGAAGGGAGAAATACTCTTCTCAGAAGGATTCTGGAGAAATTAACACATTAAAAAGGGCCATCTCTCATACTGTGTTGGAAAGCTTTGTAATTAGAAGTAGTTCTGGTAAAGCAACATTCATTAACAGGAAATATAAGATGTTTTGCAAAGTAATTTAGTACTAGGAGGATGGAAATTCTCTCTTATCATAAAAAGGCCAAGGAAATTAGTACACAGGAAAAAGGATCAAAATAACTTTAATTAGAGGAGTAGAAATTTTTGTTGTAGAGAAGATGTAAATTATCTGAAGGATATTTAGCTTCTTTTTGGCACAATGCCTGCTTTTAGAAACTCTCAAGGAAACTGGCCACAGAGCTGTGTGAAAGTTTTCTCCCAAGGTCCCTAAGGAATGAGCTCCCTCTATTTCTGCACACCTAGTGTGTGTGAGGGGATAGCTGTGTGAGTCACAAGCAGGAAGAGTGCATTCACTATTTTCCATTACAACAAATGCCCTCCTCCATCTAGAACAGCAGAACTAGATGAGAGTAAGTCATGGTATTCATGATATTCAGGGAACTGCTTTGTCTGTGGCGTCTTCAAGAATCAACAAGAGATTAGATGAGGAGTAAAAGAAAACCAGAAAGCAAAGAGAAAGGAGGAGCTGGAAGAACTGAGGTAGGGATGAACAGTAAGGAAATGAGAATGTCCTCATGAGATGTCCTCATAGGTCAGAGGAATTTCCAAGAGGGACATCACTTTCTTTAAACCTGGTCTTAGGTACTGAACCTTGTGCTGTCTAAGACACAGAGTAGGCAGACGGGTCACAGGAAATGGTTCCTTCTTGTTCCAACTCCCACACATTCCTTTGGAATATGTATCAAGGTCTCCAGAGATGAGCTAATTAAACTTTTATAGTCATCCAGAGAGGTTTCAATCTGAAGAGAGGTAGCCCAAACAGAGACAGAATAGTTAAGGATTCGCTCCTGAGCATTGACAGAACCTCATCATGGACAGCTGACCTCAGACAATACTCAGCTTTAAAAACAAGGTGATCTGCCTCTCTCGCCCATGCACTTTCTTCTTCCTAAAGCTATTACTGACCAACGTGAGGCATGTAGGGAGACAAAACACTTCCATAGTTCAAGGGCCACGGGCTACATAGCCAGTGAACCATGCCTCACCCGTTCCTGAATACATAGAATGTGGAGTCCCCCCAGGACTAAGACAATGAGAGTTTCCTAAATAAATAAATACCTCTCTGTAGGGGTCCATAGCATTAAGTTTAAAGACTAAACAAAATCAAAGCAGAGCAAATACCAAAATACATACCAGAATTTGACAAAGCTAACTCTTCTGAGAAGTTAAATACCTTAAGCATTTTACCCCCAGAACAGAATGTCCCTAAACTGACAATAAAATTGAACCCTATGTTGCCTATATACTCTCCACCAATGCAGCTTAAAAGGAGAGCTGCCTGCCTGAATATGTCTGGGTCATTTACAAAGAGTTCACAGACCTCCAATTTTGGGAGGCTTGCTGTGGAAACCAGCGTTACAACTGTCAAGGCAACACAGACCTATAATAATCAACCTGGCACTTCATTTATAAATACAATCAGAGAAGTTCAGGATCACCATATAATTTAGAGAAAACAACTTGAATGAACAAAATAAGAGGAAAGAAATATTAAAGAATATCTCTTAGCATTAGCTTTAAAAATAAATATCTTAATTACATATCATCTTTAATATTTTTAGTAGACCAGATGATTAATTTAGAAATGGACACATGATTCAAGCCAGGTCAGGGGGAAAAAACCGTCCTTGAGATATTTTCTGGAAATATTGGGGGAAAAGGGTTATTTATGAATTAACAAGTTGTAAGGGTATGGTGGGGAACATGTTTTGCAGGATTTGAAAAAATGAAGATAAGAAAACTACCTCAAGAGTGAGGACAAAGCAGAAGAAATTGAAATCCAGCAATGGGGAGAGGGAGTGGGAGAATCTTGATGACATGGTTTGAACTGCTGAATATAATTGTTCTGAGTAATAGGGCCCCTGCGAATTTTCCCACTTTTGTTCGGGGTAGCAATGGGGCTTGGAAACTAGTTTCAATCAGTTTTCTGCTATTTGTAACAAAAACAGGCTTTAGTGTACAAATATCCCTTTACTACAGAGGCTGTTCCCAACCACCCTTGAAAATCAACATTACTTACCCCTGTTTCTCTCTATACCCCTTAATCTGTTATAGTTTATTTGTAGAAGGGATCTCCACTGGACGTATTCTGATTGTTATTGACTGTGTCCACTCACTAGAATGTGAGCCCCATAAGGGAGGTGATCATATCTGGTCAGTCCCTGCTGTGTCCCTGATGCCTATAGCAGTTTTTAGTTCATGCAGGAATATGATGAATACCTATTGAATGAACTATCTATTGGATTCACACAACTGTCTTATTGTGTAAGAATCACAGTACAGGTTTTACAAGACAGGAAACTGAGATTTTAGAACAGTTTCCATAATGCGTGTGAGGTTACACATTAGCACATTGTACACTCAGAATTAGAATCTGGATTTGTGGATGCAAGTATAACATATTTCCATTACTCCATACCCATGCAAAATGGACAAAGTGGATTTGAGTTGAGATAAAATTATGAATTAAAAAAATTAAAAATGAGTTTCTTGAGTGAAAAGATTTCTGATATTCAAAAGGCTTCACACAATTTTGCTTTAGATTTAATTACAATTTAGCTGAAGATAAGAATTACTTCTTAATGAGTGATGACCCGGCTCAAACCTTTCCATGTTGTACCACAACCTATAATGGTGCCCTTATTTCTATAGTCCTTACCACACCTCCCAAATCAAAAAGAAAGAGATTAATTTAAATTGCTCTTATTAGTGATGGATGAGTGCAGACTAAAGTTGTGTGGCTTATCAATCAGTACTAAAAATTGAAAATGAAGCGTGAAATGAAAAATAGGAGACAGGAGAAAACCTGTATTACAAGTTTAAGCCTGACCGCTGTGTTATTCTTGAGCCTGTGACACCATGACCCATTTTTAGGAGACCCGTAAGCTGTGCTTGTCCCTCCAAATTGCATGTTTAAATAAACAAAAATAGAATTTATATTTTGAAAATACAGACTTATTTTCTCATTTCTTCCTGAACTCTGTCAGAATTTTAAATTTTACTTTAACATACTTCCTCTCACATCAAATATTAACTACCGTCACTGTTTTTGTTGTCAATACCAAAAAAAAGAAAATTGAGTGTGCATATTTTAATCTTATCATCCAAATTTTGCCTGCTTGCTATTTCCATAAGTAATAACATCTATTAAGCTATAATATAGCACATATAACTTTAAAAATGTTTGAAAACCACTGATCTGGTCCCATTTCCTCAATGTAAGCATGAAGACAGTGAGGGTCAGAGAAACTACCACTTGTTCCAAGTCACACACCTGGTTTGTGAAGGGTAGATCTTCACGTTTGCAAAGGGTAGATCCTCTGCCTCTTGTGCAGTTGCATTCTTACTCAGTCATGTTATATTCCTAGCCTCTTATTTCGTGAGGTTGAAAGAAAAAACTTGAGTCATGACCACTTGGTAAGGTTCAGAGAAATGAATACCCATTCATGTTCTCAAGTATATCTCTTATTGTTGAACTGAAAAGTAATCACTTGAACTGAGAAATAAAGTATCAAGCAGGCACAACCTGAAGGCCAAGGGACTTCGTATTCCCCAAGTACTAGAGTCACCTTGTCTTTTAAGATTTAAGTAAAGGTGGTTTGAACCTGAATATCACCTAAGGTAGAACCTTGACATTACTTCAAATAACTCCAGGGACAAATGGAGGACTTCTCACCTCAAAAACTTACATTCTGATTATTTTGTTTGCTGCTTCTGCTAAATTGTTGTTTTCCCTCAAGTCTCTCCTCTCAGTGGATCTCCATTCTCTGTCTCAGCGTGAACATCACCTGAACCCATTCTAGCAATAAAGTGCCCTGGCCTCCCGCAGGGTGCAGAGCATCTCTCTCCCTTTGTTCTCCCCTCTTTCTCTTCCTAGCAGCTGTTCCAAGCCTCCCCAATCATTTGCAAAACTTAACCCACCATAGATCATCAATC
Organism: Mesoplodon densirostris; assembly: GCF_025265405.1. Classification (NCBI taxonomy): domain Eukaryota; kingdom Metazoa; phylum Chordata; class Mammalia; order Artiodactyla; family Ziphiidae; genus Mesoplodon; species Mesoplodon densirostris. The sequence continues at coordinate 64,107,704 of NC_082678.1, forward strand.
CATTTCCCTGAACATTGTGCTATCAACCTCATACTAATATATTATTTTCCTAGCAGACAGTTTTTCCACAGTTAATTTAACAGTTATTTTTTTTTCCTTTCCTACATTAATAAAGTAGTTCTTCAAGACTCCATTTCCTCTGTCTGCTTTCTGCCCCCATCTTTCTATTTTGAGCCCTTTACCCTTGAAAGTGCTTTCCTCCCATGGGATATTTATTTTGCAATATGGATCAAGGGTTTAAATTTTAAAGGATAAAACTATATGAGTACAGGTATATGGGATGGTGGTGGGGCTGTTTAAAGGTTTGGGCTCTTCTAAGATCCTGAGCTCATAATAGATACATAAAATGACAATATGTATAGTTTTACAATATATGATTCCTAAATTGCAAATTCACAATCATAGTGATCTGTGCACTTTATGAGGAAGGACTCCAATAGAAGTTCAATCATGTCCATGGTCAGGTTAATAAAAACATTAAATTGAATTTTTTCTTGGAATTGAATCTTCTCTGAAAAGTAAATTTGCTTTTAAAGTTGTAAAGAAACTGGAAAATCCAAGCAAATATTTTAAGCTCTAATGATTTTCAAGATTTATCCCATTTTAGTCTAACATATCTTCCTTAACTGTTTCCTTTGGCCATGCTGAATTCAGCTTTTAATTCAGCTATGCCATTGCTGTGACCGTACGCAGACCTTTTAACCTATTATGATCACGATTTCCTCATCTGTAAAACTAAAGGGTTGAATGAAATTACCTCTATGGTCTCCTCTAACTATAGAAAGTTTATAATTATATAATAATGTATCTATTATTTCTCTGTTTTGGATGGGATTTATTCTGTTAATAATAATAACCTTAAGGTTTTATTCTTGAAAGTCCATTGGAAATATTTCACAAGTTTAGCACTTTAGAGTTTACAAAAATCTGCAGACACTATTTAATATTTTTAGTAACGGTAAAGCAGAAAGTAATACTGTAAAGTTTCAAATAGAAATTTGTTTCTGAAATTTTGTTAGACTTGCAAGAGCTTACACAACTAGCTAGTAAGTGGCAAAGCTGGAACTCAAAGTCTGGTCTTCTGATGTATCCAGTACCCGTTCTAAAACCTCATGCTTCACTCTACAACCTAAGTAGACTGCCATAAAACTTGTACTGTAATATGCCATTGCCACAATCCAGTGAGGAAGAGAGTCAAACAAATAAATCACTGCAACGTACTTCAGTGGATACTATCATAGGCATATGCTGGAGGTGCTATGGGGATAAAGAGGAGAGAAGTTATTCTGGAAATTGACAAAGGCATCAGGGAGACAAAGATGTCTGAATAAGAAATCAAGATAGGGAAGGGCATGCTAGGCCCAGGGAAGGGCATGCTAGGCCCAGAGATCAGCAGAAACCAGAGGAATAAGAGCTACATCCTTGGAAGTCAGGTGTCTTACCATGTCTGGAGGGCAGAGGTACATGTGGCACAGTGGTTTGGTATATAAATTGGGAGAGATATTTTGGGATTTGATGATAAAAGTCCATTGGTGTCATGCTAATAATTTAAACTTCACTGAGTACATTCTGAAAGCTTTCAGCATAATGGTGACAGTGACAAGGTTACACTCCAGAAAGATCACCTTCCATGGTGAACAATCACTCCATGGTAGAGCTTGTATTGGGTCAAACACTTGGACACAGGGATACTAGTTAGACAATCAACATAGTAACTTAGAACCAGATAATATGCCACAAAAAGATCTGCATACAAATATTTATAGAAGCTTTACTTATAGTCTCCAGACACTAGAAGCAACCAAAGTATCCCTCAATAGGTGAATGAATAGATAGACTTTAGTGCAGCCATGCAATGGAACATTATTCAGAAATGAAAAGAAATGAGTTATTAAGCCACAAAAGAAATGGAGGAATGTGTATTGCTAAGTGAAAGAAGCCAGTATAATTCCAACTATATGACATTTGGGAAAAGAGAAAACTATAGAAACAACAGGATCAGCAGTTGCTGGGGTTAGGGGAGAAGGAGGATGAATAGATGGAGCACAGGAGATTTTAGGATACTGAAACTATTTTTTATAATACTGTAATAGTATATACATGAAAATATGCATTTGTCAAAAACCATAGACTGTACAACAGAAAGAGTAAGCTTTAATTTTTTAAAGTAAATGATCTTTTTATTGTGAGTCCATGAAAACAAGGTCAGGGTGGCCTTTGGTTAATCCCCCCTTGGAGGTGACAGTGAGGGGGAGGCATGCAGTGACAACAACAACAACCGTGTTCTTCTCACCAGAAGAAGGGTCTTACCCTCATAGGCCCTAAGGCGTAGAGGCAAGCAGGGCCAGGAGGCTCCAGAGGAAGGCCTTGCCAGGCACACCAGGACTTTACTTAATAATAAGGTATCAATATTTGTTAATTAATTGTAACAAATAAGCCACATTAATGCAAGACGTTAATAAAACGGGAAACTTTATGGGGAAGGGGGAGATGTGAGAACTCTGTGTGCTATCTGCTTAAAAATATATATACATGGGCCAAATATAGGGGAATAGTAATATAAGGAAGAACTGGATTTCAGTAGACAGAGAAAAAGGATTATTGAGGTAAAGGAAGGATAATCAGTTTATTATTCATACCATCAATTATAACTGTGAAAGAAAATAAATGAAAATCATAGACAAATCAGTATTGAACTGAGGTGAGGCACAGTGAAAATCTATTCTTAGTTATACTTTCCTATGATAATCTATCCTAATTGGATATAATATCTGTTGCTATTTCTGTTAAGAATCCATGATATAGTAATTTGTAGATTACAATATAACGTCTTATCCTATTTTATGAAGAAATGGTCATATGTATAGAGAAAGTATTATCCTTGAAACAATATCCACAGTATACTTGCTTTGGAATAATCTCAGTTACATGTTAGAAATTCAGAGGTACAGGGCATATTATAGACTTTTGATGTCAATTTTCAATGCTGGGATTAAGAATGTACATTTAAGCCTATATGAAAGATCTTTCCTATGCACATTACGTTCATTATTCACTGAAAGTGTTTTAAGAGCAGTATATATACCTGTGAACAAGATGACAAAAACTTTCTGCTTTTGTGGTGAATATTATACGAGTAAGATGAATAATAAATGCACAAATAGACATATAAGGTAATTTCAGACAATGGAAAGCACTGGTGATGGTGTGTGGGGAGGTTACTTTGGGCAAGGTGATTAAGGGCAAACCTCTTTTAAGAGGAGATAAATGGCCATCAAAGATTAATAAGCAGATATCTACACATAAGTGGATGTTGTATACAGAAAGTGTTCCATGCAGAAGGCACAAGAAGAACAAAGTTTCCTAGACAGGAAAACCCTTTCACAGTCCAGGTGCCAAAGGAAGTCAGGGTATCTAGAGCATAACAAATGAGAGAGAGCCAAAGAGGTAGACTGATCTGGTTATGTATGGCTGCATAACAAAGAATCCTAAAGCAAGTGGTATAAAACAATAAGTATTCTTTTATGCTCATAGATTGGTAGGTCAATGTTTTGTCCAGGGGATAGCAGAGATGGCTTATTTCTGCTCCACCATGTCTGGGGCTTCATTTTAGAATCATCTGGATGCTCCTTTACTCCCAAGCCTGGAACCTGGACTGGGAAGAATTAGACCCCGCTGGGACTATTAATTAAAGCAAAAATGCATATTCCCTCTCCTTGTGGCTTGGGCATCCCACAGCATGGAGGCTGATTTCTAAGGAGGGTCCCAAAAGGGAACATCCACAGAGTAAGCATTTCAAAAGATCTAAGCAGAAGTGGTATGGCCTTTGATAACCCAGCCTTTGAGGTCAGGTAGCATCATTTCAGTATTCTGTTATTTGAAGAAGTCATTCAGATTCAAGAGAAGGGGATATTGACCCTGCCACTCATTGGGAGAAGTATCAAATAATGTGGAGCCATTTTAAAAAACGTATACAAAGCCAGGAGCCAGAAAATAAAGGGCATTTTAGACCACTATAAAAAGTTGGGTTTTCACAGGGAGATAAGCTCAGTGCTTTGTGACCACCTAGAGGGGTGGGATAGGGAGGGTGGGAGGGAGGGAGACGCAAGAGGGAAGAGATATGGGCATATATTTATATGTATAACTGATTCACTTTGTTATAAAGCAGAAACTAACACACCATTGTAAAGCAATTATACTCCAATAAAGATGTAAAAAAAAAAAGGGTTTTAATATAATCTCTAATCTAATCACCTTATATAATTAATGAAGTGATCAAAGATTAATTAACCTAATTATTCAAAATTATAAATATAATCAAATCTATAAATATAATTTTGTCAACAGACGTCAGTTAAAGGAGAGGAAGCTCACACTATTTCTTAATGTTTTTTTTCAAAGAGCATTCCATAATAGATTTTTTAACTTGTTTTATCACAGAATTTTAAAGGATAGAAAGGACCTTAATATCATCTAGTAAAGCTAGATGAGAAAAATGTGATAAAGAGAGGTGACTGACTTGTTAAATGCTACATAGTCAATCATTGGAAGATTCTGGTCTAGGATTACCTAGAATGAGACATTTGAGTAGAGAGTGGTGGAACAGCACTTAGGTATTATGCTCTAATACTGTAATAATGCAATTTCCCCCTACTGTTTTCCAAGGATTTTCTTTTGTGTTATTTGATTGTGTTCTCATTACTCTATAAAATAGTAAAGATTGGTACTAACGTCTCCACTTTATAGATTAGGCAACAAAGGCTTAGAGAGGTCACAGAGCTAATTATACAGAAGAGGATGGATCACACATGTAGGCCGCCTGCTCTTCAGGATTTTTTACTCAAATGGAGAGAAAGGTTATATATTTATGAAAATAAAGGAAAGTAGATATAAATTCTCTACTCAGTACCTAACATTCTGATGTTAAAGCAAAGAAATTTTCCAAGGATTCAAATGTTTCCAAGCACACATATACTTGATGTTTTATATACTAAGCATGGAGAAAATTGGCTACTTTCTCCCTTTCAATCAGACTTTCTAGCATCTTATTAACACATTTATGTCAATATGCAACAAAAAGTTAGAAACATTGATATTCACATAGGGGAAAGTTCATATTCTTTGCAGAGGATTACTACTTGACCTTTTGTTTTACTTCAAACACTCTGCATCTGCTTTGGTGAATACACAGCATCTGTTCTGTCCTAGATTCTCAACAGATGTCATAAATGAGTGAAGCAAAGGTTTTGCAAAGAAGAAAATGGCACATCCATTATGAATGTTTGTTGAAAGTGTCTTAATGACTATTCCCTATCTGTCACATTTGGCCAACTCCCATGTTTTACCAATTTTTATTCTCAACTCTTTTAAGCCACATAATCTATTAAACTGATTATCTTGGGCTCCTTAGTTGAAAAATCAAAATATTAGAAGAAATGGTAAATTATTTTGAGGTAAATGAAAAGTTAATGAATATCTCATTTTGCAAATTTTTATAAATAAAATCATGAAAAATAATATACAATATTTTATGGAAGAATAATTTGACATACATTTAAAGACTCAAGGAAAACTGATAAAGCATAAAATAAAGAGCTATAGTCCTCAAGGGGTCTGCTTCTAATTAAGGAAAAAGATAAACTTTAAAGAAGTGGTTAAGTAAGATCCTAGTGAGTTTAAGATTAAGAGCAGCAGTATGTGCTGCAGTGAATAGGTACTGTCTGGACTGAGGAAAATCAGTAGCAGACAACTCTCTTGAAAACAATTTGGATATAAGAGATTTGGGCTGGAGCCACAGTCATTTTCATTCAGAGTAATAAGAAACACGTGAACAAAAAGTAGAGCTTATGCTAAGCATTGAAGGATGAGCAAATCTCACCTGCAGAGAGAATTTAAAGGAAAGTTTATGTAACTCTCTGTCTAAAGCTTTAATACTAGGGAGTGATGGAGAACAAGGTTAAGTGGCACAGACGGGGGAAGAATATTTTGTCAATTTTTTTTTTCTTTTCTTAAGTGTTATTTTTCATTTTATTTATTTATTTATTTTATTTTTGCGGTACGCAGGCCTCTCACTGCTGTGGTCTCTCCCACTGTGGAGCACAGGCTCCGGACGTGCAGGCTCAGCGGCCATGGCTCACGGGCCTAGCCACTCCGTGGCATGTGGGATCTTCCCAGACCGGGGCACAAACCCGTGTCTCTTGCATCGGCAGGTGGACTCTCAACCACTGTGCCACCAGGCAAGTCCCCATTTTGTCAATTTTAATGGTTTAAGCTTCTTCCTAAATTAGTGGGGAGTTGAAAAGTTTTATCAATCAAACAATGTCCTAAGAGCAAAGTTATTTCCACTTTTAACAAAGGGTAATAGAGAATATTTTGCAGTTCCACCCATCTATTGAAAAATTTGATTTTCTACCTTTTGAATAGGGGCTTGTCCATAGGGCTTGCTTTGGCCAATGGGGTGTTAGTAAATTTCATATAAGCAGAGGCTTAAATAGTTCTTGCAAACTTGGCCTCGCTTTCTCTTGCTGTTGGGAATCTGTAGGCTGCCATATGAACAAGCCTAAGCTAGCCTATTAGAAGATCAGAGACTAGTCATTTTAGATGCTCTAGCAAACCTAGTTGAAGGTCCTGACATGTGCAGAAGGCCACTCCAGAGTGCCTAGCCCCAGGCAAGCTGATGGCTGGCAGCAGTTGAGACAAGCTGCTCAAGACCAGAAGAACCACCTAGTTGACCAATAGAATTGTGAGCAAATAAATAGTTGTGGTTTCAAGTCCCTAAATCTTGAGGTGGTATGTTGCATAGCAAAAGTTTACTGACACACAAATAATCATGGAAATGGTAAACATGTTAAACTTTACCTAGACACAGGAAAAGTATATAATTTAAAGAACTGTCAGCAAGATTTTTGACCAGACACCCTCCATTCTTAGACATAGGTAAAGCACCAGTCTTCCATATTCTTATTGTTTTTATCATACTGTGTTGTTATTTCCTTTCGTTGGTCTTCCCCACTATAAACTCTGAGGGGCAGAGATCATTTATATCTTAATTCCTGCTGTATACCATTATTTTTCACAATACCTGCCAATAGCAGGTATTCAATAAATGTTTGATGGATAAAATGACTTAGATAACTGCCATAATCTAAGAAGATAGCAAAAGACATACATGGTTTCTGCAGATATCTTAAAATTAGCCCAGAATCCTAACTATATGGATGACTGCCACAGGACCATCAAGTAGGACTTGTATCCCTCCACTGTATAATAATCTGACACCTGTCATTGTCTTGCCAGCTACAATCTTGACTTGTTAACTGACGTAAATCCAGGACTCTATTTTGTTTAAGCCATCTTAAGCTTGATCTGATAACTCTCTTTCAGGTTTGACCCATCTGAACACTAATAGCTGTCAATGAGCTCATGGACAAAAACTGGATATTAATTTTTGTGCAGTGTAATTGCATTAAAATGAATATTAGTATCCTTAACTATTTTCTGAATTTTTGTCTTTGCTCCATAACCAGTTTTTATTATTTCCAAAACACCTTGTGAATGACATGTTGAGCTTAATTTTTTTATCAATTATAGTTAACATCTTTTAAACATAAACAAGAAAACATCTCATTCCATTCAATTGCAACATAATATCAAAAAGAAGTCTACCCGATTTAATTTTACTAAAATCTAATTTCTACTACTTTGCTTTTTTCAGTGATGGATTCATTATTTACTTTCATTTATGTAACTTCCTAAGGAAAAGTCAGTTAAATAGACTTAAACCTGTGTTTCTACTTGGATAACTTGAAGAAAATATTATTCAGACCCACTTTTTTTTCTTTTAATTTAAAGAAAAATCTTTAGTCAGTCAATGATAATAAACATGAAATTGGAAAACATATTTCATCAATTCTATAGCCTGGAATGTCATTTGTTCTTTGTGATTTCAGGTTTCTTATTACTTTGAACTGATTTTGAATGTGTCCCAGGTGTAATTGCACTGCTTTGGCTCCTACTAGATGAAGCTGAACTTCAGCAGTTTTCGAAAACAACTCTACATCATCATCTTTTCTGCTCAGGGGCAGACCATTCCCTGAAGACAGTGTGGATGCCTCCTTCTCATTTGTATGTGCAGCTTTTATAGGGAAGCAGCAATATAGGATCTTATCTGAATATTATACATTTTTTCTTTTTTTTATAACTATAGTGCATTTGATTTACAGCTACTTCAGCAAACTGTCATACTCATTATCGTTGTAAGCTAAGACACTTATATCCTTCTGATTTTCATATGCCCTGTACTATTGCAACTTTTAAGAGACTCTAGTGATATATCATTGACAAAATCAGGACTTCATTAAATTTTTCAGTCTGTAATTATTCCACACTGGATATAAAAGATGTTATGTCTCAATGCTGGCAAGGTACTCAGACTATACTGATAAAATTCTTAAGAATTAATTTAAACAAGAGTTAGGCAACTGTTATTCTAAAAAAATTAATGCCAAATGCACACTGTCTAAAATATTTCATGTACTAATGCTAGGAGTAAAACTTTATATCTGTAATACCTGTCTACAAAAACATTGATCTAAGAGTTAGAGAAATATCTGTATTGACAAGAGAAATAGCTTTATTAATTAGATGGCATGTTTACATTTCATTAACTGAAATGGTCAAAGTTAAGCAACTAGGGAACCCAGAGATTAATTCATTCACACACCAAATGATCTATGGAATCTTAGGAAAAGCTGATTTACTATTTTAAATTATCTCACCTTGCCTACTCAATTTATAAGCAAAATCACAAACCACTGAATAGATGGATTGCTTCAGAGAGCTAAGTCTTTTATCATGTGTTCAGACAAAAGAACATCCATTCTTCAATAAGTTCCAGGGGACTATTGTACAGCATAGTGACTATATTTAACAATACTGTATTGTACACTCGAAAGTTGCTATGACAGTAGAACTTTAATTTTCTCATCATGACAATAACAACAACAAAATGGTAATTATATGAGGTAAAGGATGTGTTAACTAACAGTATTGTGGTAAACATTTCACAAAATATACATGAACCAAATCATCACATTATATACCTTAAATGTCAATAATGTTATATGTCAATTATATCTCAGTAAAGGTGGGAAAAAAGAGCATCCCTTCCATCCAGTCTGTGTGTTTCTGAATTTAGAATATTTCTAGAAGTTCAATGGGTAAATACTCCAATATTAGTATTGTAATTTCATTATTTTTTAAAAAAATTATTGATATATGATTGACATATAATGAATTAGTTTCAGGTGAAAACATAATGAGCCAATATTTATATATATTGCAAAATGATCAACACAGTAAGTCTAGTTAACATCCACCACCACACATAGTTATAATTACTATTTATTTTGTGATGAGAACTTTTAAGACCTACTCTCAACATTAATCTGGCAACATTTTATCAAGTTCTCACTGTGTTATTACATGGCACTATAGTTTACAGTGAATATTAAGTGGAGAGCTGATGGCAGGTGCTCTTATTTTGGGAGCTGACTACAGAATCCTTTTGTGGGATAGAAATATTCAGGTATACAGGTTTGTGGGGCTACTTGGTTATAATGTGGAGCACCCTGGGATATCCATAATGGTTTTGCATTTGGCATACCGGTATGGAGATCTACATAAAGACATGCACACATTGGGAGGATGTGTGGCAGAGAAAAAGGTGGTGCCCCTGGAGATGTGTGGCAGAGAAAAAGGTGTGCATCAGGAGAACCTGGTGCTATGGGGATTCATAGGAGTCCAGGCCAGCAGCATTTAGAAGAAAATTCTGCCAATAGTATTTTTCTGAGGAAAATTTTCCAAGACTACAATGTCCATTTGATTTAACCCTGAGTTATGTCATATCATGCTTCAGTGAAATCACCCCTTCTCCACCTCAGTGCTGTTTCCTTCAAATTTTATTTAAACATTGTGCACACCTAAATGGCTGTGAGTGCTGCTGGGAATGGGGAGGGAGGGATAAAGAGGATGGTCTGGGGACCACCTGTCAACTCAAGAAAGACAGGAAAAAGGAGCATCTGGAAATGTTTCGTTTAAAAATATTTTTCTTAAGTTTGAAAAAAAGCAAACTTTCAGAAATGTGGTATATACAAGGAAAACTTTATTTCTGGAACATTTGTACATAAGTTGCAATATTATTTGATTGCACTGGAATATTTAGTGCATATTTTCTATAAACAGAGGCATTCTCTCAAATTACCCAATACAAACATCAAAGTCAGGACATAACACTGATGTACTGTCACCAAACATTCCCTAGACCTCACTCAAGTTTTGCCAGTTTTCACAACAATGTCCTTTTTTTTTTTTTTTTTTTTTGCGGTACACGGGCCTCTCACTGTTGTGGCCTCTCCCGTTGTGGAGCACAGGCTCGAGACGCGCAGCGTCAGCGGCCATGTCTCACGGGCCCAGCCGCTCCGTGGCATGTGGGATCCTCCTGGACCAGGGCACGAACCCGTGTCCCCTACATCGGCAGGCGGACTCTCAACCAGACTCTCAAAGCAGACTCTAAACTGCGTCACCAGGGAAGCCCAACAATGTCCTTTATAGCACAAAGATCTAGTTAAGCATCACATGTTACATTTAGTTGCCATGTTGCTTTAATCTCCTTCAATCTGGGACAGTTTATCAGTCTTCTCGACTATTTTTTTAAAGCTCTGAAACTTTTGAAGAATAGAAGCTATTTTGTAGAATGTGCCTCAGTTTTGTTTGTCTGATATTTCACAATTATACTTAGATTATACAACTTTGGCAGAAATAGCACTATAGTGATATTGTGTTTTTTGTTTTTTGTTTTTTTAGTTCCTATCGTGTGTCACACAATTTGTGTGTCACATTATTGGTGATATTAACTTTGATTTTTAATCTAAGATAGAGTCAGCCCATCTTATCTGCATAAAGCTACTCATTTTCTGTTTGAAATTATAAGCATTTGTGTGAAATAAATTGAAAATATGTAAACATCTTGTTTCTCAACAAAATTTTAATATATTAATATGCTTATGTCTGTATGGAGTCATGGATTCCTACTTTATTCAATGGATTATAATTGTTATTTACTTTGATGCCAAAATGTCTTCAATTTGTCTAGCAGAAACCCCTTCATCCTGGTTCCTGAGTCTTTAGGCATAGCCCACAACAATATTTGAGAACCTTATTTTCTGGCACAATAAGATTTTTTTTGTTGTTGTTTTGTTTTTGTTTTTTTTTTATTTGTGGTACACGGACCTCTCACCGTTGTGGCCTCTCCCGTTGTGGACCACAGGCTCCGGATGCACAGGCCCAGTGGCCATGGCCCACGGGCCCAGCCACACCACAGCATGTGGGATCCTCCCAGACCGGGGCACGAACCCACATGCCCTGCATCAGCAGGCGGACTCCCAACCACTGCGCCACCAGGGAAGCCCAACAATAAGATGTTTTGGGATCATGTTCTATTTTATTTATCCTAGACCTGGAATCATCCATTTCTACAAAAACCTTGCTTCCTTTCAGGTAGATCATGATATTTAGAAAATATCTGGTGCTATATGTGCTTATTGATATTGGGATATCACTGCATGTGGTCCCTGTGAGTGTACAGAGCCAGGGTGTCTGTGTATATACACACACACTCACCTATCTATCTATCTACTCTCTCTCTCTCTCTCTCTCTCTCTCTCTCTCTCTCTCTCTCTCTATATATATATATATATATATATATATATATATATATATATATATGTATATATATATATAATACACACACACACACACACAGAGATATTTCCAATTTAAATCCAACACCACATTTCTTGTGGTGCATTCTAGTTTTCCCCTTTCTATATTTGTGACTTCCTTCAACAGTGAGAAAGTTGGCTCCTATTATCCCTAATTTACTTACCTATTTGCACACTCTACCAGTACATAATCAATCTCCTACTGCTAATTCCAAATCCCCACCCCCACCCTCATGTGGACACCCACTTCACCCTACTCTGAGCTACTATGGCTCCATCTCACCTTCCCATGAGCTCTTATGTAATGGATTTAAGACAACTGTTCAGGAAGGAAAGGGAAGGGAAAGAAGAGAAAGTCTAAGAGAAAAAAATTAAATAATGAGGTCAAAATTAACTGAATGGTAAATCGTCATGAGAGGGGATCAGGTAAGCAGAAGTTTTTTGGCAGTTTCTCACAAGATGTGAGGTAGGAAGAAATCCAAAAAAACAGTAAGTAAGATGTGAATTAAAATTAGAGCTAAAAAAGTTTCTATAAGGAGACATTCTCTGAAGCAATGGAACAATTAGATATTATCCCCGAGATACCTCTATATACAAATATGAATGAGACAAAGGTTATTTTGAGCACGTTTCATTTATGTATTCACACACTCACTTAATGATTCATATATTCATTCAAATATTTGAGTGCTTATGATTTGTCAGACATATCACAAGACATGAGGAATACAAAGATAGTGATTGGTTTTCTGGCCTTTCTTCCCCTTCTAATTATGTTCCCTTCAGCGTATTCCCATCTCAATAACTTATTATTGATATGTCTCACTGGTCAAAAAGAACAAGGTTTAATAAATTGCTCATATCTTGATGAATTATATATTAGTGATTTACCTATCCCAGATGTGTTTGAATTTTATAATATGACAGCAGGAGGAGGATGAAGGGAGATTGTGAAGTATCAACCACCATAACATCACTGTTATTATTGAAAATATTTAACAATTAGTACTACAGAGGACTAATAAAAACAGATGGCAGTTATCGACAACTGGTACATCCATAGGGCATACTGACCAAGTATTAAATCTGAATTTGCAGTAATTGAGAAAGGAAAGCAAAAATTTAGAATGCAGTATAGATTGGAGCCTGAAGTCTGAATCTGTGAATACATGACTACAGAGAGCACTGTTTGGGTTTGGAAAAAGCCAAAGAGTTTAGAACAAGAGTTCTAAGACACAACAGGTAGATGCATTAAGGAGGTCTAGTGGTGGAAGTGTTTGTCCAGTTGAGGAGATAAGATTTGGGGCTCAGATAGTAAAATTTCCACCTTTGTAGTGACAGAGGAAAAAACAGATGTTGAAGTTTGGATTCAAGGAGAAGTTTTTCTTTCCTTTTTTTAAGCTTCATTGAGTTATACTTAATATACAGAAATTTCACATATTCAATGTATACATTTTGATGAGTTTGGATGTACACATATACCTGTGAGTCCCTCACCATAATCAAGGTAATAAACATATCCATATCCATCACCTCCAAAAGATTTTTGTGTCCCCTCATCTTTTTTTTTCTTTGTTTGTTTGGTGTATAGGACACTTTACATGAGATCTACACTTACCAATTTTTCAGGTACACAAGACTGTTAACTACAGGCACAACATTGTATAGCAGATCTCTAGAGCTTATTTACCTTGTATAATGTAACTTTATACCATCAATCAACATAGATGGACTTGGGGACAGTCACAGAAGGACAACTATTATTTTATATACCTTACTTATATGAGTATATAAACTAGTCAAACTCATAGAACTATCTATATTTCTGTGAGTGGTGGTTGCCAGGAGATGAAGGAAGGGGGGTGAGGAACGGGGAACTTTTGTCCAAAGGGAGAATGTTTTCTACATATAATTTCCAATTGTGTTAATAAATTGCTTACTATTAATTAGATCTCTTCTTAAAACTCCTATTGAGTTTTTCTAGCAAGGAAAATACTATCCGTTGCCCTGAATTCTATGATTCCCACATGCTGTGGATGGTGTCAGTGCTGCGTTGCATGATAACTTTCCAAAGAGTTTCTAGGGTATTGCGGGCAGACACTTATCTACCTTTTATAAAAAAAAAAAAAAAAAGTTGAATTCATCTATTTGTTCAACAGAGATTTTTGAGTGTATATTTTGTGCTAGGCTAAGTGGTATATGCATAGACTTCAGGAAAGATACTGACCAGATCTGTTTGAATCTTGAATTCTCTCTGTTTCCAACTCCCACCAGGCTTCCACACCTAGAAAGAGGCTGCTGAGATCGTCAGGCAGCTGGCTGAGAGAGGAGGGTCTCTGGGAGAGCTTGGGTGGGGAGTAGTACTGGTTTGCCTAAAACTATTCTGATTTTAACACTGTAAGTTCCATGTCTCAGGAAATGTCTCAGCAGTCCCAAGCAAGCCAAGACGGTTGTCCACTGCACTGGAAAGCACTGGACAGGCCTTTTCCCCCTGTGGGCCAGGTTGGAGCCTGGAAGGTGGTGTAAAGAGTCTCCTGAATGAAGCTCTGCATACATTCATGGAGAAGAGCCTAGCCTGCAGAGATCAGTGTACTTCCATAGGTAAGGCTGACATAGTTCACTTTATAAAGATTAAAAAACTTTGCATGCCCAAAATATTATACAAAAAGTTCACAGACAAATATTTATCTTGAGAAAGCCATATTTCCAATTAAGTGCCAAAGGGTTATATGCTCAGCTCTGGTAATACAATATTTACCATGTAGGTAGCTTCCAGACCAGTCAGAGAGAATGAAATAGTCATGCAATATTAATTGCATGAGTTCAAAACTCTGAGAAGTCATATGAATGAAACATCTGGGGAGCTATGTGACTAGATGGTTCAGTCTGAGGTGTTAGGTAGGGCTTCTCTAAAGAGATAACTTATGAGTTGATCTCAAGGATAAATCAGAAGGACTCTGGTGAAAATTTCTGGAGTTGGGTAGGGAAAAGCAAGAAGAAAAGAAGTCCAGAGTGATGAAAAAGTATAATCTGAGGCCCACAGAATCCTACTTTTTAATAATAAAATACCTAAAAGAATACAATTTGGTGATTTTATGAATGTATAAATATTTTTAACTCATCAAAAATGAATTTTAAATACATGCAGTTTATTGTAGATCAATTATACCTGAATGAAGTTATAAAAAACATCATTCAGATTGGATCATGGGTTATCAGTGAGAATGGCTTGCAATAAAGCTTTGGGTTTAAACCAAAAACACTGAGGAACCACCAGACACTTTTAAGTAAAGGGAAGATCTAACTACATTTGTGAACATATAGTACATATGCTATATTTTTACTCATGCAAATTATCTGCCACAGACTATTCTAAGCACTAAATTAATTCCTTTAGTTTCTTACAACCCTAGGAAGTTCTATACCCTCATTTTCATTTAGAGAAACTGAGACAAAGAGAGGTTATGAAGCTTATTAAGGGTCATTCTGATTTCAGAGCCCATATGTTCAACCATTGTGCCCCCACTTTTTCAACCTTATATTAGCTGCTAAGGGCAGAATAAAATTACCATGTACAAAGCATACAACACTTTACAAGATGCTTTTACAACATGATCTCATTTAATGCTTCTGATGACATAATAAGGTGGGAAGTTTTTGAACTCCTTTTACAGTTGTACCAATTAAGGAGCAGAAATATTTAGCAGTTTTCCTGGCGGTTACATGACTTGAATCTTGGTCGTGTGACTTTAAACATACTACTCTCTTTGCAACCCATGCTTGCAAATGTCAAAGAAAAATTGCACTGAGTGGAGCAAATAGGCAAAGAAAATTTTATTCAAGACTATTGAAAAAGGAGAGAAAGGCTAAACTCAGCTCCACTGAAACAAAAGGCAGGAGAGGATTTTTAGCACTGGGGTAAGCTAGTGGAAGAGTACTATAAGGAATTAAGGGAGGGTGGTCAATATAATTAGGCCATCTGGGTTTGCTAAGTGGCACTTAATAGAAGTTAGGCTCTTTCTCTCCCACAGAGACTAGGAGATAGGGGCACTGTCCTTCTTGATGATTCAAAAAGATGACTCCCAGGTCCTTGAGAAAAACATTGTTGGTTTGTAAAACTGGCAAGTGACTGGGAGATAATCTATATTTCAAGGGGAGCAGAAATGCTCTAAGAAGAGGGAGCTCAGAGACCTATAATTAGGAAGAAACCTATCTAAAGTTTAGTTAAACTGAAGGGAGCATTAAGTCCATCTTGTTCACTAAGTCTGTTGCCTATACTGTAGTTAAGGATATTCACATTCAATGATGCTAAATAACAGTCAGAGAGGTTTATAAGACATCACCCACATAAGTACATACTCTAGGAGACTCTTCCTTTTCTTTCTAGATCCTGCTTAATTAGCTTTCTCCAGGAAACCTTCCCAGTCTCACATTGTAAAGTGCACTTGTAGTAGCCTCATTCCTTTCAAAATATCACATATGCAATTAGTTGTTTTATGACTGCCATCCTGTTAGGCTGTCACCTCTCACGTGTGCCTGGGAAGATCTGGTCCACTGCTTAGAACGATGCCTGACACTTAGTAACTGAGCCATTCATGTCTCCTTAATGAACAGATAAGCAAGTGAGTCAAGGAGGGATAAACGTGAGAAAAAGCAGAGAAGAAATTAAGGTTATGTTGTAGTAGACTTTCAGCTAAACTATTAAGGATTACTTTTAGTCCAAATTTAATTCTTTCTATAAACCTGTGCTCTTGGTATATGTCATCACTAGGAGACTGGGGGTTCTAATGAGGTAGGAACTACACTTTTCCCATCAGACATTATCCCTCCTTATCAGACTCTTTGTAAGCAATCTATAAACATGGACAAATTTTAAGTTATATCACTGAATGGATTTTTAATGATGAATGAATGATATAGCTGTTTGTATCATGTATAGGGTTGCCTTTCCATCCCTTTTGAGAAACTTAGTTCTTCATGAAAATATTTTCCAGTGAGAAGGGAAAATATACCAGAATCTTGTGTTGGGGTCATTCTCTAAAGAACACTTATGGAAAGCAAAACTGTAGAGGGCTGAAATCAAAACATCACATCCCTATTGAGTGTCTTATAGGTTAATCAAATGACATGACTAAGACAACCCAAGTCATAAAAATCCAGGCTTCTGAATCACAATAACAAATACTTCTTTACTCTATAGGATATTCTAAGCAGTATACCATTGATGAAAGAATGCATAGAGTAACAAGATTGGAGTAACAAGTAACAAGCCTTTTCTCATTAAAAAGCCCGACTTTCCAAATGTTTCACTGAGTCTGGAGGGCATTTAAGAACTTCTTCAAACAGTTCTAGTGTGTGACTGGCACAGGGAGTGGTGCCTCAGGTCAAGGAGCTCAGAACTGTGAGCACTTCACTTTTTCCATTCTCCTCCCATTCCCCACCCACAACACTCAGCAGTTCACAGAGTCAGCGGAATAATTCAATACCTCTTCACAGACACATAACTTTCTCAGTGCTTGAACATGATATGTGGTGTAATAAGATAAAAACAGCTAATTAGGGAAAACTATGACAAAACCGCCACATCACAATTGACATCTGACACTTTAATGGTTGTCAGGTGTCAGCTAAGGAAAGGGAGTTTTATATACCAGTTTTAAAAATAGCAGTAACAGAGGTATTTCTTATTAGTTCAGAAAAGACACTTTTCATAAAATGACCTCATTTCTTTTTCCCATTATCCTCCCATTAAATAAAACTACTATTGCAATTTATCAAGAATGATCAAGTAACCATAATTAAGAAACCTAAGGGACACTTCCATGCCCTTTAGTTTCAATCTAGGATATTTAAATCAAGTTGACTAGACACAGATTTAAATTGAGATAACAGGAAGCAATATATTTTAGAGTATTGTATTTTTGTAAGTATTAATGAGGGTGTTCAGTAGGAGATTTGAGGTTTCTAATAATAGAATATCTAACTGGTGTTGGCTTTAAAACTATGAATACTTATATCATGTAACAATCATTCTGGTAGTAGATGACTGTAGAGTTCATGGATTTTGTAGTGTAATGGTATGGAGGATATCGGTCAGCTTCTGTGCCAGTGCCTTGGTTTTCCTTTCATGATCTCACCATGACAGTTATAGCACTAGCTATTGTTGATTCTATATGACAAGAGCAAGAACGGTTGTGCCATCTTACCCAATTATATTTACCAGGGAAGAAAAATGCTTATTCTATAGAAATCTCAAGTTTTTTGCCTTCCCTTAATTCACCAGGTCTCTTATAGTGCACACCCATGGATAACACATTCACTGGAGAAGAAAGACCATGACTGGCTTGCTTATCTATCATCACTAACTTGCAGGGACTGTGGAGAGACTACCTTCCTTGATCATATTGAAAAAAATGTGGTTGTATTATGAAGAAAGAAAGGATAAAGGATATTAACTATTAAATAGGTAAGAAAAACAGGTGCTTCTGGGAGTATCAAATAAGATGATATATGATGAAATGTATTAAAATATAAGTCTACTTACAAATACATAGTCATATTATTAATAACCTGAAACAGCTAACAGATAACCAGAATCAGTAGTGTTTTACTAGGCATGTGCATACACATAATGAAATTATATAAAACTATAATGTTCAGATCTCACAGGATATGAAAAACTTCCACATGTGATTTTGATGTGTATCCTTTCTTAAGAAATATTGATTTAGATGATAGTGATAGAGAAAGAGATAGACAAGGCATGGGTTCTAGCTAAATATAGCAGATTATACAGCAGATTAAACATGCATCTTTCTCTGTTCTCTTTTGAAGCCCCAGATGAAATGAAGATATATAAACAGACAAATAAAAAAGAGAAGTATTTAGTAGATGAGAGATATCTACAACATTTGGTACAATGGAAAGCAGATGGAGGGAAAAGAAGAGTAGGAAGTGTGGTAAAACAATTGCCTACAGCTCATCCATGAAATGTCACGAAGATACAAGGACACTTACAAAACAGAAGCATGAAAAGGCTAAAGAATTAGAAATACCATGCAGTGCTGAAGTTAGGGGTGATGAAAAATGGGTCCAAAAGTTAGATGCAGGTTTTTATAAAGAAAAATTAAGTGCTCAAATCTTGTCCCACTGAAGCCAGGCAACTGTCTCTCTCAACCTGACAGAAGAATGGATGATCATTCTCTGGTTAACCATAGAAGCTCTGGGAACACCAGGCAAAGTGTAACTAATGAAGCAATACAGTATTAGAAACAAGCACATTAATTGAAACTCTAAATAAGGAATAATGATATGCCAAGTTTCCCTTATCCTCTCAGCCACCAAAATGCTGCTCTCCATGTTACTGCCTCCCACCACTACCCCACCTCAAACAGGAGACTAGAGGATTGTGCTCTGGGAAAACAGGCCAGCCTAAGAAAATATAGAGAGAAATGGACAACACGGGTTCAGCACTCACTCACTCATTGGTGCAGTCTTCCCACTGACCAAGTTCTCTCCAAAACACATAGAGCTCCATAGCAGTTTTTCTGTGTCTCACTCTTAAGTCTCATTCTTAGTTATGAGCAGGAGCCAATGATAACAAGCCATTTAAATAAAGATTTTTATGAGAAAAACATCAAAGCAAACAAACATATAACTAAACAAAAGTTGAAATCAGAGGAATCAAGGTCAATGCATGGGGCAGAGCCAAATTAAAAAAAAAAGGCTATGGAGAAATAAGAAAGAAACACTGTAGCCATGAAAAAAGGATAAAGTGTAATATTTTAAATTAGCTATTAGAAAACAAACAAAAAATTCTTAGAAATTATATACTAATATATGTATTAACCCAAGTAAAGAAATATAATAGTAGAAAGGTTAAAGATAAAGTTGAGACAGTATCATAGAAAGTAAAAAAAATAAATAAATAGATAGAAAATAGGAAAAAATAATTAGAGGTTCCCCAAAGAGGTCCATATGTAACTGAAAGAAATTTCAAAAAGATGGAAGAGCAAAAGAAGAATGCCCAAAATATATTATAAGAAAATTGAACTGTCCTGAAAGAGAATCATTCCTAAATTAAAAGTTTCCACCAAATGTTTAGCACATGGAATTAAAAGAGATGAACATAAATTTACATGATAGTAAATGCAAAACACCAAAACACTGAAAGCTTCTTGAGAGAACACAATTACCACCACAACAACAAAAAGAACAAAAAACCATGTAAAAGGGGCTTCCCTGGTGGCGCAGTGGTTGAGAATCCGTCTGCCGATGCAGGGGACACGGGTTCGTGCCCCGGTCCGGGAAGATCCCACATGCCACAGAGCAGCTGGGCCCGTGAGCCATGGCTGTTGAGCCTGAGCGTCCGGAGCCTGTGCTCCGCAACGGGAGAGGCCACAGCAGTGAGAGGCCCGTGTACCGCAAAAAAAAAAAAAAAAAAAAAAAAAAGTAAAAGATCTCAAAACAGATTGTATCAGGTTTCTCAATTACACATTGGAAACTAGAATGGAACACTGTATTTAGAAACTGATTGAAAATAATATCCAACCTATACTTTTATAAGTCATCAACCACATGTGATGAAAAAATGAAGATGTAGACTGCTAAATCTCAAAGGTACCTCTGATGTGTCCTTTATCTAAAAGCTTTTGGAAGAATTTCCTCTATAAAAATGAGGGAATGGATTAACAGAGAAGACATAGGTTCCAGAAAACAGGGAAACCAAAAAAGTAGGATGATTCCACAATGATTGTGAAAATAATATCCAGAATTACAGCTACATAGCAGGCCTAGAGAGAAACCACATCAGACTGGAACAGAATGACACATCTAAGAGAGTACTCTCAAGGAAAAGATGTATTTTGTAAATTACCTGATATATTTGATTATATTTAAAGGTAGTATTTTACAATTCTATTGGAGATCTTGGGTAAAGAATTAGTGATAGGTACAAAGTAAAGTTAATGAAATGGGGAAGAAAAGATGATAATATATTTAAAAAGCAATACTAATACTTTTGTATGGAACATGGAAGAAATTATTTAAATTGAAGGCAGCTCTTTTGCCCCTTTTCTGTTTACCTATTTTTGTCCCCATCTAATCTTAAACACCTAATTATAAGAATGAGATCACTAAGCAATTGAAACTAACTACTGACTTATGCTTTCCTGAATGAACACCATGCCTTGCCTCACTTGTCAATTCTTTTCCTAAATAAAAAGAAGAAAGAATAATTAGCTCTCTACCCCCAACAGCCGCCTAAGGAATCCTGCAGGCAGATCATGTGGGCAAGATAACATCTGAAGGGAGAGTCAGCCAGTTTGCACACAATGGAGAATAATGCAGAACCCAACCTCCTGCCTGAATGATTCCCTGAAATTCTTTTCCCCCATTTTTCCCTCTAAGAATTGTCATGCCTGAGCAGAATCTTTGGAGTTGCTCTCTGGACACGAGTCCACCTTCTCCCCAGATTGCCAGCTTTTCTGATTAAAACACCTTTCCTTTCTACTGGCACTTGTCTCTTGAATTATTGGCTTTTGAGTGGCCAGCAGCCAAACTTGAGATTGGTAATGATATGGGAAAGGAAAAATAAAAGCAGTGACTTCATTTTATGTTCCCTTTATGTGTAGCTGATTAATGGCAGATGTGATTTATGAACCATCACTCTCTCTTACCCTAGTCATACTTTATGACTTTGCTCAATTTTCTAAAACATTTTTTAGTAATTTTGGCTTTCACATAAACTTAGATACTTACATTCAGAAGGATAATGACAGGTTTTAAAGTAAAACAATTTGATACCAATCCTTTGTGTATTTGTGTGTGTATATATGTCACTTATTCTGTGGAAAAGAGAAGAGTCAAATTTAACTGCTCTGATAAGTTTGACTTATTAATGCCTTTTCTAACCATTTCAGTGGGGGTCTGCTTGGTTTATAGGTCATAAATTCAGCTTTCTTATCAAGACAAAAATGGGATATTCAAAGCCCAGCACTAAAACTGATTTGCTTCTTAAAAAGAGAATCACATTTCTGATTTTGCACTTTTCTTTCTGAAAGGACTTATATTGTTTCCATACAGAGTATTAATTCAATAAGTATCTCAAATTGAAAATAATGAATTAGTATTAAGCAAAAATATATAGGCAAATATGTACATAGAATAATTAAAGTGGTTAGCTCTGGACTGCTGTTTTTTCTACATAAAAGTTGTGAATGATATGTTTTCTTTAAGTGTTGTATACATAAATTAAATTTAATAAATTTACAGATACAAAAATAAAATTAAAAATAGAAAAATATATAGGCAATTTCAAGGTGAAAAACAAAAAATTATAATACTACCATACAGAGACAACATCTTGAAGCACTTTTAACATTTTACATTTGTATATTATTTTTACAAAAATAAGATCATACTACATATTTGATTCTAGTGTTTCAGTTCTTATATTTTGAACATTTTTCTTGGCATTATTTATAAAATATATGGTAACTCATGGAAATTAGCTCCTTCCTGCATTACATAAGGGGGTTCATTTATTCTGTGTATTCATTCATTTAACAAATTGTTTGATCTCTTACAAAATGCAAAGCACTGTGCTTTGCTCTGGGGATAGAGCTAAAAACAAGAAAGTTGTGGTCTGAGCTCTCAGAATTCTTACAATCTACTGAAGAAAATAAATTATATAAATCATTATCCAAGTATTATTGGTGTTTGTATTTATTCAAAGCAAGTATATAATATTAATTATATTATAGATTATTTATTAATAAATAAATTGATTAAAATCTAGTCTGGTTTGAGAGATCAGAGATCTCCTAAAGGAATTCATTATAAGGGGGATGAGGTCAAGATGGCAGAGTAGGAGGACATGGAGTTTGCATTTACTCTCAAGTACAACAAGAATGCATTGGAGAAATTCTTGTAGAACACATACTGGGTGCTAGTGAGGGACCTTGGATACCTAACTGGGTGGGAGGAATCCCCAAGTGACCAGGCCAGGGGTCAGGCCTGAGCTCCTGTGGTGGGAATGCCAAGTCCAAGCTGCTGGACTAACTGAGAACTTTAGGCCCCAGGGAATATTAATTGGTGTGAGTTCTCCTGGTGGTCCTCATCTCAGAAACAGGACCCAGCTCCACCCAACTGCCTGCAAACTCCAGTGCTGGAGTGCTTCAGGCCAAACCACCAGCAAGACAGGAATATAGCCCCACCCATCAAAAAAAATGAGATGACAAAAAGATATGTTATAGATGGAAGAGAAAGGTAAAAACCTACAAGACCAAATAAATGAAGATGAAATAGGCAACCTACCTGAAAAATAATTCAACGTAATGATAGTAAAGAAGAGCCAAATTCTCAGAAATAAAATGGAGTCTCGGATCAAGATTATACAAGAAATGTTTAACAAGGACCTTGAAGAACTAAAGAACAAACAAACAGAGATGAACAACACAATAACTGAAATGAAATATACTCTAGAAGGAATCAAGAGCAGAATAACTGAGGCAGAAGAATGAATAAATGAGCTGAAAGATAGAATGGTGGAAATAACTGTGGAGGAGCAGAATAAAGAAAAAAAGAATGTAAAGAAATGAAGACAGTATCAGAGACCTCTGGAACAACATTAAACAAAAGAAAGAGACAGGGTCTGAGAAAATATTTTAAAAAATGGTAGTTGAAAACTTCCCTAACATGAGAAAGGAAATAGCCACCCAAGTTGAGGAAGCATAGAGTCCTGCTCAGGATAAACCTAAGGAGAAACATACTGAGACACATACTAATCAAAGTAACAAAAATTAAATTCAAAGAAAAAATATTAAGAGAAGCTTGGGAAAAGCAACAAATAGCATACAAGGGAATTCCCATAAGGTTATCAGCTGATTTTTCAGCAGAAACTCTGCAGGCCAGAAGGGAGTGACAGGATATATTTAAAGTGATGAAAGGGAAAAACCTACAACAAAAATTACTCTACCCAGCTAGGATCTCATTCAGATTCAACAGAGAAATCAAAAGATTTACAGACAAAAAAATGAAAAGCTAAGAGAATTCAGCAGCACCTAACCATCCCTACAACAAATACTAAGGAAACTTCTCTAGGCAGCAAACACAAGAGAAGAAAATAACCTACAAAAACAAACCCAAAACAATTAAGAAAATGGTAATAGGAACATACATATCAATAATTACCTTAAATGTATTATAAATGGGTTAAATGTTCCAATCAAAATACATAGACTGTCTGAATGGATGTAAAAACAAGACCCATATATATGCTGTCTACAAGAGACTCAATTCAGACCTAAGGATACATACAGACTGAAAGTGTGCAGATGGAAAAAGATATTCCCTGCAAATGGAAATCAAAAGAAAGCTGGAGGAGCAATACTTACATCAGATAAAATAGACTTGAAAATAAGGACTTTTACAAGAGAAGAGGAAAGAAACTAAATAATGATCAAGGGACCAATC
The DNA here is from genome assembly GCF_025265405.1 of Mesoplodon densirostris. NCBI lineage: Eukaryota > Metazoa > Chordata > Mammalia > Artiodactyla > Ziphiidae > Mesoplodon > Mesoplodon densirostris. Next base: position 64,131,958 of record NC_082678.1, read on the forward strand.
CAAGAAGAAGATATAACAATTTAAAATATGTATGCCCCCAAATAGGATCACCTCAATACATAAGGCAAATGCTAACAGCCATAAAAGTGGAAATCAACAGTAATACAATAATAGTGGGGGACTTTAACATCCCACTTACACCAATGAACATATTATCTCAACAGAAAATAAAAAAGGAAACACAAGCTTTAAATGACACAATAAACCAGATAGACTTAATTGATATTTATAGTACATTTCATCCAAAAATGACAGAATACACTTTCTTCTTAAGTGTACATGGAACGTTCTCCAGGATACATCACATCTTGGGTCACAAATCAAGTCTTGGAAAATTTAAGATAATTGAAATCATATCAAACATATTTTCCAACAACAACACTATGAGATTAGAAATCAATTACAAGAAAAAAAAACTGTAAAAAACAAAAACACATAGAGGCTAAATAATATGCTACTAAATAACCAAGAGATCACTGCTGAAATCAAAGAGGAAATCAAAAGATATATAGAAACAATGACAATGAGATTACAATGACCCAAAACCTATTGGATGCAGCAAAATCAGTTCTAAGAAGGAAGGTTATAGCAATACAATCCTACCACAAAAAAACAAGAAAAATCTCTAATAAATAACTGTTACCTTAAACCTAAAGTAACTAGAGAAAGAAGAAGAACAACAACAAAAAACAAAAGTTAGTAGAATGAAAGAAAACATAAAAATCAGAGAAGAAATAAACAAAATAGAAACAAAGAAAGCAACAGCAAAAATCAAAAAAAATAAAAGCTAGTTCTTTGAGAAGATAAACAAAATTGATAAACCTTAGGCAAACTCATCAAGAAAAAGAGGAAGAAGACTCAAATCAATAAAATCAGAAATGAAAAAGTAGAAGTTACAACAGACACTGCAGAAATACAAAGGAGCATAAGAGACTACTACAAGCAACTCTCTGCTAATAAAATGGACAACATGCAAGAAATGGACAAATTCTTAGAAAGGTATACCATTCCAAGACTGAACCAGGAAGAAATATAAAATATAAACAGGTCAATCATAAGTAATGAAATTGAAACTGTAATTAAAAATCTTCCAAAAAAGAGTCCACCACCAGATGGCTTCACAGACAAATTCTATCAAACTTTTAGAGAAGAGCTAACATCCACCCTTCTCAAACTCTTCCAAAAAATTGCAGAGGAAGGAACACTCTCAAGTTCACTCTACAAGGCCACCATCACCCTGATACCAAAACCAAACAAAGATATCACAAAAAAGAAAATTATAGAACAATATTACTGATGAACATAGAAACAAGTATCCTCAACAAAATACTAGCAAACAGAAACCAGCAACACATTAAAAGGATCATACACCATGATCAATTGGGATTTTTTCCAGGGATGCAAAGATTCTTCAACGTATGCAAATCAACCAATGTGATACACCATATTACCAAACTGAAGAAGAAAAACTATATGATCATCTCAATACATGCAGAAAAAGCTTTCAAAAAAATTCAACACCCACTTATGATAAAAACTTTCCAGAAAATGGGCATAGAGGGAACCTACCTCAACATAATAAAGGCCATATATGACAAACCCACAGTAAACATCATTCTCAGTGGTGAAAAACTGAGAGCATTTCCTCTAAGATCAGGAAAAAGACAAGGATGTCTACTCTCACCACTATGATTCAACATAGTTTTGGAAGTCCTAGCCATGGCAATCAGACAAGAAAAAGAAATAAAAGGAATCCAAATTAGAAAATAAGTAAAACTGTCACTGTTTACAGATGACATGATACTATACTTAGAAAACCCTAAAGATGTCACCAGAAAACTACTAGAGCTAATCAATGAATTTTCAAAAGTCGCAGGATACAAAATTAATGCACAGAAATCTCTTGCATTCCTATACACTAACAATGAAAGATCAGAAAGAGAAATTTAAGAAACAATCCCATTCACCATTGCCACAAAACAAATAAAATAACTAGGAATAAACGTACCTAAGGAGGTGAAAGACCTGTACACAGAAAACTCTAAGGCACTGATGAAAGAAATCAAAGATGACACAGATTGAGAGATATACCAGGTTCTTGCTTTGGAAGAATCAATATTGTGAAAATAACTATACTACCCAAAGCAATCTACAGATTAAATGCAATCCCTATCAAAGTACCAATGGCATTTTTCACAGAACTAGAACAAAAGTCTTAAAATTTGTATGGAAACATGAAAGACCCCAAATAGCCAAAGTCATCTTGAGAAAGAAAAACAGAGCCAGAGGAATCAGGCTCCCTGACTCAGACTATATTACAAAGCTACAGTAATCAAGAAAGTATGGCACTGACATAAAAACAGAAATATAGTTCAATGGAACAGGATAGAAAGCCCAGAGGTAAACCCATGCACCTATGGTCAACTAATCTATGGAAAAGGAGGCAAGGATATACAGTGGAGAAAAGACATTCTCTTCCATAAGTGGAGCTGGGAAAACTGGACAGCTATTTGTAAAAGAATGAAATTAGAACACTCCTTAACATCATATAAAAAAATAAACTCAAAATTGATTAAAGGGCTTCCATGGTGGTGCAGTGGTTGAGAGTCCGCCTGCTGATGCAGGGGAGACAGGTTCGTGCCCCGGTCTGGGAAGATCCAACATGCCATGGAGTGGCTGGGCCCATGAGCCATGACCACTGTGCCTGCACGTCTGGAGCCTGTGCTCCACAACGGGAGAGGCCACAACAGTGAGAGTCCCGCATACCACAAAAAGAAAAAAAAAGAAAAATAATATAGATTAAAGACCTAAATGTAAGACTGGACTCTATAAAAGTCTTAGAGGAAGACATAGGAAGAACACTCTTTGACATAAATCAGAGCAAGATCTTTTTTGACCCACCTCCTAGAATAAGAAAATAAAAACAAAATCAAACAAATGTGACCTAATTAAACTTAAAAGCTTTTACATAGCAATGGAAATTATAAATAAGATGAAAAGACAACCCTCAGAATGGGAGAAAATATTTGCAAGTGAAACAATGGACAAGGGATTAATCTCCACAATATACAAACAGCTCATGCAGCTCAGTATCCAAACCAAACAACCCAATCCAAAAATGGGCAGAAGACCTAAATAGACATTTCTCCAAAGAAGACATACAGATTGCCAAGAGGCACATTAAAAGATGCTCAACATCACTAATTATTGGAGAAATGAAAGTCAAAACTACAATGAGGTATCACCTCACTCCAGTCAGAATGACCATCATCAAAAATCTGCCAACAACAAATGCTGGAGAGGGTGTGGAGAAAAGGGAACCCTCTTGCACTGTTGGTGGGAATGTAAATTGGTACAGCCACTATGGAGAACAGTATGGAGGATCCTTAAAAAACTAAAAATAAAACTACCATATGACCCAGCAATCCCACTACTGGGCATATACTGTGAGAAAACCATATTTCAAAAAGACACATGTACCCCAATGTTCATTGCAGCACTATTTACAATAGCCAGGACATGGAAGAAACCTAAAGGTGCATTGACAGATGAATGCATAAAGAAGATGTGGTACATAAACACAATGAAATATTACTCAGCCATTACAAGGAACGAAATTGGTTCATTTGTAAAGGTGTGAATGGACCTAGAGACTGTCATACAGAGAGAAGTAAGTCAGAAAGAGAAAAACAAATAGCATGTATTTAATGTATACATGTGGAATCTAGAAAAATGGTACAGATGGACCTATTTGCAAAGCAGAAATAGAGACACAGATGTAGAGAACAAACGTATGGACACCAAGGGGGGAAAGGGGGGTGGGTTGAATTGAGAGATTGGTATTGACATGTACTCACTGCTAGGTATGGAATAGATAACTAGTGAGAGCCTGCTGTATAGTGTGGGGAAATCTACTCAGTGCTCTGTGGTGACCTAAATGAGAGGGAAATCCAGAAGGTAGGGGATATGTGTATACATATGTCTGGTTCACTTTGCTGTACAGCAGAAACTAGCACAACATTGTGAAGCAGCTATACCCCAATTAAAAAAAAATAAAAAAAGAAATTCATTTTATTTGAGACTTGAAAGAGGAGTCTGGGCACAGGAAACAGCATGGTTTATTGTTTATGATCCAAATATTTAAATCAAAACAATTCTTTGAAGTGATTCTAAAAAAGTCACAAATTATGTATGCATGATCTGAATTATGCATGAGAGTTGCCCTTGCAATTTAACTGATACCTCATCTTCTCCTATAGCCTTGTCTCAAGATGCTGGCTGGTTAATTAATAATCTGGGTTATTATAGAACTAAGTAAATTTATAAATAATTAATTATAGATCCAATTAAACTTATAAATACATTTTAATTTACATTGCTAGATATAGGTTAGGTAATGTGAGGTATTAAGAGTTAAATATCATATGTTTCCTGACTTTAAGGAGCTTGAAATCATGCTTTCTAACCAAAAGAGATGTAATTCTAGAGAGTCACCACAGAGTTTAAATCAGACATAACAATTTGTGAGTTTTTATTTTACCCTTGTTGTTATTCTATTGATTATCTGAAAAGAGACAGCATATCTTACCATAATGAGAGCATTTTGTCACAGTCATGTTTCTCTCACTACATTTCTCACACATTCAGATGAATTTATACTCAGTTTTAAAGAATAATTAATAACTGAGATTTACAAATGATATTCAGGTACATACTTGTCATGATCAAGTGAATTAGTCCACTTCAACAGAAGACAAAATAAAGAAACTAATTTTGCTTATTGCAGTTTCAGTGCTAAATATTATAAAAGAAATATAAAATATTAATTCAATTGATTTGCTATTTGGATCTTTAAAAATGTTTTCTCATATATAAGCAACTTTAATTAGCATTCTGCTTTTACCAGTAAACTTAGATTTTAAACATGTTTAATTTCACTGAGTTCAGGCTGATAGATGGCCCAATTACTTTACAAAGATTCATTGTGTAGCCTGTAAAGAACAAATCATTATTTGCCTTCTTGAAGAGCAATGCACGCAAGCTTCTTGAACGTAGGGCCAAGTCTTCTGGCTCCTTTTTATTCCTCTGAGTAATTTGGATAGTGAAATGGTTAAATATAAAACCTCAGACAATGAAATCCTGGTGGAATATTTAGCAGTGGGCCCATAATGTAAATATATTTCCTGGTTTATTCTCTTCTTTCCCCTTTTCTTTTTTTCCCTCCTCTTCACTCTCCTCCTTCTCTTTTTTGCTTCCTCTTCTTCTTCCAATACTTATTGTAGTAGTAGTACTTTTAGAAGATATGTTGCTGTAGTATTTAGCCTGAAAATATGTCCCTTTCCTCCTAAAAGCCATGCCAGCCTCAGTCATCACAGGAACAGGAGGCAGAGGTGAGAGGAGCAGAGAAAGGAAGCCATTCTTGAGCATTAAGAGGTAACCAGAGCAGGCAGTTTTGTACTGTGCACTTTAAAGAAAATGAGCCAAAACTGCTTTTGGCAATATAGTATGTATAGATAAAAATATAAAACAAAGTAGATGTAGCAGATATAGATCTGAAGGTTATACAAACTCAGGTTTTCAGTAACATAATTTTTATTATTTTTTCCTAAGATATACTTTGTACATGGTGATACTTTTACTGCCAGTTCAAAAAAACTGACTAATAATGACTTAAATGATGATGAACTTACTATTTCCCACTTCAAGAAGCCTAGAGACATGTGGTCCCAGAGTTGATGAATTCAGAAGCTGAATGATGCTCTCACACTCTTTCCTTATTGTTCCATCATGTTTAGAGTTGGCATTCGTCCTTAGGCTTTCTAAGCAGAAAACCCTCTAACATTTCAAGTAGAGAAAGAGTAGTTTCTTTTTACATGTCATTACTCAGCAGAGAGGTGAACTTTCCCCAGACTTTAGAGACAGTTGTGTACATTACCTATCATTTATGTATAAGTATAATCTTCTTGAGGAAGGAAGCTCAAATGGTGCTTACTTTGTGTCCTTACACTTCCCTTGCCTCTTGTTTAATATATGACCCTTTTGAGGAAGAGGAACATCATACCCACTCTACACGGGAGGATCAGTGTTCTGTGTCTTCCCTCAACCAATTAAATCCTGCCTGGTTAAATACTGACTCATCACATACTCAGCAGTAAATCAGAGTAATGTTGATATACTGCATTTTTGTTAATTACAATGGGTCAACTTTCCAGAAGAGTACAAATATAATTATTATTATAGAGATAAGTAAGGTCCTTCCTATATATTATCTTGTTCTGATATATGACATCAAGTTGGGAATAAAGAAAACATGAGTTAATCAAATAAGGGTACATAATGATTTGTTTGATATTTGGAAAGATAAGCTTAATAACTTCCTCTAATGAATTTATTTTGAAAACCAAAAAGGAACTTGATAGAACCAACTTCCTGAAAGAATTTAAAAGTGACTTCAGTTATTCTTTTTTCCAGTATTACTGCTTTTGTTTTCCAACCATAAACAGATTAAAATGTTGTCTATAGTTTTGATGACTTTATAAATTGTAAAGTACTATAGAAGTATATCATTATTACTATATTAAACTATATATAAAATTGCTCTTTTTGTAAATCTTCCCCTTCCTTTAGCATAAAATGATGTTTTACTCCCCTTTATCTCAATAAGATTTAAACATTTTATTATACATTACATTGCCCCTTTCATATTCTTAAAGCCCTAATGACTGAGTTTCTGTCCACCGTATAACTGGAGAGCAATTGAGGCATAAAGGAGATTATCTGACAGTGTTCCATTTCTTAACATGCTTTTAACTCTGCTAGGCTACAAATACAAATACAAATTACATTTCTGATGTGAATTTAGAAACCTATTGCTTCTCAAGTCTAAGGAAAGTGGTGGGTGCTCAGTAAATGTTTGTTGAAAGAATGAGAATCAAAAATCTCATAAGCAGATAGAGTATATTGTATAAGTGTGGAAGCTAGGTAGGAAGAGTGGTAGTATACATGGGGAATAAAGAGCATGAGAGGTGGAAGATATGGTTGTGTACCAATGTTGGTTATTCTCTTTACTATTTGGAAAAGGAAATAGGAAAAGTAATTACCTATTTGAACTTCCTTTTTTTAGCTTAAAACAAAGACCATTTTATTATAATTTCTCACATATCTCTGGGTCAGGAATTTAGACATAGCAGCACGGAGAGACTTGCCTCTGCTCTAGGATGTCTGGAGACACAGCTGGGGGCTGAAACAGCTGGATGGTATCTCTCTCTCTCCTCTCTCATGCCTCTAGCATGGCAGTCTCAGGGGAATTGCACTTCTCTCTTGGTTGCTCAAGACTAAAATAAGTATTCCAAGAGGCCCCAGGCTGCAAGGCTTTTTATGACCTAACCTCAGAAATCCTGGAGCATCCTTTCCATCACATCCTATTGGTCCAGCAAGTCTTTGAAACCAGCCAGATCCACTGGTTTCATAATTAGATTCCACTTTTCAGTGGAAGGAATATCAAATAATTTTTTGCTATCTTGAATTCAACACAAAAAAATAATACCATGTTTATATATATTAAGTTAATAGTCTATTTGACAACTGAAAACTTCTGAAGAAGTTAGTAAATTTATTAAAAAAAAAGTTAAGCAACTCAATTTCTGCTTTGTTTTTATATTGAAAATATCTTGGTATTTTGAATTTATAGTTTACATCAAGGGACTAGAGGAAACATATAGACATTGTCAGATGAGTTAAGATAAACTCCATCTACAGTTTGATCTTTGTTAATGAAGTGAGGCTAATGTGGCCTTTGTTTAATGATGTTTTCAGAGAATTTTTTTAGAACTGTCCAGCCATTTACTATTTCACAAACTTTCCCCACATTTAAGAAATACCAAGTATGCAATTGTGATAGATCTACATGTGTAAAAGTTAAATCTGAGTAATCTCTGGAGTGAATGAGATTGTGAAATTGTCCACTCACCTGAATTTATGTGATACTAGGAGAAGAGCACACACATGCTAATATTCTTTGTATTCCTGTGTGTATTTTTTGCAGGCTTAGAGTTTTAAATTCCATCTTCTTAATCCAAACAAAGAAAAATTTTGATTTTTATTTGGTCCTAACTCTTTCATCTAACTAGTCTTTGTAAAATGCCAATTCTGGCATGTCATCTGGATTGTGTATTTTTTTAAGACTATATTTTTCAGAGAAGTTTTAGGTTTACAGCAAAAGTGAGAGGAATGTACAGATATTTCTCATATACGTTTTGTCCCCACACATGCACAGCCTTTCCCATTATAAACATCACTCACCAGAGTGGTACATTTGTTACAACTGATGAGCCTACATTGACACCTCATATCACTCAAAGTCCATAGTTTACCTGAGGATTCACTCCTGGTGTTGCACATTCTATGCATTTGGACAAATGCATAATGACAGACATCCATCAATCATTGTGGTATCATACAGAGTATTTTCAGAGATACTAAAAATCCTTTGTGCTCTACCTAATCACCCCTTGCCTCTCTCCAGCTTCCATATTTAACAAAATCTATAAAATGAGTATAATTACAACTGCCTTGCAGGGTTTCCCACGAGGATTAGTTATAATTTGTAAGGTACACTATAGGCATTTAACAATGGAGTTGTTATTATTGTTATTCAATAAGCAAGCTTGATCAGTTTTCTATTATTCCAACTTAGAGCATTTAATTTCATTCACCAAATGGAAATCAGAGAAAGACGGAGTTGAGGATTAGAATTAAAGATTGGTAATGCCAGCAAGCATCTGAGAGATCACCCCATCTGTCCAATCTGAGCCCATTTAATCAGATAAAGAAACTGAAAGCCAAACTTTTAAAAAGTGTCTTGTTCTAGATATACATAGAAAAATATTACTTACAAATTTCATTTCATACAAGGAACACATTGTAATAAAATAACATTATAATATTAATAACATTTTAATTTATTAAAATAATAATGATATGTTTATCATCATAAAGATGATCAGTGAGAAACAGGAACAGAACTTAGTCCTTGAATCTTTCATTTCAGATTTCTTTGCACATGAATAAAACTTCTTAAATAGGCATAATGACTTAACATTCCCAAAATATGAACTCCAAATTAGTGAAGATAGCATTTACCTACCTTCTCATATAGAGCTCTTTGTGAATTTAAATACATGAAAAATAAATTTGGTTCAAATTGTTTAAATTTCATACCTACCTAAAGAATATATTATATATTCTCCTAGGAATGTGTTCTACAGAAAGGGAAACTAGTGTTAACCCCATGATTTTAGCAAATTAAGGAAGAAAATACTTGCTCTAATTTTTATCACATACACTTGTATCATAAATGCATTTGGTAGGTTTGCATTTTTGGTTCCCTAAAATAAAACTCTGCTAGAATAAAGTAGAAATCATTAGACCAAGCAACTTGTTTCCATGGTCTTTCCTTCGAATTTAGTGTTCCTGTAAATCTGCATTCCAATTCAAGAATGATTGTGTGGGGCTTAGAATAAGTCATGTGCATATCTGAGGAGTACAGTTTTTCACAGTCATTTCCTCAAGTAACTGATAGACTTAGTTCCATCCTAGGTGTATCTTAGGTGCAGTCAACAGTCTTGAGCCTGAAAGGGTGGAAATTTACACCCTTTTATTCTTGTCAACTGATAGAAAATTTTCTGTAGAAAATCATCTGCTAATATGCTTTGCACTATCTAAATATCCAGAACAGCAGAGAAGACCCCTGTCAAATGTAGTTTGCTTGCCTTTGATATGTACCAGCTTGTTTTTCTTCAAATAAACCTGCTAAGAGAAAAGTAGAATAAGTAACAATGAGGGCCATGTAGTTATGTCAACTACAAATTGGAACTTGCCATCTACCTCTACAAGGATTAAATTATGAGCCACTGCAGCTGCTGAACTTCAATACCTCCTGAAAGGGGTTCAGGGTGGAGATCAGGTGAGGCACTCTGTGCTCTGGGAAAAACCAGCAGGACAGGTCTTCAGATAGTTGGATATTTTCAGGAGAAGATTTTATGAGCTCAATTCTTGCATCTCCTTGTAGCTAGAAAAGTACTAAAATCCTTCATGGTGACGTCTGCTCCTCATGACTAGCAGTAACCTTCAGGAGACTAGCAGCAAACTTCTGCAAAAAATATGTGCTTGATTGAATGTACATCCCCTTCACCAAAATCACATATATACTGACCTTCCCTGCTACCTCTTTGAAGCAGTTTCTCAGAGCTATCTAAAATCCTGTCTCCTGGGCTATAGTCCTCATTTTGCCTCCAATAAAACTTAACTCACAACTCTCACATTGTGCATTTTTTTTTCAGTCAACAGTTGATTTGTACATAAATTCTCATAATCTATGAAAATTGGAGTTCCATAAAGGTGAATCGCTCTACTATACAAATGCATATGTAAGAATGACTCTAATTAGAAAATAACCAAAAAAGAAGTCAGAAAAGATATATTTTTCTTTTATTTTATATGTGTGTTTATGGGAGAGATCAATACTAAAAAAATATGGATAATAATATTTTAAGAAATATATGAAGTATTAACAAAATAATATTATACTTTTCCATGGGTGCATACAAATGTAATAAATAGGATCCATAGTAAATTTATGATATTGGTTTCCTCAAGAGAAAAAAGGGCCTGGAAAAGTGAGAAAAGAGAATTTCAACTTACTTGTATTTTATATTTTATTTTATGTGAAAATATATGAAACAAATATATTTTGTTAGTTTCTAGAAAAACTGATAAAGATTATCTAATTATTTTTGAGGGAAGATTTAAAGTTTCATGCCTTTCTTTTTTCCTTAGCAAGAATTTTTTCCATAGCTTTCTTTTTTGAATTTTATTTCTTTAAACTAACCAACCAACTAGAGAAAAGAAATTTCTTTGCTGTCTATCTATCTATCTATATCATCATTTACTTTTATCTATCTATTCACTTATTCATTTAATGAATTTTTACATGTATGCATTTATTCTTTTAAATCTCATCTGTCTTTCTTTTACTGAGGCATAGAACAGCTCTTCATTTACTTATAAACCAGAACTAATTGAGTTTTCTTGAGGGAGAAAAAAGGATATTGGAATATGTATCACTTTCACTTCACCCATGTCCAGTGGAAGAGTTGAAGGAATAAGACCTAATTCAATAGTTCCTATTGTCAATAGAGGCACTGCTGAAAATTAGTTCCTATTGAGTTATTTATATCAAGAATAAGTAAATGGGAAGACCCCCTCCACACACACACACACACACACACACACACAAAATTGTTAATCCAGATAAAACTGAGAAGTTAAAGAGATCAGTTAGATCCCAAGAAGGCCTCCTACTCCTAATAATCTACTTGGCTGAAATACTTATAACTGAAGTATCCTTTCATTTAATTAACAAGCTGCTTTTAACAAGTGAACATGATTAACTGACTTAATACAACTCAAGTCATCCATGTACATGGCAGTGTGAATTATATAATTTAGATCACATTTTCTTAATCCAATAGATGAGATTAGCCACCCTATGGAGGTGGAAATTATGGGGCGGCAGGGGGAGACAGGAAGAATGAGGAGGAAAGTAACTCTGTTCAAATGTTTACATCCTGTCCATATTTTATAAATCTCCCATCTCATCCCAACATTTTAAAATCTGATAAAAAACAATGAGCTTAAATGGTAATTTGGAGAGAATATTTGAAATCTGGTCTGCCATCCCAAATCCATAATAGTCAATGAAAGTATAGGACAATAGTTCTCAAAGTGTGGTCTCTGGACCAGCAACATTGGCATCACTGGAAACCTGTTAGAAATGGAGGCTCTTGATCCAGAGTCTCTGGGATAAGCCCAGCAATTTGTGTTTTAACAAGGTGATGCAGATGTTAAGGCCAAATTTGGAAACCACTTGTATAGTGTGCTCTGCTGTAGGTGGGAAGACCTGAGTGCATAGCGGACCATAAATAATAAAAGGAGCTCAGTATTGAGATTAGAAGAGAGAGAACATATTGAAATTTGAGGCAAGGCATAAGGGAGGTAGGTGCACATGTATTTTTTTTTTTAACTTCAAGGCCTAGTAACTGGATCAAAATAACCAATCCTTGTGTATATCCTAGATCTGCTGCTTCTGTTGCATTATCAAGCCAATTTATCTCATTTTTTTCCATTTTTGTAATATAATAATTATATATTTTGGTTAGAGAGTAAAGATTAAATCATAATTTTTAAGTTCTTGGATTATTTTAAGGATTTGTGATTTGAGATGAATGTGAAATGCCAGTGTTGCCTTTTGAGGGCTTTTTCTTCTTTTTTCTAGCCCAAGACATACATATTAATGAATTTTTACTGATACACCCAAAATTTTGAGAGTGACTAAGGATGTGTATCTGTGAATACTGAGCTAGAAGCGCAATTTGACACTCTGAAGCAAAGTGAGGAAAATGGTCACAGGTTGAACACAGTAATCTGAACTCATTAGCACTACGCTCTATTCGATAAGCACAACTAGAGAGACATGGAAACATAGGTTATAAGTAGATCGCTACATTTTGGGAAAGTGATTATAGTGGCAATAGGAATCCTGCCAGACTTATTTCTTTTGTTACCCTATTATCCGATGCAATCACATGGATTTTTATCAACTGGACACCCACACTTTCTTGCTGGTACTAAAAACAAAACAAAAAAAACCCAAACATGCAGAAAATAAGTAAGAGGAGAATTTATAAATGAATTGTCCTGTGATATATTTTGGGGGACAAAGTATTTTGTGTTTTTTAAAAGATGTGAAGATTCATCTTCAGATTTTCTGAACAAGTCCACAGAAAGCAGAAGAAGCCTGTTAAATGATGAACACAATCCATGTCCCTATGCATATAGGCTGCTAATGCTAATGGGGGGATTATATTTAATGTACATGCAAAGTTTTTTGAGATTTTCTTAGGATCAGAAGTCCTACTGTGAGTTCTTGTGACCAGGAGAGCTGTGATAATTAACAGGCTATATGACTGGAAATGCAAAAAGGTTAATTTATGAAGGTAAAATGTTTCCCATGTTAATTGTAATGCTATTTTAGACTTGAGGCTGATTTGCTTTTTGTAAATAAGTATTTTATTTTCATTTACTTTTGACTACTAATGAACTTGAAAGGTAAATTGTTAACATGTCTTCTATAGGACCATTTAAATTTTCTTTCAAATTAAAAGGAGTCATTCTATTACACTAAGAAATGAAACAGGAATGTGTTATGACCAAGAGGAAGTGCATATGGCAATACTATCTATTAGGTAAACATAATGCATAAGGCAAATAGGCTTATTTGATGTGCTGAAATACAATTGCTGTAGTTAGTTTATATTATAATAACCCAAACTGTGATTTTTAGCATTTAAGAATATTAGTGTTCATGCAAGAATCTGTAGCTTTTTTCCCCAAGGGTAAAGATAAGGAAGAAACAGGATGAGTCTAGTGAATCATAAGAATGATCAATGAAAAATCATGAAGAAACTCATGTATTTGATGAATGACAGAACAAAGAAGGTTGAATCCAAGCTTCAGTAATGACCTTCAATACATTTTGGTTACTAATATTCCCTGCATCATCCTCAATTTGGTTTTGATATTGGTAATATTATGGAAGTATATTTGTTCTCTGATAGATACTTTTTAATCTACTTGCAACATCAACCCAACTATTTCACAGGTCTCCAGGAGTTTTCAGATTCATTGGTCCAGGTACAGTATGAAAAAGTAATATATTTCCTCTTAAGATCCATTTTCCCATTCTCATCAAAGATCGCAAAAATAAACAAATGAACAATTAATTAATTAATTAATTAAAAGGTGGAGGAGAAGAAACTTGAATATTTAAAGTTTCTATAAAACGGGTTCAAAAACTGAGTAGAACTTACAGACAATTCCAACTTCTTGTTCTGTAGTTAATCTATCCCCAGGGCAATTTATTTTTTGAGACAAAGAATTATTTTTCCTGCCTTGGCTCTTAAAATATGTTTTAGCCAAGTATATTTCTTGTTACCAATGTTCAACTATTAACTGGCAGACAAAGTGTCAAATACTTGATGAAAATGTCATCATTTCTTAGAGTTTGCTGGGTTGATCATATGCAAATTTCACTCTGGTGTCATTGAAAACCATTTATGTATCTGCTAGAATCCTGTTTATAAACGAAAGGAAACTGAGTTCTCAGTGGAACTTGACTATAGTTTTAATCTGCTTCCTTGGGCGTTGCAGGTTTGAGATAGAGGTATTTGGAATAGTTTTAGGCCTCCAAAAACAGTAACTCTCCAGACAAAATACTGTATTCTAGAGTTGCCACTATTAAAATATTTAGCTAAATTATTGAAAATTCTTTAACAAAAGTCAGCATAATAAAAATACAGTTGAAAATCACCCGAAATGAGAAGTGAAAGGGTACCCTTAATACACTACAGTAACATTTCCTTATCAATTATGTTCTGGGTGATTTATTTGAACAACAAAGCCAAAAAGTCCTTTCTTGGCTTAGAGACAGTAAAATATCAGGCTCAGAGAAGAAATAGTTAAGTTAGAAAAGCTTCCTCCAAAGAGCAATTTGTATCTATCTGGAAACAATGGATTTACAATAGTGAAATGTTTAGCCTCAGGGTGGAAGAAGTGGAGAATTAAACAGAAGTTTTAGAAATACCCACAGAACCTTTGAGTCTGACTGCTCTGTCAATGGTGTAATATATGTTATAAAATTCTGTGAAGTGGTGATGGCTAGTTTGTGTTTTAGAGGTCATGGGCAGCAATACGCATGAGTACAGAAAAAGTTTTCCAAATAAATGCTTGCTTCCTTCAGTATTAGCTTGCTCAAGGGAAACCGAGGCTGCTCATGAGATACATCTATTGCTTCCCAGTCCTAGATACCACATCAGTCTCTTATCAGCTGCAGTTGGCTTTAACCCAGAACTTACCTGCATATTTCAGTTATACATTATTATCCTCTTCGGAACAGGCATTTCCTGTTTTATTGTCCTGGCAAATAGTTCTACTTTTGTCATATGAATTGAGTATTGGATTCCTGTCTGCAATCTCTTAGCATCCAAACACTTGCTTGTACATTTTTCTTTTTTGTCTTTCTTCTCTCATCTCCATCCTGACTGTTCCTCTCAAGCCTGGTCTCCCTGGTAGGTGAGATAAAGCATGAAGGACATGCCTTTAATGTCAATGATACAAACAACTTGAGGAGACTGATGGATGAGGAAAGCTTCATGGAAGTGGATATCATCACCTAATAGAATTTCTCCAGACCCCTAGGTTGTTAAGGTGACTGCAGCTCTGTGTGGAAATAAAAATGAGATGCTGGAGAGGTGAGGGTTTCAGGCTTTCTATTAGTTTTCTCTGGTGACGGCATTTCTGTTGGGGGCAGGGTCATTCTAAGGAAGCATTTAGGACAACAAGGTAGTTTGCATAATGTTGTACTAAATAGAAAATAAATGTCAGTGTACTTTTTTTTTTTTTTTTTTTTGTGGTACGCGGGCCTCTCACTGTTGTGGCCTCTCCCGTTGCGGAGCACAGGCTCCAGATGCGCAGGCTCAGCGGCCATGGCTCACGGGCTCAGCCGCTCCGCAGCATGTGGGATCTTCCCAGACCGGGGCACGAACCCGTATGCCCTGCATCAGCAGGCGGACTCTCAACCATTGCGCCACCAGGGAAGCCCAGTGTACTTTATTTTTGAAGCTCAAATCTAACTACAGTGCTTCATTTGTTATAAAACAAAAATTAAGTATATTGTATAATTATTCTGAATGCTAATTATATTTTTCGAGGTATCCAGAGGCTCTAAATATTGATTTTTTTTAGCAAGAATAACTTCAAATTCCTGCTATTCTGCTTGTTTAGTTCATTTTGAATTAAATCTGTCCAATTAGATGACTGGGCCTGATAGCACACCAGAATAATGAGCAGGGGAAAAATAAAGGGATAGACCATTTCAACTACAAATGAAAAAGGTCAAACCAAACCAAATAAAAATGAACACGTAAATACAGAGAACAGAGTAGAGGTTTCCAGAGGGGAAGAGACAGGGGGAGGGTGAAATGGGTAAAAGGAATCAACTGTATGGTGACAAATAGAAAGTAAATTTTGGTGGTGAGCATACTGTAGGGTATACAGAGGTAGAAATATAATGTTGTACACGTGAAACTTATACAATGTTATAAACCAATGTTATTTCAATCTAAAAAATAAATCTAAAATAAAAAAGAAAGAAAGAAAATGGCCTTGATATTTCTTTCCCCTCTGTGGAAGCTGGTGTCCATTGCTTACATCTTTGCTATCTTTTAAAGGAACTGTAAGCATTTGTAATATGGCTGACTGCATGGGTAGGAGGACAGTAACTTTGGCTTCCTGTTTCCATCACTCTACAATCAAGTTTTCAAGAAGGAAACTCTTCCATGTGACTTCAGAAGAACTTCCCAGGATATTTAAAAACACAAAATCAATAAATGCCTTGGTAATGTCCATGAGTGTGTAGTGAGTGTGTTTGATAAGAAAGAGAAATACAACATCACACATAATTTAAGGATGACTGGTAATCAATCAGTCCCAACAAACAGAATGATACTAAAAGGCAAGGACATCTCTAATGCAATGTATATCCTAGGAAGGGAAGAAGTATACTTTTATATTGTGGAGTAAAAAAAACAAGAGATTTTCTAATGTCATCTTCACAATAGCCACAATTTTTTCAAAATTCTAGATGTCTTGCTAACCTTGATGTAGTTCAGCTCAGTTCAACACATACTTACTAAAAATCAACTAATGGATTAGGTACTAAGAGAGGTACTAGCTATACAAACATGAAAAATGTATGATTTCTGCCCTGAAGAAGTTTAAAGTGGGGATATGATACATAACACCTAGCAAATAAATTAATTAGTACTGGATTTCAGGGAGATATAGAAGCAAGGAAGAGGCACTCAACATGAATGGTTATTCTACACAGTTTTATTTACTTCATCACCCAATACAGTGTTCAGTGTCCATTCAGGCTTCCAAGGGGCCAGTGGTCCAAGAAAGCTGTTGTAGCTGGTGTCCAGCATTGCAGACCAGAAACCATGACGTCCTCTTCACTGTGTGGGGTGTGAGGTCACTGCCGCAAGGTGAATATGCAATGTGCTCAAATGGAAGCAACCATCATTGACACAATTTCTTTCTCTAGTAAATTATCCAAGTGTAGTTCGTGGGTTGAATGGTGGCCTCTAAAAAAGAGATATTCATGTCCTAATTCCCAGAACCTGTGAAGCTTATATGGCAAAAGAGTAAATATTATCTTAAAATGGCAAAAGATGTCCTTGAGATAAGGATTTTGAGAGAAGCAGCTCAATTATCTTAAATGCAGTACTATGTATCTTTATAAGACAGGCAGAAGTCATATTGAGAGAGAAGAGGAGGCAAGATGCACACTGAGGCAGAAGTTGGAGTGACACACTCATAAGCTCAGAGACACCTGAGCCACCAGAACCTGGGAAGAGACAATGAGCAGATTTTCTCTAGGAGGGAGCATGACCCTGCTGATGTGATTTTGGGATTTGATTTCTAGAACTGTGGGAGAATAAACTTCTGTTGTTTAGCCCACCAGTTTGCAATTTGTTACAGCAACCCTAGGAAACCAATACACCAACCAAGGGTGGACCAACGATTAACAGAAGGAAAAGGTACCAAAGAGAAAGGAAGGGTGAGCTCCTTCTCTTAGCTTAGACAGATGTCATTCCTTAATTGTAGGGGAAGCGTGAGACACTCTCTATTTTAGTGTACCTCAAAATTTGTGGCAAGAGGAGAAGAATGAAGGTTTTTTATTAGACTTTGGGGGTCAGATTTTACTAGTGACTCCATGACAGTGGCTAAATGTGTTTGAGCCCTATCTTTAAATTCTGCTTGTTCTACACATTGAACTTGTGTCCTAACTCATATTTTCTGCCTGTTTTTATCCACATTCTCTAGTCATATCACCATCTCTCACAGTCTGAACTGGAAGAGACTGATGTAATTCATGGTGAGATTTTTCTCCCCCTTACCAGAATCCTTATAAATTACATATTTCTCTTCCAACGAAGTCTTGGACTGCAGTGTAGCAAAACCTTATAGTTTTCATTAAAACTAGATTAATTAAAGTGAAAATATTAACTGTGCTATGTGAATGTCAAACATTAATGGATTTATTTTACATTTGAATTTAATTCATGCTAACAAATTATTCCAGAACGCATTTTTCATTTGAAGAAAAAGACTCCTTGATTGTCTTGGAAGAGAACAGAATTTTCTTCCTCCCTGACCCAGGCCAAGTTTAATCTCTGGCAGTGAGACCTCAAGTAGGAAGGGAGCAGGAATGAGAATTGGGTTTTATTTATATTAATTTGTGTACTTTTTGTTAAAACCCTCAAAGGAAAGTTATGATAGAACCACCACTGTGCATTAACAACTTTGTGACAGATCAGAGCCTTCTTCTGTAGAATTCAAGTTTCCATTCTCATATATCTAATTCTAATCAAACTTTTCCTTCACCTATTCATTCAGCCATTGATATTTATCAAGCACCTACTTAAAGATGCAAATTATATTAATTAAGCTTAGAGATCTCACAGTTTAAGAGTGGGTTAAAGTTATAGACAATTTTAATACTTGGCAAAAAAAACTGTAAGAATATGCTCAGTAGACAGTAATATATAGAAAAAAGGAGTCCCTGTGTTTGGGAAATTAAGGAGATGTTTTATGGGCCTGGGATGCCAGTTACAGTTTATTATGAAAATAAAGGAAGAATAAAAGACTCCCAGTTAGACAAGTGGGATTGAGCTTTCAAGATGGAGGGATGAGGTTTCCAAAGCACAGTCATAGAAGAAAGAATAACTCATTTTATAAATGCCAGTAATTCAGTATGGCTGGAACTAGGTGTATGTAGGAGATGGTGACAGGAAGTGAGCTAAACTTATTGTCATTGGTGGAGCCAGAGGCTGAATTCAAGGAGCTGTCATCATGAGCATATTTGATTTTTGAAAGTTTGCTCTGCAGCAGTACTGGGTAATCCTATATTTATATGTGATAATTAATATTTTAATGTCTGCTTTGTTCAGTAGATTATAAATCCTTGCCCATTTTTTTTCTTTTGTCTCTGCAATCTAGCATGGTGTCTGGTATGTAGCAGGGATACAAGAATTTGTTGACTTCTTAACAAAAATAAGGGGAAGAGTTTGGAAGAGAAGGGGAAAAGAAGATGAGAGAAGGAATTGATTAAAACAGTTTTTACCTGACTGATATCAAAGGATGACATTGATGTGTTAGGCTAAAGAGAGGGTGATTCTCCAGATTTCTGGCATATAAAACTTTATTCATAGATGACTACCTGTAAGACTCATTTTTCCCTTAAATTTTTAATATTCTTTTTGTTTATGGTTTACCTCATCGCCCACCCAGTCTGTAAGCTCCTCATGGAACTTATTATTATGTTGGATCTCTAATGCAGCAAACACGACAGGCACACCCACTTCATTTTACATTCACAAACTAATGAATCAGTGAATGAGTTAACTCCAACAACTGGCATATGACTGAATGTGGAGATAGGGGTACCTACAACATGGCTGAATTTCAAATTTTCAACTTCAAATTTAAGTGCTAATACACAATACTGAATAGTAAAAGGAATTTGGACTAACTTTTATTTTCCTTCTACTAAAGAGGATTGATTTATTTATGTACTTTTTCCATCATATACCCTAAGTGGGAAGTTTGAGAATTAAAGTTAAAAAGGGATGCTTAGGAGTGGAAGACATATGGTGAGTTTTCCAGTATCACAGATTTTAATTTTTACAGCCTAAAGTGTGAGGCTTCTCCAAACTCAGTTTCCATTAAAAAACAGAAAGAGCAGATGTTTACCTAAAGTTGGTCATATGACCAAATGTGATTCACTTGCACAAATTTACATTTGTCACACTCACAATAGACATCTGAGGTCTGCTGCTATGTTCCCACGTGAAACAGCCTAATTCTGATGAGTATTTCAATGAATTCTCTTACTGAAAGACTCCAAGGTCAGAGCTCCATTCGCCATGCTGTCTAGGTTCAAACCTTATAAAATTAGTAGGGAATTGTTAGGGATGGAAGTGCCTGTGTGGGGACTTTATGTAGTTCCTGTTGCCAGGGCTCTCTTTGTTTTCATTGAGGCTCTTCTCTTTGAAAGAGTCAACGCTTTCAATGACTCTCTTTGTTTTCATTCAAAGCTGCAGCTTTATTTGAAGCCTGGGTCTCAGGTACACTGGAAGCAGTTACAATATCAGAAAGAAAAGAAAGAAACTAGATTTTGAGAAGACATTTTTTAAACAAAACCAAAACAGTTACTTCAGTGAACCTTTTTTTTTTTTTAATTTCTTCACAGAGGAAACTTAGATACCTTTTTCTTCCAAATATATTTATAAAATAAAGACTAGAAATTTTTGTGAAATTTATACACACATTTTCCCCCCATTATTGAACAATATTGTAAATTTATGATGACAATTTCAGGGAAGATTTTGATCCCTTTCTGAAACTTCAAGATATTCCCTATAAATCTCAAAAATGTTGGGGTTTTGAAATTTAAAGGAAGATGAATTTTATATAAAGATCAATTTACTGCCTATAGGGGATGGGACAACATAAGTGGAGAGGTGTTTTAGTCTACAAGACAGCTAGTTGAAAATTGTATCAGGACTGCTTAGGGATGAAGGAGATCTAAGCTGTAGCCCTATCTGTCAACTACTTCCTGTGAACCCCTGTAAATGAGATTCAGTTTATGTGAGTGTGGTTTTCTCTTTTTAAACATTGTCTTGGATAAGACCATGTTCTTTGGACCATTAAGAGGAACACACACACACATGTGTACACACACATGGTTACATTTGAGAAATGGCAACTGAAGTGTTCTATGACATTTACGATGTGTCAGATACTGTGTGTTTCGATATATATTAAGTCATTTAAATTCTCACAAGAATAGTATTTGAAGTAGGCATTATTACAATCTTTATTAAGGAAGCAGACACTGAGAGGTTAAGAAACCATCTCAAGTTCACAAAACTACTAAGAAGCAAAGCTGGGCTTCCCCCATGCAATTTAGTTCTAGAGTCCATGGTCTTTTAAACTATCATGTGTATTTCCTTTCAAAGTTAAATAGATTTCCTCATTACAAGATTTCCCATTTCTTTGATATGTCTACTATTTTATAAATCTCCAATACAGAGACAAATATTATGCAAAGTTTCTCAAATGTATTAACCACTGGATATTTTTTTCCACAGAGTATTATAAGGGACAGTGGAAGATACTCTGAGAAATGCTGGGCTGGACAATCCATGTAGCTTGCATTTCTAACATAAGATGATTTTGAGAATAAGCAGAGAATTTCACACTTTGCAGTGCTCTAAATTGTTTGCCTCTAAAATTAGCATTTTATTAAGAATTTTCAAAATATTAAATTAAGAATTTGAAACTTTATGATTTGTAGTCACCTTACTCCCATATTTATTAATTTTATTTATTTTCTAGAATTTTTTTCAGGCCATGTTATTTAGAACTTTTATTAATCCAAAACTTCCAAGAGAATTCAACTATGAATCAATAAAAACAAGAAAGGAGATCAATTAGTTTTTTTCTATAAAAACATATTCTTTAGACAAATATAAGTATATTTAAATTATCTATTCTTTCCTATTTACTGCAGAACTTTTGCACCAAGTAACTAAGAATGAGCATTGATAACTTAGATTGAATGAATCTGGGGAGAATGTATGAGATAAATTAATAAGATTATTTTTAAAGAAATCCTTTAGTAGAAAATGCCCTGAGTCTTGAGATGATGGTCTTGATCTCTAGGACTGCTGCTGACCATAAATGCCTTGCTGTGTATGTGAGTGAACTACATATATATACTCAAGCTATCGCCTCAGTCAAGTTTCTGTTACTCATAAAAGAGCCTGCCTGAGATTTCAGGTCATAAAAAGTTAAATAATGCTATAGGTTGACATATCTTAGGTATCTAAGGTATTATAATAAACATTTTTATACACTTAGATTGGAGAGTGGGTATATATGTCCCTAGCCTAGTAATCCCAATAACTATTGATCTTAACTTTAAGCCAAATACAATACTGTTTTATAGTTGACTCTCTTATTCAATGTCTCTTTCTGTCTTTCTGAGTCTTATTTAGACTGTAAGCACTTCTATTTCTCCATTGTCACAACCATATAGAACTTAGTACCTTCTCAGTATTAGACAGTACTCGGAAATATCCGTGGATCAAGTTCATCTTCATTACAGTAGTCCTCTTACCTAAAAGAGGATGCTTGTAAAATTGCTGACTTAAAGAAGACATACATGCTTAGACTATGAAGTATAATTTGTCTGTGGATAATGCCAACAGGCACAGGACTGTACTAGAATCTTGCTAAAATTAAAGCTATCTCTCAGACCTAGGCTAAGCTTTCACCTGATTGAGACAAAAATCTCTAGAGTTTCAGAATATCAAGAGACTGGGGACAGCCAAAATTTTTGTTTTGTTTTGTTTCTTTATTTTTTTAACATTTCAACTTATTTCACATATAATAAAAGTTATCTTTAGATATTACTTTCACTGTTCCAATTCTCCATGGATTTCTTTGAAATATCTGAATGGTCCTGAACCTCAAATTTGTAAGTACCATTTTGTGATGCTGTATGAACACAGAGATTCTGTTCTCAGAGCAAGGTCCAGCTCTATATGGGTAAATAAGCTACTGGTACAGGATTTGGGGTGAGAATTAAATGGTGTGACCCACTTATTACTTGGTCAGAACAGAAGCTGTGGCACAAATGTGTCATGAAACCATAGCCCTCCTAATTAAATTGCAATAAGTTCAATGCAGCTACAATGTAATGACATTCAGCTACAAGTTATCAATTTAATTTAGAACATTAGAACTTTACCGAGTAATTTTCTTTCTATTCTCAAAATATAAACTTGGAAAGCAAGGTAGTATAAACTCCAAACAAAGAATTTTTTTTTTTTTGAGGTAGGCGGGCCTCTCACTGTTGGGGCCTCTCCCATTGCAGAGCATAGGCTCCAGACACGCAGGCTCAGCGGCCATGGCTCACGGGCCCAGCTGCTCCACAGCATGTGGGATCTTCCCGGACTGGGGCATGAACCCATGTCCCCTTCATTGGCAGGCGTGCTCTCAATGACTGTGCTTCCAGGGAAGCCCCTAAACAAAGAGGTTTTGAGCTAGAAATTTTTCATTTTCTCTTCCTTTAAAGTGATTTTTTTTAAGGATGTACAGATCCTGTTATATTTATTAACACTTGAGAAGGAAATATAATTTCATTATGCTATGGTAGTGTCTCATAACACTGGTTGGTTTGAATATTAAAATTTTGGACAGGGGCTTCCCTGGTGACACAGTGGTTGAGAATCTGTCTGCTAATGCAGGGGACACAGGTTCGAGCCCTGGTCTGGGAGGATCCCACATGCTGTGGAGCAACTAGGCCCATAAGCCATAGCTACTGAGCCTGTGAATCTGGAGCCTGTGCTCCACAACAAGAGAGGCCGTGATAGTGAGAGGCCCGTGCACCGTGATGAAGAGTGGCCCCTGCTTGCCACAACTAGAGAAAGCCCTCACACAGAAATGAAGACCCAACACAGCAAAAATAAATTAATTAATTAATAAACTCCTACCCCCAACATCTTAAAAAAATTTTTGGACAAAGATAAATGCTACAAACCATGAGGGAGACCTGACCTAATAAAAATAGAACACCCATATTTGAAATTCTTAATTATTTATCTGGATAGTAAAGGTAATCAATCTCGGGCTTAATTTCTGGTATATGTAAGAAAAGAGAAAATTAAACTCTAAAGGATTTGGCCTTTCATTCATGAAAAACAACCTTTCTGCTGTACAATATCACCAATATTTGCCAAATATTTCTTAAAAATTCATCAACAACAAGGAAGCATTAGCTCACCAAATATTTCCTGTATGTTCACTACTTATCACAGAATGTGGAAGATAAGGGGAAGGAGGCTGGATTTAGAGCACCTGAATAGCGATTGCTATAAATACACATGGCAAATGCACAAGATTTGATTGTCATTGTGAAAATGTTTTGCAGGTAACATTTCTTGGTCTCAAATGATTATCTCTGCCCTATAGTATGGCTTTACAAAAGTTAAATTTGCCATAACTGATTTGTGGACATTTTCACTTAGTAACTCATTAAGCTCATCATCACTGTAATGCAGTCAAATTTTAAGTGAAACATAATATCGGGTTTCTAGTTCAGTTTCAATTGATTTTATAGCAAAGATACTTGGACCTCGATGTGATCAATTAAGATCTTTCAATCATTTATTTTTCTTTCATTGATTCATATTAGGATCATACCCAAGGCATGCCTGTCTGATAAGACTAGACATTGAATCTGAATGTTGTGCTGTACTAAAAAAAGAAAAAATAAATAAAAATAACATAAAATAAAACTTCTCCTGGAAACTGGCTTAAACCATAAGCATGACTCCAGGTCAGTTTCTAACTATACAGTTATCAAAACCTTACAGCTCTGGCATATGTGGACTTTTGTTAATAAAACTAGAATAAATTACCATGTGTGCAATGTAACATCACTTATTGAATTTTTTAAAATTAATAACATTGCTCAAAAATTCAAAAACAATAGTTTGAATTAAAGAATTAGTTCTTGTGAAATATAATGTTCACAGTTTTTTTTTATTATTTTCTTTAGAGGTGAACAATAAAAACATCAGAAAAGCCATATGAGCATATTGCCTTTGGTTTATGCCTAAATTAAAAGCAGACAAATAAATGAGTTCAAAATTGGTAAGAAAATTACTTTAACATGAGAGTGGAATAATTCTAAAGGAAAGAGAAAATAATGGTCACTTTTGCCTAATGGATGATAGTGTGAAGTGTCTCTTCTGCTGACCTCTGAAATTAAGGAAGTAGCATTCCATCACAGTGGTTGTTGAGAAACATCAGCTCTTCCCGTTTTAAGCAACTATCTTGCAGGAGAAATGGACTGTGATTCAGCAACAATGATGAATCAAAAGATGCTTTGTGATAATTCCTTTAAGCTTCTAAGACTGACATATGACTCCAGTTAACTTAATTTGTCACATTTAAGCGATATGTATTAGTTAATTTTGCCTTTTATATTATGAGTCTGAATCTGTAAATTTAACTCTCTAATAAGGTCAGTTTTCTTTTCTTTTTTTATATTTCAAATATCAATTTGGTTTTGGTGCTATTTTCTTCATAAAATACACTGATTATCCATGTGTTGTCTCTCCATTTTATTTCTTTTAAAACTTTTGTTTCATGATCTTCATCTTTTTGTTTATTTCCCTCCCTTCCTACACTCTTGAAGTGTTTCCCAAGTGTTAATCATCTTCATCTTTTATTTGATTTTCTTCAGATTCAGCTTAAAACTTCATCCTTTAAAGTGTCATTTTGAATTCTAATATGGCACGTTTTGTTCATTTTCTCACTTTTAAAAAAAATTTATTCTGTCAAGCTTCTTTATCTCTCTCTTATATGGGCATCCCATGTTTCCTGCTTATATTAGAGAATCCATGCCGTTTTTCCTTGGTTTAATTGCATGCTTTCTCAAAAGGGTAGTCTTTTGTGGTATGCAGAATTTAGAAATATACTTTTTAAACTTCTTAAAAATTCTTGTGTGTTTATTTCCTTCTTCTTTAATTCTACTGACTTTTTTGGTAGGACCAATTATTTGCTTAATATTTACTTAAATTTTTATTCTTTATTGACAAGGGGCCTTTCCTGGCCCAAGTTTTCTTTAATTTAGAGAGAGGGCTTGTAGATATGTGAAGAGTTTATGAAACATGGCTGTTGTTCTAAGTCAGAGCTATACAACGTGCACATGACTAGCTAGAGGAAAGAGGCAGGCATTGGATATGGCCATCCTGGATTGGCTTCAGTGAAGACTGCAGGCTGGACCAGGAAGAACCAGCATGAGACAGACAGAGACTTACTGAGACACTGTGAGAAGAGTCATGTTTATTCACTTTTATAGAGAACTTGATTGAAGAATGAAGACAAGCCTTATAGGACACAAACTTCTTTTTTTGTTTGTCCAGCTCTCCTTTTGTTACTGTTCTTACTGCTAGGACTTTTTAAAATAACCTTTTTTCCAAATGTGAAAAAAATGTATACACAGAAAAGTTTTACTCCCTACTCATCACTTGTACCCTGATCCCATGTCCCACTTCTTCTTTCCTACCTATTGTTAATGCTAAATAGTCTCAGTTTCTGGTTAGTCCATCCTGTATTTATTTTTTCAAAAGTAAGCAGCTATGTGGGTTTCTTTTTATGTCCTCCCTTTTCTTATATGAAAATAACATGCTATAATCCTTTTTTGTCCTTTTTTTTAAATTTAACAGTATGTCCTATACATTACTCCAATCATAGAGATCTTTCTCATTATTTTTTACAACTGTATAATTCTCACTGTGTGGATGTATTATACTTCATTCAAATATATATATGTACATATATATAGCTTATTTCCAGTATTTTACATCTATAAGCATTTTTGCAATAAATAACGTAGAGCATATGTATTTTTATAATACTGTAGGTGTAGTTTCATGATAGATTCCCAGAAGTGAGACTGCTGAATCAAAACATTGGGGTATATGTAGTCTTGTTAGGCATTGACAAGCTTCATACCAAAAGCATTGTACAATTCCCACTTGAGGGTGTATATTTTTCAACATTCTCACCCACAGAATGTATTGTCATGTATTTTTTTTAAGTTTTGCTAGTCTTATAGGTAAGAAATTGTATGTGTTATTTTAATTTGATTTTTTTTAATATATGAGTGAGTTTGAACATATTTTCTTATGTCTAAGGGACATTCTTATGTTTCTCATGTAAATTGTCTATCAGTGACTTTTCCTTATTTTTCTCCAGGTTCTTAAACCTGTGTCTCAATTCTTAAGAATTTTTGATTAAAAATAAAATGAGTATATTCTCTCTGGCTCTGACAAAATTATTCTCTCTCTTTAGATGGAGGATTAGATGTTCTAATCAGTGAGTAACCAAGAAGACAGAGGGTTGGAGCAAGGAGGAGGAGCCTTGGTCCAAGAGGATACCTACCCCTCAGAATGGTCCTTTATAGTATGCTGATCTGTGTGTTTGATAAGACTTCCATACCAGAGTCCAATTTTTTTCTCTGTCAATTTAACTAGCCACCACTCAAGATGATGTGGCTGTGTTTACTTTCCTGATAAGTGCCTTTGTCTTCTTTGCCAAGAAGGGCACTGGGGATAGAAGCCATCATATTAGGGACATCTCAGAACACCACAAAGTTCATGATTTTTCCCCATTTGTCTTTTCAAAATGAAAGTATCTTTGACATATATTTTAATTCCAAAAGAAATATTAATGATTAAATGATTTCAGATTAAACATCTGTATCTACATTCTTTCCCTACAAAATTATATTACAAAAAATAAATTTAAAAGGATAAATAGTAGCAATAGAAAATAAGAAAAAGACATGATCAATGGTTCATATATTTTGAAAATTCCTGAAAGATAAAAAGCAAATAAGAATGGATTGATAGATAAATAAGGCTAGAGGAAATCCAAACTCAAACATACACAGGAAAGGGGAATTACCTCCCTCACAAAGGATTAAAAAATACCCAAATTAGAAGGTGTTTTTTGGGCAATTGTCATAGCAACTAATTAAAGGAAAGCATTCTGAATATCTGGGTCACATGGGCTGCTCTCCCATCAATATCATCACTATGCAGTAAAGAGTTCCACTTTCTAAACACATTGATTGCACTTAGTATGAATATGGGCTGGAAACAGAGGCCAAAGAAAGTCTTAAGAAACATCATAACAACTATGGAAAAAGAAGGCAGGAAAAGAAACCAACTTCAGGCTTTATTAAAGGT
Organism: Mesoplodon densirostris; assembly: GCF_025265405.1. Taxonomy (NCBI): domain Eukaryota; kingdom Metazoa; phylum Chordata; class Mammalia; order Artiodactyla; family Ziphiidae; genus Mesoplodon; species Mesoplodon densirostris. The sequence goes on from NC_082678.1 coordinate 64,159,968, forward strand.
AAAGACTTATTGCCATTTTGTTCATTGTTTTCTGGGTGTTTTGTAGATCCTTTGTTCCTTTCTCCTCTCTTCTGTCTCTTTTTGTGATTTGATGATCTTCAGTAGTGGTATGCTTTGATTACTTTATCTTCTGTGTATATACTATAAGTTTTTCCATTGTGTTTACCATGAGGCTTATATGAAATATCTTATAACAGTCTATTTTAAGCTGGTAACAACTTAACTTTGTTTGCACACAAAAGCTCTACACTTTTACTCACCTTAATATTTATGCTTTTGGTATCACAATTTACATTTTTTTACATTGTGTATACATGAACAAATTACTGTTTCTATAATTATTTTATTTTTTGCGTCTCTTAACCTTTATACTACAATTATAAGTAACTTACACACCACTATTACAGTATTAGTGTCTTCTGAATGTGAGTAAATATTTACCTTAGCAGTGTGTTTTTTACTTTCATATGATTTCATATTACTAAATGTCTTTACATCTTTCTTCAATTTTGAAGGATAGCATTATTATTTAAAGTATTCTTGGTTGACAGCTTTTTTTTTTTTTTTTTTTTTTTTTTTTTTGCGGTATGCAGGCCTCTCACTGTTGTGTCCTCTCTCGTTGAGGAGCACAGGATCTGGATGAGCAGGCTCAGTGGCCACAGCTCATGGGCCCAGCCACTCCACGGTATGTGGAATCCTCCCAGACTGGGGCATGAACCCGTATCCCCTGCATCGGCAGGCGTACTCTCAACCACTGTGCCACCAGGGAAGCCCGACAGATTTTTTTTTTTCAGCACTTTGGATATATCATCTCACTCTCTCCTGGTCTGCAAGGTTTCTGCTGAGAAATCTACTGATAGCCTTGATGAGGAGGTCCCTTACAAGTGATGAGTTTCTTTTCCCTTCCTGCTTTCAAGATGCTCTCTATGTCTTTGATTTTTGACCATCTATTCCTTTTTCTTTTTCTGTGAAACTTTTTTTTTTTTTTGGTCAATTACGTTTTCTTCAAATACATCCAAGTATCTGACTCTTTTTCCTTATTATTTCTGTTACTTTTCATTTATGCTATCTTTGAGATATTTCTTCCATTTTGTCTTCTAGGCTGCTAACTCAGGTTTTAGTAGTGAATATTCTCTCTTTTATATCATCAATTGTATTTTAAATTATAAATATATAACAATGTATTTCCAGAAATTAACTTTATGCTCTGATTAACTTTCTCTTGTTTTTTTCTTTTGTGTTTGTTCCAGTTGTTCTCTGCTCTCTCTAGGAGCTCTATCCTTCTATATATTGATTCTATTTGAATTTCCTTCCTCTAATGGCTGAGCCCATTCATAAGTCTTGGCTCACTGGGGTTTACTTATCAGAAAACTCTGACAGTAGTCCTGCAATTAATGGAGGATGTAGAATTCACTATTACCACGTGGTAGTGGTCAGTTACCAGGGTATAGCTCATTGACTCTTTGGTCTACCTACATTCTCTTTGGTTGATTAAATTCTTGTTGACAATTCTTTCTCCCCTCCTGTATTAGAATACATCACTCTCCTTTGCCTTTGCCTTTACATTGCCCCTAAATATTTATTAGTGGAGAAAACTTTTTAAAAAATAAATTTAAATAAGATTTCTCAATTACAAAAGAGGGAAAGGGGAAGTAGTTTGTGGTGGTCACTACTCCAGAACATATATTCCACTGGACTTGGATAGCATTTTGAACAATGGGGCTAGAAGTTTTTGGATGATGGACCGCTGCTAATAACCTTTCCTGTCTCTGTAGTGTGCTGTATGGTGAGCCAAAGTGGCTGTCCCAGATCCTGCCTCCTGGGCTGGAAACTTTGTGTGCTAACTTTGTGTGCTATCATTGTTTTCACCCATCAGGAGGTTTGGTCGTTTATTTCCCAGAGCAGTACTGTCCAATAGAGACAGATGTTAGAAATATTCTTTGGCACTAACCGATGTGTTAGCCACCAATGACATATATACTTGAAATGTAATTAGTGCGACTGAGGAACAGAACCTTTAATATTTTAAATGTTAATAAATTTAAATTTAATAGCCACAAGTGATTAGTAGATATCATATTAATATTTACCCCCAAAGCGTGCTCTATGGATCCATTAGCCCTATTCCTTTGATGAGCATAGAGAAGTCTGGGTATTGCCTTGGGCTGGGGGAGAACAGTCATATACATACCTTGACATGTTTGAGGTTTTCTAGCAATCCAACCCTCTCAAACCCAACTTAAATGTGAGATGATTTCATTGTGTGAGTTTTGGCTGTCAGATGACAAATTACAAAATATTGCTTAGCCATAATCTTTTATCTTCACTCTATTTATCTCATTCAGTCTTTGAAATAGTAACAGGCCCCAGGAAATTTCCTGAGTCCTTATGGCCTTGGCTTAAGATGTTTTTCTCTTCACCTCAACCTCTGCTTCTGCCTTGAGTAGGATACTGACACAGAACTAGACTGCTCTCTGCCCCTAGTCTACATCCAGTTCTATCAGTACAGTTTACAGTGAGACATTATTACCTCTGCCTGGCAGGAGATGCTTGGTAGATGTCTGCTGAGATCAGGTTTTGCCAAATCCTCTGGCTCTTTTGGTATTTGCATTTCTGAATACCACATCCATTTAGAATGTAGAAGGGGATTTGACACATGTAATTTAATAGGCACACAATTTTTCGATGTTAGTTGGTCTGGCAACTATAGTCTGAAAAGTGAACAAAATTGTTCTGATCTTTTCTGTCTGCCTTCAGCAGTGTTAGCTTGTCTTTCCCATACTAAAGGACACAAGAAGGAGCCAACAGACTCCAACATCTGACATTTTTCTACTAAATACTTTGAGGCTTCAGCTACAATGAACCCAATGTCTGAGTCCTTGTAATAATTGATGATAGTCTCAATAATGATTTTACCATTGCATATCATAGATTCCTCAAGATGGATGTATTGTTGCAATACTTTTTTTTTGCAGGTATCCATTTTTATATTAGTTAGAATTTTTTGTGGTTGAGATGAATAAGAGATTATCATTGACTTAGCAAAAAATTGAGGTCTATTTTTTCATATAAACAAAGCTCATAAAAGGTGGGGGTCCTTGAACTATGGACTGAATGCTGTCAGGACTCCATCTTCATTCTTCATCCTGCTTCTCCTGCCTTGTCAGCCTCATTCTCTCACATCAGTTTTATTAATGAGCCTATCAGTTCACACTTTCCAACTCTGTTGCTATGGAAAAATATTTAAAAATTTATTCTAATTTAAAAATTTCTGAGAAAATATTCCACTTGAATCATATCCTCTCACTATCATTCCCTTCCTCTCTCCTAATACCACCAAACATCCTGTGACCTCAGAAAGTGTTGCAACTCTTACTAAAACTGCTTATTTTTAGTTGGAGAAGAGATACAATTTCCCCAAATGAAGGATTCAATTCCTAGAAAGGAGAGAAGTTTTCATACAAAATTTATTGAGAAATAAGAAGACTGAATCTAGACTATTTGCTATACTAGAGCTCAATCAGATGTCCCAGGACTCTGCAAAGAAAGAGGAGGCTTCTGGGCTTCACTGGTGGCTCAGTGGTTGATAGCCTGCCTGCCAATGCAGGGGACACGTGTTCGTGCACTGGTCTGGGAAGATCCCACATGCCACGGAGTGGCTGGGCCCGTGAGCCATGGCCACTGAGCCTGCGCGTCTGGAGCCTGTGCTCTGCAACCGGAGAGGCCACAACAGTGAGAGGCCCGCATCGTGAAAAAAAAAAGGGGGGGGGGAGGGAGGCTTCTATTTAAATCAGACATCTAGAACTTTTTATGACCTTATCCTTTCCCTTAGTTGAAAATCTAAATAATGGAATGGATTTAGGATATAATTATAAATCCATTTAGGATATAAATCTAGTGTAATCTGTCTCACTTAGCCACCTAAAAACATGTCTTCTTAGGCATTTTTGGAAGCAATAGGGGAATTTTTGCCCTTTGTTCAAAGTCATCATGAAGTTTCTAGAAAATTATTTTATTTAAAACGAATGTGTAGATAATTATTGGACTTACTCTCTTGTACATCCTTTGTTTCTTTTTTTCCACTCCTGTTTTGTTCCTGCTCTTACATTTGCAAACTGAATCCTATCTGCCTTAGCCACTTGGAGAGTTAGTCTTTGCAATTACCCCTGCTGTCTCCAGCACCATTATTTTTTCCTCTTGCATCAGCTCATTTCCATGAGCACTAAAGACGTTGCAGTGTCTACCATCTTACCATGTTCTTTTCTATTTTCCTTGAGAGGACATGCCTCAAAAACTACACCCCCTGAGTCTATTCCTAATGATCATTTTAATCCACTTCAATCAGGTTTTGTTCCCATCATTCCACTAAATGTCAAGGTCATTGTGCCCTACAGCTTGTCAAATCCACTGTTCCATTCTCAGTTCTCATAATACTTGAAGGTTCATGAGCATTTTATGTGGTCAGTCACTGTATCCTTTTGGAAACATTTTTGTTCACTTGACTTCTGGTACGCCAGGTTTATATGGTGTTTCTCTTTCTCCACTGTCTTCTTTTAAGTCTCATTGCTAGCTCTAAGTCTACCTTGTCTTCAAGATTTCGAAGCATGGAGAAGACTCAACACTTTACTTGTCTCTTCCTGGTCTATATTCTCTTTGCTACATGATATCATCTAATTCCATGGTTTAAACAAATGAGTAAACATATATCAATATATTGACAACTTCCAAATTTATATTTTCTATAGATTTATCCAGCTTCATATTTCACATCACCTCACAGGTATCCATTAGCCATGTTGAAATAACATATCCAAAAACAAACCTCCCAGTATGATTTTCCTTATTCTTCCCCATTTCACTAAATGATATCACCATTCTCAGTTGTTCAGACCAAAAATCTAGGAAGCATTTTATGCCATGTCTGTCCTCATACCCATGTCCAATCCAACAGCATTAGGATATTTTTTAGATTATTTTCTTAATTTAACCAATTTTCACCTATTTCGCAGCTAACACACTAAGCTAAGCCTCTCTTGTTATTCACGTGGACTAATATACTAGGCATCTAACCAATCTCTTGGCTTTTACACCTGATCTCTTAAACAGTCTTGATCCAAAAGTCATATTGATCTTTTAATTTATACATAATATCACTCTACTCTCCTGCTCAAAACACTCTAATGGCTTGATATTACACATAAATAAACTCCTACTATCTTACTAGCACCTCTGATGTCTGAATGATCTGGCTCCTGACCTCCTCTCTGGCCTCTCCTTTTAACCTCTATCAAGTTCCCACTGCTCACACCTCTCTAGCCCCATAGTCTTTGTTCTACCCCTAACTTGCAGAACTCCTTTCCCCAGGAACAAGGTCCTCTTTCTTTGTTTGAAACTATTCCTCAGATGATTTTTTTCAGGACTTGCTTCCTTCATTAAGGTCTCTATTCAAATGTTATGTCTCCAAAGGTTTTACCTGACCACCAACTCCCAATCCATTCATTTACCAAAGAATTTTCCAGTCTGTGGAACACAAATTGTAACAGTTGCCAAATATAGATCCCCTTACTTCTTGCAATGGGCAGGCAATGCCTGGGGAGACTATGTCTTCTGTCCCCAAGCCACCACCAGTTCCTTCTGACTAGGAGCAGCCTTAGCTCACTTAACTCAATGTGTTGTTAAATATTGTTATCATTTATTATTTGCCATCACATGAATGAGTTTGGAAAGCACACTGATTTAGCCTGCCTTATTTCTTTCATATTGCACTCATTACTATAACTGACTCAGTCAAATGAAATTATATCAATCAGCCAAATGAAATTGTATTATGTGTTTACATATTTACTTGACTATTGTCTGCTTTCTCCAGTGTCATTTGTACTCTAAAATAACAGAGAACTTGTCTGCTTTGTATATCTCTGCAGTTCAAATGAGAATTTCTTTTTTGTTTTTACTTGGTTTTATTGTACAGTAAAATTCAATATCTTTGGTGTACAATTCTATGAGTTTTGATAAGTACATAAAGTCATATAACAAACATTGCAATCAACCTTAGACGAGGTTGTGGTCAGATCCTCTCTCCACCTCAAGCCTCTGGCAACAACTAATCCTTTTTCTGTTCCAATAATTCTGCCTTCTCCAGAAGGTCATATAAATGGAATCTTAGTGATTTGCAAATATCTTCCTTCCACTCTGTGGCTTGTCTTCATTCTCTTAATAATATCTTTTGAAGAGTACAAAATGCTTTGATGAAGTCCAATTTATAATTTATTTATTTTATGAGTTGCACTTTTGGTGTTGTATCCAATGTATCTAACCCAAGGTCACAACATTTTCTCCTAAATTTTCATCTGGAAGTTTTACATGGTTTACATTACTCAGGTTATCTATTTCTTTTTGAGTGAGATTTGGCAGTTTGTATCTTTCAAGGCTTTTTTTTGTTTTATCTATATTTGTAGATTTTTAACATGCAGATATTTATAATATTCCCTTATAATGTCTGTAGTATCTACAATGATTTTTGTTTTTTTTTCGGTACACAGGCCTCTCACTGTTGTGGCCTCTCCCGTTGTGGAGCACAGGCTCCAGGTGCGCAGGCTCTGCAGCCATGGCTCACGGACCCAGACGCTCCACGGCATGTGGGATCTTCCCAGACCGGGGCACGAACCGTGTCCCCTACATCGGCAGGCGGACTCTCAACCACTGTGACACCAGGGAAGCCCCATACAATGATGTTCTTTTTTTTTAATCTGGTGTTGGTTATGTTTGTTTGCTTTGTTTATTCCAGATCAGAATGGTTAGACTTAAAAAAAAATTATTGATCTTTTCAAAGGTACAGCTTATGATTTTATTTTTTTCTATTTTCTGAAAATGTAATTTTTGTTCCTTTGTATGTGTATGTTTCTTTGTTTTTTGGTTTTTACTGGCTGCCTTTCACAGGCTGTTATTGGGAGAGGGGGCTTTTGGTTCAGTCTAGTCAGAAGAGCTAGGTTTGGGTTTTATTGTTACTATTGGTTACCTCCAGTGTGGTACCCATTTCAAATTTCTCTATCCTTACCTTGTGTTTAAAGTGTGGGATGGTTTGTCAGAAGAATTTTCTCAATGGTTTTGTTCCACCCTCATCTTTAAGCCTTCCCTGTGTGTCTGTGCTTCTGAGAGGGCCTCTCTCCTTTGTCTCACCCTTCACATCATTACAGTTCTGTTACTTGTTATTCCGTATTTGATAGCCTGGTGTGGGGTAAGCAACAGATGTGTGTTACAGTCGTTCTGGCTGAGCTTTGTCTTAGCCCCTGTATTCTTGGTTCTCAATGATCTTTCTCCTTCCCTTAGTGGTAAGAGACTTCTGTCTATGCTCAGAACTAGTTTCCTCCAAAAAGGAGGGGAAAGATGATTTCCTCCTCCTCCCCTCTCTCTTTCCTTTACTTTTCCTTTTACTGCAATGGGTCTGTGCCTTGGAAATGACAGAATTGGCTGTCTCACCTATTTGCTCAAGTTTTTTTTTTTTTTTTTTCTCCTTAGGGGACAAAAGTTTATGTGGGATTATATGTTTCTTTCAGGCCTGAATCACGGAAGGAGGATTTCTCTGGTCTTCTCCCCTGTCCCCACTCTTTCTCCTGAACAAGTCATGAAGATCTATGGAGAAGAATCTCCTAGTAGTTGTGTATTCCCCTTGTCTTTGAATCTTCCAGGCTCTATATCTTCATACCAGCCTACACTTGGCCTTTAGCAATTCATTAAAAATTGTAGCTGAATTGTTCTCACCAGTTATATGATGGCCTCAACTTTCCCCCATGCTCTTCTAGAGGTAAGCCAGTAGTTTCGTCCATCTCTTCATAGAGGTGCTTATAGATCTTTACATTTCAGGCAAGTTGTTTGTCCTGCAACCCTAACTCCTGGACAGGTTCAAGAAAAGTTATGAGTTTTAGATTATTTTGCTATTTAAGTTTAGTTAGGCAAGAGCAACTTTTCAACTTTCTACATCCTGGGTGGAATCTTTCAATGAAAGTATTTCTTGAACGAATGAATTAAGTTTAACCTAGCTACTGTTATATTTTTTTCTTGCCAAACACACTTTCTCCTATTTGGGATACTGTTGTAGTTATTTATCCATACTAGGTCCTCAAGATTTAGGGGAAAATGAGCATTTGAAAATCTATAAACAGAGATTCCTATATTTTGTAATGATGCAGAAATGATTCTAGACTAGCCCTTCTATGTGGGTTTCCTATTCCTTCTGTAATAAATTACCACAAACTTAGGTGACAATGCAAATTTATTAGCTTTTCATTCTGGGGTCAGAAGTCCAAAATGGGTCAGTAAGTCTGCATTCTTTCTGAAAGTTCTATAGGAGAATCTGTTCCCTTGCCTTTTCCAGTTTCTAGTAGCAGCCCATACTCCTTGACTCAGGGTCCTGCACCACCCCAGCCTCTGCATCCTTTGTCACATTTCTGTCTCTTGTACTCTCACACTCTGATCTTCCTTTTTTTTCCTCTCATAAAGACCCTGACATTATATTGTGCCCACCAAGATAATGCAGGATATTCTCCCTATCATCTCCAGATAATTAATTTATTCACATCTGCAAATTCCTTTTTATCATGTGAGGTAATATATTCAAAGTTCCCAGGATTAGTTCACAGACATATTTGGGGAAACATTATTCAGCTTATCACACCATAAATGGCTATGAAACTTTGTAAAGTATATGATCCAACTGTCAACTACAAATTGGCACTTGCCATATGCACTTGCCCTCTGCCTCTACAAGAATTAAATCAGGTGCCATTGCAGCTACTGACCTTCTACATCCCCTGAAAGGAATTCAGGGTGGAGATCAGGAACTGAGGCATTCTGTGCTCTGAGAACAACTGGCAGAACCGGTCTTCAGATAGTTAGGTATTTTCAGGAGCTGATTTTATGAGCCCAATTCTTGCATCTCTTCATATCTAGAAAAGCACTAAATCCCTTCATGGTGATGCCTGCTCCTTGTGACTTGCAGTAACCCTCATGAGATCTTCTGCAAAAATATGTTCTTGATTGCATGTACTACCCCTTCGCCAAAATCACATATATATTGAACTTCCCCGCCTACCTCTTTGGAGCAGTATCTCAGAGCTATCTGAAATGCTGTATCCTGGGCTGCAGTCCTCATTTTGCTCCAAATAAAACTTAACTCGTAACTCTCACGTTGTGCATTTTTTAAGTTGACACAAACAAATGCAGATACTATGCAAGAGGCAAAGCAGGACTAGACCTCTGAGTGAGGTCTCATAGATGTACATTCTGCACAGATGCAGAGGGAGGGAGAACCCAAGCAGATCTGAACTGAAAGAAGAGAGAACCGGATTTAGGGAGGCTGAGGTCTTCTTCTTCCTTGTTTCTTTTCCATCTTCTTTCTTTCATCTGTTAATGTCTCTTTGCCTAATTGTATGTGTTTCTATCTCAATCTGTATCCAGTTACCTAATATTCTTTCTCATTACAAGCCTTATATTGCACCAAAGTATATATTTTAGGGCTTGTCTCATTTATAACTGAAAGATGTATTGCATGTTCTAAATATTCAAAGTAAGCACAGTGAAGATGTTACTTCTATAGGTTTAAAAGTTAATCTAAATGAATCCATTTTTTAACTTTGTTGTAGCCCTCAATTGATATTCCTCTTCTTAGGTCTATGGTCCTTGATAGGAGAAAAAAAGAAATCCACCTGGTTAAAAAAAGTTTTAAATATACATGTGAGACCAATCTGGTTTTAACAAGTGGTTAATTTTTGCCAGATTTAATAAAATCAATTTCATCAGCTCAGGCTGTGTTTAATGTACTGTATGTAAAATCACATATAAATACAGACTAGCATTAATATCGAATGTAAATTTAAGAATATAAAACCCATTAACTAAATTTATTCTCTCAGGAATTAAAATATAAAAACAATTCTTTCAGGATTTTCTCAACTGCATAAATTATACTACTTCTTTGTAATATGCCTGTAATGATTTTGATTTTTGTAGCACTATTTCTGGGTTCCTATAAAAAGGACTAACTTTGAATGATCCTTCTCTTAGCAAATTTTCTAAGCCAGTTAGAAATCATTCATAGACCCTATAGCTGTCATTTGCTTTTCACCAATGGAGATTTCATTAACATACTCAATTTCCTGTGAATCTTTTTTTTCCCCCATGAAAATACTTAGCATTCCTTTAATACCTGCAGTAATGGTTAAATGCGCAGTCTCTGGAGCCAGGCTGTCTGAGTTTTAAACCTCATTCCAAACCTTTCTAGCTTTGTAATCTTGGGCATGTTATTTAAACTCATTCTGCCTCAGTTTCTTCATCTATTTCTTAACTTTTTATCTGTTTATGAGGTGGCTGTAAGGATTAAATGACTAACTCTTGTAAACAACTTAGAACCGTAACTCATGCATAATAAAAAGTCAACAAATGTTAGATATCGCTATTGCTACTCCTGTGACCATTACTGATATCACTGTGACCACCAACAATTCTCCTTTGCATCAAGATTTCTAATCACTACACTTCTATCCAGTATTGTTTATTTCCACTTGAAAAAGAGGCAACTAAGTATCAAATATGTTAAATAACTTTATTGAACTGCAAGAACACTCTCAGGTTGAGATTTGAATACACCTCTATCCACATTTTTCTACCAAGACTTGCTATCTATTCAATATTAATGAAAATATAGATGTACTTGAAAGGTTAAATATCTCCTTCATTACCAGGAAATGTAAAGAAAGATTTGAAAAGGGGCCTCTACTGCTCAAAAGTCAAAGGTAGGTCTTCTTCGAACATAGGAAAACAACCTGACGGCAGATTCTTCCCTAAACTCGGACACTCTTGGCAGAGGTAACGAAAGGTGGGGACAGGGCAGAGCAGCTGTTTTGACAGCCTGGTGAGAGAATCTGGTGCCATATGCCAAGACTTGGGGTACAAGCACAGCCTCTTTGGTTGCCTGTATTCATATCCATCTGTTGTTGGTGGCATTTTTCCTAATCTTTTTTTTTTTTTTTTTGCTGTACGCGGGCCTCTCACTGCTGTGGCCTCTCCCGTTGCGGAGCACAGGCTCCGGACACACAGGCCCCGCGGCCATGGCTCGCGGGCCCAGCCGCTCCGCGGCATGTGGGATCCTCCGGGATCGGGGCATTTTTCCTAATCTTAATGAAGGAACCAACCAAAGAGGATTTTCTGAAAAAGAGGCTTTTCTATTTTTCCCCTCAGAATGTGACCATCTGCCTGGGGTCTGGAGGCACCCTGGTTATATAGAGCCTGCTTACAAAGTCACATGGAACTTTTATTTCACAGAAATGTCTGATTGATGAGTATTTCTGGAAGATACATAGCTTCAATTAATTTTCAGATGTTTCAAAATATTTGCTTTAAAATAGAAAGGCAAGGAATTAATGTATTTAAAGTCTGTTAAATACTAAGTTATTTGCATATATTATTTAATCTTCCCAACAATGTTAAGAGTCAGGAACTAATATCTTCTTTTATAGATAAGGAATATCAGACTCAGAGAAGTCCATTTACTTGGCCAGGGTCATCACATTGATATGAGTGGTAGAGTTGGGACTAGAATGCAGGCTTTTATGATCTTTAGGAGTACACTTATTCCCTTAACTATGATGGCTCTCCACAGGTGCATCCACAAGGAACTATAATCTATATTTTTCCAGAGTCTTGTATCTTACTTTGTCTGCTATATCTTTCCTCACAAGCTCAATTTCCCATAAGACTTGCTAGTATTTATAGCTATTTTAGAAGATAAATTTACTGAATAAAAGTTGGTCCTGACTCTAATAGATTTTTTTCAAAATAAACAAGAGTGAAAACCCTTACTGCCTAGATACCGTAAGACATCCTTCGAAGTTTATGGATTGTTTTCAACTTTAAGACTGTGTGTTTTTATATAAACATGTTGGTAAGTAAGATGGATGGGTGTGTGTTATGTGTGTATAAGGTAAATATTTTTCAATGAGAATCAATGAAATAAAGCTGTATAATCTGGTATCCTAATTGGGTTCATAAGCCAGAACAATGGTGAAAAACTGGCCTGAGACATACTTTGTCTGGCTTGAATAATTCAAGTCTCTGTAGGAAGATAAGGTAGACAATGCTGAAACTATAGAACTGTTACTGTCCGATATATCTAATATAAGTGGAATATTGAAATTTAAATTAACTGAAATTAAATACAATTTTAAAACTCATTTCCTCAGCTGCACTATCCACATTTCAAACACTTAATAGTCATATATTAGACAGTGTAGGTATAGACTATTTTCCACATTGCTGAAAGTTATATTGGACAGTACTGCTGTAGGTTGTCAGATTGTTTAGACTTTATGCAGTAAATATATTAGCTTCTTGGTGGCTATTGAGGAGTAATATTGGAGCAGTGAATCATTCTCAGACAGTACAAAAATGAAGATGCTACTTAAAATATTATTCTGCCTTAGCAGTTTTCAAGGGCAATTCTGTTCCATCCTTACTGCTCCAAGTTAAAAAAAAAAAAAAAAAAGGCTACAAGGATATTAAAGACTGCTTTCCTCTTTTCCTATTAGCTAAATAAAAGTAAAATGATTAAAATATGTTATATATGGGCTTCCCTGGTGGCGCAGTGGTTGAGAGTCCGCCTGCCGATGCAGGTGATACAGGTTCGTGCCCCAGTCTGGGAAGATCCCACATGCCGTGGAGAAGCTAGACCTGTGAGCCATGGCCGCTGAGCCTGCGCATCCGGAGCCTGTGCTCCACAACAGGAGAGACCACAACAGTGAGAGGCCCACATACCATAAAAATAAATAAATAAATAAATAAATAAATAAATAAATAAATAAATAAATAAAATATGTTATATGACAACATAGACTGATTTATCTGTTTCCTAAAGACAAATGTTTATTTATCATGTCCTTTAAATGAGACCAACAAAGCAATGGAATCCAATGGTATCTTAGTTCTATCTTCTATAACAGATCACAATAGACTGGGTGACCTAAATAACATTAATTTGTTTCTCACAGTTCTGGAGGCTGGGAAGTCTAAGATCAAAGTACCAGCAGATCCAGTGTCTGTTTAAGGGCCACGTCCTGGTTTCAGAAGTCCACTTTCTCCTTGTGTCCTCACATGGTGGAGAGCAGAGAGAGAAGCCAAGCTCTGTTGTGTTTCTTCATATAAGAACACTAACACCATAATAAGAGCCCTCATGATTGTCTGGCATACTTCTGAAATCATTTCACATGACTTTCCACTTGCTCACTTTACCTCCCTGCCCTTAAGCTTTGCTAATATCTGGATCCCACATGTCAGTTCCTATAATCTGCCCAGGTCCTTTGCATTGTCAAGGGAATTTGTGTTTTACCAGTTGAACTTGTCAATTTTAATGCAACTTGATCCTAAATTGAACTTCATAATCAAGAAGAAGAGGTATGCTACCATAAACCCACTTAGACCCAATAGGTGATGTGTCCCAGCCTTGTCCACCCTTTCTCAAGCCCCCCAATTGACATGGAAGATGAATGGGACACATAATTCAATCTCTGCAACTATGGAAATAGAAGACAAAGGACTTGATTTGGGGAGAAAATTGAATGTCAGCAAAGGAAACAAACTTAGAGATTATAGATTTAACCCATAATAGTTGACTACAATGAACTTGAGTGAAAGGACATGTTGTCAGCAGTCATAAAATGGAGGTAAATAATTATTGCTCTGAAGTTCTTTGTCTGTGGTTTATCCAAGGCAGCTCTTTTTCCTTCACTTGTCTAGTTATGCCACTTTTAAATTAGACAATTAGCCACTGAGCCTCATTAGACAATAAACAATGGAAGGAGATGCCCAAGACATTTCCCCTGACTAGAAAAGATGCATTAACATCGTCACTATGCAAAACCAAGCAGGAAAGGGTGTCTGATGCACAGTCAGTTTTTAGGTTGACAATCCCAACGATGATTTCTCTCAACTTTATTTCAGAGATTGGTTGAACAATATAAATTTTCCTGGGAGCACTGAATCTAATAAAGAAGCTGGAATTCAAAATAGCTTTGGCCCCATAGTGAGAGCAATGAGGGCATCAAATGAAATGACTTCTTTATCTATTACCATTAGGTGAAGTTTCCCACATCTAAATGAGCTTCACTGAAAAGCTCAAGGAAGACATGTGGTCCTGCTAGACTGTTGAAGACTATTGTTCAATAGACCTTTTGAGTCTCTCCCACGTGCTGCACACTTTTCTAGGGTACCTGTGCTTAAAGGGCTTTTATTGTGTGCACCATTACAGCCCTCAAAGACGTTTAATGGTTAAAAGACAAACAAACAGCAAAGTATTGATTGTGATGTTGTAAGTTGAAAATTAAATTTTTCTACAAATATTATCTTCTGGGAATAGGTAATAAAAAAACCAAGGAGAGTTTAGTCTTCCTAGTGAATCTCCTTATAATATTTACTTGTGTGACTTTCATTTATTTTAACACAGGAAAATATCATTGCTAAACACAGCCAATATGGTAAAAGAAAGACTTGAAAAAAAAATAATTTAATAGATTGAGTAACAGAAAGGACTGCTCAGATGAGTTAGATAGGTGGTAGCTTTAAATACAAACTTCCTAATTATATATTCAGTGTGCATTCATTGTTCATCACCATATGAAAAGTCTGGGACATGGAGTAGCTTGACATTTTGTACATCTTGCAAATTTTTTGCTCCTTTGAACACAAGCTTGCTGTTCTCCTGGTTTTGGGCCTATTCTAACTTTAGCAGGAATGATTAGCGATCAATGAAATAATACCTGTTTATGAAAGCGATGTTGGAGAGCTATGTGAATAACTCACAGGCTAGGCAGCTCCAGAGTCACAATCAGTTGCAAGGGTGATTTACTATTTCTGTAAAATGCTCTAACTGCATTAATCTTTGCTTGAAACTGAATCACTGCAGAAAGTGACACAAGATATAAGTAGCTTCAGTCAGGCACCAGAAGAGAGTACTGTCAGACAACTTCGAGAGGCTATGATAAATCATCTTGCTACTTATTTTGAGCAGCCCCACAAATACAACAAGGAGGTAATAAGAAATTCAATACCTTGGTGGCAGGTCTTGGACTCATTTAGACTTTTTGTGTTTGTTTTGTTTTGTTTGTTTTGTTTTTCGCTTGTACCTATAACATTGTCATCCTTAAAATAAGACAGGTCAAGAGAGAGAAGGAAATAGGAGTGACTGATGTCATCTAAGGCTCTGCTAAGGCCACTGCATTGCACAGCTCAAGGGGCAACACTCCTCCTGGGTTGGGCAACGTGGAGTTTTACAATAGGTTGTCCCTACTGATGTGGCATTCTGACACTCTACCACACCATGTCCTTAAACTTACCTTTTTATCTTGTCCTGCAGACCCACCTGTTTCTCTCAAATCTGTCTTAACTTTTCATATTTCTCTACTTTTCATTGATAAGTGTGTAGGTGTATTTGTTCACGTGCATTTGCATGTAAGAGGTGGGGAAGGTATCCTTAACACTCTCTGCTTACATTTCCACTCTAATGGATGGAAAATTACAGAAGAAATACTTCTGACATATCTTCATCTCTTACTCCTGTCTGTCTTGCTGAGAGTGAGGGAGTGTCATACAAGTGGTTGGAATGGATTATATAACTTAACACAGCATAAATTATGGAATAGACTATATTGGAAAAGGATCTCTCATAAGCCAGAAACAGAGTTGTAGAAAATTCTCACTCTCCCCATTATCCCAATCGGGGGCATGCCAACCCAGGTCTGTAGAATGATGCAGTCTCCTAGATCATGAAAAGGCTCATCCTGGTTCCATGGGAATTTAAACGTGAAGGCTTCTCCTTTAGCTGGGAGAAGGGTGAGCTCCCAAATTCTAGCAAGCTTGTTGTCCAAACAACATAGGGTCATATTTGGACAATTCTACTTCTTAAATAGTTCTTTCTGGGGAAAAAGGTAATGCTTATCTAATTGGTGAATTTGGGAAATAGGAGCAGGGACTTGTGGCTCAGTATGTTTTGATTTTTGTTTTACTACAGACTCAATCTCTCCTTGGATATAGGGATTCTCTCCTCGTACATGAGCTTTATTTTTCAGGTGAGACTGTGCTTTCTAGAAATTTTTAGTTATCTATTCCTGCCTAATAACTTACTCCCAAACTTAATGACTTAACATTTACTATCTCACAATTTCATGGATCAGCAATCCAGATTTGGCTTATCCTCTGCTTCACTATCTCTCAAGGGTTGAAATCAAGGTACTGTCCAGGGCTGCAGTCATCTTAAGGCTAACTGGGGAAGGATCCACTTCCCAGCTTACTCATGTCATTATTGGCTGTTGGCCAGACGCTACTCTCAGGTCCTTTCTACGTTTGTCTTTCCACAGGGCAGCTCTCAACAAGGCAGCTTGTTTCATCAGAGCAAGCAAGCAGAGTAGAGCCAGGCAGAGAAAGATTAAAGGAAGAGCAGATGCAAGTCAGAGCTTCATTATAACTCAGTCTATAAAGTGATATCTTATTTTTGCTGTACTCTACCTATTAGAGACAAGCTACTTGTCCAGGCCATGTTCAAGGAGAGGGAATTACACAAGGGCATGAAAATCAGAAATATACTGGAGTATACTTGCACCACTGGGAGGCATGTCAGATGTTGTCTAACACATGAGAGTATCAGAAAGTGTTTTGTCATCACACATCTACATCATTTCCTTCAGAACAGCCTTCATCAGGAATAAAGCTGATATTTCTATTTCCATCTGCTCATCTCCAAGTTTTTCTCTCAGTCTAATTTGTATTCAGAGTGGAAGACAACACCCTTGTCTATACCTTTTCCTTTTCCTAGGTCTTTTCTTCCTCACCCACGTTGATAAAACTTAGTTTTTTCAAGATTCAGCCTTCTCATCTTTGTCTTTAAGAAACTTTTTTAAGGTCCTAAGGAGCCAATATGAACACACACATCAGTTTCTGGCAGTATTACCTAAGGATGAAAGAAAAGATAACTAGGGTTATTTTCCTTGAACCTCAATAAAGGAGCACTTAGAGACTAGAGGTATGTCTTTTCAGTAAACTCCACCCCTAACTTATTTCCTGAAGGCGAAACCCAAGATACTCTCCTGTTTATATCTACTCTTCATTTAGCTTCTCTGTTTTCCAGCTTTATTGAGATATAATTAACATAGCATTCTGTAAGTTTAAGCTGTACAACATGATGATTTGATACATGTAATGTTTTGAAGTGATTACCAAAATAAAATCAGTTAACACATCCATCACCTTACGTGTTTCTTTTTTGTATGTGAGTGTATAGTAAGCTCTTAAGATCTACTCTTTTAGCAACCATCAAGTAGACAGTCTGATATTATTAATTATAGTCAATATGCTGTAGCTTAGATCCTCACAATATATTTATCTTCTAGATGGAAGCTTGTACTCTTTGACCAATATTTCCCCACCAACCCCCCCAGCCCCTGGCAATTACCATTCTACTTTCTATTTCTATGAGTTCAGATTTTTTAGATTCTACATATAATCGAGATCACACAGTTTTTGTCGTTCTCTGTCAGACTTATCTTACTACCAAAGTCCATGTCTCTCTTTCAGGGCAACTTCATTCTTTTATGATAAAGTGGTTGTATGTGCCATCCCCTCCTCCTTCCATCTACACGGTGAAGTCTTGTAGTCTAAAGAGGTGCTCCAGGTTTTGTGGGATGAGCAGTGATGCTTGTCACCCCCAGTTGCACCAATTTTGGAGGTGGATGGAGATAAGGATGGGCTCTAATTAATGTGCAAGATCTTTTATATGTAGCATACATACCAAGAAAATAGTGTTCATTAAGTGAAACCTACTAAGATCCTAAGAGTTCAGTTCATCACTACTGTATTGTGGTGTCTTTGATTTCTTTTCTGCTCAAATTGGAACCAATTAAAATAATAACAAACTTCATTCGCTTTTTAATATTTGTATTTGTTAGTTCCATGAATGTGTGTCTTGATGCAGCCTTTGGATTTAGCAGTCCCATTCTGATGAATGAAGTGTGTGAGTCTAAAAAACACTGCAAATTTCTCCTACCATATTAGCAAACAAAAAAAAATTTAAAATAAATAAGCTAAGTATTCAATAAAATAGGTAAAGAGAGAATATCAAAGAGACTAGAAGGAAGATACTCTTCATAAAGGGGAAAATATGATATTGTAGGCAAAAAGATGAAAATAAAGTGAAAAAAAATGAAATGCTGGCCTAGCAATAAGACTACAACACTTATATGAATTTAAATCCAAAAATCTAGACACCTAGATTAAATGATAAATAATTGAACAAAGTAACTCAAGACATATGATTAAATAAATAACCAGAAAACAAAATTGAAAAGTTTTAGTTCTAAACATCACCCTTCAAACAGTGTTATTTGTGCTTTTCCATCAAGCCTACAAGGAATTGTTGATTTTTATGATGACAGAATTCCAGAGCATAGGAAAAGATGTAACGTTTCCAAAATTATTTACTGTAGTTTACATTGCATGCATTCCAAAATCAAACATAAATAAAATACATACAGAAGACCAGAGAAAGGAAGTTTCCAGATTGACATAAGAACGTTATGAATAGTAGCTTGTTTCTATGATGCTATTCCTAACTGCCAGTGGCTAGAAAAGAATGAGAAGACTCTTTGGACTCTGGCTAAGGAGAAGATATTTTATTCAAATTTTGACTGTGATATTGAAAAAGAATGTGCTATGTAATTACATAGATAAACATATTCTTTTGTCAGCTACTTTATTTTATAAAAGAAAATATGTCTATTTAATTCAGTCCTGTCCATTCCCCCACATGGAAAAGAAAAGTTGTTATTCATCCACAGTGCATCTTACAATAGAAGTCATCTTAGAATCTAAGAAAAATGACAGCAAAAGTGATAGAGTCAAAGAGAAAGTTAAAAAGAAGCAGCCTTGGAGAACTAATTAAAATCATACAAACATAAGTGAAGTAAAACTTCAAGTAGGAATGTTTGCTTGAAGGAAGGCTTGAAGCATTCATTAAAATCTCACAAACTGGGTTAAACATCACTTCAATTAGGCATGAATGACGTAGAGCACAAGACTGCAAAAGGCTAAGGTTTTACCTAAGGGGTACTGACAGGAAAGAACCAGAAGGAACATTCACACGAGAAACAGAGACCAATTTGGGGACGGGTAATTATTTCATGTAAAAGATTGGGTTTTAGTCGTTCCTATTAGTTACATGAAGAAAGATATATCAGGATGGATTTGTTCGTTACTTGTAATGTACAGGGAAAGATACAAGATTGGGAACGAGGAGATACTATGACTATCATTAAGGTTAGGGTGACAATTAGATGTGAGGCTCTATCTTCTGAAAGAAATGTTATAAGAAATATGTTTCAACCATGGCACACCTCTCCTGAACACAAGAAACTAAGAAAACAAATTTCGGCAAGTGTGATGTTTAATTTATGTGTAAACTTGGCTGGGCCATGAGGTATCCAGATATTGGTCAAACATTATTGTGGGTGTTTTCAGATGGGATTAACATTTAAATCTGTGTATGTTGAGTAAAGAAGATGCCCTCCAGGATGTAAGTGGGTCTCACCCAATCAGTTGAAGGCCTGAGTAGAACAAAAGGATTGACTTCCCCTGAGGAAGAGACTCCAGCAGACTTCCTTCGGACTTTATTTACAACATCTGCCCTTCCTGATTGTACAGCAGACAACCTTCAGAAACAAACTGGAACTGTGGCTTTTCTGTGTCTTCAGCCTGCTGGTCCACTCTGTGGATTTTGGACTTAACCAGCCTCCATAATCATGTGAACCAATTCCTTATAATAAATCTCTTTGTACACATACATACACACCCGACAGTTTCTGTTTTTCTGGAGAACCCTGACTAATACATGAGATAGATAAGCAAAAAATTACTTATGATGTTAGAAGCTTAGATATAGCCAGTGAGATTATTGGAATGAAGGTTTATTTATTGGTTTATTTATTTGTTTGTTTGTTTACTTTTCTTGTTCATACATGTTAAAATGCAAGTCTAAAAATGGAAAGTAGTGGTAAAATTATCACATTTTTTCTACTCAATATAATTTTGAGATTTTTAAAAACACATAACACAACAATATACAGTGTTTATAGATCATATCTATATTTTAAATGTCAAAAAGCAAGCATGAGAATTATATACACCAACATCAGGACATTTGCCCTGGAAAGGGAGGGAAGGAGGAATGAGAGCTTTAATCATATTTATAATGTTTCATTTATTTTAAACTAAGGAGATGTGAAAAGCAAAGAGTACAAACTATTAAAATCTCTTTAATCTCAGAAGCAGATGCATGACTGATTGTACTTTGTGGTTGATTATAATTAAAATGAAAATTAAGTAAAATGAACAAGAATGCAACCAGAGTGGAAAATAGATTTGATTTTTTTGTTTTTCTTCTGAGGAACAGCTACAAAGACATGTATCCATTGACCAGCTATGAAGTACTATTAAGTTGTGCTAAGTGTTAGAGATACAACCAACTGGCCTGACCAGTCTCCTATACTCAGAGGTCCAGTCTAGACAGTGAGACAGAGACACATAGTAAAAGAGATATTCATAAGCCACAGGCATCAGACAATTGAGGAAATAATTTTGCCTGAGAGTAAGGGCAGGGAGGGCCTCATAGAAGTAATATCTGAGCATGAGTTTTAACAATGAATGAGAGGGCTTCTCTGGTGGCACAGTGGTTGAGAGTCTGCCTGCTGATGCAGGGGACAGGGGTTTGTGCCCAGGTCTGGGAGGATCCCACATGCCACGGAGCGGCTGGGCCCATGAGCCATGGCTGTTGAGCCTGTGCATCTGGAGCCTGTGCTCTGCAATGGGAGAGGCCACAACAGTGAGAGGCCCATGTACCACAAAAAAAGAAGGGGTCAGATTCTGGATACATCTGGATACATTCAGAGGTGAAACGGACTGTATTTGCATAGCCATTTCTGAATCTGGGTTCCTATAACCATCATTCCCTTTCCTGTCTGGGCCTAGGGTTAGTGACACTTCTTCCTGATTTTAATAACTCCTGGAACTTCATTAATCCTTTGTAAATAGACACTTTATCAACCTTTCCTCAAATTATCCAATTTAAGTGTGCCATCTATTTTATGGCAGTGCTGTGACTGATATGGCAATTTACATGGCTCTAGAATCCATCAACTTTCATGGAGCACAAAAAAAGCAGACCAGAGATAAAAACGCTGGAATAGACAGAACTGTCTTTGATTCTCGGTCTGACACTCCCTAGATGTGACCTCTGCCAAATTATTTAATCCTTGGAAGCATAAACTGCTTTGTAAAACTGAGATAATGATGGACTCTAACTCACAGGTTTGTTGTGGCTATTAAAAGTGATAACAGGGTAGAGGGGATTATAGATAAACAGATCAGATATATGTAGATAATTGTTTATGCTGGGTGATAGATATATAAGGATTCATTACAACCATTCTCTCTACTTTTGTTTATTTTTTGTATTGTTCATATATTGAAAAAGGAGGCAGTATATTATTTTTACAAAAATATTACTGGGCCACTCTAAGAGCTGAGGTTGACCAAGTATAGAAAAGTCGTCATTACAAAACTTTGGCTCAGTCTTTGTGTAACCAGAAAATGTCCATCAAAGGAGAGATGGCTTGGGGCTTCCCTGGTGGCGCAGTGGTTGAGAGTCCGCCTGCTGGTACAGGGGACACGGGTTCATGCTCTGGTCCCAGAAGATCCCACATGCCACGGAGCAGCTGGGCCCGTGAGCCATGGCCACTGAGCCTGCGCGTCTGGAGCCTGTGCTCCGCAACAGGAGAGGCCACAATGGTGAGACGCCCGTGTACCACAAAAAAAAAAAAAAAAAAAAAAAAAAAGGAGAGATGGCTTATCTTATTGAGCATGCATATTACAGAGTGTAACATCATATTAGGCTTCTGGATGTTATTTGGCAGCAAAAAGGTGAATAAGCCCATGGTAAGTTTTGATCACCATATAGTGTAACTCACCATTAAATAGCATGAACAATGCTATTCATACTGTTCACAGAGACTCTGTGGGGGTTATATTGTACTTAGGGACTGTTTCTCTTCCATCATATAAAATTGTCATGAATTGTCTTCAATGTTCCAAGTCTTGCAAGTTTTGCTAGTGTAAATCATTTTACAGTACTTGATCAAGTTCAGAATTTTGGAAAGACTGAATCTAAGCCTTTTCAACAGTGAACATGACCATGGGAAAGGTGGATTCATTTGCCCATATGGCTAGCCAATCTTCCCCTATTGATTTCCTTGGTCTTTCACTGTGCTATTCTTTTTCCATTAAGAGCTTCCCATTTTATAAACCATTCAAGTAAGTCTCAAAGAATTTAAGTGACACATCAAAAGCCCTTCAGCTGACAAGTGGGGAAGCAAAAAATGCTTGTCTACCTTAGATTTTAGTGGAGACTATTCTTAGAAATAAAACCAGTCATCTGACTTGATTGAGTAGAAGTTCAGATGTTTCACTTTTGGAGTCACTAAATCTGCCACCTGCAGGTGATCAGTTTAATAATAATAAGTGGGTTGAAGATTAGAATACTTTAATAGTCTCACTGTATTATCAAAATGTTGAGAGAATGGGAAATTCAACTGGCCTGGAATGGATAGTTTCAGTAATGGATAATAGGGAAAGTTCAGCTTTCCTCTTGTCAAGTAAAATATGGGTCTCAATATTGTCATTTTTACTGCACACTATAATACAAAAATTAAGCAGAGAATTGCTCATGAGTTACAAATGATGGCTTCTTATTTACACTCAACTTGTTCAACCATGTAGTGATAATTTTAGAATGAAGTCCCTCATATTATCATTAATGTCACTATAATTATATCATTACTGATACTATTACCATAACATAATTTTATTAGTTTTTCCTTCAGATCCAATGATGTTCCAGCATCACAGAACATAATAGCTTAGTATAACGACTTTGAAACATAATTGTTGTTAATGTGTTTCATATGTATATGTATAACTGATTCACTTTGTTATAAAGCAGAAACTAACACACCATTGTAAAGCAATTATACTCCAATAAAGATGTTTAAAAAAAAGTCAAGAATGTGCTGAATACAATGACCTCATTTATTTCATGAGAATTTAAAATCCACACCTGTATATTAATTTAGTTTGTGTTCCTTTGCAATGAATTGATAATACTTAAAAAATGAAAGTCTAAATTCCAGTATACTCAAGGATAGAAAATAGAAATCACTCTATCTGCTCCAAACCCCATCATTCTCAGTTCACGACATAACACTGAGAAAGGGGTAACATGCAACGATAATTGAAAGAGTGCTGAGTGACAAGGATGAAGACCAAGACACATCGTATTATGCCATTTCTTGGTTGTATGACTGCAGGCTCATCCAGGGCAACCAGCTGTCAAGAGTCTCAGTCTCATGGCCTGGATCACATTCTGAAGGCTGAATTCAGAAAGCATATCTGTATTACTCATTTTTAAAATTTGATTCTGAATACCTGTCTGTGATATGGGCTCTCTTCAGTTAATTACATTTCCTACCACTGCTTTTTCTCTGACCCTTGAAAGCATTTAAGATTTGTGAGACTTGAGTCTTTTGCAGCCATGGAAAGTTAGGAATTTTTGTTCCTGCTAGGACAACATATATTTTTCAGCCTTTCTATATTCAAGCTTTAAATGTCTGAACACTGTGTTTTCCTCTGTTAGCTTTATTGTAGATTTTTTCTCAGAAGCCCTGCACTCTCTTTATCGTAATATTTACCTCTTTTATTTTCATGATGCTAAGTAACTACCTCGTTTTTATGTAATAAATATTGACATAACATATGCTTTTAGATTGTTAATACATTTTAGGGCTTATGATCTTCAAATGGACTCACTTCCACATCTTCCACAGCCGTCTTTGTTAAGTAGACATTACTTCATCACAGGCACATCTTTAGAACTTCCTACAATAGGCAGATACTATTGCAAAAACGTTTCATTTTGTTGATTTTGGTCTCTTGCTTCAGCCTACTCACAATCATCTCCAGGAACTATTGTTCACAGCAGCTCATGTGTCACACATGTGTTACCTCTCCACTAAGCTCCCAAACACACAAATATTAATTCTTTAGAGGCTTCATTTCCACAACAATTCTGAGTACTCATTCCATATTTTATGATAACTATAGCCTAAATTATAGTGGCAGTAGTTGTACAGTACTTTTGCCTATGTTACCTCTTCTACCCTTCTCTCTAATGCCAAAGCCTTGTTTTCTGATGCTTAGATAAATAATAATCCCATTACAAGCTCTTTCTTAGCTCTGTCTTTTAAAAAACTGTGTGTATTTAAAAGTTCTCTTTCATATAGAATATCTGAAACATGCAGATAATTTAAAAGATAACTGTAAAGCATAAAGACTAATTAGAAATCATTCAAGTATCTAACACCTATCTTAAGAGCTAGAATATGCCCATTGCATATAAACTCTCTGTGCACCTCATTCTGCCTTCTTAATAGAGATCATCAGTGGCCTGGTCTTTTTGAGAACCAATTTTATCTTGTATGTATATAACCTTAAAAATAGCTTGATTTTGCCTCTTAAAATTTTATGTAACTGAATCACTCTGGGTTATTTTGTGATCTGCTTTTTTCATTTAATGTTTTTGTGAAATGCACTGATGATAAGGCATTAGTCATGGTGTATTTATTTTAATTCTACATAGTATCCCATTGCATGGATGTATCACACTTTTTGTATTTATCAAGTCTATTATTGATGTATACTTACGTTGTCCAATTTTGTCTTATTACAAACAATACTTCTATCAACATACTTGTATGCCTCACCCAATAAAGTTTTTCAAGAGTATCTCTCAGGGATATCCTAGAAGACGAATTGTTGCATCATAAGGCATGTGTTCTCTCAATTTTTCTAGATTATGGAAAATTGATTCTACATCTATGTAGAATCAATTCTGCATAGAACTGCATTTCTCTGAGTATTAATGAAGCAGCATATTTAAAAGACATTCTAGTCATCCAGCTGGGAAATCTCCTTTTCCTTGGAACTTTGGCAACACATGTTCTACAATGTGCTATTTTACTGTTTTCTTTTTCTGTCTTGTAATATACTTATCTGCTGAATGGTATGATTCCTGAGAGCAAAATGCAGGCTTTGCTCTCTTTGTATCCTCTGCAGTTTCTAAAACTCCCCAGTGGTGGGCTGTTATCTGCTGAATGTATCAGTGAATGTCTGAAGGTATGGATTGCAGAGCAGACATGGGATGGGGCTAACAATACAGGTTTTAACATCAGAGAGATTGGGGATACTAGCTCTTCCACTTACTAGCTGTCTGATCTGGGAAATGTTATTCCATCTGAATAAATACATTTTACCCTTCTGCAAATTCTAGGTAACCGTAATGACATCCTTATAAGACTGTTGAAAAAATTAAACAAGATAGTTTATGTAAATCATAATAGTACTTGCTTAATCTCTGGTAGCTGCTATTATTATTATTATTATTATTATTATTATTATTCAGATCTTGTTATAAAGATGAAGCTTAGAAACGTGAAATGTTTGATGTGTCAATTCTTTCAGTGTTAGAGGTCAGTCAAGATAGCCTTACATGAAGTGGGAACAAATGGCAGAACATGTGTGGAAACAGAATGGAGGAAATAATTTAGATCAGTCTTCTTTTCCATTATTCAAAAGTATATGGGGAAGGGGTTGGCAGGGATATAAAAGGACAGGAAAATGGACTGGGGAGGAAGAACTATGCTAGACTTTTATCATCCTTTTCCTGCTAACACACCTGAGAGGATGTGAGATGCCATCACTTCAACTTACAAAGGCAGAGGGTCAAAATCTCCCAAACCACTTCATAAAAGGTAGCCAACTGCAACCTTTTAGAACCTAGTTGGGAGAGAAATATCAAAAATGTTTGAGGGGACCTCAGAACACTTTGAAGTCCGAGAATATGTTGAAGAAAATGAATCAAACACTCAAATGAATATGCAAAAAATAATTGGGTAGAGCAATAGCAGTGACAGGAATAGATCTGCATAATTCTAACAGCGTTTTAAGGAGAAATGTAAACTAAAGCCTCTAGTGCCTTGTTAAGCCAGAGTCAGTAAAACGTAAGTCTTAGTAAATGAGCTATGTGTTTGCCAGTGATGGAATCATTGCAAACACTCAGAAAGAGGTTAACATTTAGGAATCTCGATTTTGATGTAAACATATATGCTTTAAAATATTCCACAGCAGTATTTGCAAAATGTTTTCAAAGTAGTTGCATTGATAGCACTGGTATCATATAATTTACATGTACTTTTCCATAAAAATCTCTTGATGTGCAAATGTGAATAGCAAATTAGAAGCAGAGGTTTACCCCAACAACCATTTCAAGACATATGTAAAAAAAAGCAGAATTTGTGGAGGTAGATTACCTCTCAGTTTAAAACGCTTCAAGGGTTCTCTTGTAACTTGCAGAATAAAGTCCAAATGCTTCAACATTAGCATAAACTCCTTCCAAGACACACTCTCATTCTTCAACTAAGTTCCCAGTCATTCTGCATGGACTTCACATATTATGCTTTAGTAACAACAATCTGATTGTAGTTTTGCCTACTTTATAGTTTATGCAATTCCCTCAATTGAAAAAATCCATTCCAACTTTATTTGGCTAATTCTTACTTAATTTTCATAAATATACACTTTTAATGTGTATTTCGCTGAAACTTACTGAAAGCATCCAAATTTAGCTAACCATGCCCTGTACTCCATAATACCCAACATGTACTCTTATCTTTCTACTCAACTGTGTTGCATTTATAATAACTGTTTTTGTGTATGGTTCTTCCTCGAGTTTCTCTGTTCACCAAGATCAATCAGTCTACCTGTTCATCTGTGTAACCTGTGAGCCTGATGCATAGTAGGCACATTATAAATTATATACTTATACTGAGTCTTCACAAGTCATTCCTAACTCAAATGTGTGAAATTATTTCTTCACTGTTATCAGTACAGAATGGTTACACTCAAAATTGGGCCTTTTCATATTGAGAACCTTCAGGGGTGAGGCATTAATGGATCTGAGAATAGAGCTTGTGAGAAGGGCAAGCTGAGCAGGACCCTGAAGAGACCCCAATGCCAAAGTGAAACTGCTCACTCAGCTATATTGTTCAAGGAAGGACTCACTGCCACAGACTCGAGTTTGTGCAGAGGTTAGGATGATTAATATGGGGACCCAGGAATCTTCCCTGAACACCAGTATTCCCAGTGGAGGCATGGGATTATTTTCTAAGATCTGCCAGATGAGAAAGGGGAGGAAGCAGAGTTACTATGAATATATGTTCTACCTCTGCTGAAATTGTCTGAGGTCAGCATTTGATTGGGAGCAGAGTCTGTGAAAGGGTGTGATCAGGAAACTGTAGATCCCTTTATGAGCAGTATAAGGGTTCAAGGGCAAGAGAAATCAGGCCAAGAACAATGAAGGTTAATCTATTCTGCAAGTTGAGAAAATTTAAGCCCGTACTCTAATACTTCCAAGGCCACTCAGCTTGATAGCTTTTCATTTTCCAAAACACACTAACAACAGTTACCTAATTTGAGCCCAACAATCCTGTGAATTAGATTTAGAGAATTTTGAGCTAGATACGACCTCAGAGTTCAGTGCTTTAAAATATATTTGGCTGTAAAATAATATCACAAAAAGATTCAATATGAAAACATAAGATGCTGTGCGTGAAGCGAGGAAGACGGCTCAGGACCTCGTTGCATGTTAACTACACTTCCCCACTCCCCATCCCCTGAGACTACTTTGCACTTGAGGGTTCTGATTCAGAGTAGAAATTGAGAACCACTGATCCAGTAACATAATCCCAATTATTAAGATGAAGATATTGAGGACCCAGAGATGAAGTGATCCATCCAGGGTCCCACAGAGAATATACAGCCAAGCAAGCAATCTTTTGAACTAAATTGACTATGGAAATAGAGGCAACATATTATTAACACCATTTGACAGTGAAAACCCTAAACCTTGGGGCAACTATGTGACTGCCTAAGGTCACAGGCTAATAAGTTCTTGGATGAGAATCAAGTCATGTGAAGTTACATGTAATAGACCTATATGTCGATCAATATTTATGAATTTATAATGGTCATTATATTACATTGCAATTCATAACCAATTAATCAGAATCAGCTGGAAGTTTTGTTTTCCACATGTGCATGTTAAGGTCCAGTAATACTTACACAAAGGCAAACTTTCCAGTGTTGGAACTTGAGTATGTGTGAGTTGAAAAGCTCCCTGAGCTATTCAGATACAACCTCATGGTAAGAAGAGTCAGTATACAGAGGTTTAGTGTCTGTTTCATAAAGAAAGCTTGGCTTTCAGAGAAGACGTTAGAAGGTAGTATGGACCAACACTTATAGAGGATTTTGCAGGTATGTGCCGTCTCAGTGCTGACTACCTTGGGCATAGAAGTGGAGAGCTGAGGACCACACACCATATTTTTATCCTCCCTCCCCCTTACCTTCAGCTGATTAGCAATGTTAAAAGTCTGCCTTCAATATCTGGTCATCTGCATCAGTAGGCAACAAAATACTCATATTCTGACTGGAATCAATCATAATAAATTTGAATATATTCCCATTCTCAAAGAAAAGGGATCTCCTTTGCAATAAGGTCTCCAATATTGAAGTCCTTATTTTACAGAATATTTCACAGAACTTGTCATTCTATTAAATGTTAATTTATGCTAAATTCATATTAACTATTGATATAAAATTTAATATTACACATTTAAAATTATAAATTAATTATATAAAGTTAAAATATTATAGAACAAGTGGATGTTACTTTGACCACCAACCTCAATCCCACTCTCTTTCCCAGAGATAACCACTGTTATCAGTGAGATACATTATCCTTACAGATTTTTCTATGTATTATGAAAATTCAATGCTGATGATAAACTGTGAAACATAGATGGATCCTTGTTAGGAACTGTTGCCAATCGAGAATACTCATTTTTCACAAGCTCCTCATTAACTGATTTATGCTAAAATTCCCTCTCAGATTTTGGGAAACACTCAAAAACATGCAAGAACAAGGTGGTAAGGCTAGGGCTCAGTTATACACTTTGTAGCTTTTGCCTGAGAGTTGGAGGAATCAGAAGCCGCCCAGACAGGCCCCAAGACAATTCGGCTCTCTTCAGAAGCAGATGGCTCGTTGGCCTGAGGCTGACAGTGGAGAGGAAAGGCAGAGAGAGGTA
Source organism: Mesoplodon densirostris (assembly GCF_025265405.1). Lineage (NCBI taxonomy): Eukaryota > Metazoa > Chordata > Mammalia > Artiodactyla > Ziphiidae > Mesoplodon > Mesoplodon densirostris. The sequence continues at coordinate 64,189,307 of NC_082678.1, forward strand.
ACAAGCTGGCTGTTCCCATTTAAAAATTAGAGGAAAAACTTGGTCTTTATCTTGCAGGGTTTCCAGCCCACAGGTAAAAAAATTGAAGGATGGCAAAAATAGAAATTCAAAAGGATTTCTCTTTCAAATGTTGAGAATCCTACTAGAGCCTCACTTTTCTGAATTTTCCTAAAATGAAGGATATCAATATGTATTGCTAGTTAATACTTATGATGAGGTACCAAAGAATAAAACCTTTCTTTGTGAATCAGAGAAACATTTTTGATAACATTTGTCCCTGTTCTCTGAACCATCAGTATAAGAAAATAGAATTTCAAAAAATCAGTACATTCTATACCCTTTTGGATTATTTTTTTGGTCATGCATTATTCACATAGTTCAGCTCATATTTAATCCTCCATCCTACTCAAACCTATTTTTCAGGGATTGCCTGGATGTCAGTGGTGATTTTGCTCATTTTACAGTCACTTGCATAAAGTGGTAAATGGAAAAAAATTCTATTTTATATTTTCTGGCAGGTTTTATTTTTTCGCTTCATTTGCAAAAATGTCCAAATCCAAAACTCACACTTTAGAGGTGCAATTTTTGGTTCTAGCTGTATTTTTAAGAATTTACAGATGGAGTTAGTTGCTCATTCTATCCTTTCATTTTCTCTAAAGCAATATACTTTCTGGAGTGTGAATGAGAAAGATTGGAGAGACCTTGTGAAAGAAATAAATTCAGTTAAAATTTGTCCTCTTGAGTGTAAATTATATATTGTTATTCTGGTATTCTACTAACATTAACACAACCAGTGCACAATTCTAAATGTATATGTTCCTCTGCCCTTTCATCTTAAAACCTTCTGAGGGAAGAAACTGCTATTTGATAGTCTACAGACTTGCAGGTCTCTACAAATCAAATTGCTCATCAAATTGACCAATGGAGCTTTTTAAAATATATTTATGCCAGGCCCCATCTACAAGTTCCTGAGTTGGGTACCTCATGTTTAAAATTGTGTCCAGTGATTATAATACATAAAAGATCATTAGTTTGTATAACAAGGGCAAGTAAATGTATTAACTACACTGAGCCCTTTGTAGGAGAAGCATTATTTGATGGAACACTTCAATAATAAACCACATAATCCATTAAACTGAGATTCTTTGCACTTTTTTTTTAAGGTTGTAGGCTAGAATATGTACAACTCAAGGTCCCCTCCAAATATAACATTTGTAATTTTTCTCTGTCAAATGTCAGCATTTGTGCCAATCAACTGCAATATTGATTAAGAAATCCAGGAGCCTAGACTTGTGGATTAAGTATTCTCTTTAACTGAAATGCTTTCAAGTTGTTTGGGATATATAAGAGACATCAAAGGAATCACTAAGAATATTCAAAATGGAAAATAAATCTTTCTTCCCTCCAACTAGAATAATACCTCTGGATATATATTAATGCATCAAGTTGCATAACCCTGATGACAAAGTTATTATCATTATTTTCTTACTTATATCCTGACTCTTCCTTTATGAATATATTACACTACAGGAATTCTATTTAATAGTAACCTATCAACAACATGCCTGAAGGAGGTTGTTATTTCACTGAAGACAGGAAGCTTTGTAATGGATAGACGGTGTAAGACGCACATTCTCTATGCACTAGAAGACCTCGTGGAAAAATCTTATCATCCACCCTCCTCAAAAAGTAGTTAAGCTGGGCCTCCCTGGTGGCGCAAGTGGTTGAGAGTCCGCCTGCCGATGCAGGGGATACGGGTTCGTGCCCCGGTCTGGGAGGATCCCATATGCCGCGGAGCGGCTGGGCCCGTGAGCCGTGGCCGCTGAGCCTGCGCGTCCGGAGCCTGTGCTCCGCAACGGGGGAGCCCACAACAGTGAGAGGCCCGCATACCGCAAAAAAAAAAAAAAAAAAAAAAAAAAAAAAGTAGTTAAGCTAGCTATGGAAAAATATCTCAGTTCCCTCCATTTTACTATTTTTTAAATAATTTTGAAACATATGTGATAAAAATTCCAATTTTAAAAATTTAAGAAAACAACAATGAGCAACTGTTGTAAATTTATTTTTATTTGTGAAAAAAACAGGTGCAAAAACCTAGTATGTTGATTTTGGTTACTTTCTGGGGTCAGTCTCTCCCTGACTCAAGCTCTGATTGACATCACTCCTGAAAAGTTCACAATTCTTGAGATTTTGACTTTCTGTGGTAAATAATTGAATGGCATGGCTGAGTGGGTGAAAATGTAGTTATTGTCTTCCATTCCTGAGATAATTTGCTAAGACAGGAGGTTGAATAATTCCTGCATTTATTATTAGTTGGAACATTTTATTGATTTTTATGATAAAATGTGCAATAAGAATGTAAAGTGTTATTGAAATAATACATCATTTTTTTCTTTTGTGACTTTATTTTTAAGGTTGATACACCAGGGCTGCTTTGTTTTTTCAAAAGATAAACATAACTTGATATCACCTTTAATATATAGTGCCCCAAGCAGAAAATCATCTCCAGAGAAACTTTGTTATTAACATATATATGGGATATGCAAATGCAAAAAAGAAAATATTTACACAAAACTTTCTTTAAGGATTTAAAGAACCTATTTTCTACTAAGTCCTTAACACAGTCCTGAGATATGGGGGAGAGTCAGTACGATTACATGCTTTATTTGTTCATTCAAAAGGTCCTTATTGGGAGACCTTCAAGATGGCGGAGGAGTAAGACATGGAGATCACCTTCCTCCCCACAAATACATCAGAAATACATCTACATGTGGAACATCTCCTACAGAACACCTACTGAATGCTGGCAGAAGACCTCAGACTTCCCAAAAGACAAGAAACTCCCACAGAACTGGGTAGGGCAAAGGAAAAAATGAGACAAAAGGATAGGGATTGGGGGCTTCCCTGGTGGTGCAGTGGTTGAGAGGCCATCTGCAGATGCAGGGGACATGGGTTCATGCTCTGGTCCGGGAAGATCCCACATGCTACGGAGCAGCTAGGCCCGTGAGCCATGGTCATTGAGCCTGTGCATCTGGAGCCTGTGCTCCACAAGGGGAGAGGCCAAAACAGTGAGGCTCGCGTACCACAAAAAAAAAAAAAAAAAAAAAGAATAGGGATGGGAGCTGCAACTCTGGGAGGGAGCTTTGAAGGAGGAAATCTTTCCAGACACTAGGAAGCCAATTCACTGGTGGAGATGGGGTGTGGTGGTGGGGAAGATTCTGAGCCATGTTGGAGAGCACAGCAATAAGGGTGCAGAGGGCAAAGCAGAGAGATTCCCTCAGAGGATTGGTGCTGACCAGCACTCACCAGCCTGAGAGGCTTGTCTGCTCACCCGCTGGTGTGGGTGGGAGTTGGGAGCTGAGGCTCAGGCTTCAGAGGTCAGACTCCAGGGAGAGGACTGGGGTTGGCTGCATGAACACAGCCTGAAGGGGGCTAGTGTGTCACAGCTAGACAGGGGGGAGTCCAGGAAAAAGTCTGGAACTGCCTAAGAGGCAAGAGACCATTGTTTCAGGGCACGCAAGGAGAGGGGATTCAGAGCACCTCCTAAATGATCTCCAGAGAATGGTGCAAGCCACGGCTATCAGTGCAGACACCAGAGGCAAACATGAAATGCTAAGGCTGCTGCTGCAGTCACTAAGAATCCTGTGTGCAAGCACAGGTCACTATCTACACCTCTCCTCCTAGGAAATTGTGTAAACTGCCATTGCCAGGGTCCCGTGATCCAGGGACAGCTTCCCTGGGAGAACACACTGCATGCCTCAGGCTGTTGCAACATCATGCCGGCCTCTGCTGCCACAGGTTCCCCAGCATTCTGTACCCCTCACTCCCTCCAGCCTGAGTGAGCCAGAGCCCCCTAATCAGCTGCTCCTTTAACCCCGTGCTATCAGGGTGGGGAACAGACACCCTCGGGCAACCTACACACAGACGCGGGGCCAAATCCAAAGCTGAACCCCAGGAGCTGAGCTAACAAAGAGAGAAAAGGAATTTCTCCCAGCAACCTCAGTAGCAGTGGATTAAATCTCCACAATCAACTTGATGTACCCTGCATCTCTGGAATACCTGAATAGATGACAAATCATCCCAAAATTGAGGCGATGGACTTTCTGAACAACCGTAGATTTGGGGTTCGCTTTCTGCATCTAATTTATTTCTGGTTTCATGTTTAACTTAGTTTAGTATTTAGAGTTTATTATCATTGGTAGATTTGTTTATGTTTGGGTTGCTCTCTTCCATATATATATATACACACACACACACACATATATGTGTGTGTATATATAGAGAGATGGATATATATATATATATGTGTGTGTGTGTGTGTGTGTGTATATAGATATATTTCCTTTTTCTCTTTTTGAAAGTGTGTATGTGTATGCTTCTTTGTGTGATTTTGTCTGTATAGCTTTGCTTTTACCATTTGTCCTAGGGAGCTGTCTGTCCGTTTTTTTTTGTTTTTTGTTTTTTGTTTTTTTGGGTTTTTTTTTTGCAGTATAGATTTTAGTGCTTGTTATCTTCGGTAGATTTGTTTTTTGGTTTGGTGCCTCTCTTCCTTCTTTCTTGTTTTAAATTACTTTTATTTTTTTATTTTTAATAATTATTTTTTATTTTAAAAACTTTATTTTCTTTCTTTCCTTCTTTCTTTCTTCTTTCTTTTTTTCCTCACTTTTCTTCTGAGCCGTGTGGCTGACAGGGTATTGGTGCTCTGACTGAGTGTCAGGCCTGTGCTTCTGAGGTGGGAAAGCCAAGTTCAGGACATTGGTCCACCAGAGACCTCCAAGTTCTACATAATATCAAATGGTGAAAGCTCTTTCAGAGATTTCCATCTCAATGCTAAGAACCAGCTCCACTCAATGACCAGCAAGCTACAGTGCTAGACATCCTATGCCAAACAACAAGTAAGACAGGGACACAATCCCACCCATTAGCACAGAGGCTGCCTAAAATCTTAACAAGGTCACAGGTACCCCAAAACACACCACCAGATGTGGTCCTGCCCACCAGAAACAAAAGATGCAGCTTCGTCCACCAGAACACAGGCACTAGTCCACTCCATCAGGAAGCCTACACAACCCACTGAACTAACCATACCCACTGGGAGCAGACACCAAAAATACCAGGAACAATGAACCTGCAGCCTGTGTAAAGGAGACCCCAAGCACAGTAAGTTAAGCAAAATGAGAAGAAACACACAGGGGATGAAGGAGCAAGGTAAAAACCCACCAGACCTAACAAACCAAGAGGAAATAGGCAGTCTACCTGAAAAAGAATTCAGAACAATGATAGTAAAGATGATGCAAAATCGTGGAAATAGAATGAAGAAAATAAAGAAATACTTAACAAGGACCAGAAGAACTAAAGAGCAAACAAACAATGATGAACAACACAACAAATGAAATTAAAAGTTCTCTGAAAGGAGTCAATAGCAGAATAACTGAGGCAGAAGAACGGATAAGTGACCTGGAAGATAAAATAGTGAAAATAACTGCCAAAGAGCATAATAAAGAAAGAAGAATGGAAATAATTGAGGACCATCTCAGAGACCTCTGGGACAACATTAAACACACCAACATTCAAATTATAGGGGTCCCTGAAGAAGAAGAGGTAAAGAAAGGGACTGAGAAAATATATGAAGAGATTATAGTTGAAAGCTTCCCTAATATGGGAAAGAAAAATAGTCAATAAACTCCAGGAACACACAGAGTCCCATACAGGATAAATACAAGGAGAAAGACACAAAGACACATATTAATCAAACTAACAAAAATTAAAAACAGAGAAAAAATATTAAAAACAGCAAGGGAAAAACAACAAATAACATACAAAGGAATCCCCATATGGTTAACACCTGATCTTTCAGTAGAAACTCTACAAGCCAGAAGGGAGTGGCAGGACATATTTAAAGTGATGAAAGGGAAAAAAAAAAACTACACCAAGATTATTCTAACAAGCAAAGATCTCATGCAGATTTGATGTAGAAATGAAAAACTTTACAGGCAAGAAAAAGCTAAGAGAATTCAGCACCACTAAACCAGATATACAACAAATGCTAAAGGAACTTCTCTAGGCAGGAGACACAAGAGAAAGAAAAGACCTACAATAAAAAAACCAAAACAATTAAGAAAATGGTAATAGAACATACATATTGCTAATTACCTTAAATGTAAATGGATTAAATGCTCCAACCAAAAGACATAGACTGGATGAATGGATAAAAAAAAAAAAAAACTATATATATGCTGTCTACAAGAGACTCACTTCAGATCTAGGGACACATACAGACTGAAAGTGAGGGGGTGGAAAAAATGATATTTCATGCAAATGGAAATCAAAAGAAAGCTGGAGTAGCAATTATCATATCAGAAAAAATAGACTTTAAAATAAAGACTATTAAAAGAGACAAACGAGGACACTACATAGTGATCAAAGGATCAATCCAAGAAGAAGATATAACTATTGTAAATGTTTATGCACCCAACATAGGAGCACCTCAATACATAAGGAAAAAGTTAACAGCCATAAAAGGGGAAATCGACAATAACACAATCAGAGTAGGGGACTTTAAAACTCACATTCAACAGTGGACATATCATCCAAAATGAAAATAAATAAGGAAACACAAGCTATAAATGATACATTAAACAAGATGGACTGAACTGATATTTATAGGACATTCTATCCATAAAAAACAGAATACACATTTTTCTCAAGTGCTCATGGAACATTCTCCAGGATAGATCATATCTTGAGTCACAAAATCAAGACTCTGTAAATTTAAGAAAATTGAAATCATATCAAGTATCTTTTCTGACCACAGCACTATGAGACTAGATATCAATTAGAGGAAAAAATCATTGAAAAATACAAACACATGGAGGTCACACAGTACACTACTAAATAACCAAGAGATCAGTGAAGAAATCAAAGAGGAAATCAAAAAATATCTAGAAACAAATAACAATGAAAACACAATGACCCAAAACCTATGGGGTGTAGCAAAAGCAGTTCAAAGAGGGAAGTTTATAGCAATACAGTCGTACCTCAAGAAACAAGAAACATCACAAAAAAAAAAAACAACCTAACCTTACACCTAAAGGAATTAGAGGCAGAAGAAGAAGAAGAACAACAACAACAAAAAAAAACAAAGTCAGCAGAAGGAAAGTAATCATAAAGATCAGATCAGAAATAAATGAAAAAGAAATGAAAGAAACAATAGCAAAGATTTAAAAAAACCTAAAAGCTGGTTATTTGAGAAAATAAACAAAATTGATAAACCATTAGCCAGACTCATCAAGAGAAAAAGGGAGAAGATCCAAATCAACAGAATTAGAAATGAAAAATGAGTAACAACTGATGTTGCAGAAATACAAAGGATAATGAGAGATTACTACAAGAAACTCTATGCCAATAAAATGAATAACCTGGATGAAATGAACAAATTCTTACAAATGCACAACCTTCCAAGACTGAACCAGGAAGAAATAGAAAATATGGACAGACCAATCACAAGCACTGAAATTGAAACTGTGATTAAAAATCTTCCAACAAATAGAAGCTCAGGATGAGATGGCTTCACAGGTGAATTCTAACAAAAATTTAGAGAAGACCTAAGACCTATCCTTCTCAAACTCTTCCAACATATAGCAGAGGGAGGAACATTCCCAAACTCATTCTTTGAGGCCACTATGACCCTGATACCAAAACCAGACAAAGATACTACAAAAAAAGAAAACTCCAGACCAATATCACTGATGAATATAGATGCGAAAATCATCAACAAAATTCTAGCAAACAGCTTCCAACAACCATGTGAAAAGTATACACACCATAATCAATTGGGGTTTATCCCAGGAATGCAAGGGTTCTTCAATATACACAAATCAAGCAAATTGACAAACCATATTAACACACTGAAGGAGAAAAAACATATGATCTTCTCAATACTTGCATACAAAGCTTTTGACAAAATTCAACACCCATTTATGATAAAAACCCTCCAGAAAGTAGTCATAGAGGGAACTTACCTCAACATAATAAAGACCATATATGACCAAACCACAGCCAACATTGTTCTCAATGGTGAAAAATTGAAACCATTTCCTCTAAGATCAGGAACAAGACAAGGCTGTCCACTCTCACCATTATTATTCAACATACTTTTGGAAGTTTTAGCCATAGCAATCAGAGAAGAAAATGTAATTAAAGGAATCCAAATGGGAAAAGAAGAAGTAAAGCTGTCACTGTTTGCAGATGACATGATATTATACATAGAGAATCCTAAAGATGCTACCAGAAAACTACTAGAGCTAATCAAAAAATTGGTAAAGTAGCAGGATACAAAATTAATGCACATAAATCTCTTGCATTGCTCTACACTAATGATGAAAAATCTGAAAGAGAAATTAAGGAAATACTCTCATTTACCATTGTAACAAAAAGAATAAACTACCTAGGAATAAACTTACCTAAGGAGACAAAAACCGTGTATGCAGAAAACTATAAGACACTGATGAAAGAAATTAAAGGTGATACCAACAGATAGAGAGATATACCATGTTCTTGGATTAGAGGAATCAATGTTGTGAAAATGACTGTACTACCCAAAGCAAACTACAGATTCAATGCAATCCTTTTCAAACTACCAATAGCATTTTCACAGAACTAGAACAAAAATCTTCACGATTTGTATGGAAACACAAAAGACCCCAAATAGCCAAAGCAACCTTGAAAAAGTAAAACAGAGCTGGAGGAATCAGGCTTCTGGACTTCAGACTATACTACAAAGCTACAGTAATCAAGACAGTATGGTACTGGAACAAAAACAGGAATATAGATCAATGGAACAGGATAGAAAGCCCAGAGATAAACCCACATTCATATGGTCACTTTATTTTTGATAAAGGAGGGAAGAATATACAATGGAGAAAAGACAGCCACTTCATTAAGTGGTGCTGGAAAAACTGGACAGCTACTTGTAAAAGAATGAAATTAGAACACTCCCTAACACCATACACAAAAATAAACTAAAAATGGGTTAAAGACCTAAATGTAAGGCCAGACACTCTAAAATTCTTAGAGGAAAACATAGGCAGAACACTCTATGACATAAATCACAGCAAGATCCTATTTGACCCACCTCCTAGGGAAATGGAGATAAAAGCAAAAATAAACAAAAAGTTTAAAAGTTTTTACATAGCAAAGCAAACCATAAACAAGATGAAAAAATAACCCTCAGAATGGGAGAAAATACTTGCAAACAAAGCAACTGACAAAGGACTAATCTCCAAAATGTACAAGCAGTTCATGCAGCTCCATATCAAGAAACAAACAACCCAATCCAAAAATTGGCAGAAAACCTAAATAGACATTTCTCCAAAGAAGACATACAAATTGCCAACAAGCACAGAATGTAAGATAAACGTCACTAATCATTAGAGAAATGCAAGTCAAAACTACAAGATGTATCACTTCACACCAGTCAGATTGGCTATCATCCAAAAATCTACAAACAATAATCCTGGAGAGGGTGTGGAGAAAAGCGAACTCTCTAGCACTGTTGGTAAGAGTGTAAATTGATACAACCATTATGGAGAACATTATGGAGGTTACTTGAGAACTAAAAATAGAACTATCATACAACCCAGCAATCCCACTACTGGTCATATACCCTGAGGAAACCATAATTCAAAAAGTGTCTTGTACCACAATGTTCATTGCAGGTCTATGTACAATAGCCAGGACATGGAAGCAACCTAATTGTCCATCAACAGATGAAAGGATAAAGATGTGGCACATATATACCTTGGAATATTAAAAAGAAACAAAACTGAGTTATTTGTAGTGAGGTGAGTGGACCAAGAGTCTGTAATACAGAATGAAGTAAGTCAGAAAGAGGAAAACACATACCGTATGCTAACACATATATATGGAATCTTAAAAAAAAATGTGGTTTTGAAGAACCAGGAGCAGGACAGGAAAAGAGATGCAGATGTAGAGAATGGACTTGAGGACAAGGGGAGTGAGAAGTGTAAGCTGGGACGGTGAGAGAATGGCATGGACATCTATACACTATCAAATGTAAAATGATAGCTAGTGGGAAGCAGCCACATAGCACAGGGAGATCAGCTCAGTGCTTTGTGACCACCTAGAAGGGTAGGATTGGGAGGGTCAGAGGGAGACACAAGAGGGAGGAGATATGGGGATATAAGTATATGTATAGCTTATTCACTTTGATATAAAGCAGAAACTAACACATCCTTGTAAAGCAATTGTACTCCAATAAAGATTATTTAAAAACCCAAAAAACAAAAACAATAGGTCCTTATTATTTTTGATTATCAATTGAGAGACCTATTAGTATTAAACACTATTAACTTTTTCTAGGTTTTCAGAGTAGTTTATATAATTATGCACATTTATATATGACATATATATGTATCATACATTTAATATGAATACAAGTATATAACATAGCATGTATATGTAAACATGCATCTCATTATCCTATGTATATGTGTTAATATGTGTTGAATAATTATTTTTTGTGGCTTACTTAGACATTACATTATATTACCTCTAGATTATAAGATGATTCAAGTGAATTGAGTAATATTTCATGAAGAGCATTTGAAAAGATATGAAACTGTTAATTTTAGTTTAGTTTAGTTTCGGAAAGAGAATATGTTCCTCAATCATAAGTTTAAATAAATACTGACCTCAGAGTAGAAGCCTCTTTTGAATGTGGGGTTTTCATCAAGATAGATGTGGCTTGCCAGAGTCAATAGCCACTTTTGGGTTTTTATCACTTGAAAGGATTCTCTTCTTTCCTTCCCCAGAGAGTGCTGGAAAGATAGGGTCGGGTCTCAAGGTGTCATCTGAAAGGGATAGAAATTACATCAACTATAACAGCCTAGTTGTAGATGAAGTTAAAGACCTCTTACCTGGGAAAAAAGAAACAGCTGGTTACTGGCTTCTCTTACACAGCCTAGTACATCAAAAGTGGCATGGTTATCCAAAGTGCCTGAATGTTTTCCCTTTAAGGTTGAGAAGAAGGGAAGGATATTTGTGTTTAACACTACTCTCCAAGGTAGTACTGTTGTTCTTAGCCAGTGCAGTGAGGCAAAGAAAAGAAATAAAAGACATGTAGATTAGAAATGAAGAAATAAAATTATTTCTACTTGTAGTCACCATGATTATATATGTAGGAAATCCCAGGGACTATATTTTTTAAAAACCCTCCTAGAACTAAGAAGTGAATTTAGCAAGGTCAAAGGATATAAAATCAACACACAAAAGTCGATTGTATTTCTATACACTAATGTACAAATAGAAAGCAAATTTTAAAAGAAAAAATAAAACCAATTACAACTACAGAAAATGAAATATGTACATATCTCACAAAACATGTGCAGAATTTGAATGCTACAAACTAAAAAAGTCCTGATGTAAGAAATCAAAAAGACCTCAATAGAGACACTTACAATTATTATGGATTTGAATGTTCAACATAGTAAACATGTCAGTTCTCTTCAAATTGATCCATACATTTAACAAAATACCAATCAAGACTTCAGAGGATGATTTTGTAGATATTCACCAGGTGATTTTAAAATTTATATGGAGCGGGCTTCCCTGGTGGCGCAGTGGTTGAGGGTCCGCCTGCCGATGCAGGGGACACGGGTTCATTCTCCGGTCTGGGAAGATCCCACATGCCGTGGAGCAGCTGGGTCCATGTGCCGTGGCCTCTGAGTCTGCGCATCCGGAGCCTGTGCTCCACAACGGGAGATGCCACAGCAGTGAGAAGCCCGCGTAACGAAAAAAAAAAAAAAATTATGTGGAAAGGCAAAAGAACTGCAACAGCTATAATAATTTAGGAATAGAAGAAGTACGTGGGAGGAATCATATTACCAATTTTAAGACTTAATATAAAGGGCTACAATAATCAAAATATTGCGGTATTGCCAAAGGAATAAAGACGTAGATGAATGGAAGAGAATATTCTAGAAATAAACCCAAACAAATATGAACAATTTATTTTTGACAAAGGTGCAAAAACAAATCAATAAAGAAAGGGTAGTTGTTTATTTTTGTTTGTTTTTTTAACAAGAGGTGTTGGACCAACTGATCATACATATGTAAAAAAATAAACCTCAAATTAAACCTCACGCCCATAGAAAAATTAACTCAAAATTGATTTAAAACATAATATAAAACACCTAGAAAGAGATTTAGGAGAAAAATCTTTGTGACTTAGGCTGAGGCAAAAAATTCTTAGATAACCAAAAGTATAGTCCATAAAAAATGATAAATTGGATTTCATCAAAATCAAATATTTTTCTTTGCAGAAAACATGTCTAAAGAATGGAGACAAGTGACCAAATCAGAGAAAATATTTACAATATTTACACATATCCAGCAAAAGACTTGTATGAAAAATATATAAAGACAAATAAAGCTCAACAATAAGAAAATAACCAACCATATGGAAAACCAGATGAAGGATTTTAGCAAAAACTTCACCACAGAGGATATAAGAATAGTAAATACACACATGAAAAGATGTTCAGCATTATTCATCTTTACAAAAATACAAATTACAGCCAGGATGAGAAACCATTGTAATTCCTACTGGAATGGCTAAAATTGAAAAAATATTCACAATAATTTCTAGTGATATATGGAATAACTGGATCTCTCACTACGGCTAGTGACAGTTCAACATTTCACAGCCACTCTGGAAGATAATTAGACGGTTTCTTATAAGTTTAAACATACACCATTTATATAATCTAGCAATCCTACTCTCAGGCATTTACCTTAGAGAAATGAAAATTCACCCTCACAATAAAAAACTGCATATTAATGTTTACAGCAGCTTTATTCATATTGCCAAAACTGGAAACAACTCAATGTCCTTCAATGAGAGAATGAGTAAATATGTTGTGATAAATCGATAAAATGGAATACTATTTTATTAAAAAGAATGAGCAATAAAGAGATGAACTATTTTTTATCATTTTTCTTCTCCCATTTATTTATTTATTTAAATTTTATTGGATTATAGTTAATTTACAATGTTTTCTTAGTGTCAGGTGTACAACAAAGTAATTCAGTTATACATATACATATATTAAAGGAATGAACTATTGATACATGCAAGTGGACGGAACTTAAATGTATTAGGATGAATGAAAGAAGTCAGTCTTAAAGAGCTAAATGGGATGTGCTTCCATTTATGTAACATTCTTAAACATACAAATCTCTAGTGAGGGAGAACATCATTGTTCTAGGGGTTGGGTTTGAGGGAAGAGTATGACCATAAAGAGATAGCCCAAGAGAGTTTTTGGAGTGATGGAACAGCTTTCTGTCCTATTATGGGCATAGTTACATGTATCTATACATGTGTTAACATTCATAAAACTGTACATCAAAAGAGAAAGTGAACTGAATGTGATATTTAAAAAATAAAATTTAAAAACATCAAAGTCATCAAATTTCATAGTAGTATTTCTAAAGTATCTCTTTACTGGTGTTTCACAAATATATGCCCACACCCTACAAATATAAAAACAAAACAAAATAAAATAGAACACAATAACAATGAAAAGCAAAAGAGCAACAAAGCATTTATATATTAACTGCACTGAAAGAAATAACATATTGTTGGAATTCTGGAATTATGACACACAATACCAATCTTTGCAAAATATCCTTCTCTTAGGTTTATTGTTAAGAAACTTGGCTCTGTGTAACCACTTGACCTTCTTTTCTTTAATGTTGATATTTTGATTAATAAGTTTTTACTCTAGGGAGGTATTCACCAGTTGCTTCTGAAACCTTTCTTTGAGTTTTATAGACTACCCATATGCATAGTAACTCTTGAATTTTAATGTACTCTCTAAAGATTATCCAAAAGCACTTAATTAATACTCTGGTTCATGTAATAAGCTGTTACTATTCACGCCTTGGGGTTCCAGAGCACATACATATTGAATAGGAATTAATATTTATGGTTATTCCCATAATTATTCTAAAACATGAGGAATCTATGAAGATATTATCTTATTATTGACCTAACAAGATCCAACCCCAAATGTATTTACTTCACAAATTTAAGAGCAATGGCTTCATTAACAAGGAAGGTACAATTTACAAACACTTCACATGTTTGATACAACTAAGACTAAACACTGTGCTTACAAACATTTGAATCTTTGAAATCATCCATAGATTTTAGCGGCAAAATTTATCTCTTTTGCTTCTCTGGCTGAAAATTTACTGGATTGTCCTTTCTTGAGGTGTTCATTTAAAAGACCTACATGAACCTTTCAGAGAAATCTTGGCTGTTTAATATTTAAAAGCCAACATCACTATATTTTTACTGGAAGTACAGTTTTTGAGAAGCTGTTTTGCAGGATTTCATCAAAAGTGGTTTGTTCCTCATTTCTTTTAACTGAACAAAGAAATATTGCACTAAATAATTCATGTCTTTTATAAATATCTTATTTTAAAATAAAAGCACCTATTATGTACCAGGTTCTGAGAAATACACTGGTAATATAATGGTGTTATGGACCGAATTATACCCCTCCCCCAAAGAAGTCCTAAAGTCCAGGACGGCAGAAAGTGACTGCATTTTGGAGATAGAATCTTTAAAGAGGTAATTAAGTTAAAATGAAATGTTTAGGATGGGTCCGAATCCAATATGACTGATGTCCTTATAGAAAGAGGAGATTAAGACACAAACACACACAGAGAGAAGACCATGCACAGCTACAGGGAGAACACAGCTATCTACAAGCCGAGCAGAGAGTTCTTGGAAGAAACCAGTCCTGCGGGCACCTTGATCTCAATTCCCAGTCTCCGTAATTGTTGTTTCAGCCACTCAATCTCTGGTACTTGGTTATGGCAGCCCTAGGAAACTAATACAAAATGGTAAAGAAAATAGATACAATAGGTGCCCTGCAAGTAAGGGGGCAGAAACAAAGACACTAATAGGCAAAAATTAATACAGATTCTATCTAAGAAAATTATGGATGCTACAAATGAGTAAAACAGGGATACTCTATTTTTCAGGAACATGGAGGTGATATTTTAAAGTGAGACATTCAGCTAAATAAAAGGAAAATTATTTCAGCCAGTGAAAACTATATGAACAATACCAGTGTAATGGAATTCTCTAAATGAGTGGGAGAGCAGTGGGTGATGGATAGAGAGGTAGGCAGGGTGGAGCAAGCAGAACATATTAAGATTCCCTTTAGAATCTTCAGCTTTATTTTTTTTAACATTTAATATCACCCTTAGCCTTTGACAGCTTCTGGGACACAACCTCTGGTCTTTATCCCCTGGATTTACTTTTTAGGACTGCTGCTTAGTGGTGCCCTGTTTTTGTGTTCTAAATATTGTCTGGATCTACATTTTATTAAGCTCTAGAAAACAGTAAAATATTAAAGTATTTCAAATCTCTTTTGACCTTAATATTCTGTGACTCTATGAATTTTGTCTATTAATTATTATATATTGCTTTGAACTTTGGATACACACTCAGCAGCAAGAGAGGTTTAAAAATATATTTGCTATAAGACTTAAGCTATGGTTCTTTACAAAAGAGGCTCTGAAGTGTGCTTTTATTAGTATGGACTGTGTGTATGTATGTATGAATTTACTTATTTATTTATTTATATCTGATCATTCACTTACCAATTGCTTATTTTCTTACTTTTTTAAAAATATTTTTATTAGAGTATAATTGCTTTACAATGGTGTGTCAGTTTCTGCTTTATAACAAAGTGAATCAGTTATAAATACACATATGTCCCCATATCTCTTCCCTCTTGTGTCTCTCTCCCACCCTCCCTATCCCACCCCTCCAGGGGGTCACAAAGCACCGAGCTGATCTCTCTGTGCTATGTGGCTTCTTCCCACTAGCTATCTATTTTATGTTTGGTAGTGTATATATATACATGCCACTCTCACTTTGTCCCAGCTTACCCTTCCCCCTCCCCATATCATTAAGTCCATTCTCTAGTAGGTTTGCATCTTTATTCCCATTGCACCTAGGTTCTTCTGACCATTTTCTTTTTTTTTTTTTTTTAGAGTCAGTATATACGTGTTAGCATACAGTATTTGTTTTTCTCTTTCTGACGTACTTCACTTTGTATGACAGTCTCTAGGTCCATCCACCTCACTACAAATAACTCAGTTTTGTTTCTTTTTATCGCTGAGTAATATTCCATTGTATATATGTGCCACATTTTTTTTATCCATTCAGCTGTTGATGGACACTTAGGTTGGTTCCATGTCCTGGCTTACGTAAATAGAGTTGCAATGAACATTGTGGTACATGACTCTTTTTGAATTATGGTTTTCTCAGGATATATGCCCAGTAGTGGGATTGCTGGGTCGTATGGTTGTTCTATTTGCATTTTATTAAGGAACCTCCATACTGTTTTCCATAGTGGCTGTATCAATTTACATTGCCAACAACAGTGCAAGAGGGTTCCCTTTTCTCCACACCCTCTCCAGTATTTATTGTTTGTAGATTTTTTGATGATGGCCATTCTGACCGGTGTGAGATGATATCTCATTGTAGTTTTGATTTGCATTTCTCTAATGATTAATGATGTTGTGCATTCTTTCATGCGTTTGTTGGCAATCTGTATATCTTCTTTGGAGAAATGTCTATTTAGGTCTTCTGCCTATTTTTGGATTAGGTATTTTGTTGTTTTGATATTGAGCTTCATGGGTTGCTTGTATGTTTTGGAGATTAATCCTTTGTCACTTGCTTCATTTGCAATTATTTTCTCCCATTCTGAGGGTGGTCTTTTTGTCTTGTTTATGGTTTCCTTTGCTGTGCAAAAGCTTTTAAGTTTCATTAGGTCCCATTTGTTTATTTTTGTTTTTATCTCCATTAGTCTGGGACGTCAGTCTAAAGGATCTTGCTGTGATTTATGTCATAGAGTGTTCTGCCTATGTTTTCCTCTAAGACTTTGATGGTGTCTGGACTTACATTTAGGTCTTTAACCTATTTTGAGTTTATTTTTGTGTATGGTGTTAAGGAGTGTTCTAATTTCATTCTTTTACATGTAGTTGTCCAGTTTTCCCAACACCACTTATTGAAGAGGCTGTCTTTTCTCCACTGTATATTCTTGCCTCCTTTATCAAAGATAAGGTGACCATATGTGCATGGGTTTATCTCTGGGCTTTCTATCCTGTTCCATTGATCTATATTTCTCTTTTTGTGCCAGTACCATACTGTCTTGATTACTGTAGCTTTGTAGTATACTCTGAAATCAGAGAGTCTGATTCCTCCAGCTCCATTTTTTTGTTGTTGTTGTTTTGTTTTATTTTGTTTTGTTTTCTCAAGATTGCTTTTGCTATTTGGGGTCTTTTGTGTTTAATACAAATTGTGAAATTTTCTGTTCTAGTTCTGTGAAACATGCCAGTGGTAGTTTGATAGGGATTGCATTGAATCTGTAGATTGCTTTGGGTAGTAGATTCATTTTCACAATGTTGATTCTTCTAATCCAAGAACATGGTATATCTCTCCAACTGTTTGTATCATCTTTAATTTCTTTCATCAGTCTCATAATTTTCTGCATGGAGCTCTTTTGTTTCCTTAGGTAGGTTTATTCCTAGATATTTTATTCTTTATGTTGAAATGGTA
This sequence comes from Mesoplodon densirostris, assembly GCF_025265405.1. NCBI lineage: Eukaryota > Metazoa > Chordata > Mammalia > Artiodactyla > Ziphiidae > Mesoplodon > Mesoplodon densirostris. The sequence goes on from NC_082678.1 coordinate 64,206,966, forward strand.
AATGGGAGTGTTTTCTTAATTTCACGTTCAGATTTTTCATAATTAGTGTATAGGAATGCAAGAGATTTTTGTGCATTAATTTTGTATCCTGCTACTTTACCAAATTCATTGATTAGCTCTAGTAGTTTTCTGGTAGCATCATTAGGACTCTCTTTGTATGTTATCATGTCATGTGCAAACAGTGATGATTTTACTTCTTCTTTTCCAATTTGGATTCCTTTTATTTATTTTTCTCTCTGATTGCTGTGGCTAAAACTTCCAAAATTATGTTGAATAATAGTGGTGAGAGTGGGCAACCTTGTCTTGTTTCTGATCTTAGTTGAAATGGTTTTATTTTGTTTTAATGGTTTATTTTTGTTAATTCCTTTTATGTAATTTCTTGCACATGTGTATCAGCTATCTACTGTAAAAATTGTGCTGCATAACAATCAACCACAAACCCAGTGGCTTAAAAGAATAATCATTTATTTATCTCATAGTTCTGGGATGGCTGGTGATCTTTCTAGTCTAGGTTTACTCAGGCATCTGCATTTGTGAGGAAGCATTGCTGATCTCGCCTGGTCTGTCTCAAATGTTGGAGGGTTGGTTGACTATCACCTGCTCAGGGATGCCATTGGCTGTGATAATGAGGTTAACTCAGTCTGCTCCTTAGCCTCATCCTCCAGAAGGCTTGTCTGGGCATTACTTTCATGGAGAAAGCAGAAAATCAGAGAGAGAATAGGAGCTTTTATGCACTTTTCAAGGCTCTTGTTATGTTATGTTTGCCAACATACCACTGACCAAAGCAAGTTACATGGTTGGACCCAGAAACAGGAGCAGGAGACTAGGATGGTGGAGACTCTACCCTGGATGGGAGCACACCCCAAAATTACATAACAAAGGACGTGTATACTGTATATTGGAGAAAAAGGAAAATTAGGGCCATTTTTGCAACCCATAAACCATACCTGGTTTCTAATGGTATGTATGATGTTTTCTTGTTGATTTTAAGGATTTCTCTGTTTTTGCATCCAGAATACAACAACATCTACAAGTCAATAAGAAAAGGCAAGCTCTATCCCTCTAACAAAATTTTAAAAAGATGGCAAACATCCTGAACAGAGTTCACCAAAGAAGATATCCAAATGGTCAATACATATATGAAAAAGTGCTCAGTGGTATTATATATTTGGGACATGCAAATGAAAACCAAGTATGATACTATTATGAAACCACCAGAATGTTACCCAGGATGTGAAGCAGAAGGACTTTCATGGACTGTTGCTATAAAATGGTAAACCACTTTGGAAAACTGTTTTAGTAGTTTCTTATACAATTAAATAGACACCTCTCCTGTAACCCCAGAATTCCACCTCTAGGCATATATCCAAGATACAGTAGTGAGTTACAAGCATCAATATCTATCATAATAGTAATGAAAGCCGAGATCTTTAAAATATATATTAATTATTTTAAAAATAATGATAAACCCATTGCATGTAAACACAAATATCACCATTTTAATGAAAACTAACTGTATTTTGAAAATTAAAAACATAATTAACAAGAAAATTGAGTTTGTTTCCCTCTTTTCACATTTAAACATTGGCTATAGTCTTAAGATATATATGTTTCCTTTGTTATGAAGATATCTTTGTTTTTCTCATTCTAAGAGTTATTATCAGAAGCAGTTTACATTAGTTTTACATAATACTACTATAGCATTTGCAAGATAAAATTTACCATCCATATATTGATATAATGTACTATTTTCAAATTTTAAACTACACCTACATTCTTGGAATTAACCTCACTTGGTCATACTGTTTTATTTTATTTCTGGGTCTATTTTGCTTGGTTTTGATTTTTTGAAATTTGGATGCAAACATTTTTTGCATCTGTATTTATAAATTATATGGTTTTATAATTTTCTTTATTTTGTACTGCCTTTGTAATTTTTTTGTTAATGTTGAGGCTATATTCTCTCAGTTAGATGGATTAGAAAGATTTTCAATTTTAAATATTCTGTAACAGTTTAAGTAGCATGGGAATTTTCTGTCCCTTAAAAATTTGAAAGAATGTATGTGTACAATAGCTTCTGCCTGGTGCCTTTATTAATGGTATTATTCTTTTCTATTTGATTTAATGACAATTGGTTATTTTTTATTTCCTAGATTTTTGGATTTTTTATATTCAGAAAATGTAGTCAATGTTATAGCTCTTCTCCTATGTATTGTTTATTTGTAAATGTGTTTTATATTTAGCTATGACATATACAAATGTATTTTTTTTTTTTTTTTTTTTTTTTTTTTTTTTTGCGGTACGCGGGTCTCTCACTGTTGTGGCCTCTCTTGTTGTGGAGCACAGGCTCCGGACGCACAGGCTCAGTGGCCATGGCTCATGGGCCCAGCCGCTCCGCAGCATGCGGGATATTCCCAGACCGGGGCACGAACCCATGTCCCCTGCATCGCCAGGCAGACTCTCAACCACTGCGCCACCAGGGAAGCCCTGTATTTTTGTCTTTTGAAAGCAAATGTGTATTAAGTGTTAACTTGTTACTTATACCACATTCCAACAGGATGACCTAATTTTTCTTTTCCTGTGTTCTCAAGATAGAGCTGAATCTCATCTAATTGATGATAAAAACTTTTTTTTTTCTGAAAATGTCAACAGGTTTTTATTTAATAGATTTTTCCTGTACACATTTTTACTTTTCTCTCTTCTTTTTTTTTTTTTTTGAAAGCATATATATTTGTTTTAGTTACCAAGATAGTTTTTTTTTGTTTTCCTTATTAAAAATAGTTTATAGGGCTTCCCTGGTGGTGCAGTGGTTGAGAGTCCACCTGCCGATGCAGGGGACACGGGTTTGTGCCCTGGTCTGGGATGATCCCACGTGCTGTGGAGCAGCTGGGCCCGTGAGTCATGGCCGCTGAGCCTGTGCTCTGCAACGGGAGAGGTCACAACAGTGAGAGACCTGCATGCCACAAAAAAAAAAATAGTTTATAAAACTCAAACAACAGTATTGCAGTATAATATTTGGAGTATTTTACATATTAAAATTGCTTTGAAGCTTGTGTGCTTTATGTAGCCTTAATATTAGGAATCTTATCATTTTTAGTTTACTGCTGAAGTAAATACACAATGTATGAGATACTGAATAGGGCAGGTTTCTAACTAAATTACCCTTCAGGGTGTAGCTGGAGACTCTGTTTTCAATGACTTAGTCTGATCTCAGGTGGCCTCAGCCTGCAGTGGCTTGGAGCAAGGTTTCAGTTCCTGGCCAGTGACTGAGGTCTGTTTGTGGCCATGAGAGCACCGAATCCTAGCCATTAAACCAGTGGTCAGTGACAAGGCCCTGACCCTATGGCTTTGCAGAAAATAATCCCCACAAAGACAGAAAGTAGTGAAACAAGTAAAGTATTAGGGAAAAAAAAAGAAGTATAATATGTGTGGATAGACACAAGGGTTGGCTCAGAGTGAGAGTTGCGCCCCCGTGGCAGTTTGAGTCACTTTTATGGGCCATTTCTTCCGTGTTCCCTTTGACCAATCATTTTAATTTGCCTGGTTCAGAGTCCACATTTGATGAATCTCAGGGTTTTCCCATGTGTACCTGCACATCTCTTAGCCAAGATAGATTCCACCAAAGAGGCCTATGGGTAGGTTTGGCCACTAGCATCACTCCCCTTTTGACCTCCAAGGAGCCTTTTTGTGCATGTGTAGTCAGGGAGGTCTCCTGACTTCAAGAATGAGGAATATGTGGTCTCATCTTCTATCTGGGCAGGGCCCAGTCTCCTCTCTCAATTGTCCTGTTATTCCAGTCTCGGAATATCAGTCCACAAGGAACAAACTCAAACTGTTTGCCCTGGGGTCCCATCTATCTCCTGCCTCAAGTCCACTGCCACATAAAGTAATATAATTATACACCAATAAGATGACAGAATAACAGATGGAAAATCTATTAGTGGGAACATCAGAGACTAAAATACTAGTGCCAGTGGTGTGGTTTTGCCAATCCTGCAGTCTGATCAATGCTAAGGAAAATAGAATTTCAAAGTTTTGTCTCAGCCAAAGCGCTGGGGTTAAGACAAGTAGGATATTAATATTTAAAAGTGGAAGAAAATTGAAACATATTCCAGAAACTTAACAGCAGCTGAACCTTTGTTGGTGCCATTACTGAAATGAAATAACTCTGAGTATGAGATGCTCCCCACCCATAAGAAAGAGAGAATAGGCAGTATTTTTAGCAAAGTATAGCAGAGATGTTTAGAGAGAAACTTAAAGAGAAACAGCTCAGACAGAGCTGGAGGGCCATCTAATTCCCATCCTTTGCTAGCTGGGTGGTTCTCGGCATTATCAAACCATTTTAATTAGGAAGCTAGGAGGTTAGAATTTTGACACACACAATTCATTTTAAAAGACATCATGTAGCCCTGGTTTGATGTATAGTTTTATGAAATGGTTCTTACAGAAATTTTAGGATTTGGTGTACAGCATTAAAACTACTCTTACAAGCAAGATTAACTTAATATTTTTCTTAAAACTACAATGTTTTTATTTGTTTGTTTTAATGAAATTTTACTGACTGTTTAAAATGTATTTTAGTAATCTGATTACTGTGCTTTTCACTGCAAATGAGAAAATTCAGTCATAGATAAATCAAGAGAGAATTTTACTGGTGAAGCTAAATCCATTCTAAAGAGGATTCTGGATTCTTACTGTGTTAATAAAATCTTTAGGGAATAAACTTTTTTCCCCAATTAAAAAAATTTAAAATTTACTATTATGCTATTGGAATAGGAAATGTTGAATAAATTTGTGTTTGTTTGTTTGAATGAATGAATAAACAAGTGACTTGCTAAGTGAAGTGTATGGTTTGTGTGGCCTGAAAAAGCCGTGAGAGCTGAGACTGAGGCTGATTCTGATTTGAAAAACTTTTCATTCCTTATATTTCAAAGAGAAGCCAAACCTCAGATAACCTGATGCTACTGAGTTTAGGGAATGTTCAAAGACAGAAGTTTTGCAGTTTTGTCCATGGACATCTTTTCTGGAAGATCTACTCTTGGCATAATATGTGGGCTTCAGTGAAACAAATTTGGAAACTATCTAGAGTACTCACAACAATAAAAACCTTTGCAAAAAAAATCTTCAGCTTTGAGGATTTGATAACGGAAATGTGAAAATCTCCTTCTCTGTGTCTGTACCTTCTTATATAAGTAACTACCATCTTATTTGGCATGTAAATATTTTCCCATAGCCCCAGAGACTCCTATCGACGAATTTATTAAACTTGTCTTATCCAGAATGTAAATGTTTCTGTAAATCTTCACCATCTGTTGTACCATATAATTGCAAATGTAGAGCAAACATAATTCATGGTTTTATCATAATAAATTTAGATATGTTACATAAATGCACTTGACTATTGTATATTCAAAGCAATATGGAATTTTCAGCCTTTCCTTCCCTCCTAGGAACTTTTGTGAAGCTGTCCTTTCCTGTATTCTGTATGGCAAAGGGGTTTTATTGAAAAAGACACTCTCTTCTCTAGACCTGCTAGACTACCTTGTCCAAGTGTAACAGACAGTAAATTTGATGCCATTAGGTTAAACTGAGCTTCCTCCTAAGAAACATGAATAATTGAAATCCTTCACATACATATTTATTTCTTCCTCTCTGCTTGCCAGTCACTCATCAGGGGTCACTACTGGAAGTATACCTGTCTAAGACTCAAGTGTGTTATTTGACTTTCACCTTGTCACCGTTATTTCAAATGTAAGAGGATTTTACACTGCCCATTTTTAAAAAATTATGTACAATTTCTTATTATCATTATAAGAAAATCACCTTTGAGTTAGTTGTCAAAATATTTCCACAATGTTATTATTAAATCACAAGCTTATATTTTCTACATTTCTGAAGTTGACTCTGTACTTGATTTGATATGTGTGTCATTTAATAGGTAGAGTATAATTTAAAAAATAAAGAGTTGTTTCCATGAAGTGAACTGTTCATTGAGAAATAAGTGGACAGATGGTCTAAACATTGAAATGAAAATCTATCCGTAACAATGTTGAGCTGCTAAGCCCTTTTGGAATCCAACATCAAATTCTTGAGCCAGATTCTGCCATTCTCTTAGGCTTTAAGCAGTCTGCTTGAGCGGACTGCAAATTAGGTCATCTGATGTCATGGGCTGTTTCATCAGGGGATTACAATCAACAGGCTTCTAGCTTTCTGGGTTCTACTCAAACCCTTTTATGCCAACACTGCAGATGTAATGGCACTCTATCAGATTACTATTCCCTTTATTACCTAGAATAGGGCCTACCAGAGGTGGGATTGTGACTTTTCTTTCTGAATTCTCAGGGGCTAACATAGGAAAGACATGCAGGTGGATGAACAGCAAAAGCTTATTCAATTACTGAATTAGATTAGTAAACCACAATGAATGTATGTTGAATGAATGAATAAACAGAAAATATCTCTGATGAGAAAAGATAGGATAACTTTTCCAAGTGAGTTTTTCTTTTTAGATTGATAAAAACTAAGACAGTATCAGCTCATCTAGTCAGAGTGTATAAAAAGGTACCTGTAAAAAAACACTGATGAAGAAATTGTAGAAAGAGAACACCTTAAAGGGATGGTGGGTTTCTTGTGAATATCTTCACATGGGAGGATGTTCCAATGGTGTCCTGTGTGTCTTAAATCCTAATTCGAACAGTAAAGGCTGTTTGGAGGTGTCTGTGATTCTGTGGCATGTTACTTAGACACCTGGCTCCCCATTGAATGAAGCAACACGATTTAACTGGATTTTTCTTCAACTTTGAAAATATTCCATTTGAAAACACTCCGGGTCAGTTGATTCACCTAGATATTTTCAGGTAACTGTATATGTGGAACATGCAATATCTTTCAATGTATCAGATTTTTAAAAAATATTTTAGTAGGGAGAGAAGATGAATATAAAACCTTCAAAAAAATAGCTCAGCATTCAAATGCTTGTGTACCTTATTACAGTTTTGATGTATGAACACAGAATCTAGTTATACCTAGAAAATTATTTTTCTAATTCTTCTACTAAGTTATTTTGTTTAACTGTGTATGCTAGTACTTGATATGCTAATACTTGTATACTTGATATTCATACATTCAGGGAGAATTATTAGGAAAAGCAGAATAAAGTGAAGAAACTTGCCCACTCTCCTGAGTTCCAAAGAATCAGCACCCACACGTTATTTAACGTGGAGCCTTTGCCTCCAGATGCCTCAGCCATGCACCAAATGGCCAGTTCTCAATAAAACTGAGTGCTCCTTGACCACCTCTGTTCACAGATGAACACTTGGTCCTTCTTTACATGTTCCTACATTGTTCTGTATTGCATCTGGTTATCCTACATTTCCTCTGCTTTAGAAGCTATTTACTAAGGAGATAAAAGGGGATGGAGGTTGTTTTTCCTCCTGTTTTTGACCTTGGATATGATGACTGCAATCAGAGTGATCTTTCTGAAATGCAGTTCCGCTAATGTCATTAAAGTCCTTCTCCAATGGCCCACAAAGAGTTCTGTTCCAAAACCTGAGTGTCCTCTCAAAACTCCTATAGGCTTCTAGGGAATTAGGTTCTGGTTTTATGATTTGACTTATTCCCTTATCTTCAAACTATGTGAGTTTAATTTTCTTCTTTGTGAATGTGTCATAAACAAAAATAATAATTTAAACACTAAGTTTTAGAACAAGGCATTTTAAATATTACATTTAAGTTAAAAGTTATTTATTGCAAGACTATGATATGACACATAGATTCAGTCACAGCTAGGTAGATTTTCTAACATTCCTCTTCCCAGACAGGAAGTCCTCTTCAATTCTTGCTACACATTTGTCATTGATAATATCCACTATTTTCTGGTAATAAGTAAAACCGTAGCCAAAAACAATACTTTTCTGCTTGACCTGCAAGCACAGTAAGGATAAAGAAATGTGAAAAAGGAGGAGTAAGACAATTGTCTGTAGTGTATTGTCTGACTTTATCACAAAAACCATTAAAAACTCAAGGTAACTTAAAATTTTAGCAAAAGTTTCCACTATTATTTAGGCATAACCAGAGTAATCCCATGAAAACAAAAGTCTCAGTGCCTCATCTCAGCTGATGTCATCTTCAGGTACCCATAAAGGTGGGCTTAAAATAAGCAACACAGAATGAAGAGTAGATAGGAACTAGCATTTATTGAGAATCTTCTTTGTGGAAAGACAATTTATAAAATTATAACAGACTAAGGGTTTTATTTTTTATCAGTTTATCACTGAGGAAGAATTGAAAAGATATCTTACATATAAGTAGCTCCATACGTTTATATGAATATCAATTTTGGAGTAAGCTGTACTTTATTTTCATCTCAACTGTGAGCTCAACAATTCTTATCTAATTTTTTCATTGTTTGCATAAAATTTTGAGTTAAAACAAAGAAAAATATCATTTTGAATCTAAATTGGATGTACTTATCTCACTAGTATAGTTAAAATTTTAGAAATAAGAGTAGGACAATCCAATAAAAAAATACTATATAGTAAACATATATATATAATATTTATTTATTTATGCACATACATACACATACACAGTAAAGTTATATGCAGAGTTTGACTGCACAGAGGGTTGGTGCGTATAACCCGCCACATTGTTCAAAGGTCAACTGTATATATAGATATATAATTTGCTTTAATAAGATAGATTTATATTTATGTCAACTAACCAGTGTTTTGCAAACTATACTCTGTAATCTGGTAGTAGATCATGAAATTAATGAGATAACACCAACACTCTTTTAATTGAAAAAATAATAGAGTAGAACTAGAACAGTACAGCACACATAGAAATGTAAGTATTGCTTCTTGATGCTTTTGTTTCACATAGAAACATGTTTAATACAATAAAGTACATAACACATAAATGTGTTTATGAATATAGATAAAATGTGTTTCTTATTGTGAGTGGCAGTTAAACATTTTGGAAAAACTGGGCTATATAATATAAGGATGCATAAAATGGTTAAAGGCCCAAAATATCTCTTCTACTAAAATAACAGGAAGAAAAGGTAAGAGATTATAAGTGACACAATCTTTCTCTGAGATAAAGAGATGAGAGACACTTTTCTTGGTGTGGATTCTTTCCCTCAGTTATTATTATTTTTTTGATCATCTAACATTGTTTTATTTAATACAGTCCCCCTCGGCTTAATGACACCCACAGACACCTCCCTCCACCTTATCACCATTCCTAAAGCTTGCAGAAGAGCTACTACATTGTTCAACACCTGGTCTACAAACAGTCATATTCTCCATTTCCTCCTTATTTCTTGTTGGCAGTTTGACAAAATTTTTAGGGGCAGTTGGAGGAACCACTAGTGTTTAAGCCCCCTATTTCACTCAAAGCCTCGACTCTTGAGTTCTATTCCTTTCAGGACCTTAGGAAGTTCACAGTCAATACTCTACCTTGGAAATCAGTCACTAAAATGATCTCAAGGCTAAGGATTAGATACTAGTTTCACTTCATAGGTCAGCTTGCCACACCTGATTTAGGAAAGTTTTCTCTGCAAACAGTTGTAGCTCATCCTTTTCAGAGACAATTCCTGCTTGTTCCCAGTACCTAAACTTATTAAAATCAAAATATCTCAGAACCTTCCTAGCAATTGGTAAATCCACACTGGAGGAGGACTGGTAGAGACATGTTAAATGCACTTGACAGCAGTGCCGTTTTATTTCTTTCAGTATTTAATGGGTATTTATTATGCACCTAGTATAAGTCTAGAGCTGTCTCAGCACTGGAGATACAGCAAGAAAACTATCACTGCTTCCTGGAACTTGTTGAGAAAAATAGGAAACAAGGCTCAAAGGCTTTCAAGTGGAGCCTCAGTTGGGTCAAATCAAAAGAAGTTAAAGTAATCTAAGAGAAAGTCTTCAATTATATTTAGAATAATTTTCTGAACCCCAGGTGTAGAAATTTCACTGATTGTAAGAAGGTTTCAGTAAAACCCAACCTTTTATTTACTTATTTATTTTCACAAGGAAAAAAAAGTATTTTATTTTACTTTTTTTTAACATCTTTCTTGGGTATAATTGCTTTACAGTGTTGTGTTAGTTTCTGCTGTATAAAAAAGTGAATCAGCTATATGTATACATATATCACCATATCCCCTCCCTCTTAAGCCTCCCTCCCACATTCCCTATCCCATCCCTCTAGGTGGTCACAAAGCACTGAGCTGATCTCCCTTTGCTATGCAGCTTCTTCCCACTAGACATCTATTTTACATTTGGTAGTGTATATATGTCAGTGCTACTCTCTGACTTCATCTCAGCTAACCCTTCCCCATCTCTATTTCCTCAAGTCCATTCTCTACATCTGTATCTTTATTTCTGTCCTGCCTCTATGTTCAGCAGACTTTTTTTTTCAGATTCCATATATATGTACTAACATATGGTATTTGTTTTCCTCTTTCTGATTTACTTCACTCTGTATGACACACTCTAGGTCCATCCACCTCACTACAAATAACTCAATTTCGTCTCTTTCTACAGTGAGTAATATTCCATTGCATGTATGTGCCACATCTTCTTTATCCATTCATCTGTCGATAGACACTTAGGTTGTTTCCATGCCCTGGCTATTGTAAATGGTGCTGCAATGAACATTGGGGTACATGACACTTTTTTAATTATAGTTTTCTCAGGGTATATGACAAGTAGTGGGATTACTTGGTCATAAGGTAGCTCTATTTTCAGTTTTTTAGGGAACCTCTGTATTCTTCTCCATAGTGGCTGTATCAATTTACATTCCCACTAATATTGCAAGAGGGTTCTCTTTTCACCAGCATTTATTGTTTGTAGATTTTCTGATGATGGCCATTCTGAAGAGTCTGAGGTGATACTTCATTGTAGTTTTGACTTGCATTTCTCTGATGATTAGTGATATTGAGCATCATTTCATGTGTTTGTTGGCAATCTGTATATCTTCTTTGGAGAAATGTCCATTTAGGTTTTCTGACCATTTTTGGATTAGGTTGTTTGTTTTTTTTTTGATATTGAGCTGCATGAGCTGCTTGTATATTTTGGAGATTAATCCTTTGTCAGTTGCTTTGTTTGCAAATACTTTCTCCCATTCTGAGAGTTGTCTTTTCATCCTGTTTATGGTTTCCTTTGCTGTGCAAAAGATTTTAAGATTCATTAGGTACCATCTGTTTATTTTTGTTTTTATTTCCATTTCTCTAAGAGGTGGGTCAAAAAGGATCTTGCTGGGATTTATGTCAAAGAGTGTTCTTCCTATGTTTTCCTCTAAGAGTTTTATAGTGTCTGGCCTTATATTTAGGTCTTTAACCCATTTTGAGTTTATTTTTGTGTATGGTGTTAGGAAGTGTTCAATTTCAATCTTTTACATGTAGTTATCTAGTTTTCCAAGCACCACTTATAGAAGAGGCTATCTTTTTCTCCCTATATAATCTTGCCTCCTTTATCAAAGGTAAGGTGACCATATGTGCATGGGTTTATATCTGGTCTTTCTATCCTGCTCCATTGATCTATATTTCTGTTTTTGTGCCACCATTATACTGTCTTGATTACTGTAGATTGGTATTATAGTCTGTAGTTAGGGAGCCTGATTCCTCCAGCTCCATTTTTCTTTCTCAATGTTGCTTAGGCTATTCGGGCTCTTGGGTGTTTCCATACAAATTGTGAAATTTTTTGTTCAAGTTCTGTGAAAAATGCTATTGGTAGTTTGAAAAGGTTTGCACTGAATATGTAGATTGCTTTGGGTAGTATAGTCACTTTCACAATGTTGATTCTTCCAATCCAAGAACATGGTATATCTCTCCATCTGTTGGTATCATCTTTAATTTCTTTCATCAGTGTCTTATAGTTTTCTGCATACAGGTCTTTTGTCTCCCTAGGTAAGTTTATTCCTAAGTATTTTATTATTTTTGTTGCCTTGGTAAATGGGAGTGTTTCCTTAATTTCTCTTTCAGATTTTTCATCATTAGTGTATAGGAATGCAAGAGATTTTTGTGTTTCTGTGCATTAATTTTGTATCCTGCTACTTTACCAAATTCATTGATTAGCTCTAGTACTTTTCTGGTAGCATCTTTAGGATTCTCTATGTATAGCATCATGTCATCTGCAAACAGTGACTGTTTTACTTCTTCTTTTACGATTTAGATTCCTTTTATTTCTTTATCTTCTCTGATTGTTGTGGCTAAAACATCCAAAACTATGTTGAATAATAGCAGTGAGAGTGGACAACTCTGTCTTGTTCCTGGTCTAAGAGGAAATGGTTTCGGTTTTTCACCATTAAGAATGATGTTGGCTGTAGGTTTGTCATATATGACCTTTATTATGTTGAGGAAGGTTCCCTCTATGCCTACTTTCTGGAGAGTTTTTATCATAAATGGGTGTTGAATTTTGTCAAAAGCTTTTTCTAAATCTATTGGGATTATCATATGGTATTTATCCTTCAATTTGTTAATATAGTGTATCACATTATTTTGCATATATTGAAGAATACTTGCATTCCTGAGATAAACTCCACTTGATTTATATATGATCCTTTTAATGTGCTGTTGGATTCTTTTTGCTAGTAGTTTGTTGAGGATTTTTGCATCTATGTTCATCAGTGATATTGGCCTGTAGTTTTCATTTTCACTTCTTTGTCTGGTTTTTGTATCAGTCTGATGGTGGCATGGTAGGATGAGTTTGGGAGTGTTCCTCCCTCTGCTATATTTTGGAAGAGTTTGAGAAGGATAGGTGTTAGCTCTTCTCGAAATATTTGATAGAATTTGCCTGTGAAACCATCTGGTCTTGGGCTTTTGTTTGTTGGAAGATTTTTAATCACAGTTTCAACTTCAGTGCTTGTGATTCATCTGTTTATATTTTCTATGTCTTCCTAGTTCAGTCTCAGATGGTTGTGCTTTTCTAAGAATTTGTCATTTCTTCTAAGTTGTCCATTTTATTGGCATAGAGTTGCATGTAGTAATGTCTCATGATTCTTTGTATTTGTGCAGTGTCAGTTGTTACTTCTTTTTCATTTCTAATTCTGTAGATTTGAGTGTTCTCCCTTTTTTTCTTGATGAGCCTGGCTAATTGTTTATCAAATTTGTTTATCTTCTCAAAGAACCATCTTTTAGTTTTATTGACCTTTGCTATCGCTTCCTTCATTTCTTTTTCATTTATTTCTGATCTTATCTTTATGATTTCTTTCCTTCCGCTAATTTTGGGGTTTTTTGTTCTTCTGCCTCTAATTGCTTTAGGTGTAAGGTTAGTCTGTTTATTTGAAATTTTTTTTTTGTTGTTTCTGGAGGTACAATTGTATTGCTGTAAACTTCCCTCCTAGAAATGCTTTTCCTCCATCCCATAGGTTTTGGGTCATCATGTTTTCATTTTCATTTGTTTTTAGGTGTGTTTTGATTTCTTCAATGATCTCTTGGTTATTTAGTAAATGTATTGTTTACCCTCAATGTTCTTGTATTTTTTAGTTTTTTTCCGCTGTAATTGATATCTAATCTCATAGCATTGTGGTCGGAAAAGATAGTTGATACAATTTAATTTTCTTAAATTTACTGAGGCTTGATTTGTGATCCAAGATATGATCTATTCTGGAGAATGTTCCATGAGCACTTGAGAAGAAAATGTATTCTGCTATTTTTGGATGGAATGTCCAATAAATATCAATTAAGTCAAATAAATAAAACAAAATTTTAAAAAATTGTTAAAATATAAAATATTATAAAAATAGAAAAAAAGTAATAACAGTAACAAAAAAGGAGAGCAACCAAATCAGTAAACAAACCCACCAATGATAACAAGTGCTAAAAGCTATACTAAGATAAACATTAAAAAATCAGAGAAAAATCAGTCACAGACAACAAATCCCAAGTCTACAGATGCTCCCAAAATCCACTGCTTCAATTTTGGGATGATTCATTGTCTCTTCAGGTATTCCATAGATGCAGGGTACATCAAATTGATTGTGGGGATTTAATTCACTGCTCCTGAGGATGCACAGATAAATTTATTTTTCTCTTCTTTGTTCACACAGCTTCTGGGCTTCAGCTTTGGTTTTGGACCCACTTCTGCACATAGGTCGTCCTCAGGCATTTGTTCCCTACCCAGACAAAAGGGGGTTAAAGCAGTAGTTGTTTAGGAGGTTCTGACTCAATCAGGCTGGGGGAAGGGAGGGGTACAGTAGTTATAATTGGAATGCAGGGTAAGCCTGTGGCAGCAGAGGCCAGCATGATGTTGCAACAGCCTGAGGCATGCTGTGTGTTCTCCTGAGTAAGTTGTCCCTGGATTACGGGACCCTGGCAGTGGTGGGTTGCACAGGCTCCCTTGAGGGCCGGTGTGGATAGTGACCTGTGCTTGCACACAGGCTTCTTGGTGGCTGCAGCGGCAGCATTAGCATTTCATGCCTGTCTCTGATATCCAAGCTGATAGCCATGGCTCACACCCATCTCTGGAGCTCATTTAAGTGGTGCTCTGCCTTCTCTGGGCAGAACAGGAAGGAATCCTCTCTCCTCACACACCCCAAAACAATGGTCTCTTTCCTATTAGTCAGTTCCAGACTTTTACCCAGAATACCTCCCAGCTAGCTGTGGTGCACTAACCCCCTTCAAGCTGTGTTCATGTAGCCAACCCCAATCCTCTCCCTGGGGTCTGACCTCTAAAGAACAAGCCTCAGCTACCAGCCCCCACCTGCCCAGGTGGTTGAGCTGACAAGACTGTCAGGCTGGTGAGTGCTTGTCAGCACTGCTCCTCTGTGTGGGAATCTCTCTGCTTTACCCTCTGCAGCCCTCTTGCTGCACTCTCCTCCATGATTCTGAAGTTTCCCACACCTCCACCCCCCATCTCCTCCAGTGAAGGAGCTTCTTAGTGTGTGGAAAGTTTTCCTTCTTCACAGCTCCCTCCCAGAGGTGCAGGCCCCATCTCTATTCTTTTGTCTCTGTTTTCTCTTTTTTCTTTTGCCCTACCCAGTATGTGGGGAGTTTCATGCCTTTTGGGAAGTCTGAGGTCTTCTGCCAGCATTCTGTAGGCGTTCTGTAGGAGTTGTTCACATGTAGATGTATTTTTGATGTATTTGTGGGGAGGAAGGTGATCTCCATGTCTTACTCCTCTGCCATCTTGAAGGTCTCCCTGCCCAGTTGTTAATTTTTAGGAAATATATCTATAATCATAATGGGTATTAATTAAAAACCAAATTCAGAGTTTGTAATAAAGGTTGGTTTCTCTAGTGAAAGTGCAGTGCTGATTACACCAAATTCACATCCTGACCCAACATGGATGATTTTGTTTGGTTTTACCCACCAACACAGATCAGTTTTAGTCCCACACAACCATCTATTAAGCCATATCCACCAAGAAGCATCAGGTGATAATCTTAAAACAATCACAATATTTCTATCTAGAGATATTTCCATTTCTATCTAAAGATAGAGATAGATACTAAGGAAAAGGCAGCCAGTGACAAAAGCAGAGGATATATAAAAGCAAGAATGTTACATTAACATAAAAATGAAGAGCAAGAGCAAAACTATTTTCCAGTGGTTGAAACCATCCTCCCCACACCTTTCCAAGTCACAGAATCAGCTTTAGACCCTAATTCACCTTATCAGGGGAAAGTTGAATAAGGGAAAACATGAAGCATTAGAATTAAACATAAAACCCATCAACACTGCACTTTCAATTTCAGAGTTGGGTTTGCTCCCAGGTAGGAGCCTCTCCTCAGACTCCTCCTAATTCCAGTCTCATTGAAGAAAAACCTTCCTGAGTACAGTGTACCTCCAGAGGAACTTAAGCATTTCACTCCTGTCCTCAACACGGTTAAAATTCCAATCACAGTCACAATGGTTAAAAAATATCTTTGTCTTATGATCCTTGTGCTCTTTTACACTTAAAAAAAAGATGAACTAGAAGGAGGATCAGCCTTATCTTCCTTTTTTTTTTTTTTTTTTTTTGACCCTTAAGCCCATTCACACTTAAAAATTTGATTAGGAGAAGCACCCCCTATGATCTTACCCTAATTTAGAAGTGTTCCTGTGCCGTAATATTTTCATTGCTTGAGTTTTGTGAATTGATTACTTCTCTGTGGTTAGTTTACTTTCTCTGAGCTTTCTATTGGCTTTTACTGCTTTTCAGCTGAATAATTTCAAAGAGCAATTATCTTTCAAGTGCAGGAGGCTAAATACTTGTATGATTTTTGAACCCTAAAAGATTTACTGAGCAACTTCGAAGTACTTGTATGGGTGAAATACATATATATATATATATATATATATATATATATATATATGGAGAAAAGTTCTTTTATCTTTTTTTAAGCCTTTTATCTTTTTTACTTCTTACAGAAACTTTTCTGGCACTTAAGTGTCAGCTGTTATTATCAAGGACTGTTCTGAAGGACCCTGAAGATCACTTAGAGACCAATATCTGTTAGGAAATTAAGGAGGAACAATTCACAAAGAGTTTGGGTTGTCTTTATTTTGAAATTAAAAAAAGATTTCAAACATTAAGAAAAGTATAAAAAGTAAAATAATAGACAACTATGGACTGCCAAGAAATAAAACAGATTATAACCATATTAACTTCAGACTTCTCATCTTCTTTGTTTTTTTCTTTTTACTTTTTTAATAATACATGAGTCCCTCTCCAGCCTCCCCATAATATTCATTCTCACCTCCCTTCCTCCCCACGAGTAAACTCGCCATAAGGTTGATGTGCTTCCTTCCAGGGATTTTTTCTTTCTCTTTTATTAAATAGTTACAGAATTTCCCTGACCTCAGTGTCCTCTATAAAAATGAGTATAATAATATATCTACCTCATTGGACTATTTTGAGGATTAAATAAGTTAGTACATGTAAAATGCTTGTAACAATGCTTGACACATTATATGGTCAAGAAATTTATTTAGCTAGTAGGTTGTTAGCTAGCTACCAAAACAATATTCACAAACAATATATATTATTCTTTAAAACATTTTAAATTAGATTGGACTGAACCCTATGAAACTGATAATAGTTGACCTTATTTGATCTATAGAAAACCAATTTTAGCTAATTCAACCTTCTATATAATAGTTTCATTTGTATGTACATATAACTTTTCAAATCCAAAATTATTTTTAAGATTATTATTAGATCTGCATTATTAATATTTACTGCTTCTCAGAATTCTATTTTGCCATCATATAGCAATTTATTTAGGCTTTTTCTACTGAGGTTCACTATGTTACTTCCACATTTTCACCATTAAAAACAGAGTAGCAATGAACACGAATGCATATGCTTCCTTGCACATGAATTAGCTCATATAAAGTAAAAACTAAAAGTAAAATTCTTAACTTGAACAATATGCAGGTCTTTGATTTCACTAGGAATGGTCAAATTATCTACTAAAGTGGTTGAACCAATATATATATATATATGTATATATATATATATTACTATTATTTTTAATATCTTTATTGAAGTATAATTGCTTTACAATGGTGTGCTAGCTTCTGCTTTATAACAAAGTGAATCAGCTATACATATACATATATCTCCTCCCTCTTGCATCTCTCTCCCACCCTCCCTATCCAATATATATTCTTACTAGTAATTTATTCATAGCTTCATATCCTCAAATACAAGGAAGCTTATTTTTTTTGCAAACAAAATAGCTCTGAATTAGAACTGACTTTTGTATTAATTTATATTTTCCCAATTCCTAATGAAGTCTAATATATTTTTATAAATTTATTTTCCATTTGTGTTTTCTCCTCTGTGAATATGCTATTATACTACAACCCACTTACTTTATCAGTTTACTTAATTTTTACCACTAATCTGTGGAAGGATTTTTATATATTCTGTATATTAATTCATTTTTAGTCATATGCATTGCAAATAACTTTACTAGACTAAGACGTCTTTACACTATGTTTATGATGTCTTTTTATTGATACAAAAAGCTTCTTTTTTTACATATATATATATATATATATATATATATATATATATATATATATATATATATATATATATATATATATATATATATATATATATATATACCTATTCTTTTTCAGATTCTTTTCCCATATAGGTTATTTCAGATTATTAAGTAAAATTTTTCTGTGCTATACAATAGGACCTTGTTGATTATCTATTTTATATATAGTAGTGTATGTATGTTCATCCCAACCTCCTAATTTAATCCTCCCCCTGACTTTTCCCCTTTGGTAACCATTAGTTTGATTTTTAAGTCTGTGAGTCTGTTTCTGTTTTGAAAGTAAGTTCATTTGTATCATTTTTCTAGATTCCATATATAAGTGATATCACATGATATTTGTCTTTCTCTGTCAGACTTACTTCACTTAGCATGATCATCTCCAGGTCCATCCATGTTGCTGCAAATGACATTCTTTCTTTCTTTTTTATGACTGAGTAATACTCCAACGTATATTTGTACCATATTTTCTTTATCCATTCATCTGTCTATGGACATTTAGGTTGCTTCCCTGACTTGGCTATGATAAATAGTGCGCAATGAACTTTGGAGTGCATGTATCTTTTCAAACTATGTTTTTTTCTCTGATATATATCCAACAGTGGGATTGCTAGATCATATGGTAGCTCTATTTTTAGTTTTTTAAGGAAACTCCATACTGTTCTTCATATAAACAATCAAATGGATTGGTCTTTTCCTTGGTGATCTGTTCTTACTGTGCCTTGTTTAAGAAACCCTGCCTTACAGAAGCTCATAAACATATTCTGTGTTTTATGCTAAAAGTTTTAAGCTAACTTTATTATTCCTATTGTAATAAGGGAAAAAGTCATTTCAGCAGAGTCCTAAAGGTGTCTCTGAAAGAGGTACTCAAGGGATGATGTTCCAGAAGAGTAGTGTAACCTCTGTGAAAGAATCAAATTAAAATGTTAGAAATGAACACAATACAGAATACCTGAGATCTGGGCCCAGGATCTGAAAACTGTGAATTTGTCAAAAAGAATGGAATTGGTTGACATTGGACAAGTTTATTAAGGCATTGACATGCATTCGGAGTACTCTTCATTGTTGATTTATATAAGTATAAATTTCTGTCTGAGATTATATTCCTTCTGCTTGAAGAGCAATCTCTAATATTTCTTGGAGAGTAGATGAGTTGGCAATGAATTCCCTCATTATTTGTTTATCTGAAAAAGACTATATTTCCCCTTCATTTAAAAAAAAAAAGATGTTTTCAATGGATATGGAAGTCTTGGCTGACAAACTTTTCTACAGGCACTTTAAAATTTTGGTCCTTGTCTTTTATCTTGAATGGCTTCTAAAGAGAAGTTTGACATAATTCTTATCTCTGTTCATCTGCAATGTGTTTTTTCATCTGACTTTCTTCAAGAATTTGTATTTTGTTTAACAGTTTGAATATGATAATATGATACATCTATGTGTGTTGGCTTTTCTTTTTTTTTCTTTCTTTTGAGGAAATTGGGTTTGTTGTCTGTCATTAGTTTTGGAAAAAATCAAACTATTATTTCTTCAAATTTTATTCTGTCTTATCCCTCTTCTTCAGGAATTATAATTATGTGCATGGCAGAGAGTTTGATATTGTCCAGCATTCTTGGATGCTTTGTACGTTTTTTCTTCTTCTTCTACTCTTTTTTTTTCTCTTTGTGGTGAAGTTTGGATAATTTCTATTTACCTATCTTTAAGTTCCCTAATTCTTTCCCTGGATGTATTGAGTCTACTGATAAGCTTATTTCAGAAGTATTCTACTATCTTATTTTATTTAATTCTGGTATTTTCCTTTTATTTTTTATAGTTTCAATCTCTGCTGAAGTGATCTATCTCATCTAGCATGTTTCCCAACTTTGTTATTAGAACTTTTAATATTTTAATCATAATAATTTTAAAATAGTAGTTTCAACATCTGTCATATGTGGTTTTAACAGTTCTTTTGTCTCTTGGTTGTGTTTTTTTCTTGTTTTTTTATTGAAAAGCAGTCATATTATGTAGGAAAGTAGAGACTGAGGTAAATATGTTTTACTCCTGAAAATAAACACACCTTTCTTTTTGCTAGTCCTTTGTGTGGGATTTTAGTTAATCTACTTAGGAGTTGAGTTAGGTTTGAATGGTTTCTATAGTTACTTTCAGTTTACCACAGGCTTCAAAACCTCTGGGGGCACTTTTTGTTTAGGGTGGGGGCTGGTTTGCCAGAGGGATATTTTCAGTGGCTGCTCCATCCTCAGATGTAGGTCTCCCCTTTAACACACATTCAGAAAGGTTATATTTTTTGTAGTTAACTTGTTATTTGATACTTGTTAGTCTTGGGTTGGGAATGGGAGATCTTTTTATGTATCTGATTAAGCTTTAGTTTTAGACAATTATCATATCCTAACTTTCAGGGGTGTGGCATTCTCAGTACTCCTGCCCCTTTTCAGGTATATCTCTGACACGAGTACTTATCCATGCCTCTCTGCAAGGGTAGGGAACATTTTCTCCCCCTTGTTCTCTTCTCCTGGGTGCAACAGGTCTTCACCAGTACCCTAATTAGCACCATGGTCATCGCATTTCATTTTCCTTCACAAATTAAAGCTTTGTTTCATAGGGTATTTAGAGAATAAGGATCCCAGTAGAAGAAATTCATGCCTTCCTGCAGTGGCTGTTTTTATTCCCCTCCCTAATGTATGTAACATTAAGAAGAATTTTGTGGGGTTTTTCTAATTATTTTAATGAGTTGGATTCCTGAAGAAAAGCCTGCAAGAGCCTGTGGACTCCTCCCATGTTTGCCACTCCTAGAGGTGTCACCCACCCTTGTTATTGTGCACTCAGACTCTGATAATATACCAAAATCCCTTACTAGACTATTCTTACAGTTGTTTCTGCATCCCACCCAATTAAGCCAGAACTTATGTCTTCTCTCCTTCAGGTGCTTGTCTCTTCTTCACTTTTAGTCCAGTTCATTGTCCTACTACCTCACTCTGAGGCATTCAGAAAAAGCATGAGCTTGTCATTTGTCCTTTTTTTTTTTTTTTTTTTTTTGCGGTACATGGGTCTCTCACTGTTGTGTCCTCTCCCATTGCAGAGCACAGGCTCCAGACACGCAGGCTCAGTGGCCATGGCTCATGGGCCCAGCCACTCCGCAGCATGTGGGATCCTCCCAGACCAGGGCACAAACCCGTGTCCCCTGCATCAGCAGGCAGACTCTCAACCACTGCGCCACCAGGGAAGCCCTTGTTTTTTTTTTGTTTTTTTTTATGTTTAGGAACAACAGTCTTTCCAGATCCATAGATCCCTTATTGAGAACTTTATAAAGTTAATTTTAGATCACAAACTCTGTGCTCATGTTTATGTTCCCAAAGAAGAAGTTTTGTTCCTGAAGACTTGCTTAAACCAAAGAGATTTGTCAATTCCATAAAAAGCTGGAAACTCAAGCTACCTACAGTAGCTCATGAAACCAAGGAATTCTTTTAATTTTCTCTTAGTAACTGATGTATGAAAGTTTTACATGACTTTTAAACTGTCAAGAGTAAGTTGACTCCTGTTTACGTTTAGTTAGTGCACATTTATTGATTAAATTATAATTTATTTTAGAGAATATTTATATCCTTTTTGGACTAAAATTGTATGTAAATAAAAGGAATTCATCTTTGAGTTCAAGTCTTTCTTACTATGTGGCCAAAGGTGGTCCACACGTTGAATAACAATAGAGTCAAAAGGATATGTAAGGTTGTGAAGGCCCTGGTAAAGAACTTGTGAAAAGAAGGTGGGTTAGTAAATCCTGAAGCATAAATGTCCAGGTATACTGTTGACCTTGCAAGGAGAAGGCCAAGAGGTATGGGTTATCTTGGTCCAAAGGGACAATAAAGAAAGCAGAATACCAATCTATGACCATAAAAAGACCTCCTGTGACAACAAATATAGAACTGTCTTTGTTTTTGACTCCACGGGGAAGTTGGGAATAACTATTTTGTCTGTGGCCTTATGAGCCTGAAACAATTCTATATCCTTGCCTGTTGGGTTTCTTGACTTGAAGGATAAAAAAATATTACAATAACTGCTATGGGTATAATGTATCATTTCTTTTCTAGGTTTTCATCTATTAATTTGGTCTTTTTTTTAGTTCTAGTTTTAGAGACTGTTTTAAAAACTTTGATAGAGGTTTGATTGGGTCTGTCTGAACTTTCATGGGTTCAACCTCAATAATTCTTCTAATATCAGTGGACATTTTAATGCAGAGAGATTCTAGTTCTTCATAAAAATCTTCAATTTGAGTTGGATTTAGACTCAAGTAAGTCAATGTTCAAATTATCTATGACCGTATTATGAATAAGAAAGTCCTGAAGAATTTAAAGTAAGGGGCTATCAGGAGAACATTGACTCTGGCAATCTGAATGGAATACCCCTCTCTATGAATTTAGCAGCTGTGCTGTCACAAAGATCAGTTAAACACAGGAGAGTGGGTATCTGAGGGTCGACACACTTACTCCATGAGCAGTTTGTTGGCTTTAAAGCAGAGGTTGTATAACAATGCAAAACTTTATGCTTAGTTATTTTATTATGTGTCAATCAAAAATATACAAAGTTGTCCTTAAATATTTCAATAAACTTCTTCTTGTAAGTAAAAAATAAAACAGAAATTTGAACATTTGACTCTTCCTTATGTGACCTTTATTGATTGCCTACTTTATTTTGTTTTATTTTACTTTCTTAGTTAACATTGGACAATTGTAATTTTTCCCAATGTCATTTTTGTTTATGGTATATGCATTGTTGTCCTAAGAAGAGATTTCTTCTCATGATCCTTAAAATGACTGAGATTGGAACATTTATTTGTGTTATTTGTAAGGACATTTGTTTATTCTAGGTATTATTCTAGTTTTGTTCTACAGCCTCATAAAAATATTCAATGGGCAGAATATTTTACAAAGGAACTATTTTCCATTTGAATTTTGCTTGCATACTAAATCTTGTATTTTTGGTTAAGACTTTTCACAAAAAGAAAAAAAAATTGAAGAGAAAGCTATGTTCACATTTGCTTCAGGATATACTCCTGAGTATTATCTGAAGTTGTTAAAGAGCATATTCTTAATGCCTCCAGTGGACTTATCCTTTTCTTGTTTGCAGGATTTGATTAGAGTCAATTTATTTTCATCAGAAAGATTTTGGAGATAGTCATCAAGATCCTTTTTCGACATATAAAGCTTTTCTAAACTCCTCTGGTTTTCTGTGCAATTTGACAACTCTTTAGCATTCAGAGTTTTTCTAACTCTGTCTTTTCCATCCCAATTTATGTATATGATATTCTTTCCATTATGAACTAATTGATACAACTCTGAGAGACCTGTCATAAACGAATAAGTGAAAAGTGTTTGTCTTAATCTTTACAGAAAATTTTAGACAACATGAGTCACCTAGTAGGAGATAGGAAAGGAGGAATGAGAGAACCAAAATCTGATGGAACATATAGAAAAAATAATCACAAGACAGGAGGCTTAAACACATCAATGTTTCCAGTAAATGTAAATAGATTAAACTCTAATTAAAAAGCAGGTACTGACAGTCGTGAAAAAAATTCAAGACCAAGCTGTATGATGTTTATAAGAGATATACACTTTGAATATAAAGATACAGAAATTTGAAGGTAAATAATTGGAAAATGATATTCCATGCAAGTACAGAGGATGTGTAAGCTAGTATACAAAGTAGATTTCACTACAAGACATACCGTAGAGATAAAGAGTAATGTTTTATAATGAGTCAATTCATAAAGAAGACAATTTCTAGAATTTGTATTTGTTTTGTCCTTCAATTTGGCCCGTTTTATTTCTATTCTCTTATTATTTCCTTGAACATTTAATCAACATATACACATTTAAGTACAGTAGTCTCTTTCAGAGTTCTATTCTTTATGCACTTAGGACCCTAATTCCTTTTTCTACATTTCTATTTTATTACATTTTAAATATTTTTCATGCCTGCTGTTTTCTCATTTCTGATGGATACTATTCTTCATTTCTCAGGGATGTTTTCGTCACCCAGCCTTACTTAGATTTGTATTTGTGCGGGCTCATTAGAACTCTCATTTCAACTTCAGCACCTTACTTTTTAAGAATCCAAATCCTTATTTTCCTCCTTCCTGTGGCCACAGAAGGCAAAGCCCATAGCTTACCCAGTTTGATAACCAGTTCCTGCATGTTCCTCTACAGTCCCCCTCCCACCAAGTTCACTCTGAATAAGATGAACTAAGTAGAAAAATATATAAAAAGTGACAATATAAAAGGACTTCACACTAAAACTTGTGGCATCCCAAATTTAAAGTGAGGAAGATGAGAATGAACAAAGGAGAGAGGAAAAAACTAGAGTGTCATCTTCTCTTAAGACTATTCTTTTCATGTTTTTTCCCTCAATCTCATGGTTTTCTAACTTTTCCAGAAAGTCACAGTATCAGTTATTCTTTCTTGTGTTGGCCACCTCTTCTTCTATAGTTTAGTGTTTTTCCTCAATATATAAATAAGCTTAAATTCTCCCCAACATTTAGTATACGTACCATTCACAGAACTAGAGAAGTAACAATGGAACACAGATCTGAAGATAAGATGGAATGAAATGGAGGAAGGGAAGAGACTGTAGAAGGGATCATCTCAGACCTTGTGTACAAGACTTGCAGTGGGAAGGGATATTGCTCATTTCAAAGAACTGAAAGCAGAGCAGCATGGCTGGAATGGTGAGGTCAAGGGGACAGCTGCATTCTATGAAATTAGAGAAATATACACAGGATGGATCATCAGGGCCTTGTTGGTTATATTATGGATTTTGCTGTTTATTCTAACAGCAAAAGAAAATCATGGAAGCATTTTAAGGAGATTGGCATGTTTCCTACTAGAATTACAAAATCATGTTTGAAATGGGAGATTCCAAAGCAGATCCCCTCATTGTATATTCTCTGTATAAGTCCTTGAACTTTTAAAATTAGTTTCTTGGGACTACCCTGATGGTCCAGTGGTTAAGACTCCACACTCCCAATGCAGGCATCCCGTGTTTGATCTCTGGTAGAGGAACTAGATCCTGCATGCCACAACTAAGAGCCAGCATGACACAACTAAAAGAGCGCGCATGCCATAACGAAGATTCCACATGCCACAACTAAGACCTGATGAAGCCAAATAAATAAATAAAAATTAAAATTAAAATATAATAAATAAAATAAAACAAAATTAGTTTCTTTTTGCTGCTATCACAACCTTTTGTGGCTTAAAACAACACATATTTAAGTCTAAAATGGGTTTTACTGCATTGAAGTCAAAGTATCAACAGGGCTGCACTCTCTCTGAAGGTTCTTGAGAAGAATCTGTTTCCTTGCCTTTTCCAGCCTCTGTGGTTGCCTTCATTCCGTAGCTCATGGCCCCTTCCTCCATCTTCAAAGCCAGCAGCATCTTCAAATCTCTCTTTGATTCTCACCCTCTGCTTTCATTATCCCATCTCCTTCTCTGACTCTGACCCTTCTGCCTCCCTCTTTTAAGGACCCTTGTGATCACATTGTGTTCATATGGATACCATCCCATGATTCTTAGTCATATCTGCTAAGTCATATAAGGTAATGTGTTCATAGGTCCTAGGCATTAGTATGTGAACATCTTTTGAAAGGAAGGGGCATTTTTCTGTCTACTACATCTTTCTTCACAGGTTTTATCACATTCTGTAATTATAGACTTTTGTGATTATTTAACATTTGTCTCTTCCTCTATACTATAAACTACAGAGGCTGTGTTTTTTACAATCATATCCCCAGCACTTACTGGCAGAGTGTCTGGATCTAAATAGCTGTTCAGTAAACACAGGTTGAATAAATAATTTAATAGTGTATTAAGGTAAGATTAGTTTACCCTGAAAGCAATGGATACTTTTATTCAAATACAGTAAGCCCCCTACATACAAATGAGTTCCATTCTGAGAGTGTGCTCATAAATCCGATTTGTTCATAAGTCCAACAAAGTTAGCTTAGGTACACAACTAATGCAATTGGCTATATAGTAGTGTACTGTAATAGGTTTATAATACTTTTCGCACAAATAATACATAAAAAACAAACACAAAAAATAAAGAAATATTTTTATTCTTACAGTACAGTAAAGTACATAAAAGCACAACCACTTGTAGAGGATGCATGCACATGACAGTGTACACCAGACACGTGAACTGACTTACATGATTGGACAGGCAAATGCATGTTTGCATCTTTGAAAGTTTGCAACTTGAAGGTTCATATGTAGGGGATTTACTGTATTTTTATACTTCCCTATGGAGTGTTATTTACTCACATAAGCATATTTGTAGTTGACCCTTCTTATTTTAGTCCTATGTTTACCTACAGTCTAAATACAACTGATTATGTGTAACAGTATTGATTACCTATTTTGAGACTTTGGGCTTCTGGCTCTATGCTATGAGAAATAGAACAAATTGTCTAACTTTAATTCATGCAATATTATGTATTATAAAGTGTCATTAACTGAAACTATTATTCTGGCTCTGTAGCTAAACCAAGTGTTCAATGGTCTATAAGTTATATAGTACAATTATAGGCACTGCAGAAATTGCTAGCTTGACAATTTCTAACACAAAGTATATTTTTCAGATGCCAAATAGAGTATCTGCTTCAGAATCACAACATTAAGTCTAATATTTGTTGATTTGGTTTAAAACATCATGCTAACCTGAACATTTCTAGAATGTAACTTATATTTCCAACCTTTATGAAAGACTCTACTGTATACTCCATCACCCAAGTAAGAAACATGAAGCGTCATCATTATTTTTCCTTTTCTTCTCACCTCCATATATGATCAATCACCCAGTTCTTTTAAACATCTCTCACACCATTTCATTCTTTATATCCCTTTGGTTTGTAATCTAATTCTCTCATATCAGAGTGTTGCAATCTTCTATGAACTGGCTTCCTGAATCACTGAGATGCTACATTATATAACCTTTCTTTAAATATGTGTAGCTTGATTTTTTTTCCTTTTTATGAAAGGAAAAAGGAAGCAAGAGGATATTTATTATTTTTAATTAGAAACGCTTTTACAAAACAAGAAAAGCTTTGAGGCCAAATAGAAATGGATTCCAGTTTGCAGTGGTCTCAGCCCACTTCTAGGTTCCTAAAGAGCATATCCCAGTCTTGTTACTTTATAGTAGGAAACACCAAGCTTTGATATGTATGTAAGATGATGTGATTATTACTTGTGAACTAAGTATTTGAAACAGGATATTAAGACCTTCACATTTCCACAAACTTATTTTTTCCCTCTCTTTCTCCATAGCACTTTCTGAGTGGTATTTATAAAGTATAAATCTGATTTTATACAACCTTTTAATAAAACTCTTCAAGAGATTTGTTAAGTAATTCAAACTCTCTGGTTCCTGTTTACTTTTCTGAGAAGAAGTAAGTATCTAAATCTCCCAAATATTTTCTTTCTTTTCCCATCTTATATCACCACATAAAATTTCCTCGACTTAGAATTACATTTCTTTTATCGTCTATAATGAATGTGTATTTCTCCTTAAAATTCTAGCTCAGTTTTGGCTCCTCCTCTAAGTCTTCCCAGACTGACACTTTGCAGACAGGCCCAAGGAATATTGGTCATGATTTCCTTTCTGCCAACAGTGTATCTTATAACACAGATCACACTGTATTTTATCTTTGTGGTGGTTTTCCTAATAGACTCTGATGCACTTGGTTATTGAAGCCACACATATATGTTCTTGTGTCCCAGTATCTAGCCCAGTGTTTTTCACACAGACAGTGCCTAGTAAAGATCTCCTGAACAAATGAACTCTCACTTGGGTCTAGACTGACTTTGGTAACTTTTTAAGGGATAACTTCAGTAGGGCATTGAAATATTACAAGTCAAAGTGAGAGGACTTTTTGAGGACCAGGATATTTCCTGATAGTTTTGAAAATTAATAATATATAGCAGTAATTAGTTCAGTCAATGGTCTTTATTTAGATAATAACCTAAAATATTTTTAAAGGCTTATATTTTACAGGTTGAATAAGGTCAGCATATAGGAATGTTTCATTGAGATGGAGATATTTTTCTCCCCAGAGGGAAGAAAGTTCTGATAAGTGGACTTCACCATGGATGAATACGAAAAAGACCTGTTTATCTAAAACCAAGATGCTCTAAATGTAGGTCTTTTATTTCAAGGTAGCGTGGATCTACTGTAGCTCCATGTCTGATTGTAAAGTGATTACTTGATGCTTATGAGACACACTCCTCATCAGAGTGGCGAGCATCTCTGCCTTGTTCCCTTTGTCTGCAGAGTCATATATTGCACAAAATTCTCCAAGCATGTTCATTTTCCCATAGAGGAATCAATTATCTTCTTGTTTTGTTGCAGGTGGATTCACTAGAGCTTTTTGCCTGGAATCAGATTGAGTGTTAGACCCTAGTTGGCACAAATAATAGCATGAGTGTTTTTTATTTTATTCATATAAAGGTGCTCTTTCTCATGCTAAAAGTCTTACTCATTCAAAAACAAAGCAATACAATCAAGAGTCAAATTTTAAAAGCTTTTCACAGAAACATCTGAAATATTTAAAAGAATTAGAGAAACTTGGCAGTTTTCTGTTACTGAAATTAGTTTTTTTCTTGGTATTCAGGTCTAACAATAAGAAAGTGTATTTATATATATTGCCTTAATTGTAGATGGCATATATGTTACAAGAGAAACGAGCCTAAACTTAAAATTTGAAGTCTCAAGTTTGAATCCAAAGCCTTTTATCAACTGGTTGTGTAATTTGCTTATGTGTATGTTGCTTATGCACTGATTTTCAGTTCTCTTATCTGTAAACTGGTTGATAATGATGGAATTGTTATAAAATTGTATGTATGTAAAAGCACTATTTTAAAGTTGATGTCTTACAAAACTGTTACTACTGTATCATTAGTAGAATATTCATAAAAGGTTAAAAATTCAAAATTATTATAGATCAGAGATGAGGTACAGCATGTATTATTGTTTGCTCGAGCCCATTCTAAGTACTGAGGATGCAGGCCATGCAGATTGTTAAATACTTTTAATATCAGCCTCCTTATAGGGCTCTCCTTCAAGTTATACTTACAAATGTTCATTTAGAGGTAATTGAGAGTGGCTTTTCTTCAATATAAAGCCAAATAAGATTACTATAAATTAAATGAGCTGCATTCAGAGATTCTTAAAACCTATGCTGGTAGTAGTCAGAAATCCACTGGATTTATGGTAAACCATAAGAGTAAATGAGGTATGTGGGACCTCTTACAATCTGGAAAGAGATATACAGTCATGTGTGTGTGTATTTGGTGAATGAAAATTCCTGTATAAAAATCATGTTTATATTAACGTATAAATTAGCTATAATATATCTTTATTTTAGATTGATCATTAACTAGCAGTAATTCTGTTTTCAGCCAGTTATATTCAAAGAAGTATCTTCAAATAGTTGTTCCAGATGGTTAACCTTGTCAATACAAAACATACCAGAGCCAAGATTTCACTGAGATTTCTCTGCAATGTTTACAGGTCATACGATTGAAATACAGATGAATGAAATACTGAGAAAGAATGTTCTCCACGACTTAAGGAAAGAAAGATTTCAAGCCTCTGGTTTTGAAATGTCAGTATAGACATAGCTTGAGTGCATGGAGAACGTAAAGACTTACCTTCATAAAGCTTTGTTCAATTGCCCAAGTGATATATTTCAACGACTTAAAAGTATTTTAAAATATTTTAAATTTCATAAATGGTTACAAACATGCTGGAATAAACTAGACTTTTTTTTTTTCTTTGTGTGATTTGTAAATTTTCCTTGATCCTGAATAATGCTATGGATTTAGTAAAGACTTCCATTCTGGTCTATAGAAGTTAAATAGAAAATAATTTTTATTTTGGGGTCACAAGCCTAGAAAAAGTTCAAGACATGACAGAACTGTTAGTAGGAAAAGGGACTGAAGAAAACATATTCTCACTGAAATCACGTCTAGGTAAAGAAATTAGAGAAATGTTATATGGGATTTGATGGCAAACTATAGTTACTTACCATTTGCTGAACATTAGAATACATGGTATACATGTGTTATTTTATACAGCTGTCACTATAGCCCTGTAAGGTAGTATAATTAGCTTCATTTTATAATTGAGAAAAGATTAAAAATATAAGTATTTTTTCTAAAAATCTTATAGACATCAAGTGGCAGTACAACTTCTTGATATCCATTATCTCTCTCTTCCCAGAATTTTTATCCTTGCTTTCAGTAATGTGGCCCATTATCATAAATGATATCTTTCAAATACTCACAACTCTGTTGATTTTTCCTTCCATGCCACTGCAACTTGATGAACACAATGGCTTAATTTATTTAATCCTGAATTTAAAAAGCTGAACTTCTGAACTAAACAGGAAAATTTTAAATCACTGTAAATATTTTCTTGAATCCCTGATGCTATCAGTTCTGAGACCTTCCATTATTTTGTGTACTGCTAAGAAAGAAAAAAAAGGTCAATTAAGCACTGACACACTTTTAATTTCCTCTTGCTGTATAACAAATTCTCACAAATGTAGGGGCTTAAAACAGCACAAAATTATTATCTCACAGGATCCATGAGTCAGAAGTCTGGATACAGGTTAGCAAAATCATCTGCTCAGGTCAGGATCTCACTAGGTTGAAAGAAAGGGATCCAGGTGCTGCCTCTGGTACCTGCTATGGCCACTTTCACAAAACTGGAATTTGTTTCTGCTGCCATTTCCTCCTATACTTCACTGCTCCTTTTGCTCTTTGTGTCACTAGCTCCTGATTCAAGATACAAAATAAATGCATCTGATTGTTGACTCTAATTTGTGTGTCTCTGCCTTTGCTGCAAAGGAGGTTGGAAAATCTGACTTATGGGCTGAGCTATTTGCTATACACAAGAGTCCCTCCAGCTTGTTTAAACAAAGAGGAATTAAATAATATTAAGTTACTCTCAGAAATCTTAGAAGGGCCAGAAGAACAAGATGTGGGTGCTATATGGTCAGAAAATAAAATCAATGAATTATTTCTGGTGAGATATTTCTGCTGAAGCACACTGTTACAGAATGCTGCACAACACTTCTCTCCATTAGTACTGGAAACCAGATGCACGACCAAAGTATACATATAATGCCTCTGCCACCAGGCTTATGAAAGTATCTGATCACTACACACCTGGCCTTCACTTCATGTGCATCCAAGTCTTCTATGAAGCTGTAAGACTGGTAGAACCTAGGTTATGTGCCTCCTCAGTAGTTGCAAGGAAATATGGGGGAATGCATTTTTTAGTTTCCTAGGTTCTAAAATAAAGGAAGACAATATATAAGCCCATCAGAATGGATGTGGAGTGAACCAACCTACTGCATCCACCCTATACGTAGTTGGCATTTTCTGGTCGGTAATGAAACGTGGGTTCTACTTCCCACCAAGACATGTGAGATACAGTGTTTTCTGAACATAAAAATAGGATTCAAATGCTGGACAGATACACAGTGATTAATGTTGACCAGAGTGAGGTTAGTGAAGCACTCATCTTGGGTGCAAAATTCTAGGGAGTACCAAACAACTCAGTGATCAAGAGCAATAATATTTTAAAGTCATGTTCTGGGGAAAAAAAGCAAAATGAATGCAAAAAAGTCATAATGAACTAAAGGTCAAAGTTTTAAATAAAAGATCAATGTCCATGTTATATGAGCCCTATTGGAGGCTGAGACAAAAGGAAAGTCAGTAATACGGATCCTGCCTTAAATCCTGTGCCTGAGGCAAGTGTCCTGCTGGTCTTGTTCACTATATTTGTTTTTAAATGGCTGCCAGACGCACTCTGCTTACATATCCCCAACTTAACCACTTCAGTGAAAAAGAGCTTTTCTTTTCTAGCATATATCCTTGAAATCCACAGAATATGCTGATTGAGTCACTGCCTCTTTGTGAGCCAAGCACTCTGACTAGAGAGATGGGGATATTCTGAGTAAACACCTTTGGGCATCAAGACTAAGAATCTCCTCCAGGATGTGTGGACGGGGAGAATAAATTTCCCAAAAGAACTGGGAGAATAGAAATGCAAAAGCATAGTGTGCAAGCAGTAACATGACTGGTTAATGTGTCCAGATTTCTATAAATCCTCTCTCCTGACCTTTTCTCTTCCATTCCTGCCTCCTATGCTCTAATCACTATGTAGTATCCAGGTCAGTCTTTAAAATGCAAACCTGATCATATTTTTCAGCTGGAAACCCCTCAATAGCTTCTCAATGCACCTAGAATATACCAAATCTTTGCATGTTTTACTAAACTCTGCATTACCTTGCTTCAGTCTGACTCCAGTTTTATTTTATCTCACACTTCTCCTTACTTACTATGCTCCAACCCTAGTGCCTTTACAATGTTCTAGTACACAGACTTCTTTCACATTTCAGGGAGTTCACACATGCTTCTCACCTGGATACCTATGCATTCTTCACATCTAAGTTTAAATGTCACCTCCTCAGTTGTCATGCTGATTTAAAATTCTGTTATTTATCTCTCATAGCACCTTGCATAACACTTACTACATTTCATAATTACATAAGTGCCTTTAGGACTATTTCATATACATTCCCTCTACAACTACCCCTGTTAGACTCTGAGAGCAATAAAGGCAGACACATAACTATTTTATTCAATTCTCTTTCCTCAGTTCCCAGGCTTGTACAGTGTCTGATACATAGTCAGTGATTAGTATACTTTTGGTGAATTAAAAGAGAGACTTGATTGAACATAAAACTGCCTTCTTTCCTGCTTACCTACAAGGTTAATTTTCTATTTTTTCTTTTATAGGCCAACAACATTCTTACAATAAATTATCTTTTTAAATTAGTTAGAGTTTGTTTTTACTGCTTGTAACCAAAGAAGCAACCTTAAATGTTACAATCCCTAGCAGGAAACTGAGATATTTAGGAGCACCTTGGAGGCAGTAGGGAGTCATTTGTCTTTCTCGGCATTCTTTTTGGTTCCTCAGTCTCTGCTTTCACTTGATTTGCCAATCTTTTTCTGGAATATCTCCACCTGCTGCCTTACACAAAAGCCCAAATGAATTCTGAAGGAGGCAAAAAGAATTTCACATTCTCAGCCCTCTGATCCCCAACTCTCAAACCCAAATGGACTAAAGGCGACTTTCAAAATATGCCATATGATCTCAGCCCTGTAGGCATCAGCACATTTCATTCCTTCTGTTTGGAAAAACCTTCCACTGCCACAGACCTCACCCACTTCTCTCCTTCCATTGGTTCACCTTTCTATCATCTCTTGAGTCTCAAATAAAGCATCACCTCCTCCAAGAAGATGTGTCTGCATAGAAGATTGTGTTAGGTGTCCTTCCAAACTGTGTAATTGCCTTCTCCTACTGTCTTCTGTGGACACTACACTGTACACCTTATATTTCCTCATAGCCTAGTACGTTATAAACATTCAATAAATATCTATAGCATACACAAAGTAGAAAATAAAATTTCAAAATTCCTCATTGCCTACAAACCTACTTGAACTCTCATTTTCTGCAACACACACATGCACACATACACACCACACACACCCTGCACAACTTAAATATGTCAATATTAGCCTGGACTATGCTTTTCTTCCCCTTGCCCCCTGTTTCTCTATGGTAAGCTGCTGGTGGAGAGATAATTTCTCATATACTTTACCAATCAAATAAGTGGGTATTCTCAGAGATTCCAACTCCTTCCTAATACGCATGGCTTACCTGCCATAGTGATGTGGTAAAGACCTATATAACATGGCTGGGAATGAGGATGGGGTGAAATGAACTTAAAGTTCAGAAGAGAAGATTTGGGTGAGAGTTTCAGATGAATTGAGGAGGAAAATAATTTAATGTAGAAAGGTCCATGAAAGGAGGAGTTGCAGGGTACAGTGATATTATGTGTGTACCAACCTAATAAAAAGGGTAATAAATGCCCATATTTCAACCTTTCACCCAGAACATCTTTGTATTCTTGCAAGATCTTCATTAAGAGATTTCTCTGTATTACAAAACTGCTTTCCAATGTGTCCACTTTAGTTCAAAGTCTCTCTGAAAGTAATTGAAGATTTGTTAGGATGCCATTTTAGTAGCATGTCCCTTGCCCTGAATTTCCTAGGCCTGGACTGTAATAACTTTCTCATGAAATGTATTTCTCAAACTTTAGTATTAATTCAGGATTATTTCATTTATTTTTTATTAAAACAATGTAATTAAAGGACCTATTGGAAATGTCACATTTATTAGTGAAACTATTAAATATTAACTTTTGAAAAATGCTTTTGCTGGTATATTGATCTAAAGTGGGCCTAGCTCTAACTTATCTAATAATTCAGAAAATCTCATTCTTTATTTTTTTTCAAGAAATGGAAAATAAGAATATTGAATGAAAAAAATCTGCCTAATCCTTCCTGTCATCAAAATATGATAACAAGGTATATTTTTAATAGGAGTCCTGAGAATTATTTTAAATCTGTTTTATTTGGATTTTAGTCACTAAAAACATATTATTATTTTTGAATATTTCATTCCCTTAACTTGCCTATGTTAAATGAAGGTGTGTTCTAAGTTAAAAAATTACAGTGAGATCCATGGTCTACATTTTAGACAAAGGAAAGCATTTTCAACTTTCCTCTTCATCAAAGGAGGCTGCAGTGAAGTACTTTGAATCCCCTCACTTTCTAAACCCTCTATTTTATCCTTGGGACCAGTTACATATTTTGCAGTGTTGAAATCTTTTTAAAATAGTAAAATGTGTCAGATATGCAGTAATGTAGAAATACCTTAAAAATATATATTCTCAGTGAAATACACAATGGAATTTCCATATTTTCAAAGCCATTTCCACTCTATTTCATGTTGGTAAAAAGAGTAAGGGTATAAAGTATCCTATCTTGTACCATTAATCTTACAAATAGACTCTGAGTGAATAGTATGCTATTAGTGTTATATGCTAACAGATATCAGAGCTGGCCAGCTACTTAAATAGCTTCGAGCTACTTATCATTTTAGGGCATTTCTCCTTGCTTTCTCAGAATATACAGCCTTTTTTTTGTTGTTGTTACTGAAAGTGTAATATGAAAACAATGAGAATGACAACGTATTCTTTTCAAGTATTATGACTTCTGAAGAGTTGATATAGGCTTCCAGATTATTGCAAATTTTCTCCCTTTCCCCTACTTTTGAGTAAGGAGAATCAACCTTAAATACGGGGAGATCCAATATGTCAAAAAGCCTCATAATGTTTTCATTGTTTTCTATGTCTATGGCCTACTTCCTAGGCCAGTGTTTTTCAACTCAATCAACCACTTTACAACAGCATCACATTTACAGCAGTCAATGAGTTTGGGATAGAAGAGTAATAATACAGATGCTTCACAATGTTTCATCATGGTGAGTTCTATAAGATGTTATAAGGAATGAATTCCTGATAAAGTGACACTGCAATTATGACAAGAGAAACTTCTTTGACAGATTGCCTGGAAGGAATATAACACATTCAAATTTACCACAACACAACTTCTGGCAGAACCATATTCCATGTGCTTGCTTTGGAAATTATTGGAGCTATATTGCCCACTGAATCATCTGGAACTTGGTAATTTTGAGTTTCTTTGTTTTTAATGAGAATGCATTTGGGTATCATATTTGTTGAATATTTGTAAGCAGGATGGTGACTTTGTGAAGAGGTTAGTTGAGATAAATGTGTGTGTCTGTGTGTGTATGTGTGTGATGGCAAGAGACTAAACTAAAACTTTGGAAATAGTTTTGGGACAATAGATATCATAATTAAATCTTGAGAATACACACTATCTCAGGCTCTATTCTAAGTGCTTTACAAACATATGACTCCATGGGGTAGATAGCGTAATTATACTTATTTCACAGGAGAAGAAATGGAGGACTTAAGGGACCAAAATCCACGCCCAATGTCATCTGATTAGTTGTAAATCCAGGCTGAACTGATAGAGTCTGATTTTAGTGCTGAGGCTCTTAAGCTCTATGTTAGAATATTAAGCTGTGCATTGTGCTGTGTTTTACAATGGAAATATTGTAGACTAGAAATTCAGTTTAAAGACTTAGAATGCAGAAACAAGAGCAATATTTTTTTAAAAAGAATCTCCAGGTTAGGAATTACTACCAGGATGAAAGTGTTTATTCATTCCAGTAGTAATTCCTAATCTTTTCCTTTCCTACTTAATTTGCTTGTGATATAGTGTCGTAGCAAAGAGCAGCACTTAGCCAATTTTAGATTTGATGCCTGCTCTGATATGTGCCAGGAAGTGAGAAGAAGGATCTTCCATTGAGAGAGTCAGGTACCTTAGTTATCACCCACTAAGACAATATGTAGTATTTGGTGAGATAATTTTCCAAAAGCAAGCGAAGGTATTAGAGAGGAGACATGCATGTTAGTTGGTTAAAAACCAACAAATGTTTAGTATGCTGGTCATCTTTCTACTGCCTATAAGCTCTGCATCAGTTGTCTAAATGTCTAAAATTAAAATCTCCTACCTACCAAGATAGTTCACTCTCTTAAATTCAAATCAAAGTTTATTACTCTTTTGAAACATTAACTGACTAAGCAAAATGTAGTTTACTGAGTAACTAACATGCCATAAGGTTAAAAGACAAAGAAGCAAGGAAATCTATAGTCTACATCAGCAAGTATTTGGTCTCAAAGTCTCCCACATTTTTCAACAATATTCTGCCTTTTTCTATGATCTTTTAGTTCTCTGGCTAAAGTATCAATAGGTTTTAATATCCCATTACTATTATTTCAGCTTACCACTGTTTAGCAATAACTGATCTGAAAAGAAGTGCCAGCCTCCAGGTTGTTCATAGGCAGTAGCAGTAGAAGCAGCTTGTGAGAGACAAAGAGGGACAGGGTGAAATAACACCAAGAAAATGATCAAATGAAACATTCAAACTGCACAACGCACTACTGAAATACAAATTCTAAATTGTTTAATTAATGGCAGATACAAAAGTACCAAATCATACATAATGCATGTGCCACCTATATTTATAACCAACCTATGCATACATATGTTATTATTAATTGTCTACATATTTATTTTCAAGCACATCCTTCCCTTTGTTAATCCTTCTGAATTGCTGTATAATGACAGTATAAATTACTGTCATTAGAAGTGTGTATTTTACTTCATTATAATTCGTAATGTCAAATGAAAAGAGCTTGGATAAGAAGAAGGCAGTGATGATTAGGAGATGCAACTGGTGCTATTTCTAAAAGCATCTCAAGTCTTTAAAAATAATATGGCAGGCCCAAGTCTAGCTCAAACAACAGACATATAAGGAGAGAAATAAAAATGTATGTCATTTTGGAAAGATAAAGAAATAGTTGAAGGATGGCTAGAAAAAAAAAGGGTGACAATATAGATATGTAGTTGGATATCTAGAACAATGTAGTGGAAAAGAAAAGGAGTGCTTGGCAAAATAAATTCAACCATGACAGTCGTATAAAAATAAGCCACAAAACCATGGACATCTATGATAGATTTGCAAGGAATAACAGTGTATCTAGCAGCTCTGCTTCAATTCCCATTATATCATTTTAGGACCCTGGGCTTGAAAATTTCATGCATCTTAACTTTGCACTTATTCTTTTTTGAGAATTCCCTCTAAATGCATGAGAAAGAATGTATTCACTTTCCAGGTAATTGTTTTGTTATAGGTTTTCTTTTGAGTGGTTTGCTTTCTATTTGAGAACTTCAATAGGAAGTACAACACATTTATTGCATGACAGTAATGCTTTCTTCTTCATGCACGAAGATGAAATATTCCCCCTTTGCCAGTCTGTGTCTCACTAATTCAGAAGCAGAACAGGAATAGAGAGTCAAGTTTTAAAAGTTATGGCAAAAATCACTCTTGCAGAAAGTAGTGAGTCCAGGTTAGTCATAAGTCAAGTTTAAAGGTTATAAAGTTTTTGTTGATAGGTGGAGGGAGAAGTGATAGGTTTATGAATAGAGACCAAAACCCAGGCTGTCAAAGTGAATTAGAAAAAAACAATAATACAAGTTCAAAAAGGCAAACCGAGTTAAAAGCCTAAGATACCCAAAATGTTAGAGGCATGGAAGTTGGTGCTTTGCATGTAAATAAGTCTATTCCACACTTCAGGTATTTGTGAAACCAGCCACAGATGAGCTAGTAAACAGGGCTTTGTCCTCTGATCCAAGGATAAAGGTTGTTCTCCTTTGGTTTCCGCACTTCTCTATTGCACAAAGATGGGAAAGGGATGACAAATGTGTATTTACAGACAAGGACATACAGAAAGACCAATCACTACTAAGAGATTTTGATTATGCAGTAGTAGTGTCTAAACCAAGCCTGTAAACAAAGGTTGAAGACAAAATGACTATAGAGTCCATGTAGGTAACACATGCATGAAGCCAGATGGAGCACACATGCCCTTTCTTAAAGGGGATAGCTCTGAACAAGTTTCTGCTTATTACTGCCAAAAGAAAGGTGGGTCTAGTTTCTCAGGCCCTTTGCTTGTTCAAGCAAATCCAAAACTCTGTATTTTTATTATAAAATTATCCACATTTATGTCACATAATAATTCAATTTGTCTATGTAATAGGTAGTTTAAATATTACTTGTGGTTGGTGTGGAAATATCCATTGCCCAGATAATATATAGTCCAGATGAACAATAAAAACATCAATAACATGTCCAATGATTAGTCTGAACAACACAGAACTTTGTCAAAGTTATCACTGAATCTTAAACGGCTGCAACCAGAGGCTGAGGGCTATGGACATCAATAAACATGATTCAGAGAAAATAAAAGTAAAATAATGCTTAAAATGATTTAAAAAACAAAAGGTTAGTAAAACTGACATCAAATAAAGTCAACTGCAATTCAAATAATCAAAGAATAATTGGTATCTAACAGTATACCATCAATATTTGTATTGAGCCCTTCTCAAAATTTTGAAAGAAACACAACTGTTACAGGAATGCTTAACACACCACTACTGTTCCATGACAAGTAAAGAGAATAAAAAAAATTAAAACACTGTAAAGGATTTGAATCATATAATTAATAGAGGTGAAATAAATGATAGATATTAAAAATTGTCTCTAAAAGAAATATTTACCTTCTATTAACTTTTTTCTTATTATTGATAAAAAATTGCCCTACAATATTATGTTAGTTTCAGGTGTACTATATAATAATTTGACATTTGCACACATTATTAAATGATCACCACAATAAGTCTAACAACAAAGTTATTACAATATTATTGACCATATACCTTATATTGTAAGTCATCTCTGTGACTTATTTATTATATAACTTAAAGTTTATATCTCTTAATCCTGTACATCTTTCAAATACCTCTTCCAACCATCTTCCTTCTGGCATTTACCCATTTGTTCTCTGTATCTATGAATCTGTTTTCATTTTGTTTTGTTTGTTTCTTTCTTTTTTTTAGATTCCACATATAGGTGAAATGATGCAATATTTGTCTTTCTCTGTCTGACTTATTTTACTTAGCATAATACATTCTAGATCCATCCATGTTTTTGCAAATGGCAAGATTTCATGTTTTATTTTTATGGCTGAAAAATGTTCCATTGTGTGTGTGTGTGTGTGTGTGTGTGTGTGTGTGTGTGTGTATATATATATATATGTGTGTGTATATATATATATATATATATATATACCACATCTTCTTTATCCATTCATCTTGCATTAGGCACTTAGGTTGTTTCCATATCTTGTCTATTGTGAATAATGCTGCAATGAACATAGGGGAGCAAATATCTTTTGGAATTAGTGCTCTTGTTTTCTTCAGATAAATACCCAGAAGTAAAATTGCTGGATCATATGGCAGTTTTATTTTTAATTTTTTGAGGAACGTCCATACTGTTTTCCAAAGTGGCTGCACCAATTTACAATCCCACCAATGATGAACAAGGATTCTCTTTTCTCTACATCTTCACCAATGCTTTTTATTTGTTATCTTTTTTGTGATACCCAGTCTGACAGGTGTGAATTGCTGTCTCATTGTGGTTTTGATTTGCAATTCCCTGATGATTAGTGATGTTGTACATCTTTTCACGTCTCTATTAGCCGTCTGTATGTCTTCTTTGGAAAAATGTGTATTCAGGTCCTCTGCCCATTTGTTAATTGGGTTGTTTGCCTTTTTGATGCTGAGTTGTATGTGTTCTTTGAATATTTTGGATATTAACCCCTTATCAGATACATCATTTGCAAATATCTTCTACCATTCTCTAGGCTGCCTTTTTATTTAATTGATAGTTTCCTTTGCTGTATGAAAAGTTTCTAATTTGTTATAGAAACTTTTGTATATTTTTTCTATTGTTGTCCTTGCCTGAAGAGACAGATCAAAAAATTTCCTAGAACTGAGGTCAAAAAGAACGCTGCCTATGTTATTTCTAGGAGTTTTATGGTTTCAGGTCTTATATTTAAGTCTTTAATCCATTTTGAGTTTATTTTTGTATATGGTGTGAGAAAGTAGCCTAGTTTTATTCTTTTGCATGTAGCTGTCCAATTTTTCCAATACCATTTATTGAAGAGACTGTTCCCTCCCCACTATATTCTTGCCTGCTTTATCACAGATTAACCGACCATATAAGTGTGGGTTTATTTCTGGGCTCTCTATTCTGTTCCATTGATCTGTGTGTCTGTTTTTGTACCAGTACCATACATTTTGGTGACTGTAGCTTTGCAGTATACTTTGAAATGAAGAATACCTCTGGCTGATACCTCCAGTGTTTCAATGGTGCTGAATTCTTTTCACTTTTGCTTGTTTGTAAAACTCTTTATCTCTCCTTCAATTCTGAATGAAAGCCTTGCCAGGTAGAGTATTCCTGAGTGTAGATTTTTCCCTTTTATCACTTTGAATATATCATGCCACTCCACTCTGGCCCTCAAAGTTTCTGCTGAAAAGTCAGCTGGTTGTCTTGTCGGAGTTCCTTGCACATAACTAGTTGCTTTTCTCTTGCTGCTTTTAAAATTCTCTCTCAGTCTTTAATTTTTGTCACTTAATTATAATGAGTCTTGTTGCGGACTTCTTTGGGTTCATCTTGGTTGGGAGTCTGTGTTTTCTGGATCTGGATGTCTGTTTCCTTCCCCTGGTTAGGAAAGTTTTCAGCTATTATTTTTTCAAATAAATTATCTGTCCCTTTCTCTTCTGTTTCTGGGACCCCTATAATGCAAGTGTTAGTACACTTGATGTTGTCTAAGAGGACTCATGAACTATGATCATTTTTTAAAATTCTTTTTTTCTTTTCTTGGCTCAGCTTGTGGGATATCCACTACTCTATCTTCCCATTCACTGAATGTGCAGTTTTCTGTACCTACTGTATCTAATCTACTGTTGATTCTTTCTAGTGTATTTTTTATTTCAG
This sequence comes from Mesoplodon densirostris, assembly GCF_025265405.1. Classification (NCBI taxonomy): domain Eukaryota; kingdom Metazoa; phylum Chordata; class Mammalia; order Artiodactyla; family Ziphiidae; genus Mesoplodon; species Mesoplodon densirostris. The sequence goes on from NC_082678.1 coordinate 64,248,414, forward strand.
TTATCATATTCTTCAGCTCTGTTTGGTTCTTCTTTATATTTTCTAACTCTTTGTTCAACTTCTCACTGTTTTCATCCATTTTATGTTAATCAAGCATCTTTGTGGTTATTACCTTAAAGTCTTTGTCAGGTAGATTGCTTATCTCCCCTCCTTTTAATTATTTTTCTGAGGTCTTGCCTTATTCCTCTGTTTCCTCATTTTGCCTAACTCTCTGTGTTTATTTCTATGTATTAGATAGGTCATTTAAGTTTCCTGATCTTGAAGAGATAGCATTATGTAGGAGACATACTATGGGGCCTGGTAATACACTCCCCTCTGGTCTCCAGAGTTATACAGTGCCAGCCTGCTGGTGGGTGGGGCCAGGTCCCACCAATGTGACTGTGTGGCCCATGTTGTCCTGGGATGGGTGCCAGCCCACCTGTGGTGAGTAAGCTCCTGGCACTAATTGGAGGGAGGCAGGACTCCAAAATGGTGCTTGCTAGCATCAGTGTCTTCATAGTAGAATGAGCTCCCCTAAATGGCTGCAGCCAGCATTTATAGTTGCCTCCAGCCTCTCTGGGAGGTTCTCCAAGATTAGCATGTGGGTCTGACCCCAACGTCTTTCAAATTACTGCCTCTGCACTGAGATTTGGAGCTTGTGAGATTTTGCCTATGCCCTTGAAGAACAGAGTCTTGGTTTTCCACAGCCCTCTAGCACTCTCAAATTGCAAGTCCCACTGGTCTTCAAAGCTAGATGTCCTGGGGGCTTGTCTTCCTAATGAAGGACTTCCAGGCTTGAACCCCTTGTTTTTTGGAAAGAACCTCTGAAATTGTGATTATCCTTCCTTTGGTGAGTTGCCTACCTGACAGTGTGGATTTTGACTATATTTGTCTCCATCCTTCCTACCCATCTTATGGTTCCTTCTTTATATCTTCAGTTGTGAAAAGTCTTTCCTGCTAGTCTTCATGTCATTCTCATACATAGTTGCTCTGTAAATAGCTGTAATTTTGGTGTGCCTGTGGGAGGAAGTAAACTCTGCCATCCTGGCCATACCTCCTATTAAATTTTATATACTAACTATAAAATCCATTATATACTTTTCTTAAAAGAAAAAAGAAAACTTAGCTCCAGGAAAGGAAGACATTACCTGTTTCACATTCTCTGATCAGAATATCATTAAAAAAGGAATTGAAAATATCTTATGAAACAAATAGTTTAAAACAGAATCATCAGTTGAACATATGAAAAATACTCTTCTAAATAACTACTAATCCCAAATAAAAGTACAATTTCAGTATATTTAGAATATATTAAACATGGGAATTTTGCTTGCCAAAGTATGGATTCCTTAAAGCTCTCCTCAGATGTAAAGCTATATTCTTAATCTTTTTTGTTATAACATAAATGAACATTCAATTCAGAGGTTAGGGAACAAAACAGCAACTCTAGTGTAACCAAGAGGAAAGAATTAAGCAAAGATATTATTCAATAAAAATATATAAAATAAAAATTTTCAAAAATAGAATAAAAATATGCTTTAAAAATAAAATAGAATGATGTTAGCAAATCTAATAAAACAATGTGGAAAGTGAAAATAACAGAAATAAGAAAACTATTGAAAATGTAAAAAGAGTAAATATAGATATGTATATAAATATACACACATCAAATATTCTATAATTAGCTTATATTGATTTTATGATTAGACACATAAATATTATTTTTCAACAGGAAAACATAGCCACTTAATTTTACAAATACGAAATTAAAAATTTCCTTGTGTTCTTTATACCTCAATAAAGATTAAAAAATATGAGAAAATATGAAATCATTAAGGACCTTCAGCAGAGCAGTTTTAGAGGAATGGGATGGGGGACTAAGGTTGGAAGCCATACCTTGGTTGAAGTATGAGTGGGTGATGAGAAAATGAAGACAGTACATAGAGACTTAATACCTTGGCTGTAAAGTTCAGTGTATTACTAAAAAAATACATATATATGATTGAGGAAAAATACATTGATTTAATATGGAAGAGGTCATTGTTTTCTTTGCTTAAAATTTATAGATGGAGGGAAATGGTTGAAGTTAAAAAATGTGTAATTGATAGAAAAGTTCTTGGAGGAGGCTGGGTAGGATAATATTCATGGAAGAGATGAGAAACAGTTTTAGCAAGATGGCTGACTATTTCATGGAGTTAGGAAGTTTTGACAAAAATAATCAATAAATGATCAATGATAAGATTTTATGTGATTCAAACTGAGGATCATAGCCTGGAAGCCAGCTTCCCAGATTACTCTGAGAAACTGCTCAAGAGAAGCACAGTTTTCAGTACAGTTTTATATCTTGTCAGAACAAAGAACATTAAACAGGGATATAGTTCTTCAATGTTTCAAAAGAAAAACAAGAAAACCTGACCAACACGTACACAATGAGTCAGTATGGCCTTGGCACCTGGGAAAGGAGTTTTAATCATCAAAGGAGGACCAGCATTGGCGTCCCAGGAAAGGAAATAGTTAATCTTTATTTTCAGCATGGACATGGTTTATTTCTGATCAATGTGCCCTTTTCTTTAATAATTAAAGAAAATATACAACATATGATAGGCCACAAACAAGCTGTTTAGTTAGCATAAAATTCAAGTTTACTCATGTATAAACCAGAATGACTTCCCCACACTTCGAAATGTGAAAATTTCTTTTATCAGAAGGAAGGAGAGATGGAAATGCCATTGAGTTAAAGTGGAAGTGGGGGAGAATGAAATAAAGTAATTTGAGGAAGCACATAACTTTTCTTAGTTATATAGGCAGTTAAGAGAAAGAACTGGACGTGGTGTGATGGTGGGGATGGTGATGATAATAGGGCAAGAAATTGGAACAGAGTTGTGACAATTTAAAATATTGAAGTGTCATATGTCCTGTGATCTAGACTGGGTAGAAAATGGACTATGGGATTGGGGAAGTATAAAAACCATAGGTTTTATATTAAATCTGAGAATTAAAACACACTCAGAAAAAAAAAGAAAATATTATTTCCCATATATAGCATCATAGCTCTTCAAACTGACATGAACTTTGGCATGAACTAATCAGTATCTCTTTGATGACCTTTCAGCATGGCTCCAATGAAGCAGGATGACAATAAGCAAAAACGTGTCTTTCAATTTCAGCCACTCATGTTCCAAAGTATCTCTTCCCAGCTTTAGGAAAAGTAAACATCTAGATTTCAAGAACCCTTGCTATAATAAAATTTAAACTTACAAAACATATGAATCAAAAGACTATTACCCATATCCATATCACAAAAAATCCCAACAACAATAAAAAAAAAACCACAAAATATTTTCTTATTAAACTCAATCTTCCTAATAGAATGTCATACTAATGAGTATCTTTGAGGGTTTTTTGGTTTGTTTGTTTATTTTTACAGAAATGCTTCTGTGTTCTGTGATAGAAGAGTATAAAAATATGGCAAAATCTGGATTCTTTAAAGTTCCAAAACAGTTTAGAATTATAAAATTTCACTGGTTTAGTGATTTTGCCTATTCACTTAGCTTATGTTTCTCTATTTCTCTCTGAGTGGATGAGGTTCTCAGTTTTCAGCTATTGGAGAAAACTATGTGCTATTTTGATTTTCAGTATTAGCAGCTATAAAATGATCTGAACCACAGGCATTTACAAACTGTAAACTATGTAGCAACTTGCAGTTGTAAAAAATCCATAACTTAAAGAGCTAACAGGTTACAGTGTGTATACCAGCTCAATCAGTTACCTAGTAAATTTAGGCAAACCCTTCAACTAGTTAAACCTTAGTTTCTCTACCTGTAAAATGTAGACAATAATATTTATTACCTAAAGTGCTGTGAATTGTTATGAGAAACAAGATACATAAGATTATTTTTGGAAACTCAAAAGCCCTTGATGAATACAGCGTTACTGCATTTCATAGAGGTATTTCATGGGCTGGGGCAGTTTGCAAAATCACAAATCAACAATTATAAAATCAGGAAGGAATTGTTGGCAGGCAAGGTCATCTAATACAATCGCCTGAAATATAATGGATTCTTTATTTTTTGTTTTGTTTTGTTTTGGTTTTTTTTTTTTTTTTTTTTTTCAGCCTTGGCTGCTGCCGGACAAAAAAGGATCACCTTTATACTTAGTTAATTGAATAGTCTGGCACAGGCTGACACCCTTGTCAGCTTCTTCCTTCAGGGCCTAAAGTGACAAAGAATTCTATCAAAGGCAGAGCTTAATAATAAAAACCCGAGTCATTTAGATTTTTATTTACATTAAACCTTCAGACCAAACCAAAATTCTCACTTCCTGTCAGCAGTGTCAGTTATACTGAGGAAAATATTCTAACTACAGTCGCTATTGTTCACACTATTTATTATTTTAAAGAGTCATTCTGGCAGGGACTCAGACAAAAGATAGGAGAAATGATGTCTAAAACAATAATCATAAATAAAACATGAAATCTACAAAATAGGGTGTTTGATGCATATCTGATCTGAATGCTGCATCAACCTTAAGCAATACAGTTGGATCACAAAACAAGCAAATGCTTCACAGAAGGTCTAGTCAACACATGAAGTGGAGAAAGGTAAATTGGAGACAGATTACTATTGTTCCCACTTGAAAGTTTTTCACTTGTACAATTTCTACAATGAGAAATTTTTCACAATCCAATTTTACATGGTCCAACAAAACAAATTTTAGAACTTATCTTCAAGAGTGCTGGTAGTATAAGCGCTGTTAGATTTATATATTTAAAGCAGGTATTTCTATTTTTATTTAGTGTATTGCAGTTTATGTTAAAATATTAAATATTAAAATATAAAACTAGGGCCTCCCTGGTGGCGCAAGTGGTTGAGAGTCCGCCTGCCGATGCAGGGGATACGGGTTCGTGCCCCGGTCTGGGAGGATCCCATATGCCGCGGAGCGGCTGGGCCCGTGAGCCATGGCCGCTGAGCCTGCGCATCCGGAGCCTGTGCGTCCGGAGCCTGTGCTCCGCAACGGGGGAGGCCACAACAGTGAGAGGCCCGCATACCGCAAAAAAAAAAAAAAAAAAATATATATATATATATATATATATATATATAAAACTATACACTTGTACATAAAGAGAAACCACTGCCAAGACTATGTGGATAATTTTCATCATTTGTGTGTGTATGTTTATTTCTAGATATATTTTTTTATTTCTTTCAATATGTATGTGACATACTTATATATACATATATGTATATATAGAGAGAGACTGACATCTATATTGATGTATTTATGTTGACATATATATATATATATATATATATATATCTCCTATTTAGTATGGTTTGTAAAGATTATTTTTAATGGCTGCTTAATTCATTGTGTAGATCTACCAAATTTTAATCAATTGTTTCCTTCTATAAGGCATTCTTTTATGTATTAATTATTTTTAAAGTGTTGCAAAAATATCCTTTTACAGGGGAACAGGCTTTTACTTCCTTAGGATGAAGTTCCTAGAAATATATATATTGAGATGAACTCTTTTGAGGCTCTTGATACAATTTATTTTGGTTAAGACAAGTAGGGTCAGCTAAATCAATTAGGCAGGAAGGACATTAACAATACTGGGAGCAACATCTGATCCTGTAAGGAAGAAACAGAGAGGATTTTTAAATGCTTCCCTTCTTTTTGAGATAGAGAATCCTGAAAATGCTACAGTCCAGAAGGTCTGCTTTCTAAAGAAGGTCTATGGACATGTTCCTAACTGATACTTCAAAGCAATAGAAAATTTATGTTTATCATCTGGATATATAAATGAACATAAAAGTATGTAAAATTTTCAGAACAAAGTTTAGAGAGTCCAAAGTTATAGATTCTGAATATATAGTGTATTAATCATGATCATGACAGGAAACATATCATGCACTCAGAAGAAATGATCAAAAAAAGACTTCAGTGAAGTAACTATTTCCAGAGGTTGAGCAGAGGTAAGGGAATCAACAAGGGCTGAGAAAGCTTTCAGGCACTAGCAACAATGAGACACATTATAACTCAGGATGTGAAGATTCATGGAGAAAAAAATCATGTTGCCTGAACCCAGCTCAGAGCTACAACTGCGGGAGAGAAGGTAAGGATTGTCTAAGGATACAGCTACTGTCAAAACCACAGCTCAAAAGAGTGGGATTGAGAAAAAGATATGGGAGTATACCTTGATGTCTTTCTCTTGCTCTCTTATTTCCTGCTGGTCTTTTCTATTGGTGGACTCTATCCAGAAGCCGGAGTGCAATTGATACTATCTGTAGTGTTGAGCTGTCTTGAGCATAGATTGGGGCAAAGAAAAGTCAAAAAATGATGGGTGGTGCTGGTGTATGTAAGGGGATAAGGGTAGGTGTTAATGAAAATAACAGCACATGTGGAAAAGTAAGAAGGTAATTTATATCAGTCCTTCTTAAACTTTAATGTGAATACAAATCATCTGAGAATTTTGTTAATGTGTAGATTCTGATTCAGTAAATCTGCAGTAGGCCTGAGATTCTGTATGTTGAATAATTTTCCATGCTGCTAGTCCTTGGACTGCACTTTGAGAAGTAAAGACTCATAACATTATCAACATCTTCTTCTCTTAGGCATTTAAATTTTAGATTTCAGAAATTTTCTGAGCAATTACTAAAAATCAGGCATCGTAAAATGTCCATTTGCATAAAGCATCACATTTGATCTATGTAACAATCCCATGAATAGGGGGATCGTGTCACAGATGTAGGGTCTCTTTGATAGGGGCTACATTCCTTTGGGGTGATGGGGCCATGAAGATAATATACAGCCCAGTCCTTGTCCAGGTTCTCAAGAGATATGCTTGATGGAATCCTTGACAGTAAGGCTTGAAGGAACACATTCCTAGATCAAAGAAGTATATCTAGAATAAGGTTTGTAAGAGCCACAGAAATATACCCAACTTTCTCTCATCATCATTAATAATCCACATTTAAAGACAATAAGCAGATATTTCGCCAGGTGATATGGGAGACTCCAAGCTCCTAAAGAGGTCTCCATTTGGTTCTTAGAAACTTCTAGGTAGATTTACCTAAGTTCATATTTCTGCACCAGTGGAATTCTTGAGTTCTCTGTCAATAGATAAAATAATATAGAAAGCATGTACATAGTTAACATTATTGTACCAATGTTAATTTATTGGTTTTGACAAATGTGTATGGTTATATAAGATGTTAATATTAAGGGAGTTAGTGAACGAAATGTGGGAACACTATACTATCTTTGTACCTTTGTTGTTTCAAGGTAAAAGTTTAAAAATTATGTACACCCACACCTTAGAGATATTGAGGGTTCATTTCCAGACCACCACAGTAAAGGGAATGTTGCAACAAAGCAAGTCACACAATTTTTTTCATTTCCCAGTGCATATAAAATTTATGTTCACATTATAATGTAGTCTATTAAATGTACAATAGCATTATGTCTGTAAAAACAATTTACATACCTTAATTAAAATACTTTATTGTTAAAAATTCTAACCATCATCTATATCTTCAGTGACATTAATTTCATTGTACACCTCCATCAATTTATAAAATAAGCCAACAATGAAGTGTGCCACATTGATTGATTCTTCCTTTCATGAATGATTTCTCTGTAGTATGCAATACTGTTTGATAGCATTTTACTCACAATAGAACTTCTTTCAAAACTGGAGTCAATCTTCTCAAACCCTGCCCCATTAACTTATCAACTAAGTTTACATAATATTATAAGCCCATTGTTGTTATTTCAACAATAACATCTTTGCAGTATTCCAGGAGTAGATTCCATCACAAGAAACCATTTTCTTTCCTCATCCATAAGAAGTAATGTCTCATTCATTAAAGTTTTATCTGAGATTGTAGCAGTTCAGTCACACCTTCAGGCTCCAACCTCCACTGAAGTCTTGAGCCCCTCAAACTCATCCATGAGGGTTGGAATCAACTTCTTCCAAATTCCTGTTAATGTTGATATTTTGACCTTTTACCATGAATCATGAATGGTCTTAATTGCATCTAGAATGGTGAATTCTTTCCAGAGGTTTTCATTTTACTTTGTATAGATCCATCAGAAGAATTACTATCTATGACACTATTGCCTTACAGAATGTATTTTTAAAGTAATAAGACTTGAAAATTGAAATTACTCTTTGATCCAACAGCTGCAGAATGGATGTTGTGTTAGCAGGCATGAAAACGTGAATCTCTTTGTACTCCTCCATCAGAACTCTTACGGCTGACTAGGCACATTGTCAATGAGCAGTAATATTTTGAGAGAAGTTGTTTTTTTTTTTTTTTTTTTTTTTCTGAGCAGTAGGTATCAACAGTGGGCTTAAAATATTCAGTAAACCATGTTGTAAACAGATATACTGATATCCAAGCTTTGTTGTTCCATTTATAGATCACAAGCAGAGCAAATTTGCATAATACTTAAGAACCCTAGGACTTTCAAAACAGTAAATGAACATTGGCTTCAAATTCAAGTCACCAGCTGCGTTAGCCCCTAACAAGAGAGTCAGCCTTTCAAACTTCGAAGACAGGCCTTGACTTATTTTCTTTAGCTATGAAAGTCCTAGTGGCATCATCTTACAATAGAAGGCTATTTTGTCTATGTGGAAAATCTGTTGTTTAGTGTAGCTACCTCCACTAATTATCTTAGCTACATCTTCTGGATAACTGCGGTAGCTTCTACATCATCTGCGTCTACTTTTATGTTATAGAAACGGCTTTTTTTCTTAAACCTAATGAACCAACCACTGCTCACTTAAAACTTCTGCAGCTTTCTCACCTCTCTCAGCCTGCATAGAATTGAAGAGAGTTAGGATCTTCCTATGATTTAGGCTTTGGCTTAAGGGAATGTCATGGCTAGTTAGATCTTCTATCCAGACCACTAAAACTTTCTTCATATCAGCAATAAGGCTGTTTTCACCTTCTTATCATTCGTGTGTTCACTGGAGTAGCACTTTTAATTTCTCCCAACTTTTCATTTGCATTCACTACTTGTTTAACTGTCTGGCATAAGAAGTCTAGTTTTTGTACTATCTTGGCTTTCAACATGCCTTCTTCACTAAGTTTAATTATTTCTAGCTATAGACTTAAAGTGAGAGATATGTTACTCTTCCTATCACTTGAATACTTAGAGGTCATTGTAGAATCATTAATTGGCCTTATTTCAATATTATTGTGTCTCAGGGAATAGGAAGGCCAGAGGAGAGGGAGAGAGATGGGGAAAGGGGGATGGGTGGAGCAGTCAGAACACACAACATTTATCGGTTAAGTTCACTGTCATATCTGGGTGCAGCTTGTGGTCCCCCCCAAACAGTTATAGTAGTAACACCAAAGATCACTGATCACAGCTTATCATAACAAGTATAATAATAATATAAAAGTTTGAAATATTGTGAGAATTACCAAAATGTGATACAGAGACCTGAAGTGAACAAATACTGTTGGAAAAATAGTGCCGAAAGACTTGCTTGACACTGGGTTTCCTCAAACCTTCAATGTATAAAATATTTAATATCTGAAAACACAATAAAGAGTAGTGCAATAGAATGAGGTGAGCCTGTAGATAGTATATGTCAGTCAAGGGAAAAGGAAGAGTGAAACACTCTATGACAAAAAAAAATTGCAATTTATTCTTCTGTCTACTTATAAAGAAATACAGCTTAAAAGAGGATTACAAAAGTTGGAAAAACAAAAATTATGTGCCCAAAAGAAGGCACTAATATGTAGATTCTGGAATCAGAGTGCTGGAGTTCAAATGTCTGCTATCCACTGACATGTAGACCTTGGGAAATTTACTTAGTCACTCTGGGTCTCAGTTTTCTCACCTATAAATTGGCAATAATATTAGTACAAACTTCTTAAGCACTATTGTGATCTGTAATAATAAATAGTATTTGGTCTTTGTCCCCATTTCCTGACAAACACATCCTAAAACGATTGGAATCTCTGAGATAATGTTTCTTTCTGTGAGCTAATGAGATGACTGGTGACTTGGGGCTCCTGGATCACCTCATGATTAAGTCAGGTTGCTGGGAAAATCAGTCATGTGATTAGAGGGTTGGAACTTTCAGTCCAACTCCCGACCTCTGGTGAAGGAAGAGTAGAGGAGCTGAATGTGGATGTTGAGTTAATCACTAATGGCCAAAGACTTAATCACATGCCTACACAATAAAATCTCCATAAAAATCTGAAAGCTATGAGGTTTGGAGATCATCAAGGATGCTAAACATTGGAGGTGCTGGGAGGGTGACATGGCTAGAGAAGGCACAGAAGCTCTGCACCCCTCCTCTCTTACCTTATGCTGTGCACCTCTTCCATCTGGCTGTTCCTGAATTGCATACTTTGTAATAAATTGGTAATCTAGTTAATGAACCATTTTCCTGAGTTCTGTAAGCCTTTCTAGCAAGTGATTAAACTCCAGGAGGGAGTCATGGGAACCTCCCATTTATAGATGGTCAGTCAGAAAAACAAGTGACATTATGGGCTTGTGATTGGTATCTGAAGTGGGGAAAGTCTTGTGGGTCTGAGATCTTAACCATGGGATCTGACACGAACTCCAGGTAAATAGTTTCAGAATTGAGTTAAATTGGAGGACACTCAAGTGGTATCAGATAATTGCCTAGTGTGGGAAAAAAAAAAACAACACACACACACACACACACATTTGGTGACTGGAAGTTAAGTATTGTGTGTGGAGAGGGAAAACAGAGAAGTTTTCCCTTTACAGCTGTTATGAAACTAATAAAAGTCATGCATTTAAAGCATACCATGGTGCTGATAATAATGAATACAATAAACCTACTATTTTTATTATTAATAATGTTATATTTATTATCCTTTGTTTTTCACTGGATCCCTATACCTTAAGTAGAGGAGCTTATATATTTCTCCTGATCTGGCTAAAAACAGTATTAAAGTTTGGCATTATTATCAGAACTTGACAAATGAGGCAACTCAAATTGAGAGTTTACATTTGCTGCCCACAATAATCAACCTAAGTAAGAATAGTGAGGACAAGACCCCAAACCAATTTCTCTGACTATGTTTCAGTACTCTTCCTATGGTCATGCTCTTCTTTCTAGTAAATTCTTGCCCTTTGTGAATTGTAGGGAAAAAATCTTATTCCACATAAAAATATTACCCAATACTTCTTGGATGTCCCCATCACTTCCAGAACCTATTTCTGGAGGCTCACTGATTCTCTGGCTGCCTACTCAAGACTACATAGAACACAGTTTCACACACTTTCTGCGGAGCCTTAGGCAGAGAAAACAGATTACTTCTGAGCTAAAGGGTTCTTGAGTATTAGGGGAGGGGACTGTCTCTCCTGTCCACTATTCTATAAATAAAATGTACAGGGCATAGCACCTAGGCAAATTAGCCATGCTGTAAGACCTGCACCCCACTTTGCTTAATCATCAGACTATAGTACCCAAGGGGAATGAAAAGAGGGCCTTGATACTTAGCAATCTTGTCATCCAATGCCAATCCAAGGAAAATTCCCCACAGCTGTTCAGATGGCTGGTGGTTCATTCGCTGGCAGCAATTCTTGCCACCAAATGAAGGGCTCAGCTCTAGGGTGTGTTGACAAAATACTGTTTATAGATCCTTAGTTAGAGTGAGGGAAGATTCCCAAAAATTCCTTCCACTTGTCTGCCAGATGTTTTATTTATTATCCTTCATCTGAGTCTCCCCTCCCACCCCTAATGCCAAGTTTTTATCACTGTCATTTGTAAGTCTTTGTTTATCCTCGTGGAGAGCTATGCATTGATACTACTTCCATTTATGATGTGTGATATGATACTTGTTGGTTATGAGAAATAAGCCGTTGCCTGGTAACCAAGGTGTCTGTTACCAGGAAAAGAGAAACTTATTAAGCAAAGCACACATTTTTTACAGTATTACAAACAAATTGCCTACCTTTTTTTTCTTAGATGTTTTAGGTAGTGGAGCCCTTTGGAACTAGACCCATATCTTCTGACAAGACCAAAGCAATGAAATTGAAGATAGGAAATAAGAATATAATTAACTTTCCAGTGAATATAGAGATATTTTATTGATGATATGGTTCTGGGAAAGAGGAAAAGAAGACATCTCATGTACTCAAGTCCCTATGTCTGATTTCATCACTCTAATTGATACAGTCAGGGTCCATTAAAACACTTGATTTCAGCCACATAGCCAATGCATAGCTCAGAAAATTTGTAAAGCCCCAATTTTGCACCAGTTTAATCCTTAAGCTAGTACAGTGACCTTACACAGTTTCAATAACTATTCCACATAATCAAGAACCTGTCTAGTAAGAAGTTCCAATAACTGTCTCTTGTTTGCAACTCCCTCTTTTGTATACCTTAATTTCCTATTTGTTACATTAAGTAAATGCCAGATTTTACTGTGATTGTTCCCCTCCTACCATCTCACTGTGGCTTCTCTTTGTCTTAGGATGCAGGGTATCTTTTTTGGTGAGTTCCACTGTCTTCCTGTTGATGACTGTTCATCAGTAAGTTGTGATTCCAGTGGTCTCACAAGAGGGAGTAAGGGCACGTCCTTCTCCATCATCTTGACCAATCTTGACCAATGAGTGAGCAGAGATATCAGTTCTGGATGGAGGCTTTAAGAGTCAACACCTTCCTCACCATGTTCTCCTTTCCATCTGCCAAAACTACTGGCAATGTTCCAGAGAGAGGCTACTCTGACACCTTGGGTCCCAGAGAGAAGACGATATGGGATGGAACCAGGGTCAACCTGCTAGTGTTGGGCATAACCTCTGGGTGGGTGACTCACAAACTGGAGAACAATTATACCACAGAAGTCCACCCACTGGAGTGAAGGTTCTGAGCCCCACGTCAGGCTTCCCAACCTGGGCATCTGGCAATAGGAGGATGAATTCCCAGAAAATCAGACTTCGAAGGCTAGCAGGATTTGATTGCAGGACTTCAACAGGACTGGGGGAAACAGACTCCACTCTGGAGGGCACACACAAAGTAGTGTGTGCATCAGGATCCATGGGAAGGAGCAGCGACCCCATAGAAGACTGAACCAGACATACCTGCTAGTGTTGGAGGGTATCTTGCAGAGACAGGGGGTGGCTCACTGTAGGGGCAAGGACACTGGCAGCAGAAGTTCTGGGAAGTAGTCCTTGGCATGAGCCCTCCCGGAGTCTGCCATTAGCCAAAACAAAGAGCCTATAGCCTACAATGCTAGGTCGCCTCAGGCCAAACAACCAACAGGGAGGGAACTGTTGGTTGTTTGGCCTCATCCATTAACTGACAAGTGGTTTAAAGCTTTACTGGGCTTTGCCCACTAGAGCAACACCCAGCTGTACACACCACTAGCCCCTCCCATCAGGAAACTTGCACAAGCCTCTTAGCCTCATCCACCAGAGGGCAGACAGCAGAAGCAAGAAGAACTACAATCCTGCAGTCTGTGGAATGAAAACCACATTCACAGAAAGATAAACAAAATGAAAAGGCACAGGGCTATGTACCAGATGAAGGAACAAGATAAAAGCCCAGAAAAACAACTAAATGAAGTGGGGACAGGCAACCTTCTGGAAAAATAATTCAGAATAATGATAGTGAAGATTATCCAGGACATTGGAAAAAGAATAGAGGCAAAGATTGAGAAGATGCAAGACATGTTTAACAAAGGCCTAGAAGAATTAAAGAACAAACAAACAGAGATGAACAATACAATAACTGAAATGAAAAATACACTAGAAGGAATCAATAGCAGAATAACTGAAGCAGAACATCCCTTTCCTCCATTGTTTTTAATATATTTTTGACATCTCGCTACCAGACACCAAAGCCAGAAACCCTGGAAGTAATGGATTCATTACTCTCTCTCTCATGTCCCTTTGCTGGCCCTTTCCCAAACATTATCAATCTACTTTTTCATTTAAAAAATGTAGCCCATTTATTTTTCACCCCCATTGCCATTGCCTTCTTAAGGGCTTTAGGCATCTTTGCTTTGATAGCATCATCATGCAGCCTTCTGACCCTTCTAGACCATCTACTCTATTCCCTCCAGTGACTTTTATAAAACTTGCATTTAATCATGGAATTTCCTTGCTTAAGCACTTCTCATTTAGTAAAGCAGGATGGCAAATGCTTACATAGGTCAACCAGGTAAATAATTTAATGAAAACAAGCAGCAAGTGGACTCTGGCCACCTGGAAAACAGGGTTCCACCTAAAGAAGACAATAATTACTCAGCTCCAGCAATTGTAGTAGTACAGAAATGTGGGCCCAATATAGCCAGATTGTCTGATATTTCAATAGAAGACAGAAATTTCTGTGAAGTCTCCCAATTCTTAAATGATTGTAGTGATGGAGTTTTAATATGCCTGGCCTAAAGAATGAAGTTAAAACTCTCTAGCATGTGAACAAAGACCTTTATGATTTGGTAGTACTCTTCAAATTTCCTTTTTCAGTGTTGTTCTCACAATTTACTCTTCAGTTAATCAATACCATTTGCTGATGCCACATAGTTCCAGGCAATTTTGTGTTTCCTTGAAAATCTGCACTCCTTCCAACTGTCTGCTATCTGTGTATTCCTTATACTCAGATGGAACCAATTCTCTTCAGCCCCTTGAATATTTACTACTCCTTAAAGTGTGCTATCTCTGTATCTTTTATCATAACACTTGCAATCCTATAATTGCAATTATATGTTTACATTTCTTTCTCCCCATGGCACTGTGAACTCCTTGGAGAGAGAAACTGAGTCTTACTCTTCTTGTATCTCCAGCTTTAACATAATTCCTGACATATTAGAGGTACCCAATGGATGTTGAGTAAATGAACTGTCACAATGAATAACGTGACTATTTTCTAGGCCCTATTTAGAAAATATGTTTTTTAGGGAAGAATCCAAAAAGAAAATTGGATCTCAAATATTTTTGTATTAATCAGAGTCCTACTGGGAAACAAAAGCCACACTGATTATTTGAGTGGGAATAAAATTGTTAAACAGGTATTGAAAAAGATAAAAAGAAAACTGTAAGGGATCACAGCAGCAGTGTTCCCAGGAAGCAGCTACCTCTCCTAAGGCTGCAGAAGCAAATGAAAGAGGCTGAAATTATTAAAACCTAGCAGCATGGAGGAGGAGGGTTCCCATGGAGTGAAACTCAGACCTTTGGCAGAGCTGGTGCTGGATCCTCTGAGCTGGATGAGGGTCCCCTTGACTTGGGCCCCAGACCTCTGAGAGGGAGGGTCCCAGACTGGAGCTAGTGCATGTAAGTAGGACACAATGAGGCTTGGTTCTGTGAGATTTAGAAACATTGTAACATGGATTCAACTGTTGCTTCTGCGAGGGACTCTTACTGGGGAGTAAAGAAGAGAAGATGAGGTGATGCTGCCAAGAAGTGGAGGAAAACAGGAAAGAGAGGTCCCTTTTTCTTCCTCCAGCTTTTAGAGTCTTCCTCCAGTACTTGTTTTTGAAAGAATCAAACATGGGATCAGCTGGCAAAGGAGAAATAAGGTTTGCAGAGTCCCAGCCCCAATATCAAAATGCTGAGTATATAGGGGTGAGTTTAAAGCTGAGAGAAGATATCTGGCATAAAGTCTTGAAAAACTGAGGAATAACTGAGATGAAGAAAGTAAGCAATTTACATTGAGTAACAGATAAGCAAAGACACAGCTAAAGATTGACTTTCTGCTTTACTCATTTTATTGCATTTAATTCTCACAAATTTCCCTATAATAAATATTATTATTATTACTTTATGGGTGAAGAGGCTGAGGATGAAAGATGTTTCCCCAGCATCATTATGTTAATAGGTGATGGGAGTCTGAATTTGAACTGAGATCTCTCTTATTCCAAAATTCACAGTCTTGATGCTAAACATGGGTCTTTAGGAGCAAGATGTAGGCTTCCTGCTGAAGGATTAGGCCTATGTTTTATCCCACAGGTCTTAGAGAAGTCAGAGTGTAATACGGAAGAGCAAATCTGACTCTGTACTGGACGTTTCTTTTACTTCAACTTTTGTATTCTGTTGCTTTTGCTACAAGTTAAGAATATTGCCTATAGCTTGAAATATACAAGATAACCCATTCTCCAGGCTCTCACTTTTAAGGGTATAACACTTTTCCTTTCATATAGAGATTAAAAGTTTCAAAGCAGAGAATAATATTCGTCTTTTGAAAGTTTACAGGAACAATTGTGACCCAAACTATGTGGACAGCTGCAGGAAAAAAGGATTCCAAGGACACCGAGAAGTTTGCAGCAACAAACCACACCCTCTCCCCTTTTAGTATAAAAGAATCCTGAATCCTAACTTGGTTAAGGTGGCTCTTTGGAGCACTAGTCCACCATCTCCTCAGTCTGCTGGCTTTCTGAATAAAATCATTATTCCTTGCCCCAACGACGTGTCTCGATTTATCGGCCTGTCATATGGCAAGCAGTAAGGGTTTGGACTCATTAGCAAAAGTGAGTGGGGGCAGGCTGCTTCCACCAGTTACTAATCTGAAAGAATGACACTAGCACCAAAATGCAATTGAGATTATACATCAGCACCATTGCACCTTGGAAGAAGTGGAATTTGCACTTTGATATATTTTCTCTGAACAATTCTAATAAGCTCTGTGATCTGTTTATTTAATACCTAAGTACTATGGACAAGATCATTAGCACCTACTCTATTCTCTTAGGATTCTACATGTGCTATTAATATAACACTCATCTCAGTATAAAGTTTCTACCTTTACAGGCTTCTCTCTATAGTTTTAACTATGAGTTAATCTACTAGGGCAGAAATTGTTCTCCATTCCCTCCTATTTCTAGTACCTAACTCAATTCCTTACACATAGGAAATCAATTACTGTTTGTTGAGCAAGTGGCAAAATCACTATAATGTCGTCATACAATCTACTAGAAAACATTTATGAAATGCTTTGTGAACTTCAGATAGCTATTATAGTGGAGGTGAGCAAACTAAAGTGTAATCAGACCTATTGCTTGTTTTTGTAAATAGTTTTATTAGAATACAAGCTAACTGGCTCATTCATTTACATATTGGTTATAGCTATTTTGCATTACAATAGCAGAATTGAGTAGTAGCTAAAGAGAAAATATGGATCACAAAGCTGGAAATGTTTGCTATGTGACTCTTCATAGAAAAGTTTTGTCCACCCCTGTATTAGGTGCTAATTGTTTAGGACCAATACATTAAGTAGTTTTATTTTTGGATGCCAGAAAAGGGAAAAACTGAGCCTAAAGATATTCTACGATAGTCCGAGCAAAAAGTAATGATAACTTATTTCCATCAGAGCTGAATAAAAGGAAATTCATTTTTATTCATTTAACAAATATTTACTCAGTACCTACAATGTTTTGATTATTATTCCGGGCATTCAACAAGTTTATTCAATAAATGTTTATTAACCTACTATGTTCAAGCCCCGTTTCTGTTCTTTTATAGCTTAAGTTCACCAAAATCAGGTGACAGATTGGATATAGTGGTTGCCAACCTTAAAAATAAATCTTATTTTACCAGCAAAAATGGGTTTATTTGATAATGACCAAGAATTACAATTCAGGACAAGCAAGCCAGGGCAAAAGACATAGAGCAAGTCCAACAAACAAAAGAGAGGAATGTTATTTTATAGAGAAAAAGGAGGAAGCTGGAATAGATTGCTTTGAATGAAAGTTCACTGGAGAAAAGTAAGAGTCCAGGGTGATGATGATTTCTCACTGAGTTGCTGGGGTATTCAATTTCTTGTAGGAGACGTAATGTGCATCTTTTCCTGTTGGGTCCTGTGATTGATGATTCTTCTGTTGAAGTTTGGAATTAACAATGTTTCCTCTAATTGACCTCCAGTGATAATGCCTGAGAGCTCCCCTTTCTGGCCTGACTCCATTTTAGTGAGGTTTCTCTTCATTAATTTTCACAGGATTAAAGGGCTGAAGAGTCTTATATATTACTATCATAGCATGTAACATGTTAAGCTATATTATATCACATGACTGTCTCCCTCTATTTTGTTATAAGATTCCTGAGGGCAGTTCACCTGCAGATTTGTCTTTATAGCTCCAAACTTGGGACAATACCTGGCAAAAAAAAAAAAAAATATTGAAATGAAGTAAATGCTTTGGAAACTAGAGCTAAAATTCAGCTTACAAAGGAAGATTATGAGGCTGGAATATGTTTTTTGAGGAAGTACTGTAATAAATCCAAGACAATATGCACTCTGTACAAGTGTAGACAGAGAAGATAAAGTAACAACTCAAATCGCAAGAGGCAGAGGCCATATTTTCTGATTCCTGGATCAGTAGTCAATCCTTACCATGCATTAACCCAGTGAGCAGCAGTCAGCACAAATGTTTACTTCTAAATGGATGGGAAGTTGATCTAAATTCTCATTAGCATAAAAGGTACAATCATTAAAGTTGCATTATATAGAGGACATGGGAATTATGATGTATTAGGGCTACAACTTCCCTAATGTTGACTCTGTCCTTACAACCCAGTCCACTGGCCTTAGTGATTCGTTGCCAACATCTTGAAAATCTTTCCATTGCCTTTGATAATGAAAGGAAACACAACTGTCATTTAGAGCCACTCTTGAGAAATACTATTATTTGCAGATTGTATGCACTTCCACACTGAAATCAACATCACAACACACAACTTGTTGAAACCAAGATATTATTTTTTTCAGTCCAGTCAAGTTTTGGTGAATATCAATAGGGTAATGGTTATGCAGTTTTTTGCCAATTAGTATACATTTCTTCTGTTGGAATTCACACACTTTTTCTTAATTAATCCTGACCTTTCATCCTTCATTTTATAAGCTTCTTAAGAAGTTAGAAATAAATAATTCAGTCCACATATTCTCTGAAAAGAGACAAGCTGTTTTACTCTATCCTCAGAGAATAAATTAGATAGCTATCCTGCTTAAGCTCATGGAAAATTGTATAAACAAATACAAATATCATACATCTTCTGCATGAAGCACATAGATTGAGGCTTTCTGCTGCTGAAGGAGGCCAAGCAGATTTCCAGAAATTTGGAGAAAGACAGTGTTATGGGAAGTATTTTCTTGTTTTGTGTGTTGAGGAGGGCATCTAGCTTTTAGGTTTGGTAAACTTTAATGTTCATAGTCAGTGTTTGAAATTTAAATCACATTCTTTCATATTTCCATGATGTTACCCTCCATAAAATAAATATAAAAGGCACATGTCACTAAATTCTTTGCAATTTTCACTATATTAAAAAAATGCATATCTTCTTCTCCATTATGATTGCATGATCTCTTAACAAAATTCAATTTATTGAGTAGTGTTAAAAATAAAGATCTTTTTATATTACTCTCATACATTTAAAAATTCAGAGTCTCCTACTGCCACAGAATGATTTTATCATACCTCACCTTTTCAGTCTTATCCCATATTATCTGCCTTTATAAATTCTCTTCAAGGGAATACGTAAATTCCTGCTGTTTACCAAGATATTACTTTTCCTAGGGCTAGTCCCTCTGACAGAAATCTCTTCTGCCATGCAATCCTTTCTCTCCATTCCCATCCCTCCTCATACTTCTCTCTGGCTGGTGAAAAATTATCCTTTATTCAAGGCCTAGGTCTTCAAGAAAGCCTTATATAATTCCTTCAGTCAGACATGTTCCCTTCTACCCCTGTACATAGATTTCTCATGGAATTTAACTTACACTACACTGATTTATAAATTTTTATACATATACAACATATCCAACATTTACCTAAAATGTATTTACTTAAAAGCACTGTTGAAGACAGGAGGATGTTTCCCTACTTTTTAGCAAAGTACCTGTCACATTAGATGAGTTTAGTAAAAGTTAGTTCAGTGAGTAAGGGAATCCCTACCTATGTTAAACAAAAGCTTGCTAAAAAGCTGTAAGAATTTTATATATCTAAGAGTTAGTTCTTTAACATTCTAGATATATCTTGGTCAAGAAAACCTCTTTAAATAATATTTTTAAGTGAAGATAATACACTTATTTTTTTAATTTTTAATTTAATTTAATTTAATTTATTTAATACAGTAGGTTCTTATTAGTTATCCATTTTATACCTATTAGTGTATATATGTCAATCCCAATCTCTGAATTCATCACACTGCAAACAGGTTCATCTGTACCATTCTTCTGGTTCCACATATATGTGTTAATGTACAATACTTGTTTTTCTTTTTCTGACTTACTTGACTCTGTATGAGAGTCTCTAGGTCTATCCACATCTCTACAAATGACCCAATTTCATTCCTTTTTATGGCTGAGTAATATTCTATTGTATATATGTACCACATCTTCTTTATCCATTTGTCTGTCAATGGACATTTAGGTTGATTCCATTACCTGTCAATTGAAAATAGTGCTGCAATGAACATTGGGGTGCATGGGTCTTTTGGAATTATGGTTTTCTCTAGGTATATGCCCAGTAGTGGGATTGCTGGGTCATATGGTAATTCTATTATTAGCTGTTTAAGGAACCTCCATACTGTTCACCATAGTAGCTGTATAGTTTTACTTTCCCAATAACAGTGAAAGAGGGTTCCCTTTTCTCCACACCCTCTCCAGCATTTGTTGCTGCTAGATTTTCTGATGATGCCCATTCTAACTAGTGTGAGGTGATAGCTCATTGCAGGTTTGATTTGTAGTGAGCAGCTTTTCATCTGCTTCTTGGCCATCTGTATGTCTTCTTTGCATAAATGTCTATTTAGGTCTTCTGCCCATTTTTGGATTGGATTGTTTGGTTTTTTTCTTTTTTTTTTTTTTTTTTTTTTTTTTTGCGGTATGCGGGCCTCTCACTGTTGTGGCCTCCCCCGTTGCGGAGCACAGGCTCCGGACGCGCAGGCTCCGGACGCGCAGGCTCAGCGGCCATGGCTCACGGGCCCAGCCGCTCCGCGGCATATGGGATCCTCCCAGACCGGGGCACGAACCTGTATCCCCTGCATCGGCAGGCGGACTCTCAACCACTTGCGCCACCAGGGAGGCCCTTGTTTGGTTTTTTTAATATTGAGCTGCATGAGCTGTTTATATATTTTGGAAATGAATCCTTTGTCCGTCGATTCATTTGCAAATATTTTCTCCCGTTCTGAGGGTTGTCTTTTCATCTTGTTTATGGTTTCCTTTGCTGTGCAAAAGCTTTTAAGTTCCATTAGGTCCCATTTGTTTATTATTGCTTTTATTTCCATTTCTCTAGGAGGTGGGTCAAAATGATTTTGTTGTGATTTATGTCAAACAGTGTTCTTCCTATGTTTTCCTCTAAGGGTTTTATAGTGTCCAGTATAACATTTAGGTCTCTAATGAATTTTGAGTTTATTTTTGTGTATGGTGTTAGGGTGTGTTCTAATTTCATTCTTTTACAGGTAGCTATCAGGTTTTACCAGCACCACTTATTGAAGGGGCTGTCTTTTCTCCACTGTATACCTTTGCCTCCTTTTTCATAGATTAGTTGACCATAGGTGCGTGGGTTTATCTCTGGGCTTTCTATCTTGTTCCATTGATCTATATTTCTGTTTTTGTGCCAGTACCATATTGGCTTGGTTACTGTAGCTTTGTAGTATAGTCTGAAGTCAGGGAATCTGATTCCTCCAGCTCTGTTTTTTTCACTCAAGATTCCTCTGGCTATACCAGATCTTATGTGTCTCCATATAAATTTTAAGATGTTTTGTTCTAGTTGTGTAAAAAATGACATTGGTAATTTGATAGGGATTGCATTGAATCTGTAGATTGCTTGGGGTAGTATAGTCATTTTCACAATATTGATTCCTCCAGTCCAAGAACATGGTATATCTCCCCTTCTGTTGTTATCATGTTTAATTTCTTTAATCAGTGTCTTATAGTTTTCTGCATACAGGTCTTTTGTCTCCCTAGGTAGGTTTATTCCTTCATATTTTATTCATTTTGTTGCAATGGTAAATCAGACGGTTTCCCTTATTTCTATTTCAGATTTTTCATCATTGGTGTATAGGAATGCAAGAGATTTCTGTGCATTAATTTTGCATCCTGCAACTTTAGCAAATTCATTGATTAGCTGTAGTAGTTTTCTGATGGCATCTTTAGGATTCCCTATCTATAGTATCATGTCATTGGCAAACAGTGACAGTTTTACTTCTTGTTTTCCAATTTGTATTCCTTTTATTTCTTTTTCTTCTCTGATTGCCATGACTAGGACTTCCAAAACTGTGTTGAATTATAGTGCCAAGAGTGGACATCCTTGTCTTGTTCCTGATCTTAGAGGAAATGCTTTCACTTTTTCACCACTGAGAATGATGTTTGCTGTGGCTTTGTCATATATGGCCTTTATTATATTGAGGCAGGTTTCCTCTATGCACACTTTCTGGAGAGTTTTTATCATAAATGGGTGCTGAATTTTGTCAAAAGTTTTTTCTGCATCTATGTAGATGATCATATGGATTTTATTCTTCAATTTGTTAATGTGGTGTATCACATTGATTGATTTGCATATATTGAAGAATACTTGCATCCCTGGATAAATCCCAGTTTATCATGGTGTATGATACTTTTAATGTGTTGTTGCATTCTGTTTGCTAGTATTGTGCTGAGGACTTTTTCATCTATATTCATCAATGATATTAGTCTGTAATTTTCTTTTTCTGTAGTAAGTTTGTCTGGTTCTGGTATCAGGGTGATGGTGGCCTCATAGAATGAGTTTGGGAGTGTTCCTCTCTCTGCAATTTTTGGGAAGACTTTGAGAAGTATGGATGTTAGCTCTTCTCTAAATGTTTTTTTTTAGAATTCACCTGTGAAGCCATCTGGTCCTGGACTTCTGTTTGTTGGAAGATTTTTAACCACAGTTTCAATTTCATTATTTGTGATTGGTCTGCTCATATTTTCTATTTCTTCCTGGTTTAGTATTGGAAGGTTATACCTTTCTAAGAAATTGTCCATTTCTTCCAAGTAGTCGATTTTTTTGACATACAGTTGCTTGCACTAGTCTCTTATAATTCTTTGTATTTCTGCAGTGTCTGTTGTAAATTCTCCTTTTTCATTTCTAATTTTCTTGATTTGAGTCCTCTCCCTCTTTTTCTTGATGAGTCTGGCTAATGGTTTATCTACTCAAAGAACCAGCTTTTAGTTTTATTGACACTTGCTAATGTTTTCTTTGTTTCTGTTTCACTTATTTCTGCTCTGATCTTTATGATTTCTTTCCTTCTACTAACTTTGGGTTTTGTTAATTCTTCTTTCTCTAGTTCCTTTAGGTGTAAGGTTATATGAAATTTTTCTTGTTTCTTGATGTAGGCTTGTATAGCTATAAAGTTCCCTCTTAAAACTGCTTTTCCTACAGCCCATAGGTTTTGGAACATCGTGTTTTCATTGTCATTTGTCTCTAGGTATTTTTTTTATTTCCTCTTTGATTATTTCAGTGATCTCTTGGTTATTTAGTAACATATTGTTTAGCTTCCATGTGTTTGTGTTTTTTACATCTTTTTCCCTGTAATTGATTTCTAATCACATAGCACTGTAGCCAGAAAAAATGCTTGATATGATTTCAATTTTCTTAAATTTACTGAGGCTTGATTGTGACCCAAGATGTAATCCATCCTGGAGAATGTTCTGTGCACAGTTGAGAAGAAAGTGTAATCTGCTGGTTTTGGATGGAATGTCCTATAAATATCAATTAAATCTCTCTGTTCTGTTGTGTCATTTAAAGCTTCTGTTTCCTTATTAGTTTTCTGTTTGGATGATCTATCCATTCGTATAAGTGAGGTGTTAAAGTCCCTCACTATTATTGTGTTTCTGTCAATTTCCTCTTTTATAGCTGTTAGCAGTTGCCTTATGTATTGAGGTACTCCTTTGTTGGGAGCATATATATTTATAATTGTTAAATCTTCTTCATGGATTGATCCCTTCATCATTATGTAGTGTCCTTCCTTGTCTCTTGTAACCTTCTTTATTTTAAAGTCCATTTTATCTGATATGACTATTGCTACTCCAGCTTTCTTTTGACTGCCATTTACATGGAATATCTTTTTCCAACCCCCCACTTTCAGTCTGTATGTGTCCCTAGGTCTGAAGTAGGTCTCTTGTAGACAGCATGTATGTGGGTCTTGTTTTCATATCTGGTCAGAGAGCCTGTGTCTTTTGGTTAGAGCATTTAATCCATTCACATTTAATGTAATTATCAATATGTATATTCCTATGACCATTTTCTTAATTGTTATGGGTTTGTTTTTGTAGGTCCTTTTCTTCTCTTGTATTTCCCACTTAGAGAAGTTCCTTTAGCATTTGTTGTAGAGCTGGTTTGATGGTGCTGAATTCTCTTAACTTTTGCTTGTCTGTAAAGGTTTTTTATTACTCTAGTAAATCTAAATGATATCCTTGCCAGGTAGAGTAATCTTGCTTGTAGGCTCTTCCCTTTCATCAATTTAAATATATCATGCCACTCCCTTCTGGTAGAAACTTCAGAGTTTCTGCTGAGAAATCAGTTGTTAACCTTATGGGAGTTCCCTTGTATGTTATTTGTCATTTCTCCCTTGCTGTTTTCAATACTTTTTCTTTGTCTTATTTATTGTCAGTTTGATTACTATGTGTCTCAGCATGTTTCTCCTTGGTTATATCCTGCCTGGGACTCTCTGCACTCCCGGGATTTGTGTGGCTATTTCCTTTCCCATGTTAGGGAAGTTTTTAACTGTAATCTCTTCAAATATTTTCTTGTGTCCATTCTCTCTCTCTTCTGCTTCTGGGACCCCTATAATGTGGCATTTAATGTTGTCCCATATGTCTTTTAGGCTGTCTTCATTTCTTTTCATTCCTTTTTCTTTAGTCTGTTCCACAGCAGTGAATTCCACCATTCTGTTTACCAGGTCACTTATCCGTTGTTCTGCTTCCGTTATTCTGCATTTGATTGCTTCTAGTGTAGTTTTCATTTCACTTATTTTATTGTTCATCTCTGTTTGTTTGTTCTTTAATTCTTCTAGGCCTTTGTTAAACATGTCTTGCATCTCCTCAATCTTTGCCTCCATTCTTTTTCCAAGGTCCTGGATCATCTTCACTATCATTATTCTGAATTCTTTTTCTGGAAGGTTGCCTGTCTCCACTTCATTTAGCTGTTTTTCTGGGCTTTTATCTTTTTCCTTCATCTGGTATATAGCCCTGTGCATTTTCATTTTGTTTATCTTTCTGTGAATGTGGTTTTCCTTCCACAGGCTGCAGGATTTAGCTCTTCTTGCTTTTGCTGTCTGCCTTCTGGTGGATGAGGCTATCTAAGAGGCTTGTGCAAATTTCGTGTTGGGAGAGAGTAGTGGTGGGTACAGCTGGTTGTTGCTCTGGTGAGCAAAGCCCCATAAAATTTTAAACCACTTGTCAGCTGATGGGTGGGCCTGAGTTCCCTCCTTGTTGGTTGTTTGGTCTGAGGCAACCTAGCATTGGAGGCTACAGGCTCTTTGTTGTGGCTAATGGTGGACTCCGGGAGAGCTCATGCCAAGGAGTACTTCCCAGAACTTCTGCTGCCAGTGTCCCTGTCCCCAAAGTGAGCCACAGCCACTCTCTGCCTCTGCAGGAGACCCTCCAACAGTAGCAGGTAAGTCTGGTTCAGTCTCTTATGGGGTCACTGCTCCTTCCCCTGTGTCCCAATGCACACACTACTTTGTGTGTGCACTCCAAGAGTGAAGTCTCTGTTTTCCCCAGTCCGGTTGAAGTCTTGAAATCAAACCCTGCTAGACTTCAAAGTCTGACTCTCCTGGCATTCCTCCTCCCATTGTTGGCCCTCCAGGTTGGGTAGCGTGACGTGGGACTCAGATCCTTCACTCCAGTGGGTGGACTTCTGTGGTATAAGTGTTCTCCAGTTTGTGAGTCAGCCACCCAACAGTTATGGGATTTGATTTTATTGTGATTGCACCCCTCCCACCATCTAATTTTGGCTTTTCCCTTGTCTTTGGATGGGGGTTATCTTTTTTGGTGAGTTCCAGTGTCTTCCTGTTGATGGTTGTTCAGCAGTTAGTTGTCATTCTGGTGCTCCCACAAGAGGGAGTGAAAGGACATCCTTCTACTCCTCCATCTTGAACCAAACTGAGTAGCTTCTCGATAATACACTTCTGATGAATTAAAACAGTATGGTTATTGATGCTTTACTTATGTAATCTTTAGTGATATAATATAAAATGTTATGAGGTAAAGTTTGTTAAAAATAATTAAGTTCATTTTGGTGATGAGAGTTATTAAATGACTTGCCCAATACTTCATGTGTTAGGGGTTGAGTAAGGAGTATAATCTTGACTTTTTGGCTTCTCATTTAATTTGTAAAAACCATCAGCCAACAATCTTGTCAAAGAAATTTATTTTGATTGCTAACTCTGAGGAGGGATGAGAAGAACATTGGAAAATATATATACTGAATATATGGAGAATATTTGCTCAGGTACTAAAATTGATTTTCCCATATCAAATTCTTTACTTTTTGTATTTTCTCAGTAAACTCATAATATGAAGATTCTAGCCTCATTTCAAATGGCTACACAGTTTATTTAATAAATTAGTGTTTTCTATGTTCTATCATTATTGAGCTTTCTTAGCTCAACAATCAGTTTAGATAATCCCCCCATCCCTTAGCTATTATTACTTTTCTTGTAATTTTGTTTTGTTCAGCAATGTTTGTTTTTGTTAGCAAGATGCTTTAAGAATACATTCATGTCTCTCCCTCTGTCATTTAGTAAGACTGAAGAAGCTAGTTGTTTTTTTCTTTTTGAAAATTTTCTTGTACTGTTATTGATCTTTATTGGAAATAGTTCTATCAGTATTTTAAAAGCAGAGTCCTGCTTCAAATTTTCTAGACAGTGTCATTGTGTTACTATATTTTAGAATGATATGTTTTGTTATTTGCTCAAAATTATTTGATAGAAAAAGTCCTAAAATAGACATTTATTTATTATTTACCTTAAAAGACAATGTACCAGAGCCTGTGATCTGCAAATCGGTTGAAAAATCTGAGTTCCAGTTTAATTTCTAGTCCTGTGTTCATACATAAATTGGTGATGTCATCATCACTGGCTAATATCTTCAAAATTTTAAAGGCAAAGACATGTTTTTTTAAAGTCCACCTATACCATAAGTCATCATAGTTTCAACTAAATATAATATTTGGTTATCTCTGGATTGAAGAAAGTGGCACATGTCATAACTCTGAATGAAAGTGTTTGAATACGAGAAAGACTTTGGCCTAATTTATTTGGACCTTTATTACATCTAATGTGTAATAACCATGGTCACAAAGAGTGTTTTAGTCTACTGCTTTTTCAGCCTGAGGTGACGAGCAGAACACCTTATGGATAATAAATTATTATTTTGCCCTTTGCTTAGGACTGGCCAACTTTTGCTGATACTGAGTTCAAAATTGTACTCTCTCCTGGGTACCATATTAGCTTTCATTTGGGATAAAAATGAATTCTATATCATCTGCTTCATTCAACATTTTTTTTGTTTTTAGGTTAATCATCTGGCTCTGTCTTCATGATGACTTTAGAATGTTGGCTATCAAGAGAAAAGTACTGCTCCTTAGGGAACAATTTGGACATCTCTGGAAGACTCTGAGTTGTCACAATTATTGGAAAACTTCACTAACACTCAGTAGGAAGGGACCCGGATTGCTAGGTCCCCTTCAATGTAAGAGAGGGTGAACATAATGAAGAATGTTCTGTATGACTTTAAGATGTTCTAATGGCCAACCATGTAGTTTACAAATGTAATAACAGCTATCTGAGACCAGAACCTAACTCATTTTTACATATAAATACAGATATTTTTGCTAGTTTTTTAATATATTGCATTTTTCAGATACTTAACAAGTGTGAAAATCAAGGGAAGAATATGCTTTATTTATATTTTTGGAAATTTATACCAATAATTATTTGATATTTTGGAAAATATTTTACTGAGAACAATGCATTGAAATTCAGGTCACGTGTGCCCAGAAGATTATTGGTTTTTATTTGTAGCTGACATATGAATGGCCATTTTTTTATATATAGTGGAAACATCAACTAGTTAATTAAATCTTCTGGTATAGTCAGTTCCAAGCACTTAGACATAAAAATACATATTATTAGAATGCATAAGTGATCTGGAAGATAGAATAAAGGAAATCAGCCAAATAGAACAACAGACACAAAGACAAATGAAATAAAAAAAACTAGTGCATCATATGAGATTTCTGGGATAATATCAAATGTGCCAACATTTGCATTATAGGGGTTCCAGAAGGAGAAGAGAGAGAGAGAAGGGTATCAAAAATAAATTTGAAAAAATTAAGGCTAAAAACTTACCAAACCTAAAGAACAAAACAAATATACAGGTAGAAGAAACACAGAGGGTCCCAAACAAGATGAACACAAACAGACCCACACCAATGCATATCATAATTAAAATGCCAGAAGTAAATGATAAAAAGAGAATTCTAAAGGCAGCAAGAGGAAAACAAACAGTCATATACAAGGGAATCCTCCCAAGGCTATCAGCTGATTTCTCTGCAGAAACTTTACAGGTCAGAAGAGAGTGGCATAATATATTCAAAGTGCTGAAAGTGAAAAACCTGCAATCTAGGATTCTCTATCCAGCAAGATTATCATTTAGAATAGAAGGAGAGATACAGAACTTCTGAGACAAGAATAAACTAAAAGAATTCAGGAACATAAAACCCACCAGGGCTTCTCTGGTGGCGCAGTGGTTGAGAGTCCGCCTGCTGATGCAGGGGACGTGGGTTCATGCCCTGGTCCGGGAAGATCCCACATGCCACAGAGTGGCTGGGCCCGTGAGCCATGGCCACTGAGCCTGAGCATCCAGAGTCTGTGCTCCACAAAGGGAGAAGCCACAACAGTGAAAGGCCCGCGTATGGCAAAAAAAAAAAAAAAAAAAAAAAAAAAAAGAACACTATAAAGGAAATGTTGAAAGGTCATCTTTAAATGGAAAAGAAGCAAAAAATCTATAGGAAAAATCCCAGTAGGAGAGGCAAATATATAGTAAGGACTGAAGATCACTTAAATAAACCAGTGACATAGATTAAAAGACAACAAATTGTTAAAGCAACTATAACTACAATAAACAGTAAAGGGAATAGGCATGAAGATATAAAATATGACATCATAAATACAAAATGTGGGGGAGAAGAGTAAAAATGTAGATCTTTTGGAATATGTTTGAATGTAAATGACTAATAGTTTAAATCAAGTAGATAAAATTATGGGTCAACATATATGAACCCCACTGTGACCATAAATCAAAAACCTACAGTAGATAGACCAAAAAAAAAAAAAAAAAAGGAACCCAAGCATACTACAAAAGAAAATCATCAACCCACAATGAAAGAAGCAAAAAATGAAATGAACAGTGAAGAACTACAAAAATAACTGGAAAACAATTAATAAAATGACAACACGTACATATCTATCAATAG
Organism: Mesoplodon densirostris; assembly: GCF_025265405.1. Taxonomy (NCBI): domain Eukaryota; kingdom Metazoa; phylum Chordata; class Mammalia; order Artiodactyla; family Ziphiidae; genus Mesoplodon; species Mesoplodon densirostris. Next base: position 64,277,813 of record NC_082678.1, read on the forward strand.
TTACTTTAAACGTCAGTGGACTAAATGCTCTGAGCAATTTTCAATATGGTGTCTACAGGAGACTCCCTAAGGGCTAAAGACACACACAGACTGAAAGTGAGAGGATGGGAGAAAAGATATGTCATTCAAATGGAAAAGAAAAAAAGTGAGAGTAGCAATAATTATATCAGACAAAACAGACTTTGAAACAAAGGCCAAAACAAAAGACAAAGAAGAGCAATATATAATGATAAAGGGATCAATACCAGAAGAGGATATTACACTCCTTAACATATACAGGAGCACATAAATATATAAAGCAAATACTAACAGATATAAAGGGAGATATCAATAATAATACAATAGTAGTAGGAGAGTTTAATACCAAACTGATAGCAATGGACAGATCAACAAAACAGAAAATCAATAAGGCAACAGTAGTCTTAAATGACAATATACCAGTTGGACATAGTTGATATCTACAGGACATTACATACAAATCCAGCAGAGTACACATTCTTTTCCAGTGCACATGAAACGTCCTCCAGGATAGATCACAAACAAGGCCACAAAACAAGCCTCAACAAATTTAAGAGAATAGAAATTATATCAAGCGTTTTTCTGACCACGATGGTATGAAACTAGAAATCAACAACAAAAAGAAAACTGTGAAAAGAGCAAATGTTTGGAGACTAAACCATATGCTACTAAAAAAAAAAATGGGTTGGGCCTCCCTGGTGGCGCAAGTGGTTGAGAGTCCGCCTGCCGATGCAGGGGATACGGGTTCGTGCCCCGGTCTGGGAGGATCCCATATGCCGCGGAGCGGCTGGGCCTGTGAGCCATGGCCGCTGGGCCTGCGCGTCCGGAGCCTGCGTGTCCGGAGCCTGTGCTCCGCAGCGGGGGAAGCCACAACAGTGAGAGGCCCGCATACCGCAAAAAAAAAAAAAAAAAAAAAATGGGTCAACAATGAAATCAAAGAGGAAATCAGAAATATCTTGAGGCAAATGAAAATGGAAACACAAGTTTCCAAAATGTATGAGAACCAGCCAATGAAGTTCTAAGAGAGAATTTCATAGTAATACAGGCCTTCCTCAAGAAACAAGAAAAATCTCAAATAAACAACCTAACCTACTACCTAAAATGATTAGAAAAAGAAGAACAAACAAAACTTGAAGTCAGCAGAAGGAAGGAAATAATAAAGATCAGAGAGGAATAAATAAAATAAAGAGAAAAGAAACAACAGAAAAGATCAGTGAAACCAAGAGCTGTTTTCTAAGAAGAGAAGGGACCTAAATAAGCAAAATGAGAAATGAAAGAGGAGAAATATAACTGATACTATAGAGATACAAAAAATGAAAAGGGAATACCATGAGCAGTTATATGATAACAAATTGGACAACCTAGAAGAAATAGATGCATTTCTAGAAACATACAGTCTGCCTAGACTGAGTCAACAAGGTACAGACAATTTGAAGAGATTGATCACTAGAAATGAAATTGAATTCATAATGCAAATACTCCCAGCAAACAAAAGCCCAGTACCAGATGTTTTCACAGGGGAATTCTACCAAACATATAAAGAAAAACAAATACCTATCTTTCTCAAACTATTCCAAAGAAATTAAAGTGGAGGGAGTACATCTAAATTTATTCTACAGTCCATCATTATCCTGATATCAAAACCAGAAAAGGGCACTACAAAAAATAAAATATAGACCAATATCTTTGATAAATATAGATGCAAAAATCCTCAATAAAATACTAGCAAACTGAAATTAACAGTACATAAAAAGGATCATGAACCATGGTCAAGCTGGATTTATTTCAGGGTCACAAGGATGTTACAACATTCACAAATTAATCAATATGATACATCACATTAACAAAAGTAAGTATAAAAATCACATGATCATTTCAGTAGATGCAGAAACAGCATTTGAAAAATTTCAACATCCATTCATGATAAAAAAATATCATCATAGTGGCTATAGAATGAACATATCTCAACATAATAAAGGCCTTTTATGACAAATCCACAGCCAACTTAATACTCATTGATAAAAAGCTGATAGTCTTCCTGCTAAATTCAGGAACAATACAGTGATGGTCACTCTTGCTACTTCTATGTAACATAGTATTAGAAGTCCTGGTCACAGCAATCAGATAAGGAAAATAAATAAAGTTATTCAAATTGGAAGGGAAGAGGTAAAACTGTTACTATTTGCAGATGACATAACACAATATATAGAGAATTCTAAAGTCTCAACACAGAAACAATTAGAACTAATAGATAAATTCAACAAGGTTGCAGAAAATAATATTAATATACAGAATCTGTTGCACTTATGTACACTAATAATGAAATATCAGAAAGAGAAAGTAAAAAATAATTCCATTTAAAATTGCATCAAAAAATAAAATACCTAGCAATAAATTTAATCAAGGAGGTGAAAAACCTATACTCTGAAAACTAAAATATTGAGGAAGGAAATTGAAGATGATACAAAGAAATGGAGGGCTTCCCTGGTGGTGCAGTGGTTGAGAGTCCACCTGCCGAAGCAGGGGACACGGGTTCTTGTTCCAGTCTGAGAGGATCCCACATGCTATGGAGTGGCTGGGCCCATGAGCCATGACCGCTGAGCCTGCACATCCAGAGCCTGTGTTCCACAACAGGAGAGGCCACAACAGTGAGTGGTCCACATACCTCAAAACAAACAAACAAACAAACAAGTGGAAAAATATCAAGTGCTTTTTGATTGAAAGAATTAATATTGTTAAAATGGCCATACTACCTAAAGCAATCTACAGACTTAGTGCAATCCCTATCAAAATATCCATGACATTTTTCACAGAACTAGAACCAATAATTCTAAAATTTCTATGACAACACAAAAACCCTGAATTGTCAAATCAATCTTGAGAAAAAAATGAATAAAGCTGGAAGTATAACCCTCCCAGACTTCGGACTAATACTACAAAGCTACAGTAATCAAAACAACATGGTATTGGCACAAAAACAGACAGATAGATCAATGGAACAGAGTAGAGAGCCCAGAAAAAACCCCACATACCTATTGTCAATTAATCTATGACAAAAGAGGCAAGGCTATACAATGGAGAAAAACAGTCTCTCAACAAGTGGTGCTGGGAAAACTGGACAACCACAGGTAAAACAATGAGATTAGAACGTTTCCCCACACCATATAAAAAAATAAACTCAAAATGGTATAAAGACCTAAGTGTAAGACCTGAAACCATAAAATTCCTAGAAAAGAACATAGGCAGAAAACTCCTTTACTTAAATCTTAGCAATATTTTCTTGGATCAGTCTCCTAAGGCAAAATAAATAGAAGCAGAAATAAACAAATGGGATGTAATTAAACTTAAAAGCTTTTGCACAACAAAGGAAAGCATTGAGAAGATGAAAAGACAATATATGCAATGGAAGAAAATAATTACAAATGATGAGACCAATGGAGAGTTAATATCCAAAATATACAAACATTTCATACAACTCAATATCAAAAAAAACAAACAATCTAATAAAAAATGAGCAAAGACCTGAATAGGCATTCCTCCCAAGAAGACATACAAATGGCTAACAGGTACATGAAAAGATGGTCAACATTGCTAATTATTAGAGAAATGTAAATCAAAACAACAACGAGATATCACCTCACACCTATCAGAATAGCTATCATCAAAAAGTCTACAAATGACAAATGTTGGAGAGTATGTGGAGAAAAGGGAACCCTGGTATATGGTTGGTGGGATGTTAATTGGTACAGTCACTGTGGAAAACAGTATGGAGATTCCTCAAAAAACTAAAAGTAAGACTACCATATGATGCAACAATTCCACCCTTGGGTATGTATCTGGAAAAATGAAAACATTAATTTGAAAAGATATATGCACCCCAATGTTCATAGCAGCACTATTTACAATAGCTGAGACATATAAGCAACCCAAAGTGCCCATCAACAGATACTTGGCTTAAGAAGATATATATATATATATAAATATATATATATAATACATATTATTTAACTATAATTTAGTATATATATATATATATATATAATTGTGTGTATATATACACACAATGGAATATTACTCAACCATAAAAAATAATGAAATATGCCATTTGCAACAATGTGAATGGACTCAGAGAATATTATGCTTAGAGAAATAAGTCTGACAAAGACAAATACTGTATGATATCACTTACCAAAAAAATAATACAAATGAATGTATATGCAAAACAGAAACAGAGCCATAATATAGAAAACAAACTTGTGGTTACCAAAAGAGAGAGGGAAAAGGGGGAGGGCCTAATTAGGGGTATGGAGTTAACAGATATATACTACTATATATAAAATAGATCAGCAACAAGGCTATACTCTACAGCACAGGGAATTATATCCTTTATCTTGTAATAGTTTATAATGGAGTATAATCTGCAAAACTACTGAATCACTATGCCATACACCTGAAACTAAAAAATATTGTAAATCAACTCTAATTCAATAAAAAAGAATACATATTATTTAACTATAAGTTAGTTTTCTCTTCTCTCTCCTGTATGTTAGAGTTAAGGCTTTATACTGATTATATTATAACTTACATGTGTTGCTATGTGATAGTACCCTAAGAATTTTATTCCAGGATAATAGAGGTAGTGTTAGAACTATTGTTAATGGGAACTTTGGGTGTCATGAGGTTGCAAGTTACTGCTTTCATCAGAGTGGACCCACTTTGACAGAATTTAGAACAACATTAAAGAATTTTGAAACCTTCCACTCATTTTGAGTACATGCCAACATTCAAAACGCAAAAAAAAAAAAAACACAAAAATCCCCTCATTTGCTTTAAAAGAAACTATTACTTGTGATTGAATTGAACAACATTTACAGTTCATGGAAACATTAGTTTAATTTAGAGATCCTAAACTCAAGACACACAAATTAAATCCTATTCTTTTAAAGTTTGGTTTGGCCAGCATCATAGTTCAAAATTGTTTTAATTTGAATGACTAGATGAGTACATACTTTAAGCTGTACCAACCCTGCTGGCATATACCAAAGGAATAAAATGGCACTTCAAGTGTAACAGGAGTATGAATTTTGTAACTTGTACAAAATTGGCTCCCACTGGAAAAGAAATAGAGATGACTGAAGGGTTGGTCAGTTACTAGAATTTAGAGATTAGGAGACTGTAGGTGAAACATCCTGATTTCTGGCTGAGCATGAAAAGCGGAAATTCTAGCAACACTGGATCTTTATTCCCCTGTGGCAACAATAATCTGGGTCAGAGAAGTGGCTTCCTCCTTTACACAGGCAGCAACTTTCCAAAGAGTTTCAGTTCTTTACTGGCTTTCTCGTCTGTTCTGATTCACTGATTTATATTATCTGCCAGAACCCTATGCTTATGACCTCTGGTTTAACTGGATATAAAACTACAAACATGAAGAAAAATAAAATATTCAAAATAATCAGAAATGTGTAGCATGTTATAAAATATCAGGTCTTTTTTATTATAAGGTTATATGTTAATTATGAAAATAAATAACACTATCGTAACATGATGAAACACGAGGAAGAGGGGAACAGCAAGAGAAACATAGGATTTACAGCCAGGGTCTTGCATCATCAGTTTCACACATTTACCTGTGGATGTCTGTATGTAAATCATATTTCTTTTCTGAACTACTGTTTTCTAATCTTTTAGCATGACAGTAAAACCTGACTGTGGTGTACAATGTTTGTGCTCAACTCATATATCTTTGGCTTAATTTTTTAAATACTGTTTTGAAGGCCCCCTCCCCACTCTCAGCTTCTGTGTGCTTTAGCTTATAGCAGTGAGCAAAAGACTTCACTTGGGCTACTGAAATGTATCTTGCCCACAAATGGTGAGGAGACAGTTACCTGGAAAATTACATTCCCCTTGAAGATGCCTAGTCATTGTCAGAGGTAGCGGGCATAAGGAAGTTCAGATCCTTTTCCTCAAGTTAGTAGAATTCTGAGGCATAACTTATACTCTACAATGCCTGTGCAGGTGACATTAAAGCTACCCTCTAACTTTTCTTTTTTTTTCCAGATATTGCAACATTGCTCAGCTTCTTTCACTTCCTTGGGATGTTTTCCTTACTTTATATGTTGTATACAAAATCTCATCTCAAGATCTGATTCTGGGGAAGTCTGACTAAAACAATTACAAAGGAATCTCTTAGTACTAGTGTAAGATATAATGTGATATATGAAATGCAATGTTAAAATAATATTATAAAATGCTATTCTTAAAAATTCTGGTTGAATTTTCAAGGCAAAATCACAATCTTTTCCCATGCCCAAAAAATATTGAAATAATTAATTTAATAGAAAGTATTATGAGAACAATCTATCCATATATTTTACATAATGAGAAAGTCAAAACCTCAGTAGAAGTCAAGAAGTGGTGTTTTACACAAGCCTCTTAGATAGCCTCATCCACCAGAGGGCAGACAGTAGAAGTAAGAAGAACTACAATCCTGCAGCCTATGGGAAAAAAGAAAAAAAAAAACACATTCACAGAAAAACAAGATGAAAAGGCAGAGGGCTATGTACCAGATAAAGGAACAAGATAAAACCACAGAAAAACAACTAACTGAAGTGGAGACAGGCAACCTTCCAGAAAAAGAATTCAGAATAATGATAGTAAAGATGATCAAGGACCTTGGAAAAAGAATGGAGGCAAAGATCGAGGAGATGAAAGAAATGTTTAACAAAGGCCTTGAAGAATTAAAGAACAAACAAACAGAGATGAACAATAAAATAAGTGAAACGAAAACTACACCAGAAGCAATCAAATGCAGAATAACAGAAGCAGAACAACGGATAAGTGGCCTGGAAAACAGAATGGTGGAATTCACTGCTGTGGAACAGCATAAAGAAAAAAGAATGGGGCTTCCCTGGTGGCGCAGTTGTTGAGAGTCCGCCTGCCAATGCAGGGGACACGGGTTCGTGCCCCAGTCCGGGAGGATCCCACATGCCGTGGAGTGGCTAGGCCCGTGAGCCATGGCCGCTGAGCCTGTGCGTCTGGAGCCTGTGCTCCACAACGGGAGAGGCCACAAGAGTGAGAGGCCCGCATACCACAAAAAAAAAAAAAAAGAAAGAAAAGAAAAAAGAATGAAAAGAAATGAAGACAGCCTAAGAGACATCTGGGACAACATTAAATGCCACAACATTCACATTATAGGGGTACCAGAAGGAGGAGAGAGAAAAGACATGAGAAACTATTTGAAGAGATTATAGTTGAAAATTCCCTAACATGGGAAAGGAAATAGCCACCCAAATCCAGGAAGTGCAGTGAGTCTCATACAGGATAAACCCAAGGAGAAACACACTGAGACACATAGTAATCCAATAGGCAAAAAATTAAGACAAAGAAATATTATTGAAAGCAGCAAAGGAAAAATGACAAATAATATACAAGGGAACTCTCATAAGGTTAACAGCTGATTTATCAGCAGAAACTCTACAAGCCAGAAGGGAGTAGCATGATATACTTAAAGTGATGAAAGAGAAGAACCTACAACCAAGATTACTCTACCCGGCAAGGATCTCATTCAGATTTGATGGGGAAATGAAAATCTTTACATGCACGCAAAAGGTAAGAGAATTCAGCATCACCAAACCAGCTCTACAACAAATGCTAAAGGAACTTGTCTAAGTGCGAAACACAAGAGAAGAAAAGGACCTACAAAAACAAACCCAAAACAATTAAGAAAATGGTAATAGGAACATACATATTGATAATTACCTTATACGTGAATGGATTAAATGCTCCAACCAAAAGACACAGGCTTGCTGAATGAATACAAAAACAAAACCCATATATATGCTGTCTACAAGAGACCTACTTCTGACCTAGGGACACATACAGACCGAAAGTGAGGGGATGGAAAAAGATATTCCATGCAAATGGAAATCAAAAGAAAGCTGGAGTAGCAATACTCATATCAGATAAAATAGACCTTAAAATAAAGAAGGTTACAAGAGACAAGGAAGCACAATACATAATGATCAAGGGATCAATCCATGAAGAAGATATAACAATTATAAATATATATGCACCCAACATAGGAACACCTCAATACATAAGGCAACTGCTAACAGCTGTAAGAGGAAATCAACAGTAACCCAATAATAGTGAGGGACTTTAACACCTCACTTACACCAATGGACAGATCATCCAAAATGAAAATAAATAAGGAAACAGAAGCTTTAAATGACACAATAGACGAGATAGATTTAATTGATATTTGTAGGACATTTCATCCAAAAACAGCAGATTATACTTTCTTCTCAACTGATCATGGAACATTCTCCAGGATAGATCACATCTTGGGTCACAAATTAAGCCTCAAGAAATTTAAGAAAATTGAAATTATATCAAGTATCTTTTCTGACCACAACACTAAGAGATTAGAAATGAATTACAGGGAAAAAAACGTAAAAAGCACAAACACATGGAGGCTAAACAATATGATACTAAATAACTAAGAAATCAAATAAGAAATCAAAGAGGGAATCAAACAATACCTAGAGACAAATGACAATGAAAACACGATGATCCAAACCTATGGGATGAGGCAAAAGCAGTTCTAAGAGGGAAGTATATAGCTGTACAAGCCTACATCAAGAAACAAGAAAAATCTCAAGTAAACAATATAATCTTACACCTAAGGAACTAGAGAAAGAAGAACAAACAAAACCCAAAGTTAGCAGAAGGAAAGAAAAGATAAAGATCAGATCAGAAATAAATGAAATAGAAACAAAGAAAACAATAGCAAAGATCAATAAAACTAAAAGTTGGTTCTTTGAGGAGATAAACAAAATTGATAAACCATTAGCCAGACTCCTCAAGAAAAACAGGGAGAGGACTCAAATCAAGAAAATTAGAAATGAAAAAGGAGTAGTTACAACAGACACCACAGAAATTCAAAGCATCCTAAGAGACTACTACAAGCAACTCTATGCCAATAAAATGGACAACCTGGAAGAAATGGACAAATTCTTAGAAAGGTATAACCTCCCAAGACTGAACCAGGAAGAAATAGAAAATATGAATAGACCGATCACAAGTAATGAAATTGAAACTGTGGTTAAAAATCTTCCAACAAACTAAAGTCCAGGACCAGATGGCTTCACAGGTGAATTCTATCAAACGTTTAGAGAAGAGCTAACACCCATCCTTCTCAAACTCATCCACAAAATTGCAGAGGAAGGAAGACTCCCAAACTCATTCTATGAGGCCACCATCACACTGATACCCAAACCAGACAAACATACTACAAAAAAAGAAAATTACAGACCAATATCATTGATGAATATAAATGCAAAAATCCTCAACAATATACTAGCAAACAGAATCCAACAACACATTAAAAGGATCATACAAGATGATCAAGTGGGATTTATCCCAGGAATTCAAGGATTTTTCAATATATGCATATCAATCAATGTGATACACCATATTAACAAATTGAGGGAGAAGAAACATATGATCATCTCCATAGATGCTGAGAAAGCTTCTGAGGAAATTCAACACTGATTTATGATAAATACTCTCCAGAAAGTGAGTATAGAGGGAACCTACCTCAACATAATAAAGGCCATACTGACAAAACCACAGCAAACATCATTCTCAATGGTGAAAAACTGAAAGCATTTCCTCTAAGATCAGGAACAAGACAAGGATGTCCACTCTCACCACTATTATTCAACACAGTGTTGTAAGTCATAGTCACGGTAATCAGAGAAGAAAAAGAAATAAAAGAAAAACACATTGGAAAAGAAGAAGTAAAACTGCCACTCTTTGCAGATGACATGATGATATACATAGAGATTCCTAATAATGCCACCAGAAATCTACTAGAGATGATCAATTGATTTGGTAAAGTTGCAGGATACAAAATTAATGCACCAAAATATCTTGCATTTCTATACACTAATGACAAAACGTCTGAAAGAGAAATTAAGGAAACACTCCTGTTTACCATTGCAACAAAAAGAATAAAATACATAGGAATAAACCTACCTAGGGAGAAAAAATACCTGTATGCAGAAAACTATAAGACACTGATGAAATAAATTAAATATGATACCAACAGATGGAGAGATATACCATGTTCTTGGATTGGAAGAATCAATATTGTGAAAATGACTATACTACCCAAAGCAATCTACAAATTCAATGCAATCCCTATTAAATTACCAATGGCATTTTTTACACAACTAAAACAAAAAATCTTAAAATTTGTATGGAGACAGAAGAGATCCCAAATAGCTAAAGCAGTTTTGAGGGAAAAAAACAGAGCTGGAAGAATCAGACTCCCTGACTTCAGACTACACTACAAAGCTACAGTAATCAGGACAATATGATACTGACACAAAAACAGAAACATAGATCAATGGAACAAGATAGAAATCCCAGAGATAAGCCCATGCACCAATGGTCAACTAATCTATGACAAAGGAGGCAAGGATATACAATGGAGAAAAGACAGACTCTTCAATAATTGGTGCTGGGAAAACTGGACAGCTACATGTAAAATAATGAAATTAGAACACTCCCTAACACCATGTACAAAAAAAAAAAAAAACACAAAATGGATTAGAGACCTAAATGTAAGACCAGATACTATTAAACTCTTAGAGGAAAACATAGGAAGAACACTCTTTGACATAAATTACCACAAGAACTTTTTTGATCCACCTCCTAGAGTTATGGAAGTGAAAACAAAAACAAACAAATGGGACCCAAAGAAACATCAAAGCTTTTGCACAGCAAAGGAAACCATAAAGATGATGAAAAGACTGCCCTTAGAATGGGAGAAAATAATTGCAAATGAATCAACGGACAAAGGATTAATCTCCAAAATATATAAACAGCTCAGGCAGCTGAATATTAAGTAACAAACAATCCAATCCAAAATTGGGCAGAAGACCTAAATAGACATTTATCCCAAGAAGACATACAGATGGCTAGGAAGCACATGAAAAGCTGCTCAATATCAGTAATTATTAGAGAAATGAAAATCAAATCTACAATGAGGTGTCAACTCACACCAGTTAGAATGGCATTATCAGAAAATATACAAGCAACAAATGCTGGAGAGGTTATGGAGAAAAGGGAGCCCTCTTGCACTGTTGGTGGGAATGTAAATTGATATAGCCACTATGGAGAAGAGTATGGAGGTTCCTTAAAAAAACTAAAAATAGAACTACCATATGACTCAGCAATCCCACTACTGGGCATATACCCAGAAAAAAACGTTTTTCCAAAAGGCACATGCACCCCAATGTTCATTGCAGCACTATTTACAACAGCCAGGTCATGGAAGCAACCTAAATGCACATTGACAGGCGAGTGGATAAGGAAGATGTGGTATATATATATATATATATATATATATATATATATATATATATATATATATATATATATATATATATATATATGAATGATATGGTATGATATATATATATGGTATGATATATATATATATATATATATATATCAATGGAATATTACTCAGCCATAAAAAGGAATGAAATTGGGTCATTTGTTGAGACATGGATGGATCTAGAGATTGTAATACAGAGTGATGTAAGTCAGAAAGAGAAAAACAAATATTGTGTATTAATGCATGTATGAGGAACCTAGATAACTGGTACAGATGACTCGGTTTGCAGGGTAGAATTTGAGACACAGATGTAGAGAACAGACATATGGACACAAAGGGGGGAAAGCCACGGGGTGCTGGGGATGGTGGTGTGTTAAATTGGGTGATTGGGATTGACATGTATACACTGATGTGTATAACATTGATGACTAATAGGAACCTACTGTATAAAAAAGTAAATAAAATTCCCCCCCCAAAAAAAATCAGTTCAATATTTGTTTCCCTAGTTTTCTGGAGTCTCAGTTAAGATATATCTGCTTGAGGTCCTGCCTTTGTATGTGCAAATTCTTTCATACCTTAAGCATTAAAAACAAACAAACAAAAAAAAGTGATGTTTTGATTACAGCTACATTGCTTCTGTAACCAGTTTTATTTGACCCTGTGACAATAATAAGGAATAACATGGCATTATGCTTTTTTTTAATTTACTTATTCATCTATTTATTGGTTTGTTTATTTCTTTTGGGTTGCATTTAGTCTTAGTTGCTGCACATGGGATCTTTCATTGTGATGTGTGGGGTCTTGGCTGCAGTGTATGGTCTTCTCTCTAGTTGTGATGTGTAGGCTCAGTAGTTGTGGCACATGGGCTTAAATGCCCCATGGCATGTGTGATCTTTGTTCCCAGACCAAGGATCGAACCCATGTCCCCTGCATTGGAAGGTGGATTCTTAACCACTGGACCACCAGGGAAGTCCGTATGCTTTTCTTTTCGCTCTAATTTTTAACTCAAATTTTGGATTCTTGTTTGGAGTAAAACAGGATCTTCACTGTTTACAAGGTTATTTCTGAGTTGCAAAAATTCTCTCTCCGTATTTTTCCTCGTATTACCATGTTTTTCTCTGTAGTCTCCTATCCAATCTTGGCTGCCCAATCAGACAAACAGGAAGTGCGTGGACATTTTCTTTTTGCATTGGTAGTGGAAACCTTGGCAGTAGACAGTAACTGCACCAGGTCTGCCAAATAGATGCATTCTATAATTTTGATCATGTATTCTACATACCCAATATTGTCTTCCTATGAAAATCTTGCTATTGTCTTATGGCATTAACTGTGTTTCATTACAATATTTAACTATCCTCAAAGTTAGAATCTTCTTTCATTGACAAAATCTGAGAACCAAATTTTCAGTTCTCCGGTAGACGTGAATTTAAGTTGGCTAAAAAGAGACACATTAATCCTAAACTAAACATTCTGCAACTATTCTGTTAATTTGATTGTTATGATGGTCAATCATAAAGTGAATGGTAATTTTTTTTATTTTTTAATTGATGTATAGTTACTTTACAATGTTGTGTTAGTTTCTGCTGTACAGTGAAGTGAATCAGCTATATGTATGCATATATCCCCCCTTTTTTGGATTTTCTTCCCATTTAGGTCACCACAGAGCACTGAGTAGAGTTCCCTGTACTATAGAGTAGGTTCTCATTAGTTATCTATTTTATACATAGCAGTGTATCTAAGTCGATCCCAATCTCCCAATTCATCCCATCCCCTTACCCATTTGGTGTCCAAAAGTTTGTTCTCTACATCTGTGTCTCTCTTTCAGCTTTGCAAATAGGTTCGTCTGTACCATTTTCCAGATTCCACATGTGTGTTAATATATAATATTTGTTTTTCTCTTTCTGACTTATTTCACTCTGTATGACAGTCTCTAGGTCCATCCACGTCTCTGCAAATGACACAATTTTGTTCTTTTTTATGGCTGAGTAATATTCTATTGTATATATGTACCACATCTTCTTTATCCATTCCTCTGTTGATGGATATTTAGCTTGCTTCTATGTCCTGGTTATTGTAAATAGTGCTGCAATGTACATTGGGGTGCATGTATATTTTAGAATCATGGCTTTCTCAGGGTATATACCCAGTGGTGGGATTACTGGGACATATGGTAGTTTTATTTTTAGTTTTTTTAAGGAAGCTCCCTACTATTCTCCATAGTGGCTGTACCAATTTACATTCCCACCAACAGTGTAAAAGGGTTACCTTTTCTTCACACCCTCTCCAGTATTTATTGTTTGTAGATTTTTTTTTTGATGGTGGCCATTCTGACCAGTGTGAGGTAATACCTCATTGTAGTTTTGATTTGCATTTCTCTAATAATTAGTTATGTTGAGCATCTTTTCATGTGCCTCTTGACCATCTGTATGTCTTCTTTAGAGAAACATCTGTTTAGGTCTTCTTCTGCCCATTATGTAATTGGGTTGATTGGGTTGATATTGAGCTGCATGAGCTGTTTGTATATTTTGGAGAGTAATCCCTTGTCAGTTGCTTCATTTGAAAATATTTTGTACCATTCTGAGGGTTGTCTGTGAATGGTAAATTTTTAAAATAGGGGACAAGGAGATATTTGGAGATAGCAGGATGTGAAAACAGAAACTACATGTACCCTGTGCTTCAGATAGATCTGTGCTGCCCAACTTCTGGCCTTAAATGCTCTTTACACACATGGGCATGTCAATGGGGACTTGACTACTTGGATGTTGAGTCTCCCTCTCTTCTGTTTTATAGGATTTATAGTATTTCCCTGGTCAAATGCCTCAGCAGAGGGTGAGGAGATGTCATGAGACTGTGAGATGTTTCCTCTACATGACCTCAGAGCAGGAAATAGTAGCCATGGCATATACTTTCATATTTGCATGTGAGCAGAAAGAAACAATCACACTCAACTGAGTGCTTTAATGTTATACAAACTCAAAATATTTAAGAAAAAATGAATGTATAGGTTTCTATTTTAATTTAAAGAGAGAGTAAGGGACTAAATAAAAGCTTGTTTTATTGTTATTCTCTAATATTACACTTTGTGAGTCTCACATTTTCAAAGGATGCTTTTTCCCCAAGATGATTATCAGTTTGATGATTTTTATTATTTTAGAAATTTATTAAAATTACAATAGATGATGGTAGAAGAAAATACTGCTTTCAAGGGCCAGGACTCCAGGTAACACTGAGCAGCATCTGATTTTTCCTTCTCCATTAGCAACCCTTAAGGCTTCAGGTGAACAGAACATCTCACAATCTATATTGATTCACTGCTCAGAAGCTCTTTGAAGTCACATTAGGATTTTGGTTTCTAGTGTTTTGGAACATTATCTGTTATACCATACACTGGAAAATGCTTATAGTGTCATGTTCAGGTTCCTTTAAAGGGCCATATTTTGGGTTTTTTTTTCTTTTGTTATAGGTTGATGATAACTGAGCTTATTATTAATGTTGTACTAACACATGATCAAAAGTATAATCATTTTCATTGAATTGGCCAATTATTTTAAAAAATATATCTAATAAACGTTTCTTCACAAAATTAAACTCTTTTCTTCCCTAAATCATCTCAATTTTTATGACTACCTTTAGAAAGAGACTTGTTTAGATAGAGACTCACTTTTAAAAATTTTGCTTAATCAAATGGTGGTGAATGACACCTTAGAGACAAGTAAGAGCTAGAAGGAAACTGATCACCTTCAGGTAAAGCCCCATACTTTTATAGAGAATAAACTGTAGCTAAGATGGTAAACAACCTTTCTAAATATATAGATTTCGTTGACAACAGATGAAACATGAGAACAGAAACATGCCTTGAATTCAGAATTCAGCTTGGGCTTTCACAGATTTCAATAGTGTGTATCTGAGTGATTTGTGGGGAGAAAAACACATCTATTGGACAATGCAGGCAACTTTAAGAATTGTATTCCATATTTTTATTGTCTTATATCTCTCTCCCTGTTTTTAGCAACTAGACAGATCCTGGATCTTTTGAATAGTGATTAAATGTTGGAACTCCTAGGGGCCTCCCTGGTGGCGCAGTGGTTGAGAGTCCGCCTGTCGATGCAGGGGATACGGGTTCGTGCCGGTCTGGGAGGATCCCATATGCCGCGGAGCGGCTGGGCCCGTGAGCCATGGCCGCTGGGCCTGCGCGTCCGGAGCCTGTGCTCCGCAACGGGAGAGGCCACAACAGTGAGAGGCCCACATACGGCAAAAAAAAAAAAAAAAAAAAATGTTGGAACTCCTAAATAATCAGCTGGATTTGATTTTAAATTAAATATAAATTTCTAGATACCACCATTTTAAAACAGTAAATTTAAGAAAGTTATTATTTTGTAGCTAATCATCTAAAAAAGATAACATTGCTTCTGATTTTTAAATTCCATTTGATATAACATTGAACAATAGATGTCACTGTTTGGCCAATAAAAATAACTATAGAATTATTTAATTTGATTATTTTTTTCCATAAACAATCCTTGTGCTGAACAGATAAGTTACAGGGTTCTGGTAGAAAAATCTCAAACAGTAGCAGCGTCTTTAAAATATTAATATCTGGTTGTGTTTTCTCTAAAAAACAAAAAACATTAATACATTAAATCCATTACTTTCTGAACCGTTTTACATATAGCTAATTTAAAGCTGCTCACTTTATGCCTTTATATTAAAGTTTTGACAATTAGGTGTCATTACAAGGAGAGTTAGAATAAGGTTATTTGAGGAGTATGGTCTCAGGTCAAGAAAGAAACCTCCCAGAGTATGATTAATTGTGTTTTAAGTCCATGTAATGTCTAATAAGCTAACTTGATTGACAGGGAATCTATACAAAATGGAAATTAGGGATAGAGAAGCCAAGTAAGAAGAGATATTGAAAGTAATGCAATTGGACCCAATTGTCAGGGATGGAGAAGTGATGGACTCTGATCCAAATTTCATGGATGGAGTCAAGGCCATATTCAAATTTATATCAATTTTGTGTAAACAAATCAGAAGTTTTCAAGAAGCTAAGGTGAAGTTGCTAAGCAGCTGGCAACAGGAAGATGACTTGGAAGGAAGAGTAAGGAGTGTTTGGAGATTGTTTAATGATAGTGGTTTTTTTTGTTTTTTTTTACACCTGAGGAATATTATAGAAAAAAATTAGTTTAAGGTACAAGAAAACTGTTAAAATTTAACATATGTTTCCTTAAGTTTTCCATAGATTATAACATATTCTGCCAAAGTCCTAGGAAGTGTGTGCCTGATGCCAAAAAAAAAAAAAAAAAGAAAAGAAAAAAGAATTCAGAAAGTTTGGTGAATGGGCAACAACCAGACCTTAAATCTAGCAAGCTGCATATCCTAATTGCATTTGTAAATTGGTTTAGGATTTATGAAGCACTTTCACACTTTCACACTAATTATCCAGGCTGCTCTCTAACTCCTCAACCCATTGCAAAATGACTTCTGGAACATCCATTTTACTCAAGGTGATCTCGCAAATGCTATTAATGACCCACAAATTGTCAAAAACCACCAACCTGCTCTTAAGTCCTTATTCTATTCAATCACTGCTTTTTCTTTTTAAAGGTGTTGGGGGTAGAATTTTATTTATTAATTTATTTATTTTTACTCTGTTGGGTCTTTGTTTCTGTGTGATGTCTTTCTCTAGTTGTGGCAAGCGGGGGCCACTCTTCATCGTGGTGCATGGGCCTCTCACTAACGCGGCCTCTCTTGTTTGCGGAGCACAGGCTCCAGACGCGCAGGCTCAGTAGTTGTGGCTCATGGACCTAGTTGCTCCATGGCATGTGGGATCCTCCCAGACCAGGGCTCGAACCCGTGTCCCCTGCATTAGCAGGCAGACTCTTGGCCACTGCACCACCAGGGAAGCCTTCTTTTTTTTTTTTTTAATATGGTAATGTACTCTTTCTCCTTTAATTTCTCTCTTCCCACGCTTTCTGTACCACTTTTTTTCACCTGGTTTTTCTTCTACCTTTCCGACCTCTTCTTATTTTTCTTCTCTTACAATTTTCCACTATCCTGTCCCTTAAATATTTATGTTCTCAGATTTCTGCCTCTGACCCTTTTCTCTGAATGCTTTTCTGAACAGTTATATTGGTGGGGAACATTTGAGCTACCTTCTGTACAATTGTTATTCAACAAATAATAATTTCCCCTATGTACTGGGTACTGTTTCAGGTGCTGGGGACACAGGAATCACTGGAAGTGTTATTGTCTCTTCCCTCAGTCCTTTAGTCCTTTAGTTCATTAGTTAGGGAAAGGGCATGTGTGGGAATATACTGAGTAATTGACTGATGTATCTACAACTTCTCCTTCAAGGCCCTCACCCTTCAAATACATTTTCGTGTGCTCTCAGTCCCTACCCTAGCAGTTAGGAAATTATGGGATCACACATTTGAGGAGAGGGTTATTAACATAGAAATTCAGGAGAAAAGAAATGGGTCAAAATACTATTTTTAAGTATTAAATAGACTTTTGGAACTGGCAATAAAAGACATGGTCTTGCAAGAAAAGGATTTTAGAAGTGCAAGAGGGCAAGTTTTTGGTTTTCTAAAGCATAAAGTAAATTCTGTAACAACAGAGTTTTTCCTGCCTGCCTGCCCAAATAAGATCCCAAGGGCTATTGAATAGGAGGAAACAAGAGAGATACAGGCATGACCTGTGTCCTCTTCCCTTTAAGCCATTTCCTAAAGAGTAGTGGTAAAACCCTGCAATGATTTAAGCACTCAAGGAGCGAGGTAACCTATGTTCAGATTGCTGGTTGGATTCCTAGATTGTGACAACTCCTCTAAAAGTATAGAGACAGCTGCATGTGGCCAAGTAATGGCTGAATCCAAACCTACAGAGCCTCAGGGCAGGTCTCTGGTAGGTGGCAGCTAAGAGTCAAGTATTTTCCTGTAAGGCTGAGGGTAACAGAGATGTGACAGTAATGCCAAAGGACCTAGGGGAGCCCTGTGGCTAAGAAAAATGAATAGTATTAGCAGATGTGCCATGGAGTTTCTTTCTAGATGTCAGGTTGGAAAGATGAGGCCAGGTAGGTGCCAGAGTGAAGAGATGACCCCTTCCCTAGAACAACTGTTTGCCAGCCCAACAAATGCTGAAAACCAGGCATTCACTTGTGACGACTGCTCACACAAAAATTTTACTTTCTGCCATTGGACAGAGTGATTTCTCAAAATATATATTTTAAACAAAGATAGCTGTACTTTCCTCCTATTCTAGCTAGGTGAAATTGATGGAAAAATAGAAATATCTGCACGTGAGTGTTGAGTACATACAAAGCATCAGGGATCCTGGGAGATGTTAATGATATAAACTAAATTAGAAGTTGTCCGTGCCCTCAAGGAGCCTACATTTTATTGAAAAAGATGATGTTGAGCTGGCTTCTGGCTGATTTTCTTTTTATTACACCAGCATATTATTCAGCAAAGTATACAGCATATTTACTGCTTTGAATGTCCCATCCTTTCATTTTAGGTCTACCAGGTTTCTCCTTTCTCATTCGAGACTTAGGGATGAATCATTTTGTGAAGATTTCCCCTGCCCTTTTGGCTAACTTAACTATCAACTACTATATTCCTATAGCACTTTTTATATAGGATAGCACATTTTTTAATATACTTCTCAGTTGTACAAGGCTTTATCTCCTCATTTAAATGAAAAGCTCCTTAAAGGCAGGGACAGTTATATATGCATTTTTCTGTCTTTAGCATCTAGTACATAGAATATTATCAATAAAATCTTATTTTATTGAAAAATTTTATGCTGATTCTCCAAAATCACTCTGTATGATTAGTGTTGTATTCTTTAGGCTTTTGTTTTTTTAACATATTTGAAAATAATGAAGGATGCAGACAGTCAAATTACTTGTTTGAAGTCACATAGCTATGAGGTGGCAAAGCTTTGAACAAGCAAAAAATATCTGACCCTAAATCTGCATTGTTACTTACTTAGCTCACTTGGTTCCAATCTTGGCATTTAGAACTGTGTCTAGATAGTTGTATAAGATTAACAGTTTATATTTGCTCATGTGGCCCAAAGTAGTCTTCTCTTTCTTGTCCTCACAAACCTCATGACAAACCTAAACTGCAACATGCTATATTAACTGGTTCCATGTTGTAACTTTTATTTTCAATTAATTATTTCAGGGTAAAACCCTCTGTAATTGTTGCTTTGATGTCTTCTCCCATTTTCCTACCCTGATTATTTCATTCATTTCTTCTGTTGCCATTTAAGCCCTTGTATTCTAGCTTTGACATGTTCAGTATCACATCAAACACACAGGTACAGAAGGCTGCCTGGGTCTGTCCAATTTTTATATTCAATTACTGATTTGGTTCAATATCTTCTATAAGCCATTGCCTTCTTTTTAATTTCTGAGATTACTTTTATTTAAGGTTAGAAAGGAAATGCCTTAAATATGGAAAAAAAAACATTTCAGAAAAAAAGCCTTGTTAAGATTTTCTATCAGCAGTTGCTCTTTTGGAGAATAGAAAGATTTGCAGAAAATATTCATAAATGACTGGTTTGTTCTGAGGATAATATTCTACACTTTGAATAACAATTTTACATTTTTTTAGTAGCAACACATGTTAGAAAATGTTTCTTCTATTAGAATATATTTTAAATCAGTAATCAAATTGAAAAGGAAAAATCATTCATTCATTCATTTAACCAGCACATAAATATTTATCTAGGACTCTCATACTGTTTTATTATGTAGACTGTTAAAAATAACTTTACTGAGAAAATCAATAGAATAATAGTGTAAAACCTTACCATCACAGATTAATTGTGCAAAGGAGAATTTGAAATTATATATTTAATTATTATGTATTTTAAAAACAGTTTTATTAAGTGCAAGTTCATGCAGCAATTCAAAATAAGTTTGTCCACTACAAGAATGGACAAACAAGAAAAGCTACTTTAATTACTAGATAAGCATAGCTTGTAATTAGCATGTCAACTTTTTTTTTTTTTTTTTTTTTTTTTTTTTGCTGTACGCGGGCCTCTCACTGCTGTGGCCTCTCCCGTTGCGGAGCACAGGCTCCGGACACACAGGCTCCGCGGCCATGGCTCGCGGGCCCAGCCGCTCCGCGGCATGTGGGATCTTCCGGGATCGGGGCACGAACCCGTGTCCCCTGCATCGGCAGGCGGACTCTCAACCACTGCGCCACCAGGGAAGCCCCAGCATGTCAACTTTTTGTGTGCAAATGAATGTTTCCAAAGAACTGAAAGTATTTACATTTCTCACTTTTGATGCTCTGACATTTTCTGAACAATCTTATTAAAGCATTAATTTACAGTCCTCCTTTTTAACTTCAGGGCATCTGTGTGAACTGTTAGCAATTCTCTTTTAGTGGACCCCAATTAATTTACTTTCTGAGTTTTTTCATTTATATAAGATCTTCTTTTCTAATGTTCCTATTAAATTTTATGCTATGTGTTTTGAGATCATTTCAAGTACCATGTATATTCTCAGAAAAAAATTAATTGTCAGTGGAAATAAAATGGTGCACTTCTTAAGGAAGAATGTCAACTCAACAGAAACAATTATGCTAAGACTAGTTAGCAAGCAAGTTTTTTTTTTTTTTTTTTTTTTTTACTAAAAGACAGATTTAAAATTGTGTTTTGCAGATGTAAAAATCCTTGGGAAAATATATATAACTATACTTGTAAAACTGTGTGTATATATGTATGTACATGTACACAAACATAAATAAGTTTGTTTATACAGCCTTTCCAATGGAAGAGTTAAGAAAATCTACCTGTGAATTTCTCTCAGAACTTACCATTTGTGCCCAATTTCCAAATACGTAACAGATAAGCGAAAACTAGATAAAAAGCCACTAATAACATATATATGTGTGTATATATATATATATATATACACACTTGTGTGAGTATATGTGTGTGTGTATATATATATGTGTGTGTATATATATATGTGTGTGTGTGTATATATCTATATCTATATCTATATCTGTATATCTATATATATATATATATGGCAAATGATACATTCAATATTATCCTGTAGTTTTTGTATCCACTTTCCAGCAATGGGTACCATTAATTAACTATGTTGATATGCTGCTCTTTCTTACTTGCTAAGCTTAACATAGAATAAAATTCTCCTTAATTTCGTTGAGATTGATTAGAATTTATTATAAGAAATGTTACTAATATGTAGTTTTTCTACAAAGTCATGTATAAAATGCATAAATCATTGTTTATGTTATTTATATTAACAAATCATCAAAATAGAGTAGCAAGCTATCTTATTAAGGGCACCGCAAAGTTAAATAAACACCCAACTACAACAGTTTAGGGAAGGGTCAAAAAACAAAAGGAAGTCAGGACTTAAAGAGTCAGAGAGCTATAGAGATAGAATGCATTGCCTAGGGCTGGGGAGTGGGGGAATTAAAGGATGATGCCTAGGGGGTTCAGAGTTTCTTTTGGGGGTAATAAAATGTTTTAAAATTAATTGTGGTGATGGATGCACAACTTTGAATATACTAAAAAGCAAAGGTATTTAAAGAAAAAGTTCTTAGAGAAAACAACTACATTTAGATGGTCATTACATTCACTGCACTTCTGTTGGGGCACTTACTTATTTCTGAGTGTGAAAAGTAAGCCCAAACAAAGCAGTAGCCAAGTAAATATTGTGCAGTCTCATAAGGACACAGGCTCATAGGAGCCCAAGATTGATGTTCAGGCCTACTAAAGTCAACAGGGCTCATTTTGGAGAAAGGAGAGCCATAGAGAAGTGAGACATACATTCTGTGTGCAGATTCTTCCTCAGATATTTCATTTTATTTGGTAAAGAGAGTGAGAAGAAGAAGAAAAAAAAAGCTTAAAGACACCATAGTTAGCAACGCAATGCTTTTGCAACATACACACTTTATCACTCTCAGGAAGCACAGTGCTTTGCAATTTTAACTCAAAGATTAAAAATAAAATCCTTCTCAATTCTAGGCTCTCATACAAAGTCTCTTAAATAAAACCTTTCCCTTCTCCACTCTCACCTCCCCAGTATGTCTAGAACTTAGAAACCATTTGAATGTACACACAAATGCAGCAGAAAAAGACTCATGAGTGGGTATCATTACATTTACTCAACTGAGCACCCCTTGGTGTGTTCCAACTCTAGTCCTAAAGGGACTGCAATAGTTTTCCTTCTTAGCCACAAATTTAGGGAATCTGGTTTCATCACAGCTAGGTTCTTCTAAAGCAGTGTTTCTCAACCTCAGTACTATTGATATTTTCAACCAGATAATTAGTTGTTGTAGGAGGCTATTCTGTATATTGTAGGATGTTTAACATCATTGCTGGCCCTCTACCCACTACATGCCAGTATCACCACTCCCCGCACACACAATTCTGACAAATGAAAATGTTTCCAGACATTGCCAAATGTCCCTAGGAGGTAAAATAGTTCCAAAGTTGAGAACCACTGTCCTACAGAATAAAAACAAATTACAGAAATACAAAGGGAGAAGAAAGAGCACAGTTCTGGAAAACATATTTTAAGAGGTTTTAAACTTTCCAGGAGGATCTTTATATCTAGATAATTTAGGCAACTTTCCTTTATAAGAGACTTAGGGAACTGCAGCACTGTATCCATCATTTCAGGTCTGATCTCTCACCATTGGCTTCACTATGCTTGCTCTTCTTTTGAAAGTCAGCTCGTAATAATTTCAGTTTCCTTTGAATCTCAGTCAGAAAACCTATTTTCTGCTCCAAAATGGAAAATAACTAGGCAATGCAAAAATCAACATCACAGTTTACCCCATCAGCTGTCTCCTGGATGTTATTCCCTGGCCGTTGGCTTGAGTCCTTCCAAGAGATTGTTGTATCCTCCATTAATGGAGAGGAGAGTGCTTTGATTTCTTTAGTCTCTTCCTCCTCCTCACTCTGTGTACAAGGTATTTTAATAAATTCCTTCCCTTGAAGGGACATTTCTGAATTTCTCATGTGATTTTCCAACATCCTTGTCACCTTACATTCAGCGGGATAAAGACAACGATGGTGAGGCCTTAAATCTAGAGTTATTTCTTTTACTCTATTGGTATATCTTAAAGTGTTGAGGGTGTTTCGCAAGAGGCCATCCCTGGAGAGATAGTAGCAATCATGCAAGTGGAGGAGTTCTGGCCTATAAAGGAGTCCCGGAGCGCCTGTGTGAGCTTGCTGGCTCTGAATGGGGTATGAGACTTGTTCTGACCCAAAGCCCGGATGCATTCTTTGAGTGTGAGGAGACTCTTATTAGTCTCTGCTCCTTCCAGCTGTCTTTTCCAGTTGGCGTTGGCAGTATCTGCTCCCCTCTCATTCCCAGCTAAGTCAACAAGAGAAAACTTACCATGTAGTTTCCGTCGAGACTTTAAAATGATCTGGAACACTGCGTGGCTCCTGGAAGAGTGGGCATTGACTGATGTCTGTCCTGAAGTCCGGCAGCTGTTCCCAAGTTCCACAAGGTCAGCATGTCCTCCACACAGCACACCTCTTGTTCCTGCAGCCCGACCACCTGGATTTTCTGACTGCCATCCTCAAGGACTTGCAGCGTCTTCTTCCAGTTCAACAAGTCATACACCTTTCCCCTATAAATCTCAAAAAAATGTACCACAGACTTTGAGGTCCAGTTTCTCATAAGCAGAAGTTTTGAGCAGGAGGAAGACATCCTGTGCCACCATGGCATAACTGCATTTAGAACAATCTTGGTCCCTTCCTGAAAAGGCTCTACCCATGGTGTCCGTTTTCCCACTGCCCGTCTGCACATAGGCAAAGCAGGTAGCCATGCCCTTGTGGAAGATGGACTCAACCAGTGGTTGGGCTGTGAACTGGTACACCAACTCGTTGGAGGCGGTGTCGTCAAAGGCGTGGTCGAAGCAGAAGGAATGGTTCTCCAGGTAGTGAGTAAGGTCCACCTTTTGTTTGGACTCGTGCACCATGACCACTTCGTCCAAGGGGATGGTGATAATATCCAGGTCCTTCATGGTGGTCTCCCGCTGGTTGAGAGGCCACTTCCTCACGCAGATGCAGATGCGGTGGTCCTCCAGTGTCTCCGGGCCCGACAACTGGCTTCAGTCCAGGTGCCTGAGGCATTCCTGGATCATGCTCTGAATCACGTAGTTGGGGTTTCCCGTGTTGACAGCCAGGGCGCGCTGAGGTCCGATCTCCAGCTGCAGCCGTCTGCGCTTCTCTCGCTGCTTTTGCAGCTTCTCAATTTTCCGTAGGCAGGGAGACTTTTTCTGCTTCATCAGGCAAAGACTGCTGGGAATTCTCACATCCGGACTGTCCCCTGAGGGCGTTTCATTTTTCTGGGGGATCATCGCAATCCACCGCATGGCCGTCCGCTGGTTCCCGATGGCCGAAGAGGGCGCTAGAGACAAGGAGGGCAAAACCCTGGGTGGCGTGGGGTGCTCAGCAGACGCCAGCCCTGGAATCAGCAGGAATATTGTATCTAGATCAATCTTTTTGCCTTTTTTGACTCCTTTTACGACCCATTCTACCATGACCCAAGCGTTTTGTGTTTTGATCTGTGTAACCACCACGAGGTGGATCCGCCCATCGCTGTGCTGTATCGCCACACAGATACCCACTTGGATGTTTCCGAAGTGCGGCTTCAAGGGCTTCATGGAAGAGAGGCGCGGGGAGACAGGGAGGCATAACTGGCCGGCCATGGTGAGTGATGGAGGTGTCAGGGCTCGCTTCCAGGGTCCCTTGAGGTTGGAGCAGCAGGACCTGAGCCCAAGCCAGACTGAAGTGCCCAGAGCACTGAGTGCACTCCGGGTTTGTGAGCACTAGGGCTTGGCCTGGGGCCACTCATCACAAAGCACTGGGGAAAAGAGGCGGCAGAGCCTAGGGCCTCTGGACGAGAGGTGGTGGGAAAAAATTCACGTTGTTCGTGATGCTAGGTGTTAGGTGCAGAAGCAGCTGGAATAGAGAAATTGCTCTCTGCACAGAGAACATAGGGATAAGAGTTGGAAACGGGGTGTGTGTTCCACGGTCACTTGTGCCTAAGCTTCAGAAATATCCATTCTCCCCTGCAGTCTTGACCGGCAATCTCAAAGCTAAGTGCTTTTAGTTTGAGAACCAGTGAATGCTACCTTAAACTTCACAATCCTCCGGTGATCAATGGGAACAAGGAAGGTAGAGCTGCCTGCAAATTACAGGCTTCAAGGAGAGGATCGCAGAAAAATTCCCTCAGACCTTCCATCTTTTTTCTGTCCCTCCCCTGCTTCACAACTTGTTTAACAGTCACAACTTAAAGTTATTCCTCTTTAATGGGATTTCTCATTACAAAATCAAAATGAGTTGACTATAAGGGGTTCTTGTGGTAATTTACTGATATGGAACTTCGTTTGATGCAGCACTTGGGTTTGCAAACATAAGCTATTTATCACATTCCAAGTGGCTCTGACAGCTATAAAGTGAGTCGTTGTACTCACTGCAGTCACCACTATTTCTGAGATTATTTCAGCAATTACCTTTCCAAACTCCTTTAGTAATTACACTTCTGGCCTCATTATCCATAATTTGGAGAGGAATGACATTTGGTAGACAGAGATAATTCATCTTATACCTCCTCCTTACCCTGAAATGTGTGTGTATGTCCTTAAGAAGTTGGTGTGGGTGGGCGGAGGGAGGGGGGCTTGGGGAATGAGAGATGAGAAGGCAGCTAAAATGATCAGAGGCAGTATATTCTGGCAAGATTGCAATTTTTTCTGTAGGATGATTTACAAAAAACAACAAAAATTATATCAGCTGCCAGCTAGGCCAACATGAGGATTAAGGTGACACTTTAAGTTGAACTTTCTTTTCCCCCGAGGACCACATTGTCTTTTGGACTGTGAGTCTGGGGGTAATTGCAGTGAAAGCTTCATAGTAGCATGAAGTATCATGATGCCCTTACAACCCTCCCTCGGATCAAGTAACATATGGAAATAAGTTCTTAACTGTAAACTGACTTTTAGAAAATATTATTTATTTTTGGCTGCGTTGGGTCTTCATTGCTGCGCGCGGGCTTTTCTCTAGTGTGGCGAGCAGGGGCTACTCTTCATTTTGGTGAGCGGACGTCTTATTGAGGTGGCTTCTCTTGTTGCAGAGCACAGGCTCTAGGCGTGCAGGCTTCAGTAGCTGTGCCAGGCGGGCTCAGTAGTTGTGGCGCACGGGCTTAGTTACTCCGCGGCATGTGGAGTCTTCCCAGACCAAGGCTCAAACCCGTGTTCCCTGAATTGGCAGGTGGATTCTTAACCACTGCACCACCAGGGAAGTCCCAACTGACTTCTTTTAAATGGAAGATTTACTTAAAAATTTAGTTAAGCTTACATTTTGAAAAGAAGTTTGGAGGGGGTGGTATTGGATAAGTATGTAGTGCACACTTCAGGGAGATGTTGAATGTCAGTGGAGGGATTGGAGAAAGGGCTTCACCTAGTTGTGTTTTTATGATTATTAATTTTATTTGCCAAATTATCGATATATAAAGTGGTACTATAAATCAGTTTTCCTTAGTTTTAAGGGCATTAGGGAAATGTTTTAATCCCTCTGTTTTTTAAGTTAAATTATATTTTTGAAAGCATTGCTGCTTTAAGTTGCTTAATAGCTGTTTTTTTCGTTTTAAACTTTTACCTTTGCAAAAGCTAGACTTCTCTCAAAATTATGCAAACTAGGGCTTTGCCCAGTTAACCATATTTTTACAACTAAGCAAATAACTTTGTAGATGACTAGGTCTGTGGTAACAGTGCAAAAATCAGAGACTAAAGTTTATTTTGCTGCCCAGCATACCCATAAAGGTCTTTTAAGATATTTCAGGGCTTTTTCCCCCTTTAGTTCTATTTTCTCTTAAATAGTTCCTTAGGAGGTCTCATTTGTTTCCGAGTTTAATTTGTTTTATTTGGAGATACATACATATAGAGAGAGAGTGGGAAGGAGAGAGACAAACCTCTCAGGTGTTTTTCTTTTATTTTAATTTTTAAATTTAATTTTATTAATTTTTTTATGCAGCAGGTTCTTATTAGTTATCCATTTTATACATATTAGTGTATATATGTCAATCTCAACCTCCCATTCATCACACCACCAACCTCATCCCCGGCCGCTTTCCCACCTTGGTATCCATATGTTTGTTCTCTACATCTCTGTCTCAATTTCTGCCCTTCATACCGGTTCATCTGTAACATTTTTCTAGGTTCCACATATATGCATTAATATACGATATTTGTTTTTCTCTTTCTGACTTACTTCACTCTGTATGACAGGCTCTAGGTCTACCCACATCTCTACAAATGACCCAATTTCATTCCTTTTTATGGCTGAGTAATATTCCATTGTATATATGTACCACATCTTCCTTATCCATTCCTCGGTCGATAGACAATTACATTGCTTCCATGACATGGCTATTGTAAATAGTGCTGCAATGAACATTGGGGTGCATGCATCTTTTTGAATTATGGTTTTCTCTGTGTATATGCCCAGTAGTGGAATTCCTGGGTCATATGGTAATTTTATTTTTAGCTTTTAAAGCAACCTCCATACTGTTCTCCATAGTGACTGTATCAGTTTACATTCTCACTAACAGTGCAAGAGGGTTCCCTTTCTCCACACCCTCTCCAGCGTTTGTTGTTTGTAGATTTTCTGATGATGCCCATTCTAACTGGTGTGAGGTGATACCTCATTGTAGCTTTGATTTGCATTTCTCTAATAATTAGTGATGTTGAGCATCTCTTCATGTGCTTCTTGGCTATCTGTCTTCTTTGGAGAAATGTCTATTTAGGTCTTTTGCCCATCTCTTTATTGGGTTCTATGATTTTTTTTAATATTGAGCTGCATGAGCTGTTTATATATTTTGGAGATTAATCCTTTTTACATTGATTCATTTGCAAATATTCTCACCCAATCTGAGGGTTGTCTTTTCATCTTGTTTATGGTTTCCTTTGCTATGCAAAATCTTTTAAGTTTCATTAGGTCCCATTTGTTTGTTTTGCTTTTTATTTCCATTACTCTAAGAGGTGGATCAAAAAAGATCTTGCTGTGATTTATGTCAAACAGTGTTCTTCCTATGTTTTTCTCTAAGAGTTTTATAGTGTCCAGTCTTACATTTAGGTCTCTAATCCATTTTGAGTGTACTTTGTGTATGGTGTTAAGGAGTGTTCTAATTTCATTCTTTTACATGTAGCTGTCCAGTTTTCCCAGCACCACTTATTGAAGAGTCTGTCTTTTCTCCATTGTATATCCTTGCCTCCTTTGTTATAGATTAGTTGACCATAGGTGCATGGATTTATCTCTGGGCTTTCTACCCTGTTCCATTGATCTATATCTCTGTTTTTGTGCCAGTACCATATTGTCTTGATTACTGTAGCTTTATAGTGTAGTCCAAAGTCAGGAAGTCTGATTCCTCCAGCTCCGTTTTTTTCCCTCAAGACCACTTTGGCTATTTGGGATCTTTTCTGTCTCCGTACAAATTTAAAGATTTTTTGTTCTAGTTGTGTAAGAAATGCCATTGGTAACTTGATAGGGATTGCATTGAATCTGTAGATTGCTTTGGGTAGTATAGTCATTTTCACAATATTCATTCTTCCAATCCAAGAACATGGTATGTCTCTCCATCTGTTGGAATCACCTTTAAGTTCTTTCATCAGTGTCTTATAGTTTTCTGCAAACAAGTCTTTTGTCTCCCTAGGTAGGTTTATTCCTAAGTATTTTATTCTTTTTGTTGCAATGGTAAATGGGAGTGTTTCTTTAATTTCCCTTTCAGATTTTTCATCATTAGTGTAAAGGAATGCAAGAGATTTCTGTGCATTACTTTTGTATGCTGCAACTTTACCAAATTCATTGATTAGCTTTAGTAGATTTCTACTGGCACCTTTAGGATTCTCTATGTATAGTATAATGTCACCTGCAAACAGTGACAATTTTACTTCTTCTTTTCCAATTTGTATTCATTTATTTCTTTTTCTTCTCTGATTGCTGTGGCTAAGACTTCCAAAACTATGCTGAATAATACTGGTAAGAGTGGACATCCTTGTCTTGTTCCTGATCTTAGAGAAAATGCTTTCAGTTTTTCACCATTGAGAATGATGTTTGCTGTGGGTTTGTCATATATGGCCTTTATTATGTTGAGGTAGGTTCCCTCTATACCCAGTTTCTGGAGAGTTTTTATCATAAATTGGTGTAGAATTTTTTCAAAAGTTTTTCTGAATCTATTGAGGTGATCATATGGTTTTTAATTTTCAATTTGTTAATATGGTTTATCACATTGATTGATATGCATATACTGAAGAATCCTTGCATCCCTGGGATAAATCCCACTTGATCATGGTTTATGATCCTTTTAATGTGTTGTTGGATTCTGTCTGCTAGTATTCAGTCGAGGGTTTTTCAATCTATATTCATCAGTGATATTAGTCTGTAATTTCCTTTTTTTATGTATGTTTGTCTGGTTTTGGTATCAGGGTGATGCTGGCCTCATATAATGAGTTTGGGAGTGTTCCTTCCTCCACAAGTTTTTGGAACAGTTTGAGAAGGATGGGTGTTAGTTCTTCTCTAAATGTTTGATAGAATTCACCTGTGAAGCTATCTGGTCCCAGACTTTTGTTTGTTGGAAGATTTTAAATCACAGTTTCAATTACATTCCTTGTGATTGGTCTGTTCATATTTTCTATTTCTTCCTGGTTTAGTTTTGGAAGGTTATACCTTTCTAAGAATTTATCCATTTATTCCAGGTTGTCCATTTTGTTGGCATAGAGTTGCTTGTAGTAGTTTCTTAGGATGCTTTGTATTTCTGCAGTGTCTGTTGTAACTTCTCCTTTTTCATTTCTAATTTTCTTGATTTGAGTCCTCTCCCTCTTTTTCTTGATGAGTCTGACTAATGGTTTATCATTTTTTTTATCTCCTCAAAGAACCAACTTTTAGTTTTATTGATCTTTGTTATTGTTTTCTTTGTTTCTATTTCATTTATTTCTGATCTGATCTTTATGATTTATTTCCTTCTGCTAACTTTGGGTTTCGTTTGTTCTTCTTTATCTAGTTCCTTT